>NC_141691.1:385156433-388069717 GCF_964263255.1 Lissotriton vulgaris | reverse complement strand
ATCCCAAGATATAAGAAAAAAAACATGGGTGGCACATCCTTCTCTGTTCAAGCAGCCAAAGTTTTGAACTATGTACTTCAACGTAAGATCCACCTACAACCACCTTATCTTCAGAAAAATACTTGACTCTTTCCCACATAAGCACCATATACAAACAGAAATATACAGCATCTCCCTCTGTATATAAGCATTTGTTTGTACTATAGATATGTACCTATATAAGTGTATTGCTTTGTATTAACATGTAGATTTAAAAAAATATATATATATATTTTAAACACAACACTTGAAAACTAGAGTTTATAGAATGCATCTTTAATCTACCTATACTTACTTCCTTTATGCATCTATTTACCGTCCATGTACTTGGATCTCTATATTTAATACGTTCTTCACACAAAAAATAAAAAAAGTTAAAAAGAATTAAAACATTATATTCAATGCACTTCCCTATTTCTCACCCAATACCTCTATCAATATTCTTAATCTACATATACTTACTTCCTTTAAACATCTAAAAAACTCTCCATGTACTTATGAATCTATATATTTATTACTTTCTTCTAATTCGGCATATCAATGCACTACCCTATTTCTCACCCTTAATCTCTCCCAATATATCTTCTACCTCAAATCTCTAACTCTTTCTACAACTCTTTCCAATGCACTACCCTATTTCTAACCTTATACTTGTATTAATATATCCTCTACATCCACTCTTTTATTAATTTCAAACCCCACACCACTACTAAGATAGCTAAGATAGCCCTTTCTAGACTCTCCACTACTCTACCCCTCCTTGCACCATATGACACCTCTTTTACTATACTGATCCCCCAAAACAAGCCATTCTAAACTCTTCCCTCAGACTCTTCCCCTCCAAATCCCTTTTTACTCATTTAATTTAAAAAGTATTTGTTGAGCGCAACGTTCACCATGCGGTTTCTTGGCGCTATGGAGGCAAACTTTAGCAGTGACACAAACAAGACTAGAGATGACAGGGAGGGGAAGGAATTACATTGGGAAAGCTTGGGTAAAAAGAAAAGTCTTGAGCTCTTTTCGGAAGGCAGGGTAGTGAGTAGCCGAACGTAAATGGTCAGGAAGGGAGTTCCAAAAGGAGGGTGCCAAAACAGAAAAGTTGGATCCACCCCATTTCTTACGTCTGTATCTGGGGACTTGTAGGAGTGATTGGGTAGATGACCGCAACTCGCGAACAGGGGTGTATTCTTTGAGTAAAGAAGAAATAAAGGCCGGAGCAGTCCCTTGGCGTGCCTGGAAGACCATGCAGCCAGTCTTAAATAAGGTTCGCTCCTTTACAGGCAGCCAGTGCAGTGCTTTCAGCAGGGGGGTGGAATGATGGAAACGAGAAAGTCCGTGGATCAATCTGGCCGCCTGGTTTTGAACCAGCTGGAGCTTCTGGAGACTGTAAGCCGGGATGCCGTTGTAGAGGGCATTGGCGTAGTCCAGCTGGGAAACAACCAGGGCGGACATGATTAACCTGAGGGCAGAAGGAGAAAAGAAACGGGAGACAGAGCGGATGGTGCGGAGAACAAGAAAGCAAGAAGATACAACAGAACTGATTTGTGAGTGGAGGTTGAGATGGTTATTGAGTTTGATACCCAGGGTTTTAACTGAGGAAGAGGGTGTGGGAGGGGGTCCCAAAGAGGAGGGCCAGAAGAGGGAGTTCCAGGGACTGGATGAACCACCTGTAAGGACCAACTCTGTTTTATCAGGATTCAACTTCAGATGATTGTGGTTCATCCAGTCCCTGATAAAAATCATAATAGACTGAAAGTTAGAGATAGAATGAGGAGAAGAGGAAAGGTTGAAGATAAGCTGGAGGTCATCTGCGTAGTTAAACACAGTGACCTCCAGCTGTTGAAGGGCAAAAATCAAAGGATAGATATAGAGATTGAATAGGAGGGGAGAAAGAGAAGAGCCCTGAGGGACACCACAAGTGAGTTGGAGTTGAGTGGCCGAGAAATCCCCCAGCCGAACCGCCTGGGTACGGTCCCTCAGGAAGGACGCTAACCACACCAGGGCTGGGCCCTCGACCCCCGCCGCTCCGACACGGGACAGTAGGATGGTATGGTCAACCGTGTCGAAGGCGGCGGAGAGGTCGAGGAGCACCAAGGCCTGGTTGTTGTCATGGTCCATGCCCTCCCTGAGATGGTTCAGGACCGACACCACGACGGACTCGGTGGAGTGCCTAGGCCGAAAGCCCGCCTGGCTGGACGCAAGGCCACCATTTGCTTCCACATGGGCACTGAGGACTGATGTAACGTGTCGCTCTAGTACCTTGCCCAGGTAGGGCAGGAGGGAAATGGGGCGGTAGTTGGCTGGGATAGAAGGGTCCAGCCCAGGCTTCTTAAGAATAGGGACTACGGTGGCAGATTTCAAGGCTGGAATTACTACACCCTGAGCCAGCGAGCTGTTAAGAAGGGATAAAGGTGGTTTGGGGCAGACCGAGTAGATTTGTTGGAGGATATAGGCAGGGCAGGTATCCGCCGGGGACTCATCCCAAGCCTCCTACTACTGCTATGACCTACAAAATAAACACAAAGAAAAGACTAAGGGCCAGATGTAGGTATCCAAATACCGGTCAGTAACGGCCGAAAATACCGATTTTCGGCCGTTACCGACCGGTATTTGGATACTGAGATGTAGGGCCACCTAAAATACAGATTTGGTAATTTTACCGAATCGGTAATTTTACCGATTCTGTAAAATTACTGAATCGGTAAAATTACCGAATCTGTATTTTTAGTTGTAGGTAGCACTGTAATCAGTGCTACAGGGCTTTAAGAATTTGTTATTTACCACCAACTAGAAGTTGGTGGTAAATAATTAAAAGCCTTGAAAAAGCATTTTTTTTTCTTTTCAAATGCTGCCATGTTGCAGACATACATGCCCTTAGGGCATGTATATCTGCAACATGCCCTTAGGGCATGTATATCTGCAACATGTGCACACACACACGATTGAGGGGTGCAACAGGGTGTCAAAGTGACATCCTGCCACCCTTCAATGGCATGGTGTCATTCCTATGTCATTCCTATACTATTAAGGCCCATAGGAATGAATGGCAATTACCGAATCGGTAAATACCAATTCGGTAATTACCGATTCTTACCAATTTGGTAATTTCAAAAGAGAAATTACCTACATCCCATTTACCTACTCCTAAATACCGAATCGGTAAGATTCGGTATTTAAGAGTAGGTAAATCGAGATTACCTACATCTGGCCTTTTATCCTTCACTCTTCTATCCCTCCACTATCATTTACAATCAAAATAACAGACTAACATGTCCACTTGTCAAATTTCTTACTTCACTTTACTAATTTGCCACTAATCCTTTATGGGTTCAAGAGTAGCGTGCTAGTCGCCGAAAAAAGATCTTCAAAATGTATTCAGGGGTAACAGGCACTACATACTTGCAAAACCTTTTTTCCCTCTTCTATCCCTCCGCTATCCTCCTCAATCCAAAAAATAAACTAATGTCCACCACTCTAAATACTTTCATATTTCACTATGCTAATTCACCACTAATCCTTTATGGGTTCCGGAGTAGCGCGCTACTCACCCAAAAAATGCTCCAACACCCAATCAGGGGTCACAAGCACAATATATATGTGCAAACCTTTGTCCCTCTTCTATCCCTCTGCTACCCTTCTCAATCCAAATAACTGACCAACATTTCCACCACTCAAAGTACTTTCATATTTCACTATACTATTTCAACAGTAATCCTTTAATGGGTTACGGAGTAGCGTGCTACACGCCAAAAAAGCATTTCAACACCTCATCGGGGGGAACAAGCGCTACATAAATGCAGACCTTTTTCCCTCTTCTATCCCTCTGCTATCCTTCTCAATCCAAACAACTGACTAATATTCACTACTCAAATTACTTTCATATTTCACTATACTAATTCACCACTAGTCCTTAATGGGTTCGGGAGTAGGGTGCTACCTGCCAAATAGAGCACTTCAGCAACCCATCAGGGGTAACAAGTGCTATGTAAATGCAAACTTTTTTCCCTCTTCTATCCCTCCGCTATCCTTCTGATTACAAATAACTGACTAACCTATCCACTACTCAAATTACTTTCATATTTCACTGTACTAATTCAACACAAATCCTTTATGGGTTCCGGAGTAGCGTGCTACTCACCAAAAATGCGATCCGATGCCTCGTCAGGGGTAGTAGGCACTATATAAATGTAATTACAATACAATACCAATCTAAATAGGGGTGTGGCTAAGGAGCTAAAGCTAGGCCTGCCTGCTAATCTGTTCTAAAACACTGAAAAAATCAAAGAGGAAGTGCTGAGAAAGGTTGAGGGGGCTGTGTGGAAATAGTAAGGATTGGGATAAATAATTTCCCCAATCACAGACTAATGCACAGCATAAATCTCACACCTTAATCACAATCTCATTAGAACATTCCTGAACAGGCTGCATCTGAAAAAGAAGCCCCTGCTACAAAAAGGAATGCTCCTGACTTCTGTTGGAAAATGAGAAATCACTCAAGAATCAATCAAGAATTCATGACCTAATGACTTATGATTCCAGGAACTGGAATTGGTATCCAGGGGTCCATTGGGTATCCTCCCGTCTACCTGCTTCAGGGAAACAAAAAGCAGAATGTCTCTTAACTCCAAGAGGGCTCATCTGACAACAAAGGACTGGGCCCTGCAGGACACCTGACTAGAGTGTGACCTAGTACCCAAAAGTCTTTCTTGTTGAGCTAGGGGTTGCCAGACAGACATGACGGAACTTTCCCAGCAGTTAGAGACTATGTCAGATTATAAAATGCTAGACCGGGATGGCCCGCTAGGTGTATCTGACCCCTGCTCTAGAGCAGTCAGCTTGATATTAGACCTTGATCCTGGTCAATTGTAAACTATTGTTTTGAATGGTGCCTTATGTTTTCTACATTTTTGTTTTACATTTAAAACATTGATATCTTTAGTTCTTTTTCACCCATTTTAATGATCCTGGTGACTTTTGCTCATTATTTATTACTCTAATTTTCAAAATTGTTTTGAAAATGTTATTGAATTGTTTTCCTGACGTTACATTCTTAGTACTGGTTGAACTTAACACCCACTTTCTTGGGATTTCTTGCTGTTTGATTCATAGTTACTAGGAGTTATGCAGAGATTCTTTATGAACTGTGTTTTGCCCTAACTAGAGCGAATTTATTAAGCTTGTTGGGGTATCCACCTCCCAAATGAATTGCCTCATTCCTGATATCCACTCTAATGTTAGACTCAATGCAAAATGCAATTCCATATAGCTTGGTTCAATTACCACAGACAAAGCCCAATGTCAAGTTTAGGAATACCAAAAATATTTGGGCTAATTTCTCACAACTCAACTCTGATGCTATTAGATTCTAATTAAAGGTGTATTCTAATGTACACAACCTTTATGTAAGGCCAAACAGCACATCTGAAAGATTTCCCTTTTTCTGTATTTATTCATGAATTCTGTACAAATTCCTTTTCCCTATAAAATCAGATGTTGAGTGCCATGGATAAATCCAGAATCCAAGATCACAGTCAAAACATTAGTGAACCATACATTTAAAGAACACGTTTTAGCAACGAATGGGCATACTTCTCAGTATAAACAAGCACTGATTATTTCAAAAGAATACTTCAGGATTAGAACTATGATTTCCAACTATGATCTCCAACCATGTAGCAAGAAAATAGTTACCCCTCACTTAAGAAGTTTGCTAAAATCCTACAGAATATAGAAAAAGAACATATTGTGGCACATCAATTCATGGTCTTATCACCATTTTCAGATGTTACCCCACAGTGCTTAAATAGTTGATACCAATTTCAAAGAAATAACTATTGAACGTCTTTTAGAGGAAGCTATCTGTCAGGTTCATGACCCATGTCACACATAATTTATGAAGCACATGTGATCAAGAAAAATAACTTCTCCTACTCTTTAATTGGTTACTTCAGGCAGGAATAGTTCCAAGAAATTGCAAGTGTTGTTTAATAATTCATTTCTAAGCACAAATGACAGCATTAGCTCACTGAGCATATCATGATTTCTTTTTATGTAGGAGATCCAATAGCTTATGCAATAGCGTACTACATTCTGGCATTGTACTTGCATATTACACATGCCCGCTCCCCATGACTTATCCTGTGTGAAGCACTGAGTTTTCTATTGTACTTTCTTTTATTTTGTAAAGATACACAAATGTAGTGGTCCACTCTTCCCGATTGGTTGCCTTTGTATCTTGCGGCAGTAACCATGAGTTCCCTCATTTCTCTCTATTCACAGACAAAAAGTGAAAATTGGATCATTTGATTCATGCACACTCTCGGTTTCTAGGGGCATTCCTCAAGAATCAACTTATTTTGCCTTTATTTTTAATTTATACATATGACCACTGGCTTAGTTGCTCAAGTAGCACCAAATGTACACTAATAACACAAATCCTCTTCAGTCTGGATTACAGGATAGAGAACCCAATCCAAAATATGTTCCATTGGATAAATAGCACCAAGCTCAAAATTCTAGTGACAGAGATCATTGAGTCCAATACACTACCATTCATCTGGCTATGTAGCTTCGGAACCCCAAACCCACTTTCCACTTGGGTATCCCTTTTAATGTCAACCTCTTTTTAACTCCCTGAGTTAAACATCCTTCCTCTCCAGCACACTGATCGTAGGGTATAATTGCCCCAATTCCCTATCCAAACATGTCTTGACTATTGCTGAATCATCTGCTCTTGTCTCCACCAAAACACATTACCATACTCCAAGATTTCAGAACCAGGGAGCTATTCAGTGCCTTAATTTACACAAGAGAGATCATATTAACCCTGCTTTTAAAGCTCTTCCGTGGTTCACTTTTGATGACAGAATCAATTGTAGGTTTCTGAGTGTAATGGACATTCATAAAGTGCTTGGCAGTATGCCTGGCGATGTTGGCACTGCGGTATGCACCAACAAGAGCCCTGCAATGGGGTCAAACAACAATTATGCAACATTTATACAAGTGGTTAAAACATGGACGAAGATCTGTGGTGTGTAAGGGTGTAATCTCAGAATTACACTGAGTCCATACCTGAGATACAAGCACAACTGCACATGTATTAGAAAACGTTTGAAAATTGTCCATCTTTCCCAAACAGGATCACTAATTTTTAAATTTTAAATCATCCATTTATATTATTTGGGCTAGTCAAAATGGTAGCTATATCTCATTGGTTGCTTGTCATTCTATCATTTTTCAAAGACCATGCTGTCTTAAAGGAGAAAATACCTTTAACACAGCTTCCTGCTTTTGTAGGTATTTCTGGAGCTGTCAGCCATCCTTACTCTCCAAGTGTGAGAAATTTCTCCTTTTCCTCATTACCTTTAATAAAGGGTATATCCAAATGTTTTTTACGCAACTCAAAACGAAAAATCATTGTCTAATCTTGCTGATTAGCTTTAACCTGGTGCATGTTTTGATTCCCTAATAATCATGAAGAATCTAAATATAATGCAAAATTCTGCTTCTGAGAGCCTTTCTGGATCCATGTATCCAGCTCTCTTCAGGACCTGCAAGTCTTCTAAAGCACCTGACTTCCAAGCAAAGATTGTTGGCAGGACTTGCCTCTTCAACTGGTGATACAAGTGGGTGCAGAACAGAGGAGTTGAAGAAAAAATAGAGCCAGATAATTCTGATGCCTTACTTGTGCCTGCAGCTCGGACATGAAACCTATCAGCTATCTAAATTCTATAGAGTTGCAGGATTTTATTGTGTAATCTTATGTACTACTTCTACATTATGATCATCCTGCATACAGCTGGCCACGATGACTTACCAAGACTAGGAGCTTTTCTCAGAGAATCCTAATCTTAAAAAATCATCCACCCACGAGGATCATTTGCCCTGGCTCCATCCCAACCTAGACATGGTTGATGCTCGCTGAGTGTCATAAAGGTTTGAGATAGTGAGAAGCCAATAGGGGAATGAAGATTGGGAGCAGAGCACGGGTGATGGCCAGACAGGTCTAGCAGAATCCAGGAAGAGCTAGGGTGTGCAATGAAGTTTCAAAATGAGGAATGAGGAAGGCAGCTCAGTTCATTCTTTATTAATGTGTAGACACTGTAACTAAAACATTTATTCCTTAAAAGCAATGACATTTTATATATAATTACACTGTATAAATACCAATTCATCATACTTCATCTAAAAACCTCAAACTCCTGCTATTTACACTGTAAAACACTAAACCAAACATTTTTCAAGTAATGTAGCCAGTGCTAGTGCATCATTTAGACAATATATATTATATTTAAAAAAATAAGTTTTAAAATGAATCAAATAAGCATATAAAAATGGCAACAATCAATTAAAACATAAACATTGAAATTATGAGACAGCAGTCTACATGTGCAGTTATTCTCTTGATCTGAAAGGGCTTCCAATTTCTCAGCTCCTACATAATGGAAAGGGGCGACCAATCGGTCCCCCCGAACGTATGGCAGAGTACCACGATCCCCCCGGGAAGCCATCTTGGGCGGGAGGCGAGTCTCGGCTGGTATGCCCGAAGCGGCGTAGCCGGGGCGCGCCTTTTCCCGCCCTCGAGTGGGTTGGCCTAGACACTAACGCGGCTGGCCACGCCCTTGGGGCAGGCAGGGGCGGGTTTACGCCCGCCCTGAAGACGGATAAAAGGAGAAGCAAGACCAGAAGGCATCCTCTTGTTCCTGTGCTCTGAAGCTGCACCTCCTCGCTGCACGTGAGCTCGAGACGGAACGAAGAGCCAATTTTGAGCGTTGTAATCGTTCTTGTTTGTTTTTCAGATATCCTGTTGGAGAATGCCGAGGAAGGTGGGAAAGCGAATGACTACCGACCAGATGCTGCGTGTTCTCATGAAAGAGGTGACCGACCTAAAGAGGCGAATGGATAAAGACGAGGAAGGGGGGCCGAAACGTCCTTTGGCGGGAACAGCCCCGGAAGGAAAAGGCAAGAGGCCCAGGAGGGGAGCAGCTGGGGGAGACATCCCGAGTCCCAGTGTCCCGCTCGAAGCACCCACTCCCGTGCCGGAGGAGGGGAATCCGATTCCCGTTGTGGTCACCCCCGTGTCCGGGGAAGATATGCCGCCCGAGCTGGCGGCACAATTAGCAGCGTGGTTGGGTAAAGGTAGCGAGGGCGCCACGGCAGGTGTTGATGAAGCAACTGCGTGAAACTCGGGAAGCAGCGACGGTATCCACGCCGGCTGCGGCCGCAGAGAAGCCACGGGGGACGGTTTTAGTCGCAGAGACAGCGTCCTGTGCAGGTAAGCGGCCATTGCCGATTGCGAGGGAGGAGTCGGCACCCTCTCGAAGGGAGAAGTTGGGCCAGCATGTCCCTTTAGCTATTAAAGAAAAGATATGGGCAGGGGAGTATGTAAACATCTTCTCGTTGCTTACTGATCATTATGAGATGGAGCATGTTAAGGGTCAGAAGGACCTCATGCATCCGAGTGTTTGGCGCGCAAAGATGGCCGCCTTTAAGGTAAATGAGAACATTGGCAATTGGGGCAAGGCGTGGGGGGTTTTCACATCGATCTTGGGAGAACGAAGGCCCGAATTGCTACCCGAATTGCCGATTTATCAGTCACGAATCATGGGGTACTCTGTATCACACGAGGGTAATCATTGGTTCTGCTATGATAATATTTTTAGAAAAGCAAAAGAACATGATAAAAACTTAACTTGGGATTGTTATGATTCTGTGTCCTGGTCCAAAATGAAGGATACTGGTATGTTGAAATTGCCATTGGTAGGGAGCAACGTGGGCGAATCCTCCCGTCAGTATGCGGGGACGCCCTTTCGCTCAGGTACGGGTACCGACAATCACTCGAGGCCTACCGGCAATGCAGGTAAAAAGGGGGTTTGTTAGAACTTTAACAGGGGCAAATGTACTAGGCCCCAGGGGTCGTGCAAATTTAGACACGAATGTAGTGGGTGTGGGCAATCATCCCATCCTGAGTCCATGTGCAGAGCCAAAACGGGTGATAACGGGGGTAGAGGAGGTGCCAAACAGGTCTAACATAGTCCGAGGGGCGCCTTTACCTACCCCGATTGATACCTTGGCAATGATTCCCTGGCTCAGCGAATACCCGGATCGTGCTTCCGCTGGGGTGGTGCGGAACGGGTTTTCATATGGTTTCCGCATCCCAGTGGGGGACTTTCAGGGTGTGGAAAGATGCAAAAATCAGATATCGGTCTTGCAGCATGCGACCGTGGTACAGGAAAAGATCCGGAAGGAGGTTACTCGAGGTCGAGTCGCCGGTCCGTTTAGTGTACCCCCGGTTGCTAACTTTGTTTGTTCTCCTTTAGGGGTGGTTCCCAAGAAGGACCCGGGTGAATTTCGGCTGATACATAATTTGTCAGCCCCACGTGGTCTTTCCGTAAACGAAGCGATAGACCCGGAAATGTGTTCAGTACGGTACGCATCCTTCGATGAGGCCGTAGCCATTTTGAATCGCCTGGGGCTCGGTGCGCTGATGGCAAAATCTGATATCGAGTCAGCGTTCCGGTTGCTCCCGGTACATCCAGACGATCAGCGTCTCCTGGGATTCATGTTTCAGGGTCAATATTACATGGATAGGTGTATGCCGATGGGATGCTCTATATCTTGTGCCTATTTCGAGAAATTCAGTAGTTTCCTACAATGGGTCTTCACAAAGAAGACGGGTTTCCAACATGTGATGCATTATCTAGATGATTTTTTGTTCCTGGGGGCAGCCGGGGATCCGGAATGTGGGCAGGCTTTGGCCGCATTTTGTGTTTTAATGAATCAGTTTGGCGTGCCACTGGCACCAGGTAAGACTGTGGGTCCTTCGACTTGCCTCGAGTTTCTGGGGATCGAGTTAGACTCCGGAGAAGGTTGTTTCCGTTTACCAGGTGATAAAGTGTTAAAGTTCAGGGCATCCCTGCAAATGTGTATGAGCGAATCTAAGGTTAAGCTGCATCAATTACAGCAGTTAGTGGGACAGATGAATTTTGCCCTAAGAGTCATACCAATGGCCCGCCCTTTTTCCCGTTCAATCGCTCAAGCCATGGTCGGACTGAAGGAGGGCCATCATCGCACAAGGCTCTCGGCAGAGGTCCGCCAGGATATGCGCATTTGGTTGGCATTTCTGGCGGATTTCAATGGTCGAGTCGTCTGGAACAAACCGGCCGTGTCCTCTGAGGAGCCGGGGCTGTGGACAGATTCGGCAGGGAGCATAGGTTTTGGTGCCATTTTCGGCACTCGATGGTCTGCACAAAAATGGCCGGCATGGTGGCATGACAGTGGACTGACAAGTAACATTGCTTTCCTGGAACTTTTCCCCATTTTTGTGGCCCTGAGAACGTGGCCCGAAGGGTTCAGAGATCACTCTGTGGTATTTTGGTCTGACAATATGACCGTGGTTGAGTGTATCAATAACCAGGCAGCACGATGCAAATGGATTTTGAGACTGCTTAAAGAAATCGTATTACTGTGTATGCAATTGAATGTGCTATTCAAAGCAAGACATGTCCCGGGGGTAATGAACCAGGCGGCTGATGCCCTTTCTCGTTTTCGTATGCAGGCCTTCTGGGGTTTTCTTCCCACAGCGGACCCGGAGCCGGCACCCTTTCCCGAAGCTCTCTGGTCTCTCGGTGCCCCGAACTTCGTAACCTCGTGGGAGAGAGTTTAGCACCCAGGACGAGGAAGGCATATGAAGGGGCGTTCCGGTCCTATTTAGCCTTTTTGGGGACTGCTAGTGAGGAGCTTTGGGGCCAAGAGGAATGGGTAGTGAACTTTCTGATGTCTTTACATCTGGCAGGGAAATCGGTGGCCACGGCCCAGAGGCATCGGGCGGCCATTTCCTTTGTTGCTAGGGCTCATGGGATCCAGGACCCGACAGCGTCTTTCGTTGTGCAAAAAGCGCTACGTGGGTGGCAACGCCTTGAGGGTCGCAGAGTAGACGAGAGGCGCCCGATAGGTTTGGATAGGTTGGCCCAGTTATTATCCAGACTCCCTACAACATGTTCATCTCACTTTGAGACAGTGTTATTCCGAGCCGCTTTTACGCTGGCATTTCATGGGGCTATGCGGGTAAGCGAATTAGTGGCGAGGAACAAGCAGGATGTTACGGGAGGGCTGTGCACAGAGCACGTTCAAATCAGAGGGGAGACAATGACTGTCTCGTTTGTAAGGTCCAAGACTGATCAGAGCGGGATGGGCGACTGCATAATTATACGCAGGATTCCCGGGTCGTCCATGTGCCCAGTGAAGTGTTTAGAGGATTATTTAACACGAAGGGTGGCATCATGGGGGGGGACCTTGTTGAGACACGCGGACGCCACCCCACTGACAAGGTTTCAGTTTCAGCGGGTGCTTGCGATGTCGATTACAGCTGCGGGCTTGAACCCGGGCGAGTTTGGGACCCATTCCTTTCGGATAGGGGCTGCTACAGAGGCTACAGCCAGGGGTCTGAATGTAGAACAAGTTAAACGAGTGGGGCGTTGGTCCTCCAATTGTTATAAAAGGTATGTGCGTTTGCACATGTTGTGAAGCTGTAATGATGTACTCACGCTTCTTGTTTTGTTTGGTTTTCAGTTACGCAAGCCTACGAGGCGGGGCGGACTATGCAGTCGACCCAACACCGGGACAGCGGTCAGACATCACCGGCTGTGAAAAAGGAGGTGTGGGTCGTGGGCCACTCATACGTGAGGCGTGCCGCGGACGTATTCAAGGCAGGTGACATGGTGCACGTGGCTGGGGAATACGGGTACAGTGTGTCCTTCTACGGAAAGGGCGGTCTCTGTATTGACCAGTTTCAAACATTTTTCGAGGGTTTGCTAGGGCGGACGAGGTCACCGCCGTCTGTAGTCATAGTACATCTTGGGGGCAATGATTTGGTCACCACTGGTAGACGACTTCTCCTGGAGGCGATGCTTTCCACTGTAAGTTGGTTAGCGAGGAGAGTTCCAGGGTGCACAATTGCGTGGTCCCATATGATCCCACGAAAAGTGTGGCGGGGGCTTTTTCTGTTTCTGCTTTAAATCACTCTGTGAGAAAAATTAATAACAAAGTGAGTAGGTTGTTCCGGTCCAATGCACTGCATTCTATTTCGCATGGGTGTATTAATGATGACAGTATGTATTTGGGGGACGGGGTTCATTTGTCTCGGGTGGGGAATGAGTTACTCATAGGAGACTTCATAGCTTGGCTAAAGACGTTAAAACATGACCTTTAGATAGGAGTGTGGTGGGGGGTCCGGATAGCCGGTCAACTATCCGGACCTGTGGCGGTAAGGTCATGATCGGTGAGCACTAATTGGAAGATCCCTATGAGTGGGCGTTACCCATTACGGATGGGGGCGCTCGGGGGAGGTGGCCATTGGCCCCTCAACGGGGAGGCGGTCCCTTCTAAGGATGGGTCGCCGAAAGGAAAGGGAAGGCGGTCAAGGCCCCTTCATGGGTAGGAGGGGTTACAGCCCCCTCCTGGTGAATTTCCCGGGGCCAGGACGTCTGCGACGGCAGATGTGGTAAGTTGTGTGGGGTGTGGGGGGGGGGTCTACGCTACCTTCTAGATACCTCACACGAGCCTCGTACGACCTTTAAGTGGCGTCGAGTTTTATTGGGGCCCCCGTCAAGTCAAGGGAAATTGGTAGTTGCACTTGAGGTATGCCTCCGTGCCGCCCCTCACAAGGGAGGGGGATATGTCTGATTTAGGGATCTTGACACCGGTTACGACCTTGCCGTTGGCCCTTAAACGTTAGGATGTACAATTTCAAAATTTCAAGTAAATGTTTTGTAGGATGTTAGTTCGGCTAGGAGAACCTTTGTATTAGAGGATATGTTAAGGTTAGCCAAACATCGCAATGTGGTAATGAAATTGTACATAATATGAAACTGTTGATTTAATGTTTTCATTTTGTTTCATATTTTAATAAATACGGCCGGGAGGGTCACTCCCTCCCGTCTTCCAAAAACTTCAGAACTGTTTCCGGTTTCCCATCCTTGGGGATTGTGTTGAGAGGGGGTGGCGGGTATCTCAGCCATATGGAAAGGGGCGACCAATCGGTCCCCCCGAACGTATGGCAGAGTACCACGATCCCCCCGGGAAGCCATCTTGGGCGGGAGGCGAGTCTCGGCTGGTATGCCCGAAGCGGCGTAGCCGGGGCGCGCCTTTTCCCGCCCTCGAGTGGGTTGGCCTAGACACTAACGCGGCTGGCCACGCCCTTGGGGCAGGCAGGGGCGGGTTTACGCCCGCCCTGAAGACGGATAAAAGGAGAAGCAAGACCAGAAGGCATCCTCTTGTTCCTGTGCTCTGAAGCTGCACCTCCTCGCTGCACGTGAGCTCGAGACGGAACGAAGAGCCAATTTTGACCCACCCACCAGCCCCTGAAGACAGCAAGTGGTTTTAATAAAGTTTGATGGATAACTCGGATTTTCGTTTACAGGTTGTGGTATTATCGTGAAGATTTTGAGTATGCAATAAAGAATGGTCGATTTGTGTTATGTTTTGCAAATAAAGTAATTCTGCTTTAGTGTTCATCAGTATGCATGCTTTGAATAAAGTTGTTGTTGCTACTGTTGGTTATATGTAGTCATTTAGTATTTAGTTAGCATTGTCGTATTTATTTTGGTCGGGCGGTAAGGTCATGATCGGTGAGCACTAATTGGAAGATCCCTATGAGTGGGCGTTACCCATTACGGATGGGGGCGCTCGGGGGAGGTGGCCATTGGCCCCTCAACGGGGAGGCGGTCCCTTCTAAGGATGGGTCGCCGAAAGGAAAGGGAAGGCGGTCAAGGCCCCTTCATGGGTAGGAGGGGTTACAGCCCCCCCCTGGTGAATTTCCCGGGGCCAGGACGTCTGCGACGACAGATGTGGTAAGTTGTGTGGGGTGTGGGGGGGGGGGTCTACGCTACCTTCTAGATACCTCACACGAGCCTCGTACGACCTTTAAGTGGCGTCGAGTTTTATTGGGGCCCCCGTCAAGTCAAGAGAAATTGGTAGTTGCACTTGAGGTATGCCTCCGTGCCGCCCCTCACAAGGGAGGGGGATATGTCTGGGTTAGGGATCTTGACACCGGTTACGACCTTGCCGTTGGCCCTTAAACGTTAGGATGTACAATTTCAAAATTTCAAGTAAATGTTTTGTAGGATGTTAGTTCGGCTAGGAGAACCTTTGTATTAGAGGATATGTTAAGGTTAGCCAAACATCGCAATGTGGTAATGAAATTGTACATAATATGAAACTGTTGATTTAATGTTTTCATTTTGTTTCATATTTTAATAAATACGGCCGGGAGGGTCACTCCCTCCCGTCTTCCAAAAACTTCAGAACTGTTTCCGGTTTCCCATCCTTGGGGATTGTGTTGAGATGGGGTGGCGGGTATCTCAGCCATATGCACTTTATTGGAGCCCGGAACTTTAGTAGTAGTAATTGTAACCGGGCATCTTGGAATGCAGATAAGTACAGAAAAACATTTAATATTTTTCCCATGAATCAACCATGTATTTTGGGGTCCGCCAATCTAGATTCTTTTTTACAGGCTGTTTTTAATTCTGCTTTGGAGAGTGAGGCTTCAGCTATTTTTAATTCTAGTTTTAAAGTTCCTGCAATGTCTTCCAATCTTTTCTTTACCTTCTTTTCCCACTGTAATTCACTTATTTCTATTTCAGTGGCACAGCAGGCTGATATCTTCTGAGTATTTTGGACCAAACGTTTATCCCAAAACGCAGGTTTGATGTTGGGTTAAGAAGGTCCAGGCTTGCAATTTAGCTTCTAATCTTATTGCCTGGGACATTGCACATTTGGGGAGTGCCAACAATTTTTTCAGACATTTGCTTTCACATCTCTCCTAACTTCCCCCCGTACTAATGGCTAACAACTCAGCCCCATAGAGGCATTGTGTTGAGACCATTGTGTTGTAAGCTAAAAGGAGAGACCAGGAGGGGCTGCCATAAGTCTTTTTAAAGCAGACAAGTTCCCCTGTCGTGGCTAATGCCCTCAACTTCACCGATTCCTTATGCAAGGTCCAACTCAGCTGACTGGTAAATGTTATGCCCAGGTACTTGTACGAGGACACAACCTCTACACTACTATTGCCTAACTGCCCTGTATACAGTTTACTTTTTTTCCCCAAACATGATTATCTGTGTTTTTCTAATGTTTATCTTCAATTTATTAACCTCGCAATAATGATTAAATATTGTTAACTTCCTCTACAGGCCTACTTGGGTCATGTCCAGAACTGACAAATCATCTGCATAGAGTAGGCACGACACAGGTCTTCCTCCCATTTTTGGGGAAAACGAATGAGTTGCTGCCAGCTCTCCTGGTATGTCAGATAAAAAAAGGGAGAACAATATAGGAGCCAGGACACAGCCCTGCCTGAATCTATTTCCCAAGGGAATTTTTCCAGATAGGGCCCCGTCTAAGTCAAGTTCTACTTGGGCCCTGTATGAAATTCCTGCAGAATTGCTATTAGGCAATTGGGAATGCCCAGTCATATTAATTTCGCCCAAAGTATTCTACTATCGACCGAATCGAACGCTGAGCTGAAATCAACAAAGCTACAGAATAAATTCCCTGTTGTTTCTTTTGCCTTCTTCCCCAAAGCCCATAAACTGAAACAATGGCCTATTGTAGAGTGCCCAGCTTTAAAGCTTCCCTGCTCCATTGGAATTATTCTGTTTTCTTCTATCCAGTGCTTTAAAGCCTTTAATATTACTTTGGAGTACAGTTTTACACCTAAATCCAACAGACTTATTAACCAGTAATTCCCTGGGTCGTCCTTTGCACCTTTTTTATGTGCAGGTTTCAGTATCGCCCCCTTCCAACTTGGAGGGATTATCCCAGTCTTAGTTATGTGAATAAAAACTTTGGTGGAGAATCCTGCACAGCACAAGTGATTTGACTTAATTATAATTGCTGGCAGGTTATCTGGTCCAGCTGCCTTTGTTAAATTTAAGGAAGTTATCAACTTGTCTATGGATTGAATTGAGAATGACTCCCAGGCCTCCACACCCACAGTTGGCTAGTCCTTCTACACCACTTTCTTACTTGGCTTATAAGTATTAGTTAAGAAGGGTACCCAATTGGCTTCTGACACCATGCATCTTGCTGGAGGCACAGCCATACCACATCCCTTGTGGACCAATTTCCAGAATGATCTCATATCCTTTTTCTGAAGTGCCCTAATCATCACATCCCAATTCAACTCAGATAAAACCCACTTCTTCCTCATCACCAGAGCTTCATATTCCCTTTTCTTACAGCGGTAGATATCAACTGGCTTTGCTTGATCATCTGATCGCCCTCTTCCTATTTTCCTTAGCTCCTTCCTAGTTGCAGCAGACTCCCTTAGCACCTTCCTAGCTGCAGCACACTCCTTAGCTGCAGCACAATCCCTAACTGCAGCACACTCTCTAGCTGCAGCACAGGCAGGAGTAGAAGCTCGTAGGGTGGGTGAAGTTATTCCTGTGTATCCAAGATAATAATCAGTGGCAGAGGTCGAGATACCTGTGGAACAGCTATCTGGAAGAGTTCTCAGCAACTCATTGCCCGAGTGGCTTCAGCTACTGGGTGAGGACTAGATGATGTTTAACTGTTAAAAGTAGTGCTTGAAATATTTCTGCAACTGTTTCCTAAGCTGCAATAAGATTCATCTGGGTGTGCTAAAATGGCTGAATTACAGCAGAGCAGGTTTTTTGGGGTTTCACAGGGATTAAAAGGATGAAATTACCTCAAGGTTGCCCACCAGTCAAGGTAATATTTAACAATGGGAACCTTAGGTAAGAATAAAAACGTTGGTGGATGTGACGATAGTGATGATCTACCACATCCTAGGTCCACATGTTTCAGCCATCTGCAAAGGTGCTCACAGGGTCAGAATGGCTTTATTCAGAACCAAGATGTCCCTAATACTAATGAGTCGCCCCTAGTCAGTACTCACATGCGCGCTAAGACATACGGTACAGGTATGAAAGTTCATAACTTATGATTTTCCTTATCACTTTGTGTGAATATTTAAAGTGTGGTATTTCTTTTGGATTTGGATACTCAGAGGGGGGAAGACCCTGTAGTCACACATTCATCCATGTGTCACGCTTGTATGCTACCTCTTTGATCCTTCGAGCTCTGCAAAAAAACCTGCCCGCTATAATTCAGGAATCGTAACACACCTAGATGTGCTAGGCATCTTGGGTGGGAACCCTATGATGAAACATGCCACCAACTAGTATTAGTGAGTGAAGGTTCTTTTAAAAACCTAAAGGGCTTCCAATTCATGAGAGCAAGTCCAGTAAAATTGGGTCCCGAGTTCCCTGCACCAAATATATCTAGGTGCAGCAACTCCAGGTCAATAATAATTGGGCAGAGCTGTATCCCCCTGGGAATATAGATCCACCCAACTTATACTTGAGCACTGTGTGTTTCCAAAATGTCCACTGTTTACTCAACACCTACTGATATGATAGCAGATCTCCATTTTTAGAATAATGTCTGATATAAATATTGTGTCCTAAATATCAACTACAAAAATACAGCATCATTGGAATTAACAATGGAATGCCAACAGCCATCAGGACAATGTTTTGTTACGGAAGGTTAGGACACAATAATTATGTCATATGATAATTCTGCATGCATTCTGACATTCCCTCAGGGGAGCATTGTAACTCTGGCACTCTCCTAGAAACACCTTTTTTCACCTCAAATCTTACAAAAACCACGACTGGTAACTGGACAATTTTCTGCAGATGTGTCTTCCATCTGTGAACATAAGTAATTGCAGCTCCTGATTCTATGGACCAAGAGCTGCCATTTGCACCTGCAAATTACGTACCTGTGTTTCACTTAGGGCTTTTCGGAAGTACTATGAATACATCTAAAATTAATTCACTGAGGGTATACATATTGGAGCTAATTAGCACAAACCTTATGGAAGGCAATGAATCACAGGATGTCCCTGAATCTGAGCCCTCTGAATCACAGCATTCACTGGATGTCCCTGAACCTAACCCAGGGCTTAATGTCATAATCTTTGCATGAAACACTGGGCCTTAGCACATGCATAAATAGGCGTTAATTAGAGCGTAAAATAATGTATTCTATTTTTTAAATTTGGTTTTGCATCTGTAAAAGGATTTTACTTATTTGATGATTTTCAGGTGAGCAAATCTAAAAGAAAGGAAGTGTAGTGGTTTTTAGGATTGAGCGCCAGTAATTTGGGAACACCCAGGGTCTCATTTATGGGTTTTTTGCCATAGGGCAGCGCAGCAGGCCTTACTGCTGTGCTGCCCTATGGCAAATGAAAAGGGCAGGAATGCGCTGTATCTATTAGCTACAGCGCATTTCTGTCATTTTCCCCTGCCCTGGCGCAAGGTTTGGGCTGCTGGAGGCCAATGCAGGCACCTCTGCACCATGGTGCAAGGGTGCCTGTGTATTTTTGTGCAGGAAGAGAAACCTTCCTGCACAAAAACAATCACAAGAGGCTTTTTTATCTTTCCATGTGTGCTGCATAATGCAGCACACTTAGAAAGAGGAAATACGAGGACAAATAAAGATATTTCTCCTCGTTGTACCTCCCTTAAGACTTCCATATGTTTTTGGCGATGAGTCAGACTTACGATTTCTCGTAAATCTGGGGCAGTGTCAAAAAGCCGTGGATGTTGCTGGGAACGCCCCCAGCAACACCCATGGAATGCCCATTCGTGCAGTTTTATGCATGAGAAGGGCACATATTTATAGGGCCATGAAAAGCCACGTAACTTGGCTTTAAGTGACCTTATAAGTATGCCAGTTGCACATCGAGCCACCGGAACGTCAAGGAAGTGAGGTTCCGGCAGTGCAAAAATGCAAGTGATTTAAACATGGTTGGGTATTTACAAATTTGTGTGTGTTCTCGAACATCATCTCCGACCCCTTACCACTCTTAAAAAGAGCAAATATTTTCTCAAGTCAAAGGTAGGAGTAAATCTCTTTCGTTGGTGGGAAGAATGCCCTTCGTGTGTATATTATTGCATGCAAAATGGAATTCACCAAAAATTTCCCTAAGCACATACAGAAACCTTAAACTGTTGCAGGTTTGAAGGTGTTGTTAGTAAAATAGTCTCACGTGCCGTTTCTAACCTCTGCACAGGTTTTGGACTGTTGGTCATATATTGAAGCTCTGTCTTGCTTGACTCAATCGGATACATTGTTGCCCCGTAATACCAACTCAATTATCATGTGTGTTTGAGTAAATACTTTTGTAACTGAGAAACCAATTTTTAAAACAACAAAAATAGTTTTGCACTCTTAAAAAGCCTATTTGCACGTGCAAGTTAAACTTTAATTTGGAAATAGTTTTGACAATGTGGGAACCCATAGATTAGTAGTGACATACGCTCTCATTCTCTGAAATGAGATGGCATGTAAGAGATTTCACATTAATGTTGAGCTGTCTAGATTTATTTTATTGATTTTCGTTTTCTTTACGTCTGTTGCATGTTCTTTGCGTTTATTTACTTTTATTGTGGAGAATAATTAAACATACGTTGACATAAAATGTGCTGCTCACTACATAAAGGAAGGAGTGAAACCAGCCTCAATAAATAAATAGCTGTCTCTTACCTCATGATTTATCAATTATACAGCATCTCGGGGCATATTATCAAGGGGGTTTAGCTCCGCTTTTTTGGCTTTAAAAGCCAAGAAAGAGGAGATAAAATTATCTCCCTATTACCTAGCTGTCGCTAACACCAGTTAGCGACAGCTAGTAGGAGATAGCGACCATCTTGGGCCCCACTTTGCATGTCAGTGATATTTATCACTAATGACATGCTAAGTGGGCGTGCCAAGATGTTAGCGACTGAAAACAGTCACTAACATCGCTATCTCTTATTACCAACTTTTGGAGATATTCGCGCTAAGCGCGAATATCTCCAAAAGCTAACACCTGCCCTGAGCAGTTCTTAGCCATGTTATCCAATGGGAGGTGGATAACATGGCTAAGAGCATTAGCTCGGTAATGCATGAATATCGCTGACTTTTCAGCGATATTCATGCATTGCGGCGAATTTTATCGCATTTGCGATAAACCTTGGTAATACCAAGGTTTATCTGCGATAAAAATCGCCGCAGCTCAGCGGTAAATTTTTGTCTCTAACCAAGCAATAGCGATAATTATCGCTATTGCTTGGTAATATGCCCCCTTTTTTGTCACATAAGCAACATCAATGGCTGCTCAGCTAAACACACCCTTAGTTGGACACTATATACTGATGCAGCACCCTTTTGGAAGACCTATTGTAAGAGAACGCTGCGGGATTGTTCGCGAGCCTCTTTACTCTTTCAAATGGAATGGAAACTGTGAGCACTGAATATTCGAGAGCCTGGTTTTGTTACACAGGTCGTTTGCTGAATGCCCACTTTTTCTACAACAAGAACACTTTAGTACAAGTGTATCCTTTCTGGAAAAGTAAGTGAGCGAGCAATCTTTGGATAATGACAAAGGCTTCTTTAAACATAGCCAGGTGCAGTTCCCTTCAAGATCTATTGAGGGACAGCTTTAGCTATGTGCCAGAGCTCATGTTATTCCAAAAAGTATAAAGAGAAGAGCTTGGCTCCACTCGTTCGTTAATCACCAGCTCATCATTTGCTGGTCATTAGTTATGTAACTCGGCATGCAGAGAGCTCTGTACATTTCTTTTCACCCTTTGTTTTGAGGGTTTTGTATCGGCCCTCTTCAGCCACTGCTTTGTTACAGTCCCGTTGATCTTAGGGATTCGACTTATCCAGGATGACTGCTGCATCAACCTGATGATGAGACGATGTAATGAGGCGATGGCCAATTTAATGGAGGGGTTTCCCTCTCTATCCAATGGGCTTTGTTGGTAGAGTTTCCAGTATGTAGCGCGACCTTGCTTTCCTGTGGCAGGGATCCTTCATGATACTGGATGCAACTGGATTTGTGGAGAGGGCCCAGCAACGAACATGTTTAAGACTCTAGTGATAACAGGTGTCCAGTATTTTGAGACATCTGTAAGATTATCATCATGTTGCGGAGTCTCTCCTGTATAAACACACAAATTGTTAGAGATCCTCTCAGTGGATATTCAACCCCTAGGGATTAGAGGGGCGTGGGAGGAAGCATGTGGGGGTAATGGGCCAGATTGACAACAGTTTTTAGCATTCACAAATGGAAAATCAGGCTGTTTGCGTGCCCTAAAAAGGGTTGTAGCATGAACTGACATATGCCCCCACAATAGGAATTCCACAAACCTCATACATGGGCCCACTTCTTAGGGCAGCCTCGGGCCACATATACCGCTTTTTCTCTGAACATTGACCAGTCCATATCTTTTTTCCAGTCACCCACCTCAGCAGGTTGAGATGCACCTCACTGCTGTGCAATATTTCTCTTAGCAAGAATAAGCCCCAGAGTGACCCATTGTGTTAAGCAATCATTCAGATCTGTTGGCTCCCAAATATTCAATAGACATCTATGAGCTTCTAGGCTGAGTTGTGTGGATAACACTGCGTTAATGATGTCGTGTACTTTGTGCCAGTAGGATTGAATATTGTCACAGTCCCAAATTATATGCATAAACGTACCCACCTGGCCACATCCCCGCCTACAGTCCCCCTCGTCCATTCTCCCCATCAGTACCAGCTGGGATCCTGTTACATAAATCCTATGGAGTACTTTAAGTTGACTAGTCGGAGGCGCGCTGGTATTACCACGACCCTAGGAGAGGAAATGGCCTCCTGCCATTCCTCCTCATCCATATCGATTCCATCTCTGGACCATTTCTCCCAAAGCGACTGAATAGGGTCTGGCATATTCTTTATCAACTTTTCTGGAATGTGTCCGTCGAAGACTCTGTACTCCAATGGGGGAGATTCAGGAAGGGTGGTACCGCGCTGTAGATGGGAACGCAGAGTGTGTCTGACCTGTATGTAACGGAAGAATTCAGAGTCAGCTAACTCGAGTTGCTGTTGTAAGGTGGCCAATGACTTAACATCTGTTTTGTCCCATAGATCACCTATATGCGAGAGACGAATAAGGTCCCATTTGTCAAACCCTTTGCTTTTCCACAAGCTACCCAAATGTTCTAAGTCGCATAACGGGGTCGCAAGAGTGAGCCTGCGGTTCAATACAAGGCATTTAGCGGCCGTATGCCACATATGGAGTGTTTGGTGGGGCCTGTGAGATTAAAGCGGAGTGGTTTGGAATAAATGACTCTATTATAGTTCCCACCCGAAAGGAGCCATCTATCCATGTTATAGCCTGGATCTCTGGGACGCGTGTAGGTGCCATGGTTGATGGCGGCTAGATGGGCCGCACAATAATAGTTTTTGATATCAGGGAGGCTAATGCCCCCATCATACCAATTCAAGGTGAGCTTACTAAGGGCAAGTCCAGCTGAAGGCGATCCACCTGCCTGAAGTAGGACGCCAGGACCGGGTCTAAGGAAATATGCAGGGCATATAAAAACCGAGGCAAAGACATCATTTTAAAAAGTGCCGCTTTTCCCAGCAGGGAAAGCGGGAGTAACTTCCGGTTGTTTATGTCCTTACACAGCCTAGTCAAGTGGGGGAGTAGGTTCTGGGAGTAACAGAGTGCTGAGTATTTCAGGGAGGGAAAATCCCCAGGTATTTGAAGACCTCTGTACAAATTTGTATTGGGCATCCCTTCGGTGAGATGGGCGGCTCTCCAGCCAAAACGACCCACAGGGATTTACTCCAATTAATAGAGAACCTGGAGAACCTACAGAAAATAGCAAGAATATCCAGGACAACAATCAGGGACCGCCTCAGAGAAGTCAGATAAAGTAGGATATAATCTGCGTAGAGCGAGAGGCGGTCCTCCCACTCCGGGGACGAGCACATGCCCTAAATCATCGGGACTCTGCCTATCCAGGCTGCCAGTGGTTCAGAGGCAAGGGCAAACAGGAGGGGGGACAGCGGACATCCTTGCAGGGTCCCCCTTCCCAACTCAAAGGTGGCAGATTTTTTGTAATTAAATACCACTTGTGCTAGCGGTTTAGCATACAGAAGCTGCACCCATTGAATATATTTTGGGCCAAACCACAACTTCTCCAGAATTGCCCAGAGATACGGCCATTCAATGGTATCAAAATCCATGGTGGCATCTTGGGAGACTATTACAGCTGGTTCTAAGATGGAAGCTGCTCTGCCTAGTACTCCATGCACCCTACGCAAGTTAAGTGCCGTGTTACGATGCGGGATAAAACCAGATTGATCTGGATGGACTAGAGTCTCAATTACTGTGATCAGAGGTTGGCCAGAAGCTTAGCCTAAATCTTAGACTCTGCATTCAGGAGGGAAATCGGTCTATACGACCCACAGTCAGTTCTAGGTTCCCCCTCCTTATGAATAGTGATGATGGTAGCTGTCCTCCGGTCAATCTGTAGGAACCCCTTTTCCCTTGAGTCCTCATACATAGCCCTGAGATATGGGGCCAGCCTGTCCGGTTTAAGTTTGTATAGTTCGAACGGAAGCCCATTAGGGCCAGAGGCCTTTCCCGATCTGATGGACCTTATCGCCTGCGCTATTTCTGCCTGACTCCAGTCAGAACTGGTCGCTCCTCTTGCAGCTCGCCCCAGCCATTTGGTGCCAGCGACGAGTATCCTGCCCTGCCTTCCTGCCCTGCCATCTTGCACCCTGCCACTGTGCCTGGTATCGTTGCTGCATTGTGCCTGCGACCGCATTTTGTGCCAGAGAATTGCGCCTGCGACCGCATTAAATTTAATTTAATTGTGATTGTGTGCCAGCGAATTTAATTTAAATTTTATTGTGATTGTGTGCCAGCTAATTTGTGCCTGCTACCGCATTGTGTGCCCCTGACGGTGCCAGCGATGGTGCCCACGACCTCCCAGCATTGTTGTTGTGCCTTGAGCCCGTCCACGCCACCACTGATGCCCCGCAGCCCCACCCCCGCTCCCTCCAGCTCCTACTGGCCATCCTACCCCGCCCCCGCCTCCCAGCTGACCCTCCCTCGCCCCCCTACCCTCCATTATCCATTTATGACAGATGGACCTACGCGCAGCGTCCACGCGCAGCGATCGCGCCCTAAGCGCGCCGAAGGTGCGCCAAAGGTAAGCCCGTCTATGCCCGTCCGCGCCTGGACCGCGCCCAGCACCAGACCCCCTGGTCCCCGTATAACCCACACCTCCCGCATTACATACGACTCATCCACCCTCCTAGCACTTAACTCCGGCCGACTCCCTAACTGTGCCCAAGCCGCACCGGGACACACCCATGGACCCTTCACCTGCCACTCCTGCAAGTACGACTCCATCAAGACCCACACCAAATCCACAAACACCAAACAGAGATCCGACACCAACCACCTTAAATGCATCCTTCTCAACACCCGTTCGGTTCACAAACACGCCATCGACCTTTGGAACCTACTTGGTACCATTTCCCCGGACATCGCCTTCCTAACAGAAACCTGGATGAATGCCTCATCAGCTCCAGACATCACCATAGCCATCCCGGACGGCTACAAGATCATCCGTAAGGACCGCACCAAGCAAACAGGAGGAGGCCTCGCCATCGTCCATAAGAACACCATCCGCGTCTCAACCAGCTCAGAAGACAACCTCGCTATCGCTGAACACCTCCACTTCCAGATCCACACCGACCCCAAGACCACACTCAGAGGCACCCTCCTCTACAGACCCCCAGGACCCCGTACAAATTCAGCGAAGACATCACTGACTTTATCACCCCACACGCCCTCCCCTCAGAAGAATACATTCTACTGGTAGACCTCAATTTCCATCTGGAAAAGAACAACAACAGGAACACTACCACCCTCCTGGACAATCTCGCCAACCTCGGACTCAAACAACTTGTTAACACCCCCACCCACTACGCAGGACACATGCTCGACCCTATCTTCACCTCCAGCAAGCATATCTCCTTCACTCACACCACAGCCCTCCACTGGACGGACCACAGTTGCATCCACTTCATTTACAATAAGACCACGATCCACAACCACCCTCAACCAACTCTGCGAAGAAATTGGAACAAAATCACAATCAACCAGATCTCCACATCACTTCTTCAAAAACCCCTGCCTATTCGACGAACCCTAACCAAGCCGCCATCAACCTCACACAATGGTTAACCCAAACCGCCGACAAACTAGCACCCTTGAAAAAACATCAAATCAAGCAAGGAAGCAAGAACGCCCCCTGGTTCAATGATGACCTTAAGAAATCCAAGAAACTCTGTCGCTCCCTTGAAAAAACTTGGAAAAAAGACCCAAACACTATCACCCAAGCCACCTTCAAAAACGCCACCCGCAAACACCACCAACTAATCCAGACAGCCAAGAAATCAGCACTCAAAGACCGACTAGACAACAACGCCCACAACACCTAGGAACTTTTCAACATCATCAAAGAATTCACCAACCCCACCGCCAGCTCCAACGACATCACCCCCTCTCAAGTCTTCTGCGACTCCCTCGCCTCATTCTTCCATGACAAAATCGCCCACATTCATAACAGCTTTGACAACCAACCCGTAAACCAGTCAACCCCTCTCACCTCCGAACCTGTACCTACTCCGAATAACCTTCTCAACTGGAACCCAATCACCACAGAAGACACCATTCGCCTAATGAACTCCATCCACTCAGGATCCCCTATAGACCCATGCCCCCATCACATCTTCAACAAAGCAGACTCCATTATCGCACCCCATCTCCGAGACGTCATCAACTGCTCCCTCAACTCTGGCACATTCCCAGAAAAATGGAAACACGCCGAACTCAGAGCCCTTCTGAAGTAACCCACAGCTGACCTCACCGAACTCAAAAACTACTGCCCCATCTCGCTCCTCCCATTCCCTGCCAAAGTCAGTGAGAAAGCTGTCAACAATCAGCTCGCCACCTTCCTCGAAACCAAAAAATCACTCGACTCCTCACAGTCTGGCTTCCGAGCCAAACACAGCACCGGGACCACCCTCATCGCAGCAACAGACGACATTCGAACTCTACTGGACAACGGAGACACAGTCGCCCTCATCCTCCTCGACCTCTCCGCAGCCTTCGACACAGTCTGTCATAGCACCCTAATACAACGCCTCAGCAACATCGGAATTCAAGGAAAAGCATTGGACTGGATCATCTCGTTCCTCGCTGGAAGAACTCAGAGAGTCCGCCTCCCCCCTTTTAAGTCAGAGGCCACCGAAGTCATCTGCGGCGTTCCACAAGGATCTTCTCTCAGCCCTACCCTCTTCAATGTCTACATGAGCCCCTTCGCAACCATCGCACGTCAACACAACCTCAACATTATCTCCTACGCTGATGACACTCAGCTGATCCTCTCACTCACCAAAGACCCAATCACCGCCAAAACCAACCTACATGAAGGGATGAAAGAAGTAGCCGAGCGGATGAAGAACAGCCGTCTGAAACTGAACTCGGACAAAACGGAAGTCCTCATCTTAGGTGCATCCCCTTCCACCTGGGATGACTCTTGGTGGCCAACGGCCCTAGGAAAAGCTCCCATACCGACGGACCACGCACGGAACCTGGGCATCATCCTGGACTCCTCTCTCTCGATGACCAGACAAGTCAACGTCGTCTCATCATCATGCTTCAACATCTTACGCATGCTCAAAAAAACATTTCGCTGGATCCCCACCGAAACAAGAAAAACGGTCACCCACGCACTGGTTACAAGCCGTCTGGACTACGGAAACACCCTTTACGCCGGCACCACCGCAATACTGCTGAAAAACCTCCACCGCATTCAAAACGCCTCAGCCAGACTCATACTAGACATCCCCCGCACAGACCACATTTCCGGTCACCTGAAAGACCTTCAATGGCTCCCCGTCAACAAAAGGATAACGTTCCGTCTACTCACCCACGCACACAAAGCCCTCTACGAACTTGGACCTGACTGCCTCAACACGTGCCTTTCTTTCTACACTCCCACCCGTCAACTGCATTCGTCCAACCAAGCCCTCGCCGCTGTTCCGCGCATCCACAAAGCCACCATGGGGGAAAGATCCTTCTCCTACTTAACGGCCAAAACCTGGAATTCCCTTCCCATCCACCTCCGCCTTACCCAAAACCACCTAGCCTTCAGAAAACAGCTTAAAACCTGGATATTCGATAAGTAAACCACCCCCACCCCCTCCTCAAGCGCTTTGAGACCCTCTGGGTATGTAGTGCGCTATATAAATTTTGACTTGACTTGACTTGACTATTTCTTCATTGGATATGTTACTATCTACAAAGTCACGGTCATCTACTAAGAGCTTGGGCATCGTTATGTCCGCTAACATCTGACCGGAGTCCTCTATGGAATAGGGAGCTGTTGAAGAGTAGACAGCGCAGAAGTGGGCAGCAAACTTGTCAACAATGCCTTGGGGATCTGCAAGGGGGCTGCCTCCCTCCCCCTGAAGTTCCGGCACTAGTCGGCTCGCCCATTCTTTCTTGTCCAACCACGCTAGTAGTTTCCCGGCCTTATCTCCCACCTCACATAGCCGTCCCTGCACAGCTCTTCCCAAGGCCTCTTGCTTGGTCCGTCGCCAGTGCCCTATATTCATGCTGTTGGAGCTTTAAATAGTGGAGTTTATTGGGTGTGACCTCCGAGTGCAGGTCAGTTTCTAATTGGCTCATTTCTGCCTCAATGTCCACTATCTCTCTGTGGTGATCATTCTTCTTGCTCGAGATTAGGGATAGGGCTTGACCCCGAATCACCGTCTTGAAGGTTTCCCATAGCGACTGTGGGAGTCCACTGACCCCTCATTTTCAATAAAGTACTTGTCTATTGCTGTGAGGAGTGCTTTACGAATTTTGGAATCTCAGAAATACCACGGGTTGATGGGGGCCACCCGTCCCACCTGTTTATAATCAAGAACCAGGTGAAGCCAAATTGGCGAATGGTCGGAGATACCCATGGCCAGATGTTTAATCTCATGGATGTGAGCAATCTGAGATGCGGGGACCAAAAAATAATCTATAAGTGAGAGGCTCCTGTGTGCCCTGGAATGAAAGATGTGTTGCACTGTGTTTGGGTGATAGGTCGTTCTACAAGTTAGGTTGTGTGACACTCTAACAATTAAAATATCCCATGGATTGCATTACATTTATCGCCTTACACTGACAATTGCTGATACTGTGCGAAGAGTGGCTTGGAACTATAGCTGTTATTTTCCTCAGGTCCCTGCCTGTAAACTATCCTTGGAGTAACAGCTCTTTTATATCTGTTTTCTATCCGGCCCGCCCTCAGGCGTTTGGCTGGTTCATAAGCAAGTTCATAGGTAATTTAATACTTAATGGCATTTAATGCCAATTAAATTTTATATATGTAAGTTTCTTTTTTTTCACTGTCAAAGTACACATACATTGTAGCATATTGCAGCAGCTAGGTACGTGTTTTGTTTATACTCTGTGATCATTGTCAGAACTAGGTACCGCTGTATCATATCCAATTAAGCTGGTTTTAGGACAACTTGTGGTACTAACCTCTGAGCACATTCCCCTATTTGTTTTGTAGTATAGATCTTGTACTTATTATTCCGCTTACTTTTAATAGATTATAATTCAAAATGAGTAAACGGAAAGCAGTTGCGGGTCAAGGAGTGGTTGGAACTCTAGATGCCTTTCTATCGAGGACAGAATCAGTTCTTATCAAAGAAAGTATATGAACGGAGCGTAGGTTATCCCTGGAACCCTTCCCCTCACATGGTAGGCTTTCCATTACTCCCGCCTTCCCAGATGCCTTGACTGCCCTTAATCATGTTACACCCCCTCTTGAACAACAACAGAGTTTACTGTTGGAGGCTGACACTTCACTATTGAATGAAACCAGGCTTCCAGGGATTCAGGAACAGGTACTTAGCCCCGTTAATCATAAATTAAGGGGAAGGGCACAGAAACAAAAAGGGGTAACTACCCGTCCCAAGAAAGTCAGTTTCACATCAAAGAAAAAATGGGGATCTAGACAACATTGCACCCAGTGTCAGTCAACCAGGGGATGACCGTGGAAGAAAAACATGACACTGGTAATGCCACGGTGAGAGATCCAAGTAACCACAACCAGAATAATGCTGATGTATTACCTGCTGTCCCTGTGGAAGGGGATTTCTGTGGCAGATTAGAAACCATGCTGAATACCCTACTAGATCCTCTTGTACAAAAAATATGTGGGGTTGAATCAAGATTGTCTAATTTAGAATTATTGTTGGCTAATGTCCCTCAGGTCTCTGATACAGCGAATTCACATAAGACTAAAACTCAAGAGCCCATTATGAAAGACAGAGTGGGGCGGGACAGAGGTGAGGAAGCCGATAATGTGTTAGTTATAGCTGAAAGTAGGCCCCAGGAAATACAGGGCCCAAGCAGTCCCAGGGTGGTCAACAGAGATAAAATAAATTTAAAACAACCCTCCAACACCAGAAGCACCTCATCTGTGCCGCAGTTAAATAAGAGGTCTGATGGAGGCGCTAGGGGGCGCACAGCGGAATGGCTGCCTGAAATGCAGCTCCGCCGGGCGATCACTCACGATGTGATCCACTGGCACTAAAAACTCACCAAACCCACATAACGCGAATACCAACATGTGTGGGAAGGTGTGGTGCAGAACCTGACCCGGACCGATGCGGTGCCCACTCCCGCCGTGCAGAACTATATCGCATTAACCGCGGAGGAACGGGACTGCCTGACAAGATGGCCGCCGGATTGTGACATAACCTGGGAGCACAGTGCGGAGTTGGCGGCGGACTGCCAGGATAGCCCAGAAACCATAGCCCAAAGGTGAGCGCATGCTGCCCAGTTCAGCGGGAACAATTAGTGCTGCTCCTGTCCTCGGGAACGCCGGCGGAGTTGATCGTATCTCCGGCCGGGTGCCTGACAATATGGCGGTGCCGCTTGCAGGAATGGCGGGCGCTACGTTCTAACGAAAACGGGCTAGTACAGTGCTTTCGGAACAAACAGACCAGCGGATTACGGAGGGGGATTATAGGGCGCCCTGACATGTGGATTGAGTGCCTGGAGGCGACACAACGCCGGCGTCCTGTTCTTACCCCTTGGGAAGGGGGTTCCCACTCCGCAGAGAGCCAGCAGAAGCGGGAAAACACACGACCGGCAGTTTACTAGCCTAGTGGCGGTGAAGGGCCCCCCACGGATGCGGCTGCGTCCCTCCACACTGCGTTGGACTGCGGATGGTCTACCACTAGCCGCATAGCATTCAAAAACCTCACATACTGGCGAAACACAACCGATAGTGACCATTTCGGATGCGGGCTACCACTGCCTAGGAACCACGGCGACAACTGTCAGAATAACGAGGGCGTCTGGACCCGCGCTGAAGAAAATACAGTCACCGACCACCGCCATGGGGAAACCGGATAAGCAGCAGTCGAAACTTTCCTTCGACAACAGGAGAGCGACAAAACCTACAGAAGATACGACGGAACCCGGGGGATCTTCAGAATCACCGCCGACCACTAACATGGAGAAGATACTATTGGCTATTCAATCAAATTTGCAAGATATCAATGGCAAGTTGGACAACTTGACGTGCAGGATGGACGGCATGGCGGCGCGACAAGAAAAGCATGGTGAACGGCTAGATGAAGCGGAAACTAGAATCTCGGCTGTCGAGGATGAGGCGCGGACGTCCACCACAAAATGCGCAGGCATGGAACGGATCCTGGAGGTGATAAAAGCGAAGGAGGAGGATTTGGAAGCGCGCTCGAGACGAAACAACGTGCGCATCATAGGCCTGCCGGAATCGACCAACACAGGTCGTATGGAACACTATGTAGAGGGCCTGTGTAAGGATATCTTTGGGACGGAGGCCCTGTCGCAGATCTTCATTGTGGAAAGAGCCCATAGGTCGCTGGGCCCCAAACCCCCGCCCGGTGCAACGCCCAGACCGATTGTGGCGCGGATCCTCAACTATCGTGACAGGGACGCGATTCTCAGGCTTGCAAGGGAGAAAGGCAAAATCACCCACCAAGGCAACACTTTGGAGTTTTACCCTGACCACACGGTTGCTGTGCAGCAAGCACGTAGAGAATACGCGACAGTAAAGGCTAAGCTGCGTGAGTTAAACATTGTGTACTCTATGTTATATCCTGCCCGTCTTCGAGTGGTGTGGAAGGAACAGGCGATTGTGTTGGCGACACCCAAAGCGGCCCTTGACTTTGTTAAGAAAGCACAGCGGGAGGCGAGGTCTGAATCTCACAACGATCAGAATAGAGACTCGGAATGATACGGCGGGAGGCGTACATCCAAAAACAGCGGAGAGTGCTGCTATTCAGATGGCTACAGTGGACTACTGCATGACCATCCTAGGCTGAGCTGGGCGATGCGGCCAGATGAGTATCTGCTAGAGGTGAGGTGTGGGCGTTCGCCTTTGACACTGGGCGTTGAGCAGGTGGGGGGGGGGCTGGGACATCAAGGACTGGAATTAACTCCTGCTCTGAACTATAACTGATGCCCATGACTGGACCTTGTTGCCACGCTTTCCCCTCTGGGTACGTGGGCCTGCAGACGCATCAAACTGTTTACAAGGCTGCCGATGTGAGCGTTGGGTCAGGGACAGCTTCACTGACTGCAACCAAGTGAGGGTTGGTAATGGGAAAATGGAATTGTGGATTAATGATCACATACATTGCGACTCTGTTTAATTCTGGTAAATGTCGCCTGCACCTGTACATCGGGTGGAGTGTTGTGCCACTAGCGGACCTCCAAAAGGGTACTACCCTACACAAGTTTTGCTATGAGCACCAAGTTGTTGGTTCAATGGTTGAGGGAGTTGTGCTCTGTGAGGGTGAGGCTTCGGCAGGTTGGGGTTGCTGGAGTGGGAGGGTTTTGGGGGGGGGGGATGTTCGACTGTTTACAAAGACCGGAAACATTGCAAATCTATGCATTATACGTAACTGCCTTGTTGGGGTGGGTGAGAACATGTGGAGAGCATGGTACTGGAGGGGGTCGGGATAAGGCCGGACTGCCTGCGGGCGCAGAACTGTATGGTATAGTATCGAATGGGTACGCCAGGTTCTAGGAATGTAAGCAGAAATGAACTAAACGTCCTTACATGGAATATACGGGGGTTCTCCCGCCCACAGAAGATCAGGCAAGTATTTGCCAGTCTCACCAGATGGAATATTGACATTGCATTTCTGCAGGAAACGCACCTGGCTCCGCAAACTCATGCTACACTGGGATTGAGATGGGCGGGATCGTCTTACAGAGCCTCATACTCCTCTTATTCCCGGGGGGTGCTAATATTGGTCAAGAAAGGGGTACACTTCGAAGAGGGACATGTGACACGAGACCCAGCTGGCATATATATACTAGTGTCGGGCAAACTAAGGGGGCAACATATAACATTTCTCAACATATATGGCCCGAATACTGACGCACCGGACTTCTATCGTGAAGTCTGGGGACACTTACAGAACCACACTGACACACACATATTGTGCGGGGGGGACTGGAACGTGACGTTACAGGACGGACTGGACCGATCCCCCCAATCAGTCGAGCAGCACAAGCAGGCAAGGCTTATGATAGGTCACATGATGAGCGATCTAGCAGTAGCGGATATCTGGAGACTACAACACACTAACGATCCTGGTGCCACTCATATCACCACATCACACAATAGTTGGTCCAGACTGGACTACTGGCTAGGCTCCAAGGATATTGCACTATGGGCACGTAAAGTACAGGTGCTGCCGCGCACATTGTCGGATCACAACCCGGTTCTAATACAACTGGACATCCCACACTACGCACCCCCCCCTTCCAGTGGCGCTTTAACTCACAGGCCCTCACGGACCCTATATACGTCGACACCCTGACAAGGACGGTCAAGGACTACTTCGCTAACAACTCTCAAACTACTGACGACCCTTGTCTTCTCTGGGAAGCCTTTAAGGCCACGGTCAGGGGCGTCTGCATTAGCACTACCATAGGGGTACTCAAAGATATCAGAAGCCAGATACGCCACTGCGAAAGTCTGATGAGAGACCTGGAATTACAATATGAAAACACACAGGACATATCGTTACTTCCCAAATGGCGCGACTTACACACAGAACATGCTGATTTCTTTACGTCGGAAACCAAGTATCTAGATCGCAAACATGAAGCCAGGGCCTTTGGGGAAGGGGGTAGGCCAGGGCGTGTATTGGCAAGGAAAATATGTGAAGGGAGGGGGCACCCAGCGATACTCCGGATCAAGTCAGAGGCGGGTATAGTTCAAACGCACTCTGCAGACATAGTCAAATGTTTTGTAAATTCTTACAGCACGCTATATCAATCTCAACCGACGGCTACTACTGAAGAAACCTATGAATACCTTCATGATGTAGCGATTGGCTGGCTCTCAGATGCCCATAGGGAATATCTATTTACAAAAGGGGGTGGTGATGAACAGAGTGTCTGAGTTAAACAGACCACTCTTACCCAGTCCAAAGATCAGGGCTTGATCCATCACCGTTATTTATCTCACTGCCCCATCCCAGCTCAGAACCTGGCTATATGCAAATCAGTCTGTCCCTGGCCCAGTGCATCATGGGAACAGGGCAGACTAAACTACCAAGCCAATTCTTCACCAGAAAGGAGACAAGCTACCGGGGACCGGTTTCTGGCATTTCAGCCTTCTTCGGCCCGGCTTGCTTGAATCCTGATGGAGCAGTGAGAAAGGGACTCATGTCTGAGTATACCCTGCCACACCTATAGTGGCCAAAAACGATTTACAAAAGGGGGTGGTGATGAACAGAGTGTCTGAGTTAAACAGACCACTCTTACCCAGTCCAAAGATCAGGGCTTGATCCATCACCGTTATTTATCTCACTGCCCCATCCCAGCTCAGAACCTGGCTATATGCAAATCAGTCTGTCCCTGGCCCAGTGCATCATGGGAACAGGGCAGACTAAACTACCAAGCCAATTCTTCACCAGAAAGGAGACAAGCTACCGGGGACCGGTTTCTGGCATTTCAGCCTTCTTCGGCCCGGCTTGCTTGAATCCTGATGGAGCAGTGAGAAAGGGACTCATGTCTGAGTATACCCTGCCACACCTATAGTGGCCAAAAACGATTTACAAAAGGGGGTGGTGATGAACAGAGTGTCTGAGTTAAACAGACCACTCTTACCCAGTCCAAAGATCAGGGCTTGATCCATCACCGTTATTTATCTCACTGCCCCATCCCAGCTCAGAACCTGGCTATATGCAAATCAGTCTGTCCCTGGCCCAGTGCATCATGGGAACAGGGCAGACTAAACTACCAAGCCAATTCTTCACCAGAAAGGAGACAAGCTACCGGGGACCGGTTTCTGGCATTTCAGCCTTCTTCGGCCCGGCTTGCTTGAATCCTGATGGAGCAGTGAGAAAGGGACTCATGTCTGAGTATACCCTGCCACACCTATAGTGGCCAAAAACGATTTACAAAAGGGGGTGGTGATGAACAGAGTGTCTGAGTTAAACAGACCACTCTTACCCAGTCCAAAGATCAGGGCTTGATCCATCACCGTTATTTATCTCACTGCCCCATCCCAGCTCAGAACCTGGCTATATGCAAATCAGTCTGTCTCTGGCCCAGTGCATCATGGGAACAGGGCAGACTAAACTACCAAGCCAATTCTTCACCAGAAAGGAGACAAGCTACCGGGGACCGGTTTCTGGCATTTCAGCCTTCTTCGGCCCGGCTTGCTTGAATCCTGATGGAGCAGTGAGAAAGGGACTCATGTCTGAGTATACCCTGCCACACCTATAGTGGCCAAAAACGATTTACAAAAGGGGGTGGTGATGAACAGAGTGTCTGAGTTAAACAGACCACTCTTACCCAGTCCAAAGATCAGGGCTTGATCCATCACCGTTATTTATCTCACTGCCCCATCCCAGCTCAGAACCTGGCTATATGCAAATCAGTCTGTCCCTGGCCCAGTGCATCATGGGAACAGGGCAGACTAAACTACCAAGCCAATTCTTCACCAGAAAGGAGACAAGCTACCGGGGACCGGTTTCTGGCATTTCAGCCTTCTTCGGCCCGGCTTGCTTGAATCCTGATGGAGCAGTGAGAAAGGGACTCATGTCTGAGTATACCCTGCCACACCTATAGTGGCCAAAAACGATTTACAAAAGGGGGTGGTGATGAACAGAGTGTCTGAGTTAAACAGACCACTCTTACCCAGTCCAAAGATCAGGGCTTGATCCATCACCGTTATTTATCTCACTGCCCCATCCCATCTCAGAACCTGGCTATATGCAAATCAGTCTGTCCCTGGCCCAGTGCATCATGGGAACAGGGCAGACTAAACTACCAAGCCAATTCTTCACCAGAAAGGAGACAAGCTACCGGGGACCGGTTTCTGGCATTTCAGCCTTCTTCGGCCCGGCTTGCTTGAATCCTGATGGAGCAGTGAGAAAGGGACTCATGTCTGAGTATACCCTGCCACACCTATAGTGGCCAAAAACGATTTACAAAAGGGGGTGGTGATGAACAGAGTGTCTGAGTTAAACAGACCACTCTTACCCAGTCCAAAGATCAGGGCTTGATCCATCACCGTTATTTATCTCACTGCCCCATCCCAGCTCAGAACCTGGCTATATGCAAATCAGTCTGTCCCTGGCCCAGTGCATCATGGGAACAGGGCAGACTAAACTACCAAGCCAATTCTTCACCAGAAAGGAGACAAGCTACCGGGGACCGGTTTCTGGCATTTCAGCCTTCTTCGGCCCGGCTTGCTTGAATCCTGATGGAGCAGTGAGAAAGGGACTCATGTCTGAGTATACCCTGCCACACCTATAGTGGCCAAAAACGATTTACAAAAGGGGGTGGTGATGAACAGAGTGTCTGAGTTAAACAGACCACTCTTACCCAGTCCAAAGATCAGGGCTTGATCCATCACCGTTATTTATCTCACTGCCCCATCCCAGCTCAGAACCTGGCTATATGCAAATCAGTCTGTCCCTGGCCCAGTGCATCATGGGAACAGGGCAGACTAAACTACCAAGCCAATTCTTCACCAGAAAGGAGACAAGCTACCGGGGACCGGTTTCTGGCATTTCAGCCTTCTTCGGCCCATCATGCACTGGGACAGGAACAGACTAATTTGCATACAGCCAGGTTCTGAAACTGGGATGGTGCAGTGAGCTAAAAAACGGTGTTGGATCTAGCCCTGATCTCTTGACTGGGTGAGAGCTTTCTGCTTAATTCAGAGACTCTGTCCCTCACCACCCCTTGTTGTAAATATTTTTGTCCACCCTAAGCGTGGAAGGGTATTCTCAGATGTGAGACCCTTGCTCATTGCACCATCAGGATTCAAGCAAACCGGGCCGAAGACGGCTGTAATGCCAGAAACCGGTCCCCGGGAGCTTGTTTCCTTCCCAGTGTAAGAATTGGCTGTTGTAGTTTGGTTTGCCCTGTTCCCATCATGCACTGGGACAGGAACAGACTAATTTGCATACAGCCAGGTTCTGAAACTGGGATGGTGCAGTGAGCTAAAAAACGGTGTTGGATCTAGCCCTGATCTCTTGACTGGGTGAGAGCTTTCTGCTTAATTCAGAGACTCTGTCCCTCACCACCCCTTGTTGTAAATATTTTTGTCCACCCTAAGCGTGGAAGGGTATTCTCAGATGTGAGACCCTTGCTCATTGCACCATCAGGATTCAAGCAAACCGGGCCGAAGACGGCTGTAATGCCAGAAACCGGTCCCCGGGAGCTTGTTTCCTTCCCAGTGTAAGAATTGGCTGTTGTAGTTTGGTTTGCCCTGTTCCCATCATGCACTGGGACAGGAACAGACTAATTTGCATACAGCCAGGTTCTGAAACTGGGATGGTGCAGTGAGCTAAAAAACGGTGTTGGATCTAGCCCTGATCTCTTGACTGGGTGAGAGCTTTCTGCTTAATTCAGAGACTCTGTCCCTCACCACCCCTTGTTGTAAATATTTTTGTCCACCCTAAGCGTGGAAGGGTATTCTCAGATGTGAGACCCTTGCTCATTGCACCATCAGGATTCAAGCAAACCGGGCCGAAGACGGCTGTAATGCCAGAAACCGGTCCCCGGGAGCTTGTTTCCTTCCCAGTGTAAGAATTGGCTGTTGTAGTTTGGTTTGCCCTGTTCCCATCATGCACTGGGACAGGAACAGACTAATTTGCATACAGCCAGGTTCTGAAACTGGGATGGTGCAGTGAGCTAAAAAACGGTGTTGGATCTAGCCCTGATCTCTTGACTGGGTGAGAGCTTTCTGCTTAATTCAGAGACTCTGTCCCTCACCACCCCTTGTTGTAAATATTTTTGTCCACCCTAAGCGTGGAAGGGTATTCTCAGATGTGAGACCCTTGCTCATTGCACCATCAGGATTCAAGCAAACCGGGCCGAAGACGGCTGTAATGCCAGAAACCGGTCCCCGGGAGCTTGTTTCCTTCCCAGTGTAAGAATTGGCTGTTGTAGTTTGGTTTGCCCTGTTCCCATCATGCACTGGGACAGGAACAGACTAATTTGCATACAGCCAGGTTCTGAAACTGGGATGGTGCAGTGAGCTAAAAAACGGTGTTGGATCTAGCCCTGATCTCTTGACTGGGTGAGAGCTTTCTGCTTAATTCAGAGACTCTGTCCCTCACCACCCCTTGTTGTAAATATTTTTGTCCACCCTAAGCGTGGAAGGGTATTCTCAGATGTGAGACCCTTGCTCATTGCACCATCAGGATTCAAGCAAACCGGGCCGAAGACGGCTGTAATGCCAGAAACCGGTCCCCGGGAGCTTGTTTCCTTCCCAGTGTAAGAATTGGCTGTTGTAGTTTGGTTTGCCCTGTTCCCATCATGCACTGGGACAGGAACAGACTAATTTGCATACAGCCAGGTTCTGAAACTGGGATGGTGCAGTGAGCTAAAAAACGGTGTTGGATCTAGCCCTGATCTCTTGACTGGGTGAGAGCTTTCTGCTTAATTCAGAGGCTCTGTCCCTCACCACCCCTTGTTGTAAATATTTTTGTCCACCCTAAGCGTGGAAGGGTATTCTCATATGTGAGACCCTTGCTCATTGCACCATCAGGATTCAAGCAAACCGGGCCGAAGACGGCTGTAATGCCAGAAACCGGTCCCCGGGAGCTTGTTTCCTTCCCAGTGTAAGAATTGGCTGTTGTAGTTTGGTTTGCCCTGTTCCCATCATGCACTGGGACAGGAACAGACTAATTTGCATACAGCCAGGTTCTGAAACTGGGATGGTGCAGTGAGCTAAAAAACGGTGTTGGATCTAGCCCTGATCTCTTGACTGGGTGAGAGCTTTCTGCTTAATTCAGAGACTCTGTCCCTCACCACCCCTTGTTGTAAATATTTTTGTCCACCCTAAGCGTGGAAGGGTATTCTCAGATGTGAGACCCTTGCTCATTGCACCATCAGGATTCAAGCAAACCGGGCCGAAGACGGCTGTAATGCCAGAAACCGGTCCCCGGGAGCTTGTTTCCTTCCCAGTGTAAGAATTGGCTGTTGTAGTTTGGTTTGCCCTGTTCCCATCATGCACTGGGACAGGAACAGACTAATTTGCATACAGCCAGGTTCTGAAACTGGGATGGTGCAGTGAGCTAAAAAACGGTGTTGGATCTAGCCCTGATCTCTTGACTGGGTGAGAGCTTTCTGCTTAATTCAGAGACTCTGTCCCTCACCACCCCTTGTTGTAAATATTTTTGTCCACCCTAAGCGTGGAAGGGTATTCTCAGATGTGAGACCCTTGCTCATTGCACCATCAGGATTCAAGCAAACCGGGCCGAAGACGGCTGTAATGCCAGAAACCGGTCCCCGGGAGCTTGTTTCCTTCCCAGTGTAAGAATTGGCTGTTGTAGTTTGGTTTGCCCTGTTCCCATCATGCACTGGGACAGGAACAGACTAATTTGCATACAGCCAGGTTCTGAAACTGGGATGGTGCAGTGAGCTAAAAAACGGTGTTGGATCTAGCCCTGATCTCTTGACTGGGTGAGAGCTTTCTGCTTAATTCAGAGACTCTGTCCCTCACCACCCCTTGTTGTAAATATTTTTGTCCACCCTAAGCGTGGAAGGGTATTCTCAGATGTGAGACCCTTGCTCATTGCACCATCAGGATTCAAGCAAACCGGGCCGAAGACGGCTGTAATGCCAGAAACCGGTCCCCGGGAGCTTGTTTCCTTCCCAGTGTAAGAATTGGCTGTTGTAGTTTGGTTTGCCCTGTTCCCATCATGCACTGGGACAGGAACAGACTAATTTGCATACAGCCAGGTTCTGAAACTGGGATGGTGCAGTGAGCTAAAAAATGGTGTTGGATCTAGCCCTGATCTCTTGACTGGGTGAGAGCTTTCTGCTTAATTCAGAGACTCTGTCCCTCACCACCCCTTGTTGTAAATATTTTTGTCCACCCTAAGCGTGGAAGGGTATTCTCAGATGTGAGACCCTTGCTCATTGCACCATCAGGATTCAAGCAAACCGGGCCGAAGACGGCTGTAATGCCAGAAACCGGTCCCCGGGAGCTTGTTTCCTTCCCAGTGTAAGAATTGGCTGTTGTAGTTTGGTTTGCCCTGTTCCCATCATGCACTGGGACAGGAACAGACTAATTTGCATACAGCCAGGTTCTGAAACTGGGATGGTGCAGTGAGCTAAAAAACGGTGTTGGATCTAGCCCTGATCTCTTGACTGGGTGAGAGCTTTCTGCTTAATTCAGAGACTCTGTCCCTCACCACCCCTTGTTGTAAATATAGGGAATATCTGGCACGGCCCATCACGGTCGAGGAAGTAACTGAGGTGATAGCCTCGCTCCCGAATGGTAAGGCATCGGGCCCGGACGGGTACACATCCGAATTTTACAAGAAATTTGCGGACATCATTGCCCCATATTTGGTGGACATGTATGGCTCCTCCTTTGAAGGATCACTGCTCCCCCCCACTCTGCGGGAAGCCATGATTATAGCGCTCCTCAAACCAGCCAAAGATCCGGAAAACTGCGACTCTTACAGACCCTTATCCCTAATAAACGTGGACTCGAAAATACTTGCAAAGTTGCTGGCTGTCAGATTGTCCCCTCTGATGACACGCCTAGTGCTCCCGGACCAAGCGGGGTTTGTTCCCACAAGATCCACCTCGCATAACACAAGGTCCTTGTTTGCTTTGGCGCACTATCTAAAACCTTCGGTCAAAGCTGTAGCTGTCATGCTTGACGCCGCCAAAACGTTTGATTCAATCGAATGGCGTTATATGTTGACTGTCCTTAATAGGATGGGTTTTCCTAAAAGATTTGTCCAGTGGATTTCTTTACTGTACACCAAACCGTGTGCAAGGGTCCGGATCAATGGGTACGTCTCAGCCCCGTTTGACATTGGGCGGGGAACGAGGCAGGGATGCCCCCTATCTCCCCTGCTTTTTGCACTGGCGTTAGAGCCGTTGGCGTGCATAGTGCGTCAAAATTACAAGGAATCGGCGCTACAGTTTGTGTCTAGACCACGGAACATTTCGCTTTACGCTGATGACATGTTGCTCTATGTTCGGGATCCGGAAACTCATCTGAACCCGCTCCTAAGGGAGTACATCCGATTTGGGGGCCACTCGGGGTTGGCGATAAATTGGTCGAAATCCTCACTCATACCCCTCACCGATTCCACCAATCCCTTTGCAATAGACTACCCACTAGCGTGGCAGCAGGAACCGATCCGCTACCTAGGAGTCATGTTCCACAGGGACCCAGACGAAGTAATGCGTGCGAATTATGGCGTGGTACTCACCAAGCTTGATGATAAGGTCCGTCGTTGGATACATTTGCCATTGTCAATAGCTGATAGAATAGCGATCGTCAAAATGAACATCTTGCCCAAATTGTTATACCTTTTCAACAACATACCCATCACACCAACACGAGAGGTCTTTCGACGCATAAAATCCCTGGTACTAACCTTGATCTGGGCGGGAAAACAGGCGCGAATTGAGCTACAGACACTAACACTACCGATAGCAAAAGGTGGATTCGGGGTGCCTGATTTTCTCCTATATTACCTATGTGCCCAGGCACAGTATGCAGCATACTGGTACCATGAGGTCCCCTACATCACACACGTGGCCATTGAGGAGGGAGATGCCCATCCAGTACCCCTATCTGCGATATTAACACACAAGAGACCTCCGCTTCACTCGAAGGACATCAACACAGTGGACACCACAATCAAGGCATGGAATACCATAGGGCGACTGGCTCACAAAACCCCGTTATATGCACCTAACATGCCACTACAACACCATCAGGCCTTATCAGTCACTAGCGAGAAGGTGGGGATGTCGCTACTGTCTAGAGCGGGGATCGACAAACTGGGCGACGTATATCAGGGAGGGACATTCATAGAACTTAATAAACTGGACTATATTCAAAATCAAACTCTTATGTTCCGCTTCACATATTACAGATTGACAAGGGCATTAGAAGAACATTACCCTTCATTCCCTGAAGAGCCGGAAACTCTAGCACCATTGCAACTGCTGATCACCACGAGCGATCTGTCACACTTGGTATCTAGACTGTACACTGCTGCACAATCCGAAATAGCAGGCCACACACTTAAAGCGAAGGAAAGATGGGATGCACTACTAGACACGCCACTAACAGAGGCGGAATGGTACAATTCATGCGCACTGACACAGATACTAACACCAAACGGGAACCTGAGAATTATTCATTTTAAGTTCATTCACCAAAGCTATTACACACCGGTGAAAATGCGCAGATATGGGCTCCAAGAGGACGACAAATGTAAGCGCTGTAACAGGGATGGGGCAGACTTCGTACATTTAGCATGGACATGTGAAAGAGTGGCGAATTACTGGGAGGAGGTCACAGCCGCGCTCTCGGTCATGTTAGAAGCTGAGGTACACTGCACACCACAGATCTGTCTGCTTGGTATTGTACCCCAATTCAAAGCGCTGAAACGTAAATTCTGTGCTATCGCACTACTTTTGGCCAAAAGGCAGGTGGCGCAATGCTGGCACAGCCGCAGAGTGCCGACTACAAAAGTATGGCTGCATAACATGTCGACTTGTAGGGATAAACTTCAAACATATGAGGAGGACTTGCCTGCGAAATCGAGGCCTAAGGATGTATGGTGCTTTTTATCGGACTACCTGAATTCACTACAGGACACTGGGGAGGATTAGTTGATGTACGTGTGACACTGGATTGCAAAAATTGCTGGGATAGTTGCGACGCCCGTGGGCTACCTGGGGAAATTCCGAAACATTGTTTTGCTCACTGTATAGGAAATGTATGAGTGCAATGAGTGGTCTTAAGTTGGGGGAAGTTGAAGTTTGGTTGATAAAATTATAAAATGTAAGACTCATGTCGATTGTACAATACGACCCTGCTTGGAACGTACAGAACTGTTTTAACTGTCGGTCACATGTTGATTTTCTGTCTCCGTACGATTGCACTACACGCACATAGTAAAGTGGCGAGCCGGCCTCCGGGTTGTAGGCTCATGCTGTGTATTCTACTTTATGTTAATAAAGGTCTTACACAAAAAAAAAAAAAAATAAGAGGTCTGAGGAGGGGTCTCTTGCACCCTCAAGATTACCAACTATCCATCTCCCACCAGAATCCAGTCCATATGTAGCTATACTTGGGTATGTTCCTGTCCTGCCACCGGGAAAGAGCAAAAATTATGGGCAATTGATTAATAAAATAACGTATTGGTTTTCCCAGAACACCATAGATGGAGCCAACTTATCTAACAACATAATCATGGCACGTAGGGTCAACTGGATCGGCAGATCCAGCAAACAAGGGACGGTAGACTGTATTATTATCAATTTTTACATCCCCTATACCGCAGGCCGAATCTTCTCAAGGGGTTTTAGCCCCCCGCCACTAACGGGCACTGTAATTAGATTATTACCCCTGGGGTTCTTCTATAGGCCACACATTTATAGGGACCCGGTGAGACCTGTTAATGAGGAACACTATCCGGGGGATGGTTGGTCAAGATTGAGATCTTTACATTACCCTACCCCCTTGATGATGCCATAGTTATCCCTGAACAGGCAATCTGACACCGGGTATAGACTGCCAGTAAACAACAGATTTGAAACCTTGTCAGGCATGGAGGCCTGTGATTGACTCGTGGAATCAGTACCCTCAGGGGTATGGGGGGGCAGGTCACATTAGGAGTTGATGGGGCCGAGCAACTAAGGGGGAGCTTGAACAACTTTATCTCCTGGAATATAGCGGGTTTGGCTGCCAAGTTAAGGGACCCCAGATGGATAGCCTCTGTGAAGCAATTTCTGATAATCTGCCTGCAGTAAAACTTAGTCTGTAGAGTGTGACCTTTTCCTAGAAGGCCACAAGGCCTACTTTGTCCCAGCTATAGCATCCATGAGGGGGAGACCAAGGGGGGTATTAGTTATTTATATCTCGGTAGCTGTTGCATGCAAAGTCCACGTAGTGACCTCTTCACATCTAGGTATCCTTGCACTAGCAATACAAAAGGGGACTTACACCTGGAGACTAGTTAATTTTTATAACTCTATTTCTTTCCAGTCTGATTTTAGTAATATGACGGCTCTGAGTAAACTTATAACCAATTACCTGAGTCACAGTCTACACAACCTTACAGTTGCAGGCAATTTTAATATTCACCCATGCGAAAACCCGTTATTGTCATGTATTTCAAAGATGAGCTGTCCCCGAATGAGTGGACTTCATTTTGAGCATACAGTTGAAGGAGAAAGGTTAAATGGCCTGATTAATGACCTAGATTTGATATCTACCATGGCTATATCGGATCCCCATACTAGTTTCAGGATGCCTACGTTTAAGGGTCATGGGAATGGGTCTTTTATTGACTTTGCTTTAATTTCCTCATTAATGCAATCCACTGTAGGTACTTTTTCAATTATTGAGAGTGAATTTAGTGAACATAACCCGATATCTCTCTACCTGACCAGTCCTTGAGCAGTTAAAACAGGGGAAACCCCCAAATTGGGCCTACTCCGTCCAACTGATGGAAAACGTAGATTGAGATGGTTGCAAGTGCATCCTGAATTAATCTTTAATAATATTAAAATTGCTTGTATGGACGAAATAGCCCTCTGTACCCAGGCTAGGTATTCACCAAAAAAGGTGTTAATGACCTTTAAGGCTATCACAGAAAAGGTGACTGGGTTTCTATCTGCACCAGCCAAGAACCAAAAATGTGTGGGTCCCAGATGGTTTGACTGTCACTGCTCCAAAGCAGCAAAAAGGCTGAGGGAAGTCTTAGGCATTAAACCCAGAGTACAAGCCGATGTTACCGCGTGTCGCAGGGATTATAAGTTGGCTTTAGCTACGCGACAGGGAGCTCTAAGGGATGAAGCGTGGGGGGAGCTATTTGATCCTGAAACACTCAAGAATAGCTCGAAGTTGTAGACAGTTTTAAACAAACCAATATTTGATCAGGAGGGGGGGTGGCCTTGAATGTTATATATCTAAGGAGGAATGGGAATCCCATTATGAGCAGATGTCCGATCGTTCCTCCGAGCAGAACGATATGTTGCCACCTGGCCCCAATGCAGCAGAAATAAGGTTTGTGAGTGGTGATATATTGGGAAATATTGCTGGCTTAACAGCTGGCAAATCCTCTGGTCCCAATGGGAAACCCCCTGATCTTTTTAAGTCCGACCCCTCATTCTGGGCGCCTATGTTGGAGTCTGTTTTTAACACTGCAGTACAACATGGTTGCTCCCAGTCATGGGCGACCTCTACTATAGTCCCCGTTTTTAAAAAAGTCGATAAAAGTAGCCCTCACTGTCATAGACCTATATCACTTTTAGATTCAGGTGAAAGTAGTGGGGAGGGTCCTCCTGCAGAGACTTTCACCATGGGCAGAGGACAATAAGATTTTGTCTGATGTCCAGTATGGGCTTTGTAAGGGGCGATCCACCATTGCCCAGTGCCTTAACCTTTTTTTGATACTGAGGAAGTACACTGTGGTTCGTCAGGGGACTATTCACCTTGCCTTCATGGACTTGTCCTCAGCTTTTGTTAACAGGAATAAGCTTTGGCAGTCCATGAGGGCAATGGGAGTTGAGAATGGTATTGTGGATTTTTTAGAGGACATACACAGGTCCACAAAAGCAAATGTCAGGTTCTCCCAGGACCTGAGTGTTACAAAGGATTTTAATATTAAAAAGGGAGTCCAACAAGGATGTATTTTGACCCCCTTTTTGTTTAATTTTTATATTAATGAACTAAATAGCGTTTTGAGGCGGCTGGGGGCTGACTGCCCCAGAGCAGGCCAGCGTGGGATTCCGGTTCTGTTATATGCGGATAATGTCGTCCTCATATCCAGGATGGAAAGGGGACTACAAGCACTTTTAACTGCCTTTGATGCTTTTATGTCAGATAGGAATTTGACAATAAATAATACTAAATCCTATGTCATGCAGCCTCCAAGAAAGAATTACAGTTTTAAAGTTGGAGACTCAACATTTCCCCTCACCAACACGTTCTCTTACCTAGGGGTCCTTTTTGATAAGAAGCTCAAATGGGGCCCTCATATTTTGAAAAAGAACGGGGACGTGGCGAGGGTGATTGCAGCAATTTTTAATTTTGCCTCCAAACTGGGGAAAAAGCCTACTAGAGCCATAATGCAAGTCTACAAGGCTAAATCCGTGGCTACAGCAACTTATGGCAGTGAAATATGGGGGCACAATGTTGGAGACTGCCTACACATCGCTGTATGATTGTAAATAGTTTCTGAAGCCTAGATTCCTACATAGTGGCACTAACCAGTACTTTCTCGGTCTGCTGTAAGCAGGGCAAAAGAACAGCACGTGTAGTTCATCCTCCACATTCGTGCTGCACCCAGGGCAGATTTTGTCATCCAGCATTGTCCATTTGCTTGTAAAAAATTTAAGGGGCAGTGTGCCAAACCTCCACTGGATAAAAAGTTTCCTTGCAGTGATAGAGAATATAATGTCCATATATCCTTCAAAGCAGAAAGAACTTTTGGTGGCCAGGAATTGTTCAGTGAGGGAGCCGATTTTCAGGGCACACACGAGCGAAGTTAGGCTCTTGTCTTTGAAAGTCTTGGTGAGCATTTTGCAGGATACCCCTAAACAGCCTCTTTCGGGATCATCCCAGGGATCAGCCAGTCCCAGTCGATAGAATTCTCGTTTCACGTATGCCACCCATGGAATTCTGTCGCAGGAGTTAAGACTCAGGACGTGCTTCAGATCTTGCCTATAGTGGGAGAGTTCACTAGTAGACCAGAGCCTATGCCAAAACCTCAGTGGATTTAGAGCCAGTTCATCTCCTATTGAAGGGAGCCCCAAGTCTAGTCTCAGTGGTAACAGGGGTGTACCTTGTGGTAGAGCCAGCAAACGTCTAAGGAAGTTGTTTTCCACCGTGACAAGTTCTGTCCCAACATTATGACCCCACAGCTCACCACCATAGGATGAAGCTGCTCTGGCTTGGGTTTTATACATCTCCAAGGCTGGACTAACTGGTTTGAAGGTTGATGAATTCGAGACCTTCAGAATTGCCCTCACCATTTGGGATAACTTTAAACGGGATCTTGCTATCTGTGGACCCCAGGATAGATTTTCGTGTAAAGTTACCCCCAAATACTGGAACGTTCTAACCCTTTCCAGCCTATCAGATCCCAAAGTTGGATTAGGTCTAGTGGTTGTCGAGGGATTGAATACCATGAATTTGTTTTTTTCTGCGTTGATCTCAAGGCCATGCGCCCTGCAGAAATCCCCAAACCCATCTAGTATCCGTTGAATCCCCATCGGGGATTTGGAGAGCAGGAGGGTATCATCGGCAAACATGATTGCAGGAACCCTCTTGCCTGCCAGCCTGGGGGCATTGTTATTCCTGACATTGTCAAGGTAGGATATTACACCATTAACAAAGAGGCAAAACCGGGTCGGTGCGAGGACACAACCCTGTCTTACCCCCCTGTGGACTGGAAATCTAGATGACAACTCCCCCTCCCTCCCACACCTTACCTGGGCAAAATTTCCATCATGGAGCCTGATTATTGCCTGTAGTAGCTGTGGAGGAACACCTAGCTCCCTGAGCACCGCCCATAGTTTCCTGCGTGGTACCAGGTCAATAAGTAGTACTTACCATTCTCCACTCAACCATGGACTCACTCCATCTGGAATCCACCACTAGAACAACACCAGCACAACAGGAAAATCTAAATAGGCTAGATCATACCCACTGGCCTGACTGCGAAGGAGTACTCTTAGCAAGTGAAAGAGGTGCACCCTTATATGCAAAGGAAGACATTCTGTTGATGCGGACAGCAGTTCATTCAGCCTACATCTAAATACAGCAGGCAGGATTCTGTCAGCTTAATGGAGTACTTGTAACCGCCACCACAGAGGGTAAATGGGAGTCCCACCAATATCCAAATCAGGCCCTGAGTCATCAGAATAAAGAAGGGCCGAGATCCTGAAGCTGGGGGCATTTTGAAGTTCCTGATACAAGTTGTTAATGGAAAGAGAAAGCAGAAGGACAAAAGGCATCCTTGCTTGACCTGTTTGATGATATATATTATATTTCCAATATTCCCTTTTTGATTTAGTCTCACCTGAGAGGTGATTCTGTTGTACAGCAGTAAACTTGGGGCCAAAAGGCATTGATCAATGTCCAGAATGGACAGTTTTTACCAAGAGGCGATTTCTTGAGACCAAGTCAAATGCTTTTGAGAAATCTTATAATGCCATGTACAGGGGCATTTTTTATTGCTGTGCCACATTTATAGATTTTGTGCAGGAAGGTGAAAATTTGGTCCATCATTGCAAGTCCTTCTTTGAAGCCTTCTTGTATGGGTGATAGAATGTTTTCATTTGTGCCGCACACGTCTTGGGCCCCAGAAAGGAACACCTTCGGTAGTATCATGTTGCAGCCAGGGGACTTTCCTTTATGAACTTTGTCTTTGGTAAGAACCTCTGATATTGTGCATCCTCGCTCTTTATTTATATCTCCAAATTAAATTAAAAAAGCCAAAGGCTGAAGCATCTAACACGTTGACCCATGAGGAATGCTGTTGTGTGCAGAAGCAAAGTTTGAATGATAATAGAGTAGACCAGTGAATGAGGAAAACTTACTGAAAGACATTGGCTGTGTATATACATGTCTGTATTTTTATCATGCACTTTTTGAAAAAAATAATGCTGACAAGAGAGACATAATCATCAATACATCCCCAATCAAAATTTACAATCAAGTAGAGAATGCATGATCAGACAATTGTCAATCATCTGGAAAACAAAAAGTGAAACAATTGATGTGATGTCATTTGAGATGTCATCAGTGATGTCACTGACCATGTCATGAATGATCTAATATGTGACATCATCAGCAGTGCATTGCGGGTGCGCGAAATATAGTTAGTCCAACTAACTATATAGGAGCAATTTCAATTGTTTTGTATGAGTGAAATGTCCAGCAAACTATACCACCCCTAAAACTTTTTTTGAGTGAATTTCAAAGTTTTTCCACCCTCTATCACTCCTCTTTCTTCAGCCTCACTGCCCTTCTCTCACCCGCCCTCACCCCCGTTCCCTTACTCCACTTCCCTCACTTATCCTCATTCCCCTTCCTTAACTCCCCTTCTCTTCACTCTCCTCCCCACTTACCTTTTCCCAGTTCCTCTGCTTCACTTCCCTTCCCCTTCTTTCCTTTCTTCGCTCCCTCAGTAATTCCCCTTCCCTCACTCACCTTACTCCACTTCACTCACTCCTTCTCTCACTCCCTCTGTCCTCTCACTTCCTCACTCCTCTTCCCTCACTCCCTCTGTCTTACCCTCACTCCCTCCGTCCCCTCACTCTCTCACTTTCCTTCACTCACCCTCACTCATCTTCCATCTCTCACTGTCATCAACTCACCCTTACTCACTTCCCCTTCCTTCTCCCTCACTCCCCTTGCCTTACTCTCACTCCCATTACTTTATCCTCCCTAGCCCTCCTTCCCTCAATATCAATCCCCTTTTTTCACCTTTACTCATTCCCTTCCCTCACTCTCTGTCACTCTCCTTCGTTCACTCCACTTCAACTCACTCCCGTTCACAACTCACCTTCCCTTCTGTCACGTGTTCCCTTAGTCACTTTCTCCCCTTCATTCAGTCATTTTATTCATTCATTCATTGAGAACACATTCTTTGAAAAAAAGAATGACACAATATATAAGGAAGATAGCTCTTTTTGGAGAATTGGAGGTAGTTCTGAAAATAACTTTTTTTCCTTCTTTTTTTTTGTTTTGAAACTTTTTTCTACTTTTTAAGAACAGTTTTATATTTTTTGGGGGGATTTTTTTCAGGAGAAAAACAAAACCAGGGAATCCAAAACTGCTCAACAGGAGCAAATAAAAGGTGAAAATTTAGGGCTGGGAAGAGCAGTGGTGGTCCTCCTTCTTACGGACAATTCGTTCAATGCTCTGCTCCCCGTAGCAGAGCAGTTGATCACACTGTTTGCAGTGGATTTTCAAACTGCAAACACCGGCTGGTTGTTGGGGATTAAAGTTGTTGTTCCTCTCCCAGATGATGTAGATGCTCCAGTGGAGGTGGTAGCGCCATCTGTAGGGGGATTGCGTGCCAGGTCCCTGGTGCTCTCCCTGGCAAAGTTGTTAGGATGCCTCCTCTCCACATGCCGGATCAAGGTGGCATACCCAAAGCTGTATTTTCCGGTGGGATCCCCACGTGAGTTGTGTCGCATATCCAGCACGTTACTTTTGCAGCATTACATTTCTTTTCCCCCTCTGGGAAAGTAAAAAACTTCCAAATAAAATGCTCTTTAATTTAAAATTTTTAATTTTTTTGGGGGGGCTCCTCAGGCAGGAATTCCACATCAGAATCTGTTGAGGGGTCCTGGGAAGCAGACATCCTTGACAAATGAGTGGTAATAGTTTGAGAAACAGGTAAGAGGTGTTCTCTCAGCAATTGCAAAGAGGTAGTGAGGGAAATGGGTGGGGACATTCCATAGTTGTGAAAAAAATTGTTATGAAAAAATCAAAAGTGTTGTTATAAGGTCACATGGCTTGATGCGCACTTACGCTGCGCGCTCCGGGGCGCTTACGGGGGCGCTTACGCGGCGCGTATGAATGACGTTTTGCTCGATTTTCGGAAATACATTTAAAGTTAAAATACGGTTCTTACAAATTAAAAAAAAAAATACTTTTATTAGTATGCCACTGAATGTCTTGCATTATTATTTACTTTAAATACGTAAATATATTTTTTTTCGCTCGCGGGAATTGCGCTCACTCTACGTGTACGGGTGCGTGTACGGGTGTGCGCTCCCTGAGCGCACCAGAGTTTCAATATAAAAAAATATATATATAGGAAAAAACATTCAAAAATGTATATTATAAAAATGTAGAATATTGGAATAATTAGAAAAAATTATAAAAATTAATAGCTATAAAAAATAGCTATAAAAAACGTAATAATTCAATTAAAAAACCGTAAGTTTCAAACTCGTTATAGTTAGGAATTAGCATTTAAAAAACCTTTGAAATTCACTGAAAAAACGTAGGTTTCACACCAGTTATAGTTAGCTGAACATTTTACTGATACAAAACCATTGAAATTCCCATGTTATAATTAGTTGGACTCACTATAACTCGATCACTGATGACATCATCCATGTGACAATCAAATACACCTCATCACACACTAGTATAATCTTTCATCACTCACTGTAAAATAGAAAGTGCCATATTTGAAACCACTTTGCAAACAAAACAGGTGATGGACCGAATGTGGATAAATGTCACACATTCACCCCAGTCCAAAGATCTGGGCCCAAATCCATCGTTTCTTTGCACTCCACACCACCCTGGGTTAGACAATGGCGATATGCAAATCAGCTCTGACCCTGTGCCCCATGGGAACAGTCCAGTCCGAACTACAAAAGCCATGTCCTTCCCAGAACGGAATCAAGCATCCGAGGACCGGACCGGTTTCGAGGTAACACCTCTCATCAGCCCGGCTAGCTTGACTCCAGTGGTGTGGAGTGCCTGGGACCCACGTCTGAGCATCCCCAGCGCACTTATGGCGAATTTGCAAACAAAACAGGTGATGGACCGAATGTGGATCAATGTCACACATTCACCCCAGTCCAAAGATCTGGGCCCAAATCCATCGTTTTTTTGCTCTCCAACCCCCCTGGGTTAGACAATGGCGACATGAAAATCAGCTCTGACCATGTGCCCCATGGGAACAGTCCAGTCCGAACTACAAAAGCCATGTCCTTCCCAGAACGGAATCAAGCATCCGAGGACCGGACCGTTTTCGAGGTAACACCTCTCATCAGCCCAGCTAGCTTGACTCCAGTGGTGTGGAGTGCCTGGGACCCACGTCTGAGCATCCCCAGCGCACTTATGGCGAATTTGCAAACAAAACAGGTGATGGACCGAATGTGGATCAATGTCACACATTCACCCCAGTCCAAAGATCTGGGCCCAAATCCATCGTTTTTTTGCACTCCACACCACCCTGGGTTAGACAATGGCTATATGCAAATTAGCTCTGACCCTGTGCCCCATGGGAACAGTCCAGTCCGGACTACAAAAGCCATGTCCTTCCCAGAACGGAATCAAGCATCCGAGGCCCGGACCGGTTTCGAGGTAACACCACTCATCAGCCCGGCTAGCTTGACTCCAGTGGTGTGGAGTGCCTGGGACCCACGTCTGAGCATCCCCAGCGCACTTATGGCGAATTTGCAAACAAAACAGTTGATGGACCGAATGTGGATCAATCACATTCACCCCAGAGTGCAAAAAAACGATGGATTTGGGCCCAGATCTTTGGACTGGGTTGAGTGTGTGACATTGATCCACATTCGGTCCATCACCTGTTGTGTTTGCATATTCCGCCCTAAGTGCGCTGGGGATGCCCAGACGTGGGTCCCAGGCACTCCACTCCACTGGAGTCAAGCTAGCCGGGCTGATGAGAGGTGTTACCTCGAAACCGGTCCGGTCCTCGGATGCTTGATTCCGTTCTGGGAAGGACATGGCTTATGTAGTTCGGACTGGACTGTTCCCATGGGGCACAGGGTCAGAGCTGATTTGCATATCGCCATTGCCTAACCCAGGGTGGTGTGGAGTGCAAAAAAACAATGGATTTGGGCCCAGATCTTTGGACTGGGTTGAGTGTGTGACATTGATCCACATTCGGTCCATCACCTGTTGTGTTTGCATATTCCGCCCTAAGTGCGCTGGGGATGCCCAGACGTGGGTCCCAGGCACTCCACACCACTGGAGTCAAGCTAGCCGGGCTGATGAGAGGTGTTACCTCGAAACCGGTCCGGTCCTCGGATGCTTGATTCCGTTCTGGGAAGGACATGGCTTTTGTAGTTCGGACTGGACTGTTCCCATGGGGCACAGGGTCAGAGCTGATTTGCATATCGCCATTGTCTAACCCAGGGTGGTGTGGAGTGCAAAAAAACGATGGATTTGGGCCCAGATCTTTGGACTGGGTTGAGTGTGTGACATTGATCCACATTCGGTCCATCACCTGTTGTGTTTGCATATTCCGCCCTAAGTGTGCTGGGGATGCCCAGACGTGGGTCCCAGGCACTCCACACGACTGGAGTCAAGCTAGCCGGGCTGATGAGAGGTGTTACCTCGAAACCGGTCAGAGCTGATTTGCATATCGCCATTGTCTAACCCAGGGTGGTGTGGAGTGCAAAATAACGATGGATTTAGGCCCAGATCCTTGGACTGGGGTGAATGTGTGACATTGATCCACATTCTGTCCATCACTTGTTGTTTTTTGTAATTTTCTCCCTGAGTGTACTGGGGTAGCTCAGACGTGGGTCCCAGAGCCTCCACACCACTGGAGTCAAGCTAGCCGGGCTGATGAGAGGTGTTACCTCGAAACCGGTCTGGTCCTCGGATGCTTGATTCCGGTCTGGGAAAGATATGGCTGTTGTAGTTCGGACTGGACTGTTCCCATGGGGCACAGGGTCAGAGCTGATTTGCATAAAGCCATTATCTGACCCAGGGTGGTGTGGAGTGCAAAAAACGATGGGTTTAGGCCCAGATCCTTGTACTGGGGTGAATGTAAGACATTGATCTACATTCTGTCCATCAAATTGTTTTTTGTAATTTTCTCCCTGAGTGTACTGGGGTAGCTCAGACGTGGGTCCCAGAGCCTCCACACCACTGGAGTCAAGCTAGCCGGGCTGATGAGAGGTGTTACCTCGAAACCGGTCTGGTCCTCGGAACCTTGATTCCGGTCTGGGAAAGATATGGCTGTTGTGGTTCGGACTGGACTGTTCCCATGGGGCACAGGGTCAGAGCTGATTTGCATAAAGCCATTATCTGACCCAGGGTGGTGTGGAGTGCAAAAAACGATGGATTTAGGCCCAGATCCTTGTACTGGGGTGAATGTAATACATTGATCTACATTCTGTACATCAAATTGTTTTTTGTAATTTTCTCCCTGAGTGTACTGGGGTAGCTCAGACGTGGGTCCCAGAGCCTCCACACCACTGGAGTCAAGCTAGCCGGGCTGATGAGAGGTGTTACCTCGAAACCGGTCCGGTCCTCGGATGCTTGATTCCGGTCTGGGAAAGATATGGCTGTAGTAGTTCGGACTGGACTGTTCCCATGGGGCACAGGGTCAGAGCTGATTTGCATAAAGCCATTATCTGACCCAGGGTGGTGTGGAGTGCAAAAAACGATGGATTTAGGCCCAGATCCTTGGACTGGGGTGAATGTGTGACATTGATCCACATTCTGTCCATCACTTGTTGTTTTTTGTAATTTTCTCCCTGAGTGTACTGGGGTAGCTCAGACGTGGGTCCCAGAGCCTCCACACCACTGGAGTCAAGCTAGCCGGGCTGATGAGAGGTGTTACCTCGAAACCGGTCTGGTCCTCGGATGCTTGATTCCGGTCTGGGAAAGATATGGCTGTTGTAGTTCGGACTGGACTGTTCCCATGGGGCACAGGGTCAGAGCTGATTTCCATAAAGCCATTATCTGACCCAGGGTGGTGTGGAGTGCAAAAAACGATGGATTTAGGCCCAGATCCTTGTACTGGGGTGAATGTAAGACATTGATCTACATTCTGTCCATCAAATTGTTTTTTGTAATTTTCTCCCTGAGTGTACTGGGGTAGCTCAGACGTGGGTCCCAGAGCCTCCACACCACTGGAGTCAAGCTAGCCGGGCTGATGAGAGGTGTTACCTCGAACCCGGTCCGGTCCTCGGATGCTTGATTCCGGTCTGGGAAAGATATGGCTGTTGTAGTTCGGACTGGACTGTTCCCATGGGGCACAGGGTCAGAGCTGATTTGCATAAAGCCATTATCTGACCCAGGGTGGTGTGGAGTGCAAAAAACGATGGATTTAGGCCCAGATCCTTGTACTGGGGTGAATGTAATACATTGATCTACATTCTGTCCATCAAATTGTTTTTTGTAATTTTCTCCCTGAGTGTACTGGGGTAGCTCAGACGTGGGTCCCAGAGCCTCCACACCACTGGAGTCAAGCTAGCCGGGCTGATGAGAGGTGTTACCTCGAAACCGGTCCGGTCCTCGGATGCTTGATTCCGGTCTGGGAAAGATATGGCTGTAGTAGTTCGGACTGGACTGTTCCCATGGGGCACAGGGTCAGAGCTGATTTGCATAAAGCCATTATCTGACCCAGGGTGGTGTGGAGTGCAAAAAACGATGGATTTAGGCCCAGATCCTTGTACTGGGGTGAATGTAAGACATTGATCTACATTCTGTCCATCAAATTGTTTTTTGTAATTTTCTCCCTGAGTGTACTGGGGTAGCTCAGACGTGGGTCCCAGAGCCTCCACACCACTGGAGTCAAGCTAGCCGGGCTGATGAGAGGTGTTACCTCGAAACCGGTCCGGTCCTCAGATGCTTGATTCCGGTCTGGGAAAGATATGGCTGTTGTAGTTCGGACTGGACTGTTCCCATGGGGCACAGGGTCAGAGCTGATTTGCATAAAGCCATTATCTGACCCAGGGTGGTGTGGAGTGCAAACAACGATGGATTTATGCCCAGATCCTTGTACTGAGGTGAATGTAAGACATTGATCTACATTCTGTCCATCAAATTGTTTTTTGTAATTTTCTCCCTGAGTGTACTGGGGTAGCTCAGACGTGGGTCCCAGAGCCTCCACACCACTGGAGTCAAGCTAGCCGGGCTGATGAGAGGTGTTACCTCGAAACCGGTCTGGTCCTCGGATGCTTGATTCCGGTCTGGGAAAGATATGGCTGTTGTAGTTCGGACTGGACTGTTCCCATGGGGCACAGGGTCAGAGCTGATTTGCATAAAGCCATTATCTGACTCAGGGTGGTGTGGAGTGCAAAAAACGATGGATTTAGGCCCAGATCCTTGTACTGGGGTGAATGTAAGACATTGATCTACATTCTGTCCATCAAATTGTTTTTTGTAATTTTCTCCCTGAGTGTACTGGGGTAGCTCAGACGTGGGTCCCAGAGCCTCCACACCACTGGAGTCAAGCTAGCCGGGCTGATGAGAGGTGTTATCTCGAAACCGGTCCGGTCCTCGGATGCTTGATTCCGGTCTGGGAAAGATATGGCTGTTGTAGTTCGGACTGGACTGTTCCCATGGGGCACAGGGTCAGAGCTGATTTGCATAAAGCCATTATCTGACCCAGGGTGGTGTGGAATGCAAAAAACGATGGATTTAGGCCCAGATCCTTGTACTGGGGTGAATGTAATACATTGATCTACATTCTGTCCATCAAATTCTTTTTTGTAATTTTCTCCCTGAGTGTACTGGGGTAGCTCAGACGTGGGTCCCAGAGCCTCCACACCACTGGAGTCAAGCTAGCCGGGCTGATGAGAGGTGTTACCTCGAAACCGGTCCGGTCCTCGGATACTTGATTCCGGTCTGGGAAAGATATAGCTGTTGTAGTTCGGACTGGACTGTTCCCATGGGGCACAGGGTCAGAGCTGATTTGCATAAAGCCATTATCTGACCCAGGGTGGCGTGGAGTGCAAAAAACGATGGATGTAGGCCCAGATCCTTGTACTGGGGTGAATGTGAGACATTGATCTACATTCTGTCCATCAAATTGTTTTTTGTAATTTTCTCCCTGAGTGTACTGGGGTAGCTCAGACGTGGGTCCCAGAGCCTCCACACCACTGGAGTCAAGCTAGCCGGGCTGATGAGAGGTGTTACCTCGAAACCAGTCTGGTCCTCGGATGCTTGATTCCGGTCTGGGAAAGATATGGCTGTTGTAGTTCGGACTGGACTGTTCCCATGGGGCACAGGGTCAGAGCTGATTTGCATAAAGCCATTATCTGACCCAGGGTGGTGTGGAGTGCAAAAAACGATGGATTTAGGCCCAGATCCTTGTACTGGGGTGAATGTAAGACATTGATCTACATTCTGTCCATCAAATTGTTTTTTGTAATTTTCTCCCTGAGTGTACTGGGGTAGCTCAGACGTGGGTCCCAGAGCCTCCACACCACTGGAGTCAAGCTAGCCGGGCTGATGAGAGGTGTTACCTCAAAACCGGTCTGGTCCTCGGAACCTTGATTCCGGTCTGGGAAAGATATGGCTGTTGTAGTTCGGACTGGACTGTTCCCATGGGGCACAGGGTCAGAGCTGATTTGCATAAAGCCATTATCTGACCCAGGGTGGTGTGGAGTGCAAAAAACGATGGATTTAGGCCCAGATCCTTGTACTGGGGTGAATGTAACACATTGATCTACATTCTGTCCATCAAATTGTTTTTTGTAATTTTCTCCCTGAGTGTACTGGGGTAGCTCAGACGTGGGTCCCAGAGCCTCCACACCACTGGAGTCAAGCTAGCCGGGCTGATGAGAGGTGTTACCTCGAAACCGGTCCGGTCCTCGGATGATTGATTCCGGTCTGGGAAAGATATGGCTGTTGTAGTTCGGACTGGACTGTTCCCATGGGGCACAGGGTCAAAGCTTATTTGCATAAAGCCATTATCTGACCCAGGGTGGTGTGGAGTGCAAAAAACAATGGATTTAGGCCCAGATCCTTGTACTGGGGTGAATGTAATACATTGATCTACATTCTGTCCATCAAATTGTTTTTTGTAATTTTCTCCCTGAGTGTACTGGGGTAGCTCAGACGTGGGTCCCAGAGCCTCCACACCACTGGAGTCAAGCTAGCCGGGCTGATGAGAGGTGTTACCTCGAAACCGGTCCGGTCCTCGGATGCTTGATTCCGGTCTGGGAAAGATATGGCTGTTGTAGTTCGGACTGGACTGTTCCCATGGGGCACAGGGTCAGAGCTGATTTGCATAAAGCCATTATCTGACCCAGGGTGGTGTGGAGTGCAAAAAACGATGGATTTAGGCCCAGATCCTTGTACTGGGGTGAATGTAAGACATTGATCTACATTCTGTCCATCAAATTGTTTTTTGTAATTTTCTCCCTGAGTGTACTGGGGTAGCACAGACGTGGGTCCCAGAGCCTCCACACCACTGGAGTCAAGCTAGCCGGGCTGATGAGAGGTGTTACCTCGAAACCGGTCCGGTCCTCGGATGCTTGATTCCGGTCTGGGAAAGATATGGCTGTTGTAGTTCGGACTGGACTGTTCCCATGGGGCACAGGGTCAGAGCTGATTTGCATAAAGCCATTATCTGACCCAGGGTGGTGTGGAGTGCAAAAAACGATGGATTTAGGCCCAGATCCTTGTACTGGGGTGAATGTAAGACATTGATCTACATTCTGTCCATCAAATTGTTTTTTGTAATTTTCTCCCTGAGTGTACTGGGGTAGCTCAGACGTGGGTCCCAGAGCCTCCACACCACTGGAGTCAAGCTAGCCGGGCTGATGAGAGGTGTTACCTCGAAACCGGTCTGGTCCTCGGATGCTGGATTCCGGTCTGGGAAACATATGGCTGTTGTAGTTCGGACTGGACTGTTCCCATGGGGCACAGGGTCAGAGCTGATTTGCATAAAGCCATTATCTGACTCAGGGTGGTGTGGAGTGCAAAAAACAATGGATTTAGGCCCAGATCCTTGTACTGGGGTGAATGTAAGACATTGATCTACATTCTGTCCATCAAATTGTTTTTTGTAATTTTCTCCCTGAGTGTACTGGGGTAGCTCAGACGTGGGTCCCAGAGCCTCCACACCACTGGAGTCAAGCTAGCCGGGCTGATGAGAGGTGTTACCTCGAAACCGGTCTTGTCCTCGGATGCTTGATTCCGGTCTGGGAAAGATATGGCTGTTGTAGTTCGGACTGGACTGTTTCCATGGGGCACAGGGTCAGAGCTGATTTGCATAAAGCCATTATCTGACCCAGGGTGGTGTGGAATGCAAAAAACGATGGATTTAGGCCCAGATCCTTGTACTGGGGTGAATGTAATACATTGATCTACATTCTGTCCATCAAATTGTTTTTTGTAATTTTCTCCCTGAGTGTACTGGGGTAGCTCAGACGTGGGTCCCAGAGCCTCCACACCACTGGAGTCAAGCTAGCCGGGCTGATGAGTGGTGTGACCTCGAAACTGGTCCGGTCCTCGGATGCTTGATTCCGGTCTGGGAAAGATATGGCTGTTGTAGTTCGGACTGGACTGTTCCCATGGGGCACAGGGTCAGAGCTGATTTGAATGAAGCCATTATCTGACCCAGGGTGGTGTGGAGTGCAAAAAACGATGGATTTAGGCCCAGATCCTTGTACTGGGGTGAATGAAAGACATTGATCTACATTCTGTCCATCAAATTGTTTTTTGTAATTTTCTCCCTGAGTGTACTGGGGTAGCTCGGACATGGGTCCCAGAGCCTCCACACCACTGGAGTCAAGCTAGCCGGGCTGATGAGAGGTGTTACCTCGAAACCGGTCCGGTCCTCGGATGCTTGATTCCGGTCTGGGAAAGATATGGCTGTTGTAGTTCGGACTGGACTGTTCCCATGGGGCACAGGGTCAGAGCTGATTTGCATAAAGCCATTATCTAACCCAGGGTGGTGTGGAGTGCAAAAAATGATGGATTTAGGCCCAGATCCTTGTACTGGGGTGAATGTAAGACATTGATCTACATTCTGTCCATCAAATTGTTTTTTGTAATTTTCTCCCAGACGTGGGTCCCAGGCACTCCACACCACTGGAGTCAAGCTAGCCGGGCTGATGAGAGGTGTTACCTCGAAACCGGTCCGGTCCTCGGATGCTTGATTCCGTTCTGGGAAGGACATGGCTTTTGTAGTTCGGACTGGACTGTTCCCATGGGGTGGATTTCGGGAGGCCCACAATACATCTTAGAAATTTGTTCTGGGCTAATGCTAGGTAGTATAAGTTACTTGCACCCCATATCTCTGCGCCATATAAAATTGTGGTAATGATTTTCGTGGAGTACATTTTGACAACTGGAACTATAGGCTTTGTTTGTGACTGTCTATGTTCCTTTATCAGTGCTCCTGCTAGCTGAGAGGGTTTCAGCACCAGTAACTTCAGTTGTGGGGACCAGCTAAATTTTTCGCCAAAGGTTACCCCCAAGTAGGTGAAGACATTAGTCTGCTCCAAGAGCTTTACGCTCATGAAAACTCTTGATGTGACAGGCCTAAACCATGGAGAACCATGAACTTAGTCTTCTCTACATTGACCACCAGTTCATGATCGCAGCAAAACTCCTCGAAACGAGACAGAGTCGACTGTAACCCCTGTCTCGTCTTAGATCAAATCAAGGTGTCATCTTCAAACATGAGCAGGGGCACCCTTTGGCCAGCTAGCATAGGTGCGTCCGTAGGGTAGTTGTCAAAGTATTGCACCACCCCATTTATAAATAGTGAAAATAGGGTGGGAGCCAGCACACACCCTTGACGGACGCCCTTCCCCACTGCGAATTTCTCTGAGACCTCCCCCGGTTTCCCCCAACAGACCTGGGCATAATTGGAGCTGTGAAGTCTTACCACAAAGGCAACCAATTCCTTTGGCATCCCCAATCCCAGCAGGACATCCCACAGTTTGGATCTTGGAACTAGGTAGAGCGTGGATTTTAGGTCCACGAAAGCAGCAAAGATCATACCCTTACCCAACAGGACCTCTTTCCAATAGAGCACGATAAATCTAAAGGCTTGATCTAGGGTCCCCATGTGGGCCCGAAACCCAGCCTGTAATGGGGTGAGGATGCTTGCTTCAAGCATCCAACATGGATCCTGCCCAATACTACTCTTGCTACGATTTTTTGCAAGGCATCGATAAGGCTTATAGGCCTACATTTGGCCGGCACGGAACGATTGCCTTCTTATAGATCGGATTAATTTCCGCACCGCACCAAGATGCGGGGATTGGAGCTCCCCCTGCTAACGAATTAATTACATTTGTAATGTATGGAATCCAGAGATCAGGGTCCTGCTTAAATAGGTCTGCTGGAATGCTGTCCCTGGAGCCTTGCCACTTGGGATGATCTTCAAGACTGCCTCATCCTCTTTAGTATTAAATAGCAAGGGGGCTTCTGAGGTAATATGCGGGGCAGGGGCTTCGCATCCCGTGCCCTTCCGGAATTGGGCTTCGAAAAAGGCAACCCAGTGCTGTGGTTCCACATTGTTATTTGGAATAATAGACCTCTGCCCATTTCCCCATTTTATCAGATCCCAGAACTGGGTCATGTTCCTGCCTTTGCAAACTAGTAGCAGATCCTGCTAGCGCCCCTCGTCCTAGTCTTTCTTTGCCTTTCTTAGGGTGGATTTATAAGCTGTTCTAGACTGTTGGATAATACTGTGGTTCCTTGATTTAATGGCTACCACTAAAGCCTTGTGTGCGATCCTACACAATTCGTTATACCATGAGTTGGGTTTAAAGTTAGTGATCTTCCTATTTGGCTTGGTATTAATAAAAAATATTTTCAGCCAATTGAAGAGCTCATTGTGGATCCCAGCTAATTTAGCGTTAAGGACCTCTTGTGTGCCGCATTCATTAAATTCCTTTAATGACCCTATTACTAGTGCCCTAATCTCTAGCACCTTCCTTTTATCAAGGGCCACCTTGGCCCATCGAACCATTCTCAAATCGTTTGCCAAAATTATTTGATTGGGACAGATGTCAACCTCCGTAGAGAGCCTGCCGCAAAAGCTCCTATCATTCAGAGTGAGGACCAGAGGATTATGATCGCTTTCGTGCCGACATTGGACTTCCATGTCTAAAACTACGGGCCATGTCTCCACATTCACTAGAATGTAGTCTATGCGGCTTTTGGAGCGCCTATTGTCAAAAGTCATTGCGCCCAGGGCATCGGACATTGTCCTTCCGTTAACTGCCCTGAGACCCCATTCCAGGCACAGCCCTTTAACTTGAAGGGCTACCTCAGCCCATTTTTTAATAGGCTGGAGGTCCAACTGTGGCACACCCCAAAGTGCATCCACCTTGTCACTACACCTGCCATCTTCCATGTACAGGGGCTCGAAGCTGGTATTAAAGTCTCCTGCAATTAGTAGATTTGCATTATGTGCTCCTTCGGCTAAATAGGTCTCAAGAGCTGCAATAACCTGTGAGCACCTACCACCCGGTTGGCCCCTTGCATGAACATTAAACAGGAGTAAGTCAAGGCCTTTTGTAGATGTAACTCTAATAACCAGAATATCTGGACAATCTAGGTAGACCTCCTCTACGGTTATCCACTTGGCTTGCCTTACCCAACAGGTTAGTCCTCCCACTGATCTCCCCCTAGGGCCCCTTATTGCTGGTTTAGTAAAATTTAAATAACCAGCATGGAATATGGGATTGATTGACCATGTTTCTTGAAATGCCCAGATGTCTACACCTTTGATATAGGAAGACCAATCGGCTAATGCAACCTTGGACTCCAAACCCGCTATATTCCATGAAGATAAAGCCATGGGATTCTTCTGAAGGGCAGAGTCAAGCCACCCGGTAACAGCTACTTTTACCAATGGATGTTTATCAGGCGCCAGTGCCACAGGAGTTTGGGGGGGATGAGTGCTTTGCAAGCTGCTGGGATTAGGTGGCCGAACGTCATAGTAGCCCCTTCAGACTCCTCAGTGCCTCCTCTAGCTAAAACGCCCTGTGCATCCACTCCAGTAAGTCAATTTCTTCAAGTGTGGAAAAATCCTCAAAGCGAATATTAAGCTGGATGGAAAAGTCAGGCCTGAGGCAATCGCCCTGTAGGTCTCAGGCATCCCTCAGTCTGGGCAGTGTGTGTTGTTGATAAAAAAAGCCAAGGGAAGAATACCAATGGCAGCCCTATCGAGTGGGTCATGACCAACCATCTCAAGGATATAACGGACTAGACCTGGTGACCTGAAGCTCAAAACCACACAGTCTCCTGGCATGGTCTAAGTGGCATGTCCGACCCATTCAATACGTCTTACCATTTTGAACTCCTGAAACAAGGCATCCCCTATGTCAGTCTTTTAATTCAAGTAGTGGAGAGCCTCATTTTTAAGGGTTGACCAATGCTCGTAGGAGCCCTGGGTAAGAGGGGGGACATTCACTAGGATTACTGTGTAGAGGTTGGCTTCAGGTGGTAAATGGAGGTAGGGGTGCTTCTCTGTCCGGCCATCATTTCCATTATTTTCCTGCCTCCAGAATCCCTCTGTCTCTAGTGGCCTTCGATTGGGCAAAATCTTATCAGTACTTGGGCGCGCAGCAGGTATGCACATAGTCCTCCCAGCTGAGTGATCCCCTCCCACCAGTATCTGGGCGTTCGCCTTTACTCCACCCTGGTCCCTATGAATTTCCCCTACTCTAACTGGAATGGCACTTGTTAATGCCTGCTTGCTAGGCTGTACCGGGGCCACTTGGGGCGGGTGAGCCAGCGCCACTTCGATCTTTGATAGTCTAAGATCAACCGAGTCTAAGTTTTGAGGAGCGGCTCAAGAAGGGCTGCCAATTGCTCTTTTAGTAGAATACAGATGCCACTTTTGTTCAACGGGGGTATTAATAGCCGTAGGACGGTTAGCTGTGGATTTAGTGTTTGGGTTGCCTAAAACAAATACCCTGCTTGAACCACAGGATGCTAAAGGAGACTTTTGTGTCTTGGCGCCTCGCCCCTTTCTTTTTTTATTTGGAGCTTCTTTGTTAGTGGCACCCATAGCCTTCATCCCTCTTGTCGTTACCATGGTAGGACTACTCACGTTACTCTGAGGCTGTAGGGTGGGCTGTTCTGGGCTAATGTGGAGCATGCTTGGTAACCTAAGCGAGGGGTGGTTATTAGTAGCAGCTTCATCTGGGGATGTCTGGGAGATGGGTAACTGGGCACATGGTAATGATCCCCTACTTAAGAGAGAGGGATAATAATAATAATAAGCATTTATTAAGCGCCTGGCTGCACAAAACTGTGTGTCCCCGCGCTGACTACAAATGCAACCCATCAAGAAAGACCATGAGTCGGGCGAGCGGAGTTAATTTTTGGGAAATAGATGAGTTTTAAGTCTGGCTCTAAACCTTGTTTCAGAAGGCTCCATCCTCAACTGGATTGGCAAGGCATTCCAGAGCTTGGTGGCTAAATAGCGGAAGGATTTTCCTCCCATTTTAGCTTTTGTGATGCGGGGGATTTTAAATAGCATCATGCCCGCTGATCTAAGATCTTTGATCGGCCTATGGATGGTGATGAGGCCTCTCAGATAGCTAGGGCCTTTGTTTTGATAGTCTACGTTCAGTAGCCTCGATCTCATGAATTAATACTGATTTCGCTCTTATGAGGAAGGCATCAAGTGTACCCACCACCCTGTTCCCACTCTCCTTTTATCCGTAATAAGTGAATTCAGTCAGAGATTAAAAACCCACTGTCAGACCCCCTGCAGCCAAGTCCGGCAGTCCAAAAGTAGGAAGAGCTTACTGTTCAAGAGTTGAAATGTCAGTGGGGTGGCCCAGCCCGGCATCGTCTGGCCTCGGACGGCCACAGACGGTCCCGCCCTTGTCCCGGGCTCCTCCCAGGGCGCTCCAGCGCAGCGGTTACGGCGATGGGCTAAGTAGCGTCGGAGGGAGGTGGGCGGTGCTCAGCCCAGGCGAGGTCACCAGTGCAGGTGTGTGGGAATGGAGGGCGCCTGGGACTTCGAGTCTGTGTCCTCGGGCCTTCTTCCTGCTTGCCTTTCTGCCCCAGTATCCTCAATAGTAGAAACCACAGTTCTCCTCACAAAACGAAGCGACACCCGCACAGCGGGTGCGGCGAGGCGCTAAGTAGCGCCGGAGGGAGGTGGGCGGTGCTCAGCCCAGGCGCGATCACCGGTGCAGGTGTGTGGGAACGGACGGATCCTGGGACTTCGAGTCTGTGTCCTCGGGCCTCCTTCCTGGTTGCCTTTCTGCCCCAGTATCATCAATAGTAGAAACCACAGTTCTCCTTATAAAATGAACACGGCACCCGCGCAGCGGGTGCGGCAAGGCGCTAAGTAGCATCGGAGGGAGGTGGGCGGTGCTCAGCCCAGGCGCGTTCACTGGTGTAGGTGTGTGTTAACGGAGGGCTACCGGGACTTTGAGTCCGTGTCCTCTGGCCTTCTTCCTGCTTGCCTTTCTGCCCCAGTATCCTCAATAGTAGAAACCACAGTTCTCCTCACAAAACAAAGTGCACCCACACAGCGGGTGTGGCGAGACGCTAAGTAGCGTCGGAGGGAGGTGGGCGGTGCTCAGCCCAGGCGCGGTCACCGGTGCAGGTGTGTGGGAACGAAGGACTCCTGGGACTTCGAGTCTGTGTCCTCGGGCCTTCTTCCTGTGTGCCTTTCTGTCCCAGTATCCTCAATAGTAGAAACCACAGTTCTCCTCACAAAATGAAGCGACACCCGCGCAGTGGGTGCGGCGAGGTGCTAAGTAGCGTCGGAGGGAGGTGGGCGGTGCTCAGCCCAGGCACGGTCACCGGTGCGGTGTGTGAGAATGGAGGGCTCCTGGGACTTCGAGTCCGTGTCCTCGGGCCTTCTTCCTGCTTGCCTTTCTGCCCCAGTATCCTCAATAGTAGAAACCACAGTTCTTCTCACAAAACGAAGCGGCACCCGCACAGCGGGTGTGGCGAGGTGCTAAGAAGCGTCAGAGGGAGGTGGGTGGTGCTCTGCCCAGGTGTGGTCACCGGTACAGGTGTGTGGGAACGGAGGGCTCCTGGGACTTCGTATCCGTGTCCGTGCAATCGAAAAAATACATGTACAACATCAAGCTGATGCCAACTAACGTAAGACTCAGAAAAAACATAATAATCAGGGTGCAGATGCACCTACTACGGAGATTTTTACAGTAACGATTTCTTTTCATGATCTCCTGTCTATCTCTCTCTCTATTTGGATCTAGCTTGTACATTGTCAGAAACTGCCTAACCGCTTCACCCAGGAGGGGACTTAAACAATTAAACTGTCTGACTTACTAGACCTCAGTTTTTGTCTGTACTCCTCTTGGGGAGTTTTCTCTCGAAAAGGGAGTTTAGTGTCTGTCTTTGGTACGTGAGAGTTCAGGGAGTCAGGGTTTGGCGGAAGTCCATGAAATTTCTTCACGTGACTGGAGTGCACCCAGCCCTTCCTCCCCTCTAGCTTTACTGCAGTCCGGGTTGTTAACAAAACAATCTTCGGCTTCTTCCAGCGGGGCTCCAAAGGACTCGTCCTATTGAAGTTCCGAACAACAACAGTATCCCCCGGGACCAGTACATGTGGCTTCACCTCGGTGTTGTCTGGGAAGGCTGCAGCAACCTGTGAACGACAAGATTGTAGTGCAGACATCAAGGAAGCAAGGTAATCTGTCAGCATAGTACTTTCGACATCGGTGATTTTTCTCGGCAGAGGCGTCCCCCACATATTAGGAGGTCTACCGAAGACCACCTCATACGGAGATAGCCCTGTCCTAGAATGGGCTACCATTCTCATATAAAACAGTGCAACTGGTAATGCTACTATCCAATCTACGCCTTTCTCTTTACACACTTTAGCAAGGCGAGTTTTCACAGTCTGATTGTGGCGCTCCACGAGACCTGCTGCCTCTGGATGCCGGACACAGTGAAACTTCCACTGGTACCCCAATAGGAGTGAGATCTGCTTCATCAGTTCAGACGAGAATGGCTGACCGTTGTCTGAATACACGACACGGGGCAAACCGTATCGAGGGGAAAACTCACGAACCAGCTGCCTGGCAGTGGTCGGGGCAGTGTAATCTGGAACGGGATATGCTTCTGTCCATTGGGATAGGGCACATACAACTACGAGGACATACTTGAATCCTCGGCATCTGTCCATCTGGATATAATCCATCTGGAGGACTTCAAAAGGATAGTCAGGAGGATGAAATCCACCTTGCTCTACGGGAATCCCTTTTCCTGGATTGAACTGACAACAGATCATGCAGGTACGCACTTTCTGTTTTGCTGCTGCTCGTAAATGCTTGTTGAACCAGAGATTCTGTAAACTGTCTAACATGGCTTTTTCACCTAAATGTGCTGGGCTATGTGCAGTGTTGATGATAACTTGAACCATAGAGTTGGGGAGGAACCATGTGGTTTTTCCCCTCGTCATCCAACCTTGATCTGTCTGGACCCCTCCTTGTTCAGCCCATTTCTTGATTTCGTCTGGAGTAGCATGTGTCTGTATGTCAATGACATCTAGTGCGGGGTCCCTTACTGTCATGCTGTGTGTCAGTGATGATACATCAGTCTTTGTCATATCAGTCGTCTGTGTATGAGTCTGTGCTGTATATTTCGCTGTCTGATCTGCAAAGTCGTTACCCTGGGAAATCTTGTCTGTTACTTTCGTATGTGCCTTGCACTTCATGATGGCTATGGCTGTAGGCAAATGTATTGCTTCCAACAGTGCTTGAATGAGGGGACCGTGCTGGATTTTGGCTCCGTGAGAGGTCAGAAAACCTCTCTCTTGCCAGAGGACACCGAAGTCATGAACGACTCCGAATGCATAACGTGAATCAGTGTATATGTTTACTTTCTTGTTCTTGGCTAGTATACAGGCTTGGGTCAGAGCAATGAGCTCTGCTGCTTGGGCTGACAGGGTGTCAATGCGATGTGTTTCTATGACTTCAGTTTCAGTGGTCACTGCATATGCGGCCACTAGCTCTCCTATACTTGTTCTCATGCATGAACCATCCACATAAAGTGTCAGGTCTGGATCGGGTAATGCGACATCTGTCAAGTCTTGTCTGGGTTTCGTAACTGTGTCAACTACATCTACGCAGTCATGTGGAGTAGGATCTGTTGTGCTTGACGGTAAAAGTGTAGCAGGATTCAGTGTATTACAACGTCTGATTTCTATGTGTGGTTGGAATAATGTCAGTTCATAACCTGTCAGTCGTGCTATAGTCAAGTGTTGGGTCTGTGTTCTGTTTAGGAGAACTTCCACAGAGTGTGGAACCTGTACTGTCATTTGGTGTCCCAATACAATGGAATCGCTTTGTCTGATTGCTAGAGCTGTCGCTGCAACTGATTTCAAGCATGCAGGCAAGGCCTGGGCTACTGGGTCTAATGTGCTCGAAAAATAAGCACACGGTCTGTGTTTGTCTGCTTGAAGCTGAGTGAGAACCGACAACGCTGTGCCATCGTGTTCTGTGACGAAAAGTGTAAAAGGTTTACTGTAACATGGTGTCGCTAAAACAGGTGCTTGACATAAGGCTTTCTTCAATTCGTCAAAAGCTTGTGTATGTTCCTGAGTCCATGGGAGGACAGCCGAAGACGCTGCCTCCTGTGTTGTCAACTGTATGAGTGGTTTAGCTAGAAATGCATATTGTGGAATCCATTGTCTGCAATAAGAAGTGAGTCCAATAAAGGCTTGTACTTCTTTCTGTGTCTTGGGTTGTGGAAGATGTGCAATTAACTGTATACGATCTGGTGTCAGCTGTCTCCCCTCTTTGGACAGCAAGTGCCCAAGGTACACAACTTGCTGGGCACAGAATTGCAGCTTCGAAGGAGACACCTTGTGTCCCTTGTCCGCCAGGAAAAACAATACTGTCAGTGAGGCTTGTTCACATTCTGGTTCACTTCGGGCGGTGATCAATAGATCATCGACGTACTGTAATAGGGCAGTAGTGGGAGGCATGTGAATATCATCAAGTTGTCGTTTCAGTGCTTGGATGTAGATGCTGGGGCTTTCTGTGAATCCTTGAGGAGCGCGTGCAAATTTGAAGCTACGGCCATTTAAACAGAATCCGAAAAGATACTGGCTTTCCGGATCAATGGGGTTACTGAAGAAGGCGTTCTTCAGATCGATTACAGTAAAGAACGTCGCCTCTGAATCAATAGCTGTCAATAAGGAAGAGATATCCGGGACCACAGGGTACTGTGGTACCACACATTTATTCAATTCGCGTAAATCAATAATCAGTCGATAAACTGGAGGTGCATTTGGATCAGTACGTTTAAGAATCGGAATGATAGGAGAATTACAAACATTGGAGTCGGTTTCTACAACCACTCCTTGTGCAATGAGCTCGTCAATGATTTTCAGTAAAGCCACTACAGCATCTGGTGGTAACTTGCATTGTCGGATACGTGGTAGTATAACTCCTGGCTTGAGTGTGACACGGTACGGTGTAATGTGCATACAACCTACATCAGTGGGGCCTTTCGCCCATAAATGTGCAGGAACGTTCTGTAACCTGGGATCAAAATCTCTCAACACATAATGGCCCTTGAAGTCACGAAGGAACAGCCTGACTCCTTCCGGAGAACAACATATTACAGCTCCTAGAGCTTTCAGGGTTTTTATGCCAAGCAAGTTTTCTGGACATGATTTCGTGAGCAATAAATCAGTAGTTCGGGACAATGGACCAACTGCAAGGGGTACTGGTTTCGATACTTCATTAACAATAGGCTTTCCTGAAAATCCAAGGGAAACATTCTGTGAGCCTGAGAGGGGTGCCCCTGGAACCTCTTCATGACTGATGGTTGTTCTGCTTGCCCCTGTGTCAATCAAAAACTTTCTATCTTTCCCTAATACCTGACTATGTACATAAGGACCCTCTTGATCTACAGGAACCTCTATAAGGGGCAAGCCAACCTCCCTCTCTAGGCTGTTTCATGTGTATTGCTGATAATCGGGGTAATCAGATTGAGCATACTGGTACATCTGCTGTGTGACATGCTGAGTCGCGGCAATGGGTTGGGGCTGTGGTACCGCTACGGCCTGCTGTGGAACATGCATAGGTTGTACATTTTGTGGAACATGTTGTTGGACCTGATCCTGTCTGGGCGGACGTGGTCTCTCTTTGGTTTTGCCTGTGGCGATATTGTGTTTCAAAACTGCGCAATCGTTTACATAGTGACCTGGCTGTTTACAATAGTTGCATGTCCCTTTAACGGGAGCCGCTGAATTATTTGAATGTATCGCGCCTTTCTTCTGACAATCTGCTGGAACTGACTGAGCAACTAACATTTTCATTTTCGTGTCTTTCATACGTCTCTGTTCGTGATCATGTTCCTCTCTAATTCTGTTCTGGTGGTATTGTAACATTTGTAACATTTGGGATGGCGTATTGGCTTGCCATGTACTCTCGACTTTCAAAACACGGTTCTTAACCTGAGGCAGAGAATTCTCGACTAATTTTGACACAAAAAGATGTGGGTATGACTCGCTACTTGTTTTCAGGCCACTGTTAATAATAAAACATTTCTCGAATCTGGAATAAAAATCACTAGCGTCTTCGTCGGGTTTCTGTTTGCAGGCTGAGATTGCATCCCAATCCTCCTTTTTAGTCACTAATAGTCTAGGCAAAACCTGTACTACTAAACCTGGTAATGCTTTAGTTTTCTCCCCAAGGCCTACACCTGGGGTTCGACCAGTTTCTTCGTTTTCTAATGCAGCCCAATCAATCTTTTTATCTCCCACCTCCCATTCTTTTTCTTTAAGTTTCTCGTAAATACCGGCAGGCAATAACACTTTCAATATTTTCATAATGTCGGGATAGGTGTAGTCACCCATGAGTAACATGTCTTTTATTTCACGGTGGAAACCTGCAGGGTCTTTATCGTGACTGGGTACTATTTTCTTCATTTCCAATAATTCCATTTTAGTAATGGGCGTGTAAACGAACACACGTTCAAGGGTATTATCGTCTTTCCTGACTGGATGTACTTCACGTAAAGGATTCTGTTTGTCCAAGTGATATGGCTGCCTGACTGGGGGTGGGACGGAAACAAGATGTGGAGTCAAGAAAGTTCTATATTTGTGACGTTGTTCTAAAATCGTTTCAATTTAATCGGTACCTAGGCCTCTCCATCTTCTCAGGAGTAAGTCTTGCAATAAACTGTATAACGGGCCTGGATCAGATGCTTGGTTTTCATACTGTATGATAAGGTGTTGGGTCATGTATATACCAGCTAGTCGCTGTTCTTCTGGAGTGAGACTTAAAAATGTGTGCACTACTGAATCGTCTTTGTATATACTGTCATCCCCGGCCCACTGTACCGCGGACCGGGCTAGTTCCTGTTCTCGTAAGGTATTGAGTTCGTGATAACCTACTCTGTCTTTCAGTACTTTGTCAGTATTTTGGAACACATGCTCAAGGGAATACCGCTCCGGTATCGGACATAGATAACGTTTCTTGTTTTCTAAACAAATGGGTCTGTCAAAGGGCCGATCAAAAGGATACGGTCTAGGGAGTTTCTCTCTACCTACATATGCCATCATTTCTATCTGCCTGTTGCGAGGTTTCTGCTGGATTCTCTGGTTCATCCTCCTGCGAGGAGACCTGATCGTCTGATTCAAGTGGCTCTTCGGATTCTCGACGGGCATGTATTGCTATTATTTCTTTACGGATCTTTCCAACCATAGCATGTACACATTTCTCTTTATCATGTTTACCCTCAGCAATATTCTGGCTCCATCTGTTCAATCTATCCATCTCATCTTGTGGAAAACCTGCCTGATCTTGTTCCCTTTTTAAACAATTAACCAAAAAGCGCATGATTAAACCTTTGTTCTCAACTTTCTGACGTGACATGGCTTCACCAACACACTCCGGTCTTTCTCCTGTTCTAATAAAATGATACATATTGTCTAGATGTTCTGGCATTTCTGGCAGTAAAACTAAATAATCGGTAACACGTCTTAAACGTAGGGATGCTAATAACATGGGTCCTGTTTGTCCTGGCACTGTATCATATCTGCAATCAGTAAGCTGTTCTTGAAGTTTTTCGGCTGGAGCTCCTTTAGGTGTTCGCGACATTGCGAAATCTCTCATTGTCATACGTTGTAACTGTGGCGGGGTACGAAAACCTCCTCTAGCACCTCCTGAGGCGGAGGCTTGAGCATAACCGGACTGTAGGGTCGGTATTTGTGGCGGGATTGGACCCTGTACAAAGGGATTAAGTGGATGAATACCACCAGGGAGAACTACAGGGGAAGTGACAACAGGTGCAGGATGTGGTGCAGGATGTGGTGCGGGTGGAGTTTGCTGTTGCGGACCTGGGGGTAGATGATCGTGGGGTAGGTTAACGTCAGCAGGCGGTACGGGTACATGGGCAGGTGCATTAGTATATGCGGGAGCTACATCGTCTAGATAGGAAGAAAGGAAAATGTCCGCTGCGGTCTTATGACGTAATTTAGTCGGAACCAATGGAGGGGGCAGATCTTTCGGTATTTCCGGGGTCGCCTTGGGCAGGCCCTCGGCCAGAACTGGATACAGTCCTGTCATAATGGCATTACTCTGTCTGTCGTGTTGTTCCATTCTAACTCGTTCTCCTTCTTCTATTAGTTCTTTTTCTTTGGCTTTTTCGGAATCTTCTCTACTTTTCTCTGCTTTTCTGAACGCTTTCTCTGTCCGTCTATGTGATTCTTTACGCCACAATTCAATGGCATCTTTCTGTGATTGTCTAGCTTTCTTTTTCCATAACGCTTCTTCTACTCTCATGATGCAATCGGCATCCCATGTCCCTGTAACAGGCCATCTCTGATTCTCTGACAAGTCCTTCGTGTAATCCACCCGCAAATCCAGATATAATATGGCATCTAAGCCGTGCTTGTGGTACATAAAATGCCCAGGAGTGTCCCTGGGTGGGATGGGAACTGCTTCTTCAAGAATCCCTTTCCTAGTCCCTATCTGTCGTAACTTCGAGAACAAAGGCATGGCTGCCTCTAAAATGGACACAAAAACAATGAACACAATATAATATGCAAACAGTCACTCATACCACGACATTAAACACATTGAAACATTTCGAACATAAATTGACAACCCACTAATTCTATAACAAGAACAAAATTGATTCGTTGGATACAGGAATTACTTGATATACTGCTAAACAGTACAGATACACTGCTAAAACAGTGCAGACCGGGTCTGTGTACCCAAACCCGTCTTGACCGGATACAAATCAATGCACCCGTCTTGATGCGTCCCCAGCAACGGTACTCACCGGGAAGCACGGAACGGAAGGCCTCGGAAACTCGACTGGACTGGACTGACGTCACCGCTTCTGCTGCGCACTACGCATGCGCCTCGACACTACAGGTGGGCCTTCCGACACCTCGGACGCTGCTCTCTCGGCTGGGCTCTGGTCGGGATCCTCCGCACTCCTCACCGCCTCGTCTGGATGTCGACCGCAGTCTCCGTCACCTCCGTGGGCCTGAGGGAGATACAGGAAATCCTGCAGATGCGCATGGGGTCCGTCACGGCCGTGGCAGGGGGCTAGGCCTGCGACGCATCTCCGGCGCGTGGGGTGGGGGAGGGGTCCCTGTTCGGGCCCCAAATTATGTGGTAAATATTTTACCGTATCATTTTTCCATATAATTACAAGTTCAAGAATAGCTCAATAAAATGAAAGGCAGAGTCCGGGGTGTCTGAGTCTTAAAGGGCTTTAATTCAGAAATGACTCGAGTCAATGGAGATCTATTCCATCAATACAAGGGTTCGGGTACGCAAGGGAAGATGTCAGGAAAGATGTCAACGATTTATTCACAGTACATGGCATATATAGTAAAATGACACAATAGTATTGCATACAGTAGGCGTGACTAGTGAAATGTATATGATAAGAACACATGTGCGTAGCAAAAAGGCGTGAACATGGGTGTGCACAGAGGCGTGAACTAGAAACGTCACAGAAAAGTGTCATAAGTGGGTGGATGCTTAGTGAATTCTTACAGAGTCAGCTGAAACCTATGGCCAGGATGCGCGCGCAGCTAATATGACGTGTGATTGACGTGCATCTGGAGAAAGCTAAGAGCCTGACTTTTAACACTAGTAGAGGAGACATAAGTCTGGCATGTCAGATCGACCTGTTCCTGAAACATATCTGATATCTTGTGTTTGGAGGATGTTTATACTGGAGGAAAAGGTCTTTCGGGCAGAGGCTATGCTACACTGAATGTATGAATGTATGCGTGTCTAGGTGCAGATGTGCGGAGCCTGGGCCTACCATGGTAACGGGAGCAATGAATTTCATGAGGAGGACAGGAAGGCTTTACCCTTTACTCTGCAGCCGGGGAGCTGTTTACTTATTTTACTAGACAGGAATGTGTTTTCGAGGAGGCTGAGCTGGCTACGCTGATAACTTGAAGGCAAAATACTGTTTTTTGGCAGGCAGAGCAGGCCGAGCCGGGCATCGCTCGCTTGGCAGGAAGTAAGGCAGACGTCAGGGATGCATTTCATCTCCACGTTACAGCTTTTGGAGACAGAGACGGGAAAAGTGGTTCAATGGCAGGAATCAGGGCCTAACTCGGCAGAGCCAGGAAAACGTGAAAGTGCACCATGTAAAGACGGTGGCACGGCATACTTAGGAACTGAATTATCAAACCATTCATGGTGGATCTGAAAGAGGACATGTTAACGTTGGACGCAAATGTATTTGCGTCTTCAAATTCGGTTGCGGAGAGAAGTTACATGCACTTTAACTCGTACATGGAGACGATGGGGTACTCGTTAGGGGACATAACTGACCATAAAAAAATTCCAATTACCTCATCCTCAGGCCTTCTTCCTGCTTTCCTTTCTGCCCCAGTATCCTCAATAGTATAAACCACAGTTCTTCTCACAAAACGAAGCGGCACCCGCACAGCGGGTGCGGCGATGTGCTAAGAAGCGTCGGAGGGAGGTGGGTGGTGCTCTGCCCAGGTGTGGTCACCAGTACAGGTGTGTGGGAACGGAGGGCTCCTGGGACTTCGAGTCCATGTCCTCGGGCCTTCTTCCTGCTTGCCTTTCTTCCCCAGTATCCTCAATAGTAGAACCACAGTTCTCCTCACAAAACGAAGCAGCACCTTCTCCTCACAAAACGAAGCGGCACCAAGGTAAACAGTCTTGTGAACCTGGACAAAGGCTGCAGGCACCAAATGGTTTGGATAAGAAAACACCAATTTTCTAAAAGGGCATTTTCAAAATTGTGATTTGAAGTTATACTTTACCAATAAAGATTTACATTAAAAAAAATTACATAAAAGGAATACACTGAGCAGCAGTATTGGGGAGGTTTCTGTTTTGGTCCAAAAGTGGCAAATGAATGGTCCGAATTCCCTTCTTGTAGGTAGGTTCTAATGCATTTGCATAGCAGGGAGTCACAGAAAATGAATTGTAAGAGAGAGAGTCAACAGTACAATATTCCTAAGTACACAAATGGAACACTAGTGGTACAATAAATCTACTTTCAGTGAAATGAAAGAACAGAAAAATAGAAGTGTAAAATTGGTAATGTAAGTGAGGTATGTGGGTGTATTCATAAATGAGTTATACTTACATGTGGAGTGTCAAGATTCATAGGAGATTACAAATGTGGCAGAATGAAGCATGTAGATATATGACTGACTGTGTTGATGAATGAGTAGTATGTGCAGATGCATTTATATGAGCATGTTTTGTAGCTGCATCATCTTCGTGCAGCTGAGGTTTCACCGGATGATTTGTGTACACAATGGCATAGTCCATCATTCATCATTGATTTAACTCAGTCCAATTACTGATGGTGCAGCCAAACTAGCAACTGGGGTGAAATGTGAGAAGACTGGTCAGGCATGTGCATGCACTTTCTGACTTCTTGACTGTGGCTCCCCTTAAACACATGGATAGGGTCATACTTCAGGGGTTAGAACTAAATGCAAACCCCATAATAAGGTGGAGCTGTCCAATACTTAACAGGCAATGATGCTGTTGAATGCTACTTGTGAAGAGTACTGGAGAACCACCATGTACTATAAAACATATCTAAAGCATGCATCCAGGAGGCCAAAAGTGTGCTCTATAACGAGTCACATATGCATGTGTGCTGTTTTGTATCTCTAGTGAGACAGGTTGTTGGGAATTTGGAATGGTGTTAGGAAATGGGACAGCAATCATACCTAGCATACACTCTCAACCAATCACAGACTGTCCACATAAAGCCAGCAACAACCGGTTTTTACAACATCATGATGAATGTCTTTGTCACTTTGCTCCTCAATTTGAGGAACAATTACATGATGAGGAGTGAGCAAAGGATCACTACCTTTAGTATGCCCAAGAATGAGTAGTTGAGAGAAAATGTTTCCCTCCAGAACTGATGGGCAAGAGAGACGCTTGACTGGCAATTCCCCCAATATTACTTGCATTAGCAGGTGTACTGAATGGGAATATGGGTTATTAATTATGTATGTGATTCGCTATGTCTGCTATGTTTATAATTGTGTGCTTTTATGTTTCATTTTATGAACTTAAAATGTTAAGAGATATTTTTGGAAAACTGCTGAAACTAGAATATGAATGCTCATCATGAAATGTTAAGTCAATTCCCTTCTTTATTTCATGGGTTAGGAAAACTCAAAACCTTGAAAATAAAGTTGCACATAAATGAGGATGTTGTCCAGTTGCTCAAAGACACAGACAAAAGGCATTTTACTTGCAAGAGACTGTTAAAAAGGAAATTAATTTGTTGCTTAAACACTACATCATTGAACACTCCACGGGCCCAACAACATGGGTTTCTCCCATTGTGGTGGTGCCTAAAAGAGACAGTGAAGGAGTTGTATGTATATGTGTTGACATGCGCCAGACTAGCAAGGCAATAGAGCAAGAGAGACATTCAGGTCCGCACATTGTTGCTATGATATCTAAAACGCATTTGCGTTGTCATGAGTCAGACTAGCAAGGCGATTGAGCAAGAGAGACATCCAGGTCTGCACATTGAAAGAAAAATCCAGGAACATTACAGCCTTTTATTAGCATATTGATCTGTTTTGCTATAAGCAATTGAGTTATGTGTAGTCTCTGATGCAGAAGCTGTCATTAGAAATAGTAAATGCATTTTACTATAGTGATGACATACCGGTTTTCTGAGCCTCTCAGAAAGAGCATGACAAAGATTTCATGCAAGAATGTCGCCTGCTGAATGATGCCGGCTTTACTCTGCTGGGTAACTCTGAATACTGACTAATGTGAATTCCACAAGAAAAGTGTGACATTCTTTGGCCATGACAGAATATTTCTATGTTGCAATCATTTCTTAGAATGGCCAGTTACTATTTTAAAATAAACAAGATTTTGCTACAGTCAGTGCACCGTTCCGAGAACTAAAAAAGAATGTGTCATTTCATTAGTCACATGAATTTGAGAGGAGCTTCCAAAAAATGAAGCAAGCCATCAGGAATGCTGTTGAAATTGCCTACTTTGATCCCAAACTTCATGCAGATGTTGTAGTTGACGTTAGCCTTATAAGGGTAGGTGCAACTGGAGCACAACACAACCAGCCAAATGCTCAGAAACATTTTATGGCTAATGTGAGTAAAAGCCTTTCACAAATGGAACATGCTTAATCACGACCTGAGAAAGAAAGTTTGGCAATGGTCTGGGCATGTGTGCTCATATGGAAAGCCTTTCAAAGTAGACTGATCATCAAGCACTGTTGATGATATTCAGCAATCTCAATGCCAAAATCCCAACTCAAATTAAACTTTGGGGTTTGAGGATACAAGACAATTATCCAATTCTTCATCATCCAGGAAAAGCTCAGAATCCTGCTTATATTTTTTGAGAGTTCCATTTCAGTGCCCTAGTACCCCATCTAAGACAGTCATGGCCTACATCAATTTTATTGTAACATCGTGCTCACCAACTGCCATGTCTTTAGAAAAAATTGTCACTGACAAGAGCCAAGATAGTGACATGCTGAATTTAAAATACATTATTGTTCACCAATAGTGGAATCAGCAGTCTAGACCCTTCACTAATGCAAGTGAATATTTAAAGTTAAAAAATGTAAGTGATGAACTATCTTAGTCACTCAAGAAGGCCTCATCCTGCAAGGTACAGGTATTGCTATCCCAGAGAGTCTACTACAACAAGTGATCAACGTCACTCATTAGGGATATCAACAAAGTGTTGCTACAAAGAGAGCCCTCTGCAACTGTGTCTGATTTCCTTATCTCAACAAAAGCATTGAAAAAGAGTTAAAGGCCTGTCATGTATGTAACTGTCTTTCATCTCAAGATATTCAGCACCCTTTGAACATGTCAGAATTGCCTAATCATTCTTGGGTGAGGCTTGCTGTTGATTTTGTTGGTCCTCTAGAATGGACATCATCTTCTAGTCTCATTTCCCATTGGTAGTAGACCTTTCATTCACTACACATGAGCAGGTTATTCAAAGATTAGATGCCATCTTTGCAACATGAGGTGTACCTGCAATCTTTAAATCTGACAATGGCCCAACCTTTTATAGTCGAGAAATTCAAAGACTTTCTTAATCACCTCAACATAGAGCAACAAAAAGCACTCCTCTTTGGACACAGGCTAATGGCCTGGTAGAGCGGTTCATAAGTACTCTAAAGAAAGTAGTTCAGGGTACTGCAGTGGAGAAGCTTGACCTTAAAGTTGTTTTGAACACTAAAGTTCAAGCTTACCGTTCAACCATTCACTCAACAACAGGGGAAAGCCCTGCATCTCTAATGTTTAGAGGAGCCATACCAACCAAGCTGCCCCATTGCACCAACCTCAGATCTAAGACTGAGGAAGACATTCATTTTAAGGACTTTGGCCACAAACAATATGTGAAAATATATGCTGACAAAGAATGTCATCTAAAAGATGTCGGTCACAAATGAAAGATGAAAATATATGCTGACAAACAACGTCATGTCAAAAATGTAACTTTTACAAGAGGTGATCGAGTGCTTATCAGACAACTCAGAAAAAGAAAGTATGATTCTACTCTCGAGGCTAAACCATTTACTATCACTAACACCAAAGGACACATAGTGACTGTCACCTGTCCTGGGAAGTCCCTTATGAGAGATTCCTCTCGCTTTCTAAATGTGATCCATCACTCATCAAACATCGATGTTAATTTAGAGTCAGGATCCAGGCAGACTGTTGATGATTCTGTGTTTGCTGATGATTTCACCTCCCTTGTGCAGATCACTAACACTTTGACTGCCAGATCCCGGTTTCCAATGCCTCGATCAGGATGAAGCGACAATAATTGATTAAAGGATTATAATTGCATATGTATCTATGATCATCTGTCAATTTATTCATGTATTTATTTGTGTTTTTATTTATCTACTTTTAAAAGTTGTACCTTTTTTAATTTAACATAGCGGGAGATGTAGGGGCATATTTACAAGCCCCTAACGTCACTTTTCAAGACGTTGTGGTGATAATGGGGGCTTCCCCTTATTCACAAGGCAGCATTAAGCCTCTTAACTCTGCTAAAGGATGCCTTGTAAATAAGGCACCCTTTCATGCTATGCTTAGCGTGAAAGAGGAGCACAATGGATGTTGCGGTGGGCATTCCACCACAACACCCATAAATGCTGACGCTGCCCACTACCCTATTTATAAGGGTGGCGTAAATATGAGGCACTGCCAAAATTAAGACCAGGCAAAACCTGGTCTTACCCTGGCCCAACAAGGATACATTTTAATTTCTCCTCCTTTTTGCTATTTCCATGTATGCTGCATTGTACAGCGCACATACAAACAGTAAAACACCATTCATTGTTTATGTGCAAGAAGTTGTCCCTACCCGTACATGAACAATCATAAAAAACACGTTTTGCAACTTCTACTTGTGCTGCATTAAGCAGCACACATAGAAGTTACAAAACACCATTTAAAGATTGTTTACATGCAGGAAGGGACAAATTCTTGCACATAAACAATCTGACCTTGCAATGCAGACACCCTTGCACTATCGTGCAAGGATGCCTGCATTGGCACTAGGCAGCTTAATTCAGTGCCAGTACAGGGGGAAATGCAGGGCTGCACAATATTGTTGTAAATATAGTGCAGTCCTATGTTTCAGAAGTTAAGCCAAGAAGGCTAAAGTTGCGCTTTGACACTTCTATTTTAAATATCCCCTATAGTGTCTTGTAAATAAAGAATGCTAAAGCTCTTTTGGTTCCCACTTTGCACCATAGGCCTGCGACGTAAGCGTTGGAGGGATGAGTTAAAGGAAGGCTGAGAATGTTGAGTTCTGACTTACACACAGCAGAATAAAGATGTGAAAAACTACTCTCTGTGTGTGCCGTAGTATTGGTGAGTACCTGGGTTAGTAGGACGCTACAGTAGATATTACTCAGTTTCAAGCTATTCCACCTCATCCTTTCGACATTTATACCACAGTTGTGTTCCTGAGAGTAGAGAGTCCTCCTGCATCCACACATTGATAGGAGGCATAGCTGGACATCTCTGCAGAACCTTTTTGAATAGCTGTTATCAGCACCTAAAATAGTGCTAAAAGAGTACTACTTTGCATATAGTACCTTCTATGTCAATATCGACGTAGAACTTAGGAAAAATATTTAAACGCTCATATGGCACTATGTACAGGTCTTAAAGCTGATGATTTCATATTGACCTATTGTGACATAATTTTAATTCATTTATATAAAATGCTAATCTTTGTTTAATATGTTTTCATGTCTCGTGTACAGCTCTTATGTGCAACTTACAAACTAAGCTTTGTTTTCAAATACAAATGGAAGCAGTATATACCCACACAATTCAGACATAAAAAATCCAATTGCACATCCAAAGTGATGCTATAATGTGTTCCGAAGCTGTCAAATAAAAAAATACATGTGTTGGCGTTTCGAGAAAGAATACATCTGCTTTCACAAAAAAGGTTGTTTTTATGTTCCTTTAAAAAAAAAGCAAAGATAAGCAGATCCATTTTCTCAGTTTTTTCTTCAGGTGAGAAACTAAGCAAAAGTCCTGCAACTGATTTCGAACGTCTTACAAAATATTGACTCTTCCTTAAAACAGTTTTTAATGGTCCTGTTAATTATAGATGTACTTCGTTTAATACATTGATGGTTTCAGCATGAATTAAAGTATCACCCTAAAATGCTTGGACACCACTAAACCCATGAAATAAAATATCCAGTAACTTTTAATATACACTTGCTGCCAAAGCAAGGCCAAATGACAACCACACATATCAGTATGCACCAAATGGTGTAACAATCGTGGTGTAATCTTTGAAATACTCTGACAATTTGATCTATTGGTATGCAGATTTAAGATCAATCAAAGAAAAACATTTGATCCACTAATTGCAGGCAACAATTCCTAGATTTTTGGTAGGGGATGACAATTTACAATTACATTTCTAATGAATGACCTCAAATGTGTACACAGTCTGATATCTCCTGTTTTAATCTGTGATCACAACCACAGAAACCCACTCGGATGAATCAGTAGGTTCTCTTTTTTTTTTCTTTTTTGGTCCTCATCCTGCCAATTAACCTGTTGGCAATACTCACTTTCCACTGCAAAATCGAGATGGGAATATAGTCTTTCCAGACAAGAAATCTAGATGTTTCCATTCCAACCCCTCTTACACTTAACACACAAGAATACAAAAGAGGGGGACCAGGACCAACAGCTATTTGTTGGCTTAATCATTGGACCCCATTCCTCTGGCACCACTCAACCAACATAGCCCACGTCTTTTCTCGACTTCTAGGATCACATGCCATATCTTGTTGACTTATATATATGATGCTGTTCTTACAGTCAGATAAAAGGGGGGGACAAGTGATTTCCAAGCTTTACAGATCGATCTTCTTCCCAATAAAATAACATAAAAAATTAGTCTTTCGGCAGTCTTATTTAAAAACAGAGTACTATCCTGGCCTAATCCAAAAAATATAACCACAGGGATTACTTCTATTCAAGTTACTATTACCTCTGTCAAAAATTCACAAACATCGATCCAGAATTTTGTGATTATGGTGGAAGTAAAAAACATGTGGATATCATTTGCTGAGTGATCCTAACATCTTGCTCAAAATATGCTGAGTTCCTGTCAATTCTGTCAATTTCGCCAGAGACCAATAGACCCGATAAAGAGTAAAGAGATGGTTTCACGTAAAATAAGCCAGGTTAACTATCTCACAAAGCAATGTGAACGAACTCAACCAAATATCTCTCAAATTAGTCATATCTGCACCATCACCCCAGAGTTTTTGGATATCCTGACTCATATCATCTTCTGATTCGATCAAAGTTCGGTACCACAAAGCTACCTCTTTTTTAATGCTCCCAATTTTCATAGCTTGGATTAGCCAGGCATCATCCATCTATTCCTCCCACTGTTGCCGAGCCCACCATGCAGACATTTGCTAATATTTGAATCTTTTTAGTTGACCACCAGTAAGCGATGTCAGAGACTCCCACTTCATCAGATCAATACCAATTTTTAGATCTCCCCAGTGAGAGATATCTGCTTTTTTCAATAGTAGGCTGAGTAGGTCATCTTAACATGCTGGAGTGCCTGGGGAACTCCAAATTGGCAATAATTTGACTAATATGTGATTCCCAACTTTTTCCGTATGAACATCCAATTCTTTAATGCCTGCAAAATAATTTTTAACCTTACTCTCTTAAAGAATTTCGGGTCTCCGAACTTAAGAAGGAACTGATCTTGTCCGTACCCCAAACTCACTAAGTAATGCCCCGTAAATTATGCCTAATGCAGAGTCATCTGGCTTATTCAAAAACATCCAAAAATTCTTAAAATGAAATACATGTGCATAAACTCACAAGTCCGGGAGGGCAAGACCACCTCTCTTTAACCTTCTCCTCAGCTTTTTCCAAGATATACGCAGGCCTTTTGACGCCCAAACAAAACTTCTATCTTGCTCTGTAATTTTGCTACCTCGTTCTTATCGAATGGGAGGGGTATACTATTAAAAAGAAAAGTCATCTTAGGAAGTATAATCATTTTGATCAGATTCACCCTTCCACATACATTAAGGGGAAGATAAGCACATCTGATCAATAGTCTTCCAACCTCCTGGATGATTTTTCTCCAGTTAACCCCGGGGAGATCTACTAACTTTTGTGTAATTATAACGCCGAGATATCACATTTGAGATTTCACTCCGGGGGTCTGGGAGGTCTGATTCCACTCCGTTACCTCAGTCTTATCTCTATGTATACTATATCCAGAGACCTTCCCAAATACGTTTGCTTTATCCTACATTTGAGGGATAGCCTCCTTAGGATTCTGGGTATAGAGAATAAGGTCATCCGCATATAAAGATACTTTAACGTCAGGATTTATATATCTAAAAGGAAGTATAGAAAGGTCCTGCCTAATTAAAGCTGCGAAAGGTTCAATATATATGTTGAACAACAAGGGGTACAACAGGCATCCCTGCCTTGTTCCCTGCATAATACTAAACCAATCTGTTAATTCTCCAGAACTCTAGCTTTAGGTGCACTATAAAGTGACTGTAATGCTTCTATATAGTTTATAGGTAAGCCGTACGTTCTTAGAGCTTCCCAAAGGTATGGCCAGTGAACCTGGTCAAATGCATTAGCAGCGTAATACTGCCACCATAGTCACTGGAAGATTAAAGATTCTGCCAACTCTATTATACCCATCATAGTAAAGGTAAGTTCATTAAGCTGCCTTCCAGGGATAAACCCCCTCTGGTCTCCATGAACTATACTCTTTATAATCTTAGCTAATCTAGTTGCCAATATCCCTGGGAACACTTTATAATCGGTGTTCAATGGGGATATAGGCCTATAAGACTCTACTGCCAGCGTGTCCTTATTTGGTTTCAAGATTGAGACAATCGTTGCCTCGGCCCAAGACCTCGGGGGATGCTTGTCTTCTATCAAGATATTATCAAACAGCTCTTTAAATACTGATATTAGATTACCCTCCAAAGATCTATACATTTCTATTGGAAGGCCGTCTGGCCCGGCCCCCTTCCCTGTCGACAGTCTTCTCAACTGTGCTCGGATCTCTTCTTCACTTATCCCTTGGCAAGATTGTCTCTTTGATATTAATTCAGGGAAGGAAGCTCAACTCTACACAAAAATATTTAATCTTTTCCAACCCAGGTGTAGCACACTCTTTATATAATTTGGCCATATACCCCCGGACTTCAGCTCCTATTTTGGTACTTGTGTCTAAAATCTGGCAGGTAGAACTCTCTCTCAAAGTGTTTATATGATTACAAACTTTATCAGTTTTAACTTTCCAAGCCAAGAGCTGGCCACTTTTCTCCCTGTATGAAAAGTTTTGCAAATTACTGACCTTCCATCTATTTATTATAATCATATCCAAAAGCCCCAAGTCGTGGACATCCAGTGGAAGCTGGAGGACATGGAGAACCAGCTCAGGCGGAATAATCCCTGGATTCTTGGAGTACCCGAGGAAGTGGAAGGGTCCGATGTCAGAGCTTATGTTATTAAGCTATTTGAGCAGGCATTCCCGGAGCTCTCAAGTTGGAGTTGGGCAGCGGAGATCCAGCGAGCGCATCGCACCCCGTTCAAAATCAAAAGAGATACCAAGGAAGGGGATAAACCTAGGGCAATACTAATTTTCCTGGACAATTTCGTGTTGAGGCAGGCAATCGCAGAGAAGGCAAGACCGGACGCCAAGAGGAACACGGAGGGGGTCTCTTTCTTCGTCCACCCAGATTTCTGCCATGCAACTGTGGAGAGACGTTGGAGACTCAGGCAACTGATCAAACCGTTTCAGGAAAAAAAGATGCAGGCCTATCTGATTAATCCGGCCCCAGTTAAAAATATTCAATGAAGGAAGAACACTATATTTTGCCTCAGAAATTAAAGCCAAAGAGTATTTGGACTCTTATGGGAAGTAGAGATTTATATAATATTGGGTTTACTTGTTTTGGCTATTGAAGCACCATTTGGAGGGTCACCTGACTTTGGAGTATTGGTATTTAGAAGGACGTAAGGGGTAATAGGAGGTAGATACAGATTGTTGTGTTTAGGTCTTCACTGCTCTCAGTGTGACCATCACACGCACAGACCAGGTCTGAGCACCTCACGAGCAAGGGTGCAGGGGTGTTGGGAAGGGGAGGACAAGGGGGGAGGACAAGGGGGGTGGGGAAAAAAGCAAAAAAAGAGGGAATAAGGTGTTTTAAGGTAATTAATATTGATCCGATGGCTTCATTGAAGTTTGTAGTTGTAAATCAGGCTCGTCAGGAAAATTTAGTACAAGGACATGCCAGACATTAAGATTTGTACAGCTAACGTGGGTGGCCTGAATGATTGGATGAAACGCCAAAGGGTGGGACATTTCTCTAAATATAATAATATCGATATTCTCTGTCAACAAGAGACTCATCTCCCTTGGGCAAAAAGAAATATGATGAATTTCAGGGGGTTTGAGATTCTGGCCTGCTCATCCCAAACGTCGACAGTTAGGGCGGTTGCCATTCTAGCAAAACCCTATTTAGGGGGGCTAAGAGACACAAGGCCAATAGGGCAGGGAGATGGGCGATAGTGGAGCTCAATTTAGACTATACCTTTTGTGTGATCTATGGGTCTAATCAGGACGAACCAGAAGTTTATGACATTTTAGAAGAGGAGCTAGCCAACTGGCCAACACCCATTATAGTCTGTGGGGATCTAAAGATATCAGTTGATTGGAATAATTCAGACGGTTATTTTGGGCAGAAACCTAGAGTGTTTCGAGCTCTGGATGCCCTTATGTAGTCTCATGGGCTCAAGGATGTGTGGGGGGTTAAGGAACCCTTGGACCCAGGTTACACCTACTTCTCTAGCCCTAATCTGAGTTTTTCGAAGTTAGACTACTTTCTGATCTCCTCTTCAGAGATAAATAAGGTCCGTATAACAAAAAAAGCAAAGTCAATTTTGGATCATAATCGCCTGATGCTGTTTTGTGAAGCATCTAAAGCAGAGAGAAAACCCACTAGCTGGTCGTTTGAAAGGAAACTGTTATCAGATGCTAGATTTGTGGAACATCTTAGAAAATGGGCGGGTGAGTTTTATGATGCTAACAGATATAGCACGTCTCGTAACGGTGTGTGGGAAGCTTTTAAAGCTTCTCTAAGGGGAGAAACAAAAAGCTGTTCAGCCAGGCTAAGGAGAGATGACAAGAGAGATATCGAGAACCTTATGGAGACATTAGCAGTGGCAGAAGAGCAGCATATTAAGGACATTGGTCAAAGAGGGGACGGACAGGAGAGCTTAAAAAGAATAACTACCATTAAAGCAGATCTCCAGAAAATAGTGACACAGAAGGAAGTCAGTGAGAACCAGGCTTCTAGGGCAAGACGCTATGAAACAGGGGAACAGGCGGGTAGGGCATTGGCATTGCGGATAAGGCAAGAGAGGACCAATATTCTAATTCCTTGCATACAAGAAGAGGGCAAGGAGTACACGGAGCCTAAAGATATTTTAAGGGTTTTCAGAACTTTTATCAAAAGCTGTATAATGAGGAGGGGGCGGTGCATGAGCAAGGTCCGGGTTATGAGGATGGTGGGCCTGGCATAGACGCGCAGTGCAGAGAAGAACTTGATAGAGACCTGAATATGATTGAGCTAACCAAGGCCCTACAGGAAATAGCTGCAGGTAAGGCTGCAGGCCCTGACGGAATTCCCCTTGAGGTATACAAATGTTTAGAAAAGGAGATAGCTCCGATCCTATTGGATTCGTTTAATGGGATTTTATGTTTAGGTATTATTCCGGATTCTTGGAAAGAGACCAATATCATTATCTTTCATAAAAAAAGGAAACCCAAGGAACTGCCAGGGTCTTATCGCCCAATATCACTAATTAACGCGGACACTAAGTTATATTCTAAGGTCTGGGATAACAGGTTGGGGGGATCATTGGCCGTCTCGTTTCACCGTGGCATCATGGGTTTGTGCCGGGTAGAGGCACTACTGATCATACCAGACGGGCAATAGCGCTATTCGATGCCCATGGTTCCACAGGGGGGGGGGAGATGGCCATGATCCTCCCTGATGCGGAGAAAGCATTCAACCGTGTGGTCTAGGACTTTCTCTGGGGTATCTTGGCCGGTAGAGGCTTTGGCAGTAATTTTCTGAGGGCAATTAAAGCTATGTATCTCGATCCGGTGGCTCGGGTCCTTGTTATGGGGCAACGCTCAGATGAAATAGTAATTAAGAGGGGGACGCGTCAGGGTTGCCTCTGCTCCCCGATTTTGTTTTCCCTATATATTGATCCTTTTATACAAAGAATCTTGGCCTCCCTTCAAATCAGCCCAGTGGTGTTTAATGGCTTTACTACAAAACTGCTTGCCTATGCCGATGATTTGGCGATAACAACCTCGGATCCTCATCAAGCAATGCCTGTCTCGGTACAATTGGCCAATGAATTCGGGTATCGATCCTGTTATCGACTGAACAAGGGGAAAACCCAGATTATTTGTACTAAAAATATCACAAAGACTGATCATAGGTTTGTAGATGCAGCCTTATATCTTGGGGTCAGAGTAAGCGCATCGGTTGAGAAGATTGTTGCAGATAATTATCTTCCCCTCTTTGATTCAATCGAAACCGATTTGAAAAGAATCGATGTGCTACACCTTTCCCTGATTGGGAGGGTGAACGTTCTAAAAATGATCATGTTCCCCAAGGTATTATACCTGTTTAGGGCTATCCCACTGCTGCTAGGGGAAAGTATGATTAGGAAAATCGAAGCCGCATTTGTTAGGTTTGTCTTGCAGTATGGTAAGATCAGACGATCGATTAACCACCTGTCATTACCATTGGCTAGAGGAGGCCTGGCTATGCTGACCCTTAAACTTTATCACTTGGCTTGCCTCCTCACGCAAATGTATATATTGTATCAAGCTGATCCCCTACCTTCGGATCTGCCCCCTCTGTATTTTCCTTAATTCCAACAAGGCGGATGTTGTTTCGTCTCGCTTGCAGTTCCAATCTTTCCATATCCTGCTGTAATATCTTGTTAAGGAGTTTAAGTCTCTCAATCTCTCTAAAATTAGAAGCAGTAGTCTCACCCAGGGACTTCACCTCCTCTTCCAAATTCTCTGTACGCATAGTTAGCCCCTCAATCTTTTACTCCAAAACCTCCCCTCTATCTTGGATCTTCTTTTGAATATGTTCAGAGGTCTCAAATTTAGCAAGAATCTCTTGCCTTAGACTATTTAAGAGATCAACCAACTGTCCCTCTGAACTCGTATGAGTGGATTCATTTAGAAAATCTTGCATCAATTCAGATTAAACAGGCTCATTTGCAATCTCTTGATTCAGATCCCTTTCAGTCACTATGTCAGCCTCAGATGGAATTTTTTCTGAATCGCTACAAGGGGGTATACCTATTCTCAAGCGTTAAAGGCATACCCTGAGACACAGGCGATACCATATTCTCCATATTCTCCGCTTCATTTAAAATGCTTTTAAGTCCTCCAATGTCCGGTTTTGAGCCTGCAACTTGTTCAATTATTTTAAAGTAAGATTTAAACAAGGGGAGTTGTTTGAGGATTGACCGCAGATCCTTTGACCTGCACTTTTTAATCAGAGCCTTTTTAGAACGTTTTTTAAGGGGCGTTTTTGGCATCACCACCGGTAAAGATTCCTCGGCTCTATCAGTTTTATCTTTTCTTGTCCCTTTCTTTTTCTTTTCAGGAGCTGATTGAAGCTGATACCTGTTTTTAACAACTGGTGGACTCCCCATTTTATCACTGATATCCTCACTCCGAGGGTTCAAAACCTCTGAAGATACATGGTCACATGTGGATACTCTAGCCCCCCGTTCTGCCCCTTCGTGAGAATTTATTGAATGATGTGTATTTAATGTTGAAGCACCGGGGTAAGACTCACTCTTCATCCACAGCTTACAGTTCTTAATATGGGTATTAGCCCCCCCCCACCCCTAAAAGGAAAGAAACAATAGAGGGATCAGCCCTCGGGGCTCAGTGGTCAAACCAGCACTTCATAGAATATAGACAGACAGGCTCTATTTTCAGCAATCTCTTCCAGCACTCTGCTGCCCGACTCCAACTCCCAAAGGGGGCGGAGCCACGTCCCTTGACGGCACACACAGAAAAAGTTGCAATAAAGCCCATACAAAGGCTTACCGTAATATACGAAAGCTGAATAATTTCTAGTGTTTTTTGAAGCATGCAAGAGCAGATAAACCCCAGTCCACCTCTGTACACCGCCAACAAAAAATGGTCCCACACTCCTACTCTCAGGGACCCGCTCCCAAAATAATTCTGCTCGTACGCTGCAATTAATCGTTTATTCACGCCAAAGTGCAGCTCACAGCCCCAGGTGTCAGGGGTCTGCACTCAAGCACGCTCTTCTCCGCTTCTTACAAAGATTGAAACTGAACCTCTGACCAGATTGCTACATCCAAACACCCTCATTCTCCTTCATACGCTGAAAATGGTACCGGACTCCTCTCGCCGCACACGGAGCTCTCCCGACCAGCGTCAGCCGGCTGCCATGTTCCCTGACCACACCCCCATCAGCCGAGGATCTCTCCCCTCAGTAGGTTCTCTTATCCCTTCCTTACAAAGTGTGTTTAGCTATCGATGTAATTCATTTCTAACTGATAAAGGTACAGGAGGTACTTTATGAATTAAAGGAATTGTTTACTTTTAAATTTAGTCTCAATCATGTGACATTTGAATTCAAGACTATCTTTGAAATAGACTAACATACTGTTAGAAATTCGGTTTCGGGTTGGCATAGGTATGCACCATTTCCAAGCAGGAACCACAATCTTAGTCCGGTAAATCAGATACACATCATACATTAACCTGTACTCATCCCTTGGCAGCTTGGCACAGAGCATTCAGGTTTAACTTCAGAGGCAATGTGTAAAGTATGTATGTATTACAGCAAAGAGTAACACAGTGAATACACCACATAAAAATTCCACACCAGTTTTGAAAATAGATTGTGATTTTATCAACAAAACAAGACCAAAATGACAAAATTCCAATAATTAGAAGTCAAGATATGAATTTGTAAGTATTAAATGCAAAAATAGTGCAGTAAACGCCTAAAGAGTCAATTGGTTCTACTATACTGGGACAAAGTCAAGAGTTTAGGCCAACCACATTGGAACGTGGGCCAGAAACAGGACCCACACAGGCTCGCAGTTAATTCATGTGGAGATGCGGTATGGTGACAGCGGGAGTGCCAACCGAGCTGCTGATCGTACTGAAGTAGAGACGCAAGAGAATGTCCATAGAAGAATGCTGGGGTTAGAAGAAGCTGCCTCTCCCTGCTGTGGACCGGTAAGCCAGATCTGACTCCAGAGGGTGGCGGCACTGGATCCCAATGGAGCTCATCTCTCTGGAGTGCCCTGAAACGAATCCAGGGACAAGTAAAGGCAAGATCGGAGGACAGTGTGCGAGCCCCCCCCCCGTAGCAATATTTCTGAGAAACGTGTGCATATTCTGAATTGTGGACATTTGGGGCTTGCCTGATCCAAAGATGGCCGCCGTCAGGGACAACTAACAGGCGGAGCTGCTCCCTGATGAATCCCTGAGCAATATAACAGGCAATCAACTGAGCAGATAACAGGAGGATCCCTGAAAGGCACAATAATTGGACGAGCTCTATCCTGAACAGACCCCCAGAAGACATGCAGACACTGGGCATCATGCCGATCCCCTTTCATCCAGATTATAGAAAATTATGGGGACCCTCTGAATTCATATATCAAGGACTCATGCCCCCCTGCCTGTCCTCAAGATGGTCGCCCCAGTCATTGACTCTGTAAACCCTCCATCAACAGATGAGACCCAGCCATTTTTACTGAAGCCCGGTGGAGCTACCTCACGAGCTAAAGAGGAGATGGGCTATGGATTCTCTCCTTGGCCATCACCTACCAAGCCGGTCCTTGGGCAAACTCGCCTGCGTCTCTCCTAACCTTATCTCTCCTTCCCCATTTCCCCGTACCCTCACCACTCTCTGGTCTACTCTACCCAGCTACTGACCTTTGCCCTCACCTGTCCTTGCCCTCAGTTCCCCACCATGTTTATCTGTGAACTTTCCCTCGCCACTTGAGACCTAGCTATTTTGACTGATGCCCGATGGAGTTACCTTGTTTAACTAAAGAGGAGAAGGGCCATGGATTCCCTCCTTGGACGTCACCTACCCTGTCAGTCTTTAGGCAGACTTCCTTTCATCTCTTCCCTCATCCTCCCTCTTCTCACCTCTCCTTTCCCCCTCCACTATTTTCTCTCTCCTTTCTCTTCTCTCTCAATGTTTTTGCTTATTTTTTTGACGTAATGTGTAATTGTGATCAATGGATAACTGAACCATATATCGATGTCACAAAAATCGATATACAAAAATATCGGGTTAAAAATATAGAATGCCAAAATATCGACTTCCTATCTACAAAGAGGTAAGTACAAAAATATCAAATCAAAAAAATCGATGTAAAAAATATAGCCAGTCAAAATATCTACTTTTTTAAATAGTTAAAATAAAAATAATTTAAAATTAATAAAATAATAAATATAACTAACTTAAAAATACTTAAAATACTTAAATAACATTAAAACTAATAGATAATTAATATAATAAATTTTTTTTACATACATATATATATATATGAACAAACATGAGGACACACAAACTACATCATCCAGTGACACCACTGTTGCAATGCAACTTGATCCAAACAACAGCTGATTTAATGGAGGAGCTAGATGAAATGTGGCAATCGAGCTCACACAATGAAAGTGGTCTGGTGCAACACAACTTACAGCGGGAACCTCGGGCCTTACCGCCTATTCGGCAGGGCTCAGGAAACCTCCTACAAAGTTCAAAGCCAAGTCAACCTTTAACCCAGTAATTGTCAAAGACTCTATAGACTTGTTTTATGACCAAGTAACCAATCAGCTGAAGGATCTAAACATCAAAATTCACAGAGGCAAACACAAGTACGACAAACAGATGGCAGAGTACAGAGCTCTAATGGTCAAGCTGCAAAAGAACCGTAATCTTATAGTTCCTGCTTCTGACAAAAGAGGAAACATCGTGTTGATGCACAGAGAAATGTACTTGAAAGAAGCCCTCCTTCAGCTTAATGACAGGACTTGTTACACCAGATTTACAGGAGTGGAACTAAAGGCTGTATACATGGACTGTTTAACAAACATCAATAGAAATAATCATAACCTCCAACTTACTGCCACCATAAGTCAAACATCCATTACATTCCTAGACACAGAAGTCTTTGTTGAACAAGGCAAACTAGAGACAAGGCTACACTGCAAATCCACTGCTGGGAACTCTACCCTGCATGCCAGAAGTTCACATATTTAACATCTAGTGAATAGCATCCTGTATGGGGAGATGTTAAGGCTTAAAAGGATTCACAGCAGGGAGAATGACCTGAGAGACGCACAAAGAGAGAGCAAGAACAGATTTTTACAGAGGGGCTACTCTAGTCAAATCATAGATGCAGCTATTCAAAAAACTGAACAACAAGATAGATCGGAACTGCTGCTAAGACACCCCAAATTGCCACTGGAAGGGGAAGCTATAGTCACCAGGCAACCAGAATTCAGGATAATTGTGCAGTACAGCGCACAATTCAAACAAATACAGTCTATCATCAGCAAGAATTGGCCATTAGTCCTCAGTGACCCAGTGATAGGGAGTGATCTTCCTAAAAGACCATCTATCACATACAGCAGGGGGCAGTATATGAGGGACGAACTGGTGAAAACCAGAGGTCTTGGAGCCGACGGTCTGGTATCAAACACACACAGGCTTTTTCAATTGTAAGGTATGCAAGACTTGTCAACAAGCAGTCAATAAATCTTGCTACCGCTCGCCATTTGACAGGAGGGAACACAAAATAGACAAGGTGTTAACATTTAAAACTGAATACGCCGTCTATGTCCTGATTTGTCCATGCGATCTGCTCTATGTCGGGAGTACTAAACACCCCGTACACAAAAGAATTCTCCAGCATTTAAGAGCAATTGACAATCAAGACAATACCTATCCTGTCGCGAGACATTTTAAAGCCAAGCACGACTCCAAGAGCAGTAAACTCAGGTACTATGTAATAGGCTGCGTACCGGCAAGTAGACGAGGCGGCAACAGAAAGTACAAACTTCGCCGCCTTGAGACTCATTATATACTTGCGTTGAATACTAAGCATTCGTCAGGTCTTAACATTACTGAAGATCTCTACACATGTTTATAGTGGGTCCATCTGAGGTACACATGACATTCTGGCATATGGTCCATTTTATTTGCATAATGTATTAGCATGTTTTATGGATTTTAGATACATATTTATTCTGATTGATTTTCTTAGCTATGCCATCTTTTAGCAATAATATTTACTGTGATTTTTTTTTAGATATACCCAATTTATAAATCAATTTTAGCCTTTATATACCATTTTAAGGTTTTAATTATAGGTGTAATAATGAATGGATTTGTCAATGTATATTTACTTATTTATTGCTGATGATGGTTGGTAATTTGCAGATAGAGATCTATTTATCGAAATGAATTTCTAAATCCATATATGACATGCGTTGCTTTGCACATGAACTGTGGCCAGACTATACAATTGTGGTACTTTACCGATATTACCTTGAACCCCCATATAAGTGGCTCTCCATGGAGTGTCATGATTTGGGCTTTTGCACTTTATCCCCGTCCCTTGGGGATTTTAATCTAGGGGACATTCTAAACGTATGGGGCTCCATACCGTTCCACCCAGAAATACACTCAGGGATTAAAAGAAAATATTATGCTGCTATAATTGGATATTATTTATTCAATACAAACATCAGAATTTATGCTGCACTAAGACTTAATAATAATGAATTTATTTATTTTAAATCCTGTTTAATATTATTTCTCACCTTCACAATATTTAGGCATTGTATGTGTTTTTTTGCTGATGTGCAGGATTTAACTTAATTTCATTTGTCCGACTGCATATTTATTGTATTACTCATACATATGCACAATGAACTGAAAGGAACGCGCTATTGTAGTTCACAAACGAAGATTTTTTCTATGTCTATGCATTTTGTAGGCCAAGTCTTGTAACGTCATCAGTATATATAAACCAATGCCGTAATCTTACCTGTGTCATGTGATCAAGTGCTCTGTGTAGCGCGAAACGCGTCATGATGGCTGAGAGCACTAACATCGAATAAACCACTTTGCACTGAATTTGGGTCCGTGTCCGTGTATTCAAGAAGAGCGAAGCCTGCCTTGCTGCCGGATTACCCTTTGAATGTATATGTATATATTCACAGAAAAAACCATAGGTTTCACCAGTTATAGTTAGCTGGAAATTTTACTGACATAAAACCATTGAAATTCCCACGTTATAGTTAGTTGGACTCACTATAACTTGCGCGAGTAATCCACTGCTGATGACATCACATATTACATCACTCATGACATGGTCAGTGACATCACTTGAAACGTGGGAATTTCAATGGTTTTATGTCAGTAAAATTTCCAGCTAACTATAACTGGTGTGAAACCTATGGTTTTTTCTGTGAATTTAATAGGTTTTTTAAATGCTAATTCCTAACTATAACTGGTGTGAAACCTATGGTTTTTTCTGTGAATGTAATAGGTTTTTTAACTGCTAATTCCTAACTTTAACTGGTGTGAAACCTTTGGTTTTTTCTGTGAATTTCATAGGTTTTTTAACTGCTAATTACTAACTTTTTATAGGGCTTCATACCTATGTACTTTTTAGTGAATTTCTAAGGTTTTTTTCCGCAAATGTCTATAGCTGAGAAAGGTATGTTTTTCTAAAAATGAACCCTATATTGTATATTAATATAATATATTTTTTTAAAGTATATTCATTTTTAAAAAAATATTCACTTTGGTGCGCTCCCGGTGCGCGTACCGTCGGCGCACTTTTTAAAAAAAAGAAAAAAAATAATGAGAAAAGGAAAATGAATAATGGAGCAAAAGAAGAGAAGAAAGAGGAAGAAAACTAAAGCAGAGGTTCTGGGAGAATGTGAATGGGTGATGAAAGTAAAAGGAAGGAGAGTTAAGTATGGGGAATGACAGGTAGTGACGAAACCAGAGAAAAGAAACAGTCGAGACAGAGGGAAAGAAAATAGCAGTGAGTGTAAGTAAAGAGGAGTGAAAGAGGGTGGATATAAGTGAATAAGGGTAAGACATGGGGAGTTACAGAGAGAAAAAAGAGAGAGAGTAAAGGAAGGAGTGTCAGAAAGGGACTAAGTGAACCAGTAAAAAAGGTAAGTGAAGGAGTGTGGATGAGCAGGGACACTGAAAGAAGTTGAATGTGGTAGGAAAGTAAGGAAAAGAGAAGTAAACATGGAGGATAAGAATAAGTGAGGGAAGCAGAGTAAGGAAACAGGGGTGACGTAGGGTGAGAGAAAAGTAGTGAGGTTAAAGCAAAGGGTGATGACACACTTACCATAAAATTAATGAAAACTTACTTGTATCTGTGAAAGACAAAAGAAAAAACAAGTTATAATTAGTAAAATATATATTTAAAAATAGAAGAAACAGTTCAAGAGGTAAAAAAACTAAAAAAGTTTACTAAGAAATATAGCAATAGTGAAGGATACAAAAACAGAAATAAAGTAATGTAGAAAGAGAAAAAAGAGGGAAAAAGAAATAGAAAGAGAACACATTTCTGAAGGTAAGTAAGATTCTAAAAGAATGTGAGATACCAAAGCGAAATCAGGAAAGATAAGAAAGAAAAAGGAAAATGAGTGAAAAGGAGAGGAGTTTAAATAAGGAACTATTAATAAGAAAGAGTAATAGAAGATGACTGAGAGAGAGTGAAGGAAAGTCACAGAGTGAAGATATGAAGGGAATGAGATTAATATAGAATGATGGACGAAAAAGGAGTGAGAGAGTAAGTACACAGAAAAACAAAGGGAAGGACTGAGTGAACTGCAGTACAATGAGTGCGAAAGGAAAAAGAGTAAAGGAGAAAAAGAAAGAAAGAGAGGGGAAGAAAACTAAAGTAGTGGTACTGAGAGAATGTGAGAAAGATAAAAAGTGGTGGAAGGGAGAGAGGAAATGCAGACAGTTTAAATTTGATTGAGGAGTTGTGAATGAAGTGGATTAAAGGAACAGCGATGAAACAAAATTAAAAAAGGCAGTGTAAATGAGTAAAGAGAGCTAAATAAGGGTGAAAAAGGAAAATGAGTGTGAGACAATGTGAATGCAATATAAATTACACAATGCAAACTATAGAATAACTTCTACAATATGTTACATTGTTTATTTTTGCTGTTCTCAGAATAAATTGAATTTCACTTCAATTAGTGAGTTCAAACTCTTCATCATATAACAGTGGGAAAAAAAACACAATCTAAAAGATTGTGTTTAAAGAAAACATACAAACTAACAACTCATATATGTACATTAATCTTTGATTCACTTACTTTTCCGTGAGGCCAAATAGAATATAGTGAAGGTCCTTTTGGTGGAAAAAAAATCTGCTGTGCTCTATAACTTCCATTTCATCGACTTCCTATGAAAAAAGATCTAAAAACATCATACCTTACACTTTCCTTACGGCCAAATTGTGACAGATATATGAGTATTTTTTACTATGAGATCCACTTACAGTACCTATATGAGATAAATAATTTTAAACATTAGACTAACTAACTAACTAACTTTTATTAACTACTGCTGTCTTCAAAGGCCAATTATCTTTACTAAAACTTTGGTTTTAAGAACACTAGGTAAGAATTTTTAAAGTCATAAGGCAAACGTTGTTTATAAGTCAAATGAGAATCATTGCAGTAAGTCCAAACTTTTTTACATTTTAAGTAGCATGTATAATGTCCTGATGTTGTCGAAGGACCCTCATGATAAATAATAGCTTCAGTTGTAAATGTTCTTCCTGAAATTGATAACTGAGAAGCTACAACATTTTTGATACAAGTTGTCAATTTAGTTCCATCAGGTCTACATCGTTGGAAAACTAAATTGATATTCTGACCATAACTTTGTATAAATAATGTGGATAGCATTGGACATTTACATTGAGTACACACCTCGTAAAGCATTTTTGTTGACAGCACCTTGTCTGTGGCAGCTGATTTGATCAACTTTCCCTCTGTTCGTGACAGCAACTAGCGGTACCCGCTACGCGGGTCCAGCGTCGTCTGGGAAGCAGATTAAAAACTTTCCTGAAACCGGACTGGGTTTACTATCATCAAATCCTGCAGGGCTGCGAGTCGGCGGAGGCGCAGGACTACCTGTCCCAGGAGCGCCCGCCCACCCGCCCTCATTGAAGCCACCTGGGCAGCTCTCCCTGCAGGCTCCTCCCCTTTTTCCTCTTCAGACCATACATAATAAACGGCTGAGCCCCGCTGCGCAGGAGCGTCCCGGGAGAAGCCCGGGACAAGGGCGGGACCGTCTGTGGCCGTCCGTGGTTGACCGAGGTTGGGTTGGGCCAGGACCCCTGCCAAAATCACCTTCCGATACATTCATTTACATCACCAGCGCTGGATCTAAAGGTACACCACCATTGTCTGTTATTGCAAGGGAAGGTGTTACATAGTATTAAAAGAACCGAGGAATAATAAAATTATACAGACTGAAATCCATCATGACACTGAGATCAGGGAAAGAACGCCTAGTCCAGTTACAAACTTCAAAGGGTGTGGTCTCTGGCCCCCTGGATGCCTTCATTACCAGAGCCACTGGGATCCTGGAAAAAGAAATAGAAATGGTATAAAAAAGGCTGTCTCTAGACCTAGTCACTGGAAAGCGCTCCTCTATGGGTGGACTAGCTTCAGTCAAAAGCCCCGCACCCCATGCAGCATCTAACTGTATCTATTCTATCGAGACAGAGGCAATAGTCCACGTGGATGCTGAGGGGGTGGTTCTACCCTCACCCCCAGATTCTAGGGCCCTGAAACTCAACGTTAATCACTCAGGGGATGGGGACGAAGGTCAAAAAATAGGGGTGTATGAACTTAGCTTGGTTACCTCACCGCAATCTACTGATTCTACACCACCCAACCTGACTGAGCTGACTCAAACGTCCCCGAAACCAATATCACGTAAGAGAAAACATGTCTCGAGCCAACAGGGGGAGAAAGATCAAAAACAACCCAAATTGAATGATACTCGTAGTGCAACCCTTTCAGCTCCACAACCATCTTTTGGTTTTCCAAATGTGTATTGTCCATCATTTGCTCCCCTGGGGTCATTCAATCCTTTTCCAACATGCCTCAATAGTGACGAGATTTTGTTGGTCAAAATTGAGGCCATGTTAAAAACCATTCTGCTCCCAGTTTTGGAGAGAACAAGGCTGATGACCGCCAAAATTGATGCACTGGAAATCGTAGTAAATACTAATCTGGGCATATTACAAAAACTATCAACGCCCAGCTCTGTGGTAGGGGCTCGTAATCCGGCACTGGGCAAAACACAAAAAGTTAGTCACCCCATAGTGACCCAGGTAACCAAGCCCGTTCCATCAGGGGTAGCCATTAACAAACTGATAGCAGGGGCAAGGTCCGTTGACACATCTTCCACTACAAGTGGAGGTTCCCCAACCAACGCACCAGGGAAAAAACATCCACCCAAACCTACTTCAGATAAGGCTACCTTGTCTATGTCAAAAGGCACGACAAAACCATCCAACAATACCCCTGTTCAATCATCCACTAGGGGAAGAAACAATCTCAATTCCTCAAGGACGCCGTTTTTGGGTAAACAAAAGACGCACCCCTCACCCCGATTTAATCTTCCCCCTGAAGCAACCCAATATACTATAGTTTTAACTGGGGTTGCTCCCTTAAGACACGGAATTAGGGAGACACAAGTGGAATTGCATAATAAAGCAATTTACTGGTTAAACAAAAACCGTCCCCTTCCACCTCCATCCCGAACAGAAATTCTTTATGTAAGGAGAGTAGACTGGGTGGGTAATGGCACCAAAGATCTGGAAGGGGACTGCATTCTGATTTCATTCAAGGACCCCTGGGTGGTAGACACCATACAACGAAAAGCCAGATTTGCACGCCAGGGCGATGTTCAATCCTTGGATCTTTCCTACTTTTACCCTCATACACATAGTAACCTTCCTATGGGTCCTAGTCAGTGGAGAGTGAGAGACGGGAGGAATAAAGGGCCAAGAAAACCTCATTTACCACAGTACCCCCTACTCTTCAACCACTTTGGACCCTTGTCCGATTTGGAACTGGTAGATTGACTGGGTTCAATCAGTTTGATGAATAATCCCCCTGTTGTTAGTAGGGATGAAGTACCAACCTTTCACCAAACCCCAATAATACCTGTATTAGGCAACCAGTCCATACCAGACAAAAAGAAAGAAATAGTGGCCATGGTAGAGGGGGAAAGCCTGCAAAAAAGCAACTTTGAAGCAACAGTGGTTAGAAATATGCCCACCTGCACCATTCCAATAAATCCTCCCCCCCTCCCAACCTAGGTAATAACACTGCAGAACCCACAACAGCATCATTTAACATTGTGTCCTGGAATGTTGCGGGATTGAAGGATCGCATGAACTCTGAGGACTGGCTGGAGTTTATCGATAACTTTGATGTTGTGCTACTACAAGAGACCTGGGCAACCAAACCCATTCATAAAGTTGGCTTTTTAAACTATTTCAAACCTGCGCTCAAGAGCAACAAAGGGCGAGCCTCAGGGGGACTGACTACGTGGGTCAAACAGGCATGGGGATACAAAATAACAGAGCTTTATGAGGATATTCCCGACCTACTGGCTATTAAGTTGAGTAAGGAAGGTGCCCAGGATATGCTCATCATTAACATCTACTCTCGTGGCCTCCCTGGTGGACGTAGTCCCCCGATGGTGGATGCCCTGGATAACCTTCTAGCGGGGTGGAACAAAGGGACCCTCATCCTGCTAGCTGGCGATTTAAACTGCACCATTGAGCCGCTCTACGTTGCAGGGGACAGCTGGGGGTCCAAAGAGGATGCACTATGGAACATACCGGACCTACTGTCCAGCAAACCAGTTAAATCAATGGAGGCCGCCCTGAACTGGACTGCACTCTGTCTCACCTGGGGGTTCAGGGCAGTAAATGGACGCACTCCTTCCGACCTTGGTGCCACTTTTACCTTTGATAACGGTCTGAGAAAAAGCCGCATAGACTACATCCTCTTAAAAATGGAATTTTGGGCTTTGTTGGTCGATATGGAAGTTGTTCCCCGCCCAGAAAGCGATCACAATCCTTTGTCACTGAAACTAAGGTTGCATGGTTTGGTAAGACCGGAAGACCCGGTTCCCTCGGGGCAAGAGGTTGTAACGCTTTCTAATGATCGCAGGAGGTTGAAATGGTCTAATATTTCAGGAGACGAATCCCTACAGTCTAACATAGAAAATGTGGTTATGCTGGCATCAAAGAAAATGCTGTTAGAGGGCATTGGGAGAGGTACCATAGAACCAAACAAAATCATGGACTTACATGAACAATGTTTTGCCGATCTCAAGCTACTCCTTACCAAACCATGTCAGAAGGGTGTTGGGCGACCGCATGCTATTACGGCAAAGTGGTACAACAAAGATTGCAGGGAGGCCCACAGCAATCTAATTGTAAAAGTTAAATCCAGAAACATGTGTGCTGTAAAGGAGGCTAGGAAACGTTACAAAAGAGTACAGTGGGAAGCCAAAAGAGCGTGGGAGGATGGTTATTGGGCTGACCTCTTGGAAGCTCCTAAAACAAACAACCAGACCAAATTTTGGGACATAGTAAAATAGGGGAAGGATGGTGATTCTCGAACTCCAACCAATCACGTGTCCCCAGAAGTCTGGATATCTCACTACTCATCCCAATTCAGTTCGGCGAGCATTGACCCTCCTCCAAAGCTGAACAAACTGTATGTAACGCCCACCTGTGGTGTAACCCTGTCCTTTACTAACATTGAGGCTGAGATGGTTAATGGTTTGACCCAACGGGGGAAAGCTCCGGGGTTGGACCATATACCAGCTGATCTTTTCAAATCAAACACAGACCTCTGGGTGCCATATATAACCAAAATAGCCAATGCCATAGCGAATGGCGCATGCATCCCCAAAACATGGAAGGGGGCTGAGATCTTTCCTATATACAAAAAAGGAGACAGATCTAATCCGGGCAATTACCGCCCGATTATTTTAATTGACTGCCTACAAAAGGTTATTGCCCGAATGATCTTGGCTAGAGTTCAAGGGTGGATGGTCTCCGAAAATATACTATCTCCCCTGCAGGCAGGCTTCAGAGTCGGAACGAGCACTATTGATCAGGTGTTCTGATTCTGTATGATTTTTTGGAAAGTGGTCACGTTAGGCGGTGGTACCATCTTCGCAGCATTTATAGACCTGAAGTCAGCCTTCGACCGGCTGTCTTTTGCACGAGCAGAAGAGATCCATTACCAAACGGGTTATCCCTGCCCTGAAAATATACGATACTAAAATAAATGCTGCCATACTCTACGGGGCTGACCTATGGGGATTTATGGACCTTTCTAGTCTCTATAGAACCCAGTGCAAATTCCTTAGGAATTTGGTAGGGCTACCTCAATCGTCTCCATCGATACCCCTTTGCCATGACATTGGCTGCCCACCAATTAATGACATGGCAAGATTCAGAGTACTGGCCCTCTGGAGGCGCTTGTGGACTTCCCCTGACCTGATTTTCTTTGCTAGGGAGTTAGCGGAAGTGAGGTCGATGGGGGGCTCTGAAAGAATCCCCTGGCTCCGCTCGGTGAAAAAGACTCTGTATGATATGGGTTTAAAACATCTTTGGGATTCTCTAGGCACCAACATCTTCCCATCCAAAAAAGAATTCAAAGAATTATTTTGGGCCTCAAATCGTCATTCTTTGGCAATCGCTTCCAGTTCTGGCAGCCTCACAGGAAGATTCTTAAGCTTTAAGCTGGACCCCTCCCGTGAGACTTACTGGGATATCATCACCAGACCACTGGACAAGAAACTGTATCACCAGTTTCGAGTGGGCACCCTACCATTGAATTCTTTCACCTCGTCTTGGGGCAAAACATCTTCAACTTCATGTTGTTTTTGGTGCCAAAGCCAAAAGGAAACAGAGGGTCATTTACTATTTGCCTGCCCGCAGTATTTAGAACCCCGCATTACATGGTTAAAACCCCTGCTCAAACGCCTCTCTTGCAAAAGGTCCTCCGAGGCGATTAGGGTCTTAAAAACGAATACCTCGGAAATATTCGTGATATGCTTGGCCAAATTTTTAGGCTGGGCTTGGGCAATAAGGGCTAGAAGGAATTCACCCTAACTGTACCATGTAAGATCCCATCAAATCCTGTATAATGTGCATAATGTGTAAATTTAACTTTTAGCTCCAGGTTTATTTATGTCTTTGTACATTTTCATGGTTTAATAATTAGTTTTAGCTGAGATTTTAAATGTATTTTTCTAATGTTGTTTCCTTCCGAATTATTGTATAGTGGTTGATATGTATTGTAATGTTTTCTTGATTTGTCTTTTATGATTTTACTATCGAAATAAAGACATTAAAAACCTGAAAACCTGAGTACACACCATATTATGATCTGCTGCTTTAACTAGATTTTTAAATGACACTGATTTACAGTCTGGTAAAGTCAAATATATAAATCTTTCAGTGTCTATTCTAGTATTACTTGATGAACTACAATTGTGGCAGTCATGCTGCCATTGATAAGAAAGGCTGAAAAGATTATCTACATCTACACCTTCATCTTCCAAAACACCAAACATATACATTAAAAATTCCTGACAATCCTGCTGAATGTTCTCTGAAAATGTATCTTGACCAGAACACATATCTAAAATATTTCGAATTTCTGTTACACTTCCTATTTTTGCTCTATCACTGCTACATTTCTCAAGCACAGAATTCAATAAACCACACAATCTTTGATCCCGATTTTCAACAATCTGTTCTTGTAAAGTTTTAAGAAAAAGAACAACATTAACCACTACATTAGCATAGCAGTTGACACCAGAACTATTTTCAAACTGAAATCCAACAACATTTTCATCACAATCCTTTTTCTTTCTGTTTTGAATTACAGTTTCATCTACTTTTTGTCTTTTTGCTCCTACCTCACTGCAATTATCCTCATTTCTTCTTTTTCGGCCTACCACATGTTTTTCAAACAAAGGATATTGTGGCAAATGTGGAGCATACTCTCTTCTTAACCTATTGTATTCTTTAACACAATCTAGATCTGCACAAATCTTTGTCTCATCACACTCAATCAAGTACAATCCTGATAAAGTTCTGACTCGGGGTAATGCCACATATGCCATACCCTCTTTAAACACAGATCTTCCAATGTTCACCAAAGCACTATCTACACTTAAACCTTGAGATTTATGAATTGTCACCGCATATGCCAAACAAACAGGAAACTGTTTTCGGCGAACATATAAGTCTTTTACAAGTAAAAATCTAGCAGAACAACGACTGATTTGTTGTACTTGTTAAATACCATCAAATTTTATTTTTAAAAATTCAATTCCATCTCCATTTCTATAATTCACAAAATCAACAACATAACCCATTGCTCCATTTACCAGACCTCTTTCAACATTTAAATTCCTTCTCAAAATGATAAGACAATTTAAACACACATTCAGAGTCTTTTCAAAACCAGCTGTTTTAGAAATACTTTTCTCTAATGAATCCAATTAAGTTTTCAAATTTTCTGACAAAACAATTGTTGCACCCATATGCTCTATTTTATCTATTGTTTCCAGTTTCACAATCTCTTTATTTTCTAACTTTAACATTTTGTTGTTGAAGATGGAACATTCTTGCAGAGTTGGCATCAAACATATCCCAGATTTCTTCTCAGTCATTTTTTAAAGAATACTCTCTGGAAGAATGTTTTCATTTGTATACAAATTAATCGAGCATGTAAAGCTTCTTTCCCAAGCTCACTTTTCCGATTCTTACATCTTGAAGAATATTTTTATAATCTTCATCCTTTGCCTGTCGCATATTTTGAAGCAGTTCAGCATATTTAAAATGTAACCATATATTAACGTTTCCAATGCTTCCAAGGGACTTCCTGGTATCTTCATGCGTGAGCATTTTAAACACTGGTTGTCCTTTTACTGGAGTCAACTGCAATAGATCTCCAAAAACAATAATGTGTTTTCCTCTAAATAACACATCATACTCTGTTCTAAGAATTTCTTGCATTCTCAAATGCACAAAAGCAAGCATTAGATTGGAGACCATGCTTACTTCATCAATGATAAGAAGTTTCATTTTCTTCAAGACTCTTGAAACTTCAGAACATGCATCTCCAGATAACTTGTTGTAATGCAATTTATTATCATGCTCAACTGGCAGCATCAGTAAACGGTGTAGAGTAATCCCTTTAATGTTATGTGCTGCCAGACCAGTTGGAGCAGTTACAACACAAGACAGCGGTGAATTAGTCCTTTTCTGCAGATAAGTTGAAATGGCTTTAATCAGAAATCTTTTTCCTGTCCCCGCTTCTCCACTTACGTACAGTCGGACAGGCTCAAATGATGTACATGAGCACTCTTTTTCCTCATGTCTGAATCCATGTTCAAACTATTCTGTGACTTCGTCATATATCTTTTTCTGCTCAACGTTTAGTTGCTTTATAAAATCTTCTAAGTTAACGCCTGAAGCAGAGGTCAGACCCGGGACCAGGGTTCAATTCCCGACACGGCAGGGTCTTGAGCTCAAATGTCCATGGACTCGATAATTCTCGCTTCGGTGCCTGACCAATCATGGGTTCACACTCTGCAACTCTGGGCATTAAGCTTGCTTAATCTCCACAACGGCCCCCCGCAGCGGGATGCCTGGCTTTCACCTTGGGGATGCCCTGTAGGGGCTATCTCACAGGGAAAAGCCAGGACGGGTTCCCAAGGCTAGCGCGGAGATACCCCTTCGGGGGTCGATTCAGGCGCTATATAAGAAACATAATAATAATAATAATAAACATAATAACGCCATCCTCTTGAGCTTGTTCCATAGCTCTTTCCACCTCATCCATGGCAGTTGCAGCTTCATTTTGGATAATTGGTCCTCCTAGTGGATCCTGGCTCAATGAAGTAGAACTCTGACTGTCTTGAGAACTGTCTCTAGCAATCTCTTCAGCAATTGTGGTTTCTTGCTCTATTTCTTCGTTCAACATTTGCAGATAATTTGGAAAAACAGGACATTCTATGGTATCCTTAGTTGCATTAAAAGAGTCTTTATAACACAGAAAATCTCCAAGTAGTTCCTCTTCTGTACGCCATGGCTTAAAGAGTTGCAAAAGAGCTAAATAGTAAAATTCTCTTTTGTCTGGAGCTTCGCAACTCAATTTTCGATGATTAATCAAATGGCCTTTTCTCTGCTTCACTAGACATCCTTCATACCCAATGACAGCATATTTTCCATTATTGATATCTTCTGTGATGTTCCTCTTATAACTGTAGTTTTGCAGAACTTCATATAAACAAGTGTTCTCAAGGTGCGTACTTCTATTTGGATAGTATGTATCCAACATATTTGTCTTCAAAATATCTGTAGTGTTTGGTTCTTTCTCCGCCAAATATTCAATTTCTTGTACAGATTTCAAAACTCGGTTTCGTGTTGCAGCAAGACCTAGACTCACCCAAATGATTGTTCTTTATTTGGCATAGAGACTTGCTGATGATAACCGATCAGAACATTCATATGCTCCAATTTCTCGATGCGACAACATCTTCAGACTGAAACGGTATAATTTCTTGCTTAGACTCTTTTCATGTGAAATGTCCTCCCACATTTCCTTCAGTTCTTTCTTTTCTTTTTTTGTGATGTAAGATGTCACATATCGAGCCACAGCAATAGAGTTGTCAGCAACAAACTGAATATCCATGTTAGCATTCCACATGGACAAAATCACTGGGTTGTAGTCGTTGATGTACTTGGACTCTTCGTTTCTTTTTAAATTATATGTATTTTTTGGAGATTTCCTCGTCACAGTATGTCGTAGAGATGACATCAAATTATTTACTCTTCCCTTAGAAATCACTGATCGTGGAAACGCAAAACGACATTTCGTGTAGTACTTTTCCTTGTTTTAAAATTTTCAGCGACAGTACTTTCCACAACGATGAGATTGAAAACGTAAAACTTGTTGCCTTAAACTGTTTTCTTCAGTAGTTTTTGGAACAGCACATGTTGAATACTGTTCAATGAAACTCATCACTGTTTCATCCGAATCTAATCCAAATTTGGGTGCATCTTTAATCCACAACAGCATATGTATATGAGGAGCACCTCTCGCTTGATATTCCTTCCTCCAAAAGAAATCCAAAACCTCTCCAAGGGGAGGATTTTTTTTGTTGTTAATAAAAGACATCATAGCTTCAAATCTATGATTAAAATATCTGCAAACATTCACTGGATCCAAAGAACACAGTTCTCCAGGTGTTTTCAATTCTATATTTTGTATGTTTCCATTTGCCTCTCGTAGAAATTGAAGTAAGTCGTCCCATGCATACTCAGCACAGCTAAGAGTGAGGAACCATGTAGGAGTTCCTAAGTTTCTTAGCATACATTTCAATTCCCCATGACGACGGAACCAATACTCATTTGTTCCACGCTGACATGCCATGAGATTGATTAGCTTAGATTCCAAAATACTGTCTTGCAGATTGACTTTCTCCATAAAGTCCCTTGCTGAAACATTTTGCAGATGAGCTCCACTTTTCAATATATGATTAACTGCATAAGAAAGCCCAGACAAATCACTTTCATACAGTAGATGAAACAAATACGGAATGCATTGCCGAAACCTTGGATCTTCAGCATATAATCTTAAAGTCCGGTATTCAGCTGCAGGAATTTTAACTGGTCGATCGTCATATCGTCCACCACGACCTGTTGGAAATAACTGTGGAAAACAACGAGCTTCCAAACTTTCTTCCCATACACTAATGGGACTTCCTTTTGCTGCTTTTATTTGAAAGAAGTCAATTGCATTCCCCATTACTTCTTTGGAATTCAAAGGATGATTAGTATAATGTTCATATATTTCTTCACTTCTAGACACATCAACTTTTTCAATTTGGCCAACTGAACAATCACTGTCTTCTTCTGTAGCTGTTTCCTCTGCTCCAACACTTACATCTTTATAGTACTCATTGTTTTTGACCAAATACAACGTTGCCTTTTTGACTTTCCTAACATCCACTAAATCTTGCCAGATTTTCTTACTCTTTGTCGGAACCCCATTAACTAGAATAACCACAGGATCCTCTTCTACTCTTTCTACACCAATTGCATCAATATTTTTCTTGATATCTAGAGGCAAATAAATAACTCTTCCCTTTAATCCTCTTTGAAAATCTGTAGGAGGTAATTTCCCTATCTTAGGCTCCATGCGAACAATAGCTAGAAAAGGATGGACACATTGAATCAAAATTGATTCATAAGTATTTAAATCCATCAATTCAGAAAGAATATCTATCAACTGAAGATTATTATGAGCAGCTCTAGCAGGCATTCTATTTTCATTTAATTTTTTCAAACAATAATTACAAATACATTGATCAAAACTCAAATCAAAAGAATTCTCCACCAACAAATAACTTACAAAATCCTGCCATTCACTATTATTTTCCAATTCACATTTTGCATATAAATCAACTAACCTAGTCTGAATCTTATAATGAGTCCGTCGACAACACACACAAGTTAAATTAGGCCTTTTTACTTGATTTCACCTTAAACTTGGTAATTTCCTCGTCAAACTTTTCTGTACTTGAAATCTGTACATTGTCTTCCACATTATCATCCATTACTATATCCATTTCTACACTGTCCTTTTTGTTCCCAAAATAACAAAACTCAATTTCTTCACAAATAGTCTTCACATCCACTTCAGATCCATGCAAAAGAGCACTGTTTAACTGTTTAGGCTTAAGTGCTGGACTTTTTGCATAATACAACCTTCTCACTAATTCCCTCACCTTATTATGATGCACTGCTAACATCCTAAAATGATGAAAAACACTCTGACATACTTTTCTAGAAAGACAAGCCAGTGAATGCCCATGCAAACCTGTGCTTTCTCTCACTCTGCAAGGATCTAACTCTTGCAAGATCTTCATTTTTTGTTTTAGACTTTTCTTACTATATGTACGTAAGAAATGTTGAAGCAAATCGATTGAAACCTGTCGCACACTGCAAATACTACTGCACTTCCATGTGTACACTGGACCCTTAGTACATCTCCCTAAAACTTCATCACTTAACACCTCTTCTGCAACTCTAGACACAAGTTTCTCTTTTTCCATCACACAACCATCATTCACCTCATATGCTCAACCACTGGTGTCAACTGCATGCACCAAATAATTTTCCTGAAAGTAACTGTCTTCATTAAAAAATGGCTCAGAACTTGAACTATGCATCCATTCTCCAGAAAATACTTCACAAAAATTAGTCCGATTAATAATTCTTTTCCATCTACTGTTCGATTTGAAAACATCAATTGCCTTATTAAGTATTCTAATTCTATTGATTACTAAAATAAATAATTTTTTCCTAACTTCAAAAGCCTGATCAACAATCTTCTCTACACTTTTCTTTTTCTTGTAAAAAGCATCTCTCTGTTTACCTTTCTTTTCATTTTTTAGCAAATTTAAAACTACCCTATTGCGAAACATTCGTCTACGAATGTCCCTAAATTGTTTTAACCTTCTATTGCTATCCATACTCTTATCTCCTGCTCCAATAGAGGCATTTTTTGAGGGCCTCTCCTTCCTTTTTAAATTTGTTCTCTGCTTCTGGATCTTCTTATGACCATTAACATTACTTTTTGATCTACATAAATTGTGAAGAAAAGACTTAATTGTCTTACCAGGAGCTTTTCTGGTGGTTTTTGAAGTACTTGTTGTAGAAGATTCTTGTATTTCCTTTGATGATTTTGATTTTTTACGCATGGTATTTTTTCTATTCCTTTGCCTTGATGGCATTTTTGCTTGCTTATAAAATGTTGATTTCAATCTGTGGTTCTGAAAAAAATAACACATTAAAGACCACTATTAGCAAACAACAAAGTAATGACAAAAAGAAAACAATATAAACACTAATTTGCAACATATTAAAGTTTATACCACAGCAACTCAGGGCCTTATTTATGAAGGCCTTGAGCCACCAGTGCATCCCATGTTAAAAGAGACGCACCGGTGCCACAAGGCAGTCATAAATATGGGCTAAATATAAATACCATTGATTTTCCCCCAAAATCGTTTTTTGAATAACATTAATGAAACACTGCGCAGAACCTATGTACAACCACTGAATATCACTTTTGAAACCTCACTGTTTCCCAAAATACAAATCCGCTATTTTGCAAATGTTCATAGCAAGTATTATCAAAAAGCAAGACACAAACCAACAACAAAAAAAACCAGGGCCTTATTTATGAAGGCCTTGCACCACAAGAGCGTCATTTATTTCCCATGTTTAAAGTGACGCACCGGCTGCACAAGGCAATCATAAATAAGGGCCAAATGAAAATACCATTCATTTGCACCCAAAATCGTTTTTTGAATAACATTTTAGAAAACCTGCGCAGAACCTATGTACAACCACTCAATATCACTTTTGAAACCTCACTGTTTCCCAAAATACAAATCCTCTATTTTGCAAATGTTCATAGCAAGTATTATCAAAAAGCAAAAAACAAACCAAAAACAAAAAAAATCAGGGCCTTATTTATGAAGGCCTTGCGCCACAAGAGCGTCACTTATTTCCCATGTTTAAAGTGATGCACCGGCTGCACAAGGCAATCATAAATAAGGGCCAAATGAAAATACCATTGATTTGCACCCAAAATCGTTTTTTGAATAACATTTTAGAAACACTGCGCAGAACCTATGTACAACCACTCAATATCACTTTTAAACCTCACTGTTCCCCCAAAATACAAATCCACTATCTTGCAAATGTTGATAGCATAAAAATCAAAAAACAAACCAACAGCAAACAAACTCAGGGCCTTACTTATGAAGGCCTTGCGCCACAAGAGCGTCACTTATTTCCCATGTTTAAAGTGATACACCGGCTGCACAAGGCAATCATAAATAAGGGCCAAATGAAAATACCATTGATTTGCACCCAAAATCGTTTTTTGAATAACATTTTAGAAACACTGCGCAGAACCTATGTACAACCACTCAATATCACTTTTGAAACCTCACTGTTTCCCAAAATACAAATTAACTATCTTGCAAATGTTCATAATATGTATTATCAAAAAGCAAAAAACAAATCAACAGCCAACAAACTCAGGGCCTTATTTATGAAGGCCTTGCGCCACAAGAGCGTCACTTATTTCCCATGTTTAAAGTGATACACCGGCTGCACAAGGCAATCATAAATAAGGGCCAAATGAAAATACCATTGATTTGCACCCAAAATCGTTTTTTGAATAACATTTTAGAAACACTGCGCAGAACCTATGTGCAACCACTCAATATCACTTTTGAAACCTCACTGTTTCCCAAAATACAAATCCACTATCTTGCAAATGTTCATAATAAGTATTATCAAAAAGCAAAAAACAAATCAACAGCCAACAAACTCAGGGCCTTATTTATGAAGGCCTTGTGCCACAAGAGCGTCACTTATTTCCCATGTTTAAAGTGATGCACCGGCTGCACAAGGCAATCATAAATAAGGGCCAAATGAAAATACCATTCATTTGCACCCAAAATCGTTTTTTGAATAACATTTTAAAAAACCGCGCAGAACCTATGTACAACCACTCAATATCACTTTTGAAACCTCACTTTTTCCCAAAATACAAATCCCCTATCTTGCAAATGTTGATAGCAAGTATTATAAAAAATCAAAAAACAAACCAACAGCAAACAAACTCAGGGCCTTACTTATGAAGGCCTTGCGCCACAAGAGCGTCACTTATTTCCCATGTTTAAAGTGATACACCGGCTGCACAAGGCAATCATAAATAAGGGCCAAATGAAAATACCATTGATTTGCACCCAAAATCGTTTTTTGAATAACATTTTAGAAACACTGCGCAGAACCTATGTACAACCACTCAATATCACTTTTGAAACCTCACTGTTTCCCAAAATACAAATTAACTATCTTGCAAATGTTCATAATATGTATTATCAAAAAGCAAAAAACAAATCAACAGCCAACAAACTCAGGGCCTTATTTATGAAGGCCTTGCGCCACAAGAGCGTCACTGATTTCCCATGTTTAAAGTGATGCACCGGCTGCTCAAGGCAATCATAAATAAGGGCCAAATGAAAATACCATTCATTTGCACCCAAAATCGTTTTTTGAATAACATTTTAGAAAATCTGCGAAGAACCTATGTACAACCACTCAATATCACTTTTGAAACCTCACTGTTTCCCAAAATACAAATCCACTATCTTGCAGATGTTGATAGCAAGTATTATCAAAAATCAAAAAACAAACCAACAGCAAACAAACTCAGGGCCTTATTTATGAAGGCCTTGCGCCACAAGAGCGTCACTTATTTCCCATGTTTAAAGTGATACACCGGCTGCACAAGGCAATCATAAATAAGGGCCAAATGAAAATACCATTCATTTACACCCAAAATCGTTTTTTGAATAACATTTTAGAAACACTGCGCAGAACCTCTGAACAACCACACAATATCAGTTTTCAAACCTCACTGTTTCCCAAAATACAAATCCACTATCTTGCAAATGTTCATAATAAGTATTATCAAAAAGCAAAAAACAAATCAACAGCCAACAAACTCAGGGCCTTATTTATGAAGGTCTTGCGCCACAAGAGCATCACTTATTTCCCATGTTTAAAGTGATGCACCGGCTGCACAAGGCAATCATAAATAAGGTCCAAATGAAAATACCATTCATTTACACCCAAAATCGTTTTTTGAATAACATTTTAGAAACACAATACAGGACCTATGTACAAGTATTCACTTACACTACTGAAACTTAACTATCTGCTTCAAAATATTCTCCATAGAGCAAACAAGTCTCTTTCTAAATTAAATAAATCATTACTTACCTTTACAAATGCTTTGGGAGATTGAAAACAGTGTCAGACACACACACCAATTTTTCTTTAGCAGAGCAAAAGGTGTGCACTCAATACACTGAAACCAAGACTGGCTTAGAAAATCTCCAACTTTACACACATATGCCTTATTTCAACCAATCAAAAGTCTTCCCTCACTATTTTCAAACCAACACCCTTCCCCCTCTCAAACTTTTCTATCTGTTACCATAGCAACTCCCTCCTAACTGAACTCTCAGGTTCAAAAGTTTATTCTACAATGTTGCAAATTAAGTCAGCAAGGATGTTTGACCTCTCAATACACCAGCTTATCCAGGGCATTATTGCTTTTAGTGACTTTTTCTTAACCATTCAAATTGCTTATTACACACAACACAACCATGCACCCTAACTTTCTGTTTTCAACTAACTGAATCCACCAATCATTGCTTGTGATTCAACAGCAGGGAAACTCCACAATTATTTTTTTGTAAACTCCTACTGTTCCAACTGCCATTTCATTCCCACACTTCATCTGACTGCACCAGAACCTTCTCACATCATGTATTCTGTATGGATTATTGGACATAGCTACATCCACTGGGCTCAAAGGTATGCAGGAAGCAGAAATTATCACAACCTTGATTTATTAAATGTGGAAATCAAGTGGATTGGCCAGAGAGGATTGAGATGTCATCAATTGATACCATTGGTGAAAACCTTTTTGCATCTGCCAAACCCTGACCTCTTAATAGTGCACTGTGGAGGAAATGATTTGGGCACTATGACTGGGGTTGGTCTGGAAATTCTTTTAAAGGACACCTTTGATTAATTGATGACACTTTTTCCACAAACTGCCTTGGTATATTCTAATATATGCCAAAGACAGAAATGGAACTGGTCCAACCAATTTTGTCCACAATTTGAGAAAGCACGGAAACATGTGAATAAATCTGTTTCTGCTTACATGAGAGACTGTGGAATGGGTTCAATATACAATAATAACTTGCGTTACAACATGCAAGACATCTACAGAGGAGATGGTGTGCACTTCTCAGATGAGGGGAATAGAATTTTCCTCCTGAATTTAAGACTGTGCATTGGAACCTGCTTGTAGGTACAAAAATTCAGCCACAGAACCCAAAAGCTCTTTTCAGAGTTACCCTACCTTTGATCAGTCAAAACGTTTATCTTTTTCTAACTTTTTTCACTATTTTTCACCAAAGTACGCTCCCCGGTACGCTCCCCGGTACGTTTACCGGTGCGCGTACCGAGCGCTCCCCCTGCGAAATTTAAAATTTTTTATATTTTTTTTTGCCTATATGAGCGTCCTAAGCCCCCCTCAGAAAACCTAGAGGGTCAGGAAGTAACTACCGTGCCCCCTTCTACCCATTCCCAGCGTTGTTTGTCATCCATCTTGTGTCTCGATTGTACTGAAACACAAAATGGAGGACTCCCGTAACGCTGCTGGTGCGCGTACCGGGGCGCGCACCGGTAAGCGCTCCGTAAAAAAAGGTGGGAAAGTAATTTTTAGATAAACCACTGGAGACACTTTCATCAAATATAGAATAGGCCCTACTACATAGCAGTCCCTACCATTTACCCAAATTTGGTGGAATTCCATTGAGACATTTAGGCTGTAGGCCTGTCTAAATATCCTGAGGTAAATTACATGACCAAAACAGAGTGAGAATTTACAACCAATTAAAAAGTTACTTTCAATTTCTACGATTATTTCCTAACATTTGATTGGTTATGTACATGAATATATATAAAAAAAGAGAGGGAAACACAGCCATTTTGACTACTACTTCCTGAAGTACATTTGAAAAGAAATTACACTGACAACTTCAACTGCTTTCTCAAAGGTAAGTTGTTATTTTGGAAAGTGAAGTATGTTGTGCACTTTAAGTTAATTTGAGAAAAAATATTCTGTTAGTTATGTACTATCCCACTGTAATAGATATAGATTGAGATAGGCTTCTCTGTTATAGTTATAGATTGAGTTAGGCTTCCCTTGTATTATTATAAATTTACCTAGGCTTTATCACATACACTTTTTTATATTTCAAATTCCAGCCTGATACCATACACTACCCAAAGATAGCTTCACTGTTAAAAAATCCAAACTACCTGTCTGAACTTAAACACAACAGTGCCCTATCTCTACTGATATATTTATTTTTTATGCAATTTACAACAACAAAATGGAAGGAGAACAGGATATTTCTTTTGAAATTGTTTTGGACAACAACACAGAAGAAAGAATTACTGAGAATGATGACTTTGATTTTATGGATGAGTCTCTGGACCATTAATTAGTTCAGTGTGTGGAATCAATGGAATCACAGAATGAAAATGAGGACGTTCCAGACAATATATTATTAGAAGTTTTATTAAATTATGAAAAATAATCAGAAAAAAAAATTTATATTTAACAATCAAAAATTGTTCGAGCCATTATTCATTTTTATATGTAATTAATCAAGTAGTTCCCAAAATGTTTAAAATATAAAGTGAGACTTATAGTATACTGTGCAACTTTTTTGTGTTACATAGTAAGTTTGCTCATAGTTACTTCCTTTCTCCCACTATATTATCTCCAATGTGTATTTAACATCTCTTTATCATCTCCTGCCTCCATGTTGTTTCTGCTTTCCTGACAGACTATGCTATGAATTCCATATACCACAATAACTTCTGTAACAACATGCAAGATATCTACAAAGGAGACAGTGTATATTAAATTATAGACTCTGCATTGGTACCTACATGTTGGTACTTAAACAAAAACAAAAAAACAACAAAAAGAACAATTAATAAACATACAATTTTTGAAAGTCTGTCATTCTTTTTTCCCCATAGTACGCTCCCCGGTCCGCTCTCCGGTGTGCGTATCGGGCGCTTCCCCCGCAAAAAGCGAAAAAAAAATATTTTTTGGGGGGCCCTGCGGGGCCCTTTTAAAGCCCCCACATCAAACCTAGGGGGTCAGGGAGGGTCTACTCTGCCCCCTTATGATAATTTCCCCCTTTGTTTCAGCCTCCTCTCATGTCTCGATCCTACCGAGACACAAGATGGCGGCCGCTCCAGACTGTTTAGAATGTTTACAGACACCCGAGAGCAAATCAGCTTTCCGCGCGCGAACTCGCGTAGCGCGCTGGTACGCGCCCCGGTGCGCGTGCCGAGGGGGCGCTTACAGATATATATATTTTTTTGAACCTAAATTACTCAAAATCCACTGGAGGACATATCTTGAGACATAGCAAAGGCACATCGGGCTACCAGTCCCTACAATTTTGCAAAATTTGATGGAAATCCATTCAGCCGTTCGGGCTAAAAGTGAGGTCGACCGCCCTATGGAAATTAACCTGGGGAAAACGCGTTTTGGGACCCCCATTTATCTCGGCCCCCGCTTGACGCATCCCCCCCAAACTTTCAGGGAAGGACCGGAGCTCAATGAGGCCATTTTGAGGAAATTTTCAGGCAGATTCGTCAACCGGCGCCAAAGTTATTTCAAATAGAATTTTGAGATTTAACATTGAAAAAAATCCTAACTATAACTACCTACTGGCGACCACCAGTAGGTAATATATATATATTTATTTATATATATATATAGATATATATATATATATATGCAGGAATCTCCTCCCAAAGGAAAAGGCAGAGGCCAGTGTAGGGGACGTCAGGAACCACTTTAATGAAGGCAAACTCAATTGTGGCGGATGCATTTCGGCTTCCTAGCCTCGTCAGCGCCTGGAGTTTGATGAAAGGGGTGTGGGCGAGAGGGAGGTTTAATATATATATATATTCCTCCAGATGCCCCAGATCATGAAGACGTCCGTGAAAGCTGAGAAGATGGTGATTTCAGCACCACAACCCCAGATCATGAAGAGGTCCGTGAAAGCTGGGAAGATGGTGATTTCAGCACCACAACCCCTTTTTAGATACCATTTGCAGGGAAAGAATCGGACGTTTTCATCTGTACCTCTTTTTCCACATTTAAGCTCCCTCTCCCCCTATGATTAAGGTGTTTGTTAACACCGAAACTCATCAGGGACAGGAAATGCGTGGTTTGCAATAAAGGTTTGGCGTCCTCATGATCTGGGGCAAAAAAAGCTACATATTTTTTTTTTATGTGGAAAAAGAGGTACAGATGAAAGCGTCCGTTCCTTTCCCTGCAAATGGCATCTAAAAAGGGGTTGTGGTGCTGAAATCACCATCTTCCCAGCTTTCACGGACAAGCAGACTTTTGGCATGAAAACCAAAATATTTTACACTGTTTGGCATTTTCTTGGGACGAAGCCTATTTTTGCCATTTTTTGTGCTTTCATCCTATTTCCAGTTAATGGTAAACATGGGTATGAAAGCAATAATGGATCCTGGAGAGATATACATTTTAGAAAAGTAGACTAAAATTCTGAATTCAGCAAGGGGTCGTTTGGGTAGATCCTTCTAGGTTTATAGAAAAAAACCATTGAATATGGTGAAATTGAAAATTAGTTGAAAAAAATAGCCATTTGCGTCAACGTTTTCACATGTAACTTCTTCTAATTATGACAGCTTTTTGAAAGCAATATACCATCACATCTGCTGGACCTTTCTGGTTGTGGGATTTAAAGGACTTGTAGGTTCATCAAGAACCCGACGAACCCAGAGCCAATAACTGAGCTGCGACTTGCAATGTTTTTTTTATTATGTACTGGGTATAGAAAAATTATTTTGGGAAAATGTATACATAGAAAAATTGGTATTAAAGACACCTATATATTTCTAAAATGGGAACAAAACATAGAGTTTAGAAACAGTAGATATTTTCACATTTTCAAAATTGGGAATATCCATACTAGCATGAGAATTATAGGTAATTCTTCAAAATGACTTATTTTTTACACATTGTCTTTGATTTGGAAAGCAGAAATGCATTGAAAATCAATAGATATTAACAGTTTCTCTACAATTCTGTGTTACCCTAAGTCTCTCGATAAAAATGGTACCTCACTTGTGTGGGTAGGCATACAGCCCACAACAGAAAATGTCTCAAAACGCAACATGGACACCCCACATTTTCACAATGAAAAATTACCCTTTTTTGCAAAGTGCCAATCTGTGGGTTTTGACCCTAGGTCTGCTGGCACCTAGGGAATCCAGGATGGGGTGACTTCACTGACTCTCACCAGGTTCTGTCACCTAGAATCCCTTGCACACCTAAAAAATGTCCAAAAACCCACATTTTCCTTATATTTCTGTGGTGGAAAGTTCTGGAATCTGCCTGGATTCATCCGTGTTCCCCTAAGTATTCCGGGAAAAATGGTACCTCACTTGTGTGGGTAGGCCTAGTGCCAGCGACAGGAAACGGAACAAAACACAATATGTTTTTGAACCCTAGCACTGCCGGCTCCTGGGGAAACCTAGCAATCCTATACATTTTTGAAAACTAGACACCCTTGGAATCTAGGATGGGGTTGACTTGACTGGCTCTCACTAGGTTCTGTTAACCAAGATCCCTTACAAACCTAAAACATTGTAAAACGAAACACATTTTCCTCACATTTCTGTGGTGGAAAGTTCCGGAATCTGCGTGGATCAACAAAATCCACCCACCCCGTTTTCCCCAAAGTCTTCAGAAAAAAATGGTACCTTACGTGCCTGGGTGGGTCATGTACCCGCAACAGGCAAGGGCCCAAAACCTATTGAGGCAACATCAAAATTACTTATCACAAACCTTCCTGGTTTTATATGGGGGGGTCCCATGAGTTTTTGGCCCTGGGATCGGCAGCCATCTAGGTAAATCCACCATACCTACACATTTCTGGAAATTAGACACCCGGGGAAGTCAAGTGAGTTATGGCTTGCATGAGTTCCCCATTATTCTCTTACCCAGAGTCGCCTGCAAGCCTAAAATTTCGCAGAAAAAATCACATTTTAAGAAAAAATCTGTGTGGAAATGTCCAGGAACCTGCGTGGATCCACACATTTCCTCCCACTCAGCATTCCTTCATGGCTTCTGATTAAAATGGTACTTCTCTCGCGTGGGTGGGTACAGGACCCGTGCAGGCAAGGCCCCAAAACCTATTGAGGCAACCTCAAAATTACCTATCACAAACCAACCTGGTTTTGCAAGGCGGGTCCTATGAAAGTATTGGAATCTACATGGATCCATAGTAAAAAATAACAAAGCCCCCCCTGTTGAATTGATACTGCAATTTCTAGGGCAGGGGACCTCTCACACATTTCCTCCCACTCAGCATTCCTTCATGGCTTCTGATTAAAATGGTACTTCTCTCACGTGGGTGGGTACAGGACCCTTGCAGGCAAGGCCCCAAAACCTATTGAGGCAACCTCAAAATTACCTATCAAAAACCAACCTGGTTTTGCAAGGCGGGTCCTATGAAAGTATTGGAATCTACATGGATCCATAGTGAAAAATAACAAGGCCCCCCCTGTTGAATTGATACTGCAATTTCTAGGGCAGGGAACTAATACAGTGTATTCAACATCCCTAGGCAATTACAACTTTACAGTTGTTGCAAATCTATAGATGTATTCGTCTTATAAGTACATCTTTTTTATGAATTTAGTGTAACAATCAACCAGATAAATGCAATGGCAATATGTTCTCATTAAAAACAATTGTTTATTACAAGTACAAAAACATTTTATAACACATTCAAATCCTATGTATCAGATCCTATATATTCAGTTAATACATATATACACATAAGGGTAATTAAAAAAGCAGTTAATCAATCAATCAATGCTTTGTATAGCGCACTACTCACCCGGAGGGTCTCAAGGTGCTAGGGGAGGGGGGGTCCGCTACTGCTGGAACAGCCAGGTCTTGAGCTGCTTCCTGAAGGCGAGGTGGTCCTGGGTCAGGCGGAGGTGGGTCGGGAGGGAGTTCCAAGTCTTGGCGGCGAGGTAGGAGAAGGATCTTCCCCCTGTGGTGGCTCTTCGGATGCGGGGGACGGCGGCGAGGGCGTGGCCCGTCGATCGAAGCTGGCGTTTGGGAGCGTAGAAGTTGAGGCGGCTGTTGAGGTATCCTGGGCCTTGGTTCTGCAGGGCTTTGTGTGCGTGGGTGAGGAGACGGAAGGTGATTCTCTTGTTGACCGGGAGCCAGTGCAGGTCTCTCAGGTGTCCGGAGATGTGGTGGTGGCGGGGGATGTCCAGGATGTGTCGTGCTGAGGCGTTCTGGATCCGCTGGAGTCTCTTCTGGAGTTTGGCCGTGGTTCCGGCGTAGAGGGAGTTGCCGTAGTCCAGTCGGCTGGTGACGAGGGCCTGGGTGACCGTCTTCCTGGTCTCGTTGGGGATCCATCGGAAGATCTTGCGTAGCATGCGTAGGATGTTGAAGCACGACGAGGAGACGGCGTTGACTTGTCTGGTCATGGAGAGGGAGGAGTCCAGGATGAAGCCCAGGTTGCATGCGTGGTCTGTTGGTTTGGGTGCGCTGCCTAGGGCGGGGGGCCACCAGGAGTTGTCCCAGGCGGAGGGTGAGGATCCCAGGATGAGGACTTCAGTCTTGTCCGCGTTCAGTTTCAGGCGGCTGTCCATCATCCATTCGGCTACCTCCTTCATCCCTTCGTGTAGGTTGGCTCTGGTGGTGGCGGGGTCTTTGGTGAGGGAGAGGATCAGCTTGGTGTCGTCGGCGTAGGAGATGATGTTGAGGTTGTGCTGGCGTGCGATGGCTGCGAGGGGGCTCATGTAGACATTGAAGAGGGTTGGGCTGAGCGAGGAGCCTTGAGGAACGCCGCAGATGACTTTGGTAGCTTCTGATCTGAACGGGAGAAGGCGGACTCTCTGTGTCCTTCCGGCGAGGAAGGAGATGATCCACTCCAGTGCCTTCTCCTGGACTCCGACGTTGCTGAGGCGCTGTACTAGGGTACGGTGGCAGACAGTGTCGAAGGCCGCGGAGAGGTCTAGAAGGATGAGGGCTGCTGTTTCTCCGTTGTCGAGCAGGGCTCTGATGTCATCGGTTGCTGCGATCAGGGCGGTCTCGGTGCTGTGGTTGGCCCGGAAGCCAGACTGCAAGAGGTCGAGGGATCCAATCGTCTCGAGGAAGGCGGCCAGCTGCTTGTTGACGGTCTTTTCGATGACTTTTGCGGGAAACGGGAGCAGCGAGATGGGTCGGTAGTTCTTGAGGTCGTGGGGTCGGCTGATGGCTTCTTTAGTAGGGCGCTGAGTTTGGCGTGCTTCCAACTCTCCGGGAAGGTAGCGGTGTCGAAGGAGGTGTTGATGATGTCCCACAGGTGGGGCGCGATGACAGTGTTGGCCTTGTTGAATACGTGGTGAGGGCAAGGGTCGGTCGGAGATCCGGAGTGGATGGAGTTCATTGTGCGGACGGTGTCTTCAGTGCTGATCGGGGTCCAGGCGCGGAGGGTGGTGGTGGGGGCGGTGGTTCGGTCGTGGCATGCGTCGGTTGAGTGCTGAAGCTGTTGTATATGTCCGCGATCTTGTTGTGGAAGTAGGAGGCGAGGGAGTTGCAGAGATCTTGCGAAGGGGTGATGTCGTTGTTTCCGGCGTTGGGGTTGGAGAGCTCTTTAACGATGTTGAAGAGTTCCTTGCTGTTGTGTGCGTTGTTGTCCAGTCGTTCCTTGAATGCAGTTTTCTTGGTGGCGTGAAGCAGTTGGTGGTGTTTTCGGGTGGCGAGCTTGAGGGCAGTCATGTTGTCCAGAGTTGGGTCTCTGCGCCAGGCTTTCTCCAGGGCTCTGCAGTTCCTCTTGGAGCTCTTGAGTTCGTCGGTGAACCATGGGGCTTTCTTGCTGCTGGGTCTGGTAGACGGGGTCCTCAGAGGGGCGAGGTTGTCTGCGCAGTCGCTGATCCACTTCATGAGGTTGGTGGCCGCTTGGCTGGGGTTCGTTGCGCTGGTAGGTGGGTTCTTGCTCAGGGAGGTCACGAGCTGGTCGGCAGTGATCTTGTTCCAGCTTCTGCGAGCAACCTGTTGCTGTTGGTGGTGGATCGTGGTCCTTTTGAAGCTGAAGTGGACGCAGCTGTGGTCCGTCCAGTGGAGTCCGGTGGCGTGGCTGAAGGCGATGTCCTTGCTGGATGAGAAGACGGGGTTGAGTGTGTGTCCGGCGTTGTGGGTGGGGGTGGTCACCAGTTGCTTGAGTCCGAGGTTGGCGAGGTTGTCCTGTAGGGTGGTGGTGTTGCGGTCGTTGTTGTTCTCCAGGTGGAAGTTGAGGTCCCCGAGGAGGATGTAGTCAGCGGAGGGGAGGGCGTGCGGGCTGACGAAGTCGGCGATGTCCTCGCTGAATTGTGTGCGTGGTCCCGGGGGTCTGTAGATGAGGGTGCCTCTGAGGGTGGTCTTGGGGTTGATGTGGATCTGGAAGTGCAGGTGCTCGGCGGGTGCGAGGGAGTCGTCGGTGTTGGTCGTGATGCCGATGGAGTTCTTGTGGATGATGGCGATGCCTCCTCCTGTCTGGTTGACGTGGTCCCTCCGGATGATCTTGTAGCCGTCTGGGATGGCGATGGCGATGTCGGGCGCTGAGGAGGCGTTCATTCAGGTTTCCGTGACGAAGGCGATGTCTGGGGCTGTGGTGTCGAGCAGGTTCCAGAGCTTGACGGCGTGTCTGTGGATGGAGCGGGTGTTGAGCAGGATGCACTTCAGGTGGCTGCTGCTGTTGCTCGTCGAGGTCTTGGGCCCTGCTGGAGTGGTGTAGGTCCGGATGCAGGTGAACTTGCAGGAGTTGCAGCAGAAGGGTCCGTGGGTGCGTCTTGGGGTGGCTCGGTAGCATCCCAGGATTCGGCCAGCATTGAGTGCGTTGAGGGTGGCGGGGTCGTACGTTCGGCGGGGCCGGGGGTCCTAGCGCTGGGCGCGATCCCGACGCGGACGGGCGCAGACGGGCTTACCTTTGGCGCACTGTCGGTGCTCATTCGGTGCTCCCGCTGCGCGCGTCCGCTGAGCGCGTCCGCTGCACGGTCGCTCAGTTACCTAGCCACACATATACCTAGAACATAATATGATAGTTATACTACAGTGCCAGATATATAGCAGAGTGAGATGACCATCACCTATCATGTGCATATTATAAAAGACAGTGAAGGGTTTCTGGGATATAGTCTCCAGAAATATGAAGAGAAGAATTAAAGTATGAGTCATAATAGATGTGAAAGGTAAGAAACCTTAGGTCATCCGAATCGTGCTCCAAAAGAAAATTAATAGCTTAGATGTTAAGTGCTTACTAAGACGTAGTATCGGATATAAGGTCCAATGTTTTGTTAACTTGTCGTCTTGGTCAATGAGTATTCTTTAGGGCATTCAATAAAAATTATATTTGATTATATATTGATCTCGCTTCCTCAAATTTAGTTCTTAGCAGTTATGTTGATGAAAAAGAACATACATAATTACCCTAGATTCTCTTGTGCGAGGCTCTGATGTAACTCTTGACGGACAACTATGCTATTGCGCGTACTTTGCGAAGTATACGCTACTTTGCACTATGGGAATTGCAAGTAACAGAGTGCGAACACACGTAGCTTAGTGTAGCAGTCAGTTTTTGCTTGCTCGCGGTCCTCAACGCCAAGTTGGTGACTGCGAGCGAGCAAAATGACACCCTGTGAGACTTTTTCTTTGTTCGCGATCAGCAACATCAAGTTGGCGATCGCAAGCATGGAAAATAAACCTCCTGGCGAGATTCTGAACGCGGGTAGGTCAGGTTTCTCATTGCGACCGCTTGAGATGAGACACTACCAGTCCGCGTTGAGAAAGCTGCGCTCAAGCGGCAGAAAATGACAGCTTGCACTGTGCAAGATGCTGTTTTCAATGATTCCACAGTGCGGACAAGCATCCTGCACTGTGCAATCATCGCCAATACCGCACCACGCAGTTCAAGTAGCGCTACACGTAGCTCGCATAGTGGGAAGTGCACTTTACGTAGCAACGCGTAGCGCTACTTCGCGAACTATGCCCAGGGTTACTCTTATGTATCCTTAATTAAAAGTATCACGTATTCATAGTGAGGTCAACTATTCTTTCAAAATCTCAACAAAAAAAACAATTATACAGGGGGCGTGGCTTAGCGCCCGACGAGGATGGCGGCATCCTTGTGAGCGCTCCGTTCCTGCCGAGGCAAACAGACGGTTCGCGTACCTCTTTTTACCCGAGGACGGAGACTTCAGCCTTCGGAACGCGCCAGGCATGCCTCGTCACACTTTCCGAGGCTCCTTGCAGCTACTTTCTTCTTTTTTCTGCCGAGATTCTCTCCGGCCGTGGCTCCATGACGTCCGCGGCCGTAATTTTTTATTCCTGAAGTGCGTCTCACCCGTGACACTTTTCAGCCTCCGACAGCCTTTCATGATGCCTTGCTCGAGTTTCTACATGCAAGGTGGGCTATCACCCCTTTTTAATGCATTTGAGTGACTTTCCTGACTTCCTGCCTGCACATAAATGCTGTTAATGTCTCCCTCAATTTCGGCGGCCATTTTAGGATTTCCGGCATCCTTTCTTTGGAATTTTTGTCTGTAACAGCCTCTCTATCAGTGTCACTCCACAGCTTTTGTTGGCTTTTCTAGCTATTCAGCAGAGTCTTTTCATACCCTTCGGCCCTTGGCCATTTTTGACGCATATAGAGGTCTTTTGGCTGATTTCTTCTCAGTGGTGGCTAGTACCTCATGGGTAGAATTACAACAGACTGTGCTAACAAGCCCCCGAAGCGCACCTTTATCAAAAACTCCAAAGTATTCTCTGAACTGGCTCATTTAGAAGCCTCTCAAGCATCTACTACCCAAGTGTCACTGTCTAAATTGAAGCATTCTGTGCAGCCCTCAGGGAAAGCCACCACCAAACGGCTTAAAAAGGATCCTCCCTCACCATCCTCCCTCACCATCTAACTCCGCCCGACCATCTCTATGGAGCTGCTGCTGGAGGAGATAAGGGCCCTCCGTCCCTTTATGGAAGAAACTAATGCTAAGCTACAAGTCCTAACTGATAACTGGTCGCAGATGAATGCTAGAGTCACGTCGGTGGAACGAAGTGTTTCCTCTCTCCAAGAATCATCCACCAAAGTTTCCCATATGCACTCGCAAATCTCCTCCCTCCCAAGGCAGGTGGAGGATCTTGAGAATAGAAACAGACGTAATAACCTACGTATCTACGGCCTGGTGGAGCGTTGTGAGGGGAGTGACCCCATTGCTTTTGTCAAATCCTTTCTGCCTAAAGTCCTACATCTACCAGAGGACACTGTGCTCAATATACAGCGGGCCCATAGACTTGGTTGAGTTGCTTCACCTACTTCCACTTCGTCAAGACCAAGAGGTGTAATCATGTACTTCCTGGAGTACACTGATCTACTGAAAGTCCTCTCAATGCCCAGAGCTTCTCCTCGTCTCACATGGTCAGGATCCTCCTTGTTTTTTGCGCAAGATTACGCCAAATCCACGGCCGGCCGTTGTAAGGCCTTCCTGGACATGAGATTGGACCTTCGCTGCATCGGCGCCAGATATGGTCTTTTCCATCCTTGTCTTTTTAAGGTCACCTACAATAACAAAACAACGACCTATGAAGATCCTGTCCGACTTCAGAGTTTCTTAAATTCCTTCCGAGCAGCTGACATGGATGTCTCTGGTTCTTCCTCTTCCTTTCCTCCGTGACTTTCCTGAGGTGCTTTTGTTTCTTCCAGTTTACTGTGTCTCATTTATCACTCAAGCTTCACAATTTACTTCCTTGTTCTTGTGTCCTTCTTTAGCATTTCCTGCTGGTTTTGTCTTGTAGTAATTTCCCCTGTTTATCTTCCCCTTACCTACCGTATTTGGTCATATCAGCTCCTTGTTGTTCTTTATTGATTTGTTTTCCTGACGTTTTCCTCATGTCTCCGCAGATTTTATATTGCGCTCCTTGTTGTTTCCCCGGCTAGACGGCTTGCTGACCTTGGACATCCCACCTTCTCCAGTTGGCTCTACCATTCCCCTCCCTCATGTTTGGTCTTCTTCCTGATGGTCCCTCCTCATTTCCCTTCCTTGTAAGTACGTTTTTCCTTCCTTGTTTGGCATGTTTACACCTGCCCCTATTTCCTCTTTCTTACCCTTTTTCTTTTTTATCCTTTGTTTCAAGGTGTCTTCTTTCCTCTACTTGATTCAATTCGCCTATTTTCTCTTTTCTTATGATTCTCCATTCATTCGTTGGATCCATCTATCTTGCTCGTCTTCATTTCCTTACTCTCCCTCTCACCATTTTACTTCTTAACAATCTCCTTCTTTATTTATTCATTGGTGTCTCTGCTTTCCCTTTTATGCTTTCACAACATCTTCTATTCCCTATCATTTACTTACTCTCTTTCACTTTTTTCCTCTTTCTCATTCATGACCTACTAACTCTTCCTCATCTTCAATTTAGCCTCATTGTTTTTTCTTCTCTTTCTCTCTGCTTTACTTACTACAAACATTTCCTTCTTCTCCATTTACTTTTTCTCATGGGGGTTTCTCTGATTTTGCTCATTGTGTTTATTATAGTATGCTTTGTACAGTATGTCATTGAAAATAATTTCATGGAATGTTAAGGGTATTAATTCTCCAATCAAACGACAGAGAATTTTGTCTCACCTAGCTAAATTAAATGTTGATTTGGCATTTCTACAGGAAACTCACCTTTCAGATACGGAATCTGCAAAACTTACGAGAGGTTGGGTGGGTGAGGTTTACTATTCTCAGGGCGATGGGAAACGTAATGGGGTAGCAATTTTATGTTGCAAATCCTTCTCTCATTCTCTCATTTCTCAAGAGTCGGATACTGAAGATAGATGGACGCATGTCAGACTATCTCTTAGAGGTGTTCCAATCTCTCTCCTCAATGTTTACGCCCCAACCAGTGGCAATCCTCTTTTTTGGACTGAGATATCCCACCACATCACCCGATTCATGGATGATAATTTCATCCTAGCTGGTAATTGCAACCAACCCCTTGATCCTTTCACTGATAGAAACTCTGTTGCCCCTTATATTCCCAATAAATCTCACAAACTCTTCGCTCAAGCAATCTCCCAACACAAGCTCATTGACGCTTGGCGGCTCTGCAATCTGACGTCAAAGGAGTTCACTTTTTACTCTCCCTCCCACAACTCCCAATCACGGATTGATTACATTTTTGTTACCCACAACATCGCTCAAACCCTTACTAATGCCGAAATTGGTCCGATCTTACTATCAGATCATGCACCTGTTCTAGTCAATATTGACATACTCCCTAAAGTTGCTGGACCTAAAAGATGGCGCTTCAACAATACACTTCTCTTAGATCCTAAGTACACTACCACTTTCACAACATTTTTTGATGAGTTTTTTCTGCTCAATGATACTCCTTCCATTCCAAGACACACCATTTGGGATGCTTTTAAATCTGCATTGAGAGATTTTTTTATTGGTTATGTGGCGAAAAAACTCAAAGCTGCTCGTAAATTCACTGGAGATCTCCTTTGAGACATTAAGAGATTGGAATACGCCTACTTTACTTCGCACTCGCAAGATAGTCTGACTGCTCTTGTTGCTGCCAAAATGAAATTTAATGAGAAATCTACAGAAGATGCCTCATTGTATTTGTTGAATTCTAGAGCAAAGTTTTATGGAGGCAAGAACAAAGCTGAGAAAATTTTAACCAATTATTTAAAAGTCAAGCACAACAAGGTGAACATTGAATCCATTTATGACACTAACCCTGATCTTAAGCACAAGGATGCTGATATTCTCACTGAATTTTCCCTTTTTTACAAAACCCTTTACTCCTCTGAAACTCAGCCTTCTCCTCACTCTCTAACACATTTTTTCTCTACCATTCAGAAACCTGATCATTTTCCTCTTGATCTTTCTCACTTAGAATCTGCAATTTCCAAGAGAGTTGCTCACTGCACTTCAACATCTTAAAACAAACAAGGCCCCTGGCCCAGATGGGTTCACGGTCGAATTTTTCCTCCACTTCTCAAAATTACTCATTCCAAAACTCCACTCTCTTATAGACACATTTGTTGCCCTTGGTAGTTCCTCAGTTTCCTTCTCTGATGCCCATATCTGCTTGATACCCAAAGAAGGGAAAGATGTCAAATACTGTAAATATTACAGGCCTATTTCACTAGTGAACATTGACTACAAAATATTCGCTAAGTCGCTGGCAGCGCGACTGGACCTTCTACTTCCCGACCTCTTAGGTGAAGAGCAGTCCGGATTCGTAAAGGGCCGATTTATCACTGACAATACTAGAATCTTGTTTAACATTTTATCAAAATCCCCACGTTTACAACACCCCCTTGCAGCGATTGCCTTAGATGCCGAGAAGGCATTTGACAGGGTTGAATGGTCCTATCTCTTCCACACCCTCGAATGGTTTGGTTTTAGTCCCAGATTTATTTCCTTGATTTCCCTATTATATTCCAGCCCGCATGCGGCAGTATTTGCTAATGGCCTTGTTTCTCCCTTTTTTGATATTGGTAGAGGTGTCCGCCAAGGTTGTCCCCTGTCCCATTTTCTTTTCAACTTGGCCTTGCAGCTCTTCCTGTCCAAGCTTCGCCAGAACCCTAATATTCATGGCTTTCCAGCTGCCAACTCCCATATTAAACTTGCTGCCTATGCAGATGATATTTTACTTTTCATCTCTAATCCCACAGACTCGATTCCCGTTTTCCTGGATGAAGTGCGGAATTACTTCCTGATATCTGGTTACAAACTTAATAATGAAAAGTGTGAGATTCTGCCCTTGACGAAGTTCACTTTCAAACCTGACTTTAGCGCCTCCAATTTCACTTGGAGCTCTTCGCACATCAAATACTTAGGTATGCACATTTCCCCCTCCATTTCAGAAACTATTTCCCTCTGCCTGAATAAATGCATCTAAAAAATATCAGACTTTACAACCAGATGGCACCCTCTTTACTTATCTTGGTGGGGTCACCTTGACACCATCAAGATGATGTTATCCCCTATAATTCTCTACACAATTTCCAACATTCCAGTGCACATCCCTTATAAATTTTTCAAGAAAATCAATTTGGTTCTATCATCTTTTTTATAAAACAACAAAAAACCTAGGATGTCCCTCGCTAGACTAATCCACCCTAAATCAGAAGGCGGAGTTAATTTCCCAGACTTTCTGACCTATCAAAAAGCTTTCTTGTTGTGACAAGCTTCCTTCTGGTTACAGGATTCCACCTCGCCTTGCCCTCTATGGGCCAAGGTTGAGCGCTTTTTTCTCTCTCCCTTCTCTTTCGCTGAATACCTTTCCTTTTCGCGCAAACACTCTTCACTTACCACTTCCATTCATTAATTTACTACCAAACTCCTACTATCCTCTAATCCTCTTCCCCCTGCTGCAATTGCTGACCTCCTAACCTCCCCCATTTGGCACAATGCACATCTCTTAATCCGCAATAAACCCTGTTACTGGAAATCCTGGAGGCAAAAAGGATTAATCTGGATATCACAACTATTCTCATACTCTACTTTCTTACCTTTCTCAATTCTCAGTTCCTCCTTTGATTTACCCACATCCTTTGCTCACAAATATCTTCTACTTAAGGAAACAGTGATGGCGACTTACACTTGACTTTCACAAACGCATGCTCTCCTCGTCCTTCCCACCTCTGCTTCAAGACTCCATTCCCTCTTAGGCACCACTTCCAAAGCTTCTACTATTTATAAATACCTCCATACTAAGGAGTCTATTAGGCCTAAGTCTAAGGTGGAGGAGGAATGGGAACACGACTTTGCCACATCATGGTCAATATCTTTGCGGGACAGGATATGGATTAAGATTTGCAAATCATCCAGAGCGGCGACCTTGACGCAATCTCTGTTCTTCATATACAATAGACTCCTTCTTACACCCTCTGACCTCAATAAGCGATTTTTCATCACTCCTGACATTTGCTAGTCCTGCTCCTCCCCACATGCCACCTTATTTCATGTGTTGTTCCTTTGCAAATCTGTTCATGATTTATGGCTACAGGCATGGGCTCAAATCAATGTAATTTTCCACACTTGCATCCCCTTTTCTCACATTCACATCTTCCTAGGAAGCCTTTTTCCCTGCTGGGAGGGAGCTGATTTTAATGCTCATATTGTTGACTTATTGTTAGCTGTTGCGTTTCAACACATTTCTATCAACTGGAAAACTTCTTCTAATGTCTCCTTCAAAGCATGGTGGTACATTGTATGTCATAATCATAGGCTAGATACTACTTTTGTCTTTCCTATTCATATGGTCGCGAAACGTGCGGACTTATGGCTTCCCATTACATTGTATCTTGATAAATGTGCTAACCGTTCATTTCGTCAACAGCCTGCCCAACAAGAAGTCTCCAAACACCCTTAAATACCCTTCGCATTTCCTTTCTCCTTCACTATTATCTATTATGTATATACTCTTGCCTGAACATGTTTTGTAACCACTGTATATCCTATGTTTAACTTTAAAGCCCATGATTAGCTTTTGTCATTGATTTTCCTGTACTACTTTATCTGATTGTTATTGCTTTCTTTTTCCTTTCTTTTTCCTTTTCTTCCAATCACTTTAGAATTACTCATGTACTATGTATTGACACCTTGTTAATAAAATTATTTTTGAAACAAAAAAAAGACAATTATTAGTGGTTAAAACCTTTAGTCCCAATATTAATTAGTAAAAGATTGGATAGGGATATATGTATAACTAACTATACCCGTAGGGAACATAATTTCTTGTTTCAGGTATTTTCATGCAGCTCAAATGAGGTTTATTCAATCCGAGTATGCTAAACACGAAGGTTGCAGTAGGCCGTCCCTTCTTTTGTAAGCTCTCATCAACATATCAGAAAGTTTGTTATTAAGCCAACACATGGGCAAGTTTAACAATACCCTATTTAATTCATATGGTTAACAGGGGGTGAGATAATATCAGCCATGAATTTCATAGAGTTAAAAAAAACGGTCCTATTGATTTAAACACAAGCAGACTGACTTAGACGTCTTATCCTTATGACTTTGCTAGCGAGATAGTGAGAGCTTGTCTCCGAATACCAGTTTTTAAACAGTAGTATCTTCTATATTATATTTATCTCATAGAACGGACGTACTACTTAGCAACTACCCGGATATATTACTAACACTGACTCTAATAGAGTCTATCGACTTACTTCAGATAAAGCGTCCTGGTGGGCTGATAGCGGCTTCGTCGTCGTGTAAACATCCTGACTGGTCGGTTCAGTTTGTTGTAAATATCAGGCATCTTCTACGGTGCTTTTTAAATATTTGCCGTATTTCTTAATTGGTATCCGGTGAATGCCCTGAATCACGTCTTGCACATATTGCGTCAAGAAACAAGTGATAAAATTATGTCTGCGTGTTGTGATCATGCGGTCAGTAAGGAAAGCGGAAGTGGGTGTTGTGCTAGAAAACTAACTAGCTTTCGTCCGGCTATAGTGTGCGTATACATCTACACATTTACATCCTACAGTAAAAAATGGCAGAAATGTATTTGTTAAAATCACATGCATAATACCAACATATATTAATTATGGTCAAGGTGATCTGAGTAACCGAGTGTATTAGACCAGTATTCTCAATTTACAGTGAATGCATTCTAACCTATATATGCGTAACGACCGGATTCTCGGACCAGATAGAATCAGCTCATCAGACCACCACCAACCCAGCCGGAACGTAATCACCTCCCTCCTTAGGACCTATTTACAACAGATATCTATGTCTCCTACCTAAGGATGGGGAATTAGCAATGTACATGCATAAGTTTTCTACAATATCACACTCACACCAGCTAGTCTCGCGGCAGCCCAGGCCCAGACTAGTCTACCCTAGGGCAGTTCAGAAAAGTTACCATTACACACTGACCACAATCAGTGCCCGCCCAAGCCACGATCCGGTATGTGCACCAGTGTCCTCCCTGGTGTTCTCTTACTTACACTCCAAGCCGCAATCCTGCGGGTATAAGCACCAGTGTCCCTCCTGGTGTTCTCTTACTTACACCCCAAGCCGCAATCCTGCGGGTATAAGCACCAGTGTCCCCCCTGGTGTTCTCATTAACGCCGCTTACCAACGACGATCACTTTTCTATAAATACCATTAGGGGAAATCTTTTGTTATCTACTAGGGATATGATACCACAATATTATAGATCACACAACGGTTTACCGAATTAGATAATATACAACTTATTCTTCACTTCAAGGGCCCCTCTCTCCCTCATTGCTCAGTCATCCCTTACCTGATCTGGAATTGCATCCGTTCATGAAAACAATGTCTGACTAGAAGAACAGGTTACCCTGATTGTACAAGAATAAAAGGCACATGCTGGTTCACTAAGAACTGGGGTACTTTATTACAATAATCATGACAATATAATACTATACTATAACATATAGCCTGCAAAAGAAAATGAAAGGTTAGAATGTGCACACTAGGAGGAAAAAGGTCGACGTCACCTGATTAATGTGAAGTCTGGATTCATCAGTCATCTAGGTTCCCTTCTCGTCTGTGCCTTGGCTCGTCTTTAGGGTCACACCTCTGCAGTCACGGATACACGTCTGCACCGCTATGCTCTGTCTCCTTCTCCTCCCTCCAAGTCACTGGAACCTTCCTCTAATCAGCTGCTTTCTCTCTGGCTGTTCTGCACTACTCCTCTCTCCTCTCAATCACGGACCATCTTCACTTTTCTGCTTCGATCTTATAACTCAGTTTCAGCCACTCTGGTATTCGTTCTCTTGACTAACTGCTTCACTCGGAATGCTCTGATCTTAAAGGTCAAAGCTCGCCAGCTGCTCCAGCTAAAATAACTTCAATCTTTCTAAGAGAGTATCAGCTTCTCGGTGTTTCTCGGACTTCAAAATGGCGACTGTCTGCCTTGAAATAATTAATGGCATTGATGCTAACGGCTAGCTGCCGCCTACAGACTGACTCACTAACTGCCTCATGCTTTCGCTAATATGGAAGCTTGTCCCTTCATGGAAAGTTACGGCCAGTAAGCTGCCGCCCACCAAATTCTTGTACCTCCCCGTACCAAGGACACGTTCCCAGCCGGCCGGCCTGATGTTGGGTCTTCGGAGTGGAGAAAAATACAGTCTTTCGATAAGGGCCAACCTGAGCCGGTTCTCTCCAAGCGAACAACACCTCATAACTAAAACATTACATTTGACCTAGAAGGATCTCAAGCTGCCGGGGCAGAAAGAAAGATGGAGTCTCTCCCGTTTGAGGCCTACAAGGCCCGAAATAAGCATAACTCCATAGAAGGTATACTAACACTCTTGCAAAAGGACGGATAATCACTAATACTAATGAATCTATCCCTAACATAAGGTTATAAGCCCTGATCTAAGGAAAAGGGTACGGAACTGTATTAATACGCCTTGTGAATAGGCCCTATCTACGGTTCTAATCCTCGCATTAGGATGATAGTAGACTGAAGTCACCTCCAATCATCTTCCCTCAAAGGAGGGCCGAAAAAGTTGGTCAGAACAATATGCAGCAATGTGACCTAGGGGCATATTAATTGTATGGGTTGGGAATGTGACAGAAACTTAATTTAAATTGCATTTTCCCAGGGTAACTCATGATTTCATCCGCACTTGGACGTATTTAGTGAACATTTCCAATATATTTCCTTTTTTTCGGATTCTGGTGCTTTCAGATTCTTCAGGGTTATGTATCTTTAATAATACTCGCCACTTCAAATCTTCTGGTTTATGTTTAAAATCCAGATAGTGTTTAACTAATGGGGCAACAATTTTTGCAGTACGAATAGCTGAGCGATGTTCTGTCATTCTTTTGTTAACTGCTCTTTAGGTCTCCCATAAGTAACCTAGTCGGCAGGGACATACAATTAGGTAGATCACAATTTGTGTTTTACAATTCCACATTTCTTGTGCATGGATAGTGTAGCCATTGAGTGAGAAGGTTTCTCCTTGCATCACTGTGTCACATGATTTACATGATTGACATTTAAATGTTCCTTTAATAGGAATACTTCCATCAATAGTTTTTTGGATAAAAGTATTGGATACAGCAAAGCGTGAATGTACAATCATGTCTTTGACATTTTTCTTTCGTCTGTATGCGAACATCGGTTTAGCCAATTTACTTTCATTTTCTGGATCGCTGTTTAAGATATGCCAATTTGAATTTATTATTTGTTTGGCTTTCGCATTTAGGGTTGAGTGCTTGGTAACACATACAATGTGGTCAGGTTTTTATCGTCTGGTCCCTATCAGATGGTGATCTCCATCATAGAACCTGGCTCTTTTATAGGATTCTCTTACCAGCCTGGGAGGGTATCCTCTATTTATAAATTTCTTTTTCATGGCAGTAGCTTGTATGTCAAAGTCTACCAATTTATGCAGTTACGTCTCAATCTTAAAAATTAATTAAAGAAGGGAATTCTCTGTTTTTGTGTACAGGGATGATAACTATTAAAATGTAAAAGTGTATTTCTTGCAGTTGTTTTGACAAATAAGTCTACTTCCAACTTCCCTCTATTATGTCTATTTAAAATATCTAAAAGTCCGTCTTCATTTGTAGTGATATGTGCTGTAAACCTAAGATTGTTATCTGCTAGATTCAGCCAAGATAAAAATTCCTGAAAATTCTGTTCATTATCAGTCCAGATGAAAAAAAATATTGTCTATATATCTAGACCAATAGGAGATTTTAGTTTTTCAAAGTTTGAGGTTTGCAAGGCATTCCGGGTAACAGAACCTGGTGAGAGCCACACAAGTCACCCTATCTTGGATTTCCTTGGGTGTGCAGTTTTCAAAAATGTATAGGTTTGCTAGGTTTCCCTAAGTGGCGGCTGAGCTAGGGTTAAAAATCCACAGCAAGGCAAGTTGCAAAAAGAAATCAGATTTAACTGGAAAAATTGGATGTGTCTGTATTGTGTTTTGGGCTATTTCCTTTCATGTGAACTAGGCCTACCCCCACAAGTGAGGTATAACTCTTATTGAGAGAATTTGGTGAATGGTGGGTGGGTGGAAGTTTGTGACTTCTCGCAGATTTCAGAACTTTCCATCACAGAAATGTGAAGATAATGTGTTTTTATTGCAAAGTTTGAGCTTTGCAAGGGAATCTGGGTAACAGAACCTGGTGAAAGTCACACAAGTCACTGCATCCTGGATTTCTCTGGGTGTCTAGTTTTAAAAAATGTATAGGTTTGCTATGTTTCCCCAGGTGCCAGCCGAGCTAGCGTTCAAAATCCACAGCTACGCATATTTTCACGGGAAAAGTATGATTTGTCCACGATGTGTTTTGGGCCGTTTCCTAGGGTGCAAAATTGACAATTCAGAACATTGCGAAAAATGGGTCAGTTTTTAGTGGGAAAATATGATGTATCCACATTACATTTTGGGCCGTTTCCTGTTGCTGGCACTACGCCTACCTACACAAGTGAGGTACCACTTTTAAGAACACCTAAACTTTAGACATAATGATTAGTCATTCCCCTTATACAACAATCACAATAAAGATAGAAGAATAACCATGTTTGCAACTAAAAACAACCCCCTAAGACTAGGTCAATGTGAAACTTGAATAATAGGCAGAACTTTTAAAATGTTCCCTCCACCATTCACACAGATATTTACAATACGTGGTGAATATCATAACTCTAACATAACCCTGATTTATGCACTGCTGTCTAGCAAACAAAGTGCAGCTTACTTTGAACTTTTAAAGCACATCAAAATAAAAACTACCAACACAATGTTTTCTTTAAATTAAAACCAAAGATATATTTCAATAGTACATAGTAAACTATTTGAATGTTATTAAACATTAACACAAAAAGAACATAAACTGAATGTAAACCTAAAATAGAATTATAGTCTAAATACATTTAAAAAACAAAAATAGAGAAAATATGTACATATATTTCTGGTTAATATAACATAAGAACATTCTTACATATACATAGGTTAAATAAAAAAATTATAAAATACAAAATTACTACTAAAAATGTAAATTTAAATCTAAAATAAACAACATAATTATTTAAACAATCTTACTTTAAAAATCCCCTCCGCACTTTTTCCAGTGAACTCAATATTCTGCTACAAAAAAAAATCATTGAACATATAGGGGCCAATTACAATGTCGGTCAGTAAGCCTTCGAAGCTTTCCGACCGTGGTTGAAGATTTTCTGACCGACACGGTCAGTTCGAGGTCCGACCACCGAATTACAATGTTGGAGGTCAGAGCGTGAAGAGCCAGTCTTTCTGACGCGGTTCTGATCAGCTCTCTGAGTCTTCCGACTGGTCGGAACTGCCCCTTAGTCCCCTATGGGTAGCATTTCTGCCGTCAGGATTACAATGTCGGTTTCCCACAGCCTTTCCATGCCAGCCTGTCTGACATGGAAAGGCTGTTGGAAAGTGTCTTTGAGGGCCCCTGACAGGGCCCGCTTGCCTCCACGTCCTACCTAGGGTGCCTCCGGTAAATCCATGCACTGTGTGGAAGGCACCATGGGGTGCCAGCCACTGGGTGCAGGGTTTTACACACACACCTATTTCTTCGTCAGAGCCTGTATTTATGACTGGTTTATGGCTGTGTTACACAAAAGGGGGGTTTACCCAATAAAGTCACTGGGACCTGGGTGCTAAATGGTATATAGAAAGAGGGGTCCCAGTACGTGGTATCAAAATCACACAAGAACAATTACTACATACAATGAAAATAAAGAGTAAGAGGAAAACAAATGAACACACTGTTATTTAATCACAACGTGTTATTAAACTGCATATATTATTTTTTGGCAACACAATTGCATAAGTGCCCCGGGAATAGGAGGGTGGGATGGGGTGTTTTTGTGAGAAAAGAGGGATGTGCAGAATCAGTCATAGTGCAAGAAGTGACATCAGAGCATGAAAGACGCATGAAAACAACATCATTCTGGCTTCAGAACACTGAGCCAGTATACAGAAGTAGAGCAGCTAATGTTCTGCAAAATTACAGGACACCATGCTATCGGCGCTAAAGTTAATAGTCTAAATGTTGGCTGCACCAGCTGGTGTGGGGTTGTATCTGTCGACGTTTCGACCCCAAAGTGAAAAGATAGGTATACGTAAGACCTTAGGAAGGGGTCTTCATCAGGACCAAGAGGATCAGGAGGGGCGAGTGATTCTGTGAAAATGAAGTGAAATAGGTCTAAGGTAATGGAATAAAAATTAATTAAAACCACGCTGAGAGCGCAAACTGACACCTTAAAACACACTGATTATTTACCATGGAAAGTTGGGCTGTCCGGCTCCAACGTGGGACTGGAGAACGTGAAACAACCTGTAAGCAACAGGGTGAGATTATGATTCAGACCAAATCGGTGCAATTAATGGCAAACTCAACTTGGTAGTGTGTGAACAATCACTCACTTGAAATTAGGCTCAAAGGGGCATCCACAACCTTGGTGTCAAATTCAGTCAGATGCTATCATGATCATCTCAATACTACAGAGGATATACAAACAAGGGCGATTGGAATGTAACTAAAATAATTATTCCAAAATCGTAAGACTGGCAACCGTCTGAAGACGTGCATCTCTGTCTACTGACATGTACAGGCGGTTCAATGGCAAGCTGTGCTTCGGAAAAAATGAGTCGCAGCCGCGGTCTTTGTATGCTAAAGGGAACGGGATGGGGCGGAGTAGAGTCTGGCACGTGTGTCTTAACTCAATCGTCAGATTTAGACGGCACATACGGGTGTAATGTTCCCAGAGTCCTTACCTCAAGAAAGATTCTCCAGGTCCTCTCGCAGCGCCTTCAAGTGCAGCATTAAGCTGAGCAACCGCGTACCAGCGTTAATAAGCAGACGCGTATTGGCGTGGTATGACGTCGAGCGTCAGGGGCCATAGAGAAAAGACTGATGACTACTCGAAAAAGAAGGAAAGTATCTCTCACGCACCCCCCTCACTAAAAAGCGTTGTCAGTATGCTCACTCGTGTGCTTTAAATACCACAAGAGTAACCACTGTATAGGAGAAAAAATTCTCTATGTCAATATCATGATGTCTGGAATGGCGGTAAAGGCATTGTCAATGGGTATGCAGGGGGAATGTTTACAAGGATGTTGGAGCCATGGTTTATGGCTGTAGCACGAGCTCCCATAGAAAAATGTGTATATCCAACCGAACAGTGTTTAGTTGCATTGTAATCAGGCGGTCGGAACCGCTGAACGCAGGTCGGGTAGTCCTGAGACGGTGTTTGTCGGAGGCAACTCTGACCAACATCGTAATAGGCCCCATATTGTTTAATTTTTTTTTAAATCATTGTAAAATTTGAATTCAATGATCATTGTGATTACTTTTTAAAACAAATATATATAACATAAACCTATTTTAAATTAACTACATAAAATAGATCTAAAGAGTAGGACTACAATTTACCACAAATATCATGAAAAGTAGATAATATCCTACAAGCAGTTTTAAAAACAACACCAAAATAACATTCTTAACTTCTAAATTTATGCCCATGATATTCTTGTATTGCGATATTTGATTTCCTATATTCTGTCCAAGTATCATGTAAAAGTTAGAAAGTACCCCATTTTGTTGTACCTTATATTGAAGTAGTTTCTGACTACCAAAAAGCAGAAAAGCAAGGCTGGGTAATCAGGAAAAGTTCACGTTTAATTAAACAATAAAGTCCGGGAATAGCAGCCACATCTGTTACAGTTACATTTTGGAATTCAACTTGCTTTAGGTACATGGCATGCTTTTTACTTTACAACAAGTGCCATAAAGAAAAGCTCATACCCAGTTATGCAGGAAATACTGGTACTGTGGGCCACAAATTGTGTGTGTTGTATGCATGATTCCACCCTGGTAGAAGAGGCAATAAATACCAACTGAAGGCCACGTTCAGAGGTGGTCCTGGTGACTGGGTGTGCTATGTGGATTATCTTGAGTGGTGCTTACTGTTGGTCATTGTTTAGCACTAGCAGCAGATCCTAACGCTGCCGGCTGGTCGAGCATTGAAACATCTCCTCGGACGCTCCCAGCGCGAGGACTTAGGCCACGCCCCTTTTACAAAGCGTCAACTACAAAGCGCTGAAAACAAGCGCCTGACAGGCCAGCAGTCCACACTCCTGAGGCGGAAGCCGGGAGAGGGTCGAATTTGCTCGTTTTTATAAATGAAAATTATCACTTTGTTTATGTGTGCTAGCTTTTAAAAGCACCTTGTTGACTTCTCTGCCACTCACCAGCACTAGCAGCAGATCCTAACGCTGCCGGCTGGTCGAGCATTGAAACATCTCCTCGGACGCTCCCAGCGCGAGGACTTAGGCCACGCCCCTTTTAGGACACGCCCCCAGACCTCCCCCTTGGCAATTACCTACATAATGTGCCTTGGACGGAAGCGCAGCGGACGAGCGCAGCGGGAGCGCCTAAGGCAAGCCCGTCTGCGCCCGTCATCGCCAGACCATCGCCTCTCGCCAGTCCCCCTGGTCCGTCCAGGCCATATCCACGCATACATTATGACGGTAAGGAACTCTTACATCTGAACCCCCACCAAAAATGTTCTAACGCCACTGGCATCTTAGGTCTTACGCATCTCTACTGCAACCGCTGCCATTTCTCCACCAACATGCCCACTAGGGTGCGGAGTGACCCCCCCAATACAACAATCCCGCCACTGACGATACTCCAACTCAACTGCAGATCCCTCGTTAAACACCATCCTGAGGTGAATACGCTTCTTCAGGAGGAAAACCCTGACGTACTGTTTCTATGCGAAACATGGCTCCGAGACGACATAACTACCATCCCCAACCTAACGCTCCCAGATGAGTTCCACCTGGTCACCATTAACCGTGAATCTCGCGGCGGCGACATCGCAATTATCTATAAAAAACACCTGACTTGTTCTTTTATCAAGGAACCTCTCCAAGACTGTGAATGCGCCCAATTTAAAATTAGCGTGACCCCCCAATTTACGCTATCTGGCCTATACATTTATCGTCCTCCAGGCCAGGCCACTAGATTTATTAATGCCCTCCTCGAAACGGCCACAGTGCTCACTACTAAATCCGCCAACTTCACCATCCTAGGTGACCTAAACTTGCACTTTGACGCGACTGGCGACCATACCATTAATAATCTCCTTGCAGACCTCTCGGCACTGCAACTTAACTCTCTAGTCCACACTTCTACCCACATAGCTGGACATACCCTAGATCCGATCTTTTCTAACATACAGGAGGCAGCTACAGAAACCCCCACCCCCATGGGATGGACGGATCACCACCTTGTTAAACTGAGTGTTCCGGCACCTCAACGTCAGTTTAAAACTGAATCCATTCAGCGTCTAAAAAGACCCTGGCACAAACTCTCCCCCCTCGCCCTACAAGAAACCCTTGGAGAGTTCCAATACGATGCTAACCAGGAAATAGACGCGACCTACACCTCGTTCACCAACTGGATCAGCAATGGCCTCGACACTCTTATTCCGGCTAAATTGACTAAAGGACGTAATACACCCTCTAACCCGTGGTACGACGATACCCTTAGGGCAATGCGCAAGGAGTGTAAAAAAGCTGAGCGCCTATGGAGGAAACACTATGATAACCAGGATAAGGCAGAATATCTATCCAGGCTTAAGACCTACCATAAAGCCATCAGATCTTCCCGCGCTTCTTTTTATACCAACAAAATTAACTCCAATGCGAACCCATCTAAAATCATCTTCAAACTAGTGAAAGAGCTCCAAAACCCTAGGGCGCCCCCACCAAAAATTTCTTCCAACGAACAATGTGAGCAGCTCGCAACATATTTCGTTGAAAAAGTCCAGAGAATTTATGCGACCTTTCCACAGATCGCTCCTCTCCGTGGAGTTCCTAAGACCACAGCTCCTAACATCTTACCTCTGTCCCAAATTTCTGCCATCACCGCTGCAGACCTCATCAGACTAGGTAAGAAAGTGAAGTCTGGCTCCCCAGCTGACCCCATGAGTCCTTCTCATTTCCTGGACTCGATGGACTTTATTCTATCCCCCATGCTGAACATCCTCAACCTTTCTTTTACGACAGGATCTGTACCCATAGCTTGGAAGCAAGCATGGGTATCACCGATAATTAAAAAACCTACCCTCGACCCCTCCAAACCAGAAAATTTCCGGCCTATATCCCTTCTCCCCTGGATTTCCAAAATAGCCGAAACCCATGTTAATGGCATCCTTTCGAAACATGTGGAACGTCACGGAATCCTGGACCCCTCCCAAAACGGCTTCCGCGCAGGCCATAGTACGGAGTCTGCCCTACTGGCCACTACGGAGCATCTCCGGACGATTTTAGACTCCGGTCAAAGTGCTGCGCTGATTCTCCTTGATCTCAGCGCAGCCTTTGACACGGTATCCCATGACATCCTTCTGAAACGTCTGGAGATGGCCGGTGTGACTGGCCTCGCACTTGCGTGGTTCCAATCCTTTCTCAAGGATAGATCCTTCAAGGTGTCGGCTCCTCCATTTCTTTCTAAACCCCACCCCATAGCTCAAGGTGTCCCCCAGGGTTCAGCGTTGAGCCCCTCCCTCTTTAATCTATACGTCCAGCCACTTACTGACGTGGCTTGAGAGTGGGGGCTCACGCTGGTCTCGTACGCCGACGACACCCAGCTGGTTGTCACCCTCTCGGAAAGCCCGTCCTCCGTGGCATCCAAGTTTAAAGAGGGTATGACTTCTGTGGCCCGCTGGATGATGGACAACTACCTCCAACTCAACGCCGGAAAAACCGAGGTGCTCCTCCTAGGCCGCAACACCAGCCTTTGGAACGAGCACTGGTGGCCGTCATCCCTAGGCGCCACTCCACTCCCCAAAAATTGTGTCAAAAATCTGGGAGTCTGGGTGGATGCCAACCTCAGCTTCCAGTCCCACACTAAAAAGGTGGCAGCCACCTGCATAGGCCTTCTAAGGAACCTCAGGCCCATACTTGGGCTCTTCGACTCTAAGGCTCGCCAGTTAATCGTCCAGGCCACCATCCTATCGCGCCTGGACTACACTAACGTCCTCCTTTTGGGAGCCAACAAAGCGGAAACAACTAGGTTCCAACGTATCCAGAATGTGGCAGCCAGAACGCTGGTCGGCCTCCCACGCAGATGTTCAGCCAGAGCTACCATCCGTAAGCTCCACTGGCTGCCCGTGGAACTCCGAATTAAATTCAAGGCCTTAGTCACGATCTTTAAGATCGTTAAACAAGGAAATCCCCCTCTGCTTCGTAGCCTTGCCCAACCTTACGTTCCTGGCCGTGCTTTGCGCTCTTCCAACCAACTCCTCCTGACAATCCCTAGGATTCGACTCTGCCGAACTGGAGGCCGTTCCTTTAGCGCCCTTGGCCCCAAATTGTGGAATGATCTCCCCCTTAGCATTCGTTCCATTGATTCCCTCCCAGCCTTCCGTAAAGCAATTAAGACTCACCTCTTCCCCGTTCCCTAGATTCCCCTTCCCCCCCTCCCCCTCTATCCTCAGTCTGCGTGCCTGTTTCTTAGCGCCGGGACACCCCATTGCTAGGGCAGCTGTTGCGCTTCACCAAATCCAGAAATAGAAATAGAAATAGGCCTTATCTGATGAATACAACTGACCGGCTCTTCTGGTATCGTCTTCTTGGGCTAAATGCCGGCCCTTGCTTTGCACTCATTTGTGTTTATGAGTCTGTGCATCTGACTTGTTCTTTTAGGTGTTACATCCTGGGGCTATATAGGATGTAGTGTAAAAAAATCTTTTCCGGGTATGACTAAGGGGGTCGGTCGAGGGTGACCAGAAAGCAAATCCCTCTCTAGTCAGAGACGAGCTGGGTGTAGGCATGCTCACCACACTGCCAGTAATAGTCTAGCAAGGTAGAGGTTCCCCACTGCTTATTATTATTATGGGCTATACTCTTGAAATTGGTGATCACCCCACTGGATATTGTTCCCTACCCCTAAAATACAAGGAATACATGGGTAGCTTCCTGACTACTATCAGCTTCTCCTTATGTACCCTCCTGCCTCTAAGTTCCAGGTGTTTTGGCATTATATTAGTAGAGTATCATTGAACCTGCCCCCACAGGACCTGTTGTAACTTTTGATTCCCAAATTGATGGCTCAATATTGCACTGGGCTGAGAGCTTGGTGAGCTCCAAGAAACCCTTATGGGGGCTGGTTTTAGGTCCTGTGTTCCGATACTGTGGCTGCTCCTTTTTCTTGAGTTTGTCTAGCTAGGACTGGATCTCATCCTGCTCTGTCAGGATGTAGAGAACTTCAGGTAAGAAATAGTACTTGGTTAGGTTCACTGTGACTTACTGTGGTGCTATTATGTTGGGCTGGAGTTTGGTTTTTATTCAGCATAGGTATAAGTGAGTCAGGCACAAGTTCTTGCTGGTTGGTACCACCTTTGTACAGGTTTAGTCCATCTGAACCTACTGCATGGGGTGCCAGTGAGCAAACATATCAGGAGCTAGTAGATACTTCAATCCGTCCTCACTGAGGTCACGTGCTGATACAAGATGTTGTCTGATACTGCGCTGTGTAATGCATGTGGAATACCATCATTGTGTGTGGTGAAATTGTAAGTTAAAGGTGTTTGATCCTGGGATCACTTTACCTGGTGACCTCAGCTGAAACTTGATCTGCTCCTGTACGTTGACACATTGATTAAAAACATCAAAATACATAGGGCAAAAGACAATACATATCTGAATGTTTTTAGTCAGGGTTTGAAAGAGTTGACGTAAATTCTGTGGGGAGCCCTATGGCGAACCGAGCTGCAAAGTGTTCACAAAGTTCAGGGGAAGTCCTACGGGTGCTTCTCTCCCCAAAGTGTTCATAGTTCATATTGGAAAAGTCTGTGATAGTGACTCCTTTGGTGATGGTGGTAGTGATGGGTCCAAGCAAATGTTAGACAGGTTGATTTGCAACCCTTTTCCTTCATCTTTGACAGCTGTAGGAGTTGCAAAGATTACTTTGAAGGGCCCTTCAAACCTGCTGTCTCTCCACTGGGAATGGGAGTTTTGGATCAGGACTTGGTCACCGGGCTGTGGAATGACGTAGGGTAGGCCCACAGAGGTGCCTTCCTTTGGGCAACCTGTTTAGAGAGGAATCTGCAAGCTTTAATTAATTCAGATACATGCGTATCTATCTATCTATCTATCTATCTATCTATCTATCTATCTATCTATCTATCTATCTATCTATCTATCTATCTATCTATCTATCTATCTATCTATCTATCTATCTATCTATCTATCTATATTTCTATCTATCTAAAATAATAATAAAGGGATTTATAAAGCGCATGGATACGCCATCCCGTCGTGTCCCCACCCTGGAGTGAGAGACAATGGCAGCGGCCCGTTCCTCCTGGCTAACCTGAAAACAAATAGGTTTTAAGCGCCTTCCTAAACTTAACTTCAGATATCTCCATCCGTAGATTTAAAGGGAGTTTGTTCCAGTTCTGAGCTGCCAGGAACCGGAAGGATCTGCCTCCCAATCTGGCCTTCTTCACCTTCGGCACTTTCAGAAGGCCAGTCCCACTAGATCTAAGGGACCTTCCAGGCACATAGCTGGTTACAAGATCCCTCAAATATGAGGGACCAGTGCCCTGGGTGATGCGATGGCATGTACGTAATGCCTTAAACATCACTCTTTTCCTTACTGGAAGCCAGTGCAAAGTGTCCAAGGCTCGTTTGGAGGCTGCCCTCCGAGGATGCATAAGTAAAAGCCGTGCGGCGGTGTTCTGCACAACCTGCAGTCTTACAAGGCATTTAGCAGTGGCACCAAGTTAGAGTATGTTGCCATAGTCTAGGCGAGATGTGATGAGGGCGTGCACCAGCGTCTTCCTAGCCTCTATCGGAAGGAGATCCATCGTTTTGCATACATTTTTGAGGACTCCGAAACATTTCCCCACTACACGTCTAGAGTGCACTTCATAAGAAAGAGTGGAGTCCAGCCAAACCACAAGATTTTTCACCTGGGTGCAAGGTATAGGAGTAGGGCCCAGACTCAGAGGCCACCAAGCCAATGTCCAGCCTGACGAATCACCCCCTACCACAAGCACCTCTGTCTTGTTGTCATTGAAATTCAGGCAGTTCTTAGCCATCCAGGAGGCAAGCTCCTGCATGCATGCCCTGAAATTGGAGGCTACCACAACCGGTTTATCTATCTATCTATCTATCTATCTATCTATCTATCTATCTATCTATCTATCTATCTATCTATCTATCTATCTATCTATCTATCTATCTATCTATCTATCTATCTATCTATCTATCTATCTATCTATCTATCTATCTATCTATCTATCTTTCTCTCTCTCACTCTCTCTCTATATCTATATCTATATATATATATATATATATATATATATATATATATATATTCACTGAAAAAACCATAGGTTTCACACCAGTTATAGTTAGGAATTAGCATTTAAAAAACCTATTAAATTCACTGAAAAAACCATAGGTTTCACACCAGTTATAGTTAGCTGGAAATTTTACTGACATAAAACCATTGAAATTCCCACGTTATAGTTAGTCGGACTCACTATAACTTGCGCGTACAATGCACTGCTGATGACATCACATATTACATCACTCATGACATGGTCAGTGACATCACTCATGACATCACTGATGACACCATCCTTGTAACACAGTGACAGACCTCCTTTCACTGTAAAGTAACCTTTGAAACACATATTCAAAAATAGAAACTAACATTAACAAAAAAGTGGATATACCCATACCAGTTACAACAACCAATTCAGTAATTTCACCATCTATATACAAATTCACACATTCACCAACAGTTTTATGTATTCACTCATACATATACTCACTCATCATATGTAGTGATACCCCTATTCATTCTGTTACACACCGACAGTCATCAAATAGTTACTCACACACATACTCACACATGCAAATAAACTATTGAAAATCCATTTATTTGCATATACAGATTTACACACACTACCACCTTACTTCTAAGGAAACTTACACATATTTACCCTCTTAAACAATCACTTATAAAAACACATACTTATTTAAACAGGAATTCTTTCAATCTCTCACTCTAAGATATACTTACTTATATACATTAATGCTCATATATGCAAGTTTAAAACATATGTAGTTACTCATAAAGACACTAGTGAGACAGGCATTCACTCACTAACACACACATATACACACTCATCCACCCATACAGTCCTGCACATATGCTGTCTTCAAAACACATACAAACAGTAAGTCAGTCATCAACCCATGCAGCCACTTATACACAAAGTGAAACACTGATACATATATTACAAAATTAAAACATTACGCGTTAATATATGTATTCACTAAGATACAGTTAATAAGGCAGTTAACCAATCAATTCTTTTAAAAAAAACATCCATTTACACACTTATTTAACCATTTATTCTTCCATCGTGCTTTACAAATACATATATAAAACATATTTTTTTTGAAAAAGACACACATTCACTGGATGGTGTCATCAGTGATGTCATGAGTGATGTCACTGACCATGTCATGAGTGATGTAATATGTGATGTCATCAGCAGTGCATTGTACGCGCAAGTTATAGTGAGTCCGACTAACTATAACGTGGGAATTTCAATGGTTTTATGTCAGTAAAATTTCCAGCTAACTATAACTGGTGTGAAACCTATGGTTTTTTCAGTGAATTTAATAGGTTTTTTAAATGCTAATTCCTAACTATAACTGGTGTGAAACCTATGGTTTTTTCAGTGAATTTCATAGGTTTTTTAAATGCTAATTCCTAACTATAACTGGTGTGAAACCTTTGGTTTTTTCAGTGAATTTCATAGGTTTTTTTAATGCTAATTCCTAACTATAACCGGTGTGAAACCTATGGTTTTTTCAGTGAATTTCATATGTCTTTAGCTGAAAAAGGAATATTTTTCTAAAAATGAACACTATAATGTATATTGAGATAATATTTTTATTTTAAAATAGTATTTTTTTTTTTATATTTGACTCTGGTGCGCTCCCGGTGCGCGCACCGGTGCGCGTACCGGCAGCGCACTAACAAAAAAAAAGAAAAAAAAATAATGAAGGAGTAACCATAAGGAATGGTAACAGAGAGAGTGGTGTTAAGAGAAAGCAAATAAATAGCAGTGAATATAAGTAAAGAGGGGTGAAACAGGGTACATGTAAGTGAATAAGGGTAAGACATGGGGAGTAATAGAGAGAAAGAAGAGAGAGAGTAAAAGAAGGAGTGTCACAAAGGGACTAAGTAAACCAGTAAAAAAGGTAAGTGAAGGAGTGTGCATAGGCAGAAGTACTGAAAGAAAATGAATGTGGTAGGAAGTAAACATGGAAGAAAAGAATAAGTGAGGGAAGCAAAGTAAGGAAATAGGTGTGCGGTAGGGTGACAGAAAAATAGTGAAAATAAAACAAAAGGTGATAACAAAAAACATTTTACAAACACACTTACCATATAATCTATGCAAACTTGTATCTGTGAAAGATAAAGGAAAAAACATGTTATAATTACATAAAAATGTATAATAAAATAGAAGAAACAGTTCATGAGGTTTAAAAATCTACAAAAGTTTACTAAGAAATGAAGCAATAGTGAAGGATACAAAAACAGAAAGAAAGTAATGTAGAAAGAAAAAAAAAGGAAAAAGAAATAGTTAGAGAACAAATTCCTAAAGGTAAATAAGATACTAAAAGAATGTAAAATATCAAAAGAAAATGAGTAAAGATAAGAAAGTAAAAGAAAAATGAGTGAAAAGGAGAGAAATCTGATTGATAAACTATAAATAAAATAGAGGAATAGAAGATGATTGAGAGTGAGTGAAGTGAAGTCACAGAGTGAAGGGATGAAAGAAATGAAGTTATTATAGAACGATGGATAAAACAGGAGTGAGAGAGTAAGTACACAGAAAGAGAAAAGGAAGAACTAACTGAACTACAGTACAATGAGTGTGAAAGAAAAAAAAATTGAGAAAGAGAAAGAGGGTTAGGAAACTAAAGCAGTGGTACTAAGAGAATATGAAAAAGATAAAAAGTGGTGGAAGGAACAGAGGAAATGCAGATAGTTCCTATTAGATTAAGAAGTTGTGAATGAAGTGCAGTAAAGAAACAGTGATGAAAAAAGAGTGTAAATTAGTAAAGATAAGTAAATAAGGGTGAAAAAGAAAATGAGTGTATGACAATGTGAACACAATATAAATTACACAATGCAAACTACACAATAACTTCTACAATATGTTACATTATTTATTTTTGCTGTTCTCAGAATATATTGAATTCCACTTAAATTAGTGAGTTCAAAGTCTTCATCATATAACAGCGGGAAAAAAAAACACAATCTAAAAGATTGTGTTTAAAAAAACCCATTCAAACATACATCTCATATATGTACAATAATCTTTGATTCACTTACTTTTCCGTGAGGCCAAATAGAAGATAGTGAAGGTCCTTTTGGTGGAAAAAAACTCTGCTGTGCCTTATAAGTTCCATTTCATCAACTTCCTATGAAAAAAGATCTAAAAACATCATACCTTACACAATCCTCACGGCCAATTTGTGTCTGATATATCAGTATTTTTTTTTCTTTGAGATCCACTTAAAGTATCTACATGAAATAAATAATTTAAAATATTAGATTAACTAACTAACTAACTAACTTTTATTAACTATTCCCGTCTTCAAAGGCCAATTCCCTTTACTAAAACTTTGGTTTTAAAAACACTAGATAAGAATTTGTAGAGTCATAAGGCAAACGTTGTTTATAAGTTAAATGAGAATCATTGCAGTAACTCCATCCATTTTCAGATTTTAAGTAGCATGTATAATGTCCTGAGGTGGTCGAAGATCCATCATGATAAATAATAGCTTCAGTTGTAAAGGTCCTTCCAGAAATTGATAACTGAGAAGCCACAAAATTTTTGATAGAAGTTGTCAATTTAGTTCCATCAGGTCTACATCGTTGGAAAACTAAAAAGATATACTGCCCATACCTTTGTATAAATAATGTGGACAGCATTGTACAGTTACATTGGGTACACACCATATTATGATCTGCTGCTTTAACTAGATTTTTAAAAGACACTGATTTACAGTCTGGTAAAGTCAAATATATAAATCTTTCAGTGTCTATTCTGGTAGTACTTGATAAACTACAATTGTGGCAGTCATGCTGCCATTGATAAGAAAAACTGAAAAGATTATCTACATCTACACCTTCATCTTCCAAAACACCAAACATATACATTAAAAATTCCTGACAATCCTGCTGAATGTTCTGTGAACATTTATCTTGACCAGAACACAAATCTAAAATATTTCGAATTTCTGTTACACTTTCTATTTCTGCTGTAACACTGCTACATTTCTGAAACACAGAATTCAATAAACCACACAATCTTTGATCCCAATTTTCAACAATCTGTTCTTGTAAACTTTTAAGAAAAAAAACAACATTAACCACTACATTAGCATAGCAGTTGACACCAGAACTATTTTCAAACTGAAATCCAACAACATTTTCTCCACAATTCTTTTTCTTCCTGTTTTCAATTACAGTTTTCTCTACTTTTTGTCTTTTTGCAACTACCTCACTACAATTATCCTCATTTCTTCTTTTTCGGCCTACCACACGTTTTTCAAACAGAGGATATTGAGGCAAATGTGGAGCATACTCTCTTCTTAACCTATTGTATTCTTTAACACAATCTAGATCTGCATAAATCTTTGTCTCATCACACGCAATCAAGTACAATCCTGATAAAGTTCTGACTCGAGATAATGCCACATATGCCATACCCTCTTTAAACACAGATCTTCCAATGTTCACCAAAGCACTATCTACACTTAAACCTTGAGATTTATGAATTGTCACCGCATACGCCAAACAAACAGGAAACTGTTTTCGGCGAACATATAAGTCTTTTACAAGTAAAAATCTAGCAGAACAACGACTTATTTGTTGTACTTGTTCAATGCCATCAAATTTTTTAAAAAAAAATTCAATTCCATCTCTATTTCTGTAATTCACAAAATCAACAACATAACCCATTGCTCCATTTACCAGACCTCTTTCAACATTTAAATTCCTTCTCAAAATGATACGACAATTTAAACACACATTCAGAATCTTTTCAAAACCAGCTGTTTTTGAAATACTTTTCTCCAATGAATCCAATTTAGTTTTCAAATTTTCTGACAAAACAATTGTTGCACCCATATGCTCTATTTTATCTATTGCTTCCAGTTTCACAATCTCTTCATTTTCTAAGTCTAACATTTTTTTGTTGAAGATGGAACATTCTTGCAGAGTTGGCATCAAACATATCCCAGATTTCTTCTCAGTCATTTTTTTAAAAATATTCTCTGGAAGAATGTTTTCATTTGGATACAAATTTGAAATTAATCGACTATGCAAAGCTTTTTTCCCAAGCTCAGTCACTTTTCCAATTCTTACATCTTGTAGAATATTTTTATAATCTTCATCTTTGGCCTGTCGCATATTTTGAAGCAGTTCAGCATATTTGAAATTTAGCCATATATTAACATTTCCAATGCTTCCAAGGGACTTCCTGGTATCTTCATGTGTGAGCATTTTAAACACTGGTTGTCCTTTTACTGGAGTCAACTGCAATAGATCTCCAAAAACAATAATGTGTTTTCCTCCAAATAACACATCATAGTCTGTTTTAAGAATTTCTTGCATTCTCAAATGCACAAAAGCAAGCATTAGATTTGAGACCATGCTTACTTCATCAATGATAAGAAGTTTCATTTTCTTCAAGACTCTTGAAACTTCAGAACACGCATCTCCAGATAACTTGTTGTAATGCAATTTATTATCATGTTCAACTGGCAGCATCAATAAACGAAGTAGAGTAATCCCTTTAATGTTATGTGCTGCCAGACCAGTTGGAGCAGTTACAACACAAGACAGTGGTGAATCAGTCCTTTTCTGCAGATAACTTGCAACGGCTTTAATTAGAAAACTTTTTCCTGTCCCCGCTTCTCCACTTACGTACAGTCGGACAGGGTCAAATAATATACATGAGCACTCTTTTTTCTCATGTCTGAATCCATGTTCAATCTGCTCTGTGACTTCATCATATATCTTTTTCTGCTCAATGTTTAGTTGCTTTACCAAATCTTCTAAGTTAACTCCATCCTCTTGAGCTTGTTCCATAGCTCTTTCCACCTCATCCATGGCAGTGGCAGCTTCATTTTGGATAATTGGTCCTCCTAGTGGATCCTGGCTCAATGAAGTAGAACTCTGACTATCTTGAGAACTGTTTCTAGCTATCTCTTCAGCAATTGTGGTTTCTTGCTCCATTTCTTCATTCAACATTTGCAGATAATTTAGAAAAATAGGACATTCTATGGTATTCTTAGTTGCATTAAAAGAGTCTTCATAACAGAGAAAATCTCCAAGTAGTTCCTCTTCTGTACGCCATGGCTTAAAGAGTTGCAAAAGAGCTAAATAGTAAAATTCTCTTTTGTCTGGAACTTCACAACTCAATTTTCGATGATTAATCAAATGGCCTTTTTTCTGCTTCACTAGACATCCTTCATAGCCAATGAGTGCATATTTTCCATTATTGATATCTTCTGTGATGTTCCTCTTATAACTGTAGTTTTGAAGAACTTCATACAAACAAGTGTTCTCAAGGTGAGTACTTCTATTTGGATAGTATGTATCCAACATATTTGTCTTCAAAATATCTGTACTGTTTGGTTCTTTTTCCGCCAAATATTCAATTTCTTGTACAGATTTCAAAACTCGGTTTCGTGTTGCAGCAAGACCAAGACTCACCCAAATGATTGTTCTTGATTTGGCATAGAGACTTGCTGATGATAACCGATCAGAACATTCATATGCTCCAATTTCTCGATGCGAAAACATCTTTAGACTGAAACTGTATAATTTCTTGCTTAGACTCTTTTCATGTGAAATGTCCTCCCACATTTCCTTCAATTCTGTCTTTTCTTTTTTCGTGATGTAAGATGTCACATATCGAGCCACAGCAATAGAGTTGTCAGCAACAAACTGAATATCCATGTTAGCATTCCACATGGACAAAATCACTGGGTTGTAATCGTTGATGTACTTAGATTCTTCATTTCTTTTCAAATTGTATGTATTTTTGGGAGATTTCCTCGTCACAGTATGTCGTAGAGATGACATCAAATTATTTACTCTTCCCTTAGAAATCACTGGTCGAGGAAATGCAAAACGACATTTCGTGTAGTACTTTTCCTTGTTTTTAAATTTGCGACGACAGTACTTTCCACAACGATGAGATTGAAAACGTAAAACTTGTTGCCTTAAATTGTTTTCTTCAGTAGATTTTGGAACAGCACATGTTGAATACTCTTCAATGAAACTCATCACTGTTTCATCTGAATCTGATCCAAATTTGGGTGCATCTTTAATCCACAACAACATATGTATATGAGGAGCACCTCTCGCTTGATATTCCTTCCTCCAAAAGAAATCCAAAACCTCTCCAAGGGGAGGATTTTTTTTGTTGGTAATAAAAGACATCATAGCTTCAAATCTATGATTAAAATATCTGCAAACATTCACTGGATCTAAAGAACACAGTTCTCCTGGTGTTTTCAATTCTATATTTGGTATGTTTTCATTTGCCTCTCGTAGAAATTGAAGTAAATCGTCCCATGCATACTCAGCACAGCTAAGAGTGAGGAACCATGTAGGAGTTCCTAAGTTTCTTAGCATACATTTCAATTCTCCATGACGACGAAACCAATACTCGTTTGTTCCACGTTGACATGCCATGAGATTGATTAGCTGAGATTCCAAAATACTGTCTTGCAGATTAACTTTCTCCATAAAGTCCCTTGCACAAACATTCTGCAAATGAGGTCCACTTTTTAATATATGATTAACTGCATAAGAAAGCCCAGACAAATCACTTTCAAACAGTAGATGAAATAAATATGGAATGCATTGACGAAACCTTGGATCTTCTGCATATAATCTTAGAGTCCGGTATTCAGCAGCAGGAATTTGAACTGGTCGATCATCATATCGTCCACCACAACCTGTTGGAAATAATTGTGGAAAACAACGAGCTTCCAAACTTTCTTCCCATACACTAATGGGACTTCCTTTTGCTGCTTTCATTTGAAACAAGTCAATTGCATTTCCCATTACTTCTTTGGAATGCAAAGGATGAACAGTATAATGTTCATATATTTCTTCAGTTCTAGACACATCAACTTTTTCAATTTGACCAACTGAAGAATCACTATCTTCTTCTATAGCTGTTTCCTCTGCTCCAACACTTACATCTTTGTAGTACTCATTGTTTTTGACCAAATACAACGTTGCCTTCTTGACTTTTTTAACATCCACTAAATCTTGCCAGATTTTCTTACTCTTTGTTGGAACCCCATTAACTAGAATAACTAAAGGATCTTCTTCTACTCTTTCTACACCAATTGTATTAATATTTTTCTTTACATCTAGAGGCAAATAAACAACTCTTCCCTTTAATCCTCTCAGTAAATCTGATGGAGGCAATTTCCCTGTCTTAGGCTCCATGCGTACAATAGCCTGAAAAGGATGGACACATTGAATCAAAATAGATTCATAAGTATTTAGATCCATCAATTCAGAAGGAATATCTATCAACTGAAGATTATTATAAACTGCTCTAGCAGGCATTCTATTTTCATTTAATTTATTTGAAAAATAATTACAAATACGCTGATCCAAACTCAAATCAAAAGAATTCTCCACCAACAAATAACTTACAAAATCCTTCCATTCACTATTATTTTCCAATTCACTTTTTGCATATAAATCAACTAACCTAGTCTGAATCTTATAATGAGTCCGTCGACAACACACACAAGTTAAATTAGGCCTCTCACTTGATTTCACCTTAAACTTGATAATTTCCTCATCAAACTTTTCAATACTTGAAATTTGTCCATTATCTTCTGCATTACCATCCATTACTATATCTATTTCTACACTGTCCTCTTTGTTCCCAAAATAACAAAACTCAATTTCTTCACAAATAGTCTTCACATCCACTTCAGATCCATGCAAAAGAGCACTGTTTAACTGTTTAAGCTTAAGTGCGGGACTTTTTGCATAATACAACTTTCTCACTAATTTCCTCACGTTATTATGATGCACTGCTAACATCCTAAAATGATGAAAAACACTCCGACAAACTTTTCTAGAAAGACAAGCTAGTGAATGCCCATGCAAACCTGTGCTTTCTCTCACTCTGCAAGGATCTAACTCTTGCAGGATCTTCATTTTTTGTTTGAGACTTTTCTTACTATATGTACGTAAGAAATTTCGAAGCAAATCGATTGATTCCTGTCGCACACTACAAATACTACTGCATTTCCATGTGTACACTGGACCCTTAGTACGTCTCCCTAAAACTTCATCAGCTAACACCTCTTCTGCATCTCTAGATACAAGTTTCTCTTTTTCCATCACACAACTATCTTTCACCTCATATGCACGACCACTGGTGTCAACTGCATGCACCAAATCATTTTCCTGAAAGTAACTCTCCTCATTGAAAAAAGGCTCAGAACTTGAACTATGCATCCATTCACCAGAAAATACTTCACAAAAATTACTCCGATTAATAATTCTTTTCCATCTACTGTTCGATTTGAAAACATCAATGGCCTTATTAAGTGTCCTAATTCTATTGATTATTAAAATAAATAATTTTTTCTTAACTTCAAAAGCCTGATCAACAATCTTTTCTACACTTTTCTTTTTCTTGTAAAAAGCAGCTCTTAGTTTACTTTTCTTATCATTTTTTAGCAAATTTAAAACTACCCTATTGCGAAACATTCGCCTACGAATGTCCCTAAAAAGATTTACCCTTCTATTGCTATCCATTCTCTTCTCTCCTGCTCCAATGGAAACATTTTTTGTGGGCTTCTCCTTCCTTTTTAGATTTGTTGACTTTTTCTGTATATTCACATTAGCAATATCATTTTTTTTTCTACGACATATGTTGCGAAGAAAAGACTTAATTGGCTTACCAGAAGCTTTTCTGGTGTTTTTTGAAGTACTTGTTGAAGAGGATTCCATAAACTCTGTTGTTGATGTTCTCCTTTTCCGTATGTTATTTTTGATATTTCTTTGCTTTGAAGGCATTTTTGCTTGCTTTTCAGAAGTTGATTTGAATCTGTTGTTCTGTTAAAAAAACACATGAAAGACCACTATTAGCAAACAACAAAGTAATGTTAAAAAGCAAACAATATATACAAAAAATTGCAACATATTTAAGTTTATACAATAGCAACTCAGGGCTTTATTTATAAAGGCCTTGCACCACCAGTGCGTCACTTATTACCCATGTTTAAAGTGATGCATCAGCTGCACAAGGCAATCATAAAAAAGGGAAAAATGAAAATACCAATCAATTGCACCCAAAAATCGATTTTTGAATAACATGTAAGAAACACTGCGCAGAACCTATGTACAACCACTCAATATCATCAAACAAAGTCAGGGCCTTATTTATAAAGGCCTTGCGCCCCCAGTGCGTCACTTATTACCCATGTTTAAAGTGATGCACCAGCTGCACATGGCAATCATAAATAAGGGCCAAATGCAAATACCAATCAATTGCACCCAAAAATCGATTTTTGAATAACATGTAAGAAACACTGCGCAGAACCTATGTACAACCACTCAATATCATCAAACAAAGTCAGGGCTTGATTTATAAAGGCCTTGCGCCACCAGTGCGTCACTTATTACCCATGTTTAAAGTGATGCATCAGCTGCACAAGGCAATCATAAAAAAGGGCCAAATGCAAATACCAATCAATTGCACCCAAAAATCAATTTTTGAATAACATGTAAGAAACACTGCACAGAACCTATGTACAACCACTCAATATCATCAAACAAAGTCAGGGCCTGATTTATAAAGGCCTTGCGCCACCAGTGCGTCACTTATTACCCATGTTTAAAATGATGCACCAGTTGCATAAGGCAATCATAAAAAAGGGCCAAATGCAAATACCAATCAATTGCACCCAAAAATCGATTTTTGAATAACATGTAAGAAACACTGCGCAGAACCTATGTACAACCACTCAATATCATCAAACAAAGTCAGGGCCTGATTTATAAAGGCCTTGCGCCACCAGTGCGTCACTTATTACCCATGTTTAAAGTGATGCATCAGCTGCACAAGGCAATCATAAAAAAGGGCCAAATGCAAATACCAATCAATTGCACCCAAAAATCAATTTTTGAATAACATGTAAGAAACACTGCGCAGAACCTATGTACAACCACTCAATATCATCAAACAAAGTCAGGGCCTGATTTATAAACGCCTTGCGCCACCAGTGCGTCACTTATTACCCATGTATACAGTGATGCATCAGCTGCACAAGGCAATCATAAAAAAGGGCCAAATGCAAATACCAATCAATTGCACCCAAAAATCGATTTTTGAATAACATGTAAGAAACACTGCGCAGAACCTATGTACAACCACTCAATATCATCAAACAAAGTCAGGGCCTGATTTATAAAGGCCTTGCGCCACCAGTGCGTCACTTATTACCCATGTTTAAAATGATGCACCAGTTGCATAAGGCAATCATAAAAAAGGGCCAAATGCAAATACCAATCAATTGCACCCAAAAATCGATTTTTGAATAACATGTAAGAAACACTGCGCAGAACCTATGTACAACCACTCAATATCATCAAACAAAGTCAGGGCCTGATTTATAAAGGCCTTGCGCCACCAGTGCGTCACTTATTACCCATGTTTAAAGTGATGCATCAGCTGCACAAGGCAATCATAAAAAAGGGCCAAATGCAAATACCAATCAATTGCACCCAAAAATCGATTTTTGAATAACATGTAAGAAACACTGCGCAGAACCTATGTACAACCACTCAATATCATCAAACAAAGTCAGGGCCTTATTTATAAAGGCCTTGCGCCACCAGTGCGTCACTTATTACCCATGTTTACAGTGATGCATCAGCTGCACAAGGCAATCATAAAAAAGGGCCAAATGCAAATACCAATCAATTGCACCCAAAAATCGATTTTTGAATAACATGTAAGAAACACTGCGCAGAACCTATGTACAACAACTCAATAACATCAAACAAAGTCAGGGCCTGATTTATAAAGGTCTTGCGCCACCAGTGCGTCACTTATTACCCATGTTTAAAGTGATGCATCAGCTGCACAAGGCAATCATAAAAAAGGGCCAAATGCAAATACCAATCAATTGCACCCAAAAATCGATTTTTGAATAACATGTAAGAAACACTGCGCAGAACCTATGTACAACCACTCAATATCATCAAACAAAGTCAGGGCCTTATTTATAAAGGCCTTGCGCCACCAGTGCGTCACTTATTACCCATGTTTACAGTGATGCATCAGCTGCACAAGGCAATCATAAAAAAGGGCCAAATGCAAATACCAATCAATTGCACCCAAAAATCGATTTTTGAATAACATGTAAGAAACACTGCGCAGAACCTATGTACAACCACTCAATATCATCAAACAAAGTCAGGGCCTTATTTATGAAAGCCTTGCGCCACCAGTGCGTCACTTATTACCCCTGTTTAAAGTGATGCATCAGCTGCACATGGCAATGATAAATAAGGGCCAAATGCAAATACCAATCAATTGCACCCAAAAATCGATTTTTGAATAACATGTAAGAAACACTGCGCAGAACCTATGTACAACCACTCAATATCATCAAACAAAGTCAGGGCCTGATTTATAAAGGCCTTGCGCCACCAGTGCGTCACTTATTACCCATGTTTAAAGTGATGCATCAGCTGCACAAGGCAATCATAAAAAAGGGCCAAATGCAAATACCAATCAATTGCACCCCAAAATCGATTTTGAATAACATGTAAGAAACACTGCGCAGAACCTATGTACAACCACTCAATATCATCAAACAAAGTCAGGGCCTGATTTATAAAGGCCTTGCGCCACCAGTGCGTCACTTATTACCCATGTTTAAAGTGATGCATCAGCTGCACAAGGCAATCATAAAAAAGGGCCAAATGCAAATACCAATCAATTGCAACCCAAAATCGATTTTTGAATAACATGTAAGAAACACTGCACAGAACCTATGTACAACCACTCAATATCATCAAACAAAGTCAGAGCCTTATTTATGAAGGCCTTGTGCCACCAGTGCGTCACTTATTACCCATGTTTAAAGTGATGCATCAGCTGCACATGGCAATCATAAAAAAAGGCCAAATAAAAATACCATTCATTTGCACCCAAAATCGTTTTTTGTATAACATTTTAGAAACACAACACAGGACTTATATACTAACATACAATTTCACTTCTAAAACATAACTATCTGCTTCCAAATATTCTCCATAGAGCAAATAAGTCTCTATCTAAATTAAATAAATCATTACTTACCTTTACAAATGCTTTTGGAGATTGAGAACAGTGTCAGACACACACACCAATTTTTCTTTATCAGAGCAAAAGGTGTGCTCTCAATACACTGAAACCAAGACTGGCATAGAAAATCTCTATCTTTGTACACATATGCCTTAATTCAACCAATCAAAAGTCTTCCCTCACTATTTTCAAACCAACACCCATCCCCCTCTCAGACCTTTCTATCTGTTACCATAGCAACTCCCTCCTAACTGAACTCTAAGGTTCAAAAGTTTATCTTACAATGTTGCAAATTAACTCAGCAAGGATGTTTGACCTCTCAATACAGCAGCCTATCCAGGGTATTTTTGCTTTTGGTGACTTTTTTTAAACCATTCAAATTGCTTCTTTCACACAACATAACCATGCACCCTAACTTTCAGGTTTCAACTATCTGAATCCACCAATCATTGCTTGTGATTCAAGAGCAGGGAAACTACACAATTATTTTTTTGTAAACTCCTACTGTTCCAACTGCCATTTCATTCCCACACTTCATCTGAATGGACCAGAACCTTCTCACATCATGTATTCTGTCTGGATTATTGGACATAGCTACATCCACTGGGCTCAAAGGTATGCAGCTAGCAGAAATTTTCATAACCTTGATTTATCAAATGTGGAAATCAAGTGGATTGGCCACAGAGGATTAAAATGTCACCAATTGATACCATTGGTGAAAACCTTTTTGCATCTGCCAGAACCTGACCTTATAATTGTGCACTGTGGTGGAAACGATCTAGGCACATTGACTGGGGTAGGTCTGGAAATGCTTTTAAAGGACACCTTTCATCAATTGATGATACTTTTTCCCCAAACTGCCTTGGTATATTCCAATATATGCCAAAGACAGAAATGGAACTGGTCCAACCAATTTTGTCCACAATTTGAGAAAGCACGGAAACATGTGAATAAATCTGTTTCTGCTTACATGAGAGACTATGGAATGGGTTCAATATACAATAATAACTTGCGTTACAACATGCAAGACATCTACAGAGGAGATGGAGTGCACTTCTCAGATGAGGGGAATAGAATATTCCTCCTGAATTTAAGAATGGGTATTGGAACCTACTTGTAGGTACCTAAATCAACCACAGAACCCAAAAGCTCTTTTCAGAGCTACCCTACCTCTGATCATTCAAAACGTTTATCTTTTTCTAACTTTTTTCACTATTTTTCACCAAAGTACGCTTTCCGGTACGCTTAACGGTGCGCGTACCGAGCGCTCCCCCAGCGAAAAATATTACATTTTTTTTTTGGTTTTTACCTTTATGAGCCTCCTAAGACCCCCTCAGAAAACCTAGAGGGTCAAGAAGTCTCTACTGTGCCCCCTTCTAGCCATACCGAACATTGATTGCCCTCCATCTTGTGTCTCGATTGTCCCGAAACACAAAATGGAAGACTCCCGTTACGCTGCCGGTGCGCGCACCGGAGCGCGCACCAGTAAGCGCACAATAAAAAAAGGTGGGAAAGTAATTAACGGAAAACCCAATGGAGACACTTTCATCAAATATAGAATACGCCCTACTACATAGCAGTCCCTACCATTTGCCCAAATTTGGTGAAATTCCATTGAGACATTTAGGCTACAGGCCTGTCTAAATATCCTGAGGTAAATTACATGACAAAAACACACTTGTAATGTTAGAATTTACAACCAATTAAAAAGTTTCTTTCATTTTCTACGATTATTTCCTGACGTTTGATTGGTTAAGAACAAGAATATATATAAAAGAAGAGAGGGAAACACAGCCATTTTGACTACTGCTTCCAGAAGTACATTTGAAAACAAATATCACTGACAACTTCAACTGACTTCTCTAAGGTAAGTTGTTATTATGGAAGTATATTGTACACTTTAAGTTAATTTCTGAAAAAATATTCTGTTAGTTATATGCTATCCCTCTTTAATAGTTATAGATAGAGATAGACTTCTCTGTAATAGTTATGAATTGAGTTAGGCTTCTCTGGTATACAGTACCCTAACTCTACTAATATAGTTAATTTGTATGCAATTTTCAGAAAGAAAATGGAAGGAGAAAATCAGGCAAATGATTCTTCAATCAAAGTAAAGGTGGAAAAACCAGAACATCAAAAAGATGAAGTTGATTTCATGAATGACTCTTTGGATCAACAGTTTATAGAATGTTTGGAACAAATGGAATCATGTACTAATAATTATGAGGAAATTCCGGACAATATTATGTTAGAAATTTTATTAAATTATGAAAAAGTATCAGAGGAATAAATTTATATTTAATAATTTCAAATTGTTTGAGACAATATTCATTTTTATATGTAATTCATAAAGTGAGTGCTTAAAAGATCTGTTTCTGCTTTCCAGACAGACTATGTTATAACTTCCATATACCACAAGAAATACAATAACAACATGCAAGATATCTACAGAGGAGATGGTGTACATTAAATTAAAGTCTCTGCATTGGTACCTACATGTAGGTACTTACATAAAATAAAAAAAACAATTAATAAACATACAATTTTTTAAAGTGATTATTTTTCCATAGTACCCTCCTTGGAGCGCTCCCCGGTGCGCTCCCCGGTGCGCGTACCGGGCGCTCCCCCCGCGAAAAACGCAAAAAAAATTTTTTTTGAGGCCCCGCGGGGCCCTTTAATGGCCCCCATATCAAACCTAGGGGATCAGGGGGGGTCTACCCTGCCCCCTTATGGTCAATTCCCCCCTTTGTTGTTTTAGCCACCTCTTATGACTAGATTTTACCAATAGACAAGATGGCGGCCGCTCCGAACTGTTTAGAATGTTTACAGACAACTGAGATCCAATCAGCTTTCTGCGCGCAAGTCGCGTGTCGCGCCCGGTGCGCTCCCCGGTGCGCGTACCGGAGCGCGGCTACAGATATATATATTTTTTTGAACCTAAATTACTCAAAATCCACTGGAGCACATATCTTGAGACATAGCAAAGGCACATCGGGCTACCAGTCCCTACAATTTTGCCAAGTTTGGTGGAAATCCATTCAGCCGTTCGGGCTAAAAGTGAAATCGACCGCCCTATGGAAATTAACATGGGGAAAACGCGTTTTGGGACCCCCCTTTTATCTCGGCCCCCACTTGACGAATCCCCCCCAAACTTTTAAGGAAGGACCGGAGCTCGACGAGGCCATTTTCAGGAAATTTTCAGGCAGATTCGTCAACCGGTGCCAAAGTTATTCCAAATAGAATTTTGAGATTTAACATTGAAAAAAATCCTAACTATAACTACCTACTGGCGACCGCCAGTAGGTAATATATATATATATATATACATCCACTTTGCATCGTCTTGACTTTCTGGCACATATGGTGCTCTGAGGAGGTGTGATTTGTGAATACGGCAGGGCCACGCCGTTTCAGATCATAGCAGTGTCCACACACACTCACGGGTATCGTTGATCTCCAGTTCTTTATTTTTCTGGCAGCAACATTTTATGACACTTCAATGCAGCCCAACGCATTTTTGTCTCTCAAAGACCTTGGTCACAGGTAAATTAAAGCGCAGCATTTCAATCAGCTTTATATGCATTCAAGGATTGGTTACATCACTTACTTACGTGCATTAGGGTGTATAAAATAACATGAATTTGTCAGCATATGTGTTTCACTTTTTGGTTTTACGATTTGAATTGACCCCTTGTTGCTCCTATGATAATTTTGGGCTAGTGTAATTGTTATCACCATTCAGTGGTGCATCAAACAGAGTTAATCATGACTTTTGTCCCACTATTGAGGTAGTGTGTAATGACATTGGCTGTCGAGTTAATTCATCATGAATGAGATATTTACAGATTTAATACCGCAATTTCAATCTTTTTGGATAGTCCCTTATTATGCAAAATCTCGCCCTATATTTGGCTTACTATATCTGTGTGTCTTTTTCTAGATCTGTGGGAACTAGATACACGAATTTTCAAGAATTGAAAAACCTCTTTTTGGACAGTCATTATTTGTATAGAGTCACAACAAGTTTACAGGGCCACTCTTTGTCAACCATGGAACACAATTAAAATCTAGGTGCAGTGAGGATCTCTGGTGAATTAAAAGTGCCAATTAAATTCCTGGTGAGAAGGGATGAAAAACCTGACTTCATCAATTTATTCACAAGGGTAAAAGTTCTTAATTTATAGATGTGAATGCATTTCTTCATCTTGTTTCAACCTATTTGGGGTTAACTTGCGGAATGCATGAGTGTGACGTGATTCTTTTTGTCTTAAAATTCGTTCTCTGTCACCACCTCTCGTGTGGCGCTCTACTGTTTTCACCAAGTGGAATTTAAGTTTTTTCCAATTTCCTCCGTTGAATTTTTCTATGTGTTTTGTAACTGCATTACTTTCGTCAGTGTTAATTGTCGACCTCATATGTTCCATAATGTATTTTTTTTAATTCACAAATTGTACTCAGCACATTTTTGAGGTTTCAGGGACAATCGATGATGTAGATGACAAACTGACTCTTACATGAGATGAATTGCTAATTTTTCCAAATTTTCTTGCTGGCCATTCGAATCTCCTTAGTGTTCTTTGCAATCTGACAACCTTGCAGTTGGTATATTGTAGAAACCCTTTGGTTTCAGCCATGTGTCTTGTTTCTTCTTAGCTTTGAAGTGGCTGTTGACCAATTGGTCTTTCAGATTCCTTGCTCTCCGGAAAGTGAGGCTTGGATGGTTTACCACAGTTTAAGAAATGGTTGGATCCAAATGCAGTATGTTCAAGTTTTTAGGTAGGATACTCATGATTTTGTTTTGATTCAGTACAGTATGTAGTAATTAGTATGAAGTAATTAGGCAAATGTTTTCTTTAGTTTTCTCTTTGTGCAATTCTTTTCTTTGTTCTTTAATTATTTCCAATTGTGATTAGGTTCAGGTTATTAGTAAGCAAGTTGCTATTACTTTTTAGTTGTAGTTTCTTTTTTGAAGCGGTCTGCTGACTGTGTTTACACCATTCCTCCTCTTGCGAGCATATCCATCGTATCCTCAAAAATTCCCCTGGGGGGGATGTTATAAATCAGTGTGCTTTTGTGGAAACTCCTTGAATGGAGTGCTCTCTGAGAGCTGTCCAAATCTGATGTCTGTATGAGTGAAACACTGTCCCATCGTGTTGGGTATTGGTCAGAGTTATTGCTCGTATGTGAGCTGGGCAAATACAGCATTATTCTGTTCACCTATCAGGGTACCTATTAGGCCTTTAATGTCCCCTATATCGTGTGTGATTCCTGCTGTGTTCTTTTCAAAGCAGGTTATCCACTTCCCTACCCCTCCAATACAGATGGAAGCTTATTCCTAAGTGCATTAAGGCCCACGGGATATAAACAATTCCTGCTGTCCCCGCTGAAGCAAGGGAAATTCCCTTGCTGCTGAAGGGGTAATGGGCTTGTACTCTGTGTATTTTTCCCACTTTGCGATACATTGCAGCATGTAGAGGATGTCCTAGTCTGGGTTTCCCCCTTCATGCTGAATGTAATGCTCTGCCATAGCCATGTCTTCTGGTGCAAAAGACCCTTCTCGTGGCTAGGGCCTAGCATACTTGCCCTCTCCCCTTGTGCATTGGGCTGGCAAAATAAAAAGATGGTTCCGGTAAAATGCGCCTCCCCCTGACATTGTTTTCTGTTTCTTGGGAGGGGCTACATCTCAGTGCTAAGTTTATCTTAATTTTGAAGCATCAAGGTTCAGTGATTATCAAATGACCTTGCCTCCTGATCTCCTCGACTTCCCTATGTGTCAGAGATTTGGACATGGGAGGTGGTCTGCTGCTCGTTGACCCTAGACTGCCAAGTAGCCTCCTATCATCCAGTTCCTGCTTCCTTCACCCTCTGTGCCTTGCCTCACTTCTCTCTTCCTCTTCCAGGGCATGGCTAGTTCTCCTCTCTTCACTGAGTCTCCCTTCTACATCCCTGCATGCAGATCTGCCTACCTTTGTCCTGGACTTTCCTGTGCTCCGTCCACTGGGTGTCTCTTCTTCTACCACTCTTATGTCTCCAACAGCTTCGAATTTACTTTCTGACCTCGAGGAACATTAACTTCTGTTGTCGCCGAGCCCTGCGGGATCGCTTTCTAGAACAGCTAAGAATCACCTATATAGCCACACTCCCTCTTCTGACCCTGGCCGGGATGAGGTCCAGCTCCGCTGTGGTGCACTGCGAGTTAGTTTCTTGAGCGGATGGCCTTGGACCGGGGCAGGTATAGGCTACGTGAAGTGATTATGGTGAGGGTGATTGAGATTCACCACTGTCTATAGATATTTCACTTGTGCTGGATTCCTTTTTGTGGGTTTATTCTCTACTTTTACTATGGTGGGATTACAGTACCCCAAGGCTGGTGTTGCGGGTGTAACCACACACATGCCGTGTATGGAGGGGGCGGTCCTGAAGTCTCAACAGTGGGTGATCTGTGGGGTCCTTTGTTGCCCTTTCTTCGAGCAGAGTCCAGAGCAGAAAAGTTGCCTCCCTCTGTTACCTCTTATGTCCTTTATGTTTGGGAATTATGTGTGTTTTGGTATGCTAAATTATTTTGGACTTGAAAGTTCCCTCCTTAGGCCGCAGGTGCATTAGTGCTTTGGTTTTCAAGTGCCACTCTTGGCAATATTTACTAATTTCTGTCCTTTTGTTGGGGAATTCTCCCTGCATGTGCTCTAGAGGAGTGCGCGCTGGGAGTAGGCAGGTCCACTATGGCGAGTTTTGTCAGAAGCAACAGACTGAAACTTGTATGGAAAAAGACAGTTCACTTTTCAACCTGAGGGAATCATAAACATTTCAAACACAATAAAACCTTTCTTTGCTTTATATTAGCAATAACAGTGGGAAGAGGCTGGTGACAGTCGAGAGAGGCAAGACATATAATGAGAGACGGTGAGCAAGAAAACACAGAGTGTGCGTATTTGTTGGATACGTAAAGCAACCATCAAGGAATCCTGTGCACCCAAGAGAGTGTGCATCTTGAAAGACTCAGGGTAGGCATGTGTGTGGGTTATAAATTAGGAACATGGTGTCAATACACACAAAAAACAGAGTGCAAGTATGACCAGAATTCACATATGAAGCACTCCCAAATAATAACACACACAAGAAGATGCACATTTTGAGAGAGGGGTGAACAGTGGAAAAACAATCAAATTCTGAGCAAGTAGTTTATTCACAATAGATTTATTCTGGATACTAGGGCCATAAAAGCATAAATACAAAAATATTAAAACATAATAAAATCAATACAACTGTACAGATAACATGAAACGACACAGTACATATCCATAAAGAAGAGTAAAAGATCTAATATTTGCAGTATAGTAAAATAGTCAGCATAATACATAAATTAGCAGATCATTTTGCAAAGTTTCCATATTGCACCCAGAAACATAGCCTCTTAGGCAACAAGTCAATGACTAAGGTCTGATCTCAAAATTCTATGGGGCACAAGATGATTACAGACACCGAAGAGCCGAAGAGTCTGCAGGTAGGGACAAGCTAAAAGCTGCATGGGTGAGCATAGACTGGACAAACAAAGAAAACATGGGCCACACTCTCCACTGAGGCTGCTTAAGCTGGACACATGTCTCTTGACCCAGTGGACCACCTTGCAGTAAAAGATCTCAACATTAAGGTGCTCACACAAAACTGAAAATATAACTTGCGATCTAAAGGAGCAGTGGCCATGCCCCAAAATGGCTCATATGTACTCACAGTCTTGATGTAAAAAAAGTTGAGCAAATAGTCAATACACACAAGAAAACAGAGAGTGCACATATGACCAGAGTTCACATTTGAAGCACCCCAAATAAAAACATTTCCACAAGTAAATGCCCAGTTTGAGAGTGGCGTGAACAGTGGAACAACAATTAAATAAATGACTAATTTTCCCTTGTCATCGTCTGTCAAAATTCCCCCACCCGGCCCCACCGCTCTTACCTGCAAGGGCCGCGGCTGCCTCCAGGTCAATCTGACCAGGAGTGTCACATGACTAGTCCACAATAAATACTAATACATAAATTGTACCTCCAGACCACTTATATCTATGAGTGCTGGGTGAAGCTATTTCTACGCTTCCTGCTTCTGTTTGCCATGCTTTGCTGTTTGCATTATTTACCTTTTCCAATGGCTGTCTGAAGACAGATCCAGCCCACCATGGGCCGGCAGCCTTGCAGCAAAGAGAGGTGCCTGCTGCACCTCTCTCTTTCAAAATATGCACAGAGTAGGCTCAGGCTGCTAGATCCTCCCATCCTAAGGCTGCAGACTGGGCATCTGATGTGATCAACTCCTACCTGGCTCACCAAATGTTAAATCAAGTTCTGACTATCAAAAGTGAAAACAGTAAGGTTTGGCAATCAGGACCAGTTTAAGTTCAATTTAAACAATATCGGCCGGGAAGAGCAGCCCCATCTCTTACAGTTGTGTGCTGGAATTCAACTTGCACTAGGACATGGCATGCTTTAAACTGTACAGCGGGTGTAAAAAAGAGATGCTCAACCCCCTTTGGCGGGAGATACTGGTACAGTGGGATATAAATTGTGTATTTAGATGCATGAGCCCATCCTGATAGAAGGGGTCATAAATACCAACTGAAGGTCATATTCTGAGGTTGTCCAGGTGGCCTGGTGTATTGTATAGGTTATCTAGGGTGATGCTTACTATTGGGCATTGTATTGGCCTTATCCGATTAATGCAACTGACCGGCTGTTCTGCTATCACATCCTTGGGCTGATTGCAGGCTCTCTGCTGTGCCTTTTTTAGTGTTTATGAGTGTGTGCATCTGACTTGTTTCTTTAGGCATTACATCCTGGAGCCATGTGTAATTTATTGCTGCAATCTTTCAGGTGTGTTTGAGGCTCGATCCATATCTGGCATTTTCATCAAAGGAAGAGTTAGGGGTTGAGAGAGGGCAGCTGGGTTATATTGATCTGATAAAGGGTCACTCTGAAACTGTAATGAGTGTTTTATTGTGAATGTGGGTAGCACAGGCAACAGTTGCTCTGGGGTGTGCTGGACTCCTAAAAGCAGGACTTTTTAATAAATACATCTAATGCTAACACTTCAATACTTGAGTCTTTTCATTTCTGTTCTCCCCTCAATTAAATGAATGGGTTAATTTGTATAACTACAGTATTACACATGCCTGTGACAGCTTACCACCAGTTACCATGGTGCTAGGGAAAAGGAGAAAATAGTTTACAGAGGAGCTAAAAAACTCAAGTGTGTTCTTTTATCATAAGTGACATGTCTGGTGTAGATTGTGTTAAAGAGTTAGCTAGTGGTTAAATTTACAGATTATGTTACAGTAACAGTTATAATGTCAGGAACACATAAATAAAAAAATGATTATTCAAATACACAAATTCACACAGCCACTCACATAATATATATGACAAGTAGTATCACTCATTAGTCACACACCTTGTATACAAATGTAACTTTTGGAGTAGCTTAGTATATATGTTTAACAATCATACACTCTTGGAAAACACTTATATCCACTTGATGATGCCATGAGTAATGTCATTGAGATGTCATTAGTGATGTCACTGTCCATGTCAAGAGTGATGTAATATGTGAGGTTGTAAGCAGTGCATTGCTTGGGTGTAAGTTATAATTAGCTCAGGTGACTATAACTTCAGAATTTCAATGGTTTTGTATGAGGGAAATGTGAGCCTAACTTCAACATCCTTGTAACCTTTGTTTATTTCAGTAAATTTCAAAAGTTTTTAAAACTGTTTTTCATAACTGTAACCTCTAACCTTTGATAGTGGGTGTGTGAGTTTCTGTGTGCGTTTGCAAGTGATTGTATGAGTGTCTGTGTGGGCCTGTGAGTGGTAGTGAGAGGTTTTGAGTGGCTGTGGGGGTCTGTAAGTGGGTGTGTGAGTGGTGCTGTTGGTTTTGGGTATTTGCATGCTGAAGGTGCTTAAATGGGAGAACTATGCACTCTGCTCTCATCAGAAAATGACAAGAAAGAAACCACTCATCACAGTGAACCAAGTTTGTAAGTGCTTCCTGTTAGGTTTAATTTAGGTAAAATGAGCTTCAGGGCCACAATGGTACCACATTTTAGGCTTTAGGAGTCCACACGTTTGTCAAAAATGCAGTACTTTCTACAGAATAATTCGTATGTTCTCTCTCACTGGGTAAATGTCTAGTGGACATTGTACACTACAGCTGTGTAATGAGTATGGGTGAGTGAATGGGTATATGAGTGGTTGTATAGGTGAATAAGTGGGTGTGTGAGTAGCTGTATGGGGGAATATGTGGTTGTGTGAGTGGCTGTGTGGGTGAATGACTGGTTGTATGAGTAAGTGTGTGGGTGAGTGACCCATACGTATTTCTCTGTGTCTTGCATTGTCATTTGTTCAGTGGGTTTATACCTGTATATTTATATTTCCACATTTATTTTTGTTGTGAATTCATTGCAAATTTGTCATGATTTGGATGAGAAATATTGCGGTACATATGTTCTGGTTTTGTGAAAGTCGCGGAGATAGCATGTGTTTGAAAAAGTGTAAAATATGTACATACACATATTGTAAATTAATGTTTGACAACAGCTGTTTACTAATATTGTGTTTCAACTTGTGATTCTGTAATTAATAATAATGTAAAACACTTTTTAATGGTATATCATGTCATCATACCGCTGCCTGTTTTTGCGATGACGATGGCGTTCGCAAATAACCATTTGACCTGGTAACAGGAGAGATATGATTGGAGAAGACACTTTTCATTAACCTTCAAAGGAATTCCCAACTATTCCTTCCTTCTTGAGGCTTCCAGTTGGTATCTGGATCATTGTAGGAGGTGTGGTGTTCTTTAAGTACAGAACTCTGGCTTCTGTATTTTGTTTGTCATTTTTTCTAAAGTAAAACGGCATCAGGAAGAGGGGAGGGGCAGGAATTCCATCAAGAAGCTGAGGAGCAGGAGGTACCAGCATGACCAGAAAACTCTTCTGATGAGCAACCAGCACACAAGCAACAAAGTGCAGCCTGGGATTATTTGCAAGATTTATAAAGTGCTCCTTGTGCAACAAAACACTATCAAGGGCACTGCAAAAAAGATCCTTGTTGTACAACATGCATGTTGTACCACTTAAAAAAACGTATCAAAATGGCAAAGAACGAGCAAGCTGAAGAGGGGCTATCAACCTCTAGGGCTGCACCACCTGCTTCTGGAGAGCAAGTATCTGCGGAAGTGGAGAAACAGCTGTCCCAAATATCTCACAAATTAAAACGCATCAGAACATTTTGCCTTCGCTGCAACACTACTCTCACAGCCGGCCAGCAGTCTGTTGATGCAATTTTGGAGACAGCAAGAAAGCATAGCTGTTAATTTTTTTAATAATTTACACCCATTTTTCTACTGCTGCGATTGCCTATTTTGGAAATGCCTTTTGGGTTGATACATCCTAAATAGCTTTTCACTATTTGCAAACTAATACAACCGGTAAAACCCTTGATAGATCTAGCCCAGTATCTTTTGGTGACACCCCGTATGAGCAGTTGTGTGTATGAATAACTAACTGCATGAGTACCTAAATGGGTGAGTGAATGAGTGTGTACGTAGTTCTATGAGTGAGTCAGTGGCTATGTCAGTGTTTCCATCAGTGTGTGTCTGGCTGTGTCAGTGCCCATATTATTGTGTGCATGGGTGTGATAGTACATACAAATGTGTTTTCCTGGGTGTATACACAAGAGTGTGTCTGGATGTATCAGTGAATGCCTTGGTATGTGTCAGGTTTTCTACTGTGTATAGACGCCGTCCGCCTAATGTGGGAGAAGTGGCGTCTACACGGAACAAACTCTAGTTCCCAGAAGGCTGGGAAACGACGTCACGTTTCAAAATGTCGGTCACGCACCATCCCGGAAATAAACACTGTTGGCACTCATTTGCGGTGCCGATAATTTTTGCCTTGACGAACCGGTGAGGAGAGGTAGTGGTAAGCTCCATATGGAAAAACTTTATCCGAAGCTGTTTCTGTTTGTTCTCACCCTGTGCTGGGTCGGGTGAAAGACTTTGGGAACGAAGCTTAAGTGCATTACGGACGTGTGCACTAAAAAGGAACTGTGATTGTGACTTTGTGAGTTAACAAGACTTTTTTTGCGCCTATTCCCGTTGGACGAGACGCTGTTCCGCGTTCTCACTGCGGGGATAGGTTTTGGTGTGAATTTAATTTGAGTTAGAGTATTGCTTTCTACTCCACTATCTTCTTGCACGTTTTTTGATATAGATACTGTGAATAGAACTGGCTATTCAATCTATGGGTGTGGAAGGAGATTTTGTGTTTTGTTAAACACGAGGGTGCCAAGAATCGTAATCCTTCCTTAAAAGGAGAGAACTCAATCCTCTGGCAGGAAACAGAGACAAGGGTGAATTCAACCTATACTGTTGTATTATCATTTGTGATTCCTTCTTTCATTTCATCATTATTATGCACTTTGTATTTTGACTATACAGGGGAGACGCTAAACGGGTTCTTGATCTTGGGAATAGAGCTAGCCTAAAGAAGAACACTGTATACGAGTGGTAGGTAGTTTGAAATGAGGAAGTAACATAGTTTCTTATGTATTCAGATGTTTATTGTGTTCCTATGTGCTTGTTGTTGCTGTTGGCTTCCTTTCCCAATCACGGCCCTCATCATTCCTCCCCAAATACAAAGATCCTTATATTTCCTTCACAGGTAGGGGCATAGAACAAGGTTGTGGATAATGGAAAGGATTGTAGGATATTCCTTTGTGGGGTTGAAGGGGGGTGTTTTCTAACTCATTGTCCTTGTCGTTTCAGATCTCCTTCCCAGCTGTCCCCTTCCTTTCCTGCCTTCACGGGACGATCTTGGTAGTCTGTATTACTTGTTTCAGACTCTAGGAGAGTCGTGTGGGGGAGGGTATAGGACAATTAACACAGCCCCGAAGAGAACCAACGCCAGACCTGACAGAATTATCGGCCCACGATTGTTCTTCTCTTCTTGGCTGTGTTGATGATATCATGGCCACTATAGATGATGTATTGGCAGCATTGGTTTTGGTGCAGATGGAGCTAGCAGCCTCCAACAGGGAGGTGGCGGCCTCTAGAACCGAAACGGCACAGTTGAGGGCCAGACTGGACCGAATGCAGGGGAACCCATTTGATGCTGGGTCTAGCCCTTCTCCCTCCACTTCGGTAGTGGTAGAAATGCCTACGCAGATTCCTTTAGTGCCTCCAGAGCGCAGGTGGGAAGCCACCAGAGTATTACACCCCATCGCATTCATGTCGAGGAAACTCAGTCCCGCTGAGACAAATTATACCATTGCGGAAAAAGAATTGCTGGCCATACGTGATGCGTTTGTGGAATGGAGACACTGGCTGCTGGGTGCTGCTCATAGGGTGACAGTTTATACGGACCACAGGAACCTTCAGTTCTTACGTGCGGCCCGTCACCGTACACCAAGACAACTGCGATGGATGCTATTCTTCGAGGAATATCATTTCATCGTCACGTTTAGACCCGGCAGTGAGAATAAAAAGGCGGATGCCTTGACGAGACAAGAGAATTCAGCAATGCATGCCGTAACACCTAGCAGGTCCATCCTTGATCCCGCCAAAGTTGTGGGTGTGCCTCAGACGGGAGATTTTCTGCAAGATATACGTAAAGGAATCCAAACCTGTGTGTGGAGAACGTGGCTTCGACATCATCCGGAGTGGAGGTTGAGACATGGAGTGCCTATGAGGGGATCTCAAGTGCTTGTTCCTACAAGGACTCTGCAAAAAACGGTATTTACTTGGTGTCATGAAGCGCCTTGTGCCGGTCATATGGGATCGGTTAAAACCCTTGAAAAAGCCTTGAGGCAGTTCTGGTGGCCTTCGATAAGGTGTGACTTAAGGCAATGGGGAAAGAAGTGCACGACCTGCGCCCAAATGAAGTCCGACCATCAACGACCACAGGGACTGTTGCATCCTTTGCCGACCCCCGAAACTCCATGGGAGAGGTTTTCAGTCGACTTTATTGTCGGGCTCCCTAAGGATCAGGTAAAGACAGCTATACTGCTGGTGGTGGACTATCTGACCAAGATGGGGCATTATATAGCATACAATCGGGTCCCTACGGCTGGTCGTTTGGCACATCTCCTTTTGGAGAACTTCGTCAGGATACATGGTCTACCCAGAGTGATAGTGTCGGACAGGGGGGCTCAATTTACTGCCCGAATCTGGAAGACATGGTGTTCTGCTTTACAGGTGTCCCCTTCCTTGTCTACCAGCTTTCATCCCCAAACTGATGGTCAGACTGAAAGACTTAATCAGACCCTGAAGCAGTATCTGCGATGTCATGTCCAGACTAATACTGACGCGTGGGTGGATTGTTTGTGGGTGGCTGAGGTGGCATATAATAGCTCGCAACATTCCTCCACGCTTCATTCTCCTTTTTTTTGTACGTATGGTCACCATCCTAGAGTCAGTCCCTTGTTGCTCCCGAACGATAATGTCAAGCTGCCAGACGTCAGGGCCAGATTGCTGCGCATATGCCGAATACTCTCGGAGACGCGCAGGAATCTGGTCCAGGCTAAGAGAACATACAAGCTGCAGGCGGATAAACATCATAGCCCTTCCCCTGTGTACAAGAAGGGAGACCAGGTGTGGTTGTTTACACGGAACATCAAGTTCAGGAAACACAGTGTGTTCAATCCTAGATTCATTGAGCCATTTCGGGTTGAGAAACACGTAGCTCCTGTGTCGGTTAAGTTGAGATTGCCTGCCCATCTGCGGGTCCACCCTGTCTTTCATGTATCCTTATTGAAGCCCTCTTTTTGTTCCGTCCGACGGGCTTCATGGCCGATCTGGGTTCAGCAGGATCGTGAATATGAGGTACGATGGGTTCTGGATTCAAGATGGGTGAGGGGACGTCTGCAATACCTGATTTCCTGGAAGGGCTATGGCCAGGAGGAAAATTCATGGGAACCGGAGCGTTTGGTTCATGCTCCTCGGTTGGTTGCGAAGTTCCATCAGCTGTTTCCAGGGAAGCCCGCTGCTGGGTGGCGTCCCTTGTGAAGGGGGATGTACTGTCAGGTTTTCTACCTTGTATAGACGCCGTCCACCTAATGCGGGAGAAATGGCGACTACACGGAAGAAACTCTAGTTCCCAGAAGGCTGGGAAATGACGTCACGTTTCAAGACGTCGGTCACGCACTATCCAGGAAATAAACACTGTCGGCACTCATTCGCGGTGCCGATAATTTTTGCCTTGACGAACCGGTGAGGAGAGGTAGAGGTAAGCTCCATATGGAGAAACTTTATCCGAAACTGTTTCTGTTTGTTCTCACCCCGTGCTGGGTCAGGTGAAAGACTTTGGAAACGAAGCTTAAGTGCATTACGGACGTGTGCACTAACAAAGAACAAGGTTTTTTTGCCCCTATTCCCGTTGAACGAGACGCTGTTCCGCGTTCTCATTGCGGGGATAGGTTTTGGTGTGAATTCAATTCGAGTTAGAGTATTGCTTTCTACTCCACTACCTTCTTGCACATTTTTTGATATAGTACTGCGAATAGAACTGGCTATTCAATCTATGGGTGTGGAAGGAGATTTCGTGTTTTGTTAAACACAAGGGTGCCAAGAATCGGAATCCTTCCTTAAAAGGAGAGAACTCAATCCTCTGGCAGGAAACAGAGACAAGGGTGAATTCAACCTATACTGTTGTATTATCATTTGTGATTCCTTCTTTCGTTTCATCATTATTATGCACTTTGTATTTTGACTATACAGGGGAGACGCTAAATGGGTTCTTGATCATGGGAATAGAGCTAGCCTAAAGAAGAACACTGTATATGAGTGGTAGGTAGTTTGAAATGAGGAAGTAACATAGTTTCTTATGTATTCAGATGTTTATTGTGTTCCTATGTGCTTGTTGTTGCAGTTGGCTTCCTTTCCCAATCACGGCCCTCATCATTCCTCACCAAATACAAAGATCCTTATATTTCCTTCACAGGTAGGGGCATAAAACAAGGTTGTGGATAATAGAAAGTCTTGTAGTATATTCCTTTGTGGGGTTGAAGGGGGGGTTTTCTAACTCATTGTCCTTGTCATTTCAGATCTCCTTCCCCACTGTCCCCTTCCTTTCCCACCTTCATGGGACGATCTTGGTAGTCTGTATTACTTGTTTCAGACTCTGGGAGAGTCGTGTGGGGGAAGGTATAGGACAATCAACACAGCCCCGAAGAGAACCAACGCCAGACCTGACAGTATGTTTCTGCATGTATCAGTGTGGACGTAGATGTATTAATGTATGAATCACTGTGTGCCTGGGTGTTTCAGTCTATGCATTACTATCTTTCTAGGTGTGTTAGTGTCTGCAACAGTGTCTCTCTGGGTGTAGTACTGTATACAGCATTGTGTGACTTGGTGTGACACAGTCTGCATTTGTGTGTAAGTGGGTATCTGAGTATCTTTATAGATGAATAAGCAGGTGTGTGAGTGTCTGAATCAAAGACTAATTGTTTATATAAGTGTCTGTATAGGTGATGAACTGACTTAGTCAGTCGCTGTTTGTAATATGGAATATGCATGGCAGTAGCTGTATGAGTAACTGACTGGCTGAGTTAGTAGATGTTTATATAAGTAAGCAAGTGTATGCATCACTGTTTACAGGAGTGAGTGCATTCCTTTCTAGCTGTATGTACCAGTAGTTACATGGGAAAGTGACAGAGTATGTTAGTAATTGTATGCATGCCTGAGTGGTTGTATAAGGTACTGTGTAGATGACTGAGTGCACTTTTTAGTATCTGTATTAGGAAGTCATATGTGTGTGAATATCAGTATGGGTAGGTAAGATCTTGTGGCAGTAGATGTTTTCATATATGTGATGGTGTGCCACTAACTGTGTCACTGAGTTAGTGAGTGAGTGGCTGAATGGACGAGTGCCTAGGTGTTTGAGGTTTGAAATCAGTGTATGGGTGAATGGGTCAGTGGCTGTAAACAATTATGCCTTGGTGTATAGTTTTACAGTGTAAACTTTCTGAACTATATTGCAAGTTATAATTACAAAATGGCTTAAACAAAGTAGTGGCAAGCTATACCAAGGGCTCCTCATGTATAAAAACACTCTCCACAGGTATGTCTAAGGAATATTGATGTGGTAGAAGATGTCTTCTGAGACTTCTAAACAAGTACAACTCCACCCACTATAAAAAAAGAAAGAGCATAAAAATATGTTAATTCAGCATTCTCCAACCTTTACGGTATTAAGGGCTACTTAAGTTCTATGAAAATCGTCCTGAGCTACTAATAATATTAGTATGATAATAGTGACAGCATCAGACAAAATTACGTTAATGGCCACCCCATTCAGGATTGTCACCAGTGATCAGCTTAGTACAATGGGCAGGTTTTCCAGCAAGTCAATAATGCAAAACAACCATAGCTGCAAAGACCCTTGCACCAAAATAAATAATATTATGAGTAATAGGTCTCCGACTGCAGCATTTCATGCTTATATACATTTTTAAAATACGTTTTCAATCAGATTTCTCAAAACATATGCTTATGGGTTATAAAAATATATACATTTTATCTCGAACACAAGCTTTTCAATTTTGGTAAACATATATGAATTCAACCAAAAAGAGTCTCCTATAATAATAGGCTGCACACAGGAATGCTATTTACAATAGTTGGCAAGCTACCAGTATTCTTCAGCATAAATGATGGTCTGAGTAAAGCAACCTCCTTGAACAGTGGGGAAAAACAATCAATAGGTCACATTATTACACTATAAATTAGTGACTGTGCATTGCACTTACTACAAGTATTTCATCAGTTGTTTTATCTAGAGTTACTACATTAATCTAAGCAACCTATCTGTGATTTTTTTTAATTATTATATCTGGTACAATAATACAATTTAATTTAAATCACTATTTAATTTTGGGGATCCTCTTGAAAACATCACCCCAGGTAGACCAAATGATGTGTAAACTGATGATGATCCACACAGTAGTTTTTTTTCCCACACATAGTACATAGAGGTTTGGTTGGAAAAACAAAAGGGAACAATTTGTTAGGTTGGAAGTCAGTTTTTGCTTTCAACTTAGGGATGCTGTAATTAGATTATGTCCATATAGTTTCAGACTTTAATTAGACAGTGTCGTATTTAGATGTGGTATCAACTCCTTATCGGAAAATAAAAGGATTGTTGAAATGAGAAGAACGTTTTAAAATACATTACCCCCAATAGGTCAAAAATTTGTCTAAAACGAAGATGAACAACATACAAGAAAAACTGTACACCACTTTTGTATTCAAAATGTCACCTTAGGACTTCAGTTGAAAGTAGGTTTTTGTTTTGAATTTTAGCTTGATGTCATTGCATTCCATCCATCCAGTTGCACTGTTAGACAGTGTAGTGCCTAAAGGTTGTATTAATTCCTTCGTGAAAGATGATAGCCAAAGTAGTAAAAGTTCTTCCCAATATAGGTATTTGTCCAGCTTTGAAGTTTATAATTTGAGTTTATAATTTGAAACCATCAGCTCTGCATCGCTGCAGCATTACTATAAAGTATTTTCCAGCTCTTGTTAGGACATCTGTTCTGCAGTTTGGACAGGTCATATTTTGGTTGTCCTTTTTCAATAGTTTATCTAAAGGCACAGTTTTTGAAATCTGGTAATGTTAAAAAGAGAACACAATCAGAATTTAATTGAGTGGTAAAGAAATAATCACAACCTTCACAGTCATTATTCCATATGTAGCTCTGTCCAAATAAATCATCAATATTTACATCTTTTTTTAATTTAATGTTCTCAGGTCCCAGTATTAGACAATTATATAAAAGCGATTCATACAGGATCAACATCAAAGAAATGCAGTCCAAGTAGGGACAAGTATGATTAATTAGTTCATTCATTAATTCATAATAAATTCATTAGTACATCATTAAATGAACAGGGTAAAATTATATTATATTACAGGGATTTCCCACACATAAGAAGTTAAACCATTTCAATATCCAACTAATCATTATCGGCGTTGATAACATCCTATCTAAAAAAAATCCAAATCTTATCAAACCTTAGCAAGGAAAAAGGGGCCCTTGCTTTAGCCAGATCGAGCTCTAATTCATATATTTCATAGATAAGATAACACAATTCTGAGACTTTACGTGCATTCCCTCAGACCCATGCTCATGCGATACAAAGTTGAGCAGATACCATCATAATTATAATTAGTTTCTGTAAGCCCCCTTCAAGTTCGTATTTGACACCTTTTGTTTCCTCCTTCCTAAATAATTGAATGGAAAAGCCAAGACTTAGTGACATATAGGTCATCACCCCGTCCCAGAATTCTTGCAACCAGGGACAGAGTGCGACCATGTGCAGGACATTGGCAGTAAAGAGATTACACTTAGGACATCTTGTTCTATCTGTTCTATCTGTAGAGGCAGTTGCTCCTCCCCATTTTAAAATTACTTCTGGGGTGTAGTGTAAAAGACAAAGGGGCAGATTTACAATTACTGGTGCAGCCCTGCAAATTAGCAGGGATGCACCAGTAATTGTGCGCTGCAGCTCCGCCACCCATGATGCGCCGCATTGTAAATGCCATGGGGCAAAAATGGCACAGATGCGTCATACATCTGTGCCGTAAAGGCGGCGCATTGCTGGAGTTGCGTTGCAAGCGCGACGCAGCTCCAGCAATACTCTGGGGGGGGCCTATTCTTCCAATGCTGCTTCAAGCAGGCGCAGGGTTTTGACGCAGCATTGGCCTAAAATCTTGTAGATTTCTCTCAGCCACTTTTAGGAGAAGTTCCTGCGCAGGAAGGACCCCCCCCTGCGCCGGAATGCCTCCTTATGGCGCAGGGCTTTACAACGTGACGCATCTATTAGATGCGTCACGTTGTAAATACCCCGCACCATGGCGCATCTTTTGCACCGCCGCGGCATCACAAAAAGTGACGCAACAGTGGCGTAAAAGAGGTGCAAGGGGCTTGTAAATTTGCCCCACAGTGTGCACCACTGTATAGCTTGAGATTAACGAAGTGTACAGAGCAGTCCAGCAGATCTAAAGCCATCTGAATCTCTTCAATCAAAACCTCAGACAAAAGGAGTCTGCTGCATTTCCCTGCTAATAACAGAGTGTCTTCTATAGCAAACTGCCAAAATTCCTGATACATCATACTTATAGTGGGTTTAATCCCAGGCTTAAAATAGTATGAAGAAAGCTCTGAGCTGGCGATGTCTTTTGCATGCTCGTGACTCGTTTGCATATATTCCCTCAGCTGAAGGTATTTATAGAAAGAATGGCGAGATGGTCCATAGGCATGTTGTCAATCAGAAAAATATCAGAAAACCATTCAAATCATATAATTGGCCCATTGTTGTAATTCCTCAGTCTGCCCAAACTCTACAGGTTAGATCCCAGGAAATATAGGGAAAAGTAGGATTATCTCATATGGGAGTATCTTTGCTGATTTAAACAATAGAATATTTCCTGTAGATCCCCTGCCAAATACAGATGATATCTTTGAGTACTTTGAAATGTATCCTTTTGTAATAGTTAGGATCATCTAGCAGATAAAAGAAAAGCCTAACTTCTGCTCCAAGAGCGAGCTGATAGCAAAGTGATGTTAAATTTGGATTCCCATAGATCAATAAAGTATGTAAATTTCGAGTAAAAGCTGCCCAAAAGAACAACTTAAAATCCATGAGTGAGAACCCTACTGTCTTATAGTGAGATTTAACAAATCGTCTGGCACACCTTGTCCACCTGTTGCCCCAGATAAATCTACTAATAGTGCCTTCCAGTCGTCTAAAAACTGGAATCTGGGACCCTCAGCGGGATTGGCCTAAACAAATAAAGACATTTGAGGAGAATATTCATTTTAATAATATTAACTCATCCAATAATGGTAAGTGGTAACTTATTCCATGATTTTATTTATTAACCATTGCAGATATCAAAGTTTCATAATTTAGTTTTACAATCTTAGAAACTGCAGAACACAGACTAATGCCTAGATAAACTGTTGAGGTAGTAGCCCCTATAATTGGGGAGTCAATGAATGACTGAATGGATGTTGGATTTATAGAGCGCGTGGTCACCCTGGAGCGTCCCAGTGCTGTACCACTGAGGAACCCGTCCTGGCTTTCCCTGTGAGATTGTCCCTTTACTGGGCATCCCCAAGGTGCAGCCAGGCATCCCCGGAGGTGATGGGGCTGGAGTGGAGATTAAGCAAGCTATTACCCAGAGTTGCAGCGTGGGACCCCATGGTTAGAGTGGCACTGAGGCGAGATTTATCGGGCCCGCTGACATTGGTCCTGCAGACGGCCGCGTTGGGAATTGAACCCTGGTCCCGGGCCGACCTCTGCCTCTGGGTCTGCCGCCTATAACCGTTGAGCCACACTTCTCCACAGAGTCACTGGTTAATTCAAAATAAGCTGTGTTTTAGCTGAATTCAGCTCATTGCCAGAAAATTCCCCGAAAGTACGTGCTTCAAGAGAAATCTGAGGGACTGCTGTTGCCCGGTTAGAAGAAACAATTGCCACATCATCTGCATATGCGTTCAATTTAAGTTGTCGATCACTGAAAGCCCCTGATTGAATATCTGTATTTCTAAAGAGAGACTGTAAATAAGGTTCTATGTAAAGAGCAAAAAGAAGGGGGGAGAGTGGAAACCCTGTCTTGTCCCACAGTAAATAAAATAGATAGATAAATATGAAAAGCTCCCAGCATGCACAATTCGGGCACATGGAATCTTGTAAAGTGCCTGGATCAATTTCATAAAATTTTTCCCTATACCAAAAGCAGACAGCGTGACCCATAAGCAGTCCCAAGCACCATGGTCAAATGCCTTCTCTGCATTGAGTAATATCATAACCATATTCATGTAAAATATTCCAGTAATATGAAATGCAGCAATTGCGGTGTTAGTATGCTCTGTGGTATCTCTGTCTGGGATAAATATGTGTTGCTGTGGGGATACTAAAATTCCGACCAATGGAGCAAGACGGCAGGCTAAAATTTTAGGAAATCATTTAGCATCTGTATTATTCAGTTAAATGGTCCTATATGAATCCAGATCATCAGCCAATTTGTCCTTTTTTAGAAAGATCACAATATTAGTTGGGTTCCAGCTTTCTGGGATAGTCCCTCAAAGTTTGTGCACCAGTGGCCTTCAATGGATCAATATACTGCTGAAGCTTCCATCTCCAGTCCATTGTGGATCTACATAAGTATGACTGGGCGACACTTGACAGACTGTCAACTAAGACCAAGGATGTTGGTTGGGTCAGCAAGAGAGACAGTCTGCCTCAGGAGGAAGTTACTGATATAAATCAGCAGAGGCTAATGCTGTGTCTCCTTAGAACCAGAAGCATTGCGATTGAGGGGAAGCTGATGAGCCCATTGTATTTGTGAATCCCAGTCCCAGTCACTCAAATCTGGAAAAGCCCTCCTAAACAATGGTACCATGTACTGCCGAGGATCAGAGCCTTCCTTGCCATCCCATATCCTAAAAATCCTCACATTATTTCTACCATGTTGGTTTTCAATGTCCCCAATCTTAGTTTGGAGAAATTTAAGCTGGCCCACATGACTCTCAATAGATTTAACTGCTATCATTGCTGTCTCCTCATTAAGGGGCCACTCTTTGCTGCAGATCAGCCACAACGGTTGCTAGGGTAATGATCTGACAAGAGACCTTATCCAGAAATGTTTCCATCTGTATTTTGTCTGCTCTTGCCTGACTATAATAGGCCATTGGGCCTGTAAGGCTAGCATAATTAATCTTAAAGATGATTTTTGAATAACCTCTTCCATCTCCCCCATATTCCACTCCTTGGTTGTAAGTGAGCGGGAATGATCCGATAAAGTCCCACAGGATATATCTGAGGAGAACCACTATTTGACATGGTGCGTATGTATTGAGAGCATTGAGCATGTTGTTCAGGGTGCTTTCTCTCCCATGCTGATCCCGGGAGCATAACAGAAAATTGAGAAATAATTGATTTTACTTTTTCTTTCGAGGCCACCCATTTCCTAGGAGGGCTGTTTTTAACACCCTGGTCACTTGCCTTACCAAACAGCTGCTGCCTTACAGGCTTAGAGAAAAGGTGAATCGTGCCTTGGTCTATAGGTTTTTTCTTCTTACATTGTCCTACTATATTCTGCTCTATGGGTGGCAGACCCCCATTTCAGTAAAAATAATATCCTCTTGTGAATCTCAGGCTGTAGTACAGTGGCCTCCAGACTCCCTGGAGAAGATAGATGATCACTTTCACCAGTTACCTTTAAAACCACCTCTGCCTTGGAGTGAATCCATAGTGCTCCCAAACTGCCTCGGAATAAAAAACTCTCAACTGTATCTTCACTTGGAGCATAGCATGGCTAAACAACATCATCAGTATCACTCATAGACAGCTGAAGAATACCAAAAGCAGTACTTACATCTGTTGGTTGTTTATTACCCTGCAAAGCATCTGGTGAGACATACTGCATGGCTGGTGCATTAACACCCCAGATGAGAGCCCTGCTTGAGAAGGAGTCAATGAATCAAGGTTACAGAGTTGCAGGGGATTCAACGTCAGCTTGGCACTGCTGCAGTCTTGCCTGTGATCCTGATCTTAGTCCTGGTCTTGGTCCTGGCCCTGGCCCCGTTCCTGAATCAGTGGAGGAAGAGATGTACTCGCCGGTATAGTTGCTGCTGCTGCCACCATTAGAGCTTTTGTCAAATGGGATATTTCTCCTGGCTCCAGTTCTTTAGATGCAGATTCAATCAGATCTTGTACTCCCCCTGTGTTTAGCAGCTTCAGAATAGAGCATTCCACTTGTGAAAGTGTTGTGACCAGGGGTGTGGCTGCCAAGTTAGATACTGTGACCTCCTCCAGGTGTGTGGTTCATCAGTACGATTCCTCACTGCCCCTCATTTCCCACAGGCTCCTTGTGAGACACTAGCTTTTTGCTGGGCCATTGTAAAATCCTTAAAGTTGGCTTTTAGCAGGTATAGTTGCAAACATACAACCAGGTATAGTCAGCTGCATATTTGCCAACCACAAAGCTGCAACTTCGGCAGGACAGGAAAACCACGATGCTGGCTCCTGCTGACTACAAGGCAGATTGACAACGCCGTCTAGGGGGCAGTGTCCTGCGCTCTGCTTCCAGAATCAATGGCCTCTCACTGGTGGTAATTGGAGAAACACGGGATAGAACGGAGCTCTCGGCAAAGTCAACCCACAATCTTCCTACCCCTCAGCTAATACATCTACTTATTCTAAGACTCCAAACATAATCACAATAAATTATTGTGTATCTTGTGTTGAGAGTAAACATTATTCGTCTGCTACATATATCTAAAAGATTTCGAATGCCAGAAGTAGAATGTATAAATGTTTTGTCAATAAATGCTGAAGTAAATGATACAGTGTAGAACACAATCTCTTATTTGGATTTTGTTGAATTTCATTTACTAGATGTGGTAAATGAAACAGTACATTGATAACAACATTTGTATAGCAGTTGACTCCGGAAAAGTTCTCAAGCTGGTAGACTACAATATCTCTTTCAATTTCTAATTTTATCTTCTTAACAGCTTCTAATTTGTCCTTGTGTCCTTTCTTTTATCAAGCATCTGTACACTATTTTGCCATCTTCTGCTTTTGGCCTAAATATGGAGCATGTACACTTCAAAAGCAGCAGCTACACTTAAACCTTGTGGTTTATGAATAGTTACAGCATTCGCTAGAGAGAGTGGGAACTGTTGGCACTGCACATATGAGTCTTTCACTAGCAAAACATTTACAATTCATCAGCCAATCTGCCTCATGCCATTAATCTAATCAGATTTTATGGCCAAGTATTCAACCTCATCTCTATTCAGAAAATGTGTTGAACCAATAACTTTACCCTTTGCACCATTTACTAACCCTTCTTCAACATTTAAATTACGCTGTACAATTATTTGACTGTTCTTGTACACGCTTAAATGCTTTCCTAATCCTGTAGTCCTGTATACAGTCTTCTCCAACGTATCTAATTTTGATTATAGCTTTTCCGTAGCTGTATTGTCTCTCCCTGATGTTCCATTTTATCAACAGGTGCAATTTTCTAAATCTCTTTTTTCCGGTTTTAGTAATTGCCTATTGATATTGGAGCACTCTCGGAGTGTAGGCATTAAACAGACTATGGTTTTCTGTTCTTCAATAAAAATGAACATTAGTTCTGCTGCTGTATTGTAAGATGAAAATAGTTTCTTGATAAGTTTCTTGATATGTCGACTTTCTGAAGCACATTTTCCATTGTTTGTTAGAACTTCTATTCTAATGTCCTTAAGTATATTTCCATAATCCACATCAGATGTTTTTCTTGTTTCTTGTTTCATTATGGATGAGTGTATTGAAAACAGGTTATCTTCTTACGGGGGTTAGTTGCAGTAGGTCACCAAATACAATCAAATGCTTTCCTCTAAAAAGCACATCGTAGTATGTTCTTGAAAGCTGCAGCATTCTTAAGTGTATCAAAGCAAGCATTAAGTTGGATACTATGCTGATTTATCAATGATTAAAAGTTTGTTTCTTCAATACCTTATGGCAACCATCAAGTTTAAAGTCATGTTCAACAGGTGGTATTATTAGGCAATGTAAATTAACACCAATAATGGTATGCACAGCAAATCCTATTGGTGCTGTTACTTCACATGACACATTTGATTCTGTAGTCAAGTCAAAGTTTCTTTATTTCGATTGTAAAAGCAATCATAAAAGTACAGGTTTAAAAATACATTATTACATTGTTAAAAAACAAATATAATACAGAAATTCATCGTTCAGTCAAATAAATTAAGGCTCAGAGATAGAAATTTAAAATCTAAACTAATTTTACAGTGTGTTTACATATCCATGCTTTTCCTGGTGCGCATCACATCTTTTCAATATAGTGTTACTGCTGCTACACATAGATGGTTATCAAGACATTGGATATTTAGCATTGCCAAACGACACTGTCGGTGTCCTAGTTCTCTTAGTAATGGAAGTAAAACATTTTTCCTTATTGCATCATAAAATTTACAAAACAGGAGAACATGGATAGTGCTCTGAGGTGAAATATGATCACAGGGGCAAGAAGGAAGATCGTGCGTCCAATTATTAATCGTAGGAAAACTAACCAGCCTGTGGAAGATACCAAATCTAAAGCGTGAAAGTAAGAAACGCTCATAATTATTCGATTAATAGATTAAATAGGGCTGAATATTAAAAGTTGATAACACCATTTGATGCTGCAGGACAGAGGGTTTTAAAACCTATTTCTGTTTGAGTCCAAAAGAGCTAGGCCCTCCCTCTTCAACTATTTCCGTGAGATAGCTGAAATACTAGTAGGGTTCAAGAAATAATCTTCTCTCCCAACATCCTTTAAAAAGTTGTAAACATAATTCACCCATGGTATTTTTGTAGCTCGCTCTAATTTTAAAATGTCTGTTAGAACATCTCTATTTAACTGGGTTGCATCTTGTGTCCAGAGCCTGTGCCATAATAACACAGGCACTAGTTTAATTAGGTCTGATATATAAGAGAGACCAAGTTCCGAGTGACAATTGTAGTTAGGAGAGCTTTTGGGAAGTGCCAAAATATATTTTAAAAATGAGTTTTCAGCCAACTGAATGGGTATGGGTTTGCAAAACCCCAGACCCCACTACCGTAGGTAGCACCAGCCACACACTTAGCTTTATAAATTTTAATTAATTCTACAGGTGATCTAGTCCCTAGTTTATTTGAAAAGATTTTGAGAGCAGCAGTTGAGCGTGAGAGCTCAAGTTGTTTTGCGGACACAGCTTGGGACCACGTCTCATTTTGGGCGAAGAGTATCCCAAGATAAGTCAAGTCAAGTCAAATTTTATTGTATACAATTGTTAAAAATGATTACAAAATGCATTTCGATCATCATTAAAAATAATAAAACACATGTGTAAATGTTAATTATTAGAATCTGTAGGCCATACAAATAATAAAATGTCATATATTTCAGTTTGGTACTGTGATTCCCTGTTCCGCTTGCTGTAGGAGAGATTGTGCTTTCATTGTGTATTTAACCCCCCTGCAAGCCAACATAGGAGATGAACCATCTAGCCATCGAATTACAGCTTGCCTGCATGTCCGAATGTTCACTTTGTTAAAAATGTTCTTTAAAAGCCGTCTCCTCAAATCTTTAAGCGCTGGACAAACACACAGTAAGTGAGTTAATGATTCATTTTGATATCTACATTGACGACAATTATATCAAAAAATTGCCTCATCACCTACATTTATATCCACATTTGAGGAAAGATGAACACGCTAACTGTCGTATTCAACGAGGTATTTTTATTTTTACCAGAATTTCTTTTCAATTGATCAAAGTTTGTCAAAAAGAATGAATAAAAGACACACAAAAACACTTCTCTACATTACATATTTACACCATTAGTGTCATACTTTTTTTCTGTACAAATGTATTCCAAACTGAGCATAAAAACAGTCAAAAGCAAATAAGGTGACGAATCTGAAACAAACAGAACAATTTATACATGTGCAACATACAACAATAAATTTATAAACAACTGTGAAAAGTGAATAAAGCACAAGGAAATATTGAAAAAAGGAAGGAAAAGATAGAGAAGGAAAAATTAATTTGTAAATCTTTTTGCCACAAGCGACGCGTTTTGATTCCAGAGAGATTTCCTGGAATCTCATCAGGGTGCAATAAATCTTTCTGTAGGGGAAACAAATTATATTCTTGACAGCTATAGACTAAAATCCCTATAATGTGGCACTCAGGAAGTGGAATGAACCTACCAGTTTGAGGATGCAAATGTGCACGCTGAAAATATCCGTGCGTAGTCAAACTTCTGGAGGTGCAATCAGGGTATGGACGGGGGGCCACCTAAGGATGAGTCAACCATTGTAAAACAAGCACCGTTTGTCTAAACATGGTCCAACTTGAATGTAAAGTAAAACGACATACCGTCAGCTGGTGTTGAATGAGGTTAACTCATCCTTAGGTGGCCCCCCGTCCATACCCTGATTGCACCTCCAGATTTTAGTCTATAGCTGTCAAGACTATAATTTGTTTCCCCTACAGAAAGATTTATTGCGCCCTGATGAGATTCCAGGAAATCACTCTCTGGAATCGAAACGCGTCGCTGGTGGCAAAAAGATTTACAAATTAATTTTTCCTTTTCTATCGGTACTTGTTTTATCTTCCAGATAGGATTCCCATTTGACCCCCTTGTTTGCAATGTTGGCGAAGGTATTTCTATCTGGCATCAAGTCCAATGTTGCTTCAATTCCTATACAGTTCAAAGATTGGGACAAGAAATCTCCCCAACTGTTTGACACATGCTGTTTCTGCTGGGTAGCGATCTCTTTCCAACACAGGTTGTCCAGTGAGCCTTCTTCTGACATGCGTATTTTATGGCAGAGTTTCACGAAAGTTCCCATACTGCAAAACTTCTGATTCAGCAGGCCAAATTCTGGACGAACCACCGCCGGTGATGCTGATTTTGGGAGGTTTAGGGCTGCCTTGTATACTTTTGTTTGTAAGCTGTAAGCAGCCCGCCTCTTTGCCACATCAGGTGACCAATGCGTATGACAAGGTGGGTAGGGTTTGTGCTTTTATCACTTTCAGCAGGTGTGTATAATTTGGGCAGCTTAGTTTTTTTTGTAATTGCCGGTATGCGTAGATCAGGGACTGTGCTTTTGCTTTTAGATCTATTTTGTGTTCTTTTTTCGTTGGGCCTCGCCCCAATTTCAGACCTAGGTACTTGTATGATGCTTCCTCCTTTATTGGGGTGCTATTTGCGTACCATTTAAATGTTGGCTTTTTCGGGTCCAAGATGCGGACCACTTTTGTTTTGTCTTTGTTCAGTTCCAAGCATTTGTTTTCCAAATAAGTTACCAAATTGTTGATCATCCTTTGCAGGCCTATTGGCGTTTGACTCAGAACAACAATGTAATCCGCATACTGCAGGAAGGGGATTGTGATTTTTGACAGGTAGGGTGGATGGCCTTCCCCGACCTCCATGTGACTGACGATGTCTGCCATATAAAGGTTGAATACGCTTGGGGCCAGTACACAGCCTTGTTTTAAGCCCTGTTGTGTTCTAATTTCGGCCGTGATGCTACTACCGTCTCCCAATTTAACTTGTGCCCAGGTGTTACTATACTAGCTCATAATTGCCTCCAGTAGCTTCTTCTGGAGGCCCCATGATCTTAATTTTTCCCATAGTTGGGTTCTGTTCACCCTGTCAAAAGCTGCTCGCAGATCTGTAAAACAAGCATACAGTCTCGTCTTCCTTTTTTCTGCTTTTTCCTTCAGGAGAGCCAGGGTTATCAAATTTGTTAGTGTGCCGGTCCTTGGACGGAAACCCGTTTGGAACATTGGTATTATACTTGCGTGTTCCATCCAGTCTTGAAGGTGTGACAGTAAGCATGACCCATATAGTTTCGCCTCCACATCCATCAGCGAAATCAGCCTATAGTTCCCTGGCTCATTGTGATCATCTTTTTGAAAATGGGGTGAATTATGCTCCCGTTCCAGGATCTAGGCAGTTTATTCTGGTTGTCAATTTAGTTAAAGAGTGGTGTTAGATATTCTGCCCAGAATTCAGGTGAATATTCGAATATAGAGTTTGGAAGCCCGTTAGGACCCGCTGCACCCTCTTTTTTCAGTCGATTTATTATTGCTTTTAGCTGTTCAGTTGTTACTAGGGTGTCAGGCACTATGTCTCCTAATTTTTCTGATTTTCTAGCCGGTGTGTTTACAGATTTTCCTGTCTTTCAATTTTCACAACCCGAAGTTGGCTTTGGAGTTTCTTCTGGTAGACTGTTTCCTGTTCTTAAAATTGTTCCCGCATGTTCAGAGTTTCTAGTGCATAGTTTGCACTCTGATATATAGTGCCAATTTTGTCCATCCTCCCTGTCAATAAACATGTTTTTGACGTGCAGGATCTACTTACTTTCTCCAATACCTGCCTCCTTTCTTAGGGTGTTACCCTTTGTCAGTTTGTTAATGATACCCCAAAATGTTCGGGCGTTTTTATGTTTCCCAGCAATTAGTAATTTTGTCCAGATTTCATCTTGGTATGATGTTTTTGCGTTACTCAGCATGATCTTGTATCTTTTCCGCATGACTTTCAATTTCGACTTATCTGGTTTTATTCCACTTTTTATCATTAGTACCTGCTTCCGGACCTCTCGTGTGATTTTACTTTTTTCCTCTCTGAAGGTAGTATTATACCAAGGCTTTTTCCCAGTATTGATTCTTCTCGCATTCTGTTTTGTGGTTGGGGGGTTTCTTGTTAGGGCTTCACATAGATATTCTCATGTTTTTATCTGGTTTTCTTTTTCTTCCGGTGTTAGTCTGAGCAGTTCTTTTTTGAATTTGTCCATTGTTGGTTTTATGTCCTTCCCTCCCCATTTCAGTTTACGTAGGTTGAATTTTTTGGTATACTGAATGACGGTATTTTGTTTTTCCGTCTTGTTGACCAACATTTTTATTTTGGTGATTAGTGGAAGGTGATCGCTTTCCACGCGTTGCCCAACCGAAAACAAGCTCACCATTGATATCAAGTTGTTGCTCATTATTGCGAAGTCTATTGTTGACTTCCGATTGCCGCTTACAAAGGTTATAGGTATGCCACTGTCCCCATTTTCTTTCTTGTTCAAGATAAAAAGGCCCAGGTCTCCGAGAGCTTGAGTTATTTTGTCATCTTTTGTTAGATTGCTATTAAAATCCCCTGAGATAATCATGGAATGTGATTCATGAGTGCTTTTGCAATGCCCTGATCAAAGTTAGTAGTGTTATCAGCTTATTTTTCTGTTTCTTTTCCGGGTGTACATAAACATTAAGCATTAATAGGTTTCGAATGTGTTGACCTGAGTCCAGCTTCTCCGTAAGTTTTATTGCTTGCGTCCAGTTTACCCCAGTGTCTACTTCTTCCGCTTGCCATCTGTATTGTTGGGCGATGTACGTTGATAAGCCTCCTCTCGGGTGTCCAAATTTTGAGAGTTTTTCGGCGAGGACGTGAAACTCGATGTAACCAGGGATGGAAACTTGGCACAGGTTCCAGGTTTGTAATAGCAATATTAAGTCATGTTGTTCCAGGAAGTTTGCGGTTTCATGGTCGTGCCGCATACTATTAAAGCCATGAACGTTCCAGGAACAGAGGCGGATCGTGTGTGTGTTTGCAGCAATGGATTCCTTTTGGTTGCCGACTGTTTTCTGTAGGTGTAATTTTATATCCTCTTTTAGATATCTCTACTTGCTAGCAACACTTATTGCTCAAAAACCGTTGCCACCCAGGACCAGGCATTGATCTGTTCCTGAGCGCCTCCTTGCTCCACTGCCTTTTCCTGTCTCCTTACATTTTGTGGTGTTTTTTGCGGAGTTACTCAACATGCTCCCTTTAGGCATGATTTTTGGGTATTCCCCTCTTCCATTTTCTACCTATGGTTATGCTTTTTAAAAGTGGAAATGGATATTTTTTTCCGTTCTTCCCGCCTTAGTTCTATGCCCCAAGCTTCAAAAGACATGCTCTTAGCAAGTATTCTATCTACTATGTCCTTAGACGACCAGGTGGTTAAAGACTCTTCTACCTTTTTTTGTGCGTTTAAATTTTACAGACAGGAGATCTTGGGATGTTATGTCGTACAGTTCCGGGATTTCTCTCAGCAGCCGCATTATATTACTGGTATTCGGGTATGAATGACAATTTATCGTTTGTTTCTGCTTGTGTTTGAGGACTAAATTTTGCTTTTTATCTTCCGATTTTGTATCTTGTGTTGTTTCACCCTTTACGTTTATTCTTCTCCCTTGGCTCTGAGTATTTATTAATATTTCTTCAATTGAATCGTCTGTTCTTTTAGGGTGGGTAATGGGTTCGTTAATCCTGTCCGTATTCAGCTTGTGATCCTTGTTATTTATTTTATACATGATTTTGTCATTGTTTGTATTTTGGAATATCTGAGTGCACGCTGTGTGTTTGTTTGCTTGATGAATGCTGCATGTTCGTCCGTCTTCATTTGAATTAATTTTTATCGGTGTTCTTATGTTTTCCTTTTCATCTACTCTTTTTATGGATTGCCTTTGGTTAGTTTTGTCTATTACATTTTGTTTAGTATCCTCGTTGATTGGGGCATTTTGGGACCTCATGTCTTGATTTGCTGGTTTGACCTCAGGTATTTGAATTTCATCTGTCTTGTGAATTGTTACTATCCGGTTTGCACAGGCCTCTTGGACTAAAACCCTTTTGTCAACCTCGTCTTGAGTCTTGTCTTTGTCCTGGGCTCGTAGGTTTTTTTTTTACTATTCAAATGTTTACTCCCTTGTGTGTGTTTTGATTTTGCGGCGGTAGGGGGGGTTGTTGATTCTGTGATCGGGCTATTCCGCTTCTCTGCACTTGACTGGGCTGATTGGTCTGGAGACTTGTCTGTATGCTTTGAAACAGTTACTTCAGAAGCTGGTTTCTCTTTCTTAGAGGTGGTATGATGAAAGATGGGATACGTATGAATGTCTGTTGAAGGTTGGAATTTAAGTTGTACCCTGCCTTTTCCAGCGCGCTTTCTTTGTCTTTTTGTTAACTTGACTTTAGTATGGATTGTTGCGCATTGTGCCTCCTCTATTTGGCCTGCTCCATTGTCTGAATTTTCTTCACTTGTCTTACTTATCTCTTCCTCTACGTAGCTGTTTTGGGTAGAGTCTCTTACTATGTGTTGACTCCCAATTTCCACTTCGGATTTTATCACCCCGGTGTGGCTCGTGGTTTTGATATTTTGTTTTGTATCCACTGATGATTGAACCGCCCTTAGTATGTCTTTTAGTATGACCGGTAAATTTGACATGTTGTCCACTAGTTTGCCGCAAACACAACTTGGCTGGATGGTCTCCGTGTGGAGTCCCTTATCAACCCTCCCTAGAAGCAGGGTTGTCATGTGGTCCAGCCTGGTATTTATACCTGAAATGTAACCCACAATAAGGTTTATTAGGTCAATTTGAACGTCCATTTTGTCTGACTGGAAATTCAGGGCTTTAAATGCCTGGTCCAAGGTGTTTAATAATGTTTTACTCCATGGGGCCTTGTGGTCTTCTCTGGGTGGTATTTCCAGTTCATCTGACTCTTCTTCTGACCTACTCATAGATGATATCGTAATTGAAGATTCTAGGTTTAGATTGTTTTTAGACCATCCTTCAGTTTTATTTTGGCCTTTGTCCCATTCGTGGGGGTTGTCGTTTGGATGTAGTGGTGTAGATTCCAGCCTTTCGTTACCACCTGGTCCATTTTCCTGATCTTCTTCTAGTCTGTATTTAGCTTGCGGACCTTGCCTGGTCTTTAGATATACTTCTGACTGGGATTGGGTGTGTTTTTCTGTTCCTGTTTTTATGTCCAGACTTATGTCGTCAGGTAGGGAAATGGAGGTTGACCATGTGCCCAGCCCCCAACTTATTTCCCATTATTGTTTCTTTCACCTTGCCATTATCATTGGTCTATGTTTCTTTGTCTTTTTCATGAGTTTGGGAGTCGTTCTTCTTTATTTGGGCTAGGACCACAACAGATTTGCCAGGGCCAGTGTTGCAATTTAGCTTGGCAAGGGTCCGAGAGGTTTGTAGCTGGTCTATTGGATTGTTTGTTGGACTGTTCTCACTATGAGTTCCTTGTGCTTCTTTTTCCCCCCTTCTTGCTGTTTGATTGCAGCTGCCCATCCTCTTTTACACTTGGTGCTGGTATGATTGGGCTAGGTTGTAGAGCTTGTTCCTGCATTTGCCCGTAGATGGCCGCCATGGGACACTTTAGGTAAAAGAATTTTTGGATCCCAGTGTTACTTTGTTTTGGTCTTGGATTTGCTAGCTCAGGTGCTGACAATAGTCTCTCTCTTTGTTGTGCCATCTTCTTCCTTTTTCTGCTTGACTTTTGTGTGCCCTGTTTTTTGTCTTCTTCGTTTTTTTTTACCTTACACTTGTATTCTGCCGCACTTTCCCAGATCTCATTCTTTCCGGTTTATTTAATAGAATCCGTCTGGTTTGCGTGTTCCCGGATCTCCGACTCTCAGGTTTTTCTTTCTCTTTTTTTTCTGTCTTTCTTCTGATTAGGAGGTTTGTCGTGTGTTTATTTATGTAATGTGGCCGAAGTCCTGAGCATCCACTCTGAGCCCTGCTTTTCCTGCCTTTAGTCACTAGTGCTCCAGGTATCTGTGCCACCTGTACCACCTCCGCTCTATTTCCCACTCCACTCTACCTCCACTCCACCTCCCAAGCCTGTCTGCCCCCTCTGAGTAGGAACAGCTGCCGTCAGGGAGGATAGCGAGGTGTAGTTGCAGTATGTAGCGTATGTTGCGGAGTGACTACTCTTTCTGGCTTTGGAAAGGCGCTTGGAAGTCCGTTTTACCAGGTATATTACCAGGTATATGATGGAGCTCGATGGAGCTCAGTTCCACTAGCGTGAGCGTGAGCTGTTTTACACGCTGTTAGTCTGCCGCTGCTGTTAGGTAGCTTTGTCAGGTGGGCATTTCCTTAGTTACATGTTTTTCAGAATGAGCAGTTTACTGGCACTTAAATGATGCTTAAAATAGTGCTTAAAATGCTTGTTAATGCGTTTACGCCAATACTGACGATACTGCCGCCGGTGCTGACACCTCTCACCCGTGTGGCTGCTGCCTGCTGAAGTCCTGTAGTTCCAGACAGCTGTAGCTGTAATCCGTAACCTGGCCCCTCCGGACACCGGGCTCCGCAGGGCTAAACAACTAGGCAGTGCCGTGAAACACCGGGGCACTGCACGCTGGGAGGCGCTGGGAGAAGCCGCTTGACTGGGCTCCTCCTCCTCCTACTCCTCCTCGGCCCTCGGTCCTCGCCTCATCCTCGCCTCAATCTCCGCTTCTGTCCGCTTGCCTCTGCCACCGCCCGTCCGCTGCCCCCTGTCCCCTCGTGCGTCCGGGGGGGAGGCCCTTGAAGCCTTGTTTCGCGGACGGGAGCTTTTTCTCTGCGGCTCGGTCTGCAGGTTGCGGATGGCGTTTTGCACGGCTACTGTCTTGCTGTCACTGTTGCTGCGGCTTTCTGCTGCACTCTACTGGCTGCACACTGGCTGCACACTCCTCTACGTCTCTACTTCATCACTCAATAGCGGTGGTCGACATCTGACTATCCCAATATAAGAGAATTGCTTGGCAAAATCGAGTTTCTGTCCTGCAATAAAAATAGGCCTCTTAGGTTTGCTTTGCCTACCACAATACATAGTGAAAGTTTTTGTTGTGTTGACTTTCAGGCCCAACTCCTACATAAAACGACAAAAACTGTCAACCGCACGTTGTAGACCCACTTGAGTACGTGACATAAGCACAGCATTGTCAGCGTACAGTAGTGCTGGTATTGGGAGGCCGCCTACAAAAGGGGGATCGAACTATCATTGCAGAGAACTTTTTCCAATCCATTTGTGTACAAGTTAAAAAGGAAGGGGGCCAGGACAGAGCCCTGCCTGACCCCACTCCTGATTGGAATTTTATCAGTGCGTTCTCCCTTTACGCCAAAGCGAACGCGGGCTGAAGCATCGCTATAAAAACGCTTAAGATAATAAATAATATTGGATTCAACCCCAAGTTGTTCTAGTAATAACCAAGGTTACCCTGTTTTGCCCTTGTATACTTCCCGACCAACATTAAAAGGTTCAAACCTTGCTCCACTGTCCCCAGGCCAGAATGGAAGCCATACTGGAAATCTGACAGAACAGAGTTTTCCTCTGCCCATTCCAAAAGCCGATCCAAAATTACTCTCCCTGCTATTTTTGTGAAGGAATCCAGAAGGGAAATAGGCCTATAACAGGCCGGGTCATGTCTATTCCCCTTCTTGTAAATGGGGACTATTACGGATTCCACCCAGGTGGGCAGGAAATCAGCAATAAAGCTGGCATTGAGCACCTGGACCAGAAGGGGCACCCACAGAGAAGAGATGGTCTTAAATATGTCTATGGGGACCCCGTCTGGGCCAGGCGCTTTACCCCTCTTGCAGTTACTCAAAGCTTTTTCAACCTCCTCGAGAGTAAAATGCAAACTTCTATTGGGAGGATAAACAGAGGCAGGATTCAAATATCCTACCTGTGCCTGTTCCTCCCCCTCATATACTCTTGAGAAGTGTCTAACCCAGTCTAAATCAGGGATTGCTATTTCTATTGTCGGGCGACCTCTTCCCTAAGAAAGGGGGTTCTCACGAGTTTCCAAAAACTCGCACTGTAATTCCTTGTGGAAGCAGCATGGAGAGCCCCCAAGCTTCAGTCCTTAAAGTATTCTTCCGGTCTTCAATTGTCATTTTATATTCTTTCCTACATCTGCTAACATCCTCATTTGATATGGGTTTTTTATGCAGCACCTTCTTCAGGTGCGCATAGGACCTAGTACACCTAGAATCAAACCAACTGCCCCCTTTTTCTTGATTCTTAAATTGCCTCGTAAGGGAGCCTTTAATTTCATTTGATATTGTAAGGAAGGATGCAAGACAGACTTCAGGTGGGGTATCTGCCCCAAGACATGTCATTATTTCCAAAAAGCAAATATCAACTACTCCCTTAATTATCTCTGGCTCATTTACCATAGCCCATTTTAGCGTATACCCATTAACGCTGCCAATGGCTAAATTTGCATCCAGACTATCACAATCTCTATCCTTATTATGCGTGGATGTAATAGGTAACCGGATGGTCACACAAAGTGGGAAATGGTCGCTGAGTACTATATCAGAGATATCAAAAGAGTGTATTCTATTACCACATTTGTTGGAAACAATAATATAGTCTATGGTTGTAGAGCAGCTTCTACCATTGAATGTTGGAGCTGGTACAGAGGGTGAATTGCACAGTTCGTTAGCAAACCCTAGGTCAAAATCAGCTAACAGGATATTGAACTGTTCCCCTAGAGGGGTATGTTTAAAACGACCCTCACCATTATCCTGCGCCAAACCACATCTATTGTCCTGGGTCAATTCACACAGATTACAATTGAAATCCCCTAGCAAAAGGGAAACATCCTTTACAACAAAACTTTTACGACGCTAAGCTATTACAACGCAGGTTGTACTACGCATACCTTTACAACGCATTACACTGCGGGGCGCTCTAGGATAGGGAATAAGTTTAATTTACTATCCAACACCTTCCCTAGTGTCCACGGGGACTGGAGTTGGAATAGTAAATTAAACTATTCACTATCCAGCACCCCAAAGTGTAATGCATTGTAAAGGTATGCGTAGTAAAACCTGCGTTGTAACAGCATGCGTTATAAAAGTATGCGTTATAATGTCATACATCCCTAGCAAAATTATCATCAATTTACGCTTAAAGATCATTTCCTGTCTGGACAAGGCTTTACTCAATTTCCTTAATATAATCTTTACATCACCAGAGGGAATATTATTGTATAAATTAACAATAATAATTGGGGTGTCACAGACCAAAACAAATACCAGAATTTGAAAATAAGTATCTTTAACAGGTTCAATAACTTTTGCAAGGACCAGTTTGTTAGACAAATGAACACTCAAACCCCCTTTGATCTTCCATGGGGAGCAGGAAGGGCCGATGTATGGAAAGTCCTACAACCATTCAAATGTACTCGTTCAAGACTCCATGTTTCCTGAAAACAGAGTAGGTCCTGTGCTTGGATAAAGTCTCACCAAATTGGGTTTTCAATTTTTGTTCTAATTCCCGCTACATTCCAAGATGAGATTTTAAAGACCGGTGTATCTGTCATAGGGATAAGCGGGGCAGCTGAAGTCATAATAATAGGGCCAATATGTAAGGAGGGGGCTACTTGGTCCACCCCATCCCCAGCGCTCTCTTGTGATGTCAAAGTACCCCCCATAGATTCATCATACTCCCATAATGCTGGGACTATACATAATGAAATCTCCCCGCTTGTACCTATATATTTCCTTGCACAGGAGTCAGGAATAGGATCTGCCTCTAAGCCTGATGAAACAGCGGTAATATTATCTAGCTGTAGTCAATCATTATTTTCCAGACCGCTAAGATAATAATAATTAAATGTTGGGACACCAAATCTTCTACCCCATAGTTCTTCTGGATTCAAATGGAGACAGGAGGGGGAACCTAAAAGGTCGTGGAGGGGAATAAAAGTAGCCAAGGGGCAAAATGTTTACAAGATGAGAATCGTATGTCCCCATGGCGGCTCTCTCCAACACTATATTAACTAGTTGTGGAGACCAAAATGATAGAACTACACAGTCACCCCTAGTTGTTTTGTTGGAGGTGCCTACCCATCTCACTCTTCTAGCCATTTTAAACTCTGAGAAAAGGTGGTTTTTGAGTCCAATCCTAGAGGATATGAAATAAAGTGATTTGTTTCTCAGAGTCGACCAATTTTCAAAGGTATTATGGGGGAGTGGAGGGACATTTGTCAAAACCACAGTGTATGGTGTTGCTTCTGGCAGTAGATTAAGATTAACTAGGTTAGACTTTACCCCTGTCTCAAGAACATCCTCTACTCTTCCATGATGTGTCGGTATATGAGAGGATGTATTCGGAGCTTCTGTAACTGGGGCGGGTAGCCCATTACTATTGGTTACAGTATCTCTTCCTAAATCTTTAAGCTCCGATCGATCAACAGGCGTTGGGTTTAGATTTTTGTGTTTAACTGGTGCTGGACACTTTAGCTGGGGTTGGTATAATAGTTTTAGAGCAGGTGGCAATAGACTGAGGTAATCTAAGAAATAGATTTCCCTCACTTGAACTCAGCTTATTATCTATTTTTCCCTCAATGCTAGTCAGCCTTAGTTCTATATTCTTGACTTGTAAAGTAAGGGGCTCTAAAAAAGTCATTAAAAGAGTTTCCATTCTTTCCCAGAATATATTGTCTTTTATGGGGTCTTCAATCGCAGTTAAAGGGGGGACAATCTCAATTTGAACAATCTCCTCACTCACTCTACTCCCATTTGGGTTTTCAACTCCAAGGTTTTGGTTAGTATTCCTTTTACTATTATTAAGAATTTTAGTTGGTTGCCTCTCCCTAGAAATGTGTTTTTGCTTACGTCTAGCCTTCTGCCCTCTAGACTTCACACAGGGGCTATCGCTAATATTTAAGACTGGGATTGGACTCCCCAAGGTATCCAACTCTTCTTTATCTGAAACATCCTCATTTAGGGATGGGATCATCCGTTTGATTATCACTAATTAATACAGGAGTTATAGATAACCTTGTCGTCGGGGGCAATAATTCAGTTGTATCATATGTTGCCCTAGACAATGTCTCATTTATTGGCGTAGTAGCATGTGCCCTAGGTAAAGCTACAAAAGAGGGGGCTGACATAGAATCCCGTGAATTGATGGTTAACATTGAAATGTTCATATTAGGTAGAGGTGGGAGGGTACCCGGTGGGAGCGAGAGACGTCTTCTGTACTTTCGATTGCAGAAGCGACCACCCATATCGTTTTATGCAACATTCGGTCTATTGCTGTCAAACAGGGTAAGGGGGTGCTAGTAAGTGCCCTTTGTTTCCCATGATTCTGTAGTCTTCTGTAGAAAACCACCTTTGTCTAGTTGCAGCTTGACCACTGATGTATAGAAATGTGGGTTTATATGAATAACATTCACGTTGTTTCTTCTCGTGGAGAGATCCATGCTCTATTTAATTTTTAACTTTGTTAAAAATGTCTTTCTGTTCATCATTCAGTTGTTCAACTAACTGTTGAAATGAAAATGTTCTTCTCTTGCTTGCTGCATTGCACTCACCAGGTCTTTTACAATAGCTGCTTCATTTTGAATAATTGGTTCTCTAAGGGGATTTTGAGTCAGTCGTTCAGAACTTTGGCTGCTTGGTGAACTCTTCTTGGCTATTTCAGCAGCACATGGTTTCTTCCAGTTCAATCTCATCTTTCAACATTTTCAAGTAGATTGGAAAGATTGAACACTCTATGTTGCCTTTCACAGTATTAAAAGAAACTTTGTAACAGTCATAGCGGCCAAGTAAATCTGATTTAGCACACCATGGTTTGAAAAACTGTAAAAGTGCCAAGTAGAAAAATTCTCTTCTCTTTGGAGATTGCCAACCAAGCTTTTGCTGGTAAATTAGATTTCCATTTTGAATCTCACCAAACAACCATCAGATCCAAGCACCTCATAGCTCCCTTCATCATTGTTTTATGCTACATTATTTCTATTTGTGTAATATTGAAGTACTTTCTAGAGACACATGTTTTGAAGATATGGACTCTTTCTTGGGTAGTATGTATCCAACATATTCATTTTTAGAATGTCTCTACTTTAGGAATCAAATTGCATGAGATGCTGTATTTCTTAGAAAGACTTTAGTACTTTATTTTGTTTGCTTGCAAGACCTAGACTTACCCATGCAATTCCTCTTGATTTTGAGAACAAATTAGCCAAACTCAAACAGTCCGAACATTGATAGGAACCTATTTCTCTGTGGGAAAGCATGTTCAAGCTGAAACTGTACAATTTCTTGGTAAACCCCTTTTCTGCAGAAATGTCCTTTCACATCTCTTTAATTTTGGTTTTCTCAGATTTTGTTATATATGAAGTAGCGCAGCGAGCAACATCAATAGAGTTGTTGGCAAGAAATTGTAGATCCATATTTACATTCCACATCTTAAGAATAACAGAGTTATAGTCTTTAGTATTTTTTTAAGACTCTTCTCTTCTGAGATTGTATGTGTCTTTTGGAGATTTCTGTGCCAATGTATGTCTGACTGCAGACAAAAAGCTGTTGACTCTTCCTTCAGAAATAACAGATCATGGGATGGCAAAATGACATCTCATGTAAAATTTTCCTTTACATCTGTTTTTGACAACAATACTACCCACATTTATCAGTTTGATATTGTAGAACTTGTTGTCTCAAGCTCTTTTCACTGCCGTCTTTTGGTATCACATATGTCACAAACTGTTTCTCAAGACAGACTCATCACTGTCAGCTCAACGGTGGCGCTGTGGAGCACACGAGCTGTGGGCGAGCGTATGAGGAGGACGACAAGGAGACGCTGACTCCGGCCGCTACCTTTTGTTTACTGCCGGAGGGGCATCCCAGGCGCGGCTGCATTGCTCTGTGTCCCCGGACGTGGCTGGAGCGTGACGACTCCCGCGACTGGTGAGCAGGCTGCGGCTGGAGCCGCGAGTCAGGTGCGCCGGTAATTGCGAGCCCTTGCTCTTGACGGTTCTGGGGCGGCTGGACCCGCGAGCCCTAGCAGGACGCGGCAGGACGTGGCAACTACCGCGAGTGACGTTCTGGGTGCGGCCGGAGCCGCTAGCACCCGTCAGACGCGGCAATAGTTGCGAGTGGTTTTTTGCGTGTGTGGCCGGAGCTGCAAGCTCCCCCTGGACGTGGCAGGTACTGTGAGAGGCACTTTGGGTGCGGCCAGAGCCACTAGAGACTCCTGGACGTGGGGCTGGAAGAGGAGCTGAGTAGGCTCGCAGTGAGAGACGGGGTTTTCGAGAGAGCCACCTGCCTGCTGCTCTGTCTGTTTACTCTGTCTGCTGGCCCGAACTTGGCCCGAACTCGGCTGGACTTGCACCCTGATCCTGCCCCTCCGACACAGCTGTAGACGACACAGTGAGGAGGCAGGCTGGAGGGAGAGCGGGCTGCCACGGGTTGTTGGAGCAAGTTGGAAGGCGAGATTGCCCGGGTGTGCATTTGGCGTGCCTCTGAGTGGTTTAAGCATTGGGTGAGGCATTGAGCCAGGCATCGAGCCAGTATAGCTAGCATAGCCGGCACCCCGGTAAATCAAACATTCAAACACTCAAACACTCTCTGCAAATCCTCCACATCCAGGTAATTGCCCACTGCCCTCAGTGCCAAAGTGTTAATGGTAATATTGCGGTAGGCAGGCGTGAGCGCTGCGTGAAGCTCTGAGTGTTGTGATAACAACGCCGCCACCGACACTGATCAACTCAACCATCTGGGCTAGTCATCTATTGAGAAAAGTTTTTTAATCTCAAGTGAATCAGAGCGTAGGAGGCCTACGAATTAAAGGGACACAGAGTGGTCGCGGGTACGTTGCCCCCTTCTTCATCACCCCGACGCTCCCAGAGGGAACAACGCTACGCTGCAGGAAAGCAGCGGGAAATCGCAGGGGAAATAATGAGGACTAGAAACTCAACCCTATTGCAGGCCCAGACACAGGCAAAGCCCCGACCTCATAGATCTGCTAGAAGATGGAAGGCTAAACTCTTCTACCCCTCGGGCGTGGGGGAGCTCTTCCCTGGGCCTGCGCTCTTGGACGGAGGCCTCTTGGATTCATCTGGAGCCACAGGAACCACACCAACGCTCCCAGGCTCACTTTCTGGAGCTCCAGCATTGACAGTGTCATCAAACACCGTAGTGTCGCAAACAGGGTAAGAGGGGAAGGGTCGTAACCGAGCCAATTTAATCCCCAATTTATCCACCCGCTCCGGTGCCACCTCTGGGCCCTTAGGTAATAGAGATATAAGATCTTTCATGCATCCCTTGGCAACAAGTCCCGCCGTACTTTTCAGGCCGCAGAGTTGCACATTGTCTAACATATCTCCGGAGGACGGCCCGAGCTCCAGCTCCATTGCGGCTCAGGCACCAGGGATTCCCCTATCACCAATAATAACCACGCTTCAGGGTGGAGTTGCTCAAGTTAGAGTCATCTGACAGGACAGCTTCGAGGTTTGATCACAACAGAACAAGAACCCCGCCCCCTCAAGCGTCAAAAAATCTTCAAATAAACTTGCCCTCATTGGCCGACGTTTGTACCGAACATAGCCGCCGCGCATCAGGAAACAAGAGCATTCGCCTGATGCGCCTGGTAGCAGCAAATGTCCCATTGAAGGAGGAGGAGATTTTACAGAATCATTGGCCCGGCACATCCAGTCCCCGATCTTGTTGTGCTGGAGTCCTCCGGACCAAGACAAAATGTCTCAGCCATCTCGCACAACGAGCAGAAGGGGGGACAGCCCCCCAGTGCTAGCTGACCATCTAACTTTGATCAATGAGACCTTGATTTCCATGACTGGAGCCGCAATCATGCATGCTGATAAGCTCGACGCCCAGATAAATATTTTACAAACAGTGGCAAACTTAATTTCTGGAGTTGATGGGAAATTGGATCATCTGAACTCTCTGATCCGTAGAGCACAGGACAGCACAAACTTTAAGCCTGAACCAAGTAGTTGCTGTCCTATCCTGAAAAATCTAGAAAAACCTCCGCACATTATGACTACACTAATTGAGGATCTTAAAATAGAAGCTGGCAAGAACAAGGTCTCAAACGCAAAGGCACCAGGGCCTGATCCCTCTAAAAAAGAAGGCTTGAAAATCCCTCTACTAGACAGCACAGAAATCGGCAAGGCATACAAATTCGACAAGGTGAAACCCCCATTATTGATCAATGCAAACTTAGTAGAGGTCTCATCGATCACAACAAAAACCCACGATCGGCAGCAGATTCCCATACCGACCAGCCCAGAACTCCAAAAACACCTATCGAGGAAAAATAAGAAAAAATAAAAAAAAATGAACAAAGCGAACAAAAACAAATCTATACGGGAATGGCTACGTCCCGGTATCCGCACGTAAGGATATAAAAAGACACCGGAAATGATAGAACTAGATGCAACCCCCACAATACCAGAAAGCTCGGTACAAAAGCATGAAGTTCTCTTTCTCGCTGACGCAGCAATCATTCCAGGGCCGGATGTCCCTCCAGTAATGTCCCTGTCAGTTCCACCAGCACCAATCATAAGCCTAGTAAATGAATTACAAGGCCAAGACGCCGTTGAAGCGATTCAAATTTGCACTATTGAACATAATGCTGGCTCATACGACCCTTTGGTTGCTGTCTCAGCAATGTTGACGATGCATGGTGCGCCTCAAGTGCCATGGGTTGTCTCAGATACCAAGAACACCGTAAACTCCTCGTTTAACAATTGCCTTCCTAGAATTCCATTCACGGCAGCCCCTCAACGAGCCACGAGCGCAAACGGTCAGGCAAGCGCCCTTTCACCTGGTTGTCCACAGTCATCACAAACAGGCGGTCAGGCCGCGGTCCCTGCTGGTTATTTAAAGTATGACCAATCTCAGGACCGGGAAAGTAGGCTGTACCCAGACTATGTCTCGCAGGGGAGGTGGGACATCCTCAATCGCAGTAACCTTCTGACCCTCTGTGCGAACATTCCAGGGCTGGAGGGAATAACATCTACGGACATTGAAACCGTCTCTTTCCTACCGCCAGAAGCGGAAGAGAAAAATGAAACAACAGAGTTAACTTTTATGAGCTCAGCCTTGGCAGAGGCCTTGAAAAGCCAGCATAAGCTCCTGGAAAGTTGGGGCATAAAGATAAAACTTAAGCGTCTACAAAAATATCTTCTTATTCTAAAAACACAGTTGGTATACCCCTGACGGGAAATATGGCCCATCTAGCTGGAGAGCCTTTATGCGCACAGGCGCATTCCACCTACGCCCCAAAATCGGCGGCTACCCTTCAGGGGTCTAAAGGGGGCATTAACACTGGCCACTCCATCAGAACCCCAATAAAGATAATCATGAATCCAATCCAGGGTACACGCATATGCGCTACACTGGGACCTGTGAATAAAGACTGGTCCTGGTTGCCGCTTGCTCTAAACTCCAAGACCTAATGATCTTTGCCCTAATGCCTGGGGCCATTTACACTGATGCACGGTAAACACGTACCTAAAGCCCTCAGAGAAGGAACTGCCTCCAGTGAGGCTGAAAATCATGTCTTGGAATGTTGCTGGGCTCAGGAGGCTGCTTCTTAAACAAACTGCGGTGTCATTTATGAAGGAAGCAGACATTATCTGTACAGAAGAAACCTGGCAAATGCACCCCCTCTCCTTGAGAGGATACGCTGAGTATGGAAAACCCGCTAAAAAGCTCAACATTTTCGGTAGACCGGCCGGTGGGATATGCACCTATATTAAACATTCACTCAACCTGGAATTTGCAGAAATATCTAACCTGCCGGATACTCTCCAGGCAGTCATCCTGAAAGGCTGTCGGACGGCAAACAGTAACTTTTCATTTCTATTAGTTAATCTTTATCATAACCCTCACGGGCCCAATTCTAATATGGCCACGCTGATTCACCATATCAAGCGCCTAATGCTTCAATTCGCGGGCCTTGAATGCATCATTCTTGGAGATTTTAACTCTCATAACATAGGGGTCTCAACCACACGCAGGTGCCAGGCAGGGGCTACCAATGCCCTGAACGACCTTTTAAAAACCTATAATCTGGTGACGGCGCACTCACTCCTTCTAAAGAATACTCCTGGGCTGATTGTCGCTCCAACATTTAATAACCAAACCACGGTCGATTATATAATCCTAAGTGGCAAACTCCAACTTTTAATGTCAAATTTCTCAGTCCAACCGCGTAGTGACAGCGATCACGCTGCCCTAACTGTCACTTTGAACCTCATAGCGGACCACCACCAAAAGCTTGAATTCATCGGGGAAGCTGATGGGGAAGAACTAATAAAGCTGCCCAGAAGGATCAAATGGGAACAGACTGCAATCAATAGATTCAACAGCTGGGCTAATCATTGGACAGGGTGGTCACTAAGCGATCAGAAAAAAGACGCCATAGAAACTTGGAGTGTCACAATAGAGTCCCTTGCGGTGACTCTTCACGGGAATTTGAATAATATATCGCACAGGCGCGCCTCACCTACATATGGGTATAGCTCTGAAATTAAAATAAGCCCCAAGAATCTAAATAAATAACGAAAACTTTTCCGCAAAATTGGGACAAGCTTAAACAAGATCGTACTACAAGAAGCCAAAAAAAGCCACGCAAAGAAGGTTTGGGCAGCAAAACGTGCCCATTGTGAAGCACAATGGCTAATATTTTTTGATTTGTTGAGCCCGGGAAAATCACAGGAGTTTTGGAAGTACATATGCAACCTGGGCAGAAACACAAATCATAGAGAAAACTCCCATGAAGCCTCTACTTGGGTTGCCCATGTAAAAGCACTATATACTTATGATGGCGCTGCTAACATGCAAATTGACACACCCATGGTTGGAGACAATTTAGGCACATACACCGAGCTGGAAATTGGCTCCACCAGGGAAATTGCTTGTCTCTAAAATCATTAAAAACATCAGGTCCTAATGGTCTCCCTGGACATCTATTCAAGGCAAATATCGACTTTTGGTCCACTAATCTGACCCACTTGTATTCTGAATGCTGGCTCCGGGGGGACATACCAGATTCATGGAGAGGCTCGCTTTTACAGCCCATCCATAAAAAAGGCCAAAAAACTGAACCTACCAACTACTGCATGATCGCCCTGCTTGATATTGAGGGAAAAGCTTATGCCAGCACCATCTTGAGGGCCCTCGTAGGCTGGACGAGGGCAGAAGGCATCCTTCCATTTTGTCAAACCGGTTTCAGACCAGGGTCTGCCACAGTCGACAACATCATCGCTCTTTCTTTCCTAGCACATCGCGCTCGGAAAAGCAAAAGCCTTCCCCTCTTCGCATGCTTCATCGATTACTCGGCAGCGTTCGATGGGGTAGACCGTGCAATTCTGTGGAACAAGCTGGTCCAATCGAACATCAACTCGGTACTGCTAAGAGCGATACAGTCCCTTTATAAAAAAACATGGGTGCGAATTAAACTCTCGAGGGACCACGCATCAGCTAAGATCAACACAGACAGAGGCTTAAAACAAGGGTGTGTGTTAGCCCCACTATTGTTCAATTTATACACAGCGGACATGGAGAAGGCACTGACCGGGGCTGCCCTGGCCACCCCAAATATTGGTGGAAAAAAAATTATTTTCATGCAATATGCTGATGACTTGGTTCTTTTTGACCACACGAGAATGGGGCTACAGAAGGTGCTGACGGCTCTTGCCACGTACAACGACAAAAACAGGCTTGTAGCAAACCAGAGTAAGTCAAAAGTAATGATTTTTGGTCACTACCCTAGGACGAAAGCTATAAAATGGAGACTAGGCAACCTACTTCTGGACTCCACGCAGCGGTACATCTATTTGGGCATTCGTTTCCAGGAATCGGGGCTCGCAAGTGCCCACCTTAAGTCTATCCAAGCCAAAGGTAAATCCATCACCTATGCCATTTGCAAGCTGCAAGCATCCTTACATAGCCCGTCCACCATGGCCATTAATAGAGTTCTTAAAGCCAAACTTATGCCGGCACTCAACTATGCCCTACAGGCATAGTTGACATAGCCCTGGTCCGTGACCGCACGGGACCAGGGCTATGTCACTCTGCCCGTTTACCCATTCACACATACACCGCCCAGGAACTCTTACACCTTAGACCTCCTGCGCCCCTTTGCCCCTCACTCCCCTGCTACACGCTTAAACGCCTGAGCGATTTAGGCATTTCTCAGGTCACTTTACCTCCTGGACCGAATTACAAACGCAGTATGGTACCTAGTAAACTTCCTATTAGCTCCAATCTACCTCTGCTTAAGTTGGACTGCATTTACTTTAACACTAGATCTTTGGTGAAGCATCAATTGGACATATTCCTGCTACTTACTTCACAGAAACCCGACCTATTACTACTCACGGAGACCTGGCTCACTGAGAATTCGCAGCCTGACATACTGGCCTCACTCCCATCAGACTACTATATACTGGCAGTAAATCGCGCCCCAGGTAAAGCTGGAGGGGGAGTGGCGGCCATTATTAATAAAAACCATAACTTCATCAGTCGCCCGTCCCTGCTTTTACCTGGTACTGAAAATCTAGTCATAAAAACTGATACTGAGAAAGGCGCCATTGTCCTGGTTTTACTTTATCGTCCCCCACAATCTATGCCCGCCTTTCCCTCAGGACTCGCCGAACAATTAGCATCTATCACCATGAAATACCCTCACACCATCCTTATTGGAGATTTTAATCTGTGGTTTGACAACTTGGACACTGACACCCAAGCTAGAGAATTGTTTGATTTACTCACTGACATCAATATGACCCAATTCACACAGTCTTCCACTCATGAGAAAGGCCATCATCTTGACCAACTATGGTCGCATAATCTCCCACTATCGTCTATCTTGATTCAGCCCTGTATCTGGTCTGATCACCATTTTGTTTACTTCTCCCTTCAAGTAACGAGACAACATCAGACTCCTCCACAGCCTGGAGGGGAAACTCGCAAATGGGGGGCGATAGATCTTCCTGCTTTTCTGGACACTTTGGCCTCTACTCTGCCACCATTCGACAACATGGGAGACGTAGATGATATCTATGAAGTGCTCTTCCTGTGGATCCAAAGTGCTGCCAATATTTATGCCCCTAGTGTAAAATTCTCCCGCTCACGCGATAAAGAGGCTCATAAATGGTTCTCTGCGGACCTCAAACAACTTAAATTAGAGGTCAGGCAAAAAGAGAGAATTTGGCGCAGAAATTATCTTCCACAAGATAAAGAGGTCTACTGCCTGAGCCGACGTCTCTACCAAAAAACCATTCTTAAGAGGAAGACCGACTATTTTTCAGGCATAATTCTGAAATCCCAGAATCAAACTAAAGACATCTTTAGAATAGTGAACGACCTCTGTAACGATGAGCGTACGTCACTACCTATCGCACATTCTCAAGCTTTATGTGATGATTTGAATAACTATTTCATTAATAAAATCATTACAATCAAACAAAGTATACCACTACACCCTGCCAGCAACACCACTGAGGACGCATACATGAATCCAGAGACTTTAGACCATATCCCCCCGATTGACCCCAAACAATTGTCGGAACTCCTTCAACGGATCAAATCAGGGTCACCCAATGATATTTGCCCCCCTTCCATCTTTAGAGAATTAGGCCTATCTCTCCCACATGCACTCCTGCCTATTCTCAATGAATCCCTCAGACAAGGCAGAGTCCCCACAGATTTTAAAAAAGCCCTCCTTATACCTTTGGTAAAAAAACAAGGGAAGGATCCTTCGGATCTTACAAATTATCGACCCATCTCCCTGCTGCCCTACCTCTCAAAGGTGCTGGAGGCTCATGTCTCTAAGAGTGTCTCTAATTTCATCGAGACCACCAACTACTTGGAGCCTAATCAAGCGGGGTTCCGCCCAGGTCACTCAACAGAGGCGGTGATCCTGGCCCTTCAAGACAACCTTAGAGCCAATGCGGATGTTGATAGACACCAAGCCCTGGTGCTGCTTGACCTCTCGGCTGCGTTTGACACGGTTGACTATGACATCTTGCTCAACCGTGTCGAACAGGCTGGCCTGAGAGGACCAGCGTTGAGCTGGATCACTTCCTTTATCGAGGGCCGGACTCAGGCAATTCAGCTAGGCAGCTTTACAGGCACTAGGCATACATCCACCTGTGGAGTCCCGCAGGGGTCGTCATTATCCCCCTTATTATTTAATCTTTATCTCCGCCCTCTTCTTCATTCCCTTAAGAAATTTAAAGTCACGGTGTTCAATTATGCGGACGATTTACAGCTATTATTCCAACTGAACATCCCGAATGCTGTGTCCGAATTTCAGAACACCATGAGACACATCCAATGCTGGATGAACGAAAACCATCTAAAACTTAACCCGGGCAAAACGGAACTACTTTTGCCCGGGAACAGTTTATCCAGCTGGAGTGTCAACTACTGGCCAGCAGACCTGGGCACCCCCCCTGTAAGGTCCACTGCTGTAAAGAGCCTAGGTATCACGCTTCATACGGACCTGTCCTTAAAGACCCAGGTGGGTGCCGTGGTCTCCGCAAGCTTTTTCCAAATGAGGAAAATAAAAAAAATTGCTCACTTACTCACCCAGTCTGCCTTAATCCAGGTTACTATTGCCTTGGTCATGTCCCGCCTGGACTATTCCAACAGCGTCTACCTGGGACTTCCAGTAGGCCTGTTGAAGAGACTTCAACTAGTCCAGAATCAGGCGGCTAGACTCATTTTACAACAGCCAAAATGGTCTTCTATTAAACCAGGACTAGAAAAGCTACACTGGCTTCCGATCTCCCAGCGCATAGCCTTTAAAGCTGGCTGTATCACCTTCAGGGCCACACAAGATAAAGGCCCTGCCTTTATTCGCAGACTGGTTTCTAAATATACCCCCACTAGAAGCCTGCGCTCTGCTCAAAAATCCCTATTGGAGGTGCCTCGCTTTAAAAGGAAGCGTCAGGGTGGCTGCTGCTTTCGCCATCTAGCAGCCTCACTTTGGAACTCCATCCCCTTACCGATTAGGCAGAGTAAGGATTTGCTCACCTTTCGTAAGGGACTAAAAACCTGGTTGTTCTCTCAAGCCTACTATTAGCCATTGTTAGCTTAGTGTTATGTTGGACGGATTCTTCACACTTCCTATAGCGCCATGAAGCCCATGGGCGTACGAGCGCTTTATAAATTGATTTTAACATAACATAACAGGCATTCCCGGGCAAACTGAGTAACGAATTAGAAAAAATTCAGTGCAGAGCATACAAGAAAGTCTACATCTTCCAAGGTGTACTAGAACCACCCTTGTTCGCCTGGAGTTCTCGCTCAACCAGCAAAACCTGGAAGAGTTGGCCGCCTTAAGTAAATATTACTTTTTATCAACGGCGGCACAGAAGAACACATTAAAGGCAGTCTTGAAATGTATTTTCACAGAGCCTGAGAACCCCTGGTCGCCCCCCCTCGAAGTGGCTAAGACCCAGCTCAAACTTGCCACGGACTCATGGAACCCTGAATATGTCAAATATTTTGTCATCAAGTATGCGATAAAAAAAAAAGTGCGTGTGCGGTCACGGGAACTGGATCTGGACTCCCTGAGAAGAAAAGACTTGCATAAGACCTTGTGGCTCCCGCACACCCAGCATACTCCCAAACATCATCTCACGCAGGCGGTGGGCCGTGCCGCCCTCCATAAGATTTTGGCTTATAGACTACACCCATTGTGCCTTTAAGAACTATATTCCTGTGGTCAGGCCAGCTTTGAAGTCCGGGAATGCAGGCTCTGCAACTATAAATGTGAGTCCTTGGCCCACCTCCTGTTCTGCTGCCCGGCCCTCCGCCTGGCCCGTAGTCTTTACCTCAGGCCAGCACTAAGACAATCGGGGTCACGCACCGCAGAAGAGGGGATTACTCATCTGTATACCCTGGCCACGGTAAAGCACATGGCGGCCTTCGGAAAGTTCATCTTTCAAGCTCGGGCTAGGTTGATGGCTTCCACAGGCCGGATTCCAGAGTCTCCTGCCAGCCCATGAATCTTTGCCCTGCATGCTCTGCACCTATGGACCTTTTGCAATTTCCTTGATTTTAACTTTTGTAATGTTGTTACCTTGAAATTTTGGTTTTATGTAATGGTTTTTAGTAACCAAACAAATAAATTAATTCATTCATTCATTTATTCACTGTCAGTTCCAAAGTTTGGTGCATCTTTTATCCATAAATGCTTGTGAATATAAGGAGCAGCTCTTGCTTGGTACTCTTTGCGCCAAAAGAAATCAGTTACTTCACCAAGAGGGGGATTACTTTTGTTGCAGATACAAGAAATCATGAGTGGAAACCTATGGTTGAAATATCTGCAAATATATGCAAGATCCAATGAGCAAAGTTCTCCAGATGTCTTCATTTTGATGTCCTGAATGTTTGAGTTTTCTTCTTCCAGGAATTGAAGCAGGTCATCCCAAGCATACTCAAAACAACTAAGAGTTAGAAAACAAGTATCTGCTCCTACGTTTCTCAGCATGCATTTCAGCTCACCGTGATGATGATACCAATACCTAAATCAAAATTAATCAAGTTGTATTCCAGGTTTTTGTCTTTTCCTTGCACTATGTCAACAAATATCCTTGCTGTGAGATTTTGCAGACTTACTCCTGTTTTGTAATGTGATTTACTGCATAAAATAACTTTGGGAAATCACTCTCAAATAGTAGATGAAATATACAGGGTGAAATGTAGGATCATCTGAATATAGTTTAGTTGAGCTGTTATTGGCTTATGGTATTTGTACAAGCCAGTCATCATATCTACAACCTACTCCAGTAGGAAAGAGATGCAGAAAGAAGCTATATTCTTAACTTCTCTCCCACACACTCAAAGGATCTCTTGAAAGATATCAAAAGCATCACCAATAATCTCTTTAGAATGTAGAAGATGGATGCTGTATTATTAATAAATTTCTTTTGAGCTGGATTGATCCATCTTTTCAATCAGACCTCTTGATGATGATGTCTCATTCTCCATATGTGGTATATTTTGATATAATAAAAATGATTTTGTATCAGATATAATGTTGCTTTTTATTTCACTAACATCCACATAACTCTTGCCGTAGTATATTGCTCTTTGTAGGGACACCATTGACCAAAATATAATTGCTTCTTCCAAAATTCTCTGCACCCCTGCAATTTCAATATTCTGCTTGATATCTAATGGCAAGTACACAACTCTACCTTTCAGACCTTTCTGTAATTTTGTTGGAGATAACTGCCCTGTCTTTGGCTCCATTGGAACTATAGCTTGGAAAGGATGTATGCGCTGTATCAGATTGATTTATTAACATTTAAACCTTCAAGTTCTTCTGAGACTAGAACTAATTCTAACTTGTTGTGAACTGATGTAGCTGGCCTTTTATTATCCTCCAACTAATCATAACAGTACTTACATATATTTTGTCGTGTGGAGCAATCAAAGCATTACTCTACAAATAAATGAGCTGTATGGATTAGTCTGTCACTGGGTTTATTACCATAACCATTTTGCGTTCCTGTCTCTGTACCCGTGTTTAAAGTACTACTTGTCCAGATGGCTGACCATGGTGTGTAAGTTGGTGGACACATATCTCAGTGAGGATAGAGTTAAACTGTAGGAGTGCCATCACATGTTTAAGTGTGCCAGTAAATGACTGTCTGTTTTATTAACTCTATAACTCTCTTAATGTATGTGTAAGTGGCTGAACAAATAGCTCAGTGCCTGTGTTAGTGATTAGAGGGGTATTTAGGTGTGTCTGGAACTGCCTTTGATACTGCTGCATACATAAGCAATATCTGATTGTCTGAGTGAATGTATCAGTCCCCCTGTAATCCTGTGAATAGGTGAGAGAGAGGATCACTGCTTTGGAAACATCTATGCGAGTTGCATTATGGATGGTATAATCTTTGTAGTATTTGGCATAAGGGTCTGCAAGTGCATGACTAATTTACTAATACTCAAAAGGACACCTCTCAATCTTTTACACAAAAAGCACTGTGATTTATGGCATAACTACAGCATATCTCAGAGGTTAGTTATGTCTACTAAAACAGCTCGTACATGCCAAGTGAAGCTGACAATGAGAGTGCACAGACAGGGTCTGCACTAGTGGTCTGACCCATGTTTGAAGGACTATGGGCCACATGTAGGTGGCTAAATACCGATCGGTAATGCCGAAATTCGGTAAATTTCAGCGTTGCTGACCGGTATTTAGCCATTCCTAATGTTGGTAAGGAATCGGTAAATAAGGAATCAGTAAATACCTATTCCCTCATAACGATTCCTTATTGCTCTTACATTTAAGGAATCAGTAATACCGATTCCTTAAATGCAATGTAGGAAGCACATTAAAGAGTGCTTTTGAGCCTTAGGAAATTGGTAATAACCACCACTTTCAAGTTGGTGGTAATTACCGATTTCCTTTAAAAAGCACTTTTTTGCTTTTTTAAAAGTGCCATGTGGCACACATCCATGCCCTTAGGGCATGTATGTGCACCACATGTGCACACATGCCCATTTCAGGGGTGCAAAATGGTGTCCTTTGGACACCCTGGCACCCTTGAAATACCTCCCGGTATTACCGATTCAGTAATACCGAATCGCTAATACTGAATGTCTTCACATTCATTTCTATGGGCCTCCACCCATAGAAATGAATGGGTAGGTATTCCTTGTTACCGAATCTCAATTACCGATTCACTTTTTTTTAAAGTATTTTATTGATTTTCAATCCAAACATAACCCCCCCCCCCCCCCATACAAGGCTCATCATCAGTAGGGACAAATTAATGGACACATTGTAGAAAGTCATTTCCCACAGTTGAGCTCGCAGGTATTTCAGAAGCAGTGTCTCTATAAACGTCCTAGCTCTCCTCTGTTTACCATTATCAACCCCATTACCTGCAACTTAGACATCCCACATTATACCGGGAGCCCAACTTGGTACTCCCTCAGTTACTTGCCTCTTCCTCCCCCCCCCACCAAACCCCCTCCACCGGTGTGCTCTAAGTATTCTGAACCAGGATTTTCAATCAACATCTTCACGCCAGGGTATGTCAGTGTCAGTGTCCTATTACATTTGGGTTGTTAATCAATTCCTGCCATGTCTGGTCTGGCTCCCTTCCCCCAGCAGTCACCTCAAACCTATCTATAGTCTGTGTGCTCCCACATTTTCCTGAGAAGGCTCCAAAGAATCAGAATCCGAGTCCGATTCTGGCGCTGTCAGCAGTGCCCCCGGGGCCTCCCATGCCTGTGCAGTTTCCATCTCCTTTTCATTGTTCGCTCTCCTGGCCTGCTGAAACTTGATCATACTCTCACTAGCTGCCCCACTATTGAAATCTGAAGATTTGATCAGGCCGCTGACAGAAATTGCTCTAGAAATGAGTTTATGGATAATTGAATAAATCCAGCCTAAGAGGAAGATGTCTTAAATACATGTGACCCTTACCGAGGATAAGAAAAAGTAGATAATAAAAGAGAACAACAAATCTGCCTTTGAAATTAACTAAGAACACAAGGCAATAGGGAGCTAAACCTCTGAAGTCACCGTATAAACAAACGTGCCACTATTGAAGAGGCTGCCCAATATACGAGTGTGGAGAAATCGGTTGCAGCTATACCTACATAAAGGCCTGAATATTTATTAAAAGGTTTTTAATATAAACAGGTATTAAATCTAACAATTGACAGAGCAACGTGTAGACCTACGTATCAGAAGTAATAGGAAGATACGATATAGGCCTAATCAAGATTACTGTGTGTGTTTTAACTGTGCTGAGGAAGGTGGTGCTTATAGCTGAATCCAACGAAATGCGCCGACAAACAAACCTCTTGGTTTTTAGAATTTATTTTACTGTTTGTATAATTGTTTCTATAAACTTTGTCTATTGACACTAGGCACTGTATTAAATATGAAATGTTGATGCCAAAGATCATCTTGAAAGTAACAAACTCTACATAAACTTTGAATCTTTTTAATAAATGTAATAGAATGTACACTTGGAATTATTGATTTATTTGGCATTTATGCCTATGTGGTTCTACTTATTTGTGTGGGGTAAGAAAGAAGGAGAGTAGATGTGGTTAAAAAGGTGAGTGGTTAATCTTGTTGAGAGAAGTGTAACAGATTAGATTGACCTAATAGATAAACATAAAAATACCCAGGGAACACTTTTACTTTTACCCAACTTGTGAACTCTGCCTTCCATCGCTCCACACTAGGGCCCTGCTTGGATTTCCACTTTCTCGTTAGATCTCGTTTGGCCAACAGCAACCCCAGGTCAATGAATTTACTTGCTACCTTAGTTCGCGCTGTATGAGTAAAACAGTGCAGTATACATACCCCCATGTTGGGTTCTATCTGCCTATCCGTCACCCCACAGAGGACCTCAACCACATCCTCCCAGTACTTTTCGAACTGGGGGTAGCTCCACATCATATGTTGGAAGTCTGCTGAAGTCAAACACCATCTAGGGCAACATGCCAAATCCACATTGAAGTATTTATTTATCTGCTCTGGGGTTAAGTACACCTTGTGTTTGATGTAGAAATTGATCAGTTGGAATCTAGCATTCCGCGTACCCCTCCATGCCCTTTCCACTAGTTTGGCCCAAGTTGATTTAGGTATATCTTTGCCCAAGTCCACCTCCCATTTTCCTCGCAGCTGGGATAGTGGCTTAAGTCCCTCCTCCACCATTCGCTTATACAGGCACATTACGGCCTTTACTGTCCCTGCGGCCATTACTACATATTGGCATGTCAGGGATGTTTGATGCTCTAGCAGCCCTTCTTCCCAGAGTTTCTGAATCATTGATACCAGAGCGGCATGCAGCAAAAAGTCACCCATGGGTAAGCCGTATCGGTCCTGCAGTGTTGGATAAGGCAAGAGAGCCCCCTCCTCATACAGGGGTCCTACCATCTGCAACCCCAGTCTTTCCCACTCTGCCAGCACCGACCAGTCTCCTCTATGCGGGAGGGCCGTGCACACTCCGAGAGGTGTCTCCGCTGCATAAGGTCGAGTACCACCCACCCTACGCCTGCTTCTATTCCAACATGCCCTCAGCGCTTTCTCTTCATAGGTCAGTGAATCGAACCGCAACCGCTGGCTCACTATCACATATGACAAAACATGTCTTGGAAACCAGCGATCCTCTGGGCCATCCAGCCCCCTGAACTCCAGAGCGACCGCCTGCGTGAGCCATTGCAGCTGGGCCTCCAGATAGTACAGTTCAAAGTGCGGGACTGCCCATTCCCCCTCTGCTTGTGGCCTCATCATTGCGGTCAAAGCCAGCGGCCTCCTGCCGCTCCCCCAGAGAAATCCCCCTACCATAGTTCTGAGCGTCCTGAACACCAGGCTTGGAATCCAAATTGGCAGCGTCCGGAAATAATATAACAGTCGGGGTAGTACCACCATTTTCAGGAGTGCTCCCCTTCCTGTCACTCAAAGTACTCCAGAACGCCATGCTCCCTTTGATCCCCCTCACTGCTCTATTCACATTACCATCCAACAGATCCGCCTGCTCGTGATAAATGTTGGTCGGAGACAATGAACAACCTTGTTGTGTCCCTCGTCCCACCGAGCAGGGCTCCGGCACGTCCCCCCTTTTCGCACCCAGGCCGTCGCTGATTTATATAGTATTTGAGTCCATCTCACAAACTCTTGCCCCAGTCCTATCTTGCACATAACCTGGAAGAGGAACGGCCAATCCAAACTATAAAACGCCTTCTCTATGTCCACCGAGAGAATCAAGGCAGACGGCGCCATGCCTTCGCAAGTCTCCAGAAGTCGCAGTAACCGTCTCACAATAATAGACGAGTTACGTTTAGGTATGAAACCTGACTCATCTCTATGTATTAATTGCTACATGTACGGAAGTAGGCGGGCCGCTTATATCCTGCTCAAGATTTTGTAGTCGGTTGTCAAAATTGATAGCGGGCGGTATGCCCTCACGTCTGTGGCTTCCCTCCCAGGTTTCAGAAGGGGAATAATAATAGCCTCCCTAGTAGTCTTAGGCAACCTCCCTACTTTATGCGCCTCCCGATATATTATTTGCAGCCTCGGAGCTAAACAATCTGCATATTTGGAGTAAAATTCTATGGGGAGGCCGTCCCCCCCAGGTGTCTTATTACAGGCCATATGTTTAATCGCACTTCTAATCTCTCCCACTGTGATCTCCCCTCCCAACAGATCCCCCTGCTACTTGCTCAAGCTTGGTAAGGCTACCTCCTCCAAATACTCACCCATGCCATCACGACCCTGCGTCAATTGACTACTGTAAAGCCCTGTGTAATACTCCAGGAACAAGTTATTTATCCCCGATTGAGTGTACACCATCTCCCCTGAGGGTGCTACCAGGCCCAATATTGGCACTCCCCCGGGGGATTGGGTTAGCCAACCATGACAGCAGTGTGCTCAATTTGTCCCCCTCTGCATGCATCCATGTTCTGTAGTTGTTATAATTAAAGGAGCGCAATCTCTCCACCTGAACTGCTACTGCCTCTCTAGCTTCCAAGTCCTCGGTCTGCAACCCCGGATTCCCAGGTCTGTCCTTCTCCGCATCCCGCAACTGGCCCTCCTCTTTCTCTAAGTCAGCCAAAATTGTTTTCCTTACCCCCGCCACCTTACTAATACGTATCCCCCTGGTCACAACCTTAAACGCGTCCCACTCAATTGCTTCTGACGTCGCCGTCCCCTCGTTCTCATCAAATTGCTCTGCACTGCCCGTCCCCAGCTCTTCACTGAAGACCGGGTCTTCTAGTGCCATCGGTCTGAGCTACCAGGTCAGTATGACCGCCCTCTCTCGACTTCAATGTATCCGCACTAGCAACGGGTTGTGATCAGATATCGTTCTGGCCAGATACTCGCTACCAGTTACCCTGGAGTGAACCTCAGGGGAGCATAATATTGCATCTAACCGCACATGCAGGTCCTGGAGGCACGCGTAATAAGAATAATTCATCTCTTCCAGATGGTGGACCCGCCACGTGTCGATCAGCCCCCAATTAGTTTGCCAGGCGCTCCTCGCCTTGGAGATCCTATGCAACGAGGTACCAGATAGTGGGGTGGGACCTATCTCGCTCCACATCCGTTATTGAGTAAAGTCTCCCCCCATTATTGTTGTAGTAGTTAAATATGGCGCTAGGCTCCCCGACAATCTCTTAAAAAAGGAAGGTTGGTCCGCATTGGGGGCATATACACTGCATACCGTAACATCCACGCCATTGAGTCACCCCATTACCACCACAAATCTTCCCTCCGGGTCTACCAAGTGCTGCATTGGTTGGAATGGGACCCCCCCGCTCTAACCCACACCAAGGTGCCTCTGGCAAATGCCAAGTAGGTCGTATGAAATAATTGCCCCCACCATCTCTTTTTCAGTGCCGCCCCCTCAGTTCTGTTAAGATGTGTTTCTTGAAGGAGCGCTATATTCACCCCCTTGTCGTATTAGGTATGCATGCACCTTGTGTCGCCTTTGCATAGTACGAAGCCCCCGATCATTCCATGTAATATACTTCAGCTCATGTAACGTCCCCATTGGTCAAACATTTCCTCTTTCTCATCCATCCCACATATAAGAGCACACCTGTATCAGTAACGTCCCCGAACCTCCTCCCAACCCCTCCCCAACTCCCACCCCCAGAACAGGCGCTACAACATTAGAACCCATCCAAACTATTGCTCTAATACACCCACAATACTCCAAGGAGCTACACCCACACAAACTCACAGATGGTAAGCCCTGAGCTTCAGAGAGTCGGACTCTTGGTTGTCCACTCAACTGCGCCCATCCCCCTTAGTACTTATCCAGCCCCTTCTGGAGCCATGTATCTGTGAGACCTCTTCTACATAAGTTCCACAGCCCCCACCTACTCCTTATCTCTGAACAGTAAATTAACAGCCAACCGAATCCAAAGTTAGCACCCCATCGCTGAGCTCCCCCAGTTAGTATCCGACTCATGTCTGGCGAAAGTCTACGTCACCCATCTACGATCTCGTCCGCCGTCCCAGTCGTTACATGGGTGCTGTTGCGATTGCTCTTGCGTCTCCTTGATGGCCATGTAGTCATCCTGTTCCACTGGTGCCCCTGCTTGGTTTCCCCTATGATCCCGTAGGTCTCCAGACATTTGTATCGTCAGGCTCTCTTTGATGTGCACCTCTTCTCCTGGGCTGCCCACCGTGTTTACGCACCTCAAACACTCCAGTTGGCATTTTTCGCCCTTCGCAGCCGCACTCACCCCGTTAGGGTCATATTTCAGGCCCGATTAGGCCTTCCCATGTCGTGGCTTCAGCTCCTCAGGAGGACCCCTCTCCAGGAGGTTAACAAAGGCTCTCTTCCATCCAAGTGGCTCAGTCCAGGCCAGCAGTCCGCAGCCACAGTGCCCCTCCCGCCTGTTTAGAACCTCGCCCCAGTTCAGTGCTCCCTCCTGCTAAGCTTACAGCCCAGCTTCAGGTTAAAGTCAACTACGCGAGTGCTCCTCCTGCCAATATTGCCAGCTCCAACGCCTCACAGCACCATTACCGCGACCGCCTCACTCTGGGATCGCTCTCCTGTGCCTCCAGCTGTCTCCACTCACATCTCCCTGCATTCTCTATGCCCTGCCAGGCCCACCAGCTGAGCGGCCGTCGCCTCTTCTCAGTCTTCTAAGCTCAGAAGCGCCATCTGTGTGCTCTGCTAGTGGAGGGGTTTGCTTAACATGACGTTCCAGCTCCACTCGGTCATCAGCTCCCTGCTGCCGTGCTGGCACCTTCCACTAATATCATACCGTTCACCGGTGGCCGTCTGCTCCACCATCAATTATTAGGACCAGACAAACTGGCTTTCCCAAACTCCTCTTTGGGGCACTGGCCTCTCCCAAGTAGCTCCCTTCCCAGTCCTGCGCACCACGTGAGCTCTCCACAGGTATTATCCACACGCGCCGCATACATTGCCCGCAGCCCCAGGGCGCCAAGTCCCATCCAGCCCAGCTGATCTCTGTTGTACCTCTCAGCCACAGCAGCCACACGTGGCCACCAATGTCAGGCTACTTCACTGCTCATCCAGCAGTCCTCCTCAGAAGTTTGCTTCAGTAGTCTGGCTCATTAGCAGCTCCAGCTGGCAAATTCCCAGCAGGCCCCCCAATCCAGCTTTCTTCCCCTCCTCAGGGCTGCCTCAGGTCAGCCAGAGCAGTCTCAGATCTCCAGGCGCTGCAATCCGGCCGTCAGCTGAAACTACCTGCCCCCCCAGCACTCTCTTATACCTGGAAGTCTTCACAAGGCTGCAGCATTCACTCCCAGGCAGGGGGGGAGAGGGGCGCCTGCCGCCAATGCTCTATTCTGTACCAAACTCTGCCGCTCCGTGTCCCATCCGCACAACAGTAGCGGAGACCTCGCTCCCCCACCCGCATCGCAGGCTCTCCGCTGCCGTCACTGCTATTCCGTTGTGTCCGGCCAGCCGCCCAGTGCTGACATGCACCAGGGGCTTGCGAGTCAGAAATCCCTCGCCTCCTCCTGCTAATCACCGCGGGCCCAGAGGGACACACCTCTTCGTCGCCGGCGGTCCCTTTCAGCTCTTTCCGCTCTGACGTCCACCGCATCCAGCCGCATCCCCGATCTTCCTTGCCGCCATTTCGGGACCACGACTCGGCTCCCTCTTGAGACAGCGATCTCTAGTTTGCACCGCTGTAGCGCTGCCACGCTGGGCCTCCGGAGTGCCAAGCCTCCCAGATGCTCGCCACTTTCACCCCAGGTGTGTGGGGGCTCCGTAGCAGTGAGAGTGCCCAGACTATCTGCCTTGTAGGTCTGACCCACGATGGATGACAAGGTTGTGACACTACTTGTCTACATATCTGAGGGAGTATAGAAGTCCTCCGATAGCAGCGCCATGAGATGTTTAAGTAAATGTGCCGGTATGTGACTGTCTGTTTAAGTACCTCAATGGCTCTCTACATATGCACAAAAGTGGCTGATCGAATACCTCTCTGTCTGTATTAGGGATTAGAGGAGTATGTAGGTGTGTCTGCACCTGCTTTTGATACTGTTGCATACATAAGCAGTTTCTGTGTTTGTGAGTGAATGTATAAGTCCATCGGTCGCTCTCTGACTTGGTGAGAGAGAGGCTCTATGCTTTGAACATGTATTTCAGTTGCATTTTGGGTGGTATACTCTGTGCAGTGCTTGCATAAGGGTCTGCAAATGCATGAGTAACTTACTAAAACTCAAAAGGACATCTCTCAATCTTTTAAGCACAAACCACTATGCTTTATGGTATACCCACAGCATATCTAAGGGGTAAGTTATGTCTACTAAAACTTGGATTTAAGACTTTGAAAACAGCTTTTACATGCCAAGTAAAGCTTACAGTGACAGTACATAGACAAGTCTGCGCTAGTAGGCCTGACCCATATTTAAACATTGCATATTTAAGTATGCCTAGCACTCCCAATCTACACATGTGACCTTGTATAAGTTTAAATGGCATGTCTTACCACCTAAACACATACAAAACATGCCCTATAATTTACCAACACCTACCCTAAATGGTATCTAATACTTAGCTGTCATCATTTACAGGCTCAATTATTATGTACACCTACAGTAAATGTTTTCCTTTAAACTCAGAGACTTGTACTACTCTTTTAAAAAGGAAAAATAAGATTACAGGTCCCAGAGTTCAAATTAAAATATTATTTGTGAGCAGCATATCAAGTATAGACAAGTAACACTTTGTAGATTTTTTAATACATTGTTAAGTATAAGTTTAACCCTTAGGAAGCAGTTTCTTTTTCGCAAGCATAACAATCACAATATACAGTTCCAGGGCAACACATTGTGAAAAGTCTACACATCAGACAAACTGGTACATACTCACAAAGTGCATTACTCACCTGTTAATAAATATATATAAACAATCACACTACCACTCACAGATCATCTCATGAAGTTTCAATACTTTTGTATATACCCCATACTCACTTTTAACAACCTCACCTACACATATAAGTTTTTAATCATTTTTTTCTCAGAATTAAATGTAATTCACATACCTGAAAATTGAGTTTGTTGGTACAATAGTTATTTTGCTCTTATTAGAGTCAATACTCTCGGTAAATGTGAAAATGAGCATAAAAAGGCCATACCACTCTTCTACAAAGCAACTATTAATGGCAATCGTTTCAATTTTGCACTCTCTGATACAGTGCAAGGCAGCAAATAAAATCACGCCTTCCATATTTTAGTTCTGTAATTCCACTTCTGAATGGTTAGTATATGTTAAACCTTTCACACACTTTTATTGAAGAAGCTCAATATGGTAGTGAATTTGAGCATATTCGCAACATATTTGCTACCGTCTGTATGAATTTGTATAATACTACGGGAGTCCACAGACATATTACATATATAACATAAACATATTAGCTCAGTACTATTATTACTTTAAAACCAAACTATACTTTATTAGCAACCCCTCACTAGGAAATAAAAATCTTATCGAGCAATAATGAGTCTAAACACCTCTAATTTCTACAAAACAGACAACTCTCGCTTTAAAACCCTTTCCTAATTATGCTCTTAGCAGAGTCTCCATAGCAAGCCACTAAAACCAGTAAGTCACAAGTTCTCAGCACATTCTAGAAAGACCATACTAGTTACAAACTCAACTGCAGCAGTTGCGGTTGACTATTCAGGATTGAAAACATATCCAAGTCTGTATTAAAAAAAAATCTTTTTACTAGAGCCAATCTCAGGTCTAGTTACTTATCCTTTCAAGCCACTACCAGTATTCAATCAAAAACGTTTTTTTAAACCAGGTGCACACCTCCATTTTAACTTCCTTTTATTTTGAAAACTGTCTCAATCAGCTCCAGCCTTCTCCTGTTTGCTAGTCACTTCAAAATGGTTAGAGTATGGATTATGGGCCACACCTATGAGTTGTGGGCTAGAGAGTCTGCTAGAAAGAGTGGTTTTGACAGGGTCTTGAGTTTGGCTAATGTGGACATTACTTGGATTGGCCAGAGAGGCCAAACGTGGAATCAATTACTGCCTTTGGTTAAAAGCATTGTAGATTGGTAACCTCCTGACCTCATGATTGTGCTCTGTGGTGCCAATGACCCAAGCATACAAACTGAGGAAGGACAGGAAATCCTAATGAAGGATACCTTTGCACAATTAATGACACCTTTCCATCACACTGTCTTAGTGTATTCCAACTTATCTCAAAGGCAGAAACATGAGTGGTGAAATCAGTTCTGTCCACAGATTGACAAAGCCAGGAAACATGCTGCTAAAACTGTGTTACTGAGGCCATAACATGGGCTCTATCTACAACAACAACCTGTATTTTGACATGCATGGAATCTAGAGAAGTGATGGAGTTCACTTCACAGATGAAGGCAACAGGGTGTTTCTCAGCAACTTGAATCTCCGCATCCTGTCTTATGTCTAGCTGTCACATACTCACAATGAACACACATGCTAATCTCAGAGCCACCCTATTGCCTAAAATGTTGTTTATTTTCTTTATAAAAACCTATTTTTTCAATTTTGTTTAAAGATTCTTTAAGACGTCACAAATATACAAAACAAAAGCAGACATTCAATAAACCCTGCGATACAAAAGGGGATGATGGACGGAGCGTTTGAGCAAATCAAACACTCACCCCTAGTCAACTGACTTGGGTTTAATCCATCACCATTCTTTAGCTCACTCAGCCACCCCAGTTCAGACATGGCCATATGCAAATCAGTCTGACCCTGTGCCTCATGGGAACAGTCCAGCCCGAACTGCCAAAGCCATGTCTTCCCTGGACCGGAAGCAAGCATCCTAGAACCGGTTTCTGCCATTTCAGCCGTCATCAGCCAGGCTAGCTTGAATCCAGTGGCAGAGTGAGCAAGGTACTCACATCTGAGCACACCCTGCCAACTTAGGGCGAACAAAGCGATACGAAAGGGGATGATGGATGGGGCGTTTGAGCAAACCAAACCAAAAAGTATATTGGGTAAATTTGGAGGGGTGGGTACAAAATGTTCCGTCGACTGGATGGCATTATCAGTGAAAACTGCATTTAGATTATACGAAGAAGAGCTGAAGGAAATCGAGACTTTGGAACAAGAAATATTGGAAAGGGGCGACCACTCGGTCCCCCCGAACGTATGGTTGGGTGCCCCGATCCCCCCGGGAAACCATTTTGGGCGGGAGGCGTGTCTCGGCTGGTATGCCCGAAGTGGCGTAGCCGGGGCGCGCCTTTTCCCGCCCAAGAGGGGTTGTCCTAGACACCTACACCGGTGGACACGCCCCATAGGCGGTTGGAGGAGGGCCCACGCCCTCCCGAAGAAGAATAAAAGGAGCAACAATCCAAGGAAGCATCCTCTTGTTCCTGTGCTTGGAAGCTGCACCTCCTCGTTGCACGTGAGCCCGAGACGGAACAAGGAGCCAATTTTGAGAACTTGTAATTTTTGTGTTTCTCCTTTCAGTGATTCCGAAGCTTTGGATCCAGGACCTCGAGTCGAATATCCGTGACGATGCCTGGCAAGAAAGTCGGAAAGAAGGTTGGGACCGAACAAATGCTTCGCATGCTGGTGAAGGACATGGCGAACATGAAGAAGCAGATGGCGGCAATGAATGGGGCAGGTAGACCGAAGAAAGTCATCAGACCAGCATTGCCGGTAGTAGTCCCTGCCGGGAGAGGTAAAAGGGCCTGGAATAGGGCGGCAGGAGGGGAGGCTCCAGTCCCTGAGTCACCTCCGGCGAGCCCGGTCAGTCCGGTAGAGGCCCCAGTTCCGATCCCAAACGCGGGACAGCCGATCCTTGTGGTAGTTACACCTGTTAACGAGGGGGATATGCCTCCTGAGCTGGCCGCACAGTTGGCGGCATGGTTAGGCAGGAACAACGAGGGTGCGGAGGCACCGGGAGACGCGGCCGAGGAGGCCAAGTTAATAATGAAGCAGTTGCGGCAATCGAGAGTTGCTGCGAAGGCACCTTGTCCTCTTGTTTCCCCACAGGTTCCCACGGAACAAGCGGCATCGAGCGTGGGAACGGCATCGACAACGGACCCAGCTACTGGTTCGGGTAAGCAGCCATTGCCAATGGCGGGGGAGGGATTGTTACCCTCAAGGAGGGAAAAGGTGGTCCAACATATTCCTATGGATGTGAAAGAAAGGATTTGGTCTGATAAATATGTGAACATGTTTTCTCTATTGACCGATCACTATGAGATAGAGCACGTTAAACAGCAGAAGGAGTTGTTGCATCCTAGTGTATGGCGTGCAAAAATGGCGGGTTTCAGGGTTGATGAAACAATCTCTAATTGGGCCAGGGCATTTGGAATGTTCACGGCAATCATGGGGGAACGTAGGCCTGAAGTATTGGCCGAATTAGCTTGTTACCAGACACGTATTATGGAATTTTATGAATCATATGAAGGCAATCAATGGATGGGTTATGATAACAAATTTCGTAAGGCCAAGGAGCACGACTCATCCCTGACGTGGGATTGTTTCGACTCCATTTCCTGGCAGAAACAGGTTATGCCGAACACGGCAAAGTCGCCATCTTTTGGCGGGAACGGGCCGGAGCCTTCCCGCCATTCTTCGGCGGCGCCCTTTCGGGCGGGCACCAACAATGATCAACACGCAAAGAGTAACGGGACCTCGGGGCGAAAAGGGGTCTGTTGGAGTTTTAACAGGGGCAAGTGCACTAGGCCACAAGGGGCATGCAAGTTCAGGCATGAGTGTGCAGGGTGCGGACAGGCCTCACACCCCGAGAGTTCATGCAGAGCCAAGAATGGTGATACAGGAGGTAGAGGAGGAGCCAAACAGGTCTAATATCGAGCGAGGGGCACCGTTACCTACTCCCGTTGACATCATGGCAATGATCCCTTGGCTGAACGAATACCCTGATCATGTCTCCGCCGGGGTGTTGAGAAACGGTTTTACATATGGTTTCCACATCCCGGCGGGGGATTTTCGGGGGGAAGCACAGTGTAGAAACCAACTATCGGTTCAACAAAATACGGCGGTGGTACACGCAAAGATTGAAAAGGAGGTGGCCCGAGGTCGGGTGGCAGGACCATATGTAAACCCGCCTGTTGTTAACTTTGTTTGTTCACCATTGGGAGTTGTCCCCAAGAAGGACCCAGGTGAGTTTAGGTTAATCCATAATTTGTCCGCTCCTAGGGGTCTTTCGGTGAACGATGCGATTGACCCGGGAGTTTGTTCGGTGCGATATGCATCCTTTGATGAGGCCGTCGCCATGTTGAATCGCCTGGGGCCCGGAGCGCTGATGGCTAAATCAGATATCGAGTCAGCGTTCCGGTTGCTCCCGGTACACCCACAGGATCAGCGTCTCTTAGGTTTTGTGTTTCAAGGACGCTACTTCATGGATAAATGTATGCCGATGGGTTGCTCCATTTCTTGTGCGTATTTTGAGAAGTTCAGTACTTTTTTGCAATGGGCATTCACCAGAGCCACGGGCTTTACGCAGGTTATGCATTACCTTGATGATTTTCTGTTTCTGGGGGCAGCCGGTGACACGGAATGTGCACAGGCTTTGAGGGAATTCTGTAATCTCATGAAACGATTTGGTGTGCCACTGGCACCAGGCAAAACGGTGGGACCATCTACTTCACTCGAGTTTCTGGGAATTGAGCTCGATTCGGTAGAGGGGTGCTTCCGTTTGCCCAAAGAGAAGGTAATGAAATTTAGGGCCTCGCTTGACATGTGCCTCGGCGAGAGAAAAGTAACTCTCCATCAGTTGCAACAAGCTGTGGGTCAGCTTAACTTTGCCCTTAGAGTAATACCGATGGCTCGCCCCTTTTCCCGCTCTATCGCACAAGCCATGGTTGGCCTCAAGGAGGGGCACCACCGCACAAGACTGTCGGCAGAGGTCCGCCAGGATATGCGCATATGGCTGGCATTTCTGGCGGATTTCAACGGTCGCGTCGTGTGGAACAAACCGCCAGCTTCCTCCGAGGAGCTGGGGTTGTGGACCGACTCGGCAGGGAGTGTGGGTTTTGGCGCCATATTCGGTAATCAATGGTCGGCACGAACATGGCCGGCGTGGTGGCACGATGGTGGGCTCACAGGTAACATTGGGTTTCTTGAGCTGTTCCCCATTCTGGTGGCCTTGAAAACATGGCCCGAGGGGTTTCGTGATCGCTCTGTGGTATTCTGGTCTGATAATATGACCGTGGTTGAATGTATCAATAATCAGGCAGCACGCTGCAAATGGATTTTGAGATTGCTGAAAGAAATTGTCCTGCTATGTATGAGACTAAACGTCCACTTTAGGGCAAGACACGTGCCGGGGGTACTGAACCAGGCAGCTGATGCACTCTCTCGTTCCCATATGCAGGCCTTCCGGGGTTTTCTGCCCTCAGCGGACTTGGTGGCGGCACCATTTCCCGAAGCTCTCTGGTCTCTCGGTGCCCCGGATTACAAAACCTTGTGGGAGAGAGTCTAGCACCCAGGACGAGGAAGGCATATGAAGGAGCGTTCCGTTCCTATTTGTCATTTTTGGGTTCAGCTAGTGGGGAGCATTGGGGGCAGGAGGAGTATGTACTGAAATTTCTGGTATCATTACATCAGACAGGCAGATCAGTGGCTACGGCCAATAGGCACCGGGCCGCCATTTCCTTCATGGCGCGGGCTCATGGTATCCAGGACCCCACATCGTCCTTCCTCGTACAGAAGGCACTGCGTGGGTGGCAATGCCTGGAGGGTCGTAGAGTGGATGAGAGGCACCCGATAGGTCTAGCAAGGTTGTCCCTGTTAATGTCTGTACTCCCTGCGACATGTTCATCTCAAGCAGAGACGGTGCTGTTCCGGGCCGCTTTTGCATTAGCATTCCATGGGGCTATGCGGGTAAGCGAACTGGTGGCGAGGAATAAGCAGGATACGAGGGGAGGTCTGTGTCGAGAACACATTCAAATTAAGGGGGAGACAATGGTAGTATCAATAGTCAGGTCCAAGACCGATCAGGGAGTGATCGGGGACAGTGTGGTAGTCCAGCGGATTCCGGGGTCTCCCATGTGCCCCGTAAAATGCGTGGAGGAGTATTTAGCGCAGAGGGCAGCATCATGGGGGGGAAGCTTGCTGAGGCACACCGACGCCACCCCACTGACTAGGTTTCAGTTTCAGCGGGTGTTAACAATGGCAATTGCGGCAGCGGGCTTGAACCCGAGCGATTTTGGGACCCATTCCTTCCGGATAGGGGCTGCTACAGAGGCTACAGCCAGGGGTCTGAGTGTTGAAAAGGAGAAACAGTTGGGGCGTTGGTCCTCAAATTGTTATAAAAGGTATGTGCGGTTGCACATGTTGTGAAGCTAATGTCATGCACTCACGCTTCTTGTTTTCTGTTTGGTTTACAGTTTCGCAAGCAGGCTTTGCGGGGCGGACTGTGCAGTTGACCCGACACCTGGGGACCAGCGGTCAAAGATCACCAGCTGAGGGAAGAGTGGTGTGGGTCGTTGGCCACTCATACGTGAGGCGCACCGCAGACGTATTCAAAGCAGGTGACATGATTCACGTGGCTTGGGAATACGGGTACAGGGTGACCTTCCACGGAAGGGGCGGGCTCTGTATTGACCAGTTTCAAAGTTTTATTGAGGGACTGTTAGGGCAGACGAGGTCACCGCCATCTGTAATCATAGTGCATCTTGGGGGCAATGATTTGGTGACCATTGGTCGTCGAGTACTTCTCGAGTCAATTTTAACAACAGTAAGTTGGTTGGCGAGAAGGGTTCCGGGGTGCACGATTGCATGGTCACACATGATTCCTCGGAAGGTGTGGCGGGGGGCCCTCTCTGTGTCAGCTTTGAATCAGTCGGTAAAGAAGGTTAATAACAAACTGGGTAGGTTGTTTCGTACAGAAAAATTGCATTGTATTCCACATGGCTGTATCCGGGGGGACCATATGTATCTGGAGGATGGGGTCCATTTGTCCCGGGTGGGGAATGTCTTACTCATAGGAGACTTCATAGCTTGGTTAAAGAGTTTGTGTAGCCATGACCTCTAGTAGGAGTTTTGTAGGGGGTCCGGATAGCCAGTCAACTATCCGGCCTGTGGCGGTAAGTTCATGATCGGTGAGCAGTAATTGGAAGATCCCTAGAGGTGGGGCGCCACCCATTATGGATGGGAGCGCCCGGGGGGAGGCGCCCATTGGCCCCTCACACGGGGAGGCGGTACCCTCTAAGGATGGGGCCGCCGAAAGGGAAGGCGGTCATAGGCCCCTCCCTGGGGAGGAGGGGCTACGGGCCCCTCCTGGGAATTTCCCGGGGCCAGGACATCCGCGACGGCAGATGTGGTAAGCAGTGTGGGGTGGGAGGGGGGTCTACGCTACCTTCTAGACACCTCACACGAGTCCTCGGACGACCACCAAGATGGCGTCGAGTAAATATGGGGCCCCCGCTAAGACAAGGGAAATTGGAAGTTGGCACAGAGGTACAGTCCTCTGTGCGCCCGCCCCTCACAAGTAAGGGGGGAGTTCTGGTATTAGGGATCTGACACCGGTTACGACCTTGCCGTTGGCCCGTAACGTTAGGATGTACAATTTGAATTTTGAGAAATGCATTTACAGGATGTTTTAGAATCGGCTAGGAGAACCTTTGTATTACAGATATGTTACGGGTAGCCAATAAACATCGTAATGTGTAAATGAAATTGTACATGATATGAAACTGTTATTTTAATGTTTTAATTTTGTTTCATATTTTAATAAATACGGCCGGGAGGGTAACTCGCTCCCGCCTTCCAAAAGTTCAAGAACCGTTTCCGTCTTCCCATTCTTGGGGATTGTGTTGGGAGGGGGTGACGGGTATCCCGGCCATATGGAAAGGGGCGACCACTCGGTCCCCCCGAACGTATGGTTGGGTGCCCCGATCCCCCCGGGAAACCATTTTGGGCGGGAGGCGTGTCTCGGCTGGTATGCCCGAAGTGGCGTAGCCGGGGCGTGCCTTTTCCCGCCCAAGAGGGGTTGTCCTAGACACCTACACCGGTGGACACGCCCCGTAGGCGGTTGGAGGAGGGTCCACGCCCTCCCGAAGAAGAATAAAAGGAGCAACAATCCAAGGAAGCATCCTCTTGTTCCTGTGCTTGGAAGCTGCACCTCCTCGTTGCACGTGAGCCCGAGACGGAACAAGGAGCCAATTTTGACCCACCCACCAACCCCTGATGACAGCGATTTGTATTGCAATAAAGTTGATTAACGAGGATATTATCTCTTTTTCAGGTTGTTTCTAATAAAGTTTGGAGTGTTTGATGTGACAATAAAATGGTTGCTTCTTTAGCATGTACTAAGGCGAAGTATCACAGCCGAGTTGAAAGAGGTGGTATTGCATAGTTGGAAGTTTATACTTGACATGCCCAGTATAACTGTTTATTCCGTCCTCATTAGGTTAAAAAATGTCGTATTTATTTTTTGGTCGGGCGGTAAGGTCATGATCGGTGAGCAGTAATTGGAAGATCCCTAGAGGTGGGGCGCCACCCATTATGGATGGGAGCGCCCGGGGGGAGGCGGTCATTGGCCCCTCACACGGGGAGGTGGTACCCTCTAAGGATGGGGCCGCCGAAAGGGAAGGCGGTCATAGGCCCCTCCCTGGGGAGGAGGGGCTACGGGCCCCTCCTGGGAATTTCCCGGGGCCAGGACATCCGCGACGGCGGATGTGGTAAGCAGTGTGGGGTGGGAGGGGGGTCTACGCTACCTTCTAGACACCTCACACGAGTCCTCGGACGACCACCAAGATGGCGTCGAGTAAATATGGGGCCCCCGCTAAGACAAGGGAAATTGGAAGTTGGCACAGAGGTACAGTCCTCTGTGCGCCCGCCCCTCACAAGTAAGGGGGAGAGTTCTGGTATTAGGGACCTTGCCGTTGGCCCGTAACGTTAGGATGTACAATTTGAATTTTGAGAAATGCATTTACAGGATGTTTTAGAATCGGCTAGGAGAACCTTTGTATTAGAGATATGTTAAGGTTAGCCAATAAACATCGTAATGTGTAAATGAAATTGTACATGATATGAAACTGTTATTTAAATGTTTTAATTTTGTTTCATATTTTAATAAATACGGCCGGGAGGGTAACTCCCTCCCGCCTTCCAAAAGTTCAAGAACCGTTTCCGTCTTCCCATTCTTGGGGATTGTGTTGGGAGGGGGTGACGGGTATCCCGGCCATATAGGTGACAGCACCATAAAAGATTCAAAAACATTAATAGAATCTGTCCAAAAGACAATAGCTGATTTTGAAATACATACAACAAATGTGAAAATGTCAAAAGTCGCACGAGACATAAAAAACTTCAAACAGGAAGAGATATATCCCTACCTTAAAGACGATTTTTATGTTAATAATAATCCAAGTTCTCTGAATTTACAATACAGAGGCAGATCCAGGAATACGTTTATACCATTCTTTGACACATCCTCGGATTCGGACGGATCCAGTGGAGGTTACCATCCATATTTCCAAAACCCAAGAGTACAACAACCTTTTTTTGGCAGCAGCAGGTACAGAGGCGGAGGGGGAGGCCAAATATGGAGAGGATACAACCAACAAGGGGGGTACTTCCCACAACAAGGACAGTACCCGCCACCACCTGGGCCTTACCCTCCACAAGGACAATTCCCACCACCGATAATTTACCAGAATCAAGAGCAAGAACCCTTCCTGACACGGAAGAAGACTTACAGATGCTAAGTACTGGTAGTAAAAATGAGATGATTAATATAGAGACAGTTCCTATTTACAATCTATCACGGTATACACCAACAGAAACTGAATTGGAAGTTCTGTCAAGAGGATATCAAAACTGAAGTTTTACAATTTCTGAGGAAGGTGCGTTTAAAAGCATTTTTCCAATATAAAATAATACCAGAGCAGATCAAAACCCGTGGATTGCGGAAAAAATCAACCTTCATCTCAGAAAGCATGACGTTACCAACACAAGTTCTGGTGTTTGAGGAACACATTTTGAGAGAATGGGATAATCTCCAGAAACAGAAAATTTACTACAATACCAACTGTAGTAAACAAGAAAAATTGGCACTCAAGAATCTATCTGAGAATTCTGCAATAATAATAAAACCTGCAGACAAGGTGAGTGGAATTGTGCTTTGGGACAGGAAAGAATATGAAGAAGAGGTATACCGCCAACTGTCCAACCCTACACATTATCGGGTTTTAGAGCACAACCCCACACGAGAATTACAATCAGAAATACAAGAAAGAACTAGGGACGGACTTGAGGGAGGTTGGATATGCCAAAATGAATATGATTTCTTGAACAGTGTTTCTAACAAAATACCGAACATCTATGTCTTACCAAAAGTACACAAGTCTACCACAAAACCACCAGGGAGACCAATTGTGTCTGCTTGTGGCTCACTTATGGAGCCATTGTCCAAATATATAGACACTTTTTTGTTGCCATTAGTTAAAGTAACGAGATCCTATGTACGAGATACGATGGATTTCATAGCATAAATAGAAGGGCTGCCTTTCGATCCAACTAAACAATGGTTAGTGTCTTACGATATTGAATCATTATACACTAACATCCCGCAAGAAGAGGCATTGGCAGTGATGGAACAAGCCCTTGAGAATAGAGAACGTCCCCATCAAGTACCGACTGATTTCATCGTGTCGTTGGCATATTTGTGTCTGAAAAACAACTTCTTTAATTTTAAAGATACTTTGTACCTTCAAGTATCTGGAGTTGCAATGGGTTGTAGCTTTTCCCCAGAAATTTGAAACTAAATGGATCTATGGCGACACCAACCTTTTTAAATCTCAAGTGGGTCATTGGTGTTGGTACATAGATGATATTTTCTGTATCTGGGACGGAGATGAACAACAATTTAATGACTTTTATATGTGGTTGAACCAGAGAACTATGGAGTTCAATTTTACAATTTCAAAAATAAGGAGAAACTAAACTTCCTAGATGTCTATGTACAACATGATAATGGGGAATTAGCGGTTGGCTTATACACAAAGCTGACAGATAGCAATACCCTATTACATTTTCAAAGCAGCCATCCAAGAACGTTAAAAGAAAATTTGCCCTATGGCCAGTTCCTCCGTATTAGGAGGAACTGTACCCACAAAGAAGACTATTTCCATAATACTAGTTTTCTGAATGACAAACTAGTGGCGCGAGGGTACCCCAAATAATTAGTCAACTGCGCACTAAAGAGGGCGTGGTACACACCAAGGGAAACACTCCTTACACCAAGAGAACGCAATAAGGAAACACCCCTAACATGCGTCCTCAGGTTCGACCCTAAAGCTAACAAGGTGAAAAAAAATATCCAAAAGAACTGGACATTGATAGAACCTCTGGGTCTGGAGAAACCATTGTTTGCTTTCAAAATAGGAAAAAACATCAGACAACAGTTAGTCAGAGCAAATACCCACAATGAATCACCAACTAAGGACTTGCGAAACCTTTCGGGTTTGCCCCCAGTGGTTGGGCATTACCGCTGACAAACATGTACAGCGTGTAATTTCACAGCAGACACCAAAGAAATTGATATAAATGGACAAACCCACATTCAAAAAGTCTTTTCCAACTGTAATACCAAAAACACTGTGTATTGTATAAAATGCCCATGTGTAAAATTCTATATTGGGCAAACGAAACAAACAATAAAAAAACGAGTACTGCAACATAGGTCTAGGATTAAGTGTAAGGTACATGGGGCCCCATTAGTACAACACTACTTAGATATGGGTCATTCGGAGGCGGACATTCACTGGTCAGTTCTGAATGTAATATCCAATGTTGTGGGGGAAGACCTACAAAGAAAACTAAACAAACTCGAGGCCAGATTGATAGAAAAGTATATAACAGCTAGAGAAGGTCTCAATGATAAAGACGAGATGTGGGCCTTACAACAACTAAAGAATTTATGGTGATAACATATGACAATGTCAATTAAGAGAAATATAGCTAACTGTCTTTTTCAATGTGTTTTAAAAGTATGTCATTAATTTTATATATGTATGTGTTTATATGTGTTCTGTGTTACAAATATCAATCCTTTCATAAAGCACAATTGTTGATACACAAACTCAATGTTTCAGAATGTGAGGAGTGACGGCTTCTTTGGCTCTTAGTGTCCGTATTTCACGGTGGGGATTTAAGATTCCCTTTTGTTGGTTTATTATTTCCTATTAGAATGGAGACTTTTTCTGTTGAGTCCGTTTATATTTATTGTCATCTGTAGGAATATGTAGACTTTTTGTCCCTCCCCATTTGCAAACATGAATATATTGAAGGTTCTATCTCGCCAAATCACGTGTGAGTGGGCGCGCAAGTGTCAACCTGGGCATTTATGAATATTATTAGCCTTCAGTCGTAATAGTGGCAAGTTTTGGAGAGTCTAAATTGTCGAAGCATTCCCGGATTTCCAAAGTGTAGGGGTTAAATATGGGCCATTGAGAGTATATTGGATATTGGGCTTCATTTGAACGTGGAGATGTAGTCTGTTTTCGCTCGTCATTAGTTGGATATTTCCGTGAGGACATGTCCCACGTGAGCGGCTTCAACGCAGAAGACGAGAGTGTTGGTTAGGCGTGAGCACGGCCGCACATGAAAGCAACCTTAAAGGTAAGCGCGGTTTGTAAAAGTTCTAGGCCATATACGTGCGCTTTAGGTAATAGGAATAGCTATGGATAGCCCTTAATCTGATGCCCGTTCCCCCGGCTCTGTCTTGCAGAAATTTGATAGGTCTCGGTCTTGCTTACACGTTGTGGAGCATGTTCTGTATGACTGAGGCTACATAGATGGACAAGATGACGTCAGACGCTCAGAAGTGAGTTGGTTTCCATTAAATTTCGTACACGTTAGACTTTCTGGAGAATTCGTAATTTGAGTAGACCTGGTACAGGGATGGGATTTTAATACCATTACTGTATTGTTGTGTTGTTTTCCGGTCTTCTCCCCGATTCACTCCCCCCTATCTCTTCTTTTTTTGTCATTCCTAAGGTGAGCCACAGTTGCCCTTTCAATATAGAGAAGTGCAGTGGAAGGGCCACAACCCAATATATGTGTTTAGCCGCTACTCACGACAATTAATTAAGAATTTAAACATTCTAATCGGTATGTGCCTAAACAGTTCCATTGGAGGGTTGTAATTGTCATACATTTGGATAGCTTCACTTTGGTTACTTGGTTTATGGAGGTGTGTTTGGTAGCACTATTTAGATATTTGTTTCTACACAATTGTGGTCTGTAGGATAAGTGCACCTTGGGACACGTTTGTTGGAGTCTTGCTTGCCGTCACTTCAGGATATAGTGTAATTTGTAGTTTTGAAGAAACATGGTTACGCATGAGGTATATAGAAGTCCTGCATGAATTACCTCATTTAGAGAATACCATATGGATATGTAGACAATAAATAGTACTTTTTTGATGTTGTAGGTGCAGCATATTTGTTGTGTTAATGCAAAAGCCCAAGTCCTGATGAGGCCCAGAAATTAAGGGGCTGAAACGTGTCGACAACCTTTGAAACGGACACCCTTTGAATTGAGATTCGGTGACAAATAATAATCAGCAGTTCAAAGTAGAAGGATCAAATAACTGATCTCTTTAACACTGTATTAATAAGGTGTACCTGTATTTTTGAGGAATGCTCTTTAGATAATATGATATAGAGCATCCAGACAAATAATAGGAGCTATTTTGAAACAATAGGTGAATGCTTAACTTTTCATTTCCAATTCTTTGTAGATGTTTTTGTAAATTGCTTGTGTGATGTGTAAATAGTGTAATTTTATATGTATAGTACAAAAAAGAGTGTATAAAAAAGTATGTGTAGTAAAAAAATGAATATACAAAATATTTGAGTAAATAAAACAAAATTAAAAAAGCGAAATACATATCCGGTGGATATATTTGATTTATTGAGGTAATGGGTGGTAAATGACACAAAAAAGCTGTACAGATTTAATCTAGAAGAAGTTATCAGGTCGGATGGGTAATTGATAAACCTGTTCTGAATAATCATTTAAATTAATTGGTCCCACAGCGTCACTTTTTGTGTTTATGAGCAAACCAAACACTCACCCCCAGTCAACTGATCTGAGTTTAATCCATCACCATTCTTTAGCTCACTCCACCACCCCAGTTCAGACATGGCCATATGCAAATCAGTCTGACCCTGTGCCTCATGGTAACAGTCCAGCCTGAACTGCCAAAGTCATGTTTTCCCTGAACCGGAAACAAGCATATTGGGACCGGTTTCTGGCATTTCAGCCTTCATCAGCCAGGCTAGCTTGAATTCAGGCAAAGGGAGCAAGAGACTCAAATCTGAGCATACCCTGCCAACTTAGGGCAAACAAAGCGATACAAAAGGGGATGATGGACGGAGCGTTTGAGCAAATCAAACCCCAGCACATTCAAAGTTCATACTATATAAGTGATACTGTTCATCACACTGGGTTCATCACTATCTTAATAGGTCTATAAAAATGAAGGGTGGGCGTAGTAGGCGTAGTGGGGCTACGCGAAGCTACGTGAAGTGGGCATGATGCTACGCCCGCTCACGCGCTTCGCGTAGCCCCACTATGCGCCTCCCGCCTCCCTCCCACCCTCCTTTACATACATAAATTTAAGTTATAAGTGCAGTAAAAGTAAATAAAAGCACTTACCTGGTTCGCGGCATCCAGGGGCTCCCCCTTCTATTTTGCGCCGACTTCTCCCATCGAAATTTCTCGCGATGGGAGAAGTCGGCGCAAAATAGAAGAGGGAGCCCTGGGACGCCGCGGACCAGGTCAGTGCTTTTATGCACTTATTACTTAAACTTATGTATATAAAGGAGGGCGGGAGGGAGGCGGGTGGCGGGCAACTTCGCTCCATCCACGGAGCGTGCGTAGTGTTGCCTACTATGCCTACTTTGCAAAATGCAAAGCAGGCAACACTACGTACACTCCGTGGGCGGAGCGTAGTCTTGCGCCCACCCTTAATAAAAATATGTATGAGTCTCTGAGTGTGTCTGTGAGTGCATGTATGAGTGTTTGGGTGGGTCATTCAGTGGGGGCATACCTGTATGAGAAGGTCTGTCAGAAGCTGTGTGACAGCCTGAGTCCATCTATGAGAATATGTGTGAGTGTATGAGTAAGTCTACAAGTGGATATATACGCCTCTGAGTGAATCAGTGAGTGGGGCATGAGCCTCTGGGTGGGTCTATAAGGAGGTGTGTGAGTCTCTGAGTAGTTCTTTGAGTGGCTGTGTGAGTGTCTGAGGGGGTCTGTGAGTGGGCGTGTCACTGTCCCAGTGAGACTTTGAATGGGTGCAACAATGTCTGAGTGGGTCTGTGAATGGGCGTGTCACTGTCCCAGTGGGACTGTGAATGGGTGCAACAATGTCTGAGTGGGTCTGTGAGTGGGTGCATGAGTGTCTGAGTAGGTCTCAGTGGCTACATGAGGGTCTGACTGGGTCTCTCATTGGGTCCATAAGTACCTGAGTTGTTCTCTAAGTGAGTGCATGAGTGTCTGAGAAGGTCTGTGAGTGCCTGAGTATATCTGTGAGTGTGTGCAAGAGTGTCTGAATGGCTCTGTGACTGACTGCATGAGTGTATGAGTAGCTTTGAGAGTGGATGTGTGACTGTCTCAGTGGGTCTGTCAGTGGGTGCATGAGTGTCACAATGGGTATGTAAATGGGTCCATAAGTCACTGTCAGTGACTGGGTGTATGAGTACTTCAGTGGTGTGTGAGTGGGTGCATGAGCCTTTAAGTAGGTTTTTGAGTGGGTGTGCTAGTGTCTGAGTGGGTCTTTCAGTGGATGCATCATTAGCTGTAAGTGTGAGTGGGTGAATGAGTGTCCGACTGAGTCTCTAAGTGGGCACATGAATGTCAGAGTGGGTCGGCTAGTGAGTACATGAGCCTCCCAGTGGGTCTGTGAGCACAGGCATGATTCTCTGAGTGTGTCTGTAAAAGAGTGCAAGAGGATCTGAGTAACTTTGAGAGTGGGTACATGAGTACTTCAGTGGTCAGTGAGTGAGTGCATGTGTCCGAGTGGGTTTATAGGTGGGTGCAAGAGTCTCTGAGTGGGTGTGTGAATGGGTGAATGAGTCTGAGTAGGTCTATGAGTGGGCGAATGCGTGTCTGAGTGGGTCTGTGAGTGGGGTTGTAAGTGTTTGAGTCATTCTGTGAATGAGTATGTGAGTGTCTGATTAGATTTGCAAGTGGGTAAGTATCTGAGTAAGTATATGACTGTTAGTGGGATCATAAGTGTCTGAGTGGGTCTGTAGCTGGCTGCATGAGTGCCTGAGTGGGTCTCTGAGTGTGTGTCTGAGTCAGTCTGTGAGTGGGTGTGTCACTGTCCCAGTGGGCCTGTGAATGAGTGCAACAGTATCTGAGTGGGTCTCTGAGTGGGTGTGTGAGTGTCTCAGTAGGTCTCTCACTATGTGCATATGTGTCTGAGTGCATCTGTGAGTGGGTGAGAGAGTGCCCCAGTGAGTTGGTGAGTGGGTATGTGAGTGTCTAAGTGAGTGTGAGAGTAGATGTCTGAATATATATATATTTGTTTTAGTTTTTCAGCAATATTCGTGAATTCATAGCAACGTTACATGGGGAGCTGCGCCGACAGTCTCTGATAATTTACAAACATCACAGATGGGACAAAACAGTTTTTTGACATATTATACACATCAGGGGTCCCTCAAAGAACCCTATATTCCAGGGATGGGGTCAGGGTAAATCCAACCTGACCCCTTTTTCCAGTTTCTGCCATTTCATTTGAGCCCTGGGGACTGTTCCAATAAACTAAATTGGCTGCTGCAACTTCCTGCTCAGGGTGCGTTCAGCCAATCATGGCATTTCAATTGATGTGGCGTATGTATTCACAAATCATCACTAGTTACAAATTAGTCATGATCGTAGATATACAAATTTTGTTTTTGTTTGTTTTCTCACAAACTACTAAATGGATTTACACCAAATAAGTGTGATCTTCACCCCAAAAGCTGCCTTTCTGCCAAATGGTTTGTAATTCCATTCCGCGGTTCGGGCTGCAGTCCTATTCAAAGCCCCTACAAGTATTAACATGGGAAATGCCCTTTTTTTGTATCCCCCTTTTTCTAACCCCCCCCCCTCTGAAGGCTCACCCTGAGAGACTCTATACATAACAATGCCACATTGATAGACAAGTCAAAAATATTTTTCCTATGGAAACATGGTCCGCACTATAATTACCCACTGGTGAGTGTGTATATGTAAACTGATCCAGCGCTCCTACTAAAATTCTGTATAAATGATGTCACCATCTACCACCAGACTTATCAATCAATACCAGGCCCATAGAAACAACAGAGCAGCTGAATCATGAGGCGAATGAATCTAATATGTTGTTATTAAACATTTTACAATAAACAAGACCAGCTTGTCATTTTAAAAGTTTATTTTAGAATTCTCAAAATTGCATAAACTTTATTAGCTCTTTATTAATATCAAACATTTATTTTATTTAATCAATTTATTGCATTAATCATTAGCTCAAAATCTGGCAGTTCAACATTGTATGAAATAATGAATTAAAGAAAACACAACCCTAAACCCTAAGTTAGCTTTCTGACCTGAAAAGGAAAATAAATGAATAAACAGTTGAATGCTTACAAGTCCATGGGAAATCGGACAGCACTTCGCCCTCAGGAAACAGTCAGCCCCGTTCCCTTCAAGAGGCCCAATTTTTATACCCTATTTGCTCGCTAATCTATCTAAATGTAATTATTTAAACAAACTTCAGCACCCCGATTGGTTGGTGACTGTCAGACCACCAAAATCACTCCTTCCAGGGAGAAAACGTCATTGCATTATTGTTCATTCTCATGGAGTGACAACGACTTCCGAGCGTATCACAACATTTTAAAAGTTTCCTTTCTGACTTCCACCAAAGCTCGGCAGAACCATGCCTGTCACTTCCTCGGCCTTGTAAAAAGAACATCCAGAGCAGTTCGTGAATAAGTTCCATTGTCAGAGCCACAGTCTTTTCAGAGGTGAAGCACAAAAGCATAATTCCATGGAAAGTTTCCAAGATGACTGCATATGGCTCCAACTCTGCTCACGTACAGGCCGACCAACTTTTCTTCAGAACCAGAACCAAAGCTAGGCCTTAAACCACACTCGGGCTAGTATTTAAACAAACACAAAAAGAGTGATTCATTCAGGTAAAACAAACCCTTCTGTTACCCACCCGACCATTGCTAATAATTAAGCCACTAATAAATGACATCCAGCAGAAGCAAACAAATAAAGCAGCACATAAAATATCTACCATTCTTCATATAGTCCAGCTTTATGTTTCTGAAAGAGTAAAAAGATGATTAAATGATACACAGACAGACAATCACAACATAAGACAAACATGTAAGCACATATAATAAAGCACATGCCATGAATGATCAGCTGCATATTAATAGTGACAAAGAAAAGGACAAACATGACAAACAAAACAATATTAATCATGTGTTACAAAACAGACTTTCAAATGCAACAAGAGCACATGTTATTAGTTCCCGCGTGTTCATGTGTGGTGCAAACTTAATCTAGGTTGAGTTAATTAAACAAATCATGCAACAGCTCATTAATTGATTAGTTCATGTTATAGGGAAATGAATCCACGAGTCAGAATAAAATAATTTCTGAAGCTCGCTTCATCAACTTCTACAGCACACCTACAATCGACTCAGGAATCACAATTCCAGATAAAAAATCACAGCGCCGCAACTCTGAGTGATGAAAAACATATGTGTTATTCACTCACAGCAGTAACAATGTCCCAACGCATTTCGGAGTTACAAACACTCCTTGATCATGGGTTAGCAGGCATGAATGTACAAGCTGCCTCCTTTAAAGAGACAGAAGGTGCATTATACAAACAACATAGAAGAGATACTTTGTTTTCTATTTACATTGTTTACAGGAGCGTTTCAGAGTGAAATTTATTGGACTTTAACAAATATTAGTACCTCATGTTGGATTTTTGCACAAATATATACAATACTGCAATTATTGGTAGTCTTAGCATGGTATTAGACGGGTCTGTGAACACCTATTGCCATACCATATGAAAAATGTCTGTATTAATGTCAGTCAGTCAAATTCACTTCATTCAGTTAACTAAAACCATAAAAGCATTCTACAAAATGCATTATAAAATAATTTACAAAAACATTAAATATTCATAATCATCACAACCTATCAAAGACATAATTAATTCATCAAAATACACATCAAAAAGTTTCATAGAATTTCTGACAAGTGATGCACATTATTAACAAATCTTCCTTTCCTCTTTATCCTGACAGCTGCTGTTAAAAAGCTAGCTATATTAAAAATTTCCCAGACATTATTAAACATTTGCAAATAAATAAAAGCCGGTCTTGCCTGAGTAAAACTTTTGCCTTTTAAAATTGGTAAAATAAGCCGATTACGGATGTGCAAAAAATATACACAAAATAAAACAAAATGCATGGAGTCCTGAGTTGAGAAATTGTCGCCGGTGCATACATTGAGGTCCTCCAGCTTTTTCCATTTCTTTCGGTTTGGCAAAAAGCAAATGTAGTTCATTTAATCTAAATCGAACCAATTGAAAACGATGATGCTGGTTAGATACTATAGTTAAGTATGGCTCAATCATTAATGATGTACATATCAACTGATGAGCCCGAACAAGCGGTTTTCTTAACTCCTTCAGCTCTCTGTCACTTTGGGATACCTGAACTTACATATTTTCCTCCCACAGTTTATCAGCTTTTAGCAGTTTCTCCGTGGAGCTAAAGAGCTTGGGTCTCCCTAAATAAATTGCACTCCTTTTGACATAATTTAACCATGGGATACTACTGGCCAAGTCAAGAGTTAATCAAGCACGAATAATAACGCGGTTCATCTCCAACTCCGGATTTGTCCAGATACTTATCCATTTGAGCAGAGGGGCCATTCCTATGGTATCTGTTATGAAACCTATGCCCATTTCTTGATGTATAATATAAGTGGATGTCAATGACGGTACGGATAGCAAATTTCTTAAAAATTTGTTTTCCGCTATTTGGACATTCCAGCATTCCTGTAACCTCAAAGTTCAGAACCATAGCTTGCAATAGCAAGACATTTAGCCCTGTAGATATTTAACATAGCTTGTATGAGTTTAGAAACCAATCTATGGGCAAAATCTAAAACAGCAATGGTTGATCTCGCTATTATATTTCTTTTGACCTGCATTTGTGGGATCCAGGAGCCCCCTTCAGCAAATAACACTCCCAAATATGAGAATGACGTTACCCGCGTAAGATTGTTTTCCTCACAATATTGGCTCTTACATTTCTTTGGCTTGGCCCCCATGATCATAATATGGGAATCCCCATATATGAGGGCTGGATTTAATCTCTATCCTATGTGGGGAATATCCATACTAGCACCCGATAAAACTGTTTCAAGGTTGTTAAGTAAATAAGAGTGGTGTTAAAATACAGCCCTGCCTCACTCGTTTAATTATACGGTTGCTACGTGATAAGTGTCCTTTTTGATCGAATTGTACTGTGGCACCCAGATCTTGATGCAAATAAGCCAAAAAATGTACAATATTTTCATCTAGTCCTAATTTCAGTAGTAGATGCCATTACTTGGACCTGTTCACTCGGTTGAAAGCCGAAGAAAGGTCCATAAATGCTAGATGAAGTGTGCCCTTCTTTGCAATTGTATATTTTCCAGTCAATAGGAGCAAGTTCAGGTACTGTTCAGTGGTACCTCTTCCCTTTCACAGCTGAATCGATCAAAGAAAGTGGCCTATAGCAGCGTGAGTCACTTCTTGAACCCTTTTTAAAAACTGGTACTATTACTGATAGCGACCAGGATTGTGGTAAACCCACTTTTTTATTAATAAACTAGCTAGCAATTTAGACCAGAGGGGTATGCTCATTATGAAAAGGTCGGCAAGACCCCCATCCGGGCCGGGGGCTTTATTTTTGGACATTTGGGCTATAGCCTTTGCTATTTCACTATCTGTAAAGGTTAGGGAATATTTCTTACCCATGTAAATAGAGTACCTAGGTTCACTATCTCCCTGGTCCCCATATATAGCTTTAAAGTGGTTATACCAATCCTCTTCAGAAATATTACACTCCAAAATACTGCATTTACTGTCAGAGAAGAAAGGTCTATTCACTACACTCCAGAATTTGGCGCTGTTTTTTAACACATCAATTGACGTTAATTAATTTAGAATCTTTCCTACAGTCAGCAATAAAAATCTTGTCTTGTGGTCTATTTTTTAGTGCACCCATTATTTCTAGTGTGCAACTGAACAACTATGATCAAACCACTTTTTTCCTTTGTATACATATTCTTTAAGGGGGTACAAAATATCTTGTGCCACTCCCCTACTGATTTTATCGTATGCACTTAGGACACCATCATCTCCTGCTTCACTATTACAACACAACTCCATTTCTGGTCCTACTTTATTGACTACCTCATTACAGAAATCTGCTGGGATGACCATACTCCATTTCAGTCAATGGCCCTGATCTGTGGGCCCGATTCACAGAATGAACTTAAGACTCAATCCTAAACTTACTACTATTTTGGTATTCACAGAATGCACTTACTACTTTTGGCATTCACAGAATGAACTTACTACTTTTGGTATTCACAGAAGTTAGGATTTTGTCTTAAGTCTGTCTTAAGTCTGTCTTAAGTCTGTCTTAAGTTTGTCTTAAGACAAACTTAAGACAAAATCCTAACTTCTGTGAATACCAAAAGTAGTAAGTTCATTCTGTGAATGCCAAAAGTAGTAAGTGCATTCTGTGAATACCAAAATAGTAGTAAGTTTAGGATTGAGTCTTAAGTTCATTCTGTGAATCGGGCCCTGTATTCTTAATTACTGCTGTGGAAGCCCATTTATTAACATCCAAATTAAGGCCAATACCCCCCCCAAACTCAAATGTATGGGATTGTTGTCACCAAATTAGCGAAAAGCGGTACCCTGACTGAAAGCATAGGTTTGAACGATTCCTCTACCCCGACTAAATGGTCAGAACCGGGCAGAGCTTTTCCGAAGGGATCTATGAGGCTAGCAACCTTATCGAGTAAAAGTACTCCACCTTGACGACCTGTAAGTTATAAGGTCCCACCACTCACACAGCCCACTTTAGGGTGTGTGCTGATATTTACGCCACTGTGCCACCATTTTTGCCACTCACTCATTTTGGTCCTGCCGAAAGCCTCTTTAACAATCCTGAAGGCTGAAACTAGAAGACCTCTAATCAAAGGGGATACAGACGTACGTTACAATACCTCACGCAGATCTCCATGAGGTTTTTAGCCATCTCCTAGGACCCTTTAATTAAAACTTTTATAAGGGTGATTCCTAGAGACATTTTTATCATATACTCACATTGCACGTAGCACTTCACCACTATCTCATTCACAACCTGCTCCGCTGTAAGTCAGGCGTTGAAGCACAGCTGGATTGCATTAGGTGATCTAGCTTGGCCCGATGATGAAGCATGCCACCTACTAGGTAGGTGGGTGAGGGGTTTCTTAAAAAGCAACTGCTGTTGTTTTCGCACCCCTTTTCTGTCGAAGTTTGGGCAAAGAACCACGTACCAAAACCTGCAAAAAGGACTTGTCCACTTTGTTCATTGGGTCACTAAATTGAGACCACAAGGCTGTGTAATCATTAACAAATAATTCAAGGGTGGTATTTATAAAGATCTAATTAATAGTTGTATAGTTTCCCCTCCCTTCAAATGTTGTAATAACGTCTGTATCACTTAAACTAGATAAATATAAAAGACCCAGGTCTGCTATGATATGCTTCAAGTATTCACCTTGTGAGGTGTGCTCAAAGTGTGGCTCGGAAAACCTATCAGGCCCTAAACAATCAGAGACACAACATTGCTTATAACATAAATGTATATTAAAGTCCCTCAAAATAATAACTGAATAAGGCGCATAATAATTCTCCTTATAACCCTCTAAGTAGGTCTTTAGGTTGAACAAATGTTCTGTGGATGTCATTCTATCAAATGAATTATAAAAATTCACAATTAAAATTCTACTAGAGTTTGAAGCAACAATCTCAATGTCTAGACAATTTACTAATCTTGTTTCTAGCTTACGATGACTTCCAGAAATCTTTAGGGCAATCAAAGTGATCAAACCCCCTTTCGATCTTCCCATGGTAGACGGTCTAGCTGGTTCAAAATAAGATGTAAAACCATCTATTCATGGTGGGGTATCTTCTTCCCATGATTCCTGAAGCCCAATAATATCATAATCTTTCAGGAAGAGAATCTAATTGGCATCCTCTATTTTATTTCATAGCCCAGCAATATTCCAACTAAGTATTTTTACTGTGTTCCCTTGTGGCAAAGATTGAGCTGTATTAGATGTATGCTTCCTTTGTAAGTCTATCTCCTCCACCCGGGTAGGTGAGACGGTGATTAATCAGTCGTTACCATCTAAGTGAGAAAGTGCATCATATCTATTCATAATTTCCAGCCCACTAGTAGTCGGACCAGCTCCACTGAGACCTCATGTGGTTGAAGGGATTGTGGAAATTCCACCAGCTAAACGTTGATCTTCTGTAAGGGAGGATCTACTCTCCAATCGTTGTCTATTTCTGGGTCTTTCAGGTATTTTAGGAGGTTAGAACGCCCCAATGGAAGAGCTCTGATTCCTGCAGTGTGACCCATCTGTTTGCCATCAAAGAGCCAACCTGCTATGTTATTTGTGTCAAAATTAACCACCACACAATCTTCCTCAGTGTTTTTAGGGCAGTAACCAACTAAGTCAACACGTCTTGCCAATATAATATGGGAGGACGCCATTAAACCGCCCTTGAAATATCTAGAGCACCAAAATCGTACTTTACGAATTAGATCTTCTGTAGTTTCCTTTGTTTTTACCTTGAGTTGCAGTACCCCAGTAAGAACTGCAACTAATGGAGTAGATTCCGAGGGCAAGTGGATCCTAACTTGACTCATCAGACCACTCGAATTGGGCAGATTGAGCTTCAAGTTGATATCTTCTCTCCTATGATGTTCTAAGTTGCTCTGCTGAGTTCGATTACTACTACCTTCCTGGGGGTGATCCATATGATTCCGGGGTCAGGACCAGAAACACTAGGACATGCTACTCTTGCTACACACCCACTACCCACATTTGTATTGCTATTTGGGTTACTATTCCTGCAAGATACTTTGCTCTGGCTGTTTCTACCATTATCCTATTCATTTTCTTTTGTAATATTCGGACGTGCCTCACCCGCCCATTTGTCTTCAAGATGTGACAGTTTCTTCAAGATTCCATCCACCCCATATTTCATACAATAAATAAATTCCATTCTCAATGTATCAAAGCAAGTGTCAATATGGGTCAACATTGTATCCATAGGAATGTCCGTGGGAGTAGCTCCAGTGGGGGCAGGGGGTCTCTTCATAGGATTTGATTAATTACCAGGCACCACCTGAGGAGCAAGGGCTTTTTTATTGGGTCCTCCCTTGATACCCTTAGCACCTTTCCTTCTATTTTTCCTTATTGTAGTCCAGGGCTGTTCAATTGAAGAGATCATTGGTGTATTAACAATCCCCAGTAGAGGTTCCCAAAGTGGGAGCGACATAGATACTTTCCCTTAAACAATGTCTTGACTGCAACCTTAGGCCCCTACTAGAGTATCTGAGGCATCTTTAGCAGTGTCCAAACCTAGAATGTAGGGGGCTAACAACGGGGAGGTATTAGCAATCTCATTCACATCACTCATTCCCAGTTGTGCTTCTACATTATGAATTGCTGTGGTAATTGCCCCAACAACACTCTTTAGGTAGGACATTATTGAAGAACAATTGCGGGGAATTTGGCCTTAGTCTTAGGCAAATCATCTGAACATGTTGTTTTTGGCTTACCGATGTTAGTATCTGGACATCAGAGGGGTTGCCCAGCCCACCCTCTGTCAGCCACTGACGGCGCAGACGGGCCCACCCTTGGCCCCAGCTTTGCCTGGGCACTGCCCGCACACGTCCCATGCTGCGGGTCTGCTTCAGCACTTTAGAGGCTGCAGGCGGCGCATAGATGACACTCCTGTCTGGCGCCAACCAATGGGTTGCTGGGAAGGTGAGTTCTGAGCTGTTCCCCTCAAGGCGTGGAAGGTACTGTCAAGCCGTTCCCCTCACTGCAAGTGAAAAAGCTCCATGAAGCACATCCCATGCTGCGGGTGTGCTGCAGTGCTTTAGAGGCTGCAGGCGGTGCAGGGATGACACTCCTTTCCGGCATCAACCAAGGGGTTGCTGGGAAGGTGCGTTCTAAGCAGTTCCCCTCACGGCGTGGAAGGTACTGTCAATCCGTTCCCCTCACGGCAAATGAAAAAGCTCCTTGAAGTGTGTCCCCTGCTGCAGGTGTGCTGCAGAGCTTTAGAGGCTGCAGGTGGCACAGGGATGACACTCTTGTCCGGCGCCAACCAAGGGGTTGCTGGGAAGGTGAGTTCTAAGCCGTTCCCCTCATGGCGTGGAAGGTACTGTCAAGCCGTTCCCCTCACGGCAAGTGAAAAAGCTCCTTGAAGTGCATCTGTATCAAATATTACCAAATGGTATCCAAATGATTTCATAATTGGACTGATGATTATATAAAAAATAATAAATATCTCTCAAGCCCTAGTGGGCATTTCTTAGTAAGGTAACAAATTAATTAGTGGCAGCTCTGTGGCAAAACATTTTTATGTACTCATTTTGAGCTTCAATCCGGTCCTAAATGACTCAATCACGCCCTAGTGGGCAAAATAGACAGGAGACACCCTGTAACAACCAGATCATTACTTCCTATGGTGTGCCAGTCAAAATCCCATATTACATAACCGTGCATAATAAATCAGACAATTGAATAACATTGTATTTGTGTACTTATACCCACTATATATTCTCATATACTTTCTTTCCAATGATTAAATACAGTCGCCAGAGGTAATGTCCAATGAGTGCAGTTATGTATTCATGAGGTGTTACATACTGCAAGTTGCCACATATGTATGTTGATGTATTAAATGATCATTCAGACCGAGATTGTATAGAATGCAACCATTGTCAATGAATCAAGACAACTACAGCAGTCGTAAATTTCAATTTCATTTTGTAAAATGACACATGACAATCTAATTGGATATCGTTTTAATTCACAAATGAATTTATGTGTGTTTATTGATGCAGAGTGGAATTAGATGCGAAACCCACTCCAAAAAGGTGCTCATCATTAGTCTATTCCAAATACAGCTAAGTCCGCTGTCTATTATCATGATCAAATGCATATGCGCATTGGTGAATGTATAATAAAATGGCGCTATGTTTTTCGTAAACGTTATGGTCGAGGAAGGCGTAAGCCGAAATGCGTCCCGCTTTTGTGTTATAATAAATGGATTAAATCACCGGTGAGTGCGGCATCTTCTTTTTCTTGGATTTGGAAGCGCGAGCTGACATTGACTCGTGGACCGCCACCACGCTACAAGCTGCACCCGTTCCGGATTGCTGATTGAGCATCCCTGTGAAATGGAGCTTAAATATAAATATATATATATATATATATTATATATATATTACCTACTAGCGATCACTAGTAGGTAGTTATAGTTAGGACCTATTTTCCAAAGGAAATCCGTAACATTCTATTTGGAATAACATTGGCGCGGTTGATGAAATTTTCAAACTTGTTGGGGCGCTCCTGTCCGGTCCTATCCTGAAAGTCTTGGGGTGATTTGTGAAGTGGGGGCTGAGAAAAAAACGTGTTTTCCCCATGCAATTTTCCATAGGTACCGCTCATTGCGGCTACATACCGAATGGCTGAACAGAATTTCACCAAATTTGGCAAAGTTGTAGTCCTCGGTTCAGAATCGTGCCTTTTGATTATACGGTGTAAATTTGTTCAGTAGTTCCTGAAAAAATGACAATTAAATGTACATATATATCTATGGCCTCGGTGGATGCGCGCATCTTGTAAGAACTATAAGCGCACCGTCCCGATCACGCACTGAATGCGAATTGGCTGTCAAGTGGTTGTCATCATTCGAAACCAGGAAATTTTGGCAGCCACTTTGTGCCTTGGTAGAAGTGAGGATCTAGAAATTAGTGGAACAAGTGTTCAAAGTGTATAACGTGGGCAGGTAAGACATATTTTGTCCCTCTAGACATGCTGAGGAGGTCCCACAAGGACCCCAAGGGCCCCAAATCCTTTTTTTTAATTTTTGTAAATCGGACAAATGTGCGCTGGGTGCATGGATCCTCCGTACGAAAATAAAAATGAAGCGCAGGCTCCTGTGCTTGTTTAAAAAATAGCTATCTGGGAAGGACAAATCCTGTGATCTAAAATATTGCAATTGAAGTGGAGGCAGAGAAAAAAGAGTGGTCCCAAAACGTTTTTTCCCCATGCAATTTTCCATAAGTACCGTTCATCGCGGCTACAGCCCGACGGCTGAACGGAATTACACCAAATTTAGCAAAGTTGTAGTCCTCAGTTCAGACTCGTGCCTTTTGCTTTAATGGTGTAAATTCGTTCAGCAGTTTCTGAGGAAATTACAAGTAAAAGTACATATATATCTATGGACTCGGTGGATGCGCGTTTCTTGCATGCACACTAAGCGCACCGTCCCGATCACGCGCTGAATGCTAATTTGCTGTCAAGTGGTTGTCAACATTCGAAACCAGGAAGTGTTGCCAGCCATTTTGTGCCTCGATGGAAGAGAGGATCTAGAAATTTGTGGAACAAGTGTGATCAAAATGTATAAAGGGGGCAGGTAAGAAATATTCTGACCCTCTTGACATGCTCAGGGGGTCCCTCAAGGACCTCTAGGGCCCTAAATAAATTATTATTATTAGGTTTTTTGTAAACAGAGAAATGTGCGTTGGATGCAAGGCTCTGATGGAAAAAAAATGAAAGCGAACAATGGGCTCCTGTGCTTGTTTAAAAATTAGCTACCTGGGAAAGCCATATCCTGGGGTCTAAAATATTAAATTTGATGGGGGTTCATAGGGGTCCTGTAGCCCAGGGACTGCCATTCCTCAGTGCTAGAAAATAAATGGGTGAGGGAGCTCAAAGGTTTGTCTAACCCCGGGGACTACCACCCTCTGTGGCTTTTTATATTTTGAGAGGGGGGCCGCGTGGTCTCCATTCTGGAGCAGTCGAAAGCCTTAGCGAACACCACCTCCCAGGAGCAGCTTCTGCTGTGTCTCAGGGTGCCTACCTCCGGGACGCTGCTGTTTGCTATGGCAGGGCAGAGTCGAGGTTCCCGCTGTGTCATAGGAAGATTGATGGCATATTAACAAGTGCCATTTCATAGCAATTTAAATAAAAAGCCAAAAATGCGGTGAACATATCGCCCTATTTACTAGGTGACGCTAAGATGTATTAATGCATATTAGCAGTTGGTGTGCTAAGGGCTCGCCTGGGATCCCCAATGAGTTGTAATGTAGGTGTTCTCAGTGGCAAGATAGGTGTTTCTCTGAGAATATAAAAAGAGGGAGGTATGATAACAGCTTTGTATTTACAAGACGCTGCCTTGGATTTGAGGACCGATACCAAAACTCTCGCTAATTACGGTTGGTGTTGGATCCTAACATCTGTTCTGAAGTAGACTTAAGCATGTTTAATATGAGAGGTGGATTGATATGTTGAGTACACAGTCTTATATTAATAAGCTTTTCACTTGCGAACATAAATTATCGGTGTATTGGTCGTGATATTGGGGGTATATTTACAAGGACAGCTTTAAAATTATCGTTGCTTTAGCGTTAGGAAAGTGTTGTTAAAGCTGCGATAATCGCTTGATAGGCTTTTGATAATTCGTGAGAATTCAAATAGAAGCCCAGGTTTACACTAGAACATGTTAACGTTGTCCTTGATGATATGCCCCCAACTTTGCTATGTTAGGGTGAGAGCCTCGGCTCTCACTCTTGCATAGCAAACAGCAATGTTGAAAAAATCTTTAGGTAAGATAATAAAGGATTTTTAAGTCCATTATCGCTTTTTTAGTTGTAGTTTGCTGCCGTTAAAACAGTGACAATTTTAAAGGCGTCCTTGAAAATATGCAAAAGAAAAATTATCTGGCCTCCAATTCACAATACTGTTTTTTTATTCAACAGATTTTGGGTACAAAACATTCAGTCATTGTACCTTACTTTATCAATTGTAATCTATTCAAACCATTTTTAAGCAACGTCATTTTTCTTCGGTGTATTCAAGGTTACACATTTCATTTTACAGAACATGATTCATTTAACAAGGTAACATAAATTTGGGCAAAATATAACAAAAACATTAAAACAATGCCAATGCATTAATCCTTCTAAACATTTTCACATGGTTACACCAGTCAATAGTACTAGTAGTCAGCCTGCCTGTGCTAAGGTTATTTACACTTTATTTGTTTTTCAAAGCACAAAAAGCAGACTCGCTATGGGGAAATCAATATTTTTGTTCTCTCTAGGGGTATATTTTTTGTTGGTAAACCCTCACAAGAGTCCCACTTAATATGGATCCCTCGTAGGCGGAAGAGGAAAAAAGCCAAAAATATGCAACCAAGTTTTGTAATGTGGACAATCCTTTCTCTCATTTAAACAGGCACGAAGTTTTTTGTGAAGTGCATTGTGAATCATGAAGCAACACTGTTTAATTATGATCTATAAAGAATTCGAAGAGTTGTGTACTTCTTTTGCTCGTAATGTACATAGTGGAAGATTTACAAATCCACTGCGCCACTATTGCATCACTTTTAATATGGGAAAAGCGTTGCTTTCCTCTCTGTAATGTCGAGGATCCTGGGTAAATATAACGGTTTCTGTACAGCCAGTGACTTTCAACCCCCCCCAAACTGCTTACTGCCTGTTACCATAGTAACAGTTCATGGGACACTTAAGTGAGCACACAGGTTACAAGTTCACCACATAATAGAGTCTGGTAAAGAGTTGTAAATAGTTAGCCTCAGTATTATACTTCTAGTTATAAACATAATTTCTATTTTTAATTGTAAGTATGATAATCACACTAAATAAAAGTGAAATGTTGTTAGAAAAAGAAGACATATATACAGTTTTTTAATTAACTTTTATTAAAACAACAATAAATAACTAGAAACAAACTTTAACATAACAATTTAATAAACAAAATGTGAGATGGAGTCCAATGGAAGGAGAGTAGGTAACCTGCAAAACAAAAATGAAAATAAGTGTTTAAAATTAGATCGATGTGACTGAATGAGGTCATAGATCACAAATTAAGGTAATACTTTGTAATATTAGTTAATTTGCACATCTGCAGTGTGCCTGATACTTTCCACCTCTCTTATAGGCCCGCGTTGAAGAGGTATCTGTAAGGAAGTGCCTACTGCAACAGTATGGACTAACAGGTCTTTAAAATGATTCAGAGATGAGACAGAATTAGGTGAGAGATTACGCCATTATGCAGGACAATATTTTTAATTTCAAATGCATTTAATCAGAGGCATTGTGTATCTATGCCGCTCTGCTTACCTTGTATAAACACTGTGACCAACAGAGTTCACAACTTGAACTCAGCGTTGGTTCTACACTGGAGACTAATAAATTCAGCCTTGATTTTTTTATCAGCAGAGTGGACAGCAGTGTCCATAACTTTAAAAGACAACGAGAAACAATGTGTGAGAGAGAGAGAGAGAAAGAAAGAAAAATCGATATTAAAAGTGTGAGAGAGAAAGTAATAGATGGAGCAGTTAATACTGGAGAAAATCTCTGTAGCTCACTGTTTTGCCTTTGTTGTGTGTTGAAGCATGTGCCGGTTCACAGTGCACCATCCAGTTTAGTTATCTGAAAGATAGTATAGAGTTAGCAATAGTATACTACATACAACTGCACAAGTATATTTTTGTCTAATGTCTCAGTACACTTAGGAAACTGTATTTCATCAACTTCCACTGCAAGGATGTGTTTGTGCGATGTTTTTCTTCCAAAGTACTACACCCCATGCACTCCAACTGCATAGCGGTGAGTTCTCATTACTACGTACCCAGACTGTTGCATCCCATTTACTCCCAGATTCCGGAGGTGAGTGCTTCTTCTTGCGCACTCAGTGGCAGATTTATAAGTTCTTTGCGCCACTTTTGCATGTTTCCCATGTTAAAAGTGATACAAAAGTGGCGCAAGGGCATTGTAAATCTGCCCTTCAGACTGTTGCAACCTATCCACTCCCAGTGCCCAGAGGTAATTGTACATTTGTATGCAGTCAAACTGCTGCACACTACCCACTCTCTCCGCCCACAGGTGACTTCTGGTTGCTTCAGGAACAAACTTCTTTGCTCACCTTGTGCCATTGGCATGATTCAAAGAGGGTGCACCACGAGTCGAAGCAGCCTTCTCAGACGTTGTTACGATTGCCACGCATCGTAGCAGAATCCTCGAACGTTGAGCTTTGGAGGTGTTGGGGGAGAGAAACACCAATTTGTGAAACACAACCTGTAAGATAAAAAGGAAGTTAATATTGTGCGTCATTTCTTTATCAAAGAGTGAGGAAGTGAAAGAGTGACTGAAAAGAATATTTGCAGATCACCTTTCTGTCACCGGTATGTCTTTCACCAAGTGCCGGGACATAATGCACCCGGAGGCTTTACATCTAAAAGAAAGTAAAAGAAAGATGTTATGATTGGTAATTGTTACTATCTTAATGTGGAGTAGAATTACATCGCCCTTTCACACACCTTCCCTCCCGCATTTAAAAAACAACTATTTGTACATTTCCAACTTCTTTATTAGTCTTCGATTTTTGAAAAATTATTATAATAGTAATGTTCTTATCCGTTTGTGAAAGCAAGTGGTGCGAAGTGATACACATGGTTTCAATCATCACGAGCGTCGGACATTTGACCGATTATAAAAACTTTTCTGCTATTGGAAAAAATAAAATAAAAATGCAATAAAATACGGTATATACGACTGCGTAGGCCTAAATCGCTGCGTCGCCTTTTTGTATCCAATCTTCTGCACCCCATCCCTCCGCTGCACACCCAGGCCTCACTGCTCACCGTTTTTGCGGACAGGGTACGTTCTACATCATGAAACACACACTATTTAAATGAGGGTCTAAGGGCTACTTTAATGACTCTCTACTGGATACATGCCCCTAAATACAAAACTAGTTACAACAAAAAGTATCCAGGAGTCACAACCAAGTTTTTCTCTTAGACAAACTGCTACACGACAAAAGATAGAATGTGAGTTGAACACAGTTGTATATAAACACCAACACCTATACATGCAACATGCAATCAAGGTAGGAATATTCCCATCAGTTGTCTCTCTGTACCGCCACTGTTACATCATTTGGGTTCTACTTACCCAGGAGTTAGTATACAGACAGTCACACTAGTTGGAAGATAGAGACTGTGTGAGTAAGGAGACTGACATTAGTGTTTTCACTGAATGGTGTCAGTATGGTGTCGGTGTGATGTTTACAACTGAAAAAAAGCAGTGCAAGTGAAAGTAAGTGAAGTGAATAAAATTAGGTGGAACTGAGTATAATAGGTATTTTAATGTTTTCTCTCAGACCCCTAAGCTTAAAAACAAGTGAAAAGTGAAAAAAAGTATATTTGACATAATATATACTCAGCAAGTGGTCGACATGTTTCTGCATATATGGAATTGATCCTATGCATTCATCAGGACCAAGTTGTTGCTACTGCTGTATATTAATGTGAGAAAAAAGGAATAATATCACCTGTTTGTCAGGTGTAGATTCTCCACCACAATCTAAAATAGTCATGTATGCAAGGAAAGAAAAAGAGAAAAACAAGCATATTCGTCAAAGAATGCACTCTGTAGTAGTGATATTCTAGTGATCATGTGTTTTACAATTTAATTGACATGATATCACTCACCCAATTTCTGTGGGGATGGCGCCTCACCTCACCTGGCTGCAGCTCAGGTAAATAAGGAGCACCGCTCTGTTTAGCAAAATACAATCGTGAAAACACTCAACCAACTCATATCAAGGCAAGAGCATGTGATGGTCTTAGTTTCATATATCACAAAACAAAACAAAAACAATGACCTCAATGTTCTTCATCACAATACAACAGATGTAAGCATGGAACATTGTGTATCAGAGGTTCGATTTATGTACCAATGTTCTATTCTCTAGGTTTAAAATGCATACATGAAAAATCAATAGATCCCAGAGTCACTATTGATTTGTAATGTCAAAGGAGGAAATAACATATGTCGTTTGCTGCTTCCTTTCACATTATTCTCTCTCTTACGATGTAATACCAAGAGGAAACACTGTGTCCAAGTTGTATTTCACACATAACTCGCTGTGAGTGTTTGGCTAGATATTTTCAGAGCATGTGCCGTCTCTACCCTTAGCATAAACATGTAAAATATGGGCGTCTCAGTTCTTACTAAAATCGCCCGACCAAGCGTTCACTTGCCAGCCATACATTACACAGCGCCTGTGAGGAATTTGCCAATTGTAAACAAATGCGAGATCCGGCAACTCATGTATAGCAGAGGTCAGCGATTCCTCTGTTCGCCACCCCCGTGCTGCACAAGAAGCGCCGCTCGTGCAAGAACCGCCGCATGCAATGGAGGTGAAAGGAAAACAAGGAAAACAAAACAGAACCCTCCATCCGCTTACCTCTCCGTCGGTGTCTCCCAACGTCCCTCTGGGCTATACTGGGGAGGCACCGAACGGAGGAGTAGGCGGTGTTTTTCAAACGTGGCCCCGAGCGCGCAGGGGTATCTGGGAAACGTAGTTTCTTTAAGTAGCATATTGGGAGGAAACGTATATAACAAACACCCCAATGTTATCAACTCATTTGTATTAAGTTTTTGCACATGTTCATGCCCCTTATTTGAAGAGGAACCCATTTATTTATTGCAAATGTAAAAAAATAAATAAAAACAAGGTTTCAAAATCGTTTTGTGATCCAAGCAATCGGTGATATTAAATGATTAAGAAGAGGGTGGAAGTCATAATCAGAGTAATACCCATTTAGTGCCCAGTGTTTTTATTTTATGTACCTTAAGCTTGGGCCTGATATTGTAAATGAAGCCTATATATTATTATATGAACCATGTGTGTACCATTGTAGATTAGTGGAACTATGGAGATGGTAAAGAAGTATATACATTCAGATGTTCTTGTATTGATTCATAAAAAAGTGGGCTCCCTCGGGTAACAATCAGACATCGTGTTATTGCAATGACTTCATAGTGACATCCAAGGTATGGGTTCGTTAAGACCCTCCTTGTCACTATTCAACTTGTAGACCCACTTCTGTTCAATCTTGAACTAAAATGTACCTATATCTGGACAGTGGTCTGGCATATTGGGCTGTTCCAGTATAGTCCATGTGAAATCATTGGGGCCATGTCCCTTTTCCAAAAAGTGAGCTGTTAAACGGGTTGCTTGTTTGCGGCAGCGAACAGTGCTTTTATGTTCACCAATGCGATTTTTTGTCTTCCTGGTCGTCATGCCCACATATCTTTTTGGGCATGGACAGGTGATCATGTAAATTGTGTTTTCACTGTTGCAATTGGTGAATCTACGCTGTTGCCATGGGCGCGTTGTTCCTATGTCTACCGTGGTTGACTTTGATGTCTGAGGACAGGCGGAGCAATTTCCGCAAGGATGATGCCCTTGTACAGGCGGAAGATCCCACAAAGTTCCAACTTGTCTGGTCAATTTTATTTTTGGTCTGGTATGGACCAGTTGATCTTTTATATTAGGTCCTCTCTTAAAAGCGAAAAGAGGGACAGGTAGAGTGTCCCCACTCGTATTCAAAATTGACCAATGCTTTGTTATGATCTTGCGTACTTGGTTGGATTTTGTGTGGAACGTATTTACAAATGTCATCCTTTTGGTTTTCTCTTTAGGAATAGCGATGTCCAACAGGGCGTCCCTGTTGTTGTTCAACGCCCTTTTCTTAGATTGACGGATGATTTTAGTGGGGTTGTTCTTTTCACGTAAATGTTCAGACAGTTTCTCTGAATGCTTCTCAAAGGCTTCCTTTGTTGAACAATTTCTCTTGAGCCTGAGAAATTGCCCAAAGGGCAAATTCTCCCTGAGAGCTCTGGGATGACAACTCTCAAAATTAAGGAGCGCATTCCGTGCCATCGGCTTTCTATAAAGTTCTGTTGTAAGCCCTTCATTTGTTGCCGATAACAAAAGGTCCAAAAAGGGTAACTCAGTCTTGCTGAATTCCACTGTAAACTTTAGAAATTAATTCCAAGAGTTTAACCAGTTATGAAATTCCAGCAGACTAGCCTCAGAACCTCCCCACACAACAAAGATGTCATCTATGTATCGCTTCAAAACTCGAAGCGATACATAGTGAGGGTTGTCCTGGTTGAGTACCTTGGTCTGTTCTAAAACATGAACATATAGGTTCGCTAGACTGGGAGCGAAGACCCTACCCATACTAGTCCCAGATATCTGGAGATAGGTAGTGTCTTCGAATTTGAAATAATTTTCTTTCATTGCTAGTTCAGCTAAGTTCATGATGAAGGCAGCTGGAGTTATAGATTGGAGATCCCTCTCTTGTAGTAAAGTGCCCACCACTTCCAGGGTCTCTGTCTGGGGAATTGATGTATATAAAGATTCTACATCAAACGAGACGAGTAGATCGGTGGAGGTATTGAAATCGATGTCAGGTAGTAGCCGTAGCATATCTTTCGTATCTATAAGATACGTTGGCATCTCTTTGACTATAGGTTTCAGGAAGAAATCCACAAATGTGGATAATGGTTCCAAAACTGACACTATGCCAGAGATGATTGGTCTCCCTGGAGGTGGTCTCTGTTGTTTATGTGTCTTGGGAAGGCAGTAGAAGTAAGGGACCGATGGATGGGAAGTGCACAGGTATTGACCCTCTTGAGGGGTAATCCATCCTTCTGAAGTGGCCTCCTCCACCAGTTGACAGATCTTGGTCTTCAATCTTTCCGTGGGGTCATACTTCCGATCTGTAAGTCTCTGTATCCAGGATGACGATTGCACCACCCTTGTCTGCAGGCTTTATTGTGATAGCTTCATTTGTTGTTAAAGCCTGCAGAGCAGATCTCTCCCTGTTTGGTAGATTAACGAAGGATCTGGATGATTTAGTATTGAAAAGTATGTTGATATCAGTCTCCACTGCCTCCTCAAAGGTTTGGACACGTGTGGGTAATCCAATGGTCGTTGGATTGAAGGTCGATGGTCTCTTCAAACCAGTATTTACAACTGGTTGTACATTGTCATCAAGGTTCTGTTTGGCAAAAAAATAGTGTAGTCTAACCTTCCTGAAGAGTTTAGCTAGTTCCACTTGTGTTTTAAACTGATCGCCTTCATGTGTGGCTACAAAGCCTAGTCCGCGGTTGAGAAGGTTTTCTTCATCTTGGGACAGGGAATAGGAGCTCAAATTGATCACGAGGCTGGTTGGTTGGTTGTTCCGCTCGTTCCCGCTCCCGTGTGGTCTTAACGAACCCATACCTTGGATGTCACTATGAAGTCATTGCAATAACACGATGTCTGATTGTTACCCGAGGGAGCCCACTTTTTTATGAATCAATACAAGAACATCTGAATGTATATACTTCTTTACCATCTCCATAGTTCCACTAATCTACTATGGTACACACATGGTTCATATAATAATATATAGGCTTCATTTACAATATCAGGCCCAAGCTTAAGGTACATAAAATAAAAACACTGGGTACTAAATGGGTATTACTCTGCTTATGACTTCCACCCTCTTCTTAATCATTTAACATCACCGATTGCTTGGATCACAAAACGATTTTGAAACCTTGTTTTTATTTATTTTTTTACATTCGCAATAAATAAATGGGTTCCTCTTCAAATAAGCGGCATGAACATGTGCAAAAACGTAATACAAATGAGTTGATAACATTGGGGTGTTCGTTATATACGTTTTCTCCCAATACGCGACTTAAAGAAACTACGTTTCCCAGATACCCCTGCGCGCTCGGGGCTACGTTTGAAATAACCGCCTACTCCTCCGTTCGGTGCTTCCCCAGTATAGCCCAGAGGGACGTTGGGAGACACCGACGGAGAGGTAAGCGGGTGGAGGGTTCTGTTTTGTTTTCCTTGTTTTCCTTTCACCTCCGTTGCATGCGGTGGTTCTTGCACGAGCGGCGCTTCTTGTGCAGCACGGGGGTGGCGAACAGAGGAATCGCTGACCTCTGCTATACATGAGTTGCCGGATCTCGCATTTGTTTACAATTGGCAAATTCCTCACAGGCGCTGTGTAATGTATGGCTGGCAAGTGAACGCTTGGTCGGGCGATTTTAGCAAGAACTGAGTCGCCCATATTTTACATGTTTATGCTAAGGGTAGAGACGGCACATGCTCTGAAAATATCTAGCCAAACACTCACAGCGAGTTATGTGTGAAATACAACTTGGACACAGTGTTTCCTCTTGGTATTACATCGTAAGAGAGAGAATAATGTGAAAGGAAGCAGCAAACGACATATGTTATTTCCTCCTTTGACATTACAAATCAATAGTGACTCTGGGATCTATTGATTTTTCATGTATGCATTTTAAACCTAGAGAATAGAACGTTGGTACATAAATCGAACCTCTGATACACAATGTTCCATGCTTACATCTGTTGTATTGTAATGAAGAACATTTTTTTTTTAAATTTGTCCTCATATTTGCCACCAGAATATATTTGCTCTAGATGGGTCTCACTGTTGCCTCTTATACTGTTGTTTTTCGAGTCCGCCATGGAGACAGTATCATAGCATACAGGGATGTCCCAGAGGTAGGCTGCTTTCCTTATCCTACTCCTCCAGGCCTATATTAGGCACCCTAGGCCTGGTGGAGGACAGGACCGACACAACCTCTGGCATAATCACAGGACCGTTCACCTATTTATCCAGACCACCAATTTAGACCAAACGTTCTCAGTGTTCTCTTTTCGACCAGCCAAATCCATTTTACAGACTTCCATTATATACTTCAGGCATTCTGCAAAACTAGGAGGAGACACTGACTTCCACTCTATACAAATTTGTCTCCTAGCAATAATTAATATATAAAAAATAAACTGTGAGTCCAGACTATTGATATCATAATCTTTCGATAAACCAAAAAAAACAAGTCTACGGGAACAAATAATAGTTGTTGAGAGTACATCACCCAAAAAATCCATTACCGCTTTCCAGTAGTCTTGAATGACTGGACATTCTAAAAAGATATGAATATCGTCAGCTGCATTATGTTTACATCGGGGACAATAATAGTTGTTTCGTGTGATCTTATGCAATTTGGCCGGAGTCCAATATACTCTATAAGCCGTAAATAGATGGTTACGTCTTAAATTTGCTGCTTTAATTAGCCTCAGTGACAAAAAAAAAGGAATCTAGCCATACTTTATTAACTTCATCAGGGATGTCAGATATACAATGTCAGTATGAGTGTAGCCAATGGGTCATTGGAAACATCCCTGAGGCACTCAATGTAATGTATTGTTCAAAAACGATTTAGCTGGACAATCTTAGCTTTTTATCCATATAGTTCTTTTAATTTCTTATATTTGTTCCATCATTGGTATTCTTTTCATATCCATATGAAACTGTGATTCCACATTAGTTTTCAACATTCACAAATGCAACATTTCATAATCCGCTCCAATGCATTTCGGGCCACCGCCCTTCATCGGGGAGCATCTATAACAAAACAATATGTAGGTGTAATCCTTATTCCAAACAACAATGATAAAGCATAGAGATGTATGCAAATGCACCGGTTAAGTAAAGTGCCCCTTGTTTTTACAATCACCGATATGTGCTCAACGTGATGGGTATAACTCTGGCCTGTGCTTGTAAGAGGAAGAGCTGTGTTTATAGACCAAAAAACGTTAGTGCTTTAAGCGACGTGACAATAAATACGTGCTGGTATAGAAAAAGCTGGTTGAGCTTAAACGCGGAAAAACCATCAAATAGAAGAAAGGTTCTGAGGTTCTAAGTAATACGATCCCATGCAAAAAATAACCATGCTGACTACATGCGCGAAAACGCGGCGCTTTGGGCTTCGAGATACTTACAATTGATGGAGTTTCAAAACATTCCGGACGCTGGAGACGGCTTAGGTAACCGGTTCGTTTTTCAGTGTGTGTATATGCGCGCCCGTGTTTGTAAGGGTCATGTGATCGCTAGGGGTAAACACAAAGGGTGGACTATGCGTTCAAGGATAAAACTGGATGAAAGACTACGCTGCTTGTCTGTACATGCAGTGAGTGGAAAAAATATATAAAGATGGTAATTATGAGTGGTAAAAGTGGGATAAACAAGCTGGGAAACAATTAAGCTAGAAAAAAAATAAATACAATGGAGTATAAGTAGGAATAAGGTCAAATCAGCATTCACGAGCTGGGTTCAGAACAGAACTAAGGCATGGATTGCCTTAATAGTAGTCTTATATATAGCATGCAAATTCTACACGTTCGTTTAAGCCCGCAGGCTTGGTCGCGTTCAATTTGTAAATCCAGTAATTTTCCCGTTGTAGCAGCATTTTGTTATTGTCTCTACCTTTTTTTTTTGGATGATTTCCAATGCCATAAATCTTAGTTGAGAAATGTTGTGGTTCATTTCCAAGAAATGTGCTGCAACTGAGGATTTTAAATTGTGGGTGCGGATGTTAGATTTGTGTTCGTTCAACCTAGTCTTTAATTTACGTTCAGTCTTTCCGACGTAAACTTTTCCGCACGGACATTTGAGAAGGTATATCAGATTGTTAGAGTCACATGTTGCTGTTACTTGTAATTTGATATTGTTTCCTCTCATTGGATGGGTTATCGTATTTCCTGGTATGATATTGTGGCAATTATTGCAATTATTGCATGGTCTCGTTCCTTTTGCGATGAGAGTGGGTTCTGTGGGTTGTTTCAAGATTTCACCCAAATTTTTGCTCCTGGTATGAGCGAATATTGGTCTGTTTTTAAACATGTCTTTGAAGTCTGGTTCTAATACTAACATTGGCCAATGTTTAAGTATTATATTTCTATACTCAGTGGTTACATTAGAATATCTTGATACTATGACCATCCGGTCACTCTTTTGTTTGCTTGTTGTCTGATGTAAAAGAGTTTGACGATTCAATTTCTCCACTTCTTTGGTGGCTTGTACTAGAAGTTCCTCTGGATATTTTCTATCTCTGAATCGATCTTTCATTTCCTCCATTCTTATTTTTGATTGATTCGGATCTGACGTAATTCGTTTAACTCTCATTAGTTGAGATTTCGGTAGGTGTTTTTTTAGTGAAGGTTGATGAAAACTGTTGTAATGTAACATGTTGTTACGGTCGGTGGGTTTGCGAAAGATATCCGTTGTTATTTTATTGTTATGTACGGTGACTTGTACATCCAAAAATGTAATGATTTTGGGGTCTATTGTCCAGGTAAACTGGATTCGTGGGTTGGCTATGTTGAGGGTTGATAACGCCTGTTCCAAATTTTGACGTGTGTCGTTCCAAAGAATGAATAGGTCATCGATATACCTGCCGTACATCTTGAGGTTATCTTTCCATTGTGGATTTGTCCAAATATGAGACTGTTCGAATTCTCCCATGAAAATATTCGCGTAGACTGGGGCAGCGCTGTTTCCCATGCTGGTGCCCACTAGTTGCAGAAACCAATTGTCTTTATACTCAAAATAGCTGTGATACAGTGTAAACATGACTAGCTCCATAAGAAATGTTTTCATGGATTCGTCTACTTCAAGTTTCAAGATGGCCTGTTCCATGGCTTCAATGCCCTCTTGGTGTGGAATGGTCGTGTACAATGAATTAACGTCGGCAGTGCATAGCCACAGTTGTTCATTTGGGTCTATGGTGATTGCCTCCAATTTCTTCAAAAAATCTGTCGTGTCACGGATGTAACTTGGTAAAGATTGAACAATAGATTGCAGATGACGGTCCAGAAATTGACCTATAGGCTGATGTATGCTGTTGCGGGTAGATACAATAGGTCGGATTGGGGGATCCATTAGATTTTTATGAATTTTAGGAACCGCATATATGTTTGGACTTCTTGGGTTGGATTTCAGTAAAAAGTTCTTAGTCTTCTGATTGATCACTCCCTGTGTTATTGCTTTATTTACTATTTCAGTCAAGATTCTCATATATTCTGAGGTGGGATTCCCTGGAAGTTGTAAATAGGTAGAGTCATCTGATAAGTGCTGTTGGATTTTCTGATGGTACATGTGTGAGTTCATGATGACAAGGGCTCCGCCCTTGTCTGCCTTAGTGCAGGTTATATTCAGGTTGTTCGCTATTTTCTTTAATGTATCCCGGTCTTTTTGTGTGACATTCTTATGTTTGTTTTTCTGAAAGTTAATCGTTGATAGGTCTTGTCTGACCATTTGCTCAAATAAGTCAATTGTTTAGTGACTTTGAGGGGCCTGAAATGAACTGGAAGTTTTGAGTCCCATTAGTGGATCGGGTTCCTTTTCTACAGTTGCTGGCATTATGTTAGTAAAGAAGTGACGTAGTTTTAATTTTCTAGTCAGTTTGAATGTACTAACTTCTAGCTCGAGTAAATCCGTTCCTGTTGTTGGTACGAAGGAAGTGCCTTTTTGTAGCAATTTCATTTCTTGATCTGTAAAGGGGTGATCTGATATGTTGATGACTAGATCGGTTTTTTCTTGTTGTCTTTTTTCGGTTGGGTTGTACTCCTTGTTTGAGGTGGAACTGTTTTTTGTTTTGCTCCTCCTGGATCGTCGGGTTCTACGACCTGTTCTAAAAAATCCGTGTTGAGTGAACTGGTGGACGTACTTGGTGTTTGTTCAGTTGTAGTTCCTGATGTTGTTGGACCTGTTTTTCTCTGTCGGTGAGTGGTATCGCTATCCGAAGATGAGGTTTCGGTATTCTGAGTGTAAGGGCGACTTCTTCTTTTTTGGGCGTACACCTCCGCCCAGGTGTAAACCTCACCTAGTTTGTAGTCCAAGGTGTCCCGTCGATATTTCCTCAATTTCCGATCATTGATATCGTTAGTATGCTTCTTCAACTGTTTTTTGATGTCTTCCATAAAGGTGTTCAATTCGTCTGTTGTCATCATTTTGCCAAGTTCATCAGTGGTTTCTGTTATCTCCTTTTCTAGATCTTTCAATATGTTTGACAATTCCTCGATGATGAGGAGGATCAAATCAAGGCTACATTTATTTAATATGGCGTACCAACGGTCTTGGAATGATTTCGAATTTTTGCACAGTGATGGTTTCAATGCAATTCGCAGACCACGGGGTATGCGCTGGGTTTTGTGATATTTTACCAACGTGTTTGCATGTAATTTTTGATTTATTTGGCGTTTAGACAAATATAGTAGCTGTTTAATGTTCTGTTCCTTACTCCTGCTGGTGGATGACTGTGATATATCGTCTTGTATTAAGGCGTATATTCTTGTGGCTTCCTCATTGGCAAATGCAAAGGTGTCTGCTCTTGCTTCCGTTGATCGTGCTATGTCTTCATATTCCATGTTGTGATTTTGAATGAGCAATGGATATATTGATAAATTGTGAGAAAACTCAGGTTGCGTGCTGCTGGTTCTTTGAGTGATCCAAAATTGTAATCTAAAAGTTAAGTAGAGCCAGGCACTGCTTTTGATAATGTTTCTTCAAAAGGAAAAAAAGTTTGTAGGTGCTCTCAGGTGTCGCCCATCACTCCGGGCGAGTGTAGATAAATCAGTATGAGTGTAGCCAATGGGTCATTGGAAACATCCCTGAGGCACTCAATGTAATGTATTGTTCAAAAACGATTTAGCTGGACAATCTTAGCTTTTTATCCATATAGTTCTTTTAATTTCTTATATTTGTTCCATCATTGGTATTCTTTTCATATCCATATGACACTGTGATTCCACATTAGTTTTCAACATTCACAAATGCAACATTTCATAATCCGCTCCAATGCATTTCGGGCCACCGCCCTTCATCGGGGAGCATCTATAACAAAACAATATGTAGGTGTAATCCTAAAAAGCTAAGATTGTCCAGCTAAATCGGTTTTGAACAATACCTTACATTGAGTGCCTCAGGGATGTTTCCAATGACCCATTGGCTACACTCATGCTGATTTATCTACACTCGCCCGGAGTGATGGGCGACACCTGAGAGCACCTACAAACTTTTTTTCCTTTTGAAGAAACATTATCAAAAGCAGTGCCTGGCTCTACTTAACTTTTAGATTACAATTTTGGATCACTCAAAGAACCAGCAGCACGCAACCTGAGTTTTCTCACAATTTATCAATATATCCATTGCTCATTCAAAATCACAACATGGAATATGAAGACATAGCACGATCAACGGAAGCAAGAGCAGACACCTTTGCATTTGCCAATGAGGAAGCCACAAGAATATACGCCTTAATACAAGACGATATATCACAGTCATCCACCAGCAGGAGTAAGGAACAGAACATTAAACAGCTACTATATTTGTCTAAACGCCAAATAAATCAAAAATTACATGCAAACACGTTGGTAAAATATCACAAAACCCAGCGCATACCCCGTGGTCTGCGAATTGCATTGAAACCATCACTGTGCAAAAATTCGAAATCATTCCAAGACCGTTGGTACGCCATATTAAATAAATGTAGCCTTGATTTGATCCTCCTCATCATCGAGGAATTGTCAAACATATTGAAAGATCTAGAAAAGGAGATAACAGAAACCACTGATGAACTTGGCAAAATGATGACAACAGACGAATTGAACACCTTTATGGAAGACATCAAAAAACAGTTGGAGAAGCATACTAACAATATCAATGATCGGAAATTGAGGAAATATCGACGGGACACCTTGGACTACAAACTAGGTGAGGTTTACACCTGGGCGGAGGTGTACGCCCAAAAAAGAAGAAGTCGCCCTTACACTCAGAATACCGAAACCTCATCTTCGGATAGCGATACCACTCACCGACAGAGAAAAACAGGTCCAACAACATCAGGAACTACAACTGAACAAACACCAAGTACGTCCACCAGTTCACTCAACACGGATTTTTTAGAACAGGTCGTAGAACCCGACGATCCAGGAGGAGCAAAACAAAAAACAGTTCCACCTCAAACAAGGAGTACAACCCAACCGAAAAAAGACAACAAGAAAAAACCGATCTAGTCATCAACATATCAGATCACCCCTTTACAGATCAAGAAATGAAATTGCTACAAAAAGGCACTTCCTTCGTACCAACAACAGGAACGGATTTACTCGAGCTAGAAGTTAGTACATTCAAACTGACTAGAAAATTAAAACTATGTCACTTCTTTACTAACATAATGCCAGCAACTGTAGAAAAGGAACCCGATCCACTAATGGGACTCAAAACTTCCAGTTAATTTCAGGCCCCTCAAAGTCACAAAACAATTGACTTATTTGAGCAAATGGTCAGACAAGACCTATCAACGATTAACTTTCAGAAAAACAAACATAAGAATGTCACACAAAAAGACCGGGATACATTAAAGAAAATAGCGAACAACCTGAATATAACCTGCACTAAGGCAGACAAGGGCGGAGCCCTTGTCATCATGAACTCACACATGTACCATCAGAAAATCCAACAGCACTTATCAGATGACTCCACCTATTTACAACTTCCAGGGAATCCCACCTCAGAATATATGAGAATCTTGACTGAAATAGTAAATAAAGCAATAACACAGGGAGTGATCAATCAGAAGACTAAGAACTTTTTACTGAAATCCAACCCAAGAAGTCCAAACATATATGCGGTTCCTAAAATTCATAAAAATCTAATGGATCCCCCAATCCGACCTATTGTATCTACCCGCAACAGCATACATCAGCCTATAGGTCAATTTCTGGACCGTCATCTGCAATCTATTGTTCAATCTTTACCAAGTTACATCCGTGACACGACAGATTTTTTGAAGAAATTGGAGGCAATCACCATAGACCCAAATGAACAACTGTGGCTATGCACTGCCGACGTTAATTCGTTGTACACGACCATTCCACACCAAGAGGGCATTGAAGCCATGGAACAGGCAATCTTGAAACTTGAAGTAGACGAATCCATGAAAACATTTCTTATGGAGCTAGTCATGTTTACACTGTATCACAGCTATTTTGAGTATAAAGACAATTGGTTTCTGCAACTAGTGGGCACCAGCATGGGAAACAGCGCTGCCCCAGTCTACGCGAATATTTTCATGGGAGAATTCGAACAGTCTCATATTTGGACAAATCCACAATGGAAAGATAACCTCAAGATGTACGGCAGGTATATCGATGACCTATTCATTCTTTGGAACGACACACGTCAAAATTTGGAACAGGCATTATCAACCCTCAACATAGCCAACCCACGAATCCAGTTTACCTGGACAATAGACCCCAAAATCATTACATTTTTGGATGTACAAGTCACCGTACATAACAATAAAATAACAACGGATATCTTTCGCAAACCCACCGACCGTAACAACATGTTACATTACAACAGTTTTCATCAACCTTCACTAAAAAAACACCTACCGAAATCTCAACTAATGAGAGTTAAACGAATTACGTCAGACCCGAATCAATCAAAAATAAGAATGGAGGAAATGAAAGATCGATTCAGAGATAGAAAATATCCAGAGGAACTTCTAGTTCAAGCCACCAAAGAAGTGGAGAAATTGAATCGTCAAACTCTTTTACATCAGACAACAAGCAAACAAAAGAGTGACCGGATGGTCATAGTATCAAGATATTCTAATGTAACCACTGAGTATAGAAATATAATACTTAAACATTGGCCAATGTTAGTATTAGAACCAGACTTCAAAGACATGTTTAAAAACAGACCAATATTCGCTCATACCAGGAGCAAAAATTTGGGTGAAATCTTGAAACAACCCACAGAACCCACTCTCATCGCAAAAGGAACGAGACCATGCAATAATTGCAATAATTGCCACAATATCATACCAGGAAATACGATAACCCATCCAATGAGAGGAAACAATATCAAATTACAAGTAACAGCAACATGTGACTCTAACAATCTGATATACCTTCTCAAATGTCCGTGCGGAAAAGTTTACGTCGGAAAGACTGAACGTAAATTAAAGACTAGGTTGAACGAACACAAATCTAACATCCGCACCCACAATTTAAAATCCTCAGTTGCAGCACATTTCTTGGAAATGAACCACAACATTTCTCAACTAAGATTTATGGCATTGGAAATCATCCAAAAAAAAGAAGGTAGAGACAATAACAAAATGCTGCTACAACGGGAAAATTACTGGATTTACAAATTGAACGCGACCAAGCCTGCGGGCTTAAACGAACGTGTAGAATTTGCATGCTATATATAAGACTACTATTAAGGCAATCCATGCCTTAGTTCTGTTCTGAACCCAGCTCGTGAATGCTGATTTGACCTTATTCCTACTTATACTCCATTGTATTTATTTTTTTTCTAGCTTGTTTCCCAGCTTGTTTATCCCACTTTTACAACTCATAATTACCATCTTTATATATTTTTTCCACTCACTGCATGTACAGACAAGCAGCGTAGTCTTTCATCCAGTTTTATCCTTGAACGCATAGTCCACCCTTTTAGTTTACCCCTAGCGATCACATGACCCTTACAAACATGGGCGCGCATATACACACACCGAAAAACGAACCGGTTACCTAAGCCGTCTCCGGCGTCCGGAATGTTTTGAAACTCCATCAATTGTAAGTATCTCGAAGCCCAAAGCGCCGCGTTTTCGCGCATGTAGTCAGCATGGTTATTTTTTGCATGGGATCGTATTACTTAGAACCTCAGAACCTTTCTTCTATTTGATGGTTTTTCCGCGTTTAAGCTCAACCAGCTTTTTCTATACCAGCACGTATTTATTGTCACGTCGCTTAAAGCACTAACGTTTTTTGGTCTATAAACACAGCTCTTCCTCTTACAAGCACAGGCCAGAGTTATACCCATCACGTTGAGCACATATCGGTGATTGTAAAAACAAGGGGCACTTTACTTAACCGGTGCATTTGCATACATCTCTATGCTTTATCATTGTTGTTTGGAATAAGGATTACACCTACATATTGTTTTGTTATAGATGCTCCCCGATGAAGGGCGGTGGCCCGAAATGCATTGGAGCGGATTATGAAATGTTGCATTTGTGAATGTTGAAAACTAATGTGGAATCACAGTGTCATATGGATATGAAAAGAATACCAATGATGGAACAAATATAAGAAATTAAAAGAACTATATGGATAAAAAGCTAAGATTGTCCAGCTAAATCGTTTTTGAACAATACATTACATTGAGTGCCTCAGGGATGTTTCCAATGACCCATTGGCTACACTCATACTGATTTATCTACACTCGCCCAGAGTGATGGGCAACACCTGAGAGCACCTACAAACTTTTTTTCCTTTTGAAGAAACATTATCAAAAGCAGTGCCTGGCTCTACTTAACTTTTAGATATACAATGTCCCCATAAATTTATAACCTCTGAATTCGTTTTGCTCTCCTCTTCTTTGATCAACAGTTTGTACCAAAATGAAAGTTCTTTTACCCATTTCCCCCTCCTTCCAATAGAGTCAAGAATATCTGTGTCTTTCTCTTTTTGCATATTTTGACTGGACCACCAGGAAGACAGTTGATAATATTTGAACCTAGTCAACTGCCCATCAGTAAGTTGTGCTAAAGAGTTCCAGTTCACCAGGCCCGAATCCCCCCAGAGATCTCCCCATGTTTTTAACCAAGCAGTTCTCAAAGGTTGTGACAGTTGATCTTGGAGGCATAAAGGTGTACCAGGAGAGTCCAAATATTTGGGTGTGTGTATGGTAATATGGGATATCAAATATCTTCCTGATGAACCCCCAATTTTTTAAAGCGGTCAATAAGATTTTAAGGCAAATTTTTTAAAAAAAATTCTGGTCTCCGAATTTAAACAAAAAATAATCATGGTCATAAGGTAAGTCAATTAATAAGGCTTGAAACAAGCGGCCCTGTGATGATGCATCTAACTTATTTGCAAGAAGCCTACAAATTCTGAAATGAAATGCATGACAATATGACAGAGATCTGGGAGGGCTAGCCCTCCTATACTTAAACCCCTCCTCAGTTTCTTCCATGCAATTCTTGTAGATTTACAGGCCCATATAAATGATCCAATTTTACCCTGTAAAATATTAATGTCTTTCAGTGAGAATGATAAGGGGATACAGTTGAATAGGAAAGTCAATTTTGGAAACATAGTCATTTTAATGAGGTTGACTCGACCGTATATATTCAGGGGCAGGTTTCCCCATCTTATTAGTGTTTTATTAATATCTTTAACCACCATATTCCAACTGAGTGATGTAATATCTTTTAATGATTGGGTTAATTAGATTCCCAGGTACCTCATTTTCTGTTTTGCGCCTGATATAAGTGTGTTGTTATTCCATCCCATGATCTCCGTTTTCTCCTTATTTATCTGGTAACCTGACAGTTTCCCAAATTCTTCCGATAAGTAAAATAACCTCGGTATTGTTACTGAGTGGTCAGAAGTATATAAAGATCATCTGCGTACAACGCCACCTTCAGGGGCAGATTTCCGAGCAAAAAAGGTTGAATAATATTGTCCTCTCTAATCCCACAAACAAAAGGCTCCATATAAACATCAAACAAAAGAGGGGATAAGGGACAGCCCTGTCTAGTACCTCGGGATATATCGAACCACTCAGATAGAATTCCATTGACTAAAACCTTTGCCTTTGGGTTATAGTATAAAGATCTAACCGCCTTTATGTAGATTTGAGGGAACCCAAATGCCGCCATTGAGGCCCATAGGTACTTCCAATTGACCTGATCAAAGGCCTTAGCTGCATCTATGGCGACCAGGGCCAGTGGAAGATTTTTAACGTTAGCGTAGTCTATAGCGCCTATTGCTTGAAATGTTATTTCATTTAACTGTCTCCCTGGGATAAAGCCTCTCTGATCAGGATGGATTATAGATTTAATAACCTTCGATAGTCTAGTGGCTAAGATACCAGAGTAAATCTTCATGTCTGTGTTCAGCAAAGAAATGGGTCTATAAGACTCTATTCTTTTAACATCTTTATTTGGTTTTGGTATAAGCGTTATAATGGCTTCTCCCCATGAGGGAGGTGTTGAGAAACCTTGAATCAGTAAAAGGTTGAAAAGTTCCTTTAATGGAGATATTAATTGATCTTTGTTATCCAAATAGATCTCCACTGGCAACCCATCTGAGCCTGCCGCTTTCCCTCTTTTCATTTTCTTCAATTGACCTAGGATTTCCCCTTCTGTTATCTCACTTTCCAGGTAAACCTTATCCGTTTCGGGTATTTGCGGCAGATGTTTTGTTATCAGCCAGGATTCTAAATCCCCCCCCTTAGGATCTTTATCCTCAGTATAGAGACTTCTCATAAAAGACCTTGCTTCTTCTCTAATTTCTATGTCTGTTTCCAACAATTCTCCTGTCTGTCTTTGTAATAGGGCTTTGACGTTATTTCTAGTTCTCTCTTCTCTGGCTTTCCAAGCTAAGAGGGCTCCACAATTTTCTCCGTACTCAAAATGTTTTAATCTGCTAGACTCCCATTTTTCTTTAAGAATTCTCTCATCCAATACTTTTAATTGAAGCTGTAAATCGATGAGTTCCTTCTCTATTAGTTGTGCTCTGCCGGAGTTCTCTAAAATTGCATTTTGTAATTCTTGATCCTTTCTTGTTATTACTGCCAAATCTTCCCTTCTTTTTATTTTTATGCTCTTTCTCTTATGACTCATTAGGGAGCTTAAAACTCCCCTCAAATAGGCTTTATATGTTTCCCATACAACCTGGGGGGAGGAAGATCCTAAATTCATCGTGAAGAAATCTGATGTTTTTTCATTAACTTCTTCTTTTATTTGATTATCTAATAGGAGTGATCTCTCCAGTGTCCACCTAGGTTTTAACGAAGTTATGTTCAATTCAATTACCATTTCCAGTACAGCATGGTCTGATAGACCTGTAGGTGTAAAGGAAAGGTAATTAATATCCTTAAGGAGGTGCTGATCTACTAGAAGATGATCTATTCTAGAGTAGTTCTTGTATTTTTTGCTGTAAAAAGTGAAGCCTAGTTTATTTTTGTATTTTTTTCTCTAAACGTCTACTAGGGTGAAATCTTTCATTAGGACATCTAAAGTGGCAAGTGATTTGAAGGGAGCATGGTATTTCGCCTTAAAAGTTCTATCTAATTTTTGGTCGAAGACCAAATTGAAGTCACCACCTAAGATTAAAGGACCAGTTGTCGTAAATAGTGCTAATTCAAGTTTAGACAGTGGAACCGGATTGTCCTCATTTGGACCGTAGTACACTGCAATTGTATAGGGGGTATTTTGAATAAATACTTCCGCAACTAACCATCTTCCAGATTGATCTGTCTCGAATTTTCTCAGGCTTATCCCGCTATTCGCTCGAATTATAACAGAAACACCCCTTGTAACACCTGATTGCCTAGAGTTAATTATGTCTTGAACCCACCTTGATTTCTTAAAGAGAGAATTGCATAGTGCTGCCTCTAAGTGTGTTTCCTGTAGCATTATAATTTGAGCATCTGAATTTTTTAAGAATTCACAAATTCTATTCTGTTTTATTTTTTCCCCTATACCGTTAATATTCCATGACAGGACCTTAAGTTTATATAGGTTAATCATGGGTCTAATATAGGTTCGTGCCCATCCAAGCCTTTATTCAGTGCATAATTATTTATATATGAGGATTTTTTATTTTTTATTTTCCCCCTTGCACCCCCCACCCCTTGAACCCCTCCCTCCTGAGGAACCCCCCCAACATACCTGGCGATGACTTCGCCTTTCGGAGCAACCGGGTGGTGCCCGTGACCTTTAACTGTATTTTGGCGAGACAAACTAAATCACAAACAAATCATCATGTCCCTCAGTTTTGTCATACAGCATATTTATATTTACCTAACGTTTCCCCTTTTTTTTTTTTCTTAATTTTGTTTTATTATATTCTTCCATTAATGTAGTCGCCAGTTCTATCCATTACTATTCCTCCTGCTCGCTTTTTATTCGGTCCAAAAATTTATCGACCTCTTCTGGTTGTGTGAAACTGTAGGTCTTATTTTTCCACATGATCCTGAGCATAGCCGGGAACCTCATCTGAACATGCGCTCCCAGTAATCTTAAATCCGGCATTCTGGTGCCCAGCTCCCATTGTCTTTGTGCGGTTCTCGCACCAATGTCGGACCTTATAATGTAAGGACTGGATTTATAACGTAAGTCTGATTTTGAGAGGGATCTTCCTAGAATGAGTTCCTTAACGCTGTAAGTTTGAAAATTTACTAGGATTTTCCTTGGTGTTTTCCTATCTGAGCGTCTCTTATACGGGTCTCTATGTACCCTTTTGATTTCTGCCTCCAGGTTTATATCCGGGCGATCTTTTAAAACACCATCCCTCAAAAGTTTACAAACAAATCCCTTTAAGTCCTCCAACTCTTCCCCTTCCGGTATCTTCAGGATCCTTAAGTTATTCCTCCTGGCTTGAGTCTCCAGCCGCTCAATATCCATAGCCCGTGATCTATTTTGGGTTTTAAGAAGTTCTATGTCCTTTTGATTGCTGTGTACAGTTTTATTCAAAGCAGCTGCTTCTGTTTCAAGGTTCCCTGTACACAAAGTGACCTCCTCTAACTTTGACTCTAACACGTCAAATCTGTCCTGGATTGTTTTTTGGTTATTTTCCGATATTTCAAATTTCGACATCATATCACATCTTAAGGATCGAAAAAGATCCCCTAGCCGATCACTCTTCTGCTCACATGAGTCCTCAGACCTTCTCCTTGTTCCTAAAGTCATTTGAACAGAGTCTGGTGGATTGTCTTTGCTTACATCTTTTCTTCTTGTCCCGTCTTCACCTTCCTTAGAGCTACTATGTACAGCCTGACTCTTGGGTCTAGTATCTTGCTTTCCTCGCGCTTTGTCTGCTAGGGGTGCTTTATTTAGGTTGGCCTGAGCATTTGATCCTAGAAGTACCTTTGTGCTATCAACCTCTGGTGGATTTGGCTGAACCTTGTGCTGCCCTGGACTCGCTATATTCGGCCTTTCTGTTCCCTCCTCTGCATTTTCCATATTTCCCAAGTTCTCTAAAACCCCGTAACGGTTTTCTGAGGGTACAATGCCAATGTTGTCCTCCGACAAAATTGGGGAGCGTTTAGCCAGATCTAGGACTTTGAAAAAAGATTTAAGGGAAGGGGTACTTTTCACAACTTGACTCTCGTGAGATACATTCTTAAGTTTTTTAACTAAGGTAATCTTTTTCTTTTTACTTTTACAAGGGGTTAGTGGCATAGGTCGCTCCCTCTCCTCAAATTCTAAAGCCCCCTTCCCTTTTAATTCTACCCTAGATCTCAACTGGTACCTGTTTCTCCTTGTAGAAGGGATATTTCCTTGTTTTACCGGATTTGAGCTTATAACAGCGTTAGCCGACCCAGTAGTCTCAAGTGTAACAAATTCCTTCAGCTTCAGCTTTTGCCCTTCATACTCAGAGCATTTTGATACAACCCGCTCTTGTATTGGGGCTTCACTGTTCGTATACGCTGGAAGACCGGGCTGCGTTGGATCCATACAACCCCACCTCCCGGTGGTAGATACTTGAGTTTCTACCACATTGCACCCCTTCTCCCCACACCTTACTACAAGAGAGTAGAGCTTCTTTCTCTCAGCCTCCGTTTTGTGGTGCTGTTGCTCGGGTATATGTGCTGCCAGGCTCCCAAGCTTGAGCCTAGGTAGTGCGGAGTGAAATCTGCTCCAAAAATACCGTCTACGTTCTTCCAGCATATGTAATAGAGAGCACAGGTCTGTGAACGTCCTGGCACTCCTTTTTTTTTTTTTTTTTTGCCTGTGGGTGAACCTGCCCCGACCTCAGAGGAAAGAAAGTCAAGTGGATTGCGAGACTTGGCTTGAATGTACGATATAGGGGAGACTTCTGCCGCTATTCCCCCCTTGTTCTCCACCTTACCGTAATATATTGCTCTTGGACTGAGGCATATTTAAATCTGCCGCCTGCTGATCTCTTAAGCAGAGTTTAAAATCGGGTTAGGTGAAATATGCATCCTGGCTTACAAACTTCGCCAGCATTCTCCAGTAGAGATGTTTTCCACTCGCTTGCATCAGGCGATTCGGAAGCCCATTCCGAGCCCAGATCCTAGGGTGCACAGGTCCTAGCGCCGCCCGCTGCAGCTGCAGCGTCCACGGAGACGGCCGGTTACCTCGATAGGAGAGACAATGGGATCGGCTTAGTAATGGCTCGGGAAATTAAGGGAAATGGCGCATCGTAGACTCACCTTAACATAGAGAAGCTCGCGACCTCAATGCTGCAGCGTCTTCACTTGGTCATCGGGAAACCACCTCGGTGCTGCCGCGACCGGCACTCAGCCCGCCGCCATGTTCCTCGTGGGCGTGGCCGCCCGCAATCAAGGCCTTAGTTCGGTGACACAGCTATTGCTTATGAATCGTAATGAAGAACATTGAGGTCATTGTTTTTGTTTTGTTTTGTGATATATGAAACTAAGAACATCACATGCTCTTGCCTTGATATGAGTTGGTTGAGTGTTTTCACGATTGTATTTTGCTAAACAGAGCGGTGCTCCTTATTTACCTGAGCTGCAGCCAGGTGAGGTGAGGCGCCATCCCCACAGAAATTGGGTGAGTGATATCATGTCAATTAAATTGCAAAAAACATGATCACTAGAATATCACTACTACAGAGTGCATTCTTTGACGAATATGCTTGTTTTTCTCTTTTTCTTTCCTTGCATACATGACTATTTTAGATTGTGGTGGAGAATCTACACCTGACAAACAGGTGATATTATTCCTTTTTTCTCACATTAATATACAGCAGTAGCAACAACTTGGTCCTGATGAATGCATAGGATCAATTCCATATATGCAGAAACATGTCGACCACTTGCTGAGTATATATTATGTCAAATCTACTTTTTTTCACTTTTCACTTGTTTTTAAGCTTAGGGGTCTGAGAGAAAACATTAAAATACCTATTATACTCAGTTCCACCTAATTTTATTCACTTCACTTACTTTCACTTGCACTGCTTTTTTTCAGTTGTAAACATCACACCGACACCATACTGACACCATTCAGTGAAAAAACTAATGTCAGTCTCCTTACTCACACAGTCTCTATCTTCCAACTAGTGTGACTGTCTGTATACTAACTCCTGGGTAAGGAGAACCCAAATGATGTAACAGTGGTGGTACAGAGAGACAACTGATGGGAAAATTCCTACCTTGATTGCATGTTGCATGTATGGGTGTTTAAATGGTGTTTATATACAACTGTGTTCAACTCACATTCTATCTTTTGTCGTGTAGCAGTTTGTCTAAGAGAGAAACTTGGTTGTGACTCCTGGATACTTTTTGTTGTAACTACGTTCTACATCATGCAGTCCCGCTCTGCCACCAAGAAGTCTCACATATGATGCTGAGTCCTGATATTGCTATGGGTAAGGACATACTAGTGCTCCTATCATCATCGCAGCTTGCTCACCCGCTCAGTCCTTGCGGTACCACTAACTTAGTGACCAAAGAGGCCACGCACATAGTGTTGGGCCCCCCTACTCAGTGGTTCGGGTCTACATGAGGCATCCGAACCACTATTACGGGCCATGACAGTGCTTGGGAGGGGAGGAACTCTAAAATGACGTAGAGCACGTGCGCCCCGTGTTTATTATTGGTAGGGTCACATGTGTAGTGATGTATATACTGGATGGGTGTGGTGTGGGTGTATACCAGCCATGAGGGAGTGTGTGTGTGCCATTCTGACAATTAGACCTGGAAGTAAGAAATCAGTACAATGGTAATCTGGGCCATGTACATAGCATTTTTTGTGGTTTCCTGGAAGCATAAGCAGAGTGGGCTGCACTGACGTATAGCAGTGCTGTGTGAGGCTGTGAACGATGAAAAATCTATTGATTCAGGTGTCCATGTAGTAGTGCTGCTGTCACCCTGGTCTTACACGCAAATGTGTCATTATGTCTGTTAAGTCCCACAACATGGCTAACATGAAAGGTACGGGGAATCACTGACCCTATAGTCATTCATAGTTGCACATATAAAAGATGGTGGACATGACGCATTTCTGCGAATATGAATGTTTGTTGTACATTCAATGGAGTGATGTAGCTGTAGTAATGCAGGGCTATGCAAGCTTTAGGATGCAGTTTTTGGCACATGAAGGGCAGCTAATATAAATACGGGGAGAGGATGTGGTCCATCGACTTGACATTAATATTTTTTTCATGTTTACTGCTTGCAACGATAAGTCTCCAGTTCTTCATAAGTGAAAATAGGTCACAGTACTACACAATATACGTACTGATAAACCCATTTTCACTCTAGAACAAAAAAAGAATTACTTGATAATTTTTTTTATTTGGACATATTTCAAACCTTCTTTTTTTTGCGTCTTAGTAGTATTTTCAATTTGCAACGATAAATCATGAACTGTTCTTACGTCATTTCGTTTCTAAAGTACAATTATACTTTTACAAACTACATTTAGAAATCATAATAATATACTTATATTAGAATAATATATAAAGCATAAACTTATACTAATAATTTTCCTCTCTTTAAAATTCTTTCCTCTTTCCGTCAACATTCATCCAGCTCCTCTGGAGGGGACATAATGGTTTATATATTACAATATATACATTAACTTTATGTTCCCTCCGAGGAAATGGACGATAAACTGAAAATGAATCCGCCAATCATAACTTTATCTTGCTCGTAGTTTGGTCATCCGTAATTAAATCAAAAAAACAAAACTAATCATCCTACGGCTGTGGTTTATATACTTTTTGGTTATTCAAGTTCCTATGGAACCAATTTACTGCTCCTCTCATTTTTTTGTCACGTTTTTCAGTTGACACGTGGTTACATTTCCACTGTTTAACTTGCTCACATGTTTTTGTAAACGTGAAACTTGTTAAACAGTTTTAGTTTCATTTTACATCCTCATTTGTATTTGCTGTTTCTTTTTATTTTAATTCTTTCTCTCTTTTATTATACGAGTATTAAAATAAATACCTTTGTATTTATTTTTTAAAACAGGTATATTTATTGATTACTGTGTACAGTTTCTGTCCACAATTTTAATACACTTCTCCACTTAAAACCCCTATTATCCTTATTTTTTTTTAAAAGGTGAAATTTGATTATTTTTATTTATTCGAGTATTAAAATAAATACATTATTGCTGATGTGCATGTTCCTTCCCCTATACACAGTTGATTGCCGCATCTGTGAACATCTGGAGGTACGTGGTGGGCTAGTTGGCCCCCAGGGACCCACAGGATTGAGGAGGAATTAATTCTCTTTCAATAATGAGGGTCCATGAGGGCCAAACAGCCCAACAGGTATCTCCATTATGCGCCAAAGAGATGCGTTGCAAACAGGTGTTCAGATGCTAAGCCCCTTTTTACACCTCTCTGCAACACAGCTCTGTGGCATTTATTGGAGGTATCTAGTGAGCTAGTTTGACCCTAGGGACACTCTAACATCAGCTGTACTACGAATTCCCATTTACTCACCTGTTATCAGAAGATACCTCAGTGCTGCATCTTTGAGCCCTGTATTGATCCTGAAAAGTCATTCTAACCGTACTTACCGGTAACTTGAATTTCCTTCCATAGGAATCCATTGTCTGGTTTCCACCAGAAAAGTTATTATCTATTTTCAATAATTGCAAATGTTCCTTAAAAATCGCCTGTATGACTGAAAGGCATTCTTTCAACTGTTTACAGGTGATGCACCAGTGCTGGATCCAGAATCCACCACTGAGTAAGAAAAAGTAACAATCACACTACTTACCTGCTAAGTGAATTTCCTCCCAAAGGGTAACATTGACTGGTTTCACTTTTAAAATACAATAATATTCCTAAAAAATCACTACTGTAACCAAAACGCTTTTACTCAACTGTTTACAGGAGATGTTCCAGGACTGAATGTAGGATCCAGTCCTGTGGTTAGAAAAGTAATCCATAAAGTAACTAATTGAATTTAACTAGAAATTCACATTGAGGTCAATGTTGCATTGTGTTTCAAATTGTGTTGCCCATTGCAGCAACTGTAACTACAGTACTTAAAAGTCTATTGCCTATTTGAAAAGTATTTAAACTAAAGTAATTTATTCTGAGAAAGTATATTTTGTAATGTAATGTATAATGTAATTATAATGTAATTTAAAAAATACAATATTTAAAAATACATACTTAAAAAATGTAGTTAATCAGTATCAAAAAAATAAATATAAAAATTAATACATTTAAAAATTGTCATTGAAAAAACCTTTGAAATTCACTGAAAAAACCATAGATTTCAGACATGTTATATTTAGGAATTAGTATTTAAAAAACCTTAGAAATTCACAAAAAAAACCATAGGTTTCAGGGGTGTTATAGTTAGGTGGACATTTTACCCGCACAAAACCATTGAAATTACTCTGTTATAATTAGTTCTACTAGCTATAACTCGCGCGCCCGCAATCCACTGCTGATGATGTCACATATTACATCATTCATGACATGAGCAGTGACATCAGTGATGATATCACTGATGAAATCCAAAATGACATCACTGAAGACATCACTGATGACATCATCTACGTGTCAATCTGATACACCTTATCATACACTCATCCATACAAACTGAACTCACAGAAATTGCCCATGTCTTCAGTGCCAACACTTCCCCCCCTCTACCACATGACACATGCACTCCATCCGTGGAATTCAACTCCCTTACTTGCTCTTTTGCATCTCCCCCCAGAATCCAACCCTTTTACTCCCCCTAGCCTTCAGTCCACTATCCCTGTTCTCCTGGGTACAAGCAGGCTACCCCTTCTTCCGACATCACCTAGACACCCACAACAACTAAGACCCGTACCCCCCTGTCCCCATCTCAATTACCCAACCCCACCCACCTGTCATGCATGCTGATTAATTGCCAATCCACCTCCTGCCGCGCAACAGAGATTGCGGAAACTATTCTCAGTGAAAACATAGACATAACATTCCTTATTGAAACCTGGCTTAACCCCCATTCCACTCCTATTCTAGACTTGCTGATCCCCCCTGGTTATCTCATCATTAAAAAAGATAGAAGTGAACAACTAGGAGGGGGCCTTCAAGACCCATCCACATTTGAGTACCTCTGCGCAGATATCAATACCCCAGGCTCTCCCGCCATTAGGCTTCACACTATCTACCACCTCCTTTACTGAAGAGATGTCCGATCTTATTACTCTAGCATCACTCTCCCACTCTAAAAACATCTTTCTAGGGTACTACAACATACACCGGAATAAAAATGATGACCCTGCTGTCTCCCGGTTTAACGATATCATGGACATCACTGACCTGACCCAACTGTGCCAATCCCCAACTCACATCAAAGGTGCCACCCTTCATGCTACCCTGACTAGCAAGGATCTTGCCTCCCTCTCAAAGATCCTTCCAGTAGACTGGTCCGACCATCACCTTATCCTCTTCAACTTAAATGGCTCCATTATACACCGACTCCCCTAGGCAGTTTACCTTTGAAACGTACTCATAAACTTCACCTTATTCCGCCAGGCGAATTGGAATTCACTATTAAATCTCGCTTACTTCTCCCTCCTCTCTCCCATAGCACCAATGACCTAACCAAACACTACAACAATTCTATTCTTGAAGCCTTTGATCAAATTGATCAAATTGTCCCTATCAAATACAAACAAGAAAAAAAATCCCACCAAAATCCTGGTTCAATTCGGACCTTAACCAGGAAAGACAAGCACTCAGGCACTCAGAACGTACCTGGAGGAATCATCCCACCACTGACAATTTGGTGCTTCTGAGAAATGCTAGGGCCCAATACAAAAAACACATCTTCAATGAAAAAGCCTCCTATCTTCGAGCGCAGCTAGACCAGGCCAAAAACCGCCCTAGAGAACTGTTTAACATTGTTAAAAAAAAAACCTCCTCTGGCCCTCCCAAAATACTAGCCACTATTGAAAGATGTGAAGAAATCCCCAGCTTCTTCTCCAACAAAGTGAACGCGATCGAACTTTCCTTTGCCTCCACCCCCTCTCACCTAAACCTCCCCTCAAACATCACCCCTCCCTAACATTCATAGCACTAACTCGCCCTCCTCTCCCCCATTTCAAGACAACTCTCAACCACTTTCAGTTCCCCCCCTCCCAGTCTCCGCTCTCATAATACACCACCAAACTAAAAACAATGCCTCCTGGAGCAAATTCTCCCCTGTCTCTGAAACAGCTATCATCAACATCATCTCAAAATTTCAAATCATCCTCTCACACTAAAGACCCTCTTCCCTCTCACCTGGTCCAAGAACTCAAGCACATCATTGCCCCGCTATGGAGCAATGTCATCAACTCCTCTCTTTCCACGGCCAGTGTTCCCGCCTCCCTTCAGACAGGTCAAATCTCCCCCATCCTCAAAAACTCCTCCGCCGACCCCAATCACCTCAAAAACCTATGCCCAATCTCTAACCTTCCCTTTCTCTCAAAAGCCCTGGAAAAATGTGTCCTTTCCCAACTAGATAACCATATTGTCTCTTTCAATCTCCTTGACATGTTCCAATCGAGCTTCAGAAAAGGATGCAGTACCGAAACGGCCATGCTCAATATTACAGATGACATTCACCCCTCTCTAGACAGAGGTGAATCCTCTCTACTAATCCTCCTTGGCCTTTCGGCGGCATTCGATACTGTCCACCATCCCATCCTTCTTAACACCCTTAAAGTTTGCGTTGGTCTTGAGGGCACCATACTCAAATGCTTCTCCTCATTCCTTTAAAACAGATCCCAACAAATTAAGCTCAGTCAATGCCTCTCCAAACCCCAACCAGTCTCACTTGGCGTTCCACAAGGCTCTATCCTGTCCACCACCCTATTAAATCTATTCATAGAACCACTCACCCTCATTCTCAAACAAGCCAAAATATGCTACCACCTCTATGCCGACGACACCCAACTTTACTACAAGATAAAATCCCACAATGACATTCTTCACCTCAACGACACATTGAATAAAGTTCAAGCCTGGTTCCACCTCAATCATCTCAAACTGAACCCTAAAAAAACTGAAATCATTCTACTTAGTCCCAAGATGAACTCTCTCCCTATTCAACTCTGGATCAATGATATCACAGCTCTCAACGGCCCCCTCTCCACCTCGAACTCTGTCAAATCCCTAGGTATCAGCATTGATGTAAACTTGAATCTCATCCCACAAATTAAAAATGCTGGAAAAAATTAACCTTTTCACCCTTCATCACCTCAAAAAACTGAAACCTTTTATTCCAGCCGATGACTTTAGAATCAGTGTCCAATCACTTGTCCTGTCTAAAATTGATTATGGTAACGCAACACTCGCTGGCACCCCTAAAATCCACATGCCACTGATTAAATGTGTTCTCAGCCTCACCACCAGACTTATCTCTGATTGTAAATAATTCAACCACATCTCTCCTCTCCTTAAAAACCTAAACTGGCTCCCAATCAAAGGAAGATCCAGATGCAAGATTGCATGTACCCTCCACCTAAACACCCCCTCTTATTTTGCTGACAAATTACAAAAAGCTGGGTGTTCTAGGTCCCTTAGGAGCACTAACTCCCTTGTCCAAATCCCGCTCAAACTCAAAGGCATAAAAACCCAATCCTGTGCATTCTCTGGTAATGCCCCTATGATTTGGAACTCTCTCCCCAAGGATCTCCACGGCAACCCCTCCTACCCTCTCTTCAAAAAAAGGCTCAAATTACTTCTTCTCAACAAATATTGGGGCACCTAATGTCACTGATTTGACCACTGTACACTCCTGCTCCCCTGCTATCCCCTCACCCCACCCCCTTTCCCACCTCCCTTACCTCCTCTCCTCCTGTTTTACACCCCTATTTCTCTGATTCTCTATACTCTCCATCCTATTTGTGATCTCCTTGCCTCTCCTCCCCACTCACTCATTTAAAAGCTATGTTTTTTATCCTCCATGATTACTTGCACACGACTTTTGTCGTCTTATATGGCTACCTCCTATCCATTTGAATGTAATGTTTTATATCTTTCATGATTAATGCACACGGTGAACTATTTCTTGTATGTGTACCGACCTTGTAAAGCGCTCTGATACCCTCGGGTCTAGTAGCGCTATATAAAACTCTCTAAATAAATAAAATAAATAAATAAATAAATAAAATAAATAAATACATCTACACACTTATGTGAACACTTACCTATAGATTCACTCATACATGCTAACAAAGAGCAATAGAACATTATTAAATATACTTATACACCTACATCAACATTACACACCAGCACACATTACTAAGCTACACACTTATACAAACACCACTTTATTTATTCAGATAGATAGTAACTCATACTTAATGTGTTATAAAATCACTTTTACAAGTATACAGTTTTTGATACATTCACTCATACAATCACTGAGTCTTAAGTATACTTATTTATAAACAACAACTATCACATACACAGCCTTTTATATTTCTACTTTTTTGGACAAGTATCATTGAGAAATATATTTTCTCATCACAACACCCATAAAGAGATTCACTCACCCAAACAAGTGTTTCCAGGTGCAGTCTTAACCTCATATACCTACTAAATCAACTATTTACACATCTTTGGACAGTCACACACCTCCCACCCAACCACACACACATATTCATATCCCATACAAAGAATCACTTAACTAATTATTACTAATATAGACTTTCACATTGCTAGAAACCAAAATATGTAGAAGTTTACACAAGAGATACAGTGAAACAGATATTCACACAATTGAATCACTATCCCATATATTTAGTGAGACACTTTATATTCGTCACTTAGACAGTCAATCACAGTGCTACTAAATTCTCCATCCAGACACTTGTACATCCACTCAGTCTTCAATGCAGATTGCTCTATATATAATACATGGATCAACAAACGCCCAAAAGCATTCAAAAGGGTATACGAGCATGTCCCCACCATCCGGTTAAATGCCTCGCTTCTGCTCACATTCCAGCTGCCATCAATTTTCGTACCTTGCCGACGCGTTTCGAGGCTGCACTGCCTCTTCTTCATGGGCTATTACCAAACAAGTATTGATGGCTCACCTCTGTGAAAAAAAGACCTTTTATTGGTATTTTCACATTGCCGCCCTCAGTGGGCGTGACCTCGATCACATTCGCCAAATTAGGCATTATGGGACATGCAGTCCTCAGAGGTGAGTATACATATTAGTCATTAAGTAGGTTCAGTGCGTTGTTTAGTGTCCATTATATGTTTATATTACATCCTGTAGTAGGACTGGCAGCATGAAGTGCGAGCCTTCTGTACCTGCTGGAACACCCTGCTGACCGGTGTAGAAAAGTTCCACTCCGCAGCCTTTCACCACTGATGAAATGGTGCTCCTTTTGACGGCTTGGGCAGCTGTGCAGAACATGGATCAACAAATGCCCAGAAGCATTCAAAAGGGCACACAAGGACTTCACTGACCTGACCCAACTCTGCCAATCCCCAACTCACACCAAAGGTGCCACCCTTCATGCTATCCTGACTAGCAAGGATCTTGCCTCCCTCTCAAAGATCCTTCCAGTAGACTGGTCCAACGATCACCTTATCCTATTCAACTTAAATGGCTCCATTATACACCCGACCCCCATAAGCAGTTTACCTTTGAAACGTACTCATAAACTTCACCTTATTTCGCCAGACAAATTGGAATTCACTATTAAATCTCGCTTACTTCTCCCTCCTCCCTCCCATAGCACCAATGACCTAACCAAACACTACAACAATTCTATTCTTGAAGCCCTTGATCAAATTGATCAAATTGTCCCTATCAAATACAAACAAGAAAAACACATCCCACCAAAATCCTGGTTCAATTCGGACCTGAACAAGGAAAAACGGGCACTCAGGCAATCAGAACGTACCTGGAGGAATCATCCCACCACTGACAATTTGGTGCTTCTGAGAAATGCTAGGGCCCAATACAAAAAACACATCTTCAATGAAAAAGCCTCCTATCTTCGAGCGCAGCTAGACCAGGCCAAAAACCGCCCTAGAGAACTCTTTAACATTGTGAAAAAACAAACCTCCTCTGGCCCTCCCAAAATGCTAGCCACTATTGAAAGATGTGAAGAAATCCCCAGCTTCTCCTCCAACAAAGTCAACACGATCGAACTTTCCTTCGCCTCCACCCCCCCTCACCTCAACCTCCCCTCAAACATCACCCCTCCTTAACATTCATAGCACTAGTTCGCCCTCCTCTCCCCCATTTCAAGACAACTCTCAACCACTTTCAGTTCCCCCCTCCCAGTCTCCACTCTCATAAACCACCAAACTGAAAACAATGCCTCCTGGAGCGAATTCTCCCCTGTCTCTGAAACAGCTATCATCAACATCATCTCAAATCTCAAACCATCCTCTCACACTAAAGACCCTCTTCCCTCTCACCTGGTCCAAGAACTCAAGCACATCATTGCCCCGCTCTGGATCAATGTCATCAACTCCTCTCTTTCCACAGGCTGTGTTCCCGCCTCCCTTCAGATAGGTCAAATCTCCCCCATCCTCAAAAACTCCTCTGCCGACCCCAATCACCTCAACAACCTATGCCCCATCTCTAACCTTCCCTTTCTCTCAAAAAGTGGGTATTGGCCTCGATCACATTCCCCAAATTAAGCATTATGGGACATGCAGTCCTCTGAGGTGAGTATACATATTAGTCCTTAAGTAGGTTCAGTGTGTTGTTTGGCAAAGAGGTAGCCCTTGGTTCAGAAAGGTGCCTTTTTGTTAAATGGTGTAAATCCATTGTTGTCTATTCACTATATTATCCAATTTACCATTTTCATTTCTGATATATGGGCTCTGGCACTGTCTTCCCTGTTACCCTCAGGCTATTTGTGGAATGATTATATATGTATACATCAGTCTGGTCCATCACACCCCTCCCATTAAAAAATTCATTTGGGCCAGGTCGTTCATGAGGACTAATTAACGGTTTTATTAATTTACTTTATATCATGTTATTCATTTGCATTGGACTTATTCCACATCTCATAGTTTTACACCTTTCGATTATCAGGGTAGTTTCTGTAATAAAATATGTTCATATTACTACTCTAATACATTTAGAACTGTAATTCTACTATGTTATTGTTTCCTCAAGGTTTTACCTTCAATTCACAGTAATCTGTATTTGTTGCATGTCACATCCATTGGTCATTGGTTCTTAATTATCTCTTTCGTGCTGTTCTTGTATTTTATCTAAAGAAAGGAATGTTGGGGATTGTTACTTAACAGTATTTAAATAGCTCTATTTATTGTGTCAAATATTGTATCTTTAACATACCTCCTTCTGCTTACACTATATGTAAAATCTTCTTTTCCGCCTCACAAAATTATATATGGGGGCTGCAAGGGAATTCAGCAGTTTTATCCCTGTTTTATGGCTCTCATCTGAAGTAAAAGAGAACGACATGGGGCTCTGTTTACTGCTTTGTTCAAATTATTATTTTAGTGACGGTCTCCTTAGGAAGAAATATTACTTACATTTTTTTCTTCCCTCTTTTCTAAGATGCGGTCCCCGGTGTGGTATCAACTCGTGTGCCTTCAGTTTTTAGCGTGGTTTGCTCTAAGGCCAAAGATAAAGCAAACACGGTTCCTTTTGTTAATATTATCTTGCCCACACCTATTTATTTACTATGCACTAAGGGCTAAGAGTATCCCTCCTTACCAAAAGCCTCCATGCGCTGGTCTGGAAGTCGTATCACTCGTCCTCACCCGGGATAATACATGGCACCATTACAATACCATTAACGTCATTTCAGTTTCAATATTGCCTAAAGCACATACCAGCGGGACTGTATGAAAAGTTGGGTAAAGGGTACATCAAGTCATCCTGGAATTTATCTTAAACACATAGATGTTGGAATTGGGAAAAAAGAGGTATTTCTTAGTGGTAACAATTGTAAAAACTCACTAAGTGGTACACTTCTGTGTCAAGGACTTAACTTGCATGGAGCCTGCGAGGGTTCATCAAATGACCGTCTTGCCACCTGCACGGCACCCCAGCCACACAAATAGAGCCTTTTTTCAGACAACTTTCCAACGGCAGTTACGTTATGTTAAGGGACCACAGCTGTTGTGGCATGTTGCCAGGAACGTCCTATCTTGTTAGTGTTACATCCAGGGCCACTTGCTGTATGCAAGTATTGTATCCAAACAGCAAACCAGAAAAGGAGGCAACAATATGGCCTTTATTGAATATCTCTTCTATTCAAATTGATACTTTAAGCAGAATGAAAGCCATTCTTTTACAAAAAACTGTGCCTTTGACCTCGTCCAGAGAGACATATGATCTGCAAGTCGCAAGGACGTCAGCAGAGATACATGCATTATTATCAACAAATTGCCCCGTGCATTTCGTAGAAATGTTAAGTCAAATCTTAAACATGTCTGATACCAGTGGCATCGCACATTGTATTTAGGACAATTTTTTTGGGACTATTATCACCCTTTGAAGCAGTCCTGAGCATCTTCCCGAATTTCGTGCACTCTGTGTTTGGTGGCCTGCCTCTCATCTTGGGATTCGTAGCAGGAATTTTATTTTTGTTCCTTCTGTTCCGATATGGCAAGTCCAGTCACAAGCAATACCCAGGTTACCATGGAACAAACTATCCTGGCAATGCGGTACAGAAATAGGATTACCAAAGTCATCTGCTTGGCTCGGCTAGGAGATCTGAATACCACATGGTTTCTTTCATTCAGACCAATCTGGCAAGATTGCATCCTACCTGTTCTACGATGCCTGCTCAGTGGAAAAGAATGCGTGTTAGACGTCTGTCTCACACTCCCATCAGCAGTATCTATGGATGTCAACACTTTGCTTGGTTCTGTAACGGCTAATGCAACGTGTTGTCCCCAGCGGCTACCAATTCTGATGACGGCATTCGTTGAGACCTAACAGCAACATCCTGGCAGTGAGGTACGAGATGAAAGCAGCACACAGGTACAACATTCCTTGACCATTGCTGATCTAGACAACAATGACGGCAATGCATCTCACATATGCACTATTTCTACTTTTTCGAACATGGTCCAACTTTCCCCTACTGTTGTAGACGAATTCTTTGCCAGCCTATCTGAGTTAATGTTCTCTCCTAACAACGAGAATATCTTTTGAAAACACAAGCACACAGCGTTCCCTGAGCTTTGAATTCGGCCTTCAGTTTTGATAAACAGTACTTATAAAACTTTGGAACAATTTTTTCCTCAAACAAAATTCTTTTATCTCATTCCCAAAATATTTTTCTTTTTTTTGGCACAGAGTAATCTGCTTAAAGTAGAACTATTCTTAGAGAACAAGATTTCTATTTTTAAGAAAAAATCTAGAGACAATATTTGAACTCAGCCTCTAGCACATGTGCAGTCTTGTATTAATATGAGATGAAATGGTCTTGACCTTCTCTTCTGTATTAAGAGCCATTTCATGAATGTAACTTTTCGTGATTCATTCAGTCAGCATTTCAAATGTAAACTATATGCATTGTTTGAATGATACCACTGCTTAGAAAACGTACAGTACAATACTCATTTTTCGCGTACAAACCATTTCAAATGCATCTTATGTATTTTTGGGTGGGATTGTAAACACATGCTTAGATATGTTATACTTGCTTTAGCACTTAGTAAAGATGGACATTGTACGTGGAGTGGGTGTTGTAGACGAATCTAGGGCTCTAGTGTAATTTTCCCGATTCATGCCCTTATATAGGTAAAACTCATCATATCCTTATATAGGCATCAGAATCATAACCATATTCAGACACAGCCAATGTAGTCCAAATACGGCATGGCTACTTCCACAGATCCCTAGAAATCACAGCGAGTTCTTGGAGAGACCAAACCTCCAGCTGTCCGGGACTTTCCCCTGCTTCTGTATTGATTTGTCCTAGAACTCCTGGAGTCGGAAAAGATCTGCGAGTTCTTAGTGACGTATTATGTCCAACCTTACGTCAAACTCAGCACTTTCCAGATATAAATATACCAGCATGTGCCCTAACAATACACACGGTGGTTTGGAACAGATCGACTAACTACTTGCCCAACGTCCTGCTGTAGCGAGTGCCGAAGGAAGCCGACCCTCCAGCTGACGCACTGAGAGAGACGCTGTCTTTTCTCTTTCCGAGAAATCCAGCTCCTGTGTTTCCCGGCTACCCTTGCGAGTTACTGGGAGATCGAGTCCTGAGAGAAAGATACAAGACCTCCTACATTCTATAAACAAGGTAAGGAGCTGATTAGACCCTTAGAGAATTCTTGGATTGATTCTTGGCAGAAACTATTTTAACTCAAGCTACATCTTACTTACTCCTTCCCATGTACAAGGCTTAGGTTAGATACACCGGGGTAGGTGTATCTTAGAAGCACCAGATGAGTACGCTTAGTCCACTTTTATCATTGTATGTATTTTATCCATTTTAAGTATCTTTTGGCTTAGAAACCATAAATGCTTTTACAGTATTATTTCATAATACTCTTTTTACTGTACACACTTTACTTTATGACAATTATTGCGATTGTAGCAATTCACTTCTCTTGCATGAGAAAGAAGACTGCTCAATAAATAACCTTTTTATTAAACTAAGCATGCACGATTGACTAAGTGAAATAGCCATCTATTGTTTCTGCGACTCTGGAGATATATTCCTTATTCTTTGGGAACAAAGTTGTCATGTTATATGGTTGTCAGAAACTAATCCCTTCTCGTGTATTCGAGAAAGTTTCTAGTGACCTCTGAGCTAGCTGGCATTCACAAATTAAGTCTAACATATTCAATAGAGACCTAGTCGACTTCAGTCCTAATTCTTAACTATTATTTATGTTATTCCAATGCGCAGAGCCTATTGGTAATATAGGAACTTCACTACAATGGGGGGTACCTATGGTACCCCCCTGCACTTCACTGTACAATGTGACAGGCACTGCACGGCGCCTGTCACGTTGTACATTGAAGTGCACAATGTGCATTTTTAGCATTGTGGTGGGCGGTGCTTTCATCACCGCCCGCAACAATGTTAAAAATGCGGGATGCGCCTGCCAGTGTGGTGGGCGCATCCTAATGGCCCCCATGGGACTGCCGCCCTTATGGCAGGCAGTCCCGTTTTACGTCGGGCCCCTTAGTGTTTATTTTAAATGTATGTGTTGTATTTTTTATTGCAAGTATTGAAATTCTTTTTTAATATATGTGTTACATTTTTAGAAGTTATAAAAATATTGTAAAGTAAATTTAGCATTTTAGTTCCATAGCGGGTTGTGGATTTAGGGGAATGGGGTGGAAAGTAATTTAATTATAATACATTTATTAATAATTTTTAGAAGTTATTATATTTTTTATTAAATTTAGCATTTTGTTCTGTAGCAGGTGGTAGGTTTATAGTGGAATAGGGTGGGAAGTAATTTAATTATAATTAATTGATTAATATTTTTTATTGATTAATATTTATGTATGTAATATTTTATATTGATAATTGTAGCCAAACATGTATTAATAATTGGTTGGTAATTATTAATAATTATTTGGTAAATATCTTAATTGCGTTATTTTTTAGGTGCGTGTTGCGGGTTTATAGGGGAATAGGGTGGAAAAAAATGTAATTATGATTAATTAATTAATCTTTTTTTATTAATTATTATTTAAGGATTTAAGATTTTATATTGTTAATTGTGGTAATTAATTTATTAATTCATTATCAAGTGTTTGTTAAATTAATTTGTAAATATGTTATTTTTTTCATTTTTTTAGAAGCAGGTTGTGGGCTTATAGGGGTGTAGGGTGGGAAGTAATTTAATAATAATTCATTAATATATATTTTTTATTATTTAATATTTATATATTTAACATCTTATATTGTTAATTGTGGTAAATAATCTGCAATTAATTATTTATTAATTGGTTATTATTAATTAATTATTAATTATATTTGTGTACGTTTTTTAAGAGAGGGTTGTGGGTTGATAGTACGCTGGGAAGTAATTTACTTTTAATATATTTTGTAAAATGCTCATTATACAATTTATTTTATGATGTTTTATAGTGTTATTTGTGTGAATTAATTTAATATTGATTTTTTTAAATTGCTTATTAATTATTAGTACATTATTATATAATTCATTATGTTAATTGTGTCATGTATTACAACATTGGTGGTGTCTTTTATAGGGGAATAGGGTGAGAAACAGACCGAGAGAGGGAGAGAGAGACAGAGACAGGTAGACAGAGAGGGAGAGAGAGGGAGACAGACCGAGAGAGGGAGAGAGAGACAGGGACAGGGAGACAGAGAGAGACAGACAGAGGCAGTGAGACAGAGAGAGACAGTGAGACAGAGACAGGTAGAGACAGAGGGAGGGAGAGACAGAGGGAGGGAGAGACAGAGGGAGGGAGATAGGGGGAGGGAGTCAGGGAGAGGGAGTCAGGGAAAGGGAGTCAGGGGGAGACAGAGGGAGGGAGACAGAGAGAGTGAGAGGGAGACAGACAGAGGCAGACAGTCAGAGGTAGATAGAGGGAAGGAGACCGAATGAAATGAATGAATGAAATGAAAATTGCACTTATATAGCGCGTAACTACCCGGAGGCCTCGCAGCACTTTAGACTGAATACTGGTGGCGAGCTCGTGGGGGATCAGCACATCTTTGCAAACAAGTGCGTTTTTAAAGCCTTTCTGAAGGACAGGAGGTTGTTGATTTCTCGGGAAAGGGGGAGGGAGTTCCAAAGCCTAGCTGCGGTATGGGAAAAGTATCGGCCACCCCAAAGGGCTTTGTTGATTTTGGTGGTGGTTACCAGTTGCAAAGAACTAGAGCGCAAGGCTCTGGACGGTGCATAAGGTGTAGCTATAGGGTGAAGGATTTCTGGGCCAGTGCGGTGAAAAGATTTGTGCACAATGCACAAGGCCTTGAACTGCACTCTGGCCGCTACTGGGAGCCAATGAAGCTCTTTCAGAGCTTTCTTGGCTGACTGCCAACGGGGATGTTGTACAGTAGGCAGGCAGCACAGTTTTGTGTGACCTGAAGCCTATGGGTCACTGCTGCTGGGGCTCCCATGTAAAGGGCATTCCCATAATCCAGGCGAGAGAGGATCAGGGCCTGGACCATGATCCTCCTAGCCTGGAATGGGAGCAGAGGAAGCACCTTACGAAGCATTTTCATCATCCCAGTGCAAGTGGAGGCGGTTTTTGTAGCTTGGGCTGAAAAATCAAGCGCCTTATCCAGCCAGACTCCCAGGCTCTTAATCTGGGGTTTGGGGGGAGGAGGCGGGCCAAGAGATGGAGGCCAGATGGATGCTAGGGCAGATGGAGGGGGATTGCCCAACAGTATAATATCTGTTTTCTCCCCATTAAGCTTGAGGTATGAGGATTGCATCCATCTGGCGACAGCCTCTAGACAGGGACCTAAGGTGGAATATGATCCCGCGGAGTGGTCAAGAGAGACCACCAGTTGGGTGTCATCTGCGTAGGTAACAATACGCACACCAAAGGGAAGGACTATCCTCTCTAGAGGCTCCATATAGGCGTCAAAAAGAGTAGGGCTCAGGGAGGAGCCCTGGGATACTCCACAGCTGAGAGGATGTTTAGGGGAGACCGCCTCACCCTCAAACACCTATCTATTGTCCAGGAAGGAGGTGAGCCATTCCAGGGCCGCGCCCGACACGCCCAAACCACTCAGCCGATGTAATAGTGTGGAGTGGTTGACCGTGTCGAACGCGGCGCTGAGGTCAAGTAGTATGATGGCAGCCTTGCCTCCCTGGTCCAACACAGCTCTAGCTTCTTCCGTTACCGCCAGCAGCGCGGTTTCGGTTCCGTGCTGAGGGCGGAACCCTGTCTGAGAGGCACGGAGCAGGCTGTTGGACTCGAAATAGTCCACTAAGATGTTGTTAACGTGCCTCTCAAGTAGCTTGCTCATCCATGGAAGTAAGGAAATGGGTCGGAAGTTGGCCAGGTTGTTCTGGTCCAAAGTAGGCATTTTCAACAAAGCTTTGACCATCGCACACTTCCAGGAAGGCGGAAAAGTTTTGGAAGCGATGGAGGCATTAAGGACATCTAAGATGACCGGACGAATAACGTCTATGACCCGAGGGAGGGACACAGAGGGAGGGAAACAGAGACAGACAGAGGAAGATAGAAGGAGACAGAGGGAGGGAGACAGAGGGAGAGAGAGGGAGACAGACAGAGAGAGGAAGAGAGAGAGGGAGAGAGAGTCAGACAGACTGAGAGAGGGAGACAGAGAAGGGATATATATTTTATATATATATATATATATATATATATATATATATATATATATATATTTATATATATATATATATATATATATATATATATATATATATATATATATATATATATATATACACATACATACACATATACATACATACACGCATACACAGCATCCGCTAAGATTATCATAATTTAATTTGGTGTTAATACTGGGTAATTTATTCAGTACTTTGTTGTGTTTGCATATGGGTGTACCTATTTTTTCATCATCTCCCATCTAGAAGTTAGATATGAATTAGACTCAGTTTTAGGGGTATTGAATTTGGGCACTTGCCTGTGATTGTTTTTGAATGTTTAATTTTTGACATTTATGTTGCATGTTTTTTTCAACGATGACATTGTTGGGAAAGTATAATGTTTGCATGCGCTTTACCTTTGTAGTCTGTCTTTCACTTGTATTGAGTGACTAGGAGGGATCATGATGATGTCATTAGGTATTAAATGACGCAATTTCTCTGAGCATGTTATGTGATCAAGGTCGGGGTAACCTGGTCGAAACGCGTCATGTTGGAGGAGATGAATAATAAAATTGCACTTTAAATATCTAATTTTCTGTGGTGTGGTCTGTTCCTGCTGGTGAAACGCTAGGCGGAGATTGCCTTACTTGTGTTTCCAAAGGACTTGGTTCTTCATATATTTATATATATACATACACACACACACATACACACACATATACATGCCTGGTCTGGTGGCTCAGTGGACGAAGGTGTCCACTGCAGGGGCCTGTGTTCAACCTCATGGTCACAGTTTTCTTTTCTTCCTATAGCCCCGCGCCCTCCCCTACTGAATCCCGCCCCACCAGTGTGGCCCTTGGCCACCAACCACACTGTAAATTTGGACCCCGAGAGAAAGTTTGTGAGTACCCATGGACTAGGGTCTGCCCTGGGGGGATGGTGGTGCCCAGGGCGAGAATGGCCTTGGAGGGGGGCCACGCACAGTTCTCCCATTTATTTAAACTATAGTTTGGTACCAGAGAGGTGCTGGTCCCTGGGGCTGGGGGGGTCTGTGAGGCCCCCATGGAAATCTAAAAGCCCAGAGGAGATGGTGGCCCCCAAAGGCAGGGGGGTTCTCGAGGCCACCATCACATTAGACCCAGGGAGGAGGTGGTCCCCAGGTCTGCAGGGGATGCTATAGGGCTTCCCCCCACTTCTTCAATAATGAGCCCCGGGGAGGTGGCAGTCCCCAAGCTGGTGGGAGGCTGCATGGGCCCCTCTCATTTCACTTGTGTTCAGCCCTGGGGAGGAGGCTTTTCACAGGGCTGCCGGGGGCCCACACAGCCCTCCATCATTATTTTCAATTGCCCTCCGGTGCCAAGCCCAACCTGGGGCCTAAATTAAACAAAGAGTGGGAGCCTGTGCAACGTTTTTTTAATTTTTGCTAGGAGTTGCAAATCCAAGGTGACTACAGTCAAAATTATTTTTAAAAAAGTGCTTTTTTGGCCCGGGGGGGGGGGGAGTCTTTGTAGGTCACCCCCCCCCCCTCAAGATGCTAGGGGGTCAGGGTGTTTCTACCCTGCCCCCTTTTCTTTTTCTTTGTTTATGTTTTTTCTTATGACTTAGTTCAACGAATCACAAGATGGCTGCCAAAACACACCGGTTTGAGGTGTTGGCAGGCAATCAGATCTTAGGCACAAGATCGGTAGAAGTTGCAGATCCATTGTATATCTGAGAAATCTTTAAATTCCTTAGCAACTACTGAACAGATTTACACCATTTAACAAAAAGGGCGCTTTCTGGACCAATAACCACCTGTAAAATTTGGTGTAATTCTGTTGAGCAGTTAGGGCTGTAGCTGTGTCTAAAGTTTCCTACGGAAATTAACATGGGGAAAAAGAGTTTTGGGATCACCGCTTTTCTAGGCCTTTGCTTGGCAGATCACCCCAGAACTTTAAAGACAGTAACTGAAGTGACTGAGCCATTAGTTTTGAAAATTTCACAAGGTTTTGTCAAACAATGCCAATGTTATTGACAGACATGGTTACTTTGCTAGGGACTCTAAAAGGTGCTAATGCATGGTTAAAAAACGGAATCGATGCTATCTACCAATAGATCTTACAGAATATTAGCTAGTATGAGGCTAGTTTGTAGATATTCAAGTAACTACGATTGACATTTCTCCAATTACGGACCTATGTGAGGCACAAGCATGACTATTCTAGTTAACCACCTGATTACAGTAGTCAGTTAATTGAAAGCTTCTATCTTTAGAGGGATCAACGATACAGTCATTGGTTTAATTCTTTATCATTTTTATATGGCATGAACAATGATCCAAACTCTAGTGGTTTTTACCCGGTATAACATGTGAACAATACAATTTCATCAAATGCTGACATTTTAAATGTATTAGCAATTCTCAAAAGTCTTTCATTTTTTTCAAGTGGCATGTAAGCTAAATATAGAATGGCGCATTTTGCAAACGGCAGGCATGGTAATATCATTGTCGATTGATAGCGGGAAAGCGGACTCCAGCACCCGACCTCAAGTGGCCCATTTCAAGTTACACCACAGTGTGAAGTGCTGTGATACATGCGACAAACTGAAGAAAGTCGGAAGCTGTAAGTGGAACAGTAACTTCGTGTTCTCATGGATTTTCCACCTGATTATTTAGTTCAGGATCTTCGGTCAATTGATCATGCTTGACAAAACAACATTCCTTGAGAAAGAAATAATTTGACGCTGAATTACACTTTTCATTTAATAAAAAAAGCTATTCCCTGCTGAAAATTCCGCAGAACGTTCTTCTAAAATGTGTCATGATGGTCGAGGAATAAAAATACTCTAAAACGTGCAAATTTGAGACTCTTCACTTCCTCTAACATCCCTGGAATTTCAGTTTGGGAATCGCGTGCACATGTACACGGAGCGAAATTAATTGTACACACAACAGCTGTAGGCAAATTATTTGCTAACATGTTTGTAACGTGTTTTGTACCAAAAAGTGTCACTGTTTGATTTTGGAAAAACTCCAACATAAGTCTCACGAGCTTCCATTGTTAAAGCCTACCTGCAGACAAAGTGTCATTCCGCATTCGCGTTGCTCGGAGTAATTAAACGCTCCTTCTAATAAATTAGATATTGTAAACACTTGCTGTAAAATGTGAGCTGGATGGAGGAACGGTAATGATACAGATTTACTTATCTACAAGCCCAAGAATCTAAATGCAGCAACGGAAAGGGAACCGAAATTGCCTCAGGGAGTGAGGTCAGGTGGAGGTTAATCAAAGGAAATGACAGTGAAATGGCATCTATGGCTTTTGGTAAATTTTTAATCATTCCACACGCTGCAGAACTGTAACCTTCGACCACTCCAGTATACTGAATCAGAAACAAAACCAGAGCACATTTCCTTCCTAATAGCTTCAATGCATCCCCCGCCGTCATCTCTGAAAGTCTCTGGAGTTTACTATTTACAGCAGTTGTTTTCCTGTTCCTGTTTCAGTCTCATTTTGTTGCTTTGATTTTAGTTAAAATTCACTCAATTGTTTTTTAGTTTTTATATCGACCTTTCTTTCGTCTACATGTATTCACATCACATAGGATTTCGTTTTTAAATCACAATTTAGCTTCGAATTAGTTAATATCTCTATTTGTTTGAAAGTTTGTATAGCTCTAAATGTTTACTTTACATATTTCACAGCACTTGGAAGAGGGATGAAACATACAGAGAGGTGATATGAAGTGGAAGTCTAGTTGGGCAGCTGGGTAACAATGTCTGAGGGTCTTTAATCTCCACATATTTTAGTTTGGATTTCAAGTGCAGATTGTACCACACAGTTTGTGAAGTGGAGTCCTGATTTTATTAAAGACAAGGAGACAACTATTATGCATCAGTCTCTTCTCACTTTAAATTCACAGATTTTTAAAGCACTACAATATCCAAAATTCATTTCGTTTGAAACTGGAAATTATATCATAACTGTTGCAAAGTCAACCTGTGCCCTGGGCATCCCCAAACCTTTTGCTGAATGGTACTGGTGGTAACTGACTCTGACTGACCCTGGGCTCTGCCTAACCAGGCCCAGGGCCAGTGCTATGCTGAAAGAGACACATTTAAAAAACAGTGAAAACACCTACATACACTGTGGTACCCCTGCGATTGGCATGACCTACCCTATCAGACCCCATTAAATAATAGAGCAAGGGGATTAAAACTATCTAAAAGTCCCTAGTCCAAAATAGGGAATGGCAGTTTAGAGGCCAGCAGCATTTTCTGCACTTGCACTGCTGTAGCCTGAGGTCAGTTTAAAAGTAGCCCTGGGTGGCAGGACTGCTTCTAAAAAGTAAATTGTGACTAAACTCGACTTTGGTGTTTGGGGCACTTAAAAATGGATAACCTACATTTTTTTGCCATGTTAGGAACCCCCGGGGTCTCCCCTAGGTGTTCCATGGGTGGGGGGTCAGGTATTTATAAGGTAGACCCTTATAAAAAGTAGTTTTATATACCATAGGTTAAGTGAAATTTCACACTTCACTCCCCACATTGTGATAAAGTGCTTCCCAAATTCGACTTTGATGCTAGGAGCACTGTGGATGGAGGAGCTGAAATATTTCTAAAGTCTCAGAAGTCCCAAAGTCATGGGGTGGGGGTCCTGTAGATATAAGCAACACACTTATAAAATATGTTTTATAAGCTCTAGTGCTAGAAAAATGGCCCAAGTCATTTTCCCCATTGCAAATCCCATGCCACATAGGTTAACAGGGCAATACGTTATTAACTAATAACTCCTGATAGGAGAATGTTAGAACTTCCATTCAAAGACTTCCCAGAATGGTAGTGATAAATCCAAAAATATGATATTGTTGAATTTCTCCTAAAATATACAGACAAGAAGTTATAAGACTTTCTTGTTTGTAAGTCCAGATTCAGCCTTCCAGTGGTCTGTCCTGATTGGTCAGAGTTAAGTGGATTCACCAGGCTGCTTTAAAGAGGTGATAAAGAGCCCCTGGGGTTAACCAGCTCTTCTGGGAGGGCAGTGTGCTGTTCCACAGGAATGCCAATGCAGGGGGAGAAGTTGTAAACCATGGTCTTCAAAGATGAGGGAAGAAACCAGTGTAATTTACAACTCTACATTTTTCACCTCACCAAGAGCTAGGCTTATGGAAGGAATGCACAGATGCAAGGGGGAGAGTCTATGGAAAGTAGCCATCCTAGGGGTGTGTTTAGTCAGCTCTTGTCTCCCTGCTGGAAAATCAATCATTATGAATTTGGAGGATTTGGTGCACTCTGGAACAAAGTAATGCCTCAGTCTACAAGATGTGGTCATAACTTTGGGGAGTTGCCCTGCTCCCATTCGTCAGCAGTGACCTCCTGATTGACCTAGTGGAATACGTATCTGAGAGGGGCAGAGTCTCTCAGATCTGCTGCTTGTAACTTAAGAAAGCAAGACGTTGCCATGCTGAGAATTTGGGGGGCACATTCTAAGGCCAGACCTCTGAAGACTGCCCTATGGATTACCTTGCTGTAAAAGCTAAAGAGTGGACTCCCTGCAAGCTACAGGTTAAAAGAGCTCACCTGGAACATAACCACTAAGGATCCTCAACTTGAAGAAATGGGAAACATCCTAAACAACAATGTTTTTATAACGAGTTACCTAAACAACGAAATCTAAACAACGACTAATTCTAAATCACGACTACCTAAACCACGACTTCGAAAACAACGACTTACATAAACCACGAGTCTCTACTTGGCACCAGGAGAGGTGAGAAGCAGAGTCATGACTTACTTGGCACCTGGAAAGTGGGCACTGATGAGAGCGGAATTGTAGACAGCCTTCATCCTGCTAGGATGGTAAAATGTTGTGGGCAACAAAAATCACGAGTCTCTCTTCTATGCCCACCCCCCCCTCTCCCCCTGAATAGACACGCTCATGGCCCCCTATTACTCACTCGGGACAAGGAAAGCGGAAACTGTGGATATGCAGAAGATTAAAAGGTCTGCAGTGAGTCACTGACAATAAACAACCCCAGAAAATCAAAAAGAACAAAGGTTGCCATTAACTCTTTAGAACATCAGCAGGCATTCAATAGCAAGCAAAACGTGAGAATTGTTTAAAATGTTGGTTTTGAAGGGAAAATTATCAAGGTAGTCCGAATAGAAATTACGCCTACATCCCTCGTGGTATAAAGATCATTTCTTGAATAATAAATTTCTTAAGTGCAGCCAAAAGAAAAAGCGGTCTGTTTAAAGACCCAAAGAACATCCAGCCTTATTCAAAACTATCTTTATGTAACTTAACGTGTTGATTTCTACGCAACCTGTCTTAAACTGGCCTGAAAAGATTATTGTGAGGCAACACTACCATCTTGTCGGCAAAAGTTTTAATTGGAAAATACGTTAATTAAAGGATTATTCACAACAAAAATTAATGTAATATTATGTTTTTTTTAATGTCAAATGATGTGTATTTCAACGAAGATAGTGACGCAAAATGGTAATGAGCAATTTATAGATTTTTCGTGGTTAAGGAACTCGTTGTTAAATAAGTAGTGGTTTGGGATTGCTCGTTGTTTCACCTTCGTGTTTAAGGAATTCGTTGTTAAGACAGTCGTTGTTTAATCATACATCCTGAAGAAATACCAGTGGATTTGTAAGGATTTTGTCCAAATGGATTGTGGGAACGTAAGTCCTCAACTTTCAAGGACCATCTTGGAGCTTCCAGCCCTTTGGAGCAAGTTTGAGACACTTTGGGGCCCCTTGGGGAACTTCAGGAGGAAGTTCCAGGAGTTTGGAGAACTTTGGAGCAACTCTGGAAAAAAGCTCCATGGGGACCAACTCAACCTGGCCAGTCAAGCCGCATGCCTTCAACCACGAGCTGGCCAAGCCTCCCAGGTTCATCCCGCTAAAAGCTCTGTAGGTTCAACTTCCAGGGTTTGACCAGGAGTAGAAGGAATCTGAGGCCAGTGAACCCTCACCAAATTCGGCCTGGTGAAGAACATCGAGGGACCCCGCGAAAAACGCTCCAGAAAATTTCTTAAGTGCAAAGGTAAAAAATGTGACCGGGATCTACCGCGAGTGGTAGCCGATCAGGGCTCCATCGTGGTCGTTCTGAAAGTTTGCCTTTTAGCCGGTCTATCGCGTCCAGATATCCCAATAAGATGCTGTATGTTTCTAAGTGCTATAAAGTTACACATCTTTAAAAAATAATATCTCTGGTTCCCTACATTGGATTTTTGTTCTTTTGGTGACATTTTAAAGATACAAATATTTCCTAGTTATGTAAATTGGTGTTGGATTTAATTATGTGTTGTGTCCTAATTATTTACTGAATTGGTGTTTTTAAATGCTTTGCATACCTGTCTTCAAAGTTAAGCCTGCCTGCTAGCATCCAAGCTACCAAGAGTTGAGCATGGGAATCATTTTCTAAGACCTATTCTGAGCCCTATACTGTGTTAGTGGCCTTATTGCCAGTGGCGGACCTACATTTGCCCCTACCAATAATCCACTTTCCAACAATAACATTATAGAAATAGAAGGAATACAAGAGCCATCGCCCATCACCTGTCAGCGCCACCTCTTTTCTTGTTGCAAACAAATTCAGAAAACAATTCACATGTCTTAGCAGCAGGGACAATGATCCAGGAATTGTTCTACGGTCTACGTAGAATCACCCATAATCCAACACAAAATCCAACTTGGTCCCTAAATTTGTTGACGGCACTGAGACAGGTGAAATAGAATTAATCAGGATAGGAACAGTGGTGGGATAATAATCAGCTTTTTATCTTTAATAAAATCAGGACTGTCCCTCACAAATTTTTAGCATGATTTGCAATGTTTTTGCAAGACAAAGGCTCATATTATGCATGTTTAAAGCTTAACAACCTTTGGTACCCTGTATCTTGAATAGTGGGGTCACTTCCTATTCTTCCATATATATTTGGTACAACCAGTTTGGTTAGGGAGCTGGATTTTCCTTGTGAAGATCCATCACTTATATCAGCCCAGAGAGTTGTTTAACCTTGTGATAGTATGGATCCATTTAAAACTTTTCGTTTCAGTGAAGACCAGTATAATAAAATAATTAACATGAATACTAAGAATGGGAATAAAGTCACCATCCTATCTAGTAAAGATGAGAAATGGGGGAAGATCTTACATGTAAAAATGAAACTCATAAGAACAGAGAGGCATTTTGAGTTTCTTGTTGAATATGTAAAAGCGGGGTTATCCCTATTGAATTACAAATTAATAAATGAACCCGGTTTATTCATTAAAAATAGAAAATGTCTTGAAACCTGGACCCATATTGCTAATCGATGCAGTAGGGACTGGCTCCTGCTCATTATTGAAAGTGCGCAACAAAATATTATTTTAGAGATACATGAAATTGAACAGCTTGAGTTGGAACTTAAAAGCAATACTGTTACGGAAGATACTAAGAAAAAAATGGAAGAACTCAAGGCTGAGGTTGATGGATATAAGGAATATTTAATCAACAAAAAGGCCAAAAAATTAAGAAAGGATATTGAGAAATATAGTGCCAAATTGAGCTACCTATATTTAGGGAAATATTACTATCAACAGAGGAGAGAACAGGGATGGGATAGACACTACCAACAAAGACCTACATACAATAGGGGTGGTAGGATACACATTCGTTCTCATAATAATCTGGGTCTGGGACTGACAAAGAAGCCATTTAGGGAGGGGACCAAGGCAGTCACTTCCATAATTCAGAATACGGACCAGGTACTTTGACTGCTATCACATCTTCCTCCTCAACCTCTTTTTTTGATCAGCGCCCAAGGAAAGGATTGAGAACAAACCGGGGGTATGGGAAAGGTCAATATGTGAGGAATCAACCTCAACAACAATATGTGAGGCCTCAACAAGAATACCTCCAAACAAGAAATCAGAAATATTGTCCGTAACTACCAATAAATTCTCTGTTATTAATCTTTGAAATAGGACATTTAGCTAGATTGAATTAGCAGTCCTAGATAAAGGGCTTAGTTTTGCTCCTACTATGCAGGTTAACAAATTCTTACTGGAAAAAGATCTTAAATAATTTTTTCGTAAAATTAGATTGACACGTTTTTTGGAAAATAGGGAATATAGGGAGGACAATAATATCTTGGGATGGAAACCTAAATCTACCTTTACCCCTCATATCATCCAGGTTGATCTGAAAGTGAAATTTTTTAACAAGTAGTCGAATCAAAGATACGTAATATCTAGGAACATCGACCACCAATGACTCATAATGTAGTAAGCAACATATGGAAGCCATTATAAACCTTAAGAATGATTTTAACATCACCATAAAGCCCGCTGATAAAGACATGGGGAAGTCATTTTTGACACCCTAGATTATGAAAATAGGGTTATGGAACTCCTTAGATTGGAAGAACATTATCAAATTTATACTATAAAAATAGTTACGGCGAGCTCTGCCACAAGTGACCTTCACCAAAGACCAATGATTAGACAGCTTTCAATAAACGACGTTCACCGGGCTGAGCCTAGCCTCAATTTGCCCATGTGACCAATTCCACCCAATAGCCATCTAGCTTTTAAGACCTACACGCTCCCTTTCCTGATACCTCCCCAGTCGGCTTGGGCGCAGGCGACAGAGTACCGACGGACAGGTGAGCGTGTTTGCTAACTTTTTGCCTAAACTAATTCTAGATTCTTCGATCACTCGGACATTCGAGCCTTGCCTTAGTGTATCAATACTTTGCATCCGCATTTTGGATTACTCACATAGTATGACGCTGTTGTTCGTTTTGAGCAGCAACATGTTTGGGCGACATGGAGAGTCTCAAGAAGTAATATCTGTACAACATTCATCGTAACTGATCGGTGTAACGACCGTAATGGAGATTTTTTTGTTTATAAACATGGTGTGTACCAGTTATTTACAATTTGCTAGAGAGGGAGCATCTTGACAGATTTCCCCCTTTCTTCCATTAGAGTGGTGCTTTACTCTTTTCCTGAGCCGCAGCCAGGAGGGGTGAGGTCTCCATCTCTCACGAGACTGGTAAGATGGAACTTGGCAATTTGGAATATAAATGTATATCCATAACAACACAAATAACAAGCCCTAACAGAGGGTTAATATATATATCTTCTGAATATAGTATTTATGGGTATATTCTTCTGACTTACTATACTGCCGAGATGTGAAATTTCATCCTAACCTTTCACTTCGTCATTTTCCTTGCTTCTTGTTTACAGTGAAAAACACAGTTCATGAGGAGATAAAGCAAGGACACCTAGAGAATCAGGTGATCTCGCACTTTATCTAAATATTATTTGTTAGAAATTGATGAAATCACATTTTTCTATTATTTCTATCACATTTGCAGTAGCAACAGCTAGTTAGGTCCTGAAGAAAGCAAGGACATAACAGTCCATTATTTGCTGCAACATGTTGACCTTATTTCACACCTGGGCAGCAATATCCATAGGCTGCCGATGACTTTTTAATATTGGAGGAGTGAGTCACACCAGAATAAAAATTGTTTCAGGACTCCCTCACCCAATTTTAAACACACTTTTTTCTCTCATATTTGATTTATCTGCACTGCAACTTTAGTCACCCTCACACTTAGACTGGTAGGATTCCATCAACATCTAGCCTAGCAGATGAGGGTTATCTCCATTTCTTCCTCATTCTGCAGGGATAGGAGTTCCACCTTTGGGTCAAAATAAGAATCCCAAATGATGAAGGGCGGATCCGTTTGGTTACTGATGGGTATCTTTTTGACCGGTCCCCCTCCTTTTGAGGTTAGGTGACCATCTAGGAGATTAGGATAGACGTAGTGTTCACATTAGGTGGTTCTTTCACTCCAGGCACTCTCTGTAGACCCTTTGATACCTTTTATGTTTATTATACATTATCAAAGAGTACCTATGAGTAAATGGAACACCTTGAATAAAGAGATCACCAAACTTCTGACTACAGCAAAAACCAATGATTGGATCTCTGAGAATGAATATAGGTTTCTTTTTAATGATACAGCCATTATCCCTGCGATATGTAGCTTGCCGAAAATTCATAAAAAAATAATTATTCCCCCTCTTAGATCCATTGTGAGCTGTAGAAATTCGTCACTTGAACCACTAAGTAAATATGTGGACAGCTTTTTCAGACCGCCTGTACAGAAACAAAAATCCTATCTCAAGGATTCCGCCCAAATGATTAATATAATTGAAGGTTGTAGCTTCCGTTGTAGAACACAACTACTTGTGGCATTAGATATTGAAGCATTGTATACGAACATACCCCAGGATGCCACAATTAATGTCATCAGTAGCATCCTGGGTCCAATTGAAAGCAGCAGTGCAAATGAGGAGTTTATCTTGGCATGTGCATCATTAGTTTTTAAGCACAGTATATGTCTTTTTTTAAAATGACATATCTTCAGTGTAAAGGGACCAATATGGGTGCCACATGTGCCCCCCGTCTGGCGTGTCTTTACGTGGGGCACTTTGAGTATATACATATTTTTAATGAATCTGCCCCATTTTTTGAGAATGTGCTAAAGTGGGACAGATTCATAGACGATATCCTCTTCATCTGGGAAAGTACAGTGGACCTCCTAGAAGAATTTTTGCAATGGCGGAACCTGGGTGGTGCCAATTTAAAATTTACATCACAATATAGTGATAGTGTGGTGAATTTCCTGGATTTGAGCATTAAGGACGTGGGAGGAAGTTTGGCAGTGGAGTTTTTTTCAAAACCCACCGATAAAAACACTCTACTGCACTACTCAAGCTCTCAGCCAAAGACACAGAAAGATAACATCCCTTTTGGACATTTCCTGCGTCTCCGAAGGAACTGTTCATCATTGAATGATTATTACAAGCATTCAGAAATCCAGAAGATCAAATTAAAAGATAGGGTCTACCCAAAAAGCTAATAACTCACTCCTTCAAACATGCCAGGTTTTATAACCGCAAAAGCATCATATTGATTGCAGCGATTGAGAAACACGTCGACACAAACAACCAGAGGTTAGTTTTTGTAAGTCAATTCTTGTGTATTAGCAATAAAATCAAGAATATCATTAACTTCAATTGGAGTATTCTTAATGATAATGAATTAAAGACATTGGATAGACAACTGTTTGGGTTAAACAAAATAATAATTTGAGAAAAGAACTGGTTCATACCTTCTGGGAAACACCTAGTATAGGACAAAGTTCCCTTATAGGCACTAAAGTAATTGGCAATTATAAGTGTAGCAATTGTACTATGTGTACTAGTGGGCACAGATATAATGTAAACAAATATAGTCTGGTTTCTAGAGATTTTTGATAACTGCATGAGTAAAAATCTGGTTTACCTCTTGCTATACCCTTGTGATTTGGCCGATATAGGTGAAAAATCGCTAGAATTGCGTATTTACTCATCAGTACACAAACAGGCCATAAAAAATTGTAATGAAAATGCACTTTTAGTAGGTCACGTCAAAGAAGTTGGCCAGACTTGTGCGGACTTTAGGTGGTTCATTCTGGAAAGAATCAAAGGTAACAGAAGAGGGGGTGACCTTTTAATTAAAAGAAAAAAAGCAGTGGTATATTTCTATTTTAGAGAACAGGCTTAAATATGACGGAGGACTGGATGAGGTTAGGTAATTGAGCAGTTTTGTTTTTGGAAAAGAAAGAGGTTTATGATAAAAAAAAAGAAATCCTCCGGAGTACCAAGCAGTGTAGGATACTTTTGACCGATATATTGGCTTGTACTGGCCAGGTCTTTATGTCGATCAGGGGGATTTTGTCTGATTTTGGAACCCACTTAATAATATGAGTATTTGAATTTCTATCCTCTATCTATACTTAACAACATTAAATATTTTGATCAATAATTTTATATATTCAATAAAAAGCAATCCCCCGCTCCTTATCTTAAGTAATAAATTACACTGTAGTGCTCATTGGCAAATATAGACTGAGAATTTAGGAAGTAGAATACATCGAGCAACTTTTGAGCAAGCTCTTTGGAGGCCACTTCAGAGTTCCTCATGGGCTGATGCCGACACCCCAAATTTGAGCAGTTCAGGGGTAATGTGGGGCGCCCCTGAGCAACCTGGGTTTTTATTGTATGTTTCCCTTTTTTTTAGTGATTGCCTTAGGAAGGGTATCCTTTAATATATGTTTTCTGGGCCCGTCTTTCCACTTATATGGTAGATGGAAGATGTGTAGGACCCATCAGTAGATATGCAAACACAGTACCGCTTTAACAGCTGCAGCTTTACGAATTGAATATACTCTTTTTCAGAGTGGGACACTAGGTGATGACGTGTAGGGGCGTGCACCAGGTGTGACTCCTTAACTAACGTATTTATACCACGCAGAAATTTAGGGTTAGACAGCGATTGTTTTATCAGGAAGAACAGAGCGGAAGAACACGCTACAACAGATCCTTTGATCCAGGTAAGGAGGATCTTAGAAGAGCGTAACACTTGCACCTTTAGCCTTTAATTTGATCTAGAGTGGGAGCTAATGAACAATAGAGCTCTATTTAGGTATTTTATATGAATCCATAAACAGTAGAGGTTCGGACTTTTATTAAACTGCTCCATGTTTTCTAAGAAAAGTAAAAAGTCCCAATTAATAGTCACCATTCCCTAGATTTACCAAACCACAGGAGGGCGAATTTTGGTATATATGGTTTACGTAAAATAGAGTTTTTAACATACCTCGCTGAGCCTCAATTAAATAATATTTCAGATTGAAGTTAAGGGGTTGACTAAAATGATGACTTGATAAAGTATTGTTACGATGCACTATTAGAGTACTGAAAACTGCAGATAGGTTTGTCTCGGTAGAAGCACATAAGCCTAACATTCAAAGGTATGTAACTTGAAATGATACAGCTTAGTTACATTAATGGTGAAACGGGAACTTGTTATATATTGAAGTGATACATTCAAAATTCCCTATGTTTTTGTCCCTATTAAGGGCCCCTTTAAGAAACATGAAAGTGAAGAGGTTCCGCCTTTTATGTGTAGTTTACAAAACTTTAATGAAGACTCTGGGACTATTCAGTCTATTTTTTTATCAACTCTATCGGGGTAGGTTTGGCTAACCAACCTTTTTCAAAATTACGAGAATTTAGGGTATACGAAGCATGAGAGATATATATCTCTTGGAATTAATTCAAACTAATCACGAGTTTCGCTCTGACAGTAATTTGAGATCCGGGTGCTTTAAGAAAGGTAAAGCTTTTATTCTCGCTACTTCACAAAATTGGGCGATAGGAGACTACCACACCAAAATAAATCAATTATAATTAAATATCCTTCAGGGATCTCGTAATATGGGATGTGGTGGATGTGGTATTATGTGATATTTTGATATACACATGATTAAGGGGTCTAAATATTATATTTTCAAATCCCCTGAAACGAAAAAAAGACAGCATAGCATGAAAGTATGAGTATGACAACTTTACAAATGAGTTCATGAGGAGAATGTTGTATGAGTAATCATGGACCCTTATAAACAATTGTTAGAAGATTTTGATAAACACCTGTGCTTTTAGCTTAGAGATTATGTTATGTTAATAGAGTCTATATAGGTATAAAATTAGGTTGTGCAGAGATATTATCATGATTGATGTAAAAAATGCTTTAAATTTTTTTTTATTTCTTTTGTAACTCTCTGTGTTTTGAAGTAAGTGCAATGAAATCATGTCCGCAATAGGAGAGACTACTTATTAACTGTGTCCTGAAGAAGGCGGTCAAATAAACTGTCTTGTTACCACGGAAATGCGTTGATGCTTTGTTTGTTAAGAGTTATACCCAAGGAACTTTCGTGGTCCCACTTGACTATTGAATAGTGGACATTCATAAATTTGATTGATTCTTGTTGGGATAACCACTTTATGATGTTTTTAATTTCTCACATGTCATTTGTATCTCAAAGATTTTAAAATATTGTTTTTATTTGTGCTATAATATTGTGTTATACGTTTGTGATGCTACATTTAGTTTATTAATGAGATTTTTTATATGATGGAGTATTAACAATAAAAAATATTTTATTATAAAAATGCTTTTGCACTTAAAATTCATAGGGATTTTTTTTAGTATTTCTACAATTGTTTTTTGGGTTCATACATGTGTGTGATCAATGTGGAGTGATTGATGTGTCTGCATGAATGAATTTGAGTGATATGTTTTTTTTAATTTGTTCCAAGAGAATTTATTTTGAGCATTAAAGCTTAACAACAACAAAACATGTCACATGATGAACAAATTTTAAACTTTACTAACCTAGACCAATGAACAGCTTTTAGGATGTCTTCCATTCTGGCACATGCCTGAAAGTCCGTGGAAGCTATTGCTCTCCTGAAGGAATGGGCCCCAATCTGATTAATAGCCACTGCTAGAGAATGAATAAGTTTCACCTATTTGTTCAAAGGGACATCCGAGATAAATGTAAAGAGTTTACGCAAGGCAATCAAAATCTGAGAATGAATGGATCTTATGCTCTCAGTCATCTCCAGGTACCTCTTGAGACATATTATGATACACATTTTAGGATATAAAGGAAAGCTTGGAAAGGGGACACTTTTTTTGTAAGTCTAACAACGTTAAAGTAGACCGCATCAGGGCTGAAACTTATATATGATCCATCAAGAGCCCTAATGTCAGAAACGTTCTTAAATGATACTAAACATAAAAGCATCACCAATTTAGCCGTCAAATTTTGAACAATAAACAGTCATTATACACACAGGATTCAAGCATGTTCAACACTTTATTATCATCCTCCATGATTTTGAATTTGGGCTTGGGTGGATTTTCCTACCTTAACATTCATCAGTCTACAGACTGACTGGTGCTCACAAACTTGTTTATCCTGAACTTTGTTATGGCCTGTCAACATAGTGATCTATATCCAATAACTGCTCATTAGGATTTCTGATTAGCTGCTAAAGGTGCTAAGAAATTAGGGATAGCAGCTACATCCCCTGAAATGGGACCTTTGGCTCTTTCCAAACACTAGTTACACCAGGCTCCTCTTGATGACTGTTTGACTTGGACCTCTCCGTTGGGTCACCACAAAAAAATTGTCTTCGCTCTCCAGTGTTCTGAACCTGTTTTTGTTGGCTTTTTGCACTCTACACTCTCCACCACTTCTAATCATTGCTAAAGTGTTTGTGCTCTCTCCTTTAAACGTGGTGAAATGTATTTGCATCCAATTGCCACATTGGATTTACTTGTAAGTACCTAGTAAAGTGGTACTAAATGTACCCATGGTCTGTAAATTAAATGTTACTAATAGCCCTTAAGCACTTAATATGCACCCACTTACGCAGCTTTTATAAACATGTCAGGCCTGCCATTGCAACCTGTGTGTGCAGTTTTAAACTGTCATTTTGACCTGGCAAAATAAACCTTTTGTAAGGCTTAAACTTTCCTTTTTATTATATACAGGTCACTCCTAGGGTAGGCCATAAGCAGCCCAAAAGGCAGGCCGCAGTGTATTTAAAATGTTAGACATATACTTTTAACGTTTACATGTCCTGGTAGTGAAAAACTCTTAAATTAGTTTTTCACTATTGCAAGGCCTACCTCTTCCATAGCATAACCTTGTTTTACCTTATTGCATTGAATAAGTGATAAGTTTAAATTGGGAACACATAGCGAGGTTGTTTTTGACATCTAAAGAATTGCAATTTAAAGGTCGAGTTTGGTGTCAAAAGAATTGAAATTTAAAGTCCTCTTTGTTGGTATTGTGTATAGAATTAAAAGCAATTACTTTAGTTTTTCACACTCAAAGTCTAGCTTGCAAGACAGCATTCTGGGCAAAGAGGCGCCACCTGTTTCAAAGCACTGTAGTTCACAGACTCTCGTTGCCATCGAAATGTATATATCATTAATGGCTTTTTCATTTACATTATGATATTACCTCCCCTTGGTTGTTATTCCCTATATTTGGTCTTAGCATTGCCTACATCCTGCCCTGGCTCTTCTTTGTTCCCTGTTTTTGCTTTGAGACTTCTCACTTCCCATGATATCAGGCTGCCCTCACACCCTCTACTTCCCTGGAATATGGGGCTTTTGGCTCTTCACACCTCCCTGAATTTCTCCCCACAATGTGCATGTCTTATTTTCCAAAACACTATATGCCATGGATTGTGGCTCACAGTGCTCCTTCCCTACTACATACTTCTTCCAGTTGCAGTCACTCTGTCAAGCCTTTAGATGCATATGAGCAGCCTCTACTTTTTACCTCTCTCATTATGGCTATAATAAAGCAGATTCTAAACTGTAAAACCCCTAATATGTTTGCTTATGAACCTCTGTTATTTGTCCTCTACCGTTCTAGGGGACCCCCTAATTGAATCTCACCCATGGACAGCTCTGTGGTAAAATAAATGTAAGATGTAGCCTCTAGTGCTCATCTTTTAAAATAAGGTTTACTACTGTGCAGGTGGGGCAATATTGTAAGTGTAAACACAGGAGCGAGGAAGCCTGCTGGGTGATTGAGTTTTCAGTAGCCTATATTAAAACAAAATGGTGATTGCTGAAAATGTATAATGATGTCAGTAGCATAGCATATGATTGATTAAAGCCTATGAGGAAGAAACTTTATCCCAAATGCGTCAGGCTTGCAATGTGAAGATGGAAGTGTGCGCTGGTGTCATCGAAAGATTTCTGACTCCCGCATGCGCCCTTGCTGCTGAGCACCCGTTTCATGATGTTAATCACGCCGGCTCCGGGCGTGAAGGCTGCACCACTCTTGAGATGGAATAAGGGTCACTGGACACGGAATTCACCATTGCCCGTCAGGTGGGGATTGAAGCATGGATTTTGGACACTAACTGACACTTTATACCATTTGGGTGCCATTCATTAATTTTCATCAATCACCATTTGGTTTAACGTAGGCGACTGAAAACTCAGGCACTGGGACTCATTGCAGAAGCCCACTGGAGAGCAGATATTTAAATAATGATGTCAGTAGCATATTGTATGATTGTTTAAAACCTATAAGGAAGGAACTTTTTCCAAATCGCATCAGGCTTGGAATGTTAAGATGGAACTGTGCGCTGGTGTCCTAGCAAGATTTCTGACTCCCAACTGCGCCCTTGCTGCTGAGCACCTGTTACATTATATATATATATATATATACCACATTCCTAAGTTGCGTAAGGACAATGTACACCCCCCGGGCAGGCCTATTGTTTCATCTCTCAATGGACTGACAGAACACTTATCAATGTTTGTTGATCACTTTTTGTTTCAATGGGTGGTGCAAATCGACTCCTATATTAGAGACACCAAGGTCTTTCTGAATAGAATCATGAGTATAAAGTGGGACTCTAGGTATCTACTTATGGTCCTTGATATCACTAGCCTCTATACCTGCATAAAACAAGAGGATGGAGTTAAAGCAGTGAGATTCTATTTGGAAAAACACCAATTGCGGTACTCTGCTATGCTTACTGAATTTATTGAGTTTTGCCTGACCCATAACATCTTTTTATTTGAGGACCAACACTACAAACAGCTCACTGGTAAGGCAATAGGCACCTGCTTCGCCCCTAGTTATGCGAACTTGTTCGTTGGCTGGTGGGTGGAGCGTGTGCCCAGAATAAGCATGGGCGGAAAATCCGATTTTGTGGATTTTCGGTAAATTCGCAATCCGCGAGATTCGCGAATCTCCCGCAAAATCCGCAAATCCGCGAGCAGCGGATTTTATGGCTTGCTCGCACTGTTCGCGTGAGTTCGCGGCTTCCCAGTACAACTTTGCGCCCCGCGAATAAGCGCTAAATTGCAGAAATACGATCTTAGCAAAACTGAAACTACTTACCAGGTTCAAAAGTTCAGGCTCATCATTAGTAGCCATTTCCTGTAGTGCTTCCTGAGGGGCCCCTCCAGAGTTCAGTTGCCAGTTGCAACTATTATGTGACCCTGCTCTAAACCTCAGAATAGTTACACATATGCCACAAAGGTCCTGAATTACAGCTAAGGGAGACAAGCAGGAGCCAGGCTGGAAGTTCAAATCCATTAATCAGCCCCTAATTCATTATTGTCAGTTGGGGCAGGGCAGGTGTTGTAACTAATTTTGCAACAATGAAAGCACTTAGCAAGTGCAAAAGATCACTAATCAGGAAGCACTAAGGAAGCAGGTGCCAGCTAAAAAAATATTCTGTGACACATTAATCAGCCCCAAATTAGTTCAGGTCACTTGAGGCAGGGAAGGTGTGCTTTGCTATGCCACAATAATGTACACTGACTGGACAACCAGAGGGTGCTGTGATGAAACAGAGGGTGGCATGGGGGGTCCAGAGGGTGGCATGAGTAGTCAGAGAGTGGCAGTGGTGACAGAGAGTGGCAAACACAAAAAAAAAATCCGCAAATTCGCGAGAATTCGCGGATTTTGCGGATTGCGAGTTCGCAAATCTGCAAAATTCGCGAACGCGAGATTCGCAAAATTCGCCCAGGCTGAGCCCAGAACCTTCCAGTGTGGGACTGTTGGAGGCCAGGTTATAGAGTGGTATTGATACATCGATGACCTGTTCATCATTTGGCAGGGAACCGTAGACTCGGCATATCGGTACATTGACCTCCTCAACAGAAATGAATTAAATCTTAGATTTTCAGGTACAGTGAGTCCAGTGGCAGTGGACTACCTGGACCTGAGGGTCTATGTTGAGGAGGGATCCATACAGACCACTCTATAGCGCAAGCCCACTGCAGGAAACTCAATACTTTTCACCAGTAGTGGCCACCCACCTAAACTTGTCCAAAGTATTCCCTACGGGGAATTACTTAGGTTAAAAAGGAACTGTTCTGAAGAGGGCGAGTTTGAAAGGGCTGCAGCAGAAAGTATAGCGAGATTCAGAATAAGGGGCTATGAATCTGTAGCTCTGGAAGCAACGTTACACAAAGTAAGAAACGTACAGAGGAAACACAGCTGCTAGCAAATAGGGATAAGATCAAAACTGAGAAGGGGAAGGCGAATCACCTTAAGAGAATGCTTTAAAAAAACTGGCGTATTCTTTTAACAGACACTACCATCAGTGAAGATATTCCTCCACAACCACTGATGAATTTCAAAAAAGCAAGATACCTTAGGGATATCTCAGTGAGGAGTCACTTATAGAAACCACCAGAAAGGATGAGCACACTCTAACAAATTATGGGTTTTTATCCTTGCAGTAAATGCAAGGCCTGCGTTAATAGCAGGAGGATTTTGACGTACAAGATTCCAGATATAGAGATAACCAAAAAAATCAAGAAGTTTACCACATGTAGCACTCCCTTCGTGGTATATTGCCTTGTATGCCCTTGCGGGGTCCACTATATAGGGAGCACCGTTCATCCTGTAAAGATCAGGGTCGTAGAACATATGCGGGCAATTGATAAGAATGATCAGGCATACCCAGTTGCGCGTCACTTTGCTGACAAACATGGGAGTGATCGTAATCAGCTACAATTGTATGGTCTGGATCATGTACCTTTGAGTGTGCGGGGAGGAGACAGACTGAAGCAGCTACGCAGACTTGAATCGCGTTATATGATAGATTTGCTTACTAAACATCCACGAGGTCTGGATGTAGGACGGTACCACGCGTACTTTTACAACGCGTACCGTTACAACGCTACTTTTACCACGCAAGTCGTTACAACGACTTGCGTGGAGGGGCGCTGGATAGTAAATTTTTTAATTTACTATTCCAACTCCAGTCCCCGTGGACTCTAGGGAAGGAGTTGTATAGTAAATTAAACTATTTACTATCCTGGAGCGCCCTCCAGCGCAAGTCGTTGTAACGACTTGCGTGGTAAAAGTAGCGTGGTAACAGCACGCGTTGTAAAAAATGCATGCTAACCGTTGTATACCACGAGGTCTTAATTGTGGAGAAGAATTGTCTGTACATATAGGTAAGAAGTGAGTAGGTGACTAGGCCGCTATCGCAAATCTATTGATGAGAGGTACAACGTACACTGATAACAGTAGTTGGTGTGTTTGATGTATGTATCTTATGGACGATGCAATGATACCCTGACTATAGATAGCTGTAAAATGAAAATGAATTTGAATATATTGTACTAAAATGAATTTACGACGTGCTCAAATGATTTACGCACTATATGGGTGAAAAGATCTGTTCTGATGACATTTAAAATTAGAATTTCTGATTAGTGTTGTCTCAGGGAAGGATAATAGCCGATCCACAGCTTTATTGAACTTACATCTACGCCAAATGACCGAGATAGTGGCCATTTGTTATGTGCACTATGTTTGAGTTGTCTAAAATGAATTAATATTCATATGAATCGACTTTTCATTAGTGCACTTAGTGATTTAAGCACAATTGGCAAATGGATTGTTGTGTTTTGTAGCGTTTGAAGATGTCAAATACGAGTTATGTATCCGTTGCCAAAATGGCGCTCATATTAACAACCGGGTGTTAGTCCTTCCCTTATGTCCACTGTCAATAGTGTGGTTAAAAACATGGCGTTTCAACTGTGCCGGTAAATTGACAAAGGCACCTTCACCGAAACGCATATGTTGTTGTGAGGTCACGTCATGCCAAAAAAATGAGCTGTAACTGCCCCGGGAGTGCAGTATTTCTTTTGTGTATCTCGAATACTCTGAAGGAGTGGAGCTTTATATATATATACTCAACCAATAAAGTGCTGCTTTGTTTCTCCCTTCGGGTCACAGCTTCTTTCTTTGGGAGGAGGAGTATCTACAGACATTTTTGCTACAAGCCAGTACGCAATTCTGTGCACCCCCGCCGTACAAGAGGTTTGGACTTCCTGGCAGGCTCTCTTGGGAGCATTCTTTCATTGGATTGCGGTAGCAGTCAGGTCCAGCACCCACCCTGACACCTGACTGATATTGCGGGCAGGGGATATTCATATCCCCTCTTTGGGCAACCAGGATTCCTGTGCTAGCCACCGTGAAGTATTCCGGGTGTTGAGGTGACGGCGTGAAAAGAAGGGGGACTCGAGGTGGCGCCGAATTGACTGATTGCCCCACCTCCCAGTGTACTTCCAATGCTGTGTCTCCCACGGACATCTACTCCGAGAATATCACCCCGAGCAGCAATTCCGATCCCATGAGGCACAACACCAAGGCATTATGGGACCTGTAGTTCCACAACGCGGGGCTACAAAGGAGTGCCGGTAGTCACCAAGGGGGCGGAGCAAGATTTTGCAAACAGCAGCGTGGCAGATCTACAAACACCGCAGCACTGGTAGCAGTTGGAGAGGGGCGCTGAAGAAGGCTGGTATTGCCGAAATGCATTCGCCTGGGACACTCAACCAATAAAGTGCTGCTTTGTTTCTCCCTTCGGGTCACAGCTTCTTTCTTTGGGAGGAGGAGTATCTACAGATATATATATATATATATATATATATATATATATATATATATATATATATATATATATATATATATATATATATATATATATATATATATATATATATGTGTGTGTGTGTGTATATATATATATATATTACCTACTGGCAGTCGCCAGTATGTAATTATAGTTAGGATTTTTTTCAACGTTAAATCTCAAAATTCTATTTAGAATAACTTTAACGCCGGTTGACGAATCTGCCTAAAAATGTCCTCAAAATGGCCTCGTCGAGCTCCGGTCCTTCCCTGAAAGTTTGGGGGGGATGCGTCAAGCGGGGGAGAGATAAAAGGGGGCTCCCAAAACGCGTTTTCCCCATGTTAATTTCCATAGGGCGGTCGACCTCACTTTTGGCCCGAACGGCTGAATGGATTTATACCAAACTTGGCAAAATTGTAGGGACTGGTAGCCCTATGTGCCTTTGCTATGTCTCAAGATATGTGCTCCAGTGGATTTTGAGTAATTTAGGTTCAAAAAAATATATATATCTATAGGCGCGCTCCGGTGCACGCACCGGGGAGCGCACCGGGCGCGCCACGCGACTTGCGCACGAAAACCTGATTGGCTCTCGGGTGCCTGTAAACATTCTTAACAGTCAGGAGCGGCCGCCATCTTGTGTCTCGGTAGGATCGAGACATGAGAGGTGGCCAAAACAAAGGGGGAAATGACCATAAGGGGGCAGAGTAGACCCTCCCTGACCCCTAGGTTTGATGTGGGGGCTTTAAAAGGGCCCCGCGGGGCCAGAAAAAAGTAATTTTTTTCTCGTTTTTTTGCGGGGGGGAGCGCCCGGTAGGCGCACCGGTAAGCGGACCGGGGAGCGTACTATGGGGAAAAAAGAATGATAGACTTTTTAAATATTGCATGTTTATTAATTGTTCTTTTTGTTGTTTTTTTTTGTTTTTTTTTATTTAAGTACCAACATGTAGGTACCAATGCAGAGTCTAAAATTTAATATACACTGTCTCCTTTGTAGACATCTTGCATGTTGTTACAGTAGTTATTGTGGTATATGGAATTCATACCATAGTCTGTCAGGAAAGCAGAAACAACATAGAGGCAGGAGATGATAAAGAGATGTTAAATACACATTGGAGATAATATAGTGGGAGAAAGGAAGTAACTATGAGCAAACTTACTATGTAACACAAAAAAGTTGCACAGTATATTTTAAGTCTGACTTTACATTATAATCAATTTGGTACTAGTTTAAGAAATACATATAAAATGAATAATGTCTCAAACAATTTTTTAATTATTAAATATAAATTTATTTTTCAGATTCCTTTTCCAAATTTAACAGAACTTCTAATATTTGATTGTCGGAAATGTCCTCATTTTGAATCAGGAAATCTACTGATTGTACACATTGAAGTAGTTCATAGTCATAGTCCTGTGATTCATCCATGAATTCTGAGTTATCATTGGGTTCAATAACTTTTTCATTGTTGCTCTCCAGAACAATTTCGATGGACATTTTTTGCTCTCCTTCCATTTTTGTGCTGTAATTTGCATTTAAAAAAAATATATCAGTAGAGATAGGGCACTGTTGGGTTTAAGTTCAGACAGGTACTTTGCTTTTTTTAACAGTGATTTTATCTTTGGGCAGTGTATGGTATCAGGCTGGAAGTAGAAATATAAAAAAGTGTATGTGATAAAGCCTAAGTAAATTCATAATTATACAAGACAAGCCTAACTCCATCCATAACTATAACAGAGAAGTCTATCTCATTCAAAACCTATTACAGAGGGATAGTATATAACTATCAGAAAATGTTTTCCAAATTAACTTAAAGTGCACAACATACTTCAGTTTTTAAAATAACATCTTACCTTTCAAAAAGAAGTTTAAGTTGTCAGCGAAAATGCTCTTGAAATGCACTTCAGGAAGTAGTAGTCAAAATGGCTGTGTTTCTCTCTCTTTCTTTATATATATTCAGGTACATAACCAATCAAATGTCATGAAATAATAGTAGAAAATGAATGCTTTAGTCTTCTTCCTCTTTCTTCTCTTCTTTTGCTCCCTTATTCATTTTCCTTTTCTCAGTTACTTCCTCTTATACATTTTCTCTGTTTTACTATCTCTTACACAGTCCCTCTGTGTTTCTCCCTCTAGCTCTCTTTCTCTTTACACCACTCTCTTTTTTTCCCCATTCCTCATGCTCACTCCTTTTTTTTTTTCTTTTTTTTTGTTGGTGCGCTGACGGGACGCAGCCCGGTACGCGCTGACCAGTACGCGCACCGGGAGCGCTCCTGAGTGAAATATAAAAAAAAGAATATACTTTTTTTTAAAGAAAATATTATATTAATATACAATATAGGATTCATTTTTAGAAAAACATACCTTTCTAAGCTATAGATATTTGCGAAAAAATAACCTTAGAAATTCACTAAAAAACACATAGGTATGAGTCCATACAAAAAGTTAGGAATTAGCAGTTAAAAAACCTATGAAATTCACTGAAAAAACCATAGGTTTCACACCAGTTATAGTTAGGAATTAGCATTTAAAAAACCTATGAAATTCACTGAAAAAAACATAGGTTTCATACCAGTTATAGTTAGGAATTAGCATTTAAAAACCTATTAAATTCACTGAAAAAACCATAGGTTTCACACCAGTTATAGTTATGTGGAAATTTTACTGACATAAAACCAATGAAATTCCCACGTTATAGTTAGTTGGACTCACTATAACTTGCGCGTGTAATGCAATGCTGATGACATCACATATTACATCACTCATGACATGGTCAGTGACATCACTCATGACATCACTGATGACACCTTCCTTGTGACAGAGTGACTGACCTCCTTTCACTGTAAAGTAACCCTTGAAACACATATTCAAAAATAGAAACTAACATTTACAAAAAAGTGGAGATACCTATACCAGTTACAACAACCAATTCAGTAATTCCACCATTTATATACACATGCACTCATTCACCAACAGTTCTATATAGTCAGTCATACATATACTCACTCATCATATGTAGTGAGACACCTATTCATCCGTTAACACACCGACAGTCTTCCATAAGTTGCTCACACACATATTCACACATGCAAATAATATATTGAACATCCATTTTTTGGCGTATACAGCTATACACACACTACCACCTTACTTCTAAGGAAACTTACACATACTTACTCTCTTAAACAATCACTTATAGAAACACATACTTATTAAAACAAGAACTCTTTCAATCTCTCACTCTCACATATACTCACTTATATACATCAATACTCACATATACTAGATTAAAACATATGTAGTTACTGATAAAGTCACTAGTGAGACAGTCATTCACTTACTAACACATACATATACACACTCATTCACCCATACAGTCCGACACATATGCTGTCTTCAAAACACATACAAACAGTGAGTCAGTCATTGATGCATCTATGTGCTAAGTAACACCCCCACCAAATCAAACTGACAATTATAAAGATACTAAAAAAAATCTAATACCCATATAAACACACATGTAGCTACTCACCAACCCATGCAGCCACTTATACACAAAGTGAAACACTGATACATATATTTAAATATTTAAACATTACTCGCTAATATATGTATTCACTAAGATACACTTAATAAGCTAGTTAACCAATCATTTTTTTTTTAAAACATCCATTTAGACACTTATTTAAACATTTATTCTTCCATCGACCTTTACATATACATATATAAAACATGTTTATTTTTCAGAAAGACACACATTCACTGGATGGTGTCATCAGTGATGTCATGAGTGATGTCACTGACCATGTCATGAGTGATGTAATATGTGATATCATCAGCAGTGCATTACACGCGCAAGTTATAGTGAGTCCAACTAACTATAACTTGGGAATTTCATTGGTTTTATGTCAGTAAAATTTCCACCTAACTATAACTGGTGTGAAACCTATGGTTTTTTCAGTGAATATATATATATATGCTGTAAACACGAAGGAGCATTTGCGTAAATATGCGTGCTCATTCCTTTCTCCTTTCTGGCTTCAGGAAAGCACTCCACAGGGACATCAGCAGTCATAAATTAATTTAATTCATGATTGCACTCGGAGTTTTCCTAAATGAACTCTCCATACAATGGTAGTCTGCTTTCTATGACCATGACCATGTGATGTGTGACGGTGAAGGGGGTGGTCACTATAGATCTAAAAAATGCAATGGCGTATGACTAGGTCTACACGTGAACAAGGGCATTCTGCGTGAAACGCATTGTGTGTGCGGTTGAAAATAAAAACATTTTGCCTTACGTCCTGTGGGGTTTGTGCCTCCTTTTTTGCGGCCGCCATTGTGGTGGGTTGGAAGTTGCGGGAAGCTAATCACTTTGGATATATATATCACCAACTTCCAATCCTCGAATTGGAAAAATAAGTACGCACTCACTCGTAAAGTTTCAAAGTTACAGCGGCTTTAATTTAGACACTTGTCTTGCCCAACGCGTTTCGCCTTATCACAAGGCTTGATCATGGGATACTGAACAATGACAAACGGACATTTTTATTTTCAGCCTACGTTCACTTCCTGTTTGTGTTAAGTGCAGTGCATTGTGGACATTGTGGTACGTGACTGTTTTTTTCAATAACAAGCTTTATCGCAATTACTTTTTCTGTTTTTTTAAAAGTGCTCAGTGTGTAAATGGTGAGTTAAAATAGTGTATAAATATACAGTGGTTAACGTTTGGTGATACGTTTGCACAAATTATAATATTGCAGTTATGTTTTCTCTACATTAGCAGATTTAACAATTTTTGTCCATCTCCTTTTGTACTTTCTTTATATATTTCATTTTGTTCCATTTCTTGGCTCCCCAGTGAGCCTAGTATCTCTCTAGTCAGTCTCTGAGAAAGGAGTACCTTTCTCTCCTTCGTTTTCCCTTTTTGGTTTTTTGTTGCTCTCCGGTGAGTTGCTTCATGTTTTAAGGATTAAAAAGTTCTTCCTGTTGATATTAATTAAAGATGGACATAAAGTTCTTCATTCTGGTTCAGTCCTCTTGGGTCCAGGGTTCTAAAAGTCAGGATATGCTTTGATTCTTTTTGTCGTAATATCTTGATCCGATCTCCTCCTCTTTCTGGTACTGGTATTTGTTCTAGTGCACAATATTTCAGTGTTTCCCAATTTCCTTCGTGGTATTTTTCCATATGCTTTGCGACTGCATTTGTGTGATACTTATGGGTGGTTGCTCGAACATGTTCTAGAATTCGTTTTTTTTCACCTCAAAGATGGTGCTCCCTATATATCTTTTTTGACAGGGGCATTCTATCATGTAGATTACGTATTCACTTTTACATGTCAAATATTGGTATATTTTCGGTTTTGTTTCCTTTTTGATTTTTGATTTTTTTTGCTGAAGCTGCATTTTATCAGACCTTACAATGTTTGCATGGCCAGAAGCCTGGTTTTGTTTGTTGCCTCCCTGAAGTGACTGTGGACAATTTGGTCCCCTATATTCCTGGCTCTGCGGTATGTAATGTTCGGATGGTCTCCTATGATTTCTGCCAGTGTTGGATCCAATTTCAGAATACCCCCTCTTCTAATTATATTGTTAAGTTTCTTGTTTTCTGCACTAAACATTATCAGTCTGATTTTATTATTCAATTCTCCATCTTTCTTTTTCTGTTCTAAAATTTCCTTCAAATCTTGATTCATAACTTTTGAAAGGCATTTTTCGACAACTTTTTTGGGGTGCTGTCTCTGTAAGAATCTGTTACTGGCATTTTTACTGTGTTTTTAAAACTTTTTCATTTGAATAATTCCTTTTTAGTCTTAAAAACTCCGCTAGGGGATGCTCCACTTTAGCTTCTCCTCGTGGAAGCTTTCCCCATGCAGCGTTGCATTGGTCACTGTGCTCTTTCAGTGTAGTGTCGTTTGTAGGGCGTTCTTCCCAACATAAATCTCTGTATCCAGAAATGTGACATTGTCAGGACTGATTTCAAATGTAAACTTTTACATACGTTTTGTTGCGGTATTATTCAGTATATCAAAATAGGATTCAAACTCCTCTTTGGTACCGTCCCAGATGATCAGCAGATCATCAATAAATCTGACCCATAAGAAGATTTTCTCTCTCCATTCGCAATTGTCTGTATTCCATGCCAGGTGATGTTCAAACCAGCCCATTGTGAGGTTCGCATATTTGGGGGAGAAGGAAAATCCCATTGTGCATCCTCTTATCTGCTTATAGATCTGCTTGTTAAATAGGAAGATGTTGTTATGCAGACACAATGAGATCATCATATTCAACATATGACGTTGTGTTCCTTATATTTGATGTTACGCTTCCCCAGGTAATATTTGCAGGCATTTATACCTATGGAATGTTCTATGTTGGTATATATTGATACCACGTCCATAGTTATTAGTTGATAGCTTGCCATTCATTTTACTTTCTCTAGTTTTATGAGAAGGTCTGTGGTGTCTTTTAGGTAGGATGGGAGCTCCCTTACTAATGGTGCTAAAAACTGGTCAATGTAGTCTGACATTGGTTTGAGTAGTGAGTTTATTGCAGACACTATTGGCCTTCCAGGTGGATTGTCTCTGTTTTTATGCACATTTGGAAGGCAATAGAATGTTGGTAATGTGGGGTGCTTCTAGTCTAGATATTGCTTTTCATCATCATCTATCAAGCCTTTTTGGTGCCATTCCATTAAGTTGTTTTGTATTGCCTCTTGTAGTTTTATTGTTGGATCTTGCTTTAGCCATTGGTAGCACTCCCCATCTGAGAGTTGTTGTTTTACCTCCGCAATATACTCCTTTTTAATTTAAAATGATGATGTTCCCGCCTTTGTCGGCTGGTTTTATTTTGATGGTTTTGTCATTTTGGATGTCTTTCAGGATCTTCCTCGGTGCTTTAGTTAGATTGTTTTTACTTGTGTTTGGTGTCATCTTATATAGTTTTTCCAATACTGCCTCATGGAAGAGGTCTATTTTATTGCCCGGTGGGAGATTTGGGTGAACTTTGATTTCAGTTTTAGACCACTTTCACTTGCTCCATCCATTGGTATTGATTCCTCCAATTCCAATAATGCACCTCCTTCTTGGGAGTCTGATGTTGTGCCCATTGTCATTAATATTTTCAATCCTTCTGTGTCTTCCGCGAGTAGTAATTTATTGTTCTCCGGGTTGGTTGGCGGGATATATATAAATGCTCCAGTTATATCATAGGGCAGCTCACTCCTGGACGGGTGCTTTAAATGCAAAGGTGCATTTGAGTAAATATGCGCGCTCGTTCCTTTCTCCTTCCTGGCTTCAGGAAAGCACTCCACAGGGTCATCAGCAGTCATAAACTACTTTAATTCATGATTCCTGGAAACATGTAAAACATTACGCATTTCGACGATACCTTAGTCGAATGTTTACATTTTTAGACAGCATAAGTCGGTAAATTTAAAGAATGATGATGATGCAAATCACATGACCAGATGATACATGAAGGTCAAAAGCAGACTGAATTGTGCCGACTTTCGCCGCCATAATGCAGTGTTTCAATACAACTTCATCAGTCAAATTCTGACTTTTGTCTGCCCAGTAGTAATATATTGCAGTTAGCAATACATTGCAAATAATAAAGCAGGTATTTTTTCATAGATGAAATAACGGGTAAGCATAAAGGATCTACGTTGCAAAAATCACGCAGTTTATCGGCTTTACCCTTTTAAAGACATTAAATGCAAACTCCCTCGGGTGAGACATAATTTAAACATTCATAAACATATGCCATTGAACTTCAACGTTTCACCCAACTTTCACCAAATGCGATTTTGAGTTAAAACATCAACACATTGCATTATACTCGGGTGCCGGAAAATTGCAGCTCCAAAAATCATCATGACATGTATCGGCTTCAATAAAGACTGCCTGCCCAGTTCTGTGATTATGCCGTGTATCGGCTAGGCCTGGGTGATAAATTCCGTTCCGTTCGTGGAATTTGCGGAATTTGGGTAATTTTGCGTTCCGCAGAGAACGCGGAGAACACAAAATTGCCCAAAATTCTGCACTCCGCGACTTTGCAAAATTTTTTGCTTGTTCAAGTTCACAAAATGTGTGTTCGCGAGATATTTCCCCCCGAGCACGCAAACAGCGATTGCGAACAGTAAAAAAGCTTCGCGAACAAGCAATTCCGCGTGCTCGTGGAAATTCTGCATGTTCGTGGAGATTTTTTACCGTTTCGTGGAGATTTATGTGATGTGATTACACAAATTCCGACCACCCCTAGTGTTGGCAAAGGCTAACAGCGATTAGGAACAGTTTGTCATCAGACAAAAGACAAAAACAAAAAAGACAGAAGATTCGGGTTCTCATAAGCACCATAACTGTATCCATGTATAATTTACAAGACAGGAGCCCCTGTCTAATAATCACCCAGATGTACTGATAACTCTACTCCTACATTCATTCCATTGGGGATTTTAGTTCCAAGAACAATAATGTGTCTTGATTCTAACCTGCAGAGTTTTCTGATTTTGTCACCTACTTTCACACTAATGGGGACTTGATCTAAGCCATAGTAGCGCAATAGATCCTTATTGCTGATATGTTTCTCTGCAAAATGTCTTGTGACGGGGTAGGTGACATCCCCCTTGATGATTGCCCACATATATTCTAAAATTCTCACTATGACAGAATGAATTGTACTGCCGATGTAGCGTATGCCACATGGGCACTGCAGGCAATACACCACATAACTGGTGTTAGACGTGAGAAACTTCTTTATCGCTTTGGGTTTAAATAGACTATCCACCAGAAAGGAGAGTGTTCTCCGACTACCTGCACAAGCCTTGCATTTACCGCAAGGGTAAAAACCCTTAAGCTCCTTTAGAGTTCCAATAGTCTTAACCTTAGTGTGAAAGTGACTATGTACCAGGGTATCCCTCAATGACCTAGCCTTCCTGAATGTAATCAAAGGGGCACATGGGATATCTGAGTCAATAATGTTGTCAGTTTTTAAAATGTGTCAATTTTTCCTCATGATCTTTCTCAATTCATTGCCATCATTTGAGAAAGTCGTCACCATCCTGAATTTGTTATTGCCTAGTTCACTTTTTTCAGTGTTCCTTCTTCCTACTTCTGACAGGGTATCTCTCGGTATATTCTTCACCCTGTTAAGAGTCATATCCAAAAGTTCCCTATTGTAACCTCTTATGGCAAACCTATTTATAATTTCATGGGCTGCTTTTTCAAAATCACTCTCCTTGGTGCTGTTACATTTCAGTCTTAACAATTCCCCATATGGGATACTCTTAATTAACTCTGGAAGGTGATTGCTGGCTGCATGCAATATAGAATTGCCCGCTGTAGGCTCACGGTAAAGAGATACATTCAAACGATTACCACTCACACTGACCTTGAGATCTAAGAAGTTAACTGTATCAGAGCTAATACTACCACTAAATTCCAAATTCACAAATTTTTTGTTTATACTGTCAATAAAGGCGGTAGCAGATTCAAATGATCCTTCCCAGATTATACAGAGATCATCTATATAACGGTGCCAGGAGATGACCATACTCATGTCAATGTCACCCAGTGCTTTGGACACCTGCTCCCCCCACCAGCCCACAAACAAGTTGGCATCACTGGGGGCGAAGCAGGTGCCCATCACTGTACCAGATACCTCATGGTAAAAATTTGCGCCAAACACAAAACATTTTTTCTTTAAACAGAATTCTGTGAATTGTAAAATCATGGAGTTATGCTCAGTATACTTTAAAGATTTTTTCTTCAGAAAGTGCGCCACTGCTTCCAACCCATGTTCATGCCAGGTATTGGTGTATAGGCTGGTAATATCTAGCACAATCAGTTTATATCCAGGATCCCAAAGTTGTTTTTCAATGTGCTTTAAAAACTCCTGGGAATCTTTAATGTATGCAGGGAGAGTCTTTACAAGTGGAAAAAGAAATGAATAAATAAAAATGGACAAATGTTCAGTTAGTACGCCCTCAGAGGAGACAATAGGTCTCCCCGGTGGATTGTCCTTGCTCTTGTGGATCTTTGGAATATGATAGAAAGTGGGTACTACAGGGTTTAGGCACAGAAGAAACAGATACTCCTCCATGTCCAGCATAGATCTATCTAACCAGGACTTAATCATGTTATGATATCTTTTGATGCTGTTCATGTATACTTCCTTGGAAATTTTACCATAGGTGTTCCCATCAGACAGTTGCCTGAGAGCTTCTCTACAGTTGTTTTTCCCTAGTTTGCCTCATTGACCCCTTTGTCTGAAGGCTTACAAATCAGTGTGCCATCCTTAGCTAAATTTTCAATAGCTTTACGTTGCTCCTTGGAGATGTTGTGTTTGATGCTTGAGCGTGATAGTCGTTCTCTCATTTTTAAGAGGTCTTTATTGACCGCCTCTGCAAACACATCAATTGCGTCCGTCGGTAACTGAGGTAAGAATTGCGAGGTGGGTTTAAATTGACTTTCCTCCTTAATCTGATCGAAACCCAGTTGCCTAGTTTGCATGAGAGTGTCATCTCTTTGTGTCGCCAACTCCTGAGCAACAATACTCTTGTCCACCTGAAGTGATTCCATAACCTCAAGGACTGCCAGATCTTCACCTGTGAGGGCATCAGTTACTGTGGTTTTAGTCAGTTGTTTCCTTTGTTTTTGGAAGTTTGGTTTGGTCTTAAAATACTTGTGAAGTTTGAATTTGCAAATTAGTTTAAATAGATCGATGCAAGTTTGCATGTATTCCATTCTACTAGAGGGACAGAAGTCTCAACACTTGTTGTTCCACTGAAGTCCGAAAGTCCTCACTTCAGTGAAACAACACTGAAAGGGTTTTGTTTTTTTTGTATATATATATATATTTTCACTTTGCTCGACGCTGCCGCATCCCAGTTCTACTGCTTCGACTGGACTCTCTGAACGATCAAGTCAGACCCAGATTCTTGTGCGAAAACAGTGTTTTATTCCATCAGTATAACAGAATAACACCCAAGCAGTCCCGCATGACGCGTTTCGCCTCTAGTCAGAGGCTTGATCACATGATACGTTACTAAAAATAAATGAGGGTACTTATAGATCTCGTGAACTACAAAGAGGTGCCACAGAATAGCGCTGGTCCGCCCCCATTAACTCTTTGATGTACCACAATTTTTCACATGAGTGAATGGTGTCTATTTTTGTTAAATATAAGGCACAGTGCCCAATTAAATTCACAACATGTTCCACTTTTAGCTGTGCAAAAACTGCTGTGCAAGTGTCTGCAATAATAAGTTAACATCCTATATACAATAAAATTTACAGCATATAAGAATAAAAACTCAAATTTTGAGGGGGAATGTATACAGAAAATTACATACATATTTTGTTATAAATTTCATAAAATATACAATATTTACAATAAAAGACACAGTGTCTACTATACAAATAAATAACCCTCTTCGGATATTAATCTAGCAGCAGTTATATTGTGCAAACTAGAGCAATTTAGATATGATTTCTTTCAAGAACAAACTTCATATGAAATTCATAATCCAATTTTATGAAATAAATCATTCCGAGGAACTGTTGGTATATATCTAATAAACACCATTCCTTACTGAAAAAGAACAACCGGATTGTATAAAACAATTTAAACCATCTTAATTCATCCAAGTACCAAATCACATCATAAACCCCAAAACATAAGTGCAAAATGTGCAAAATTTAACTTAATCATTCAAATAATCATATATTTTTTTTTAATTTACATGTTTCAATCTTTCATAGGAGTGGAAGGAAATTGATGATCATTTTTGATTAATTTAGCAGATTACCACACCAACTTAGATGTAAAAGTTTGCCGATCACACATTGTTAGACAGAATAAACAGTATCAAAAAACCAAGGATAAAATACTGTTTGAAACATATTGTCTAAAATCACTAATTCTATATCATATCAGGTATATTTGTCAGTTCTAGAACTATAAACATGTATATAAATCTTCACTTGCATTAGGGCCTCGTGGGGCCTTACTGTCAAGTTCGATTATATATCTAGTTTCCAACAGACGGAGCTTTGCATCTCTGTCACCCCCTCTTTTTAGTGGCATTACGCAGTCAATAGCAAAATATTGTAGGCCTGATGGATCACTTTTGTGTACATTTTCGAAGTGAAGGGCCACGGATAAGATTGATCTTTACCCACAATTGCTCTAATGTGCTGCAGTACCCGTTTATGTACCGGCAAGCGAGTGCTGCCCACATATCGTAACTCGGACGGTCACTGCAGCACATAGACTGCAAAATCAGTCCTACATGACATGCGTTTCTTAATCAATGCAGGTTTGCTGTTGAAAGGCACCGTGTATTGGGTTTTGTTGCACCCATTTTTACAGGCTTTACATACAGCACATTTTTTAAAACCACCTCTGAGGGCGCCCCAAGTGTCTGAAATTGGTTTTTCCAAAAATTACTGACTAGTCTGTCAGACATGGATATAGATTTTCTGAATGTGATGTTGGGTTTGTACACAAATTCACCAATAACAGGATCCCCTGTTATTAAGTTCCAATTTCTGTAGGAGATTCGCCGAATCTCCTTGTGTTGTTTACTGAAAGTTGTAATAACTCTAGGTTTGATGGTTGTCTCTTTGATTAGCGCAACACTGAGTTTGTCCTTCACAGCTAGTGCCTCTTCTCTTGAGATTGTTAATGATCTGTTAATTGCCCGAGCCTTACTTTCCCCCTGTATTTTGTGGCACTCAGTCTCAGAGCTACATATTCGCCGAATTCGCAGCATTTCCTCGAAGGGTATACTGATAATTTGGTGATGGGGATGCTGACTAGAGGCATGCAGTACCGTATTCCCAGCTGTGGGTTTCCTATGCATTTTAGTGGCTAATCCATTATCTGTAATGTAAACCTCGGTATCAAGAAACACACTGACTTATCATCTATGTGTGAGGTGAACTGCAGATTTAAATTGTTTTTGTTTAGTTCCCCAACAAACGCTTGAGCTTCCATCATAGACCCTCGCCATATTATGAACAGATCGTCTATGTACCGTAAATATAATGATACATGTTCCTGCATCTTTTCCAACAATGAGCCACCCAGGACATGCTCCTCCCAGAGTCCCATGTGGAGACATGCTAGACTCGGGGAGAAGCATGACCCCGTCGGGACCCCTCTAACCTGCTGGTACATTTGGTTATTGAATAAGAAAAAGTTCTGTTCAAGGCAGATTTGTATCATGGACAGAAGCATTCTGTTGTGTGCAAAAAAATTCATGGGTCGCTTATTTAAGTAAAACTCTACAGCTCGCATCCCGTCAGAGTGTTTGATCGAGGTGTACAAAGATGTTACCTCGAGTGTTATCAGTAAACAATTTGAATCCCAAACTACATTGTTCAATTTTCTGAAAAATCAGAAGTATCTTGCACATAAGATTTTAGACGTTTCACCCATTCCTGAGGAAAAAAGTCTATATAACCGGATATATTCTCCGGTGAGCTATTTATAGCCGATATAATCGGACGTCCAGGTGGGGTTGTTATGTCCTTGTGTACTATTGGTATCAAGTAGAATGTTGGAATTACCGGGTGGTCTCTTTTCATGAACTTGTACTCATCATCCTCCATGCCATTAACTTAGAACTTTGTTCTTGCCAAGAAGTTTTAAGAGCTAACAAATTGCTTTTTTTATAACAAGACGTATCATGAAGTTGTCTCTCCGCTTCTGCTACGTACATGTCCCGTGGCCAAAGGACTATGTTTCCGCCTTTATCGGCCTGACGGACGATCACATTTTTATCTGACTCTAGTTTTTTGATCAGGTTATAGTAGCATTGATTCTTTTTATTGGCAACTTCATGTTTCTTATTGGTGTTCATGTATAATTGTTTAAGTTCTTTAATGACCAGATCATGGTACACATCGATATTATCATTTGTTAAAATCGGCTGAAAAGTGGACTTTGGTTTGAAATGGGTATAGCTGGCAGCATGGTCCTCCCTTGATGTAACTAAAGGTAAATCTCTAGATACCGCTCCTTCCTGTTGTAAGTCCCAAATTTCATCGAACACTGGCCGATCTGCCGATTCCAACAAAGAAGGGCTAGTTTGCGCTCCTATTTGTTTTTTTCTTTTAGGCTGCAATAGAAAATGTTTGCTCAATTTCAGCTTCCGTACGAAACAATAGGAATCCATTCTCGTGTCCGCATAATTAAAGTTTGACGACGGACAATAAGATAATCCTAATCCTAGGATCATTTCATCTTCGGGTGATATGGTGACTTTCGTGAGGTTGATAATTTATTTTTCCTTTTTTAATTCATGGCTGCTTTTTTCTTTGATTTGTTCCACCGACCTCTGGCTGTTTGGTTTTTGCTGGTTTACTTTGTAGCGACGACACTTTCTCCTTGCGCGTCGTTTTTGTTTGTTCCGGAGCCGCTTGCCTGTGCTCTCCCTTGTATTCTTGGCCTCAAGGTATTGCGACGATCTTGGCATAAGCAGCTTACTTCCTGTGCTAGTGAAAGCTTTACCGATCCCACCGTGGAGGATCCTGCAGCCTCGTTTTCCGCCTTGCTACCTTGATGTTGCACTGGCATCCGTGGAGGAAATTGAAACGGTTTTGTTTCCTGCATTTCCATGACGCATTTTCCTCGCACGAGCCTTTACATTCTCGTATTTCTTGTCATATGTAAATATCTGGCCATTTTGGTAGTCTAGGCGGTCCCGTTCGAATTTATATGCTTTTCTCTTTTTTATTATCTCCTCATCCTTTTTCACTCTTTGCAACATTTCTGTTCTTAGTTTATCCGCTAGTTCACTGGGTCCCAAATCTGTTATTTCAATTTCCAATTGTTCTATTTCCGCCTGGATTTTCAAACGATCACTTTCTGCATATTCAGCTAAAAGTGTCATTAGTTTACCAGAGCATTCTAAATTGGCTTCGGCCCATTTGGTGAGCATTGCGGGATCTGGTGTCTCGTAGCTGGGAGCAAGTGTTATTCTTACCCTCTGGGCACTCTGCCAACTTCCAAATACCGGGATAAGGACCTATTCTCCCACCACTTGGATTGTTCTTTCTTCATTAGTTTTTCCAATTTCCTGAATATGTATTTCAACATGGGATTGGCATTTATGGCGGTATTGGACGGTCCCTGTATGTTTGAACCCCCCGCCGGAGATTTATCAAACATACTTTCGTAACGTATCTGCCGACATCTTGCTTACAACTGTCGCAGTTGCTGATGTAGTGTGGCTCACTGGTTAGAGGCGGCAGACCCGAGAGCAGAGGACTGCCCGGGACCAGGGTTCGATTCCCGGCGCGGCAGGTTTCTGGACCAGGGTCAGCGGACTCGATAATTCTCTCGCCTCGGTGCCCACTCTGATCAGCGATCACACTCGGCAACTCTGGGCATTAGCTTGCCTCATCTTCACTAACGGCCCCACCAGACCGCCGGGGATGCCTGGTCTCACCCTGGAGATACCCATTAAGGGACCATCTCTCAGGGAAACCAGGAAGGGTTTTGCAGCGGTCGAAGCGCCTTGGGACCCTACGGGTAAGTAGCGCGCTATATAAATGCCTATACATTTTAGGGTAATTGATTTAGGATTGTAACACTGAGACCAATACGGCGTCTTTTCCTTGGATACCCAAGTTTCTTAGCGCACATACAAGGTCTGCACTTCTCCCCACTGGTTACTCCAAATTCGTCCTACCTTTGATCAGGCTGTCTTAAGGCGTCGTCGGGTTTTCACCGTTTCTGACGATACTCGACTCCCGTTACAAGGTAGGTAATCCTCTTGGTGTCCAGGGGCTTTGCGCTGTATGCTCCTCGCCGGAGCAGTGTAGAGTTTCAGTTCCGGGTTAGAGAACCAGTTGTTTCCTGCCGCCAAGCCGATCCGAAGGGAAGGGGTCTGACTTACACCGTAGAAGCCAATAACGGTGTTTTGAAATTCACTTCGCTCGACGCTGCCGCATCCCAGTTCTACTGCTTCGACTGGACTCTCTGAACGAACAAGTCAGATCCAACTTCTTGTGCAAAAACAGTGTTTTATTCCATCAGTATAACAGAATAACACCCAAGCAGTCCCGCATGATGCGTTTCGCCTCTAGCCAGAGGCTTGATCACATGATACGTTACTAAAAATAAATGAGGGTACTTATAGATCTCGTGAACTACAAAGAGGTGGCACAGAATAGCGCTGGTCCGCCCCCATTAACTCTTTGATGTACAACAATTGTTCACATTAGTGAATGGTGTCTATAACACCACAAATAACACCACTCATATCATGGCCAGTGACATCATTGATGACATCTCAAATGACTTCACAGCTTATAGCGCTAATGACATCACTGATTACATCATCTACAGAACTACTCACACACCCATACAACTACTCACATAACCCTTCACAAACCCATTCATGTAGTCAAACACACCAACACACTCACTCATACTGCCAGTTACCCAATCACTCATATCCTCATATACCCACTCACACAGCGACTCACTCACCCATATAGCTAATAACAGAGCTCCTCGTTTACCTATATAACCACTCATACATCCATTTACTCATCCACAAAACCACTTAAATACTTCACATATCCATACAAGTACTCACATCCCTAGTCACTCACCAATACAGCTGCTAATATAGACATGGAAAGTGCAATACAGCTACTCACACACCCACTTACTTACCCACACACCCACTCAAACAGCCGCTCTCCCATTTACCCACTTATATACTCAGCCACTAACCCATAGAGCCTCTCATACTGCCACTGAGTCACTGAGACAGCCACTCAGACACACATTCACAGACCCATAAAGCCACTCACATATCACTCACCCAACTTTACAGCTACTCACACATCCACTCACTTGCTAATACAGCAACTCACACAGCCACTCACACACCCAAGTATTCAACCAAACTGCCACTCAAGTACCCACTTACCCATCCATATGCCTACTCAAAGTCTTATCTATCCAATCACACAGCCACTCAGTCACCCATATGGCTACTCACAGACTCACTTGTTTAACCATTCAGCTACTCACACACCTACCTATTCACCATTACAAGCACTCACACACCCACTCACATACCCACACAGTGACTCACACACATACTCCCACATGGCTACAGTCACAGAGCCACTCAAATAATATATGTTAGAAAAAGTATAACTCATTAGTAGTACTCAAACCATACTTATTGAACTTTTGATGTACCTTGGTATATAAGGTTAACACACATAAACCTTTTGAAAACACTCACAATCATTAAATGATGTCATCAGTGATGTCATTTGAGATGTAATTTGTGATGCCACTGACCATATTATGAGTGATGTAATATTTGAGGTTATAAGAAGTCATAAGAAGTGCAGAAGTAATAATTAGCACAAGTAAATATAACTGCTAAATTTCACTGGTTTTGTATGAGTGAAATTTGAGCCTAACTATAACATTCCTGTAACCTTTCCTTTTTTTCAGTTATTTTCTAAGGATTTTTTTTAAATTCTATTTCCTAACTATAACATCCCTGTAACCTTTGGCCTTTTCAGTGGCTTTAAAATGTTTTCAAATTCCATATCTAAAGTATTATGTCCCTCTAATGTTTAGTTTATTTTAGTTAATTTGTAAGGGGGATTTACTACTAAGTGTATTACAATTTATTTTGACTTTTAGTTTATTTTTTTGTACTGTAGACATTCTATTTTTTATAAATGTACTTTTTGTATATTTAAAAACATAAAAATAACTTAATGTAAAGCACATGATCCTGTTAAAATGTAATTATACAATTTTTGTTTTTAAAATAATTTTGAGTTGTACTGGAATGCCTTTGTGGGTACTTATGTATAGACAGACCACTACTCTTTGGTTTTTAATACAGATCATGTGATAAAAACAAATCCATGAGTCCACATCTGAGATTTGCTGAAAATTTGATAAATTACTCCAAATGTATACACCCCTTCATTGTCATTATTGACATCAGTGTGCACATATTTAAAAGTATATATAAACCACCTTATATCTGTTTTTTTTCAAGTTACCCATTTTAACAGTTTTGTGAATCTGTGAATTTATAGACCGCATTCACAAATTCACATGGTTACACACCCAAACCTTGCATTCTGATTGGATATGTTAAGACCCCACCCTTGCACATGGAAAACAACACCCAAAAGCAGGTACTTTTGCAGTAAAGTCTCTAGAAGGAGGATTGAGAATCAGTGTTGCTCAGCTTTTACACAATGGCTGAAGCTACATAGTCTATCCACGATGAGCATCAATCAATCAATCAATCAATCAGTCATTTGTTAAGCGCACTACATACCCGTGAGGGTCTCAAGGTGCTGGGGGGACGGGGAGTTGGGGGCCGCTACTGATCGAACAGCCAGGTCTTTAGTGTCCTCCTGAAAGTCAGCAGGTCTTGGGTATGTCGTAGGCTCAGTGGGAGGGTGTTCCATGTCTTGGCGGCGAGGTGGGAGAAGAATCTCCCGCCGGTGGTTGTTCTTCGGGTGCGCGGGACGGTGGCGAGTGAGATGTCGGCGGAGCGTAACTGGCGGTTGGGGGTGTAGAAGGAGAGCCGTCTGTTGAGGTAGGCTTGGCCGGTCTTGTGGCGTGCCTTTTGTGCGTTGATGAGGAGCTTGAAGGATATCCTCTTGTTGACGGGGAGCCAGTGCAGGTTTCTCAGGTGGGGGTGATGTGGCTGTGTTGTGGTACATCAAGGATCAGTCATGCCGAGGCGTTTTGGATGCGTTGTAGTGGATTGATGACCTTGGTCGGGGCTCCCGCATAGAGGGCGTTTCCGTAGTCGAGTCTGCTGCTGATGAGGGCCTGGGTGACTGTCTTTCTTTTATCTGTCGGGATCCATCTGTAGATCATGCGGAGCATGCAGAGGGTGTTGAAGCAGGAGGAGGAGACGGAGTTGACTTGCCTGGTCATTGAGAGCGTTGAGTCAAGGATGAATCCCAGGTTGCGTGCTTGATCGGTGGGGGTCGGGGCTGCCCCCAGTGCTGTTGGACACCAGGAGTCGTCCCAGGCTAACAGGTTGGAGCTGAGGATGAGGACCTCTGTCTTGTCCGAGTTCAGCTTCAGACAGCTGATCTTCATCCAGTCAGCAACGGCCTTCCTTTCCTCGTGGAGGTTGGCTTTGGCGGTGATGGGGTCCTTGGTGCCGGAGAGGATCAGTTGAGTGTCGTCAACGTAGGATATTATGTTGAGGTTGTGCTGTAGGGCGACGTGTGCAAGCGGGGCCATGTAAATGTTGAACAGTGTCGGACTGAGGGAGGATGCTTGGGGTATGCTGGAGATGATCTTGGAGGCTTCGGAACGGAACAAGAAGAGGCGGATGCTCTGGGTTCTGGTGGAGAGGAAAGAGGTGGTCCATTCCAGAGACTTGTTTCGGATCCCTGAGGCGTGAAGGCATGCGCGTAGTGTGCAGTGGCAGACGGTGTTGAAGGCAGCAGAGAGGTCTAGGAGGATGAGTGCTGCAGTCTCCCCGTTGTCTAGCAGGGTCCTGATGTCATCGGTTGCGGCGATGAGGGCGGTCTCGGTGCTGTGGTTGCTGCGGAACCCTGACTGGGAAGGTTCCAGGATTCTGTTCTCTTCGAGGTATCGGGTTAGCTGTCTGTTAATGATTTTCTCGATGACCTTGGCCGGGAAGGGGAGCAGAGAGATGGGTTGGAGGTTCTTGAGGTCTCTTGGGTCTGCCTTGGTTTTTTTTTGTAGGGCGTTGATCTCAGCGTGTTTTCAGCTCTCTGGGAAGGTTGTCTCAAGGGAGAGATTGATGACATTGCGTAGGTGGGGTGCGATGGAGCTGGTTGCTTTTTTGAAGATGTGGTGTGGGAATGGATCTGACGGAGAGCCAGAGTGGATTGTGCTCATGGTCTTGATGGTGTCATCGACGCTCACGCTCGTCCAGGCTAGTAAGGGGACGTGGTCGATGGTGTGCAGAGGGACTGTTGTGTTGCTGTCTGTTGGGGCTGTCTGGGTGTTGAAGCTGTCGTGGATGTCTGCTATCTTGCAGTGGAAAAAGGTGGTGAGGGAGTCGCACAGGGCTTGCAACAGCGGGATGTTGGTATTGGAGCTGGGGTCAGAGAGTTCCTTCACGATGTTGAAGAGCTCCTTGCTGTCGTGTGCGTTATTGTCGAGGCGGTCTTTGAAGGAGCTCTTCTTGGTAGCCCTGATGATGTGGTGGTGGTTGCGGACAGCGTCCTTGTGTGCTGCGTGGCTGTCCGTAGTTTTTTCACTGTGCCATTTCTTCTCTAGTTTCCGGCAGGATTGCTTGGAATCTAGGAGTTCTGCGGTGAACCAGCTGGCCCTCTTGCTGGTGTCTCTGTGGGGGGGGGTTTCTTCAGCGGGGCTAGGGTGTTGGCACAGTCCTCGATCCAGCGTCTGAGGTTGTGGGCAGCGATGTCGGTGTTGGAGGGTTCGGTGGGTGAGCTGAGAGGGAGGTTTTCATGTAGTTGGTCTTCGGTGATTTTGCTCCAGCTGCGTTGGGGGATTTGTTGGGTGCGGTGGTGTGTGGTGGGTTTCTGGAAGGTTAAGAGGATGCAACGGTGGTCTGTCCAGAGGAGTTCAGTGGTGTGGCTGACAGAGGCGTGCAGGCTTGAGGAGAAGACGGGGTCGAGCGTGTGGCCGGCGGAGTGGGTGGGAGTTGTGACGAGTTGTCTCAGTCCGAGGTTGGCGAGGTTATCGATCAGGGTTGTGGAGTTGTTGTCGTTGTTGTTCTCAAGGTGAAAGTTTAGGTCTCCGAGGAGGATGTAGTCGGTGGAGGTCAGTGCGTGTGTGCTGATGAAGCCGGCGATGGAGTCCCTGAACAGGGGGTTGGGTCCGGGGGGTGGGTAGACAAGGGTGCATGTGTTCGCCCATGCTAAGTGTGTCGTCGGTGCTAGTCGAGACGCTGATGCTGTGCTTGTGGACGATGGCGATTCCTCCTCCGACTCCATTGGTGCGGTCTCTGCGGGTGATCTTGTAGCCATCTGGGATGGCTATGGTGATGTCAGGTGCAAAGGAGTTGTTCAACCAGGTCTCTGTCATGAAGACGACGTCTGGGGAGGTTGTGTTGAGCAGGTCTCATAGCTCGATGGCGTGTTTGCGTGCGGAGCGGGTGTTCAGTAGTATGCATCCGAGGTGGTTGAGGTTTTTCTTGGCATGTGGTTCGTCGGCTCTGTGGCTGGTGTAGCTGCAGTTCCTGCAGGTGAAGGGACCGTGTGTGCATTTAGGGGCGGCCTTGAAGCAGTTGTGTGTCTGTCCGGGGTTGAGAGCGTGCTGGCATCATAGTGGCGGCAGTCGTCATGGCGGGTGCGGGGGCCAGGGGTGCTAGCGCTGGGCGCGGTCCAGGCACGGACGGGCGCAGACGGACTTGCCGCGTGCCAGCGGCGCGACCGCACAGTGGGCAGCATGTATGGGGAGGTAGGAGTGAGGGGAATCTTGGAGGCGGGAGGCGGGGGCAGCGAATGGGCAGTTAATGGGGGAAAATCGCAAATAGCAAATCAAACAAACAATAGCAATAAAACAAGTTAAACTTCCTGGCTGGTAGTCACACAGAGCACCTCTTGTACCTGTTCAGCTGCGCGTCGGCGCCATCCCAGTCTTAAATCCTAACCAGGGAGGTGCCAGTGCATAAGACTAGACTGCTGTCTCTATTCTGGCGAAAGATTTCTCCCTCCCCACAATCAGCTATGGAAGCTGTGGAGGACCAAGGAGAGTCGAATGCAGTGGTGACACAGAGGCAGAGATTTCCTTCCCCCCAAATGGCAGCCGATTAAAAGAGGTGAGTCGATGTCTCTGTTGAGCGTCATAAATTAATTCTAAAAAGGTGCCCAGTGCAATAACATCAAAATAATTTTAAAATGACAGTTAGGTCAGATGGCAGCAGGATAAGTTTTAAAAATAGCAAATCAATCAAACAATAGCAATAAAACAAGTTAAAATTCCTGACTGGTACTCGCACAGAGCGCTGCTTGTACCTATATAACCACTCACACACTAACTCACTTACCCATACAACCACTCTTCCATCTACTCACTAACCCATACATGCAGTAAGGCAGCCACTGACTTGCCCATAAAACCACTCACACATGCCCTCACTCAGCAATACAGCCACTAACTCAGCCACTCACACACCTACATAATCACTCACACACCCACTAAGACCTGACTCGCTCATACTCTTACTGATACATACAGACACATACAGTTTTTCTTTTTTTAAGCCAAGGTGGTGCTAATGATAACCTTTGTTTTCGTGACCTTTCTGAACTTTTTTCTTTTAGTTCTTTTTTTGTATTTTTGAAATATTTTTTTTTCATTTAAAATGGCAAAGGAAAAAATAAAATTTTCACATAAAACTCAAAGCTGGAGAAACTAGTGCAATTGTAAATTAAAATAGAAAAATAAAATGAGAGAAAGGGGGAACAGCCATCACAACGCAGATTTTACTCCGCGTACCATTACATCGCATGCGCTTATACAAAGCATGCAATGTAATGGCTATCCACGTTGTTGTGAGGAAACTGAGGCTGTTTCCTCACAACAACATGCAATGTTTCTGGAAGCAGGAACCAGGAACCAGGAGCAGAGACGGCAATGCTGGAACCACAAGGAAAGAGGTAAGGCTGATTGTGCTTGGGGTGGGGGTAGTGGTTTAGGGTAGTGTTGTAGTGTTTTAGGGTTAGGGGTAGTGTAGGGGTGGGAGTAGTGTGGGTAGTGTTGTAGTGTCTTAGGTTTTAGGGAAGTGTAGGGGTGGGAGTAGTGTGGCTAGTGGTTTAGGGTAGGGTAGTGTCGATGTGTTTTAGGGTTAGGGGTAGTGTAGGGGTGGGAGTAGTGTAGGTAGTGTTGTAGTGTCGTAGTGTTTTAGGTTTTAGGGTAGTGTAGGGGTGGGAGTAGTGTGGGTAGTGTTTTAGGGTAGGGTAGTGTCATAGTGTTTTAGGGTAGGGTAGGGGTGGGTGTAGTTTGGGTAGTGTTGTAGTGTTTGTGTAGTGTAGTGTTTTTGGGATTAGGGTAGTGTTGTACTGTTTGTGTCGTGTAGTGGTTTATGCTTTAGGGAAGTGTAGTAGTTTAGTGTTTTAGGGTTTAGGGTAGTGTTTGTGTAGTGTAGTGTTTTAGGGTTTAGGGTAGTGTTGTAGTGTTTGTGTAGTGCTTTAGGGTTTAGGGTAGTGTTGTAGTGTAGTGTTGTGTAGTGTTTTAGGGTAGTGTCGGGGGGTCGTGCAGGGCAGTGTAGTGTTATTGTAGGGAGAAGACTGGGGGTTGGGGAGGGTTGTGTAGGGGTAGGGTTGTCATTTACCTTGCAAAATTTAACCACGAACATAGCTTTACCATGCATGCCTATGCGTTGTGATAGCATGCGTGGTAAAGGCATACTCATGGTAAAGTTTTGCGATGTAATGGCAGGCCCTCATTGACATCGCGTAGTAATACCCGCGTCATAATTGTATGCGTGGTATTAGTATGCGATGTAATGACATACAACAAAGAGAAAGCAAGAAGTTCAACTGGCATTTTATTGCTAGGTGGATTAAAGGAGGTCTCAATCCAGAAGAGTTAAAGACCTCTGGAAAAAAACTATCCTTGTAAAAGGCTTTCAATCGTATTTTTTGGAATAATTAAAGAAATTCCACTTGAATATCAAAAAAGTTTGTCACTTCAGTCAGCACACAACGTAATCCTTTTTTGAGTAATGATATTTTGGCAGAGGAGGGGACAGGGTCAGACAAATTGAAAATGGGAATAAGGTCAGTACTGGATACTTCATCTATTGGAGAGGTCCCCAATGATAGAACATCATGTGTGTTTGCCTCTCTCCAGGATAGAAGTTCCTTTGTTGAGATCTGCCTCTCCCCCTGTCCCAACCACACTGTCCTAAAAAACTGGGGCAGCTAGATGTTTGGGGCCCAGTACTAGGACCCTCACCTGTGTCTGAGTCTTCAGTAGAACTTGCAGAAGACTCAGAGAAAGTAGCCACTTTTTTGTTTTTTAAACCAACCCCAGGGTTGGTAGATGTCAATGTACTGCTATTTGGTTATGTATAAAACTTGCCAGCAGGGTAAGGATGTGCTTTCTTTAACTGACGTTATTGATGTCTCTTTGGAATTTATTGGTTTGTTGTTACGTTCATAGTTCTCAAATTCATAGATTGTTTTATTTACTTTCTCATTAGCAGAATTTGAATCAGAAATCTTGCGATCTGCACTACAAGTTATGTCCGGACAGAAGTCAAATGATTAGGCAGATCGAGGATATTGATTTTGATTCAATGAGTGAACTTCTGGTGTTTTTGGACATTGAGTGCTTATACACCAACATTCCATAGATTGAAGGCATTGAACTAACAAGAGATGTATTGAATAGAGATCTGGTGAAGTCATTGTACCTACTGAATTTATCATTGATTTATTGATAATCTGATTAACTCACAACTATGTCAACTATGAATTTCAGTACTTTTTAGAAATCAAGGGGACATCAATGGGGGCTTCTCATGCCCCAAATTTCGCAATATTGTTTGAGTGCAATTTTGAAACGTAAATATATGTATAACCTTGCCATCAACTCCTTTTTTGAGAACATACCCATTGGAGCTGTATTTTTATAATTTGGAAAGGGATTAATTAAAGCCTTGCTAATTTGTTGGAGGGGCTCAATGATAGTTAAACTGACTTAAACTTCACTTTCCATTCTAGTAATGTACTCATTGACTTTTTGGAACTACCATCTTGCCCTTTGAGGGGAAATTAGCAATCAAGCCATGCACCAAACCCAGTGCTTGGAATGACTTACTTCAATATGAGAAACCATCTGAAGGGTTTAAAAGTTGGACTACCATTTGGTCAGTTTCTTTGGAGTCAAAGAAATCATAAATATAGGGCTGAATACTTCTGTTGGGCCAACATTCTATCTACAAAGTTAAAGGAAAGAAGTTACCCATCAAAATAGATCAAGGGATCTCTCAGTAGAGCTTGGTACAATTACTGTATTTGTTGACTCTAACCATAACTAAACGATGGAACGGATAGTCTGTGTTACTTCCGTCTGCACACAGAGTAATGCTATAACAGGGATTGCTAAAAAACACTGACCCTTGTTCCAATCGACTGGTATCACAAAGGATTTGCCATTATTTTCAGAATAGGCCTTAACATAAAGGACCATCTGGTACTTGTTGCCATGTCTAATCTCTACTCCACGATTTAGCCTCCTCATGGGGCTTTAATAAAATTATGGGACATTTCATATGTGGGCATCATATATTATGTGGTTTGACCTTCAACACAAAACAGTTTGTTAATGACAATATCATCCACGGCTTAATGATTCACACCAATGGAGAATCACAACATTTTATTTACACTGTCTGGTGTCCATGTAATTTATTTTATGTTGAACAGACTAGACAGAAAGTGAATGCACGTTTATCACAACACAAGAGTCACATACTTTGCAAGACCCTCACGGCATCAATCAATCAATCAATCAACACATTTATATAGCGCACTACTCACCCGGAGGGTCTCAAGGCGCTTGGGGAGGGGGGGTCCGCTACTGCTTGAACAGCCAGGTCTTGAGCAGCTTCCTGAAGGCGAGGTGGTCTTGGGTCAGGCGGAGGTGGGTCGGGAGGGAGTTCCAAGTCTTGGTGGCCAGGTAGGAGAAGGACCTTCCTCCTGTGGTGGCTCTTCGGATGCGGGGGACGGTGGCGAGGGCATGGCTGGTCGATCGAAGCTGGCGTGTGGGAGTGTAGAAGTTGAGGCGGCTGTTGAGGTATCCTGGGCCATGGTTGTGTAGGGCTTTGTGGGTGAGGAGGCGGAAGGTGATTCTCTTGTTGACCGGGAGCCAGTGCAGGTCTCTCAGGTGTCCGGAGATGTGGCTGTGTCGGGGGATGTCGAGGATGAGTCTTGCTGAGGCGTTCTGGATCCGCTGGAGTCTCTTCTGGAGTTTGGCAGTGGTTCCGGCGTAGAGGGAGTTGCAGTAGTCCAGTCGGCTGGTGAGGAGGGCCTGGGTGACCGTCCTCCTGGTTTCAGTGGGGATCCACAGGAAGATCTTACGTAGCAGGCGCAGGATGTTGAAGCACGACGAGGAGAGGGAGGAGTCCAGGATGAAGCCCAGGTTGCGTGCGTGGTCTGTTGGTTTGGGTGCGCTGCCTAGGGCGGGGGGCCACCAGGAGTCATCCCAGGCGGAGGGCGAGGAGCTCAGGATGAGGACTTCCGTCTTGTCTGAGTTCAGTGTCAGGCGGCTGTTCTTCACCCACTTGGCTACGTCTGTCATCCTTTCATGTAGGTTGGCTCTGGCGGTGGCGGGTCGTTGATGAGGGAGAGGATCAGCTGGGTGTCGTCGGCGAAGGAGATGATGTTGAGGTTGTGTTAGCATGCGATGGCCGCAAGGGGGCTCATGTAGACATTGAAGAGGGTGGGGCTGAGCGAGGAGCCTTGAGGAACGCCGCAGATGACATCGGTGGCTTCTGATCTGAACGGGGGGAGGCGGACTCTCTGTGTCCTTCCGGCGAGGAAGGAGATGATCCATTCTAGTGCCTTCTCCTGGATTCCGATGTTGCTGAGGCGCTGCACTAGTGTGCGGTGGCAGACAGTGTCGAATGCCGCAGAGAGGTCCAGGAGGATGAGGGCCGCTGTTTCTCCGTTGTCGAGCAGGGCTCGGATGTCATCGGTGGCTGCGATGAGGGCGGTCTCGGTGCTGTGGTTGGCCCTGAAGCCAGACTGCGAGAGGTCGAGGGATCCGTTCGTCTCGAGAAAGGCGGCCAGCTGCTTGTTGACGGTCTTCTCGATGACTTTGGCCGGAAACGGGAGGAGCGAGATGGGGCGGTAGTTTTTGAGGTTGGTGGGGTCTGCTGATGGTTTCTTCAGTAGAGCGCTGAGTTCGGCGTGCTGCCAGCTCTCCGGGAAGGTAGCGGTGTCGAAGGAGGTGTTGATGATGTCCGGCAGATGGGGTGCGATGACAGCGTCGGCCTTGTTGAAGACGTGGTGAGGGCAGGGGTCTGTTGGAGATCCGGAGTGGATGGAGTTCATCGTGCGGATGGTGTCTTCGGTGTTGATCGGGGTCCAGGCGCAGAGGGTGGTGGTGGGGGGCGTTAGTGCGGTCGTGTTGTGCGTTGGTTGTGTGCTGAAGCTGTTGTGTATGTCTGCGATCTTGTTGTGGAAGTAGGAGGCGAGGGAGTTGCAGAGGTCTTGTGATGGGGTGATGTCGTTGTTTCCGGCGTTGGGGTTGAAGAGCTCTTTGACGATGTTGAGGAGTTCCTTGCTGTTGTGTGTGTTGTTGTCCAGTCGTTCCATGAATGCGGTTTTCTTGGTGGTGTGGATCAGTTGGTGGTGTTTTCGGGTGGCGAGCTTGAGGCTGGTCATGTTGTCTGGTGTTGGGTCTTTGCGCCAGGCTTTCTGGGGGGCTCGGCAGTTCTTCTTGGAGCTCTTGAGTTCGTCGGTGAACCATGGGGCTTTCTTACTGCTGGGTCTTCTGGGCGGGGTCCTCAGTGGGGCGAGGTCGTCTGCGCATTTGCTGATCCACTTTGTGAGGTTGTTGGCGGACTGGCTGGGGTTCGCTGAGCTGGCGGAGGGGTCCTGGCTCAGGGATGCGGCAAGCTGGTCGGCTGTGATCTTGTTCCAGCTTCTGCATGCACCTGTTGCTGGTGGTGGTGGATCATGTTCTTTCTGAAGCTGAAGTGGACACAGCTGTGGTCCGTCCAGTGGAGTCCGGTGGCATGGCTGAAGGCGATGTCCTTGCTGGATGAGAAGACCGGGTCGAGTGTGTGTCCGGCATAGTGGGTGGGGGTGGTCACCAGCTGCTTGAGACCGAGGTTGGCGAGGTTGTCCAGCAGGGTGGTGGTGTTGCAGTCGTTGTTGTTCTCCAGGTGGAAGTTGAGGTCCCCGAGGAGGATGTAGTCAGCGGAGGGGAGGGCGTGCGGGCTGATGAAGTCAGGGATGTCTTCGCTGAATTGTGTGTGTGGTCCCGGGGGTCTGTAGATGAGGGTGCCTCTGAGGGTGGTCTTGGGGTCGGTGTGGATCTGGAAGTGCAGGTTTTCGGCGGTTGTGAGGGTGTCGTCGGTGTTGGTTGTGATGCGGATGGTGTTCCTGTGGATGATGGCGATGCCTCCTCCGGTCTGATTGCCGCGGTCCCTCCGGGTGATCTTGTATCCGTCCGGGATGGCGATGGCGATGTCGGGCGCTGAGGAGGCGTTCATCCAGGTTTCCGTGAGGAAGGCGACGTCCGGTGATGTTGTGTCGAGCAGGTTCCAGAACTCTACGGCGTGTCTGTGGACGGAGCGGGTGTTGAGCAGGATGCACTTCAGGTGGTTGCTGCTGGTGCTCGGTTTGGTGGGTGCGGGTGCAGTGCCGGTCCGGATGCAGGTGAACTTGCAGGAGTGGCAGCTGAAGGGTCCGTGGGTGCGTCTCGGGGTGGCTCGGTAGCATCCAGAGATCCGGCCAGTGTTGAGTGCGTTGAGTTCGGTGGCGTCGTAGGTTCGGCGGGTGGGCTGGTGTCTGCGGAGGCCAGGGCTACGGGCGCTGGGCGCGGTCCAGGCATGGACGGGCGCAGACGGGCTTACCTTTGGCGCACCTTCGGCGCTCAATCGGTGCTCCCGCTGCGTGCGTCCGCTGCGCGGTCGCTCGGGGGGCATCATAAGTAAGGAGCCGGAAGGGCGAGTCAGCTGGGTGGCGGGAGCGGGGCGGCGAATGGGCTGGTGGTGGGCGGGGCCGCAGGGAGGCAGCAGCGGGAAGTCTGGTCAGGCGGGCGGCTCAGCGGCGGCTGGGTCACTCGGGAGGCAGCGGAAGGCGTCAGGAGCAGGAGGGGCGACCCGGCCTAGTGAAAGGCACAGTGGTCACTCCAGAACCCACACTGCGGTCCCCTTAAGTAAGGAGCCGGGAGGGCGGGTCAGCTGGGTGGCGGGAGTGGGGCGGCAAATGGGCTGGTGGTGGGCAGGGCCGCAGGGAGGCAGCGGCGGGAAGTCTGGTCAGGCGGGCGGCTCAGCGGCGACTGGGTCGCTCGGGAGGCAGCAGAAGGCGTCAGGAGCAGGAGGGGTGACCCGGCTAAGTGAAAGGCACAGTGCCACATTTCCTGGAGTTTAATCACTCACCCAATGATATCAGGGGTGGCAAATTATTGAGCAAGTACAAAAGCCACCTAGGAGAGGCAATATACAGGTAATGCTGAATAGAGCAGAATGTTGCTGGATTTTCAAATGTGACAGTGTCAATACAGGTTTTAATACCATGCAGCAGTACAATGCTGTAATATATCATTGAATGTTTTCTCTCTTACTTGTTCCTGTATTTATACCATTTACATTTAGTATTATGATGTTATTGCTGTCCTTATTGGTAGACAAAATCACTTGGTTCTTAAACCTTATTCAGTTAATTAAAAACAGCCATAAAAGTAGGTTTAAATAAAATAGTAATCCCAATAAAATTACATCACTATAAAATCGATCATTTAAATCCATACAAAAGGCAATTTAAAATCAAAGGCAATCTAATATGAAAGGCCTTTTCCGTTTATAGGTGGCATTCAGAATAAAAAGGGCCACATTGTAACACACAAAGGGTGCACATAGTGCAATCGGATATTTCATAGCAGCTTTGTGTGATTGGATTTTGTGTCTAACAAAGATAGGTTTTACATAAAAACTCCTTAGATTCTGATAGAATTTACAAAGCAATTAAAGGTGCATCCTACTTTGCTTACTTCATCCATCATGGACATGGAGTCTGATCAGAGGGGCAGGACTTCATGGTAGGAAAAGCCACCAAGTGATGTACAATGCCACATCTCAACCGTAGAAAGAGAAAACGGAATTGCAGAATTGTTACACCATATAAATAATCTAACCATCCTCCTCTATGTCATATGACATATATCGGATGACTGAGGATTTTGTATTGTTAACACCCAGTCACTGTCCAGATCTGTACTGTAAAATCATTCTCTTAGTCAATGATAGCACCAGGACAGGATCTGACCATATTGGCATGTTAAACAATATGCTAAAATAGGAATTATTATATAATAACCATGGAATGCTCTTTAGCCCATAATGATAGCCATAATAACAAAGGTCTTAAAAAAAGTAAATCTGCAGGCCTACCTCCTGAAGAACAGTCATAGTAGAGAAAGAAGTAGGCAAGCAAGGTAGCCATTTTAAAAATGTGTTTTCCTCCTGGGCAGTGTTTTCTTTCCTTGTAGGGCAGTGCAATTAGATACAATTAGCATAGCCCCCGACATCAGCCCCTTCAGTAGCAGTGGACACCCGTTTAGCCATATACATTTCAACCATTTCTTTAATGGGGTTGCTACCCAATTTGGAAGAAAATGTAAAACTCCCTTAAGAGACCTTGTTCATTTTAGTTCTAGTATTAATGATATGTTGACCCCAAGATCCTTTAACTGTAAATAAAACACACACATAGAAAAATGGTTTACTGTAGCAATTGGAGTAGTATCATTGTAAAAAGTTCTAGGTTGTTTATGCTTAGGCCCACAAGCCATAGTGAATGTTTTGGATGTATTAATCACCATTTTCTTAGAAGGCATATGCAACGTTCATTAATCTTTCTTAGCCGATCGGGGTCCTAGACAGCAGAACACCATCATCAGCATACAACAATACTGGAATAGGTAGCCCATCAACCTAGGGCACATCAGCTTGCATGGCCTGCAAATGGGAATCCACCCCTTCAATAAATAAAGAAAACAGTAAGGGGGCTAGCACACAACCTTGTTGAATGCCTAACCCTACTTTAAACATAGGTAAGTACTCGCCTTGCTGTCCGAACTGAACTTTGCTAGATAGATTCTCATATAAACAGGAGAGAACCCCTATTATTGGAATGGGTGCACCAAGGAAAATCAGTGTTGACCGAAGTAATTTATGGTCAACCAAATCAAAAGCGCTACTTAAATCTACAAAACAAATATAAAAAACTCCGAACTTAGCCTTGGTGTACTTCCCAATTAGCAGTTTCAAATTCATACTTTGTTCTATAGTACCCACCTGCTTTCTAAACCATACTGTGCTGCGGATAAATCGATTATTCTTGTGGCCATTCCTCCAACCTACATAGTAAAACTCTGGTCATTACCTTGACTGATGTTTCCAAGAGAAAAATGTGATGAGAAGTTTTTCAGGTCTGCTTTGTCACCCTTTTTATAAATGGGTAAAATTATTGAAACTCCACATGAGGATGGAATCTTATCGAATACAGCTGCATTGAACACCCGTGTGAGGAAAGGCCCCGAGAGTTTGGTAGCCGATTTAAAAACATCTACTGGTACCCAATTGGGTCCAGTAGCCCGTCCTCCAACACTAGCTTGTAAAGCACTTAACCTCATCCTTAGTAATCTCCAATGGGGAAATCACTTCACTAAGTTCCATTTTGGCATCATTAGTGCATTTTCCAAAGATATCAAAGTGTGCCACCGAGCCATCAAAAGGCACAAGAAATGAAGCTCTGGGATATTTTCATTTTTTTTAAATGGTGCATTCACTGTATCACAAAATAATTGAATATCCTTAGTTTAAGATGCATAAACCAGTTCATTCCTTGCTTCAGCCTGCAGGGTATTCTTCCTTACAGCCAGGGCCTGTTTATATTTTTGGTGAAGGGTGACAATGACCATATTATCTCATGGCGAATGACATAAGGCCTGCTTTAAAAGATGGGCAGCCGTGGTACAGGCATGTTCAAACCATCCTCTGTTAGTATCCCATATATTATTGGGGAGCGCATCACATAATTTTTAATAGAGCTAATAATATGATTTAAATGATCCACCAACAGGGTTGGAGAGACATCCTCCTGTAGAGAATAACTTATGATGGTGGTATTTGCTACTGCTATTTTATGTAACATACTGATGGGATCAATGCCAGCCCACTTTATTCGTACTCCATTGGCCCTATTTGGGGCAATATCATTTATCATAGTGAATTATTCTCATTTGTCACCTTAAAAAGAAAAGGGCATAATAAGGGGGTTATGGTCACTTAATAGGGAAGGGGCAATAGTATAGGCATATCACATAGCGGTTACCAAATCCAACACAAAAATGTGGTCAATAATTCTTGATGAATTTCTTCCTGCAAATGATGGGGCTCATTCCCCATTAGTATCGCAGCCTCATCTCAGTAACTGTAAATAATATTTTGAGAATATGGAGGTAAATTACTCCCCATATTCATTGTAACAAAAGTGAGCACTCCCCATCCCTGCCTGATAAGTAAATCCACCAAAACATGTAGCTGACAATGCACAAGCTTGAATATTAAAATCGCCTGCCCATAATACAAAAATATTTGCACCAATAGGTCGCAAGAAGGCCTCAAGGCCATGGTCAGGTGAGGTGGCCACTCTGCCATGAGTAACATCAAGTACATTATTGTAAAAGTTTACCAATACCATGTCTCCTCCTCGTTCCTGTTAAGCCACATAAATTAAGTATGTGCCCCCACCGAAGTGCTCTCTTAATATTTACAGAGAGTTTATTAGAAATAATGATCTGTAGACCCCCTTTTGCCCACCGGGATTGAGAGGCTATGGCACCCAAGGAACCTTAGTAAGACCCCTCCGGAATGCCGGTATCTTAAACCAAGTTTCTTGTATGCAGATGTTATCAAAATTAGATATAGAATTAGCCCAATCAGCATTTCCTAACATATTCATTAGCACACACACATTCCAGGTTACAAATAATACTTACCAACCTGAGTGCCACTACTTTCAACCCTTGTTATAGCCAGGGTCCCTAAACATCATACAATAGTGGTACCAACTGAGATGTTAACGGTACGATCTTGATTATTCATTATACAGCTTGATTTCACCCCACAAATACCTAGGAAGACATTGCAATGCACGTAACTATCATCAACCACTGTGAGTTCCCCGGGGTTAACATCTCCAGCCCTAAATCAGTCTTTTGGTATGATTCTATCAAATGTTTGTTGCTGCGATTTCTTGGGACCATGATGATGTTGTCTCACTATGTATTCAATTTGGGAGCCTATATATATTTAGTATATGCCCCTTGGGTATGATGTTACTGATTACTTGCAGCCTTGACTTATAGAGCATCCTTATGTTTTGACCCTATCAAATGTCTACTGCTGTGACCATGATGACATTGATTCTTTGGAAAGTTATGGGCTAAGCCTATACCGCCTATGATATACCCCACATATATTAGATTGTTTTCCCTGTCTGCTAAATTCCTTGAACACATCTTGGCGCTGGAAGTGATTTCAGTAATTGAACTTGGGACTCTCACATGTACCTGCCGTTTATAGGTTCTTGATCACGTGTTGCGATTCCTTCTCGCTCTATTTTAGTCAACATGGCTTTCTACAATTGAGATAACATTTAGAGGACTATGGGGCAGATGTATCAATGTTTTTTAGTCGCAAACGCTGCGTTTCGCAAAAGAGCAGCATTTGCGACTAAACAATAGGAAAAAAGGTATGCATGACGCAATTTGCATCGCTAAATAGGAAATCACAAAAATTGCGATTTTTTACGTTGCGAGAACATGAAATCTGCTAATTATATTACGATTTCTTAATTTGCGATGTTCTATGTTTGCAAAATTCGCAAACTGGAATTTGCAAATTAAGAAATCGCAATGACATGCATGAAAAAATCGCAAATTGCAAATTTGTGAAATTCGCTAATTAAGAAATCGCTATTACCACCAAGTGCATGCAGGTGGTAACCAGATGGAAGGTATAAAAAGCAACCCACAATGCAACTGAAACTCTCACAATGGCAGGACTATATGTGATAGCCAGAAGGCTGCGTATCCGTGCCCTTGCACAGAGGAGACTGAGACAGGAGTGTATATTCAGACTGCGCATCGCGCTGTTCAGCAGACTGAAGAGGACTTTCATGATAAGTTCAGGCTGCACCCACACACCATCTTGGACCTCATAGATGAGCTGAAACCCTTTTTGGAAAACCCAACAGGCAGGACATAATCAATTCCCACCTATGTGCAGGTATTGTGCTCACTGCACCTTTTGACCTCAGGGAGTTTTCAAGGAGTCATCGCAGAGGTTGGTGGGGTGTCACAGAGTGCTCTTTCTCGCTTTTTTCATGCCTTTTTTGATGCAATGCTGAACAGGCTGTTACATCACATATACTTCCCAAGCAACCAACAGGCATTACAAGAAACCAACCTTGACTTCTATCAAATTGCATGCTTCCCCCATGTCATTGACTGCATTGATGGGACCCATATCGCCATCACACCGCCAGCAGCTACAGAATATATGTGTTCAGGAACCGAAAATGCTACCATTCTCTGAATATTCAGATTGTGTGCCATGCGAAATACATCATCAATGACATTGTGGCTAAATACCCTTGCAGCACACTTGACTCTTTCATCTTCCGACATAGTGGGATACATGGATGTCTGAGTGCTGGAGAGTTTGGAGAGGGATACCTGCTAGGTAAATAAATAGCACACATCCATCTATCCATCCTTTACTCATTTTGGGGGGGAACATTGACTTACCTTTCCTTTTCATCCATGCAGGTGATAGTGCCTACGCAGTGCGAGACTTCTTCATAACATCATATCTGAATCCAGCAAATGCAAGTGAGAGGAGGTATAACAGGGCACACAGGTCAACGCGCAGCATCATAGAACGCACATTTGGCATCTTGAGGAGCCGTTTCAGACGCCTCCATAAAAGTGGAGGGGCACTGCAGTACAGCCCGGAGACATGCTGTAAAATAGTAACAAGCTGTGCAATGCTCCACAACATGGCAATGAGGAAAGGGACCGAAATTGATGTGAGAGACTCAGACACATCGGATGATGATTTCACACCTCCCCCTGGCAGGGCAGCAGCAGGAGTAGGGTCAGCGGCTGGATGCCTGAGGCAGTCTGAGATCACACAGAACTACTTTTAGGTAAGAAATTAATGTATTGTACAAAAAATATATGTGTAACAGGAGATGTGTTTATTCACACTTCACACACTTTTATGTTTTCTGAACCCATAACATGTTACAGCACAGTGATGGCACTGATGAGTAATGTAATGAAATAACTTTAGGTTGGTTGCTTCACCAGTTTCAACAATAGTGTCCTTATCCAATTCACCTCCTATGGTGACGGCTGGGTGCAGGGTGGTGTTCTGGTTGTGTGCCCTTCGTTTCATGGCTACCTGCAGGACCATGTCTGGCACTGCATTGTTGAGTAAGTGGCAATGTAGGAGTGTTGCTGCTTCTGCTGGAGGTCTCTTCAATTTCCCCTGAGACCATTAGGATGCTGCCACCAGAGTTAGCTGTTTGCAACAGTTCCACAGCATTAGTGACTTGCTCTAGCCCTCTGGCAGCGTCTTGGCTGCAGGAAGTCATCTGCATGGTGATGCTGTGACGTGTAAGGTTACTTGTTGTTGTACAGAGGAGGTTCACAGTCTTAGTATAACTGTGCATACGTGCATGGGCACATTGTGCAGCCCTGTTTATGGCACTTCAGTGTGCTCAAGTGTAGTACATAGTTTTTCACTGGCACCTGCCATTGCCTTCATGCCCTCACCCATGTGATGCTGATTTTTATTCAATGTGGTCAGCTGCCTGTTTATTTGAGCGCAGTGCCTTGTGTTGCAGGCGCTGCACTTGAAGCATGTTCTGCTCCAGTCCTGCAAATACAGTGCTCTCCTCTACATTGCCAATACTGCTCCTGGACAAGGACCTACGTGCAACATATCTGTGAGATCTTTGCTGTGGTTGCTGTTGTCCATGACTCTCACATTCCTGATTTTTCTGACTATTGTCTCTTGCATCCCCAGTGTCATCTATGTCTTCATCCCTAGGAGTCAGAGGGGGCACATGTGTACGCTTCCTACACATTATTGGTGTTGAGTTTGAGTCTTCCCTGGTTTCCCCTTCATTGGAGTAATCCACAATTTTTTGGGAGTCCTCTCCCTTAGCAGTGTCCCCTGGTGTCCTTGATTGTGCTGTGGATGTAAATGGGGACATATGAGTTTTTGTTTTGTCATGCATTATGGACTAAATAAAGTTATCAAATTTGAAGTTGTATCCATCCTGGCACTCTAATTATGCCTTCAATGCAACCCACAATCTAAGCATTTGTTTTATTACTGTCAATCACAAACTATCCTTCATCAACTGCAACTCCCATGAAGCATTTTCACGTGTTTTGTAAGGAGTGGACCAGAGTCAAATGTGTTTACTTCATATCCCTCTTTCTACACAATGTGCATGCTATGTGTAGCTGTTTAAAGATTTTTTGCCATGCATCTTACCTTGACTACTGGATGCAGGGTCGGAGCTGTCAATCTCAGCCACTCCACACACACTCTCAGGCAAGAGCATGGCCTCGACAAGCTCCTCATGGGGTGTTGGTTGTTCAGCAGTTGAAGTTCCTCCACCGGTCTTGTGTGCCTCCTTCAACCTGGCTGCCACCCTCTCCTTCGCCCTCTGGTGCATGTTGTACCATCTTTTTGCAGTTCATCAATGGTACGTTGGTAACTCCCACTTCATTTACCTTTTCTTGAATTCCCAACCATATTTTTCTTTTCCTTGACCGGTACCTTCAAGGCTTTTTTTCCAAAAAGCAGTTCATGGCTGCAACCCATTTCTTCTATTAGAACCGCCTGTTCCTTTTCAGAAAACTTGTGTTTTCTTTTTCTTTTTTCAGGCTCCATGCCCTGCTGTGGCCTCTGTGACTCCATTGTAGAGCTAGCAATGCTGAGCAGCCTCCAAACACACTCCTAACTGCCACTGGGTGTGGCTCAGGCAAGCAGGTGCAGCTAATCACTCCCACTTCCTAGTTGGGATGTCATCAAGCTGCACCTGTTTTGCAGATTCCCGGATTTGCGATTTCTTAATTTGCGAATTTCACTATTAAGGAATCGCAAAACAGGATTCTGCGTTTTTTTGCGATATTTAAGAAATCGCAAAAAAATTGCGTTTAATTACATACATCCCGTTTTGCGAATCTTAAACTGCGAATCGCAAAATTTTGCAATTTGAGATTTGCAAAACTGAATCTTTATACATCAGCCCCTATGTGATAAGTTCTGTTATGCGATCGTCTAATCAAAGTTGAGAAACATTCCATTCGCCACACTTGTTTTATTGTTCCTTACAATTTTGAGTGTGCATAAAATAATTTACCTTTGTGGCATATTGGTTACATGCTGAAGTATAAACTAGAGGAACATGCAAGAATCCTAGAACTTTGGCTGTGTTTCCATGGCTACGGTATGCGTCTTTTTGACGTGCAGGCATGTCTTACAATACAATTCATAGCACTGAAAGATTTGAATCTTCTTGCATGGATTATATATTCTTCATAGCTCTGCTAATTTTGGGGAATTTTTTAATACTTTATATTCACTGAGAATTTCTTAGCATCTAGTATGAGACGTGGTATGTGTCGGAGATGGGTAGTCTGTTTTCCATTTCCAGGGTGAGCAGTGCTATTTTACATGCCCTTTGGCATTTCAAACGAAATGTGATGCTATTCCGATGTGAATCTATTCTCCGGTAAATCATTAGTAATCCACCACTTATACATTTGAACAGAAGGGACTATTTGAGATGATTGATTCAATATTTGTTTACTGTAAAGAAACTTTGCAAGAAACTGATGGGGCTATTGCCGACTTGTGAATAAAGAGGATCCTTGCAAGAAATTGATGCAGCACATTTCTGATTTATGAAATAAAAGCACAGTTTGTTTAGCCCCACCCTTTGAACCCTACATTTGGCCACCTGCTGTTATATGGAAATTGTTGTTCTTTGGTAAGTTTTACCATGGGAGCTCTAACTTAACTCAATTCGGCTACCTTAATGTATATTTTTTTGGAATTGTATGTCTTATTTTAGGAGTTGACTACCCTGATTTATTCATGTGGAGACATAAATATAGATATTGGATATGACTTTCCAAAGTGATTTGAAATCTTTCTTGCTGCTAACGGGTTTGCATGTACTTGCCCATGGGTGTTTTGGATATAACGGGGATATGGGTATCCGCAGTTTTTAATCTGTTACATGTTTTTTTTCTTTTTCACTTCAGGGTATATTTTGTTTAAGGTTTGGTTACTAGTGTAGCTATAGATGTGCCCCCTGAGTTTTTCTAACTGGTTCATGTTGTGACTCCTACACAGGAATGTAGACACTGAGGTGCAGTTGATGGTTTTCTAAGCAGCTGTTTTTTCAGCCCTGTATGGTTCCCCATCTGTTATCCCTTCCAGTGTTAACCATATAATAAACTAATGTGCTCTGTGTTAATGTCCTAGGTACCCTCCTATGTATTGATATACATGATTTTTACTTTCAGATTGTGTAGGAAGGTGGATATCTGACTATGGTTGCCCCCAACGTTTTTGCCTGGTGTTTAGCTGGTTATTCAACTCAGTTGACCTGGGGCCCTGCTATTCAGGACCCCAGGCCCACTGCTCTCTCTGTAAAATGGACTCTATGTACTATAGGTACATATCTAATTGGATACCGAGTCACCTTATCAGCCCCTGTACAGTGTACCTTAGGTACCCAGGGCATAGGAGCCCCGAGGGCCTACCAGGGGCTGCAGCATGTATTATGCCACCCCTGGCTGGCCATCCAAATCTAACACAACTGGCTGATCAATCCGCTGGGGCAAGGTGGTGTAAACACCCTTTGCTTTAGATATAGTATCTCTATATCTAACCCTAAAATGGACACATATACTCCTATAAGTCACTCCTATGGCAGGCCTTAACAATCCTGGAGGCAGAGTGCTTGGAATTATGTGAGATAGCGCTCTGGCATGAGCTGAGCCTGTCTGCAGCTTTTGGAACCAAGTCCTTTAGCTGTTTCCATGATAACGCTATACCATATACTCTTACATGCATTATAATCCTCGCGGTTATTGCTAACTTTGGCATAGCATTATCAAAACATGTCGAGTAAGGTGTCATATGAATTCGGATACTACCCCCTCGCCAATTCTGGTGACGGGGGTAGCATTCCACCATTCTAGAGGGACACGACATGTACCTAACTGTGAACCCCAGGTTAAAGTTAACCCGAGCCTCAGCATCACAAAATGAGTGCTGCCACCACAGACACAAGTCTGACCTCCTGCTGCTGCAAGTCCTTCCAGCGAGGGAGGCTTGGAGAAAGGGTTTCCTGCCTTGGGAGGTGCTAGAACCACCCCAGACAGGATTTTATGTATTGGGTAGGACAGGGCTGAAAGGAATGAGACATGCCTGGGGCACACAAGGTGTCCCCGTGCATACACCGGTCTAAACCAGTTCCTAGGGCTCTCCAGCCCCAGCTCTGGCGCAAGACCGGACAAAGGATAGGAGGTGTAACCACCCCCCTTCCTGGTCCCACCCATAGGAGGGACCTAGTCGTAATACAGCCCCCTTTAGCAGGATAAAGGTAGGAGCTGGTCCCACTCCGAGTTAGATTAATCCTGAACTGAAACTCTACAAGAAGAAACTCTGGACTTCGACTTTCTGCCAAGAAGACTGAAGAAATCTCCCTTGTGGGCAAGGAGTGTCCACCCTGCACAAGCAGGCACCATCAGCGTCCAGCAGCTTCCCTTCGTTGTCTTCCCTCGAGGATCCAGACTTCAGAACCTGACGAGACCTGGATTCCCAGACCTATCCGACCTCTACCTGCATCTGCAGCACAGCTGAGATCCGTGGGGACGACGAGACACGTGGGACTGGCCATCTTAGAAGAAGCAGCACTTCACTCCAGCACAACTTCTGAGGTAACCTCTACTAAGTGCTTTGGGGACTGAGAAGCCCCGACCCCGAGCAGCTCCTGCACCGAAGACCAGCCCTCCAGCATCCACGAGATCTCCATGGGGCCCTTCTGCATGTTTGCTGCTCGACGCGTTGTCTGGTCACTTGCCAGCAGGCTAGTGACCTCCTAGACGACGAACCTTGAAATCCAATCTGCTGGTCTGGTTGCTCCAGATTGGCCCCTGCTTCCCTGCAAAGGAGAAGCACCCCGGACCCTCCTGGTCCACTTCAGGCGCCGTTTCCACTCACTGCGTGGGTTGCCTTTGCCAAGGCCTGTTGACTCCAAATCCAGATCCGACACCGCCGACAGCGAAAGCCTGTGTGGTACAGCTTGTGCCTCCATCCTGGTCATCGAAGACACCACCTGGTCCGCGTGGCTGCAGAGACAAGCATCCACTCTTCACCTGATCGCTACGTTGACATCTGGTTCCACTCCTGGTTCCACTCCAGTCACTGGCTAGTGACTTTGAACATTGTCCCCTCTGCTTTCAGGTTCTCCTCTTCACTGATCCACTCTTGGATCACACCGGACATCTTCCTCCTTGTCGCCTGCAGCACATTTTCTTCCAGGCTCCGTAGACTTCAACGCCGGAACCCGACACAACTTTGCACCTATGCACCCGCAGCCTGTGGGTGAGCTAATAAGAGCATTTCAGTGCTCAAGGGTAGATTGACTCTCCTAGTGTCCAGTTCCACAGTCGTTTTAGTCCTAACTAGTCGGGATGGTCCGTACTCACCTTTTACTTGAACTGTACTGTCCATAGATGTTGTTACGCATCTCGCATGTGAGTTCACACTCTGCACACGCGTTCCGTGGGCCTCCTATTACTTACCTAAGGTTAGGGTAGTGTTGTCCCAGCGATCCTACAGCCTCTGGACAGCTCCATTCCTTCTGTCGACTTTCACATTCCACTTACTTAGTATATGGTTTGTTGCGCCCCTAGGGCAACATTGTAATTGTGCAACTTAAACTTATTTTTCTTAAGAGTCTTGTCATGTGCTTAGCCCTCTGATCTCATAAAGAGTTCAGAGGTGTTTGTTAGTTAATAAATATCTTGTTTATTTTCATAACTACTGTGTGGTGTCCTTTCATTTGGTATTCAAGGGGTTATATGTGGTAAAACAGCTGGCTTCACATGCCAAAAGAGTTTAGCCTAAGACTGCTTTGTCCATGCTACCATTAGGATAGCTGGTTTATACGGTTGACTTACAATCAATCATCATAAGGGTTGCTTGGACTGATACAAGGTGATCACTAGAACTAGTGAGTATCATATATCAGGCCAACTTCTCACATTGATGTGCAGCGTTTGGGATTTGAGCTTGCTGTTGTTTTTACCAAATATATCTTGAGATATCATTTGAAAGATCACATAAGGTCCCATAGGTACATATAACAAAGCTTAGAAATACTCTGAGTTCTACTGAACCAGCTGTTGTAGTAGAAAGGGAGTAGCACACCCTGACTACAACTCTTAGCACGGGATCAGTAGGAAAACCCATAGTGTAGGTAAGTGCACCACTTACACCTCGCTAGAAAGCATGTCTACCACAGGAGAGAACACAGTGGCTCCCCTGGTGGCAGTTGACCCTCCACAGGTCATTTCAAGATATGCAGTCCTTAGCTTCCAGGTGATGAGACAAGTGTGTACCTCCAGGAAACTAAAATAGGGTTCAAACCTTGCCATTCCTTTTCTGATAGGTCTCTTAGAGACATATGATGCAAGAAAGGCTTCTAATCCAGGCCCATCTGATCTTACAGAAGAAAACATATCCCCAGTGAAGGAGGACTCTAATCTCTCTGAGACTGACGAAGTAGAGGAAGATGGAGACTCATCTGATGAAGAGGTAGACAAGGGTCAGGTTAGAGTCAGCAGACTTACCAGGGCCAACTTAAGCCTACATGAGAATGGAACTGGGGGAGCCCAAGACCCATCCTCAAGCAGGCCTAACCTTGGTAATAGACAAGTTAGGTCTCACTCCAGAGGGTCTAACAGATCTATTCACACCCATGTCTCTCTGGCATCTTCTCAGAGAGGGATGACATCCCCTCAAAGAAAGAAAATATTTTGCTTACTCTTAAGCAATTTCCTGTGGATACCTTTCATTTCTTTTGTGCTAAATTCTTTTTCGTTAAATTGTTTACGTTGTTGCTTATGAATTGGCTCCCAAAACATTGTTGCAGTATTATTATTTAATTTCTCTGGTGGGTATATCAATATTTTCTAAAGCTTCATTAATTCAGAAGCATGCTTTTCTTTTCATGAATATTTTAAGTTTACACACTACTGGATAATCACCAGGAGAAGGAGTATATTTCTGTCTTAACCCCGCAGCGCTAAGGGGGCGGGGGGTGGGGGGCCGCGCGGCGCGCCCATACTGGTGATGGAACCGCTCCGTCACCAGCCGCGGTCGCGCTCTGCTCATGACTGAACGGTTCAGTCACAGCCCCGCCTGCTTAATGGAACGCTCAGCGCAGGCACGGAATCCGCGCCGCGCAGGCGTGCCGAGCGGGCAGTGACGGAACCGCTCTGTCATCAGCACAGCGCGACCGCGGCTGATGATGGAGCGGTTCCGTCACCAGCAGGGGAGGGGTTAAACAATTATGTTTCCATACACAAAAAGGGTCTGCATTAAGTTCAGTGTCATTGACATCTAAAATACATAATCATTGTAACGTTTTCACACATGATACACAAACATAAGCCATACCCTCTTTAAACACTATTGAGCCAATGTTAATTAATTAACAATCCAAGCTTAAACTTTGAGAATTTCTTATTGTGACAGCATAAGCTAAATATAAAGGAAACTGTTCTCTTCAAATTTATGTCTTTAATTAATACAAATCTTGCTGTTGCTCTAACAATGTGTTTTAGGTCCTTAATATTAGCAAATTTGACAGTAACAAATTCAATCTCAGCATTACTTTTATATTGTATTAACCTTGCTATATGTCCCATTGCTCCATTGATAAGAGATTGTTCTAATTCCAAATTGAAATGATAAAATAACACAACTATTTTTGCACAGAAATAGGTATTTTTCTAATCCAGCTGTTCATGAAACAGATTTCCCCATGTTTAATAATTTCGAAGATAATACTTTTGTTATTAAAATATTTGCTCCATGTATTTCAAAGAAACCTTTGCAAGATAAATATATATTTTTTTCATTTTCCATAGATAACATTTCCATATTAAAATCATTGCATTCTTTTAGGGTTGTCATCAAACTATAGTTAGTGTCTTTAGAAGAACACAATGCATACCTTCTCTTGGAGTTTTCAAATGTGGAAATGAAGTGGAAATGATTCTTATCAGATGGATTTTTTGGGAACTTTCTGTAACAATTCCCAGCCCAATACCTTTCAAAATTTAGCTATATTATTCATCATCTGGTTGTCTCATATTTTGAGAAAGTTCACTATAAGAAAAATGTGACCAAATATTACCCATACACCCAAAGGACTATCTAGCTTCTGCAGCTGTCACAGTTTAAACAATCGGATCCACTTTATTTGGAGTGAGTTTAACACCAAAGGGATTATCATGTGCTATGTTCAGTATTCATATCACACATAGGGGAACAAAATATTTGATTAAGTTGAAAACCATAGTAACCTTGTCTATAATCAAAATGTGTAGTTTCTTCAGAACTCAATGACGTTTTTGAGAGATATCACCATTTAATTTGAAGTATTTCAATGTATTATTATGTTCCACTGATAGTAATAGTAAATATTCAACAAGACTGGGTAGCCAGGCTATATAGGGCTCTCACCGAATGTCTTGCACCCAATAGTACACAATTAATATAAATATATTAAAACATAACTCCCAAAAATAGAGGTAAATGTAATCATAAACAAAAAGGAAGTTCCTGAGCACTCAAATAGTCAGTCATCAAATTTCTGAAAGTGAAAAAGCCTTTTATTGTTCGATTACTTAAAATCATTACAATATACTAGCAATATAAAAGGATTATAAAAAAGAAAAATAAATAATTCCCTGCCTGTTACTACTACCTAGTAGAGCAATAAAACCTTAAAAACAGTATCACATTCTGGATATTCAGTTTGAATGCAAAGTGCTTTAGTTTTAGACGATAGGTATGTCCGCGGCTCCCATACTTCAGAGCCGACTGTTTTCTTTATGAGGCTCTATTTTCGTGGACAGTGCGGCTCGAATAAGTTCTATGAATTTCCCCAGCCGTGCAGCTGTTTGAGTTGAGATCGAAGAGTCCGAGACTTTGCTGCATCGTGTGAGGCCCTGAGCTCTGCAGATTGGAGTGACCAAACAAAGCCTCTCACTAGCTAACTTTGGACAGCAGCACAGCAGATGGAGCCAGGATTCCTGATGGTAATTGCAAAGTCTACATGCAGCTGAGTTATCTGGTCGGGCCCAGCTTTGGTTAAAATCCACAATGGGCAATACGAGAACCCTCATGTAAGTGATATTTTTTCGTGTTTGGACAGATAGTGCTTGCTCGAGATAAGGCTGTGGTTTTTCCACTATATAGGATGCGTCCAGTGAAGAGAGATTTAGTTGGTGATGTAAACTTTCCAGGTCTCTTGCGTGTGATATATTCTTGACCTGTCTGTTCACAGCTCTTTTCCATGCAGCTACTGGAATGTTTGAGTTGTCCAGGTTTTGCACCTCTATTTCTAACAATTTTGTGGCCACTGTCAATTGCGCATGCCATGGAGATCCACTTTCTTCAAAGATTGTTTAATTTGTGTTTTCAAGGATGTTGCTGGAGCTCGCAGGGTACTAATATAGTATTTTAGAATGTCGCCAAGGCAGGAAATATCTGGGCGAGTTAGACCCAGCTCCAGCCTTAGTCTAGCTCTCCTGGCCTTCAAATTTCTGAAGTCTTGATGATTCAAGCATTCTTTTATTCCATCTATATCTCGGGGTCTCTGATACATTGATATACAGACAGACAGACGTTTTACATAAAACATTGGTACTATGTGACTGCATTCAGTAGGCTGAGAATATGTTTGGAGTACTGATTTTAGGATGGGAGGTTCTTTAGATAAGTCCCCAAGAAAACATCTTCATAATGTTCAAGTCTCTCTGCGGGTCCACCTATTTCAGTGATAGCCCCCAATTAGTCATATTCTGACTGAAACAGGCACAACCGAATTTGACCCGGCTAGGATTAATGGACTTTTTCAGAGGTATTACAAAATGCTGTATACTGTCCCCTAGTGAAGGAAGTGGCCCGATTAGAGTCACCCGGGTAACTAATGACCACCTCTCAGCCTTCTATACCAAATGAAGAGTCAATCAGACAGTAGAGAAGTCAAACCAACAACTGTTTATTCAGGTACACTCAGAGTTGAACCCAGTATGCCCAATCACTAGGAGTGCTGCAGAGCGACTGAAATTGACTAGCATAAAGATACATTATGTACATTTCCTAACTGGGCTAGAATAGAACACTCCTATAATGGAATTTTCCAGGCAGGTGCTGCAAGGTAATGAAATACAGTTAATAAGTATTGATTCTGAGGCCAGGCACACACTATATAGTAATCAAGGTCGCACTGCCCGTGCCTGCCACTAGACTAGTGGGAGAAGGCCTTATCTATTCGGAAAGGTATGCACTAATAAAGGCAGTGTATTCATTAGTGAAGCAAACTTCGGCCTTCTATTTCTGAGAAAAGGCAACTCAGCGGATGCCTTTTCTCAGAAATAGCAAAGGGTCAGTTTCAATCAAGATTCAAAATGGCGCCCAAATTGAAAATGGTTCCTCAAATGCTAAATTACATATGATAATACATTAACAAAATAATTTCTATTCTAACACTGGAAGGCGCCCTAAGCAGAGCTTGGGGCGTTCCTGGCCCAGATGTGCCTCTACACTGTAGACAAACATATTGCGGAAGAGCTGGTTAGCCTTGTAACAATACAAGAGGTGCGAGAGGACATTGCTTTGATGGCTGGTGTCAAAACACCGGCCCCAGACGGCCTCCCAGCAGAGTTTTATATGAAGAACTTAGCCAGGCTGGCCCCCATCTGGTGACTATGTATACTGTGGCTCTAAGGTTAGGGCACTTGCCAGATTCTACACTAAATGCAATAGTGACCCTTTCCCCAAGACATCCGGTCCCTACGCTTGGGTGAAAGACTCAGACCCCTGTCCATGCTCAACACTGATTTTAAGATACTAAGTCAAATCCTAGTGCTTAGACTGCTCCCGCATATGCAACAGTTGATTCTGCCCTATCAGAACGGGTTCATTCCCTCCCGCAATACCTCACATAATCTGCGCAGACTATTCAGAACTATATCACTCAGAAGCGAGATCTCTCTTACCGACTGCCTTTCCACCGGTTGACCTGGAAAAGGCATTTGATGTGGTGAGCTGGGCCTAATTACTTGAGGTTATGCACAGGCTGGGGTTAGGGGTGAGATGGGTGAAGTGGGTAAGACTGTTGTATACCCACCCCACAGCATGGATTAAGACGGGCAAAAATATCTCCCCTCAGAGTGCAATAACACACAGCACCCACCAAGGATGCTCCCATCTCCTCTCCAGTTCGCATTGGTGGGAGAACCCTTAGCCATGCTTTTTCACCAGGGAGGAGATGGCCTGGGATTGACAATGAGCGGTAGAACTCATATCATCTCTTTAAAGGCGGACGATCTATTGATCTATTTGGGCAATGCCGAGAGAGGAGCGGGCTCCTGGATGCTTTCAGGACGCTGTCGGTCCTCAGGGTCAACAGGAGAAAAACATACCTTTTTCCAGTGGCCAGACCCTTGCATAGACCACAGGAGATCTCTGTTGCCCTCAACTGGGCCTACAACATATTTAAATACTTGGCTATTTGAATCTTTAACTCACTGGATGATTTGAAGGAGGGCAGTTTATGACTCTCTGATCACTCTGATGCAATGTTACTTTCTGGAGCTCTCTGTGGCTTCCTATATTGGCCAGAGTTTCTCTGACTAAGATGTTCATGCTCCAGCCTCTTATATTTCTTTGATAACTTACCAGTGTTAATGGTCGTTGTTTGGTTTCACCTATTTGATGCCCTAGTAACTGGTGGGCGGAATTTGCATAGTCGAGCCACGCAAAGCTCCGCGAAACGGTAAAAAATTCTCCTCGATCATGCAGAGTTCAGCGAACAAGCAGAATTGCTTGTTAAGCCTGTATGCAATGCTTTTTTCCACGGGGGGAAATATCTCGCAAACATGCATTTTGAAAGCGCAAACAAGCAAAAAAATCCGCTTAGCCCTAGTGCCAGATCTTATCTGAGGGGGATGGGAAACGGAGAGTGTCATTCTAAATCCTAAGGTGCCCCATGATGGAGGGGAGGCTGGGGGTATTGGACTGTGAATTTTACCAACTGGCTGCACAGCTGCATTGGGTGGCTCAATGGTTGGAGGGAGCAAAACCAAGATGGTGCTTTCCTGATGGACCAACGTTGTTGCCCTTTCCCTCGGGAAAGGGTCGCTACCTGTAGACTCTCATACAGCGAAAGAATTGTTTTTCCACAAAAATTCAAACAAATTTTGAGGGGTTCAAGATTACTTTCTTTTTCAAAGTATTATTTCTTTTTTTCAATTTTTCAAAATGTTCTTTTTTCCATAATTACAATAAATCCTACATTTGAAGGTTTTTTGTAGGTATTGGTTTCATAACCACATGAAATTTCATGACCCGAAAAACAAACAGGTAGTAGTGTTCCCAACAGGGAAATGTCTGTACATTCATTAGGTAATCAAAATTTTTGTTTTAGAAATATAGAAAAACGTGGAAATACACAAATTGAGCTCAAAGTATTAAACCTGGGTGCTAATTATCCTAAACACCGACTACCTAGAGGTGTTAATAGCACACCTAGATGTGTCACAAATCCAACCCAAAAACTAGGGTTTTACTACAGCACACAAATTGTCATATATTTAGTCATTTACAAGTATATCTCATCTGTGGGTATGATTAACCCCAAATACTCTACTCATAGACAGTATCAACACTATTAATCCAGGAATTGGAATCCAAGACAATGAATCTTCTTGTTTCTCAGTAGCCTTTATTTAAAAAATTCCAATTAATTCATATAAAACTCCCAGCACACGACTTGCAGACACGTGTTTTGTCTTTTTCAAAGACTTTTTCAAGGCTGGAATGTCAAGACATATGCTAATAAATACACTACATACATGTATACATTAACATGACAACAGATAATACTATATACATGTTATATTAATAAACAGTGAAAAAGTCATAAAAAACAGCATATGTGAGAGTGCAGAGAAGACCCCAGTTAAGTTTTCTAGTGTTTCAAAGAGAGGTACATCGATTATAAACTGAGTAATCGAAGAGATAAAAACAGGATAAGAATATAAACCCAAACGAGCCAAAAGAGAGTACACCCCCGAATGAGTGTGGGTACCATAAACAAACATATAACCTACCATACACGTAGCTATCATAAATGTAAAGACCGTGAAGAGACCAAGCCTACTCACGCTTGTACTGGAAAAGTTCGAAATCGCCAACTTGTTACTAACGATCTCATAGGTGAGTTCTAAAAAATATATGTATATGAGATTATAGTGATGAAATCACACATACTGACAAATAATGCCAAATAACTTTTCTTTCGCACATATCCCCAACACAAGTTTAATTGCCCCCTTGTTCCAGTATCCTAATAAATAGTACAATTACAGGTCAGCCTCAGTAGTTAGTGATGTTCAGACCCTCTATCAACAAAATAACGTTCTGGAATACTACTAATATATACTACCAGAGTCGATCTGCACAATATACCCACTTTTTATCCGCCCAGTTATGATCAATCGGATGACTCCTATATCCATTGTGGGAGTCCCTTTAGAGGATAGCGGTATGATGAGAACTAATTAAGCACAGTAAACTTACCCAAAGTATATATAAAACTCTAATCTTGATAAATGCCAGCGATCTTAATGCAGTCTGGTAGTGAACAATGTAATTTGGTTGCCTAGGAGAGAACAAAATGGCTAGTGTCAAAGTATCATTCTATTAGTATGCCACATTCCTACTAGTGTAGACCCATAGATCCTAGTACACTCACCCATGAACTTAATTAATGTTTTTAAATGCGGGACAACTTTAGCGATCCGTGTAAAAGAACTCAATGCACCACCTTCTCTTATTTCGAAGTGGCAATATTAATATCACCTGAATCAATTAAAAGACAACATATAAGAACAGCAATCTACCAAAAAAGTATCTAAGCATTGGCATCCTCCCACTCGATTGTTTCACTCACCATATGAGATCAATACATCTTATACAGGCTCAAAAATATCCCCTGTACTGAGTCCTACACCATCCGTGGGTCAACCTTGGTAAGTTGAAACCTGAAATTAGATCATAAATATGTAGCCCAATATCAGTCTCTAAATTAGTTTCACACAGACTAAGACTCATGTATACGTATAGCGGACAAAACCACTGCTCTTCTGCTATTAGCTCACCATAAACAATCTCATGCAGGTGATAAAAATATCCCCTGTACTGCGTCCTACACCATCCGTGGGTCCACCTTGGTAAGTTGAAACCTGAAATTTGATCATAAACATATAGCCACTACTGTCCTGCTATTAGCTCACCTTAAATAAATAAATAAAGTGTCGCCGACACAGAAATTGCGTATCGTCCCTTCCGTACCAAGTATGGAGTATGAACCCCATAGTGTGGTTTAAATTCAAATGAGATTCCCGCCTCCAGTGGTCACATGACTCATTCGTCATTGTAAATACCAATCGTATCTCCTCCACCCTCGCGTGTAGCTCGGCGGCCATATTGATCTCCCCACACTGCCATAGATAAACAACGATAAATGCATTTCCAGCGTAAACAATTAAGAGCCAATTCTTAGTATGACCTAAAATACATTCTTGCCCTTTCCCTCGGAATAGGGTACCTATAGACTCTCATACAGCGAAAGAATCGATTTTCCACATAAATTCAACCAAATGTTGAGGTGTTCAAGATGACTTTATTTTTCAAAATATTTTTTCTTTTTTAAAATTTTTCAAAATGTTCTTTTTTCCATAATTACAATAAATCCTACATTTGAAGGTTTTTTGTAGGTATTGGTTTCATAACTACATGACATTTTGTATCTTAGTATTCTATTAATCCTTCACAGAGTTCATATTGCCCCTATGCATTTCGGGACTGGCCCTTCATCAGGGGATCTTCCCTATGTAATTTCATGCGAACTCATCTCTGTTTCCTCAGATATACATGCTGGTGGTAGCGACCCTATCCCAAGGGAAAGGGCAACAACGTTGGTCCATAGAACAGTTTTCGCCACGCCATGGGTACAACAGAGTATAGAGATAAAACAGGATCATAACATGAGTTAGACGGAGTCACCTACTACATCGCTTTCCTGATGGAGCCAAACCAGCGCCCTCACCTCCTGCTGGCAAAACTCCTAAATCAGACAACTAAGGTCCCATATAACTTGACGCTGCAAATCACGGCTCTGCAGTGCTGGAAATGCTGCATGACAGAATTACCAGACGTCCCAAGATACTCCCTGGAACTATCACTGGTGGTGCTGCCATACCGGGAGCCGCAGTCGATCCTTGGGGCTAAGAAATTGACATTCTCTTAGGAGGCAGGTGTGGAGACGTTAGGGGATGCTACCAGGACAAAATCTTACTCCCTTTTGTGGAACTGGTTGACGGGTACAGACTTTTGCCGGGGCAGTTCCTCACATGTGAGGTCTGGGTGCAAATGTTTGGATGACTGTGGAGTGCGAGCAGGGAAGAGCCAGAAACCAATGCTGTGCTGCACTCCCTGGTCAAACAAGGAACAGATGGCCACCAAAATAAATGTTTTTATCCGTCACTGATAGAGGTAACCTTGGCCTCACTGTTGAAGCTGAAGGGTAAATGGGAGAGACTCCTGGACATAGAATTCACTGACACCAAATGGAGTAGAGTGCTAGAATCACCTAAGAAAATCTCTTTTAATACTCAACTAAAATATATCCAATTTAATTTCATCAATATGTCCTATGTGCCCCCTCACCGTCTTTTTGCTGCCTTTGGAGGGAACTGAGAGGCTTCCCGAGATGCACCCAGTTAGACGCAGACTTCTTCCACATGACTTGGGGTTGTGAGAAACTACACAACTTTTGACAATCAGTGCTGCCCAAGATTAATGCCAATCTGGGACGTGCACTCAACTTAACAGTTAAGGTTTGCGTGCTTGGAGTATTCCCCCAACCACCTAACCGTAAGGTGGGGAAAAGGTTTAGAGACTTGGCCTTGTGCTGGCCAGGAGACAAATTTCGGTGACGTGGAAATTTACTACATGGCTACAGATTGGACCCAAGAGGTGACTAAATGGGTGGGATCTGTGGGTAGTGCGCTGTAAAGAGTTAAAGGATCCACACCAGCATTTAATTGCAGACCTCTGGTAAGATGCTCTATTGGCTTTGGAACACCTGAGTCATTCCAATAGACGACGGTAGTGGGACTTCTACAGATATTGAGAATAATGGGGATAGAACTAGGTGGAACATGGTAGAATTGAAGGGCGACTGTGTTTCCCTCCGCACTTCCCCCTCATGTGAGATGACAATGAGCACACAATTTCATTAGGCGCGGCCACAGGTCGGGCCCGCCTTGACTTAAAACTGCTCCACTATGTTCACCACCCATAAAATGCATCTTGAATACCTCTTTGCACCTCTACCCTGCACTAGTTGAGTTCTTTAGTGTATGTACAATTAGTTTTATATATGTTATGCTCTTTCATACAAGATTATTAGATGACAATACAAGACTTCCCCTCCAACCGTAATGACCCCAGAGTAGAGGAGACCATAACATATTACGGAAAAATATCATTGAGGACACACAAGTTGAGGTAACTAGCAGGTCTATTGAGTAAAGTGGGTAGTATGTATTAGCCACTAAGCAGACCTCTTGTATTCCCACATTGGAAGATACCTGCAAGCACTAATACTGTTGGTTATTGTACCCATAATCTGTCCTCCAGGTTTCAAAAAGATGTAATAATAAATGTAAATGGCTCATTCTGCAATGCAATGTACGTTAACAAAATGCCATTAAATATATATTTTTTTTAAATGTGGGGTGCCCGGCTCCCCTGTAGCCTTGGGGACCTCTGCCACCCTGGGGTAAAATCAAACAACAGAAGGGGGCCATGCGGCCCCGCTCCTGGAGCCATACATGGCCCTGGGGCCTGGCCCACATCAGGGCCGGATTCTGCTATGTCCTGTGATGCGCAGTCCAGGACACAGCTGTTTTCTATGACTTGGCGGGACCTTTACCACTCCCGTCAAACTGTAGCAAACTGTTCTCCACTTTTAGCAAGCAAGAGTATTTTGCTCTTGCTTTCTCAAAGCGAAGAACAATGGCTTTGACAGAGAGAGAGCTAAATGTTAGCAACTTCTTCTCTGTCAAAGCAATGCCAGCTCAGGCAGGAGGCAGGGAGGCAATAGGGAATGCCTAGGCCTTGAGGCTCCCCTGCGGTCCCCGAAACTACAAAAGTGGGAGCTCTTGGTGGGACCAGATCAACCACACTAGAGGCCGTGCCCCGGGTAGTAAGGTCCCCAGGTCTGAAATCGTCCCGGGAGGGTGGCTGTACAGCTCTCCTGTCCTTATTTATTTAATTGATTTACAGGCCCCAGGGAATTGGGTTGCTGGGCCGTAATCGGCCAAGGAGGAGGGCAGCTCTGCCCCCTCCCTTTAAATGTATAAATAAAAAATTAAAAGCCGGGTCCCGGGGCATTGGTTCCCTGTGGCTGAATTCGGCCTGTATGGGGTACCTCTTAGCATCCCTCCTTTTGAGTTAATATCATAAATGTTTTATAATAGTCTGTGTCACAGGGGATGGGGTTTCCTGGTCCAAAATTGGCCCAGGTAAAGGGGCCTCAAGGCACCCACCTTAAATACATTGTAAAAAAAATGTTTTAAAGACCAGCAAGTCACCAGAGGCGTCATCCCCTTCATCCACCACTCTGCAAACACGCCTCCAGATGTCAATGTCATTTGAGATGTGACTGACCATGTCATGAGTGATGTAATATGTGATGTCAACAGCAGTGAATTGCAGGGGGGTGAGTTATAGTTAGCTCAACTAACTATAGAAGCCGAATTTCTCTGGTTTTGTATGAGTGAAATTTCCAACAGACTATAAAGTCTAAGAAAGCTGTGTTTTTTTCAGTGAATTTCTCAGGTTTTTTAAATGCTAATTTCTAACTATAACGTCCCTGAAACCTATGGTTTTTTAAGGGGATTTCGAAGGTTTTTAAATGCTAATTTCTAACTATAACGTCCCTAAAACCTATGATTTTTTCGGTGAATTTTTAAGGTTTTTAAATGCTAATTGCTAAGTATAACGTAGTAGTCGTGTTTGCAGATTGGTACTGAAACTGGACTGGGCCTCCGACCAGTGTTCAGGAACTCTACTGGGTAAACTTTACAGGAGGTACCAGGAGGGCTACTTGGCCCCCAAAGTCCTTTATGAGTAAAGTGGACTTCATCCCCCAACCAGTACTGTGACAGGGGGCGCGTTTGCAGAGTGGTGGAGAAAGGGGATCAAGGCCTCTGAAGACCTTTTAGCAATCCCACTGTGTGGGACTGACTGGAGGTAAAAGGAGGGGTAGTTGGCCCCCAAAGACAACCTTGGGGGCCAACTACCCCTCCTATTACCTCCAGTAAGTCCCCCACAGCAGGATTGGGAAGTTCTCATAGCAGGTATCACCTCCTTTGCTGACCACTCTACAAACACACTCCCTAACGTGCTGTGTGATGGGGACTAAAGTCTGCTTTGCTGCTGGGGTTCTTTAGGGTCCAACTAGCCTACCAGATACCTCAAGTATGCCCCAGATAGTGGGACTGCTGAGAGGTGGAAAGAGGCAACACCCTCTTTCTCCACTACTCTGCAAATACACCTCCTGGCACGCTCTTGGTTGGCAGGATGAAGTCCCCTTGCCTCCTGAGGGTTCCCGTGAGCCAACTAGCCCTCCAGGTATCTCTAGTTATCTCCACACAGCTGGATTGCTGATAGTGGTCCGAGGCCATGCCCCATTTTTATACCACTCAGCAAAGACGTGCCCTGGCGCACTGCTGCTTGGGGGATGAAGCCCACTTTTGTCCTGAGGTTGTCAGGACACAAGAGGACCTCTTCTCCCCGCCAGCAGTGCGCCAAGAGGTGCATTTGCAGGGTGGTGTAAAAAGGGGTGTGGGATCGGACTACCTCTCAGCAATTCCACTGTGTGGGGTTTACTGGAGGTACCTGGTGGGCTAGTTGGCCACTAAGGACCCTTAGGAATCAAGGGGACTTAATCCCCCAACCCAAAAATTGGCAGGAGGTGCATATGCAGAGTGGTACAGGGAGGGTAGGGACCTCCGGTGAGATACCAGTTTCTCAGTGTTTTATTTTTGGCAGAGGGGCTGTGTGCCCCCCTTCTTCTAATAATTTTGGGCCTTGGGGCCCATGTAGCCCTCCTTCCCAGAACCTCTTTTGGCCCCAGGGACCCAATACCCCGGGACCTGGCCTCATGTTGGGGACCGTGGGTGGAGACCTAATGCCCCTGGGGTCCCGGCTGGCTCCAAGTCTCCTGCGGGAGCTAGCATTGCTTTTGGACATGTTTGCATCTCCCTTTGCCCAAAGAAAATCTGCTTTGCTTCATTGAGGCAAGAGCAGTTCCATGAAGCAAAGCAGAAGTTTGCACTGGCTATGCGGGAGCAGTGCTCCCGCCCTGCCATTGCAAACTACAATATCTCGGGGAAGGCACTCCTGTACATTGCTGGAGCTGGCCCTGGGGGGTGGTGGTCGCCACGGCCAAGGAGGGCTTCTGGAGTGGGGCAGCACAGCCCCCTCCCAACTTATTTAAAGCCCTATGGAGGTGGTAGTCCCCATTGGCTGGGGTCCACAACCGACCCCCATCTATACTATTATAAAGAGAGAACACAAACCTTTTGGCAAGGTAAACTCGGGAACCACAGCGCCAATCCACACACCCAATACATTGTTGAAATCCTCAGGGTGTGCAGATGGACATAGGCTATAGAAAATTTAAAAAAAACATACATTTAAAAATATAACTTAAAAAAAAAGTAGTGCCCTGAAAGTAGCGCCGGCCACGACGCCGCGCAAGCAGCGATGTAGCGCTGGCCGCAACGTACATGACGACAAGAAGGAGCGGCGGTGAAGTGAGGAGCGCAGGGAGGAGCAGCAGCTCAGGTGTGTCATGACGAGGAGGAGCGGCGGTGAAGTGAGGAGCGCAGGGAGGAGCGGCGGCTCAGGTAAGTCTCTGGGACACGGGAAATGTCGGGGCAGGAGGGAGCCGGTGCGGAAGGTTGGCCATGAACAAATGCGGCTGAGGTAAGGCTCAGGCTCTGGGGGCAGCATTTCAGGCTTGCGTGCACTTCCGCCCCGGCCCCCGCCCACCACGACATTGCCCCCAGCCCCCTTCTGCCCCAGGCAACGCTGGGGCGGGCTGCTAGTATTTAAATAAAGTGTGTTCCGGGAAGGTGGTGGTTCCTGGGGCAGTGTGGGGGGGCTCAAGGTCCCCCACATTTCGTATTAGAAGAAGCCCTGGGGAGGTGTCAGTCCCAGGGGCTTGGGGGGGTCTGTGAGGCCTCCCCACCCTAAATAAAGTAAAGACCAGGGGCTTGAAACAAATGAAGAACGGGAGTCTGCGCTTAGGTTTTTCTTTTTTTTCAGAGGGAATCGTCCACCTTACGTGAATACCGCTGGAGAAAACAAATTTTGATCCCTTTTTTCTTGGCTCCCGCTTGATAAATCACCCCACAACTTTCAAGACAGGAGCTGACCCGAGCTACCCATTAGTTTGGAAAAATTTGCGAAGATTCGTCAACCGGTGCCAAAGATAATGCTAAAAAAACCTTTTTGAATAAAATCAAGGTTCTAACTATACCTACCTACTGGCGGCGGCCAGTTGGTAATATGAATATATATACACACATATCAATAAATACACATATCCCAGGCCTAAACCTTCCTTTTTCATACCTATCAGCCCTAAGTTAGGCCTTATCACCCAATAAGGATTGGTGCATGATGTTTACAAGCAAGTCCTATAGAAAATCAAGTTTTACATGTCTTGGCAGTAAAAATAAATGTGTTTTTTTTCACTATGGGAAAGCTGACTCTCCAATAGGCAAACACTGGTTTCATCTTTTAGACTCAATAAGGGCAAATTTCAGTTTGGGGAAAGCTAGAAATATAATTCAAGGTCCCTTATAAATGCAATTTAATAGTGAGGTTTGATTTTACATTAATATGGTGTTCCCTTCCTAAAACCAAAAGGGCTTTCTGCCAGTGCCCCACTGTCACATGACTACTAAGACTCTGGTGGTGAGATGTGTATTGCTCCCAGACAGTGGACAAAAGGGTCTGAGTAGGACCAAGTTTCCCTTCTTGACAGTATGATCTAAGGAACTGTACCCAGCCCATTTGAGAGCTTCAATAGATGGCAACATTATCACTGCCTGATGAAGCTCACACCTAAGTATACTTCCTTTTGATGTTCTAGTCAGGCCAGTGGAAAGAGGGAGCTGTTCAGAACTGGATTAGAAAGTTGATAGATGTTGAAGGTCAAGGAACAAGGTGGCTGGCTAACACCAGTCGTGGGATGTCAAGCACCACGGAGGGATACTGGTAATCTGGCCATGTTATGGTGAGGGATTCAGTTTCCCCTCACAAGGTGCTCAAGTAAATCAGTAATGTGCAAGTACAAGTAAGTATCCCTACCTTAAGTGGTGGCTTCGGATTTTGGAGGTAGTTGCTCCAGTGGAGAATCCAGAGTGTGGCTGATGGGCTCTGGAACCAGGCAATCTCAGGACTCTCAGTGGGTCTGGGTGTCGGCTCTCCTGTGGCACCCATGGGGTATGGTGGCCCGTGCTGGCTTCTGGGTGGGCTCTATCAGACTCAGCACAGTTGAGTACACAACTGGCTTTTGGCAGTTACTGTGAGAGGTGGAGCAGAGGGAAAGCTCTGTATCCTCAGAGAAGAGCAGGATTTCTACGCTATGATTTGATCCCAGGAGGCTCAACAGGAAGGCGTGTATGAGGAGCACAGGCAGTATATCGATATAAAAGGATGATTCCTCACAGGTACTGCTAGTCACACTTCTGCATTTAGTGGGGGTTTGAGGAGAAAGAGGCAGTGTGGGAACAGGTGTTTTTTGGCAATACTTTGAAAGTGCAGTTGAAAAGGTCTCCCCGACGGATGTACAGCCCCCACCACAAATAAGAAATAGATATCAACTAAGATCGGCACCTGAGAAGAAGGTAAAGAGCCCAAGGCCAAAAAAGCTGCCACAAAATGCAGTGGTCCCTACCAAAAAGCCATTAAAGTGCTCCAGAAGACCAAATTGCTGTAGGCCAGAAAAGATTTTGCTTTTCTCAAACCTTCACCCTCGCTTAATTTATATTTTAAAATCATGGAGCAGACCAAAACTGCTATACGGTTCCGGGAGATTATGGGACAGGGGCCCAAGATCAGGATACCTTGCCAAGGACTAGCACACCCACAATTTCCATCAGTAATCCTTTTACCCCTTTGATAAACCTGGATGATGGGGGGCAAGACACAAGAGGCCAAAGTGAAAGTCCTGATGTCATAGATGTTTCTGTTGAGGCAAGCCAGCATCCCATAGAGGCTAGACCTCAAGCCGGGGAGAGAGCAGAAGCCTCTCTGAAGAAAATAATTTTAAATTTAAGGAAGGATATCCTTAAGAAATGTAAGATTTCAGAGGTGAACCAGGAAAGTATATGGGATAAATGTGCAGTGTTAGAGGAAAAACAGGATGGTCTCCCCGAACGTTCTGCAATCTTAGAGAAGGATGTGAAAGAGCTGTCGACAATGGTGAGTCATAACTCTCAAGGCATTGATGTCCTGATGATCCAAAATAAGACCTTGCAATATAACCTGGAAAGATTGGAAAATAATTCTTGGTGAAACAATTTGAAGTTACTAAATACCCCAAAAGGGATAGAAAAGTGAGATGTGAAGCACTTTGTCTGTAAATTATCAAAAAAATGGGCTCTTGTTAGACAGGTCGGATGCAATTTTCGAAAACAAGATCCAAAGAGGGCATGGGATTCATTCAAATTAAAGTCTCCAAGGAAAATTCTTATAAACTTTCTTACCTATGCAGTTAAAGACCTGATTTTAGGCTGGGCACTGAAGGAGAAAACCCTGGTGTATGAGGATTACCCCAATCAAGTTAGGTCTGACATTGGTAAGAGAACGGCGCAGAGACAATGGTAGCTAGGCACTAGGATAAACAATCTTATTCTTCTAAGGATAGGAGGGAAGATTCCCCAATGGAAAAGGGATAGGAGGAGCATAAGGAGGGAAATTAAAAATATATCCTAATCTAGCGAGTCTGGTGTAACAGCATAACTGGTCTGGGAAAGCCCTTGCCATACAAGATTAAGCATGGTTGCTTGCAGTGAGGTGTCACAAGGTTATTAGGCAATGACTAAGGAGCAAAAAGTTAAATTTATAGCTTGGAATGAGAAAAGGTTGAAATATAGGAGAAAGCAGGTAATGGTGGCAGAGTATTTGAGAGACAGTGGTGCACACATTATAAATCTTAGGAGACCCATTTGGAGAGGAGTGAGAGTAGACACTGTTTTAGTAAGCTATGGTGGGTGCAAGACATAGTGTGTTCGGAACAGAGAGGCAGCACTAGAGTGGTTGCCTTAGTTATAAGGAAAAACTCAGGAAAAAAACTACTGAAGAATGATTCTGTTAGCTCCGGTATATGGCTGGTCAACAATTTGGGAAATCGAGACAGGCAGGTTGGGTGTGCAATTTATTACGGTCCTAATAGGGATATTCCAGATGCATTAGACAAGTTGTAATCCTGTCTCTGGAGGTAATGATTCCCATCATCCTTGGAGGTGACTTTAATATCATTTTAAATATAGATCTGGATAGAAAGTCAAAGGCTAAATACATAAGCTCCCCAAAACATCACGTAGGTTAAAAAAGATGATGCTAGAATTCAATTTATTAGACATTTGGCACAGGCGGATGGGTGCAGCTAGGGACTTTACCTTCTATAGCAAAAAGTATGGCCATCATTTGCGCCAAGACTCTTTTTTTGGTTGACCAGGCTTTAAGCAATGAAGTGGAGTCAGTTACCCATGTCTCTGTGTTACTTTTGGACCATTTTTCTGTGGTTTTCTACATAAGGATTGTAAAGAGCAGGGACAGTGAAGGTGGACTCTTAATAGAACTATACTGCTGGATGAGGAGGTGGCTGTAGGCCTGGCGGATAAGGCTTCTGATTTCTTTCATTTTAATAAAGACTCTGCTAAGGTGCAAGTAGTGTGGGATTTTAATAAGGTGTATTTAAGGGCAGTATAAAGTTTTATAATTATCAGCAAGAGGTGTGCTACACAGGAAGGGATGAGAGTCTTTTAGCAAAAATCAAAAGGAAAGAAGCAACTCTTTAGGAGGCCTCACTGGTGGGATCATTCATAGTACATATTCTTCGAAGAGAGCTGGTGGATTTGCAAGCAGAGTACAAGACTCTGCTCACAAAGAGAATCCAGGATAGATGGAAAGTCAGTAAGCTGCATAATTTCTTCTACAGGGAGAGGTGTATCAAGCTCTTAGCTTGAAAATCTAGGATAGAGAAAGCCAGAAATATGATACAGGGTTTGAACAATTTGGAGACTGGGTTGCTCTTAAGGAGGGATACAGACATGATAGCGGAGACTTTGAGGTATATGAGCAGCCTCTACAAAGAAGAACTACTGTCAGGAATGGAGTATATAGCGGCTTGGTTAAGGGAGGCAGATCTTCCGAAAATATCAATCAAGCAGAACTCTTGGGGTCGGAAATCACAGTGGAGAAGATAATAATTTAATGTAGGAAAACAAGCGGCAGGAAAGCCACAGGCCCGGATAATTATATTATATTTCTCCAGTAGAGAAATATAATGTAATTATAGAGAGGCAAATCCCCTTTCTAATGGGATTTTTTAATGCTATATGTATATAAAGGGAGAAGAGGCGATAGCATCATGGTCAAAGGCATCTGTAGTTTTAGTTTTGAAACCAGCAACAGACCCCGCTAAAATTGAATCATATTGACCAATATCACTATTATCAGATCTTTTCGGGGATAATGGCCTCAAGGGTGGCTCAAGTTATTAAGGGTATTATTCATACCGATCAGAGGGGCTTTATACCGGGGAGGCAGCTAAATGAGCTTACACATTTGATGATGGGAGCCATATATATGGCAGAAGCTCAAAAATGTCCTCTAATAGTAGTGGCTAGAGATGCAGCCAACGTTTTTGGTAGGGTCCACTGGGGTACCTTGGAGCAACCCTTAAGATCTTTGGAGTTCCTAAAAATATAATAAATTCAATACAAAATGTGTATACATCTTCCACAGTGAGAGTATTGGTAAATGGAGAGCTTTCTGGTCAGTCCAAATAACTGGAGACACAGGGCAGGGGTGCCCCTTATCACCCCTACTTTTTAACCTTCATATCGAGCCCCTAGCGCACCAGATTAGAGCAAGTTCCACCATATTCCCATTCAAATCGGCTGGATTGGAGGTTAAATTATCCCTGTATGCGGATGATATGGTAATATGTACAACAAATCAGCAGTCCGCAATACCTAGTTTGAAGGCGAGGGCTGAGGAATTTGACAAAATATCTGGGTATAAGGTTAACAAGGATAAAACCAAAGTTATGGATTGGAACCAGGGGAAGATCGGTCAGGGGCAAAATCCCAAATGAGATACTTGGGAATTTTAATAACTCAGAAATTGGAAGACATCCCATGGGTCAATTGGAAAAAAGTGAGAGAGAGGTTGAGAGACTCCTAGTAAGATGGTCTAACCTGCTACTTAATATCTATGGTAGAGTCAACCTCATTAATTTGATTATTCTCCCAAAGATAACTTTTCTTTTCAAATCTATTCACCTCACTTTTCTGAGATAAGGCATTGATAAACAAAAAGGTATGATTGGTAGCTTTATTTGGGCTGCTAAGGGATCTAGGATTGCCTGGAAAAAATTGAGGCAAAAGCTGGGGCCGGGAGGTTTGGCTTTCCCTGATCTCCAGGTGTTTTGATATGCCTTCCACTTTATGAACTTTCGTATGTTGGCCAGTAAACCTGATAGCGCCTTTATGGGTAGACTATATGAGGCAATGCTTTGCAGACTAGGGCAGAGTCACCTTTAGTTCAAGTACAGGGGCCAGGGGGGGATGCTAGCAAGCCAGCTTCAAGATGCCTGCCACGCTGTGAGGCTCTGCAAGCTGAGCAGCTAATCCGGCATTTATCCTGTTGGCTGCCAGCCCATTGCAACCCACAAAGCAGAGGAATCAACTTGGCTTGTGCTGCTGCACCTGAGGTGTTGATGCTGGCTGTGGCGGGATATCGGATCCTCTGAATTCAGATAGGAATACCTCCTGAGGCATCATGGCGGCGACAGCCTGGTCGTGGCCCTGCCTCCTGTAGCCCTGGCGTGGACCGAGCTGGAGCTGACGCCGGGGCCTCTTTATCACTGTAAGCCGACTGCTGCAGTAATCGGTGCTGGCTGGGAGGAGGACCTGTGACCAGAGGCCGCTGAGGGACGACGGGGGCATGCGTACTGCAGCTCTGCCCCCTGTACTTGGGCCATCCCGCGTGGAGCCCCCTTACGCAGTACCTGGGCCCTGATTCATCAAGTAAGTAGCAGTGCCAGGCAGGGCGCATCGGCCGGGGGATAGCCCGGTGGTGAGGATGTGCTGTTGTCTCGACGCCGGGGGCAGGGCAAGAATGGACATGCGTCGGCGGAGCTGTGGCCTCGGACCGACAGCGCTTGCTCCTCGCTGGGCCTCTCTCGCAGTGTATCCTCATGCTGGGGGAATCGTTGGGGGGCCTCCCCAGCAGCGATCCTAGAGTGTGGGCGAATGGGCCAGGGAAGCGTGGCCCCCGCTGGCTCTGCCTGTGCCATCGCTGGTCGGGGAGACCGGGGCCTCTGCTGCTACATCCAGACTGCCTGCCGGACTTTATTGCATGCCCGTGCGGTGCCTGGGGGCTGGGCCCATCTGTTGGGCTGATTTTGCCTGCACATTGGTGTTAGAGGCCCCTTGGGACCCTCCTGAGACTGACGCTTCCCCTTTGAGAGATACACATCTGGGCCACCTGCGGATTTCCTGCTGACATTGCCTCGAGGATGTGCGGAGTGGCCTGGCGATCTAACGGGCCCCCGCCTTGGCTTCATCGACCTGGGCTTCCTACCCTGGATCTTGGCTGTTATTGCTGGTGTGACTGGGGGACTGACCTGCGAGCTGCCAGACGAGGTGGCTGGGGGTCCTGCTATGGATCATGTAGGGAGTGCATCCTGGGCCCCCTCCCCGTGCACCAGTGACATTGCCTCCTGAGCTATCTGTGGGGCAGGGCCTGACACCTCGTGGTGGGCGCACCTGGGTCCATTACGGCCTTGACACAAGAGTCTTTTGGCAGACTATCAGTGCTTTTCTCATTTGCCCTACACTTGGTGGATCTGGCCCCCTGCTTCAGAGAGGTGATTGGTGCTTCTGGTTTGCACTGGTCTGATGTGGTCCCCTTGGCAAACACAGTGCCACTGTGGCAACATGGGCAAAACTGATACCAGGCAATCAAAACTCTCCTTTGACCTTCGGAAATCCCCATGGCATCCAAACCCCCTGGTGGAAGCACCTGAAGGAGAGAACATGGCGACCGTGCTGGACTCGGAGCCCAGCATACGCTCCATGTTTACTGAACTAAAGGCCTCATTGGCAGCCATTGACTTAAAAATAGACTCCATGTCTGACCGCCTGGACCGCCTCAAAGATAAAGTAGCCAGTCATGATGAGCACATTTCGGAGTTTGAACAGCACACCTCCGCACTGGAGGACGGGGGAAAGGGAACACGTGAAAAGCTGAACAACATGAAAAAGGTCCTCGAAGTAATTTGCGCCAAAAATGAGGACCTCGAGGCCTGGTCCTGGCGCAGTAACCTGCGCATTCCGGGAGTCCTTGCGTGTGATGATGCCACTGGAGGAGTATGTGGAGTACATGCTTCGGGCAATTTTTGGGGACTCTCTGTCAGCTGTGTGTATAGTAGAGCTTGTCCCTGTCCATCTATAAGTCCCTGGGCCCGCGGCCTCCACCGGACACCCTGACCCACCCCATCATTGTGAGGCTGCTGAACTATAGGGAGCGCAACATGGTTATTTGCAAGGACCGTGATCTTCCGGACTCCTGATATCAGGGCAATCTTGTATCATTTTTTCCGGACTTCACCATGGCGGTCCAGGTGGCCCGCCATGTATTTGTACCCGTCAAGCGGTTGCTACAGCAGCAGGACATCAAATACTCTCTCCTGAACCTGGCGAAACTGCAGGTGTTCCATTCTGGAAAGACATCCTACTTTAAAGACCCCAAGCTGGCTGGTAAGTTTGCCCACACTCTCAAGCGTTCGAAGACGGCTGCGGCCGAGGATATTGATTGGCAGGTGGGTGATGAGCTTTCTGAAAACGACTGATTATTGGGAAGCGGTCTTGCCTTATCTAATTGAATCTAATGTACCCTTAGGTTCATTTGCTTTTCCTATTTGACACTTGCCATATTGTTATTCTGCCCTTTTGGCACCTCAAGCTGGGTGGATTCTACATGGGATGAACACCCACTTGATACTGTGAGCTCCCTATGAGCTCTTGCCTGGCCACCCAGCTCTCTGGACTGGGATCCGCTGAGCTTCCTGGTGTTCCCCCCTGGGATGAGTCCCGCATTGTGCTTTGACTTAGGCCCCTTGCGGCCTAGTTGGGGATTGGCGGGTTCTCTTCAGCCTTGTTGGGAGGCTGCAGTGGGTGGGGCGGTGAGTCAGGGGGTGCTGATTGCATTGCATACAATGTTTTTCATCTGTTCTTCCTTTGCTTCCTTCCCTACCCCGTTTCTTCCCCCTCTCTGGCCCAACATCCACATCTGCGTGCTATTTGGTCCCCCTCCTCCATGCTCCCTCACGGCTCACACCTTGTGGTGTTGGGGTGATGGCTGACAACTCTAACACCGTGCGCATGCTCAAAGCTATTACTTGGAATGTGCGGGGCTTGAACGATTGCAGAAAGGTGCGGCTTCTAGCAGCGCTACTGAATCGCCATGGGGCAGATATATGCTTCCTGCAGGAGGTGCATCTGACGTATAATACGCACTCACACCTGCGGGCGGGCTGGATGGGTGAAACATTTATTGCAGGATACCCTGGGTATGCTCAGGGCAAAGGTATCATCCTTCAAAATGGTCTTCCTTGGCACACAAGTGCTACTATCCTGGACCCTCTGGGTCATTACATTATGGTCTCGGGAATATTGGGTGGGCGACCCACTCGACCGGTCTCGATTTACGGGACTAACAATGACGATCCCTAGTTTTTTATTGAAGTGTGGAGGCTTGTGGAATCTCTAGGTCCTGGGGCTGTACTGTGGGGTGGGGATTTTAACGTGGTGCACTGCCAGGGACAGATTGGGAGGCTGATGGAGGATTATGGCCTGACAGACGTCTGGTGTCTGCTCCATCCACACTATTGTGAGGGTGCCTGCATTCCCATCGCGGGCCCCACATGGTCCAGGATATACAACTGTATCACCTCTCCTGATGCAGATAATTGAGTTTGATGCTGCTCACATCTAGCACGCACCCTCTCAGATCATGTCCTGGTGCTATTGGAATTTGTATTGCCTGGTGTGCTGAGCAGGTCCTACAGCTGGAGATTCCCCACAGGAGCTCTCTATGATCAGGTCTTCCTGGAAGACATTGGGCTTGCAATTACAGAATACTTTGAGCTCAATGAAGGCTTGGTTGAATCCCCATCCACCCTGCAGGAGGCCTTTGAAACTGTGATTAGAGGTAAATGCATAGCTAAATAGGCTGGTATCCTTCACTCTCTTCGGGGGGACCTAAAGCACCTGGAAGGCGAGATACAACTGCTGTAACAGGAGTACTTTGCTACTAGCCAACTCTCTTTTCCCACTCAGATCAAATCTAGGATGGCGTAGTTTTACGACACTGCACTGTGGGAGACCCACTATTTGGGTAAGGAGGCATGAAACTGTCGGTACTGTCAAGGTGATAGAGCCGGTAAGATCCTCGCAGCACTCCTTGGGAAGCCGTGGGCTAATGACTAGGTCAGTGAGCTGCGCTCGGGCGAGGATGAGTTAGTGGTGGGCCAGGATGCGATCCAGGCCAAAATGATGCCATTTTATGCCTCACTGTATGCATCGCACCAGCCGGAAGGCTGGTGCTGATCTACTTGCTTTCTTTGACTCAATCAAACTGGTCTGGCTAAGTGATGCTCATCGCAGATATTTGGATAAGGAGTTTGCTTCACTGCTTAACATGTACGAAGACTCATTAGAGTCGGGCGCCCTACCTCCCTCCCTTCAAGAGGCACTCTTCGTGATCATACTTAAGCCAGATAAAGATCCACTATTGTGCGATTCTTACCGGCCTCACGCCATGATCAACGTTGATAATAAAGTTCTTGCAAAGCTTCTCGCCTCGTGCCTGCTACCTTTACTTCCTATGTTCCTTTGTCTAGATCACTGTGGCTTTGTTCCGGGCAGGAGTACAGCCCATAACTTATGCATCCTCTTTGCCGTGATGCAAGGGGTTGGTCCCACCCTCCCTGCCGCAGCTGTATTCCTCTACGCTACCAAAGCTTTTAACACACTGGAATGGCAGTATCTCTTTACACTGCTTGCCCAAATTGGCCTGATCCCTGCATAGCTTCGGAAAATTGCATTGGTATATACCTCCCCTTCGGCTCGACTTGCAAATCAATGGAGTCGTCTCCGCCCGGTTCTGATCGCACGGGGCACCAGGCAGGGGTGCCCTCTATCAGCCCTTCTCTTCGCTATGGCGGCCCAGTTGCGACAGCATCATGTGCAGAGAGACCTTGTCTTCTCGCCCCGGGTTGTACTCGAATCCATGTATGCAGACGATGTGACCCTGTACGCCCATCATCCCGTGGACAATCTTGATCCCCTTGTACAGGAGATCATTCGGTTTGGCGGCCTCTCGGGTGTCACCATAAACTGGGGGAAGTCTATCATCTTCCCACTCACTGCAGTAACTGCTGCGTTCTAGTCAGAGTTTCCTCTTAAATGGGCTGACTCCCCCGTGAGAAAATTAGGAATCTGGGGACCAGGTGGAACTGTGGAGCTATAACTATGGTAGACCTTTGGACTGGTTTTAAAACCGAATTCCCCAATGGAGAGCACGTCCTCTCTCACTCACGGGTCAACTCGCCATTGCCAAGATAGTAGTACTGCCCAAGTTCCTTTACACCTTTGTTATCCTCCCTCTCCCCCTCACGGTCACCTTCAAGAAGCGTCTCAGCTCCAATTTAATCTCCTTGATTTGGGCAGGAGGACAGCAGTGGGTCTCCTGGGAACCGCTCATGCTCCCGTTCGAGCAGGGGGGTTGGCGGCACCAGACAATGAATTATATCATTCCTGTGCCCAGGAACAATTTGCATTCCATTGGGTCTTCCCGATGCCCTTCCTAGTGCATGCGGCCCCCGAATTTTACCTGGCGGACCCAACTCCGCTGCCTATGGTGATGTTTTGCTTGCAGAACCACCCACGGGCAGGGATAGATACGGTCGGCAGTAAGATATGGGCGTGGCAGACGCTCTGTCAATGAGCGAGCATAAACACCTTAATGGTGCCCTCAGTGCTGCTTACAGGCCACCCGGAGCTGCCCTTTGTGGAGGAGGAGGGGGTATGCCGGCGGTTGCGCCATATGCAGGTACACAAGTTGGGTCAGGCATTCTCTGATGGTGTTTTCATTGACCTAGACGCTGCCCTGAGTGGGGAGATTATGGGACTCCTGGACTGATTGACTTATTTCCAGCTCTGTGCGGCCATGAGGGCCAAGTTTTCTTCATTCTCGCTGACTCCACCCACGCATCAGGTTTTGGAAGTGTTTTTATCAAACCCCTCTCCCCGTAAACTCATAACGCGCCTGTACACTAGTATGCAGCGAGACTACCCTGTGTTGGAGCTCCTGGCACAGCCTGCTTGGGAGGAGTGCCTGGGTACGATGTTTGAGGAAGGAGTGTGGACCTTCTGCTGCGGTCTAGGGACCCGTCACCCAACTATAGACTTCGATTAGTCCATTTCAAGTTTCTCCACAAACTCTATAGAACCCTAGTATAGATGTATAAGGCTGGGCTGAGTGCAGCACGTGTTGTGTGCATTGAGGCCTGTCTGCGGCCTCATTCATTCACCTCGCATGGGTGTTCTAAGAGGTTGCAAGCTTCTAGGGGAGTGTTTTTGATGTTCTTGATGGGATGCTGGAGTACAGGGTGGGTGGCATCCTGCTATGTGCCTTGTTGGACTATGTTAAACCTCTACCTAAGAGCATCAGATAACTCACTGCTATGCTGTTGCTACTGGCTAAGAGGCGTGTGGCGATCTGATGGGGATGTAGGTGTAGGAAACGGAGAGGTGACTGGCTGTTGTACGCAGTGTTTTTCAATACAAAGTTGTCTGAGTATTGGGACCTAATGCCCATATAGTGCGACCCCTGGATATATGAGAACCCCTTTGAAGGTTCCTGTAAGAACAACGCAGCGTCCAATCCCAAGGCCCTGCAGTGGAGGGGTAGACGAGAATGTGATATGAAGGGCATCCAACAGGGAGGGGTTCCGCCTCATCACCTGCGCCACAACAGGTTTTTCTTAAGCTATCTCGACACTGCCAGAGAGGTTCCCCCTTTCCGATCCTTCCCTTTCCCTCTACCCCTCCTTTTTTACTGGATGCTTTGCTGCATCCTTTCTGTTCCATGCAAATGTGCTGGACCATACCAAGCATTGAAAAGTCAAAGGTCAGGTTGGACCGCATGGACTTAAGCCTGCCATTTGGAGCATTTCGATAAGCTCCCACAAAAAACTGTTGTATTGTATCACTGTCCTGAGGGTATGCTTTCTGATGCACTCTCATGCTCATGCTCTTCTCGTCCATAATGTGCTGTTTTCTGTATGTGTTCTGAACTTACCAATAAACTTTTTTGAAACTCAAAAAAAAAAGTACGGGGACCCAAAATACTTTTAAAAAGTCTGAAAGAACGTGGAGGCAGAACCAATCTTGAAGTAAATCAACAAGGCCAAAGTTTTATATAAAAAAATACATTTTTCTTTTTATTTTCGTATTTTCAAAGTGTACAGGACAGCCAACGCGTTGCGCTCCCCAACCATGGGAGCTTCGTCAGGGCAAATTAAATAGATGGTTCTCCTACAGTTGTGCCATCAAAGTGAAGAAAGAGCTGGCCACTATAATGGTACAAATACTAGTAAAGGGTTCAAAGTAGAAATAGAAGTATCCAAAGCGTAGAGGACCGTTGAGTTATTCACACAATTAGCATATCAGATTATCCCATTGGGTAAATATTAATATCCATTGATTTATTGTGACGCGAAGCGACGTATGTACAGTCCTTGATAAGCTGCTAATATACACGTGCTTCAAGGGTTATGTCAGCATGACGGCCCACGACGGATTTTCTCAAACTTTTAAAAAGTCCAGTTGAAAGTTTTGAAAATGTCATTAATAACATGGGTATATTTTCGTACGAGGTTTAGTATACCATATTACATGCCGTCTACACCGTGCACCCCAGACTGCTTGGTAGATCAGCTTAGTGGCGCTTTAAAGTCAGCTGGTTTAAGGTGTTGGGTAGATCTCAGAGCACGATTGGGTTTGGTGGCGTGGGAAGTGTTGAGGGCATGTACTAATGGTCAGCTCACAAGATTTAAATACTATCAGTTACGATCATGGTGGGCAACCCAAGATTGGGCTAAAGAGGATGAGGAACCATGGCCGGAACAGGTTATGAAGGACGATCCCCTAAAGAAGGAAGTATTGATGTGGGATTGGGCCTTTTTGAAGGCCGAAGACAAGAGCGACATACCACAATTTGGGAGTACTCTATTCAAAGGCCTGGACCCTTGGCTGTGGTCAGAGTGTACTCCTTTGTGCTTAACTGAAAGCTTCTCCTGAATTGATGACAGGCATTGACGAAAATCCCTACATTGCTGACTTCCATGGGCTCAAAATCGAGCAGCACCCAACTGACAGCTGGATGAAATTGGGGTTTTGTTTGAGGAGGGTGAGAACCCTTACGAAGCAACAACTACAATCCTTGTCAGGGCGAACCACAAATATCAGTAAATTAATCTCTGCTTAACTCACTGATAGTTTATCACAAAGGCAGTCAGGCTTAACTAAGAGGCACTGTGTTAAGTAGTTATACAGCACAAAAGCAGTAATAAAATAAAAACAGAACACAAAAGGTATCCCACACAAATTCAAAAGACTAGAGTACAATTTAATAAATTAAACGATACCAAAATGACAAAAAACAATCAGTTGAACCAGATCTTTACAGTTTGAAGTACAAAAAGCGTCAAGAAGCAGAAAGTGCTCACCGTGGATATCTAGTTGCTCTATGTTGGAACAAAGTCACAGGTTCAAGCAACCATAATAGAGTGCAGGCCGGATACAGCAACAAGGTTAGTGTCACTGAAAAGGTTACTGTCTCAAAGTTTGGGCTCAGAGTTTAAAACTTCAGGATTTCACAGCTAAACAGATACCAGCCATGGACCTAAGACCTTGGGAGGCACCTCTTGGGGATCAGAAACTCACTCCAGCAGAGGCCAGCAGGGCTCAGGCAGGCCCAGTTGCAGGTCCAGGCAGTGCAAGTTGCAGCAGGGCAGCTGGCAGTTGCAGGAGGCCTCTGGAGCGTGTTGTATCCCAATAACTTATAGCAGAAGGTCAGTCAACTGACCCTTGGAGCCGCTCTGGTAGTTCTGGGACCAAGCAGTGAGGTAGGCCCCAAGCAGCAGGGAGTCTTCTGATGGTACATGGCAGGCTTCAATAAGCAGGGCAGTCCTCTGATAGCAGCAGGGTTGTCCTCTAAGGCACAAAAAAGGCCTTAAGCAGCAGGGCAGTCCTCTGATGTGTAAGGAAGTCCTTCTGAGGGTTCTTCACTGGTCCAGGAGTGAAATGAAGGGCGGCTCAAGGTGTCCAATATTTATACCTGGTGCCACCCTTTGAAGTAGGGGAAACTTCCAGACCACCCTTACATCTAAATCTATAACGTTGCTTCTTTCCCCTTTCTTCCTCTGCCCAGAATCCAAGAGGTGTAGGGTGACTAAAGGATAGTGTCAAGTTCCTTTGTGAGTGCTGGAGGAAAGCCCTTTGAAATGTAAGTGGGCCAGGGGACAGCTCAGCCCCCAACCATCCTGGTAAGATAGTGCTCTTCCAGCTACACGCAGGTTAGACTTTTCTAGGTCTGTGATGCTTCACTCAAGTTTTCTATGTATGCCAACTATTGTACTAATACATGAGCCACGTGTTACTATGTTGAAAGATTCTCATTCCACAGCTTGCAATGAAGCAATGTCCTGGTTCCCCTCGAAGTAGCAGGAGATATGGTCTGATAGTGTGGCTCAATTAAAATCTTCTCCAAAAATTCATGGGATTCCTACCCACTGCGATAGTGTGTCTGACAAGATGGAGAAATAGGTTGACTAGTCAATGCTGGGGGCATATAAGCTATCAAAGAGGATTAGTGTGCCATCCAATCCTCCCTCAACAGAGGTGTACCATCCGTACCTTTGGATGGGCAAGTTAACTGGTTGAAAGGAGACTCACAGCCTAATCTATACTAACATGGCCTAGCATGAGCAGAGAAGTTGGTGGAGAAAAAATACACGTGCCAACGCTTTTTCAATTTGAAGGTCTCTGCTGGGACTGTGTGTGCTTCTGGAAGACAGAATATGGATATGTCTTGCCTTTTTGTGTAGGAATATATTGAATATCACCTGAATGCCATGTGCATTCCCCATACAGTCCAAGACAAGAAGGACAGGTTAGAAGACATAGTCATGGCTGTAGTGGGGAGTTGGGAGCATCTACTGGCTGTGTGAAGGCCCCCAATATAGGGTAGGATCTCCAAGCTTCCATGCAGTTCTTGCGTTGTAATCAGCAGGACCATATAGGTATAGCAGAGGTCTTCAAACTGAGGGGCGCGCACCCCTGGGGGGCGTGGATGGGTTTCCAGGGGGGCGCAAATGTCTCTGCAAGTATATGTAAATGAGGATGGCCTGGAATTGCGGCAATGTTGATTTGCTGCATTTCCAGGCTGTCTTCATTTACTCCGAGCCCCTGAAATGAGAACTGAGATCAGAGTACTGTTGGGGTGGGGGTCAAAGAGGCTGCTAAAAATGTAAGTGTCTAATTATTTTGCCACGTACATGTGCTTACAAAATGCTATACAATACAAGGTTGTTATTTTTCTTCATTTTCACATTACATTATTTTGTCTAGCTTGTGCTTTTGAAATTGAGTTAAATTTAGAAGGCTTTATGAGCATTTCCAAGTTTAACTTGAATTTTTTATCTGAATCTCCCACAATCACTCCTGTACAATCAGCAAAAGTTCCTATTTCTGCAAGAAAAGAAAACTTGTGTTATTATTTGCCCGTTAGACTTCATGGTAAGGATCCGAGATAAAGTGCAAAAGTCTCAAAAAGAATTCAATGGGAGCAAATTAAGAAAGGCACAGTATACTCGTGTGGTGACAAAATGAACAACATAGGCGATACACATCTTTAACATTTGCATAATCCATAGTTGGTTTATGGTGTCAAATGTATATGGACATATTTTTACGTCCCACAGAAAATTTGAATGTTGTCCAATACAGAGGTCTTCAAACTGTGGGGCCCGCCCCCTAGGGGGCGTGGAGGGTTCCGAGGGGCGCGCAAATGCCTCTGCAAGTACATTTATATGAGGATGGCCTGGAAGTGCGCAATGTATATTTGCAGCATTTCCAGGCTGTCTTCATTTACTCCAGGCCCATGAAGTGAGAACTGTGATCAGAGTGCAGTGGGTCAAAGAGGTTGCTAAAAAAAAGTAAAAAGTATGTGTTTTGTGTTTTCACAGTCACGTAAACACAGTAACAACTTAATTGAAAAATAAATGCAAGTTAAACTAACTGGTGATAAATGTACTCTTGAAACCTCAGTTAGTAACTACCATCACTTCAGATGTCTGTGTGTGTTAAAGCTGAGCGACACATAATTGAACCCTAATTTGTTCAGAGGAATAGAGGGGCATATTATCAAGGACAGGCAATACATTATCGCCCCTTTTATCGGCAGGAAACTGCCGACAAAGCGGCGATAATGGCCTTGATAATATGCTCTATGAATTACAATCGAAGCCCATGTTAAATGTGAACACAACTAACATGGGCTTCGATTGTAATTCATAGAGCATATTATCAAGGCAATTATCGCCACTTTATCGGCAGTTTCCGGCCGATAAAAGCGGCGATAATGTATCCCAGTGACCTTTGTATTTATAGTCGGGCCACTGGAATTATGAAATTGTGTGATTTTGGCTTTTTGCTCATAGTAATGCATTTGCCACATAATTCATCATCTATTGCATAATTTGTAGATTTTAACAACAAAAAGATTGTTTTTAGCTCAAACGGTTCAAACGTTACAAAAAATGCAGCAACACATGTTACACCTGCAATGGAAGACCCTTTGTAAAGGTTGACTGGTCACCTTTCTGTAACTTATTGCTATATGTGGGTGTTAAACTGGTACTTATGAGGGGCAATATATGCCAAGACAGTGTTAAAAAGTATAAAAATGACAATATAATGTAGTAATGCTATCACAAAATATGAAGCATTTTGCAGCATAATTCGCCTTTTTTTGCCTCATAATCAAATCAACCCTGCTGCATAATTTGGCCTTCTCCTGCCGCATAATTCTATTGGGCCTCTTAATAGTGCTATGATGTCCCAGCCTACGGCAGAAAGCCCTGTGAATATGTAAGTCATTATTTTAAAATAGTATTTACATAGTCTAAGCTGGGCTGCTGCAAAAGCATGCAGTGATTGAGATAAAACAAGTTCTTAAAAAATTGTAAGTAATCAAATTGTATCCAATGCAGATACTTTTATAAGTGTCTCCATCATCCAGATATCAGATAACACCCTACATTACATGTTTAAAAGAATACATCTTTGCCACCCTGAAGCTTTAAGCAGAGCGACTGGAAATATTCAGCAGGAGAGAACCACATTATGCAGCAGGGTTGACTAAATTATGCAGCAAGAAAAGGTAAACTATGCGGCTCAATGCAGCACATTTTTTGGTTAGCATAACTTAATTATTTTGTCATTTTAACTCATGGTAACGCTATCAATGGAAAGATTTCACCTCATTAGTACCAGTTTAACACCCAAATACAGAAGTAAGCAGCTAAAAGATTACCAGTGAATGTTTGCAAAGGGCCTTCCACTGCTCCGGAACACTTTGCCACGTTTTAAGTAACTTTTGTTCCATTTGAGCTAGAATCAAGTTTTTGTTGAAATCTACAGCTTATGCAGCATATTTTGGATTATGTAGCAAATGTGGTAAAACTCATAATTATGTGGAAAACACTGCTGCTGCAGAAACTCATAAACCCAGTGGCCCTGGCTTTAAGTAACTCAATTAGTTCGCGGCTGGTAAGAAGGCTGGTTTCTTTTTTAACTTTCTGTACTACCAGCCGACCCTTTGCTTTCAAGCAGAGGCACCACAAAGTCAGCTTAAACCATTCAGAGGCAGTTTGTTTTGTGAAAGGTGAGTCCTGGGGTGGCAGGTAGAAGGCCAGAAGGGTTGCACTCAGATGCAGAGGCCTAATCCTCTCGACCCCTGGCGCCTCAGAGTAATGGTCGAATTAAAAAATGAAAGGAATGAGATTGATAGATTTTGCCAAAGAGATGGCCCAGAATAGAGAGCACTATTTGGGGACTCATTTTTATGTTTAAAATGTCCATAGACAGTTTCTTCAGAGAAGGGAACACTATAAGTGGACTTTTTTTAAAAGGGCCATTCATCAGTGCAGCAGGTACTGCTGCCAGGTGTATAAGTGGCCACTGCTGGAAACAGATGCAACAGGACTGGAGCCCATGAGATTCAGGGGCCCACTGCATCACGATTATGGCTGTCTACTTTTAAAAAAAGGGCATGGGAGCTTATTTTCCTTTCTAGCATTAGGACTGAGGTGCTGGACCGTCATTGTAGGGAAGAGTTAAAAGATGCATAGTAGAAAGCCTGCTACTCAGGACTGCAGTTATCAGCAGTGCAGCAGGTGTAGTGGCATTGGGGTCCAGGAGTCTGAGAGGCTCACATCAACCCAATTACGAGGAGCAGTATGTTTCGGATAATACTTGTTTTTTTAGGATGCATTTGCTGTTTTATAAGTCTCATATTTTGCGGTTTATGAGCTATAGTAAATAAAGACTCCTGAAATCATCTCATAAGTCCAGTATGCAGCCATGTCCCTTGCGCACCCCCAATCCTTTCCCTAAAGTTTTGGAGAGGGGGCCAGATCACAAAACATTTTGCTTAGGGGGGCTCGGAGCAAAAAAGTTTGAAGACCTCTGAGGTATAGTCGGGTGTCCTACATGCCGTTAGGGATATTAACAAACATGTGGAACATTAAAAGGGGCGGGGAGCTCACCAGCGTAACATCAATAAGGACAAAGAGGGTTGCAAGTCAGGAAACAGATGATCCCATCTGTAGTTTGCGGCATTGTCAAGGGTCCCATTTCGGAGCAGGCTAGTGAAGACTGTTCAGAGGCATCATCTTCATCGCCATAGGTGTTGCACGGGTTTGTGTCCGTGTGTAGGGCCATGTCTCATAATGAGGCAGTGACCCCCTGAGAGGCCCGGTGTTCATCAGTAGGCTTATGGATGGTGCCATGCCAGAGAGGATACCGCCCGCTGTGTATCCTGCAGCGACTGCAGGTTTCCAGAGGTGGCAGTGCAGAGTCGCTAGTACCAGTTAGTCCATCCTGGTTCTCTGTCCAGGTCCAGGCTGATATTGGGTCAGAGAAGAAGTGGATTTTCCGGTTGTGGAGGATCTAAAGCTTTGCTGGGAGCAGTAGTGGGTATTGCAAACCCAGTTCTCGGAAACAACATTTGACCCCTAGGAAGGAGCTTCCTTTTTACTACATCACTGAGGTGTAGTCTGTGAGTACCAGAACTCTGTGATTTTCTTTTTCAGGGGTCCACTTGCTAGGCCATGTGAAGAATGGCAAGCCTGTCTTTAAAGTGAAGTAATCTAGCCACTACAGGCCATGGCAGATACCTAGGTGGATGGCTCCCAATAGGCACCCAGTGGGCATATTCTAGAGAAAACAATGGTGAAAGGTGTGAACATTTTGAGCCCATTCTCGAAATAGTCTACCATGTTGGATTCTTCCACGCCCTCAGGTCGGTCTACCACCCTGATGTTTTTCTGATGGTGCTGGACCTCAGTGTTCCCAGCCCTGAACTCTAGTATGTGTAAGTTGTCCAGGGTGTTGTTCAGCTGCGTCTATTGCTGTGTTAACTGTGGTTGAAGTTCCTGAATGGTGTTCTCTGCCTCAGTCACCCTCCCAGCAGGTTTCCTGTGATCATCCCTAAGGAGAAATAGGTCAGTTGACACTAAGTTGATCTTCGCATCCACAGAGGGGCAAGACGCTTCAATGCCTGCAGGATTGTGTCCAATCTGTCCTCAGAAGCTGATGATCTTGTAGAGGGGATTCGGCACATGTATTCAACAGGGTCAGAATCAGGTAGAGCTGTGGTTTGATACAATGTTTTTTTTTTAATAGCTTTTTGGTGTCCCATAGAATAACAGTGCGATGATTAGAGGCATAGTGGCAGTATCTAATCGCACTAAGGTTCAAGGTTCAAGACGCAGTCACCTTTTGAAGTAAACCTCGTCAATTTCCAGTCCGGTCCCTGGATGGGCCCCAGATGGAACAAGGTTGGTTTATCGAGCCCCCAAATGCAGTAGGCCCAGGTGTCAGTGTGGGTGTAGAGGCCCTCCATGCAGCTCAGGGCCTACCTGGCAGTGTCGATCCTAGTGTAGCAGGGTAGCAGTGTACCAAGAGGGCCCGTCCAGGTCAGTGCCAATCAACAAGAGATCAGAGGGATTAAAGACACCAGCAGTGCCCCCAATGGTGGTTAGGGAAAAGAGCTGAAGCCGTCACCAGTGGGGGGCCAGCCTTAATTACAGCAAAACAACCTCTGAGTTCCCTTGTAAGCAAAGCTATTCTGATATCTTTATTCTGCAGGGCTATGGCTCACCCATCCGCTCTGCTTGAGGAGCAGTCTGGAGGCTGAACTGGGTCAGACGCATCAGGGGCTCCGGCTAGAAGAATTTGCATCTGAGGTGGCATCCAGTCACATGGCGCAGAAAAGGCCCTCCTAAGTAGGACTTGAGGCGTAGGTTCCTGGGAAGCAGCAGCATCAATCCACTGACCCTCAAACCATGAGATTGACAGGTAACACAAGGGCCATGGCCACCTGGAGAACCGCGGCATCCTGGGGAGATGCTATGATGGCAGTGGTTGCAGCCTGCCTGTAAGGCAATATTGGGCCTACCACCTGAAATAGTCCTGCTCCTCCAGGCTCACCTGCAGACTCCACAAGAAGAGCCAAATCAGGTAGCGCCGGTAAAAGATGAGGTGCTGGAGACATAGGGGTAGGGTTACAGGGCTACAGAACTACCCAAATATCCAGCAAGGGTATTGACCAGGCAGCATTGTGTTCACAAAAAAGTCTCCTTCCTTGTGCTCCCAGTTGGTAGATGGCATCTAGCAGGTCCTCGTGAACACGGATTAATGAGGGAGCCAGGCTGCTAGGTCTGGAGCTCTGACAATGTGTGTCAGCATCTTGGATGACTTGGTCACTCCCCCAATACATATTACATGTAATATGTCATAGATGCTATTGCATTACCAATCCACAAATCAGCTACCTCTCCGATCACTCATTGACTTTATGCTTGCCTTTGACCCTCTGCACCTCTCCTCTGCTTTTTGGCTATGTTCACACTACAGAAACACCAAATATGTAATATGTACAGACATATATAGATAGATACAATGCAAACGTTTTCATGTGAGAGGCCTATAGATACTTCTGAATGTCAAATGGGAAAACATTTCTGGACATCTCCTGAGCACATACTATTCCGTAAAGTGCTCAAAGTTGTTCTAGGGAAGGCGGAACATATGTTGCAGTTCATTTAATTTGTGTCATCAGAGACTCTCTACTATTAATAGTAAGGATGCCATATTACCAGGGCCACTGGAATCATGGAGGTCAGAGACTGAGGAGTTTGTATTATAATGATAAGGTCTTTCAATTTGCCACATAATCCACGATCTTCCACATAATTTGCAGATTTTCACAAATAAATGGTTTTAGCTCAAAAGAACCAAAAGTTCCTAAAAAATGCTACAACCTGAGTTAAAGCACAGTGGCAGACCTTTTGCTGCATTGAGTGCTTTCTTTTGGTGTTAAAATGATATTGATGAAGTGAAGCCTTGAAACAGAGAGGGTTAACATGTGCAAGCATAACAAAGTAGTTAAGTGATACTGCTTCAAAAAATTACTGTGCATGAAATTGTTTTTCTTTCTGCATAAATTAGTCAACCCTGTTGCATAATTCCAATGGACCTGCGTATTATATATTATTGCATTCTACATAATACTGCTTAAGAGAGCTGAATATTACTCAGGCAGAGCATAGCATGCTTCGATCTACTTAATCTGAGGCTGAGACGATGCCGAGGCCAGAAAAATCAGAAATATGATTCCAACTGCTTTGGTTGCCCACTGGAGTAGAGGTCCAACCAACAGACTTGACCCTTCGTGAATTGGGTTTACCCGGAGAGTACTTGGATTCTGAAAGAAAAGCTTGGCTCTCAGAGGACTCCGTGTAACAGTTCTAACGGACTTATATTTTGACAAATGTAAAGAGTTGCACTGGGGTTCAGAATAGCAACAGACTCTCTTTACAAAGATTTAGTTCCACAACTGAAAACTGCTTTAAATAAATGACTATGCTTTACTGCTGGCCATTTGATTCAGCGGGTCTCTACTTACTGGGCACGATCTTCTGTGGACTTCCACGCCGCCCTACCTCCTCTGCTGACGAGACCGTCCCATTGGTGAAGACGCGGGTGGTCTCCAACTAAGGGTCCCAGCATCCTCGGCAGGCACTCTCCCTCGGCGTCATTTACAAGTGCCAGGAGGTGCTCAAAAGCATGCTGAGCCTCCCGCAGCACGGAACGCGCGCGGGCGTGCCCAGGCAAAGCCCGGGCCAAGGGCGGGCCTGTCCGCGCCCGTCGCAGCCAGGAGTAGGCAGGGCAGGGCCACCCCTTTTCAATTTGGACTCTCAGCGCTTTTCAAGGACTCGGTTAGTGGTATTTTTGGACTTTAATTGTAAATATTTTTTGTTGATATTCATTTAGTCATCTGTTGATACTGATTGGTTTATTTTTTTACCAATGGCCACTAAACACAAACTTACTGGACAGAAGGTGGGGGTGGTGTGGTAGGCACTCTAAATACGTTTGACATTGATAATGAGGGAGGAATTGGGGAACCACCCGCTAAGCGCACAAGGGGCGGAGTAGCATTGAGGGCCAAAGCGAATATCAAAGATAAACCTAAACATCAAACCCTAGGGCTAAGTGGAAAGTTATCCCAGAGACTTGATAATGGCGTGCCTTTTGCTGTCAATTCTGATATGCCCTTGTTAGTGGACCATGGAGGTAATACGGATTACTGGAAGCGTCTGGAGACCCTAATTACTGTACTCTTAGCACCCTTTTGGAATAAACTAGGGGCGATTGAAGAAAAATTATCTCTCCTCTCACAGGGTGCACAAGTGACGGCTACTTCGGCGTTGACCAGGGCCCATAGCAATGTTGTAGGGGGGGTCTGGGTTCTGTGGCGCCTGCTCGGCCAAGTACTAGTGGCCCTGTTGAAACCCGAAACAGGCATATGGCCTATGGGGTGGCAAAATATTGTGCTGGTGATGTGCGCACAGATAATCTGCATATGTTGCATGTTTTGCCAGGTCCAGGCGGGGCCTATCCTGCAACTGTGTCCAGATTCCCAAGGAATGGGCGGGCAGGCAAACGGCCAGAGGCTCCACAAAGGGTATTAACGGCTGAACCAGCACAACATAGAGATGGCTCTAGACCTATACATCATGTGCTCACCAAACCAGCATGTGATCATTTAAATCTGCCACCGGTGGCCTCTCCCCTTGTTGTGGTCTTGGCTGGTGTCCCTTCATTAAGACCGGACCAAACAGAAGCTTGGACCCAACTGAGAAACAAAACTGTGACTGACTATCTAGACACAAAGGCTTTAGGGTAGCCATGATTAATAACATCATAATGGTGCATAGAGTAGCGTGGGTGGGGCAGTCCCCAAATAAAATAGGGGGGGACTGCGTGGTTGTCAACTTTCGAAGCCCAGCAGTCGCTCAAATGATTCTAAAAACGGAGGATCACTGCCCATTATCTGCCACTTCTATCTGGGCCCTGCCAGTTGGTTATTTTTATAAACCCCCATTGAGAACGCCGGTTTGAGGCTTTGTCCGGCCTAGACACCCAGGACTGACTGACTGCCACCAATATAGCCACAGTGGACACATTAAATCTAGGGTAAAGGGCCGATGGAGTAACATCAATCCCTGTTCCCAGCCTTTCAATGGTAATTACCTCACCGGATGAAGAGCCTAGTTCCACCTCACTTGGCTCCCCCAATCTTAATTCCATCTGGTGCCACAGGAGCTTTTTAAAAAAGTTTTATCATGGAACATAGCTGTGCTCAGGACCAAAAGGGGAGACAGTAATTAGGTAATTAGTAATTAGGAGCAGTTTCTTGCTAGTTTCCCTATTTTAGCGCTCCAGGACACATGGGATTCCAAGGAATCGTATTTCTTGGATGGATTTTCAACGTTCTGCAAACATGCCATACCGTCTAGTATAGAGAGAGCTAGTGGGAGGATTTTGCTGTTACTCAACCTTAATTTATCATACAAAGCAAGGCAAATAAACTCATGCTCTCCCAACATCTTGGCAGTTGAACTAACAGGGAAGAATGTACCGACCTTATTAGTGGTCAATTTTTAAAATTCTTTTACGAGAAGTGATGACTTAAAGCATTTAAGATCCCTAACCGCCTTTTTGGTTGAGATTTTAATACCCATGTTTGTCCTACCACTTGTTTATTAAAATTAGATGAGGAGTATGGCCCACAGGGTTTAACGCACTTTGAACATACTCCTTCTGGGACCTTTCTAGAGAGTCTTTTATCAAACCATAACCTGATCTGCCCAACCCAGCCACACACGTCACCCCCAATACCTACATATATTTGACAGGGCCGGCAGAGCACCATTGACTTTATTTTAGTCTCTGGTTCTTTGATGGATTTGTTAGGCACATTTGGTGTAACATATAATTACCTAAGCGATCATAACACACTCACACTAAATATTAACATTTCTGTTAATAATAAAGCTAGACCCATGGCTCACATAACTAACTCTAATATTGCCCCAAAAGATCAATTACGTAGGTTAAGATGAGAATCATACTCCTGACAGTTTTATTGAAAACTTAATCACTGACTGTTCAGAGGAGTTTGATATCTGTACAGACACCAATCCATTATTAGTCCTAGGTGCTTTTGATCAAATTACAAGGCAAGTGGCGGCCAACCTGGCGGTGCCCTGTAAATCTAGGTCTCCAAGACATAAAAAATGGTTTGACGACACCTGTTTGAGTGCCCATAAAGAACTCATGGAGAAGCTCATGGGGAAACCAAGATCTGCTGACAGGGTTAAGCATGCCAGGAGGACCTATAAAACCGCAATGGAAAGTAGGAAGAAACAAGAGAGATGGCATGAGATGAATTCAGCTAAGCTAGTGTTCTGTCAAAGAGCACTAGATTTTGGAGTGTGGTGAACAGTCCCATATTTGATGAATCATCTAACGCTGTTGAAGACAGTCTCATCCCCCCTGAGAAGTGGGTTCAGCATTTTCGCAGCGTTTATAGTGATGTGAGTCATGGATCTTTGCTATGGACAGTTGACAGTGGCTGTGTTCTGAATCCTCTGTTTTTTACTGTGGATGAAGTCACAGAGACGAATGGGTTAACATCAAGGGGGCGGCTCTAGGCTCATGGCGGCCCTGGGCAGGGAGCGTAGGTAGGGGCCCCCGGAAGAGGGGGTCAGGCGGAGCGTGGAGGCCAGTGAAGAGGGGGGGGTCAGGGTATTTGGAAGTGGAACAGATCCGGAGGCCGCCAAATCCCTGCCAGGGGCCGCCACGAAAATATGTATCCATCTTCACAGGATTATTATATTAAGGATATATATTGGCGTGGTGGCCCCTGGGGTTTGGTGGCCCTCTGCTGGTGCACAGCTTGTACATGCCTAAGGCCGCCCCTGAAGGGGGAAAGCCCCGGGCCCCGACGGTGTTCCGGCTGATATTTATAGAGCAGACCCTATCCTATGGGCAAAAATTTTAACTCATGTTTTTAATACAGCCTCCCAGGAAGGCTTTCCCCTGTCATGGGCCAAAGCGGTTATTATTCCAATTTTTAAAAAGGGAGCCAGAGATGATCCGACATGGTATAGGCCAATTTCACTTTTGGACTCCGCGGCCAAAATCATGGGGAAAGTTGTGCTTGCCCACCTAACGGATTGGTTAGATCAAAAAAGTATTATCTCAGATCTCCAATATGGTTTTAGGCAGGACAAAGGTACTTTGGGTCAATGTCTTAATCTTCATTTAATAATTGGAAAGTATATGGTCGCAAAGTATGGAGACCTCCATCTTGCCTTTATGGACCTAACCTTAGCTTTTGACCTTGTCAATCGATCAAAACTGTGGGCGACCCTGCATAGCATTGGTTTAGATGTAGATGTGATTTCCTTCCTGTAGGCCATTCATGAGAACTGCACAGCCACAGTCCGTTACAATCGAGATGGTAGTCTCACAGATTCCTGGGCCGTCAAAAGAGGGGTTAGACAGGGGTGCATCTTAGCACCCCTGTTGTTTACACTTTACATCAACAAATTAGGGGCCGCTTTGACTTCCAGTTGTAAAGACATCCCAAGAGCTGGTTCAAAAATGATTCCTGCATTGCTCTATGCAGATGATGCGGTTTTGGTAGCAAAGACTGCGAGAGGGCTGCAAGCTCTTTTAGACTGTTTTATTGAGTTTATGGACTCACTGGATTTGGTCATCAATTTTAAAAAGTCACACTCTATGTCTATTTGCTCAGGTAGAGCAAGGAAGGCTAAATTCTATTGTAAGAATATGGAATTAACTAAGGTCCCTACTTTCCCATATTTGGGGGTTCTTTTTGATGATAAGCGCACGTGGCTAACGCAGCGCTTAAACAAAAGGAACACATTAACTAGAGCATCGGGGGCTATTGTAGAATTTGCAAAAAGAATTGGCTCCAAACCGCTCCCGGCCCTCACGAAGATCTATAACGCTAAATGTTTCCCTAGGTGACCTACGGGAGTGATATATGGGGATATATAGGGACTGGCAAAATCCAGGCAGTGGAAAACACTTTCTTTCGTAGATTGCTGTCCGTCCCGACCTCTACCCCTGTTTTTAACTTGCATGAGGACCTAGGAGCTGATTTTATTTCGGACTTGCGGTCGCCCCTCTAGTGTGGTGGATGAGAATTTGGGCCCAACTTTCCCCTAACTTAAATCAGCTGATCATTCAAGACTGCATTTTGCTAGATAAGGGGCTAGATATACATTGGATACGTTACATTAAGTCTCAGATGGAATCTCTTGACTGTCCTGACCTTTTCTTGAGCCCTAGAACCCTGGGCAAGACAGCCATTAGAGACCTGAAGCGGCAGTTTTTGGATAGATCAATGCTGATAAGGGAGGAAAGGGAACTAGTAAAACTCACAGTGAGAAGTTTTTTCACGCTGAGCGTAGGTAGACAGTTGCAACCGTATTTATCTTAAATAAATAAACCTTTCCATTTTTTTGCTTTAATTAGATTTAAGCATAATATGGTTCCCTGGCTACTAGCTTTCCCGAAAGGTTTTTTTTAAAGAAGGGTCATTAAGTCCCTGTCCTTGTGACAACTTCTCTGAACAGAACACCCTTCACATGATATTTTTCTGTGATTTGTATGTGTCGTTACGTAGGAAATTTATTATCCTCCTACTAAAAGGCCAACATTTTGAACAAGTTAGGCCAGCGCTAGCATACCTGCAAATGTTGGCATCACCTGTGGTGTGTTTTGGGGTTGCTAGCTATATAATAGGTGCAATCAGGTGTAGGAATAGGCTCATGGAACTGTAGAGTGGACTGTGTTTTAAATGACGTTATTTATTTATTATCATGTGAAGTGTGGCTCACTGGTTAGAAGCGGCAGACCCTGAAGCAGAAGTCGGCCCTGGACCAGGGTTCAATTCCCAACGCGGCAGGGTCTTGGGTCAATGTCCGCGGCCTTGATAATTCTCGCCTAGGTGCCTACGCTAACCATGGGTCCCACTCTGCAACTCTGGGCAATAGCTTGCTTAATCTCCACAACGGCCCCAGCAGCGCTGGGGATGCCTGGCTTTACCTTGGGGGTGCCCTCTCACAGGTAAAGCCAGGACGGGTTCCCCAGCGGTATACAGCGCCAGGACGCCACGTAACGAGGAAACAGTGCGCTTTACAAGTATACATACATTACATTACATTACATGTATCTCTTAAAAAATGTTATGTAAATAGTTAATTTTTGAATAGTCTACATTTATACTTTATATATATATTTAACTCCCGAGGATATAAGTAGGAGTGTATAATATATATGGTTTATCAAATACTTTGTTATGGCGTTAGAACCGGACCAAATTAAATTATGTATCAATGTTCTGTATTGAATTATAAATCTGTGTGTCATGCACTTTGATGGAATAAAGTTAAATTTTGATTTGATTTGACTATGGCAAAAATGCAGCTTGCAATATTTACATGTGTTGCTATGCAGCTGAATTATAACATATTTCCGAAATTACCTTTGTCAAAAAATGCGAAACATTCTGTTCCTTAATGACAAAATATGAAACTTTTTGTCTCCTGCAGTTGATATTCTCGTACTCGTGTCCACTTCGGCTCCCTGGTGGGTTAATTTCTGTTGGCATTTGTTAGCTTTTGTTAAAGGTAAGTGCTGGCAGCGCTGAAAATCATCAATCATTTCAGGGCACGAGCAGAATGTGCATATCAGATTGATTCTTGTGTATGCAAGCAGTGTTCTCATTTAGCTGCACTCTGCTCAGTGTGGCTGCAGTATTGACGTGCCTGGATCCTGTCATTCCCACACTACTTGCAATAAGCCTTCTACCAGTTGGACAAATATTGCAATTGATACTCTGACCCCAGACATCAAAGCTCTGGTAGGGCAGATACAAAAGACCAATTTTCATCACCAGCCAAAATAGCAGCTGGTGTACGATATGGTGGGTATGAGGTATTTACGCCGCATAAGCTGAGCAAGTGGAAGCAGAGTGCTGTGCACGACCAAACGCAAGAGGGTACAAAGAGACTTGTTTCCAGGTCGAGGAGGCTGAAGAGTTCAGAGGTTAAAGGGAGGTATATTTTCTGCCTCCATGTAATGTTCTTTGAAGAGGTGTCTTTTAAGATATTTCCTGAATTGAAATAGGGTATAAGTGAGGGTATGAGTGGTCCTGGTGCAGACGTGACTGTTATTCCAGGTAGTGTATACTTTGATAGAGAAGAAGACCAGTTTCTTGTGTTTTTCTATTTTCAGCTTATTCGTCTCGTGTCAGCGGGTACCTTTGCTGCAAGTTTGTTGGGATGGTAAGGAAAGCCAATCAAATTCCATTACAGTGAGAGAGATGTGTTCATATTTGTTGTGGGCCTTGATAAGACATGATCTGAAAGTGTCCCCAGACTATTTTCTCTGAGACTGCTAAAATTATAGGAACGACAAATACTACACTCTGCACAGTACTCCACACTGCCAGCGGACCTACTAGCAAACACCCATGATGCGACTAAGACTTACTTATAGTGGTGCCCACATCAATCAATCAATCAATCAGAGTACTTGTAGAGCGCGCTACTTACCCGTGAGGGTCTCAAGGCACTGAGGGGAGGGGGTGCTGCTATTGCTCAAAGAGCCAGGTCTTGAGGAGTCTTCTGAAGGCAAGTAGGTTTTGGGTCTGCCGTATGTGGGTAGGGAGGGTGTTCCAGGTCTTGGCAGCAAGGTAGGAGAAGGATCTGCCACCGGAGGTCGTTCATTGGATGCGGGGGACAGCGGTGCGGGTGAGGCTGGTGGAGCGGAGCTGGCGCGTGTGGGTGTAGAAGCTGAGTCTGCTGTTAAGGTAGGCTGGTCCAGCATTGTGGAGTGCTTTGTGTGTGAGGGTGAGGAGCTTGAAGGGGATCCTCTTGTCGACGGGGAGCTAGTGTAGGTCTCTCAGGTGGGGGGTGATGTGGCTGCGGTGGGGGACGTTGACGATTAGTTGGTGGAGGTGTTTTGAATGCGTTGTAGTCGTTGTAGGTGTATGGCTGAGATTCCTGCGTAGAGTGTGTTGCCGTAGTCCAGTCTGCTGCTGACGAGGGCCTGTGTCACTGTTCTTCTTGTTTCGGTCGGGATCCACTTGTAGATCCTGCAGAGCATGCAGAGGATGTTGTAGCAGGAGGAGGAGACGGCGCTGACCTGCGTAGCCATGGAGAGGGAGGAGTCGAGGGTGAATCCTAGGTTGCCGGCATGGTTGGTGGGTGTTGGTGCTGTTCCCAGTGTGGTTGGCGACCAGGAGTCGTCCCAGGCTGAGGGATGGGTCCGAGGATGAGTACCTCCGTCTTGTCCGATTTCAGCTCTTGAAAACCGCTATGAAACGACTTCAAATCATCGGAGAAAAAAAGCCTCTAGATAATGAATGAATAAAGCATACGACGTGTTGAATATTGGCCTGACTCCAGTTTAGCTGAATAATAATGTTGCTTCTACATGCCAAGGACTGATGAGAGCAACAAGGTGGTAATTAAGTGATACATTTGAATGTCATGGCCTCTCTTGGATGGGGGTCACTACAAACGTTGGCATCCATGACTTGCTGACTCCTTTGAAACGTATTACAACACATGGTGTCGTTTGTTCAATCCCTTTACATTGAACCCCAGGTTTTGCAGTAGGACGAAGTGTTAACTCTTTGTGGCATCATTAAAAAGATTTGAGTAGACCGCGTATCCTTCCCCTGGCAATAGTGCCCCAGCTACATAAAAACAAAACAGCAATGGTCTTCTAATGGCAGAATGTGCAGCATACAATAAAATAATGTCATATTATAAAAATGTATTTGCATTTAGAGACAAAAAAAACATGACTTCTGATTCCATTGGTTCCAGTATGCTTACTACACCACAACCAGGGTGGGAGTTGTTCTGGTGGTGAGGGAAATTCGGGGATGTGTTCACGTTTATAATACAGTCTATACCATCAACCTATGTTTTCAAAGCCCCTTACAATCAAGTTAAAAAACCTAAACACTGGACCACAGTTGAGATGTGGTGGAGATGTCTTGTTTTCTTGTTTTTTAGAGCACTCACTATCCTAGTTCACCCTTTTTAGGAGGTAAGTAGACTATGAGGCCTTTTCCCTGGCTTGTGGGGTGGTAGATGCGTACTTGGCAGCATCTGTGGCCGGTACTACAGTCTGGTGCCTCAATACTTTTTGAAATCCCATCTGGATAACCCAAGCACTACTTTGGTACTCACAAAAGAATGTGTTCACGAGGCTTCCACAGGTGGTTGAGGGATACCAACAAAGATGACACACTTTTAACTCTTAATAAATTCAATGTCTACTCAGATCTATATATCTTAGAACATCCCGGGGCCTCATTTAGAGGAGAATGGTGTGGAATAAACCACCAGAGAACCCAGAGAGTCCGCCTCCCCCCGTTCAGAACTGAGGCCACCGAAGTCATCTGCGGCGTACCACAAGGATAATCACTCAGCCCCACCCTCTTCAAAGTCTACATGAGCCCCCTCGCAGCCATCGCACGCCAACACAACCTCAACATCATCTCCTACGCCGACGACACCCAGCTGATCCTCTCCCTCACCAACGACCTAGCCACCGCCAGAACCAACCTAAACGAAGGGATGAAAGACGTAGCCGAGTGGATGATGAACAGCCGCCTGAAACTGAACTCAGACAAGACGGAAATCCTCATCCTTGGATCATCACCCTCTGCCTGGGACGACTCCTGGTGGCCCTCTGCCCTGGGCAGCACACCCAAACCAACGGACCACGCACGCAACCTGGGCTTCATCCTTGACTCTTCCCTCTCGATGACCAGACAAGTCCACGCCGTCTCATCATCGTGTTTCAACATCCTACACATGCTCCGAAAGATCTTCCGATGGATCCCCACCGAAACCAGGAAGACGGTCACCCAGGCACTCATCAGCAGCCGACTGGACTACGGAAACACCCTCTACTCCGGAACCACCGCCAAACTGCAGAAAAGACTCCAGCGGATCCAGAACGCCTCAGCACGACTCATCCTGGACATCCTCCGACACAGCCACATCTCCGGACACCTGAGTGACCTGCACTGGCTCCCCGTCAGTAAGAGACTCACGTTCCGACTCCTCACCCACGCACACAAGGCCCTCCACGACCTGGGCCCAAGTACCTCAACAACCGCCTGACCTTCTACACTCCCACCCGCCAGCTACGATCGACCAGCCACGCCCTCGCCGCCGTTCCACGCATTCGAAGAGCCACCATGGGAGGAAGATCCTTCTCCTACCTGGCAGCCAAGACTTGGAACTCCCTCCCCATCCATCTCCGTCTTACCCAAGACCACCTCTCCTTCAGGAAGCAACTCAAGACCTGGCTATTCGAGCAGTAGCGGACCCCTCTCCCCCAAGCGCCTTGAGACCCTCTGGATGAGTAGCGCGCTGTACAAATTTCTTGATTGATTGATTGATTGATTGAACTGTGTTTTGTGACTCATAGCTCCCATGCACGTTTTCCTGCTCAGCAGCACCCATTAGTACTAATTAAGCCCTTGGTCACACCCAGTACCTTTTGGCCCCTGAGAAAGTGTTGATGATGGGTACCTTTCAAAACAGACGAATTGTGAACTCTCAAAAAGAAATCTACACCGGTAATTCCCAGCATTATTTATTTCTCTTGACATTAGAGACATTTTGAGGCAAAAAGTGAACTAATTAAAGGATTTTGACGAGTTACATGCAGTTAATTATGTTTTATGGGTGGAAAGACATTGTTTACATGCTCTGGTAACACATGCTACTCAGTGCATTTTGTGGAACAAATGTGCTCGTAATTCAATCATTTGTCGGATGGAGCCGTTGTTTAGGTAAGTCACTGTCTTGAAAGTTCTGGAAGTATTGTTGGAGTTGTTTTACGACAGCCTTGGAAGCCGAGTGGATGCGAGGCTCTCTGGATGGAGATGTGAAAGTTGATTTCCTCTCTTTGCCTGCATTAGCATTCAGCTGTGGGGAAGAGAGATAATAGCATTAGGCCCAGCCTCCCGCCTGTTGTCATGGATGCAGCACAGCCGAGCACTGCAAGCAGCAAACCACCAGTCTTTGCACAATCTCATTTTTATCAAGCAATTTCAATTTAATTACATCGCAAATTGTTTTACAGTGCATCTCTGCGCTTTTTTTCTCCTGGCGGAGGACTTCAAATGTACAAATGTAGCAATTAATAATTATTTGGCCAAACCTAATATTTTTATCTCTCAAACAGTTTTGTCATCGATTCGAACATGCCTCCAAGGAAGGAATCACGGTAAAAGTGCCCCCTACTGCTGTTGGGCGTTGTTTTCTTATTCTCGTGAAGGTGAATGGGGAATGGGTGAATTTCTGGGTAAGGCAGAGTGGATCTCATTGTTTCTCCACAAACCCATTGCATACAAAATATGCGTCTTTTGCTCACATTTAAATGATTGACAAATGTAAACATGACTCGAACAAGCTAACAACATGTTATCTCCAATTGTGGTAAATTGTAAGGCTCTGCTCTTCTGTTTCTTTGGCCTAAATGTTCCACTTGCGTGAATAATACAGTTAGTCGAGGTGAGAATTGTTTGGCTGCATTTAATCTCGAGTCTGGCAAAAATTACTATTCAAGAGGTCGGGTGCGATTTAAGGGGGGCACGGCCCACAGTCTTGGGGCCAATGTGTACACGAGTGATGAGAAGGACGGGGCTACTGGGCCAACAATCTCTCTTCTAGACGTCTTTCATTGTACTTTTTTTTTGTAATGTACTTCTAGGGCAAAAAAATAACCAAGCCAGCTTTTGGCTGTGGAAATATAGTACAGGACATAAACAATATACAGCTTTTTATCACTGCGCCAATGAAGTCTGTACGGGCACCTTGGGATCCCATAACAGCTTAGTTAGATTTTATTGTGTGCCATGAATTGTGGCAGGAAGTGAGGGGTGTTTTGCTATTCAATATAATACGAGGGTTGCCTGTGCCATGGAAACATGGTTAATTGACATGCTTATAAACATTCCTTACTCAATGTGCTTAGTTAACTGAAAGGCTGGTATTGAATTTAAATAAATGTGAAAGTTGTCTGAGCTGCGAAGAACATATCCAATAGAAAGCTGTTGCTACACATAATTAAAAGACTATCACCCAGTATTATTCTTCAAATCCAGTTCAGGTGTGTAACAAAATCTCCATCACTGCACGGCTGGGGTTGGTGAGCAGAGGGCGGGGCTTCAGATATAAACATGAATATAGTTGGTCAACTTACCACATGTAGAGTGCATACAATTGCCAATAATAGTCAGTGAATACCAGAAAAAAACAAGTTTTCCCTGTCTGCAGTATTTTATCATTTCTTCCAAGGTACATTCGTGGTCATAATAATAGTCCAGTCAATTATGTATTCTAAGTGTACACGACGTGTCTTCCAGGCGCCTTGTTTTCATGAACGCACCGACCAATTTGCAGACGATGATTTTTAATTCAAGCGGCGTGGCAGAAGGCAAAACAGAACCTAAAGATTTTGTGCTGACCCGTAATTAAATGTCTCCAAACCCCCATGCATCTCTCGGCGAAAGCAATCACCGGCATTGTGGAGCGAGAATTAGAAAAGGAAAACACCAGAGCGCCCGCGCGCCTGCTGCTAGACACTCAAGCATGGCGAACAGGATACACCTCTCTGGATGGCTAGTTTTCCTTATTAAACAAGCACAGTAGGACTCGCAGTAGGGGCACGCACTAAAACAAGGCTCTCGAGTCATTTCCGTCAGCCAAATTTCCCAAGACAGTAACTTGAAAAGCTTTTAATCTTGTGACTGGCTTTACAGTGAGCTGTTCTCATGGTGGCGCAGTGAAAGGATCACTCATTAGATCGACACTGATTGCACAGATATGGCCCCCGGCCCTGCCCACGTGCAAGCCCGAGACCTGCTCTAATGGCGCGCGCACTTCTGAGAGCTGGAATGCGCATTTCAGAAAATCCATTATACCTGTGCCGAATGCACCTTATTAATTCGGCAGTGCGCTGCTGAGCAGCAGAGGACTCTTTTACAGAACAACTGGCTTCAAAAACTTAGGGTCTTTTGTGTTTCACATTTGGCTTCGAAGATAATTCGGGACATTCCATGGCCTCATCTAGCGAGACCCTCATTATAAAAAAAATCGTTTACACGCAAACACTTGCATTTATATTTGATACATGTATGTATACATGCATACCTATACACGCACAACAACCAAAATGAGACCGAGGACATTGCTTTTATTCACTTCCTATTAGCGGGAATGTGTATTTCACGAAAGTGATGCAACTCTAATAATTTACGAAACCTAATTAAACAAGTTTTTTTTTAAAATTTCGAAAAACGTCAATTTGCTCAATAAAGAAAGGCAAACAAGTTACGTATGCGTTTGTGCTTGTATGAGTGTGTGTTTTGCGTGTCTATTTATGACACACAACAGATACCGCGTATTGTGCTCTAGTAATGCAATGAAGTAACCTAGATAACTTCTAAAACCACGTGCCTAAAGGCCAGGTGGTTTATTAATGCTTCCAGAATTCCAAGTTGGAGATATAGGGCCAGGACATCGTTACCACTGTACGTTTTTACATGCAAAGCATGTTTTAAGCATCCAAAAGGTGACAATCTGTAATGCACTGGGGTGACTTGGCAGCCAGGAACCGTGGCCTGCAAAGCAAATTAACTCTACGTATTGAAAACACAGCTGTTTGTAAACTTACAATAGCTAATAATGGGATGCATGTACACATACACCCCGAATATCCCATGCCAGTGTAAATAAATGTGACCCCACGTGGTATTGTTTATTTTTTTTACTAATGCACTTACATTTACACACTTTTTACTCCTGAGCCTCTGTCATGTTGGTATTCTTGTGCAGCCAAATTCATTTGAGAAATGACTGCTTACATTTTCATAGGTTTAATGTTATTACAATCACTTTCTAGAAGAAAACAATTGAACCCAACTTCACAAGGCCTATTCTGTGTGATTTTATCTCACTACACAGGTTTAACTCGTGTGAAATAAATAATAATATTTAACTGGTGTGCTCTGGTTCAGGAAAAACATATTTTTTCTCCCATTTTACACCTGAAAACACCAACATGGCTATATCCATATATGCAGGGATTTGGGTGCTTTGTGCATTTTACCACCATTGTTGAGGAAGAGGAGGGGCATCATACTTCACTCAAAACACCAGGCTTCAGTCTTAGCCCTCTCTGACTTTCAACGATGGGGATATAGATCATACTACAATCTGCACACGTGCACAACATATACCAAAGGGGCAAAACGAATCCCATTTATAACCACACTCTTAAAGTCAAATTCCAATGTATTACTATTGCAACGACTAATTGGAGAAATCGTTTTTAATTAGTAAACCGATTCTATGCTATAATTCTTTAAGGAAGAAATCACTGGGTCCATGCTCGCATACATTATTGTTTAGGTAGAGAATTGCCAAGTTGGCCCACTTAAGCCACCACCCCTTGGGATCCACGACCCCTACCACACTCAGCAATAATCACAAATAACATATACTCTAGGCGCATGTGCAAATATGCTACATTATTTACATGTATGTATGCCTATGTACTCAAGACCATGTATAATGATATAATAGTACAAAGAAATAGTGGGTGACGCCTAGAACCTCTTATTTTTTGCTGCACTTATCTCGTTTTAAGGTACACATTTCCAAAACTTCAAAACGTGTTTCATCAAACATTGCAGGATGCATTTACAACCAAACGTTTAAGGAGTTGTGCCCTTACATTATAACACTGTAATGAAAAAAGTTATTTCACTGACTGATAAATAAGATATGCTGAGAGTTAGGTATGCTGACTTTTTGGAGATAAACGAATCGTTTCCTCCTGAAACAACAATCATGTCTGCGAAGCAGCACACTACTATCCATAAATACACCCACCTTCAAGATTAAAACAATGCTAAAGTCTAAGAAGATCAGATATCAAAGTCTGATTGACTTTCTGTTCTGAAAATAAAACTGCCTAATAATAAAGCACTCCATTTATGTGTAGCCACATGTGTGGGAGGTGAATGAATCTGTATGCCAGTGTCTTGCGTTTTGTTCAGCACTTAACGCAGTCATGTTGAATCATGTCATTTCTTGAACCTACACCACACCGTGGTATGTTATATTGCTGTGCGGCACAGACTGCGAAATATGCATGCATAAATATTCAATTTCAAACTATCCATTACCTGAACTGATATAACTCCCGTTCAAATGTGTCGTGTTTTAAGGATACATACCCTTAATCATAGGTAAACATGTCATTAGGCCGGAAATCGAAGAGGAATGTATATTGTTTGGGAAATCAGGGTGTTGAATGCAGCTACACAGATTCATGTTTGCTTTACAGGTATTGGATACCAGTGTCGACGCAATGGCACATCTGCATTCAGGTTGTCTTACAGAGGAATGTTTCACCCGTCGGCAGGAAACATGAGCTTTAGTAAATAAGAATGCTAGGTTTATGTATATTACTGTATATTATAAAACGCGCCTCCTTCGTGTTTAAGTGTTCCTTGATGGGTGGGTGTAAAGTAAACTCACTGATGTTTTCATTTAAAAAGGTAGAGTGTGGTTTAACTGGTAAGAGGACTCCCCCTGCTCTCCCACAGTGGTATTGTCCATTGCTGGGCATGCTGCAGATAGGGATCCCGAATGAGACGGCAGCATGGGTGATTGCAGCAGGAGCTCTTCTTTGGCACAGCATAATACTTCCCGGCTCCTAACAGCAATCCTTTTGTTTTTTACAAAGGGATGTTTTGGAACGCCTCAGCAGCGCTGTAATACATTTATTACAGAAAGACTGGCGTTTCTCAGAAGGAAGGAATAACACTGATATTGCAATACTCGGTTAGTCCTGGCTTTCTGTTCAGCCACTGTCCTGCACTGTTTTTTTTTGCTCATCTTGAAACCATTACGTTACGGTGCTCAGCTTTAAACTATTAGGTTTCCACGGTGGACACAATTGAAATCAGCACTATAATCTAATTATATGAGTATGTGATATGTTTCACATCGTGCCAACAAGTCTCCGTGGAGCCATTTCAAAGTGGTTACTACAAATAGATGGCACGGTGATTCAATGGGCTCAATCCTCCACTCCAGGGATCTAAGGTTAACCCCATAGTCACAGGTACGAATCCCAGTGTCTCCATTCTGCCAATCATCTTCGCCCAAAATAATCAGACCACAAACATTATCACTGTAGCAAAAATGCCACTTTATTTAGATCAGGTAACTCTCTGAACTAGAAATACTCTTTATTTCATCATGTATACACAATTTGGTAAAGTGGGCCAAAACCTTTCACTTCTTACTTAAAATGTTTAACTTTCTGACCAAAACCATCAATATATATATATATATATATATATATATATATATATATATATATATATATATATATATATATATATATATATAGTACCTTTTTCCAAAAACCTTGTTTTATTACATTTCTTTCAGCTTGTATCCAAAAGGATGGGTAAGCCCGCTCAAGACTTACCCCCCCCCAAAATCGCCACCCAGGAAAAAACAATGAGTTTTCCTGGTCCCTACCCGTCCTTTGAAACACATATGTGCATGGTTATATGTATTGTACACGGCACCATAGATTCACATTACGTGCCTTAGCTAAGAAATCAGGCAGCTCCAATAAATAGTAGGCAAGGCCCTATTGTGAGAGGTGCACGCCATCGTTCCTGAATAAGTGACCTTCTTTGCTAGTGATATTCTCATGTGAAATGTAACTGATACACATTGCTGCACAAAAAACTTTCATCGCCCTATTGAGCTTTCTGCGGGCTTTGTCCATTGACGAGTGATCTAGTGCATGCTTCCACTGCTGCCTGTAAATAAATTCTGTCCATGCAATGCGGGTGCCCAACCAGTTATTTTTTATAACTGCCAAATCTAGCTGCATACGCTTAATCAATGTTAAACCTGAAAGACACACTAAGCCGTTCTCGCCGAGGTGGATTACCAAAAGTTCTGGTGGCCTACCGTCATACCTCATTTTGTAAATGGACGGAAATAGATCGTCCCACCTCACTCCACCACCTCAATTCAAGTGTGGCACTGGGTACGCCAAGGGCTCTAGCATAAATCTGTTGCTCAGCAAAGAGGGCTGCCCACTTGACATAAGAATGTCCCACTATCCACAACTGCTGTTTTCTAAGGCCATTATCTTGGATGTCACCTAAATAAGAAAAAACAATTAGCAACAAAATAACAGCTCAAACAGGAAAAACACAACCTTCATTTTTGCACATATCTGGCACAGCAACTTGATTTCCATCGTCCTATTCTCCGAAAAGCCTCCCAGCCCATCCCCCTTCTTGCCACCTCCATGGCTGCCCCAATTCTAAAGGAATGAGTTGCAAAAGCTTTAGGGTTTTCCCCAATCAAAAGCAAAGCTTTCCTTAAATCAGTTAACAACTGGTAACTTGGTAATCTTATCCCCTGATTCGCGCACAAATATGGCACCTTGCAGAGAAGTGGACACTGAAATGAAGTGTGCCCACTCCAATACTGGGCAACAATTTGTATACCACTACTGTTAAGAAAAACTCAAACACCCCTCCCCAACTGATCCATTTTGGACCATCCTAACCAGATCCTAATTTTGTTACCCATTAAGAAAACGTCCTCGTAACAAAGGCCCACCTCGTCCCTCAAACCCAAAACTTCGGAGATCCGAAATGCTCCAAAAAAAACCCAGATCATGCATAATCTGAAGCTGGCTACCTCTGCTTCACTGTAACAAAAAACGGGCAACTGAAATAAAATCCTCATCAAGAGTTGAAAAGTGATGGGGGCACGGGGCTGCAACACCATAGCCTTTTCCCTGCTTAGACCCCTCAACATTTTCTTAACAAGTATATTGTCAACCGGGTCAAAACCCCAAAATAACTGGCCATAAAAAGACACCCTGCCAGTTTCCCCCCTATTGTGGAGTAGGATAAACCTTTATTAGCCAAAAACAATACAAAATCTAAAATCAGGGGGGTGATATCTTGCATATTTTTGTTGCAACGAAAAACCTTTTCATAACTTAAAAATTCCAACCATGCTTGTCTGTACGTCCGCCTGGTGGATTCAGCTAAGGAATTCTCTATGATCTGCACAGTTCTCAGTTTCCTAGGGCACAAACGCTCAACAGATTGGGAGTCTTGCTGACTTCTGCCCCAGGCGCCAACTACTGAAAACGCTGCCAATGGAAAAGTGAAAGTGCATCAGTGATACAATTATTCACTCCTGGAAAATGCTTAGCTTGAAAGACAATGTTAAACCTCAAGCTTAACAACATGAATGCACGAAGCAAACTCAAAACCTTCACATCCTTAGATCTCTGGTGGTTGATCAAGTTCACCACCGTCATGTTGTCGACGTTAAAAAAAAGTGACCTATTCTGAAATTCATTGCCCCACACCATCAGTGCCACAATCAAGGGAAAAAGTTCGAGAAAAGCAATACTCCGCCCTTGCTTTAACCAGGTCTCCGGACAGCTTTTGGCACACCAGCGTCCTTCCCATAAGACTCCAAAACCCTAGGAACCAGCCGCATCAGAACATATTTGCACCTGCCACACCAATGGTTCCTGTATAAACTGTAAAGGGACTCCATTGAAATCTTTCAAGAACGTAAGCCACACCTTCAGGTCCTCTTTTATCTGCTTCGAAATGCGCACTCTATGATGTGGAAACTTAGCTCCAGACATCGCCATGCCTAATGATCTACAAAATGTGCGCCTTGCTCGAATGACTACATGCAAAATTGAGATATCCAAGTAAATGCTGCACCTGGCGTAGTTCCAGTTTTACTTTGTCCAAGGCCCCCACCACACAATCCTGTATCTCCTGCAACTTATCCTGCCATCATAGTGTTAGTATCAATTGTAATGCCTAAAAACCCTATCTGGGAGCTGGGGCCAACAGTTTTTTCTGGGGCCAACGGTACACCAAATTCCTGGGCCAGCTTTTGAAACGTAACCAACGCCTGCTGGCATTGTTGTGTCCCAGCTTGCCCCATGAACAAAAAATCATCTAAATAGTGACAGGCCATAGCTGACGTGCAAACTTGTGAAAAAACCCAATGCAAAAATGAGCTAAAGGTCTCAAATAGTGCGCATGACACCGCACATCCCATAGGGAGCACCCTATGTACATAATAGGCTCCCTCAAAGAACATGCCCAAAAGCTCCAAGTCCGTTGGATAAATTGGTAAAAGCCTAAATGCCGACTTTATATCACATTTGGGTAATTATGTGCCCTCTCCCAGAAAATGTATAATTCGCAATGTGTCATCCACAGACGTGTATGACACCGCTGTATCTGTAGGAGAAATGAAATCATTGTTTAAGTTGCCCTCCGGCCAAGACAAATGCCGGATCATTCTGAAATCTCCTGGTGTCTTTGTTGGAATGACCCCCAACAGAGAGACAATCAAGTTAGGCAAAGGGCAATGCAAAAAAGGGGTCTACTGTTCTACCCAGAGCTACCTCTTCCGCCAACTTTGCTCTTACAGTCTGCAGTAATTCCTTAGCTGATTGTAGATTATCTGCCCAACGCCTGGCTCAGGGGCCCTGGTAACTGCTCTTGAAGCCCTCCTTAAATCCCCAAAACAATTTACTTACAGCTTGCCTGTCAGGATAGCTTTCTAACCAGTGAGCCAATGCCTCCAACTTAACTGGGGTATGAGCCTTTTGCCATAAGAGAGAATGCCGCCCAACAGCCTCTGGCACTAAAGCCCTGCTCCTGTGGTCTTTGTTCTCCTGCCCCTGAAACCACTGCCAAACATTGGATAATGGCATGTCGTCCCCCACATTGCAAACATTCATGTGAGAAACGACACGCAGGTCTATCACAGAATCCCTGATTAAAGTTCCAGCACACTCCTCATCGAGCCGCCTGACCTCTACCTGTTCCACCCGCCCCTTTTTGGGCGGGGTGCTGCAGAAAGGGCCGATATATACTATGGGCAGGCCACTTGTCATGTGCATTGTCGCCGGTGGATGTGCTGACGACATCAATTGCAGCCACAGCTCTGTGTCAACCTCCCCCCAGGGTTTCTCATTCCATATGCTCATCCTGGCTCTAAATTCTTCACCATAATTAAGCCAAGAATACCCCCCAAAGTGCATCTGAGCCATCCTCACTATGTCAATATACTTGAAAAGAGCTACCGCCCTGTCAGGGTATCTTTCAGCATATATACTCGCAAAAATGAGGAAGGCGGATGTCCAATTTTCAATGTTATGAGGAACTCTTGAGCACCTCGCCAATTCCCACTCTTCTTTTTTCGTCCCTTCCCTTGCCTGCACTTCCCTATGTAATAACTTAAAAACATCAATAAATTCGTGGTACCAAATTTGTCGCTTGGTTATGACTGATAAATGGGAACTCAATGGCATGGCCAACCCCATATATGGAAGCAGTTTGTTAAAACCTGACCCAACACTTCCTTGGTTATCTTTGTCACTAGACTTGGCCTGTTTCCCTATTTTACTTTCACCTGCAGGGTACGTGTCCACAATGTCTGTATCAGTCCTCCCAGAATCATCCTCCCTAACCCGCTTATTAAGACGCCTGTGTAAGGACTCACCATCACAATCCCCAATATTACCAGAAATTGTATCATTAGATTCCCATACTCCCCACCAGTTCTGCTTACCGCATGTGAGCTGCTCAGCTCTTTCTTGAAATTCCGAGCGAACTGTCTTCACTTGTTCTCTGTTTTGTGACCTCTTCCTTGTAGTTGCCGGGTCCGCTCTTGACTTCTGCAACGAGTGAAAAAAGGAAGTTGACCCCTTCCCGCCCCCAACATCCAGCCCCCTCCATATCAGCGACCCAGCTCTCTGTGACCGGCCTATCGCAAATTTCTACCTCCTCCATTTCCACAAATCTTTCTGTCGCACCTTCATCGGTGCCCTCATCGCCATATCTGGCATTACTGCTACCCGGACACTCACCATCTCCGACTCCTCCATCAAAATATCGCCAGCTAATGACAGACCCACGCTCTACAGGCCTGCCCGCACCTCTAGAATATGCACTAGACCCGTCAGTAACTGAAAAAAAATTTGTGGCAACCGCTAATTGTGCCGCTGGACGAGCAGAATGTGATCTAAGAGCAGCTCCTTGATCCGCGTCAAATTACACCTTCAGCTCGCTCAAACCAAAAGGGGCTTGCAACCGCTGAATATCCTTTTTCTTCGTCATATTCTGCATAGTACCCACCTCCCGCTTTGAACCCACATTGTTGTCATGAGCTACCCACACCCATCGCCCCCGGCTTCACTCCTACCATGAGCAAAGGGAGGTTGGCACTATTTTGGGGAGGACCGAGCCCGCGGAAATATATACTCGGTATTGAAGCGCTTGTCGCCCGGCCAGCAACCATTGCCTGCCGCTCAACGTCTAATTGCCGCACAGGTTGGGGAGCACCCACCTCTTCTAAATCTAACTCAAGCTCAGGGGCACCATCTAAATTCCTATGTCCTGTCACACATTGAGGCTGCGGCTCTAAACCATCTGGCCTGCTATCCATAGCCATAATGTTGAACCTGTGGCCCACACCGACATCTTGTGTAAAAACCGGGGCATTATCAAGGACAACACCTGTCATAGTCCATTGAATGGTGGGGGTTGGTGTTGGGAGGAAACTAGTGTCTTCTTCGCTGTCACTAGAAAAATTAACCAGTGCAGGCGTCAGCTGTGATGCCACTCGCTCTGACGCACCTTCCAGCCTGCGCAAACATTTGCCCCCTTCAGGAGAATGGCATACCTCTCGTCTTTGCACACTTGGAGCATCCTTCGCTGTTAAAAACATGGCCCTGTCAGACCCCCGGCCCCTCCCACCATGGAGACTGCTCTTAGCTGACGCCGAAATACGCGGCAGTGAAACACTCCCACCTTTCCTCCCAGGCCCGCCCCTACCCTTCACCGTACAAAACTCACCAAGGGCTTGCTGGACCTGGGAGGAAGCCCTCACCAGCGAGTCAGGTGACAAAGACTGCACCCTCCTCGTCGTCGTCTGTTGCGCCAGCACCAGCACTATGCAGTCTGCTCCGCTGTAACCGCGCCAACACCCTGCCTCTTGCGGCATGCTGGGGAAGGCATGCCTCCACTCCGCCCTGCACTCCTCTGGCAGCCAAGCGCTTAGGCAGCTTCTGAGGGGCCTCTGCCATCTGCATAGCTCCCCAAGACAGCAGGTCTTCCCTGCCCGCCTCCTGAATGACTTTTAAGGCCTCAAGCAACTCTGCCTTGTGTGCCATGCTGATACCTGAGTCAGCATGCACTAACAAAATTAAATAGTGCCCTCATGGAATTTCTCTGATTAAAAACACTATTGCCTCCCTGCCAAATTCCCAACGGTGATTTCTCGCGCTTCAGCGTTCAGTTTAGAATGCTGACAGCACGCACCTGCACACAGCCCCCTCCGCCAATCTAACACCTGGCCTAATCCATTTGGGCGAAAACCCCAGGGGGAGACTGCTCACGCTACGCTCCCCTTGTGGCCCACATTGAATTGTGAACCAATAAGCATCTCTTTCCTGTCAATAGCACCAAGAGACATCCTCGGTTATGAACGTGTACAAATATTTGATTGTTAAATCCATCAGCTCTGCTGTAATTTGAGTTTTTGGCACAAGTGACAGAGGAGAGGGTAGATGCCAAATAACATGAAGGGATCACACTGCTTTAGATGGAACAATATAACTTATTTGGACGGACATGAAACCGCTGTTTTACAATACTGACTTCCCATGTCCCATTGTTCTAGGGAACAAATAGTGCTTCTTCAGGCAGACTGGTATTCAAGGTGTTCCTGAACAGAACATGAGTCGGAACCCACAGGCATTGATAGCAACGGATCCTGGAAATGAAACCCAGGGGCATATTATCAAGGGGGGCGATAGGCAATTTTCGCCGCTTTAGCTGCCGCTTTTGGCCACTAAGTGGCGATAATACTATCGCCCTATTAGCAAGCTGTCGCTAACAGCAGTTAGCGACAGCTTGTAGGCAATAGCGAGCGGTTTGGGGCCCACTTTGCATGTCAGCGATATTTATCGCTAATGACATGCAAAGTGGGCGTAGCCAACCTGTTAGCGACTGAAAGCAGTCGCTAACATCGCTGTTAGAAATGGGATTTCTGGTTGGCTGAAGTTAGCGCCAAAGTCAGGCAGAAAACACCACTCTAGTTAGGGCAAGGAAGGTACACTCCAAAGATAACCCCTGCTCACCCCCTTAGCAACGAGACACGAGCAGCAAGGCTGATCCTGGAAGCAATGTAAGTTAAGTATTTGCACATGCACCCACCAACAACAATGTCCCAGGCCCCCCACAAAAGGAACTCCACACAAGGTATATGTAAAAATAGCCTTTGTATTACAAAACACCTTAGATAGTAAACACACACTTTACAATGTGCCAGAGGCACGGGCAGAATTTACAGGGGATTGTATACATGGGACAGGGCCACATGGACCACTGTCAGGAATAAGCACTTTTAGAAATAGCACTTGGTAGAATTAGCACCTTGTAGAATAACACTTAAAACATAGAATAATTGTAGCACCACATAGCAAATGTAGCACACAACCAGTAACCACTGGTAAAAGGTAAGTACCACCTACGCAACCCTAACCACCTTAGGAAAATATCAAGCAGGGAACCATGAACTCACTGGCATAATTATACTAGGAAAGACAACCACCTAAGCATAAAAATACATTTAGGGGTATAGGCTAGAAGCTAGACACATGATGCATAAAAACACATTCAGCGGTGTAGGTAAGACACATGACGCATAAAAACACATTCAGCGGTGTAGGTAAAACACATTAGGCATGAGAACACATTCAGCGGTGTAGGTAAGACACATGACGCATAAAAACACATTCAGCGGTGTAGGTAAGACACATGATGCATAAAAACACATTCAGCGGTGTAGGTAAAACACATGATGCATAAAAACACATTCAGCGGTGTAGGTAAGACACAGGGTGCGCAAAACATACTACACACAGTACATTTCCTAACACCCAAAGCATTAACGCATAAATCACATTAGGGTCCAGGTTGCGCCACTACGCCAACACCTAAACGTAGCAGCTGCCCACTACTTGCTGGGCAGCTGAGGACAGGGAAAGGGCCTAAACGCTGCAGCTGGCACAAAGTGCTGCGCAGCTGGGAAAGGCCAAGGTAGGGCGAAGGAGTGCATCCCACCCCTGAGTCCAAAAGAACACATGTCCCTAAAAGAAAGGCCTAAACATAGCAGCTGCCCACTACTTGCTGGGCAGCTGTGTATCAGCCAAACTGCTACAGGGGCCTTACTGACCCTCTTGGAGCAAACTGCGCCAATTGCTGGAGCCCTCTAGGCTCTGGGACCATCACTCTATGCATGGAAGTACTCTGGCTCCCTAAAGAATTAAAGACGCCCAAAGGTGGAGCCCTCTGGCTTTAAAAGTAACTGGGACCTCAGGGGCACGAACACGGGCCTCTCAGGCCCCTCACGGGCTCTTCAAATAACATGGCCCCCAACCCCCTCACATGGACTTCCAAACAAATATGGGCCATCGTTGGAGCCTTTGCGGCTCTAAGACCAATACTGTACATGTTGGAGCCATCTGGCTCTGGATCAAATGTTGCCAATCTGGGGTAGCGGCCCGCTGTCGACCGGGGCCGCTCTACCCCACGAAATGCCCCCACAACGAAAATAGTGCTACTGGGGGGGCGGGCACTGACAATGTGCCTCGACGCCCCCCCTTTCCCCAAAGGAACACACAACAGGCCCCACTCACCAGCTCGACAGGACTCCACTGGTCGGTGGCGGCGGGAGGGGCTCTCTCTCCTTTCTGAGAGCCCTGCTGGTAGTGGCTGCTTTTCCTGTGGCGCAGGGCTTCCCTTTACCTCCGGGAGCCCCGTGCTGCCATCGTCCCTCCCCCAGGGCCCAACACTGCATGGCACGGCTTCCCCCAGGCAGGGGGAAGTGGAAACAACATCCTCCCGGCCCTGCCCACAATCAGGCGGCACAGGCCGGACTTCGGCTTCCGGTGCTTCTCCCGGGCCGCAGCGGTAAACTAGGGGGACAGATTAGGGGTGGGCACCCTCGGTGAAGACAATAAACGTAGAGGCGGGGTGGGCACCCTGGGCCCCAGCAGCAGCACGCCCCTGGTAGATTCAAGTCAGGAAAACAAGAACATTTTACAAGAGGTCACAGCCTCTTTTTATACAGAGAAATCCTTTCTTGTCAAAGGTGCAGGCCAGGGGCTAACCAGATGCAACTGGTTCCAGAGCACTTTGTTTTGCTCAGCCCCTCTGCCTATTTACAGGATGGGTCAGGGACATCAGACACACCACAGGGGGTGGAGCCAGCATTGTGGATGGAAAGCCCAGCCCTATTCAGGTCCCAGGTACACTCCTCCCCAGCCATCAACATGCAAATCTCCCATTCACCACCAGGCAGACCCATCCTGACTCCTGGAGCCAGGCACACCAGCCAGCTCCAGCCAATCACAAGCCAGACAGTCACTGCACAGACAGGCCAACTTCTAAAAGTGGCACTTCCACACTAGACACATGAATGCCGCACACATCATCACGCAGCATTCAATCTCACAAGTTCACACATACCAAACTCGAGCCTGCACTCCCCACACATCAGGAACTACCATGGACACATGCATTCCCCATGCATCCCTATTGGAGGGCAGGCCAATCTCACACACGCACTCAGAGAGCGCACGCACTTTACACTGCGGCACAATGCTAAAGTGCGCAAAGACCAGAAATCACTACAATGATGTAACATTAAAAGGCAAAAAGTTCAGGGGTGAACCTGCTGGAAGGGCCAAGTCCAACAATTGCTATCGCCTATTAGCAACACAGGCGTAGCAATGGAAATATTTGCGCTTAGCGCAAATATCTCCAAAAACTAACACCTGCTCAGACCAGTTCTTAGCCATTATATCTAATGGGAGGTGGATATAATGGCTAAGACCCTGTTAGCGATAATGTGTGAATATCGCTGTATTCTCAGCGATATTCACGGATTTTGCCGCTATTACCGGGAATTTTATCGCTTTTGAGATAAACGTTGCTAATATAACGTTATCTCAGCGATAAAATCCTGTGATACACGGCGATAAAAAAATTGCCGCTAACCCTACTTAGCGATAAATATCACTATTTGTTGATAATATGCCCCTCAGTTCTCTGAAAAGCTGTCTTGCATTTCAACCACTTACTCTTAGGCAGTGGGATCGCCAGGATGTTGCTTGATGTAGGGCAAGAAAAAAAAATGTTTTTAGACCATCCATAAAAATAACTTAGAGATTCAAAGAGGGGTGGGGTCGCACACTACTCACACACCGGCGGAAGTTGCCCCTAAGGACTCTGGTCGTTGTAGTAGAGTGTTCGCGATGCATCATCTTTCGATCTTGCTATCTTCGCTGTCTTCGCCATCCCTGGACACGTGTTTCGGGTTATCAACCCTCGTCAGCAGGGATAGGCAGTGTTCTGGGGTCGCCGATGGCTGCCAATATCTGCCAGGTATAGTACCACTCCGGCGCGTAGGTGCGGGATCCCAGGCTCGTCAGCCCGCTGCTCAAGGGAGCTTTAAGTTACAAAGAGGGGTGGGGTCGCACACTACTCACACACCAGCGGAAGTTGCCCCTAAGGACTCTGGTCATTGTAGTAGAGTGTTCGCGATGCATCATCTTTCGATCTTGCTATCTTCGCTGTCTTCGCCATCCCTGGACACGTGTTTCGGGTTATCAACCCTCGTCAGCAGGGATAGGCAGTGTTCTGGGGTCGCCGCTGGCTGCCAATATCTGCCAGGTATAGTACCACTCCGGCGCGTAGGTGCAGGATCCCAGGCTCGTCAGCCCGCTGCTCAAGGAAGCTTTAAGTTACAAAGAGGGGTGGGGTCGCACACTACTCACACACCGGCGGAAGTTTCCCCTAAGGACTCTGGTCATTGTAGTAGAGTGTTCGCGATGCATCATCTTTCGATCTTGCTATCTTCGCTGTCTTCGCCATCCCTGGACACGTGTTTCGGGTTATCAACCCTCGTCAGCAGGGATAGGCAGTGTTCTGGGGTCGCCGATGGCTGCCAATATCTGCCAGGTATAGTACCACTCCGGCGCGTAGGTGCGGGATCCCAGGCTCGTCAGCCCGCTGCTCAAGGGACCTTTAAGTTACAAAGAGGGGTGGGGTCGCACACTGTTTTTAGACCATCCATAAAAATAACTTAGAGATTCAGATTGAGCTCCACTATGGTTCAAAATAGTTCCTTACAGATATGAAGCAACAGATTATAATTTAATTGAGTTCAGTGACATAATATCAAGCACACTCATATCATGATACATAAATATCATGTCAAAAATATCGAACACAAAAATATTGTTTACTATACATATAAAGGTAAGTAAAAAATATTTTGAAAATATTATTGTCACACAAATATCGTTAAAAAAGACAAAAATATCGATTTTTAATAGTAAATATAAAATATTTTTATATATTACATAAGTAAATTGGAAAATACATAAATGTTAGTAACATATTATACTAGATATAAATATATACGTACATAAACATATGCACGTAAATATATGTATGTTCATATATTTATATATATACAGGGCTGTAAGTGGTATGAAAAAACTGGGTGTCTCTCATAGGGGTGTGGCCAATGTAATTAAGGGTGTGACTTAAAACACTTTAGAAAAAAATTGGTACTTAGCATAGTGTGCTTTCCCACTTGAATTTTGCTGCTTCTGTCCATTCATCCATATATATATATATATATATATATATAACACAAGGGGAACATTACACTTACAACAAGCCAGGGCTACTGGCTTTGTCAATGTTTGTAAATTGCCTAAGATGAATAAGCAACAACTATGACTTTGTTGTATTTAATATTGAAAATGTGTCTGTTCTTGTGGGAGAGGTTATGGTGTAAGGCTAGTGCTGCCGACGTTTGAGCTGAGAAAGCAGGTTGGAGTCTCAGGTTGGCTCAAGGAGTGTCCTGTAATTCAAAACATAATATGTCCTTGTGTAATGTAACTGATGCTCATGTTTGCTCCAATTTTGTGCTATAAAACTGAAAAATTAGTCTCTTTGAAGTTACATCAAAAGCAGTGATGGATTAGGCTTTTTTTCCTTCCTGGTAAAAATGTCTCAGCACCTATATATATATATATATATATAATTTTACGGCGAGTAGTATGCTACACTAGAACCCAGATATAAAACAAAACACTATTATAAAAGAAATGTATTGCATATTATATTAATTTTTTTTATATTTTTGAATTTGCTAATGCAAAAACGCATATATATATATATATATATATATATATATATATATATATATATATATATATATATATATATATATATATATATATATATATATATATATATATATATATATATATATATATATATAAGACATAAAATACTAAACAAATTAAATGAAAGATGAATACATTTACAAAAAATATTTAAAAATATATAAACCATTGTGGGCCTTAATAGGATGTCAGTTAGTAAGCCCCCGAGCGCTAGTCGAAGGCTTATTGACCGACATCCTTGGTTTGAAGTTCGAGCACCGTATTATGTTTACAGTGGTCGGAACCCAGAGCAGCCGGTCAATCCGATTCACTTCTGACATGCTCAAGGAGTCCGTCGGCCAGTCAGAGCCACCACATAATCCCATACAGATGGTGTTTCTGCCATCAGGATTGCGAAGTCAGTTTCCGACAGGCTTTCCATTTCGGTCTTTTTGACATGGAAAGCCTGTCGGAAAGTGACTTTGGGGGCCCCTTGCAGGGCCCTCCTGCTTCCACAGCTTCCGGTTGTGGGTCGGGGGGCACCTATGTTGCCCTCCTGTAAATCCCTGCACCGTGATATTTACCCAAATTCCATTTCTCTAAGGGAGCTGGTGTTGTGGCCGGTTTCCGACTGCACCACAAGCTCCCATAGGGAAATGGGAGTTTGCGACTGCACCATGTGCGGTCACATCGTAATTGTGGTTTCAGGACCGCAGACCCGAGATTGGTTGGTTCCGAAACTGAATAGATTTCGGTCTGAGGCAACTCTTAGTGACATCATAATCTTGCCCTATATATATGAATGTGCAAATATTAAAAACAAATATTATAAATTTAAACAAATAAAAAATAATATTATGACATATTTAAAAAATATTTAAAAAGTAGTAACATCTGTGAAAAAAAGATATACTACTTCTACTGCAATGTATACAAAAACAGGGAAAGTGTTGGACTGCGGAGGGGTAACATTTATTAGTCCCACCACCGGTCTGTGCAACAGTAGGGAAAGCATTAGACACCAGAGGGGTAAAATTTACTATTCCCTTGCAAGTTTGTGCAACAGTAGGAAAAGCGTTGGACGACGGGGGAGTACAATTTACTATTCCAACTCCAGTCTGTGCAACAGTGAGGAAAGTGTTGGACACCGAAGGGGTAACATTTACTATTCCCATTCCAATTTGTGCATCAGTAGGAAAAGTGTTGGACTCCAAATGTGAAAAATGTAATATACTTTTCCCACTCCAGTCTGTACAACTGTAGGGAAAGTGTTGGACACTGGAGGGGCAAAATGTACTTATCCTACTCCATTCTGTGCAGCAATAGGGAAGGCTTTGGACTCCAGAGGGGTACAATTTACTATTCCCACTCCAGTCTGTGCCAAGTAGTGAAAGCGTTGGACACTGGAGAGGTAAAATTCAGTATTCCCACTTCAATCTGTCCAACAGTAGTGAAAGTATTGGACTCTCATGGGGTAAAATTTACTATTCCCACTCCAGTATGTTCAACAGTCAGGAGAGCAATGAACAATGTCGAACCAATGTTGGCAGTTGATAATGTGGTATGGGTATGCTAAGGGCTGGAGAGCTTACTTGACGGAGAGTTTAAATAATTTTAAGTCTCCGTCCTTTGAAGATGAAACCATGAGTAAATTGGTGTTTGAACAGACAATAAACTGCTCAGCTAATTTTTTATTGATTTTTCTGGATAAGGATGAGTTTGCTAAAGAGAGTCACTCCTCGACAGTCATTAACTACTTCATTAAATTAGAACCACAATCGTATTTTACAGCACATTTAAAATCATCTTTAAGAGACAGATTTATGTTGTTACTATTTGGGAGATACCCCTCAAAGGATGAAATCCCAAAATGGGAATCACATTGGCCCACAAACATTTGTAGGCTATATCATTTTTATAATGAATCTCTTACGCATATTGGATCCATTTGCACAACTGTTAGAAGAGAGGAAATCTTTATTAAAGACCATCTTTAATGAATTAGGGGTGAGAACATGTCATAAAGCAATCATAACTTGTCTCTCTGGGAACTCGTCTCGTCTGACTGCACAGTTTGTAAAGTTTATCCTTTTCGCAGTCAAAAATCTAGTCTCAGAGTGCTACACCTGATTTTAGATGCTTGCCTAGACAATTAATGATTGGTTCAATAGGATAATTTCGATAGTTAAAAAGAAATGACAAACTAAAAATTTGATGAGTTATTTTATTGGGTAGCACAAAACTTTTAACCGGGAAGCGTAATTCCATACATTGTTCTAATAGTTTCATGATCTGCTTTGAAACAGAAGCTTAACAATATTTTATTAGCTAGCAGTAACTGTGTAAATCCAAATATTGAATAAATGACTTGCTTATTGTGGGCTGGTTTTACATAGGGAGAATTTTTCTTTCATGCTGCAAGATCTAAGAAATTGCACAGGTGCACTTTAAATATTGCTGCTAGATGTAAGTAAATGTGCAAGTGCACTTTTGTAATTGCTTCTAGATGTATAACATTGCACAGGTACTTTAATATTTGATGCTAGATGTAAAACATTGCAGAGATATATTTTAACTATTGCATTTTAATTATGTTTTTTTTATTTGGAATTTAAAGTAGGAGTTAGTGTTGGTGAGTAGCTGTTGTCTAAAGATGTGTTATTAGATTGATTGGACTGATATAATCAAGTGGATTGTAACTATTGTTGTTAGATACTAGTAAGATACTACACAAGCTAACTATTGCACTTTAATCAAGGCATGCATTTTTAATAATTTGGAGAATTGTAGGTTGTTTTATTGAGATCATTTGTTTATTATCAATTTGAAGTGATGTATTATGTAACTGGTCTGAAATAATGTATTGAAATACAATATATCCTGAAATTATCTTCAATTTAACGCATTTTATAAGTTGTGGTATGAAAAAATCAGCCAGATCAAATTGGTTTAATTAAGCTTTTCTCGCAACATAAAGTATTTCTTTTCTTTCTTTCTGCTTGTAATGATTTTTTATAAATCAACAATAAATAATTTCTCGCAATGAACACTGGAGGGGTAAAATTTACAATTCCCACTCCAGTTTGTGCAACAGTAGGGAAAGCGTTGGACACCCGAAGAGTAAAACTTACACTTCCAACTCTAGTCTGTGCAACAGTAAGAGAAGTGTTGGACATCAAAGGGGTAACTTTTACTATTCTGACTCCAATATGTGCAACAGTGGGGAAGGCGTTGGACACTGGAGGGTTATCATTTACTATTCCCACTCCAGTTTGTGCAGCTGTAGGAAAAGCTGTGGACTCTGGAGGGGTAAAATTTTGAATTCCCACTCCAGTCTGTACAACAGGAAAACATGAGTTGGACACTGGAGGTGTAAAATGTATTATTCCTATTCCAATCTATGCAACAGCAGGGGAAGTGTTGGACACAAGAAGGGTAACATTTGCTATTCCCACTCCAGTCTGTGCAATAGTAGGGAAAGCATTGGACTCTGGAGGAGTAGATTCTACTATCCCCACTCCACTCTGTGTAGCAGTAGAGAGAGAGTAGTTCACTTCAAACAAATAACATATTTTAACAAGTCTAATAATTACCTAAAAATACAAAATAATTTATATAAAAATTATATCTCTAAATTGAAAAGAAAAGAAACAAATTACATAAGTATTACATTTTAAAATAATTATTATCAACTAAAACACATTTTATTAATTTATTAAAATGCCACACCATATTCCCACAAACATAACATCCAACAATTAAAATGTAATTGAAATAAAATCACATTTAGTGTATTGAGTAATAAATAAAACAATTATTAAAAAATGAATACATTAGTTTAAATTTATTATTGCTAAAATAACTTCCCACCCTATTCTCCTACAAACACAACAAAATGTATAACATAAAAAAAGGTAAATTGTTGAAAGGTTTACAAAATTATCAATAAGCTAAATTTTAATAAGAATGATTTATTGATTATCAATTGTTTATTACAAAATTAACTTCCCACCATATTCCTGTACAATCTAAACAACCCACACGTAAAATGTTACTGAAAAATATAATTACAAAATGTATATAATTAATTATCAATTACACAACTGGTAATTATTTAATGATGAATAATTAATTAATTATACTTAACTAACTTCCTGCGCTTGACCCCTACAAAACCTAACAACCCATACCTAAAATATATCTTAAAAAATATAATAATTACACATATTACAAAATGAATTATCAATGAAACAATGATAAATTAATACTTATTGGTCTCTAATTATACTTATTTACCTTCCCACCCTTTGCCCCTACAAACTCACCAAACCACATAACATATAACTTAAAAAATATATGAATTACACAATGAACATAATTAAATATTAGTTAACTAATTAATATTCATTAAAAATAATTGTTAATCATTTGTAATTAACTTCCCACATTGCAGCCCAACAAACACAACAACCAGCACCTAAAATATACCGTAACAAATATATTAATTGTACAATTTACTTAATAATTTTCAATTAAAAATTCGTACTTAATTATAATTACTTAACTTCTCACCCTGTCACCCTAAAAAACTCACAACCTGCTGCAACACTATAAATAACAATTAAATTAAATTAAAAAAGAACAAAACATTACAAACTATATTTAAAAACATTAAGGACAATTATACAAACAATTTATACCCAAAGGTATTGCAATAGAAACTAAAATACAAAAAGATAATTAAAAAACAATATTTTGTACAACTACATTTTTGTAAATGCTATTAACATAGAGATATTTTTGACAGTGATTACTTATCTTAAAAAAATTAATCTTTTTGTAAACAATATTTCTACATCACAACATTTATTTATCACAATATGAAAGACTCAATACTTGTGCTACTCTAAATGTTTAACTCAAACTGTTGTCCAAATACCATTTAATTCACTTCTTTTTCAAACAAAATTAAATTAAATTGTGGTGTTCCCAAGAGTTCTCACAATTGCTAAAATGTCTAAAGGTTTATCTTGGTGGACGGCATAAATCTGTACCAGTTGAAATTTTAAATGCATATAAATGATGCACAGGTCGACCTCTGGTTGGCGACCACCTGAGACCCTTCTCAAAAAAGTAGTTAGTTGCCTAGGACACATATAATAAAAGTTTACATATACCAAAATCCAACTTTAAAATGACTCCCCTGTCTCCAATTTGAGAGTTTTTTCTGACTCCTTCACATGAAATAATCTACTAGCTCCTTGTGGAGTAAAACATCTAACTCAGAATCCTATACTCCGTGCACAAGGTAATTCTTGGACAAGCTCTATACTTATGATTACAAACCCCTCATTATGCCCCATCCAGAGACCTTCAGTCAGCAAAATGCATACTGATCCAACAAAGAGGATTTAATAGCACTAGCACTGAAGCAAGTTCTTGGGGGGAGTACATTAACTCCAACTTAGAACAGGTTGATTTCATATCTGAAGGCAATAACCAACCACCACATTTTTGAAAAATTAGATGTTTAGATTGGAAGGTATGTAAGAACATTCACAAAATGGCAGCATCTGATACTAGATAGAGGGTTTTCCCCACATCCTCTTAACTATTCTATCCAGCTTCAGCTAGTTCATCTTTTCTAGTTTTAGTATTTACTGAATTGTTCTAGCTCTTTAAATTGATTGCAAGGGGAAAATGTAATATTTTACAAAAACCTGTAAAGATATACCATACACAGGTAAATATCTGCTGGTGTCTAGATAGCATCAACCTGTGATTAAGGTTAGCAGCAGATCTTGTGACATTATGCTCTCCTTAAGCTGGTTAAAAGGGATTGAGAACCACAACGTCTCTGTACAAAAATGAAAAATCAGTAGTATTGGATCCATTTGCACAACTGTTAGAAGAGAGGAAATCTTTATTAAAGACCATCTTTAATGAATTAGGGGTGAGAACATGTCATAAAGCAATCATAACTTGTCTCTCTGGGAACTCGTCTCGTCTGACTGCACAGTTTGTAAAGTTTATCCTTTTCGCAGTCAAAAATCTAGTCTCAGAGTGCTACACCTGATTTTACACTCAGAACCACCCCGCCTTCAGAAAACAACTAAAGACTTGGATATTCAATAAGTAAAATACACACCTCCCCCAAGCGCCTTGAGACCCTCTGGGTGAGTAGTGCGCTATACAAATTTCGAACTTGAACTTGAACTTGGCTGCCCTATGTAGAAATTCAGAATACAGATTAAAATACTAATGATGTATCTCAGAATGTGACCAGCAAGAAAATAATAACACAGCTATTTCAAATAGTTATTAAAATCCAAATCAATAGGGGAGTAGGATGTTTAATGAATATTAAGGAAAAGTAACTTTTAAAAAGTTACTTTTTCCCTATCTATACGTTTCTGGATGCTAATTTGAATGAACTCTCTAGCAACTTCCAGATTATTCTCAGCCCGGGAAAAGGTGTGAACCCCCAATCCCCGCCCCCAACAGAACACAATAAGCAGACCTGGATGAGCACAGATAACTCTTCTGAACTCAATAGAATATCCAGGTGGGATCTGTGGGTATTCTGTTGACATATTAATGTCTGATAGGCCTGTTGTGCCACATGTAACACTTTGGCACACTTCAAAGAGAGAGAAGGGAATGCCAGGACAATTCTTTTGTATCCTCTGCCAGTTGCTGAAGGAGCCGGCTTTTGTCCTATTAGAAATCTCTTTTTGGGTTTGCTGTGACTACGGTGCCTGCTTCAAACTAGATTCTGGTGTTAAATGCAAGAGGGCACTAGCTTTACCATAGTATATTCCCTACTCACACCCAAAAGCCAAAGTATAGGGTAGTCGAAGATCTTCACAATTTTGTATTTGCACGGACACTGGGCATTTTAGGTCTGCTTGCAGTAAAGCAAACCGAAAATACAAAAAAAAGGGAGGCCAGAGCCGGAAAACATTTACTCCATTGGCCAGAGAGATACTAACAGCCTGATTCATGTAGCTAAATTGCACTCGCAAAGGGCCAGATTCTCAGAATCTGGCCCTTTGCGAGCGCAATTTTTGCATTTGGTATTCATGATACCAAATGCAAAAATCGCTATTTAAGAATTCGCATATTTGCGTGGAATGGCATTTAAGGAATCTCTAATAGAGATTCCTTAAATGCTATTCATGACACACAACAAAATAGCGATTTTGGACTTTTGGGGCCGCTATTTACCGACAGGTCAGACCTGTCGGTAAATAGCAAAAACTCCGAAAAATGCTTTTAAAAGCATTTTTCAAAGTTGCATGTAGCACACACACATGTCCTTTGGACATGTGTGTGCGCAACACCTGTCCAAAAGTGCATTTTAGGGGTGCTACAGGGCGTCCTTTGGACACCCCTGTCACCCTTAAAATCGCTTGTTGCGAGTAGCAAATTGCTACTCGCAAATCCCCATTCATTCCCCATTCATTCCAATGGGCCTCTTGGCCCATAGGAATGAATGGGGAGTATTTGCGAGTAGCAAATTGCTACTCGCAAATAAAGAACATGTAGGAATCGCTATTTAAGTAGCAATTCCTACATGAATGCCGTTTTGCGAGTCTCAAATAGCGATTCCTTATGATTCGCTATTTGAGCCTCGCAAAACGGCCCGTACATGAATCAGGCTGTTAGAATGCCTCAGGGAGTCCCTCGCCCAAAGGCTGGTGAGCCCTAAAAGCTAGACCCTTGCCTAGCCTTTCTTAGAAAACTTCTGAGCTTGCAGAAAGATACCAGGGTGACGGAACCTGCTGCCCTTGGTATCTGTGACCTGTGAGAAAGGTCTGAGGAGGATGGACCTTCTTGCACTTGAAACCCAAGCACAGAAAGATTTCCAAGGATCATATGGCTGTTTGCTCTGATGGCTTGTGGAACATGAAAAAGCGGAAGATGTGAAGAATCCCAACTGACGAGTACCAACTGGACCTGGACTGGACTTTACTGATGCCGGCTACCTGATACCCTAAGAGTCTCTAAGTGCTCTCCCTGAGGTCCTGTGTGCATGGGCATATATTCCTGTTGTTATTTGGCACTAAAAGAAGTATTGGAACTTCTTCAAAGCTTTTGCTCCAGAGCTTCAAGTGGACCAACTTCAAAAAGTATTCGACTGCTTGAATCACAACCTTGATTAAATAAGAGGTTTATCCTGCATGTAGAAGAGATTTTCCTAAAAACACAACAGTCCTTTTTCAGATTGGGACTCAGAAATGATTTTGAACCTCCCTATTTCCAGATCCTAGTGGAGCCAATCTACTTGATGCGAACAACCCATGCTTCATAGTGGTCAACCTTAAATTGCGTATATGTCCCAGTCTACCGAGACCATTGTCTACCATTGCTGCTTTGCACTTTTTGGAGGATTTTCACCTAAATATGTCATGATATATATCTCATGTTGTAATTTTGTCATTTTGGCATAATTTGCTATTATTGTTTTTTCTATTTTTGTAAATTGGAGCCGGATCTTTATTAGGTTGGGTTTTCCCTTTTTTTACTATTTTTGTATTTCTAAAACCTTTACACAGGTTCATAAAGCCAGTCTGCTCTACGCAATAGCTACCAGGGTTTAAGCTCAGTTTAAAATTACTGACACCTTTGACTGAACCTAACAATACAGTGACTTTACGACTTGCGGCGAACACAAATCCACCCCAAATGATAAACCACTCTCTCATACCTATTGTCACATAGTCTAGACAAGAAGCTGGAGGCAAAGATTCAGAAGATCCAGGGATCAAAAATGAAGACTATTCCTCAGTACCAAGAAGTTAACCACAGCTAAAACGCTTCAAACTAGCAACTCAATTTTGCAGTGTGCAAAGATTTCCTTTCAAAATACTGTGTACCATTCAGAGAGGTGTGGTGCCAGAATATCACTGTTAGAATAACTATCACCTGAGATACGTACTGTGTTGTATATCTTGTCTACAATATACGACTTCACTAGAGTGAATAATAAAAAATCAAACTTGTAGAGATGATATGTTAGTAAATTATATAGAGGACACAATATTTGTCAGAAAACATTTCTGGTTTATGATAATCTGATATAACCGTAAGACATTCTTTCAGGTGGAACACTTTAATGCCTTTGGAATCATGCAAGTGGAAGCTTGTTGCATATTACACCCACTGCAACAGCCTTGGATCATGCGTTAGTAATCTGGTACCCCAACCCAACATCAACTGCCTTAAGCATGGGGTAAGTCTGTATCAACATGGTGGTTCCACATCCCTGGAACTTACCACAGCTACAGCCCTTAAAGGAATCTTGAAGATAAGTCTTTGAAGAAAGCTTTTAATATCCACTAAACCATTTTGAGAGCACTTTCTGCCTGAAGGGATCAGATCCCACCATCTATGAGCACATGCTCACACAAACCATATCAGCCTATACCAGACCTAATAGTACTTCGAAGAACATCATCTCTTTCCAACCAGAGTGCATTTCAGTAGTGATCGGTGGTGGGAGTGCTGCCAGGTGGTGACGTGGCACGGGGAAGGGGCAGGGAGGGGGGAAGTAAACTACGGCATACGGCCAAATACAGGTAGGTACACATATATATAAATAAATAGAATTTCGTTGCAAGCACTGCATCGAATTTGGCGATGCAGTGCGCGCAACAAAATTTGTTTTATTTACTTATATGTGTACTTACCTGTATTTGGCTGTATTCCGTAGTTTACTACCCCCCACCCTACCCCTCCCCCACCCTACGTCACTGCCCGGCAGCACTCCCACCACCGACTGCTACTGGTGCATTTTACTTAATCTTAAATGCACAAACTGCAATAAACAAATGATTAAAAGTACTGCAAAGTGGCTTGTATGAGACATGTTGGTGCTTTCCAAAACATCTATATTCGTAGGTAGATGACTGTTCAGCATGCCGTCAATAGGCATTTCATAGAGATCTCTCAGTGCCTTATTAGTAAGTCAACGTTTGGGTAGCATTGACATCTGGAAGTGGTTCCTTATGACACTGAATTTATTTGAGGGGGAAAATTAGACCTTGGAGGTGTCATTCTTAAGGTTACCAGTCAAGTGAAAGTGATCATACTATATACTATTCCCTATAGCACTCAGTATCAAAACCACTGTTTAGAACATCATACAACATTGAAAACGGCAAGGCATCATGTGATGGTCCCCTTCCTCTTAGATACATCATCCAGATTTTCGTTTCACCCATTTTACCGGACTTATTATTGCAGACTTTGGATACTAGAATTAAATTAAACATGTTCCGTATCACTTATAGAGCTAAACATCTCTATCATGCTGCTTGCCACCTTGAGTCTTGATACAATTATTAATAGAGGAGGAAGGCAGGATATCAGAAGTAAGATGACTCCTCAACGTAGAAATTGTTGAAAAGAATGTTCTGTCACCCTGTGTTGAAACAATACAAATTCTTAACTGAAAGACTCAGATTCTTCCATGACACCTTATCATACGCAACGTTATAAAGCATATTTTCATGAGCTGCATGCTAAATCATGTATTTATTCTTCTATCTTACTTCTTTTACTGCTATTGATGTCTTAATAAGAATATCTTTGTTTTCTGGCAACGCTTAATCGACTCCTGGGGCCCGAACGCTAAATGTATACACATTTTTAATAATTAAAGGTGGACTTCGGGGTTGCCCATGTACATCTTAAATTGTGACTAAATCCCACTGGATATAGTATAACAACAAGAGAGGGAGGGAAAGAGGCACTCTTAGACCCCCTGGAGATCATTAAACAATCAACAAAAGAGTGACTATAGTACAATCAGGAAACAAAAACAGCACAGGGCAAAAACCAGTGTTTGTAAAAGAACCCTCACTCACTGACCTGGTCGGTGACATGCTTCATCATAGGGTTCCACCAGAGAGGCCTAATGCCTCCCTGGTGTGTTTCTACGCCTGGTCTAAAGCAGAGCAGGATGTTCAAGTGCGTGTGAGCGTGACAGTGAAAGGGAATGTGAATTTTAAAGGTTCTAGCCTATCAACTAATGTATTAAGAGCTGACCAATGACCATTAAAATAAGTGAGACGGATGTAAACTAGTTCGTTAGTGTAGCCAGTAACATCCGATTTTAGTGTATAAAATTGGTCAACATGTTTCTGCTTATTTATGCTATTAGCTAAGCATTCTTCAGGCTCTACTGTAGGTTCCGCGGCGGTATGCGCACCCTAAGGCGCACCCTAACCAGAGGAACAATTTGTGTAGTACAACTCACAGTTATACCGGTGTGGTCTCTCGTGGAGTCGTAGACCATTAGAGCCTGCAAAATAGAATCAACAAAAAGACAAACATGTATTTATCCATAAGTCAATTGTGAAACATAACGCAGGTTATAGACAAAATACTGTCCCATGCTGTAAGGGTGCAGGAAAAATATATTGGTATGCAAGACACATATATTAGGATGTCTTCAAGAGCATCACAAACAACTTTAACTGTGTTTCTCTCGCTATCCTTCTAGCCCTGTTTGGGAAGCTTCAAGCCTATATTGGGCTTGTTTGACAACATGAATTATGTGTAAAACAAGATGGTACATACATTCATCTTGAATGTGAAAGTAGTTCTCACAAAGCTCAAAGTTTTCACAGGCGACAAAATTATTGTTAAAAAGTGCTCATTAAAGACCGCTATAATACCTTGTTGAAATTCGGGATCAAGCCGGACAAATGTGAACATATTAAAACCACAAACACAACATTAGCAAGAAAAAAGGCTTACATTAGCTTATGAAGCAAGTCGCTTCATGGATCCAGCAGGGAGGGGTAGCAAACACCCGGGTATCTAAAGGACGAGGCAAAACTGTGTTAACAGCTCATCGAGAAACCGGGAACAAACATGGGCGAAAGAGGCCCTCCTGTAAAGAACTTACTTCCGAACTTGTATGCTCCCGTAGTGGACCTACATCGGTCCTCCCTGGCTCGAATATTACCAAAGCAGGTGCTTCCGGGTACAAATGCTACCACGTAGTCACGTGGTTGTGTGAAGCAACGCGTGACGCGCATTGTCAGATCGGCAATGAGTTTTTTAAATACTCTAGACCGTAGCCCTGCTTATGTTAACAGTTGAGAGAAAAAGAAACTTTATTAGTACTTTGAGCAAAAACGATGTAGACAGTGCTAAATATGTGCTAAGATTGTGCATAAGCTGCATTAGTCAGTAGTCTATTAACAATGATCAAGTGTATCGTCCTTGATCTGGATTTTATGATTATTCAGTGTGACACAAAATTAACATCGTATTCGATGCCCATAAGTCTAAGCAAGTTTAGGAAAAATCTGGTAAGTCTGGAGAATGATATTAGAGCTACAAAAAAGCCAGCCTTAGCGTGTTAGTCATATCTCATCCCACCAGATGCTTAGCAAAGAAAGCGTGAGGTGTTATTTATTGCATAGAGTGAAAAGGAGCCCTCCAAAAAGTCTCACCAGGCTTTCTCTTTTATGGGCTCACAATGTTGCACCAGGAGTAGCAATCCCAGGAAGGAAGAATAACCCACAACTATGATAACAGAAACCCACAGGTGTGTAATGCTGTTATAATTAAGAAATTCAGAGAACACATTTTTAGGACCACAAGAACTAACTGATATCGCAATGGAATGAAGGGTTGAAGAGGCACAGATCAACGTTTCAAGACAGAACCCCATGGAATATTATTGTTAAGTTCCGTAGTTGGGTAGATAATCGATAAATCCACCTTTGTTCTTTTTCAAAAAGAGACTGTTGGGAAGTTGTTCCTGTTGGTAAATGCACTTTCATTATCAAGTGTAGATAATTGGTGGTATGAGTTAGTTGAAGAAAATGATCTGTCAATTTCGTGCTATTTTTCCGACAGCGAATATTCTACAATGTTGACATATTCGTTGCTTGATTTTTCTTGTGGTCATACCCACATATCTGAGCCTGCATGGGCAGGTAATTAGGTAAACCACATTAGTAGAGCTGCACTTAGTGTTAAATTTTTGCGGCCATTACGTTCCTCGTTCCAGGTCAAGATGTTTTGACGTAGTTGTCAAATGACAGACGCTGCACAAGCCACAAGGGAAGTGACTTATCACCGGTGGGGGCCCCCACGCATTCAGAATGGTTGCATCCTGGTCCTTGGTTTCTGTCCTAAGACAAGTATGGACCAGAGTATCCTTGAGACTTCGGGCTCGCTTGTTTGAGGTTTGTCCCAGTGGTGATTGTTGCACTCCAGAATCCGCCAATGTTTGCGGATTGATTTGCTAACAGTATTTGATGCTGCATTGAAGGTAGTTACACACGCTAGTCGCGGCGGTTCTGAACCTCTGGTACTATTTTCTTCCAAAAGAGCTTCTCTGTTTTGATTGCGAGCTCTTTAACAACTCTTCTTGAGAATCGTACCAGGATAGCCTCGATTCTGGAGCTTCTCTATTAGTTCATCAGCTTGGCTTTTGAAGACTGAAACCTCACTACAATTTCTTCTAAGCCTTAGATACTGGCCAAAGGGGAGATTTTCCCATAAGGGGCGTGGATAAAAACGAGTGAAATGTAGCAAATAATTTTCAGCCGTAGGCTTATGATGTGTCCTGGTTTTTAGTCTATTGCCAACTTTGGAGATTACTACATCAAGAAACACCATTTCATTCTTGTCATATGAATGGGTGAATTTCAAATTGGCATCACATGTGTTAAGCCAAGTAAAAACCTCAAGGAGCATACTCTCAGGGCCTAGCCAGATGATAAGCACATCATCTATGTACCTTTGCCAAAAGGATACATAGGAAAGATATGGATTGAGATCAGACAATATATGACGGTATTCAAAATCATGCACATACATCCTGGCCACAGTTGGGGCAAAAGTGCTGCCCATTGAAGTGCCTGTTGAGGTACAGTTCGCCTCAATATTCCCCAACATTTTCTTTCAGTGCTAGACTGGCACAATCAACGGCAAACTTCCTGGACGTGATATAATCCCAATTGCTCTTTTCCAAGGTGGCCTCAATCACTCTGATGGTAGAATCCTGTGGGATACAGGTATAGAGACTCTCTATATCTAGTGTCACCAGGTAAGTAGGATCTTCTGTGATCTCAATATCTTGGAGTATGGCAAGCAAACTCTTTGTATCTTTCAAATAGGTGGTTGTGGCTTGGATCAAGAGTTTCAAGAAAAAATCACAATATTGCGACAATGGTTCCAGCAGGGAGCCCATACCTGACACTATGCGTCTCCCTGGGGGTGGCAAACGGTTCTTATGAGTTTTTGGCAAGGTGTAAAAATACGGTATAATGCATTTGCTTGAGTTTAGAAACTTGGCCACTTGTTTGGTGATGTATCCAAGACCTTACGCCTCGTTCACTAAGGAAAAGATGGCGTTCGGAAGTGCTGGAGTTGGATCCACAAAAAGGCGGATGTTGCTGGCTTGATCAGACAAGAGGCGTCTGCATTCCATGTCGTAGGCCTCAGCATCTTGCCCCCACTATGCCTCCGCCTTTGTCGGCAGACTTTATGACAATATCCTGCTTGTTTTTCAATGACTGTAAAGCCTGGATCTCACAGGCCTTCATGTTTTTGAACACAGCTGTATCTTCAAAGGCTTTAACGTCATTAAAAACAGCCTGCTCGAATGCTGTAATCTCAGGAGGGATGGTGTGAGGTGGGGGTACAAAAGAGGATTTTACCCGGAAACCTGTATTACCCCGATTGCCTTGGGTTCCTTCTGCTTCTTGTTTCTCCCAAAAACTCTTGAGCTTCAATTTGCGGAAAAATTCCACGAGTTCGCAATGCAATTTGAAGCAATCCAGGCGTGCAGTCGTTATAAAGCACAACCCCTTCTTGAGTACTGCTTGTTTATCTGGCGTCAAAGTGATGGACAAAAGATTGGTAACTAGGCTTTCGTGTTGCTGGGGCCTGCACATTGCTCCCGTGCTTTGCTCCAGGTACCAATCAAGTGCATTGGGAGCAAGAGGAAGCAGTGGGAGACAACACCAGGAGCAAAGCACGGGAGCAACGGGCAGTCCCCAGCAACACGAAAGCCTGCCAATCTGACAACGCGCGTCATGCGTTGTTTCACGCAACCACGTGACTACGCGGTAGCAATTGTACCCGGAAGCACCCACTTTTGTTAACATTCGGGCCAGGGAGGACACAAGTTGGGAAGTAAGTTCTTTAAGGGAGGGCCTCTTTCTCCCATCTTTGTTCCTGGTTTCTCGATAGGCTTTTAACACAGTTTTGCCTCGTCCTTTAGATACTCGGATGTTTGCTTCCCCTCCCTGCTGGACCCATGAAGCGACTTGCTTCATAAGCTAATGTAAGCCTTTTTCTTGCTAATTTTGTGTTTGTGGTTTTAATATGTGCACGTTTGTCTGGCTTGATCCTGAATTTAAACAAGGGATTATAGTGGTTTTTAATTAGCACTTTTTAACAATAATTTTGTCACCTGTGAAAACTTTGAGCTTTGTGAGAACTACTTTCACATTCAAGATGAATGTTTGTACCATCTTGTTTTACACATAATTCATGTTGTCAAACAAGCCCAATATAGGCTTAAATCTTCCCAAACAGGGCTAGCCGGGTAGAGAGAGACACACAGTTAAAGTTGTTTGTGATGCTCTTCAAGACATCCTAATATATGTATCTTGCATACCAATATATTTTTCTTGCACCCTTACAGCATGGGACAGTAATGCCTGTATTTTGTCTATAACCTGCGTTATGTTTCACAATTGACTTATGGATAAATACATGTTTGTCTTTTTGTTGATTATATGTTGCAGGCTCTAATGGTCTACGACTCTACGAGAGACCACACCGGTATAACTGTGAGTTGTACTACATAAATTGTTCCTCTGGTTAGGGTGCGCCTTAGGGTGCGCATACTGCCGTGGAACATACAGTAGGTTCTGGAGAATGCTTGGCAAATAGCATAAATAAGCAGAAACATGTTGACCATTTTTATACACTAAAATCGGATGTTATTGGCTACACTAAGAAACTAGTTTACATCCGTCTCACTAATTTTAATGGTCATTGGTTAGCCTTTAATAAATTAGTTGATAGGCTAGAACAAGTCCCCTTTTAAATTCACGTTCCTTTTCACTATCACACTCACACACACTTGAACATCCTGCTCCGCTGTAAGCCAGGTGTAGAAGCACACCAGGGAGGCATTGGCCTCTCTGGTGGAACCCTATGATGAAGCATGTCACCGACCAGGTCGGTGAGTGAGGGTTCTTTTACAAACACTGTTTTTTGCCCTTTGCTGTTTTTGTTTCCTGGTTGTACTATAATCACTCTTTTGTTGATTGTTTATATATCTCACTGGAGCCACTGTTCCTATGTAGAGAAAAATAGAGATCCCATGGTCGTCCTAATACTGTGGTTATTGGGAACAGTGTGTCCTACTTAAATTGTGGACAGCCCCAAGTGTGCATACAAATGTTTTAAAACAAGTGTGGGTGATGAAGGATCCCTTTGAGGTCTTACATAGATCCACTTTCGTAGAAGAGTATGGTTGACCAATTCTGAACAGTTTAATTCAAATATTGAAAACAAATTGAATGCTTTGTCGAGAAGAGTTGTTGTTTCCTTCTCCTCCCCACTGCTTATGAACAGTAAGAGGGTCATTTGGATGGCAGGCGGACATCCTTTTGTGGATGTGGAATGCCCGCCTTTGGTGCGGGGGTCCCGTTGGTGATATTAGGATGCGCCTACCAAACTGGTGGGTACATCCTGCATTCTTGACATTGCGGCGGGCGCTGCTCTCAGCACCGCCTGCCCCAATGCCAAGAAGGCATATCGTGCAGCTCCATGCCCAAAGTGGCAGGCAGCGCGCGATGCCTGCTGTGTTGTGCATGGGACTGCAGGGGGGACCATAGAATCCCTGGGGGCCCGCTACAGGCCCCCAATTATGAGAACCACCTGCCTTTCATTGGCGGAAATGCCGCCAAGGAAAGGCATGTCCCTCCAGATATGCTAATATGGTTGGCTGTGTCTCCCAGACACCGCCACCATGTTAACAGCTTTTCCGCCCGGTCGAAGAGTCGACCGGGCGGAAAACTGGCAGACGGTCTTCCCATTCACGGGGGTTCCCCCCGCCATGGTAATGTGGCGGGGGGACATTTCTATGCAGGCGGAAGTTTTTTGCGGGTGGATTGCCACCGCTATACGGGGGTGGCGATCCGCCCGCTATTCTAATGACCTTCTTAGTCTTTGTCTACCTGTTGGAATCCTGAGATGCCCTTGAGGCACTAAACAAGGTACTTTTAAGCTGACAAGCTAGATTGTTAGCCCTTGCTTGCTATGTTTTACCACAGCACTGAGTTACAGGGTTGAAGGAAGATAGTGAGATTACCAGGTTAATGTATAACAAGTTAAGAGTGGATTCGAGATGTTCGCTATGGAATCACAAACATGTTCTATTTTTAGATTTGTTAACATGGGGTGCATTTAAAAAAAAAGAAATGTTAATTGTCCTGCATACCAAATTTGTTGTCTTGTGAAAAAAAGTCTGCTTTAGTAGACTGTCTGACTATAAACATCTTATTTAAAAATGCCTTCAGACTGAGTGATTGCACAGATGATCAGGAGAATGCCTCACGTTTTCATGAAAATCAGTCTTTAATCGTTAAAACAAAGTGAATTTTATTTGAATACGTCAAACTTTTAAAAATCACACAAACGTACATCGAAATGTATTTGAATGAATCAAACTTTCAAAAATATGTGTCAATTGGTTTCAAAATCTGGCTCTGAGAATCCATCTCCAGACATGTAGGCTGGAGGGCATCAATCCTCCATTCCAGCTGTTAAAACATGACGATATTTCATCACTTCAGCTCTATCACAACTCAGTTTCTGCTTGAAGGCTGTTTACACATTTTGAAAGAACAGCCATGTGGTCATTAGAAAATGTGATTCTTAAGAGCAATGATGATTAAAACAATAGTGGTTCTACTGGTCAAGGCAGTAACCTTTTTACTGTTTGATCGCTTGACTTTACTTTTTCTCTAAATTTTGACATTTAGAATTGCCCTGATTGTATGTATGTCACAGTAGCTTGTATTAAGTGTCTACCATTCAAATTGAATTTCCAGTGCGCAAGTGGTATAGCAAACAGAACTCACAAACTCATTCGATGCTGTAGATATATAATTAGGTGGTGGATAGAGTTTGAGTTAAGTTCCACAACATAATCGACTTGTGTTGCATATAAACATGCAATTTAGGAAGGCCTCGAATATGACTTATTTTGCTCAATCCGTAAAAGAATTGATGTTTGAGGAGCTACATTTATGGTTTAAATATCTTTTTAAATCACTGGTTTAATTGGAGCTTGAAATAAATTGTACACTAAGGGGCATAATTATCAATCTTTCGTGCAGCGCATTGCAGCATGCCATCTTCCTGCGCTTTGTAAAAGGGAAAGAGCTGGAATGTGTTACATTAAACTTTATATGGTGCATTTCTGTCCTTTCCTTGAGCTGGCACACTTTTGGGCTGCCTAGCGCCAATGCAGTTACAAAATAATGGGGTTCCCCCAGTCATCCAACTAGGACCTGGGTAAAGTTAGGTACAAGGAAATAATGGCCCTAGTGAACACAAAACTTGAACTAAAATATAAACATCAACAACACCTGTTAAATCAATTACAAACGATATTATTTATGTTAAACTTATTCATTCAAGTTGAGCATGTGTTCTCATGTTCAAAAGTATCACATTTATTAAATGCACTTGTGAAGAGGTGCCTCAAAGTGGAGGGGGGGATAAATTCAGCAATGCGCGAATGTGAAGGTAAGTGAGAGAGGGGGGGCAGTGAACAGTATATACATCCAACATATAAATAGCCAATCCAGCCTTATCCAAGGCTAACCTATTTACAAAACCTAAATGTTAGAAAAGTGCCAAGGCAGGCCCCCCTGCGTCATGTTGCAATGGTGCTTGTGTTGTAGGCAGGATTGTTTTTGTCCTGCACAAAAACTATCCTGAGAGGCACTTCATTCTTTCTATGTGTGCTGCAGAATACAACACTCATGGAAAAAGGAATAAAAAATTAGGAGAAATAAAGATTTTTCTCCTCGTTATACCTCATTTGGGTAGCCGTATCATGTTAATGCATTCCCAGGTCTACCACTAATGGTGAATCTGATAATGCACCGGAATCCATGGGGGCGTGCATGGGAAAACTCACACCCCACCCATGGAACGCCTCCCTTGGGCAGAAAAACGCTAGGCAGCGATTTGCACTGCCCTGCGTTAATCTAAATGTATCAAGCCATGCAGGCAGGGAGGGACTGACTATTGGGCATTTTGGAATGCTGCCGAGCTGGGGGCTGATGTCACTGCAGTGGGGGCTGATTTCGTTGATGGAGACCTGCATGTACTTCGAAATAACTAAAGTGAAACGAATTTCGATCAGTACACGCAGGTCTCCATCAACGAAATCGGGCCCTAGCATTCCAAAACGCCCGGTAGCCACTCCGGCCCTGCATGCAAGGCGATGCAAGGTGGCCTTGGGTGGCTTGATAAATGTCACTTAGGTATTGCGTCGCCCTTGCACCCCCTTGCATGGGCACATGGGCAATGCCTATCCCAGATAATTATGCCATTTGGTTTACAACTGTGTTAGCATTTTGCAATAACCACAGTGCAGCGCTCAGCCTTTTACATAGTTCACTCTAAATACTTACCTAAATAATTATCGCCCGGTGGGAATCCATCCCCTATATTTTACAACTGCCACTTATTAGCTATATCTACTTGGATTGCCAGCACCTAAGGGCAGATGTCAAAGTTCCTGCTTCTCGGTGGTATCTATGCAATGAAGCAATACCTTCCTAAAGCACAGAGTCTATGATGGACTTTTTAACTTGCCAGGAAAATGCCAGGTAACCTAGGTCCCCAGACTGCTTTGCTGATGGTAAAGTAAAACCACTGCCCCTTCACCAAATCTTGAAGTGTTCACATTCCAAAACTTAAAATTATGAAATCAGCCTATTTGTTGTGTTAATAGCGTTTCTATCCCTGCACTCATTGGTGCTTGCTAAACCAAAAGTTTAATTCATTTATGAATTCGAATATGTAGAGGTGCATTTGAAAGGGTTTTAAGCTTTAAATTTGACTTCCGCAAACAGGTAGCACCCCCACGTGCTAATAAAGTGAGTTCTTAAAAGCAGGATGGTAGCAACGTGTTAAAGACAGCGGTTTCCCTCTCACTGGGTGCCACACTCGTGGTTAACCAAGGCATCATTTGTGCTTCTCGCTGCAAAAGTGTGTGCACAAGTCTTGAGCAGAGCTGGCCATATGTTATTACTTATAGGGTGGTGCCATTTTATGGGCAATATTTCCTTTCATTCTCTGTGGGATTCAAGTGACCTCTGTATGCTGACCCGAGATCAGATTACATAAACTGCTCCCTTGCTGCTAATTTCCGCCTTGGGTGGTTCAATTTATCACCATATTACATAGTGTGAAAGTCTGCTATTTTGCGCCATATCTTTATGCTGCAATCTTTACTGTTTTGCTGCAGTAAAAATGCGTTGAGCTTGTGTTAGGAAATATGCGCACATTGATGGCTGCTGTTTCAGAACAGCACAAGCTGCCACTGAAAGAAGAAGTTAGGTATTATTTTGGCACCATGCTTTATTTTGCAAGGGGTTATTATTACACCCCATCCTTCTTTCGCAAGTTGGTTCTGTTTTGTAGCTTAAATGAATCAATGCTTCTGTATTGTCTATGTACACCTTAAAACAACAGGAAATGGTGCAAGATAGCACAGCTGTTCAATATAGCACATGGTGCAAAAAACGGTGCAAACTTAGAGTTTCATTTAAAAGTCATCTACCTAATTTAACTAAATGGACACGGTAGTAAGAAAATAAACCCGCAATGATTTCATATATATGCATTCTTAACCTAAATAAAACACACAGAATGTGTATTTTCTCGCCAGAAACTTAGTTAATGCAGGATGTGGAGGACACTTGTTCACTCCGATAAATGTCGCACCTCAGCTTTAAAGGCTGGTTTCCCTATTTCACCAGGTTGGGTGATGGAGTCTGAAACCCCTCCCCCCCCCGCCCCCCCGCCCCCACCCCCCACCCAATATCCTTATTTTATCATCTTCCATTGTCTACCAAAATTGGAAGAGTTTTTAACTATGCCAAACACCTGTAGTAAAGTTTGTATAAAACACGGAGGTGTACAGCCATAGATGAAACTTACTCTTACGTTTTCCACTTCCTCATTTACTCACATATTTCCTAACTTTTCTGAGTTTTGAATGCGGATGTACATGTATTCTGTTATCATAAAGTTACATTTTTCGCATATTTTCATATAGCATCATACAGTTTCTTCTTCACGCTTTAAAAGCAGCTGGCGATGCATACGTCACAATCAACGAGTCTTAGCTGTTGCAGGTCTGCTATTACATACGTTCACGCGCATGTCCATGCAGTACAATATGCATGGGCCTCCAATTCTAATTCGTGAATTATTTATTTCCAGCCTGCATTTGATGCTGCTTGTGATATTTGGAACTTCAGAATAATGGAGTTTGCTCTTTTGTGCAACCCCTCTAAGCTCGAACTAATGCTGCTAACAGTTTGAGTTTGGGATTTTTGTAAATGGTTCTAAAGGCCTTAAAGCGATGCATTTTCTCACGCAGGCAAAACATAGGAGCGAAGCCTCGGTGAATTGAGTTCAGAGGTAATGGTCTTGCAGGCTTTGGGCCTATTCAACGTGGATTCTTTACACTGGGAAAATAATTACTGAATAGTGGCAGAGCCGAAAGGAGGGTAACAATTATTTTTTCAACTGGCAACTGACTAAATGGCTGAATGGTTTGTCACAGGCTACGGAGCCTTTCACCTCAAGGTCATCAGTTCAAATCAAGCACAAACCGGTAGTTTTCAAAAGCTCCAGCCATCTGATGCCAATTTCGTGTCTCGTGACGCGAGGGAGTGATATGAATCGCTTTCCGAGGTGGGAACAGTGCAGTGTTTGAACACGAACTCCCGGCACCTTTGGGAATTTCACCGGGGGTAGGGCAGATTTCTGTCAAACATTATTTTAAAACATTGATCAAGAAGTAACAGCAAATAAAAAGGTTGCTCATTTTATTGTGCAAAACTGTTTTTATAATTATATATGTACCTGTTTTATTGGATTTGCATTCTTAAGCATTTGCCATTTTCTTACTGTTACCGCTATATTTCGTCTTCTTGGAATATGTGTAACAGCCATGGACATGCACAGGGGTTTCTGTTTTCCAAAAGCCAAGAGCAGGCATGGGGGCCTTTCAGCTAGCTTCATCAGACCGGGGATTTGTAAAAGGGGCGACACTTACAAACCCCTGCACTAGGAGTCTTACACCGATGCGAATCAAGCCTGACAAAGTATTGGAATAGCAACTTTATGACATAGAATTGAAAACAAGATCTATTTAGTTCAAATGAAGAGTGCATTATTTGTAGGTCAGAATAACAAGCCCATATGCACTCTCTTCACACTGGGTGTTCCCAGTCAAAAATAATAATAGGCTACACTTTTATGCTTTTGGTTGACCATAAATGTGGCAATAGTCAATTAACAAATGATTTCAGAAAAGTTATTTCTGGCCCCTTCCACCACAGAAGACAGCCTTGTTGTGTTCTAAGTATTATCAGAAAGAAATACTAAAATATTGTGAAGCTGGTATCCTAACACATGCGTTTATGTTGTGTCAACACTAGGCTAAGGCATGCATATTTGATCTGTTTTGGACTTGCATTGCAAAAATAATCTATTGTTATTTTATTTGCTTTGCAATTTCTTTCTGTTTTCCAAAGAGATTCCTGTAGGGAAATGGTTAATCTATTTTTAACTAAAGCTTACTTTTGTAATCTATCCAGTGCTTCGGATTCTGTCATTGATCTATGATTTATGTGATTTAAACCACCTCCTGGCTGCTACATTGGTTTCTATCCAAGATGCTGAGCTGAATACTAATTACCAGATCACATTTGTGCTTTTGGGCTTAGCAGTTGAAGGCGCTTTCCATGCAGGACTCTCTGTTAATCTGAAATATTTGCTGTGGCAAATGAATAGGAATAAGGCAAGGAAAACGTGTTCTCTGTAATGTTTGGAGGCTCTATATTTATTCAGTGCAACATTTGCGGAGGTACAGCATTATTGTTTCCGTGTGAGTGTGCATGTTTACATATGTGAGTAAATAAGGGTGTATTTTTACGAATGCAATGAAATGCATGTCTGAATACATGTTTATGTTTACGTGTATGCATATATTCATATGTAAACACGAATACATGTTTACATTGATGTATTTATTCACACACAGATTTTGGTAGAAAGAAAATTAAATATGCATGTCGAAATAGGTAGTTAGAAAGATAGATAGATGGATAGATAGAAAAAAATAGATTTCTAAGTATCAACCAACAGTATTCGCAGAAAAGAAAGATAGCCACATTTTCGAGCATGATTTCCGGTTATAATTCACTGTCTATGAAAAACAATCGGTAAATAACTATTATCCGTTTTTTTCCATTGACTTTCCATCTGCAGAAAACGAGCTTCAATCCAACTTGATACTGGAATTGCTGACAATATTTCTAATGAACTAGCTGTAATTGATCCAAAGTGGTCTCTGTGGTCTTTTTCTGAAGTGATCTTCTGTTGGAAGGGCAAGCCCGCCGCACATTTTCCACAATGGGCATTTTATTACGCCTGGGCGGAATTTCAATCACGCCAGAGTGATCAGAGAAATTTTGGGAATTCCGCGTTACTCCTTGATGCGTAATGACAGACAATAATAACACAATTACACCCACATGCGTAATTAAGAGTAATTTTGGGGATAACATCCTACTGTGAGGGCACAATCAGCGAGTCTATTTTGAACATAAGGGTGCATTTATGGCAAGAAAATAACGCTAAGTGCTGCGAGTAAGTTTGGGACATTCCTACCTCATTTGCACATTTAGCAAGTGACCTGCTCATGCTTGCTATATATGTTCGGTTTGCAGTTAGTGCTGTTTCTTTTTCGACATAGGGGACATTTTTAAAGAAAATAGTGCTAAATAATGAATAACCACTTTTGTGCAATTTTTGTGTATTTCCGTGTGATTCACCTACACTGAATTACAAGTGTTACGTCCACCGCTACATTCTACATCTTTAAAGAGACTTTGCCAAGATAAGAATTTGACACATGTTAAATGTACCACACAATAGCTTATGAACGGCTTAAATGAAGCACGAATGGGTACATTTACACATAAAGTAATTATGTCACGCTAGCTCTCTGTGATTCCCTCTTATTTACAAAGTTGTTGCGTGCTCCAGGGTGTACCCTCCTTCTGAGTACAGGTATATCAACAAAAACGCGTGACCCTTAATTGAGTGACCCCTGGTCACAGCATTATCCCCTAAATCAGGGTTGAAAGTTCCACTAAATATTTATGAATATGAGTTCATGGTGTTTCAAAACATTTTTATTCTCATTTGATTTCTCAAAGTTAATTCTCCATAGTGAACAGTCCAGACTTCTAGATACATTGATGTTTTGTCCAATGCATTTCGGCTAGGTCATAGCCTGCGTCAGGGACCATGTTCTACAAATTAAATAATCACAATTAGGGATACATCAGAGGCTCTGTATTCCACATATGTTGTCAAATGCATGTTATTACACATTCATGTCTCAAAATCCAGTGATGAAACTCTGATAACCGATTGGGTAATATCAAGGTGAATTATCCGTGATAATAGAGGTAAAAAATCTCAGTGAAAGTAGCCTAAGTAACTGAGAAAACGTAACGTGCATATGTCCCTTCACCAACAGGATAATGGCAGGCTGTACGCTAAAGTACGCACACACACACACACACACACACACTCATACAATATGCACTGTGTGTATGGGACCAACGGGTGACTGATCAACTTTGTAACAATTATTGTCTTTTGTCCATGGTACGTCACGGAGAAGTTAGTACTGCAAGCACACTAAACTGGCACGTGCCTCTTTTTTAAGCTTTAATATTCTGGAGTTAGCAAGGTCGAGAAGTAAAGACTTGCTTCTGAACATTTGTACGAAATAGTACTTTAAATAAAGGAAGCACATCACAAACATAATATTGAGTGCTATGTCTTTTTGTACAGAAATGTGATTTTAATTCATATTAGATTCAATTGCTTAGTAAAAGCGTTTTCAACAGCACAATCAAGAGTCTCAACTCAGGTTTCACTGCGTGAGATGATCTAAACAACTTCTTTGCAAGGTTTTGTTAGCGCGTATTAGCAGTCAATTTAGACATGGGCTTGCTCTATAGTGACCAACACACATTAATTGGTTGTAGAAGAACGTTTAGTTAGTTTAGTTCAATAATCTTACTAATTTTGACTTGTGGATCCAAAAAGGTTGTGAACCTTCATGGGAATTTTACTTTGCTGGCAATATTGTTTTCCTGCTGTGGCAGCAATATGGAACAGTACCAGTTACCATCGTCCACAGCTACAGAGTGGGGAATTCCATTGTCCTTGAACTTTCACAGTTATGTCAGCATTGTCTAACAAAGACTCCTGGTGTGAGTCAGAGAATCCTGATGTCCCTAATTGGTCATTGATGACAAAGAACAATGCCTCCACAGTGGCGCATACAAGATAGAGCAGATTGATGCAAGTGGATGCATCAATCTTTTCAGTCACAGTCGCAGCTCAGGGTTCCATGGGAATGATCACAACATTTGGGTCATATTCCTCAGAGCAGTCTGAAATGGGAAAAAGTCATACTCCAAAGGGCACACAGCATTTTGAGAAAGTCAATCTTTTGAATGGGGAGAAAGAACCCAGGAAGTCCACCTATTGAGTAGGTGTCTGGCCCATAGGCTACTTGACTATTTAGTTGCTCCCCATGGTGGTGGATGTCACATTAGATTTAGTCCTCTATTGGAAAGATGAAAGGTGATGGATAGATATTCTCTTGATATAGGTCATCTTGGGTAATCTGAGTAACACCAATAGTTTTGAAATCTTGGTGATACTTTGTGATCAAAGATCTGGATCATAGCATGTGGAACAGTTAGACATGTAACTGTGGGCATGAATGAAGTAGGGTTCCCACGCCCAGAAAGTCTATCTCCTTCTTCAAATCGCAGCAACGGCAGAGTTTTTTTCAGAATGAAGTATTCTTAGCAAAACTGCCAAGTTTCCTTCCAATACTCCAATGCTTTAATTTAGTCCAGTGCTTAGATCTACCAGTCAACATGAAAGCTCGTTACCCTGTTCACAGGGTTATTCTATGTTCTGAAACAATGGTAGTTTGGCTTAAGCCAATACACCCCTCAAATTCATAGTTATCACCAAACATTTTGAGAAAAACAATCAGTACCAAATAAATCTAACCTAAGGTGCAGTATCATTGAAAACAGCTCCACAAAAGATACACCACTCTGCTTTGCTTAGTGATGGCAGGTATCCCCAAATATTCACTAGCTATGTGTGTCATTTGCTGGCATCTAGCCAAACAAGGAGTTTGCTGGTATTCTGCTATCTTCGCAGAACTTGGTATGGGTTTCTGGTGAGAGGTAAGCAATGCATCTTTATCCTGTGTGAATGTGTCATGCAGTAGCCATAACATTTGCCACAGTCTCTTCTTAAGGCATCCCTTTTCCAGCCAATAGTCTGATCTGCTTGGACTAGCTTGAAGCAGAGAACATAGATACCAAGAATTGTTTGTGCTTTATTGAATGTGATGTTAGTCTAAAACCACCACCTAACACATAGCATACAATGGCTAATGCTGGAATGAGAAGAAGAAAGAGATGCAAAAGAGGACATGCTGCAAAGGGGAACAGCATACATGAAGTGCCCTATAATCTTGGGGCATTATATAAAAAAGTAGACCCAGAAAAGGGTGCATCCAAGCACTCCTTCAGTCACGCTTCTTTCAATTAATTGGAACGTATTGGTTAGGTTATGCCAAAGTATACAAAAAGTGATGTATATAATATTTGAATTAATCCCAGCCACATCCCAGTTCCTTGTTATTTTGCATACCATGGCACCTCAGTTTGGACCCACCCATATGCAAATCCGCCCTGGTCTTTCTACAAATAGAACAGTCCAGCCAGAACTGCCACACCAGGTTCTCCCTGAACCGGAACACAAGCAACACAGGATCAGTTTTCCCCCTATTAGGGCCCATCAGCCAGGTATAGATAGGTTCCAGTAGCAATGTGCACAAAACCCAGGTCTGGGCATCCCTGTACTACTTAGGGTGACACACTGAAATCTACAAAAATGTGATGAATGGAAATCTTAATTAATCTCAGCCATAGGCAATTACCCAGGTCGCATCCCAGTCAATTGCTATATTGCACAACATGCCACCTCAATTTAGGTAAGGGTAGGTCATACCATACAAGACAGATTTGATCAGGTAGAGTCAACATACAGCAGGTTATTCACAAAGGCAGCTTACACTTCTGAAGGTAAGATTTTTTGCGGATTACAAACTGCAGGATTGCAAAGAACTGAGCCGAGTTTGAGTGCCGGGAGGAGGACGCCACACCACTCTGCTCTTTCCCTTTGTTCTTTGCCCCGTTTAGCCCCGCTTAGCCCCTGCAGGGACCAGGGACCCTTGTCTGCTCACAAGGTGTCCGTGACCCGGGCGTAGTGGGTTCGACAGAGCTCACTTCGAGAGAGCGGGAGAGTGAGGCAGGTGAGGCAGCTCTGTGTGCAGCTCTGGGTGTGGTGAGCAGCTGCAGGAGCGGAGCAGGTGGAGGCCAAGACCGGTGAGATTGGTGCCATCAGCAGCCATAGGTGGTTGGAGGTGCAGGGGTCGGGGCAGCTCCAGTGCGCTGGGGTGAGTTGGGCAGAGCCGGAGTGGGCTGGTTCTGCAGCCGGCAGCCATCTCAGTTCTCTGCCGCCCTGTGGCACCTCCACCCCCCCCTCCTTCTCTTCCTCCTCAACTGAGTCATCCCCCCTGGCCATAGCAGCTTTGCTACAGTATCTGCCACTCTCTACTGTCCTCAAGCGCCCGCTTCCTTGTAGGCTGAGGGAGGATTAAAGAACATCCCCGGACACCACAGCAAACCAGTCTAGACCACAGGTATTGGAGCGCAGAGCACTGGGTGGGTAGCGGAGCACGGGGGCCACAGAGCTCTGTTACAACAGCAGTACCAGCACCAGTACTTGCACCAGCACCAGTAACTGAACCAGCACCATCACCTGCACCAGACTTTCCTAACTCCCGCTGGGTGTTTTCCTCAGTGCGCTCAGCACCTTAATTTCATCACCTCGCTTGGGCCATTAGGCCTGCATCAGGGGGCCTTAACAAACAAAGAAAGCACTAAAACCAAATAGAAAAAAATAATAATAATAAAAGACAGCAAAACAGCATAGACGGCTGGACAGAGCTACGATCCACGGCTCCTCTTTGTGGTAGCTCGCAGCAGAACTCTAAAGTGTCAGCTCGTCTATTTGGCAACATCGGACTATCTTTGTGCTCTTTCCCACTATTGACTGGCCGGAGGCTTTGGCGCTGTAAAGGACCGTGGTTGCAAGGACTTTCTGCGGGCGCCCGGGACTGCGAGGACCAGCATACTTTGCTTTATCGACAGCTGGTGCCTCTTCCCGGGCGAGCCTCGCCTTCTTTTGTATTTAATTCCGACCATACCGGGCATCGCGGGACGTAGCCCGGGGCTAAGCCTGGGCAAAGGGTGGGCCCTCTGAGGCCCTCTGAGGCCGGAGTAGGCTGGGCTGGGGCCAAATCCTTTAGCGCCATCTGAAGTTTACAAATTATATCTTGATTGCTATTATTCTGTGTTTTCGACTCATCTAAGGTAATTGTTGCTTTGGGGCCAGCTGTGTTTGTCCGTGATCACTATAACCCCTACTCTGTTTGTTTAAGTCAGGGGAGATTTAATAGGAGTAAAGCTGTCTTTATCTCCCTTGAACTATATTGCTTTCAGCAGGCTTTTATTGCTAAACTGTTACGTGTAATGACTGCTAAAAAGTTAAGATCAGGGCGATTATTGGTGGGCAGGACTTGCTCCTAGACAAAATCGAATCCCCTACGAAATAACCTCTATTACGCAGCTAAAAGGACAATGTCAATTATATAGTCTTTGGGAAAGGGGAATGGACAAGGTCCCGACAGTGGGGTCAAAGTTAGTAGATAATAATGAAAAAGGAGAAGAGGAGGGCCGAACTACTGTGAGGGGGTACAACAATTATGTTGCTCCAATTGATTTGGTAAATAAGGTAGAGGTTGCTGATATTCTCTCTGCTGGGGTTGGTGGGCCCCTCCCACCCTCTGAAATCCCCGATGTTTTCAATGCTAGTCCCCGGGGAAAAAAATAAAAATAGTTCCTTGACCCTATATGGTTCAAACTCCAAAACAGTCGCGGTGACAGTGCACAGTCCCTTACTTCCCCCTGGTGAATGTTTAAACGGTCCTCCTGGTCCTTCCCAATCTGCGGTAGCTCGAAGTAATGATTTTACTCTTCCAGACATAGATATAGAGCTCTGCAATCGATATATTACTTACGATTCTAGTAAGATCCAAGACCTACCAAACACTCCTGCAGAAATAGCCCCTACAGGGCTTCAATTATATAGTAGCACTCCTTCTAATAAATCCCAATTTTGCATATCCAGTCAAACATCTCTATGAGCCCAGATCTTAACATCACAGACATCCATCTTAAAAAACCCATTACACACGATAATCCAGTAGCCGATTCTTTGTCTTCCTTAGAACATCTACTTTCTTCTATTTTATTGTTATTGGAAACATTTGTTGGTGGCTCAGATTGTGTACTGGTAACTGTAACTCAAATACTTAAGGTATTACTAAATAGTAAACAGGGGAAGGAACCTAGCCTGAAATATGAGTCTATCTCAGTAGGGCCGAAAGTGATAGAAGTTAAGACGGCCGAGAATAAGTCAGAGAATGCCCCCCAAGATTTAGTCCTGATCGGACATGATGAGATTTATCAACCCACTGATAGAAAGAAATCAGTAGTAATGTTGGGGAATGTCCTTATAACTCCATCAAAATCTGCTGTAGCTAATTGTTTTACTGAGATTTATCAAGAAATAGAAACTTTGATGGACCCAAAATAAAGGACAGACAAGGAGTTATTCCCTATTTTTAAACCTCAGATAAATGAAGGGAAAGAGGGTGTTTTGGACTCAACATATGAGGGTAAAAAGGTAAAAACAGGGAAGCATAAAAGGAACAGAGGAAAAAAGAGGAAACCCACTCCGAGATTCGCAAAAAAGAGGCAGAGGAAAATCAATTTTGAAGAACACTTGCAGCCTGATTCATCATTGTTAAATCCGGTCGCAAAGGGCCAGATTCTGAGAATCTGGCCCTTTGCGAGCGGTATTTTTGCATTTGGGATTCATCATCCCAAATGCAAACATCGCTATTTAAGAATTCGCATATTTGCGAGGAATAGCATTTATGGAATCTCTATTAGAGATTCCTTAAATGCTATTCTTGAAACATTTTTAAATTGCGAATTTGCAAAAATTTCCCGCTATTTACAGCGAGGTCAAACCTCGTGGTAAATAGCGGAAACTTAGAAAAATGCATTTAAAAGTTTCATGTTACACACACACATGTCCTTGGGACATGTGTATGCGCAACACCAATGTAGCATACATTTCAGGGGTGCTACAGGGTGTCCTTTGGACACCCCTGCACCCTTGAAATCGCAATTTCAATATGCAAATCGCTAATTGCGATTCGCACATTGAAATGTCTTCCCATTCATTCCTATGGGCCTTTTAGGCCCATAGGAATGAATGGGGAGATATTCCTTAATTGCGATTAGCAATTTGCTAATCGCAATTAAGGAATAATTAGAAATCGCAATTTATTTAGCGATTTCTTGGTGAATAGCATTTTGCTATTCCTTAATAGCGATTCCTTAATAATCGCTATTAAGGAATAGCAAATACTCACCTTGATGAATCAGGCTGTTAGAAACCTCTATTGGAAAAGACCTCTCCCAAGGATCTATGCTTAACGCTTCCCAAGATGTGATCCGGCAAGTTAAACTAGACCAAGAGATCCTGATTCCTATAGATCAGGCGGCTGGTCTATTATCGTCTCATAATGATTCAACCCCTAATTTTAGACCCCTGTATCAGTTGCCCATAATATTGTAACAGGGGGGTTTCCCAATAGTATTCCATCTGTGGAACAGAAGAATCCCGCTAAACTTGTATTAACAGTCCTCAATCCCCTAGCTAAGTCATTCCCTGATACAATTGGAAAAGAAAAGGCTCCTAAAAGGCCAAATGACGTCCCTGAAAAGGAAAGTATAGACACATTCCATTTAGATTTTTTCCCTCTGTTTGATACGGATCTCATACTAAATAGATCATCGCTCCTCAAATGTTTTTGGGAGATTGAAAGTCTGAAACTTATTCAAACTAATGATATAGACGTAGTTTCCATTTTGAAAACAGAGGTTGGGAACCTAACGAGGGTAAGGTTTTATTCTAAACTTATTGTAAATCATGTCCTACAATGGTCAGAGGGGTTACAAAGTAGGAGGATTGATGTTATCCCATTCCGAGAGAAATCTTGAAACGGAAGATTTGTTAATAAACCCCTACCACCCCAGGCAGCCTCAGGCAGCATAGATTGCCCTGCGGAAATTGAAGACCTAAAGATTTGTATTTTAAAAAATGTACGGCATGTGTCACACAATCCCTCTCCCCTTCCCAACGGAATGCTGCAGAAGAGAGTCTTCAATGGAATTGGCTGCCCGGCGTCTTGTCGAGCAAATCTAATAATAATCCCAAACCATATTCCTATTTTTAGCAACAATTTAAAAATAATATTGTGGAGTGCCGCCGGAATAAATATTAGTCCAGAAAAACTACAATTCTTACACACATTAAATGCTGACGTGATTTGTCTCCAAGAGACTTGGTGTGCAGAGAAGTTATTAGTGGGAAAGGACTATTTTTCGCTAGATGGCAGAGCTACGTCCTCTAGGAGAGGCCATGCAAGGGGTGGAATAGCCTGTTTGCTGTCTACTAAGATAAAATGGAATTTTGCTCATTATATAGATCCTAGCAATTTATTCCAGGTAATAACACTGCTCAATCTAGATAATGTGGATACCTGTAAATCAATTGTCTTAATAAATGTTTATATTCCCCCTGATGCTTGCCATGATGTACTTTTAAAGAAGGTCTTTTCAAATCATTGACACATAACCTTCCCCTCATGTAATCCTATTAGGTGATTTTAACTGTCAAATCTCCAACTTCAGCCTAGAGTTGTTTAGAAATAAGTACAAAGAGGAATCCTTACAGATTCCCCAAGCCCTTTTTCCAGGCAAAATTAAGACACATAAGACAGGGAAATCTCTTCTTGAGGAACTGATAGAAGTAGATGGTATCATAGTAAATGGAAGGCTTTCCTCAGATACACTGGCAAATTTTACTCATAAATCAAATAATAGTGAATCTATTTTAGATTATGTGATAGTGGGAAGTACCTCTTTCTTCCTTCTGAAAGATCTTATGGCCTCCGATCCATTATATAGCGATCACAAAGTATTAACTATCACTGTAAATTTAAATCCGCCTAAGACGGATCCATGGTCATTAAACAATGAATTGGTCAGCTTTGGAGAAAAATCAGGGAGATGCCACTGGGATATTAGGGCAATTAGAGGTTTGGAGAGTATCCTAGAGGCTGCTGTGAAAAATTTGGTTAATTGGAAAGGATCTGAAATAATATGTTTTGCTGATTTTATGAATGTGGTGATCTCCATTGCAAAAAAAACGAATCAAAAAGGAAATACCAAAGTAATTCCCAGTTCTCTACGTTTACTTAATTCTGAAATAAACAAATTAGTAAGAGAACAGTATTTGCTTTATCCACCCAAAAGATATCATAGAATAGTCTTATTAAGAAGAAGGAGGAGTAGGGTGAAGGTTAAATTGAAAAAAGAGAGGGAAGATACTTTATGGATTAAATTGCGGGAAGCCGCATTCAAGGGTCAAGTAAGAACATTTTGGTCGCTCATTGCGGAGGGATGTGGAGTAAGATCTAGACCACTTCCTGTACCCATTGAAGAGCATTGGTTATATTGAGAACATGTATGCGAGTAACGGACCGGTGGTTGGATGTAGTGGAACAAATAAGGACAGCTCTCCATAAGGACCGCCGTCTGAAAAGGACATTGAACTGGCCATTAAGGGTTTGCAATCCTTTGGGGCAATGGGTCCAGATGAGCTTCCCATTTCGGTCCTAAAACAAAATAGTGAAATGTGGAGCAAAATTCTTTTTCCGGTGTTTAGTTTATGTTTTTCACGCAAAACCGTTCTCCCCTCTTGGAAGGGGAGCATATTAGTCCCCCTTTTCAAGAAGGGAAACCATGATGCTCCAAAAAACTATCGACAAATTGCCCTTTTGGATGCGATAGGTAAAGTTTTTGCAAAATGCTTTCTGAATCTAATCAATGATTGGGTGGTTAAGGGGGAAATTTCACCCCTCGAGCAGACGGGGTTCAGGCAAAGGCATGGAACTATGGATAACCTAACGGCATTGCAAGTCATAACTGAAAAATACATCAAGGTCAGAGGAGGGAGAGTCTATGCAGCCTTCATAGACTTCTCCACAGCATTTGATAAAGTAGATCGTCCTCTACTGTGGAAGAAATTATCGGATCTTGGCATGCCGACTACGCTTTTGGAGCTAGTACGGGCTCTCCCCTCTGATACCTCGTGTAGAGTCTTTTTTTTTTTTTTTTTTTTTTGGCGTTTAAAACTGCTTTATTGATATGAGCACATAAGGATACACAGCTTGATGTGCCTACAACCCGGAGGCCGGCAGCGATAGTGGAGCAACATGACACAGCCTGTGAGCCGGCATCCCGGGGGCCCGGCGGCACGTTACAAGGAAAAGGCTTCGTACTGCGCTGTCCGGCGGGGCAGGCCAAGGAAGGATGTACTGCAGCCAAACAGGTTTTGTGTGAGCAGGATGAGAATCTCGCTCCTAATGTTTTGTAACTAGTAGAACAAGAAAAAGAAAAAAGTAGAAAAAAAAAAAAAAAAAAAAAAACCCAACTTTTTAACAAGGTTACGTGTGCGAAGTGATGCATTACAGTGTGATTACAATGTATGATAGTGGTGTAGTGTGGTGGTGTCGCCAGGCGCTGGTGCGTAGGGTGGTGAATGTCTAGAAGGCAATGACCTAAGGCGTTGGCTGTCCATGGGGCGAAAGTGCAAAGCTGTTAGTGGAATGTAGGATAGCACCCTCCAGAGGAGGGGGGGGACGTCCGGTGGCGCGTCGGAAGGGAAGATCGGTCAGAGGAGGGGGGAGGCGAGGGGGGCTGTACCGTGGAGACCAGTGCTATGCCTTCCACGGGGAGACTGCAGGGGCATAGGGATCCCATAGATGGAAGAAAACAACGTGTGTCATGTATCGCCGGGTAGCAATAAGGCGAACAATAATGCTAATGGGATTGGGAGGTAGTGGGCCCATCGTCTGACGTCGTGTCATCATCCGAGCGCTGCAGCAGGTAGTGTACTAGTGGGTCCCAGATATTTCTAGGTCTGCTCGTGAGAGGCAATAATTCCGAAAAAGTGTTATGCTGATCCTGGCAATATGTTAAGTCAGTTAGCCAATCCTTGAACTTAGGCGCCCTGCCTCTGCTCCATCGGCAGGCGACACGGCGCTTGGCTAGGAGGAATGCTATATCGACGAATTTTCTGCTTCCCTTGGATATGTGTGTCGTGTATCCAAGAATGGCCACCAAGGGGTCCGCGGGGATCTCCTCATCCACCATCTGCACAACGGCCTCGATGACTTGTCGCCAGTAGTCAGCAATTTGGGGGCAGGACCATGCTAAGTGGAGAAAGTCAGCGTGTTCTGCGCGGCAGCGTTCACAGCGGTCATTATCGGCCAGCCCGAATCTGTGTTTCCGGGCCGGGGTGTAGTAGACCCTCTGCAAGTATTTATAGTGTATTATTTTCAATCTGCAACTGGCAGAGATGCGGGAGGTCAATGCGCAGCAGTATTGCCACTGATCATCCGAGATCTCTGTGTCCAGTTCCTCTGACCAGCGCAATCTGGCAGCAGAGACCGATAGGGGGGCAGCTCCTCGACATTTGCGGTAGAGCCCAGAGACCAGATGGGCCCCATCTGGAGATTCTAGGAGATGGTGTAGCGGTGGCAAGGGCACAGGTTCAGTAGGGTATTCCGGAAGGATGTCCCGCATCCCCGCACGCAATCGAATATAGTAAAACAGCTCGAGGGGCGAGTGGGCATGCGATTGGAAGAAGAGGTCCGCTGTTTTGAACATTCCGTTGTGGAACAAGTCACCCCAAGAGGAAATGTGCAGTTTGTTACAGAGCTGGCGAAACCCAACTTCCGACAGCAATGTAAGGTTTGGGTGGTAGGTCAGAGGAAGCTTAGGAGAATAGGGCATCGCGCAGAGGAGTCGCTGGGCGATTCGTCGCCACGCGTCCAGGGTGCAGGAGACCTACCTCGTGTAGAGTCTTGATGGGAGGGTTAGGGGTCTTTCTCAAGCTATTCCCTCAGCTAATGGTTTAAAACAAGGTTGTTTATTGGCCCCTTTACTATTCTCCCTATATATATCTGATCTGCCCCACGTCCTGTCTCTAAGTGAGGGTATCGCCCCTGCATTGAGGGGTAAACTGAATGTCTGTCTATTATATGCAGACAATATATTAATTTTAGACTTAACACCAAGAAGATTAAATAATCATCTACAAGCACTACATAAATACACAGAGACCCATCATCTGAAGATAAATGTGTCAAAATGTAAAGTAATGTGCATGATGGGAAGGAAAAAGTTGAAATATGGGAGTGGTAAAATCTTATGTCTTCCTCGGAAAAACAATAGTTGGCAATTTAAGTGAAAAGGCTCATATAGCAAATAATACCCGGAAAGCAATGGCACAAGGCAAAAGTTTAATTTCTCTTTATAGATCTACAGGCAAAAACATGGCAGCAGCTAGCTAGCTGGCCGCGGTTCTCCGGACTGAGCTCCCGGTAGGATTGTTCCCCGCCGTGCAAATGAGCAAGTAGATAAAGAACCGACCCTCTAAATATAACGGCCTTCTGGGGGCACTTGTTTTGTGTAAAACTTGCCTGAGATTTTCAATTTCTTCCTGTAGCAATTGGATTATCGGCAGGGAGATGAGGTATTCTACCCTCAGCGATGTACATTCTCGCGAAGTCCTCTTTCTTCTTCCTTGGATTTTGAACGATGGCGGAGGACGCCGACTGGAGTTTGAAGGTATCGGGGGATCCCGAACGGGGCTCTGTGGTCTCTGTGGGCTGTTTCCTGAATACTGTGTAGTCCAGAGCTCTTTGATCAGCTGTGAGAGTTTTTGCACTGTTGAAAAGTTTTCCAACCCGCGCTGGGAGCTGCCGCCCGCCCCCCTGCCCCAGGAGTGTGGGGTCTGTTCTGAGCCTAGATTGAGGGTTTGCTCAGCCGCGCTGGAGCTGAGGAGAGGCAGAAAGCTGATAAGCTTGGTCCCCCCTTTTCGGGGCTCAGCAAATGCGGAGAACTTTCAGTGCACAAAATATCCCCTGCTGTAAGGAAGAAGTACAAGGTCAGTTACAGCGTTCTGGGTTCTGGGTTGACTGCTACAGTGGAGGGGTCCGCGGTTTCTGAAATTGGTAAGGGGGACTTAGCATGCCTTACATCTGCGGGGGGTGTGATTCAAACGGAAATTAATCATATTCCTTCTGATTACACTCATTCTACTGAGGTTATCTCACAGAGCTCCCTTACTATAAATACTCCCAATACCGTTAATTCCCCTAATACGTCCAGAGGGGGTGCCAAACGCGGCCGAGGGCGAAAAAAGAAGCAGGAATTAACAAAGTGGGTGTCTCTGGGGGGGCCGGGGGGGTCAGAGAAGGTGTCAAGCCTGTTCCTAATACACCAGTTAAGACAAAATCTTCATCTTTCTTAAGCACAGAAGTCAAGTCTAAACATACTAGCTCGAGGGGCAAATCTAGGGCTAAAGATCCCAAAACGGTGCTCTCCATAGGGTCAAGGATTACCCCCTCACTTCGCTCCTACTTCAAGGTCGTACCTCAGATACTGCATCTTTCAGACGAAACTGATATGGTGTCCGTTTCAGATGCTCATTCCTCCCTTCATAGTCAACCTTTGGAGCCAGTAGCTACACCATCGCTGGAGGAGAGTGATGCAGCTGAGAAGAGGTAACTTCTTTGTCAAACGAATAATTGGTGGTAAGTAGATCTTTCCTTGAGAGAGATCTCATACCACACGTTCCGTTGACAATATCTCACTGTATATGATCTAGTAACGTAAGATATATCTATGATGAGATTATGTGACAGATGCAGGGTTATGTAGGGTAATGCTTGGTCTAAGCCTCTTGATCTATTTGAGAACAGTTGTGATCTCAGTTTGAACTGACTTTATACACGACCTAATAATGAAATAGATATGGTGGATATATCGGGATAATATCTGTGAGCTTTGTACATTATTAGTATTCCCCAAACATAGGTCTGAAAAAACGAAGTATGCCTGTATTTGTGGGTGTTTGACCTAAGCAATTTGACAAAAGTAAGAAAATTATCCGTAAGTATAAACACACATTTATATGTTCCTACTTGGGTATAAATGTGTATTGAACAGCCTAGAATATTCATATCGTTTTGCTGAGACAGCATACGATATCGGCGGTACACTGCCATTACAATATGGGCACTCAGTATATTTGGGCAGCTCGTTCTATTTAGATGCGGGCCTATCTCTATTTCGAACAGCCTATAATATTCGTATAGTTTTGTTGAGACAGCATTCGCTATCGGCGATACACTGCCATTGTAATATGGACACTTAATATTTTTGGGCAGTTCGTTCTATTTGTATGTGGGCCTATTTCTATTCCGACCTGCATTGTAGTCCGCTCTATGGGTTTTGACTACTCGCGGTCCTACTCTTATTTCTATGCTAAGCGGCGCGGTCCATCGTTTATGTTTATGAAACACCACGCCAGTTGGTTTTAATGAGATGGCGCGAAATTTTGTATATATAAGTCACACGGTTGCTCCGGTACTCGTTTCTTGCTGAATACGTACGGAACGGCATGCGGGACGCAAGGCGCTTTTTAACGTAAGGTATGTGTGCATTTACACGGTACAAATGAAGAAAGCCCAGAAAGGTGCTTTTTGTACTCCTCAACTTAAAATTAAAGCCGGTGAAATTTCTCTTTTCACAGAGGCTGTAAAGTGTTAAGACTGAAGAGACTGGATATAGCTCTCAGGCCTCGGGTTCATCAATACAGAGTTATCTGTAAGTATAGTCTCTGCTACTATAGGTAGTTGCATGAGGAGTGCTTCTTTTTCGAGAGCAAAAAATCTAATGAATATTCCATCTATTTCTGATTCTTCTTTAGTGCATTCCAAGTATCTGAATATCTGTATGGACTCTCAACAAATATCAGTGAGTTCGGCGTAATACCGCGTGCCCCTTTAAATTAGAAATCACGGCTTTTAAGTGAGTATTAAGTGCCAAGTGATGATAAACATTATGGGCATAATGCAACAATGTGTAAGCCAATAGCCAAGAGAGAGAGATGCATAGATATGTTTGTCTTTCAGGCTTTACTTTTTTAATTACTTGAAAAGAGCCAACTACACTCCATCCGTTAGAACGCTATCAACAAACGAACAGGGTGTAAGTACTACATCTTTGTACATGCTATTAATTGTGGTATCTATGATATTAAAACAAACTACTAGTGGACTATCTTTTTGCTTGGTAATCATAAAGCCAAGCATTATGCCATAGAAAGCTAAAAGATTAGATTCCCATTTAAATTTCTACTGGGTAAATATGTAGATAGTCGTCACACTCTTTATCTTAAACCTACGTGTATGGGGACCAAGGAGATATATATCGCTGTCCTTTTATTAAATATTACAGTGATCTAGCAGTGGTTTTAAAAAGACATCGTCATACCTGAGAATATCAATTCCATGTACGAGGACGGTGGCATTACCCCACAACTTTGAAGGCGAGCTTTTTAATCAGGTTAGTGTCTGGCGAGGCTCCTTTAGTCGGATTCGTAGAAGATGTGTTCTATGTTTCTAACCACTAGCCAGGATGAACCATATCGAATCACAAGGTTTACCATGTTATCCTGATTTTTGTGGAATACAATGTATAGCTACACTTTAATTTGAAGAGATATAGTCACGTGAAAGCCGAATGGTGGCTAATATACCAAATAAGTTGCCATGACTGTATGAGAAACCAAGTGTAGCAACTAATATACCAACTTGACTACTACGCTCAAGCAATCAGTGGCATGTTTATACATTTATGTGCAGTATGTTCATAGGGGAAAATGTGAATGTGGTCTATTCCTGTGGACTATGTATAAAAAGGTTTGCGCATACATAAAATCCTGTTCCAATGAACAATGTGAATTGGATCTATCCATGTGGACCGCATTTATAGAGTTATGTACATTTGTATAAGCTTCGAACAGAGAAAAAGAGAAAAAAATATATATATTTTTATGTCTGTATGTTCGGAAAATGTCAGTGTAAGTTTCTATGTCAATGTATGAAGTGGATATTATTATGTGTTTAAATTGGAGCAATGGTTATGTGACATTTATTCTGTTTTTTCAGTTGGTTTTACTTTTCTGCACAGGGTAATGTTTAATTTTGTCATATTGAGTATAGATTCTAAGGCATATTTTATTTAATTTCAGATTTCTTGGGAAGACAGTCAATACTTTCCTGATGAAGGTGGCTATATGTCAATTGTCCGCCGAAATGCATCGAACTTAGAAATTAAGGGAAAAGTACATTATATATTGACTTAGGAGTATTCGGACTGTTGCTGAATATACCTTAATTGTACCTTCCCTTTTGTTTGCTTTAGGAAATGGATTGGATGAATTTATATAATTGATTTGTTCCTTCTTATATTCGCTGTGTTCCCAAGTTTTATATAATTTTTAATTATTTTTAAATGTATTAATAAAATGTGCATATTGAACCCATTTGTTTTAACATAAATTTGTTATTTAATGCATTGCTCCAAGTCTTTATGTTGGTATAATTGATGTTGATTTTGTCTATATTAGTTGATGTCTTTATATTAATGTGCCCAAAGGGAAATTCTATTTTTGACATAAAGTCTGTTGTTGGTACCCTATCCCTTTTGTATTGGGTCCCTCTCTCTTTTATTAGATATTGGGAGAGAACCACAGCCCTCGCAACCTTCATCGCAATCTTCCTCCATGACAACGCAGAGCTTACCCCTGATCCTAACTACAGAGTTGGCTGAAGAGGCCGATGAGATAAACTTTCTTGAATCAGGAGGGGCATCTGGAGGGGCAGACATAGAAATCTTTTCTGCTTCTGCTTTAGTCGATTCAGAATCACTGCTGACTTCTCCTGCTTCCCCGATGACTGCCGCATCTTTTTTGGGAATGTTCACTGCCCTTACTTTGGAGATAAGGAAAGGTTTCGCTGAATCTTCTGCTAATCAAGTAGAGTTTAGAAACTACAGTGAAACATTGGATAATAAAATTGATGGGCTCACTATAAGAACTGGTGTGCTTGAAGAGACAGTAGGATCACATTCAATCTATTTGGATCAAGCGAAAGTTGACATATAGAAACTCACAAAAGAAGACTTGGCTCTTAGCGAGAGGATGGAAACTCTTGAAAATAATGCAAGACGGGGGAACATCCGTATCCTTAATGTACCTGAAGGATCGGAGGGGACAGATATCAAGCAGTACATCGTTGCTCTACTTAAAGAATCCCTATGCTTAGAACATTCTCTTGAGGAACTGTCGGCTGACATTCAAAGAATTCATAGGGATCCCTTTAGACGAAACCCCCAGAGATCCAAACCTCGCAAAATCTCAATTTTCATACTTATGTTTTGAAAGAGCTGATTCTTAATATGGCTTTGAAACAGAAGACTGTGGCTGGGAAGGGGTTCATTTTTCTTATAAGATCAGACCTTTCTAGAGTTACACTCGAAAAACAATGGGAATTTGGGAGGCGCCTGGTTGCCTTTAGGAGGTTAGGTGCAACAGCTCAGCTCATGTTCCCGGCAGCTCTTAAAGTTATGCATAATAACAAGATGTTTAACATCAGGTCTGTGCAAGCAGCCGATGAACTTTTAATGGAGTTGTGCAAGGGGGGTACTTAAGGTATAAATTTACGTATCTACAATCTACCTTACTTCCGTAAGGATACCTTTCTCCTATCATTCATCTTCTAAATTTGGTAACGGAATCTACCAAAGATTGGTAGATTCCGTTAAATCCATAGACTACCTCCCGTCTCACCTTTCAGACCATTCTGCGGTTGAGATGGAACTGGGCCTCCGTATTAGGAAACCCCCTACTAAGTGGTCCTTTGATCACTCTCTCCTTTCCAATGTTGAGGATATTTTATATTTAAAGTCGGAGACCCATACATTTTTTATATCTAACAACGGCACCGCCAAAAATAGAACTATTTGGGACTCATTTAAAGCTACCTTGAGGGGGCTCATTACAGGTAAAATTGCCTATTGTAGGAAGCAATACAAGGAGAGGATCTCTTCAATTGAAGCAGATATGGCTCGTATTCAACAGGACACTGACACTAATTGTACAGCTTCAGGGTCAACATTAGATCCTCTTCAGGATCAACTGTTGATCTTAAAAGGTAGCCTGGCTTCGGTTCTAAATCTGAGAGTCCAACAAAGATGGGAGGCCAGCAAGTTGGTGCACTTCGAATATAGCGAGGGTGCTGGGAAATTACTAGCATGGAAGACCAAAATAGATCAGGTCCGTAACAATATAGCGGCTATAAAAGAAGGAAATAACAACTTTACATCGGATGACAAAATCAGGAGGGCTTTTAGGGAATTCTTCCAAAATATATATCAAGAAGATAAGGTTATTACACCTGAGTCTATTGCAGGCTGGTTGAGTAATATTGCTCTGCCCTCTTTTTCCTTTGAGCAGTCTCAAAAGTCTTGGAGTTAGAAATTGTTCCCTTCCTCACTATCCTTTTCAATCAAATCCTTCTTGAAGGACTGCCACCTCCGGTATCGTGGGATAATGCCTCTATTACCCTCATTTTAAAACCTGGTAAACCTAAGGAGGAGAAGTGTGGCTCACTGGTTAGAGCAGGCAGACCCTGAAGCAGAGGTCAGACCCGGGACCAGGGTTCAATTCCTGACGTGTGGCAGGGTCTTGAGCTCAAATGTCCATGGACTCGATAATTCTCGCTTCGGTGCCTGACCTAATCATGGGTTCACACTCTGCAACTCTGGGCATTAAGCTTGCTTAATCTCCACAACGGCCCCCCGCGGCGGGATGCCTGGCTTTCACCTTGGGGATGCCCTGTAGGGGATATCTCACAGGGAAAAGCCAGGACGGGTTCCCAAGGCAAGCGCGGAGATACCCCTTCGGGGGTCGATTCTGGCGATATATAAGAAACATAATAATAATAATAATAATAATCCTTTTCAATCAAATCCTTCTTGAAGGACTGCCACCTCCGGTATCGTGGGATAATGCCTCTATTACCCTCATGTTAAAACCTGGTAAACCTAAGGAGGCCTGTGGATCGTTTATACCGATCTCAATACTAAATGTGGATTACAAAATCTTCACCACAGTTCTATCAACTAGATTGGCCTGAATTGCCCCCTTGGTCCTTCATTTTTTCAGAAGGGTTTCCTGAAAGGGAGACAACTTTATGAACTCACTTATGACTTAATTGGCGCAATGGATATGGCAATAACCAACAATCTCCCGTTGGCTGCCCTCACGCTGGATGCAACCAAGGCCTTCGACAGGGTCAACTGGGTGTACCTGTCGGAGGCCTTGGCCAAATTCGGCGTGGGTGAGGGGCTCCGTAGGGCGATAAGCCTGCTGTATAATAATCCATCTGCGTGCCTCTTTGTTAATGGAGACCTGTCGAACCCCTTTTCCATCTCTAGGGGGGCCCGGCAGGGATGCCCGCTTTCCCCCTGCTTTTTGATTTTTACATTGAGCCCTTTGCGCAACATCTAAGAGAGGAGGTGACCATCAAGCCTTTTTCGTATCAAGTTTGGATAGAAAGGTATCATTATATGCCGATGATGTGCTTATTTTGACATCAGAGGTTACCACTGCACTTCTGGCTATCTTGAGATTGGCTCATACATTCAGACAAGTGTCGGGATATGAGATCAATGCAGCCAAGATTGAAATGCTGATATGGAATGATGAGGACTCTGTAACAGAATTTCAAGCAGGCACCTCAATGCGATATTTAGGATTGACGATTGTGAAGGACATTAATAAACTTGTTCAAGTCAACTCATCAGCAGTCGTCAAAGAATGCCGTAAGCTTCTCCAATCATGGTCGCACCTGCCCCTCTCATTATTAGATAGGGCTAACCTCATTAAAATGTCGATGCTGCCCAAAATTTCTTTTTTATTTAATACCATTCCTTTATATTTTGATCAAACTATTTTAGCCAAATTTCAGTCCAATATTTCATCTTTTATCTGGAATAACCATCTTCCATGAATTGCATGGAAAAAACTAAGACGGCGAAGGGACAAAGGTGGCCTGGCGGCTCCAGACTTAAAGATCTATGCATGTGCCTTCCAATTATCCCATACCCGAATGTTGCTGAAAGTGCCCTCAGCCACTGGGGTGGGCTTAATGTTTGCAGCTAAGTTGGATGGGGAAAGAGTTAATCATTTAGGCTTTTTTTTCAAATTTGGCAATCCTAAGTTTAAAAAAAAATCAAACTCAAGACTATACAAGGTCTTGCAAGAACATGGTCCGAAGTCATGAAATCAATAAAACAAAATTATCTCTGTGAAAAAACACCGCTGTGGGGGTTGCCTGAAAATCCCGCTTGGCTTGAAGACAGTCAAGCTATTCCTTTGAGAGAGGCAGGCCTGGAAGTTTGGGGAGACCTCTTTTATGAGGGAGATCTACTTTCCTGGGAGCATCTGCAGGTTAAGGTTGGCCCCAATCTCTCACGATTTAAATATTTACAGATTGTTGGCTTATAAAACCTCTTCCGCCAACAGGAGTAAGTCCAGACTTGGAGGACACAGTCCATTGGTATCTAATTTAGTAAACCTTGGTCCAGTTAAAAAAGAAGTATCCAAGTGGTATAATTTCATACTGGATGAGTCGGATGGTGATTTCATTTTGCCGGAGTCGCTATGGGGCTCTGTACTGATGGACCACAATCTACAAGATCTTTGGTTGGCTTCTTTTGAACTCCTCTGGAACATCGTCAAGCCCTCCTGGTTACGCAGGAATCACATCTTTACCCTGCATAGGGCATACTATTCCCCTCTTAGGCTGTCTAAATTTTCAGGAGGAGACTCAGTGTCTTGTGCTAAATGTGGGCTGGTTGCTGCATCAGATGCACATATGTCATCTAGTCACATTCTAAGAGGAGGTTAGCAACTCCCTCACTGCGTCATTGGGAAGACCAGTCACTATAGATTTGTCCCTTGTGATATTTGGTGTCCTAGAGGGTGTACAGAGTCCAGCCAAAAGCCTAGTATTTTATGCAATGCTGCTCGCAAGAAGAGAGATCTGCAGGAAATAAAAGGACTCTTCACCTCCTACCTTCAGAGAATGGCAAACTTCAGTCCTGCAGACCTCACGTACCGGTCTGGCCAGATCTGGTAATCAGAGCAAAAGGGCTTTTTGGCATTTATTATCATGGCTTCACTGATTTAATCAGGGTTTTTTTTCCCCGGGTACAATGATTGATATCCTATGGTGCCTCTAAAGTTTGCACCAGTGGAACAGCTGCTACCCGGTCCAGCCCGGCCCCAATTCGCTGTCACTTACCCAAAGGTTTGCCGTAGATAGGTAAATCGTGGATTTTGTGCCTCTTTGGAATGCAGTTGACAGCTGAGGGATGGATGGCCCCCACTATACTTGTCTCCCTTTCAGTTTTTCAGATAAACTGAGACAGCTAATCTCTGTTACTTCCTTTTGGCACTTTGTCTACATAGTGGTTATGAGGACAATAAAAAAAAAACATAGATCTACAGGCAGAAGACACTTTGTGTTTCTGCTAGAGGTTTTCCGTGCTAAAATCCCAGCTTCCTTATTGTATGGTATTGAATTACTTGACCTAGGAAAATGGGATTTTTTAAATTCCACCGAAGGTAAAATCTTGCGGTATTTAACCACAGTTAACACTGCCTGTACTGTGGCTGCTTTTAGGTTAGAATTTGGCCTTCGTAGTTGTTGGGTTCAGCGCCTTGCAGGGATAGTGCGATGGGTTTTTAGCCTTGCAAAGGGAGAACCTGGTACTCTAAGACATCTTATTCAATAAGAAATACTAGGAACTCTAAAAGAGCATTCTCTAATTGTAAAGAATTTTATAATTGCAGTTGATCTTTTACAATTAGATGAATCAGTTCATTTTACACTATCCGCATATCAGCTGAAGTCCACTCTGAAACAGGCTTCCTGGAAATTAAGCTTTAAGATGGACAGGGAAGCCCGCATCTTAAAGAAAGATGTTTCTCTGGCCATTGATTCCTGCCTAATAAGAAAAATACAATCTTATGTCACATGGAGTCTCCCCCATAGTGTACGACGCTTTTGGTTTTTATTAAGGCAGGATCTTCTCCCCTTGAATAATTTATTGTCCAGATGGCACGGTTCCTCAGCTATGTGTAATCCTTGTAATAACTCAATCCAGGATATAACCCATGTGCTTTTTGTTTGCCCGGCTCTACTTTTACATCGGCGCAAGTGGTTGAGACCAATTTGCCTACAATTAAATATATTGTCTGCCACTGCGTTCATAGACGCCATTTATAATCCACTCAGTGAAACGTTTTGTCATTAAAGTTTTAACTTTTTAAAAAGCTTTTTAGATATATATTAGAGGCTCATAAAATGTTTTCTTCTTTTGTATCTTTTATTGTGATTGTATGAAAATGTATATTTCTCTCTGTTATGTTTTTATGTGGACCTCGTCAGAGTTCCAAAATCATAAATAAAATACTTGACTTGGACTTCTTAAGTTACATTTGCTAGTCTATTCTTATAATTTTAAGTAATTGTACTACTTTTACAAGTGTAAAGTTACTCAGCAGTGTAAAGTTACTCAAAATGTCTCATTTCCCTTGAACAGGGGAAGGGGCTAAATATATGAAAGTAAGTTACTGCAGTCAAAAAGGAGCAGGAGTAAATCCATCACCACACATGGCCAAAGACTGGAACTGCAAAAGAAATCTCCCTAATGTAAAGTATAGGGAAAAAATGAAAGGTTTGTCGAACTGGGATTTTATTTTAGAAATACGTTTATATTAAATATTAATGTAAATAATTGAATATATTTATTTTAAATGTAATATATAATAACAAATGCAACAGTGCTAATAACTTAGTTTTTATTTATTTAAATTTAATAAATTAAATTAACATTATTGTTTAGAGATGTATTTAAAAGAAACACAGAGTTTATCATATTTATTATGTATTAAGAAATGACAAAACATTATATATAGAATTAATGTAAATTAATGTAATATTTAAAAAAATATAGTTACATATATTTTTAAATTAAAAAAGAGTATTTCCATATTTTATCAAAAAATTAAATATATATATATATATATATATATATATCTATCTATATTACCTACTGGCGGTCGCCAGTAGGTATATATAGTTAGGATTTTTTCTCTATGGGACTTTTGAAAATTCTATGTCTTATAACTTTGGCGTTTGTGGACGGAATCGGCTGAAATTTTCAGGAAAATGGCACATTCTGTTTCTGAGCAGCCCCTGAAAATTTAGGGGGGGCTGAGAAAAAAGGGGGGTCCCAAAACGCGTTTTTAACATTGAGTTTTCCATAGGGCATTTGGCCTCACTTTTAGCTCGAACGGCTGAATGGATTTGCACGAAACTTGGCAAAATTGTAGGGACTGTTAGCCCGATGTGCCTTTGCTGGGTCTCAATATATGTGCTCCAGTGGATTTTGAGAAATGAACGTTTTAAAAAACAGATATATCTGTGACAGCGTCCCGGGTAGCGCTCCGGTTCGCGAACTTTTCGCGTAACGGAGCTTTGCGAAGCAAAGCTGATTGGCTCTCCGGTGTCTGTCAACATTCTAAACAGTCCGGTGCGGCCGCCATCTTGTCTCTCGGTAGGATCGAGAGACAAGAAGAGGAGAAAAACGAAGGGGGAATTTAATGAAAGGGGGCAAGGTAGAACCTTTCATGACCCCCTAGGAATGATGTTGGGGTTATTAAAGGGTCCCGTGGGGCAAATAAAAAAAAATTGTTTTTTTGCGGAAGAAGCGCTTTCCGGTTCGCGAACCGGGTAGCGAATCGGGATGCGAAACGGGAATTCGCCATTTTGTGTTTCGTTTTAATTAAATTACAAGATGGAGGAAAAACAATGTGAGAAATGGGTATAAGGGGGTACGGGAGACGTATCCTGACCCCCTATGTTTTCTGAGGGTGGCTGAGGATGCTCATATATGTTGATACTTGTCTTACAGCGGCTGCGGGTGAGCGTTTTTTTTTTTTTTTTTGCTGCGTGACGTCTGATAACGTTCGATTCGAAGGAAATCAGGAAGTGTTGACCGCCATTTTGACACTGCGAGTAAATATATTGTTAAAAATAATTGTTATAAATTAATCCGTATTGATAAACATTGTCTGCGCCATCTTGCTTTTTTTCCAATGCCACACTTTTGTCGTGCACGGCAGCCATTTTAGATGCCTTGACCAGACCCACTGACTGCACGACGCCGATCGTGACGTCTGTTAACGTTCGATTCGAAGGAAATCAGGAAGTGTTGACCGCCATTTTGACACTGCAAGTAAATATATTGTTAAAAATAATTGTTATAAATTAATCCGTATTGATAAACATTGTCTGCGCCATCTTGCTTTTTTTCCAATGCCACACTTTTGTCGTGCACGGCAGCCATTTTAGATGCCTTGACCAGACCCACTCTCTGCACGCCACCGATCCTCAGCATGGCTCCCCACCCTCGCAAGCATCTCCCCCACGCATTGGTCACTCCCGCTCTCTCTCTTATGCATGGGCCATAAACCTCCCCCCATCTGCGCTGCTAACACCCTGAGAATCACACCCTGTGTCCGCCCGACACCTCCCTTTCACCCTATTCACTACCGCACCCTCTGACACTCCTCTTCCTTTGTGTCTGATTGTCCAGGCCGGTCTCAGGCTATCACCTAGCCCTGCAGATGTAGTTTAATGCCTCAACTGTAAAGAATCACCCCTCTTCAAAGGAGTTACAGTAGATCAAGGCCCCCACCCCATGAGATCCGTCACACCACACGCGTTCCTACTATCTGATAACGATCTTGTATTGTGATTGGAGAGGGGATTCTCACTGTGAGGGTGTGTGGGACCGAGCCTGAAAAGGAAGATTCCAGGGATGCCTTTTTGTACATCAAAGTCTTCACAATTATGTGTCACATTAAAAATATATAGCACTCCAACAAAGTAGTAGGATTATAACACTTTAATAACTTATAAATATATACAAAGCACCAAAAACATTAAACACGTTAAAAAAAATAATTTAAACACAGCAACAATGGTCAGTAGCGGTCTGTTGTGCGAATAGTCCGAAGGCAGCACAACGCACGAGATCTGGGCGGCACCCCCTTGCCATTCAGCGTTTTTCTGCCCACTTTTCCTGCACTGTCTTGTCAGTAGCGGTCTGTTGTGCGAATAGTCCGAAGGCAGCACAACGCGCCGAGATCTGGACGGCACCCGGGTGATGTCCTTTACTTGCCGCACTGGTTTTGGCATCCTACAATGCTGCACCGAAAAACGGCGTGGGGCGCCCCGGGGAGGGGGGGGGGAGGCGGCGTGAACGGGCCTCCCCAGGTGGAGGCTCGTCTGCTGTAGTGGGGCGCCCTTTTACCGTTTCAGTCACCAATCAGCAGTTTTTCACCCGCTTTTGCTGCACTGTGCCTCATCCGCCATTTAGCTGTTTACCGCCCGCTCTTGCGGCTACAGCGTCTCGCTCACCATGTAGTTGAATTGCGCCCACTCTTGCGGTGCAGCGATAGGCGGCTGCCACAGGACTCTTAAAATGGCGGCCGGCTCTTCGGATTTGGGCCTGGTCCACTAAAATGGCCCTGGGACACCTTGGAACTCGGACGCTTGTCTGCTAGGGCTTGGGCCCCATTCTCGAAAGCGTCCCCGTATCCTTGAAGATTCTACAAAAGTCTTGGGGGCCCCCGACTCCTGCAGGCTTCCGGTGGGGAGCGGCTGCCATGATTGCTTGCGGAATGGCCACGACGGAACTACGGGATGGTGGTGCTCTCATGCTGACGCCAGCTTCAGTCTGAAACATCCAGAAACACTGTAGACTATCAATTCGATGACTTCCGGTGGAGCCTCAACGTGACCCAGTAGGGAATATATTGCCCTCCCCTTTTTTGAGTGATGGTTCTTGTATGCTGTCCCCTCTGTTGTCATCTAACGGAACCTTTTTGGATTGCGAGTGAGAAAAAAAAAAGTGGGGCTTTAATTGTTTGGGAAAAAAAAAAGGTTTCAATCCAATGAAAAGTGTTATTTTTAGGTCATATGATCAAGCATTTCATCATTAGGAAACCAAAAGTAAAATGAACCAATGAAAAGTTTTATAAACCAGTCAAATGACCTGTTTTGCGGCTTTGGGCTATAAAAAGCCTACAAAATCCGTTGGCCTGTGAGGCGGCGTCAGTAGCGGACCGATGTGCGAATAGGCCGAAGGCAGCACAACGCGTCGAGATCCGGATGGCACCGAGGTGGTGTCCAGCAAGTTGCCGCACTGGTGTGGCTATCCTACAATGCTGCGCCGAAAGACGGCGTGGGGTGCCCAGGGGGAGGGGGGAGGCAGCGCAAACGGCCCTCTCCCACCTCCCCAGGTGGAGGCATCTCATCTGCAGTGGGGCACCCCTTAGCGTTTCACTCGCCTTCCAGCTGCATTGCGCCCGCTCTTGCGGCACAGTGCCTCACCCCCCATCCAGCTGAGTTGAATTTACTTTTGCGGTGCAGCGAAAGGCGGCTGCAACAAGACTTTCAAAATGGTGGCCAGCTCTTTGGATTTGGGCCTGGTCCACTAAAATGGCCCTGGGACACCTTGGAACTCGGACGCTTGCCTGAGGGCATGGGCCCCATTCACGAAAGCGTCCCCTCTTTTGACTGATTGTTCTTGTTGCCTATCTCTTCTGTTGTCATTTAACGGAACCTTTTTGGACTGCCGAAAGGGGTTCTGGTCCGTTTGAAGCACATGGCGGGCGGGGACGAGTACTGATTGAACATTTGGACATCCCTATTGATATTAAGTTCTGATGTGTTATTGATTACTGTACTATTGAAAGTTCGAATTAACGTCACCCAAGGTACTTGCCCGCAAATGTATATCTAGATAATTTTATTGTAACTGGCCCTGTCGTACTTTAATTATAAAATGTACGTCCATCGATTCCACAACTGTTAGACACCTTACTTCTTGCAACCTAATGGCCCGCCCGTTACGTTCTTCTACAGTGTAAATGTCCCCTCATCATATACGATTCCAGTTTGCTCCGTGGCCGGCCCACGTGGTTATAGGCCCGTATTTGTATACTGACATTTTCACAATAAAGGTTTTTAAAACAAAACATGGTAGTAGTACCTTTTTTGGTAAAGTTTTGAATAATAGCCACTGTTTTCAAATCAGTAAAAGGCAAGTGAAATAAAGCAGCCCGAATACATGACGGTTAAAAGGTATAATACGCAGGAACGCAGTAAAGATAAATGGTCAAGGGCTGTTGTGTTTTCCAGTCCTGCAACATAAAGTGATCGATAAGAATCCGATATTCATGCCTATCAGCGACTAAGACAGCAGGCCGAGTCTCTTTTGCTCAACGGCTCCCTCCTGGGACAAAGAAACGCCCTTTTTCTCGAAATAGGAATATTTTACTTGCAGGACAGTTGTAAATTTCCCGGGAAAATACATTAGCCTGGAACATTGTTAGTGATAAACTGTAAATGCATCTGGGTCCTTTGCTTTACAAGTCAGAGCGAGAAAAAAAAAGGTAGGGCTTTCATCATTTGGGAAAAAAAAATGTTCGAAAGCAATGAAAAGCGTTATTTTTAGGTCATATGACCAAGCCTTTCATCATTAGAATAACAAAAGTAAAATGAACCAATGAAAAGTTTTATTAACAAGTCACATGACCTGTTATGCTTATGTTACGCGCTGCGCGCCATGCTCTGGATCGTTACCGGGAAGCTGCGCCTTGCGCACCGGAGCACTTCCGGGTGCTCTAACGCGGCGCGTCATATGACGCATTACGTGACAAAGCAGGTCAAGAATATAGTCAAAATGTCTCCACCAACCAGCGGTCGGAATACAACCCCTTTCAGCAGTCCAAAAAGTTCTGTTAAATGACAAGAGAAGGGACAGGCAACAAGAACAATCAGTCAAAGAGGGGAGGGCAAGTTCTTCTCTACCGGGTCACGTTGGGGCTCCACCGGAACTGATCGAATTGGTAGTCTACAGTGTTTCTGGATGTTTCAGATTGAAGCTGGCGTCAGCATGCGAGCACCCCGTGGCTACTTCGTGGCCATTCCGCGAGCACTCATGGCAGTCGCTCACCACCGGAAGTCTGCGGGAGTCGAGGGCCCCGGTGACTTTTGTAAAATCTTCAAGGCTGAGGGGACGCTTTTAGGAATGAGGTCCATGCCCTAGCAGTCAAGCGTCCGAGTTCCAAGGTGTCCCAGGGCCATATTAGTGGACTAGGCCTAAATCCGAAGAGCCGGCCGCCATTTTGAGAGTCCTGTTGCAGCCGCCTATTGCAGCACCGCAAGAGTGGGCGCAATTCAAGTGGATGGTGGGCAAGACGCTGTAGCCGCAAGAGCGGGCGCAACTCAGCTGGTTGCGTGAAGCGCTGGGGTGTACCTGAGAAACCTCCACCTGGGGAGATGGGGGAGGCTCGATCGCGCCACCTCTCCCTTCTAGTGCATCCCATGCCGTCTCCTGGCGCAGGAATATGTGATGGTCGGACTAGGGCACCGCAGGACGTGTCTTCAGGTCAAACGGATTGTGGGACAATGTTCAGAATGGAAGAGTCACCAAAAGGCAAAAAGTTCCGCATGACCCCGGGAGCCGGCCGCCTATGTCGGGGGTGATCTCAGGCCACACCAGGGCAACAAGACTTGGGGAGGGGGTCGGCGCCATCACACCGCCCCTCGGGGGCCTCCGTCGAGCGGTTCAGGGAGGCACCGCATCACATTGATTTCCAGTGCAGTCAGGTCCACAAACAGCCCCTTCTTGCTTTGAGAATAGTGAAGCTGCAGCAGGTGCAAATAAACTTCAGACAGTGTTACAAGCGCTGCTCGGAACCCTCAACTATGGCACCCAACATCCAGGACTTATGCCATTTGTGCAAGGCAGTGACATCGAAGTAACTCAGGGACCAAGGAACATACCATATCCAGAGTCCTTCCCACAGCGTCTGCCTTCCTTGTTACCTAGTTATGGTTCTTTCACTCCCACTCCAGGCTTTTAGTCTGTGGATGGAAAACCATGAACCTACACTCACGTGTGAAAATGATACTATTGATGCTTGACTGAGGCCAAGGAGATCAGAGTGCATGAGTCTCATGCTCGATCGATTGAGCTAGCCGGATCAGGCAACAAAAAGGTGGTGGTGGGGGTGGCGGCATCAGCAAGGCATCCTCACACACAACTTGTCGGACATCAGCTCTGGATGTACTGGGGACGAGTCTTGGCGCATGGTGTCGTCCCGGGGCAATTTGCACAATGGTTCTCCACCCCTAGGCCACCAGCTATGCTACCTCGACAGGAATAGTGATGGATGTTGCAGCAGGCTGCCATGTAAATAGTTATTTAATAAAACGTTACTTTGCTGGTGTGTTGTATATATTTATAATATTTGCATAGGGTTTGTCGTTATTTTGGGCGGGGTGGGTGGCGGAGCCGAGCTGTCTTGCAGCCATCATGGTGTCGAGCTCAGTTCATGTCACTAGTTTTGTATTTCTCATGAGGGGTTGTTCCTAATGTTTCTATTTTAGCGAGGTCCAAAAGAGATCCCATTAGTGGCCTACTGATTTTGCTTGATTCCTTTTGTTTTTGTAAACGATTTTTCGCTATCTGCAAAGACTAAACAGAGTATTGCAACTCTGTGTTCGTTTGTAAATAGAGAATGAACAAAGAGAACCAATTCTAAAACAGTAAATGCTTGGATAATAATCAATGAAATGGAGAGAGAAGCAGGCACTACGGATTACAACGGGGGCAAAGGCCTGCGTTACCTACCCTTCACTATCTGCAAAGAGAGAATACTCCTTAAAGAAAAGAGGAGGGGGGGGCAGCGTTCAAAGCACATCAGGGTGCATAAACACAAAAATGTTTTTATCTATCACGTACTTGACATTTTAAAGCTTTTCATATTTGCTATTAAAAAAACATTGAAATTCACTGAAAAAACCATAGGTTATAGACCATATATAGTTAGGAATTAGCATTTACAAAACCTTGAAAATTCACTGACAAAACCATTGGTTATAGACCATATATAGTTAGGGATTAGCATTTACAAAACCTTAATTTACTCGCACAAAACCATTGAAATTCGCATATATAGTTATTTGCACTAACTATATATCGCGCACCCGCAATCCACTGCTGATGATGTCACATATTACATCATTCATGACATGGTCAGTGACATCACTGATGACATCACTGATGACATCACTGATGACAACACCCAGTGACTGTATGTTTCTGTAAAGTTAAAATATGTCTTACATATTGAAGAATGAGTGGATGTATAAGTGTCTGGATGCAGGATTTAGTAGGTGCATGACTGACTGTATGAGTGAGTGATTAAATGTGTCTCACTGAGTGCATGGGTTAGTGACTAAACTGTCTGAATGTGTGCATCAGTATGTCTGTTGTTGTGTAAGCTGCTGCATGTGTTGATCAGTAGCAATATGAGTGGCTATATGGGTTATTGATTGGTTGCCCAAGTATTTGAATGGGAGGCTGAGTGTGTGTGTGGGTGGCTGGGAGATGTGTGACTCTGTGCATAGATGTGTAAGCAGTTGATTCCCTAGGTGTAGAGTTCAAGAGTGCATGTGGAAACAGCTATATGGGCGGTTGACTGTCTGCCTGGGTGTGTTGGTAAGTGAATGGATATCTCAGTGTTACATGTCAAAGTGAGTACATATGTAAAACACAGTTCATGTGAGAGTTGACATATATAAATTACTGTGTATAAGAGCTAGTGAATGTGTGAGCGGCTGCATGGATCATTTAAAGCTTGTATCAGTGATTGTATAAGAGAGTAAATATGTGTTAGAATATGTTTGAATAAGTAAGGTGTGTATAACTGTATAGTTGACGAAATGGAGGTGTGATTGATTCTTTGCATGACTGACTAGGTGTATGAGTAACTCCATGGATGAGTGACAATCTGTGAGTGTCTGTTTACACTGAGTGTATCTAAGGTTATACTAGAGTCTGAAGAGGTTCATCGTATTATCACATGAATGATGTCATCAGTGATGTTGTCAGTGATGTAATTTGAGTTGTCAACAGTGATGTCATCAGTGATGTCACTGACCATGTCATGAATGATGTAATATGTGACATCATCAGCAGTGGATTGCGGGTGCGCGATATATAGTTAGTGCAACTAACTATATATGCGAATTTCAATGGTTTTGTGCGGGTAAATTAAGGTTTCAAAAGGGCACGTTCCTTGAGGGACACTCTGGTACATAGCCACTTGTCACCCGTTCCCACAAGAACAGGAAACAGGAAAACTTAAAGATGCTAAAGGTTTCTTTCCCTGCGGCCGGTGTAAGGCCTGTGCCAATAGTAAAAGAGTTTATTCCTATGAGATTGTGGGGTGCAGAACTAAAAAGAAAATTAATCAATTTCTTACCTGCACCTCTCCATTTGCAGTCTATTGCCTTCTCTGTCCTTGCGGGCTCAAGTATATAGGCAGCACTATAAACCCCGTGAAATTGCGCATTTTAGAACACATGAGGGCTATAGTAAACAGAGACTTTACATACCCTGTCGCAAGACACTTTTCCATCAAGCATAACAGCGACAGGAGCCTGTTACAGTACTTTTGCCTTGACGCCATTTCTGAGAATATCAGGGGAGGGGATAAACTACAAAAACTTCGTAGGCTGGAATCCCGCCACATTATAGACTGCCAAACCAAGGCCCCTTTAGGATTGAACAGTGGGGAGGAATTAACTGTACATTTAGGAAGCTAAAAGACAGAACTCAAGTGATGGCATGCAGTATATTCATGATGGACACAAATGTAATAACAACTAGCTAAATGTGAATACTTTCTGCAATGCTTGTCTTTCTGTGAATGATGGTGCTTCAGTGTTCAAAAACTAACTGAAGAGAACAACTGTTTAGACTAACATAGTACTAAGCATATTTTTTGTTTGGTATTTTCAGGATTTAAGTATTCAACTTTTCAATGATTTGGAATTGATCATACAACATAGATGTGTAAAATTGAAATACGGGGTCGGGGAGACACAAATGGCAACCTCTGGTTGCCACAAGCCGATCCACGGCAAGATCTCACTCCATGGCCTACCGTATAGTTGAGAGAGGGTATTTGCCGATCCACGGCAATATTACAGAGTGATTCCTTTGTTTGAATTCACGAGGTTTTCTCTTAAGTGAACACAAATATTAGTAATAAATGTGAAATACTGGTATTCAATATTAGCTATGCCACTGTAGAATGACATGCATTAGCAATATGGCGCTTACACGTCAGTCCTCTCTCTATGCTCACCATCTAGAGTTGTTTGTGTATTTTAAAATAAAATGGCGCTTAGACGCGCGTTGTGGTGTAACAAACATTGAGGAAGGAAGCGTGGCTTCCGAAACGCGTCTGTGCAAGTAAAGGTTGCTTCTAATGAGAATTCCCGCGTGTGCTGTCCTTATTTCCACCCAGGACCGGGAGGGATAGAGCTTTCATATTTGAAGCGCGAGGCTCCGACGCGCTTGGAACAGCACCCGCCGCAAGAGTGCCCCGTACCTTGGAGCAGCCAGCAAGGAGATATATATATATATATATATATATATATATATATATATATATATATATATATATATATATATATATATATATATATATATAAAAAGTGTCTCGTTCTAGAGCCCCAGACCCTGCAGCGTGGCTTCAAAGGAAATGGGCACGGAGCAGCCCATCAAATACACTGGCCGTGCAATACAAAAATGTTGAAGCTCACTGCTGCAGTAAAATTGCTTTCAAGGTCGAGCAGCGGCAGCTTCCGTTTCCTAAAGTTTCGGCATCAGTAGCCTTGCTCACAGGTGGAAGGTGACGCAGACGTGAGCTCAAGCGTTTTTTTAACGTTTTATTCACGTGACCAATTTACAAAAACTTCAAATTCCATAGTGCAATGCGCCTTCTGAAAAAGTACGAACTGCAAGTCCTCACATTAAGAAGCCATTTGGAAAGTTCTTTTTTTGGCGTATGCACTGATATTGTCATGGAATACTGTATTTATATATGTGATCAAGGCTGCTGAGGCAGCCGAAACCCGTAATGACAAGTTCCTGGTGAATAAAATACTTTTTTGCCAACCTGAAGTGGAGTTTGTGCTGATACTTTATCGCCGCCGTGAGTGGAAGTAAAAGTATGCAATCTACGTGTGAATATATATATATATATTACCTACTGGCAGTCGCCAGTAGGTAGATATAGTTAGGAACTGTTATCCATAGGAAATCCCCAACATTCTATTGACAATAACTTTGGTGCCGATTGATGAATCTGCTCGAAATTTTCCAAACTTTTGGCAGGCTCAGTTCTGCTCCTTCCCTTAAAATTTGGTGGTGATTGATAAAGCGGGGGCCGAGAAAAAAGATGGGTCCCAAAACGTGTTTTCCCCATGCAATTTTCCATTTGACCTTTAGCCACGGCTACAGCCTGGACGGCTGAACGGAATTACACAAAATTTGGCAGAGAGGTAGTCCTCAGTTCCGACTTGTGCCTTTCGCTTATCTGATGTCAATCTGTTCAGTAGTTTTTGAGAAAATTTTGGTTAAACTCATTTATATATCTTTGGGTGCCATGGATCCGCAGATCTATCCATGTACCCTACGCGCAGCCTACAAGCACCCTGCCGTGCACGAGCTGAATGCTCATTGGCTGAAAACTGTCAAAATCAGGAAGTGTTGGCAGCCATCTAGTGCCTCAGTAGAACCAAGGCACAAGAAACATAAAGAAAGACAGCAAAACTTGAAAAGGAGGCTAGGGAGACACACCCTGACCCCCTAGGCCTGCTCAGGGGTTCCCCCCGAATTATTTAATTTTTTTAAATCGCGGGGTTCGTGAAGGATCCTAGCGATATTACAAAAAAAAAGAAACGCGGTCTTCCACGGAAAATATGTAAATTTGCCACCGGTGGGCCAAATCCCAGAGGCATTATTGAAAAAAAAGAGTGTGGGGGGTACCAATCCCCCCATACTGCCCAGGGGATCCCCACCCCCGGGGCTCAATTTTAATGTAAGCGGGGGGCTCTCAGTCTCCCCCAGCTTCGGGAACTGCCACCTTCCGGGGCAAGAATGAAATGTATGTGGGGGGCTCACGGGGCCCCCCGCAGCCCTGGGGACCGCCCCGCTTGGGGCTTTAAACAAATGGGTGGAGGGGCTCTCAGGCCCCCCAGCCCCGGGGACTGCCACCCCCCACTGCCACTCCCCAGGGCTGGCAATTTAAGAAAATTGGGCGGGGGCTCTGAGGTCCCCCCAGCCCCGGGGACCGCCAAGCCCCGGGGCTTCTGAAAAATGTGGGAGGGGGTCCGCACAGCCCTCTCCTGGAGCCATGTACAGGCCCTGGGGACCGTCACCCCCCAGGGCCGGCTCCTTCAGTGTCCCAGTGTGCCCATCTGAAGGAGCACTGTACAGGCCCTGGGGACTACCACCCCCCAGGGCCGGCTCCTGCAGTGTCCCGGGGTGCCCACCCAAGGGATACTGCTGTTTGCAATGGCCCACCCTGCCATTGCAAACTCCTTTGGTTCATTGAAGCGAGAGCAGGGAAACCTGCTCTCGCTTCAATGAAGAAAAGAAAATTGCTTTTCCACAAGGGGAGCAGCATGTTAGCTGCTTCCCATATGGAAAAGCAATGCCGGGGATGGGGTCCCGAGGCTAGTAGTTGCCCCCTCCAAAAAAAAAAAGAAAAGAAAAAAAAGAGGGGATGGGGTCCCCAGGCCAGAACTGGCCATAGGAGGGGGGCAAGGCAGCCCCCCTCAAAAATATATATATATTATTTTAAAAGGGCCATGCCCCGGGGGATGGAGTCCCCAGGGCAAATTATGGCCTCGGGAGGGGGGCCACGCGGCCCCTTTCACGTTTTTGTTTTAATTAAAAATTGGGGGCAGGCCCTAGGGGATGGGGTCCTCAGGGCCAATACATTAGAAAAAGAAGGGGGGCTCCACAGCCCCCTTACTTTAAAAAAAAAGAAATAAAAAAAAATTGGATCGGGCCGGAGGTCACACCCCCTACCAGCATCACTCTGCAAATGCGCCCCCTGGTACGTTTGCGCCAGGGGCGCCCAGGGGGCGTGATGTCATTTGAGATGTCATCAGTGATGTCACTGACCATGTCATGAATTATGTAATATGTGACATCATCAGCAGTGGAATGCGGGCGCATGAGATATAGTGAGTACAACTAACTATATCTGAGGAATTTTAATGGTTTTGCACAACTGAAATGTCCAGCTAACGATAACACCTGTAAAAGCTATGTTTTTTGCAGTGAATTTTTTAGTTTTTTTTAATGCTAATGCCTATCTATATCAGGCCTGAAACCTATGGGTTTTTTCGTTCAATATTTATATATATATATTACCTACTGAGGATAGCCAGTAGGTATATATAGTTAGGACCTAGCTGCCATAGGAAATCCGCAACATTCTATTGGGAATAACTTTGGCGCCGGTTGAGGAATTTGCGTGTAATTTTCTAAAATTTTGGCCAGCTCCGCTCCGCTCCTTCCCTGAAAGTTTCAGGGGGAATTCGTGAAGTGGGGGCTGAGAAAACAGGGGGTCCCAAAACGTGTTTTCCCCATTCAATTTTCCTTAGGACGTTCTGACACGGCTACAGCCCGAACCGCTGAACGAAATTACGCCAAACTTTGCAAAATTGTAGGGACTGGTAGGCAGATGTGCCTTTGCTATATTTGGTGAAATTTGCTCCGGTGGTTTTTTTGAAAATTAACTTCAAAACACATATATATCTATAGGCGCGCTCCAAGCGCTCACCGGTATGCTTACCAGGGGGCGCACCCGGCGTGCTACAGGAGTGCGCCAGCGGAAAACTGATTGGCTCTTGGATGTCTGTCAACATTCTAAATAGTCCGGAGAGTCCGCCATCTTGTGTCTCGGTGGAATCGAGACACAAGAGGCGAAAATAAAAAGGGGGAAATTAATAAAAGGGGGCAGGGTGGACACCCTCTAACCCCCTAGGTTTTCTGAGGAGGGGCCTAGAAGGACCCTGAGGGCAAAAAAACTATTTATATTTTTTGAAATTTTCGCGGGGTAAGCGCTGGGTGAGTTCCCATGTGCGCTTCCCGGTACGTGTACCCTGAGCGTACCATGGGGAAAACCAAAAAAATTATTATTTATGGGCCTGGGGGGGTCCTTGTGGGACGCCCTGAGCAGGCCTAGGTGGTCAAGGGGCTTCTACCCTGCCCCCTTCCGTGTTTTGCACCTTTGTTTCACTGCTTTCTTGTGCCTTGGTTCTACCGAGGCACAAGATGGCTGCCAACACTTCCTGGTTTGGAGTGTTGACAGACAGTGGCAGCCATTCAGCATGCCTTTCACAGGAAAGCGTGATTCAGAAAAGGGGGTGGTGATGAACAGAGTGTCTGAATTAAGCAGACCACTCTTACCCAGTCCAAAGATCAGGGATTGATCCATCACCGTTTTTTAGCTCACTGCACCATCCCAGCTCAGAACTTGGCTATATGCAAATTAGTCTGACCCTGGCCCAGTGCATCATGGGAACAGGGCAGACCAAACTACCAAGCCAATTCTTATACTGGGAAGGAAACAAGCTACCGGGGACCAGTTTCTGGCATTTCTGCCGTCTTCGGCCCGGCTTGCTTGAATCCTGATGGTGCAATGAGCTAGGGACTCACATCTGAGTATACCCTTCCACGCTTATGGTGGACAAAAATGATTCAGAAAAGGGGGTGGTGATGAACAGAGTGTCTGAATTAAGCAGACCACTCTTACCCAGTCCAAAGATCAGGGCTTGATCCATCACCGTTTTTTAGCTCACTGCACCATCCCAGCTCAGAACTTGGCTATATGCAAATTAGTCTGACCCTGGCCCAGTGCATCATGGGAACAGGGCAGACCAAACTACCAAGCCAATTCTTATACTGGGAAGGAAACAAGCTACCGGGGACCGGTTTCTGGCATTTCAGCCGTCTTCGGCCCGGCTTGCTTGAATCCTGATGGTGCAATGAGCTAGGGACTCACATCTGAGTATACCCTTCCACGCTTATGGTGGACAAAATGATTCAGAAAAGGGGGTGGTGATGAACAGAGCGTCTGAATTAAGCAGACCACTCTTACCCAGTCCAAAGATCAGGGCTTGATCTATCACCGTTTTTTAGCTCACTGCACCATCCCAGCTCACAGGAAAGCAGCATGGTCATTGGCTGTAAATATTTCTAACCAGGAAGTGTTGGCATTCATCTTGTGCTAGGTAGACCGAGGCACAAAAGAAGCAGAAAAACAAACATGTAGAATGCAAAAAGGGGGCAGGGTAGAAAGAACCTGACCCCCTAGGGCTGCTCAGTTGGTCCCACAAGGATATTATCATATTTAAACGTTATCTGCTAAAAGAATTAGCGTTTAAAAAACCTTGCGAATTCACTGAAAAAACCATAGGTTTCAGGCCTTATATAGTTAGGAATTAGCATATAAAAAACCTTTGAAATTCACTGAAAAAAACATAGGTTTCAGGCCTTATATAGTTAGGAATTAGCATTTAAAAAAACATTGAAATTGCTCATATATAGTTAGTTGTACTAACTACATTTCGCGCACTCACAATCCACTGCTGATGTCACATATTAGATCATTCATGACATGGTCAGTGACATCACTGATGACATCTCAAATGACATCACTGATGACATCATCCACGTCACAATCACATACACCTTTTCAAACACTAGTAACATCTTTCATCACTCTTTGTAAAATACAGAGTATCATATTTGAATCCATTGTCACAGCAACACAAGTATCTAAAAACCCACTCAGAGATTCATACATGTATACACACATCTAATCCCTTACCTGTAGATTCACTCATACATGCTGTCAATGAACAATAGAACACTATCAAAAATACTTATACAACTATATCGACATTACACACCAGCACACATCCTTTGCAAAATTGTAAGGACTGGTACGCAGATGTGCCTTTGCTATTTTTGGTGAAATTTGCTCCTGTGTTTTTTTTAAAATTAACTTCAAAAACACATATATATCTATAGGCGTGCTCCAAGCGCTCACCGGTACGCGTACCGGGGAGCGCACCTGGGGTGCTACGGGAGCGCGTGAGCGGAAAACTGATTGGCTCTCGGATGTCTGTCAACATTCTAAACAATCCGGAGAGTCCGCTATCTTGTGTCTCGGTAGAATCGAGACACAAGAGGTGAAAATAAAAAGGGGGAAAAAAATTTGCGGGGTGCGCTGGGTGCATTCCCATGTACGCTTCCCGGTACGCGTACCCTGAGTGTACCACGGGGAAACCCAGAAAAAAAATATTTATGGGCCTGGGGGGTCCTTGTGGGACCTCCTGAGCAGGCCTAGGGGGTGAGGGGGCTTCTACCCTGCCCCCTTTGCGTGTTTTGCACCTTTGTTTCACTGATTTCTTGTGCCGTGGTTCTACCAAGGCACAAGATGGCTGCCAACACTTCCTGGTTTGGAGTGTTGACAGACAGTGGCAGCCATTCAGCATGCCTTTCACAAGAAAGCAGCATGCTCATTGGCTGTCAATACTTCTAACCAGGAAGTTTTGGCATTCATCTTGTGCTAGGTAGACCGAGGCACAAAAGAAGCAGAAAAACAAATGTGTAGAATGCAAAAAGGGGGCAGGGTAGAAAGAACCTGACCCCCTAGGGCTGCTCAGCTGGTCCCACAAGGATATTAACATATTTAAACGTTATCTGCTAATAGAATTAGCGTTTACAAAACCTTGCGAATTCACTGAAAAAACCATAGGTTTTAGGCCTTATATAGTTAGGAATTAGCATATAAAAAACCTTTGAAATTCACTGAAAAAAACATAGGTTTCAGGCCTTATATAGTTAGGAATTAGCATTTAAAAAAACATTGAAATTGCTCATATATAGTTAGTTGTACTAACTACATTTCGCGCACCCGCAATCCACTGCTGATGTCACATATTAGATCATTCATGACATGGTCAGTGACATCACTGATGACATCTCAAATGACATCACTGATGACATCATCCACGTGACAATCACATACACCTTTTCAAACACTACTAAAATCTTTCATCACTCTTTGTAAAATACAGAGTATCATATTTGAATCCATTGTCACAGCAACACAAGTATCTAAAAACCCACTCAGAGATTCATACATGTATACACACATCTAACCCCTTACCTGTAGATTCACTCATACATGCTGTCAATGAACAATAGAACACTATCAAAAATACTTATACAACTATATCGACATTACACACCAGCACACATCCTATTCACATATGAAGTCATCCTACTCACTTATGCAAACAATGGATCATACTTACATATTTCGAACCGCTAAACAGAATTACACCAAACTTTGCAAAATTTTAGGGACTGGTACGCAGATGTGCCTTTGCTAAATTTGGTGAAATTTGCTCCTGTGTTTTTTTTTGTTTAATTAACTTCAAAAACACATATATATCTATAGGCGTGCTCCAAGCGCTCACTGGGACGCGTACCGGGGAGCGCACCCGGGGTGCTACGGGAGTGCGTGAGCAGAAAACTGATGGGCTCTCAGATGTCTGTCAACAGTCTAAACAATCTGGAGAGTCCGCTATCTTGAGTCTCGGTAGAATCGAGACACAGGTGAAAATAAAAAGGGGGAAATTATTAAAAGGGGGCAGGGTAGACATCCCCTGACCCCCTAGGTTTTCTGAGGGGGGCCTAAAAACTATTTTTTTTAAAAAAACATTTGCGGAGTAAGCGCTGGGTGCGTTCCCATGTACGCTTCCCGGTACGCGTACCCTGAGTGTACCACGGGGAAAACCAGAAAAAAAATTATTTATGGGCCTGGGGGGTCCTTGTGGGACCTCTTGAGCAGGCCTAGGGGATCAGGGGGCTTCTACCCTGCCCCCTTTGCGTGTTTTGCACCTTTGTTTCACTGCTTTCTTGTGCCGTGGTTCTACCAAGGCACAAGATGGCTGCCAACACTTCCTGGTTTGCAGTAATGACAGACAGTTGCAGCCATTCAGCATGCCTTTCACAGGAAGGCAGCATGCTCATTGGCTGTCAATACTTATAACCAGGAAGTGTTGGCATTCATCTTGTGCTTGGTAGAGCAAGGCACAAAAGAAGCAGAAAAACAAACGTGTAGAATGTAAAAAAGGGGCAGGGTAGAAAGAACCTGACCCCCTAGGGCTGCTCAGGTGGTCCCACAATTATATTAACATATTTAAACATTATCCACTAATAGAATTAGCATTTAAAAAACCTTGCGAATTCACTGAAAAAACCATAAGTTTCAGGCCTTATATAGTTAGGAATTAGCATTAAAAAAACTTTGCAAATTCACTGAAAAAAACCATAGATTTCAGGCCTTATATAGTTAGGAATTAGCATATAAAAAACCTTTGAAATTCACTGAAAAAACCATAGGTTTCAGGCCTTATATAGTTAGGAATTAGCATTTAAAAAACCATTGAAATTGCTCCTATATAGTTAGTTGAACTAACTATATTTCACGCACCCGCAATCCACTGCTGATGATGTCACATATTAGATCATTCATGACATGGTCAGTGACATCACTGATGACATCTCAAATGACATCACTGATGACATCACAGTGCATGTGTTAGTGCCTGGTTCAATGAATGAATACATGGGTAGTGACAGGATGATTAGAGTGCTGCAAGGAGAATGTATGGTGAATTTATAAGTAATTGGATTTTGGCAGAGTGATTGGATAAGTACAAGGTTCTCGCTGGGTGATTGGAGGAGTGCATGGGTAGTGACATGGCGATGGCTGGCCTGCCTGGGTAGTGCTCAGGGTACTGTAGAGGTGAATGAGTTAGTGCATGGGTAGTGACAGGATGATTAGAGTGCTGCAAGGAGAGTGCAAGGTGAATTTATAAATGTTTCTATTTTGGCCACACATGTCACATCAGTCCCGCCCCCTCCCTTCACCACTGTGCCAATGCGCCCCCTGTCGGGTTTTAAGTTGGGAGATTAATTCCCCTTGAATCCTGAGGGTTCCTGGGGGCCAACTATCCCACCAGGTACCTTCAGTAAGTGTCAGTGAGCTGCATTGCAGAAAGGTGGTCCGAGGACATGCCCCTTTTTACACCTCTCTGCAACTTAACTCTGTGGCGCTTACTGGACGTACCTGGTGGGCTAATTGGTCCCCAGGGACCCTCAGGATTCAAGGGGACTTAATTCCCCAACTTAAACACACCACAGGGCGTGTTTGCACACTTGTCACATCAGGCCATGTCATGCCCCGTTCCTGCACCACTGTGCAAACGCGCCACTAGTGTATTGTAAATTGGGGGATTAAATCCCCTTGAGTCCTGAGGGTCTCCGGGGACAACTATCCCACCAGCTACCTCAAGTAAGCGACACCAAGCTGCGTTGCAGAGTGGTGTAAAGAGGGTGTGTGGCCGTGCACCGCTTCTCTGCAACACAGCTCCCTTGCACTTGTACCTAGTGGGCTAGTTAGCCCCAGGGACCCTCAGTATGAATTCCCTAACTTAGAACGCATCACAGGGTGTATTTGCAGAGTGCTTTAGGGAGGGGGCAGGGCCTCCAGCGAACTGCTGGTTTCTTTGTTTTATTTTGTTTATGAGAGGTGGTCTGCCTGGCCACCCTTCACTGGGCTACCTTTGGCCCTGGGGACTCCATCCCCTGGGGTCCTAGCATTTTCTTTTAATTTAAAACAAAGAAACAGGAAAGGGGTCACGTGACCCCCCTCCCAAGGCCAATTTTGGCCCCATGGACCCCATTCCCTGGGGCCTGGCCAACATTTAAAAAAATGTATATATTTGGAGGGGGGTGTGTGGCACCCTTCTCAGGCCAATTTTGGCCATGGAGACCCCATCCCCTGGGTCGGCCTTCTCCTTTTAAAATTGTATTTATTATAGGGAAGGGGGGGCCTCTTTTGGTTCCGGGGACTCCATCCCCCCAGGGCCTGGCCATCCTTTTTATTTTATTTTTGGGAGGGGGCCACATGGCCCCCCTCGTCAGGCTGCCCCAGGGACACAATCCCCCATGGTCGGCCTGCCTTTAATTTACATTTTTTTGTTTTAAAGGGGAGGGGGGCCATGTGGCACCCCTCCCAGGCCACTTCTGGCCCCAGGGACTTATCCCCAGGGGCCTGGTCTCTCCATTGGGGACCGTGGGGGGAGGCCCAAATCCGTGGGGGGACTGTGGGGGGAAAACTGCTCTCGCTTCCAAAATCCAAAGCAGAATTTGCAATGGCAGGGCAGGAGCTGCATGGCTCCCATCCTGCCAGAGCAAACAGCTGTGTCCCGGGGGTGGGCACGCCAGGACACTACAGGAGCCGGCCCTAGGGGGTGGTGGTGCCCAGGCCTATCAAGGGCTCCAAGAGGGAGCCTCGCGGCCCCCCTCTCAATGTGTTGGAAGCCCCAGGGAGGTGATGGTAGCCGGTCTGTTACGTACCCCCGTATTTACATTTTTTTTGCCAGTGGGAGATGGCAGTCACCGGGGCATGAGCCCCCCACACAGGTTTTATTATTAAAAAACTAGAGCTCTGGGGAGGTGGGGGTCCCTGGGGTAGAGGGGGGGGGCATGTGCCCCCAGCACATATTTAAGAAAAGCCCTGGGGGATGGTGGTCCCTGGAAATTGGGGGCCTTGGAGGCCCCACAAATTAAAAAATAAGCCTCAAGGAGGTGGCAGTCCCCGGGGTCGAGCCAAGTCCGGCATCGACCGATGTCAGACGTGCTCTGCTGAGGCTTTGCAATAGTTCCAGCATATTGCCCATTTCCCAACGCCATTCTGGGCTGCTGAGGTGCCATCCAAGTGTTGGACAGCAAGCTGCACCTAACGGTGGCCCCAAATCTCAATAATTGAGGGCATTCTTGGCAGAAAACTGACCCCAGGCTCTTGGAGGCAAGATGGTATCAGCCTGCTCCTGACTGCAGGTCCTGAATGATGGAACCTACGACGGGCATCGCCAGCACTGATGGGTGCCTGCACGCCATTACAACAGCTTCTGCCGCTGGTTTGCAACTACACAGACTTGCGGCGCAGACTACAGCCTCTGGTGACGGTGATCCGACGACTATCCCCAGTCCCGCAGATTATAGGACTGCCATTTCATCGGTGATGCCTGGACCTAAAATAGTGCCTATGACCCACAACGAACAGGGCTATTGAGATCGTGACCCAGGAGCCCTTCACGGACACTTAACATTAGCGAGACTGAGGTGAGCAACCAAATTCCTTGCAATGGGTGGAAGGTCAGCTGACGACTATCCCCGGTTCTGCAGATTACAGGACTGCCCTTTCATCGGTGTTGCCTGGACCTAAAATGACGCCTGGGACCCACAACGAACGGCGCTATTGAGATCGTGACTCAGGAGCCCTTCACAGACACACAACATAAGCGAGACTGAGGTGAGCAACCAAATAACTCACAACGGGTGGAACTACAAAAGCGACTCTCCTCTCAATACAGTAGGACCCTAACACACCCAATATGGATGCTGACTGCCTTTAACATGGCTGCGCTGTAATCCTTGCTGCTCCTGTATCAGTCTGCCTACACTGCAAATGGTGTGGCACATGAACTAATTGCCTGCTCACCCGTGATCCCTGTAAGGCCCTTCGCACCAACACAAACACTTGCAGCACCTCATGCCTTTCAAAAACCTGTAGGGAGGTGAACTGGTCACTGGGGCAACCGGAGCAGGGGCTTTCCCCCCCTTCAGAGGTCTATCGATCCACTATTATCCAGTACCCTGCCAGACGAGCACCAGTTTTCCACCGGGACCCTCTAATCCAACATCGGGACGTCTCAACAGCAGGCCTCACACCCCACAATACTCAACAAAGCTTGCAATACGTGAGGCCTACCTAGTCGCTGCAATGGGGAAACCAAGTGCATCCCAGCAAACTGTGGTGCCAGAGACTGCCTCAGAAAACATTCCCAATACCCGGACGTGGACCTCATCTACGGCGCCACAGCCTGACTCATCAATATCGGACAAGCTGGATCAGGTATTGACAGCCATCGAACACTCTAGGATCTCCATTGAGAAGCGACTAGGCACCCTTGTGACAGATATCAGCCTTATACTGGATGATCATCGCAAACTCGCCGAAGGAGGGAGAGAAGGAACTAGCCGAGCTGCAACCCACCATCAAGGTACAACAAAGACACTGCAAGACGTCCTGAGCTGCATGTCCACCATAGAGGAACGTGCGGACGACTTGGAAGGACGTTCACGATGCTGCCACATTCCCGTGCTAGGTCTCCCAGAGGGAATTGAAGGCGCGGACCCACTGGAATACATAGAAAAATGGGGGAAATCCTTCACCCCCATGAAGGACAGGATGGTGTTCTTCTCCATTGAACGTGCCCACAGAGTTCCGGCTTGCAAACCTCCACCAGGAGCCCCCCAGACCGATGCTGGCTAAATTCTTACACTTCCGAAACTGGGACGCGGTGTTTTGAGCAGCCAGACAAGCAGGCATTCTGCACGTAGAAAACAAACAGATAATGATATTCCCGGACTACGCATGAGTGGTGCAACAACAAAGATCATCGTTTCTGGAAGTGAAATATATACTACGCACGAACAAAATACAACAGTCCCTTCTCTTCCCAGCCCACCTCAAAATACTCTATAAAGGCTCAGCTACCTTTCTCATGTGCGCAGAAGAAGCACACGAATGGGCGGACCACCACTGCACACAGTGATCCAGAACCGAATCCGCACAAGGCCCGACTTCCAAATCACCATGCCCCAGGAGATGCAATTCGAAGCAGCAACACTGCGGGGTGAAAGAAATGGCCAGGCACCCAAGACTCCACGGACCTAGAACAAATTATGAAAGAGAGACTAGAGGTCTTACAAGCAGTGATTGAACTACAAACCTCCCCCCATGCGGAAGGCATAGATCAAGCCTCACATTTCTTCTTATCAGAAGGAAAGGACAGCGATGGAACACTTTCTGGAGTAGACTCAATTACACCCCCCATGGTCAACCCCCAGATGGCTGATACCATGATGGATGGACAAATGAACTCCTTCCCGGCATGAGATGATCCCACCGACAACCCTACATGATCTATGCAACCTGAACTTACTCATTGAGCACACATGACATAGACATGATCCAGCACACCCCAGGCGACACTCAATGATCCTACCAAGACCCAATCAGCGAAATGCCTCGCTTACACATACTACCACCCCCATTTAAAATTGTTGTACTCTCCTTCTTGGAGTTGGATGTATTGCTGACAGCGGTGGGTCCTCAGCATTGGGAAAATTTCCCGACCCCAGTTTTTACAGTTTCCTGCCCCTGTTCAGAAACACCCCACCCCTTCATGGAACCGCACACAACAGGGTACACGAGGCACGTCTATGAGAGGCATGGTGTATTATGCATGGTGTATTATTTATGTCCCTCACACCAAAGGGGACTCATCGGTCACTATGCTCTGGTAGTCAAAATCCATTCAGATGAGCACTGACAATACCACAGGGCTATAACGACACAGAATGCTGACATCAGCATCCTAACGCTTAATGCCCGAGGCCTTCATACATTATGAACGTGGGGCGCAGATCTGGGTGTGACCATGGACCCCCTTTCAGGAACTTAGATGGGTTGTAGACAAAAAGGGTAGATACATCCTAATGGAGGGCCTCCTAGATGGACACTAGGAGCTATTGGGTAATATATTCACCCCAAACGTAGTGCGGGACACGTTTTGGGATCGTCTCACTGGGGTGCTAGCCCAATTTGCCTCCCTACCGTGGATTTTAGGGGTGATTACAATTTCACGTTGGACTTAACTTTGGACCGCTCCGACCTCCCACCCACACACTCTGCCACCTAGAAACAAACCGAACGGTTCAAGGCTTGGGTCACACAGTGGGCGCTCACTGATGCATGGGGAAGCAAAATACACACAGACTCGGCTGTACTCGTTCCACTCCATGCTACATAACGTAAGAGTCCGACTAGACAGATTCTTATGCTTAGTTTCAGGTCTGCCCAAAATGCAACACACAGACTACATGGGTAGGATTATTTCTGACCATGACGCCCATATTCTGCGATTAAATTGGAGCCCCCACACGCCCCAGTTGACACATGGCGCCCACCACGGGACTGCCTAGCAGATCCGGTTTTCAAACATGACCAGGGGCAAAGCATACAGGAGTACTTCACTAACAACACAGGGACAGCATCCTCCACATTGGTAGAGTGGTACACATTCAAAGTGGTGGCCCGGGGAGAATGCATTAAGCAAATAGTGGGGGTAAAACGGACCCTTGAACAGGCACTCACCAAGGCCGAAAAGCAACTTGCCACCGCTACTAAACGGGTCGGCTGATCGGAAGAGGCAGCGACACAGATAGCCAGGACCAATATGGAAAATCTGGCTGCTTTCCTTGCCCTCCATCGATAAAATTTAGGACATATGCAACATGAACACACAAGGAACGGAATAAAACAGGCACCTTATTGGCATGGTTAGCTAGACAAGACAATAACGTGAATCCCATAACAGAAGTGATAGACTACCGCAGCAACCTAGTACAGTCCCAAGATAAGATCCATTCAGCATACCATCAATACTACTCAGTTAACTGTTACCCAACCCCGACCAAGCAGGACATAATACACCATTTTTGCAATCCCTTGACAATCCCTAAGATTACAAAGGAAGAAAGTACATTATTAGAGGCGGTGATACAACCCGCGAACATTACTCAAGCCCAACACGCCTCAGCTCGTAACAAAGCACCTGGGCTAGACGGGCTCCCCATAGAATATTACACAACCTTCTCCCCCTTATTGGTCCCTCGATTGGTGTAGATGTTAACAACCGCATTTGAAAAAGGGGAGCTGCCGAGATCCTTTCGGGAATCAGTATTGTGACCTTCCTGAAACCCACAACTGATGGCCTCCAACACCCCCATCACGCTCCTATCCACTGACTGCAAGATCCTGGGGAACATATTAGCGATAGATACACACAAATCATACAACCTCTGGTACATTCCAATCAGTGTGGTTTTGTCCCCGGTAGAAACACGGCCCAGAACATACGCCGACTATTCCATGTCCAAGATCAAGTGGGTGACACCTAGCCCAGAGCGGCCTGCCTTTACCTAGACACCGAGAAGGTCTTTGACACTCTCACATGGCTGTATCTCTTCACGGTTCTACAACGAATAGGACCTGGCCCCAACCTCTTGGCGTATACACTACTCTTATACACCAAACTCACCTCGCATGTTCGTATAGGGTGATACATTTCATCGGAATTCGCGGTAAAGAGGCATGAGGCAGGGTTGCCTGCTCTCTCCTCTGCTCTTCGCCCTCGTTGTAGAACCACTGGCCATACAGTGGCAATGAGAGGGAGAACAATGGGGCATGCCCATAGCAGATACCGAGCACAGTGTTTCTATGTATGCCGACAACCTTCTAATATATATTAGAGACATTACCGAGGATGAATTTGAATTTAAAATATTTGTATAGCGCAACATTCACCATGCGGTTTCTTGGCGCTGTGGAGGCTAAGTTAGCAGTAAAAACAGAAGACTAATAGGGGAGTCAGGATTAAAATCAGTTTACATTAAGAAAGGCCTGGGTAAAAAGGAGGGTCTTAAGGTCTTTTCGGAAAGAAGAGTAATGAGTGGCCAGTCGCAAGTGATCGGGGAGGGAACACCCATCTGGGCAACGCTGACAGAATTTGTGGAAGTCACCGTGCTAAGAGTAAATTGGGATACATCTACAGTGTACCCGCTACACCCGAACCTTCCACCCCTGGATTTCAGGCTGGGTGACCACAGCATCGCCTGGAGTACAGAAGCCCCTGATACCTCGGGGTCCGTCTCTACCACACCCGACCGACATATATGTAGGGCACTGGCCAGTATAAGATCCTCAGTAGGATTCTGGAGGAACCTCCTTTCCCCCCGATCGAGCGGGTGGCTCTCGTCAAAATTATAATAGTTCTGCGGTTGCTATACTACTACACAAATCTACCAATAATCCCACCCAGACCCTTCTTCAGAGACTTAGACACACTCCTCAGTTTGCTGATATGGGGGAAAAAAACATAGGATAGCACTAACGAAGATACAACTACCCACCACACAGGGAGGACTGGCCGTCCCATCCTTCAAATCCTATTTCCTAGCTGCACAATTGTAGTGGCTCTCCTACTGGACGGCAGGCAGACACATAGGGGAGACACACACCAAGACTGGTCCAGTGCCCATCCCAGAACTCCGTTGTTTACTATTACCTGGCACCAAACCGAGACGTACATATCCCCTTCAAGAAGCAGTGGCACGCAAATGCATGCAAAGGGTGCACCATATGTTATCAGGTAGCCCCCATACTCCCCCCTATCTCCACTGGTCGGTTGGCCCAAACTACTACACATCTAAAATGCTAATATATGGACAGACCTGGGCATCCCCGCAATAGAGTTCCTATTCGAAGATGGATAACTTAGGCCATTCCAATGATTTATAGATGAGTATGATCTCCCCTCTGGCCAGTTCCTACTCCACCGCCAACTCCTTGCAAACGATCGACAGCAACATGACCTCTTGACAGGGGAACCAGCTGCACACCCGGTCATACACACAATTTTATATATGGGAGTGGGACGACATTTGATCACATGGCTCTTTAAAGCCATCAGGGAACTCATGAACAGACCCCTAGAGACCCTGCAGGCCACTTGAGAAGACAAACTAGGACGCCTGTTACATGAGAAAGAATGGGAGAGGGCTCTCGAACACCCCAAGAACTGTTCTCAAAATGCGCGTTTCAAAAATATACAATTCTATATCCTGCATAGGGCGTATTTGACGCCAGCGCGCCAGCAAAGACGTTATCCCGACACCCAGTTTCTATGTTCCATATGCCACTCACAACCAGCAGATTTTTAACATATGTTCTGGAGCTGCCCCATGTTACAACCATATTGGTAACACATTCACAAGTCACTCGGGGATCTCACCGGGCTCACATATCTGAACACCTGGGAAGCCTGTGCGCTGGGTATCTTTCGGATACATATAAGAAAGGGGTCCCCATAGGAAGGAGTTGTGTATTGTATATAACAAACACAGCAAATTACAAAAAACATCAAGCACAAAATTATGTAAACGAAAATCAATCAGATTGGCATATGTTATTTAATGACCAATACTTTATGATTAGTATCTATAATCAAAACATCATGTAGATTAAAGGCCCCAAAGGGGGAAAAGGGAGAAAAAGGGGGGGGGGGGGGGGGGGTAGTGCTCAAGGAAGTGTCGAGAGGTTATAACATAGTATAAGGAAGTAACAATACAATTTAGCAAAGGTTATCCAAAGATAATCTGAATACAGACGTCCCAAATCAGGACTACAAATTCAAGAACAAATATGAAGACAGCAATTCCACGGTTCTTTTGTGCTTGATGTTTTTTGTAATTTGCTGTGTTTGTTATATACAATACACAACTCCTTCCTATGGGGACCCCTTTCTTATATGTATCATATAGCGCCCAGGTCCCCTAGACTGCATGGGTTAACCCCTCTTTTTGTAACGCGGGGGTATCTTTCGGAAGCGCAAACAACACAAAGTGCCCCTCAGATTTACCTCATTGGCCATTCTGCTAGCCAAGCTGAGCATAGCCATGCACTGGCGCTCCCCCACAGGCCTTCTGATCACAGCAAGGGTGGGGGCAGTACACAAATTGGCAAAGGCAGAGGAAGAAACATTACGAGAGAAAGAGGTGAAAGGGATGCGAAAAACACACAATATGATTGGAATGGGCAATTTTACTGAACCAATTCAAACAACCACTACCCCATGATGATCCAGATGGTGACCCACAGTGATGTCATCATTGATGTCATTTGAGATGTCATCAGTGAATGTCACTGACCATGTCATGAATGATGTAATATGTGACATCATCAACAGTTGATTGCGGGTGCGCGAAATATAGTTAGTACAACTAACTATAGAGGAGCAATTTCAATGGTTTTGTATGAGTGAAATGTCCAGCTAACTATAACACCCCTAAAACTTCTAGTTTTTTGAGTGAATTTCAAAGTTTTTTTTAAAAGCTATTTCCTAACTATTTAAGGCCTGAAAACTATGGTTTTTTCAGTGAATTTGTAAGGTTTTTTAAATGCTAATTCCTAACTATATAAGGCCTGAAACCTATGGTTTCTTCAGTGAATTTGCAAGGTTTTTTAAATGACAATTTTTAAATGTATTAATTTGTTTTTTGTTATACTGATTTACTACATTTTTGAAGGCAGGTGTTCAGAGGGCACGCCCCCTTTTTACAACACTCTGCAGCGCAACCCCTGGCGTGTTTGCAGAGGAGGAACTAATTCCCCTTGCAGACTCGGCGTCCCTGGGGGGCAACTAGGCCGCCAGGAGCCTCCAGTATAAGCCAGGGGGCTGCATTGCAGAGAGGTGTAATGAGGCCACAACCTTTTTTACACCTCTCTGCAGCGCAACCCCTGGCGTTTTGCAGAGTAGGAACTAATTCCCCTTGCATACTGGGGGTCCCTGGGGGCCAACTAGCCCATCAGGAGCCTCCAGTATGCGCCAAGGGGCTGTATTGCTTTGCCCCGGGGGTGGCAGTCCCTGGGAAAGTGTGGGGGGGATTGTGGACCCCCCCACACTTCTTTATCACTATGCCCCCGCGATATGGTCCCCCCGGGGCTAATTTTTTTTAAAACAGACCAGGTTTAAAAAAAAAATGTGGTCCTTTTTTGTCCTTGTGGGACCACCTGGGCAGGCCTAGGGTGTCAGGGTGTATCTACCCTGCCCCCTTTTTGTGTTCTTCACGTTTGTTTTTTTGCTTTCTTTTGCCTTTGTCTATTGAGCACAAGATGGATGTCAACACTTCCTGGTTAGAAGTGTTGACAGCTAATGAGCATGCAGCTTTCTCGGGAAGTCTTGCTGATCGGCTGCCACTGTCTGTCAACACTAGCACAAGATGAATGCCAACACTTCCTGGTTGGAAGTGTTGACAGCCAATGAGCATGCAGTTTTCTCGGGAAGGCATGCTGTTTGGCTGCCACTGTCTGTCAACACTCCAAACCAGAAAGTGTTGGCAGCCACCTTGTGCCTCGGTAGAACCAAGGCACAAGAAAGCAGTGGAACAAAGGTGCAAACCACGCAAAAGGAAGCACCCTGACCCCCTAGGCCTGCTCAGGGGGTCCCATAAGGACCCCCCAGGCCCCCCAAAAAAATATTATTTGTTTTTTTTAAAATTGCGGGGTACTGTAAGCTTACTGTACTCTGTACGGTACGCGTACCCCTCAGTCTACCGAGACACAAGATGGCTGCCAACACTTTCTGGTTTGGAGTGTTGACAGACAGTTGACAGCCAATTAGCATTCAGAATTAGTTGAATATTTGGAGTTCATTGAGTTCCAGGATTCTTCTTTGGAGGCTACCAATGATGAAATTTCTGACAATTTAATGTTAGAAGTTCTTTCAAATTACGAAAATTCAGAACAATAAATGTACATTTAGTAATTAAAATTTGTTAAAAATGTTTATTTAAAAAAAAATACTACTCGTAGGTACTTAATTCACCCAGATAACACAACAGCTCTTTTCAGAGCTACCCTACCTCTATACACTCTAAATTCATTATTTAACCTAAAATGTTTTCTCTGTTTTTCCCCGTGGTACGTGTACCTGTACGTGCACTCAGAGCGCACTCCGCGAAAATTTCAAAAAATATATATATATTTTTTTTTTGCCCTTCGTGGTCCTTCTAGGCCACCCTCAGAAAACCTAGGGGTCAGGGGGTGTTTACCCTGCCCCCTTTCAATCATTTCCCCCTTTTTTTCACCTTTTGTGTCTTGATTCTACTGAGACACAAGATGGCGGACTCTCCGGACTGTTTGGAATGTTGACAGACACCCGAGAGTCAATCAGCTTTCCGCTCGCGCACTTCCGTGGCGCGCCTGGTGCGCTCCCCGGTACGCGTACAGGTAAGTGCTCGAAGCGCGCATATAGATGTATATGTGTTTCTGAAGTTACTTTTCCTAAAAACCACTGGAGCAATTTTCACCAAATATAGAAAAGGCACTTCTGCGTACCAGTCCCTACAATTTTGCAAAGTTTGGTGTAATTCCATTCAGCGGTTCGGGCTGTAGCCGTGTCTGAACATCCTATGGAAATTAACATGATGATGACTTGTCTTGTAAAGCACCTGAATCACCCCACTTGGGGTATCTCCGCGCTGAAGACCGCTGGGGTACCCGTCCCGGCCTTCCCTGTGAGATGGTCCCTACTGGGTATCTCCAAGGTAAAACCAGGCATCCCCAGCGTATGTGGGGGGTCATTGTGGAGATGAGGCAAGCTAATGCCCAGAGTTGCTGAGTGTGATCCCTGGTTAGAGTAGGCACCGAGGCGAGAATTATCGAGTCCGCTGACCCTGGTCCATGACCCTGCCGCAACGGGAATTGAACCCTGGTCCTGGGCGGTCCTCAGCTTCCGGGTCTGCCGCCAATAACCAGTGATACAAAAGGGGGTGGTGATGGACGGAGCATCTGAATCAATCAAACACTCACACCCAGTCAAAGGATCTGGGTTAAATCCATCACCGTTCTTTAGCCCATCCTGCCACCCCAGTTCAGACATGGCTATATGCAAATCAGTCTGACCCTGTGCCTCATGGGAACATTCCAGCCCGAACTGCCAAGCCATGTCTTCCCTGCACTGGAAACAAGCTTCCGAGGACCGGTTTCTGGCATTCCAGCCGTCTTCAACCCGGCTTGCTTGAATCTAGTGGCAAAGTGAGCAAGGGACTCACGTCTGAGCATACTCTGCCACACTTATGGCGGCCAAAAGTGGTACAAAAGGGGGTGGTGATGGACGGAGCATCTGAATCAATCAAACACTTACACCCAGTCAAAGGAACTGGGTTTAATCCATCACTGTTCCTTAGCCAACTCTGCTACCCCAGTTCAGACATGGCTATATGCAAATCAGTCTGACTCTGTGCCTCATGGGAAGAGTCCAGCCTGAATTGCCAAGCCATGTCTTCCCTAGACCGGAAACAAGCTTCTGAGGACCGGTTTCTGGCATTCCAGCCGTCTTTAGCCCGGCTTGCTTGAATCCAGTGGCAAAGTGAGCAAGGGACTCACGTCTGAGCATACCCTGCAACACTTATGGCGGCCAAAAGCGGTACAAAAGGGGGTGGTGATGGACGGAGCATCTGAATTAATCAAACACTCACACCCAGTCAAAGGATCTGGGTTTAATCCATCACCGTTCTTTAGCCCACTCTGCCACCCCAGTTCAGACATGGCTATGTGCAAATCAGTCTGACCCTGTGCCTCATGGGAACAGTCCAGCCCGAACTGCCAAGCCATGTCTTCCCTGGACCGGAAACAAGCTCCGAGGACCGGTTTCTGGTATGAACTGGGGTGGCAGAGTGGGCTAAAGAACGGTGCGGTGATGGATTAAACCCAGATCCTATGACTGGGTGTGAGTGTTTGATTGATGTGGATATGCCCAGGATCCCAAGGGCGCCACGTGAAGGGGATACACCGTTCATGCTGTGGAGCTTTGCATGAAGGATTTAGGGCACCGAAACACGTTGGGCTTCATCTGGCAGTAATAAGTGAGCCTACATTTTGAATGGAATAACCGGGACTACAACTCCCATGAGTCTTCATTTAGCCCATTGGGGCGGGACTTTGTATATATTAAGGGAACTGCCCACCGCTGCACGAACTTTCCGACAGCCTGTGAAAAAGAGGAAACTCGAAACGCGTCGGCGTTTTGGAAAGCTGCCTATCCAGCCTGCTGTTGACGTTAGTCCATACCTCAAATAAAGGCTTGTAACCTTGTGCAAAATTGTGTGCGTCTCGAGTGAGTTACCATGTGCAATCAACATTAAAAGCGGAGGCTCATCCGCTGAGATAGCACCAGCCCAGGATCCCAAGGGCGCCACGTGAAGGGGATGCACCGTTCATGCTGTGGAGCTTTGCACGAAGGATTTAGGACACCGAAACATGTGGGGGGCCCATGTTGGGCTTCATCTGGCAGTAATAAGTGCGCCTACATTTTGAATGGAATAACCGGGACTACAACTCCCACGAGTCTTCATTTAGCCCATTGGGGAGGGACGTTGTATATATTAAGGGAGCTGCCCACCGCTGCACGAACTTTCCGACAGCCTGTGAAAAAGAGGAAACTCGAAACGCGTCGGCGTTTCGGAAAGCTGCCTATCCAGCCTGCTGTTGACGTTTGTCCATACCTCAAATAAAGGCTGGTAACCTTGTGCAAAATTGTGTGCGTCTCGAGTGAGTTACCATGTGCAATCAACATTAAAAGCGGAGGCTCATCCGCTGAGATAGCACCAGCCCAGGATCCCAAGGGTGCCACGTGAAGGGGATGAACCGTTCATGCTGTGGAGCTTTGCACGAAGGATTTAGGACTCCGAAACATGTGGGGGCCCACGGTGGGCTTCATCTGGCAGTAATAAGTGCGCCTACATTTTGAATGGAATAACCGAGACTACAACTCCCACGAGTCTTCATTTAGCCCATTGGGGCAGGACTTTGTATATATTAAGGGAGCTGCCCACCGCTGCACAAACTTTCCGACAGCCTGTGAAAAAGAGGAAACTCGAAATGCGTCGGCGTTTCGGAAAGCTGCCTACCCAGCCTGCTGTTGACGTTTGTCCATACCTCAAATAAAGGCTGGTAACCTTGTGCAAAATTGTGTGCGTCTCGAGTGAGTTACCATGTGCAATCAACATTAAAAGCGGAGGCTCATCTGCTGAGATAGCACCAGCCCAGGATCCCAAGGGCGCCACGTGAAGGGGATGCACCGTTCATGCTGTGGAGCTTTGCACAAAGGATTTAGGACACCGAAACATGTGGGGGCCCACGTTGGGCTTCATCTGGCATTAATAAGTGCGCCTACATTTTGAATGGAATAACCGGGACTACAACTCCCAGGAGTCTTCATTTAGCCCATTGGGGCGGGACTTTGTATATATTAAGGGAGATGCCCACCACTGCACGAACTTTCCGACAGCCTGTGAAAAAGAGGAAACTCGAAACACGTCGGCGTTTCGGAAAGCTGCCTATCCAGCCTGCTGTTGACGTTTGTCCATACCTCAAATAAAGGCTGGTAACCTTGTGCAAAATTGTGTGCGTCTCGAGTGAGTTACCATGTGCAATCAATATCGCAATTTAAGATTAAACATTGAGGGAGGCAACAGTAGACATAGTAGAAAGAAATAATTGAGACTGGTTGAAAGATATTTATATATAAATCAGAGTGAAAGGCATATACATAGGTTTAAAATAGACACAAAGGAGTAGAAAAGGAGAAAGAATAAAGCACCTGATAATGGGAAACAATGCAACTCCTCTGTTTTAGCTAAAGTTTTTTCAGTGTGATTGGTTGGCAGATTATTTCTGAACCCATATTACTGCTTTGCTTATTCAGTTAGCTGCACTGTCTATCTGATTTGATTGATGCCTGTTTACAGTTTTTTTCTTTTTTCCTTACCTTCCTATTTCTAATACTTATATCACAGATCTCATCACTCTTAAGTGTTTTTTGGCAGCTTCAAATATAACTGGTTAGCTTAAATGCTGCCCCTCACTTTCAAAATACCTTGTTTATGCCCCCAATTATGAAGGTTTTGTTGGGGTTTTGTTTAGAGAAGTGGTTTCTGCTGATGAAATATACCTGAATGCCGTTGTCCTGTGGCACAGTTCTAGAACTTTACTCTTTCTCAATTAAAGTTTTGTGTGTTTGTTGGAAATAGTACAGGGAACTCTAACTACTGGTACTATACAAAAATGAATATAATTCCTCCTCCATGTTCAAACCATTTGGGAATTTAGTATTCATGCTGGCAATGTTTCTACTTTCCACCTGTCCCAGCTTCCTTTCTTGGTTACATCACCTCACAGAGTTTGGAATGGCACCTACCACAAAATATCATAGAATTTCTGCATCATTGTCATGTACATCAAAGGGTGTGGCCTCATTACGCCTCTCTGCAATGCAGCCCCCTGGCTTATACTGGAGGCTCCTGGTGGCCTAGTTGCCCCCCAGGGACGCCGAGTCTGCAAGGGGAATTAGTTCCTCCTCTGCAAACACGCCAGGGGTTGCGCTGCAGAGTGTTGTAAAAAGGGGGCGTGCCCTCTGAACACCTGCCTACAAAAATGTATTAAATCAGTATAACAAAAAACAAATTAATACATTTGAAAATTGTCATTTAAAAAACCTTGCAAATTCACTGAAAAACCATAGGTTTCAGGCCTTATATAGTTAGGAATTAGCATTTAAAAAACCTTGCAAATTCACTTAAAAAACCATAGTTTTCAGGCCTTAAATAGTTAGGAAATAGCTTTTAAAAAAACCTTTGAAATTCATTAAAAAAACTATAAGTTTTAGGGGTGTTATAGTTAGCTGGACATTTCACTCATACAAAACCATTGAAATTGCTCCTATATAGTTAGTTGTACTAACTATATTTCGCGCACCCGCAACCAAAGACAGTGTAGTAGAGCATTTAAAATCATCAGTTCAGTTAATTATTAAGACACAACTCACAATAAAGGTCCAGCACCAATTTATGAAAATAGGAAATATTTTTCTATTTAAAATGAAGCCAAATGAAAAACATCCAATGTAGGGATCTGGGGATGTGAATTTCAGCAGATTTAGCACTATAAAGCACATAGGAGCATATAGCGCTTATTGGGACATCTGGTCATTCAGGAACGTGTCAAAGTACAATTTTCAGGCTGAACATGATGGAGCCCTGTGCAGCTACCCCTCGCGGTAGGTCTCCGTCAAAATTTTTAACTCTCGCCAGTTCAATTTCGGTGAGGCTTCGCTGGCTTGCCTTCTGTCAAGCTCCCAGTCAAACCTATGGAGATCCAACCTCTAAGTAGCTTTCCAGAAGGACAAACCATGGATCCAGGCCGGCTCACAGTTAAAGGTGGGCAGCTTGGCTCTTGCGGTTGGTCACAGTCACCTTTTCTATGTTCATATTTAGAAACTTTTACAGAGCTTTTTCTTGCAGGATCCCTCAATGCTGTTCACCAGGCCGGATTTGTTGAGGGTACGACAGCTTGGGTTTCAGCCTACTCCTGGTCAAACTCTGGAAGTTGGACCTCCGGAGCTTTTCAGCTTTTCAGCTGTAGGAAGTGAATTGCACAATTTCACTAAACCCTGGGCATATAAAACTTATTTTATACGGGTCCTCCTTATATATACTTAACCCGCCACACCCCTGCGACACCTTTGGAAGACCCTGGAGGTACCTAATATGCCCAAACAGTGCAGTTTATCAATTTTAAGTGCCCCAAACTTCAAAGATGAATTTGGGCACAATTTTAAAAGCAGTCCTGCAACCGAGAGCTGCTTTTAAACTGACCCCCAGCTTCAGCAGGACACACGTGCAAGTGCAGAAAAGTCTGCTGACCGCTAAACTGCCATAATATATTATATACTAGGATTTTTTTTTATTTTTTTTAAATATATTTTTTATTTTTTCCTTACATTACACACATTGTATTACATATATTATACATTTGCCAAATAATTTTAAATTTATGATTCACCATAACTGGTTTTATGACACTACTCATACTATAAATGGCCACAACAAATTGAGCCTAAGGACCAAGTACTAAATAAAAAAAAGCAAATTATTAAATGCATTTTCACAATGTATACCTAAACTTATGATTTACTGATATCTATAATTCCTATTACATTTCACATACACATATGTTCCTATATTGCCATAATCTCTTTCCATTTCGCAATTGGCTCCCATATTTTTAATCCTAACTTTCTTCCCCTTTTTCCCTTATGTGCGTAAATTGCCTTCTCAAGATTATACATGCCTAGTAGATTTGAGAGCCACGTTTGCAAAACCGGGGGGGTCTTGTCCAACCATGCTCTTGCTATTGTCAGCCTCAGTACTGCGGTGGCAATAAACATAAATTCCTTATAGATATGATCTCCCCCCATGTCCCTCCCCAACAAAATTAACATAGGTGTCAATTGTACTCGTAATCTTAAAGTACTACCCATAAAATCTTCTACATTTTTTATCAAAGTGTGTGGCTGGGGGCAGGTAGCAAACATATGAACGATATATGCATCTACTGCATAACAACGAGGGCAGGTGGTACCTGTAGAACCTCCCCATTTAGCTATTCTGGCTGGAGTGTGGTACAATGAGAACAGAGTCTTATAATGCTGTGATTGCAGGGGACCCAAGCATAAGATGGTACGACCCAGGTCTAGTGATTCCTTGAAGATTTCAGGCCCCCCCCCCCCCAATTTTTCAGCCCATTTGTTACTAAATTTATTCATATCATCAATCTTCCCTTTTGCAAGACTTGCATAAAAGGATCTAATCGTACAATCCCCTCCTAATTTTATCTTCTCAAGTATTTCATTACGGCCGAAGCCCGCGGCTCCACCCCGCTTATTGCTGAGAAAGCTCCTTATCTGCAAAAATTTTAAGAAATCCCTTGTTTCGATACCATACTTAAGGGTAAGATCCTCAAACTGGACAATCCTCTCATCATCCATTAGGTCCCCAATCTGTATTATCCCTTTTTGTGCCCACCCAGCCATTGTTAAATAAGCAAAGACTTCCGCCGGGAAGGATTTGTTCTTATAGAGCCGGATATACCTATTGTATCTTCCTAGGTCCGCCTTTTTTAAAAAAGCATTCCATATCTTAACTGCTGCCTCTACAGTCTTGAATCTAGTCCTTTTGTAGTACCCAAACTCTACTCTATTTAAGAAACAGTTTTCTGTCTCCGCCCCCAGCACTGCAGAATAGACTTCCGTGGACATGGTCGTAACTCTTTGCTCGAGTCCCCCACCCCCAATTAGTCCCTGCATATACTGTAATGCTGCTGCCATTTGGTGCATCCTAAAATCAGGGGCCCCCCAACCCCCACTCTCTCTCGGAAGTGACATATATCGATATGCTCGCCGGGTCTTCCCATGTGCCCAAATAAATCTGTTCATTACATTCTCCAACAAATTAAACCATTTAACTTCAAAAACCAAGGGAATAGTTCTAAAATAATAAAGAAATTTGGGCAGAATCAGCATTTTTATCAGGTTAGTGCAGGCCATCAGGGAGAGATGGAGATTGTTCATCCTCTCCAAATCGCTCTTTACCTTAGAGATTAATGGAGTCATATTGCTCTCAACCACTGCTCCCAGGTCCGCCGATAATGAGACCCCTAAGTATACTGCAGAGCGGACCACTCTGTTGTCATCGCACCTAACGTGTATGCTCTATATGATCTGCGTTTTGGCTCTGTTCAAACTATACCCGGATATCCGTCCAAACACCAGGGCCTCTGCTTCTACCTCTTTTATAGCTAAGGTAGGGTTCGAAGTTAAGATTGCTATGTCGTCTGCATAAGCTAGGGTCTTCACAATACAGTAATTTACTCTCATTGGTGGTATGTCAACATTAATTTCAAATCGCCGCAATAACGGCTCAAGATATAGCACAAAAAGAAGGGGCGATGAGGGGCACCCCTGCCGGGTCCCCCTAGCAATTTTTACTGCAGCTGATAGCCCTCCATTAACTCTAATTCTGGCAGTTGGGGTGTTATATAGGGCCTGTATAGCTTTTATAAACTTTTTCCCTATCCCACACCACCTCATAACATACCAGAGATAGCCCCAGGAGACCCTGTCAAATGCCTTCTCAGCGTCGAGGAAAACTGCTGCAACAGGGTCTCCTAATACACCTGCAGAGTCAAAGATGGTAACTACAGTCCTAACATGTTGTGTTGTCCCTTTACCGGGTATAAACCCGTGCTGTGTGGGGGTTACCAATTGCTCAATGATTTTTGCCAATCTTTTTGCCAGAATTTTAGAGTATGTTTTTACATCTGAGTTCATCAGTGTTATGGGTCTATAGTAAGGGTGGGCGTTGTTCGCGAAGTAGCGCTACGCGAAGTGCACTTCGCACTACGCGAACTTCACGTAGCACTATGCGAGCTGTGTAGTAGCATGTTCGCACTGTGCAAGAAGTGTTTTCAATGATTGCACAGTGCGGACAAGCATCCGGCACTGTGCAATCATTGAAAACGGCATCTTGCACAGTGCGAGCTGTAGTTTTCTGCTGCTCGAGTAGATTATTACTCGAGCTGCAGCTTTCTCAATGCGAACTGGTAGTTTCTCATTGAGAGCGGTCGCGAGCATGCACAACCACTCACAATGAGAAACCTTACCTCCTCGCGTTGAGAATCTCGCCGGGATGTCATTTTGCTTGCTCGCGGTCGCGAACATGACGTTCAGGACCGCGAACAAACAAAAAATGAGCTCTGCACTACGCTACGCTGCACTACGCGTATTCGGACTGTGCTACGTGCAGCTCGCGTAGTGCGAAGTTGCGCAAACTTCGCAAACTCGGCGAGCGTAGCGTAGTGCTTCGCCCAGGCCTAGTCTATAGGATCCTGGTGCTTCTGGTTGCTTCCCTTTTTTTAAAATTACGATAATGTCAGCTCCGCCCCAGGAATCCGGAGTGGATTCCCCTAATTGCGCTTACATCATTGTGTAAAACATATCTGCAAGTAGCACATCCCTAAATACTTGGTAGAATTCGAGCGGTATTTGTTTTGGTCCTGCTGCTTTCCCTGCTGGTAAGCTTCCAAGGGCATCCTTTAGTTCTTCCAACTGAAAAGGTCCCTCCATTATCTCCCTATCTTCTTCAGGCAGTGTCGGTGGTAAAATATTCATAAAATAGTTTTCAATGTTTACCGGGCTTCCTATATCCTCCTGGGTGTATAAGTCTGAATAAAACCTCCTAAAGACTTCCCTTATTAAATATGAATCTACAACCAAATTCCCCTGTCCATCTCTTATTTCTTTTAAAGCCGCTGCAGCTGTTCTCTGCCTAGTTCTTATTGCTAGTACTTGCCCTACTCTCTCACTATATTCATATGTTCTTTCCTTTTTCGTTAAATAATTATCTGCTGCTTTCCTGGCCAGACTTTCAACAGCTTCGGCTTTCAATGCTATAATTTTGAATAAATATTTTTCTAGGGGTAGATTCCGTACAATTGCCCTACTCAAATTATCTTCCTCTCTTAATAATTCTTGTGCTATCTGTTCTCTCTTATCCCTTTCCCTCTTCTGCCTTGCTAAAACAAAACTCATTGTTACTCCCCTTACTCCGGTCTTAAAGGTGTCCCAGACCACCCCTAGAGATGCTGTCCCTCTATTGATATCTCAAAAGTATTGGATCCATGGTGTCATATGCTCCCTATATGCAGCATCTTTTAACAATCCTCTCTCGAAAGACCATTGCGAGGGTGTTCTTTGTGCTCGAGTGATTTTAAACGTAAGAATCAGCGGGCTATGGCCCGAGATAACCTGCGGAAATTTCTCCATATGTAAGCCAGGAAGCAAGGTGGTAGAGGTTAAAAAATAATCCAGTCTAACCATTACTTTGTGTGGGGCTGAGTAGAAAGTACTCCCATCCAGATGTGGGTGTATCTTTATCCATGGATCAACCAAGGCATTATGAGAGACCATAACAGCTAATGCCTTGTACACCTTCTTCTTCCTTCCCCGAAATGTCCCCCCTGGCTGTGTGAATGAACTCTCTGGGTCGTGTATATTAAAATCCCCGCAGCACACTATAGGCTCGGGCCACTGAGCTAACTCGATATCAAGGAATTGGAACACGTCTGGGTCATGTTCTGTGGATCCATAGACGGTGGCAAGAGTTATTGTCTGGCCCCTAAAATGTATTTCCAATATCACCCACCTACCCCATTTATCTTCCTTCTTCCTCCCTATAGTCACGTCCCTACACTTTCCCAGAATTGCTACCCCTCTAGTCCTGGTACCCTGTTTAGTACTTGCTAGGACAGTAAACCCTAATTGCTCCAAGAGGTACACCTTGCTCCCTTCTATATGGGCGTCTTGGAGACAAATTAAATCCAAGCGCTGGGTTTTTAGATATGCCGCCACTTTCATCCTCTTGTTTATGTCATTGAGACCACATACATTAATTGTTGCTATCCTACACGCCATAGCAATATTGTTGGATAATGTGACTAATTAGACAAATGCTTTTTAAAGTCATCAACCAGTATATAGCCATACCGTATGTTCTAGATGAATGACAATTTGTTAAATCATATAGTGACAAAGAAAACATTAGTGCTGTTTTTCCCTTCCCCCCTCCCCTGAGCCCTCCCCCCCTCCGTAACTCTCCCCCCCTCCCCCCTCCCTCTTACAGGCAAATAGGTCAGAAGCCCTATGTGTGCCCGCATTAGGTTGCGCTAGGTGCATCCCTCTCTCGCTTTTACTTTATATGTGTGTTGTGCTGTCCAATTACCCTTTTAACCTTATACCTGAATTCTATTAATAGTGTCCAGTGTAAACACCCATGCCACTCACAGTTAACCATCCTTCTGATTTTTCATCTCTTCCAAGAATAACTGTGCTTTAATTTCGGAAGAGAACATCCAGGGTTTTCCCCTCATGACCACCTTGAGCCTGGCAGGGAATAAAAGATATGTCTCCATGCCTAGGGCCTGGAAAGGAGAGATCATCTGCCTTAACTTCCATCTCCTCTCTATGGTGACGTGACAAAAGTCAGGCCTGGCAAAGAAAGTAACGCCTTCAAATGACCTCCTATTATCTGGCCTTGCCTTGCTGATGATCTCTTCTCTAAGCAGAAAGTTCCCTACATTTACTAATATCGCCCTTGGGTGATTCCCCTGTCCATCACTCCCTGTACCCCCCGTGCCACGGGCTTTCTTCATTATAAATGTGTTCACTGTATCTCCCTTTCCCACTGCCACTGAGACTCTGGGAAGGCCCCTTCAATAAGTTAATCACGGATTGCCTGACGCCCTGCCCTTCTGTCCCTTCTGCCACACCCTAGCCTGACATTATTCCTCCTCTGTCTGTTTTCAAAATCCTCCATTTTCCAACACATATCCTCCGCCAGTTTCTCCTTCTCTGTTTTAAATGTTTGCCAGCTCCCGACGTCATCCTCCAGTCTTCCAGTACACTCCTCCACCTCTGTTACTTGGTCCACAATTCCATCATATAGCTTATTAAGTTTCCTCAAAGTGTTCTGAATTTTCTTTGTGGCCTGTCTTGCTCTTCGACTTTCTGCCCTGGCCTCCCCTTGCATCTGTTTGAGAGTACTAAATAAAGTTTCAAAGGGGTCCTGTTTTGAGGGTGGAGGTCCACCTGTGGCGCCCCCAGCACCCCCAGTTGCACTAGCGTTATCATCCTCCTGGTATAACTGTGAAGTCGTAGAATAATCCCATAGTAATCGCTTCTCAGTGTGCTCGGGAAATCCAGATGACTGTCTCTTTGACTTCCTGCGTCTTTTCTTCGTCGTAGATTCTTTTCCTGAAGTGCTGGAGCCTGACCCAGTTACTCCCTCGCCGTCCTCCTCTGAGCTGGCATCAGTAGATAATGCTGATTCTGAATCCTCATTTACCGAGTAAAATTCTGCGTCCACAGAGGCACAGTCTCCTCCACCCATGGTCTGTCTGCTCGTGCTTGCTTCCAGATTATCCATATCAGCTAGGCTGGCCCTACTACCCGAGGTGCCGTCCAGCTGTCTTGAGGCATTCATTTCTTCCTCGACTACCAGTAAGGCCCCCAGCATGTCAGCTGTCGTATCTCCCATTCCTGTGCCTGTTGTTAGAGGCCTCCCGAGTCCCCCTTTGCTTCCCTCTTTAGCCCATTCAATGGCTCACCTCCCTCGTGTGCTTCACCAGCTGTTTGAGCCTCCATGGTGGTGCTTCGATCTTTGTTCCATGCCAAAGAAACAAAGAACCCTGGTGGATTGAATGGGGACGAAGAACTTTATGTGCACCTTTGATTAATCTTTACCACCTTAGAAACATTCTGGTCGATAATAGGATACATGTGTGTCAAATATGTACAATGTATATATGTCTCAGAACAAGGGCACTAAGTCCCTATAGATTTTACAATGCGCTCTACATTATGCTCATGAATATAATGTGTTTTCAAAATGGGCAATTACATGCCATCATACTATGGATGCATGTAGTAATAATTATCCATTTTAACTCACTTAGAGATTAAACACAAACTACCTTGCTATGTTCATCAAAGCGCGAGTATAAATTAACGGAGATAAATACATTTGTACTGACCGGTACCAGCATTCTAATGCAATCATGTACATATCGCAAAAGTGATAAGAAACAAATGTAATTATTGTAAGATGTAACTACCAGTACCATAATGCATCATAATAGTGCTGTCATGACTTCCTGGTATAAAAGGTTAAAACTAAGGAGGGACAAATGTTTGCAACCGTGAGCAAGAACGCAAAATTGAAACGCGTTGGTTAATAGCAGTGTGCTGAAATGGTACACTGTTAAAATAAACCTGCTATAGAACAACATCCTGGTGGAGTGCGAGTATAATTTCATTTGGTGGTGAATATATATATATACACATATATATATATCTATATCTATATCTATCTCTATATATATATCTATATCTATCTATATATATATATATATATATATATATATATATATATATATATATATATATATATATATATATATATATAAATATATATATATTACCTACTGGCAGTCGCCAGTAGGTAGTTATAGTTAGGATTATTTTCAATGCAAAATCTCAACATTCAATTGGGAATAACTTTGGCGCCGGTTGAGGAATCTGCCTGAAAATTTCCTCAAATTCGGTCCTTCCCTGAAAGTTTGGGGGGGATTCGTCAAGCCGGGGCCGAGATAAAAGGTGGTCCCAAAACGTGTTTTCCCCATGTTAATTTCCATAGGGCTGTCAACCTCACTTTTAGCCCGAATGGCTGAATGGATTTCCACCAAACTTGGCAAAATTGTAGGGACTGGTAGCCCGATGTGCCTTCGCTATGTCTCAAGATATGTGCTCCAGTTGTTTTTGAGTAATTTAGGTTCCAAAAAATATATATATCTATAAGCGCGTCCCGGTACGCGCACCGGGGAGCGCACCGGGCGCGCTATGCGACTTGCGCGCGGAAAGCTGATTGGCTTTCGGGTGTCTGTAAACATTCGAAACAGTCCGGAGCGGCCGCCATCTTGTGTCTCGGTAAGATCGAGACACAAGAGGTGGCAAAAACAAAGGGGGAAATGACCATAAGGGGGCAGAGTAGACCCCCCCTGATCCCCTAGGTTTGATGTGGGGGCTATAAAAGGGCTCCGCAGGAGAAAAAAAATAATTGATTTTTGTGGGGGGAGCGCCCGGGAACGCTCACGGGGAGCGTACCGGGGAGCGTATCATGGGGGAAAAAGAATGACAGTTTTAAAAAAATGTGGCTGTTTTAAAAAAAATGTCTTTTTGTTTTTTTTATTTTTTATTTAAGTACCTACATGTAGGTACCAATGTAGAGACTTACATTTAATGTACACCGTTTCCTCTGTAGATATCTTGCATGTTGTTATAGAAGTTTTTGTGGTATATGGAATCCATAACATAGTCTGTCAGGAAAGCAGAAACAGATCCTTTAAGCACTCCCTGAGAAGTCCTAGGGGATCATGGGTAGTCTATCCTGCTCCCTTATGATGAAAAAGAGATGTAAAATACACATTAGAGATAATATAGTGGGAGAAAGGTAGTAACTATGAGTAAACTTACTATGTAACACAAAAAAGTTGCACAGTATACTATAAGTCTCATTTTATAATATAATCATTTTGGTACTACTTCATGAATTACATATAAAAATGAATAATGTCTCAAACAATTGTTAAAGGGATTACTCTACATCGTTTACTGATGCTGCCAATTGAGCATGATAATAAGTTGCATTACAACAAGCTATCTGGAGATGCATGTTCTGAAGTTTCCAGAGTCCTGAAGAAAATGAAACTTCTTATCATTGATGAAGTAAGCATGGTCTCAAATCTAATGCTTGCTTTTGTGCATTTGAGAATGCAAGAAATTCTTAGAACAGAGTATGATGTGTTATTTGGAAGAAAACACATTATTGTTTTTGGAGATTTACTGCAGTTGACTCCAGTAAAAGGACAACCAGTGTTTAAAATGCTCACGCATGAAGATACCAGGAAGCCCCTTGGAAGTATTGGAAACGTTAATATATTGTTAAGTTTCAAATATGCAGAACTGCTTCAAAATATGCGACAGGCAAAGGATGAAGATTATAAAAATATTCTACAAGATGTAAGAATCGGAAAAGTAAGTGAGCATGGGAAAGAAGCTTTACATGCTTGATTAATTTCAAATTTGTATCCAAATGAAAACATTCTTCCAGAGAATATTTTTAAGAAAATTACTGAGAAGAAATCTGGGATATGTTTGATGCCAACTCTGCAAGAATGTTACATCTTCAACAACAAAATGTTAAAGTTAGAAAATGAAGAGATTGTGAAACTGGAAGCAATGGATAAAATAGAGCATATAGGTGCAACAATTATTTTGTCAGAAAATTTGAAAACAAAATTGGATTCATTAGAGAAGAGTATATCTAAAACGGCTGGTTTTGAAAAGACTCTGAATGTGTGTTTAAATTGTTGTATCATTTTGAGAAGGAATTTAAATGTTGAAAGAGGTCTGGTAAATGGAGCAATGGGTCATGTTGTTGATTTTGTGAATTACAGAAATAGAGATGGAATCGAATTTTTAAAAATTAAATTTGATGGCATTGAGCAAGTACAACAAATCAGTTGTTGTTCTGCTAGATTTTTGTTTGTAAAAGACTTATATGTTCGCCGGAAACAGTTTCCTGTTTGTTTGGCATATGTGGTGACAATTCATAAATCTCAAGGTTTAAGTGTAGATAGTGCTTTGGTGAACATTGGAAGATCTGTGTATAAAGAGGGTATGGCATATGTGGCATTATCACGAGTCAGAACTTTATCAGGATTGTACTTGATTGAGTGTGATGAGACAAAGATTTGAGCAGATCTAGATTGTGTTAAAGAATACAATAGGTTAAGAAGAGAGTATGCTCCACATTTGCCTCAATATCCTCTGTTTCAAAAACGTGTGGTAGGCCGAAAAAGAAGAAATGAGAATAATTGCAGTGAGGTAGTAGCAAAAAGACAAAAAGTAGATGAAACTGTAATTGTAAGCAGAAAGAAAAAGGATTCTGTTGAAGATGTTGTTGGATTTCAGTTTGAAAACAGTTCTGGTGTCAACTGCTATGCTAATGTGGTGGTTAATGCTGTTTTTTTCTTAAAACTTTACAAGAACAGATTGTTGAAAATCAGGATCAAAGATTCTGCGGTTTATTGAATTCTGTGTTTCAGAAATGTAGCAGTGATGGAGCAAAAATAGAAAGAGTTTCAGAAATTCGAAATCTTTTAGACATATGGTCAGGTCAAAAAAAATGTTCACAAAATATTCAGCAGGATTGTCAGGAATTTTTAATGTATATGTTTGGTGTATTGGAAGATAAAGGTGTAGCTGTTGAAAATCTTTTTAGGCTTTCTTATCAATGGCAGCATGACTGCGATAATTGTAGTTTATCAAGTAGTACTAGAATAGACACTGAAAGATTTATATATTTGACTTTACCAGACTGCAAATCAGTGTCTTTTAATAATCTAGTTAAAGCAGCTGATCATAATATGGTTTGTTCCCAATGTAACTGTCCAATGCTATTCCACATGATTTATACAAACTTATTGACAGTATGTCATTTTAATGTTTCAACGATGTAGACCTGATGGAACTAAATTGACAACTTCTATTAAAAATTTTGTGGCTTCCTCTGTTATCAATTTCAGGAAGAACCTTTATAACTGTAGCTAATATTTATCATGACGGCCCGTCAACAACATCAGGGCATTATACAGTTTATTTAAAATGTCGAAAAGGTTGGTCTTTCTGTAATGATACTCATTTGACTTTCAAACAACGTTTGCCTTTTGACTTAAAAAATTCTTGCCTAGTGTTTTTAGAACCGAAATTTAACTAAAGGTAATTGGCCTATGAAGACGGGAGCAGTTAATAAAAGTTAGTCTGCTATTTAAAATTATATTTTGAGTAAAAGTGATGAACATAATATAAAAAAATCCAGTTCTCATATAGGTACTGTAAGTGGATCTCATAGTAAGTGATATCAGTATTATAGGAAATGTTGAACATGAGTGATCCAGAGATGGGAATATGAATGGTTAAGCATTGTGAAAATGTTGTATGAGCTTTTCTTTCAAAACATCGGGTAAACGGTAATTTCAGAGTTTGATTTGAGAAATTTGAAAATAGACTGATATATCTGACACTATTTGGCTGTAAGGAATAGTGTAGGAATGAGCAAAGAGTCATAACTTAACACAAGGAGAAAATGAAAAAATTGAGACATATTTCAGATGTTCTTAGAGCTTTTTTTTATAGAAAGTCAATGAAATGGAAGTTTTAGAGAACAGCAGAGTATTTTCCAATGAAAAGGACCTTCACCATCTACTAGTTGGCCTCAAGGAAAAGTAAGTGAATTAAAGTATGTGTAAATATGTGATTTGTAAGTTTATATGTTTTTTTTTAAACACAATCTTTTAGATTGTGTTGTTTTTCCCCGCTGTCATATGATGAATAGTTTGAACTCACTGTTCTTAGTGAAATTCAATATATTCTGAGAACAGCAAAAATAAACTATGTAACATATTGTACAAGTTATTCTATAGTTTGTATGGTGTAATTTATATTGTATTCCCATTGTCTCACACTCACTTTCCTTTTTCCACCCTTTTTCAGCTCTCTTTACTCACTCACACCGCCTTTCTCTCACTCTGTTTCATCCCCGTTCCTTTACTCCACTTCTTTCACAACCCCTCAATCCCATTTCAACTGTCTGCATCCCCTCTGTCCCTTGCACCACTTATCGGCTTTCAGTCTCTCTGCTTTACTTCCCTTTTCCGTCTTTTCCTCCTTTGCTCTTTTACTAATTCCTCTTTACTCACTCATCTCTTTTTTCGTACTCTGTCACTATAACTCACCCATTCTCTCTCACTTATCTTTCTTTGCTTCTTTGTTTTATCCTCTTTTTTCGTTCTCTATGGCCTCAGTCCCTCACTCTCCTTGTGTTATGCTCATTTGTGTTTATCTACCTTCTATCTTTTCTCTTACAACAACTTCACTGCTCCTCTCTCATTATTCTTCACCCCAGTTTTTTTACTCCGGTTCCATTACTATCCTGCATTTCATATCTTTCAGTATCCTTCTCTTTAGTTTCATCACCGAATCACATTCTCTCAGTACCATTGCTTTAGTCCTCTTCCCCTCTCTTTCCTTCTTTTGCTCCCTTACTCATTTGCCTTTCCTCGCTCATTGTACTCTACTTCACTCACTCCTTCCCCTAGTCCCTCTGTGTACTTACTTCCTCACTCCTTTTCTCTCAATCCTTCTATATTATCCTCACTCCCTTCATCCCTTCATTCTGTGACTCCCCTTCACTCACTCTTAGTCATCTTCCATTCCTCTTTCTTGTAAATGAATCCTCAATCAGACTCCTTTCCCTCTCACTCATTCCCCTTTTACTTACTTCTCTTTCCTGATTTAGTTTTGCTAACTCACATTCTTTTAGTATCTTACTTACCTTCACTTCATTTCTCTCATCTTCTCTTCCTCTCTGTCACTGAATTTATCTGCCTTACTCTTAGTATTTTGCTCTTCTTCTATTTCTTTTTCCCTCTTTTTGTCCTTCTACATTACTTTATTTCCCTTTCTGTATCCTCCACTCTTGCTTTATTTCTTAGTACACTTTTATGATTTTTAACCTCTTGACCTATGACTTTTATTTTAAAATATATATTCTACTAATTATAACTTATTTTTTCTTCTCTCTTTCACAGATACAAAGTGTAGAAAAAAAATGTAATGAAGTTTACATTAATTATATGGTAAGTGTGACTAAAGAAATTTAGTCTGTCATCATCCTTTGCTTTAACCTCACTACTTTTCTCTCACCCTACCTTACCCCTGTTTCCTTACTCTGCTTCCCTCACTTATTCTTATCCTCCATGTTTACTTCACTTTTCCTTACTTTCCTACCACATTCAACTTCTTTCAGTCCTCCTGCTCACCCATACTCCCTCACTTTCCTTTCTTTTTTGGTTCACTCAGTCCCTTTCTGTCACTCCTTCCTTTTCTCTCTCTGTCCTTTCTCTCTGTCACTCCCCATGGCTTTCCATTTCTCAGTTACTTAAACTAACACCTTTTCTCTGTCTTACTATCTATTACACAGTCCCTCTGTGTTCCTCCCTCTAGCTCTCTTTCTCTTTACACCACTCTTTCTGTCCCCTTTCTTTATGCTCACTTCTTCATTATTTTTTTTTCCGTTTTTTGGGTGCGCTAACGGGACCCGCCCCGGTACGCGCACCAGGTCGCGCCGGAATACTGCGCTTACTGGTGCGCTCACAGGTACGCGCACCGGGAGCGCTCCAGGACAAAAAAATACATAAAGAAAAATATGAATATACATAAAGAAATTGTATTACATAAATATACAATATAGGATTCATTTAAAAAAATATTACATTACATAGCTATAGAAATTTGCTATTACAAAAACCTTTGAAATTCACTGAAATAACCATAGGTTTCAGACCAGTTATAGTTAGGAATTAGCATTTAAAAAACCTATTAAATTCACTGAAAAAAACAGAGGCTTCACACCAGTTATAGTTGGCTGGAAATTTTACTGACATAAAACCATTGAAATTCCCACGTTATAGTTAGTTGGACTCACTATAACTTGCGCGCCTGCATTGCACTGCTGATGACGTCACATATTACATCACTCATGACATGGTCAGTCAATCAATCAATCAAAGACATTTATAGAGCGCACTACTTACCCGGAGGGTCTCAAGGCGCATGGGGGGGGGTGCTGCTACTGCTCGAACAGCCAGGTCTTGAGCTTCTTCCTGAAGGAGAGATGGTCTTGGGTCAGGCGCAGGTCGGTCGGTCAGGAGTTCCAGGTTTTGGCGGCCAGGTAGGAGAAGGACCTTCCTCCTGTTGTTGTTCTTCGGATGCGGGGGACGGCGGCGAGGGCGTGACTGGTTGATCGGAGATGGCGTTTGGGAGCGTAGAAGTTGATGCGGTTGTTGAGGTAGCTCGGGCCTTGATCGTGTAGGGCTTTGTGTGCGTGGGCGAGGAGACGGAAGGTGATTCTCTTGTTGACGGGGGGCCAATGCAGGTCTCTCAGATGTCCGGTGATGTGGCTGCGTCGTGGGATGTCAAGGATGAGTCTGGCTGAGGTGTTCTGGATCCGCTGGAGTCTCTTCTGGAGCTTGGCGGTGGTTCCGACGTAGAGGGCGTTGCCGTAGTCCAGTCGGCTGGTGACGAGGGCCTGGGTGACCATCTTCCTGGTCTCGGTGGGGATCCACCGGAAGATCTTCCGTAGCATGCGCAGGATGTTGAAGCATGACGAGGAGACGGCGTTGACTTGTCTGGTCATGGAGAGGGAGGAGTCCAGGATGAAGCCCAGGTTGCTTGCGTGGTCTGTCGGTTTGGGTGCGGTGCCCAGGGTGGGGGGCCACCAGGAGTCGTCCCAGGCGGAGGGCGCGGAGCCCAGGATGAGGACTTCCGTCTTGTCTGGGTTCAGTTTCAGGCGGCTGGTCGTCATCCACTCGGCTATGTCTTTCATCACTTCGTGAAGGTTGGCTCTGGCGGCGGCGGGGTCGTTGGTCAGGGAGAGGATCAGCTGGGTGTCGTCAGCGTAGGAGATGATGTTGAGGTTGTGTTAGCATGCGATGGCCGCGAGGGGGCTCATGTAGACGTTGAAGAGGGTGGGGCTCAGCGAGGATCCTTGAGGGACGCCGCAGATGACTTCGGTGGCCTCTGACTTGTACGGTGGTAGGCGGACTCTCTGTGTTCTTCCGTCGAGGAAGGAGATGATCCATTCCAGTGCCTTCTCCTGGATTCCGACGTTGCTGAGGCGCTGCACTAGGGTGCGGTGGCAGACAGTGTTGAATGCCGCGGAGAGGTCTAGGAGGATGAGGGCCGCTGTTTCTCCGTTGTCCATCAGGGCTCGGATGTCATCGGTGGCAGCGATGAGGGTGGTCTCGGTGCTGTGGTTGACTCGGAAGCCAGACTGTGAGGGGTCGAGGAACCATTTGTCTCGAGGAAGGCGGCCAGCTGTTTGTTGACGGTCTTCTCGATGACTTTGGCTGGAAACGGGAGGAGCGAGATGGGGTGGTAATTCTTGAGTTCGGTGGGGTCCGCTGTTGGTTTCTTTAGTAGAGCGCTGAGTTCGGCGTGCTTCCAGCTCTCCGGGAAGGTGGCGGTGTCGAAGGAGGTGTTGATGATGTCCCGCAGGTGGGGTGCGATGACAGCGTCGGCCTTGTCAGTGACATCACTCATGACATCACTGATGACACCATCCTTGTGAGAGAGTGACAGACCTTCTTTCAGTGTAATGTAACCCTTGAAACACATATTCAAAAATAGAAACTAAAATTTAAAAAAAAATGGAGATACGCATACCAGTTACAACAACCAATTCAGTAATTCCACCATCTATATACACATCCACTCATTCACCAACAGTTCTATATAGTCACTCATACATATACTCATTCATCATATGTAGTGATACACATATACATCCTGTTACACACCGACAGTAATTCAAAAGTTACTCACACATGCAAATAAACTATTGAACATCCATTTATTTGCATATACAGCTATACACACACAACCACCTTACTTCTAAGGAAACTTACACATACTTACTCTTTTAAACAATCACTTATAGAAAGACATACTAATTTAAACAGGAACTCTTACAATCTCTCACTCTCACATATACTCACTTATATACATCAATACTCACATATACTAGAATAAAACATATGTAGTTACTGATAAAGACATTAGTGAGACAGTCATTCACTCACTAACACACACATATACACATTCATCCACCCATACAGTCCTGCACATATGCTGTCTTCAAAACACACACAAACATTGAGTCAGTCATTGATGCATCTATGTGCTAAGTAACACCCCCACCAAACCATGCAGACACTCATACTGATACTAAAAAACAACATCTAATAACCCATATACACACACATGTAGCTACTCACCAACCCATGCAGCCACTTATACACAAAGTGAAACACTGATACATATATTTAAATATTTAAACATTACTCGCTAATATATGTATTCACTAAGATACACTTAATAAGCCAGTTAACCAATCAATTTTTTTTTAAAAACATCCATTTAGACACTTATTTAAACATTTATTCTTCCATCCACCTTTACATATACATATATAAAACATATTTATTTTTCAGAAAGACACACATTCACTGGATGGTGTCATCAGTGATGTCATGAGTGATGTCACTGACCATGTCATGAGTGATGTAATATGTGACGTCATCAGCAGCGCATTGCACGCGCAAGTTATAGTGAGTCCAACTAACTATAACGTGGGAATTTCAAAGGTTTTATGTCAGTAAAATTTTTAGCTAACTATAACTGGTGTGAAACCTATGGTTTTTTCAGTGAATTTAATAGGTCTTTTAAATGCTAAATCCTAACTATAACTGGTGTGAAACCTATGGTTTTTTCAGTGAATATATATATTCACTGAAAAAACCATAGGTTTCACACCAGTTATAGTTAGGAATTAGCATTTAAAAGACCTATTAAATTCACTGAAAAAACCATAGGTTTCACACCAGTTATAGTTAGCTGGAAATTTTACTGACATAAAACCATTGAAATTCCCACGTTATAGTTAGTTGGACTCACTATAACTTACGCGTGCAATGCACTGCTGATGACGTCACATATTACATCACTCATGACATGGTCAGTGACATCACTCATGACATCACTGATGACACCATCCAGTGAATGTGTGTCTTTCTGAAAAATAAATATTAGTGAGTAATATTTAAATATATGTATTAGTGTTTCACTTTGTGTATAAGTGGATGCATGGGTTGGTGAGTAGCTACATGTGTATGTATATGGGTTATTAGATGTTTTTTTAATATCAGTATGAGTATCTATATGGTTTGGTGGGGGTATTACTTAGCTTATAGATGCATGAGTGACTGATTCTGTGTTTGTATGTGTTTTGAAGACAGCATATGTGCAGGACTGTATGGGTGGATGAGTGTGTATATGTTAGTGAGTGAATGACTGTCTCACTAGTGTCTTTATCAATAACTATATATGTTTTAATCTAGTATATGTGAATATTGATGTATATAAGTGAGTACATGTGAGAGTGAGGGATTGTAAGAGTTCCTGTTTAAATTAGTATGTGTTTCTATACTTGATTGTTTAAGAGATTAAGTATGTGTAAGTATGTGTAAGTTTCCTTAGAAGTAAAGTGGTAGTGTGTGTATAGCTGTATATGCAAATAAATAGATGTTCAATAATTTATTTGTATGTGTGAGTATGTGTGTGAGTAACTTTTGGGTAACTGTCGGTGGGTAACAGGATGTATAGGTGTATCACTACATATCATGAGTGAGGACATGTATGAGTGACTATATAGAACTGTTGGTGAATGAGTGGGTGTGTATATAGATGCTGGAATTATTGATTTTGTTGTTGTAACTGGTATGGGTATCTGCATTGTTTTGAACATTTTAGTTTGTATTTTTGAATATGTGTTTCAAGGGTTACATTACAGTGAAAGGAGGTCTGTCACTGTGTCACAAGGATGGTGTCATCAGTGATGTCATGATTGATGTCACTGACCATGTTATGAGTGATGTAATATGTGGCGTCATCAGCAGTGCATTGCACGCGCAAGTTATAGTGAGTCCAACTAACTAAAACGTGGGAATTTCATTGGTTTTATGTCAGTAAAATTTCCAGCTAACTATAACTGGTGTGAAACCTATGGTTTTTTCAGTGAATTTAATAGGTTTTTTAAATGCTAATTCCTAACTATAACTGGTGTGAAACCTCTGTTTTTTTCAGTGAATTTCATAGGTTTTTAAAATGCTAATTCCTAACTATATATAAGGCCCCAAACCTATGTTTTTTCCTTTGAATTTCAACATTTTGTTAATAGCAAATGTCTATAGCTATAAAATGTAATATTTTTGAAAATGAATGAATCCTATATTTCATTTGTATTTAAAACAACTTTTTTAATGTATATATATTTTTTTACCCTGGAGCGCTCCCAAGGCGCGCCCCGGTGAGCACCCCGGAAAGTGTAGTCTTTTGAAGTGCCCCAGGGCGCACTCCGGAGAGCATCCCGTTAGCGCTATAGCCGCGAACAAAAACATCATCGTGACGTGTCGCGTAGCCGCGTCCACGTGATATGCACGGCGTAAGCGCACCCGGAATCACTCGAGCGAATACGATCGCGCAATGTAAACATGTGACGCGCTTACACGACGCGCCCGGGGGCGCGCCGCGTAAGAGCATAGGTCATGTGACCTGAAAATAACACTTTTTATTGGTGCAGAACAGTTTTGGTCTCATAATGATGAAATCCCTGGTCTTGTGACCTGAAAATAACACTTCTCATTGGTCCAGAACAGTTCTGTTTTCCAAATGATGAAAGACCCCACTTTTTTTCCTTATTCTGACTTTGTCCTTTGACCGAGGAAGACCTGTCTCAGCAGTACAGAGAACTATTTTGTACTTTCAAATGGCTACTGTAGCAGCAACAGCTGGAGCATCTGCACCACAACCACCACCACCACCACCAAGAGGACCACCACAAAAGTACATTGGTGGTCAAGAAGAGGAGGAGGAGGAAGAGGAAGAGGAGGAGGGGAGAAGATGGCTGCCTGAAGAGAATACCCCATACAAGCCAAGGCCACACATTGTACGGGAGTTTTTTCAATCCCAGAGGGCAAGAAAAAAGTGAATGCGCCCAAAGAAACTTGCCTAATCTGTGCCATGGAACTCTCATGGGGCAACCCAAACAAAAAATATTCATTTGGTAACAATACCATGATTAGGCATATGACCCGCAAGCATCCAAACAACTATTCTGCTGCAGAGTTAAGCAAACTGGCCAGTAACCTCCCCCAGTCTTCAAGGACCACCTCTAAAAGAAAGCATCCCACTCCATCGGGACCAGAAACAACCGAGACGATGCCTTGTATTCAACAACGATTTGAAGATTTTAGAATTACATGCATTCATTGTGGCAAGCTGATCTCCTATGGGGAAAAGAGTGTAAAGCTCATCGTCCTTGCTGGTGACAATCACAATTGCCCCAAAAAACCCTAATTATTTCCTTTTTTTGTTTTTTGCTCCAGTTGAGCTATTTTCAATTCCCTGTTTTTTGTTTCCCCCCATAAAAATACCCAAAAAATAAAAAATAGTTCATAAAAGCCAAAAAAAGTACAAAATGTTCAAAAAACAGAAAAAAAATATAAAACAACAAAAAGAAGAAAAAACACAGTTCTTTTTAGAACTACCTCCAATTTATAAATAAAGGCTACATTTTTTTAAAACTCTGTCATTCTTCTTTCCCCCTGGGCCGCTCCCCGGTCCGCTCCCCGGTGCGCGTACCGGGCGCTCCCCCCGCGCAAATAAAAAAAAAATTGTTTTTTGCCCCGCGGGGACCTTTTATAACCCCCACATCAAACCTAGGGGATCAGGGGGGTCTACTCTGCCCCCTTATGGTCTTTTCCCCCTTTGTTTTAGCCACATCTTGTGTCTCCATCCTACCGAGACACAAGATGGCGGCCGCTCCGGACTGTCTGGAATGTTTACAGACACCCAAGAGCCAATCAGCTTTCCGTGCGCACCTCGCGTGTCGCGCCCGCTGTGCTCCCCGGTGCGCGTACCGGGGTGCGGCCATAGGAATATATATTTTTCTGAACCTAAATTACTCAAAATCCACTGGAGCACATATCTTGAGACATAGCAAAGGCCCATCGGGCTACCAGTCCCTACAATTTTGCCAAGTTTGGTGGAAATCCATTCAGCCGTTCGGGCTAAAAGTGAGTTCGACCGCCTTATGGAAATTAACATGGGGAAAACACGTTTTGGGACCCCCTTTTATCTCGGCCCCCGCTTGACGAATCCCCCCCACATTTTTCAGCGCCCCGGTACGCGCACCGGTATGCGCACCGGGCGCGCCACGCGACTTACGCGCAGAAAGCTGATTGGCGTTTGGGTGTCTGTAAACATTCTAAACAGTCCGGAGCGGCCCCCATCTTGTGTCTCGGTAAAATCGAGACACAAGAGTTGGCAAAATCAAAGGGGGGAATTGACCATAAGGGGGCAGGGTAGACCCCCCCTGACCTCCTACGTTTGATATGGGGGCCATTAAAGGGCCCCGCGGGGTCTCCCCCCCCCCAAAAAAAATTCGATTTTCGCGGGGGGAGCGCCCGGTACGTGCACCGGGAAGCGCTCCAGGGAGCGCTCCTGAGAGCGTACTATGGGGAAAAAAGAATCACTTTTAAAAATTGTATGTTTATTAATTGTTTTTTTTGTTGTTTTTTTTAAATTTAAGTACCAACATGTAGGTAACAATGCAGAGTCTCTAATTTAATATACACCATCTCCTTTGTAGATATCTTGCATGTGGTTTCAGAAGTTATTGTGGTATATGGAATTCCTAACATAGTCTGTCAGGAAAGCAGAAACAACATGGAGGCAGGAGATGATAAAGAGATGTTAAATACACATTGGAGATAATATAGTGGGAGAAAGGAAGTAACTATGAGCAAACTTTCTATGTAACACAATAAAGTTGCACAGTATATTATAAGTCTCACTTTATATTTTGAACATTTTCGATCTACTTGATGAATTACATATAAAAATGAATAATGGCTCAAACAATTTTTGATTATTAAATATAAATTTATTCTTCTGATTCTTTTTCATAATTTAATAAAACTTCTGATAAAATGTTGTCTGGAATCTCTTCATTTACATTCTGTGTTTCCATTGATATTACACACTTAAGTAATTCAAGGTCCAGAGACTCATCCATAAAGTCAATGTTATCCTTTTCAGCATTTTTTCCATTCTGGTTGTTGTTCAAAACAATTTCAAAAGATATGTTCTTTTCTCCTTCCATTTTGTTGGTCTAAATTGCATAAAAAATAATTATATCAGTAGAGATAGGGCACTGTTGAGTTTAAGTTCAGACATGTTGTTTGGATTTTTTAACGGTGAAGTCATCTTTGGGCAGTGTATGGTATCAGGCTGGAATTAGAAATATAACAAAGAGTATGTGATGAAGCCTAAGTAAATGTATAATAATACAAGGAAAGCCTAACTCAATCCATAACTATAACAGAGAAGCCTATCTCAATCTATAACTATTACAGAGGGATAGTATATAACTAACAGAATATTTTTTCTCAAATTAACTTAAAGTGCACAACATACTTCACCTTCCAAAATAACAACTTACCTTTGAGAAAGCAGTTGAAGATGTCAGTGTAATTTCTTTTCAAATGTACTTCAGGAAGTAGTAGTCAAAATGGCTGTGTTTCCCTCTCTTTTTTTTTATTTATTCATGTACATAACCAATCAAATGTCAGGAAATAATCGTAGAAAATGAAAGAAACTTTTTAATTGGTTGTAAATTCTCACACTTCAAATGTGTTTTGGTCATGTAATTTACCTCAGGATATTTAGACAGGCCTGTAGCCTAAATGTCTCAATGGAATTCCACCAAATTTGGGCAAATGGTAGGGACTGCTATGTAGTAGGGCCTATTCTATATTTGATGAAAGTGTCTCCAGTGGTTTTTCTGTAAATTACTTTCCCACCTTTTTTTATGGAGCACTTACCGGTGCGCGCACCGGTACGCGCACCGGCAGCGTTACGGGAGTCCTCCATTTTGTGTTTCGGTACAATCGAGACACAAGATGGAGGACAAACAATGCTCGGAATGGGTAGAAGGGGGCACGGTAGACACTTTTTGACCCTCTAGGTTTTCTGAGGAGGGCTTAGGAGGCTCATAAAGGCAAAAAAAAAAAATCTTGAATTTTCTGCGGGGGAAGCGCCCGGTTCGCGCACCGGTGCGCGTACCGGGAAGCGTACTTTGGTGAAAAATAGTGAAAAAAGTTAGAAAAAGATAAACGTTTTGAATGATCAGAGGTAGGGTAGCTCTGAAAAGAGCTTTTGGGTTCTGTGATTGATTTAGGTACCTACAAGTAGGTTCCAATGCACAGTCTTAAATTCAGGAGGAAAATTCTATTTCCCTCATCTGAGAAGTGCACACCGTCTCCTCTGTAGATGTCTTGCATGTTGTAACGCAAGTTAATATTGTATATTGAACCCATTCCACAGTCTCTCATGTAAGCAGAAACAGATTTATTCACATGCTTCCGTGCTTTTTCAAATTGTGGACAAAATTGGTTGGACCAGTTCCATTTCTGTCTTTCACATATACTGGAATATACCAAGGCAGTTTGTGGAAAAAGTGTCATCAATTGATCAAAGGTGTCCTTTAAAAGCATTTCCAGACCAACCCCAGTCATAGTGCCCAAATCATTTCCACCACAGTGCACTATTAAGAGGTCAGGGTTTGGCAGATGCAAAAAGGTTTTCACCAATGGTATCAATTGTCGACATCTCAATCCTCTTTGGCCAATCCACTTGATTTCCAGATTTGATAAATCAAGGTTGTGATAATTTCTGTTAGCTGCATACCTTTGAGCCCAGTGGATGTAGCTATGTCCAATAATCCATACAGAATACATGATGTGAGAAGGTTCTGGTGCAGTCAGATGAAGTGTGGGAATGAAATGGCAGTTGGAACAGTAGGAGTTTACAAAAAAATAAGTGTGGAGTTTCCCTGCTCTTGAATCACAAGCAATGATTGGTGGATTCAGTTAGTTGAAAACTGAAAGTTAGGGTGCATGGTTGTGTTGTGTGAAAGAAGCAATTTGAATGGTTAAGAAAAAGTCACTAAAAGCAATAATGCCCTGGATATGCTGGTGTATTGAGAGGTCAAACATCCTTGCTGACTTAATTTGCATCATTTTAGAATAAACTTTTGAACCTGAGAGTTCAGTTAGGAGGGAGTTGCTATGGTAACAGATAGAATGGAAAGGGGTGACCACTCGGTCCCCCCGAACGTATGGTCGGATGCCCCGATCCCCCCGGGAAGCCATTTTGGGCGGGAGGCGTGTCACGGCTGGTATGCCCGAAGCGTCGTATCCGGGGCGCGCCTTTTCCCGCCCAAGAGGGGCTGTCCTAGACACCTACACCGTTGGCCACGCCCTGTAGGCAGTCGGAGGAGGGTCCACGCCCTCCCGGAGAAGAATAAATGGAGCAGCAATCCAAGGAAGCATCCTCTTGTTCCTGTGCTTGGAAGCTGCACCTCCTCGTTGCACGTGAGCTCTTGACGGAACAAGAGCCAATTTTGAGAATTTAATTTTGTGTTTCTTCTTTCAGCGAGTTCGAAGCTTCCTGACCTAGGACCTTGAGGATTATCCGTGGACGATGCCTGGCAAGAAGGTCGGAAAGAGGGTTGGAACCGACCAGATGCTTCGTATGCTGATGAAGGACATGGCGGACATGAAGAAGCAGATGGCGGCAATGAATGGTGCGGGTGGACCAAAGAGAGTCATCGGACCAGCATTGCCGGGAGTAGTCCCTAACGGGAGAGGTAGAAGGGCCAAGAAGGGGGCATCGGGTGGGGAGGCCCCGGTTCCCGAATCACCTCCAGCGAACCCGGTCACCCCGATCGAGGCCCCAGCTCCGGTCCCGAACGCGGGACGACCGATCCCTGTGGTGGTCACTCCTGTGAACGAGGAAGATATGCCTCCTGAGCTGGCTGCCCAGTTGGCGGCATGGTTGGGCAGAGAGAATGAGGGGGTCACGGCTGAAGAAGCCAGGTCGATAATGAAGCAGTTGCGGCAATCGAAAGATGCTGCGAAGGCACCGTGTCCTCTTGTTTCCCCGCAGGTTCCCGTGAAACAACCAGTATCGGGCGTTGGTTCGGCAGCGACAACGGTCACAGCTACCGGTTCAGGTAAGCAGCCATTGCCGATGGCGGGGGAGGGATCGGTACCCTCAAGGAGGGAAAAAGTCGTTCAACATATCCCGATTGATGTGAAAGAAAGGATTTGGGCGGATAAATATGTGAACATGTTTTCCTTGTTGACCGATCACTATGAGATTGAGCATGTGAAAAACCAGAAAGAGTTTTTGCATCCTAGTGTATGGCGCGCAAAGATGGCGGGTTTCAGAGTAGATGAAACGATCGCCAATTGGGCCAGGGCGTTTGGAATGTTCACTGCAATTATGGGGGAACGTAGGCCCGAATTATTGGTGGAATTAGCCGTTTATCAGACACGTATCATGGAATTTTATGAATCGTACGGGGGCAATCAATGGTGTTGTTACGATAGCATATTTCGTAAGTCCAAGGAGCACGACTCATCCCTGACGTGGGATTGTTTCGACTCCATTTCCTGGCAAAAAATTGAGAGGTCGAGCACGGCGAAGTCGCCATCTTTAGGCGGAAACGGGGTCGAGCCTTCCCGCCATTCTTTGGGGGCGCCCTTTCGGGCGGGTACAAGCAGTGATCAGAACACAAAGAATAATGGCAACTCGGGTAAGAAAGGGGTCTGCTGGAGCTTTAACAGAGGCAAGTGTTCTAGGCCACAGGGATCTTGCAGGTTCAGGCATGAGTGTGCAGGGTGCGGACAGTCCTCGCACCCCGAGAGTACGTGCAGAGCCAAGACTGGTGATACGGGAGGTAGAGGAGGCGCCAAACAGGTCTAAAGTAGACCGAGGGGCGCCATTACCTACCCCTGTTGATATCATGGCACTGATCCCTTGGCTGAACGAATACCCTGATCATATCTCCGCCGGGGTGTTGCGAGACGGTTTCTCACATGGTTTCCGCATCCCGGCGGGGGATTTTCGGGGGGAAGCACAATGTAAGAACCAACTATCAGTTCAACAGAATACGGCGGTGGTACAGGCAAAGATTGGGAAAGAAGTGGCCCGAGGTCGGGTTGCTGGACCATATGACATACCACCAGTTGGCAATTTTGTTTGTTCACCTTTGGGAGTGGTCCCCAAAAAGGACCCAGGGGAGTTCAGGTTAATACATAATTTGTCAGCTCCTAGGGGTCTTTCGGTGAACGATGCGATTGACCCGGGAGTTTGTTCGGTGCGGTACGCATCCTTTGATGAGGCCGTCGCCATTTTGAATCGCCTAGGGCCCGGAGCGCTGATGGCTAAATCAGATATCGAGTCAGCGTTCCGGTTGCTCCCGGTACACCCAGATGATCAGCGTCTCCTAGGTTTTATGTTTCAGGGACGCTATTACATGGATAAATGTATGCCAATGGGTTGCTCCATCTCTTGTGCGTATTTTGAGAAATTCAGTAGCTTTTTGCAATGGGCGTTCACAAGAGCCACGGGCTTTACACATGTTACGCATTATCTTGATGATTTTCTGTTTCTGGGGGCAGCCGGGGACACGGAATGTGCACAGGCCTTGAGGGAATTATGTAATCTTATGGAGGAGTTTGGCGTGCCGCTGGCAGCCGGTAAGATGGTAGGGCCATCTACTACACTCGAGTTTCTGGGAATTGAGCTTGATTCTGTAGAGGGGTGCTTCCGCTTGCCCAAAGAGAAGGTGATGAAATTCAGGGCCTCGCTAAAAATATGTCTCGGCGAGAGAAAAGTAACTCTCCATCAGTTACAACAGGCTGTGGGTCAGCTTAACTTTGCCCTGAGAGTAATACCGATGGCTCGCCCTTTTTCCCGTTCTATCGCACAAGCCATGGTGGGCCTCAGGGAAGGGCACCACCGCACAAGACTGTCAACAGAGGTTCGCCAGGATATGCGCATATGGCTGGCATTTCTGGCGGATTTCAACGGTCGTGCTGTGTGGACCGATCCACCAGTTTCCTTGGAAGAACTGGGGTTGTGGACCGACTCGGCAGGGAGTGTAGGTTTTGGCGCCATATTCGGCAATCAATGGTCGGCACAAACCTGGCCTGAGTGGTGGCACGATAATGGACTCACTGGTAACATTGGGTTTCTTGAGCTGTTCCCCATTCTGGTGGCCTTGGAAACTTGGCCAGAGGGGTTTCGTGATCGCTCTGTGGTGTTCTGGTCTGATAATATGACCGTGGTTGAGTGTATCAATAGTCAGGCAGCACGCTGCAAATGGATTTTGAGATTACTGAAGGAAATTGTCCTGCTATGTATGAGACTAAACGTCCACTTTAGGGCAAGACACGTGCCAAGGGTACTAAACCAGGCAGCTGATGCGCTCTCTCGTTCCCATATTTAGGCCTTCCGGGGCTTTCTGCCCTCAGCGGACTCAGTGGCGGCACCATTTCCCGAAGCTCTCTGGTCTCTCGGTGCCCCGGATTACAAAACCTCGTGGGAGAGAGTCTAGCACCCAGGACAAGGAAGGCATATGAAAGGGCGTTCCGTTCCTATTGGTCCTTTTTGGGTTCAGCTAGGGGGGAGCACTGGGGGCAGGAGGAGTATGTCCTGAAATTTCTGGTATCTTTACATCAGGCAGGCAAATCAGTGGCTACGACCAATAGGCACCGGGCCGCCATTTCTTTCATGGCACGGGCTCATGGCATCCAGGACCCCACATCGTCCTTTCTGGTACAAAAGGCGCTGCGTGGGTGGCAACGCCTTGAGGGTCGTAGAGTGGATGAGAGGCACCCGATAGGTTTAGAAAGGTTGTCCCTGTTACTGTCCGTACTCCCTGCGACATGTTCATCTCAATCAGAGACGGTGCTATTCCGGGCCGCTTTTGCATTAGCATTCCATGGGGCTATGCGGGTAAGCGAACTGGTAGCGAGGAACAAGCAGGATACGGGGGGAGGTCTGTGTCGAGACCACATTCAAATTAAGGGGGAGACAATGGTAGTCTCAATTGCCAGGTCCAAGACCGATCAGGGAGCGATCGGGGACAGTGTGGTAGTCCAGCGGATTCCGGGATCTCCCATGTGCCCGGTAACATGCGTTGAGGAGTATTTAGCGCAGAGGGCGGCATCATGGGGGGGAAGCTTGCTGAGGCACACCGACGCCACCCCACTGACTAGGTTTCAGTTTCAGCGGGTGCTAACAATGGCAATCGCAGAGGCGGGCTTGAACCCGGGCGATTTTGGGACCCATTTTTTCCGGATAGGGGCTGCTACAGAGGCTACAGCCAGGGGTCTGAGTGTTGAAAAAGTAAAGCGGTTGGGACGTTGGTCCTCAAACTGTTATAAAAGGTATGTGCGTTTGCACATGTTGTGAAGTTAATGTCTTGCACTCACGCTTCTTGTTTTCTGTTTGGTTTACAGTTTCGTGAGCAGGCTTTGCGGGGCGGACTGTGCAGTTGACCCGACACCTGGGGACCAGCGGTCAAAGTTCACCGGCTGAGGAAAGAGTGGTGTGGGTCGTTGGCCACTCATACGTGAGGCGCGCCGCAGACGTATTCGAGGCAGGTGACATGATTCACGTGGCTGGGGAATACGGGTACAGGGTGACCTTCCACAGAAGGGGCGGGCTCTGTATTGACCAGTTTCAAGTTTCATTGAGGGACTGTTAGGGCGGACGAGGTCACCGCCATCTGTAATCATAGTGCATCTTGGGGGCAATGATTTGGTGACCGTTGGTCGACGAGTGCTTCTCGAGTTAATTTTGTCCACAGTAAGTTGGTTGGCAAGAAGGGTTTCGGGGTGCACGATCGCATGGTCACACATGATTCCTCGGAAGGTGTGGCGGGGGGCCCTCTCTGTGCCAGCTTTGAACCAGTCAGTAAAGAAGGTTAATAACAAATTGAGTGGGTTGTTCCGTACAGGTAAATTGCAGTGTATTCCACACGGGTGTATCCGGGGGGACCATATGTATTTGGCGGATGGGGTCCATTTGTCCCGGGAGGGAAATGTCTTACTCATAGGAGACTTCTTAGCTTGGTTAAAGAGTTTAGGTAACCATGACCTTTAGTAGGAGCTTTTGTGGGGGGTCTGGATAGCCGGTCAACTATCCGGCCTGTGGCGGTAAGGTCATGATCGGTGAGCAGTAATTGGAAGATCCCTAGAGGTGGGGCGTCACCCATTATGGATGGGAGCGCCCGGGGGGAGGCGGCCATTGGCCCCTCACACGGGGAGGCGGTACCCTTCTAAGGATGGGACCGCCGAAAGGGAAGGCGGTCAAGACCCCTCCCTGGGGAGGAGGGGCTACGGGTCCCCTCCTTGGAATTTCCCGGGGCAAGGACATCCGCGACGGCGGATGTGGTAAGCAGTGTGGGGTGGGAGGGGGGTCTACGCTACCTTCTAGACACCTCACACGAGTCCTCGGACGACCACCAAGATGGCGTCGAGTAAGTATGGGCCCCCGTTAAGACAAGGGAAATTGGAAGTTGGCACAGAGGTACAGTCCTCTGTGCGCCCGCCCCTCACAAGTAAGGGGGGGAGTCTGGTATTAGGGATCTGACACCGGTTACGACCTTGCCGTTGGCCCGTAATGTTAGGATGTACAATTTGAATTTTGAGAAATCCATTTACAGGATGTTTTAGAATCGGCTAGGAGAACCTTTGTATTAGAGATATGTTAAGGTTAGCCAATAAACATCGTAATGTATAAATGAAATTGTACATGATATGAAACTGTTATTTTAATGTTTTAATTTTGTTTCATATTTTAATAAATACGGCCGGGAGGGTAACTCCCTCCCGCCTTCCAAAAGCTCAAGAACTGTATCCGTCTTCCCATTCTTGGGGATTGTGTGGGGAGGGGGTGACAGGTATCCAGGCCATATGGAAAGGGGCGACCACTCGGTCCCCCCGAACGTATGGTCGGGTGCCCCGATCCCCCCGGGAAGCCATTTTGGGCGGGAGGCGTGTCACGGCTGGTATGCCCGAAGCGGCGTAGCCGGGGCGCGCCTTTCCCCGCCCAAGAGGGGCTGTCCTAGACACCTACACCGTTGGCCACGCCCTGTAGGCGGTCGGAGGAGGGTCCATGCCCTCCCGGAGAAGAATAAATGGAAAGGGGCGACCACTCGGTCCCCCCGAACGTATGGCGGAGTGCCTCGATCCCCCCGGGAAGCCATTTTGTGGCGGGAGGCGCGTCTCGGCTGGTATGCCCGAAGCGGCGTAGCCGGGGCGCGCTTGTTCCCGCCCTAGAGTGGGCTGGCCTAGACACCGACGTAGCCAGACCCGCCTCCGGGACGGGCAGGGGCGGGTTTACGCCCGCCCTGAAGATGGATAAAAGGAGACGCAAGGCCTGAAGACGTCCTCTTGTTCTTGTGCTCCGAAGCTGCACCTCCTCGCCACACGTGAGCTCGGGACAGAACGAAGAGCCAATTTTGAGCGTTTTTGATCTTTTTCTTTGTCTTCTAGATACTTCGTCGGAGAGATGCCAAAGAAAGTCGCAAAGAAAATGTCGACCGACCAGATGGTGCGGGCCCTTTTCAAAGATATGGCAGACATAAAGAGACGGTTGGCAGAGCGAGACGGGGAGGAGGGTTCGGGCCCTGCGCCGGCTGGAGGGAGACCGAAGAGGCCGAGAAAGGTTCCAGCCGGTGGAGACATCCCGGTTCCCCCTGCACCGCTCGAGGCGCCGACCCCAGTTCCAATAGAGGGGAATCCAATCCCCGTTGTCGTCACCCCGACGCCCAAGGAAGACATGCCCCCCGAGCTGGCAGCACAGCTAGCGGCTTGGTTGGGGGATAGTAGTGGTGGCGCCACGGCTGCCGAGGCACAGGCGCTGATAAAAGGGCTTCGTGAGAAGAGAGAGGCAGCAAGAGTAGCTGCGCCATTGGCGGGGATAGACAAGCCGCAAGCGGCAGAAGCTGCGTCCAGTTCAGGTAAGCGGCCGTTGCCGATTGCAAGGGACGAGTCAGCACCCTCTCGTAGAGAGAGATTGGGACAACATGTGCCTTTAGCCATAAAGGAAAAGATCTGGGCAGGGGAATACGTGAATATTTTTTCCTTGCTTGTTGATCATTATGATGTGGAGCATGTGAAAAGTCAAAAGGACTTAATGCATCCGAGTGTTTGGCGCGCAAAAATGGCCGCCTTTAAGGTAAATGAGAACATTGGCAATTGGGGCAATGTATGGGGAATTTTCACATCGATTCTGGGGGAACGTAGGCCTGAGTTGCTTCCTGAGTTTCCCGTTTATCAATCACGGATTATGGGTTACTCAACAACATATCAAGGCAACCATTGGTTTTGTTACGACAATCTGTTCAGGAAGGAAAAGGAACATAACAAGAGTTTGACTTGGGATTGTTACGATTCTCTAACATGGGACAAAATGAAGGAATCGGGAATGTTAAGGATGCCATTGGTCGGGAGCAATGTTGTTGATTACTCCCGCCAGAATGTGGGGACGCCCTTTCGCCCAAGTACGAGCACCGACGACCAGTCGAGGCCCGCGGGCAATACAGGGAGAAAGGGTTTCTGTTTTAATTTCAACAAGGGGAAGTGTACTAGGCCACCGGGGTCGTGTAAATTCAAACACGAATGTAGTACGTGTGGATCATCCCATCCTGAGTCATCGTGCAGAGCCAGAACGAGTGAGAATGGGGGTAAGGGAGGCGCCAAACAGGTCTAAGATAGGCCGAGGGGCGCCTTTACCAACCCCGATTGATACCCTGGCAATGATTCCCTGGCTCAGCGACTACCCGGATCGGACTTCTGCCGGGGTGCTGCGGAACGGTTTTACAAATGGTTTCCGCATCCCGGTAGGGGACTTTCAGGGTGTAGGGATGTGCAAAAATCAACTTTCCGTTTTACAACATACATCTGTAGTACAAGAAAAAATCCACAAAGAGGTTAGCCGGGGCCGGGTCGCCGGCCCGTTTAGTGTACCCCCGGTACCAGATTTCGTTTGTTCTCCGTTAGGGGTGGTCCCCAAGAAGGACCCAGGTGAGTTTCGTTTGATCCATAATCTGTCTGCTCCCATTGGTCTTTCGGTGAACGACGCAATTGATCCGGAAGCTTGTTCGGTGCGATACGCATCGTTTGATGAGGCAGTAGCCATCTTGAATCGCCTGGGGCCCGGGACGCTGATGGCAAAATCAGACATCGAGTCAGCGTTCCGGTTGCTCCCGGTACACCCAGACGATCAGCGTCTGCTGGGATTCGGGTTCCAGGGGTCATTCTACATGGATAGGTGTATGCCAATGGGATGCTCTATATCATGTGCTTACTTTGAGCAATTCAGTACTTTCCTGCAATGGGTGTTCACTAAGAAAACGGGTTTCCGAAATGTAATGCATTACCTTGACGACTTTTTGTTCCTTGGCCCCGCCGGAAATCCCGCATGTGCACAGGCCTTAGCTGAATTCCGTGTGTTGATGGGCCAGTTTGGTGTACCATTGGCACCGGGTAAAACTATGGGTCCCACGACTTGCCTCGAGTTTTTGGGGATCGAGTTGGACTCAAGGGAGGGGTGTTTCCGTTTACCAGCCAGCAAAATCTGTAAATTCAGAGCAGCCCTCCAAGTGTGTTTACATGTATCCAAGGTTACACTACAGCAGTTACAACAATTAGTGGGAAAGTTGAACTTTGCCTTGAGGGTGATCCCAATGGCTCGCCCCTTTTCCCGCTCAATTGCCCAAGCGATGGTTGGCCTAAAGGAGGGTCATCATCGCACGAGGTTATCGGCCGAGGTCCGCCAGGACATGCGGATTTGGTTAGCATTTCTGGCGGACTTCAATGGTCGAGTTGTCTGGAACAAGCCAGCCATGTCCTCCGATGAGCTTGGGCTATGGACAGATTCAGCAGGAAGCGTAGGTTTTGGCGCCATCTTCGGCACAAAATGGTCGGCACAGAAGTGGCCCCTATGGTGGCACGAGAAGGGGCTGACAAGTAACATCGCTTTCCTCGAACTATTTCCCATTCTGGTGGCCCTTAGAACCTGGCCAGAAGGGTTCAGAGATCATTCCGTTGTGTTCTGGTCCGACAATATGACCGTGGTAGAATGCATCAATAGTCAGGCAGCCCGTTGTAAATTGATTTTGAGGCTGCTCAAAGAAATCGTCTTACGGTGTATGCAGCTGAACGTGGTATTCAGAGCAAAACATGTCCCTGGGGTGATGAATCAGGCCGCTGATGCACTGTCTCGTTTTCACATGCAGGCTTTCTCGGGTTTCCTTCCTTCAGCGGACCCGGAGCCGGCACCCTTCCCCGAAGCTCTCTGGTCTCTCGGTGCCCCGAACTTCGTCACCTCGTGGGAGAGAGTCTAGCACCCAGGACAAGGAAGGCATATGAAGGGGCGTTCCAGGCCTATTTAGCCTTTTTAGGGGCAGAGAGAGGGGGACTTTGGGGGCAGGAGGAGTGGGTAGTACTTTTCCTGATGTCTTTACGTAGGGCTGGGAAATCGGTGGCTACGGCCCAAAGGCATCGTGCCGCCAATTCCTTTGTTGCCAGGGCCCATGGCATCCTGGACCCAACAGCGTCTTTTACGGTACAGAAAGCGCTGCGTGGGTGGCAACGCCTAGAGGGTCGCAGAGTAGACGTAAGACGACCGATAGGTCTAGACAGGTTGTCCCAGTTGCTGACCACACTCCCTAACACATGCTCGTCCCCGTTCGAGACCTGTTTGTTCCGGACTGCATTTATGCTGGCATTTCACGGGGCTATGAGAGTTAGTGAGCTAGTGGCAAGGAACAAACGGGATGTGACGGGGGGCTTGTGCAGAGAGCAGGTTCAGATCAGGGGTGATGCGATGATTGTCTCCTTTCTCAGGTCCAAGACTGACCAGGATGGGAGGGGGGACTGCACGATCATTCGCAGGATCCCCGAGTCATCCATGTGTCCGGTTCAGTGCTTAGAAGATTACCTAGCACGAAGGGTGGCATCATGGGGGGGGACATTGTTGAGGCATGTAGACGCCACCCCGCTGACGAGGTTTCAGTTTCAGCGGGTGCTTGCAATGGCCATTGCCGCAGCGGGCTTGGACCCGGGTGAATTTGGGACCCATTCCTTTCGTATAGGGGCTGCCACAGAAGCTACAGCCAGGGGTCTTAATGTAGAACAAGTGAAACGTGTGGGGCGTTGGTCCTCCAATTGTTATAAGAGGTATGTGCGATTGCACATGTTGTGAAGCTGTAATCATGTACTCACGCTTCTTGTCTTTTGTTTGTTTTCAGTTGCGCAAGCCTACGCGGCAGGGCGGACTGTGCAGTTGACCCAACACCAGGCCAGCGGTCACACATCACCGGCTGAGAGAAAGGAGGTGTGGGTCGTAGGCCACTCATACGTGAGACGGGCCGCAGACGTATTCAAAGCAGGTGATATGATTCACGTACCTGGGGAATACGGGTACAGAGTGTCCTTCTACGGAAGGGGCGGTCTCTGTATTGACCAGTTTCAGGCATTCTTTGAGGGTTTGTTAGAGCGGATGAGGTCACCGCCGTCCATAGTCATAGTACATTTGGGGGGCAACGACTTAGTTACCACCGGTAGACGACTTCTCCTGGAGGCTATGCTTTCCACGGTAAGTTGGTTAGCAAGGAGAGTTCCGGGGTGTATAATTGCGTGGTCTCATATGATCCCACGAAAAGTGTGGCGGGGGGCTATCTCGGTCCCTGCTTTGAATCATTCCGTTAAGAAATTAAATAACAAAGTGAGTAGGTTGTTCCGTTCCAAGACATTGCATTCGATCTCGCATAGTTGTATTAATGATGATAGTATGTATTTGGGGGATGGTGTGCATTTGTCGAGGGTGGGCAATGAGTTACTCATAGGTGACTTCCTAGCTTGGTTAAAATCGTTAAAACATGACCTTTAGGTAGGAGTTTGGTGGGGGGTCCGGATAGCCGGTCAACTATCCGGACCTGTGGCGGTAAGGTCATGATCGGTGAGCACTAATTGGTAGATCCCTATGAGTGGGCGTCACCCAACACGGATGGGAGCGCTCGGGGGAGGTGGCCATTGGCCCCTCAATGGGGAGGCGGTCCCGTCTAAGGGCGGGTCGCCGGAAGTTAAGGAAAGGCGGTCAAGGCCCCTTCCTGTGTAGGAGGGGTTACAGCCCCCTCCTGAGGAATTTCCCGGGGCCAGGGTCATCTGCGACGGCAGATGCGGTAAGTTGTGTGGGGTGGGGGGAGGTCCACGATACCTTCTAGATACCACACACAAGTATTCGAACGACCTTTAAATGGCGTCGAGTCTTAAGTGCCCCCGACAAGTCAAGGGAAATTGTTAGTAGTTGCACTTGAGGTAAGCCTCTGTGCTGTCGCCCTTCCCAAGTGGGAGGGGTAAGTCTGGTTAGGGATCTTGACACCGGTTATGACCTTGCCGTTGGCCCTTAAACGTTAGGATGTACAATTTCAGTGTTTATAGAGAATGTTTTTGTAGGATGCTAGTTCGGCTAGGAGAACCTCTGTATTAGAAAATATGTTAAGATTAGCCAAACATCGCAATGTGATAATGAAATTGTACATAATATGAAACGTTTAATGTTTAATTTTTTGTTTTAATAAATACGGCCGCGGGAGGGTCACTCCCTCCCACATCCAAAAACTTAAAGAACTGTTTCCGGTTTCCCTCCTTGTGGGATTGTGTTGAGAGGGGGTGGCGGGTATCTCAGCCATATGGAAAGGGGCGACCACTCGGTCCCCCCGAACGTATGGCGGAGTGCCTCGATCCCCCCGGGAAGCCATTTTGTGGCGGGAGGCGCGTCTCGGCTGGTATGCCCGAAGCGGCGTAGCCGGGGCGCGCTTGTTCCCGCCCTAGAGTGGGCTGGCCTAGACACCGACGTAGCCAGACCCGCCTCCGGGACGGGCAGGGGCGGGTTTACGCCCGCCCTGAAGATGGATAAAAGGAGACGCAAGGCCTGAAGACGTCCTCTTGTTCTTGTGCTCCGAAGCTGCACCTCCTCGCCACACGTGAGCTCGGGACAGAACGAAGAGCCAATTTTGACCCACCCACCAGCCCCTGAGGACAGCAAGTTGTTGTGCATTAAAGTGAATTTTCTAAGTATGTTCTTTCTTTTCGTTTACAGGTTGTGAAAGTATCAGTTTTGTGGTTTATCATAATAAAGTATGGTGAATATCGTTAGGTTGTTACGATTAAAAGGACTTGATGTAGTGTTGCTTTTAAGCATGCTCTTTCGGTCGTAGCGACCAATGTTTTCATAAGTTCGAATTGTCGTATTTATTTTTTTTTGGTAGGCGGTAAGGTCATGATCGGTGAGCACTAATTGGTAGATCCCTATGAGTGGGCGTCACCCAACACGGATGGGAGCGCTCGGGGGAGGTGGCCATTGGCCCCTCAATGGGGAGGCGGTCCCGTCTAAGGGCGGGTCGCCGGAAGTTAAGGAAAGGCGGTCAAGGCCCCTTCCTGTGTAGGAGGGGTTACAGCCCCCTCCTGAGGAATTTCCCGGGGCCAGGGTCATCTGCGACGGCAGATGCGGTAAGTTGTGTGGGGTGGGGGGAGGTCCACGATACCTTCTAGATACCACACACAAGTATTCGAACGACCTTTAAATGGCGTCGAGTCTTAAGTGCCCCCGACAAGTCAAGGGAAATTGTTAGTAGTTGCACTTGAGGTAAGCCTCTGTGCTGTCGCCCTTCCCAAGTGGGAGGGGTAAGTCTGGTTAGGGATCTTGACACCGGTTATGACCTTGCCGTTGGCCCTTAAACGTTAGGATGTACAATTTCAGTGTTTATAGAGAATGTTTTTGTAGGATGCTAGTTCGGCTAGGAGAACCTCTGTATTAGAAAATATGTTAAGATTAGCCAAACATCGCAATGTGATAATGAAATTGTACATAATATGAAACGTTTAATGTTTAATTTTTTGTTTTAATAAATACGGCCGCGGGAGGGTCACTCCCTCCCACATCCAAAAACTTAAAGAACTGTTTCCGGTTTCCCTCCTTGTGGGATTGTGTTGAGAGGGGGTGGCGGGTATCTCAGCCATATGGGGCAGCAATCCAAGGAAGCATCCTCTTGTTCCTGTGCTTGGAAGCTGCACCTCCTCGTTGCACGTGAGCTCTTGACGGAACAAGAGCCAATTTTGACCCACCCACCAGCCCCTGATGACAGCGTTTTGTATTGCAATAAAGTCGATTGATGATGATATGATCTCTTTTTTCAGGTTGTTTCTAATAAAGTGTGATGTCTTTTTTTTCAGGTTGTTTCTAATAAAGTTTGATGTTTTGATATACAATAAATGGTTGCTCTTTTAGCATGAACTCAGGCGAGTATTGCAGCTGTGATAAAAGAAGTGTATTGTAGAAATAAAAGTTTATACTTGAAAAGCTAGTATAACTGTATCTGTCGTTCTCAGTAGATTAAACAATGTCGTATTTATTTTTGGTCGGGCGGTAAGGTCATGATCGGTGAGCAGTAATTGTAAGATCCCTAGAGGTGGGGCGCCACCCATTATGGATGGGAGCGCCCGGGGGGAGGTGGCCATTGGCCCCTCACACGGGGAGGCGGTACCCTTCTAAGGATGGGACCGCCGAAAGGGAAGACGGTCAAGACCCCTCCCTGGGGAGGAGGGGCTACGGGTCCCCTCCTTGGAATTTCCCGGGGCCAGGAAATCCGCGACGGCGGATGTGGTAAGCAGTGTGGGGTGGGAGGGGGGTCTACGCTACCTTCTAGACACCTCACACGAGTCCTCGGACGACCACCAAGATGGCGTCGAGTAAGTATGGGCCCCCGTTAAGACAAGGGAAATTGGAAGTTGGCACAGAGGTACAGTCCTCTGTGCGCCCGCCCCTCACAAGTAAGGGGGGGGAGTCTGGTATTAGGGATCTGACACCGGTTACGACCTTGCCGTTGGCCCATAATGTTAGGATGTACAATTTGGATTTTGAGAAATGCATTTACAGGATGTTTTAGAATCGACTAGGAGAACCTTTGAATTAGAGATATGTTAAGGTTAGCCAATAAACATCGTAATGTATAAATGAAATTGTACATGATATGAAACTGTTATTTTAATGTTTTAATTTTGTTTCATGTTTTAATAAATACGTCCGGGAGGGTAACTCCCTCCCGCCTTCCAAAAGCTCAAGAACTGTATCCGTCTTCCCATTCTTGGGGATTGTGTTGGGAGGGGGTGACGGGTATCCAGGCCATAAGATCTGAGAGGGAGAAGGGTGTTGGTTTGAAAATAGTGAGGGAAGACTTTTGATTGGTTGAAAAAAGGCATTTGTGTGTAAAGATAGAGATTTTCTATGCCAGTCTTGGTTTCAGTGTATTGAGTGCACACCTTTTGCTCTGCTAAAGAAAAATTGGTGTGTTTGTCTGACACTGTTTTCAATCTCCCAAAGCATTTGTAAAGGTAAGTAATGATTAATTTAGATAGAGACTTGTTTGCTGTATGGAGAATATTTGGAAGCAAATAGTTACGTTTTAGTAGTGAAATTGAATGCCTGAACATAGGTTCTGCGCAGTGTTTCTTAAATGTTATTCCAAAAATGATTTGGGCGGCAACTCAATGGTATTTTTATTTGGCCCTTATTTATGATTGCCTTGTGCAACTGGTGCATCACTTTATACATGGGAAATAAGTGACGCTCTTCTGGCGCAAGGGCTTCATAAATAAGGCCCTGAGTTTCTTTGCTCTTGGTTTGTGTTCTTCTTTTTGATAATGCTTGCTATCAACATTTGCAAGGTAGAGGATTTGTATTTTGGGAAACAGTGATGTTTCAAAAGTGAAATTCAGTGCTTGTACATAGGTTCTGCCCTGTGTTTTTTAAATGTTAATCAAAAAACTATTTTTGGTGCTAATCAATGGTATTTATATTTGGGTCTTATTTATGATTGTCTTGTGGCGTAGGTATGTCACTTTTAACATGGGAAGAAAGTGACGCACTGGTGGCGCAAGGCCTTCATAAATAAGGCCCTGAGTTTCTTTGCTCTTGGTTTGTGTTCTGCTTTTTGATAATGCTTGCTATCAACATTTGCAAGGTAGAGGATTTGAATTTTGGGAAACAGTGACGTTTCAAAAGTGATTTTGAGTGGGTATACATAGGTTCTGTGCAGTGTTTTTTAAATGTTATTCAAAAAACGATTTTGGGGGCAAATCAATGGTATTTTCATTTGGCCCTTATTTATGATTGCCTTGTGCAACCGGTGCATCACTTTATACATGGGAAATAAGTGACGCTCTTCTGGCGCAAGGTCTTCATAAATAAGGCCATGAGTTTCTTTGCTCTTGGTTTGTGTTCTGCTTTTTGATAATGTTTGCTATCAACATTTGCAAGGTAGAGGATTTGTATTTTGGGAAACAGTGAGGTTTCAAAAGTGAAATTCTGTGCTTGTACATAGGTTCTGCCCTGTGTTTTTTAAATATTATTCAAAAAACGATTTTTGGTGCCAATCAATGGTATTTATATTTGGGTCTAATTTATGATTGTCTTGTGGCGTAGGTATGTCACTTTTAACATGGGAAGAAAGTGACGCACTGGTGGCGTAAGGCTTTCATAAATAAGGCCCTGAGTTTCTTTGCTCTTGGTTTGTGTTCTGCTTTTTGATAATGCTTGATATCAACATTTGCAAAGTAGAGGATTTGTATTTTGGGAAACAGTGACCTTTTAAAAGTGATATTGAGTGGTTATACATAGGTTCTGGGCAGTGTTTTTTAAATGTTATTCAAAAAACGATTTTGGGGGCAAATGAATGGTATTTTCATTTGGCCCTTATTTATGATTGACTTGTGCAACCGGTGCATCACTTTATACATGGGAAATAAGTGACGCTCTTCTGACGCAAGGTCTTCATAAATAAGGCTTTGAGTTTCTTTGCTCTTGGTTTGTGTTCTGCTTTTTGATAATGCTTGCTATCAACATTTGCAAGGTAGAGGATTTGTATTTTGGGAAACAGTGATGTTTAAAAGTGAAATTCTGTGCTTGTACATAGGTTCTGCCCTGTGTTTTTTAAATGTTAATCAAAAAACGATTTTGGGGGCAAATCAATGGAATTTATATTTGGGTGTTATTTATGATTGTCTTGTGGCGTAGGTATGTCACTTTATACATGGGAAATAAGTGACGCTCTTCTGGCGCAAGGCTTTCATAAATAAGGCCTTGAGTTCCTTTGCTCTTGGTTTGTGTTCTGCTTTTTGATAATGCTTGATATCAATATTTGCAAGGTAGAGGATTTGTATTTTTGGAATGCCACATGTGTTGCACTTGTGGTGCAAGGCCTTCATAAATAAAACCCTGCGTTGATGTTGTATAAACTTAAATATGTTGCAATTTATTGTTTATATTCTTTGCTTTTTGTCATTACTTTGTTGTTTGCTAATAGTGGTCTTTCATGTTTTTTTTTCAGAACAACAGATTCAAATCAAATTCTGAAAAGCAAGCAAAAATGCCTTCAAGGCAAAGAAGTATCAAAAATACCATATGTAAAAGGAGAATATCAGCAACAGAATTTATAGAATCCTCTACAACAACTACTTCAAAAAACACCAGAAAAGCTCCTGGTAAGCCAATTAAGTCTTTTCTTCGCAACATATGTCGTACAAATAAAAATTATATTGGAAATGTGAATATTCAGAAGGAGACAGCAAATGTAAAAAGGAAGGAGAGGCCCACAAAAATGTCTCGATTGGAGCAGGAGAGAAGAGAATGGATAGCAATAGAAGGGTAAATCAATTTAGGGACATTCGTAGGCGAATGTTTCGCAATAGGGTAGTTTTAAATTTGCTAAAAAATGATAAGAAAGGTAAACAGAGAACTGCTTTTTACAAGAAAAAGAAAAGTGTAGAGAAGATTGTAAATCAGGCTTTTGAAGTTAAGAAAAAAAATATTTATTTTAGTAATTAATAGAATTAGGATACTTAATAAGGCAATTGATGTTTTCAAATCGAACAGTAGATGGAAAAGAATTATTAATCGGAAAAATTGTTGTGAAGTATTTTCTGGCGAATGGATGCATAGTTCAAGTTCTGAGCCATTTTTTAATGAGGAGAGTTACTTTCAGGAAAATGATTTGGTTCATGCAGTTGACACCAGTGGTCGAGCATATGAGGTGAAAGATGGTTGTGTGATGGAAAAAGAGAAACTTGTGTCTAGAGATGCAGAAGAGGTGTTAGCACATGAAGTTTTAGGGAGATGTACTAAGGGTCCAGTGTAGACATGGAAGTGCAGTAGTATTTGTAGTGTGCGACAGGATTCAATCGATTTGCTTCGAAATTTCTTACGTACATATAGTAAGAAAAGTCTCAAACAAAACATGAAGATCTTGCAAGAGTTAGATCCTTGCAGAGTGAGAGAAAGCACAGGTTTGCATGGGCATGCACTAGCTTGTCTTTCCAGAAAAGTATGTCAGAGTGTTTTTCATCATTTTAGGATGTTAGCAGTGCATCATAATAAGGTGAGGAAATTAGTGAGAACGTTGTATTATGCAAAAAGCCCAGCACTTAAGCTTAAACAGTTAAACAGTGCTCTTTTGCATGGATCTGAAGTGGATGTGAAGACTATTTGTGAAGAAATTGATTTTTGTTATTTTGGGAACAAAGAGGACAGTGTAGAAATGGATATAGTAATGGATGGTAATGTGGAAGATAATGGACAGATTTCAAGTACAGAAAAGTTTGACGAGGAAATTACCAAGTTTAAGGTGAAATCAAGTGAAAGGCCTAATTTAACTTGTGTGTGTTGTCGACAGAATCATTATAAGATTCAGACTAGGTTAGTTGATTTATATGCGAAATGTGAATTTGAAAATAATAGTAAATGGAAGGATTTTGTAAGTTATTTGTTGGTGGAGAATTCTTTTGATTTGAGTTTTGATCAGCGTATTTGTAATATTGTTTGAAAAAATTAATGAAAATAAAATGCCTGCTAGAGCAGTTTATAATAATCTTCAGTTGATAGATATTCCTTATGAATTGATGGATTTAAATACTTATGAATCAATTTTGATTCAATGTGTCCATCCTTTTCAAGCTATTGTTCGCATGGAGCCTAAGATAGGGAAATTACCTCCTACAGATTTACAAAGAGGATTAAAGGGAAGAGTTGTTTATTTGCCTCTAGATGTGAAGAAAAATATTGATACAAATGGTGTAGAAAGAGTAGAAGAGGATCCTCTGGTTATTCTAGTTAATGGGGTTCTGACAAAGAGTAAGAAAATCTGGCAAGATTTAGTGGATGTTAGGAATGTCAAAAAGGCAACGTTGTATTTGGTCAAAAACAATGAGTACTATAAAGATGTAAGTGTTGGAGCAGAGGAAACAGCTACAGAAGAAGATAGTGATTGTTCAGTTGGCCAAATTGAAAAAGTTGATGTGCCTAGAAATGAAGAAATATATGAACATTGTATTGTTCATCCTTTGCCTTCCAAAGAAGTAATGGGGAATGCAATTGACTTGTTTCAAATGAAAGCAGCAAAAGGAAGTCCTATTAGTGTATGGGAAGAAAGTTTGGAAGCTTGTTGTTTTCCACAGTTATTTCCAACAGGTTGTGGTGGACGATATGACGATCGACCAGTTCAAATTCCTGCAGCTGAATACCGGACTTTAAGATTATATGCTGAAGATCCAAGGTTTCGTCAATGTATTCCGTATTTGTTTCATCTACGTATGAAAGTGATTTGTCTGGTCTTTCTTATGCAGTTAATCATATACTGAAAAGTGGAGCTCATCTGCAAAATGTTTCTGCAAGGGACTTTATGGAGAAAGTCAATCTGCAAGATAGTATTTTGGAATCTCAGCTAATCAATCTCATGGCATGTCAACGTGGAACCAATGAGTATTGGTTCCGTCGTCATGGAGAATTGAAATGTATGCTAAGAAACTTAGAAACTCCTACATGGTTCCTCACTCTTAGCTGTGCTGAGTATGCATGGGACGATTTACTTCAATTACTACGAGAGGCAAATGGAAACATACAAAATATAGAATTGAAAACACCTGGAGAACTGTGTTCTTTGGATCCAGTGAATGTTTGCAGATATTTTAATCATAGATTTGAAGCTATGATGTCTTTTATTACCAACAAAAAAAATCCTCCCCTTGGAGAGGTTTTGGATTTCTTTTGGAGGAAGGAATATCAAGCGAGAGGTGCTCCTCATATACATATGTTGCTATGGATTAAATATGCATCCAAATTTGGAACTGATTCGGATGAAACAGTGATGAGTTTCATTGAAGAATATTCAACATGTGCTGTTCCGAAATCTACTGAAGAAAACAGTTTAAGGCAACAAGTTTTACGTTTTCAATCTCATCGTTGTGGAAAGTACTGTGTCGAAAATGTAAAAACAAGGAAAAGTACTACACAAAATGTCATTTTGCGTTTCCACGACCAGTGATTTCTAAGGGAAGAGTAAATAATTTGATGATATCTCTACGACATACTGTGAAGAGGAAATCCCCCAAAAATACATACAATTTGAAAAGAAATGAAGAATCTAAGTACATCAACGATTACAACCCAGTGATTTTGTCCATGTGGAATGCTAACATGGATATTCAGTTCGTTGCTGACAATTCTATTGCTGTGGCTCGATATGTGACATCTTACATCACTAAAAAAGAAAAGACAGAACTGAAGGAAATGTGGGAGGACATTTCACATGAAAAGAGTCTAAGCAAGAAATTATACAGTTTCAGTCTGAAGATGTTGTCGCATCGAGAAATTGGAGCATATGAATGTTCTGATCGGTTATCATCAGCAAGTCTCTATGCCAAATCAAGAACAATCATTTGGGTGAGTCTAGGTCTTGCTGCAACACGAAACCGAGTTTTGAAATCTGTACAAGAAATTGAATATTTGGCGGAGAAAGAACCAAACAGTACAGATATTTTGAAGACAAATATGTTGGATACATACTATCCAAATAGAAGTACTCACCTTGAGAACACTTGTTTGTATGAAGTTCTGCAAAACTACAGTTATAAGAGGAACATCACAGAAGATATCAATAATGGAAAATATGCAGTCATTGGCTATGAAGGATGTCTAGTGAAGCAGAAAAAAGGCCATTTGATTAATCATCGTAAATTGAGTTGTGAAGCTCCAGACAAAAGAGAATTTTACTATTTAGCTCTTTTGCAACTCTTTAAGCCATGGCGTACAGAAGAGGAACTACTTGGAGATTTTCTCTGTTATGAAGACCCTTTTAATGCAACTAAGGATACCATAGAATGTCCTATTTTTCTAAATTATCTGCAAATGTTGAACGAAGAAATAGAGCAAGAAACCACAATTGCTGAAGAGATAGCTAGAGACAGTTCTCAAGATAGTCAGAGTTCTACTTCATTGAGTCAGGATCCACTAGGAGGACCTATTATCCAAAATGAAGCTGCCACTGCCATAGATGAGGTGGAAAGAGCTATGGAACAAGCTCAAGAGGATGGAGTTAACTTAGAAGATTTGGTAAAGCAACTAAACGTTGAGCAGAAAAAGATATATGATGAAGTCACAGAGCAGATTGAACATGGATTCAGACATGAGAAAAAAGAGTGCTCATGTACATCATTTGACCCTGTCCGACCGTATGTAAGTGGAGAAGCGGGGACAGGAAAAAGTTTTCTGATTAAAGCCATTGCAAGTTATCTGCAGAAAAGGACTGATTCACCGCTGTCTTGTGTTGTAACTGCTCCAACTGGTCTGGCAGCACATATCATTAAAGGGATTACTCTACACCGTTTACTGATGCTGCCAGTTGAGCATGATAATAAATTGCATTACAACAAGTTATCTGGAGATGCGTGTTCTGAAGTTTCAAGAGTCTTGAAGAAAATGAAACTTCTTATTATTGATGAAGTAAGCATGGTCTCAAATTTAATGCTTGCTTTTGTGCATTTGAGAATGCAAGAAATTCTTAGAACAGAGTATGATGTGTTATTTGGAGGAAAACACATTATTGTTTTTAGAGATCTATTGCAGTTGACTCCAGTAAAAGGACAACCAGTGATTAAAATGCTCACACATGAAGATACTAGGAAGTCCCTTGGAAGCATTGGAAACGTTAATATATGGTTACATTTTAAATATGCTGAACTGCTTCAAAATATGCGACAGGCAAAGGATGAAGATTATAAAAATATTCTACAAGATGTAAGAATTGGAAAAGTAAGCGAGCTTGGGAAAGAAGCTTTACATGATCGATTAATTTCAAATTTGTATCCAAATGAAAACATTCTTTCAGAGAATATTTTTTAAAAAATGACTGAGAAGAAATCTGGGATATGTTTGATGCCAACTCTGCAAGAATGTTCCGTCTTCAACAACAAAATGTTAGAGTTACAAAATGAAGAGATTGTGAAACTGGAAGCAATAGATAAAATAGAGCATATGGGTGCAACAATTGTTTTGTCTGAAAATTTGAAAACTAAATTGGATTCATTAGAGAAAAGTATTTCTAAAACAGCTGGTTTTGAAAAGACTCTGAATGTGTGTTTAAATTGTCGTATCATTTTGAGAAGGAATTTAAATGTTGAAAGAGGTCTGGTAAATGGAGCAATGGGTTATGTTGTTGATTTTGTGAATTATAGACATCGAGATGGAATTGAATTTTTTAAAATAAAATTTGATGGCATTGAGCAAGTACAACAAATCAGTCGTTGTTCTGCTAGATTTTTACTTGTAAAAGACTTATATGTTCGCCGAAAACAGTTTCCTGTTTGTTTGGCATATGCAGTAACAATTCATAAATCTCAATGTTTAAGTGTAGATAATGCTTTAGTGAACATTGGAAGATCTGTGTTTAAAGAGGGTATGGCATATGTGGCATTATCCCGAGTCAGAACTTTATCAGGATTGTACTTGATTGAGTGTGATAAGAGAAAAATTTGTGCAGATCTAGATTGTGTTAAAGAATACAATAGGTTAAGAAGAGAGTATGCTCCACATTTGCCTCAATATCCTCTGTTTTAAAAACGTGTGGTAGGCCGAAAAAGAAGAAATGAGGATAATTGCAGTGAGGTAGTAGCAAAAAGACAAAAAGTAGACAAAACTGTAATTGAAAACAGGAAGAAAAAGAATTGTGAAGAAAATGTTGTTGGATTTCAGTTTGAAAATAGTTCTGGTGTCAACTGCTATGCTAATGTAGTGGTTAATGTTGTTTTTTTTCTTCAAACTTTACAAGAACAGATTGTTGAAAATCGGGATCAAAGATTGTGTGGTTTATTGAATTCTGTGTTTCAGAAATGTAGCAGTGATAGAGCAAAAATAGAAAGTGTAACAGAAATTCGAAATATTTTAGATATGTGTTCTGGTCAAGATACATTTTCACAGAACATTCAGCATGATTGTCAGGAATTTTTAATGTATATGTTTGGTGTTTTGGAAGATGAAGATGTAGATATAAATAATCTTTTCAGCCTTTCTCATCAATGGCAGCATAACTGCCACAATTGTAGTTCATCAAGTACTACTAGAATAGACACTGAAAGATTTATATATTTGACTTTACCTGACTGTAAATCAGTGTCATTTAAAAATCTAGTTAAAGCAGCAGATCATAATATGGTGTGTACTCAATGTAACTATCCAATGCTATCCACAATATTTATACAAAGTTATGGGCAGTATATCATTTTAGTTTTCCAACGATGTAGACCTGATGGAACTAAATTGACAACTTGTATCAAAAATGTTGTGGCTTCTCAGTTATCAATTTCAGGAAGAACCTTTACAATTGAAGCTATTATTTATCATGATGGTCCTTCGACAACATCAGGACATTATACATGCTACTTAAAATGTAAAAAAGGTTGGACTTACTGCAATGATTCTCATTTGACTTATAAACAACGTTTGCCTTATGATTTCAAAAATTCTTACCTAGTGTTTTTAAAACCAAAGTTTTAGTAAAGGGAATTGGCCTTTGAAGAGGTGAATAGATAATAAAAGTTAGTTAGTTTAGTTAGTTAGTTAATCTAATGCTTTAAATTATTTATCTCATATAGATACTTTAAGTGGATCTCAAAGTAAAAAATACTGATATATCTGACACAAATTGGCCGTGAGGAAAGTGTAAGGTATGATGTTCGTAGATCTTTTTTCATAGGAAGTCGATGATATGGAAGTTATAGAGCACAGCAGGCTTTTTTTCCACCAAAAGGACCTTCACTATCTTCTATTTGGCCTCACGGAAAAGTAAGTGAATGAAAAATTAGTGTACATATATGAGATGTATGTTTGAATGTTTTTTTTTAAACACAATCTTTTAGATTGTGTTTTTTTTTCCCGCTGTTATATGATGAAGACTTTGAACTCACTAATTTAGGTGAAATTCAATATATTCTGAGAACAGCAAAAATAAATAATGTAACATATTGTAGAAGGTATTGTATAGTTTTCATTGTGTAATTTATATTGTATTCACATTGTCTCACACTCATTTTCCTTTTTCACCCTTATGTACCTCTCTTTACTCATTTACACTGCTTTTTTAACTTTGTTTTTTGATCGCTGTTCCTTTACTGCACTTCATTCACAACTTCTCAATCCAATTTGAACTGTCTGCATTTCCTCTCTTCCTTCCACCACTTTTTAAATTTTTCACATTCTCTCAGTACCACTGCTTTAGTTTTCTTCCCCTCTCTTTCTTTCTTTTTCTCCATTTTCTTTTCTTTCACACTCATTGTACTGTAGTTCAGTTAGTCCTTCCCTTTCTTTTTCTGTGTACTTACTCTCTCACTCCTGTTTCATCCATCGTTCTATATTAACCTCATTCCCTTCATCCCTTCACTCTGTGACTCCCCTTCACTCACTCTCAGTCATCTTCTATTCCTCTTTTTTATTAATAGTTCCTCATTCAGACTCTTCTCCTTTTCACTCATTTTCCTTTTACTTTCTCATCTTTCCTGATTTCGTTTTGGTATCTCACATTCTTTTAGTATCTTACTTACCTTCAGTAATTTGTTCTCTTTCTATTTCTTATTCCTTCTTTTTTTTCAAACTACATTACTTTATTTCTGTTTTTGTATCCTTCACATTTGCTTTATTTGTTAGTAAACTTTTTTAGATTTTTTAACCTCTTGAACTGTTTCTTCTATTTTAATATATATTTTTAACTAATTATAACAGGTTTTTTCTTTTGTCTTTCACAGATACAAGTTTTCATTAATTATATGGTAAGTGTGTTTACAAAATGTACTTTCTTATCACCCTTTGCTTTAACCTCACTACTTTTCTCTCATTCTACCTCACCCCTGTTTCCTTACTTTGCTTCCCACACTTATTCTTATCCTCCCTGTTTACTTCCTACCACATTCAACTTCTTTCATTACCTATGCTTATCCACACTCCTTCACTTACCTTTTTTACTGGTTCACTTAGTCCCTTTGTGACACTCCTTCCTTTAATCTCTCTCTTCTTTCTCTCTGTCACTCCCCATGTCTTACCCTTATTCACTTATATACACCCTCTTTCACTCCTCTTAACTTACACTCACTGCTATTTTCTTTCCCTCCGTCACTACTGTATTTTTTCTCTGGTTCCGTCAGTATCTGTCATTCCCCATACTTAAGTCTCCTTCCTTTTACTTTCATCACCCATTCACATTTTCCCAGAACCTCTGCTTTAGTCTTCTTCCTCTTTCTTCTCTTCTTTTGCTCTCTTATTCATTTTCTTTTTCTCAGTTATTTCCTTTTACACCTTTTCTCTGGCTTACTATCTATTACACAATCCCTCTGTGTTCCTCCCTCTAGCTCTCTTTCTCTTAACACCACTCTCTCTGTCCCCATTCCTCATACGCGCGGGGCGTTCACCGGTACGCGCTTCAGAGTCAAATATAAAAAAAAAAGTAAAATACTATTTTAAAACAAAAGTATTATCTTAATATACAATATAGGGTTCATTTATAGAAAAACATACCTTTCTCAGCTATAGACATTTGCGAAAAAATAAGCTTAGAGATTCACTACAAAGTACATAGGTATAAAGCCCTATAAAAAGTTAAAAATTAGCATGAAAAAAAATCTATGAAATTCACTGAAAAAAACAGAGGTTTCACACCAGTTATAGTTAGGAATTAGCATTTAAAAAACCTATTAAATTCACTGAAAAAACCATAGGTTTCACACCAGTTATAGTTAGCTGGAAATTTTACTGACATAAAACCATTGAAATTCCCACGTTATAGTTAGTCGGACTCACTATAACTTGCGCATGCAATGCACTGCTGATGACATCACATATTACATCACTCATGACATGGTCAGTGACATCACTCATGACATCACTGACACTGACACCCACTGACCTTTGGGAGGTGATAAAAAAAGAAGGTATGCTCAGTATGGACGAATATCTTTTTCTAAAATGTGAAGCACCAATTGTACCAACCTTTTATCACCTCCCAAAGGTACATAAACATGCAAAAAGACCTCCAGGACGTCCAATTGTGTCCTCTATTGGGAGCCTCCTAGAAAACACCTCCAGATTCATTGACTCATATTTAGCACCCTTCGTGAAAGATCTCCCTTCCTATCTAAAGGACACCCAGAACTTCCTAAGTATCATGGAAAATGTCACATGGGACTCTGAAATGTTACTAATAACATTAGATGTAGTGAATTTGTATACCTGCATCAATCATGAGGAGGGTCTTACTGGTATTAAGAGGTTTTTAGATCAAAAACCCGATCATTTTTGCAGCCATAGTGCCATGATTTTGTCTATGATACGTTTCTGCTTATATAACAACAATTTTTTGTTTGATGGGACAATGTACAATCAGAAGAGGGGTACTTCCATGGGCTCGTGCTTCTCCCCCAGCTACGTGAAGCACCAGGTGTAGAAAGATGCCAACAGTAAGTGGACCAAAAAGATCCTAATGTGGACCAGATATATAGACGACCTGTTCATTATTTGACACGGTGATCGCCTATCTGCGGAGAACTATATTGCTACCCTAAATGCCAACAATCTCAACCTGAGATTCACCAGCACCATCAGTGCCAGTAGCATTAGTTACTTGGACCTGGAAATATTTTTGCATAACAACATCTTACAAACCTGCCTGTACAGAAAACCTACGGCGGGTAATGCTATGCTGCATGCTGGCTCTTACCACCCTAAGAGCCTGGTAAAGAATGTACCATATGGCGAATTTCTCCGCCTAAAGAGAAACTGTTCCTTAGAACGAGATTACATGCAGGCTACTATTGAGGCAAAAGAGAGGTTTGAGAGAAGAGGGTATAATAAAAACATCTTACAACAGGCCAGTGTGAAAGTCTCAGGCATCAACAGGAGGGATCTCCTAACACCGAAATTAAAAGCAGAGATACCTAATGAGGTCAGAATGATTACTGAGTTCAACATCAAATCAGGAGAAATTGTAAACATTTTCAAGAAACACTGGCATATACTTACCGCTGATAAAATCCTAAAAAAGAATCTGCCACAGAGACCATTAATTACATACAAAAGATGTCCATCTCTGGCAGACCATCTGGTCCGCAGTCATTTCAGAACAACGACCCAACCCATCAAACTATCTAAATCAACTGGCTTTTTTCCTTGTATAAAATGCAAGGCATGCAGATTCAGTAGTAAAATGTCAGAATATCCCAATCGCAAAGGTGAAAACAAACCCAATATAAAAATCAAGCAGTTGCTCAATTGCAAATCAGAGTATACCATCTACTGTCTAACCTGCCCCTGCAAGCTGCGATACATTGGCAGCACTATAAAACCTGCAAAACTAAGAATCCTAGAGAACATGCGGGCAATTACCAATAGGGATAAGACATACCCTGTTGCCCGCCATTTTGTCGAACACCACCAAAGTGACTGGGAGAAACTTAGTTTTTATTGCATCGATCAGGCACCCAAATTAGAGCGGGGTGGAGACAGAGACAAGTCCCTACGCATCCTTGAGTCAAAGCACATCATCAGTCTTAAAACCATGACTCCGTGGGGACTAAATAATAATGAAGAATGGGTTCACCTCTGAGACATATATAGAAACTGACACATATAACATCAGGACATATTATTTAAGACCATTTCAAAATGATAAGTCTATCCTTCTACTGATCTGTATGTCATTACATGTGTGTATATGCTGCCAATGCAATTGCCCATTCAGGGCTAAATAACTAGCACCATGCTCAAAAGGAAATTATTTTTCCTAACAATTCTGCACTTTATCAGTTAAAAGTCTATTAGAGACACTGAAAATAAGAATTTCATATGAATTCAAAAAATAACAGAGTTGTATGCACTTATGAATTTTACTGTGTTTAAGAACTGTTAAATAATTGATTTACGTTACATGTTTTTAATCAGCACTATGCACTTTATCTTTAGTCGCCATTGATAGCCACGAATTATAATGCAATTTGCATGTTACAAGATGGCTCCCATCTTTTTGTATATTAGTAGCCTTTTTCTATTTTTATGATAATTTTCAGCTGGCTAATGGCTTAAAATGGGACATGTATTTGGCACAAACGTAACACTGACGAAGCCTGCAAAGGCGAAACGTGTCTGTTGGGGTGAGGGGGGTTTGGTGTAATAAATCTTGAATTTGGATACCAGCATGCCAGCCATTTTTTTTCTGAACTCTTGGATGAGAGTAGGAACAGCAGTATCGAGGCGTTTCACCAGCGCCGGCATTTTGGCACCCGGAGAAAAGTGGAGCTACGGCGGTGAACGAAACCGTGCTTGAAAAAAAAAAAAAAATATATATATATATAAATATATATATCTATATATATATATATATATATATATATCGTGAACTCCGTATCACTCCAGCACACGCTGCTTTTCCAGCCAGCAAAACAGGACACCGGACACGGACCTCGAGGTACTTCAAAACTTTATTCAAGCACAAAGTGTCACAGACGTTTCGGCTCAACGGAGCCTTGTTCACATGACAGCGATAAAGCTTCAAGGTACACCTTTTAAAGTGCTAGTACGTGATAACATTAAAACCACCTGTGCAAAAACACGTGTAGACAAAGAAGAAATACTTGGCGTTGCACCCAACAAAATCACATTATTTTTCAAAATTGATGTAAAATACATTTTTAAAATATGTTACATTTCGCTAAAAATACATGTTCACTACGAATTCAAGTCCATTAACCATTCATTTAAAAATCATTGTAAAAAACATATTTTCAAAATTCCTGGTTTAAATGAAGAGTCCTAGTACATGTCTGGTCAGGAAATAAAAAGGATCGCTGTTTGAATAATAAATACGATTCATAAAACAGTTACATATATTGAAAAAGTTCTGTAAAAACCTCATTGTTATATTCCTGGCTTCCGTACCAAATATCTCTGCACACTTTCGGGTTGAGACTCAGACCAGGGGATAACGGATATATAAATATAAAGTGCTAAGTGCTGACACTATGAAGTGCATATCGCACTTAAAGTGCATCATCAGAACATGTGCAAATCTAGCGTTTCTGTGCAACTATGCATTCTTATCAGTCCCTAGGTCCACGATCAGTTTTCACAAATAATTGTATATCGCAACTTTGCAGATTTAGGATAGATGGTCCAGGGAGGTCCTCAACAGGAGTGTATCTATATTCGACCTCGACTACTGCACTCTCCCCATATTGGGACGGACTCCCTGTTCATACTAATACGTAATCAATTCATATATATCTCATTGCGATTCAAAAATTTGGGTGTCATAATTGCCCTTCCTTGACTTCCAGTGCAAAAAGTAAATAAATGTCAGGTTGGTCTTAATGACCCATAACCCTGCCCTAAATAATAAACAAAACAAAAAATGTTAGGAACTCTATCATATATATCTTCATGTGTATTCCTAACATGAAAAAACCAGTGCACAGTGAAAATTATAATCAAAATTGATAATCTAATCTAAGCAGCATTACGTTTTCAATCAATTAATAATAATTGGTGTGTGCTCGCAGCCCCCCCGAAGTCCACCCAAGTCATCGCCCAGCCAGGCGACTGACGAGGATACCACTCACGGGGGGGAGAACACACAACCCAATCATGCATAATTAGAGCAAGCAAGTGTGGAGGTCCTCTGTCACATTAAGTCCATTAGGCACCTTAGTATTAAGCAGGAGAATGTACTTTGTTTCAAGTTTCCTGAGCCTGGCATCCCTGTCTCCACCCCTTCTGTTGTTAATAACCGCATCAATAACCCAATACCTGAGACTGCTATTATTGCTTTGATGGAAGTCTCTGAAGTGGCGCGCCACCGGATAGGTATTGTCCACATTGGTTATTGCGCGAAGGTGTTGTAAAATACGTTTGTGGACAGCATTCCTCGTGCTGCCCACATACTGTAATCCACAGGGGCAACGCAAAACATAAATGGCATATTCTGTCTTGCATGTTAAGACTTGGGTTATCAGATGGTTGTTCCCAGAAAATCCATCCTTAAATGTCTTGGTGTTTTCACCGTGTGTGCATGCTTTGCAAACTTTGCAGTTATAGAAGCCTTTATTTTTCTGCCACCATTCTGTTTTGGTAAAGGGATCCGGATTAGTTTTAACAATATGATCCCTTAAGGAAGGGGCTTTGCTGAAGGTTAACGAAACCTGCTTAGGCAGGCCACTGCCTATCACGGTGTCTTTTCACACAAATGGGCCAGTGTTTGTTCACTATTTTTCTCATTTGTTGATGTTGCTTGGTGAACCCCGTTATTATTCTAAAACCCTCAGGCTCTGTCTTCCCAGGTTTAGATATATCTTGTATGGTGTTGAGCTCCCTGTCAGCTTTCCTGATAAGGAATTCCTCTCTAGTTAGACTCATGGACTTCTGTTTCGCTCGGTCAACCAGTTTCATTGAGTAGCCTCTCTCAAGGAATCTATTTCTGCTTTCATTCTGTGCCTGCTCCAGGTCTATGGGGTTGCTACAAATACGTCTTAAGCGTAGCATCTCCCCATACAGGATACTGGAAATAAGGTGTACAGGGTGGGCACTCGCAGCATGAAGAATGCTGTTGCCAGCTGTCTTTTTTTTAAATACCTTGGACTCCAAAAGGCCCCCCTTGATGTAAAGTTCGGCATCAAGAAATGTGACACCTTTTTTACTCAAAGTCGCCGTGAATCTGAGATTAAGGGGATTATCGTTGATATCCTTAACAAATTTGAGTGCTTCCTCATGACTTCCTCTCCATACGACGAACAGATCGTCTATGAAGCGGAACCATGCCACCAGATTGTTTCTGATAATGTGTTGGTATCCGTAGCCGAGGACCAGCTCCTCCCAAGCTCCCATGTGCAAACATGCGTAGCTTGGAGAGAAGCTGGCCCCCATCGCTACCCCCTGCTTCTGGTGGTACAGTTGCTGGTTGAACAAGAAAACATTGTTTGTTAGACAGAAACTTAACATGTCTAGCTGCATTTTGGTATGTTTCTCATTACCTGGTTCCCTTCTGGAGAGGTAGTACCGAACTGCCTCCAAACCATCACTATGTGAAATACTAGTATACAATGCTGTCACATCAAACGCTATTAACCAATCCCCCTCCTGAATTGGCACTTCTTTGATTTTAACCAGAAAATCCCCTGTGTCACATACATATGACCCCAATTGTTGAACATAACCTTGCAAAAAATAGTCAATGTATATCGAGGTAAGCTCCAAGAGGCCTCCCCGTGCCGAAATAATTGGCCTTCCAGGTGGATGTTCGGGGTTCTTGTGTATTTTCGGGATAAAATACAGGATGGGAGTAACAGGATGCTCAGTCTTTAAATGCTCGTATTCAGTTTCAGTAATGAGTTTTGCTGATTGCCACTTATAGAGCTTGCGGTGATATTCTTCTTTTATGGTCAACAATTCCCGATTGTTGATCTTCTCATAACACAAATGCTCATTAAGTTGGCTGTATGCCTCCTTGTCATAATTTGTTTTTGTCATGAGGACAACATTTCCCCCTTTGTCACTGTTTCTTATTACCAGATTTTTTTCCTTATTTTACTTGTCAGTCAGTGCCTTGTATTGTTGTAGCTGGGCAGAGTACCTACGCTTCATACCACCTGTTTGAATTTGCAGTTTTTTAAAATCAGCTACAACGTTCTAGTGGAAAACATCGACATTGTCTCTCAACATAATAGGATAAAATGTGGAGGGTGCTCTGAATTGGGTGACCGTTGAAATTATGTTGCCACTCTCATCGATCCCCTCATTAGTTTTGATGACATTCGGGACCTCCCCATAGCCTGCTCCTTCAGTATCCCACAATTCCCTTAGGACCCGAGTTCCTTGTGAGGCTTCAGGTTCCTCCATTCCAAGTGTTGAGTCCACATCAAGTGATGTTCCATCTTTGTTTTTCATGGCATAAAACTTGCGTAACTTGAGTTTTCTGACCGCTTTGTAAATGTTGCATCGCGTATTGGCATAATCAAAATTACATGGGGATGCATAGGATAGGCCAAGCTTAAGAATGTTTTCCTCTTCCTTTGTAAGTATTAGCCCAGTTAGATTCACAACAGTGCGATTGGTGGTTTCTTTTACTCCTGTTGGAGGGCATTGCTCCGACCTCTTCCACCTCCTCTCTTCTTCTGAGACCCTCTTTTTTGCCACCCGCCGCCTCTGGCGGCGCCTATAGTTTGCCCTGTGTTTCCTTGATTGCCCCTTGTATAAGACCTTAGTGTGTTCCGTCTGTCCTGGCCTAAAAAAACAATTTCCTGGCCTGGCGTGAGCTTGGGCTGGCCTGCCGCCTGTATCTGTCTGCGGCGGTCTGTTTCAGAGTCTGTATCAGGGTCCGAGCTAATTGTTGCATTAGAGGAGTCACTCATCATGTTAGTTTCAGTTACAGCGGGGCTTGCATGGCTTGGGGCATTTTTTACTTTGGGCGGTTGTTTGGGGCCGCCTTTGCGAAGGATATCAAATTTGCGTGAAAATGTAAAAATCTGGCCAAGTTCATAATCTGTCTCTCTGGAATTTATATGATTTTCTTGCCACAATTTTTGCCTCTTCCTTCTTTAAACGTTCATGCATAATTTTGGATAGTCTTGTCTTTTCTTCTTCTTCCCCCAGTCCATCAACTTCCTCCTGTATGCCCGCAATTTCTGTAAGTAGTTTGGCTCTATCTATGTCCGCATATTTGATGAGAATCTGTACCTGTCGACGCAATGCCTCCAAATTTGATTCAGCCCATTCTTTCATCAGGTCGGGGTTTGGATTCTCATAAGTGGGCGCTGTCAATATTCTTAGACCGCGTGGAATGCGGTTCACTTCTATATAGCGCTGTAGTGACTTGGATTCCCACCACTTTGCTTGTTCTTGAAATGACTTTATTTCAAGTACTTTGAATAGGTCTTTAATTTTTGTCCTGCTGCTGCCACTAGCGTCAGTGTTCTTTCTCCCATGTGTATCCACTGGGAGAGGGGTGTCATCGGAAAACAAAGTTGCAGCTAATGTTTCCCGTTCCCTTACGCTGTCACCCGACATCTCTCTGCAATGTTTGTTTTAAATTACACTGGTGCCGTTCAACAATCCGTACTCGATTGTCGGTAATCAAGACTTGCTCCCAGGTTAACCTCACTCCTTTCCCAGCTTAAACAATATTCAAGAGCTTACTTTATCAGGCGCCTGTTCCTTCGGATCTGCTTCACCGCAAACCGCAATCCCGGTTGCAACTCGAGCCCGAGTCGCACACAGACGTAGGTGCCTGATTGTCCTTTCGCTCAATACTCCACTAGAATACCGTATGCTGGGGGTCAAATGCCGTACTCCTTCCGGAGCCTACACCTTCCTGAACGCCGTCCAGGAAAAAGATCCGTTTGATAGCGTTGACCAATTATCAAGGAGGGTCCCGTGTTAAGGCCAGGACAAATCCCACTGGCTATATATCGTGAACTCCGTATCACTCCAGCACACGCTGCTTTTCCAGCCAGCAAAACAGGACACCGGACACGGACCTCGAGGTACTTCAAACTTTATTCAAGCAGAAAGTGTCACAGACGTTTCGGCTCAACGGAGCCTTGTTTACATGACATATATATATATATCTTTTCCAAACACCTCCTCATCCAGGAACTAAACCAGGACACCAAGAGCTTGTAGGAAAGTTATTCTGCAAGTGAAAAAGCAACGACGCGTTTCGCCATTACAGATTGTTTACGCTCGTCAAACCATGTGAGCAGCCATATTTAAATACAAAACATCACCCAAAGTGTAAATAAATCAATACATGAGGTGGCGGACATCTTGTCATAGTCATAAATGTCTTGTGTTTTCAACATTTAGCTAGCAATTCAATAATTAAAAATGCATTATATGATAATTCACGATCGTATTTTCTTATCGAGTGTTCTCGGCATTTCATTGCCCATTGTTGCCTCACACATTACTCAATTCATTATTCTATGAGAATGATTTCAGAGCATAGAATATAACCAATGTAGATAAAATAATAATTTCAAAGTCACCATGGGTTAGGATTTCGTGCATATAATACATTTAAATTGTTCTCTGTAGCATGTGATGCACAGTTCTGTTAAAGTGCTTCATATTGGTTCGCTGAGACTCAAGTTATCTGTGCTCATTGTGTATACGTGCATTGTTGTCATGGGCATATTGTTAGTTTGTGCGGCCTCATATACCATTAATTTAGCCCCAGTGGGCGTTGTCTATGACTAGGTCTATTATGTAGACAAACTATTCCTACAGTGCTCAGGAACTTCAATGGGCAGTAAATTTTGCTCCTAGTGTGGCCGGGTTGTATGTCGCAGACTTTGAGGCCAAACACATTTTGCCACCAACTGCGACCTTCTCATCGTCTACGCTTTTATGGAAGCGCTATATAGACGACATTCTACTCCTCTGGACAGGTAGTGACAGAGAACTGGAGACCTTTTTGGTTTGGATCAACACTCTAGACCACAACCTGAGATTTACCAATACCACAAGCAAAACTGACATCGTCTTCCTCAATGTGGTTATCTCTATTAATGGAACTGGGCTTACAACCAAGACCCACCATAAGCCCACAGCTAAAAATAACCTCCTTGAATTCAGCAGTTTTCATCCGCGCCCACTCAAAGAAAATCTTCCCTACGGGCAATACCTCAGACTAAGGAGAAATTGCAGCACCCTTTCTGATTTCAAAGTACAGTCTTCCTGTCTCACAGAGAAACTGAGAGACAGAGGTTACCCAGCTCCTATTTTGAACAAGGGTTTCAAAAGAGCAAGAAACCAACCAAGAGATGCACTATTGGAAGAAAAGGTCAACAACCCTGACTCAATACCACTCACATGTGTAACCACATATAGCAGTCTGTCCAACTTAATGAAGAAAACTATCAATAAACATTGGAATATTATAACATCCTGCAAAGAGAACTGGGAGAAACCGCTCTTCTCTTTCAAAAAAGGAAGGAGTCTGAAGGATGCCCTGGTCCACACCAGACCAAAAGAAAAGCCTCCTGACACCTTGCCCACAATAACTGCAGCATGGGGTTTACCACGAATCACCGGGCACTACCCCTGCTCTGACTGTAGTGTCTGCCATCTGACCGAAGCAACAAAAACTCTATCGCTGGAAGCAGGAAAGGTTTGGACACAGAGAGAACACACAAACTGCAACTCAATGAATGTAGTGTACCTAATCACCTGCCCATGCCAGCTTCGTTACATTGACATGACCACACGCAGGGTTAAACAGCGCATCTGCGAACATCGTAGCAATGTCAGGTGCAAGAAAGTAACAACCAAGCTGAGCCGCCATTTCCTAGACAAGAACCATACACTTAATGATATGAGATGGACTGTTATCGAATCAATCAATGGCACAACTAACATTACAAGTAGACTCTTTGAAAAAGAGCAGCATTGGGTGTATCGTTTAGGCACTAATACCAACGGCCTCAACGATGACATCCCATGGAATACTGTGCTATCTTGAGCAGGATATCATAAGACAATATGAATCATCTATCTCTATATTAATAGGGCTTTTTGGATGTATGCCATTTGGACTGGTACTCCCCTGTGCCATCTACCAGGAATATCCCTTCCTAGGCAACCCTCTGTATTAACCTAGAAGGTAACCAGCTGCACTGTATTGAATTCCACTAGCCACAGGCCAACATGTTCTTTCTCCACAAACACATTAACTTTGTTGTATACCATCCCAATCAATATAGTGTACTCGAGTACTCTGATGCACTGTCTGCATAATGGTAAAATGTATTCGATTTTCCGTTACTACAGAAAGTCTTTAACTTGAATATTTTGGCACAAATGAGCATTAATTCAAGCTTTTAATCGGCTTGTAGTCCGGCGAGGCTGTCTATTTTGATTTTACAACCAAGCCTCGACTTGGTGAAAAGCCGCACCCCCTCCATACCGGGCGGGCGCGTCCCAAGCCTCATTCGGGCTAGACACGCCCACCGGGAGGGACGTCGCGCCCACCCGGAAGAACGCGACGAGCAGTCCCGATGCTTAAATACTCAAACACCGGCCCCACTCTCCATCGTCGGGGTCCGGTTTCGAGGCTGAAGATAGGTTATCTGGCGGCCTGACAGCGTTGAGGGCATGAGTGCACCCGGTCCACAAAAGCGCCGATCCACATTACAAAGCTAAGTGCCACCCGTTTAGCGGGGATCTAACAGCTAACCTCTTTCCTTTGCAGGATGTGCCAGGCACACCCCTCCCGAGACCCATGGTGCAAGTAGCGCCAGTTTTTAAAGTGAGATATCAATGAAATTTACCATCTTAGGGGGTCACAGACCTTTGGTCCATTGATCCCTTCGTAAGGAGTGCATATATTATGTTTTTAACCCTCCCTTTCACCAATTGAGTTCTCAATGACACCCTTATCACTTCACTTCCCAGAGTTACCGATATCATCTCCATAGGGTTACTTGGATGGTGTTAAAACTAGTGTCTACTTTGGGAACACTACTTATGCCACAAACTAAGGAGCACTACGACCAAACGCAATGGCATATATTAATTGATTATGTTTGTCTGTTTGTGTTTGTATGTGTACTTCACTTTGCAGGTGCTGAGATACTCCTGATTTTGGAGCATTTTGGAATGAGCAACTAGCTCTTCCTTTTTTCAAAAGCACTTTTTTCACCTTTTTTATAATTTTCACTTTCACGCCCCCAGGTCAGGGTGGACGATTAGAGAGTCCATACCGCCGGGGTATAGTCCTGATGAATGCCTTGGTAAATTTACACCACCCATATGGCAGAAACATGCTGACTGATTTAATGTATTTCCTCTGAATTTAACCAATCCTTAACCTTGGCATATAAATTCAGACACATAATACTCTGTATTTGTGTCCTAGGGATCACCCATTAAACTTTTTACTGATACCCTCTAGACACTTTTAATTTTATTTTCACCCTCACAACACGTCCTTCTTCACACAACCAGCTCCGCAGTCTTTCTGGCGTCGCAGCACACCAAAGGGGCACTCGGCCTCTTTGGTGGGGCCCAGTGATGAAGCATGACACTGACTAGGTCGGTGTGTGAGGGCCTTCCTATCCACCCAAGTGAGTGTGTGATCCTTATCTCGCTCCATTTCTTGTGGCAGTTCTGAGACTGATTTGACCTCTCTTTTCTTGTTTACTTGTATTTATAATGTGGCAGATTATCATTTATTTGTCATGTCCCTGATCATGATCGTAAAGTGTTTGCAAAGTCTGTTTTCACTGTTTTGACAAGGGATGTTACATGATTAATTTGAAAGAAGACGCGTTTGTTGGATACATATATACATACATTAGAATTTCACTTTGCACTTTGATAGTGTGAAATATCGGGCATTTGCACTTTCAATTTGTGTATGCATTTACATTTTGATTTAGGCACTGTAAGGGAATGTAAAATGGTTGTTAGCCATGTGCAATATCTATATGTGCAGTACACCTTTGAAAACCAATGCTGCTCCTATATTGTAAAAAGTTCACTATTGGCTTTGCTTTTTAAAGAATTTGTTCACAGTTGTTTCTGTTACATGATTAGTAATGTGACTAAGTTAGAAGAGAAGACTATATCACACTAATATGTTTTTATTCAAAATGTTGTATGATTATGGTTTCCTTTTGTCCATACCAGTGCAGTTCTAGGCTAATGTTTTATTGAGCAGTCTATATATTTAATCATTCATACATTAACATCATAATGTATTGCTCAAAGCAGATGTGAGAAAAATTGCACTGCCATTTTAAAGATTTCAGAGATTATATAAAAGCACAAAATGCAGTTGGGGAAATGTTGTGAAAAAGACTGGGGATATGGTCGGAAAGCGCCACCCTAAGCCACAATAAACTGTTGGAGTGAACCAGAGCATTTTGGGACCTGTTTTTTTTATTTTGAACGGGTGTGTTGTTATATTTGTTCAAGGAGCTGGTGTGGAAACCCAACACAACCCACCTCTGTTCCAGAGCACCGCGTTCACTGGCACGTGAGTGATTTTGTGTACGGTGTACACATCAAAGGTGACCCCCCCAGCCAAGAAAAACACACACACATGGGAAACCAGGATCCAGGATTTGGAGGACCTCTGTGAGAATGTAAGAGGAGCGACATGCGGCAGCAGGCGTAGCGAAAGAGGGAGAGCAGCATTTAACTGTATAGTGGCACAGAGAACTAAACAGTTACAAATTGCAGGATTCTGAGCGTAAGAAAGAACTTGGAGAGGCTAAAAACAAGGTAAACAGAGGTGGAAAGATTATTTAATGATGCAGATGACGAAGATTAACTCAGCACAAGCAGCAGTGGAACCATGTAGGACACACCGTAGGACAGCAAAAAAATCATGCGCGCTTTGGAAAAACTATTCAAATGAGAGACATCTAAATGGTGGGAGGGTAAGTCTATGAGAAGTTGGCCTGGTATATGCTGTTCATTAATTAGAGTGGGCAACCTGAAACAGTCCAAACAACCCTTATGGTGATTCAATAGATCAAAGATAACCTTAGAAAGCTATCCAAGTGGTAGCTGTGGAGAGCAGCATTCAGGCTTCATCTTGAAGGAATGTTAAGCAGCTTCTTTTACCAGAATGCAACCTTATTGTATTGGTTAAATGAAAGGAGAACCACACAGTAGTTATAAAATATGTATTTATTATTATACCACACCTTAACACCTCACAGTGTCTGCTACGTGCAGATAAACACAAAGAACACAATACTGTAGCACAGAAACAATCGTAAGTAGCACTAATACACAGGAGGCTCCAAGTGGAGATCCAAACCATATACTAAAACAGTGGTATAAGAACCATGACTCAAGTCAAGACAATGTCTAGAGGTTGTAGAATCACTGGGACCCCAAGGAACCACCCAAGGTGTGTAAGGAGGGGCCCCACGGATGACGGGTGCAGTGCGAGAACACAACCGCATGCTACATACAATTCAATGGGAGAGTCACTGTTGCAGTTTTACAGTTTAAGGACCCTTCTTAGTGGATTACGAAGAAATCATTTTGAACATAGAAGGTTGGAGAGCCACCTCACCCGTGGATACAGAAGTACTAGAATTACCTATCTCAGGGAAGCCAGGTGCAAAGGGCTGAAGTAGCGTCGGAAACCGTCATCGATCTCAAGGGGAGTCTTCAAATAAATGTAACTGCTGGAAAGAAGAAAAGTGTCCGGTGGAACCCACAGGTCGATTTTTGATGGAAGGAACCTGAAAGCACAGGGGACAGAGTCTGGGTCACTCAGGAGTAACCAGGGACTCGGAGACGAATGCCCACCAATGTCGGGTGCTTCAGGTGTGAAGATGGAGACTTTGACTCTGCAACCACGGGGCCAGGATATGTCGAGGATGACCAGGTGCTGGATATGAGGTGTCCCACAAAGGATGACGAGTACTGAGGGGTCGGTGTCCAGCGGGTTCACCAACAAGCCTTGGCAGTGGCAACCCATGAAGAAGGTCAAGTAAGGTAACGATATAGCCCAGCAAGAACCAGGAGACTGAACACAGCAAGGGGAGTCAGAGCAGGCCGGGAGCAGACAGGGAAACCCAATGAAAGCAGTGTTGACCCTCAAATGAACTCACAAGCCAAAGGCACAGGATTTGCAGGTGGACCTCTAGCAGTTTCACAAAAACACATCTTGCAGGGCACAGAGTATGAGGAGGCCAACGTTCTTTGTATGACACGTGCACAGATGTTGTGGCTATTGATAGTATAATGCACTTAGTTGGAGAATGCCAATAAGAATATGCACTTGCAAAAGTACACATTGCACAGGGGTTCAGGTTATGCAGTCCTCATGAGGGATACTGGCCTCAGACTTATTGAGAAGGCAGCTTATCTTCAACGAACAAAGAAACCCAACTTGTGTGTCACTGGAGCCTTCAGAGTCTGCAGGAGCTCAGGATCAGCAGACCAGTCAGTTGCATTACGGTGCCTCCAAATGCAGGGGAGTGACTCCTTCACCCTAAGGGATATACTTCAGTTGCCCTTGATGCTCCACTGGTCCTGCATGGAACCTGTAATGGGCCATGGGAAAAGACAATGCTTTGGACGGAGAAGTCGAGCCCAGTCAAAGTCCAGAAAATTCCAGATTGTCCAGACGGTCGAAGTTCAGTGGTTTCTGGTTCAGAATCTTGTCCACATTGAATCTAGGAACCTACAGCCAGTTAAGCCCCTTTATACCCATGGGAGAGGGTTGGACAGATTTAAGGGGCCCTCCCAGGGGAGGACATTGGGGAGGATACTCCCATGTCCTACCTTTGTTCAGTTTTGCACCAGATCAGGAGCCAATGGCTCCCAGGACTGGTTTGAACTGGACTATGCATGGGGACACCATGAGTGCCACAGATGCAAACTTTCAGGCACTTTGGAAGTACATTCACTCAGCCCCAATACACTAAATCCTGTCTCTGAGGTGGTCACACTTCCCTGTGACAGGATGCCTATTGTCCTGCCTCTCCCTGCTCAAGCTTGGCTCAGAGCAGAAAGGCAGAAATGTGTCCCTGGTGGGCAGTAACCATTTTGTGCTGCCCATGTCGAGAAGGCTGGTACCGGGAAGACCAGAGACCCCATGAAGCTCACTTCAGAAGGGTGGAAATCATACCTCCCACACCGGTGACCGATGTGGAGGTATGATTCCAAGGTGTTTGATACCAAACACAACATGTTTTGTTGCAGGTGTTTATGAGATTGCATTTTACGTGAGCATATAATCCACCTCTATCTATATGTGTGAGTGCGCCATCAACAACCCAGGAGAATGGTCTCAGAAGGCTGCAGGGGTGTTCTGCTAATGCAGGGGCACCCTCTAACGTAAAACCCAGCACCCTGCCTTCAAGATTGCCAAGGCCTGCCAGAGGGGTGACTGATAGGCTTTAAGTTTAGTGGCATATAGATATAGTAAACCGATATCTAAAGTAAGTGGTGAATGCACCATCTTACACAGGCTGCAATGGCAGGACTGTAGTTCCATTTTGCATGGCCTCTCATAGGTGGCATAATACATACTTCAGCCCATGGGAGGTCTGGGGGGTACCTATGCCCTCGGTACATGTGTACCATATACTAGGGACTGACAAGGGTACCCCAGTATCCAATCTAGAGTGTACCTTTGTCTTGGCAGGTTTTTTGGCTCTATTTCGGAGTGATGAAGACTTTAAGCTTGCTCACATCCATCATCTGTATTCTTAGCTTGTGTTGGCCCTTTTAAGCCCTTTTTGCCAGACCTAGAAGAGGATAGCTGCTTTATATGATGATAGATCCCTTATTCTTGACTCTAATCCATCTATTGCCTATTGGCTTTGACATAATTATGTGTCCTTTCATTATCCTGCCTATAGTAGAGGGTGGATCCTGTGGTCCTGACTTTATATTACACATTGGTATGGTTTGTGTAGATACTCTGACAGAGCTAAGGATTATTTCATCCTTCTCAGGCCTACAAGGCCCAGAACTAGAGAGACTCCATTTTGCTTTCTGTCCCTGCAGAGCTGAGATGCTTGAAGGGGAAAGGTAATATTTTGTTTTTGAGCTGTTGTTCGTCCTAAGCAAACCGGAGAGAACCGGCTAGAGCTGAATCTAATCAAGAAGTGTCCCTTGGCTCAGGTCTCTATACGAAACAAGCAGTTGATCACTGTGGGAGCGTCTAGAGCAAGGAGCCTGGTGCATGGACCTGGTGGGAGGAGGCTGATGGCTAGAACTTTCCATGAGGAAACAGCATTCCATATTAGTGAAGTGCAGAGGCGGAGTTAGTTAGTTGAGTTGGAGTTGCAGAAAGAGCTTGAGCTGGAGAGAGTTCGAGCGAGAAGGAGTTGAGCTGGAGCTGCAGAGTCAGTTGAGTTGGAGGAGCGGAGAGAGTTGAGTTGGAGGAGCGGAGAGAGTTAAGTTGGAGGAGCGGAGAGAGTTGAGCTGGAGTTGCAGAAGGAGTGGAGAATCAGAAAGAGTTTATGTTGAATTGGAGCAGATGAGAGGAGTGGAGTTGCAGGAGGAGAAGAGACAGAAGATGCTTGGAACAGAGAGAAGACAGACAGACAGTCAGTGAGCTGGAACTGAAGGAAGCAGTCAGAAGCAGTTACTTATCAGGAGGAGTTGTGAATAGCTGGAGTCTGAAGTAATGCCTTTTAGAAGAGACTGAAGTTATATCGTGGAATAATCTGTGGGAGCAGCTGGAGTGAATTGGACATTGGCATGGAGACAATCAGATAGAGTGAAGAAGCTAGTGGAGCGAACGATTATCAGAGCGGCAGAAACCATTAGACTGAAGTTGGAAGGTGGAGAGAGTTTGTGGGGGAGAGGAGTCCAGTGCAGAGTGATCAGCGCAGATGTGTGTCCAAGAGTGCAGGAGAGGATCTAAGACGAGCTAAGGCACAAACGAGAGAGGAGCCCAGATGATAGCTAGAGCAAGACTTCATACTCCCTAGGTGATATGGTTCTTTACTTTTCAAATATTAACCTTGTCCTTATATTGTATGTCTAATCCCTTTTCTTTCAGCGGTGTGTTACAGTTCCTGTTAGTCACAGAGACCCCGCAGATAACCTTGTCCCTGTTATATGTCTAATCCTTTTCTTTCAGCGGTGTGCAGTCTATTTATAGTTCCTGTTAGTTACAGAGACCCTGCAGATCTGTGTATGAATCCTTTTCTATTGTTATTGTAATAAAGATACCCCAGTTCTTAGTGAACCAGTGTGCATGTGTTGTTCTTACAATAGAGAGCGTTTAAATCAGGTAATAACTCTTGCATACAGTGTGTGTCTATTGTTCTTAAAGCACAGGTAACCTTTCCTTCTAGTCAGGTGTTACAGCCAGAACAGATGCTGCCCCTGATCCGGTAAGTAGCCACTGAATAATTAGGGAGAGAGAGGAGCCCTTGGGCTAGAGGAACATCCAGACACTAAGTAATTCGGGCCATCCCATAATATTATTGTAGTAGCAAACCTTTAGTGAATAGTGAGAGAGACTTCCCAACATAGAGAGAGAGATAGAGCTGAAGGTATTCATAGGAAAGTGATCGTCGTAGTGTAGCGGTGTTAGTGAGAGCACTGATTGTGGTCAGTGTGTATACCCACAAGATTGTGGCTTGAGAGAGCACCGGGGGGATACGATGTGTAATGAGATCGCCTCTAGGGAAAGCGGCGTTAAAGAGAGCATCAGGTCGAAGCCTGATGTGTAGGTCCGCCGGATTGTGGACCGGGCTGTGAGTTAGAGAACACTGGGGAGGACACCAGTGTGTAGGTCCGCCAGATTGTGGACCGGATTGTGAGGAAGAGAGCACTAGGGCTGCAGCCTAGTGTGTAGACACGCCGGATTGCGTGTCGAGTGAGCACTGATGGTGATCAGTGTGTAATGGTAAATAATCAGAACTGCCCCAGGGTAGATTAGTCTGGACCCATGTGGTCGCGAGACTATGAGGTATGAGTGTGGTGTAGGGCATGGACGTCCTTAGTAATCAGTGAGTATTCCTAGTAATCCCTATAGATTTAGTGGTGTTTCTAATGATATGAGCTTGTATATTGCGAGTTCCCCATCCTCAGGTAGGTACCCAGGTGCCTGGATAGATGGGTCCTGGGGAGGGAGGTGGTTACGTTTTGGCCAGGTTGGTGTTGCTCTGGTGAGCTGGTTCTATCTGGTCTGAGAATCTGGTCATTACATCTGGCGTCATGAAAATGTTTACGTTGCCTGTGTGCGCTGTATTGTTTTTGGTTGGCACTTTGCACGAAAATTGGCCTATGGGCTTGAACAGTTGCAGTGTAAGGAGATTGCAGTACATCATGGCATTTGACTTATGCAGGGTGGAAGAAATGCTTTTCATCTTGGTGTTTGCACTGTCAGGCTTGAAGGGTGACATTACATGAGGGAGCCAATTACATCTTAGTATTGATGCAATTATACATATGTGTGTGAAAAATGTTTTTAAATTGCCCATTAAATTGCTTGCTGCTTTTGCTTATGCTGTGCAATGTGAAATGTATTCAATGTATTATGACTTGTGGAGTTCCTTGTAAATAGCTCCTTGTAAATATGGCTTGTGAGGAGCATGTTCTCATTTTGACTTGCTGTGTTCCTTGTGGATTGCGCCTTGTATATATGCCTTTTGAAGAGCATGTCATTTTTTGGACTTGTTGAGTTTCTTGTAAATATGGCTTGTACATAGCACCATGTAAATGTGGCTTGTGAGGAGCATGTTCTCATTTTGACTTGCTGTGTTCCTTGTGAATTGCGTCTTGAATATGTTCCTTGTGAAGAGCATGTCATTTTTTGGACTTGTTGAGTTTCTTGTAAATATGGCTTGTGAATAGCGCCGTGTGAATATGGCTTGTACAGAGCATGCTATTGTTGCGTTAGGCAGGAGAGAGCTGGATCTCTTTCAAATGCTTCGGGAAATTGTTTTGTAGTTGTGCGCGCGTGTTATTTGAAAACGTGGAGTGATAAGTTCTTGAATTTCCCATGTACTGCAGACATTGGGGAATGATTGTGTTTGAGCTGCCAAAGGGTTAATATATTGGATTGAGACGGCAGTATTTATTTTAACATGCTTTTTAACATGCATGGTTATGTGAGCTGACACTAAAAGTCAGTGAGTGTTTAGATGTATGATGGTTTGATTTGACTTTTTCATTGGTTCCTGAGTCTTCCTATGTGCTTTGTCAGCTTGCTGACAGAATGGTAACATCTTGCATGGAGAGAAAAGCAGTGTTCATTTAACATTCTATTTGAAATGCGTCCACGAATTTGTGTGGGTTTGCCTTGGAACACATGATTTAATGTGTCTGACTCTCGGAGGTCGGAAAGTTATAAATCAACCAGTCGGATTGAGATAAGGGTTTTCAGCTGTGGATGGCACACGAATCAGTGTTTTAGAATCAGTGCGTTACCGGTTGTGAAGAACGAAAATATAAAACAGACCCATTATAGAATGTGCTTTTAATTAGTGAAATGCAACCGTGTGCTTTTAAAAAATGTGTTCTAGAAAATATACATTATTATTTTTCCAATGCAAGCTGCCCTTTAGAATGGTGTGTGAAAGTTAACCCACTCAGTTAGAAAAAATGGCTATTTAAACGGAAAATGAATCAGGCCCTTTTTAATAGGTAGAATAGAAAAGCTTGCACACTAAATTATGAATTCTTGGTTATGCAATGCAAAATTACATGTTGCCCTTTGTTTAATTTGATAATATTTCACATGTTATTTTCAAAAAGCAAATTGTAATGTGTTTGCATGCAATGTTGTTCTATTATTTTTCCCTTTCAGCCAGTAGCTGTTTTTATGATAGATTTATTTTAAAATGCTAGCATGTAACTTAGTTACAAAAAATGTGTCTTTATTAATTTGCTTTTTACCACGTTTAAATCTGCTTCAGTTAGTTAGAAAATAATGGTCAGTGCTTCTGCCCTGGGAAAGGCTGTAATGTTTTCAGTTTCAAGGCATCTGATTTGACCTTGACTGATATGAGCCCTGCATCTGTTCGCGCTCTGAATTTTGAAAGGGTGGAGGCCGGGTAACTTCTGAGAGCAGAGAGAGCCAGCTTGTTGTTCTTGGCTATATTACAATTTCTTTCCGCGGAGAAATGTTTATGTAAGGGGGGGTCAAGTCGCTCTTCCTTGCTGTCGGCGAAGACAGCTTCATTGACTTCAGATAAGGGATCCTTGCACATGCAGAATAATTGGCAGACGCTTGGCCCTTGGAGTTAGATAAATACAGTAGACCTAGTGAGCTTCCCTGACTAGAGATTAGAGATGCTTGGACAGAATGGTTGGCAGTAGCCTTGCTCCTGCAATGAGATCAGCATTTGGCAGTGATTCAAAATTACATCGCACGGTAGCCTGGCTCCTGCTTATTATTATTGGAGCGGATTCAAAACTCTAAGCGCGAACATCTTTCTGAAGGGAGGGGCTGTTTCTCAGATGAGTAAGGAGTAGCAAGGCCCCAGCCCTTCTGGCTGTGTATGACAAAATTGGATTTTGCCCAAACAAACTTAAAGAATATGATTTATATAGAATGTTTAAATTTAGAAGAATTATTTTTATAAATTAGGAGGTTTCTTTCGAAAATAAAAAGCACTTGGGGTGCTTTTTAAATGGAAAATGTATTTTTGCTAGATTAATGATACTTGTTTTTCGTTTCAGGTTGTTGGGATGTGGTGTTTGGTGTGTGCGTCTGTCCACCCCCCTCCCACTCCCTTTGTTATTTTAGTCTATTGTTTTTATTTTTTATGTTAGTGTTTTTGGAATATAGAACCAGACCAGACCGGATTGGTGGCGGATGAACGGCAGAAGCTGGTGACTAATGACCAGATCGGAGGAAGTGCTTCCTTGGCACCGGATACAGATGAAGATGGAGGGTGGTGACCTACAATGATGAATCAACAGACTGTCTATACCTCTTCATTACAATTTCGATGATCTGGATTTCCTGAACTTTTTTGACAAAGCCAAAAGTTATATCTTTTAAAAAAATGAACTGAATTTCTGAAAAAAAATATATTCTTGAACCCTAAATTACAGTATTGCACGAGTCATGTGCTATGATCCCTAAAGATGAGATACTGATTTAAAAGAACCCATTTTTATTTGGTTATAATTATGTTTCCAACAGAAGGAGTCTGAAATGTAATTTCTTGGCCTGCGTTCTTGAGCCTTGCATTTTTTCCCATGTTTCTATTTCAGATGGACATTATGCCACTTTTGCAGTTACCATATACAGGCCCCACTTAAAAAAAAAAGAGTCTCACAGTCCTGTTCATGGTTTTGATGTTTATGCAGTGCCACATGAATGAAATAGTTCATACATATTTTGCTTTTAGTATGCTATGCTATTTCATTATTGATACACTTGTTTATCTTTCACCTATTTCATAGTTTCCTTGTTTTCTGCAAAACAGTCTTGCCAATGGCAGTGTTTTAAATGATGGTGCACACATGTGTTCCATGGCGTGATACAGTGAGGAACTAGGTGCAAACTGTTTTATGATTTGTGATCTTTACCTATTGCCTTTGGCATGGTTCAAATATATCTTTTAGACAATGTATACACCACATTTAGATAATTTTCTTTGATTTATTGCTTGATATGCATAGTGCTAGACCAGCTATTTTGTAGGAATGGGGTTATCCTTATTTTCCTGTTATTACACTTTCACTTTGATTCATCAACTCTTAATTAGAACAGTGGGATTAGTTCCAAGGGTGGTCACCCTAAACTTTAAGTTGTCCTGGGAGGTGTGTCTTTTAGTCAGATTATGTCCTACATCTATTAGTAATGTTTGCCCTGACCTTGAGGACCCTTTGTCATGTTTATTTGTCAGATTTCACCAAATTCTTTCTTAAGTTGACCGGAGTAGGTAGGCCTCATTTAGGCCCATTGTTATTTTTATTCCACACACATGGCCCTTCACCAATATATTTCATGAGTTATCGTTAGAAGTTGAGGCACATTTAGTTCTTAAGTTGACCGAAGTAGGTAGGCCCCATTTAGGCCCCTTGCTGTTTTCATTCTACAAACATGTCCCTACATCAATAGATTTTATCAGTTATCACTAGAAGTTGAGGCACATTTAGTTCGAGGGTGCTTTGGTTGGTTTCTGTTGTTATTAGATCAATCTTAGTTACATTTCAGCATTCAGGTCAAGGGTGCTTTGATTTGTTTTCAGATGGTTGTTAGATTTGTATTACCTATATCAAGTTTTAGGTGGAATTTCCTTAAGTTGTCATTTATTTTAGGGAGTTTTTTGGTTTTTGGTTTTGTTGATAGATTATGTTGATGTTTGCTTATTAGTTTGTTGTTGTTTATAGAAGTTCGCAATATAAAGTCTAGGGTGGAATGTCTTGACAGGTTTTTTGGCTCTATTTCGGAGTGATGAAGACTTTAAGCTTGCTCACATCCTTCATCTGTATTCTTACCTTGTGTTGGCCCTTTTAAGCCCTTTTTTCCAGACCTAGAAGAGGATAGCTGCTTTATATGATGATAGATCCCTCATTCATGACTCTAATCCATCTATTGCCTATTGGCTTTGACATAATTATGTGTCCTTTCATTATCCTGCCTATAGTAGAGGGTGGATCCTGTGGTCCTGACTTTATATTACACATTGGTATGGTTTGTGTAGGTACTCTGACAGAGCTAAGGGTTATTTCATCCTTCTCAGGCCTACAAGGCCCAGAACTAGAGAGACTCCATTTTGCTTTCTGTCCCTGCAGAGCTGAGATGCTTGAAGGGGAAAGGTAATATTTTAGTTTTGAGCTGTTGTTCGTCCTAAGCGAACCGGAGAGAACCGGCCAGAGCTGAATCTAATCAAGAAGTGTCCCTGGGCTCAGGTCTATAGACGAAACAAGCAGTTGATCACTGTGGGAGCGTCTAGAGCAAGGATCCTGGTGCATGGACCTGGTGGGAGGAGGCTGATGGCTGGAACTTTCCATGAGGAAACAGCATTCCATATTAGTGAAGTGCAGAGGCGGAGTTAGTTAGTTGAGTTGGAGTTGCAGAAAGAGCTTGAACTGGAGAGAGTTCGAGCGAGAAGGAGTTGAGCTGGAGCTGCAGAGTCAGTTGAGTTGGTGGAGCGGAGAGAGTTGAGTTGGAGGAGCGGAGAGAGTTGAGTAGGAGGAGCGGAGAGAGTTGAGCTGGAGTTGCAGAAGGAGTGGAGAATCAGAAAGAGTTTATGTTGAATTGGAGCAGAGGAGAGGAGTGGAGTTGCAGGAGGAGAAGAGACAGAAGATGCTTGGAACAGAGAGAAGACAGACAGACAGTCAGTGAGCTGGAACTGAAGGAAGCAGTCAGAAGCAGTTACTTATCAGGAGGAGTTGTGAATAGCTGGAGTCTGAAATAATGCCTTTTAGAAGAGACTGAAGTTATATCGTGGATTAATCTGTGGGAGCAGCTGGAGTGAATTGGACATTGGCATGGAGACAATCAGATAGAGTGAAGAAGCTAGTGGAGCGAACGATTATCATAGCGGCAGAAACCATTAGACTGAAGTTGGAAGGTGGAGAGAGTTCGTGGGGGAGAGGAGTCCAGTGCAGAGTGATCAGCGCAGATGTGGGTCCAAGAGTGCAGGAGAGGATCTAAGACGAGCTAAGGCACAGACGAGAGAGGAGCCCAGATGACAGCTAGAGCAAGACTTTATACTCCCTAGGTGATATGGTTCTTTACTTTTCAAATATTAAGCTTGTCCTTATATTGTATGTCTAATCCCTTTTCTTTCAGCGGTGTGTTACAGTTCCTGTTAGTCACAGAGACCCCGCAGATAACCTTGTCCCTGTTATATGTCTAATCCTTTTCTTTCAGCGGTGTGCAGTCTATTTATAGTTCCTGTTAGTTACAGAGACCCGCAGATCTGTGTATGAATCCTTTTCTATTGTTATTGTAATAAAGATACCCCAGTTCTTAGTGAACCAGTGTGCATGTGTTGTTCTTATAATAGAGAGAGTTTAAATCAGGTAATAACTCTTGCATACAGTGTGTGTCTATTGTTCTTAAAGCACAGGTAACCTTTCCTTCTAGTCAGGTGTTACAGCCAGAACAGATGCTGCCCCTGATCCGGTAAGTAGCCACTGAATAATTAGGAAGAGAGAGGAGCCCTTGGGCTAGAGGAACATCCAGACACTAAGTAATTCGGCCATCCCATAATATTTATTGTAGTAGCAAACCTTTAGTGAATAGTGAGAGAGACTTCCCAACATAGAGAGAGAGATAGAGCTGAAGGTATTCATAGGAAAGTGATTGTCGTAGTGTAGCGGCGTTAGTGAGAGCACTGATTGTGGTCAGTGTGTATACCCACAAGATTGTGGCTTGAGAGAGCACCGGGGGGATACGGTGTGTAATAAGATCGCCTCTAGGGAAAGCGGTGTTAAAGAGAGCATCAGGTGGAAGCCTGATGTGTAGCTCCGCCGGATTGTGGACCGGGCTGTGAGTTTGAGAACACTGGGGAGGACACCAGTGTGTAGGTCCGCCAGATTGTGGACCGGATTGTGAGGAAGAGAGCACTAGGGCTGCAGCCTAGTGTGTAGACACGCCGGATTGCATGTCGAGTGAACACTGATGGTGATCAGTGTGTAATGGTAAATAATCAGAACTGCCCCAGGGTAGATTAGTCTGGACCCATGTGGTCGCAAGACTATGAGGTATAAGTGTGGTGTAGGGCATGGACGTCCTTAGTAATCAGTAAGTATTCCTAGTAATCCCTATAGATTTAGTGGTGTTTCTAATGATATGAGCTTGTATATTGCGAGTTCCCCATCCTCAGGTAGGTACCCAGGTGCCTGGATAGATGGGTCCTGAGGAGGGAGGTGGTTACGTTTTGGCCAGGTTGGTGTTGCTCTGGTGAGCTGGTTCTATCTGCTCCGAGAATCTGGTCGTTATAACCTTATACATGTATAACATTTTAGGGAGAAAGCAGATAGACTGGGGTCCTGATTAGCAGGATCCCAGTCAGACTAGTCAAACACAGTGTAACATTAAGAAAAAAGGGTGGTAACTATAAGAAGCAGATCCTACTTCACTAAAAAGTCTCTCCAATGACACTTGGATGTGAGCCCTGTACTGAGGGTATAAGAATCCTTTTAGCCCCTGAAAATAAAAACCCCAACCCAGACATGTTAAAAGTGTGGGTGCCAGATAGTGCAGATTCCTCCAGTGGATGGTAGCTATACTGATCAAATATTCCACCGTAGATCATGCACTTCTCTTTAAGAAAATAGAGAGCTTAAAGGAGCAATTGAGAAAACTGAGTGACTGGGAGAAGATCAAAAAATTTGAGGAGAAATTGCAACAGTGGCTAAGCAAGCATGAACAGAGGATAAAAGAACGCAAAGCAACAAAATTCAGGACAGACAAACTGGGCTAAAAGAAAGGACATATCTATATTTTTTCAAGAAGATTCAACAATATACGGTAACAGAAAATGTCACAAGCAACAAGACCACAAGGAGATACCAGATAAAGAGACATCTCCACCTCCGATCTGAGCTCTGAGGTGGAAATGGATAATGAGGAAGTGAGGCATTCAGCTCCAGTACCCACAGTGGAGGATGAGTTGCGTCTTTTGTGATGGGAGGCAATCTAAACCTCCGACCCCTGGGTGTGGCAGGAATCCATGAGGGGGAGGACGAGAAAGAGGAAAAGGAATACAGAAGATTCAGCAGAAAAAAGAAAGAAACAAACAACAGGGCAGAAGAAGAAACAATGATTGAAGATATTAGTGTGAACATAATCAATCTATCAGATCTGGAGTTGACCAATGAAGAAACTGGAATCTTATCTTCGGAACTTTTCATTTTGTATTTAAACTGAACAGGTTTATGTTCAAACATGAGTAGACTGTTTCAAATGCTTTAGGAAATTAAAACTGCAAGTTTTTTTGCAACAAAAATGTGGTTAAAACTAGTAATTTACAAGATCAAGTAGAAAGTGGTAATCTAGCCATCTCTCATCTCAGTGTATTGCGTGACAGGAACAGTCTATTTAGAGAAGACAAGTTAGAGGCCCAAAATGATTGGCTTTTCCAAAAACAAGAATTGAATGTTTATGAGAGACTAAGTACTCCATTTAGACCAAAATCAGTTTTTTGCCAGTGATGCCTTGAGATTCTATTGATAAGTTTGCTGAAGCCGTAATTAAAGATCTACAGAAATTGCAGAATAGTAGTCAGATAGTCAGACCACCCCGGCAATGTATAAAGAAAACAGGCAAATACAGTATAAACTGCTCATACAGAAAATAGACTAAAGAAAAGATATTGTGGTGAGACAAGCAGATAAGGATGGCAACATTGTGCTTTGGCCTTTGGCCATGTTAATAATGGAGGCCAAGTCACAATTGGGCAATACAATCTCCTATGAGAAAACAGCCAAAAGTGAAGCTTCAAGAATTAAGAATGAGAATTATATTGAACTCTCTAATTGGAGACCATTGGGTCTGATTAAACAAAATTAATTTCACTTTCTCAAAACAGACAAACCTGTTTTACCCATTTTTTAATTGATACCTAAGGTGCATAGAAATCTGAGCAAACCACCAGGCTGACCAATAATTTCAGCTATTTGCAGTCTTTTGGAAAATATTTCTAGATATGTTGCCAATTTTCTTCAGGAGTCAGTTAAAAACATGTCATTGTATGTAAAAGACACTGAGGAATTTCTGAAAAAGATATATGATATCAACTGGGAGGATGACTACATCTAAATGACATTAGATGCAGCTTCATTATACATGGACATCTCCCATGCGGATGGTATAGGAGCAGTAAAGTATTCTTTAAGCTCAAGGCCTTCCACTCTGTATAAGCATACAGAGATGATACTTGAAATGGTCAATTGGTGTCTTAGTAACAATTCTTTTTTATTTGGGTCAGATCTCTTTTGTGAATTGAGAGGGACAGCAATGGGCACCTTCTTCGCCCCCAGGTAAGCACATTTGCATATGGTCTTGTGGGAGGAGCAGGTGGTAGCAACAATATGCACAGAATAACTATCAGAGAACCTTGTGGTCATGCTTTATTTTTTTTTTAATTAAAATTTTTTAAAACCTTTATTTTCAAATAGTGCACACAGCTATTCAGCCTTACATCCCGGAGGCTAGGCAGCAAGTCAGTAGACAATGGGTCAAAAGTGCAAGAAGCAAAGTACCAGCACGTGTCAAGGTTATAATTTTCATTTTTGTTGTATGAAAGAAAGAAAGAACAAGTACGGAAAAGAGGCGCCAGAACTGGCGCTAAGAAAGAAGGCAATTAAACCAGTATGCGGCGGGGCCCGGTCTATAAGTCGGCTAGGCTCAGTAATCACAGTTAGATTCAAAATACAGTGATGATGCATAGAACCATAGGGGGGGGGAAGCACAGGATAGTAGTGAAACTAGAACACCAGTTGGAGTTATAGGCTATGGGGTCAAGCGTTCTTCCAGTGGGGCGGTATCCAGTGGTATGCAGATGTCACCCCTATACTCATTCCAGGCCCCCCACAGCTTCTGCCATTTTTTGGGTTTACCCCTGGATACATACACAGTCTTCTCTCGGAACATACACCAATCCATGTTGGCCTTCCACTGTACCACCTTCGGAGCTGTTGTCGCTCCCCACATCTGTGCAATGTCCTGTTTTGCAACCATATTCCCCAGGGTAACCCATTGGGATTGTGAAGTGTTGTAGTCAGTTAGGCCCCAAATATTCAAGAGGCATCACCGGGCCTCCGCCTGAACTTCCACCCCGGTTACCTCACTCATAATCATGTGGACCCGCCTCCAATAGGAGGCAATCGCACTACATTCCCAAATGATGTGCATGAAAGTGGCCAGCGCGCCACAGTCACGCCGACATCAACCGAATGTCCCATATGTATTAACCTGGGACCAGTAACATAAACTTTATGCAGAATCTTCAATTGTACCAGTCTCAGCCGGGCAGGAATAGCAACCTCCTTGGGGGATGACACCGCACATTGCCAGTCCTCATCATCGATCTCTATCCCATCCCCTACCCATCTGTCTCTCACTCCCAGTAGAAGGTCAGTGCGAGTATTAATCAGTTTTTTATAGGTCAAGGAAATAGCGCTATCCGGCATATGGCCGTCCAGTACTCTATCCTCCAGGGGGGAATATTCAGGGATTTTCTCGCCCTCCGGCATTGCCGACAGGAGTGCATGGCGCAGCTGAGCGTACCGAAAATATTCCGTTCCGCCCAGCTGGAACTCTGTCTGTAGTAGGGCAAAAGATTTTACCTCCCCTCTCACTATCATATCCTCCACCCTAGATATGCCGATCATGTCCCACTTGTCGAATCCCTTAGTGTGCCACAATTTACCCAGGATATCGGAGTCGTAGAGAGGAGTTGCCATTGTAAGCCTATCCTTCCACCCCTGTGACTTTGTAATCGTTCTCCAAATGTGCACGGCTGTTTTCGTTGGTCCAGACATCCGCCTATCAAGAGACCTCGTGTATAGCGCCCTATGGTATTTCCCGTCATCTAGGAGCCACCGATCCATGCCGTAACCCGGACTGTCTGCTGGGCCATAGAGGCCGTGATTGAGGGCTGCCAACTGGGAGGCCCAATAGTATCTTCGAACGTCGGGCAATGCTATACCCCCATCATACCACGGGAGCGTAAGCTGCGTGATAGCTATGCGTGGCCTGCCATCCCAGAGCAGGGCGCATTGCAAGCTCTCGATTTCCCCAAAGTAACTAGCTGGGACCGGATCTTGGGTATTTTGCAGAGCATACAGGAACCTGGGCAGGGACATCATTTTAAATAATGCCGCGCGGCCAAGGAGGGAGAGCGGGAGTTTACGCCAACCCTCTACGTCACGTCGGAGACGAACAAGAGGGGGAAGCAAATTGTTCTCATAGCGTGCCTTGGGGTCAGTTGAGATATAGATCCCCAGGTATTTGAATCCCTGTCTCGCAACCCGTATGCCACAGTCCCTTGGAAGACGAGGTGTACCCCCTCTCAGGACGTACAAGTGCGACTTCGGCCAGTTAATGACCAGGCCAGAGTGCCGGCCAAAAGGTCGAAGCACGTCACATACCACAATAAGTGACTTGCAAGGGAAGGTGAGGTACAGCAGGATATCATCAGCATATAATGACACTCGGTCCTCGAATCCAGGGGACCAGCGAATTCTGTGCATGTCGGGGTGGTGCCGTAGCCACGCGGCCAACGGTTCAAGTGCCAGTGCAAACAGTAGGGGCGACAGGGGGCAACCCTGCCTGGTGCCCCTGTGGAGAGCAAAGGACGCGGATACACGACCATTGACCCTCACGTTGGCAAGCGGGCTGGCGTACAGAAGTTTAACCCACCCTACAAACTCCGGACCGAAGCCGAGCTTCGCCAACACTGCCCACAGGTAGCCCCATTCGAGGGAGTCAAACACCATTGTGGCATCCAACGACGCCAGAACGGCCGGCTCCCTGAGCGTGTGAGCCCTAGCAAGGGCTCCATGGAGTCTCCGAAGATTAAGGGCAGTGTTGCGGTGTGGAATAAAGCCCGACTGGTCCAGGTGCACTAAGTCGCCAATCGCACCAATCAAGCGGTTGGCCAGCAATTTGGCAAGAATCTTAGGCTCAGCGTTCAACAGAGAGATGGGACGATACGATCGGCACAGGTCTCTGGGTTTCCCTTCCTTATGGATGACCACAATGGTGGCCAGCCTCTGGTCGTGGGGAAGCATGCCCATCTCTCGCGCCTCCAGAAACATGTCCCGCAGGGGCGGAGAGACGACATCGGGCTTGATTTTATAAAGTTCCACTGGAATACCATTGGGGCCGGGCGCCTTACCAGATCTAAGGGAGCGAATGGCAATGGCTATCTCGTCTGCAGTGATGTCCCTATCTAAGTTATCACGGTCTGTCTCTGACAGACACGGGAGATCTATCTCCGCCAAAAGCGCACTGGAGTCGGTCTCAGACCGGTCCGAGACCGAGGTGTAAATGGTCTCAAAGTAGTCTGCGAACGTCTCTACTATTGCACTCGGATCGGTGACCAGCAGACCGTCCTCCCCCAACACTTCTGGAACCACCCGACTGGCTTTCTCCTTTTTGTCGAGCCAAGCAATGAGCTTGCCCGCCTTGTCTCCGACATCGTAAATTCGACCCTGTTGCTCTCTACCCATGACTTTGGCAGCGTCGGAGACAACATCACAATATTCTGATTGTTTAAGCGAGAGAACATGGAGCAGCTCAGGCATCGGGCCCAATTCCAATTGGGAGTCCAGCTCCATAATCTCCGCTTCGATGCGCACCGCATCAGCGTCTCTACGTCTCCGAACATCAGCAATAAGGGAGAGCGCCTCACCTCTTAGGACCGTCTTAAACGCCTCCCACAGAGTGACGGCCGATGCAACCGACCCAGTATTCTCGGAGAAATAGAGCTCAATAGCCCTGGACAGGAGTTTGCGCGTTTTCGGGTTTCAGAAATACCACGGATTGACCACGACCGCCCACTCAGTAACCACAATGTCGAAATCGAAAGACACCCAGACCGGGGAATGGTCTGAGATGCCCCTCGCCAGCAAGCGGGCCTCGGAAATTGCCGATGCGTGGGCCGCCAGAGCTAAGACATAGTCTATTCTAGAGAGGCTACCATGCGCCCCGGAGTGAAATGAGTATTGACTCTGGGTGGGATGCATAAGTTGCCAGCAGTCAATCAGTCCCATGGTGTCTAGGAAATCGGGCAACCAGGATTGTGAACTTCGGAGATCTCTAGGCGGATGTCTGTCCAAGGTCCCCGAGCAGACCGAGTTAAAATCGCCACCCACAATATGTAATCCCTCGGGTAGACCCAAGATGGCGCCTCCAAGGTCATGAAAAGTGTTGTTTTGTAGCCCCGGGGGAACGTAAACTGAAAATAAAATGAGAGACCGTCCCTTCCATTTCCCCGAGACAGCAACGTACCGCCCCCTCTCATCAACAACGCTAGAGTTCATCTCAAATGGGAGAGACGTGCAAACCATAATCCCCGCCCCTTGGGATCTTGAGGAGAACCCTGAATGCGCCACCATCTTGAATCCCTTCCTGTTAAGCGCTCGACACGTATTTCCCACCAAGTGTGTCTCCTGCAGCAGAATAACATCAGGCATAATTCTCTTGAACAGTTGTAAAACTACCCCTCTCTTGATGCGATCACCCAAACTGTTAACATTCCAACACAGCACTTTTAATTTCCTACCCCCCATCGTCAAATCGTGGGCCTTCGCCGACCCCAGTAGGCCTCATACATACATTTACAGAAATAGAGCAGTCGTTGCATTGCCTTAAAAGAAGAAAAGAGAAACATAGAAAACAAACAGAACCAACCATCAAACCACCCCCCACCGTGCACCCCTGCATCAGACTAAGAAGCCCCCCCAACCAGCAGTGTTGTTGTCGCCCCATTAGCTAAACTACAAGAAGACCCTAGAGGAGAAAGGAGATCACGTAGGCCCCCCCGCCACCCTCCATAATGGAAAGAAGGATATACACCATAAAGTGCAACAGTATGGCTTTGGTCATTGTCAACAGGGTCACTGACTGACAAAGTTATTAAAATGAGTACTACTCTTGACGCTCGGGGCCTCCCGAGGCGCCCTCCGAATTTTCTTCTCGTTCCTCGTGTCTGTGTGGCAAGGTGTCCAGCCATTCGCTTACCACTTCAGGCATGTCGAAGAATACAGCACGGCCATCATGTTCAATATGTAGTCTAGCAGGGAACATCATCGAGTACTTCATCCCCAAGTCCCTGAGACGCCGCTTCACTCCCGCAAAACTTTGACACTGTCGCTGAACCGCCCTAGTAAAGTCCGGGTAGAAGTTGACATCCGCGTTCTGGAACTTGAGGGGCCCGTGTCGTCTCGAGGCCTGTAGGATCACGTCTCGATCCCTGAAATTGAACAGCCGAGCTATAATGGGCCGTGGCATGGCGCCCGACTTGGGCCGTCCCCCCGGCAGTCTGTGGGCCCGCTCAACTGAAAAGAAACGGCTGAGGCCCGCAGGGTCCAGATGAGTCTGTATCAGTTCTTCAACAAAGAGATCAGTGGCCAAGTCCTCCGCACCCTCCGGTACCCCGATAATTCGGATGTTCTGCCACCTGGCACGTCCCTCAAAATCTTCTAGCCGCCTCAAGAAGAGATCGTTGGCAGACCTCAGGTCCCGGACCTCCGTCTGCAGGTCTAAGACATCAGTCGTGAGGCTCGCGGTTTTGAGGTCTAGCGATTTCACCCTGTCGTTAGTCTTGCCGAGATCGGCTCTGATCAGGTTAAGGTCAATCGCCAGAGTATCAACTTTATGCATTAAGACCTCATGTTGCTTGTGCATCTCCGTTCTGATGCCAGCTATAGCCCGTATAATGTCCCGGAGTGTCGGCTCCGACTCGTCCGGCGATCCTGCCCGAAGGGTGTCTTTTGAACGGGCAGCCGCATTCGGCGAGATCCGTTGTTGGGCATAGCGATCAATCTTGTTTGACTGGGGTTGGATCGTCTTCCTACTGACCCGGTTCGCCGTTCTGTCTGGTTCGCCCTTGCCCGCCATATTGGAGCCGGGAGACTGAACAAAGGGTGGCACACCAAAGCCTCTTCGGGTATGTGAGAAATTGCAGGGCGAAGCCGCCACAGATGTTTGTTCAGCGAAAGGCCACTCGCAACTTCGCGTGCTCCGCAGGGCCGGCGCAGTAGTCACTCACACAGCATATCGATCATGCGTCACAGTGTCGCTGTCGTCGGCCATCACCGAGACAATGGTCCATCACTGGCGCGAGTCTTCAGCACGATGTATCTCCGCCTACGAGCGTCAGATTTTGAATCGGACAGCAGGTCCCGTCTCAACGACCACTCATCAACAAGAATCCACCACCGTTGATCAGGATTTCGATCAGGATTTATGCGGAGGGTCGGAGGGTCTCCGGAGCTCCGAGCTTACGCGGCCATCTTGCTTGCCCACGAAGCTCTTCCCCCCTGGTCATGCTTTATTGATGACTTGTTTATTATCTGGTGGGATCATTATATTTAGCCGAATAATTTGGGAGAAAAATCAACAATAATGCACTTAATTTACATTTTACCTCGCATATTAGTAAATCAGTGGAGTTGTTAGATCTAATTATATATTTAGCAAAGGAGGTTACATACGAAGATTTTTAGGAAGAGCACAGTAGCTACTACAATTTTACATGCCAAGAGTTTTCACTCCAATCGTCTGAAATACAGTATTCCATATGCTGAGAATCTTCGTGTGTGAAGAAATTTCAGTGATGGAATACAATTAGAACATGCTTAGCACAAGCTGAAACTAAGATTCTCAGCATGTGGCTATAGGAATAAAGTTTTAGAATAACCAAAAATCAAGGCAAAACAGAAAGAAAGAGACAAGTTACTTTTTATAGATAGTTTACAGGGTGAGACTAAACAGGAATTACGATTCATTACAGGATACAACAGCCAACATGTTGAAGTGAGGCCAATATTCTAAAAACACTGACACCTGTTGTGCAGTGATCTAATTATTGGCTCAAAGATACACAGGAAAACCCTGATGGCATTTTGAAGGGCGAGGTCAATAAGGGATGATCTTGTAGTGAACATCCGAGAGATGAGAGTGGGTTGCACTTGGCTTATGGGCAGAGGCGGCTTCATTAAATTCCATAGAAGAAAGTCCTGTAAATAGTGGGTAAACATCATGCAATTGCCTATACCACTAACAGATCGATCATAGACGTACTAACAATTGTTGCATTGCAAGAGTGATCATGTGGCATATGTTTTAGGATGCAGCTGCCAGAAATGTGCGTAGGTAGTACTATCTAAAGTGTACACCTGAGAATATTGCAACACATACAAGCAATTGTAAATAAAGATTCAATATACCCAGTGGCTAGGCACTTTGAGGAAGCTCATGCTAGCAAATTGGACAATTAGCAATACTTTGCCGTAGATCAAGCGCCCATTTGAAGCAGAGGAGGTAACAGGGAATAATGTTTGAGGCAGTTGGAGTCAAAACATATTCTGAGGTTCAATACAAAGGTTCTGACAGCCCTTAAAATTGAAGAGGACCTTCATGTTCACTTGTAAATAGAATTCAAAAGAAATGTAGGTTAAGAAATTAGGTCAGTCTCAAGTATGAGTTGAAATGTAGGAAATATTATTTTTTAGTTCTGGGCACAGGGCACTTTAGGATTAAGTAATGGTGAACTCAGTGAGCAGTTTAAGGTAACTGTTGGAAGGCACACTGCACTTTAGGGAACTTGTCCTCTATTGTAATAATATTTAAAAGAATGCACTCTGCACTTTCGAGGATAGGGTATCGACCCTCTATTAATACATTGCAATACACCCTTATTCATTTTTTACTTGCTGATGAAATATATTAGAATGCCACTTTGCACATTGTCCTTTAATTGTGTGGGTTATCTGGCATTTATATTTTAATTATTTTTATAGGTTTACATTCTGATTTAGGCAGAGTAAGAGAATTTAAAAGGGCTACTATTAGAATCAATAGGTGCCATCTTTGTATGTGAAAACACCTTTATAAACCAATGTTGCCCCTTGTTTATAGTAACAATTGTCTAAAGAATGCACTTTGCACGTTTGAGGATAGAGCACTAGCCCCTTACTACAATAAGCCCCTTTTCATTCTTCATTTGCTGATGCAATACATTAGAATGTCACTTTGCACTTTGACAGTGTGGAATATCAGGCATTTGACATTTGCACTTTAAATTTGTGTATATGTTTATATTTTGATTTAGGCAGAGTAAGAAAATGTAAAAGAGCTGTCAGCTCTGTCAATATGTGCAATTTCTATATGTGCAGTACACCTTTGAAAACCAATGCTGTTCACATATTGTAAAAGTCCACTATTGGATTTGCTTTGTAAAGAGTTTGTTCACATTTTTTTCTGTCACACGATTATTATTGTGACAAAGGCAGAAGATAAGTCTATGTCACATTAATATGTTTTATTAAAGATGTTGTACGAATATGATTTCCTATTTTCCATACCAGCGCAATTGTAGGCTATGTTTTATTGATCAGTCGATTTATTTAATGATTCATACATTAACATCATAATGTATTGCTCATGGCAGATGTGAGAAAAAATTGCATTGTCACTTAAAAAATTTCAGAGAGTATGTAAATCACAAAATGCCATTGGGTAAATGTTGTGAAAAAGACCACGGAGACTGTCGAAACTCGTCACCCCAAGCAGCAATAAACTGTTGGAGTGAACCCGATCATTTTGGGACCTGTTTACTGATTCTGAACATGTGTGATGATATATATATATTCAATGAAAAAAGCATAGGTTTCAGGCAGGTTATAGTTAGGAATTATCATTTAAAAAACCTTTGAAATTCACTGAAAAAACCATAGGTTTGAAGCAGGTTATAGTTAGGAGTTATCATTTAAAAAACTTTGAAAATTCAGTGAAAAAACCCTAGGTTTCAGGGATGTTATAGTTAGCTGGACATTTCACTGATACAAAACTAATAAAATTCCTCCGTTATAGTTAGTTCTGCTAACTATAACTTGTGTGCCCGCAATGCACTGCTGATGATGTCACATATTACATCATTCATGACATGGTCAGTGACATCACTGATGGCATCACTGATGACTGATGGTATCTGTGGTGACTCCTGCCTTTGATCTACAGTGCGGTCAGTAGAGTTCACAACTAAATACCAGTAGCGCTTAAGCACTACACACAACATTGAATTCAGTCTCAATTTATTTAAGGCAAAGACCATTGTACTATGTCCTCAGATTTTGTTAAAGTATGAAGAGTAGGAAATTCAGCCTTAATTTATTTAATGCAGAGACAATTCTTCAGAGTTTGTTTAAATAAGTGACAAAAAGCATTCCTCCATGTCTGTGTCAACTACTGCCTTCAATCTACACTGCGGACAGCAGGGTTCACAACTTCAGTTCAGCTTTCCATCCACACTACGGACAGCATTCAAGTTATCCTTTATTTATGTAAGGCAGAGACAATTTTGTTAAATGATGCGCCAAAAACATTCCTCAATATCTGTACTGAGTACTGATTTCAAATGTACACTGCTATCAACATAGTTTACTGCTTGATATCAGTTCATAAGTTCCGTATGCAAAAGTCAATGTATGGAGTACATTACATATAATGAAGTGCAGCCTAAAATCTACACTGCGAACAGCAGGAGTCACAACTTCAATTCAGCTTTCCATCTACACTACGGACAGCATTCAAGTTATCCTTCATTTATGTAAGGCAGAGCCAGTTTTGTTAAAGGATGCCACAAAAAACATTGCTCAATAGCTATACAAACCACTGCTTTCAAATGTACACTGCGATCAACAGAGTTGATACCTGAGGTGCATCAGCACTACATATAACATTAAATTCATTCTCGATTTATTTAAGGCGAAGACAATTGTACTGTGTCCTCAGATTTTGTTAACTGTGACAAAAAAGCATTCATCAATGTTTGTGTCGAGTACTGCCTTCGATCTGCACTGCGGACAGCAGGGTTCAGAAGTTGAATTCAACTTTGCATCTACACTACGAACAGTAGGGAATTCACCCTTGATTTATTCAATGCAGAGACAACTGTACTGTATGTGTTCAGCTTTTGTTAAAATAGGAGACAAAAATCATTGGTCCATATCTGTGCTCAATACTGCCTTCGATCTACAGTGCGGACAGCAGGGTTCACAATTTCAATTCAGCTTTGAATCTACACTACAGACAGCATGAAATTTAGCCTTGATTTATTTAAAGTAGAGATAATTGTACTTTATGTCCTCAGATTTTGTTAAAGGATTTGACAAAAAGAATTTCTTGATGTTTGTGATGACTACTGCTTTCAATCCACATTGTGAGGGCTCACGATTCAGGTGGAATGGTGATTGCAAGTAGGCAGGAGACATTGCACCAGTGCAACCCGCCGGAACCACGAATCATCGCAGGGTGCGCACATGCTGAGTTCTTCAGGTACCACTAACTCACTCCATCACAAGTCATCTCTCCATGGCCTTATTAGGACAGAATTCACTAGGCAGAAAAAATGTATCCCAGTGCAGCTGGCCCGCATCACGCATAATCGCTGGCTGCGTAGACGCTGAGAGACATACCTGCCACTAACTCCTTCCTGACAACTGCCGACCGGTCTATACTGTGAACAGTAGGGCTCACACTTCAAGATTAGTTTAGATGCAAATTGTGTAGGAGACTATAATCGCTTAAGGAAACCAAATGCTCCCAATCTGCAACTACGTCACCAGACATACGTCCCGTTATGAGAAAGTTAGAACGCACTGTGTGAAGTGCAGTTGTTTAATTTGTTATGGGGAGCAATCAGTAGACCTAGTTTGCAGAACAATTGATAATCATCGTTGGTAGGTTTTTTTTTCCCCTCAAAGTACATGCAATCCAGTATTCAACATTCAATGCTTTGAGTGCAACCCGTTCAGACCACGCATCATCGCATGGTGAGCACACGCTAAACACCAGACGTCCCACAAACTCAGTACACCATAAATAATCACCCGAGGCTTTATTAAGGGAAATTCAGTAGTCAAAAAACATTACCCCAAGTGCGGCCTGTCCAGACCATGCATCATTGCAGGTTACGTATGCCCTCAGTCCCAAAGGTACTACTAACTCAGTGCACCATAATTTATCGCCACGTGGCCATATTCATGCAGAATTCAACTGACTCTTCATTCATTATTTGCAGAGTGCAGTACCTAACTAAATAACATTTCTATCAAACTCTAAACAATATCCCTTTAGTAGCCTTTCTTCAAAAACTTCTTTTACATCAGTTCTAGGTTTAGTTGAAAAAAAAAATTCACGCTGCAAGTGCAAAGGCACACTCAATGGCAGTCTACACTGTGGATAGCACAGGTCACAACTTGAACTATAATGTTCCTGAAACATACACATTTCGACAATGTATTCCATACATGTTTCAGCTTTTATTTCAATCGTGATTATGGATTATGCAGTCCAGTAGGCAACACGCTGACTACCAGACGTACCACTAACTCAAGGCACCATAAATAATAGCGACGTGGCATTATTAAGGCAAAATTCAGTAGCCAATAGACATTCTTAGCAATGCAGTCTGCCTGAAACACACATCATCACAGGTTAAACACAAACCGACCCTATCTTAGTGCACCACAACTCATGAACCCTTTACCATAGAATCTTCTGTGTATTATTTCACATGTAGTGCTCCTACCTTTGTACAGCGGAAGTCATAAACCATTTACGATTGAATATCTATGTATGATATCATGATTACTATTCTACTTTTTACCAACAGCAATGTAATAAAATGGAGTCGAGCACACGTGCCCGTTCACACTTCAACTATCTATTTGTGTCTGTGTATTTATTATATTTGTAAAATGCTGCTCCTACGCCCTATCACATTATATTGTGATATAAATAGCGTATAATACCATCTTCCCTCTGACAGTAAGTGTGGGCTATTCCTCCTTTTTCAAAATATTTATTTAGCATATTTATATAGCGCAAAATCAACCGAAAACTATATCAGCAATTTACATGAGCACCGTACTTACAGTACATTTTCAGGCACGCGTAGATTACATCATTACTCTACAATAACAGGATGTGGGCGCAACTCCGAGCCTCGAACACTGATTACCAGCACCAAGTTCAACACTATATCTGAATGACCACATACGTATATATATTATCTGCCTTTCATGTGCCAAAAACTGCAACTTAAAGCTTTCACAGCCCTGTATTACTACAGCTACAACACTCCACTGAATGTACAACAAACATTCATAATCGCAGAAATGCTTCATGTCCACCATGTTTTATGTATGCAACTATGAATGAATACAGAGTCAGTGATACCCTGCACCTTCCATGTTGACCATGTTGTGGAACTTTACAGAAATAATGACACATTTGCGTTTAAGACCCGGGTGACGTCAGCAGCACTACAAGAGGGACACCCGAATCACTTGATTTCTCATATAGCTCACTACGGAACCATGCCCATAGCTTCGGAATCATGGTTCAGAGCCTCGTTCAGCACTGGCATACGTCAGGCCAGCCCACTCCGCTGTTGCTTCCAGGAAAAAACAAAAATGCAACATTGCCAAGATTTCCATTGTACTGATTTCTTAATTCCAGGTATGGTAGTCATAACGGCACACTTACGCTCCCTCATGCCTGGTATAAACGCACACCACACCGAACCAGCACATGCGTCACTACACACGTGACCCTACCAATAAAAATGATGGGCCATATGTACTTTACGCCATTTTAGAGTTGCTCCCATTACAAGCGCTGTGATGGCCTGTCCTAGTGGTTTGGACACCTCATGTAGGCCCAAACCACCGAGTGGGGGGCCCACCACTATTTGCAAGGCCTCTTTGGTCACTGAGTTAGTGGTACCGCAAGGACTGAGCTGGTGAGGAACCTGCGATGAAGATAGGTACAGTAGTATGTCCTTTCCCATACCGATATCAAGACTCAGCACCATATGTCAGACTTCTTGGTGGCAGAGCGGGACTGCATAATGTAGAAGGTGTCCTGTCCACAAAAAGGTGAGCAATGAGGCCTGGGTGCGCATCGGAGGGAGTCGATGGGGTGCAGCAGACTGGATACAAAAAGGCGAACCAGCGATTTAGGCATGCGCAATCCTATATACCGTATCTTATTGCATTTATATCATTTTTTCCAATAGCAGGAACGTTTTTATAATTGGTCAAATGTCCGACGCGCATGATGATCGAAACCACGTGTATCACTTCGCACCACTTGCTTTCATAACCGGATAAAAACATTACTACTATAGTAATTTTAAAAAAATCGTAGCCTATTAAAATGTTGGAACTATACAAATAGTTGTTTTTAAATGCGGGAGGGAAGGTGTATGAAAGGGCGATGTAATTCTACTCCACATTAAGATAGTAACAATTACCAATCATAACATCTTTTTTTTACTATCTTTTAGATGTAGAGCTTCAGGGTGTATTATGTCCCAGCACGTGGTGAAAAACATACCGGTGACAGAAAGCTGAGCTGCGAATATTCTTTTCAGTCACTCTCTCACTTCCTCTCTTCTTTGATAAAGAAATGACACTGCTAACTTCCTCTTCATCCTACAGGTTGTGTTTCACAAATTGGCATCCCCCCCAAACACCTCCAAAGCTCAACATTTGTGCATTCTGCAATGATGCGTGGCCATCGTAACAACATCTGAGAAGGCTGCTTTAACATGTAGTGCACCCTCTTTGAATCATGTCAATGGCACAAGGTGAGCAAAGAAGCTTGTTTCCGAAACACCGACAAGTCATCTGTGGACAGAGAGAGTGGGTAGTGTGCAACAGCCTCACTGCGCAGTAATGTACAATTATCTCCAAGCAGTGAGAATAGATATGTTACAACAGTCTGAGGGGCTGATTTACAAGCTCCTTGCACCACTTTTGTGTCACTTTTAACATGGGAAAAGAGGCACAAGGAGCTTGTAAATCTGCCCCTGAGTGCGCAAGAAAAAGCACTCATCTCCGGACTCTGGGAGTCAATGTGATGCAACAGTCTGGGTACGCAGTATTGAGAACTCACCTCTATGCAGTGTAAGTGCATGGGATATAGCACTTTGGAAGAAAAACATCGCACAGACACCTCCTTACAGTGGAAGTTGATGAAATACAGTATCTTGTCTTTACAAAGACATAAAGTAAAAATATACTTGTGCAATTGTATATCCTCTGCTATTACTAACTATATACTATCTTTCAGATCACTAAACTAGAGGGTGCACTATGAACCGGCACGTGCTTGGACACACAACAGAGGCAAAAAAGTGAGCTACGAAGATTTTCTCCAGTATTAACTGCTCCATCTATACCTTTCTCTCTCTCACAGTTTTATTGTTGTTTGTTCTCTCTTTCTTTCTCTCACTCTCTCTCACATTGTTTCTCTTTCTCTTTTAAAGTTATGGAAGCTGCTTTCCACTCTGCAGATAAAAAAATCAAGGCTGAATGTAATACAGTCTGCAGTGTACAACCAAAGCTGAGTTCAAGTTGTGAACTCTGTTCCCCACAGTTTTTACAGAAGGTAAGCAGAGCGGCCTAGATACACAATACCTCTGATTAAATGTGTTAGAAAGAAAGGGGCTTATTTACTAGCCCCTTGCGCCACTTTTGCGTCACCTTTAACATGAGAAAAGTCACCCCAAATTGGTGCAAGGTTCTTGTAAATAAGCCCCAAAAGAATATTGTCATGCATAATGACTTGCTCTCTCACCTAATCATATCTCATCTCTGAATCATTTTAAAGACCTGTTGGTCCATACTGTCAATCTGACGCAGTAGGCACTCCCGTACAGACACCTCTTGAACGCGGGCCTATAAGAGAGGTGGAATGAATCAGGCACGCCACAGACGTGTAAATTATCAAATACTGCCAAGTATAACCTTAACTTGTATTCTTTGACCTCCTTCAGTCACATCGATCTAATTTTAAACACTTATTTTCATTTTTTTGTGCCGGTTACCTACCCTACTTCTATTGGAGTCCATATCACATTTTGTTTACTATATTGTTTTGTTAAAGTTACGTTTCTAGTTATTTATTATATTGTTGTTTTAATAAAAGTGAATTAAAAAAAGTATATATGTCTTCTTTTTCTGACAACATATCACTATTATTTAGTGTGATAATCATATACTTAGAAAACATTTAAAAATAGAAATTATATTTATAACTAGAAGTATAATACTGAGGCTAACTCTTTACCAGCTCTTTACCAGAATCAATAGCTATGATTAACGGTTCCTATGGAACTCTTTTAAAACTCCAGCACAGTAACTGTTTCGATGAGCAACATTGTGTGGTGAACTTCTAACCTCTGTGTTCACTTAAGTGTTCCATGAGCTGTTACTATGGTAACAGGCACTCAGCAGTTTGGGGGTAGGGTTGAAAGGTACTGACTGTACTGAAACCAGTATATTTACCCTGGATCCTCTACATGACAGAAAGGAAAGCAAAGTAAGACAGAACACTGTGTAGCAGATTTACAAGCCCCTTGCGCCACTTTCACGTCACTTTTTCCATCTTAAAAGTGATGCAATAGTAACGCAATGAATTCGTAAATCTGCCCCTATGTACAGTACGAGCAAAAGAAGTACACAACTCTTTCAATTCTTTATCCATCCCAATTAAACAGTGCTGCTTCACAATTCACTATGCACTTCAATAAATACTTCGTGCCTATTTAAATTGGAGATGGGAATGTCGACATTACAAAACTTAGGGGCATATTTACAAAGATGGCCTTAAAATTGTCGCCGCTTTAACGGCAACATACTACAAAAAAAACAGTGAAAATGGACTTCAAAATCCTTTATTATCTTTTCGGACGATTTTTAAAACATTGCTGTTTGCAATGCAAGAGTGAGAGCCACCCCACTGGGCTATAAAATAAATGGTTGGGGGCTGCAAGGCTTCCTTTGCAAAATTAGAGGTGGGGGGCCTCAACAACCCCCCCAAGCCCCGGGAACCACCACCCCCAGGGCTTTCTGTATTGTGGAAGGGGGCTGCGTGGCCCCCCTCCTGGAGCCCTCGAGGGTCCTAGGGACCACCACCCCCCAGGGCCGGCTCCTGCAGTGTCCCGGGGTGCCTGCTGTTTGCTATGAGAGGGCGGGAGTCTCGCGACTTTCGCCCTCCCATTGCAAACTTGGTTTGGATTTTGAAAGAGAGAGCAGGGAAATCTGTTCTCCCTTTCAAAATCCAAACCAGATTGCTTTTCCACATGTATGTTAGCAGTTCCCCATGTGGAAAAGCAATGCTGGCTCCCAAAGGACGCGGGGAGCCGGCGGGACCATGGGGGCATTGGAGTTCCCCCCACGGTCCCCAACGTTTTTTATAAGCCCCAGGGGATGGGGTCCCAGAGGATAATAGAAATTACTGATAGGGGCTACTTTTTTTACGGTAAAATTAGAAGTCGCGCACCCAGCTCGCCACTCAGTGCGGCCCCCTGGTGTGCACACATTGGATGCACGACTCATAATGTGTAGGGTGTGCGACTCCAGCGCATTTGGTGCACAACTTCTACGCGTATGGGAGCCAGCATTGCTCTTCCGCATGGGGAGCTGCTAACATGCAGCTCCCCATGTGGAAAAGCAATCTGGTTTGGATTTTGAAAGAGAGAACAGATTTTCCTGCTCTCTCTTTCAAAATTCAAACCAAGTTTGCTATGGGAGGGCGGGAGCCGCTAGACTCCCGCCCTCTCATAGCAAACAGTAGTGTCCCGGGGGTAGGCACCCCGGGACACTGCAGGAGCCGGCCCTGGTTGTTTCCGGTCCCCAGGGCCCTCGAGGGCTCCAGGAGGGGGGCCATGCAGCCCTGCTCCCACAATACAGAAAGTCCCGGGGGTGGTGGTCCCCGGGGCTTGGGGTGGTCGTTGAGGCCCCCCACCACTAATTTTGCAGGGGGGGCATAGAGCCCCCCATACATTTTTTAATTTGCCACCGGGATTTGGACCCCCGGGGCTAATTATAAAAGAAGCCCTGTTATATTTATTATTTTTTTATGGCAAAAAAATTAGAATTTTGAGCCCTGGGTGCCTCCTAAACAGGTCTAGAGAATCAGGATTGTTCTACCCCGCCCCTTTATACGTTTTGCACACTTGTTCCACTGACTTCTTCAGCCTCGCTTCTACAGAGGCACAAAATGGCTGCCAAATAGTTCTTGGTTCCGAATTTTGACAACCACTTGACAGCCAATTAGCATTCAGCGAGTGATCGGAAGGGTGCGCTCATGGTGCGCTCAGGAGCGTGGATCCAACGCGGCCATAAATATATAAATGATTTTCACTGTCATTTTCTCAGGAACTAATGAACAGATTGACACCATTTAAGCAAAAGTCACGAGTCTGAACTGAGGACTACCTCTTTGCCAAATTTGGTATAAATCCATTCAGCAGTTCGGGCTGTAGCTACGTCAAAAGGTCCTATGGAAAATTGCATGGGGAAACATGTTTTGGGACCCCCCTTTTTTCTCGGCCCCCGCTACATGAATCATCCTGAAACTTACGGGATAGGAGCGGACCAGAGCTGATAATTAGTTTGGAAAATTTCGCGAGGATTTATCAACCCGCGCTAAAGTTATTCCAAATAGAATGTTTCAGATTTCCTGTGGAAAACAGGTCCTACCTATAACTACCTACTGGCGACCACCAGTAGGTGATATATATATATATATTACCTACTGTTGTGAAATAGGCGGGTTCCCCGCCGAAACACTTCAAGCCTCTTTGTTGTAGAATAAAACAACTCTTCTTTGATAATTGATTCCCACGGTGTCAGCGACTTATTTCAACCAAGAGATTAAGGATTGGACTGTATATATATTGTCGAGTGAACAAGCGCCGGGAGCCGCAAAACGCGTCTCTGACTTTGGGTGAATAAAACATTGTGAAGAAGGAATTTGGGTCCGTGTCCTGCTTTCTGGTCAATGCGCGATTGAGGCGTATGTGCTCGTCTTTCAGGATTCCACGATATATATATATATATATATATATATACCACCAATCCCGTCTTTGAAGAAAAAACGGGTCTGACACATGCTTGAGCTGCATTCAGGTAATTTTATTGCCACCATTCTGCACTGTTGCAAATTTACAAAGTCCTTTCTCCCAGCTCCTGGCAGATGCATTTCAGCGGTTGCTTTCATTAGTGCCGGTTGCATGCTGGAAGGGTGAGTTCTGCCGAGACTTTCACAGGCAGTTTAAATGGCCAGGTGAGTGATCCCATTGGACAACAGATGTTAACACCGAGAGAGGACTGGGAAAATTCCACAAGAAAGTACTTTTCCCCTCTCTGTCTCCAAGGTCCCTCCAGTGCGCTGATCGTGCTTAAAGGATAGTGTGCTTTGGAAATGTGAGCTAGATACAGTGATCTGCTCATGCATACAATTGTGCCCTGACGCAGTCAGCCATCCTAGTGTCCTATTCCTTTTTTATTGCGCAATCCATGGCGGACATCGTCGCCTTCGTGCTGCTCATCAACAGGCAATCTGTTGCTCTTTCCCCAATGCCTACACCTTCATCCAGGCTGGGGGTCGCCGCATTTGTGCAGCCCATGCAGAAAATCCACAAGGTTGCCGGCAATATGTGGAGCTCCAGATCAAGAGGCGTGTCAGTATGTGCAGCCAACCTCCGTCATTAATATGCCACCTATCCCGTCTTTGAAGAAAAAACGGGTCTGACACATGCTTGAGCTGCATTCAGGTAATTTTATTGCCACCATTCAGCACTGTTGCAAATTTACGAAGTCCTTTCTCCCAACTCCTGGCAGACGCGTTTCAGCGGTTGCTTTCATCAGTGCCGGTTGCATGCTGGAAGGGTGAGTTCTGCCAAGACTTTCACAGGCAGTTTAAATGGCCAGGTGAGTGATCCCATTGGACAACAGATGTTACCACAGAGAGATGACTGGGAAAATTCCACAAGAAAGTACTTTTCCCCTCTCTGTATCCAAGGTCCCTCCAGTGCGCTGATCGCGCTTAAAGGATAGTGTGCTTTGGAAACGTGAGCTAGATACAGTGATCTGCTCAAGCATACAATTGTGCCCTGACGCAGTCAGCCATCCCAGCGTTCTATTCCTTTTGTATTGCGCAATCCATGGTGGACATCATCGCCTGCGTGCAGCTCATCAACAGGCAATCTGTTGCTCTTTCCCCAATGCCTACACCTTCATCCAGGCTGGGGGGGTGCCACATTTGTGCAGTCCGTGCACACAATCCACAAGGTTTCCGGCAATATGCGGAGCTCCAAATCAAGAGGCATGTCAGTATGCGGAGCTGACCTCCGTCATTAATATGCCACCAATCCCGTCTTTGAAGAAAAAACGGGTCTGACACATGCTTGAGCTGCATTCAGGAAATTTTATTGCCACCATTCAGCACTGTTGCAAATTTTTGAAGTCCTTTCTTCCAGCTCCTGGCAGACATGTTTCAGCAGTTGCTTTCATCAGTGCCGGTTGCATGCTGGGAGATAATCTACCCATTCGAGGCACTCAGCTGGGAAGTTTAAAGGTAGAGTTTATTCGGCAAACAGCGCAAAACAAACTGACAGATGGATTTCGGCAAATGACGCCTTCTTCAATGTTAGTTACCATAATAAACAAAATTGTATTCATGCATACCGGAAAAAGAAAACGTAATAGTGCATGATAGAAAGTGTAGAGGTCCTATCAAGTGGAGTACAAATGTTTGTATGTGTGTCAGCCTTCTTGGAATGTATAGTTGAATACACAATGCATATTAATTTCACCACCTGCTACGCAATATTGATGTAACGGATTCTCTTATTTCACTTAAACTTAATAAAATTGAAATATATATATCTATTGGTGTGCCGTTCACCATCTGCCACCTCTATTGCTATGCATCATCCTGGGAGCAGCAGATTCTTCTCTGTCCTTTTATCCCCTTTGGATTTTGCATTTGGACGGTCTTGTGGGTGCACTCTTTCCCTCATCAGTTGAATGTTGCTATATAGCTGTCTGCAAAACTGAAGCGATAGACAGACAGACACTTCTAGCAGAAAAGGCTAAAACTGTCATGAAAGCAGGACCAATAAGAATGATAACAGGATTTCACGAAAAATCCGAAAGGGTTACTCAAATTCTCAGAAAGAACTGGCATATAGTGCAAACTGACAGCGCGATGAAAGGAGTGTTACTACTACACCCTCTTATCACCTGGGAACGTAGTACAGATCATTAAGTCCATAGTCATTTCTCCGCCACTACTCCCAGCCCTGATAAAATTTAGGGCTTTTTCCCATGCCTCAGCTGTAAGGCCTGCAAAATCAGCAATAAAATTGCAGAATATGAAGTAGAAAGACAGGGTTCCAAAACATACAGGAAACTAAACAAACTGTTGAATTGCAATTCCGATTTTACTATCTACTGCTTGGTATGTCCTTGTTCTAAAAGATACATTGGCAGTACTATCCATCCTGACAAGAAAAGAATCTTGCAACATATGCTTGCTATTGCTAAGAAAGACCAGACCTATCCAGTTGCACTTAATTTTGAGCGAATGCTCAAAAGCAACCGTGACCTGTTGCTATTCTTTTGTATTGACCAAATCGACAAAAAGGAGAGAGGAGGAGACAGTGAAAGCACTCAGGTGTCAGGAATCCAGATACATTGTAAAGCTATCCTCCAAAACTCCACAAGGCCTCAATAATGATGAAGAGATGTGGGTGCACATAGGTTGGGATGTGAGTATCTCGCTCCCCCACACTGAGAAATTAACTGTGCTTCTCGTTTTCTGAATTTGTGATTTTTCCATATAATTTTGATTCACTATAAATAGTGTGCACAACCTGCCGCATTGAGACTCGATGCTAGAATGAAAAATGCCCATTAGGGCGTAATTATGCACAAAAGACACATATACATGTGATAATATCTACACATTATGTATTGGATATCCCTTTACGCTGTTTTTTACTCTCAACAGGACTAATGTTCGCCTATCATGGGCTTGATTGTTTTTCTTGTATATACTGTGACATAATAAATGGCATCCACGTGCACATTTTATTACTGTTTTACTGTTTTAATTGGGTCTACAAAGACCGTTTCAGAGTTTATGTTCAGTTTACAGCACAATTTGTGTATATATATATATATATATATATATATATATATATATTCACTGAAAAAACCATAGGTTTCACACCAGTTATAGTTAGGAATTAGCATTTAAAAAACCTATTAAATTCACTGAAAAAACCATAGGTTTCACACCAGTTATAGTTAGCTGGAAATTTTACTGACATAAAACCATTGAAATTCCCACGTTATAGTTAGTTGGACTCACTATGACTTGCACGCCTGCTGATGACGTCACATATTACATCACTCATGACATGGTCAGTGACATCACTCATGACATCACTGATGACACCATCCAGTGAAAGTGTGTCTTTCTGAAAAATAAATATGTTTCTTAATGGATGTTTTTAAAAACAAATTGATTGGTTAACTGGCTTATTAAGTGTATCTTAGTGAATACATATATTAGCGAGTAACTTTTAAATATTGGAATATATGTATCAGTGTTTCACTTTGTGTATAAGTGGCTGCATGGGTTGGTGACTGACTCACTGTTTGTATGTGTTTTGAAGACAGCATATGTGCAGGACTGTACGGGTGGATGAGTGTGTATATATGTGTGTTAGTGAGTGAATAACTGTCTCACTAGAGTCTTTATCAGTAACTACATATGTTTTAATCTAGTATATGTGAGTATTGATGTATATAAGTGTGTATATGTGAGAGTGAGAGATTGAAAGAGGTCTTGTATAAATAAGTTTGTGTTTCTATAAGTGATTGTTTAAGAGAGTAAGTATGTGTAGGTTTCCTTAGAAGTAAGGTTGCAGTGTGTGTATAGCTGTATATGCAAATAAATGGATGATCAATAGTTTATTTGCATGTGTGATTATGTGTGTGAGTAACTTTTGGATGACTGTCAGTGTGTAACAGGATGTATAGGTGTTTCACTACATATGATGAGTGAATATATGTATGAGTGACTATATAGAACTGTTGGTGAATGAGTGGATGTGTGTATAGATGGTGGTATTACTGAATTGGTTGTTGAAACTGGTGTGGGTATCTCTATTTTTTTGAAAATTTTAGTTTCAATTTTTGAATATGTGTTTCAAGGGTTACATTACACTGAAAGGAGGTCTGTCACTCTGTCACATTGATGGTGTCATCAGTGATGTCATGAGTGATGTCACTGACCATGTCAAGAGTGATGTAACATGTGACGTCATCAGCAGTGCATTGCAGGTGCGCAAGTTATAGTGAGTCCAACTAACCGTAATGTGGAAATTTCAATGGTTTTATGTCAGTAACATTTCCAGCTAACTATAACTGGTGTGAAACCTATGTTTTTTTCAGTGAATTTAATAGGTTTTTTAAATGCTAATTCCTACCTATAACTGGTGTGAAACCTATGGTTTTTTCAGTGAATTTCATAGGTTTTTTAAAAGCTAATTCCTTTCTATATCGAGTTTCTAACCTACGATTTTTTTGTAAATTTGCTGTTTTGTGTAAGTATTAATTTTTATTTTTTATTTTTTATAATAATATATATATATTTTTTTTATCATTTTGTCCTGGGGAGCTCTGGGTGCGCGCACCGGTAAGCTATCCGGAAAGCGCACCCAGAGCGCTACTTGTGTTCGTGAAAAAAAATATGAATGAAAAGTAAATAATAACGCAAGACATTTAGTACCATACATATAAAAGCAGTTTTTTTGAATAAGGAAATGAAAATGATTTTGCATTTCCGTGAAACTATCAAAACGTCACTTAGGCGCGCCGCATAAGTGCCCTCGGAAGCGCCTTTGTTCGCACCGCGTTAGCGCCCCCGGAAGCGCTTCGGTGCGCGCAGCGTATGCGCGTCAAGTCATGTGACCTTAAAATAACACTTTTCATTGGTTGCTAACAGTTTTTTTTACAAAGAATGAAATCCCCACCCATTTCCTTCACTTCTTCTTTCACTTTTGTGACTGAAAGACCTGCCTTTTTGCTATCGGTTCTTTGTTGGATATCTTGGATTATAATGGCTGCCAGACCATCCAGCAGTGAAGATGACTCCATTTAATTCCTTGATGAAGAGCCTCCTCAGCCGAAGGTGAAAGAACATTTCATCTGGAAGTTTTTTTCCATACCTGATGACCAGAAGAAAGTAAATGCTTCAAAAGTTGAGTGCAGGATCTGTCACACAGTCCTGTCACGGGGTGACCCCACTAAAAAATATTATTTTGGGAACTCCACAATGATTCACCATGTGGAGAGGAGGCACCCCTAGAATTTTTCCCTGGAAAGTGTCAGGGCTCTGGCACAAGAGGCTCCCAGTGATGGGGCCTCTACATCAACCGGAGGACCAACAACATCAGTGAGGGAGAGATCACAAGAGCTGGTTCTGAACATTCTGCCTGCATTTAACAAAGGCGTCCTTAAATGCAGATACTGTGATCAGCTACTTTGCTTTGGGGAGCAAAGTGTTCTGCTCATGGTTCGATCATTGGAGAACCCTCGCTGCCGTTCCCAGCCCTAATTTTTAAAATTGTTTTTTGCTCCTGTTGAGCAGTTTCCATTCCCTGTTTTTGTTTTTGTTCTAAAAAAAGAAAAAAGAAGAAAAAAAAAAGTTCTTTTCAGGTCTACCTCCATTATTTATTATTTATTATTTATGAAGCTTGTAGAGCGCACGGCTACCCCCGACGGGGGTGTCCCGGCGCTAAAACTGTAAGCAGGAAAAGGAGATCTACCTATGCAGATGAGAATAGCCATGTCTTAAGACGGCTACGAAAAAGTGCTTCAGAGGGAGCAAATCTGAGGTCTAAAGGTAAGCTGTTCCAAAGTTTGGCAGCGAGGACTGCAAAGGCTCTGCCACCCATTCTGGAGCGGCGGAACCGCGGGACAATAATGAGGCGTAGGTTGTTGGATCGTAAGGATCTGACTGAGTAAGATAGTACTAGTCTCTTTCTTAAGTATTCCGGTCCTGTTCCGTTCAGAGCCCGAAAAGCAAGAGTTAGCATTTTGAACTTGATGCGACTGGCTATTGGGAGCCAGTGAAGCTCTTTGCGATAAGCTGAAACCGGATGCCGGAAGGGGATGTTGCCAATCAGCCTCGCCGCCGCATTCTTAACTATTTGTAGGCGTTCAATTTGGTACAGGGGGGCCCCTGCGTAGAGGCTGTTGGCATAATCCAAATGGGAGGTAATTAAGGCCTGCGTGACCGTTCTGCGAGCATCCACAGGCAGAAATGGAAATATCTTTCTCATCATCCGTAGTTTTCCAAAACAGGCTGCAGTAACCTTGTTGATCTGAGGGCCGCAGGAAAGAGCGTCGTCAAATTGGAACCCCAGGTTGCGAGCAGTGTGAACCGGGATGTGGGGGGGATTGAGTACCGTCGGCCACCACAAGGTGGAGGGTATAGTCATTTTTTGATTAAAAAACAAGACCTCCGTCTTGTCGGTGTTGAGTCGGAGATGGTTAGAAGCCATCCAAGAGCAGATTTCGCCCAGACAGTGACGAAAGCTGGCGAGGCTGAAGTCAGAGTGATCTCTAAAGGAAAACATCAGCTGTGTGTCATCAGCATAAGAGATCACTCTGACCCCACATGATTCAACTACCTTGGCCAAAGGGGCCAGATAAACATTGAAAAATAATGGACTCAAAGCCGAACCCTGCGGGACTCCACAGACAAATGGTTTGCACTCAGATTTGAACGGTCTAAGGAGGACCCTCTGCGTTTGTCCTTGGAGAAAGGAGCTAATCCACGACAGGGCGGAGCCACCCAGTCCAATCTGCTCCAATCGATCTAAAAGTCTCTTGTGGGACACCGTATCGAAAGCTCATCGAATATAGCTCATCAAAGAGCTATATTCTTAAAAAAATGAAAAAGAGTAAGTGAAGTGGAGTTCATTGATAAAGGAAAGGAAAATGAGTAAGAAAGAGCAGAAAGGTATGAGAGGAGAAAGGAAGTGAAGTAGGGGGACTGAAAGAAGGTGAGTGTTGGGAAGGAAAATAAGGAGAAGGAGAGTGAACATGGGGAATGTAGATATTCAAAGAAAATGTAGAAAAGGAACAGGGGTGTGGAAGGGTAAGAAAAGATGCATTGCTGGAGTTGCATCATGTTTGTGACGCACTCCAGCAATGCATCACTTTTGCGCTTACAGATACATCTGAAATTCTGACGTCTCTGTAAGTACTTGCGACACAATACGTCATATATTTAATATGGCACATGAGTAGAACTCTGAAGGCCTCATTTAAGGGGCCATGCGTCACTTTTACGCCACCGGTACGTCACTTTTTGTGACGCACCAGTGCTGTTATAAATGCACCTTATTTAGTCATATTTACAAAGTGACGCATCTAGGTAGATGCGTCACTTTGTAAACCCCTGCGCCACTTTATACCTACGTCAGGTGTAATGTATGCAAAAGCGATGTATTGACGCAAGAAAGGGTCGTAGAGGTGACGCAGTGAAATCTATGAGACATCTCTGCGTCACTTTTATGACGCTGTTGCGTCCAAATCTTGCGCCTGTTTCACATCAGGCGTAAGACTGATGCAGGCCCTTTCACATGGGCCTGGCCCCATGTGAAAGGATGCATTGCTGGAATTGCATCATTTTTGTAACGCACTCCAGCAATGCATCACTTTTGCACTTACAGATACATCTGAAATACTGACGTATCTGTAAATACTTGCGACATAATGCGTCATATATTTAATATGACGCATGAGTAGAAGACTGAAGGCCTCATTTATGAGGCCATGCCATGTGTCACTTTTACGCCACCGGTATGTCATTTTTTGTGATGCACCAGTGCTGTAAAAAATGCACCTTATTGATTCATATTTACAAAGTGAAGCATCTAGGTAGATGTGTCACTTTGTAAACCCATGTGCCACATTATACCTACGTCAGGTGTAATGTATGCAAAAGGGACGTATTGACGCAAGAAAGGGTCGTAGAGGTGACGCAGTGAAATCTATGAGATATCACTGCATCACTTTTTATGACGCTGTTGCATCCAAATCTTGCGCCTGTTTCACAGCAGGCGTAAAACTGATGCAGGCCCTTTCACATGGGCCTGGCCCCATGTGAAAGGATGCATTGCTGGAGTTGCATCATTTTTGTGACACACTCCAGCAATGCATCACTTTTGCGCTCACAAATACGTCTGAAATACTGACGCAACTGTAAGTACTTGCGACATAATACGTCATATATTTAATATGACGCATGAGTAGAAGACTGAAGGCCTCATTTCTAAGGCCATGCGTCACTTTTATGTCACCGGTACGTCACTTTTTGTGACGCACCAGTGCTGTTAAAAATGCACCCTATTGAGTCATATTTACAAAGTGACGCATCTAGGTAGATGCGTCACTTTGTACTTTTACGCCACCGGTACGTCACTTTTTGTGACGCATCAGCAGCGTAAAACATGCACCTTATTAAGTTATATTTACAAAGTGACGCATCTAGGTAGATGCGTCACTTTGTAAACCCCTGCGCCACATTATACCTACGTCAGGTGTAATGTATGCAAAAAGGGCGTATTGACGCAACAAAGGGTCGTAGAGGTGACGCAGTGAATAAACTGGGTTTTCCCCATGCTACGCTCCCCGGTCCGCTCCCCCGCGAAAATCGAATTTTTTAATTTTTTTTTTTTCTCCCTCGGAGCGCTTTTATAGCCCCCACATCAAACCTAGGGGGTCCGGGGGGGTCTACTCTGCCCCCTTATGGTCATTTCCCCCTTTGTTTTTGCCACCTCTTGTGTCTCGATCTTACCGAGACACAAGATGGCGGCCGCTCCGGACTGTTTTGAATGTTTACAGACACCCGAGAGCAAATCAGCTTTCCGCGCACAAGTTGCGTAGCGCGCCCGGTGCGCTCCCCGGTGCGCGTACCGGGGCGCGGCCATAGATATATATATTTTTCTTAACCTAAATTACTCAAAAACCACTGGAGCACATATCTTGAGACATAGCAAAGGCACATCGGGCTGCCAGTCCCTACAATTTTGCCAAGTTTGGTGGAAATCCATTCAGCCGTTCGGGCTAAAAGTGAGGTTGACCGCCCTATGGAAATTAACATGGGGAAAACACGTTTTTGGACCCCCCTTTTATCTCGGCCCCCGCTTGACGAATCCCCCCCAAACTTTCAGGGAAGGACCGGAGCGCTGCGAGGCAAATTTAACGACATTTTTAGGCAGATTCCTCAACCGGCAATAAAGTTCTCCCCAATAGAATGTTGAGATTTTGGATTGAAAATAATCCTAACTATAACTACCTACTGGCGATTGCCAGTAGGTAATATATATATATATATATATATATATATATATATATATATATATATATACCGCCAGTAGGTTATGTATTACCTACTGGCGGTCGCCAGTAGGTATATATAGTTAGGATTTTTTCTCTATGGCACTTTTGAAAATTCTATGTCTAATAACTTTGGCGTTTGTGGACGAGAAAAAAGGGGGGTCCCAAAACGCGTTTTTCTCATTAATTTTTCCATAGGGCCTTTGGCCTCACTTTTAGCTCGAACGGCTGAATGGATTTGCACGAAACTTGGCAAAATTGTAGGGACTGTTAGCCCAATGTGCCTTTGCTGGGTCTTAATATATGTGCTCCAGTGGATTTCGAGAAATTAACTTTTAAAAAAACAGATATACCTGTGACAGCGTCCTGGATAGTGCTCCAGATCGCGTACTTTTCGCGTAACTGAGCTTTGCGAAGCGAAGCTGATTGGCTCTCCGGTGTCTGTCAACATTCTAAACAGTCCGGTGCGGCCGCCATCTTGTCTCTCGGTAGGATCGAGAGACAAGAGGAGGAGAAAAACGAAGGGGGAATTTAATGAAAGGGGGCAAGGTAGACTCCTCTTGACCCCCTAGGAATGATGTTGGGGGTTATTAAAGGGTCTCGTGGGGCAAATAAAAAAAATTGATTTTTCGCGGTAGAAGCGCTTCTCGGTTCGCGAACCGGGTCGCAAACTGGTAGCGAAACGTGAATTCGCCATTTTGTGATTCGATTTAATTAAATTACTAGATGGTGGAAAAGCAATGTGAGTATTGGGTATAAGGGGGTATGGGAGACTTATCCTGACCCCCTATGTTTTCTGAGGGTGGTTGAGGAGGCTCATATATGTTGATACTTGTCTTCCAGCGGTTGCGCGTGAGCGTTTTTTTTTTTTCCGCTTGACTTCTGTTAACGTTCGATTCGAAGGAAATTAGGAAGTGTTGATCGCCATTTTGACACTGAGAGTAAATATATTGTTAGAAATAATTGTTATAATTGTTATAAATTAATCCATATTGATAAACATTGTCTGCGCCATTTTGCCTTTTTTCCAATGCCACACTTTTGTCGTGCATGGCAGCCATTTTAGATGCCTTGACCAGACCCACTCTCTGCACGCCGCCGATCCTCAGCATGGCTCCTCACCCTCGCAAGCATCTCCCCCACGCACTGGTCACCCCCGCTCTCTCTCTCATGCATGGGCCATAAACTTCCCCCTATCTGCGCTGCTCTTCCCTGAGTATCACACCCTGCGCCCGCCCGACACCTCCCTTTCACCCTATTCACTACCGCACCCTCTGACACTCCTCTTCCTCTGTGTCTGATTGTCCAGGCCGGTCCCAGGCTATCACATAGCCCTGCGGATGTAGTTTATGGCCCCAACTGTAAATAATCACCCCTGTTCAAAGGAGTTACAGTAGATCAAGGCCCCCACCTCATGAGATCCGTCACACCAGACGCGTTCCTACTATCTGATAATGATCCTGTATTGTGATTGGGGAGGGGATTCTCACTGTAAGGGTGTGTGGGACTGAGCCTGAAGCGGAAGATTCCAGGGATGCCTTTTTGTACATTAAAGTCTTCACAATTATGTGTCACATTAAAAATATATAGCACTTCAACAAAGTTGTTGGATTATAACACTTTAATAACTTATAAATATATACAACGCTCCAACAAAGTAAACACGTTAAAAAAAACTTTTTAAACAACTATTTACATGACATTGCTTTAACCAGGATAGACAAAGAAATGACCCAGTGATGTAAAAGTTTCTGAAAGAAATGCTAAGAACATCCCATGTGAAAGTGAATTTTATCTGGCAATTTTTTTCTTTTCCTTCTCATGAAAAGAAAGTTAATGCCAGGTTCGTTACCTGCCTCATCTGCAAAAAAAAAACTCTCGATAGGGACCGAAAAAAAATATAGCTATGGTATTCATACCATGCATTGGCACATGGAGAGGTGGCACCCTCTTAATTATTCTAAAGCACAACTTCGAGATTTGGTGGATAATCCCCGACCGGCAAAAACATCCACCAATGACTTAGCAATAAGTGAGTCAGAGGCAAGGGAAACGGTCCCAAATCTGCAAAAGAACTTTAGGCAGATGAGATTGACTTGTGTAGCATGTGGAAAATTAATTTCATGCAGAGAGATGAGTATTACTTTAATAAATAGATCATATGAAAATCATCAATGTCCAAAACGTCCTAGAAAGTAATTTTTGTCAGTTTTGAGGAAGAGAGATAACCTACAGTGGTACGGGGTCGTTTTCGTTCGTACTAGGGGGGCCAGGTGACATTCGTTCGGGGTGGCTTAGGGGCATTTAAAACAACTTCCCTGATACAGGTAGCATATAAAGTAGAGGCTAAATACCAGGATCTTTATCGATTGCTTTATGCTGTACAAAAATGAAAAACACACAACAAACCTGGACCATTCATATTTTCAATGTTTCTGCCACGGAGCAGGCTGGAACTGTAAATGGGGGGGTATTTATTTGTGGAAAACATAACAGAGAGTCAGTGGTCGTTGATTTCATAGTAAAAAGTGCGACAAGTGCAACAAAATCATATCAAAAATTCATTGGGAGCAAGTACCAAAAGTGTTGACAATTCGAACCTTCAATAATAAATACAGTAATCAATGATGCATTAGAACTTAATATCAATTCATTGTTCGAACGTGTAATCAGTACCCGTCCCATGTCAATTCATTGTTCGAACGTATAATCAATACCCATCCTGGATCAATTCATTGTCCGAACATATAATCAGTTTTATTCCATATCAATTCATGTGCTAAAAACTGCATACATATCTCATGATATCAAGGCTGAGTAATCGGGGCACAACAAGGAGTTGAGAGTTTCATTTGTACCGGCGCCATTTTGGGTGAGGTCAGGAAGGTCCAAGTATAGTCAAAATGTCTCCACCAACTAGTGGTTGGACCGGGACCTCTTTCGGCAGTCCAAAAGTTTTCGTTGAAGGGTAGCAGAGGGGACTGCCGACATGAACCATCAGTCAAAGTGGGGTGGGAGGCAACAATCTCTCCTACCGGGTCATACTGGTGTCCCACCGGAACTGATCAAGTTGGTAGTCTTGCAGGATTTTGGTCATTTGAAGACTGAGGCCGGCGCCGGCATGAGCGCGCCGACGTCCCGCGGCTACGTCGTGGTCGTTCCGTGGGTGATCATGGCAGTCATTTCTCATCGGGGGTCGGGGGCCCCCGTGGCTCTTATAGAATCTTCAAAGTTGAGGAGAACGTTTCTGGACGCAGGAAACTAAAAGCGTCGTTGCACCGCAACAGTGGACGTTCTCCCGCTGGGTGAGCGGAGCATCATTGCCTCGCAATAGTGGACGAGACCTTTTGTCGGGTGAGTGCAGCGCCGCTGCATCGCAAGAGTGGAGGAACCCTTTTGTTGGGTGAGTGGAGCGTTGGGGGTGCAGCTGAGGGGCCCCCAACTGTGGGGGTGGGAGAGGCTCGTTTGCGCCACCTCTCCCTCCCAGCGCACCCCACGCCGACACCTGGCGCTAATATCCGTGATGTCCGGATCAGGCGATAAGAGGGGGGGGTCGGAGGCAGAGGCAAGACATCCCCCCCGTGGCCTGCAGGGCGCCGCTTCAGGCCCGAACGGGGAGCTCATATCAAGCACACGTGGGAAGCGGGTCAGCGAGCCAGTCTAGAAGAACACCCTCCGGCCTTGTTGACTGAAACTTCATGGACTCACGCCAGGAATTCAAGGCAGCGAGCACGTCGCCAAGTGTAGGAAAACCTTTACAGTATTCAGCAAACGTGCCGACACCTGGCGTTGATATTCGTGATGTCCGGACCAGGTGATAAGAGGGGGGGGTCGGAGGCAGAGGCAAGACATCCCCCCCCGTGGCCTGCAAGGCGGCAGAAGAAGGGAATCGGGAGACCAGTACATTTTGGGCCATCCACCCCACGGCTGATGGCTGTTAGCCGGGCCCCGCCCTGCACGTGTCGAGGCCTCATCTTCCGGATGGGCGTAACCGTGGCCCTGTTGCACTTCGGGAGTTTCCGGAATGGGGGTAGGTATCTGCTGATTTGTATCTATTTCATGTTACCGTTAATGGGCGTGGCGGGCGGTGGGACAGACATGCTTGGAGCAGTGGGGGGGTGGTGGAGCCTAGCTACCTCGTGGCTGCCGTAACGTCAAGCTTGGCTTTTTTCACCACTTCCATGTTTCTTATTTCTAGCGAAGTCAAAAACTTATCAGTGGCCTACTGATTTTGTTCGATTTCTTTCCCTTCCTTTTCAAGTGTGTTTCATGTAAAAGTTTCTGTTTATTAGGATACAATGATTACTTCGTATTTTACATATGTCTTCTTTATTAGGGGTACTCTCCGGTTGAGCCAGATGATGTACCTCAAATAAAAGGTCCGGGTGGAACTAGTTTCTCAATCAGTGGGGAGTAGATCAGCATGACAGATTACAACGGGGGACAAAGGTCCGCATTACCCACCCTTCACTACTTGCAAAGACTAGACAGAATATTTCTATTCCACGTTATTTGTAAACAGAGAATACCTCGAAAGAACTATTCCTTGAACAATAAATGTCCAGCCAATCAATCAATCAGTGGGGAGAAAAACAGGCATGACGGATTACAACGGGGGACACAAGTCCGCATTACCTATCCTTCGCTATCTGCAAAGAGAGACAGAATATTCCTATTCTTCTCTGTTTGTAGACAGGGTCCGATTATTGCTCTTTGAGATATTCCCTGTGACAGGGAATATCTCAAAGAGCAATAATCGATAAAAAATTAGTAGGATTATAACACTTTAATAACTTATAAATATATACATCGCAACAAAAACAGTAAATACCTTAAAACATTTTTTATTAAAACAGAAGCAAAAATGACAACTAACATTAGTGATATCCTGGGCGGGTGATGGAACTGGGATTGTTAATGGAAAAAGATCTACAGAGAAAGGTATTGGTGAATTATACTTCTCCGGAAATTTAAAACTCACAAATGTTTTATTTGTGTAATCGTTTCAGGTCAAACGGATTGTGGGACAATGTTCAGAATGGAAGAGTCACCAAAAGGCAAAAAGTTCCGCTTGACCCCGGGAGCCGGCCGCCTATGTCGGGTGCGATCTCAGGCTACACCAGGGCAACAAGACTTGGGGAGGGGGTCGGAGCCAAGCGTCTTCTCCGATTCCGCGCCATCACACCGCCCCTCGGGGGCCTCCGTCAAGCGGTTTAGGGAGGTACCGTATCACATTGTTTTCAAATGCAGTCAGGTCCACAAACGGCCCCCACTTACTTTGAGAATAGTGAAGCTGCAGCAGGTGCAAAAAAGGTTTAGACAGTGTCACAAGCGCTGCTCAGAACTCTGAACTATGGCACCCAACATCCAGGACTTATGCCATTTGTGCAAGGCAGTGACATCGAAGCAACTCAGGGACCAAAACCATGAACGAACACTCATGTATGAAAATCTTACTATTGATGCTTGACTGAGGCTAAGGAGATCAGAGTGCATGTGTCTCATGCTCGATCGATTGAGATAGCCGGATCGGGCAACAAATAGTATAAAATAGTTATGTAAATAGTTATTTAATAAAATGTTTTACCCTGTTACTTTGCTGGTGTGTTGTATATATTTATAATATTTGCATAGGGTTTGTCGTTATTTTGGGTGGGGTGGGTGGCGGAGCCGAGCTGTCTTGCAGCCATCATCGTGTGGAGCTCAGTTCATCTCACTAGTTTCGTATTTCTCATGAAGGGTTGTTCCTAATGTTTCTATTTTAGCGAGGTCAAAAAGAGATCCCATTAGTGGCCTACTGATTTTGCTCGATTATTTTTTTTTTTACACGATTTTTCACTATCTGCAAAGACTAAACAGAGTATTGCGACTCTGTGCTTGTTTGTAAATAGAGAATGAACCAAAGAGAATCAATTCTAAAATAGTAAATGCTTGGATAACAATCAATCAAATGGAGAGACAAGCAGGCACGACGGATTACAATGGGGGCAAAGGCCTGCGTTAACTACCCTTCACTATCTGCAAAGAGAGAGTACTACTAAGAAAAAAGAGGGGGGGCAGCGTTCAAAGCACATCAGCGTGCATAAACACGAAAATGTTTTTACCTATCACGTACTTGACATTTGACAACTTTTGATATTTGCTATTAAAAAAACATTGAAATTCACTGAAAAACCATAGGTTTTAGGCCATATATAGTTAGGGATTAGCATTTACAAAACCTTATTTTACTCACACAAAACCATAGAAATTCGCATATATAGTTAGTTGCAATAACTATATATCGCGCACCCGCAATCCACTGCTGATGATGTCACATATTACATCATTCATGACATGGTCAGTGACATCACTGATGACATCACTGATGACATCTCAAATGACATCACTGATGACATCTCAAATGACATCACTGATGACATCACTTATGACATCTCAAATGACATCACTGATGTCATCACTGATGACATCTCAAATGACATCACTTATGACATCTCAAATGACATCACTGATGACATCTCAAATGACATCACTGATGATATCACTGATGACATCTCAAATGACATCACTGAAGACATCACTGATGACATCTCATTTGACATTACTGATCACATCACTGATGACATCATTCATGTGATAATATGATGAACCTCTTCAGACTCTAATATAACGTTACATACAATAAGTGTAAACAGACACTCAAAGACTGTCACTCATCCATGGAGTTACTCACACACCTAGTCAGTCATGCAAAGAATCAATCACACCTCCATTTCCTCAACTTTACAGTTATACACACCTTACTTATTCAAACATATACTAACACATATTTACTCTCTTATACAATCCCTGATACAAGTTCACAATGATCCATACAGCCACTCACACATTCACTGGCTCTTATGCACAGTTATTTATATATGTCAACTCTCACATGTACTGTGTTTTACATATGTACTTACTTTGACATGTAGCACTGAGATATCCATTCACTCACCAATACACTCATGCACACAGTCAACCGCCCATACAGCTGTTTCCACATGCCCTTTTGAACCCATACATCTAGTGAATCAACTGCTCACACATCTATGCACAGAGTCACACACCTCCCAGCCACCCACACACACACACTCAGTCTCCCATACAAATACTTGGGCAACCAATCAATAACCCATATAGTTACTCATATAGCTACTGATCAACACATGCAGCAGTTTACAGAACAACAGACATAATGATGCACAAATTAAGACAGTTTAGTCACTAACCCATGCACTCAGTGAGACACATTTAATCACTCACTCATACAGTCAGTCATGCACCTACTAAATCCTTCATCCAGACACTTATACATCCACTCATTCTTCAATATGTAAGACATATTTTAACTTTACAGAAACATACAGTCACTGGATGATGTCATCAGTGATGTCATCAGTGATGTCACTGACCATGTCATGAATGTGTGACATCATCAGCAGTGGATTGCGGGTGCGCGATATATAGTTATTGCAACTAACTATATATGCAAATTTCTATGGTTTTGTGTGAGTAAAATAAGGTTTTGTAAATGCTAATCCCTAACTATATATGGCCTAAAACCTATGGTTTTTTCAGTGAATATATATATATATATATATATATATATATCTGCAAATACCTCGCAGCAGCGCTCCTTGCAAAGAGACTCGAGGCAAGGACCAACTTTCCTTCAGCATTCTTTATTTAGCCATTAGGTAGTGGGTCATGACGCGTTTCGGCCGTCCCAGCGGCCTTGGTCACATGGCGATACAGATTGCTTTTTGCCCATTTAAAGTGATAACGTGCAGTCACATGTCAAAAAATGATGGACATAGAAAAAATACTATATGTTTAAATACATTTTGCATATACTTTCTCCTGATACCAATACAAAAGTGAAAATAACTGTATGAATACATAAATAAGTCACAATTTGCATAATGTATCAAAAGGTAGAATTTTTTTTTATACATATACTACTTCAATTCATTGTGCGAAGAGTACTAACAATTTGATAAAAATTGATTATAACTGCATAAATGCCTATAACTCTTCTAGATGGTGTTGAGAAAGAAGTATACCATATAGTCCATCAAAATCTATTAGAAATTATTGTGCGAAAAATAGTGCTCACCCTTGTGTATTAAAGTATAATACCAAATTATACTATTGTTCACTGCTATTAAATGATAGTAGTGAAAGAAAAAGATCCAAAAAAAGGAAAATTAATTTTATCTATATGGATCTCTTTTTTAAAAAAAAGGAAAACATGAAGAAATGAATTCAAGACGTCAATTGTGCCAGCCAGATAAGGCTAAAAAGGAGAAATTGTGGAGCCTTAACTTACTTCTGGTTCCATTATATCATTCCTATCTTTAGCTATGTTATTGCACTTATATTTAAAGTGACCTAGTGTCAATTGGAAAAATTTAATATAATTTTTTCCTCTAAAGTGACATCGTGCAGTCAAAAGTGCAAATACAGTTAAAGTGGCTGGTGCTGGAGGTTATACAGTACTGAGATAGAGGGGAAGGGAAGTCTAAACCCTATTAAAACAGAGCTTTGCTTCCATTTTCAAGACAAGATACTTACATACATCATCAATATTGCACATATAGAAAAAATCATCACACCATAAAAACAGTCTAAAAAAGAGGGAATCGGTAACATGACTAAAATCAGCTGTCACATCAAAAATCAGGATAAAAAACATATTACCCTAATATCTAAAACGACGGCTAAAATCAATCAATTCATATATTTACACACACCAAAATTATGTACACTCAATATATAAATTATACATAATATATTGCAATATAAACATGAATATGTAAAAAAAGTGCATGGTGCGGACCAACTCCTCTTGTAATTTAGACTATGGTCATGTCATGGTGTTAACTATATGGCTACAGGTGACATTATCCTAAAGTGGTCATAGATATGTGTGGAGGTCCTCCGTGGTGTTAAGACCTCCCGGCCACTTTGAGTTAAACTCCAAAATATATTTGGTTTCCAGCCTCTGCATACATGCCTCCCTGTCGCCTCCTCTTCTGGTAAGTGCTACAGACTCGATGGCAAAATATTTGAGACACTGAGGCTTACTGTTGTGACACGCCTCAAAGTGTCTGGCCACTGGATAGCTTTGGTCCTTATTTACAATGGCGCGCAGATGTTGTAAAATACGCTTATGTATTTGCAGCTTGCTGCTGCCAATATATTTGAGTTTGCAGTCGCACTCTAAAATGTACACACAGTATTCCGTTCTACAGGTTAAGTGTTGTTTTATTTCCCTAGTAGTTCTGGGGATTACTGTTGTATATTTTTTGGTGTTAACACCATGTTGGCAGGCTTTACATGCCAGGCATTTGTAGAAGCCCCTGCTGATCGGTCTCCAAGGCTCCTTGCCTATGTAGTCTTGACTATTCTTAGAGAGGATGGAGCCCATACTCAGACTTTTTCGAAAAGTAATTGATGGATTAGGGGGCATCACATCACCAATCATGGGATCATCTTTTACAAAGTGCCAGTTTCTCCTGACGATACTCCTAAGTTCTTTCTCCTGTTTGGAGTAGGTCAGAATGAGTATAACTTCATTAGTGTTGTCACTTTGTTTCACTCTCCTATTCAGCAAATCACCTCTGTCTTTGACCCTAGATTTCTTTATAGCAGTGTTCACTATTTTGGCAGTGTAACCCCTATCTACAAATCTTTGAAAACTTTCCTGTTGTTTGACAATCATATCTTCCTGATTGCTACAAATACGGCGGATGCGTAGCATCTCGCCATAGGGTATTGATTTGATTAGATGTTGGGGATGAGCATTCATAGCATGTAAAAGAGTGTTACCTGCCGTCGGTTTTCTAAAAAGAGTACTGGAAATCACATTATTACATATAAAAACCTGTACATCTAAAAATGTTACCGATTCCCTGCTTACATCAGAGGTAAAATGCAGATTAAGATCATTGTCATTGATGTCATGTATAAAATTTAAAACACTTTCCTCGGAACCACGCCATACAATAAATAAGTCGTCAATAAATCTGAGCCAACAAGTAACATTAGTAGTCCAATATTCTTCAAATTTTCGCAGGAGGACCAGTTCCTCCCACCACCCCATAAAGAGGCACGCGTAACTGGGGGAGAAACTGGCCCCCATTGCTACACCCTGGACTTGTTGGTACATTTGACCGTTAAAAATGAAAAAGTTATTGTTGAGGCAGAATTTTAGCATATCCAAGAGCATTTTGGTGTGATGGGCCAGTTCAATGGGCCTGCGGCTAAGATAATACTCACATGCCCGCAGGCCATCCTTGTGCTTTATACATGTGTATAATGAACTGACGTCCAACGTTACCAACAACAAGTCGGGGCTCCATGTTACATCCTCCAACTTTCGCAGAAAGTCACTTGAGTCTTGTACATATGACTTTAAAGACTTCATGTGTGGCTGCAAAAAGTAGTCAATGTACCTTGAAAGGTTTTCCAAGGGGCCACCACATGCTGCGATTATTGGTCTTCCTGGAGGTTTGGAGATATTCTTATGGACTTTTGGTATGAAATAAATATATGGTGTGAGTGGATGATCTTTTTTGATGAACTTAAACTCATCTCCACTTAGCATACCAAGGCCCTTCCATGCCACCAGGTTCTTTGATAAGGCCTCCAACATCACCCTGTATTTCTGGGGGGTGCTCTTGGAATAACACTGTGGGTCATCTAATTGCCTATGAGCCTCCTCCAGGTACTCCGTAGCTGGCCATAAAACAATGTTCCCACCTTTGTCTGAATTTCAAACAATAACTTCAGCATTTTTCAATTTGATGGACAATTGATTTATTTTTCTCTCCTGGTTTGTAAATTGACGCTTATTCTTGTCAGTCTTTAAGGCCATCTTTTTCACTTGTTGCACCACAACATCACTAAATGAGTCAAGACCATATATATATATATATATTACCTACTGGCAGTCGCCAGTATGTATATATAGTTAGGATTTTTTTCCTATGGGATTTCTGAAAATTCCTTGTCGAATAACTTTGGTGTTTGTGGACGGAATTGCCTGAAATTTTCAGGAACATGGAAAATTTTGTTTCTGAGCAGCCCATAAAACTTTGGGGGGGTTTCGTGAAGTGGGGGCCGAGAAAAAAGGGGGGTCCCAAAGCGTGTTTTTAACATTGAGTTTTCCATAGGGCGGTTGGACTCACTTTTAGCTCGAACGGCTGAATGGATTTCTATGAAACTTGACAAAATTGTAGGGACTGGTAGCCCCATGTGCCTTTGCTAGGTCTCAAGATATGTGCTCCAGTGGATTTTGAGAAATTAACGTTCAAAAAAATATATATATCTGTGACAGCGTCCCGGTTAGCGCCCCGGTACGCGTACCTGACGCGTAACGGAACTTCGCGAGAAGAAGCGGATTGGCTCCCCGGTGACTGAACATTCTAAACAGTCCGGAGCGGCCGCCATCTTGTGTCTTGGTAGGATCGAGACACAAGAGGTGGCAAAAACAAAGGGGGAAATGAGCATAAGGGGGCAGAGTACATCCTCCCTGACCCCTAGGTTTGATGAGGTGGCTTTAAAAGGGCCCCGCGGGGCAAAAAAAAATAATTTTTATTATCGTTTTTTTTGCGGGGGGAGCGCCCGGTACGCGCACCGGGAAGCGGTCCGGGGAGTGTAATATAGGGGAAAAAGAATGAAAGAATGTTCAAATATTGTATGTTTATTGATTGTTCTTTTTGTTGTATTTTTTTTTTTTTTTTTTTTAAGTACCAACATGTAGGTATCGATGCAGAGTCTAAAAATAAATATACACCTGTTCCTTTCTAGATATCTTGCATGTTGTTTCAGAAGTTATTGTGGTATATGAAATTCATAGCATAGTCTGTGAGGAAAGCAGAAAGAACATGGAGGCAGGAGATGATAAAGAGATGTTAAATACACATTGGAGATAATATAGTGGGAGAAAGGAAGTTACTATGAGCAAACTTACTATGTAACACAAAAAAGTTGCACAGTATATTTTAAGTCTCACTTTATATTTGATCTTTTTGGGTACTATTTCATAATTTTCATATTAAAAAGAATAATGTCTCAAACAATTTTAACTTTTAAAATTTAAATTTATTGTTCTGATTTTTCAAAATCTAAGAGAATTTGTAACAATAAATCATCAGGTATGTCCTCCTTTTCATTCCAAGAATCACATTCTTCAGCACATTTTAATAATTCTTGGTCTACTGTTTCATCCATAAAGTCTAGTTCTTCTTTTTCTTCGTTTGGATTGTTTTCAATCTTAATTTGAAATGAAATTGTATTTTCTTTTTGCTGTGCTTCCATTTTCTTGCTGTAAATTGCATAAAAAATAAATATATCAGTGGAGATAGGGAACTGTTGGGTTTAAGTTCAGACAGGTACTTGTGAGTTTTTAACAGTGAAGTAATCTTTGGGCAGTGCATGGTTTCAGGCAGGAAGTAGAACTATTAAAAAGTGCCTGTGATGAAGCCTAAGTAAATTCATAATTATACCACAGAAGCCTAAAACGATCAATAATTTAAATAATTAAGTCTATCTCAAAAACGTTTTCCTAAATTAATTTAAAGTGCATAACATAGTTCTCCTTTTAAATTTTTTAAATTATATCTTACCTTTGAAAAAGAAGTTAAAGTTGACAGTGAAAATGCTCTTGAAATGTACTTCAGGAAGTAGTAGTCAAAATGGCTGTGTTTCTCTCTCTTTCTTTATATATATTCAGGTACATAACCAATCAAATAATAGTAGAAAATGAAAGTAACATTTTAATTGGTTGTCAATTCTAACACTTCATATGTGTTTTTGTCATGTAATTTACCTCAGGATATTTAGTCAGGCTTACAGCATAATTTTCTCAATGGAATTCCATCAAATGTGGGTAAATGGTAGGGACTGCTATGTAGTAGGGCCTATTCTATATTTGATGAAAGTGTCTCCAGTGGTTTTTCTGTAAATTACTTTCCCACCTTTTTTTAGCGAGCGCTCACCGGTGCGCGCCCCGGTACGCGTACCGGCAGCGTTACGGGAGTCTTCCATTTTGTGTATCGGTAGAATTGAGACACAAGATGGAGGGGAAACAATGTTCGGAATGGGTAGAAGGGGGAACGGTAGACACTTTCTGACCCTCTAGGTTTTCTGAGGGGGGCTTAGGACGCTCATATAGGCAAAAAAAAATCGTGTGGGGAGCGCCCGGTACGCGCACCGGTAAGCGAACCGGGGAGCGTACTTTGGTGAAAAATAGTGAAAAAAGTTAGAAAAAGATAAACGTTTTGAATGATAAAAGGTAGGGTAGCTCTGAAAAGAGCTATTGGGTTCTGTGGCTAATTTAGATACCTACAAGTAGGTTCCAATGCACAGTTTTGAATTCAGGAGGAATATTTTATTCCCCTCATCGGAGAAGTGCACACCATCTCCTCTGTATATGTCTTGCATGTTGTAACACAAGTTATTGTTGTATATTGAACCCATTCTAAAGTCTCTCATGTAAGCAGAAACAGATTTATTCACATGTTTCCGTGCTTTCTCAAATTGTGGACAAAATTGGTTGGAACAGTTCCATTTTTGTCTTTGGTATATATTGCAATATACCAAGGCAGTTTGGGGAAAAAGTGTCATCAATTGATGAAAGGTGTCCTTTAAAAGCATTTCCAGACCAACCCCAGTCATAGTGCCAAAATCATTTCCACCACAGTGCACTATTAAGAGGTCAGCGTTTGGCAGATGATAAAAAAATTATATTAAAAAAATATAAAATATATTTTTCCTTAAAAAGAAGAATACATTTTACAGCTTATGATATTTGCTAATAAAAAAACATTGAAATTCACTGAAAAAACCATAGGTTATAGACCATATATAGTTAGGGATTAGCATTTACAAAACCTTATTTTACTCACACAAAACCATTGAAATTCGCATATATAGTTAGTTGCACTAACTATATATCGCGCACCCGCAATCCACTGCTGATGATGTCACATATTACATCATTCATGACATTGTCAGTGACATCACTGATGACATCACTGATGACATCTCAAATGACATCACTGATGACATCACTGATGACAACATCCAGTGACTGTATGTTTCTGTAAAGTTAAAATATGTCTTACATATTGAAGAATGAGTGGATGAATAAGTGTCTGGATGAAGGATTTAGTAGGTGCATGACTGACTGTATGAGTGAGTGATTAAATGTGTCTCACTGAGTGCATGGATTAGTGACTAAACTGTCTTAATTTGTGCATCATTATGTCTGTTGTTCTGTAAACTGCTGCATGTGTTGATCAGTAGCTATATGAGTAACTATATGGTTTATTGATTGGTTGCCCAAGTATTTGTATGGGAGACAGAGTGTGTGTGTGGGTGGCTGGGAGGTGTATGACTCTGTGCATAGATGTGTGAGCAGTTGATTCACTAGATGTATGGGTTCAAAAGTGCATGTGGAAACAGCTGTATGGGCGGTTGACTGTGTGCATGAGTGTATTGGTGAGTGAATGGATATCTCAGTGCTACATCTCAAAGTAAGTACATATGTAAAACACAGTACATGTGAGAGTTGACATATATAAATAACTGTGCATAAGAGCCAGTGAATGTGTGAGTGGCTGTATGGATCATTGTGAACTTGTATCAGGGATTGTATAAGAGAGTAAATATGTGTTAGTATATGTTTGAATAAGTAAGGTGTGTATAACTGTAAAGTTGAGGAAATGGAGGTGTGATTGATTCTTTGCATGACTGACTAGGTGTGTGAGTAACTCCATGGATGAGTGACAGTCTGTGAGTGTCTGTTTACACTGAGTGTATCTAAGGTTATATTAGAGTCTGAAGAGGTTCATCGTATTATCACATGAATGATGTCATCAGTGATGTGATCAGTAATGTCAAATGAGATGTCATCAGTGATGTCATCAGTGATGTCTTTTGAGATGTCATCAGTGATGTCATCAGTGATGTCATTTGAGATATCATCAGTGATGTCATCAGTGATGTCATTTGAGATGTCATCAGTGATGTCATCAGTGATGTCACTGACCATGTCATGAATGATGTAATATGTGACATCATCAGCAGTGGATTGCGGGTGCACGATATATAGTTAGTGCAACTAACTATATATGCGAATTTCAATGGTTTTGTGTGAGTAAAATAAGGTTTTATAAATGCTAATTTCTAACTATATATGGTCTATAACCTATGGTTTTTTCAGTGAATTTTCAAGGTTTTGTAAATGCTAATTACTAACTATATATGGTCTATAACCTATGGTTTTTTCAGTGAATATATATATATAGATCCATCCAAGAAAGCCCCGAGCTTTAGAAATGCACACCACGAAGAATAGCTTATCTGAACTTTTATTCACCTGAGGCAGCAATTAAAACCTAATTAATTAGTGTCCCTGACGTGTTTCAATGCCTCCTGGCATCTTAATCATAGGGTGGGTGGTTTGGAAAATCAGATACGGACTGCAGCTTCTTTTCCCACAGCGTGCTTTCTCTAGTGAAATGCATGCTAGTAGCTGTAGTCCCAATTACTCCCCTTCGGTGTGGTCCGTTTTTACCAAATTTTATTTTGCTCCCAATTTCAATGCAAATGTTTTCTTGGCCCTCCGGTGGGCTTCAGGTTTATAAATCTGCCTGATAATGGTTTGCTTCTTCATGCTGGAAACAGGCTGCAACAACGTTATGCAGCCAGACAGACCTTCAACATGATGCTTGTGGCGGTGCAGTCTCCCACGGCTGGACTTGCCATGTAAAATATCCATCCAAGAAAGCCCCGAGCTTTAGAAACGCACACCACGAAGAAGAGTTCATCTGAACTTTTATTCACCTGAGGCAGCAATTAAAACCTAATTAATTAGTGTCCCTGACGCGTTTCAATGCCTCCTGGCATCTTAATCATAGGGTGGGTGGTTTGGAAAATCAGATACGGACTGGAGCTTCTTTTTCCACAGCGTGCTTTCTCCAGTGAAATGCATGCTAGTAGCTGTAGTCCCAATTACTCCCCTTCGGTGGGGTCCGCTTTTACCAAAGTTAATTTTGCTCCCAATTTCAATGCAAATGTTTTCTTGGCCCTCCGGTGGGCTTCAGGTTTATAATTCTGCCTGATAATGGTTTGCTTCTTCGTGCTGGAAACAGGCTGCAACAACGTTATGCAGCCACACAGACCTTCAACATGATGCTCGTGGCGGTGCAGTCTCCCACGGCCGGACTTGCCATGTAAAATATCCATCCAAGAAAGCCCCGAGCTTTAGAAACGCACACCACAAGGAAGAGTTTATCTGAACTTTTATTCACCTGAGGCAGCAATTAAAACCTAACTAATTAGTGTCCCTGACGCGTTTCAATGCCTCCTGGCATCTTAATCATAGGGTGGGTGGTTTGGAAAATGAGATACGGACTGCAGCTTCTTTTCCCACAGCGTGCTTTCTCCAGTGAAATGCATGCTAGTAGCTGTAGTCCCAATTACTCACATGTAACACGGCTGCTCCAGTGGTGAGAGGTGCACCGCTTTGCCAATGAAGGAGGTCTGTGAGACTGCAAACTAGTTGCAGTTGCATTCCAGCACGAGGGATTCTAAACTGAGGGAGCAATTATGAGGATCGAAAGCCCACTGGAGGGCAGTGAAAATAAATGACAATATGGGCAGCTCTTTAATTTCGGCAGAAAATGGACCCCACCAGAGGGGTAGAATCTGGACTTCCACTCCCAGAATGCTGTTCACCAGAGAACAGATGCTTATGGGTAATAAATGTGGCAGCCTAACACCGTACTTCCGACTTGCCCCGGCCTATGATTAAGGTGCCTGTGGCACCGAAACGCGTCAGGGACTTGAAGTAAATCGGCCATATAATTGCTCCCTAAATAAAGGCTCTGTTGAACCCAATCCCTTGTGGAGTCGTGCTTCTAAAAGCTTTGAGGTTTGTTGGAAGACATGTGACACGGCTGCTCCAGCCGTGAGAGGCGCACCGCTTTGCCAATGAAGGAGGTCTGTGAGACTGCAAACTAGTTGCAGTTGCATTCCAGCACGAGGGATTCTAAACTGAGGGAGCAATTATGAGGATCGAAAGCCCACTGGAGGGCAGTGAAAATAAATGACAATATGGGCAGCTCTTTAATTTCGGCAGAAAACGGACCCTACCAGAGGGGTAGAATCTGGACTTCCACTCCCAGAATGCTGTTCACCAGAGAACAGGTGCTTATGGGTAATAAATGTGGCAGCCTAACACCGTACTTCCGACTTGCCCCGGCCTATGATTAAGGTGCCTGTGGCACCGAAACGCGTCAGGGACTTGAAGTAAATCGGCCATATAATTGCTCCCTAAATAAAAGCTCTGTTGAACCCAATCCCTTGTGGAGTCGCGCTTCTAAAAGCTTGGAGGTTTGTTGGAAGACATGTGACACGGCTGCTCCAGCCGGGAGAGGCGCACCGCTTTGCCAACGAAGGAGGTCTGTGAGACTGCAAACTGGTTGCAGTTGCGTTCCAGCACGAGGGATTCTAAACTGAGGGAGCAATTATGAGGATCGAAAGCCCACTGGAGGGCAGTGAAAATAAATGACAATATGGGCAGCTTTTTAATTTCGGCAGAAAACGGACCCCACCAGAGGGGAAGAATCGGGGCTTCCACTCCCAGCATGCTGTTCACCAGAGAGCGGGTGCTCAAGGGTAATAAATGTGGCAGCCTAACACCGTACTTCCGACTTGCCCCGCCCTATGATTAAGGAGCCTGTGGCACCGAAACGCGTCAGGGACTTGAAGTAAATCGGTCATATAATTGCTTCCTAAATAAAGGCTCTGTTGAACCCAATCCCTTGTGGAGTCGCGCTTCTAAAAGCTTGGAGGTTTGTTGGAAGATATATATATACATATGTGTCTTTACAATTGCTCCCACAAAGACCCCGGAAAACAGTAAGTGGCACACCCAAGCTGAAACTGTATCCTTTAATCATTGCAGCAACAGCACTCCCTTCATCTTCCCAACGCGTTTCGACAGTTCGTCTTGCTCAGGGGATTGGCAAATACAGGAACTCCTCACTCCCACAGGTGATCTGAAAGAATGCAAAGAAAATGTGCGTCATCATTGCAATGCATCCTGGGCAAGGTACTTTCAATTGTCACAATCAAAGGGGTCAATATGCTGAAGTCAAATTTTCGAGGGTTCAGCTTGTTCCACCATGGCCCACAATCATGACGGCCCAGGTAGACCCTCAAACGCGGCATTCCGCGGTGACTCACACCACCCGTCTGAGAATCTCCGGGCGATATGACGTCGTTTTGGAGGTGACGCCCACTTCAACCGGCACTGGGCTGTGCCGCAAAATATGTCTTTACAATTGCTCCCACGAAGACCCCGGAAAGCAGTAAGTGGCACACCCAAGCTGAAACTGTATCCTTTAATCATTGCAGCAACAGCACTCCCTTCATCTTCTCAACGGGTTTCGACAGTTCGTCTTATTTTTGTCAATCCCGTGATCATATATATATACATATATATATATATATATATATATATATATATATATATATATATATATATATATGTCGCCAGTAGGTAGTTATAGGTAAAACCTAGTTTCCACAAATCCGCAACATTCTATTTGGAATACCTTTGGCGCCGGTGGATGAATCTTCACAATTTTCTCCAAGAAAATGGCCTGCCTCGCTCCGCTCCTTCCCTGAAACTTTGGGGGTGATTCGTTAAGCAGGGGCTGAGAAAAAAGGGGGTCCCAAAACGTGTTCTCCCCATACAATTTTCAATAGGGACCTTTAGCCAGGGCTACAGCCCGAACGGATGTACAGAATTACACCAAATTTGGCAAAAAGGTAGAGTTCTGTTCGCAGATTGTGCGTCCTGTTAAATAGTGTAAATCTGTGCAGTAGTTCCTGAGAAAATCAAAAGTAAAATCATAACTATATATGCGAAGTTGTACCGTATGAGTACCTTCCGGAGCACGAGCTTTATGCTAATTGGCTGTCAATACTCCAAACCAGGAAGTGTTGGCAGCCATCTTGTGCCTCAGTAGAACCGAGGCACAAGAAAGCTGAACACAAAGTGGAAAACACGTTAAGGAACCCCAAGGCCCCAAAAATGATTATATATTTTTTTATTGCGGAGTCCGCGTACGGTGAGTGAACTCTGTGAAAAAAAACACCCGGGGGAACCAAACCCCAGGGGCATATTTAAAAAACAGTGTGGGGGGGTCCCAATCTCCCCACACTGCCCCGGGGACCGCCACCCCCAGGGGCAAAGTAATTATGGTAGCGGGGGCACACAGCAACCCCACGGCCCTGGGGAACGCCCCCTGGGGCAAAGAGATTAAGGCCCCCCGAGCCCTGGGGACCGCCACCCCTCGGGGCTTTGTTCCAAAGTATGCGGAGGGCTCAGGGCCCCCCCACAGCCCCAGGGACCGCCACCCCAGGGATTCTTTGTACCTAAATAAGCCTGTGTGGGGGGCATGAGCCCCCCACACGCCGCGGGGACTGCCATCTCCCTGGGGCACTAATATGCAAATAAGGGGGTCCGTCACGGACCCCTGAGCCCCGGGGACCACCACCCCCAGAGCTTTTAAAAGGTGGGAGGGGGGCACGCGCCCCCCCTCCTGGAGCCCTGGATGGCCCCGGGGACTGCCACCCCTCAGGGCCGGCTCCTGCAGTGTCTCGGGTGCCTACCCCCGGGACACTGCTGTTTGCTGTGGTAGGGCGGGAGCCTCGCGGCTCCCACCCTACCACAGCAAACTGCTTTGGTTTTTTGTTTTTGACAGAGAGAGCAGGAAACCTGTTCTCTCTTTCAAAAACCAAAGCAAATTGCTTTTCTGCATGGGGAGCAGAGTGTTAGGTGCTCCCCATGCAGAAAAGCAATGCCGGCTCCCGCAGGATGCGGGAGGCTGGCAGGGACCGTGGGGGGCTTGGGGACCCCCTCACCTCCCCAACGAGGAGGGCCAGGCCCCGGGGGATGGGGTCCCCGGGGCCAGAAGTGGCCCGGAAGGGGGGCCATGCGGACCCCCTCCCCCCCAAAAATAAAACATAAAAATAAAGTCAGGCCTCGGGGGATGGGATCCCCGTCGCCATAAGGGGGGGCATAGGAGGGTGGTATGCAGCCCCCCTCCACATTCAAATAAATAAAATTAAGATGGCCATGCCCCGGGAAATAAGGGTTCCTGGGGCCGAAATAGGCCATGGGAGGGGGGTTACGCGGCCCCCTTCCCAATTTAAAAAATAAAATAAAATAAAATTTGGGGCAGGCCCTGGGGGATGGGGTCCCCAGGGCCCAAAAAAAAGAAAAAGAAGGGGGGCCCCCCTTCTTAAAAGTAAAAAAAAAACGGGATCGGGAGGAGGCCACGCCTCTGCACCTCTCTGCAAATGCGCCCACTGGCGTGTTTGCAGAGAGGGAAGTAATTCCCCTCACATACTGGGGTCCTTGGGGGCCAACTAGCCCACCAGGAGCCTCCAGTATGGGCCAGGGGGCTCCCTTGCAGAGAGGTATAATGAGGCCATGCCACTTTTTACACCTCTCTGCAACGGAGCCCCCTGGCGCATACTGGAGGTTCCTGGTGGGCTAGTTGGCCCCCAGGGACCCCCAGTATGCAAGGGGAATTAGTTTTCCCTCTGAAAAAGCATCAGGGGGCTGTGTTGCAGAGAAGTGTAAACAGGGGCATGGCCTCTGTACACCTATCTGCAACTCAGCCCCCTGGCACATACTGGAGGTTTCTGGTGGGATAGTGGGCCCCCAAGGACCCCCAGTATGCAAGGGGAAGTAGTTCCCACTCTGAAAAAGCACCAGGGGGCTGCGTTGCAAAGAGGTTGAAAAAGGGGCGGTGCCTCTTTACACCTCTCTGCAATGCAGCCCCCTGGCGCACACTGGAGGCTCCTGGTGGGCTAGTTGGCCCCCAGGGACCCCAGTATGCAAGGGGAATTAGTTCCCCCTCTGTAAACGAGCCAGGGGGCTGCGTTGCAGAGAGGAGTTATAGGGGGCGTGGCCTCATTACACCTCTCCGCAACACAGCCCCCTGGCGCATACTGGAGGTTCCTGTTGTGCTAGTTGGCCCCCAGGGACCCTCAGTATGCAAGGGGACTTAATCCCCCAACATAGAACGCGTTACGGGGCAGTTTTGCACAGTGGTGAAGGTACGGTGCGGGGCTTGAGGTGAGATGTGTGCAAACATGCCCTGTGGCGCGTTTTAGGTTGGGGAATATATTCCTCTTCAATCCAGAGGTCCCCTAGGGGCCAACTAGTCCAAAGGGTACTTCTAGTAAGTGCCACGGAGCTGCGTTGCAAAGTATTATACAAAGGGGGCTTGCCCTCTGAACACCTCTCTGCAACGCAGCTCCCTGGCGCAAACAGGAGGTACCTGATGGGCTAGTTGGCTCACAGGTGATCTCAGGATTGAAGAGGAATATATTCCCCAACCTAAAACGTGCCACAGGGCGTGTTTGCACACATGTGTCCTCAGGCCCCGCCCCCTTCCTTCACTATTGAGCTAAATATTTCTCTAAAATCAGCCGAAGAACGAATTCTTATTTACTCACCTGTTATCACGAGAGATGTCAGTGCTGCATCTTTGAACCCAGGACCGACCCTGAAAAGTAAATGTAACCATACTTACAGTAACTTGAATTTCCTTCCATAGGCAAACATTGACCGGTTTCACATGGAAATTTTTCTTAGTGTGGAGTTTTGGAAGTTTATAAAATTCCTGTAAAATCATCCGAACTACGAATTCCGATTCACTCACCTGTTATCACGAGAGACCTCAGTGCTGCAACTTTCAGCCCACTACTGATCCTGAAAAGTAATTGTAACCATACTTACAGTAACTTGAATTTCCTTTCATAGGCTAACATTGACATGTTTTCCTTGGAAATTCTTCTGTGTGGAGTTTTGGAACTTTAGAAAATTCCTCAAAAATCAGCCGAACTACGAATTCCGATTTACTTACCTGTTATCAGGAGAGACCTCAGTGCCGCATCTTTCAGCCCACTATTGATCCTGAAAAGTAATTCTAATCGTAGTTACAGTAACTTGAATTTACTTTCATAGGCTAACATTGACATGTTTTACTTGGAATTCTTCTAAGTGTGGCGTTTTGGAACTTTGAAAAATTCCTCAAAAATCAGCCAAACTACGAATTCCGATTTACTCACCTGTTATCAGGAGAGACCTCAGTGCCGCATCTTTCAGCCCACTATTGATCCTGAAAAGTAATTCTAATCGTAGTTACAGTAACTTGAATTTCCTTTCATAGGCTAACATTGACATGTTTTACTTGGAAATGCACACACTTTATAGTTAAAAATTAGCATATAAAAAACCTTAGAAATTCACTGAAAAACCATAGGTTTCACACATTTTATAGTTAACTGGACATTTCACTCATACAAAACCATTGAAATTCCCCCATTACAGTTAACTATAACTCGCGCGCCCGCAATGCACTGCTGATGACGTCACATATTACATCACTCATGACATGGTCAGTGACGTCACTCATGACATCACTGATGACATCTCAAATGACATAACTGATGACATCAGTGATGACATCATCCTTGTGAAAGAGTGACAGACCTCCTCTCAGCGTAATAGCGTAATATAACCCATATTACCCACAATCAAAAATAGAAACTAAAATTTTCCCAAAAAATGGAAATACCAATTCCAGTTAGAGCAACCTATTCAGTAATTCTAAAATCTACATACACTTCCAGTCATTCACAAACAGTTTTATATAGGCACTCATACATGTACTCACTCATCATATGTACTCATACACCTGTACATCTTATTACACATCAACACTCATGTATAGAGTTACTCACACACAAACTCACACATGCAAATCAAACATCCATTTACTTGCATATACAGCTATACACCCACCACTACACTTACTTCTACAGAATCGTACACATACTTACTCTCTTAAACAATCACTTATAGAAACACAAACTTATTTATACAGGAACTCGTACAATCTCTTGCTCTCACATATACTCACTTATATACATCAATACTCATATATACTAGTTTAAAACAGAGGTAGTTACTCATAAAGATACTATTGAGACAGTCATTTACTCACTAACACACTCATCCACCCATACAGACCGGCACAACTGCTGTCTTCAAAACACATACAAACAGTGAGTCAGTCATCCATGCATCTGTGCGCTAAGTAATACCCCCCACCAAACCATACAGACACTCATACTGATACTCTAAAAACCAACTAATAACCCATATCGACACTCATGTAGCTAGTCACCAACCCATGCAGCCACTGATACACAAAGTGAGACACTGATACAGATATTTACATATTTAAACATTAATCGCTAATAAATGTATTCACTAAGATACACTTTATAAGTCAGTTATACAATCATTTTTACAAAATAAACGTCCATTTAGACACTTATATGCCCATTTATTCTTCTGTTGACTTTTAGATATACATATATAAAAAATATTTATTTTTCAGAAACACATACATTCACTGGATGATGTCATCGGTGATGTCATTTGAGATGTCATCAGTGATGTCATGAGTGATGTCAATGACCATGTCATGAGTGATGTAATATGTGATGTCATTAGCAGTGCATTGCGGGTGCGCGAGTTATAGTTAACTATAACAGAGGAATTTCAGTGGTTTTGTATGAGTGAAGTTTCAAGGCTTACGTGTATGTGTTGCTGGGATCTGGTCACTTCCCTCTTCTACGATATCCCTGCCAGCTAACGCTGAGACAGCACAAAAGCACAGCTTGATTTCCTGCTCTGTGGCAACCTTTTTGTTTTGATAGATTGGAGCTATGCACGCAAATGAGGATAAAAAAAAGAAGAAAAAAAAAGGTTTCTTTCCCTGCATGCACTGCAAAGCATGCAAATACAGTAAGAAGAGAACCAAATATTAGGGAAGACCCAAGGACTCACGACCCATCAGAGAAATTAGAAAATTTCTAAATTGTAATTCAGATTTTGTCATCTACTGTTTGGAATGCCCTTCCTCAAAAAGATGCATTGGAAGTACTATAAATCCGGAAAAAAAACGTATCTTGGAGCACATGCGTGCCATAACAAACAAAGACAAGAACTACCCGGTGGCATGCCACTTTGAAACCCACCACAACAGCAATCGAGACCTCCTAACATTCTTCTGCCTAGACCAGCTAGACAGGAAGGAACGAGGTGGGGACAGTTTAAAAGCACTACGGGTGATAGAATCAAAATACATAATTGATCTTCAGAGCACGCAACCGATAGGGCTCAACAATGATGAAGAACTATGGGTCTACCTAGAATAGCAGATGAAAAATAGAGTAGATAATCGATATACAGCATAGATCACAGCGGTTATATTCAACAGTAACACAAGAATAAACACTAAAATATCAACACTGTACTTATAGCTTTACACGTACTATCTCTTTCCCTCTCTCTCTATAGAGAAAGAATTACCACCTTTACTGACAGAAAGGCCGATCTAGGGCACAATTGAAAAACTATCAACATAAAACAGTCAAGCATGCCCATACAGGGCGCAATAAGTATAAATATACACACACAACACACAGGGAATAGAGATTACACATTAGGGGACATATTGGTATGTTCCTTTTAAACCTAACGTACAACCGACGAGTAAATAGGAAATACCAGAATGCAATTGGTTCTGTGTAGACATGCATAACTTTGCAATTTTTTTCCCTGATTATGTTGTTAATAGTTTGCGACATGATGAAATTCGAATTGTAATTAACAATGATGCAAAATCAAGTTGTTTTTAATTTGCACAAGCACTTTTTTGTAACACCACTGTATCTCAGAAACTATGTTTTGTAAATTTTATGAAATTAACTCACTGTAAGATGGCTGCCAGTATGTTCTGGCATGAAAAGTCCTCTTTCAAGGTCCAGGGGAGGGTGGAGATATAATGGTGTCTTTCATTACACACTGGTTGACACTGACAAAGCCGAGAGGCGAAACGCGTCTGTCGAGGGGGCAGGGGGTCTGCCAATAAATCAATCTTAAAAACACATACTTGGAGTGCCGTCTACTTTCATTTATTCACGGACGTGTTGCAACAATATATATATTTATATCAATCCAAAACACAAGCCTAATCGCTCGCAGCACCTCTCCCCATCCGCTTATCGACGACGGTCCACGACGAGGCAGGCAGCCTCACTTAACATACACCACAGCTGTTATTTCCTCTTTCAAAAAGCAGCAGTCACCGACACAAAGGAGTTCTTTGCAGCAAACTTGATTTATTTGCACACAGGACCGGCAAGTTTACACTCAACGCGTTTTAGGATCACTCCCTTCTTCACGAGTGCCTGAGTCTATGTTACCTTACATTTTATAAATCACACGTGACTCCCTTTCACCATAGTTAGTGAAGACAGACTTCGCTTGTTTGAAGATTAACTAGTTCAATCGGTTTAAGCATGAACTCTAAAAAACATAATTGTCTTAAACCCAAAATAAGACGCTAATAAAAATACATTATAGCGTATGTCTATCAGTGCCGCAACTCCCGTAGTGAGTGTTCGTTCGTGCTCATTCAAAAAAGTTACAACTTAAAGAGACAGTGTGCCACTTTGTAACCACCAGCAAAAGCCGATCCAACATTTACATACACTCCTTTATAATCACGGAGTCATGTTGCCTACAGATTACACCCCAGTGGGCATGTCATACATCGGTAAACAAGGATATAATCTATTGCCCAAGTGGGCTGAGGAACAACGTTTCTTTATATGACGGATATAAACATCTCAGCCGTACTGTTTCCTACTGATTCCGCCCCAGTGGGCATGTCATTTTTCAGTAAATAAGGTTAAAGTCTATTGCCCAAGTGGGCTGAGCACCAACGTTTCATTATGCGGCCGATATAAACATCTCAATACTAGACTTCTTCACCGATTCTTCAACTTAAGCAAGTCAGGTCTAAAATAAACAAAAATGACAACACATCACCCACATCATATAAAGTAACATAAATTCAAAATAATAATTACAGTTAAAAAACAGTTAAAAAATGCAATCTGCTAGGCGGCATAAAGCAGTTCTGTGTAGGCTGTAAGAAGATACATATATACATAATTGAATACCAGAATCTCATTAAACACATATATACGGACTGATTACCCCAAATGTACAGCTAACTCCTCACCGAAGTTATGGCCTGAAGGAGTAAAGTTCCGATATTGTATGATCAGCTTAAACTCTAATCTGCGGAGTTCTTTTAATCTGTTTCCCCCCTTACATCTGCCTTTACAAAATCTAATACCACAAAACTCACCAAATTGGTGTTCTGTTCATGGTGACTTTGAAAGTGGCGGGCCATTGGGTAGGCCTTGTCACAGTTCTTTATTGCACGTAAATGCTCTAAGATCCGTATTTTGGCCTTATGGATGGTACTCCCTATGTAGGCCTACCCACACGGACAAAATAGAGCATATACCGCGTATTCGGTGTTGCAGGAGATCTACTTTTCAATTACATAGGGCTTCCATTCTGAGGACAATATACACTTTCTTGTTTCTGCTGTTCTTGCAGGCTTAACAGCTTCTGCATGTGTAAAAGCCTTGGATTCCTGATATCCCTATCTTAGTTGGTTCTACAGTTCTACACAGAGTATCTCTCAGAGATCTAGCTCTCATGTATTTGATTTGTGGGTGTAAACCTATGCAGCCAGCAAGATTTTTATCTGTTCCTAGGGTGGGCCAAAATGTATTCAAACTTTTTTGGACTGCATGTGTTTGTTTATTGTATGTGGTTATGAATCTTATAGTCTGAGTTGACGGTCAACGCTGTACACGTACCAACAGTTGTTTTGTGGCTCCACCATTTGACCGGGACAGTTGTTGTAGGAGCATGGAAGTGCTAGGCGATGGTACCCCAGAGTGTGCGTCAGGAAGTGGAACAAGGATGACAGCTGTGGGGGTCCGGATTGAGCCGCGAGGTGGTCTTGCCCACTGCCAGCGCTTGGTTCTACATCCCAGGAGTAAGAAATGCCTTGCCCAGGATACTGGCGTCATTTGGTGACTGGGCACCGTGGATGCCGATGCAGAAGTGGTGAGGTTTGTTACGGCATATCTGATTTACTTGCATCGATCTCCTCCGACCTCGTTATGTGCCTATCACATAGTATTATCACGTGCTGCCTTGAGACTGATATTGAGAAATTTTTAACCGTCAAAATTGTGTGAGAGACAGAATGATGATTAACGATATGGTATTCACAAGGAGCATTGGCTGCTTGATTTTTCCACAGGACATGTACCCACGGACTTCGGAAATTCGTAAAGCTGTCCAAAGGCATTGTGGGCCCTGTAGTCCTGTTGGGAGGAATTACGTTCACCCGGTGGCTGACATTAGCGTAAACTATAAACACACTTGGGGCAGTCAAAGCCCCGTGGAGAGATCGTTTACCACATGACTTGACTGTGCGTTGGACTCAATTTGCACTTACATTGTATGTTGGCCGGTCTCCGTTTCATATGCCATAAACTTTTTCCGTTTATAATTGAGAATATGATGCCTTGAATGAAATTATGCAATTCACATTGACAGCACATTCTTCTTTTATTTGTTAGCATATTTTAATCATTCATTTGATTTATTGCTATAAGGGCATCATGTTTTATAGAAAATTGGCGTCACATCATCAATACCCCAACTTGGAATTTAAACGTGTTTCCATTCAGGGCAGGAGAGATACCTTAATTTCTTTGCAAGGAATTCAGGTTGGCTTGGTTGGTATTTTACCAATTCAAAGCTGTAATATTGTGCCTGGAGTGATAAATGGCCTTTGTCATTTTACAGCTCGGCAAGGACAGCACTGTGCTAGTTCTATGCTTAAAAACTTTGCTGTAGAAATGGCAAAAGACTTTGTCTATTTCTATCTTGTTGTGGATAGCACTGTGCTAATCCTATGCTTAAAAACGTTGATAGAAAAGCAGACATTTGAGGTGAGCAGATCTAGAGTGTCGCTGATGTTGAGAGTGCTCTAACAGAAGCTGCTTTCCACCTAAACTGGAGAACTACCCAGAGTTCTCTCCTTCTTCTTTTTTGCATATATATATATATATATATATTCACAGAAAAAAACACAGGTTTCACACCAGTTATAGTTAGGAATTAGCATTTAAAAAAACCTATTAAATTCACTGAAAAAATCATAGGTTTCACACCAGTTATGGTTAGCTGGAAATTTTACTGACATAAAACCATTGAAATTCCACGTTATAGTTAGTTGGACTCACTATAACTTGCGCGTGTAATGCACTGCTGATGACGTCACATATTACATCACTCATGACATGGTCAGTGACATTACTCATGACATCACTGATGACACCATCCAGTGAATGTGTGTCTTACTGAAAAATAAATTTGTTTTATATATGTATTTGTAAAGGTTGATGGAAGAATAAATGGTTAAATAAGTGTGTAAATGGATGTTTAAAAAAAAAATGATTTGTTAACTGCCTTATTAAGTGTATCTTAGTGAATACATATATCAGTGAGTAACTTTTAAATATTGAAATATATGTATCAGTGTTTCACTTTGTGTATAAGTGGCTGCATGGGTTGGTGACTGACTCACTGTTTGTATGTGTTTTGAAGACAGCATATGTGCAGGACTGTATGGGTGGATGAGTGTGTATATGTGTGTGTTAGTGAGTGAATGACTGTCTCACTAGTGTCTTTATCAGTAACTACATATGTTTTAATCTATTATATGTGAGTATTGATGTATATAAGTGAGTATATGTCAGAGCGAGAGATTGTAAGAGTTCCTGTTTAAAGAAGTATGTGTTTCTATAAGTGATTGTTTAAGAGAGTAAGTATGTGTACATTTCCATAGAAGTAAAGTGGTAGTGTGTGTATAGTTCTATATGCAAATAAATGGATGTTCAATAGTTTATTTGCATGTGTGAGTATGTGTGTGAGTAACTTTTGGATGACTGTCGGTGTGTAACAGGATGTATAGGTGTATCACTACATATGTTGAGTGAGTATATGTATGAGTGACTATATAGAACTGTTGGTGAATGAGTGGATGTGTTTATAGATGGTGGAATTACTGAATTGTTTGTTGTAACTGGTATGGGTATCTCCATTTTTTTGAAAATGTTAATTTCTATTTTTGAATATGTGTTTTAAGGGTTACATTACACTGAAAGGAGGTCTGTCACTCTGTCACAAGGATGGTGTCATCAGTGATGTCATGAGTGATGTCACTGGCCATGTCATGAGTGATGTAATATGTGACATCAACAGCAGTGCATTGCAGGCGCGCAGGTTATAGTGAGTCCAACTAACTATAACGTGGAAATTTCAATGGTTTTATGTCAGTAAAATTTCCAGGTAACTATAACTGGTGTGAAACCTATGGTTTTTTCAGTGAATTTAATAGGTTTTGTAAATGCTAATTCCTAACTATAACTGGTGTGAAACCCATGGTTTTTTCAGTGAATTTCATAGGTTTTTTAAATGCTAATTCCTTTCTATATCGAGTTTGTAACCTACGATTTTTTTTAATTTGCTGATTTGTGTGAGTATTAATTAAAATTGTTTTTTTATAATAATATTTATTTTTTTAATCATTTTTTTTGGGCGCTCTGGGTCCGTGCACCGGTAAGCTCTCCGGAAAGCGCACCCAGAGCTACTAAAAAATATGAATGAAAAGTAAATAATAACGCAAGACATTAAGGGCCAGATGCATCAAGCATCCATTTTGCGATTCCTTATTAGCGAAAAATAAGGAATCGCTAATAAGGAATAGCAAAATGGAATGCATCATGCAATCACACAGAAAATAGCGATTCCTTAATTGCGACTCGCAAATTGCGAGTCGCAATTAATGAATACCTCCCCATTCATTCCTATGGGCCTAGAGGCCCATAGGAATGAATGGGAAGACAATCTCAATTTGCGAATCGCAATTAGCGATTCGCAAATTGAGATTGCGAGTTCAAGGGTGCAGGGGTGTCCAAAGGACACCCTGTTACACCCCTGAATGTGATCTGTGCACATATGTTGCACACACACATGCCCTTAGGGCATGTGTGTGCGCAACATAAAACTTTGAAAAATGCACAAAAGTGCATTTTTCAAAGTTTATGCAAATTACCATGAAGTTGTACTTCGTGGTAATTTGCGTGCCCTATTAGCGAATTCGCTATTTTTGATACTTTCATGCATTGCATTTAAGGAATCTCAATTTGAGATTCCTTAAATGCAAACAATCGCAATTTAGCGAATTCTCTAATTGTGATTTTTGCATTTGGGATGACGCATTCCAAATGCAAAAATTGCACTTGCAAAGGGCCAGATTCTCAGAATCTGGCCCTTTTGCGAGTGCATTTCGCTTGATGCATCTGGCCCTTAGTACCATACATATAAAAGCAGTTTTTTTGAATAAGGAAATGAAAATAATTTAGCATTTCCGTGAAACTATCAAAACGTCACTTCGATGCGCCGCGTAAGCGCCCCCGGAAGCGCCTACGTTCACGCCGCATATGCGCCTCGGAAGCGCCTACGTTTGGGCGCGTATGCGCCCGAAAGCGCCTACGTTCACGCCGCGTATGCGCCTACGTTCGCGTCTCGTGTGTGCCCCAGAAGCGCCTACGTTCGCTCCGCGTATGCGCACCCTGAACCGCTCCGGTGCGCGCAGCGTCAGCGCGTCAAGTCATGTGACCCTAAAATAACACTTTTCATTGGTTGCTAACAGTTTTTTTTTACAAAGAATGAAATCCCCACCCATTTCCTTCACTTCTTCTTTCACTTTTGTGACTGAAAGACCTGCCTTTTTTTCTCTTCAATCTTGCTTGATTAATCATGGCTGCCAGACCATCCAGCAGTGAAGATGAGCCTGAATTCATCGATGAAGAGCCTCCTCAGCCAAAGGTGAAAGAGCATTTCATCTGAAAATTTTTTTCCATACCAGATGGACAGAAAAAGGTGAATGCTCCAAAGGTGGATTGCAGGATCTGCAAAAAAGTCCTGTCACGGGGTGACCCCAAAAAGAAATATTCTTTTGGGAACTTCACAATGATACGCCTTGTGGAGAGGAGGCACCCCCAAAATTTTGGCCGGGAAAGTGTCAGGGCTCTGGCACAAGAGGTTCCCAGTGATGGGGCCTCTACATCCACTGGAGGAGCAACTACTTCTGTGAGGGGGCGATCGCAGGAGCTGGTTCCAAATATACAACCTGCATTCAACAAAGGTGTCCTGAAATGCAGACACTGCGATCAACTCCTTACCTTTGGGGAGCAAAGTGTCTTGCTCATGGTTCAAGCATTGGAGAACCATCGCTGCCGTTCCCAGCCCTAATTTTTTTTGTTTTTTTTGCTCCTGTTGAGCAGTTTCCATTCCCTGTTTTTGTTTCTGTTCTTAAAAAAGAAAAAAGAAGAATAAAAAAGTTATTTTCAGAACTACCTCCAATTCTCATCAAAGAGCTATATTCTTAAAAAATGAAAAAGAGTAAGTGAAGTGGAGTGCATTGATAATGGAAAGGAAAATGAGTAAGAAAGAACAGAAAGGTATGAGAGGAGAAAGGAAGTGAAGTAGGGGTCTGAAAGAAGGTGAGTGTTGGGAAGGAAAGTAAGGAGAAGGAGAGTGAATATGGGGAATGTGGATATTCAAAGAAAATGTTGAAAAGGAACGGGGGTGTGGAAGGGTAAGAAAAGATGCATTGCTGGAGTTGCATCATTTTTTTGACACACTTCAGCAATGCATCACTTTTGCGCTCACAGATACGTCTGAAATACTGACGTATCTGTAAGTACTTCTGACATAATATGTCATATATTTAATATGACGCATGAGTAGAAGACTGAAGGCCTCATTTATGGGGCCATGCGCCACTTTAACGCCACCGGTGCGTCACTTTTTGTGACGCACCAGTGCTGTAAATAATGCACCTTATTCAGTCAAATTTACAAAGTGACGCATCTAGGTAGATGTGTCACTTTGTTAGCCCCTACGCCACATTATACCTACGACAGATGTAATGTATGCAAAAGGGACGTATTGACGCAAGAAAGGGTCGTAGAGGTGACGCAGTGAAAGTCTATGAGATATCACTCCGTCACTTTTATGACGCTGTTGCGTCCAAATGTTACGCCTGTATCACAGCAAGCGTAAGACTGATGCAAGCCCTTTCACATGGGGCCTGGCCCCATGTGAAAGGATGCATTGCTGGAGTTGCATCATTTTTGTGACACACTCCAGCAATGCATCACTTTTGCGCTTACAGATACGCCTGAAATACTGACGTATCTGTAAGTACTTCCGACATAATATGTCATATATTTAATAAGACGCATGACTAGAAGACTGAAGGCCTCATTTATGAGGCCATGCGTCACTTTAACGCCACCGGTGCGTCACTTTTTGTGACGCACCAGTGCTGTAAATAATGCACCTTATTCAGTCATACTTACAAAGTGACGCATCTAGGTAGATGGGTCACTTTGTTAGCCCCTGCGACACACTATACCTACGTCAGGTATAATGTATGCAAAAGGGACGTATTGACGCAAGAAAGGGTCGTAGAGGTGACGCAGTGAAATGTTGGATATATCATTGCGTCACTTTTATGACCCTGTTGCGTCCAAATCTTACGCCTGTTTCACAGCAGGCGTGCAGGCCCTTTCACATGGGGTCTGGCCCCATGTGAAAGGATGCATTGCTGGAGTTGCATCATTTTTGAGACACACTTCAGCAATGCATCACTTTTGCGCTTACAGATGCATCTGAAATACTGACGTATCTGTAAGAACTTCCGCCATAATACATCATAAATTTAATATGACGCATGACTAGAAGACTGAAGGCCTCATTTATGAGGCCATGCGTCACTTTAACGCCACCGGAGCGTCACTTTTTGTGACGCATCAGTACAGTAAAAAATGCACCTTATTCAGTCATATTTACAAAGTGACGCATCTAGGTAGATGCGTCACTTTGTAAGCCCCCGCGCCACATTATACCTATGTCAGGTGTAACGTATGCAAAAGGGACGTATTGACGCAAGAAAGGGTCGTAGAGGTGACGCAGTGAAATCTATGAGATATCACTGCGTCACTTTTATGACGCTGTTGCGTCCAAATGTTACGCCTGTATCACAGCAAGCGTAAGACTGATGCAAGCCCTTTCACATGGGGCCTGGCCCCATGTGAAAGGATGCATTGCTGGAGTTGCATCATTTTTGTGACACACTCCAGCAATGCATCACTTTTGCGCTTACAGATACGTCTGAAATACTGACGTATCTGTAAGTACCTCCGACATAATATGTCATATATTTAATAAGACGCATGACTAGAAGACTGAAGGCCTCATTTATGAGGCCATGCGTCACTTTAACGCCACCGGTGCGTCACTTTTTGTGACGCACCAGTGCTGTAAATAATGCACCTTATTCAGTCATACTTACAAAGTGACGCATCTAGGTAGATGGGTCACTTTGTTAGCCCCTGCGCCACACTATACCTACGTCAGGTATAATGTATGCAAAAGGGACGTATTGACGCAAGAAAGGGTCGTAGAGGTGACACAGAGAAATCTATGAGATATCACTGCGTCACTTTTATGACGTTGTTGCGTCCAAATCTTACACCTGCTTCACAGCAGGCGTGCAGGCCCTTTCACATGGGGCCTGGCCCCATGTGAAAGGATGCATTGCTGGAGTTGCATCATTTTTGAGACACACTCCAGCAATGCATCACTTTTGCGCTTACAGATACGTCTGAAATACTGACGTATCTGTAAGAACTTCCGACATAATACGTCATAAATTTAATATGACGCATGACTAGAAGACTGAAGGCCTCATTTATGAGGCCATGCGTCACTTTAACGCCACCAGAGCGTCACTTTTTGTGATGCACCAGTGCTGTGAAAAATACACCTTATTCAGTCATATTTACAAAGTGACGCATCTAGGTAAATGCCTCACTTTGTAAGCCCCTGCGCCACATTATACCTACGTCAGGTGTAATGTATGCAAAAGGGACGTATTGACGCAAGAAAGGGTCGTAGAGGTGACACAGTGAATAAACTGGGTTTTCCCCATGCTTCGCTCCCCAGTCTGCTCCCCGGAGCGCGTACCGGGCGCTCCCCACACGCAAATCGAATTTTTTTTTCTTTGCCCCGCGGGACCCTATTATAACCCCCACATCAAACCTAGGGGGTCAGGGGGGTCTACCCTGCCCCCTTATGGTCATTTCCCCCTTTTTTTGCCACCTCTTGTGTCTCGATCCTACCGAGACACAAGATGGCGGCCGCTCCGGACTGTTTCGAATGTTTACAGACACCCGTGAGCCAATCAGCTTTCCGTGCGCAAGTCGCGTAGCAGGCCCGGTGCGCTCCCCGTTGCGCGTACCGGGGCGCGCCTATAGATATATATATTTTTTTAACCTAAATTACTCAAAATCCACTGCAGCACATATCTTGAGACATAGCAAAGGCACATCGGGCTACCAGTCCCTACAAGTTTGGTGGAAAACCATTCAGCTGTTCGGTGTAAAAGTGAGTTTGACCATCCTATGGAAATTAACATGGGGAAAACACGTTTTGGGATCCCCCTTTTATCTTGGCCCCCGATTGACGAATCCACCCGAAACTTTCAAGGAAGAACCGGAGCTGCGCGAGGCAAATTTGAGGAAATTTCAGGCGGATTCGTCAACCGGCTAAAGTTATTCCAAATAGAATTTTGAGATTTTGCATTGAAAAAAATCCTAACTATAACTACCTACTGGCGACCGCCAGTAGGTAATATATATATATATATATATATATATATATATATATATATATATCCAAACACAAAGTTGGCGTGCTTCTACCGCTTCCACAGCGGGCACTCGGCGGGATCGCCAAACACCAAAATGCATCAAATTCCTGGCATAATCCTCTTATACAAAGACACCAGAGTCGGGGTCCAAATCGGTTTTGAAGTGCTCAGGTTTATTGGCAAAAAACAACCCCTACGCGTTTCGAGGTAAGCCTACCTCTTGCTCACGGATGGAGTACAAGTTACATCGCCATTCTTTTAAAGTGAAACGGGTACATTGCATCATGTACCACGTGGTGCATAAACATAAAAGACACACAATTGAGGCTACAACGTTGCAGTCCACTCGTAATGTTTACAATAAAGTTTCATATGAAAAAAACTTCATTTGCATTAAATAGCATGCATATATATATAAATGCAGTAAGGCTCCTTGGAAACAAAAAGCAGTGCAAATTTATCGCGAGTATTGCCCAAGTGGGCTTACGATTATAAATGAGAGCCTGGTGGGGGGGCGGGGGAGCCAGCGAGTGGGAGGGAGGGAAGGAGCATATGGGGATGGGGTGTGAGAGGGTGGTCGTCCCTGGAAGGAGGGTGGAGAAGGGGAGGAATGGGTGGTGGTGCCAAGCAGAAAGCAGGAGCGTGTCAGCGTCTCAGCAGCAGCTGACCTGCAGAAGTGACAGGGACTACGCATGCAGAACACGAAAATGGCCCACAGGCTGTCCGACAGGCACCAGACATGTGTGATCATGAAGCCACTGAACCGCATCAAGACGGGTGGGCAGGCCTGGGGCAGCGGCGGCTGCAGGTGTAGGCGGAAAGTCCCAGTAATACACTTAATATAGATTAGTGCTATAAAAGCGCCAATGTGAAAGATGAAAACATCCGCTCGAACTTATTTTATCACTACTTTCTTTCTTCAGCTTTTCTTTGAAGTCTCAATTTAATATAAATACCCTAAACGGAAGTCTTTAGCATAATCTGCGGTCATCCTGGAATGTGGTGTGGAATCAGTCCTCACATACCACATTGAACACCCCATGTCAAAATAGTTTGTCAGGAGAGGCTTAACGGCAAGAGCTGACTCTGAAGCAGGGGAAGCAGGTTTGAGTCTCAGCAGAGACACTCAAACATACTGTGATTCTGGGCAAATTACTTAATTTCCCCTTGCCTTGAATGTATCAGGCTATAATGCAACTGGGACTCATGTAACGCGCTCTTCATGCAACACGCTCTGATAACTTCGGCTCGAGTTCACGCTATATAAAACTGCAAAATATAAAAAGAGAAGCAAGGCCAGGACTTCAAATGCTCTGTCTATGATGACATACAGTGAGGTGACCATTCTACCAAAAAAAGAAGAGCATTATTGTATTTTGAGAGCACACGGTTCCCTTGGGAAAATGTAGATGCTTTTAAGCGATAATGCACATTTGAGTAAAACCAACGTTCTGTCGAGTGATAAATAATCTTAAGAAATACTGTACAAGCTCTTGGCATTGCTGTGGGGAGGGGGGGAGGAGAAATGCAAAACACGGCCTGGCAGCCGTGAAGTGTGAGGCAGTGGGCGGGGGAGCGGATCCCTTTGAAGTGGGAGACAGGCGGCTCGTGTGGGGGGGAAACGCGCGTGCTTGTGTTCATGTGAACTGTTTGAAATCCGCCCGATGGTTTGAGGACTTATTTTGCCCACTAAAATTCTCTCACTAACAGACGTGAGGTGAATGGACAGCGTGTCTACAACCAGCGCTCCGCACTGCCGTGAGGTACAGGGCCAGCGCTCCAGAACTCCCGGTGACACCGCAGGACTACACTATCCAGGTGCCCCAGCGGCGGGAGTGATGCCACACGAGCGCCCGGAGGCGCTTTAAAGCACGGAGCGCCCTGAGCTCCTTGGGGGTCTCACTAACAGCCGTGAGGTGAATGGCCAGCGTGTCTACAACCAGCGCTCCGCACTGCCGTGAGGGAAACAGCCAGCGCTCCAGAACTCCCGGTGACGCCGCAGGACTACACTACCCAGGTGCCCCGGCGGCGGGAGTGACGCCACACGAGCGCCCGGAGGCACTTTAAAGCACAGAGCGCCCTGAGCTCCTTGGGGTCTCACTAACAGCCGTGAGGTGAACTGCCAGCGTGTCTACAACCAGCGCTCCGCACTGCCATGAGGGAAACGCCCAGCGCTCCAGAACTCCCAGTGATGCCGCAGGACTACACTACCCAGGTGCCCTGGCGGCGGGAGTGACGCCACACGAGCGCCCGGAGGCGCTTTAAAGCACGGAGCGCCCTGAGCTCCTTGGGGGTCTCACTAACAGCCGTGAGATGAACGGCCAGCGTGTCTACAACCAGCGCTCCGCACTGCCGTGAGGGAAAAGGCCAGCGCTCCAGAACTCCCGGTGACGCCGCAGGACTATACTACCCAGGTGCCCCGGCGGCGGGAGTGATGCCACACGAGCGCCTGGAGGCGCTTTAAAGCACGGAACGCCCCTCGCACCCACGAGTCGCGCGCGGGAGCTGCCCGGGAGAAGCCCGGGACAAGGGCGGGACAGTCCTAGACAGTCAGAGACAGAAGTAGACAGGGCAGGGCCGCGGACCCTGCATCTGGGACGATACAGGAGATAAATAAAAGGTACTGAACCCCTACAACTGACTAAAGAACTATTGTGACTGATCCCCCCCGTGCTGGGCCCCCTATCTTAAATTGTTTACTATTGCGGATATTTCACTACTATTCATTAAGGCTTATATTCGTTTTTAACATATTTGTGTGATTTAGTGAGTAATTATGTCGAAAGAGAGCAGTGTAAACACCCTTGATAATTATCTTATCAAGGTAGTGGATAAAATAAATAAAGAGCAGCGACTCTCCCTGGGACGTGGCTCTTTACCAGTGCCTCTATTAAAATCCCCCTTACTAACGCCGGTATCAACTACTCTAGTTGATGTTAGTTGTGATCCAGACCCCCCTGTAGCATTCCTAATTAATGCAATAACTGGGGATGAGTCAAATTTGGCTAGCCTAACCAACACAATAACGGGGGATGAGTCTAATCTGGTCAGCTCTGAGTGCCCTCCCAATGATATAGTACCCGCTTCCCCGGCTGCTTCTGATTTAAGTGTATCTGATTCTCCAGCCCCCAGAATACAGAGAACATTAAGATCAGGCAGAAGTTTTGGGAGGCCTAATTTACAAAAACGAGGAGGTAAACCGGCCAAGAAGAGATTAGCCCCAGTAGCTGATACCACTAGTTGTGACCCTACCATTATGGCCAACAGTCACCACATAACAGACTCTGACCTGCTTCATCTGCTTATTAATATCATTGATGCCAAGGTTGAGACATTAATTAAACCATTAATTTATAAACTGGATTTTATTTCAGGGGAGGTGGTGAGATTAGGGGGCTTACTGAAGGAATCTAACTCAGACCATGTTACCCCTGAAGCTACCAGGAAGTTTAGTGAATCACCTCCAGCGGTGATTCAGATGACCACCCCTGCTGAAAAAGCCGTAGTCACAGAGGCTGCCCATACTATCAGGCCTGTGTAAGTCCCAAATATAGTGAGTGCCAACACCCCAGGGGCTAAACCAAAGTCAGGGACAGGGACAGGGAAACCTAGGCGATATGGGTATTCCCTACCGGATTTACCGCCAGATTGTGTCCCGTATGTGGCAGTTCTGACCAACGTACCACCCGTGAATGAGTCAGGGCCTCACGGTAACATGGAATCCCATGAGTCATTAAAGAATAAAACTGTGAGTTGGCTTAACCGGGAATGTGGTTTTCCATTAGATTTAACCGATCAGATCTTGGCTACAACCAGGACTAAATGGATTGGTAAATCTGAGAAAAATATTAGTGGTGACTGTGTGATAGTGAATTTTAAGGACCCGCATCTAGCCACTACCTCTCTGATCAGAGCTACCTCACGCCCACCTAGCGACCAAGGAATAACACTTAGACCCCTGGGATATTTTTACAGGCATTTATTTGCTCAGCCTAAACTATGTCCTGGGGGGAGAGGAGGCTGGGAGGACTCTAGGCTTAGGGGCCTGGAGGTACCAACTTTCAATCGATATCAAGCCCTGAGCGGTTTAGACTCAAATGATTGACTAAAGACTACTCAGCCATCCCAAAATTGTAATGGAGAGTCAACCATGTCTTAAAATGAATTGGTAAATAGTGTGACTATAGATTGTGTGTCCAATGGAGGAAATGACGAGACTTCTAGGCATAACACTCAGGTTTTTAATTCAAATGAGAACATGTCCATACTTAGCGATGGCCCACCAAATGGTAGCCATTGTAGGAAAAGTGGAACTTGCTATATCGCCAGCTGGAATGTTGCAGGCTTGATGGCCAAAGAGGATATTTTAGGATGGAAAGAATTTATTGGTCTTTTTGACTTTATTTGCCTGCAGGAAACTTGGTGTAAAAATTTCAAGGGTAATGATGGCTTTGTATCCTATGAACTTCCCGCCTTGGCATCACTCTCTGGTTGGGCAAAAGGGGGGTTTTTGGTTTTGATTTCAGTCAAGTTACCAATTCTGGTGAAAAAGCATGTATTAGTGGGGGCTCACTCCCAAATTCTATGGCTAGCACAGGAAGTGGGTAGAAATATCCTCTTGATTAATTTTTATAATAATATATTTGATGGTACCAGGCACACAGTAATTAATGACTTAGAAAATGCGTTAAGTAGTATTGTGAATAATTTTAATGTTGTTTTTGAATTTATTTTTGTGGGGGATTTTAACATTTCAGTTTGCCCCTTATCCTATCAGAATTTATGTGGTGTCTTCGATCGTTTAGGGGATGCCGATGTCCATTTTCCCCATAATCTGTATGGAGAATCTCTGAACAGTTTATTGGTAGCCCATGATATGGAAATTTCGGAAAATGGGAAGAATGACTTGGGAGAAAGTTTACCGACTTTCATAGGGAGGGGGGCTAATACTGTCATTGATTTTATGTGCATGTCCTCTAAACTAATCCCCTTGTGTTCAGAACCGAAGGTGGTTGATGTTATGCTAAGTGACCATAACTGCTTAACTATTGAAGCCATGATTTGGAAATCTGCCCCTGTTTCCCATTCGGGTACTGTTGTTAATATTGACCCCCATAGACCCAATGGTTTCAGGTTGAGGTGGAAAGGGGATAAAGCCGAAATAACATCTGATTCTATCATTAATAGTTGTATGACAGAAATTACGGCGATCCTCGAACAGGAAGCAATCACGGCTGAAAGTATTGATCACTTTGTTAGAATTAATGCAATCATCAACAAAAAGTTCACCAGAATAGCTGGGCACAAGAGCAGACTACAAAGGGGCTGGTTTGACCATGCTTGTACTATCGCCTGGAAAGGTCTAAAAGAGGCCTTAGCAGTTAAACCCAGAGATTAGTCTGGTGACCCAATTTAGGCTGGATTACAACTTGACCCTTAAGCGCAGAAAGGCCGAACTCCAGCAGGAAGCTTGGGACAATCTTAGCCAAGCTGCTGAATTGAAAAATTGTACACTGTTTTGGGCCACTGTGAACTGCCCATTTCTTAAGGATGAGAAGGTACCGGAGCTAACATCAAATGTGAGCATGGAATCGTGGATCCAACATTTCTCCATTATTTTTGACTCTGGTAATGGGCCGGTCTCCTTTGGAGATGGTTGGCCCATCGTTGCCCTAAATATCACCACACCTGAGGTCATGGATAGCATCAGGGCTAGTAAGGGAGGGAAGGCCCAGGGACCAAATGGGGTGCCTATAGATGTTTACAAGACGGCCCCGGAGATATGGGGCCCATTGTTGGTTAAGACTTTTAACGCAGCAGTTTGTTGTGAGATACCGTTAACATGGGCAGAATCAATAATTGTCCCCATCTTTAAGAAAGGTGATCTGGGTGATGCAAAAAATTACCGGCCAATATCCTTACTGGATTTGTCTGTAAAAGTTATGAGCCGGTCCTTTTAGTCAGATTAGAGGAATGGGCAGAGACCAACGGGATCTTAACCAACAGTCAGTTTGGTTTTAGGAAGGGGCGTGGCACCATTGAGCAATGCTTAAACTTAGAATTTTTGGTAGGGAAATATACCCAGGCCAAAAAAGGGTTTATATATTTATGCTTCGCTGACCTAAGCAGCGCTTTTGATATGGTAGCCCACGCTATACTCTGGGCCAAACTGATTGAAATGGGAGCACCCGAAGGTATAGTCTATTTCCTGGCTCGCCTGTACAAAAAATTATGCACCAGTGTCCGGTATGGACCTAATGGGGAGTGTACTAATAAGTTCAGGATCGGGAGGGGAATAAGGCAGGGGTGTGTTTTAGCACCCCTGCTTTTCACACTCTTCATTAACGAGGTGGATTCTGTTCTACAGACAGTTACGGCAGATGCCCCTAGAGTTAACAACTTTAACATCCCTGTGTTACTCTATGCGGATGATGCCGTGTTACTGTCTAGGTCCCCATTAGGCCTTCAACGTTTGATGGTCAGGTTTGTACAGTTCATCAAAAGCAGGAAACTGGTGATTAATAGAACTAAAACTTACGTTATGGAGTGTGGGACAGGGCGATCTAAAACAAAATCTAATTCCCATTATTTCATAGAAGGTGAACCGGTCCATAAAGTTGATCATTTTTGCTACCTGGGGATTACATTTTCCAAAAACGGCTGCTGGGATATAGAGCATAAGGCTGTTAAAACAAAGATGACGAGGAGTGCTAATGGGGTATTTGTTTTCGCTAAGAAGTTGGGGAACAGGCCTATTAAAGACATGGTAAATATTTTCCAATCCAGATGTCTTTCCACGGCCCTTTATGGGGCTGGAGTATGGGGTGTGTCACCAGCCGGGAGTCTGCAGATAGAGGAGAATAATTTTTTGAAAAGGTTTCTGTGTTTACCCAAATCTACCTCTAATAACTTGGTCCACAAGGAACTGGGGATTCAATTTCTAAATGATATGATTATGTTAAGACCCCTATTATTGTGGCGCTCGGTATGGCTGAATGATGGTCCCTCCCTGAATAGAGCCATTATCGATGATTGCCTCACTTTGGATCATCATTTAAAGATCCCATGGATCAAATATACGATTGACAGTTTTCAAAAGGTTTTTGGGCTTAATGTATCCAATGATCGACACTTTGCCTCTGACATTTCCAAGCCTAATTTGAAAGTCACCTTCTTGAATTATTGTGCAGAGAGGCGTGCATAGGAGGAACCAAATCTCTCTACCTGTATGCTGTATAACAGTATGAATGACTTTATTGGACTCCAACCGTACTTGACTCAGGTGACTAGAGTTTCGCATCAGTTTGTGCTGACCATGATGAGGATGGGGACAGTGCATTACCTGGTTGCGTGCCCCACCGTGAAAATGCGTCCACCCTGTGCTTGTGATAATAATGCTGAGCAGAGCACTATGCACTTTCTTTTATTGTGTCAACTGTATGGTGAACTGCTGGAAATTTTTCTAAAGCCTATGCTGAAAAGATTTGGAGTAAGAACAATTAATGACTCTATGAAATTGCTTTTTAATTTGCACCACCCGGACACCTGCTTCTTTACTGCTACTTTCCTGCTTAAAGCCAGGAAAAGTATGTGTTTTTAATTATTTATTCCATCCCCTTCTGGATAATAATGTATTATGTGTTTCTTTTTTAAATTGATCAAATGTACTGTATTTATAATTGTGTGTGCTTTTATGGACATGTTTTCTATGTTCCGAATAAAGCTTTATGAATTGAATTGAGTAAAACTAACGTTCTGTCGAGTGATAAATAATCTTAAGAAATACTGTTTCACAAGAGCATGAAGCACGAGTAATGCTGTAAAAGCGGCAATGTGAAAGATGAAACCATCCGCTCAAACTGATTTTATCACAACTTTCTTCAAACAGCTTTTCTTTGAAGTCTCAATTTAATATAAATACCCTAAATGGAAGTCTTTAGCATAATCTGTGTGATCCTGGAATGTGGTGTGGAATCAGTCCTCACATAGCACGTTGAACACCCCTGGTCAAAATAGTTTGTCAGGAGAGGATGTGGCTTAACGGCAAGAGCCGACTCTGAAGCAGCGGAAGCAGGTTCGAGTCTCAGCAGAGACGCTCAAACATACTGTGATTCTGGGCAAATCACTTAATTTCCCCTTGCCTTGAATGTATCAGGCTATAATGCAACTGGTACTCATGTAAATTGCTCTGATAACTTTGGCTCGAGTTCGCACTATATTAAACCTCAAAATATAAAAAGAGAAGCAAGGCCAGGACTTAAAATGCTCTGTCTATGATGACATACAGTGAGGTGACCATTCTACCAAAAAAAGAGGAGCTTTATTGTTTTTTGAGAGCACACGCTCCCCTTGGGAAAATGTAGATGCTTTTAAGCGATAATGCACATTTGAGTAAAACCAACGTTCTGTCGAGTGATAATAATCTTAAGAAATACTGGACAAGCTCTTGGCATTGCTGTTGGGAGGGGGGTGGAGGAGAAATGCGAGACACGGCCTGGCAGCCGTGAAGTGTGAAGCAGTGGGCGGGGGAGCGTATCCCTTTGAAGTGGGAGACAGGCGGCTCGTGTGGGGGAAACGCGCGTGCTTGTGTTCATGTGAACTGTTTGAAATCCGCCCGATGGTTTGATGAATTATTTTGCCCACTAAAATTCTCCTCTATCCATTCCTTGCGGAATGGGATAGGCGAGACCTAAAAAGATATTATTCCTTTTAAAACACAATGAGTAAAAAAGCAAAAATGAAGCGATAAATACAATTCACAGGTAATTTGTCATTGACATGATTTAAAAAGAACCCACAATCAAAAGAGATAGACCAGCTATATAAATAATTATATCATGTAGCTGTTGTCCATTTCATCGCCTCTTTGTACCATATTTGCACATATGTAAACAGGGGGTTTCTCTTTTTTTACAAAGAAATAGAGAAAGCGATCTCTTTGCCTAGCTTATATTGCAGATAAAGTGCATGCAGAATTGTGTCCAAGTGGGCCATTGCAATATGATGTCTGTCATATCTATCCTGCACATTATACTTTGCCAGTCTTAAAATGTGCATAGAAAGTGCCAAAAATTGAAAAAGAAATTAAGAAAAAGGTCAATTTGATTCAAAAACTTTTCTTTACACATTACATTAAAATGAGGAGAAACCACAAAAAAATCGTATTTCCTATTGTTTCAACCTGTATACACCAGCACTGTAGTAGCCCTATAAGGAATAATGTGAAACCCTATGATATTCAATAGGGGCTTAAAGACAGGTATATAAGTCCTCCCTGGCATTCAACGCAGCTGGGTTCTTGGAATCGATCTCCAAAATGTACCGTGTTTCCAGGAGGCGCAGCTTCGCCTCTTGATTACCCCTGCGTTTAAGCGGTAACACTGTATCACTTACATAGTGTTGGATGTAGCTCGGATTCCCTTCATGTTTCTGCTCAAAATGCCTAGCAACAGGAAAGGCCTGCTCTTTCCCACTGATAGCCCTAATGTGCTGGATTATCCTCTTGTGGGCAGGTAACTTGGTGCTACCAACGTACCTGAACCCACACGGACACTCCAGATCATAAATTGCATACTCAGATTTACATGTCAACCTCTTCGTGATCAAGATCGGTTCAGCTTTGAAAGAGCTCATATAGTGGGTCTTATTGCACCCAAATTTGCATGCCTTGCAACTAGGACACTTCCTGAATCCCTTGCACTTCCAGATCCACACTGACCCCAACACGACCCTCAGAGGAACACTCGTCTACAGACCACCCGGACCCCTACCACAGTTCAGCGACACCATTGCCAACGTAGTCAGCACCCACGCTCTCGCCTCCATGGACTACATCCTCCTCGGGGACCTGAACTTCCACCTCGAGAACAACAATGACACCAACTCCACCACCCTGATCGCCAACCTCAGACTCAAACAGCTCGTGACTACACCCACCCATGCAGCTGGACACACGCTGGAACCCATCTTCTCAGCAAGTCCCCACATATCCTTAAACCACACCTCCGAACCCCACTGACCGACCACAGATACGTCCACTTAATCTTCAGGAAACCCACCACACACCACCACCCTCGCCCTGAGACCACCCGCCGGACCCATCAACCCCAACCTCAAACAGTGGATTAATGACTGCGCCAACACCCTCGCCCCACTGAAGACCTCCACAACCAACCACACCAACAAGAAAGCCACCTGGTTCACCGAAGACCTCCGGAACTCCAAGCACATCTGTCTGAAGCTGGAGAAGAAATGGCTCCACGACCGAACACCAAACAGCCACACAGCCCACAAGAACGCCACCCGCAGACACCACCAACTCATCAGGACCGCCAAGAGGACCACCTTCAAGGACCGCCTAGACAACAATGCACACAACACCAAAGAGCTCTTCAGCATCGTGAAAGAACTCTCCAACCCCAGCTCCAACACCAACGACATTCCACCATCACAAGACCTGTGCAACTCACTCGCCACCTTTTTTCACAGCAAGATCACTGGCATCCACGACAGCTTCAACTCCAACACCCCCGCACCCACCGCCGAGACCACCACCAGTGCGACCTCCTCTCACACCAGTCGCCTGACCGCCTGGTCCATCAGTGACGAAGACACCATCAAAACCATGAACTCCATCCACTCCGGATCCCCTTCCGACCCTTGCCCTCACCACGTTTTCAAAAAGCCAGCACAACCATCATGCCCCACCTCCAGAAAACAATCAACATCTCCTTCGAGACAGCAAACTTCCCGGAAAGCTGAAAGCACGCCGAGATCAACGCCCTACTGAAGAAACCCAAGGTGGACCCCAAGGACCTCAAGAACTTCCGGCCCATCTCCCTGCACCCGTTCCCGGTGAAAGTCACAGAGAAGATTGTCAACAAACCCGCTACATCGAAGACAACAACATCCTGGACCCTTTCCAATCCGGTTTCCACAGCAACCACAGCACTGAGACCGTCCTTATCGCCACCACCGACAACATCAGCTCGCCTCCATGACGCCGGAATCCAAGAGAAGGTCCTGGCCTGGACCACATCCTTCCTCTTCGGCAGAACCCAGAGCGTCCACCTCTCACACTTCCGCTCTAAAACCATCGAGATCATATGCGGCGTCCTGCGGCGTCCCACAGGGATCTTCCATTAGCCCGACACTGTTCAATATCTACATGGCACCACTCGCTCACGTCACAGAACAACATAACCTCAACATCATCTCCTACGCCAACGACACCCAGCTGATCATATCCCTCACCGAGGACTCCCACACCGCCAAAGCCAACCCCCCACAGAGGAATGAAGGCCGTTGCCGACTGGATGAAGGACAGCAGGCTGAAGCTGAATTCAGACAAGATGGAGGTCCTCATCCTCGGATCCACCTCATCAGCCAGGGATGACTCCTGGTGGCCCACATCGCTAGGTACAGCCCTGGAACCCAACGACCACGCATGCAACCTGGGGGTCTTCCTCGACTCCACCCTCGCGTTGACCAAGCAAGTCAACACCGTCTCCGCGTCCTGCTTCAACACCCTCCGAATGCTCTGCAGGATCTTCAAATGGATCCATTCCCCTCCAAGACGAGAAAAACCGTCACCCAGGCCCTCGTCACCAGCAGACTCGACTACTGGAATGCCCTCTACTTAGGAACAACAACCAAGCTCCTGAGATGGCTACAACAAATCCAGAACGCCTCGGCGCGACTGATCCTCGACGTCCCCCGACGCAGCCACATCACACCCCACCTGAGAGGCCTGCACTGGCTCCCAGTCAACAAGAGGATCACCTTCAAACTCCTCATCCACGCACACAAAGCCCTTCACAACGCCGGACCAGCATACCTCAACGACCGACTCAGCTTCTACACCCCCACCCGCAGCCTCCGCTCTGCCAACCCCGCCCTCGCCACAGTTCCTTGTATCTGGAAAACCACAGCCGGCGGTAGATCCTTCTCCTACCTCGCCGCCAACATCTGTAACACTCCCCCTACCAACCTACGACAGACCTAGGACCTGCTGGCCTTTAGAAGACTTCTCAAGCCCTGGCTCTTCAAACAGTAGCAGCCCCCCCCCCCCAGCGCCTTGAGATCCTCACAGGTATGTAGCGCGCTTTAAAAATGCATTGATTGATTGATTGATTGATTGCTTTGTGCCATCCAAGTAGTAGGAATTGACACTTCGGGACTGCTGCTCACCAATGAGCTACCCATGGAGGAAGATTTTCTAAATGTTAGTGCTGGTTTACTGGCAACTAGTTTCCCAATCACTGGGTCTCCCTGTACCAAAGTTCCAGTTCCGATAAAATATCTTCCTGAGTTCCTGGTGCTGTCTACTGAAGGTCAAGATGACACGGAATTGAATATTGGTGGTCATTGCACCTTCAACCAACTGTTTGACTTTAGGAGTTAGTGCATCTCTTCTAGACAGGCATCTCGTTTTCATAATCACAGCGTCAATCAAGCATGTGCTCTGAGTAGCCCCTGGCCAAAAATCGCAACCTACTGGCTTCCTGTGCTATCTCACATTCTGAACCAGAACTGCTAATTCGCCTGATACGCATCATCTCGCCACAAGTGATGCTGAGTATCAGGTGGTGTGGGTGGTGGCTTGTTGCATGCAGAACTGTGTTGCCAGCGGTCGGTTTTGTATACAATCTGGTTGCCAGGCAGTTGTTTTCTACATAAACCTCTACATCTAAAATGCAGATTGATCTAGCTTTGATGGTTGATGTAAACTGTAAGTTTAGGCAATTGTTGTTAAGCCCATCAACAAATTGTTTTGCACTGTGTTCTGAACCCTTCCAAATTAGGAATAAATCATCAATGTATCTAAGGTACACTATGGCATGTTGTTCCATAGTCCCTCTGTGTGGTCCCATTAGGAACTGCTCCTCCCACAGCCCCATGTGCAAACATGCGTAGCTGGGGGAGAAGCAGGCCCCCATTGCGACCTTCCTAATCTGATGATAAACTTGATTATTAAAGAGGAAGAAATTCAGTTCCAAACAAGCCTGTACCATTGATATCAACATCTTATTATGTGATGAAAGCTACATAGGACGCATGTTCAAATAGTGCTCCCCCACTTTTAGACCATCACAATGCCTGATAGACGAGTAGAGAGATTCTACATCCAGAGTCATTAAAAACATGTCGGGACTCCATACCACTTGCTTAATTTTACGTAAAAAGTCTGAAGTGTCCTGTACATATGATGTCAACTCCTTAACCCAATCTTGTAAAAAATAATCAATGTACATATATTTATATATTGAAATAGTACAGCAATATAACAACCCACGATGTCTGCAGAGACAGTGAGAGAAAGGGAAATGGAGGCAGATGAGGTGTTTGGAAATCCGCCAAGCACCTCGCGTAATACAGCTGAATTGCCCAGCGCTGAAAACAATAAAGATACAGATGCCAAGACCCTGTTGAAAAATTTGGAGAAAAAGTGTAAACTGGAGATAAAAAAATGGTGGGAACACATTTCACTTGCGAAATACGCCGAAGTGGGGCATGTGCCACGGGGGTTGAGGATCCTCCTGGCACCCAGTTTTGATAAGCCCAACCTCAACATGTTGCGCGAGTGGGGAAAAAGCAGCTTAGATGCTTCGATGAATTTGGTTAATATCCTAACTAAGTATGCCAACATTGATCGTCTGGAATTGTTGAAAGAAATAGAGGGAATAAACAGCGAATTGGACAAGTTGGAATGTACTAAATGTATCCTCAAAACAAGAGAGGCCATATAATAGAGACTAAAAAAACATGAGGAGAAAATAAAGTTTAGGAAATCGCATAAGTTTGCCAGGGATCTGGCAGACTATGAAAATTGTCAAATATTTACTTTTGCTCGCAAGTTCGATACAGTAAAGAGGAAACAATATAGCGACAAGACAAAGAGCAACTCAATAAACGTGCACACGCCCACAGATGTAAATGATGAATCCTGCTATGTGAACACTGCATCATTGACAAGCGAATCAAGCACAGAATTGGATCGCACAATGGCAGGGAAAATCAAATTAGGTGTAAGTCAAGAACTTGACTTTTTAGTGGAGGAAAGACTGAAAACACTACGACCGATGCAACAAAAGGGGCCGGAAGGAAACGTAGAAACAAGAGAAGACGAGACATGCACAAAAGGTGGAAAGCAAAGTACAAAAAAGAAAGCGTACTGGCAGAAGAAAGGGCGATAAATGATAACAGTGTCATCAATTTAACATTAATAGAGCTAACAAAAGCAGAACAACAATTGTTAGCATTGGGATTGAATTTTTGTCCAGGCAATGATTTTAATTATGTGCGTACTCAAATAGATGTGTTTGTTTTATTAGGAAACTTACACTTAAGAATTGTTTGCTCTTAAATCTTGCAAACAACAAATGGACAAGAGTACGGGCCAAGAAGAAGAATTGGCCTCGTTGTTGGCAGCCTCTGATTTTCCAAACATGCTCACATTGCATCAGTTAAATGCTCAAGAAGATCTGCAAATGTTATATATTGATATTGATTTGTCCACTCAAGATAGATTAAGAAAAATAAATCATGTTCAGAAAGGGGCTGGGATCAGTCCCTTCAAACCTAAATCTTGTTTTGTTCCCACAATGCCTAAAGACGCAATTGACAACTATCACGACATGGTCACCAATGAATTGAAAAAATTAAATCACACTGCTAACAAAAATAGAAAACATAGAAATGTGTTGTTTTTAAAACAAGCATATGATAAATTAATGAAGAAACTTGGTGAAAACTGTGACATTGTCGTAAAAAAATCTGACAAAGGTGGAAACTTAGTATTACGGCCCAAGAAAGAATATATTTCAGAAGCTCATAGACAACTAAGTGATAAAGGCTGTTATGAGAAATCTAGCACTAAAGAATATGATAAGGCCAAAGATGTATTACAAAAATTATTGGTTCAATGGAGAAGGGAAGGACTCATATCTACAGAGGAGTATATATTCATGTATAATGAGTTTCCTGTGTTACCTGTCCTATATCTAATACCAAAAATACATAAAGGGACAACGCCTGTGTCAGGTAGACCAATTATTTCAGCCATCAATAGTGCAGGCGAAAAGGTGGGTTAATACATTGACTACTTTTTACAGAGTTTAGTTAAGTCCCTACCCAGTTATGTTAAGGATACAGGTGATTTCCTTAAAAAAAATAGGAGATTTGGTCTGGACAGATGATCTGTATCTAATAACTCTTAGAATCATTATACACAAGCATTGATCATATCCAGGGACTTAGAGCTGTAAAACATTTCTTGAGTAGTAGATCTAGTGCATATTACGAACACAACAAAGTTATTGTTGAGCTCATCACTTGGTGTCTCAACAATAACTTTTTCCGCTTCAATATTGAGATCTTAAAACAACAGAGAGGAGTCGCTATGGGGGCCTGTTTCTCCCCCAGTTATGCCTGCCGCCTGCATGTTGGTTGGTGAGAGGAACAGGTCCTCAAAAAACAGGCACTTAGCACCTTTCAGCACACACGTTGTTACATACCTCAGATACTTAGATGATGTGTTTATGCTATGGCGAGGCAATGCAACTGAAGCCCAAGAAATAATTGATGATGTCAATAACAACTCTATGAATTTAAAATTTACCTCCCATATTCATAAAACACAAACCGATTTTCTTGATGTGAGGCTTCATTTAAATAAAGGTAAACTCGAAAGTACTCTCTACAGAAAACCTACATTTGGCAACATCACGTTGCATGCTAACAGCTCCCATCCCTGACATTAAATACCGAGCATACCATATGGAAAAATCCTCAGATGCAAATATATCTGCAGTAACGAAGATGATTTTGAAGGGTGCTTACATGAAATGCTGGGAAGGCTAAAAGCAAGAGGCTATAGCGACAAAATAATTGGGGAGGCTGTTGAAAAAGCTAGTAAACGACCCAGGCATACCCTCTTCCAGAACAAAAACATTGAATCAGTATCATTAATCCCTGCGGCCACAAGTAGGTATGCCCCCAAATTGACTACTACTTTTTGTAGGCAGGAGAGAAAAATCAAAGTCATTATTCAGAAACATTGGCCCATAGTGTTAACTGACAGCGTGTTTCGCAATAGATTAGCTATGACCCCAAATATCACATTCAGAAAAGGGAGATCTATGGGCATGGATCTTGACAAGAACTCCCCTGAAACACGCAAAGTAGCATTGTGGTTACAGCCACCTAGAGGGTTCAGTAGGTGCGCAACATGCAGAGCCTGTAAGTTCGGTTGTGATAAAACTAACTTTTATACTCCTTTTGATGCTTCTCCGGTTTCCATCAAGGGCAGTTATAATTGTAAAACAGAATATGCTGTTTATGTTCTGACATGCACCTGTGGCCTTAACTACATTGGTAGTACAAAGCTGCAGGTGCATGTCAGAATGTTGCAGCATATTAGAGCCATCCTACATAGTGATCCGGCTTACCCAGTGGCACGGCACTTTAAAAGCTGTCATGCAAATGATATTAATTGACCTACTATGTGGTTAGCGCCATCCCGAAATCCCGAAGAGGTGGCAATAGGGAACGCCAACTTAGACAATTAGAAACTAAGTTTATCCTTGAGTTTGATAGCAAGTTTCTACAGGGTTTAAACAACACGGAAGTAATATATAATTTTCTATGAATACACTGTATTTATGACAGATCGTTGGTTCAAATTTATAATGAGTTTTGATTTATAACATCTGCCGTTAAACTCTATGAAATTTCCCTTTTTAAAAAAAAACTTTTTAAGACCTGTTTTTAAGTATAATTAAGTTTTTAGCAAACAATTATTATTTTTGTATGAATTGTAATAGTATCTTCCCAGGTGGAATTTTACTGTTGCCAAAATTGTTACACGTTTTCTAAGTAATTATACTAAATTTGGTCTTTTATGTTCATACTATTATAGTACTGCACTTTATATTTGCTTTTTTGCACAGTTTTGCATTATATAGCACATAGGAGAAAGTATTCCCTTTATAGTTGTGTATCCTCTCATGCACTTTATTCTGGAGTCACATTAAGAATTTATCCTGAGAAACATTTGTTGTGTACAAAACGCCCTAACAAAACATTATTTATAATGAGACATTTTTTCAGTTGTGGATTAACCCTGCATATTTAGTTTGTTCAAAAAATGTGATTCGTGTATTTATATATTCAGAGTTTTTATCAGTTTATACACATTTTTTATTTATATGTACTGATATGAAGACTTTTAATTGGCATTTTATGTATATTTTCCATGTGATATAGGAATGGTTTTACCAGGAAGGCTGTCTTTCGCAGCAAGTCTATTTACTATGACTACTGTCATGTGACCAGAGAAAGGGAAGAGGTGTGGTTACCATAGACTCATTTGCACATATAACCAAAGTAATAGCGCAGTACCTTATGGCTAATGTCGAAAACATTTCTGATAACTTGGACCCAATAATAGTGTCCTCAAATAAAACATTAGAGAGACTAAATAACTTAAAATTCTCGCTTGTTGGACGCACCAATATATTGAAAATGCTTATTTTTCCCAAATTCTTATATATATTCCGAGCTATTCCTTTTTTAATATCTTCCCATATTTTGCCCGAATTGACAGAATGTGCTCAAGATTTCTATGGGGATATCATCGAGCAAGGAGATCTGTTAAAAAATGCACCTTACCAAGGGAGAGAGGAGGCTGGGGCATCCCCAATTTTCAATGTTATCATTGGATAGCAATATTCCAACATATGGGGGTGTTGATTTTATCAGATAATCCTACTGAAGAATTTTCTGCCCCATCCATTTATGAGATGCTCTTGGGTGAAGAGGCTAAACAATGTCTAAGTAAAATTGTGGAACAAAGTTATTATAAAAAGACGAAATTAAAAATATTCCATGTAGCCTATCTGGTTTGGAGGATAATTAAGAAAAAAATTGGAATTACCAGTAAGCTAACATTGTATACACCTCTTCAGAAGTGCCCTCTCTTCCCTGAAATTTTTAAAGATCAGGTGATGCTAAGATGGAAAGAGCTGGGAGTGCGGCACTTGGGAGATTTGTTTCAAGGGAAGAGCTTTGCCTCCTTTGATTTTCTATCGAGGAAGTATAAGATGCAGCGTGTTGATTTTTTTAAATATCTTCAGCTTCGAAGCTTCTGTGAAGAGAAGCTGTCAGGAAATATGTTTTTTTTAGAAAAAATAGAGATTATTGAAGCAATTAAAGGTAGGCTTAAAATGGGCCCTCTGTATCAACTCCTTCTGGCAACGGAGGAAGATGATCTCTGGGTAATAGAAAAGAAATGGCAAGAGAAGTTAGGTGTAGAGGGAATCAAGCTGGAAAGAAGTCTGGAGATAACTACCACTGTATTATTAAATGGATCTCTTCAAACCTAAACATTATATGTCGGTGTTTGATCTTTAATACACACCATCTAAACTAGCAAAATGGAAGTCTGGGCGGGGGACTCATTGTAGTCGATGTAATCTAAATGCCGCTGATACTGCCCACGTTTTTTTCTTATGTCCAAAGCTTTCTAAATTTAAAGGAGATATTGAGCTTTATATCAAGGAAAGCTTGGGCATTTGTATAAAACTAACTACGCAATTGGTCATATTTGGTGTGGAAGAAAATATGCTGCATAAATGGTTACCAGCAGAAGAAGCCTTTGTTTTTATATGTATGTCTGTATATAGATTCTGTATTACTTCGCAATGGATTGACCCAGAACCACCAAATTTCGTAAAATGGCAAGCTAGATTATTGTCAATTTACCACCTTCTTTGTATAAACTCAAGGGTATTAGACGGAAAATGTATGGGTATAAATTATGGCTACAATTGTGAATTGAATGGGGCAATAAGGATTTAATAGGTTATATATCTGTATCTTTTTTTTTTGCTGCCTCTGTTTCGTAATTTATGGAACTATAATGTATTTATTTGTGTATTTCTTCCTTTCTTCCTTGTCTGTCTGCTTTGGGATAAAAACTCAATAAAAATACATATAAGTAATGGTGCAGTACCTAACCGCATGTGAACAAGGGCTCTTGTGGCCCAAAACGCGATATGCGTGGGTGGTGGTAGCAAGTAAAATCGCCTTGCCTGAAGAGCTGTGGGGTCTGAGTCTCCTTCTTCGCAACCGAGCGTCGGAAGTGGCAGGAGTTCCTCTTTGTCTATATATATATATATATATATATTACCTACTGGCGGTCGCCAGTAGGTATATATAGTTAGGATTTTTTCTCTATGGGATTTTTGAAAATTCTATGTCTAATAACTTTGGCGTTTGTGGACGGAATTGGCTGAAATTTTCAGGAAAATGGAACATTTTGTTTCTGAGCAGCCCCTGACAATTTGGGGGGGTTTCATCAAGGGGGGGGCCGAGAAAAAAGGGGGGTCCCAAAACACGTTTTTCCCATATTAATTTCCATAGGGCGGTTGGCCTCATTTTTAGCTCGAACGGCTGAATGGATTTGCACGAAACTTGGCAAAATTGTAGGGACTGTTAGCCCGATGTGCCTTTGCTAGGTCTCAATATATGTGCTCCAGTGGATTTTGAGTAATTTAGGTTCAAAAAAAGATATATATCTGGGCGGAGCCTAACCACATATCTGATCTGATTGGCTGTCAGCACTTCATCCAAGAAGTGTTGGCAGCCATCTTGGGACCAATATACATTATAGCACCTCATTAAAAAGCATTGTAGTTAATAGAGGGTTTTAGGACTTTAGTTACATTATAAATCATTTGTTGATGGTACCATACTCATTTTAGGAATTGTGGTGGGTTCTAAGGTGATTTTACCATGTGAAAAAACCTTCTGCTGTGATATCATGAATATTGTTTGAAAGAAAACTAATATCTCATGATTTTCCCACAGTGGTTTGGAAGGGGATCTATAAGCTAAACTGAAAGCATATTTTCTGTAAATTCACATTATCTTTCTCTGTCATGTGAAAATGAAGTCTGACATTCTCAGTGAAACATGTACATCCAACAAGGACAGAGACTGTCAGTTGATTCCTTTGTGTTCTACTGCAGCCTCCTAGAGTGATCTAAAGAACAACTAGAGCGCTAACAGTCCTACTTATTACAAAGGTATGGCACACCTGAAGCCATCTTGATTGGAATAAAGTGGTAACTCTTAAAACATTTAATTTAAAAAGAAACAACATGAGGGGGTATATTTTGCCATAGAAAGTATGATTAGTGCTGCAGAATGAAAAATTAGGGCACATTTTGAGTGACTTCTCAAATCCTTTTCTATTTCATTAAAACATTCTGACATGCAGTCTCCCAAAATGGCCACCAGAGACAAAAGAGCCCAAATGTAGCCCAAATATCACCCAGATGTAGCCCAAGTATAGCCCAATGACAGAATGTCCCAGAGTGTTCTAAAGAACAACTAGAGCGCTAACAGTCCTACTTATTACAAAGGTATGGCACACCTGAAGCCATCTTGATTGGAATAAAGTGGTAACTCTTAAAACATTTAATTTAAAAAGAAACAACATGAGGGGGTATATTTTGCCATAGAAAGTATGATTAGTGCTGCAGAATGAAAAATTAGGGCACATTTTGAGTGACTTCTCAAATCCTTTTCTATTTCATTAAAACATTCTGACATGCAGTCTCCCAAAATGGCCACCAGAGACAAAAGAGCCCAAATGTAGCCCAAATATCACCCAGATGTAGCCCAAGTATAGACCAATGACAGAATGTCCCAGAGTGTTCTAAAGAACAACTAGAGCGCTAACAGTCCTACTTATTACAAAGGTATGGCACACCTGAAGCCATCTTGATTGGAATAAAGTGGTAACTCTTAAAACATTTAATTTAAAAAGAAACAACATGAGGGGGTATATTTTGCCATAGAAAGTATGATTAGTGCTGCAGAATGAAAAATTAGGGCACATTTTGAGTGACTTCTCAAATCCTTTTCTATTTCATTAAAACATTCTGACATGCAGTCTCCCAAAATGGCCACCAGAGACAAAAGAGCCCAAATGTAGCCCAAATATCACCCAGATGTAGCCCAAGTATAGCCCAATGACAGAATGTCCCAGAGTGTTCTAAAGAACAACTAGAGCGCTAACAGTCCTACTTATTACAAAGGTATAGCACACCTGGAGCCATCGTGATGGGAATAAAGTGGTAACTCTTAAAACATTTAATTTAAAAAGGAACAAAATGAGGGGGTATATTATGCAATAGAAGGTATTATTAGTGCTGCAGAAAGAAAAATTAGGGCACATTTTGAGTGACTTTTCAAATCCTCTTCTATTTCATTAAAAAATTCTGACATGCAGTCTCCCAAAATGGCCACCAGAGACAAAAGAGCCCAAATGTAGCCCAAATATCACCCAGATGTAGCCCAAGTATAGCCCAATGACAGAATGTCCCAGAGTGTTCTAAAGAACAACTAGAGCGCTAACAGTCCTACTTATTACAAAGGTATGGCACACCTGAAGCCATCTTGATTGGAATAAAGTGGTAACTCTTAAAACATTTAATTTAAAAAGGAACAAAATGAGGGGGTATATTTTGCCATATGAATTATGATTAGTGCTGCAGAAAGAAAAATGAGGGCACATTTTGAGTGACTTCTCAAACCCTCTTCAATTTCATAAAAAAATTCTGACATACAGTCTCCCAAAATGGCCACCAGAGACAAAAGAGCCTAAATGTAGCCCAAATATCACCCAGCTGTACCCCAAGTATAGCCCAATGACAGAATGTCCCAGAGTGTTCTAAAGAACAACTAGAGCGCTAACAGTCTTACTTATGACAAAAGTATGGCACACCAGAAGCCATCTTGATTGGAATGAAGTGGTAAGTCTGAAAACACTCAATTTAAAAAGGAACAACATGAGGGGGTTAATTTTGCCATAGAAAGTATGATTAGTGCTTCAGAAAGAAAAATAAGGGATCATTTTGAGTGACTTCTCAAATCCTCTTCTATTTCATTAAAAAAATTCTGACATGCAGACTGAAACATGCACTTTGAATACCAGCAGCAGACGTCCCTGGTGAGCAGTAGCTTTACTATAGTGATCTAATGTGCAACTAGAGTGCTAACATTCGGAATTTATGGCAAATGTGTGACACATCTGAATACCTTCTTGATGGAACCAAAGTAAACAAGCATTGAAAATGCAACAGATCTCGCCCTCGTTTAAGTTAAAGCCATTCTGTTTGTAATGAGGTGGCTTTTTAGCTTTGCTTTTATTAGTGTTTTTTCAACTTTCATGTAAATAACATGCATCTGTATGCATATAAGTATATGTATGCATGCATTTATGTTTGTATTTATATAGATATACAGATGATATATGTTTATATATGTATGTATATATATACATTCACTGAAAAAACCATAGGCTATAGACCATATATAGTTAGGAATTAGCATTTACAAAACCTTGAAAATTCACTGAAAAAACCATAGGTTATAGACCATATATAGTTAGGAATTAGCATTTACAAAACCTTGAAAATTCACTGAAAAAACCATAGGTTATAGACCATATATAGTTAGGAATTCGCATTTACAAAACCTTATTTTACTCACACAAAACCATTGAAATTCCATATATAGTTAGTTGCACTAACTATATATCGCGCACCCGCAATCCACTGCTGATGATGTCACATATTACATCATTCATGACATGGTCAGTGACATCACTGATGACATCACTGATGACATCTCAAATGACATCACTGATGACATCACTGATGACAACATCCAGTGACTGTATGTTTCTGTAAAGTTAAAATATGTCTTACATATTGAAGAATGAGTGGATGTATAAGTGTCTGGATGAAGGATTTAGTAGGTGCATGACTGACTGTATGAGTGAGTGATTAAATGTGTCTCACTGAGTGCATGGGTTAGTGACTAAACTGTCTTAATTTGTGCATCATTATGTCTGTTGTTCTGTAAACTGTTGCATGTGTTGATAAGTAGCTATATGAGTAACTATATGGGTTATTGATTGGTTTCCCAAGTATTTGTATGGGAGACTGAGTGTGTGTGTGGGTGGCTGGGAGGTGTATGACTCTATGCATAGATGTGTGAGCAGTTGATTCACTAGATGTATGGTTTCAAAAGTGCATGTGGAAACAGCTGTATGGGCGGTTGACTGTGTGCATGAGTGTATTGGTGAGTGAATGGATATCTCAGTGCTACATGTCAAAGTAAGTACATATGTAAAACACAGTACATGTGAGAGTTGACATATATAAATAACTGTGCATAAGAGCCAGTGAATGTGTGAGGGGCTGTATGGATCATTGTGAACTTGTATCAGGGATTGTATAAGAGAGTAAATATGTGTTAGTATATGTTTGAATAAGTAAAGTTTGTATAACTGTATAGTTGAGGAAATGGAGGTGTGATTGATTCTTTGCATGACTGACTAGGTGTGTGAGTAACTCCATGGATGAGTGACAGTCTGTGAGTGTCTGTTTACACTGATTGTATCTAAGGTTATATTAGAGTCTGAAGAGGTTCATCGTATTATCACATGAATGATATCATCAGTGATGTGATCAGTAATGTCAAATGAGATGTCATCAGTGATGTCATCAGTGATGTCATTTGAGATGTCATCAGTGATGTCATTTGAGATGTCATCAGTGATGTCACTGACCATGTCATGAATGATGTAATATGTGACATCATCAGCAGTGGATTGCGGGTGCGCGATATATAGTTAGTGCAACTAACTATATATGGAATTTCAATGGTTTTGTGTGAGTAAAATAAGGTTTTGTAAATGCGAATTCCTAACTATATATGGTCTATAACCTATGGTTTTTTCAGTGAATATATATATATATATTACCTACTGATGACCAATGTGATCTTCAAGATCTCCTAAGGGAAGGGGACACAGAGGGGATTCTGGAGGAGGACATTCCCATGAGAACGAATGCCCCGGGAGCTACCCCGTTTAAACCAAAATCGACGTTCAACCCAGTGTTGGTACCCGACAACATCGATGTGTTCAGTGAGTTGGTAACGGCTGAAATTAAAAAACTTCACAGAACATCATTAAGTCATGACAGCAGGAAACAAAAATACAATGATGCGTTTGGCAGTTTGATGAAAAAACTACAGAGTCAAAACAAGGTGGTCATCAGACAGTCTGATAAGGGAGGAAATATTGTCCTCTGGCCATTGCAAATGTATATGTAGGAAGCTCTGAAACAGCTTAATGACAGACAATGCTACAGTAGAAGTGACTGGCAAACTTCGAAATCCACTTGGGACAAGTTTAACACCAAACTATATTCCTGGAGAGGGCAAGGGCTCTTAAGTGGTGATGAACTAACGTTCCTAAGACGAGTCCTCCAGTAATCCCGGTATTTTATCTGATCCCGAAAGTCCATAAAGATCGGCTCAAGCCACCGGGTAGGCCCATTTTATCGGCCAGAGGAGGAACGTTTGAAAATGCGTCTCGTTACATCGACCACTTCCTCCAGGATCATGTTAAAGCCTTGCCATCCTACCTAAAAGGCACTATGGACTTCTTGGAAAAAATCAAGACAATTGTGTGGCACAATGATTATTTACTGATCACACTTGATTTGATTGCTTTAAACACTAGTATCAACCATAAGGATGGTTTGAAAGCAGTTGCACATTTTTTGAATAGGAGACCGTTATGCATGCTACAACATAATGCTATGATCAAAGAAATGATGGAGATTTACCTCACAAGCAATTATTTCTTATTCCAAAATCAAGTGTTCCAACAATTGAGAGGAGTTGCGATGGGGGTCTGCTTCTCCCCCAGCTACGCGTGCTTGCACGTGGGGCTGTGGGTGGAGCAGGTCCTGGGAGTCGCCTATGCAGAGGTGATGTCAAAGAATGTTGTGTCATGGTACAGATTCATAGATGACCTTTTCATAATCTGGAGGGGGTCAACAAGTGAGGCAGAACAATTTATCTCGGTCATTAATGTCAATGAGTTGAATCTGAGATTTACCGCCATGATCAGTGATAATAAAGTCAACTTCTTAGACGTTGAAGTCTATGTGGAGGGAGGTAAGCTTCAAACCAGGTTGCATCGCAAAGAGACCGCGGGCAACACGGTCCTCCATGCGTCTAGCCACCACCCTGGCCACCTAATCCGCAGTATCCCCTATTAGGAGATGCTGAGGATCCGAAGAATATGTAGCACAGATGAGTCGTGCTTGGCATCACGAACAAGTAGCAAGAAAAGGTTCCTGGAAAGGGGCTATTTGGAGCCCTTGATTGTAAAATCCATGACAAGGGCTAACAAGATGAATACTCTGCTCAGCAGCACTGAGGGGAAACCTAATAAAAGACTGAAGGTGAAGAGTAGTGTAGGCGGCCAACGGAGACTAATTACAGCTTATAGTCGCCAACGCAAGCAGTTGCAAAAGATCTTTCGTAAAAATTGGCCAATAGTCAGGGGGGATCCCGTGATTGGTAAAACACTGGCTGACTACCCAGCCATAACGTATAGTCGTGCCAGGTCAATGAGCGACATGCTTGTGAAAAGTAGCCCGGAGGTGGTGAGCAGAGACAACTGGTTAATGCAAAGTAAGGGTTTTATGAAGTGCGCCATCTGCAAGGCATGCACCAAGGGGAAGAACAAGATGACTTATTTGTCCCCATTCTGTAAGGTACCAAATCGGATCACCAAGAAAATAACATGCAAATCAGATTTCGTCGTGTATGTGCTGGAGTGTGCGTGTGGGCTACGGTACATGGGTAGTACCAAGCTACAGGTCCAAAAACGCATACTCCAGCACATACGGGCGGTCATCAGAAAGGATGAGGCATATCCAGTGGTGAGACACGTCAACTTGTGGCACAAGGATCGACTTGACAACAACGCCCACAACAGCAAGGAACTTTTCAACATCGTCAAGGAATTTTCCAATCCCTCGGCCAACTCCAACGACATCACCCCCTCTCAAACCCTCTGCGACTCCCTAGCCTCATTTTTCCACAACAAGATTGCAGACATCCACAACAGCTTTGACAACCAACCCGGAAACCAACCCACCCTACCATTTGCTGATCATCTTCCCCCCGTGAACACCCTTAACGACTGGAACCCAATCTCCACTGAGGACACCATCCGCCTGATGAATTCCATCCACTCAGGATCCCCCACAGACCCATGTCCCCACCACATCTTCAACAAAGCAGACTCCGTCATAGCACCGCACCTCCGAGACGTCATCAACTGCTCCATCAACTCCGCCACCTTCCCGGAAGACTGGAAACACGCTGAACTCACCGCCCTTCTGAAAAAACCTACAGCGGACCCCACCGAACTCAAAAATTACCGCCCCATCTCGCTTATTCCATTTCCGGCCAAAGTAATCGAGAAAGCTATCAACAACCAGCTCGCCGCCTTCCTCGAAGCCAATAATTCCCTCGACCCCTCACAATCTGGATTCCGAGCAAAACACAGCACTGAAACCGCCCTCATCGCAGCAACAGACGACATTCGAACTCTACTGGACAATGGAGACACAGTCGCCCTCATCCTCCTTGACCTCTCTGCAGCTTTCGACACAGTCTGCCACAGCACCCTTTTACAACGCCTCAATAACATCGGAATCCAAGGAAAAGCGCTTGAATGGATCACCTCGTTCCTCACCGGAAGAACCCAGAGAGTCCGCCTTCCACCATTCAAGTCCGAGGCCTCTGAAGTCATCTGCGGCGTACCACAAGGATCATCTCTCAGTCCCACCCTCTTCAACGTATACATGAGCCCCCTCGCAGCCATCGCACGCCAACACAACCTCAACATCATCTCTTACGCGGACGACACTCAACTGATCCTTTCTCTCACCAACGACCCCAGCACCGCCAAAACTAACCTACACGAAGGAATGAAAGAAGTTGCCGAATGGATGAAACAAAGCCGTCTGAAACTGAACTCAGACAAAACAGAAGTCCTCATCTTAGGTACATCCCCCTCTGCATGGGACGACTCCTGGTGGCCGGAAGCCCTCGGAAAAGCACCCATCCCGACAGACCACGCACGGAACCTAGGCGTCATCCTGGATTCCTCACTCTCAATGAACAGACAAGTCAGCGCCGTATCCTCTTCCTGCTTCAACATTCTTCGCATGCTCAGAAAAACATTTCGCTGGATCCCCTCCGAAACAAGGAAAACAGTCACCCACGCTCTGGTCACGAGCCGACTGGACTACGGAAACACCCTCTACGCAGGTACTACCGCAAAACTCCAGAAGAAACTCCAACGAATCCAAAACGCCTCAGCCAGGCTCATATTAGACATCCCACGCAACGAACACATCTCTGGTCACCTGAAAGACCTCCACTGGCTACCCGTCAATAAGAGAATCACTTTCCGACTGCTAACCCACGCACACAAAGCACTCTACGACATCGGACCAGATTGCCTCAACTCAAGACTGTCCTTCTACACCCCCTCCCGCCAACTACGTTCTTCCAGCCACTGTTCCTCGCATCAACAAGACCACCATGGGAGGCAGATCCTTTTCATACCTGGCTGCTAAAACATGGAACTCACTCCCCGCTTACCTTCGCCTTACCCAGAACCACCTAGCATTCAGAAAGCAACTTAAAACGTGGATATTTGACAAGTAATCCTCCTCCCCTCCTAAGCGCCTTGAAACCCTCTGGGTATGTAGTGCGCTATACAAATTCTATGACTTGACTTGACTTGACAAGGGTGATCTGGGTTGCCTCAGCTACTATGCCATAGATATAGTGCAGCCGCTCCGCAGAGGAGGTGACAGGGAAGCGCGCTTAAGATTACTTGAGACCAGATATATCCTTGAACTTAATACCAAAACGCCAAATGATCTTAATGCGACAGAGGACATACATGCTTGTGAACTGAGATATGATGTTGAATCAGCAGGAGTATGACCAAAGGGCATGCTCAGGAGAAATTTTGTGGGGTGTGTCATCTAAACAGAAAACTGCTTTTAGGATTTATTTTTAGTCTACATTCACAGGTGAAATCACATAACTCTCACGAACATGTGCAATGGGTAAACAAGATCATGAGGGCAGTGTAGACGCAGTTATCCCAAACAAATTAAGCCCACTTGGGCTTTTATTCTTCATTCCCCCTTTTTTTGTTTTCAAACCCAGTTGGAAAAACAATGCATATTTTTGCACAGCAGATATTGCACATACTTGGCCTATTTGCACTAATAAATTCTAAATGTTTATTTATATTCATTTTTGTGCATATATATAATGAAATATTGAACCATGATTTTACATTTGATGTATTACAAATTGATATGTGCTTTATTCAATATTTATATATGTATTTATTTATTGGCAAAATTTGCACAAGATCAATGTAAAATATGGAGGACTAATAAAATGTTTTATAGTCCTTGCGTTTTCAAGGGGAGGAATATAAAGGTGAAAAAGATGTAATGTATACATGTTAGCAACTTTGTTGGTGATTGCAATATTTTATACATCATCTCGCTGATATTGTTAAATGTTGTGGATTAGGCAGAAGTCTGTTGTTTCTGTCTACAGGCCCATGGTCAGATGACCCATGTATGAACCTTAAATCACGAGGAGAGAATGACCATGTCATGTGATCAAGGGCTTTAGGGCCCGAAACGCGTCATGGCGAACAGAAGGTTGCACTAAATAAAAATTAGCAAATTCACCTGATTGGGTCCGGTTCGTTCTTTGTGTCCAGTGTAAAGGATGTTTAGACGAAGTTCCTGGAAATAAAAAAATATATTTATATATGTATATATATATATATATATATATATATATATATATATATATATATATATATATTTCCTACTGACGGTCGCCAGCAGGAAGTTATAGTTAGGACCTACTTTTCATAGGAAAACCACAAACATTCTATTTGGAATAACTTCGGCGCTGGTTGATAAATCTTCACAAATTTCTCCAAGAAAATGGCCTGCTCCGCTCCTCTCCTTCCCTGAAAGTTTGGGGATGATTCGTCAAGTGGGGGTTGAGAAAAAAGGGGGGTCCCAAAACATTTTTTCCCCATGCAATTTCCATAGGGACCTTTAGCCAGGGCTACTGCCCGAACGGCTGAACGTAATTACACCAAATTTGGCAAAGAGGTAGAATTCGGTTCGCAGATTATACTTTTTGTTAAATGGTGTAAATCCATTCAGACGTTCCTGAGACAATCAAAAGTAAAATCAAAGTGATATCTAGAGATGAAGAACTGTACGCATACGGAAATCCGTACAATTACGGGTACGAGCTGCATGCCGATTGGATGTCAACTGTCTGTCAACACTCCAAACCAGGAATTGTTGGTAGCCATCTTGTGCCTCAATAGAACCGAGTCACAAGAAAACAGTAAAACGAAAAAATGTTGGCTTTAATATATGTATGCGGGGGCTCATGGTCCCCCTAGAGCCCCGGGGGTTCGCCAGTCTCTAGGGCCTCTTTTTATTTAAAGAAACTGTGTGGGGGGGCGAGTTTCAAGCCGCCCACACACGCCCGGGGTTCGCCACCTCCCCGGGGCTCTAATATAGAAAATAGGGAGGACGGACCACCCAGACACAGGGACTACCACTCTTTGGGGCTTTTGAATGTTGGGAGGGGGGCCGCATGGTCCCCTTCCTGGAGCCTTTGATGACCCTGGGGACCACCACCTTTCAGGGCTGGCTTCTGCAGTGTCCCAGGGTGCCTACAGTTCCGACTTCTGCAGTGCCCGGGGTGACAAAAAGCGGTGCCGGCTCCCGAAGAACGCCGGGAGCCGGTTGGGACTGTGGGGGCTTTGGTGCTCATAAAAAACTGTTCTTTTCAGAACTAACTTTACTGGTCAGAAAAAGAGCTATATTTCTATGATAGTATGTAAAACTTTCTGGGTTTTTTTCTGCACTAGTTGTACTCTACGCATGCGCAGCCTAGTTTCCAAGCCCACGCTTCTTTGTTTTTCTTCAAATTCGCCAAGCAAACCTCTCCTCATTTTGTTGTAAACGTATCTAGGGCTCTAGTGTAAATTTCTGGATTCATGCCCTTATATAGGTATAACTTACCATATCCTTATATAGGCATGAGAATCATAACCATATTTAGACACAGCCAATGCAGTCCGAATACGGCATGGCTACTTCCACTAAGCTCCTAGAGTACAACGAGTTATTTAAGACAACAAGCCTTCAGCAGTATGGGACTTCCCCCTGCTTCAGAAATGATTTGTCCCAGAACTCCTGGAGTGTGTAAATAACTTCAAGTTCTTAGTGACGTTATCCACCCTTACATCAAACTCGGCGCCTTCCAGGTATAAATATACTCACATCTGCCCTAGCAAACACACAGTGGTTTGGTGCAGATCGACTAACTACTTGCCCGACGCCCTGCTGTAGCGAGTGCCGAATGAAGCCGACCCTCCAGCTGACGCACTGAGAGAGACGCTGTCTTTTCTCCTGCCGAGAAATCCAGCTCTAGTGTTTTGCTGCTACCCATGCGGGTTACTGGGAGATCGAGTCCTGAGAGAGAGATACAAGACCTCCTTTATTCTATAACCAAGGTACGGAGCTGATTAGACCCTAAAGGGAATTCCTGGAAAGATTTGGGTCAGAAACTATTTAGCTCAAGCTACACCTCACTTACTTCTTCCCTTGTACTAAACTTAGGTTAGGTACACCGGGGTAGGCATATTTTAGATGCACCAGTGGAGTACTTTTAGTCATTATTTATCATTGTATGTGTTTTATCTATTTTTTGTATCTTACGGCTTAGAAACCATATCATGCTTTTAATAATACTCTTCTTACTGTACGCACTTTACTTCATAGCAAGTATTACGATTGTAGCAATTCACTTCTCGTGCATGAGAAAGAAGACTGCTCAATAAATAACCTTTTTATTGAAAACGCTGTCTCTCTATTTCTCTGCAAAAACCCATGTGAAATGAAGCATGCACGATTGACTGACTGAAATAGCCATCTATTGTTTCCGCAACTCTGAAGATATATTTCTTATTCTTGGGGAACAAAGTTGTTATGTTATATGGTTGTCAGAAACTAATCCCTTCTTGTTTATTCGAGAACGTTTCTAGTGACCTCTGAGCTAGCTGGCATTCACAATTAAGTCTAACATATTCAATAGAGACCTAGTCGACTTCAGTCCTACATCTAAACTATCATTTATGTTAATCTAATGCGCAGAGCCTATGGGGAATATAGGAACTACACTACAATTTTAGGTATTACATTTTCTGCTTTCTTCTGCCGGGTCATGTGCCTCATCCGCTGGTATACTTTAGTAATATATTAATAATCATATTCTATCTATATTTATTTGAAACGTATTGCCGAGGCACCGAACGTTAATTACATACTCCGTCCTCTGCCATTTTAGTAGTTTTCCTCTGTTATTTTTATTATACTTGCTACTTTCAATTTACTCCCCGCCTATCTTCTCTGTGATCCATGAGATTTCCTGCCACAGACACCATGTTGTTTGTCCTTGGCCTCTGATCTTATCAGACTTGGTCACACGCATAGCTAAAAACTAATTTGAAGCACGTAAGGCACAGCCATTACAACGCGTTACCATCACCACAAAGCCATTACCGTGCTTATTCCTTTATCATCTGTGGTAAATGTATAGTAGTTGTAAGAGCTTGCGTGTTAAAGCCATATGTGTGCTAATGAATTTGTGGTGACGGTAATGCGTGGTTATGACTGCATTGTAATGGCTTTTTCGGGTCTGGGCGTGGTGTGTTGCAGGGCATCAGGCAGCCTCCCTCACACAATATAAAAATCTCAGGGGGGTGGTCGTTTTCGTGGTTTGAGGGGCATCATTGAGGCCTACACACTTAATTTTGTAGGGGGGTAGCTTTGCAAGCGAAAATGTTGCAAGAGGTTTGTAAATGCGGTATACATTGTTTTGTTTTACTTTGATTTCCTTTCTATGTTGTAGTCCATCCAGAGAAAATATAACTTATTGTACAGCCAGTACTTTTCAACCCTACTGTCAAACATCTTACTATAGTACTTCAAATTATAAACATTATTTTGGTTGTGGACCATTCTCCCCCCCCCCCCAAAAAAAAACAAGTATATATTTTTATTTATTAACTTTTATTAAAAAAACAATAACTGTAAACGTAACTTAAAGATAACATAATAAACAACTAGAAAAATAACATTAATAAAACAGTATTATACACAAATTATGATGTGGACTCCAAAAGACGTTGGGTAGGTAATCTGCAAAAGAAAAAAGAGTTTACAGTTATGTAGATGTGACTAAATAAGGTGAAGCATTACAAGTGAAGGTAACTCCACGATTTTACGTGTTTAGTGTGCCTAGTACATTTCACTTCTGTTATAGTCCCGCATTAAAGTGGTGTCTATATAGAAGTGCCTACTGCGTTACTGACACAAAAGAGGCACAATGGGATTGTAAATATGCCGATTTATTTCTGATGCATTGCAATGGAGGCATTGTATATCTAGGCCACTGTGCCTACCTTGTATAATCACTGCGGCCACCGGAGTTCACAACTTCAATTCAACTCTGCTTCTACATGTCAAAGTAGACAGCACTGCCTATAAGTTTAAAAAGAGAAAGAGAAATGATGTCACAGAGAGTGAGAGAGAAAAAGAGAGAGAAAACAACATTAAAACTGTCTCGCAGAGTCTGGGGTTGAGATTTTTTCTTGAAAAGTAAGACGCAGATTTACAGGCTCCTTGCACCACTTTTCCCTTGTTAAAAGTGACACAAAAGTGGCGCAATAAGCCTGTAGATCTGCTTCTCAGCCTGTTGTAACCTATCTGTTGTCACTGCTCAGAGGTACTTACACATTTCTACACAGTCAAGCTGCTGCACATTACCCACTCTCTCCTTTCACAATTTTTTTGTTGTTGTGTCGGAAACAAAATTATTTGCTCACCTAGTGCAATTGGCGTGATTGACAGAGGGTGCTCTACGTGTCGAAGAAGACTTCAGTGTAACCAAAAGAGTTCACCACTTCAACTCAGTTATGAAACGACACGAGAGAGTAAGAAAGAGAAAGAAAGAAAAAAGTCATTAAAACGTCAGAGAGACACATACGAGAGGGGGGGCCTGAAGTCAGAGGCGCAACCACAGTCAAAAATGTTGGGGGGGGGCTTAACTTCAAGCAAAAAGAAGAGTGGAGCTGCAGGGGTTGTAAGCGGGGGGACATCAAAGCCTCATTAACAAGCAAAAATGTCCTTAAAAGACCTGTGAAGTACTCGGGTGCGACTGTGTATGGGCCCAGGAAGCTATCTCATCCTAGCTGAAGTCCTGTTAGCCCAATGTGTGTTTTGCGCGCCTGCTGCATACTACACATTTTCTCCTTTCAAAGATAACTTGTCGTTCTTTCGGAAACAAGCTTCTTTGCTCACCTTGTGCCATTGCCGTCGTCCTTGTTACATAATCTATCCTGAAGGTCAACATCTAAAAGATATTAAAAGAAAGATTTTATGATTGGTAATTGTTACTATAATAATTTGGAGTTAGATAACTTCGCGCTTTCATACACGTTCCTTCTCACATTTCTATGAACTGTTTGTATTGGTAATATTCCGGACATTTCAGCGATTATAAAAACTTTTCTGCTATTGGGAAAAAAATGTATACATGTAAATTAATACACTATGTAGAAGTGCGTTCTTCTGAAATACTAAGTCTAGTTTTTGTATCTAGTCTGCTACAACCCTTTGACTCCTTCCGATGTGTACTCAAGCCTCTCTGCTCACCTTTTCGAAGAAAAGACACCTTCTTCATGATGTAGTTCCGATCTCCAACAAAGAAGTCTCATATATGGTGCTGAGTCTTGATATCTCTATGGCTAACGACATACTCCTGCTCCCATTATCATCATCGCAGGTTCTTCACTCGCTCAGTGCTTCTGGCCGCACTAACTCAGTGACCAAAGAGGCCATGCATGTAGTAGTTGGGCCCTTGTTCGGTACTTTGGGAACAACTCTAATATGCCGTACAACACGTGCGCTCCATCTTTTTTATGCATAGGGTCACGTGTGTAGTGACGAATGCGCTGGATGGGTGTGGTGTGGTTGTATACCAGCCATGAGGGAGTGTGTGTGTCGATCTGACAACTAGACCTGCAACTAAGAAATCACTACAATGGAAATCTGGGCCTTGTACTGTTGTTGTGTTTTCCTGGTAGCGTAAGCACAGTAGGCTGTACTAACGTATTCAGTCTCGATTAATTTACCACCTCCCCCAGGAGCTTTTAAATGTTGGGAGAGGGGTCAATAATTGTGCTGACTTTTCTCCTTTAGCGTGCAGTACTATATTGTTTAATAAAATGTATAACCCTTCAAACCATCTTTGCTCTTACGACGTACGGCCGCGATTTCCGTAATTGCTTTTAAAAGTAATATACGTTTATTTAAAGTTTTAAAAAACTATTTTCATGATTAACCCAGATAATGTCTTCCCTTAATATGTACATTAAATACATAAATATATGTTTTTGAACAATAAGAAACGTTTGCGCCGTACGCCTATGGGGTGCCTTACATGTTTGTTTAAAAAATGCGGGTTACGCGTTTTGGGCGAAAAAGAAAAAAAAGACGAAGCCCGCTTTATTGTTAATTAGCCTCCAGGGGGGCCAAATCCTGGTACCATTTCTTTTCCATAATGGGGGGCCCAGAGGGTCCCCCCTGTGTGGGGATGGCTACCCCCGGGTCTTTAACTATATGAATGCGGGAGGCTCATGGCCCCCCGGAGTTCCGGAGACCGCCTCCCCCCCCAGGGGCCTCTTTTTATTTAAAAAAAACTGTGCAAGGGGGTTGTATATGTGGTATTTTGCTTTCCTTTCTGTCTTGGTGAGGATCCAGGTTAAATATAAAGTTTTTTGTACAACCAGTACCTTTCTGCCTGTTACCACAGTTCATGGATCACGTGCATGGGTACAGAAGTTAGAAATTCACCACAATATGATGCTAATTGAAATAGTTACTGTGCTGGAGATTTATATATTTTTTTTCATAGGAACCATTAGTCGTAGAAGAAGTCAGTGGAAAAGTTTTGTAACCGATTTCTTCCTGTTCGGGGAGTGTTAGAGTAACGTGCTCCAAGCTGGACTTTACAAAGCTTTATTTTCATTGGCTGTGAAGTATTAAAAGTAGAAAGTTTTGGCAGCATTCCTTGCTCATCTGTGGAATAACATGGACATTTTATTGGCTAAAGTGTTCCGGGCACAAGTTTGCTCCTTATTGGGTGGTAACGGTTCCCTGTTGTCAGTTATATTGTAATGCATTTTCCAAAGGAGTATGGGGAAAGAAAGTAGTAAAGGGCAGGTTCAGAACAGTATTAACTCTGTACAGTGCCCATAAGGTGTTGGAGAGGGATTATGAGGGAAACCATTTTTTTATATGTTTCAAGGGCCATTTATATAATTACAGTGTGGTGTGGGAAAAATGACAGTGTCTTGCGCTTTTTTTTTAATCAAGTTTGTAGGTGACAAACTTCTTAGGAGTACTATTTACTTATAATGTGGTGTTTACTATCCTGTTGGGGAGGTGTGGTTGCGCAGCAAAAAAATATCAGTCTAGGTTTGAAACAGTTTTTATTAAGCAAATACAAATAAACTTTCTTCAGAAACTGTCACAATTAAAAATAGAATTTCATAAAATATCAGTTAAGCTTGGCTATATACTTCTTTTTTGTGCTACAGTTTGTAAAATTGTTGCCCCACATTCTTGATGATGTAAGAGGGCATCAGCTACTTTTAGATAAAGTAGAATAGAAGTTCTACAACAAACACTCCCACACTACATTATCTCAGATCAAGAGAACAAGTAAAAAACAGTTAAATACAAATGATTTCATATTACATAGAAGTGCATGCATTATTATGTTTCAAATTTGAATTCTCTACAATTCAGGAATGTGCTGTTGTAGTGCTTAGAGGTTGTAGACTGTTCTGCTTATAAATCACATACTCACTAAAGAATATATAGGATGGTACAGTTATAATATAAAGTACAGGTCCTATATATTCTATAGGGAGAAGGTGAATAGGAACCACAAATAAGAATAGAAATTAGAAAATAACCTTCAGAAATGTAGGGTATATTAAATATTTAAAGTAACAAAGTATGCTTGATAGCTATATTTTTATAAAAGCAGTTTCGTAAAATATGTTTCTTGAAAAAAATATCTGATCAAGTACTTTTTTAATATTTCAAAGTTATATTATCGATTGCACTGAAAAATCTCCCATTCCTCTTCTGTAGCAATAGAACAATCTATTATAATATAACGATTGATACCATTGTTACAGTAAAAAAAAAAGGAAAATACAGTTTTGTATTTAACAGAACAACCATAATGAAATACTTTCGAGCTGTAATTATTTACTGAACTTCTTTTCTCCGGGAGGTGAAAAAGTTTGATCTTCGTGGTGACGGGTCATAAACTCCTTTGAGATCATGACGGTGAGAATAATAACATGAATATATTCTCACAGCACATGATCACAAGGGGAAAATAGACTGAAAACCGCAAGCCGATATCGTTGCTTACTTATCGTTACTCTTTGTGACGACGGATCGTGAAGTCCACTAAGATCACCAAGACTGTTAATGTTATAATATACATATTAACAGTATGTGATCTCTAGGGGAAAACACAATACCAAGTGGAAGATGGTGACGTTGATTGTAATTGATTAGGGTTTGCGTCAACGGGTCACCAACACCTCTCAAGCTAAGTACAATGTCAATATTATAAAATAAAAAACTCACTATATATAAGGTGAAAGGAGCCAGAAAAGGAGCAATGTTTGTTATAATCTATCTGTTTCTAAAAACAAGGTGCTGACGTTACAGAGAAAAAGCAAAAAACATGCATTAACATTTTTTTTGTACATATAAATGTTTAAATATTGATAAATAGTCACAAATTTTAACTAAGTACTATGCCTATGCAATCTTGAAACAACTTACAACTCCAGAATATGTTGTTGACGCAAAAAGAGATTCCGATGTTAGAAAACAGAACCTGCAACACAGATTGGCGACTCAGGAATAACTTGCGAAAACAAAGCTAATTTCACAGTAGGTGTGGTTTATATTGTTTTTGGTTATGTAGTAGTCTACGGAAGCAAACTGTGGGTCCGCCTATTTAGATGGCACGTTTTGCTGTTTACACATGCTCACGTTTTAATTGTTTTTCTTCTGCACGTGTTCGGAAAAGTTACAAACTGTGAAGCTGTAAAGGTTTTGATTTTGATCGTAACATGTATAAGGTATTATTATCTACATACGTTGGAGAGTTTAAAAAGTGTTACTCGGTAACATGTGTTCTTTGCATTTTCATGATTAAAAGCCTGTAAATAGAAGACATAAAAAAATAAATTGTTATCATTAGAAGAAAAAAAAGGATTAATATTTGTTATTATTATGCTTCTTAATTTAAAAAATGCTAGCATTTTTAAATCGTAACCCTACCCTCAGAAAGATGTGCTGGCGCTTCAGGCGTTGGGAAGATTAATAAATAATAAATTACTGGAAAGGGGCGACCATTCGGTCCCCCCCGAACGTATGGCGGAGTACCACGATCCCCCCGGGAAGCCATCTTGGGCGGGAGGCGAGTCTCGGCTGGTATGCCCAAAGCGGCGTAGCCGGGGCGCGCCTTTTCCCGCCCTAGAGTGGGTTGGCCTAGACACTGACGCGGCCGGCCACGCCCTTGGGGCTGGCAGGGGCGGGTTTACGCCCGCCCTGAAGACGGATAAAAGGAGCAACAAGCCAAGAAAACATCCTCTTGTTCCTGTGCTCTGAAGCTGCACCTCCTCGCTGCACGTGAGCTCGAGACGGAACGAAGAGCCAATTTTGAGCGTTATAATCGTTCTTGTTTGTTTTCCAGATACTCCGTTGGAGAATGCCGAAGAAGGCGGGAAAGCGAATGACTACCGACCAGATGCTGCGCGTTCTCATGAAGGAGGTGACCGACCTAAAGAGGCGAATGGCGGACAAGGATGAGGAAGGGGGGCCGAAACGTCCTTTGGCAGGAGAAGCCCCGGGAGGAAAAGGCAAGAGGCCCAGGAGGGGAGCAGCTGGGGGAGGCATCCCGGATCCCAGTACCCCGCTCGAAGCACCCACTCCCGTGCCGGAGGAAGGGAATCCGATTCCCGTTGTGGTCACCCCTGTGTCCGGGGAAGATATGCCGCCCGAGCTGGCGGCACAACTAGCAGCGTGGTTGGGTAAAGGTAGCGAGGGCGCCACGGCTGTCGACGCGCAGGTGTTGATGAAGCAACTGCGGGAAACACGGGAAGCAGCGAGGGCATCCACGCCGGCTGCACCAGTGGAGAATCCACAGGGGACCGGGTCAGTCGCAGGGACAGCGTCCGGTTCAGGTAAGCGGCCATTGCCGATTGCGAGGGATGAGTCGGCACCCTCTCGAAGGGAAAAGTTAGGTCAGCATGTCCCTCTAGCTATTAAAGAGAAGATTTGGGCAGGAGAGTATATAAACATCTTCTCGTTGCTTACTGATCATTATGAGATGGAGCATGTTAAGGGCCAGAAGGACCTCATGCAGCCGAGTGTTTGGCGCGCAAAGATGGCCGCCTTTAAGGTAAATGAAAACATTGGCAATTGGGGCAAAGCGTAGGGGGTTTTTACATCCATCTTGGGTGATCGTAAGCCCAAATTGCTACCCGAATTGCCGATTTATCAGTCACGGATCATGGGGTACTTCGTATCACACGAGGGCAATCATTGGTTCTGCTATGATAATATTTTCAGAAAAGCAAAAGAACATGATAAAAGTTTAACTTGGGATTGTTATGATTCCTTGTCCTGGTCCAAAATGGAGGATACTGGTATGTTGAAATTGCCATTAATAGGGAGTAATGTTGGCGAATCCTCCCGCCAATATGCGGGGACGCCCTTTCGATCAGGTACAAGTACCGACAATCACTCGAGGCCTCCCGGCAACGCAGGTAAAAGGGGGGTGTGTTGGAACTTTAACAGGGGTAAATGTACTAGGCCCCAGGGGTCGTGCAAATTTAGACACGAATGTAGTGGGTGTGGGCAATCATCCCATCCTGAGTCCACGTGCAGAGCCAAAACGGGTGATAACGGGGGTAGAGGAGGCGCCAAACAGGTCTAATATAGTCCGAGGGGCGCCTTTACCTACCCCGATTGATACCCTGGCAATGATTCCCTGGCTCAGCGAATACCCGGATCGTACTTCCGCTGGGGTGTTGCGGAACGGGTTTTCATATGGTTTCCGCATCCCAGTGGGGGACTTTCAGGGTGTAGCAAAATGTAAAAACCAGATATCGGTCTTACAGCATACGACCGTAGTACAGGAAAAGATCCGGAAGGAGGTTACTCGAGGTCGAGTCGCTGGTCCGTTTAGTGTACCGCCAGTTGCTAACTTTGTTTGTTCCCCTTTAGGGGTGGTACCCAAGAAGGACCCGGGCGAGTTTAGGCTGATACATAATTTGTCAGCCCCTCGTGGTCTTTCCGTAAACGAAGCGATAGACCCGGAAGTGTGTTCGGTGCGGTACGCATCCTTCGATGAGGCCGTAGCCATTTTGAATCGCCTGGGGCCCGGTGCGCTGATGGCAAAATCTGATATCGAGTCAGCGTTCCGGTTGCTCCCGGTACATCCAGACGATCAGCGTCTCCTGGGTTTCATGTTTCAGGGCCATTACTACGTGGATAGGTGTATGCCGATGGGGTGCTCTATATCTTGTGCCTATTTCGAAAAATTCAGTAGTTTCTTACAATGGGTCTTCACGAAGAAGACGGGTTTTCAACATGTGATGCATTATCTCGATGACTTTTTGTTCCTGGGGGCAGCCGGGGATCCGGAATGTGGGCAGGCTTTGGCTGCATTTTGTGTCTTAATGAACCAGTTTGGCGTGCCATTGGCACCAGGTAAGACTGTGGGTCCCTCGACTTGCCTCGAGTTTCTGGGGATCGAGTTAGACTCCGGGGAAGGTTGTTTTCGTTTACCGGGTGACAAAGTGTTACGGTTCAGGGCAGCCCTGCAAATGTGTATCAGTGAGTCTAAGGTTAAGCTGCATCAATTGCAGCAGTTGGTGGGACAGTTGAATTTTGCCCTAAGAGTTATACCAATGGCCCGCCCTTTTTCCCGTTCGATCGCTCAAGCCATGGTCGGCCTGAAAGAGGGTCATCATCGCACAAGGCTCTCGGCTGAGGTTCGCCAGGACATGCGCATTTGGTTGGCATTTCTGGCGGATTTTAATGGTCGAGTTGTCTGGAACAAACCGGCCGTGTCCTCTGAGGAGCTAGGGCTGTGGACAGATTCGGCAGGGAGCGTAGGTTTTGGTGCCATTTTCGGCACTCGATGGTCTGCGCAAAAATGGCCGGCATGGTGGCATGACAGTGGACTGACAAGTAACATTGCTTTCCTGGAACTTTTCCCCATTCTGGTGGCCCTGAGAACGTGGCCCGAAGGGTTCAGAGATCACTCTGTGGTATTCTGGTCTGATAATATGACCGTGGTTGAGTGTATCAATAGCCAGGCAGCACGATGGAAATGGATTTTGAGACTACTCAAGGAAATCGTATTACTGTGTATGCAATTGAATGTGCTATTTAAAGCAAGACATGTCCCGGGGGTGATGAACCAGGCGGCTGATGCCCTTTCTCGTTTTCGTATACAGGCCTTCTGGGGTTTTCTGCCCACAGCGGACCCGGAGCCGGCACCCTTTCCCGAAGCTCTCTGGTCTCTCGGTGCCCCGAACTTCGTAACCTCGTGGGAGAGAGTTTAGCACCCAGGACGAGGAAGGCATATGAAGGGGCGTTCCGTTCCTATTTGGCCTTTTTGGGGACTGTTAGAGGGGAGCTTTGGGGCCAGGAGGAATGGGTAGTGAAATTTCTGATGTCTTTACATCTGGCAGGGAAATCGGTGGCGACGGCCCAGAGGCATCGGGCTGCCATTTCCTTTGTTGCTAGGGCTCATGGGATCCAGGACCCGACAGCGTCTTTCGTTGTACAAAAAGCGCTACGGGGGTGGCAACGCCTTGAGGGTCGCAGAGTAGATGAGAGGCGCCCGATAGGTTTGGATAGGTTGGCCCTGTTATTATCCAGACTCCCTGCAACATGTTCATCTCAGTTTGAAACAGTGTTATTCCGAGCCGCTTTTACGCTGGCATTTCATGGGGCGATGCGAGTTAGCGAACTAGTGGCGAGGAACAAGCAGGATGTGACGGGAGGACTGTGCGAAGAGCACGTTCAGATCAGGGGGGAGACATTGACTGTCTCGTTTGTCAGGTCCAAGACCGATCAAAGTGGGATGGGTGATTGCATAATCATACACAGGATTCCCGGGTCCTCCATGTGCCCGGTGAAGTGTTTAGAGGATTATTTAGCACGAAGGGTGGCATCATGGGGGGGGACCTTGTTGAGACACGCTGACGCCACCCCACTGACAAGGTTTCAGTTTCAGCGGGTGCTTGCGATGTCGATTACCGCTGCGGGCCTGAACCCGGGCGAGTTTGGGACCCATTCCTTTCGGATAGGGGCTGCTACAGAGGCTACAGCCAGGGGTCTGAATGTGGAACAAGTTAAACGTGTGGGGCGTTGGTCCTCCAATTGTTATAAAAGGTATGTGCGGTTGCACATGTTGTGAAGCTGTAATGATGTACTCACGCTTCTTGTTTTTGTTTGGTTTTCAGTTGCGCAAGCCTACGAGGCGGGGCGGACTATGCAGTCGACCCTACACCGGGCCAGCGGTCAGACATCACCGGCTGTGAAAAAGGAGGTGTGGGTCATGGGCCACTCATACGTGAGGCGTGCCGCGGACGTATTCAAGGCAGGTGACATGATTCACATGGCTGGGGAATACGGGTACAGTGTGTCCTTCTACGGAAGAGGCGGTCTCTGTATTGACCAGTTTCAATCTTTTTTCGAGGGTTTGCTAGGGCGGACGAGGTCACCGCCGTCTGTAGTCATAGTACATCTTGGGGGCAATGATTTGGTCACCACTGGTAGACGACTTCTTCTTGAGGCGATGCTTTCCACTGTAAGTTGGTTAGCGAGGAGAGTTCCAGGGTGCACAATTGCGTGGTCCCATATGATCCCACGAAAAGTGTGGCGGGGGGCCTTTTCTGTTTCTGCTTTGAATTATTCTGTAAGAAAAATTAATAACAAAGTGAGTAGGTTGTTCCGTTCCAATACACTGCATTCTATTTCGCATGGTTGTATTAATGATGACGGTATGTTTTTGAGGGATGGTGTTCATCTGTCTCGGGTGGGGAATGAGTTACTCATAGGAGACTTCATAGCTTGGCTGAAGTCGTTAAAACATGACCTTTAGGTAAGAGTGTTGTGGGGGGTCCGGATAGCCGGTCAACTATCCGGCCTGTGGCGGTAAAGTCATGATCGGTGAGCACTAATTGGAAGATCCCTATGAGTGGGCGTCACCCATTACGGATGGGAGCGCTCGGGGAAGGTGGCCATTGGCCCCTCAACGGGGAGGCGGTCCCTTCTAAGGATGGGTCGCCGAAAGGAAAGGAAAGGCGGTCAAGGCCCCTTCCTGGGTAGGAGGGGTTACAGCCCCCTCCTGGGGAATTTCCCGGGGCCAGGACGTCTGCGACGGCAGATGTGGTAAGTTGTGTGGGGTTTGGGGGGGGGTCTACGCTACCTTCTAGATACCTCACACGAGTCCTCGTACGACCTTTAAGTGGCATCGAGTTTTTTGGGGCCCCCGTCAAGTCAAGGGAAATTGGTAGTTGCACTTGAGGTACGCCTCTGTGCGGTCGCCCCTCACAAGTGAGGGGGATATTTCTGGGTTAGGGATCTTGACACCGGTTACGACCTTGCCGTTGGCCCTTAAACGTTAGGATGTACAATTTCAAAATTTCAAGTAAATGTTTTGTAGGATGTTAGTTCGGCTAGGAGAACCTTTGTATTAGAGAATATGTTAAGGTTAGCCAAACATCGCAATGTGGTAATGAAATTGTACATAATATGAAACTGTTGATTTAATGTTTTAATTTTGTTTCATATTTTAATAAAATACGGCCGGGAGGGTCACTCCCTCCCGTCTTCCAAAAACTTCAGAACTGTTTCCGGTTTCCCATCCTTGGGGATTGTGTTGAGAGGGGGTGGCGGGTATCTCAGCCATATGGAAAGGGGCGACCATTCGGTCCCCCCCGAACATATGGCGGAGTACCACGATCCCCCCGGGAAGCCATCTTGGGCGGGAGGCGAGTCTCGGCTGGTATGCCCAAAGCGGCGTAGCCGGGGCGCGCCTTTTCCCGCCCTAGAGTGGGTTGGCCTAGACACTGACGCGGCCGGCCACGCCCTTGGGGCTGGCAGGGGCGGGTTTACGCCCGCCCTGAAGACGGATAAAAGGAGCAACAAGCCAAGAAAACATCCTCTTGTTCCTGTGCTCTGAAGCTGCACCTCCTCGCTGCACGTGAGCTCGAGACGGAACGAAGAGCCAATTTTGACCCACCCACCAGCCCCTGAGGACAGCAAGTTGTTTTGAATAAAGTTTGATGGATAACTCTGATTTTCGTTTACAGGTTGTGGTTATTATCGTGATGATTTTTGAGTATGCAATAAAGAATGGTAAATTTGTGTTATGTTTTGCGAAATAAAGTGATTCTGCTTTAGGTTCATCAGTAGAGCATGCTGTTAATAAAGTTGTGTTTCTACTGTCTGTTTCATAATTTAGTTATTTAGTGAATTTAGTTAGCATTGTCGTATTTATTTTGGTCGGGCGGTAAGGTCATGATCGGTGAGCACTAATTGGAAGATCCCTATGAGTGGGCGTCACCCATTACGGATGGGAGCGCTCGGGGGAGGTGGCCATTGGCCCCTCAACGGGGAGGCGGTCCCTTCTAAGGATGGGTCGCCGAAAGGAAAGGAAAGGCGGTCAAGGCCCCTTCCTGGGTAGGAGGGGTTACAGCCCCCTCCTGGGGAATTTCCCGGGGCCAGGACGTCTGCGACGGCAGATGTGGTAAGTTGTGTGGGGTTTGGGGGGGGGTCTACGCTACCTTCTAGATACCTCACACGAGTCCTCGTACGACCTTTAAGTGGCATCGAGTTTTTTGGGGCCCCCGTCAAGTCAAGGGAAATTGGTAGTTGCACTTGAGGTACGCCTCTGTGCGGTCGCCCCTCACAAGTGAGGGGGATATTTCTGGGTTAGGGATCTTGACACCGGTTACGACCTTGCCGTTGGCCCTTAAACGTTAGGATGTACAATTTCAAAATTTCAAGTAAATGTTTTGTAGGATGTTAGTTCGGCTAGGAGAACCTTTGTATTAGAGAATATGTTAAGGTTAGCCAAACATCGCAATGTGGTAATGAAATTGTACATAATATGAAACTGTTGATTTAATGTTTTAATTTTGTTTCATATTTTAATAAAATACGGCCGGGAGGGTCACTCCCTCCCGTCTTCCAAAAACTTCAGAACTGTTTCCGGTTTCCCATCCTTGGGGATTGTGTTGAGAGGGGGTGGCGGGTATCTCAGCCATATTTTTCTATGCACCTACAAATTTGGCTTTTAAACTTTCAATTGCCCAGTCTGTATCTTTACACTTCCTCCAAACATTCTGCTACTGCTATTTTAGTATTGTAGTGAGCCATACAGCAGTATGTTTTTATCTATACACTGTTTTAAAAGTGAAGCAGTTATACATTCAGCTCGACACTCTCTTTGGACAACTGTAATCATCCAGTTAGTATCTAAGTAGTCATGGAGCAAAGTAGGCCTTATGTCATGGACTGTTTTAAACTCTTATAGACTATGCTTGCAGTCTTCTATGTACCCGCAAACTTGCCATTTATATGTTCAATTATTCTAGGCATGAGCGGGAAATCCGTTACGCCCGCGGATTTTGCGTTTTTTTGGGAAATCCGCAATCTGCGAATTTTGCGGATTTCCCGCAAAATCCGCAAAAAAAAATCCGCAGACGTAACAGGTTCAAAAGTTGAACCCCCACTCATGTAACTATTTTACAATGGCGCCAGCAAGCTGCCAGCGCCGTTTTAAAATAGTTACAAAGTTAGCTTGCACAGGAACCACTAGATAAAACGAAGCAGGTGCTGCTTTATTTTATCTAAGAGCTTCCTGTGCAAGCTAACTTTGTAACTATTTTACAACGGCGCTGGCAGCTTGCTGGCGCCATTGTAAAATAGTTACATCATACATGCCAACATTTCAGAAGAGCAAAGTGGGAGATTTAAAAATAATCGTGAGAATGGGGCCTTGAATCGGGTTACTGGCATGTTTGCACGGGTTTCTGCAAGTTCGCGAGGGTTTTGTACAATTTCGCAATTTGCGAAATTGTACAAAACCCTTGCGAACTTGCAGAAACCCGTGCGAACACAAAAAAAATAAAAAAATCCGCAAAAACATTTCAGAAGAGCAAAGTGGGAGATTTTTAAAAAAAATCAGGAGAATGGGGCCTTGAATCGGGTTACTGGCATGTTTGCACGGGTTTCTGCAAGTTCGCGAGGGTTTTGTACAATTTCGCAATTTGCGAAATTGTACAAAACCCTCGCGAACTTGCAGAAACCCGTGCAAACACAAAAAAAAAAAAATCCGTAAATCCGCGAGAATTCGCGGATTTTGCGGATTTTCGCAATCCGCAAATTCGCAAATCCGCAAATTCGCGGATTGCCAATCCGCAAAATCCGCCCATGCCTAAATTATTCCCCAGTCTCAATCTTTAGACTTCCAGCAAACACTCTGTCACTCCTGTTATAGTTTTGTAGTGACTCATTGATCAGTGTGTACTAATGCATTCACTATATTAAAACACTAATGGGTAGAATTACAATAACTGCCATATCCCCAGGGGTATGCCAGATATTGTGCACTGTGACATCATCACTATGGATGTGCCGTATTTAGAATGTGGTGAACTATGGGGCAAAAACGGTACAGATATGTGATGCATCTGTGCCATGAAGGCGGCGCATTGCTTAAGTTGCGTTGCAAGTGCAACACATTTTTAGCAATGCTCGGGGGCTCTATGCTCACAATGCTGAGTCAATCCTTTCACCTGTTTCGAGCAAGTGCAGGGTTTTGACGCAGCATGAGTTCAAAAGTGACAAAGTGAAATCTTGTATATTCCACTCAGCCACTTTTAGGAGGTGTTCCAGCACAGGAACGCTCCTCCATCCCCCGCTTCAAATCATTATAGACTATTCATTCACTGTTGTATACAGCAGCAAATTTGCCTTTTATATCGTCAATTACCCAGTGTGTATCGTTACACTTTCTCCAAACACTCTAACACTACTGTTTCAGTATTTTAGTGAACCATACAGCAGTATATGCTTATCTATACACTGTTGTAAAAGTAAAGCTGCTATACATTCAGCCACACATTCTCCTTGCAGAATTGTAATCATTCAGCCAGTATCCAAGTACTCATGGTGGAAAGGGTGCCTTAGGGCATGGACTGCTTCAAACACTTATAGACTATGCATGCAGTGTTCTATGCACCAGCAAACTTGTCGTTTATACCTTCAATTTACCAGTCTGTATCTTTACACTTTCACCAAACACTCTCCCACTACTGTTTCAATATTGTAGTGAGCCATTCAGCTGTATGAGTTTATCTATATACTGTGGTAAAACTGAGGCTGTTATAAATTGAATCAGGCTCTTTCCTTCTAGAACCGTAATCATCCACTCACTACCTAAGTACTCATGCATTGAAACAGGCCTTAGGCCATAGACTGCTTCAAACCCCTATAGACTATGCATGTAGTCTTCTATGTACTTGCAGATTTGTCTTTTATACCTTCAATTCCCCAGTTTGTATCCTTACACTTCCACCAAACACTCTGTCACAGCTGTTTTAGTTTTGTAATGACTCATTCATCGGTATGTAGTGATCCATTCACTACATTAAAACACTAATGGGCACATATACAATAACTCGCATATCCCCAGGAATATGCCAGTTATTGTGTACTGTGACACCACCACCATGGATGCGCCACATTTACAATGTGGTGCACCATGGGACAAAACCGGCACAGATATGTGATGTATCTGTGCTGTAATGGTGATGCATTGTTTGAGTTCTTTGCAAGTGCAATGCATCTCCAGCAATGCTCTCGGGGCCCTATGCTCAGAATGCTGTGTCAATCCTTACACCTGCTCCAAGCTAGTGCAGGGTTTTGACACAGCATGAGCCCAAAAGTGACAAAGTGAAATCTTGTAGATTTAACTCAGCCACTTTTAGGAGATGTTCCTGCCCCGGAATGCCCCTGCCCCCCGCCCCCATGTAGGAATGTCTCCTTCTGGTACAGGGATTTACAATGTGACGCACCTCCCAGATACGTCACATTCTGAATACCACACACCATGGCGCATCGTTTGCACCACCGCTGCATCAGAAAAGTGATGCAACGGGGGCGTAAAAGAGGCACCAGGGGGTTGTAAATCTGCCCCTAACAAACACTTACAAATTCATCCAGGCAGTTTTACTAGCAGTGCATTCTTTTTTAATTTATTTTTGGTATTATTTTACATAAAAAATATGAAATGTAACTTCAAAAATAAAATAAATATAAGTATTTATAATAAAAATGTAGGAAATTACTATAAAAAGAAAGAAATATAATAATTAATACATTTTAAAATTATCATTTACAAAACCTTTAAAATTCGCTGAAAAAACATAGTTTTCAGCCACGTTAGTCAGGAATTAGCATCTAAAAAACCTTAGAAATTCACTGAAAAAACATAGGTTTCACACAAGTTATAGTTAGCTGGACATTTCACTCATACAAAACCATTGAAATTCCCCCATTATAGTTAGTTCAGCTAACTATAACTCTCGTGCCCCCAATGCACATATGACATCACTCATGACATGGTCAGTGACATCACTCATGACATCACTGATGACATCTCAAATGACATCACTGATGACATCACTGATGACATCATCCATTGAATTTTTGTCTTTCTGAAAAATAAATATTTTTTATATATGTATATCTAAAGGTCGACGGAAGAATACATGGGTAAATAAGTGTCTAAGTGCTGCTTCTTTGAGCCCAGTGATGATCCTGAAAAGTATTTCTAACCGTACTTATCAGTAACTTGTATTTCCTTCCATAGGAATCCATTGTGTGGTTTTCACCAGAAAAGTTTCTAAGATTCGATTTTTGAAAAGTAGAAATATTCCTCTAATATCAGCCATACTAGGAATTCCAATTTACTCACCTGTTATCAGGAGAGACCTCAGTGCTGCTTCTTTGAGCCCAGTACTGATCCTGAAAAGTAATTCTATTGTGTGTTTTTCACCAGAAAAGTTTCTAAGTGTCGATTTTCACAAACTAAAAATATTCCTAAAAAATCGTCTGTATGACTTAAACACATTATTTCAACTGTTAACAGGAGATGCACCAGTTATGGATACAGGATCCACCATTGAGTAAGAAAAAGTAACGATAACACTACTTACCTGCTAAGTGAATTTTCTGCCATAGGATAACCTTAGTGGTTCTATGTGAACAAAAATCAGTGTCAACTTTTAAAATACAATAATATTCCTTAAAAATCACTACTGTAACCAAAACACTTTTACTCAACTGTTTACGGGAGATGTCCAAGGACTGAATCTAGGATCCAGTCCTGTGGTTAGAAAAGTAATCCATAAATTAACTAATTGCATTTGACTAGAAATTCACATTGAGCTCAATGTTGCATTGTGTTTGAAACTGTGTTGCCCATTGCAACAACTGTAACTAATGTACTTAAAAGTCTATTGCCTATTTGCAAAGTATTTCATTCTGAGAAAGTATATTTTGTATTGTAATGTATATTGTAATTATAATGTAATCAAAAAAATAAAATATCTAATAATAAATAGTTTTAAAGATGTAGTAAATCAGTATAAAAAAAATCAGTATAACAATTAATACATAAAAAATTGTCATTTACATAACCTTTGAAATTAACTGAATAAAACCATAGGTTTGAGACATGCTATAGTTAGGAATTAGCATTTAAAATACCGTTGAAATTCACTGAAAGAATCATAGGTTTTAGACTTGATATAGTTAGGAATTAGCATTTAAAAAACCTTTGAAATTCACTGAAAAAACCATCGGTTTCAGGCCTGAGATAGTTAGGAATTAGCATTTAAAAAACCTTAGAAATTCACTGAAAAAAACATAGGTTTTAGGGGTGTTATAGTTAGCTGGACATTTCACGCATACAAAACCATTGAAATTCCTCCGATATAGTTAGTTGTAATAACTACATCCCACGCCCCCGCAATCCACTGCTGATGATGTCACATATTACATCATTCATGACATGGCCAGTGACATCACTGATGACATCACTGATGACATCATCCACGTGACAGTCAGATACACCTCATCATACACTAGTATAACCTTTCATCACTCACTGTAAAATACAGTCCGCGGCCGACCGAGGCCCGGGGCCATGCATGCTGCCTGTCGCATCATTTATTCTTCCCAGGATCTTCACTCATTTCATTGTTTTGCCCCTCTTGCCCCCCATGTTGCTCCTATTGCCCAGAATAATGGCATCTTGTCTTCCCACTCCTCCCACACCCCTTTGGCTAACCCACCTGCCCTCTCCCTTCATTGCAACGCCGCCCCCATCCACCAAGATTAGTTCTCATGACGCCCACTCCATCTCGATTGTCTACCTCAATACCCGTTCGCTTCCTAAACTCCAACTGGAAGTGTTTCAGTTACTGGATAATGGTAACATCGATATCCTGCTCCTTTCAGAAACCTGGCTTCATGAGGACTCCTTCCCCGATATCCTGGCTGCCATCCCCACAGGATTTTATATCCTTCAATCTAATAGGACCTCAGGTAGACCGGGTGGCGGAGTAGCTGCCATTATCCATTCTAAATTACAATTCACTACCCTAACAACTACTCCTATACTAAACTCTGACATACTCACTTTGAAATTTACGTCCCCTAAATATTCTTTCATCTGTGTTTTAGTATACCGCCCTCCTGTTCCTGTTACCGCCTTCCTTCTCATCCCTTTTTGGTGATCTTATCTCTCAGTTGGTCATTAATTACGCTAGGATTTTGATTATAGGCGACTTTAACTACTGGCCACTAGACTCCCAGGAAACCGCCCTGTCAGTCGAATTCACAGACTTATTACTTGGCCTCAATTTTCTGCAACACATTTCTGTTGCAACTCATAACAGGGGCCATATTCTCGACCAGGTATGGACAACAAATTTGGACATTTCTCCTCCCCTGGTTTATCCCTGCACCTAGTCCGACCATTCTTTTATTTCTCTCTCACTGAAACTCTCTCTGCCCACTCGTCCTCCACTAGTGTCGAATTTTTCGGCACGTAACTGGAAACATGCTGACATTCCCCTTTTTCACTCGATCCTTTCTACTACACTCCCTAGTGACAACTCCGATCTGAACTCCCTAACCACTACCGTGGATCAATGGTTGATCCAAGCCAGTGATGCGGTTGCCCCTGTGAAAATCATCAAATCCAAACGCCCGCATGACGCACAGCGTTAGTTCACTGAACAACTAAAAGCGCGTAATTACTTCTCAGACAAGCTGAGCGTCGATGGAGGCGAAACTATGACCCCTCATTAAAGATCATTTTTACCGATCTATTAAAATTATACAAACAATCTATTATTTTGGCCAAATCCTCCTACTATTCTCAGAAAATCATTAGCTCAGCCTCAAAAACTAAAGACATTTTTTCCATCGTAGCGGAACTTTCCCTTCCTGACCGGGTGACGGCCCTGCCTCAACCTTCGCAGGCCTTGTGTGACTCTCTCAACTCATTTTTCATAGATAAAATCACCATCATTAAAAATAATATCCCCCCCCTTCCCCGTCCAAGGTTAGTGTCCTCCCTCCCTCGAACCCTTGTTGTCTGCACGAATTCCCTCCAATCTCCTTGGATGAATTTTTCTCTATACTACATGTAGTCAGCTCCGGCCCCCCCAACGACTGCTGCCCCCTCAAATTTTAAGGGATGCTTTCATGGCCTGTCCAGGTCCCCCACTTGATTTGCTTAACCATTCCCTTGCTACAGGCTTTGTCCCCGATGCTTTCAAAAAAGCTGTTGTAGTACCCATCCTGAAAAAATGCGGTTCTGATCCAACTGTCTTAGGTAACTATCGACCTATCTCCCTCCTTCCCTATCTGAGGAAGGTATTGGAGACTCATGTCACCCGCTGCCTGAGCGCCTTTATTGAGAAAACTCACTTCCTAGATGACCAGCAGGCAGGCTTCAGACCGGCCCACTCTACGGTGGCAGTAGTTGTAGCTGTTATGGATGCGCTGAGACAGGGGGCGGACAAGAACCTGGCCCAGGCCTTGGTGTTATTAGATCTCTCGGCCGCTTTTGACACGGTCGATCATGTCATTTTGATCGACCGTGTCAGAAATGCGGGCATCCGGGGCCTGGCCTTGTCCTGGATTGGGTCCTTTCTTCAATACCGCTCCCAATCGGTTCAGCTCTCCACCTTCTCTGCCCCCCAAATCTCACTTTCCTATGGTGGCCCCCAGGGTTCCGCTTTGTCCCCCCTTCTGTTTAACCTGTACATGCAACCCCTTCTAGCCTCTCTCCGTCACTTTCCTGTCACTATCTTTAATTATGCAGACGACCTGCAACTAATCTTTCCCATCGATCCCTCCCGTCTCTCTTGCTCTAATTTTCAATCAATCATGCTCACCATCTACGAGTGGATGAACTTCAGCCAGCTGAAGCTCAACCCCAGCAAGACTGAGTTCTGATCGGTGGGTCCACGAACCATTGGAGTCCTAACTTCTGGCCCCCAGCCCTTGGTTCCCCCCCCTGCCCAGTCAACTCCGTGAAGAGCCTTGGTGTCATCATCTCCAGTGACCTATCGATGAGGCCCCAAATCAACTCTGTTACCTCGGCCTGCTTTTATCACCTACGCAGAATTGGTAAAATCCGAAGGTTCCTATCCTCAGAGGCTCTCATCCTTGTAATCATGGCCCTGGTCACCTCATGTATTGATTATGCCAACTGTCTGTATGTGGGGATTCCCGCATACCACCTTCACCGGCTCCAGCTGGTACAAAACCAGGCAGCCAGATTGGTCTTTCAACAACCCAAGTACCAACACGTCATGCCCTTGTTGAAAAGACTGCACTGGCTCCCGGTAGCGTACCGATGTATTTTTAAAATGGGATACACTGTTTTCAAATCTTTATCTGCTTCTGCCCCTGTCTTTATTTCTCTCAGCCTTCATCGTCACGTCCCCTCACGGCACCTCAGGTCCTCTGCTCACAATCTCTTGATCACCCCCAGGTTCAAACGGAAGAAAGATGGCGGTGCCTGCTTCTCCTTCCTTGCTCCTTCTACCTGGAACTCCTTTCCTCTTTCAATCCGGCTTACTCCTGATTACATCACTTTTCGTAAAAACTTGAAAACTTATCTGTTCCAACTAGCTCACGATTAGCCCCTTACTCACCTGCTCCCTCTCTCCACTTGTCTCTGAGCGCCATGAAACCAATTGGTGACCGTGCGCGGTAATAAGTACTTTTAACATAACATAACATAACAATACAGAGTGCCATATTTGAAACCATTGACACACCAATACAAGTTTCTAAATACCCACTGAGTGATTCCTAGATCTATACTCACATCTAATCAGTAACAAATAGATTCACTCATACATGATGTCAATGATCAATAGAACGCTATCAAATATACTTATACACCTATATCGACATTACACACTAGCACACATCCTAATCACATATGAAGTCAACCTACTCACTTATGCAAACAATGGATCATACTTACTTTTACTTAGCTACACACTTATACAAACACCACTTCATCTATTCATATAGATAGTAACTCATACTTAGTGTATTATAAAATCACTATTGCAAGTATACAGTTATCCATACAATCACTGAGTCTTTTGTATACTTATTTATGTACCACAACTGACAGATACACTGGATTTTATTTTTTTAGTTTGTTCGACATTTACCATTGAGACATGTATTTGCTCATCACCACACCCATAAAGATATTCACTCACCCAAACAACTGCTATAACATGTAGTTTTAACTTCATATACCTACTGAATCAACTATTCACACATCTTTGGACTGTCACACACTCCACACCAAACCACGCACACATTCACTCTCCCATTTAAATACTCTGTTAACTAATCAATAACTAATATAGACTTTCACATAGCTACTAACCAACTGGTGCAGCAGTTTAAACAACAACTGACAAAGTGATACAGATATTCACACAGTTTAGTCACTGTTGGACTTGGCCCTTTTGGCAGGTTCCCACCTAAACTTTTTGCTTTTAATTGTGACCTGATACTAGTTGTTTTTGGATTCTGTGCACTTTAACCCTGTGTCCCAGTGTAAAGTGCGTGCGCAGTCTGAGTGCGTGTGGTAGGATTGGCCTGCCCTCCCATAGGAATGCATGGGGAATGTGTGTGTCCATGGTAGTTCCTGATGTGCGGGGAGTGCAGGAGCGAGTTTGGCATGTGTGAAATTGTGAGATTAAATGCTGCGGGACGGTGTGCGCAGATTTAATGTGGCTAGTGTAGAAGTGCCACTTCTAGAAGTTGGCATGTTTATGTGCAGTGAATGTGGATTGCCTTTCTGGCTTGTGAGTCACAGGAGCTGGCTGGTGTGCCTAGCTCCTGGAGTCAGGATGGGTCTGCCCCAGTGGTGAATGGAGAGATCTGCATGTTGATGGGAGGGAGGAGTGCACCTGGGACCTGAATAGGGCTGGGCCTTCCCTCCATAATGCTGGCTTCGCCCCCTGTGGTGCGTCTGATGTTCCTAGCCTGTCCTCTGAATGGAGAGAGGGGCTGAGCACAACAAAGTGCTCCAGAACCAGCTGCGTCTGGTTTTCCCCCAGCCTTGCACCCTTGAGACAATGGGAATCCCTGTATAAGAAGGGGCTGTGACCCCATATTTCTGTTCTCACTGATCTTATCTGGAGGGGGGCCTGCTGCTGCTGCTGGGCGCCAGGAGGACTGCCTCTGGGGACTGCCTCCCTGCTGGAGGGCTGTGTGAGATGGCCCCTAGGCCGAGCCTTTGCCCCCCTTCCTTCTGAAAGACTTCCTTTAGGGCTTTGCGCTTTATTGCCAAGAAAGCACATCTTTTTATTCCTAAAGCAAACTTTTGCTGTGATTTTATGAGCCCCTGGCTCCGACTCCTGCTGAGGGAGATCATGGGCCGCGCAGCGCTGGGCTGCAGCCCATTCTCAGAAGGAATCCCGACATAGGGATTCCCCCTTGTGTGCTCCTAGCAGGTGCCCACCCTGCTTCTTTTTATATTTGCATGCAGGTGCCCACCCTGTATTATGGCAGTGTTTTATGTTGTAATTGAGCGGGTGCCCACCCCGCTGGGTATCGCTAATTAAGAGGGAGCCTACCCCTCGTATCCCCGCCACGGCCTGAGCCGCTAGATAATCCTCTTCTTGGGCCGCTGCCCAGCGCGACCCGGAAGGCAGGTCAGGTGATGTCCTGAGAGGCTGGGCTTCCAAGACGGAGGAGGTAAGCCCCGCCAGGGAAGGATTGTAGTGCAGAGAGAACGGGAACTCACCCTGCCTCCGCGAATTCTAGTCAAGTCCCGGGTCCCGGGAGGGGCGCCGGGTGAAGGCCGCCAACATCAGTGAAGCTCTCACGAGTGAGAGAGCCCCGCCCGTGGACCAGACCAGCTGCCCAGATCACCCGGACCCAGGGGAAGACCCCACCGGAAGGGCAGCCTGGTAAGTCCAGACGGGCTGGGGGGGTTCCCTGTGTGTAGCGTGGCTGTAGGGCCAGAGGACTCTGCCCCTATCCTGAGCGGGTCCGCCGTTGCAGTCCGCTCCAACATGCTGGCATATTGTTCTAGAGGGGCCCGTGAGCATTTCTAGGCCCTACTGAGGTGCTGGGCTGTAGTGAACATCGCAGCTGCCCCGATGGCTAGAGGGAAGCTGCACCGTGGCCATCATTGTTTACCCGGGCCCGAGAGGCCCATGCCTAATTTTTGAGGGGGCGTAGGTATTGTCAGAGTCCCGGAGGCTCCAACGTTTTGGACATCATTGTTCCTAGGGCCCCGTGTGGCTCCAACGCTGGCCCTAGATACTTTAACAGCGCCAGTGCCCCATGTGGCAACAACGTCATGCATAAATTACTTTCAGGGCCCCGTGTGGCTCCAGCAAAGGGGGCACATTTGTTTAAAGGGCCTCTGAGAGCCCATGTCACATTTCTACCTCACAGCTGCCCAGCACGTAGTGGGCAGCTGCACAGTTTAGGTTTGTCATTTTCTAGGGGACAGGTTCTTTGGACTCAGGAGTGAGACGCACTCCTACGCCCCAGTCCTTCCACAGCTGCCCAGCACGTAGTGGGCAGCTGCCACGTTTAGGCCTAGTCTTTTTGCACTATTGCTTTTGGTTGCCTGCGCAGCCTGCCCTGACACTGTTGGACAAAGGGTGTTTGAGCCCCACGGATGGCCAGTTGCCCTGGGTTCAGTATCTAATGTGATTTTTGTGCAATGTGATTACCTACTATGTTTATGCTGATACTTGCCTAATGTGATTTATGCGTAATGTGCAATGCCTTTATGCCTATACCTCTAAATATATCTCAGGACTGTTGGTGTATAATTCCCCGCGTTCCCATCAGTCGGCTTTGAACTCGCTAATAGCCGCTACGGCTGATCTCTCCCTTAAACACTCTGATTTCATTGTGCTGGGGGATTTTAATCACCATGTTGATTTGCATGACTGTCTGTCTGCTAAAAATCTTCTCAACGCTATGCAAGGTTTGAATCTATCTCAAAAGGTGAGCGGTCCGACCCATTCTGCAGGCCACACCCTCGATCTGATCTTTTCAAATCTTCCTGGCCTTAAAGTCCTTCCGTCAGTGCCCCTAACGTGGACTGATCATCATCTAATCCCGTTTGAGGTGTCTATGTCCAAGTCATCTAGGATAGAAACTACTTGTAGAGACAAGGGTAGAAATTGGCACAAAGTTACCTACCCTGCTTTGGAACAGGGATTTAACATCACTTCGGCCTCCCCAGCTAACAATCTCAATGATCGTGTAGCCTCATTTAATAAAAGCCTTCTTGAAGCTATCGAGCAGATTGCCCCTTTGAAAAACCTATCCGCCTGATTCATCATGCTTTTTTGCGCTCGCAAAGGGCCGGATTCTGAGAATCCGGCCCTTTGCGAGAGCGATTTTTGCATTTGGGATTCAGCATCCCAAATGCAAAAATCGCTAATTGCGATGTCGCAAATGTGCGAGGAATTACATTTAAGGAATCTCTATTAGAGATTCCTTAAATGCAATTCAACATCCAATTTAAATTTGCGAATTCGCAATTTCTTGCCGCAATTTACCGCGAGGTCAGACCTCGCGGTAAATTGCGAAAACTCAGAAAAATGCATTTAAATGCATTTTTCTGAGTTGCATGTTACACACACACATGTCCTTTGGACATGTGTGTGTGCAACACCTGTGTGAAATTTCATTTGAGGGGTGCTACAGGGTGTCCTGTGGACACCCCTGGCACCCTTCAAATCGCAATCTTATTTGCGATTAGCTAATTGCTAATCGCAAATAAGGAATACTCCCCATTCATTCCGATGGGCCTTTAGCTAATCGCAAATAAGGAATTGTAAGGAATCGCAATTTTTTTGCATATTCCTACATGAATCCCGTTTTGCGAGTCCTTAATAGCGAATCGCTATAATTCGCTATTAGGGCCTCGCAAAACGGGAGATTGATGAATATGGCTGTATCTTCTTTAAGATACAAACCTTCGGTCCCCTTGGTTCACTCAGTCACTGCGAGAAAACAGAAGTAATTGTAAGAAACTGGAGCGAAGTTGGCGCCGGGGTTATGACCCGGCAGCCAAAGCCCGCTACAGATCTGCGTAAAAGAATTCCACAAACTGAAACGTCTGACTATGAAAGAGTACTTTGCAGATAAAATTCAAAGAGCAGAAAACTCTACTAAGGCCCTTTTTAATATTGTCAAGGATTTTGCTAATCCTTCCGCAATGGCCTCCCCTATCACCCCAAGCCAATCACTCAGTGAAGGACTTTCCGACTTTTTCTATGAGAAAATAAACAAGATCACAGTAAACATCCAGCATATTTATTTCGCTGTACCGCCAGCCCAGACCATCAACTGTGTGGAAGTGTTTACCTCATTTAAGCCACTAACGGAAGACCATGCTCTATCTCTGTATTTGAAAGGTAAATCTGGCTCCCCTTTGGACCCTGCCCCAGCCCATGTCCTTAGTGACTTAGCACCTTTATTGATTAAGCCCCTGCTAGATATCTGGAACTCTTCTATGGAGTCTGGTCTTTTCCCCTCTCTATGGAAACAGGCACTATTGATACCCATTCTAAAAAAAACTGGCGCTGACCCATCATGCTTCAACAACTACCGCCCCATTTCACTGCTCCCCAAGCCCGCAAAAGTGTTGGAGAAAGCGGTACAGGAGCAGCTCTCTGAATATCTAGAAACCAACCACCTCCTTCATGACACTCAGTCAGGATTTAGGCCTGATTTTAGCACAGAATCAGCTTTGCTGGAAGTGTCTGAATCTATCCGCGAGTGTGTGGATAGGGGCGAGGAGGCCATGTTGGTCCTCCTCGACCTATCCGCTGCATTTGATACCATCTCATACGACACTCTACTGATTCGCTTACAGGAGGTTGGTGTTGGTGAAACTCCCCTGGCTTGGGTGAAATCTTTCTTGTCAAATAGATCTCAACAGGTCTCCCTCGGACCCTTTGTTTCTTCTAAAAAACCATTGAGATGGGGGGTTCCGCAGGGATCTGCCCTCAGTCCTCTCTTATTTAATGTATACCTGAGGCCTTTGGCGGAGTTAGTCGAGGCATGGGGCGTCAGAGTGATCTTTTATGCTGATGACACTCAGCTTGTGTTTTCTTTTAAGGATCACTCTGACAGCTCCATGGCAGACTTCAGCCACTGTCTGGTTAACATCGCCTCATGGATGTCCATCAACAATTTAAAATTGAATACTGACAAGACTGAGGTGCTATTTTTTAATCAAAAATCTCCCATCTCCTCCAATATCTGGTGGCCTTCTCAACTCAATCCCCCCCCTGTGCCGGTACAATCGGCCCGCAACCTGGGCTTTCAATTTGACTCAGCACTGTCTTGCAAGACCCAAATTAATAAGGTGTCATCAGCTTGTTTCGGAAAACTCAGAATGATTAAAAAAATAATTCCTTTTTTACCTCTTGATTCCCGCAGAGCAGTAGTACACGCTCTAATCACATCTCATCTGGACTATTCTAACAGTCTATATGTTGGAGCCCCGGCATATCTCATTAATCAGCTGCAATTAGTGCAGAATTCTGCGGCCCGGCTGATCTGCACCATCCCTTACCGCCACTCGATCTCACCCCATCTGGCCAAACTCCATTGGCTACCTGTGAGATTCCGCATCCAGTTCAAGGCCTTGGTCCTTGCTTTCAGAGCCCTCAATGGTCGTGGTCCGGCATATCTAAGGCTCCGAATCAGGCGATCTCTGCCCTGGAGTGACCACTGTGCCCTCGGCCTGGTCGCCCCCGCACCTCCCGCCTGCTCCTCCTTACCTGCCTGAGCCTCGCACCCAGCGACGCCCCAGCCGCCACAGGGCCGCCCAGCAACACCCCAGCTGCCACAGGGCCGCCCAGTGACGCCCCAGCCACCACAGGGCCGCCCAGCGACGCCCCAGCCGCCATAGGGCCGCCCAGCGACGCCCCAGCCGCCACAGGGCCGCCCAGCGACGCCCCAGCAACCACAGGGCCGCCGCCGAGCCCCCAGGCTTTCCCGCCGGTTCCCACGAGACCCCGCCCCCCCGGCCGCCAATTGGTTCCCGCGCTCCCCGCCTCCCCGCAGACCCTCCCTCCCGGCTCCCCTCTTATGACGCCCCCAGAGAGACCGTGCAGCGGACGCGCGCAGCGGGAGCACCGATTGAGCGCCGAAGGTGCGCCAAAGGTAAGCCTGTCTGCGCCCGTCCGCGCCTGGACCGCGCCCAGCGCCAGGACCCCTGGCCCTCGCAGACCCCTGCCCACCCACCGGACGTACGACGCCGCCACCCTCAACGCACTCAACACCGGCCGAGTCCCGGGCTGCTACCGAGCCACCCCGAGACGCACCCACGGACCCTTCACCTGCCAGTCCTGCAAGTTCTCCTGCATCCGGACCTGCACTGCACCAGCGCCCACCAAGCCGAACACCAGCAGCAACCACCTGAAGTGCATCCTGCTCAACACCCGCTCCGTCTACAGACACGCCGTCCAGCTCTGGAACCTCCTCGACACCACAGCTCCTGACGTTGCCTTCCTCACAGAAACCTGGATGAACGCCTCCTCAGCGCCCGACATCGCCATCGCCATCCCAGAGGGCTACAAGATCATCCGGAGAGACCGCGACAAGCAGACTGGAGGAGGCATCGCCATCATCCACAGGAACAGCATCCGCATCTCGACCAACACCGACGACACCCTGACAACCGCCGAACACCTACACTTCCAGATCCACACCAACCCCAAGACCACCCTCAGGGGCACCCTGATCTACCTACCCCAGGGACCACGCACTCAATTCAGCGAAGACATCGCTGACTTCATCAGCCCGCACGCCCTCCCCTCCGCTGACTACATCCTCCTCGGGGACATCAACTTCCACCTGGAGAACAACAACGACCGCAACACCACCACCCTGCTTGACAACCTCGCCACCCTCGGACTCAAGCAGCTGGTGACCACCCCCACCCACCTCGCCGGACACACACTCGACGCCGTCTTCTCGTCCAGCAAAGACATCGCCTTCAGCCACGCCACTGGACTCCACTGGACGGACCACAGCTGCATCCACTTCACCTTCAGAAGGACCACGGTCCACCACCACCAGCAACAGGCTGCACGAAGAAGCTGGAACAAGATCACAGCCGACCAACTCGCCGCATCCCTAAGCCAGCACCCTCCCGCCAGCTCAGCGAACCCCAGCCAAGCCGCCGACAACCTCAAGAAATGGATCTGCACCTGCGCGGACGAACTCGCCCCTCTGAGGACCCCGCCCAGCAGACCCAGAAGCAAGAAGGCCCCGTGGTTCACCGACAAACTCAAGAGCTCCAAGAAGAACTGCCGTGCCCTCGAGAAAGCCTGGAGAAAAGACCCTACACCGGACAACATGACTACCCGAAAGCTCGCCACCCGAAAGCACCACCAACTGATCCACGACCACCAAGAAAACAGCATTCAAGGACCGGCTGGACAACAACGCACACAACAGCAAGGAACTCTTCAACATCGTGAGAGAGCTCTCCAACCCCAACGCCGGAACCAACAACATCACCCCATCGCAAGACCTCTGCAACTCCCTCGCCTCCTACTTCCACAACAAGATCGCTGACATACACAACAGCTTCAGCACACAAACAACGCTCCCCACGACCACACCAATGCCCCCCACCACCACCCTCAACGCCTGGACACCGATCAACCTCGAAGACACCATCAGCACGATGAACTCCATCCACTCCGGATCTCCAACCGACCCCTGCCCTCACCACGTCTTCAACAAGGCCGACGCTGTCATCGCACCCCACCTGCGGGACATCATCAACACCTCCTTCGACACCGCCACCTTCCCTGAGAGCTGGAAGCACGCCGAACTCAGCGCTCTACTAAAGAAACCAATGGCGGACCCCACCGAACTCAAGAACTACAGCCCCATCTCGCTTCTCCCGTTTCCAGCCAAAGTCATCGAGAAGACCGTCAACAAGCAACTGGCAGCCTTCCTCGAGATGACTGGATCCCTCGACCCATCTCAGTCAGGCTTCCGGGCCAACCACAGCACCGAGACCGCCCTCATCGCTGCCACTGACGACATCCGAACCCTGCTGGACAACGGAGAAACAGCGGCCCTCATCCTCCTGGACCTCTCCGCGGTATTCAACACTGTCTGCCACCGCATCCTAGTGCAGCGCCTCAGCAACGTTGGAATCAAGGAGAAGGCACTGGAATGGATCATCTCCTTCCTCGCCGGAAGGACACAGAGAGTCCGCCTCCCCCCGTTCAGATCAGAAGCCACGGAAGTCATCTGCGGCGTCCCTCAGGGCTCCTCGCTCAGCCCCACCTTCTTCAAGGTCTACATGAGCCCCCTTGCAGCCATCGCACGCCAACACAACCTGAACATCATCTCCTACGCCGATGACACCCAGCTGATCCTCTCCCTGACCAACGACCCCGCTACCGCCAGAGCAAACCTACACGAAGGGATGAAAGACGTGGCTGAGTGGATGACGACCAGCCGCCAGAAACTGAACACAGACAAGACGGAAGTCCTCATCCTGGGCTCCTCACCCTCCGCCTGGGATGACTCCTGGTGGCCCCCCGCCCTGGGCAACGCACCCAAACCGTCAGACCACGCACGCAACCTGGGCTTCATCCTGGACTCCTCCCTCTCCATGACCAGACAAGTCAACGCCGTCTCCTCGTCCTGTTTCACTATCCTGCGCATGCTACGTAAGATCTTCCGGTGGATCCCCACCGAGACCAGGAAGACGGTCACCCAGGCCCTCGTCACCAGCCGTCTGGACTACGGCAACGCCCTCTACGCCGGAACCACCGCCAAGCTCCAGAAGATACTCCAGCGTATCCAGAACGCCTCAACGAGACTCATGCTCGACGTCCCCAGACGAAGCCACATCTCCAGACACCTGAGAGACCTGCACTGGCTCCCTATCAACAAAAGAATCACCTTCCGGCTCCTCACCCACGCACACAAAGCCCTACACAACCAAGGCCCGACTTACCTCAACAGCCGCCTCAACTTCTACGCTCCCAAACGCCATCGCCGCTCGACCAGTCACGCCCTCGCCGCCGTCCCCCACATCCGCAGAGCGACAACAGGAGGAAGGTCCTTCTCCCACCTGGCCACCAAGACTTGGAACTCCCTCCCGACCGACCTACGCCTGAGCCAAGATCACCTCTCCTTCAGGAAGAAGCTCAAGACCTGGCTGTTCGAGCAGTGCGGACCCTCCCCCCCCAGCGCCTTGAGACCCTCCGGGTGAGTAGTGCGCGGTATAAATGCCTATGATTGATTGATTGAAGGGATCTTAGATCCAACTATCTCGGGCTTATGTTCTGCCCACGTTTTCGTCTATCTCGCACAGGCAGTAGAGCATTTGCTGTAGCCACTTCCAGATTGTGGAATGCCCTCCCAGTAGAACTCAGATTCCTTTCATCCGAGGTTGCTTTTCGCAGGAAACTTAAAACCTGGTTTTTCTCCCAGATCTAGCTTGTTGGAACTTCCTGTTTGACCCTCTAGGACTACACACGCTGTCAGCGCCGGGACACCCCCGTTGGCGTTAGCTGTTCGCGCTCTACAAGTGACTAAATAAATAAATAAATAAAAATGTGTTGTTATGCTTAGGAGGTTGTTTTGCCTAGTCTAGTTTATACTAGTGAGTTTATGTTTTCCTGCTTGATCTATGCCTATGGTGATTAGTATTGCGTAGTGTGTTCCTACCCTTTAGCAGTGGTTACTGGCTGTGTTCTACAAGTGCTATTTCTACAAAGTGCTATTTCTACTAAGTGCTAATTCTGACGGTGGCCCATGAGGCCCTGTCCTGTGTATATAATCCCCTGTAAATATTGCCCAGTGCCAGTTGGCACAGTGTATCTGTGTGATTATGATCTAATGTGTTTATGGTACTACAAAGGCTATTTTTATATAACCTTGTGTGAAGTTCCTTTTTGTGGTGTGCCTAGTGTGTTGCTGCTGTGTGTGTGTGTGTTGCGCAAATGCTTTACACATTGCCTTCGGGATAAGCCTGACTGCTCGTGCCAAGCTACCAAGGGGGTGAGCAGGGGTTATCTTGGCGTGTAACTCCCTTGCCCTGACTAGAGTGGTGGTTTCTGCCTGGCATTGGCGCAAGCCTTAGCCAACCTGAAATCACATTTCTAACAGTCACTATCCAATATATTTAGTGAGACACTATAAATTAGTCAAGTAAACAGTCAATCACACAGCTACTAAATCCTCCATCCAGATGTTTATATATCCACTCATTCTTCAATGCAAATTGCTATATGTATATAATACATATTTAAAAAAAGAACCAAAACCACATTCACTGGATGATGTCATCAGTGATGTCATTTGAGATGTCATCAGTGATATCACTGACCATGTCATGAATGATGTAATATGTGACATCATCAGCAGTAGGGGCGGGCGTACGAAATGTAGTTAGTACAACTAACTATATTGGAGGAATTTCAATGGTTTTGTATGAGTGAAATGTCCAGCTAACTATAACACCCCTAAAACCTATGGTTTTTTCAGTGAATTTCTAAGGTTTTTTTAAATGCTAATTCCTAGCGATATCAGGCCTGAATCCAATGGTTTTTTCAGTGAATATAAATAACGGGTAGGGCGCTCGACCTCGGACCTGGGGATCTGGGTTCGAGTCTCGGTAAGGACGCCAAACAACCTGCGATTCTGGGCAAATCACTTAATCTCCCTGTGCCTAACAAAAAAGAATGTGTGTCCTCATGTATCGTTACAGGTGCTATGTAAAGCGCTCTGATACCCGATTCGGTTCAGGTCTAGTTGTCGCTATATAAAACTCTGCAAAAAAAAAAATATATATATATATACGTCTACAAGTCTAACCTTTTGTCTTTTGTTGGTGTTTTAGAACCTTTATTTTATCAGTGGGGTAAACAACTGCATATGTGTTAACTTTGGCACACTAATTAACGTGATTTTATTGGCATGGTAGAACATCCATATACAGTCGTTTATGTAAATTAAGGAGTTTGCGGTGCAGTCTTTCCAGATTTTTTCTCAAGGGTTGTCAGGCCTAAGAGTTAGCGTTCCCAGTATCCGGCCTCAATGGAGCTGACCATTTCTACTGGGATCACCCAATAATTAGTAAATCTATCTCACATGGTCTAATGTTTGAAATAATAAAATAATAAGAGGACTGTTTTTGTTGCTGTATCAGTGGAACTGTATTGGTTTAGCACCAAACAAATAAGGGGCAATCTGTGCTTTGCTCTGAGAACAAGAAATAAGTAGGAAGGAGTCCGTTTTTTGCTTATTAAATTGAATTCGAAACGGTGGTCTTGTGCCAAGGAAATCATATTTATATCAATGTATTTGTAAAATCTTTCTTAAATCTAGTTCAATTGTTTGGGATATTATGAATATGAATGTATTGGTCATCGGGCTTTGGCTGTGTCATCAGTGGTCCTATTCTTGAGCTCTAGATGAAATAATGAACCTACAACATCCCGTAAATGAGAACAACCCAGCGTGAATCATTTTATGAAATAAAATGATGATACATCAATAGAGAACCCGCTGAAGAGGTTTTCTCACACTGAAACCGTTCTTTACAACTCTGACGGATGTTAAAATGGTTCTTCTGTGGCCATCTTGCCATGAGATTCTGCTGACTCGTGCCAGCTTAAAGATCCTTCTAAGATTTACAATAACTCTTTAACAAAGCGCCATTTTATTTACAAAATGTTAATGAAATGTTGAAGGTTAGAAGAACAGCCTGTTAGTCATAATTCAAAAACAAGACCTATTCATATTTCCAGAGAGATAGATGGATGCAGTGAGTGCCACAAGAATCCAATGTAAGGATGACTGCCCAGCAACCAAGTGGTTGTTTCTGAGATTTGCCATCTGTGGGGAGAGGGCACTGCCCCCTGCAACTGAACCTGAACACAGACCACATTGTTCGATAGGAAGTCCTTTCTTGAACCTAATATTAACGGATTTCCAAAAGCTGCCTCACTTCAGGATCTAAGCGACTATAATCCGTTTTGGGTATGGTAAATGCTCGCTAGATTATTTGTAAAATGTTTACATTCTTTATCATTATCAGTTTACAATCATTAAAATATCAGAACCCTCGACGTTTATCTCAATAACACTTAACTTTCTATTATGAAAGTAGGCAAGTATTATTTTAAAAATGCATAAACCTCATTTTAGGTTGTTTAGCCTATGCATTTCCAATTCCCGGTATTCCTCTAGTTGTGTAGTCAAATAAATTGTTCAAGAGTTAAAATAACAGATTTGTAGAATATCTTTCACACAGTGATGGTAAAGTGAGTGACAACATGTTTTACAAATGACAATATTGCTATGCCCTGCCACTTGTGTGTAATTGCATGTGTGTGTCTTCTCTAAGGCCAAAACTGATCAGACTCGCAGAGCACTTGTTGAGTACATGTGCTGTATTTATCGTAAACTTCTTAATTCGGTTGGTGTTGGCAGTTGTTTCTTCAATGGCGATCCTGCTGCACTGCATAGACTGCACCAGTTTCTCTATGACCTGATCTTGGTGACAACGGTCTCCATTCCGCGTGAGGAGACATTGGAAATTCACAAAAACAAGACCCACAGGTGGCGCAAAACCCCATCTCTTGTTGATAGTGCTCATTGAGGGGTTGAGACGGAAGCTCGGAAGCCTGACATGCAACTCAGCAAGTTCTATTTCTATGGGGGTACACACTGTGCTTAAGCCTAGGGGCCTGATCCACAACGGTAAACTTACACTTCCTGTGAGTTTATGTCTGTTTGCTATTCAGAAAGGGATTTACGAGTAGTATCTTCAGGAGTGCGGTCTCCGCACATGAAAAATACCTATCTTTTTAAGTGCGGAGACTCCGCATTCTTAAAGCTACTGCTCGTAAATCCCTTTGTGAATACCAAACAATCATAAACTTACACGAAAGTATAGGTTTACCTGTATGAATCAGTCACTTAGGGGCATATTTATGTTAACTGGCGCATCCCGAGGGATGCGCCAGTTAACATGCGCCACAGTGCGCCACAGCTACGCCACCCATGGTGCGCCGCATTTATGATGCGGCGCACCATGGGGCAAAAACGGCACAGATGCGTGACGCATCTGTGCCGGAAATGTGACGCATTGCTGGAGTTGCGTCGCAAGCGCGACGCAGCTCCAGCAAAGCTCTGGGGGGCCTATTCTTTCAATGCTGCCTCAAGCCTTACGCCTGCTTCAAGCAGGCGCAGGGTTTTGACGTAGCATTGCCGTGAAAGTGACTGAGTGAAATCTCATAGATTTCACTCAGCCACTTTCAAGAGGCGTTCCTGCGCAGGAACGCCCCCCCTGCGCAGGAACGCCTCCTCATGGCGCAGTGCTGTACAACGTGACGCATCTCATAGATGCGTTACGTTGTAAATAGGGCGGCGTAAACGTGGCGCAAGCCCTTCATAAATCTGCCCCTTAGGCTTTACCTTAACATGAGCTGATATAATTGGCTTCCTCAGAGACTGAAACGGTACTACAATTAAAGAGAAATATGAATTTGGTGCAAAGCTTCATTACTCCTCCGGCCGATTCACAAAGCTAAAGTGAGACGAAAGTCTAACTTTACAACTTTCTGTATTCGCAAAGAGCATTTAACTCGTGATTGCCCTTTGTGAATACCGAAAGTCATAAAGTTCAACTTTTGGGATTCACAAAGGGCATTTACGAGTAGTAAATGCCCTTTGTGAAAACCAAAAATCTTAAAGTTAGACGTTGGTCTCACATTACCGTTGTGAATCGGGCCCCTCGTTTTTAGTAATTTTTTTACTGACCTTCAACCTTTTATATTATATTTGTGTTTCTTGAGTGCAACCTTGGGTATCATCCACTGATCATTAAGAGATGAAGTGTACAATTGGCCTTTATGTCCTCTTGGGGAATGGTCTCCTCTGGTTACACTACAGTGCTCGTGTCATTAGACCCCCACATTTAACAGCATTCATTTTCTTATTCATTTTTCAGAAGAATCAATGTACTCCTTTTTCACTTCAATTGTTGTGATTTATTTATAGTTCTTTTCAAGATTCATTGATTCTTTGTATTCATATTTCATCAATTCGTAATTGCACTGTTATAAATGATTAACTCTCCATCTCCAATGCATTTCTGGAATAAAAAGCCCTTCTTCGGGGATCAGCATTACACCTGGGCGAAATATTAATTATGCTGGAGTAATCAGAATATTTTCAGTAATTTCACATTACTCCTTTGGAATTAGAGTACATTTTGAGATTACACTAGTCTGTGTAATTATGAGTAATTTGGAACAAAACACTTACTGCAGGAGCACAGGAACAATGAATTTAGTGAGCGTAAACGACTGCTTGCTGCTGTTGCGCTTGTTCGGTTGCATGTAGTGCTATTTTCTTTGGCAAAATGCATCCTCAGGTCCATTTCGACCTAAATAAATAAAGAAAAGAAAATAGCACTTAACGCTGGGTTATGCTACTCGCTTAATTCTGTGCAATATCACAACTTATTTTCTGTAATTATGTGTAATTACGTAATAAAGTGAGAAGTGGATGCATATTTTTATACTTTGTTGCATGCTGGCAGCTATGCAGGTCAATTTATTGTGTTGCCAGCTCTGTTTTATGTTCACAATCAGATTTCCATTGTTTGAGTGTAAATTGTTCCACTTTACATTGCATGCTTAGCTTATATCAGATAGGGAGCCTTAGCATGCTGGCTGAGTTTTCATGTGGAAGAAACTTTGAAGGGTTCTGCTAATCACTAAAACATATAATTTTCTAGTGCATGCTGTAGATTTATCTACTAATAAGAGGGCTTGAATCCCTCAACGTTTGTGCATCCATCAAACAGAAGTCCTTGCTCTGTACTGTAGGAATAGTAACATCAGTCACTAGAAAGTGAGAGGCCCGTTAGAAATGGGGTTTCTAGTTGGCAGATGCTTGCATCCTGCTCAAGTTAGGAACACCACGTTAGCCAAGGTAAGTCAGATACACATCCTAAATTAACCTTTGTTCACCCTCTGGTAGCTTGGCACAGAAAAGTCAGGCTTATTTTAAGAGGCAATGTGTAAAGTTTTTGTGCAACACTTACATGACAGTAACTCAATGAAAACACAACAAAAGACGCCGCACTGGTTGGGTGAAATAGAGAATATCTATCAGAGAAAAACAAAACCATAAAAGCAGAAATCCAATAAGTAGAAGTCAAGACATACATTTTTATAAATTAGATGTGAAAACAGTGCTTCGAAGTCACTAGCGGTAAAAAGGTTATTTGAGGTAGTTAGGGACAGGGGCAATTTAAAAGTTCAGGCTGACCGCAATGAAGGGCAGGCCCACAACAGGACCCTAGCAGGTCATGCTGAAGAAATACCTTGGATGGAGCTTTTGCCAACATCGAGAGCCTACTGCATCGTCAATGAGCAGTGCATAGGGGCCATGCATGGATCTGTTTGAAAATGGTGAAACAATGGTGGTGCCTGAAAAATAAAGAATGCTCAGTTTTGTCGATAGAATTCCACATTTCTGGAATGTTGGTGAATTGGCCTCAATACATAGACGAACCAAGGACACTGTTGGAGGTACTACAGATCATTTTCATTGTTAGAAATTGGGTCACTAGTTGGCAGAGGTGTGCACCCTGTCTGAGTAGAGACCACAATCCTTGTCAGGGTAAGTCAGATACACACTCTAATTTACTTGTGCTCACTCTCTGGTGCTTGGCACAGAGCAGTCAGGCTTAACTCAAGAGGCATTGTTTAAAGTGTTTGTGCAACATATAATACATTAAAACAGTAAAAACACCACACAAAAATAATGCACACCAGGTTAGACAAATAGAGCTTACTTTAGTGAACAAAACAAGACCAATATTACAGTAATCCAATAAGTACAACCCGAGTTATGAATTTTTAAATATAGTGTTTCAAATATTAAAGCTCCAACTGGGGACATCTGGTCATGCTTGACTTGGGTAAATCCTAAAGTTCAGGCTGACCGCGATGGAGAGTGGGTTGGATAGAGGACTTCTGTAAACAGTCCCTTGCAAGGAGAATGCATCGATGTTGAGGGTCCGATCTGTGGAGCTGAGGAGGCGATGTGTTGTCGTCGATCCAGCTGAATGCAGGCGATGCGTCCAGTACTTATCCCCAGTTGTGCAGTTAAAGTGGGGGAGACTTCAAAGAGAGGCCTTTGAAGTGCACTAGGTCCCTGCCCTTCATGCTCTGGCTCCTGACTCACTAAAGGGGGTATGCAGCTCTTTGTATGGGGAAAGACAGCTGATTCAGGTGCAAGTGTCCGTTCCTCCATCAGGATCTTAATGGCCCACCAGAATGTGAGTGACCCATCAGGCAGACCTAAGCTTTCTTTGTGTGTGGCTGTTTGGAGGGAATGCACAAACCCCCGCTCTCAGCCATCCCAGATATGTATGCAGAGGTACAGGATGGTTAGAGTAAGAAAATGCCAACTTTCTAAAAGTGCCATTTCAGACTTACACTTAAAATCCAACTTTACCATAAATTGTAATTTTGAACAATGAATAAAGAGACAACAAGCTTGAAATATCTATGTTTTCCAAATTGGAAACAACACATATTAAAATATTAAATGTAATAAGGTAATCCTAATGTTAACCTATGGGAGAAATATGCCTTGCAGTAGTGAACCACGAGCTTAATAGTTTTTCCACTACCAGGACATGTAAAACTTAAAAGTATATGTCCTACTTCTCAAAACACTGCACCCACCCTTAGGGCTGTCTAGGGACTACCCCAAGAGTGACATATATATCAAAAAGGAAGGCTTGGGCCTGGCAAAACTGTTGACTTGCCAGGTCGACATGGTAGTTTTAAAACTGCACACACAGGCTCTGCAATGGCAGGCCTAAGACATGTTTGAAGGGCGACTAATTTGGATGGCACACTCAATGCTGCAGGCCCAATAGTATCATTTAATTTACAGGCCCTGGGTACATGTAGTTTACTTTACTAGGGTTGTATAAGTAAATTAAATAATCCAATTGTGACTATTCCAATGTAGCCTTGTTTTACTTGGAGAGCACATGCACTTTAGCAGTGGTTAGCAGTGGTGATGTACCCGAAGTCTTAAAGCCAACAAAAATAAATTCAGCAAAAAGGGGAGAAGGAAGGCAAAATGTTTGGAGTTGACCCTGAAGAAAAGGCAAGGTCCAACACAACTCCTCTCCAGCCTAAAGCTAGGGTAGACTAATAAATACCTTGATGGATTTCCCTGCTTAGGTGCCAGAATGTTGACAATGGCCCACTACAGCAGGTGCACTTGATAGTTCTTTGCTTACTGAACTCATTTGAATACCTCTATCCATATTCTCCTGAGCCATTGACCTGACCCATGGGGAACACTTTTCCTCACCTGTTGACCCCATCTGTGCAGCACCCAACCTTATTTTGCTTATATATGCATCCCAGTAGGCAGACAGTACCACAATGACCAAAAAAGTGATGTGGCCCATTCCACCCCTTCCGTCTGACTTCTTTCCCCAACTGAAGAAAAACTCTGTCCACAAGGATATCAGTCAACAGAGGCCACTGACACCATTGTTTCTCAGAGTGGGGGAAAGTAGCCCAGGGTGCATTGTACCCTTTTTCTATTCTACCTACCACCAGCTCAGGGGTGGTATCCCAAAACTGGTCCTTCAACCCAGGGTCTGTACTCTTAGCCTAAACATGTACCTGGCAAGCTAGCACATCCAAATGAGTACCCCCTTAAGGGAAAAAGTGCTTGCTTGTCATGAAAGTCTGCTAGATGCAGGTCCCCACCCCGCTATCCCTGTGACAGTGTATAGAGGCTCCTGCTTGCCAGAAGTTGCCTTTCCAGGGTTTGTCTTGGGGTGCACTGTTCTCACGGTTGCCAACCCCTGACCCACTGGTCCTCTCACTGTGCTGTTTCTGCTCCTCCCCCTCCATCTTGGCCACTGTACCCTCTGCTGTGGAGTAGTAACCCCAGAAACCAGTACTGATGGGGTATTTGTGGCAGCCACCCAGCCAGCTCTCCTGACGCTGTGGAGCTCCCACCTGTGGATGGGACATGGGACCTGTTTGATTCCCTCTCTACATTTGGCCCTCTGTGTGTCACTGCATACCTCCCCCTCACTCTGATGGGGAAAACCTGAGGCATCCTCCTTAGGATCGCTCCCCAATGCTTTCTCAGCCACTCTGGTACTCATCTAGAGGTCTGCCTTCCTTGTAAGTTCCCTGGTGTTGGTAAACTGGTAGTAAACCAGGTGTTGGTGTTGCTCCAGAAAACAGTGACTGAACATGCGTTCCCATGCAACCAAATTGTACAGCCCCTCAAAAGTGCTACCCTTCACTCAACCATCCAGTGCCTTGGAAAAGTAACCCACAAAATCCCCCCAGGACAGGTGAGACTATTTATGACTGCCCCTGAATCTCAACCTATTCTTTTCTGGGGTGAATTCCCACTTCCTCACAAGGGTCTCCTTCATGGTGGGATACCTCATCCTGTCTCCTTTTCGAGGGCAAGTAGGGCATACCCACCGTCACCAGGTATATGCCTCCATAGGACAACTCCCCAATCCTGGTCAGGAGACTGGGTGTGGGAGAAGAAACTGCTTCCCACAGTTGATCCAGCAGATGAATCCCTCGCTGTGGGCTCCCCTCGGACCACTAGTGTGTCTGCTAAGGCACTTTTCTCCTGCTCTATGTCAGGGCCACTTTTTTTTGGTGTTGTGTTGTTCCCCACTTCCCAGCAGGAACAGCGCATTTGTTGGGCAACTTAAATATAGGGATTATGCCAGACTCATTTCATACAACCCCGCAGCATATGTCATCCTAGATACTAGCTATTCCACAGTGCCACCATCTGCACCTCTAAACCTATATAGTTACCAAATGGTTTTAGAAACCACAGAACATGACAACCATGAGCTCTCCCAGGGATCATATTAACAGATCCAGAAACATTTTGCTCAGTCACTCATACTCTTTCACAGTGAGGCGTTTTCAATATTTATTGAACCATTGTGAATCTTCTGTAAAATTTATCTGCTGCAATGATTAACAGATAGAAGCAGATCAAATTGATTAGCAATATAAGGAAAGTGAACAGAATGAAAGTTCCACCATCTTGCTAAGGCAATATATATATGCAGGCATATAAAACAATATATATATATATATATATATATATATATATATATATATATATATATATATATATATATATATATATATACATATATATATATATATATATATATATATATATATATATATATATATATATATATATATATATATATATACATGTATATATAGTGCACTCCTACTATGCGTTCCCTAACTTAAATGCCTAGGGTGTATGCATGCGTTCTGCCAGGAATCCACTCTGGATGATCTAACCCCACCACCCTGTTGTGGACATAATTTGGACATCCCTCACCAAGGGATCAGCTAACAGCTGGGCTGAAGTTTCAGCATGTAGCAACCTCACAAAGGACAGCGAGTGTAACTGTGCTAAACCAAGAAATGCTTGTTTATTTATACCAGAAAGCATCTTTGTCTTGGGCAGAGATTTTAGCCAGGCTTCTATTGTTTATGTATAGATAGTTGTGTTGCTGCATCAATGAAAACAAACAATCACATTTGAACAATGTATGTATGGATCTTGTATGTGAATTTCAAGGTATCATGTTCGTGTTCTTGTAAAAGTTGATTTAGTAAACAAGTGTAGTTTTATGGAAACTAACCTGCACTGTCAAATGTGTGTCAAAAGGTATTGTATGAGATTGAAGGAAACTTAGGAGGAATCTTGTGTGCATGCAAAATGGATGTGTTTCCATATAAGCCTAAGATACTTGACATTGGGGTTCTGGTTTGGGAGTCTCCAGGTTGTACCAAGGCTTTGTATTTTTTAGAATTCTAGAAGGGTCCTACTTCTCAGCGTCCTCCCCCGTGTTCTCTGTTTTTGCTCCACCTCAGCATTTGAAAGCAAATGCATAAAGGGCAATCTTTATGTTCAGACTAGTGTTTACGCTCTTAACAGGCAACCTACTCTATTTGCAGAATCTCTTTAAGTCCTCCCTAGTGTAGGATGCCAGGCAGTTGAGATCCATTTCCATTCTGACAGGGTTTCACAGGTGAAACAACAAACGTCCCAAGTGTATGAAGATGAAACAGGAGTAAAATTTTGAAAAATGACAAATTGAGAAAGAAAGGAGAAGAACTTGTAAAGGTCTTAGATGTGGATGGTTGTATACACCACATTGCTGTAAGGCATTGTGCAAATACAATCCCAATCCTCACCACTAATCACCAATGTTAGGAATTGAGTCTCTAGTTGGCAGAGGTATGCACCCTGTCCAAGTAGGGACCACAGAACTAGTCAGGGAAAGTCATATACACACCCAAAATTAACCCGTTCTCACCCTCTGGTAGCTTGGCACAGAACGGCCATGCTTGACTCAAGAGGCAATGTGTAAAGTATTTGTGTAACACCTAATACATTAAAACAGTGAAAACAACTAACAAAAATAATCTTTACCAGGTTTGAAAAATAAAGCTACATTTAATGAACAAAACAAGACCAAAATGACAATAATCCAATAAGTTCAACCTGATGTATGAATGTTCAAAGAATATCTTGAAATATAGTGCTTAAAAGCTTAAATCTCCAACCAGGGACATCTGGTTGCGCTTGACCGGTATAAGTGCAGTCCGACAGCAATAGAGCATGGGTCATATACAGGGACCAGTCTTGGCCCGCTGCAAACAGTAGCTTGCGAGGAGGATGCGACGATGTCAAGGATTCCATGTGTGGAGCAGAGGAGGCAATGCGTCGCCGTTGACAGGCTGGATGTAGGCGACACGTCGGTTCTGAGCCACGCAATCTGAAATGTGTCAGTGGCAGCTTTCTTACAAGGTAGGCATTGCGCCATCAAGCCAAAAAGCCACCGATGCAATGTACTTGGCAGGCAATGCAACCACGCTGGAGGCGATGTGTCAGTTCTGACTGGTGCAAGGTTGGCGATGCATGGATATTGCTTCCACACCTCCAAAATCCCCCTCCCAAGGGCACCGGACTGGATTGGCACTACTCGTCAGGGTAAACACAAAGTTAGCAGAGTTTCAAAAGTTGCAGGAGTGTTGAGGGAATTCATTGATATACCTGAGACTTCAAAAGAGGAGGCAATCCAGCAACCATCAGAGTTACTTAAGTTCTTGAGGATGTAGAGATGCAGGAACAGTCCTTCTCACTCCCAGGCAAGGAGGGCAGCATGCCAGGCACAACAGAGCAGGATTCCAGCAGAGTGACTGTCCTTTCAGCAGCACTTCCGTACATTTTCCTGGCAAGGGTCCTCAGGTCTAGAAGTATACTGAGTTGGTGGTATTTATATCCAGTTCTGCCTTTGAAGTGAGTGAGAATTGTAACAGAAGCATTTCAAGTGCACAAGGTCCCTTTCCTTCCCTCCCTGGCTCCAGACTGACTACAGGGGGCATGCAGCTCTTCAGGTGAGGATAGACATAGCCCATTCAGGTGCAAGTGTCAGCTCCTCCATTTCATCCTGCCAAGGTTGACGCATCAGAATTTTAATAACCCATTAGATTAGGTAAAGAAAGCAGGAGAAACAGAAATTACGAAACAAAAACAAGCATGCTTGCATTGCATGCAGCCTGGGAAAAAGTTTGTAAACAAGCACAGGCAAAAGCTGAAAAGTGGATTAAAACAGGCTTTCTGCCTTGGGACACTGACAAGAGAAACACACAGAAGAACAACAGAAAATAGTTTGCTACAGTCAATAGAAACAGAGGAAAAGTAAATGGTAAGCCCAGGAACCAATGAAAAGTAAGGGCAGGATGTATTCCGCTTTTAAGATTCATATTGAATACAGTAGATTTCACAAGTGCAGCACAAGGGATTTGCAGGCAAAACCTAAAAAGGAAGTTACATGCCTGGCAAAGGTTTAATTTGCCAATTTGAAATGGCAGTTTAAAACTACACACAGGCATCTATGGCAGGCATAAGATATGTTTTAAAATGGTTAAGTGGGTGGAACAATATGTGCTACAGGCAATTTGTTGATTGTATTCTGGATTACACTGCACAGCAGAGGAGATGCATTGGTGCTGTTTGAAACACAGATGAGCTGGCAGAGCACCTTCAGGACCACTTCCAAGGATCCAGGACTGGGGTGGTGCCACTTGGAAAGACAGGACTCGCTGATGGTAGAGTCCAGGTGCTGGGTTTAAGCGTATTTGAGCCTTCTGTCCCTGAGGCTCTAGTCACGAAGCCAGACAACTAGCCCTTAGAACGACTCTGAGGTCCTGTGTTTAGCAGATTTGGGTCTAGTCCTTCTCACTCAGGCAAAAGGGCAGGAGGTCGCTGGTTAGTGCAGCAGGGCAGTCCTTCACAGCAGCAGCCAAACAGAGTGGCAGTCCTTCCAGGCAGCACAGCAGTCCTTGCTCCTAGCAGAATATCCACAGGTCCAGATGTGTACTGAAGAGCTGGTGTCTGGGGTCAAATATTTATACCTATTTCTGCCTTTGAATTGGGAGAAGCTTTTAGAGGTTTCCTGCCTTCCCTGCCCTGGCTCAAAACTAATTACGGGGAGTATGCAGCCCTTTGTGTGGAGGCAGGACACAGGCTAATCAAGTGTAACTAGGGTTATGTTCAGTTACTCTCTCCCATCCTACCAGCTTAGGCACTTCTAAGATCTCTATTGCATGGAATATACAAACCTCAAATTTCAGCTATACCCAGTCATATGACTCAAAGGCAGTCTGCAGGCAATAAATGGGTGAGGCAGGAAAATGCCAAATTTCTGAAAGTGGCATTTTCAAAATTGTAATTTAAAATCTAACTTTACCATAAGAAAGGATTTTTCATTACAATTCCAAAGACACCAAACATGAGCTGTTTACCTGTACCAATTAGAAAATTACAGCTTATTAAATATAATAAGGAAACTGTTAGACCTGGCCTCTTTTGGCATCTTTTCCCCTGTCGTTGTGCCTCTAAACTTCTGTATTTGACTGTGTGCTGCATTTCATTTTTGTTAATATTAGAACTCAGGGCCCTCTGCCACTGATCACCAGTGCTAAAGTGCAAGTGCTCTGTGCCTAAAACGTAATAACATTTGGTTCATCCATGATTGCCCTATTTGATTTACTAGTAAGACTCTAGTACAGTACACTGTGTGTGCCCAGGGCCTGTAAAGCAAATGCTACTATTGGGCTTGCAGCCCTGATTGAGCTACCCACATGAATAGCCCTGCAGACATGCCTCAGACCTGCCACCACAGTGTCTGTGTGTGCTGCCACCACAGTGTCTGTGTGTGATGTTTTTGACTGCCATTTCGTCCTGGCAGGTGCACCAATGTACCAAATTAACAACACTTGGGAGAGATTATCAAAACATCCTCTCTCTTGTTAATAACATTTTTTAGGCAGCGGCCCTCAATAGCCTACACTGGCAGGATATAGTGTGTAGAGAAACAGAAACTTAATATTCCACCAGGTGTCAATATGTTAAATGAAGGACTGGTCTGAGATAAATCATTCACATTGTGGTTTTTGAATTTGATTGGACAACTTTATTGTTTTTATCTTTTTATGGTGTCTGTATTTGTTGTAATGTTAAATGTACTTTGAAGTGTACATAGGAATTTGTTTTCTGAAAAAAAGTTTGCCCTTCCCAAAAGACATATTAGATGAGCATATGAAATCTTGCAGTTAATACAGAAGAAAAGTGAAATACAACAAGGGCTAAGGAAATAATACTATTGGTCCTTTTATTTTGCAACGAAAATCAATATTTGGCAACTAGATATTTTCTTAGTTTATAAATTTTATGGAGGCCCAATCTAGTTTGCTGTTAAGGGCCTAACCCCATCTATCATTGATACAACTTTTAGGAAGTCGGCATTTTCTTATTTTAACCATTCTGTGCCTTTGCCTGTCTCAAAATAAACCTCTGGGTCATGATGAGAGTTTGGCTGTTTGTGCATTCACTCTAGACAGTCGCACAAAGGGAGCTGAGTGGATCCCTGCATATCCTAATCGCCCATCACCACGCTGATGGTCCTTCCTGAGGTAGAGTGGTGGGAAATGTGGACACTGACACCTGAATTGGGCTGTGCTTGTCCTCACACAATTAAGTCTCCACCCCTTGTAGTGTGACTTAAGCCAGGGCAGGTAAAGCAAGGGTCTTGTGCACTAAACATACTTTTCTTTGGAGTTTGTCTACTTCAAAGGCTGACATGAGTATAAGTACTGGACCTCTGACACCCTGTAGTCAGAACACTTCTGGGATGGGGACATTCTGCCAATAAGAAGAGCCGAATGGCTGTCAAGAAGGGCTGTCACTTTGCTGTGTTGGCCTGCTGCTTGCTGCTTCTGTCTTTGGGAGCAAAAGGACTGGACTTTGCTTTCTACATCCTGCTACCAGGGTTCTCCTAGGTGTTGAGTTGAGGTTGTCTGTTGTTAGGATGTCTCAGGGCTATCAAAGACTTCACCTGCAACCCCTGGGTTATTCTGCTTAGGAGTCCTACTTTCCAAGTGGTGCCAATTCCAGTTCCTGGCCCCTTTGAGGTGAGTTTGGGTTGGCTACTAAGCAGAAACCAAGGCATCAACGTCAATCAACTTCGGAACCGGTTCACGTCTGACATTCTGATGCTGTGCCACTGCCTGCACCAAAGCTGTGGTCCTGTTCAATGCACTGACTATAACTTGCACTGCAGGTTCCAACGACAGTGCTTCCGCTCCGAAGCTCTGCCACTACACAAGTCTTGATCACCACACCAGCAAAGTCCATGGTGCTCCGGTCCGACTCTGATACCTGTCGTTTAGTCCAACATTGACACCATGGAAACCAAAGCCACACTGCTTGACTCTCGACACTTCATCGCCGCTGCTCCATAGTAAGGATCTGAGGTACCACACCGGCAAGCGCAGCATAACCTTCCATGCAGCAGTAAGGAACCAAAGCATCACCTCCTCTGCCTGGCAGTAAGGAACCATTGTATCATATCTCCTGCAACAATAAGGAACCAATGCTGCATTGGCCTCCACGATGCCGCACTCCCTCTGTTTTTTGCGTCACCTTTGTTTTTTACAACACATCAAAGGTAGTGTACTGAGGTCTGCCCGACTCTTTAACTGGTCCTTGCTGCATCGAGGTTGGACTGATTTTGTGGAGTCGTCGACATCGACAACGACCAAATAGCCCCAGTTGGAGCTATTTTTGATTTCTAAGAGCTACACTTGATTTAATCTCTAAAAAGGGATATTGTGATTTGTGAATGTTGGATATTTTTCTATTTTTCTCAACTGGTATAGAGTCCTTTTGCGGTGTTTTCACTGTGTTACTGTGTGTGTGTGTGTGTGTGTGTGTGTGTGTGTGCATGTAAATACTTTATACATTGCCTGTAGGATAAGCCTGACTGCTCTTGCCAAGCTACCAAGGGGGTAAGCATGGGTTAACTTTGGTGAGTAACTTACTCACCCTAACTAGACTGACAGGATCGGCTTGGCTTAAGTGCCTACCTTAATCAACCAGAAACCCCATTTCTAACATTTGTGATCAGCGATGAGGATATGGCTTGTATTTGTACATTGTATACAGTGATTGGTGTACACTACTTCCATTTCGCAGACCATTACATCCCAGCATACTGTTGTTTTTATCTTTCAGTTTTTGTTTTTACTTTTGGGTCTTCACAATCATATTTCAGTCTGGAGTGCCATCAGCTGTAGCTGCAGATTTGGTGTTTGAGCAAGAGAGGTTGGAGACTTATATGGTGCTTCATCTCAAATCGTTCTGCAAGGCACGCCAATTTCCTTTTGAAAGCCTCAGCAGCATGGAGGAGCTGCTAAAGGCGCTGAGGTCCTGCTCCGCAGCCAGTGAGGCTGGTGAGTGCACTGAGGATGGGAATGATAATGTGGATCTGGAGAAACAGTGCCAGCATGGTGATTTTGTGAATCAGGATCTGCCAGGGAGAGCACCCTCCATGGCCAGCAGCAGTGTGTCCTCTAAAGGTGTGTCCCTAGGGGAGATGCTGGACAGGCGGGTAGATAGGATGGGAAGCATAAACTGGAACTAGGAAAGTTCACAATGAATCATGAAAGGAAGCTCCAAATGGAACTAGCTAAAACTGAAAAGGGAGGCAGAAAAGAATTATCTTGTCCAAGGACGGGAAGAAAATGATGCTAGCTCAAGAGCTGAGCTTAAAGGAGTTAGATTTGATAGCCAAATCCAGCACAGATGGTGGCAGCAACTCTTAAGGAAGAGTTCACATATCCAAGAACCTAGGAAAAGAGTATGCCTGGAAGGTGTTGGTTCCAGTTAATGTTGGGCAGTCTGCTGAAATGACCCTAGTCGCCATGAGTGAGCTGGTCCAGAGAAACCTCATTCCTGATAATAGTAAGAAATACAGGCAGTGTGTGATCATCAATAGGATTTGGGTGGAGGCTCGGAGAGACACAGAAGCCTGTGTAACAACTGTCCCCTGTCATCTGGTGTCTGAAGAGAAGATAGTTCGCAATGTGGTCTACCAAGTTGCTGCACTAAACAACAGGGAGCACCAATGTGTGGTGGCTCAGGTTCCTTTTAAGTGGGGGGGGGGGGTTCTCAGGTTTCTTGAGGGAAGCTGTGAGTCCATCCATGTCTGCTGATTGTCTGCTGGGCAATGACCTGGAGCATACCGCTTGGAAGGAGGTGGAGTTCAGCTTGCACCTGGAGATGTTGGGATTGCCAGAATGGGTGTGTCTGACCACATGGTCAATGGCAGCCAAACAGGGTGATCAGAAAGACCTGTAGCCTGAAATAGTGGCTCCAGGAAAAATGGCAAGGGGGGCTCTTGAAATTCCCACTGTCCGTGAGGAGGCTGAACCTGAGGGTGATGCCCTGGAACCTAAAGGGGAAGATGTGGCTAAACTGGGGACCAGCCTGAGCTGACCCTCTGGTAGCAGAAAGGAGACCCACCAGGGAGGTTTTCTGCACAGTGGAAAAGGAGTCCTGCACTCTTTTGAGTCTTTAGAAACAGGCCAAGGACCAGGTAGTTGGTAAATAAGCTTAGGCTTAAAACTCTGCTCCATTCGTGGAGTTTGTGGAATTCAGCAAGAACACGGAGTTACCGTTAAACTCCCCACTCCGCAACAGAGCAGAGTTTTTTTTGGCTAGCGTGCTCAAAATATCCTTTTGCAAGCGTGGCAGTGACTTGCTGGGTACTCACGATCGTCCAAGAGATATTCAGGGCCATTTACATGTACCACCAGATTTTCTAGCTGGCAGCCTTATCCCGTGAGATATTGCGGTCACCAACACGGCATTCAGGCACCCTAGTGATTTTGGCAGAGGTTTTCTGCCATACGTGATCCCGAACGAGTAGTATCTACTATGGCTCAAATTGGGGAAGATTCTTTCCACAAGAAGCATCAAATCTTCAAATTGACATTTGGCTATCGTTTTCTGTGCAAGTAGTCCTTTTTTAAAAACTTTTTTTCCAACCAGAAGGAAGTGCCCCAGAGTCTCCAACTTCCTGTTCCTGTCTAGCAGTCTCCTCACAGCACTTTGTCCATCTCCTGGTCACTTTCCATTTGGATTTGGAGCTGGAAGGATCACTCATTATGTCTGCTGCATATCTCATTGGATTTAAGGACTTTGAATTTGAGAAAACTGGTGTTTGTTTGATTGAGGCCATGCACCTGGATATATTTGTACTTTTAATGGATTTTTAAAATGTACTGTGGTGGGTGGCCTGTTGTTTCAGTAGGGGCCTACAGCCTGATTCATGTACATGCCGTTTTGCGTGTCCCTAATAGCGAATCATAGCGAATCGCTATTGAGGACACGCAAAACGGCATTCATGTAGGAATTGCTACTTAAATAGCGATTCCTACATGTTCTTTATTTGCGAGTAGCAATTTGCTACTCGCAAATACTCCCCAATCATTCCTATGGGCCAAGAGGCCCATTGGAATGAATGGGGATTTGCGAGTAGCAATTTGCTACTCGCAACTGAGATAGCGATTTTAAGGGTGCCAGGGGTGTCCAAAGGACGCCCTGTAGCACCCCTAAAATGCACTTTTGGACAGGTGTTGCGCACACACATGTCCAAAGGACATGTGTGTGTGCTACATGCAACTTTGAATGATGCTTTTAAAAGCATTTTTCTGAGTTTTTGCTATTTACCGACAGGTCTGACCTGTCGGTAAATAGCGGCCCCAAAAGTCCAAAATCGCAATTTTGTTGTGTGTCATGAATAGCATTTGAGGAATCTCTATTAGAGATTCCTTAAATGCCATTCCACGCAAATATGCGAATTCTTACATAGCGATTTTTGCATTTGGTATCATGAATACCAAATGCAAAAATCGCACCCGCTAAGGGCCAGATTCTGAGAATCTGGCCCTTTGCGAGTGCAATTTACCTACATGAATCAGGCTGCTAGTGATTTCTTTGCATTTCATTTTGCTTTTTTTGTAAAGGAAAAATGTTGCACAGTGTTAAAAATGTCTCCATCGTTTTTAATATATTTGCAATATTGATTTAATTCACTTTGTGGGCTAGTTTGCCAATTGGCCTTCCAGACAGTTGGCCCAGTGCAAGTCATGTGTACATGCTTCTGTGGTGTCTGTTGAATTTGAAACATAATTTACGCCATGGATGGATTTGGATTGAAATACAAAAAGTGTTTTTTTTTTTTAGTATTTCACTTCCCCTTCCGGCAAACAGTGTATAGGTGGGGTAATGCCTTTGAAGGATGTGTGTTGTTGTACACATCTTTTTTTAGCTCTGTTAATTTTCACTTTTGGCATTGCTGAATTTTAGAAATTAGATTTCTGGTTGGCTAAGGCTTGCACCAAAGCCAGGCAGAGACCATCACTCTAGTCAGAGCAAGGGAGTTACACGCCAAAGATAAAACTTGCTCACCCCCTTGGTAGCTTGGCACGAGCAGTCAGGCTTATCCTAGAGGCCATTTGTAAAGCGTTTGTGCACGCACACAGCAACAACATACCAGGCACACCACAGAAGAAACTCCACAGAAGGTTATATCAAAAATAGCCTTTGTATTCTCATAACACATTAGAATAGCAATCACAAAATATACATTGTGCCACCTGGCACTAGGTCATATCAACAAGGGAATATATACACCTGACAGGGCCCACTGGACTACTGTCTGGACCATCACAAAGTGAACTTAGTAAAAATAAGACATATCATAAACATAGAACCATTAATCACTGGTAACCACTGTACTCAGCATCATCCTGTAACATAAACCACATTATGCACAGTATCACATTAGGAGTGAATTACATTCTGCGCCAACCTCACCAGCATAAACACATTATGCAATCATCTCTTAAGTCTAAACGCATTAGACACTAACTTCCTAAGCATTACTCACATTAGGGGTAAAACTCACACTAGGAAATAACCTCACCAGCATAATCACTTTACGCACATAATCTCATCCCCAAACGCATTTACAGTCATGAATCATAGTAATTAATCACATTTCCTAACATCACATAAATCACGGACCCCCTGGCCAACTGGCCTTCTCAAAGGGGCTCAAATGCCCTGTGTCCAGAGTGTCAGGGCTCCTGCCTATGCCTATAGTTTGCACGTGTGCCATTGCCCTGAGGCAGAGGAGTGCAACTCACTCCTATCTCTCACAATGCCCCCAAAGAACTGTGGCCTAAATGTTGCAGCTGGCACTAAGTGCTGTGGACCTGTGGATCAAGTGAAGGCCTCGCATCTCTGTGCTTCCAGTCCCACTCAGGTACGCTGAATCAATTGTGCTCAATTCGTGGCAGCTGCCCCCGCTGGTGCGGCGCAGCTGTGGAGCAAAAATGTGGGCATGGGCACCTTTGTCCCCTCGGGGTCCCTGCTGGGACTCCGTAGCAAGGGGAATGTGGAAAAATGCTGCAGCTGCCCACTGTCAGCAGGAGCAGCTTGGACGGGATCACGAGCACTGAAAATGTGCTCCGATCTGGGAGCCCCCACTGGGCTTGATGGATTTCTAATGCCCCCCTCATTGAAGAGACCCACTCTCAGCTGGGGCCGCTCAGAATCGGTGCCTCCAACAGGTACTAGCATGAAGAGCCGTCACTCAGGGGCTCTTTGGTTCCCGATGCAGCGGGGGCAGGCTCTGCTCCCTTGCGGTGGAGCTGTGTCGCCTTTCTTTATCCGGGCCCCCTCCTGGGACCCAGGACTTCTGTTTCCTGCGGATGCCATTGCAGGGATCTTCCTCACACATGGGAGCCTCGGGTCACCACCAGCGCGGGGACTCCTCACTTGCGGGGCTTCCATACAGGCGGGGTGGCTCCCTGTTACCTGTAGCTTCCTGCACCTTCAACCAGGCACCTTCCTGGGACCTGTGACCCCTCCTGGGACCCGGGACTTCTCTTCTTCGCACCTGGGCTCCCTTCTGCTCACTGGAGACCCGCATCGTCACTGGCACTTCTTCCGGTCCAGCCGCCGGCCCCGCCCAGTGGCAGGCGAACTTTTCCTGGCTTCCACGTTGGCTGCAATTTCTCACTCGGGCCGCGGCAGTGAGCGCTTCTTCGGCGTAACGAGGGGTAGGCTCCCTTTTCATAAGAAAATACACAGCGGGTGGGCACCCGCTCTACGTGGCACCATAATGCAGGTTTGGCACCTGCAATTAAGATCGCATATGTATGGTGGGCACCCGCCGTCTCGAGCATCACAGGGGAATCCCTCACGCCGGGATTCCCTCTGCCAGGGCTGCAGCACCACCCTACGAAAGCCCACATGTTATCCTCTTCCTTGGGGCAAAAGAAGAATCCAGCATAGGGCACACGTGGAGCTGGCACAAGAAGTCCTTAGGGATAAAGTGGCAATACAGGACCCAGGGAAGCAAGCCCCCCTGGCAGCCCCCCTGGGCCCCAGCAGCAGCAAGCCCCAGCAGGATCAGCACCAAAGTACAGAATTGATCAACATAATGGGGTCACAGCCCCTATATTTATATCACAGATTCTTTTGTGTAAAGTGCAGGGCATGGGGAACCAGTTGCAACTGGTTTAGGGGGATTTGGAGCACTTTGTTTTGGAAGCTCCACTTCCCCTTTGTCAGGTGGGAGCACACCATCAGACACACCACAGGGAGCGCAGCCAGCTTTGTACAGGGCAGGCACCATCCTGTTCAGAGTCAGGGGATTATCCCACCCACTACTCCTAGCCCAGATGTCCTATTCAGCCCAGCTGACTCACCCTGCCCCTCCTGGAGCCACCCACACCTCTCAGCTCCTGACAATCAAAAGCCAGACATGCAATTCACATCAGTCAGGCAGACCCATAGCACACTTAAATGCCAACTTCTAAAAGTGTCATTTCTCCACCAGTCACCATAAATCTGCGCAAACCATTGTGCAGCATTTATCCTCACAAGTTCATACATACTAAACTCGACCCTGCGCTCAACTCATACCAGGAATTACCAAGGACACACTTATCCCCCATGCATTCCTATGGGAGGGCAGGCCCATCGCACCACACGTACACAAAGAGTGCACACACTTTACACTGGGCCACAGTGCTAAAGTGCCCAGAGGCCTAAAACCACTACCACCATGTCAGTGTTTCAGGCAAAAAGTTCAGGGGTGAAACTGCCAAAAAGCGCCAAGTCCAACACTGAATTAATGCTCTGTTCTCTGCTTTACCATGGCTCCTTTGTCTAGCAAGTGAGTTTGTGTTTGCAATAGACCACCATTTGCCTTTTTCCACATGCCATGTGGTGACTGGCCAGGGGCCATTTTGTATAGTCAGTGGACTATAGTGTCCATAGGTCTGCATGTGCTCTTTGTTTGACAGGCCTCCTGGCTCTTGTTGTGAGTGACCATGTGGCTGGGGAACATTTTGTGTATCCAGCCAGTGTGCTTTTGCCATAGGCCTGCATGTCTTCTTTGTTGTGGCCATGCCTTCTTGCTAGTTGTTTTTGTGAGCATGTGGTTGGTGACCATTTGGTGTAGGCAGTCAGTGTGCTTTTGCCATAGGCCTGCAGACGTTATTTTCTTTCTAGGCCTCCTGCTTCTTGTTGTGACCATGTGGCTGGCGGCCGTTTTGTGTATCCAGCCAGTGTGATTTTGCCATAGGCCAGCATTTCTTCTTTGTTGTGGGCATGCCTTTTTGCCAGTTGTTGCTGTTGTGACCATTTTGCTGGCAGCCACTTTGTGTAGGCAGTCAGTGTGCTTTTGCCCTGGGCCTGCATGTGTTCTTTGTTTCTAGTCCTTCTGCTTCTTGTGTTGACCATGTGGCTGACAGCCATTTTGTGTAGCCAGTCAGTGTGCGTTTGCCATAGTCTTGCATTTGTTCATTGTTTGTGGCCATGCATCCTTGTTGGTTGTTGTTATTGGTATGCGTGTAATTTTCAGTATTTGTACAGGAAAAATGTTGCTCATTTTAGTACATTTTCTCCATATTTCTCACACATGTGTCTTGGAAGTGGGGGTCCTTATCCCTCACTGCCACCACCAAATGCTGGAGGCGGGAATCCCGACCCCCATTTCATAGTTAGGCTAAGTTGAACACGTCTGAGATAGCCCTGCTCACCCCTTAGTAGCTTGACATGAGCAGCCAGGCTTATCTTCAAGGCACAAGTATACAATATGTGCAACCACACTCACAGCAACCCAATGAAGTCACCACAAACAGACTCCACACACGTTTTTATGAAACAAGTATAAGCTGTATAACAGCAGATATACAATGTGACCACACAATACAAAATCAACATATAAGAATAGGTAGTATTCCTTCCGGTGGGTTGGCAGGTTCTAATCCCAACCACTGCTTCTAACCAACAGTTAAGCTCAGCCCTAACCGTTTCTAAAAGTTTAGGCAAGTTGTTTTGCTAGAATCACACACGTTGCAAAAGAAAGAAATACTGCAATGCGTAATGATATTCTCTTGTACTGTGCAACAGAGAAACAATGCCATACATAGCGCCACAGTCATGTACTTTGCAATAGAAAGAATAATGTAATGCACATCACAAACAGCATGCCCTGTACCAGAAAGAAACATACCAATGCGTCACGCTACAATCATGTACTGTGCAATGAAGAAATAAAGCACTACACCACGTTATACCCAGGTACTGTGCGATGAAGAAATAATGCAATGCGCTACATTACAATCATTTACTTTGCAAGGGAAAAATAACAAATTGCGTAACGTGCAAAAGCATGTAGTTTGTCAGGCACTAATGAGGTCAGGCATCATACGACAGTTCGATCGTTCATTAGCAGCAATAATGCAAAGTGTAATGTGACCATTTAGGTGCTCTGTCAACAGTGCCCCAAAATGGATCAATGATGACATAAAAGTACTGTTTCTCACTCCGGCCCCAGTACTGACCCTCTTTGGGCCAGCATGTGCCTTGAGCCGAGCTAAGCACCAGGCTCATGCAGCTTTCAGAAGCGAGAAGCCGAGAGAGTGTCCCTCTGGGCCCGCACACCACTCCAGGTGGTGATCCACGCTACCTAGGTGGCGCGACCCCACTCTTCTCTCCTAATTCAGCGACTTGGGCCTTCATCCAGAACTCCGTCACGGGGTACGGCGAGCTTGGGCCGGTGGCTCATTTCCTCCGGGACTGCCAGTCAGGGCCACTGCTGTTTCACTCCGAGGGTCCAATGACCTGGCCTTCCTTCCGGCGGTCTCAGTAAACATCGAGACCCGCCCTCAGCACTGTGGAGACTTACTTTGAATTTGGTGCACACACTACCCAGGCACTCCTCACCAGCGCCTCAGGTTGCACCTCGATACGCACTCTGCACGTCCAAGACACACCACTTCTCTGGTGCTCATGATGACCCGGCGCTCTTCACCAATGCCTCTGCTTGCACCTCGACACGCACCCTGCGCATCCAAGTCTCTCCTCTTCTCCCGGTGCACCTGATGTCCAGGCGCTCTTCACCAATGTGTGGCTGCACCACAATATGCTCTCTGCACGTCCAAGACTCAGTTCTTCTTTCGGTGCACACAACGACCGGGCGCTACTCATCAACACCTTGACCTGCACTACGACATGCACTCTGTGCGTCCGAGTCTCAGCTTAACCATGCGTTCCCATGATCACAAGGCCCAACTTCTGAGGGTCTCAAGCTGCAAAAGCATGTGCACACCCCGTTGCTTGGAATTTCTCTGGAAACTTTTATGTTCCTGTGTTTACAAACAGTGAACCAGCTCACTTCAGGCCCTTGGGGTTACAAGAGACAGCACAAAACACAGTCTTCTTCAAGCAGGGGACCCAGCACCTCCAAGCACAGCCCCAACAGCCTCTCCCTTGGTTGCTCCTTCTTTAGCAGAGGTTCCTCTTGATCAAAGAATGGGTCCAAACCTTTTCAGTCTCAATCCATCTCTGTTTCATAACAATTTGCAGGGGTTTCAGCTCTCGTAGTTATTCCTCTTAATACTTTTGTAGTTCGTTTGTGCACAGTGGTCAGTGACCCCCCCCCCCCCCTATATCTTGTTCTGGGTGTCTCCGTTCCAGTGTCACCTTTCTCCCTTTGGCACTGGGGGTTTGGATCCTTAATCACTCAGCAGGAGATGGGTCAATTGGTTTATAGCACCAGCCTAGGCCTTTTCACCTCCCGGGCTTCTCCTCCCCCATCTCTACAGGTGCAGGGCAGCGTGGTGCCAGCTCAACCCCTTCCTGGGTCAAGACCGCTTCCAGCTCCTCTCACCTCGCAGATTCGGACAGTTAATCCACATTTGAGCAGAGACACACAGAAATTCCTAAAGCACAAAACTCAGCCACTTTCTAAAAGAGTTATTTCTGAACACACAGTGACAAAACCACCTTCACAGAAAGGTGTGTTCTCACACTGTGAGTTCATGCATACTAAACTTTACCTCTCCACTTTAAACTTACAGGAAACTAGGCTAACAAACACAACACCCAGCATCCCCCATTCTGTCCTATGGGCAGGATGGCTTTTCAGTAGTGAAAAAAATGGAGTGTTTTACAGGACATAACACACAGCTTAGTATATGTCTTGCCTTTTGTTTACACTGCACCCTGCCCAGGGATTACCGAGACCTACCAAAGGGGTGCCCAATGTGCATGCAAAAGGGAAAGTCAGGCCTGCCAAGTGGTTGCATTGGCAGGACAACATGCTTACTTAGCAAACTGTGCACAGGCACTACACTGCAGGCCTGAGTTCCCTACTCTGCACGCCTTTGCATTACTAGCATTAGCACACACAGTGCTCATCACTAGGGACTTTGCTAGTGAGGCAAACATGCCAATCATGGCAAACCAATTACCATTACACTTTAAATTTGGAACACTTGTACTTTGACACTGATCAGCAGTGGTAAAGTATTCAAATCATCTAAATTGGTAACTCTATGTCAGGAAAACGGTCTAGGGGGAAAGCAAAAAGTTTTAGGGAACTTTAGCCAAAAAGGCCAAGTCCTACAATGTGCAATATTCCTTTCGTTAAATTCACTATGTGGCCTAGTCTGCCAATTGGCCTTCCGGCCAGCAGGCCCAGTACTAGTTATCAGTGCATGAAACAACTTTTTCTGTGTTGTGTGTTAGATGAAACAGCTTTTTTAGGCAACAGATGGATTTGGGTTAAAATACAATATGTGTTTTTTCTATGGTATTTCACTTTTTTTTCAGGCACAAAGTGTAGGTAATGCCTTTGGAGGATGTGTGTTCTTGTAAACATGTTTAGTCTTGTTAATTTCTATTTTGGCATTGCTGAATTAATGCTGTTTTCTCTGATTTACCATGCAATCTTGTCTGACCAGTGTGTATGTTTAGGTGTTTGACATAGGTAACCATTTGCCTTTGTTCCTCATTTCATGTGGCCAGGAGCCATTTTGTCCACAGTCAGTGACATGGGCCTGCACGTATTCTTTGTTTTCCAGGCCTCGTAATCCTGCCTCTTGTTGTTGTGACGATGTGACTGGAGGCCCTTTTGTGTTACCCGTAGCCAGCCAGTGTGTGTCCCCAAAAGCCTGCATGTGTTCTCTTGTGACAATGTGATTGTGGCCATTTTGTGTAGGTAGCTAGTGTGCTTTCTCTATAGGTCTGCTTGTCTTCTCTTTGTTCCCAATGCCTTCCTGCTCAGTGTTATTGCTGATGACAATGTGGCACTGGCTGGCAGACATTTTTTGCGTCAAGGCAGTTTACCCCTTTGCCCTGGGCTGCATGGATGGTTGAGCAATGAGATAGCAGTTAATAACTTATTAGTATATCTTTGAGGAGAACTTCACTTATATGACATTTTTTAATTAATATTTTTTCCATTTTTTTTATTAATTGGTAAAATCTCTTTTTTTATTGTTTAAAATTTTGTTTACTTAAAAAAAAATGTTTTGTTCATACCATTTTCCACTATATCTGCCATCAATCAGCCCTGTGTCTGCTATATGTGCATTCATATCAGCATTCATTGTCTAGTGATTATTCCTTCCATTATCATTTGTCAGCTGCACCTCCCTGAGAGCCACATGATATATCGAATGTGAGTGATGTTACATGACGCACATAAAGCAAACTGTATATTTTCGTTGTTACTCTCTCTTATCCTTCCTGAGTGTACAGTCTGTCATCATGCATGTTTATTTAGGTGTAGTTTTCCGTTTCACCCATAGATACACTTTATTGTTACTTATTGATAATAGGGAGTAACCAGTGACCACACTGAATGGTATCGTGTTTATTTGTACTACTAATTGAACTGCAACAATTCCATGTTTTCACTGATGTCCTTCTTGCTTCTTTTCTGTTAGGTGCACAAGAGTCAACATCACCCACAGTGCTTCCGGAAAAAAGGCCTGTACATGGCGTGATGAGTGAGCGACCCACACATCACAGACATCTCTTCAACTTGTGAAGCCAAATGCTGTTGGCCACTGCTAACTGACAGCTTCAAGATGGCCCCAAAGAAAGGTGCTACCAAGAAAGTGGCCAATGTGAAGAAGAAGGAGCTTACCACCACCACCACTGGCATGTTGCCCCAGATCACCAGACACCAAAGCAACAGAGGACAGTGACTGCCCTGCTGAAAAGCACTTTGAGCCTACCACTGCATGATTTTAAGAAGTCACCTGCATCAGTGGTATCAGGAAAGAAAGAAATTCAGGCTACTATTCCTGCCATGTTTAGGCCAAGGGGCAGTAGGAACACAACCCCCTACTCCCTTTTTCTTTTGTGGGAGGGGTAGGTTGTCTTGAATTTGTGCTTGCTATCTGCCTGAAATGGAAGGTTCCCAGTGTATCTTAGTTTACCAGAGTTGCTGTTCCAGTGCTACATCACAATGTGTTGGAATTGCTTGGACAAGCTTTGCAGCAGAGTGCTGTTCACAATTTCTACCTGACAACAGACATTTAGACTAGTTGCCAAGTCACTGATTGCATGTGCATCACTGCACACTGAATCTCTTTTGAAGGGGCTAGAGATAAAATATCTGCAGGTGGTGACACTTCTGGGATTTTGAATGCTGCACGAAAGCATGCAACAGTAGCCATGTTTTCCATGGTGAAATACCATACAGCTGCAAACATTTTCAATGACTTTAACAAAAAGGTCTTTGAATGGCTGCGACCAAGAGGGTTTTAGATTGGATTTGTTGCCACAGACAATGGCAGTAACATAGTTAAGGCCATGGCCAATGGGGGATATTTCAGGGTCCTGTGTTTGGTGCACTGCATCAACATCATTGTACAGGACTTTCCCAAAAAATGAAGACCAAGTAAGCAGCTTAATGTCCATCTACAGAAGAATCTGCACTCATTTCAGCTATTCATTTAAAGCCCGAAAATGGCTGACACCATTCAGCATGAGAATAGTATGCCAGTTAAAGCACTCATATGGGAGATACCATGCTTGAATGCCTGTTTGAGCAGTGCAGACTTATTAATGAATATGTCATGGAAAGAGGGGATGCAATTGTGAAAGACATGATCATTGACATGGGCAAATGGGGTCTAGTCAAATGCCTGATAAAGATGCTCCTTACGTTTGAGGTGTTCACACGGGAACTAAGCAAAAAGGACTGTACCATGGGCCAAGCTATCCTGTTGTTGCAAATTCTACAGGTGGGAAAAAATATGTGTAAGACTTAGTGGAGAGCTTAATGCTTTGCTCATCATAGAGTGACATCCAAACATTACATAGGTACCACAACTCTTGATCCACAGTATAAAGCATTACTGTCCAACTTCATTCCTTTTTCAGAAGGGATGTTAGACAACACAAACCATGGATAGTTGAGAAAGGCAGTGAGCTAGAAAAGGAATGGCAGGGAATTAGAGGCCCACTCCCTAAGGGCACAAGTCCTGCAGGGCAGCTTTCAAGTACAGAGCCTGAGGGCAGTGATGTTAGCTCATAACAGCCAAAACCAACAACAAGAATACCATTAACAACAAGACCAGGAACATCAGCCCAAAATCTGTAATTGAGTGTTACTACTGTCGGGGTTTAATTCCAATGAAGAAGTGAAGGCAAAAGAGGTCAAGCAAGGTGGAGCACCAGTAATGAACATTGAGTGAATGGTCCAGGCCTATCAGTATAATGCAACAGAAGTCTCCCTCGATCAAAACCCATTAGTGTATTGGTATGGGAAGAGGCTCCAATGGCCAGTGGTCAGCAGTCTGACAATAAATTATCTGGCTAGCCCGGTAGCCAGTGTCTCCGTTGAGTCTGTTTTCAGTGCTGCTGATGATGATGTCACAGTGAGAAGGACCAGTCTCTCACCCAACATGGAGAGATTAACCATGATCAAAACGAATCAGAACTTTATCCCACTGGATTACTCCAAACCTGAAGTACCATAGGAGGAAGATGAGTGAGACTCAGGTCCTGGAAGTAGTGTTTTAGATGGCTATTGCTGGGGAAACCACCAGAGTTTGGGGATGAGCTCTACTTCCCTGACTATTAGGCCTGGGTCAACAACAACCATAGAACTTTCTCTCTCAGTCTCTAGTATGTCACTGATCTGCTTTGTTTCTTTCTTTGACATCAAAAAAATATATTTGTATATATAGCTAGTAGAGAACATTATTATTTACTTTAGTATTTGATTGTGTCTGGTTGACTAATTCATCCCCACAGTCTTACTCTTAGACACATTTTATTGCTGGATTGGAGTAGCAACTGTGTGCAGTGAAGAAGTCCCAACTCCCAACTCCCCACACACCCATTTCCCTCAAGGGTATTGGATGGAGAATGCAAGCAAATATCTGCCTGCCTCCAATCCTGGCCCATGACTATCTACTATCCTTTCGTACCCTAAAGGGACTACGTGGTAAGTGGCGCCACTTGCTTCTTCTGCTCCTTCTTACTGGCAGTGGCAACTTTCATTGTGGAGGAGCTACAGCCACCTTTCTTTGGGCCCATCTTCTGCAGATGCAGAACAGCAGGCCGCAGTTACACGAGTTGCAGAGTTGTCTGTGGCCACACATGACTTCACGTGACGTTGTGCTGCACACACCGCTGCAGGACTACTTCCTGGCACTGGTGGTTTTCTTGTGCACCTAAAACCAAAGGAAGCCAGAGGAACACAAGTTAAACACCCCAAAAAGTCAAAAAACACCACAATCCAATGCCATCCATGCCTTCAATGATGTTTAAATTCAAGAGGCCCGACACAAAGCCTTGGTCCATGCACCACTCACTACCCCTGGGCATAATGGGTGAAAGCAGGGCAGGCTGGGTGCAGGCCTATGGCTCAAAGCACACTGCCTGGCTTCAAAATGCCCCCTTGTCCCCCAGCCACATGGCTAGGCCCAGCCTGGACCAGGCCTCAAAATGGCCCCCACCCACATGGTCAGGACCCAACAGTACCCACAAAAAGTAGAAAAACACACAAAAAACACCACAATCCAATGCCATCCAAGCACTTAATGATGTTTAAATTCAAGAGGCTCCAAACAAAGCCTTGGTTCATGCACCACTCACTACCCCTGGGCATAATGGGTGAAAGCAGGGCAGGCTGGGTGCAGGCCTACGGCTCAAAGCACACTGCCTGGCTTTAAAATGGCCCCTTGTCCCCCAGCCACGTGGCCAGGCACTGCTTGGACAAGGCCTCAAAATGGCCCCCACCCACATGGTCAGGCCCCAACAGCACCCACAAAAAGTCGAAAAACACACAAAAACACCACAATCCAATGCCATCCATGCCCTCAATGATGTTTAAATTCAAGAGGCCCCACACAAAGCCTTGGTCCATGCACCACTCACTACCCCGGGGCATAATGGTTGAAAGCAGGGCAGGCTGGGTGCAGGCCTATGGCTCAAAGCACACTGCCAGGCATCAAAATGGCCCCTTGTCCCCCAGCCACATAGACAGGCCCTGCCTGGACCAGGCCTCAAAATGGACCCACCGACATGGTCAGGCCCCAACAGCATCCACAAAAAAGTCAAAAAACACACACAAAACACCACAATCCAATGCCATCCATGCCCTCAATGATGTTTAAATTCAAGAGGCCCCACACAAAGCCTTGGTCCATGCACCACTCACTACCCCTGGGCATAATGGTGAAATCAGGGCAGGCTGGGTGCAGGCCTATGGATCAAAGCACACTGCCTGGCTTCAAAATGGCCCCTTGTCCCCCAGCCACATGGCCAGGCCCTGCCTGGACCAGGCCTCAAAATGGCCCCCAAACACATGGTCAGGCCCCAACAGCACCCACAAAAAGTAAACAAACACACAAAAAACACCACAATCCAATGACATCCATGCCCTCAATGATGTTTAAATTCAAGAGACCCCACAGAAAGACTTGGTCCATGTACCACTCACTAACCCTGGGCCTACTGGCTAGTGAGGCTGTACAGGCACCCCAACATTAAAAAAAGGTCCACATATAACAGTGAGCTAATATTCCATGACATCAATGAGATTTAAGTTAAAAGAACTCACAGAAACAGTTGTATCATGCACCCATGACTAACCCTGGGCCTTCTGGATACTGTGGCTACCCACAATATATATTTTTTAAAGTTGTTAAAAAGTTTTAAAATTTTAGTTGCAGCAACTGCACTGCCCCAAACAAACAACACCAACTTACTTGTAAAATCCCAAATCCAAGTGATCCAAACTCCAAAGTCCAAAAAGTACTCAAATACAAATATCCAGCAGCAGCCACAAAAAGCAATCCTTCCAGCTCCAGATCCAAATCAAAAGTGACCAGGACATGGACAAAGCACTGGGAGGAGCCTGCTGGACAGGAACAGGAAGTTGGAGACTCTGGGACACATCCATTCATCCCAAATCCCCCCCCCCCAAAAAAATGGACTCCTTGCACAAAAAAGTGCAACCAAATGTCAATCTGAGGAGTTATTCTGATCAAAATCATGATTTTCAGAAGGTTTATGCTGCCTGCGGTGGATTTCTTGTGCAGAATTGCAATTTTTGAAAGTTCGGGAACACAGGATGTTCAAATCTCCCGCCGGAAGTCAACTGCGCGCCACATCTACGGTGATGCGTGATCGCGGGCCCGTATGATGTATTCGCATTGTCAAACTCTCGCTGTGCAAGATGGCGGGCCGCGATGACGTAATCGTGGTCGAAAAACTCTCACGCAATCGCGCAGCAAGATCCAAAATGGTGCAGCACATGCGAACCGGGAGAAAAACAACTCGGCGAACACAGAATCAGGGTAAGTCAACGATTTTGTATTTTTCAAGCGCGACCAAGCAAAAAAATTCACCAGCTTGCGAATTTGAGGATTTTGGGGCAAAGTTGCATGATTCGCGGACCGCGAATTTGCCAAAATTCTGCAAATTCTGCGAACGGAACAAATTTTGCGCCCACGCTTACCCTAAACCCTAAACCACTACCCCCAGCACGACCCCTACACTACACAAACACCATTGCACTACCCTAAACCTTAAATCTACCCCCAGCACGACCCCCTACACTACCCAAACACCACTGCACTACCCTAAACCCTAAAATTCTACCCCCAGCACGAGCCTGCAAACACTATACAAATACCACTGCACTACCCTAAACCCTAAATTTACCCACAGCATGACCCCTATACTACTCAAACACCACTGCACTACCCTAAACCCTAAATCTCTCCCAGCACAACCCCCTACACTACCCAAACACCACTGCACTACCCTAAACCCTAAAACACTACCCCCAGCACAACCCCTACTCTACACAAACACCACTGCACTACCCTAAACTCTAAAACACTACCCCAGCACGACCCACAACACTACCCAAACACCACTGCACTACCCTTACCCCTAAACAACTACCCCCAGCACAACCCCCTACACTATATAAACACCACTGCACTTCCCTAAACCCTAAAACACTACCCCCTACACTACACAAACACCACTGCACTACCCTAAACCCTAAAACCCTACCCACGGCACAACCCCCTAAACTACACAAACACCACTGCACTACCCTAAACCCTAAAACCCTCTCCCCAGCACGATCCCCTACACTACACAAACACATTTGCACTACCCTAAACCTTAAATCTAACCCAGCAGGACCCCCTATACTACCCATACACCACTGCACTACCCTAAACCATAAAAAAACTTTGCCCCCAGCAAGACCCCCTACACTACTCAAATCCCATTGCACTCCCCTAAACCCTAAGAAAGTACCCCCAGCATGACCCCCTACATGATGAGGAATTTATGCAGTGCCTCTGTTCGTATCCTTCTTTACAAAGATGTCTGTTTGCAGTTTCACGGGTTCGCTTTTAACATAGTTTGGTTCCGTGCCTCTAGATTGACGAAAAGTATTTCACTAGGGTGATGTCACATAATTGAGCCCTCCATTCAAACCTATGAAAGTGCCTCAGTCCTTTTTCGAAGGTTTGTCACGGATATTTCTGCAGGCAGTTTGTACAAATGTAGACATTATTCAGAACATGCTAAGCAGTAGCACAGTTGAGCTCTGATAGATCGCTCGACACTTAAACAGTAAGGCAGGTGTAAAAAAGGGTGAGGCCTCGGACCACCTCTCTGCAACTCAGCTCTGTGGCGCTTACTGAAGGTACCTGGTGGGCTAGTTGGCCATCATGGACCCTCAGAATTCAAGGGGAATTCATATCCCTAACTTACAATGCACCAGGGGGTGCGTTTGCACAGTGGTGAAGGGAGGGGGTGGGCCTGATAAAACAAGTGTGCAAACGCGCCCCCTGGCTCCTTGTAAATTGGGGGATTAAGTCCCCTTGAATCCTGAGGGTCCCTAGGGGCTAACTAACCCACAAGGTACCCTCAGTAAGCACCACAGAGCTGCGTTGCAGAGAGTTGTAAAAAGGGGCTTGGCCTTTGGAACACCTCTCTGGCGCTTACTGGTGGGCTAGTTTGCCACAGGGACCCTCAGAATTCAAAGGGAATTAATCCCCCAATTTCAAACACGCCAGGGGGTGCGTTTACACATGTTATAGTTTGACATTAGCATTTAAAAATCCTTTGGAATTCACTGAAAAAAACATTGGTTTCAGGGACATTATAGTTAGAAATTAGCTTTTAAAAAACCTTTGAAATTCACTGAAAAAACCATAGGTTTTAGGGACTTTATAGTTAGAAACTAGCATTTAAAAAACCTTAGAAATTCACTGAAAAAAACATAGGTTTCCGGGACTTTATAATTAATTGGATGTTTCACTCATACAAAACCAGTGAAATTCGGCCGTTATAGTTAGTTGAGCTAACTATAACTTGCACCCCCGCAAATCACTGCTGATGAGGTCACAAATTATATCACTCATGTAATGGACAGTGACATCACTGATAACATCACTGATGACATCTCAATTGACCTCACTGATTACATGACGGATGACATCATCCACGTGAAAATCTGATGCACCTCTTCACACCCTAATATAACCTTTGATACACCCACTCTAAAATACAGACTACCATTTTCAAAACAATAGACAAACCAATACCAGTTACTAAATATGCACTAACTGATTCCTAGGTGTACACACACATCAACTCATTCACCCATAGAGACACTCACACATGCAGTCACTCATCAATACAACACTATCATATGCATTCATATACCTACACAGACACTCATACACTGCCACACATCCAGAGTTACTCACACACCTAGTCAGTTATGCAAACAATCAATCATACTTCCATTTACTCACTTACACAGACTCCACCTCACTTATTCTTCCAGATACTAACACATAATTACTCTCTTATAGAATCACTGATACAAGTACACACTCATCCATGCAGCCACTCTCACAGTCACTGACTCTTACATATAGTTATTTATATACAGCATTACTCATATAAACTGCCTTTTACACATGTAGGTACTCGCACATGTACCACTGAGACATCCTTTCATTCACCAAAACACCCATACACACACTCACCCACCCATACAACTATTTTCACATGCACTATTTAACCCATATACCCAGTGAATCAACCACTCACACATCTATGCCGAGAGTAACACACCACCCACCCAAACACACTCATATAAACACTGAGACAACCAATCAATAAACCATATAGACACTCATGTAGCTACTCACCAACCCATGCAGCCGCTTACACACCAACTGACAGATTAATGCAGACATTCACAAGTTTAGTCACTAACTCATGCATTCAGTAAGACACATTTATTCACTCACTTATAAGCCTACTAAATTCACCATCCAGATACTTATACACCCATTCATTCTTCAATGCACCATAACATATATATAAAATATATTTGAACTTTATAGAAACACACAGTCACTAGATGATGTCATCAGTGATGTCATCGGTGATGTTATTTGAGATGTCATCAGTGATGTTATTTGAGATGTCACTGACAATGTCATGTATGATGTAATATGTGACATCATCAGCAGTGCATGCAGGAGCGCAAGTTATAGTTAGCCTAACTAACTATAACAACTGACTTTCTTTGTTTTTGTACGTGTTAAATGTCCAACTAACTGTAACGTGCCTAAAACCTTTATTTTTTTCAGTGAATATATATATATATATATGAAGCTCAGCTTCCTTCACGCAGGCAAAAGAATAGACCTTGCTGTAAACTGCCTGCTTCATTCAAAATAAGGCCTCATTCAGTCCTGGCAAGAAAGTACCACGCCTTAAGATGCCTCATGAGGTGATTACATTCCGGACAACCCCTTGCCTCTCCCCCAGCAATGCGCTCCTCCTACTCGGAGCCCCATGATCTCAGCCCACGCCAGATGCCAATACGGCCACTGCTCTTCCCCAGGTCTCCTCCAACATGGTTGTCTAGGGCTCGCAAAGCCCCAGGGCCCCCACGTTACCGAGCAATATAGTTTGGACATCCAATCTCTAACCACTGATGCATGGCTCACCTAATAAGAAGCTCCCTTTGGCCTCCCATCCATAACCGAAGAAGCCTCTGAACTCAGTACCTAATCCCACGGGAGCCTTGCCTGACCTTATGCTCAGATGGGCCTCTACCCATCACCACTATAGCATTCTCCTGCCTTTATGCAGGCTCCCTCTCACAGCAAACAACTCACTTTACCTGTTCCACGATGGCCTTCCATGTCACCACAGTGAACACCCCCTGACCTTCACTGGTAGGCTACTAAGGGATCACTCTCTACCCCTCGTCATTACAAATTTGGACGCTCGTCCGCATCTCACCCCCAGCTGATGCGCCCAACCCTTTTCACACGGCCCTGACTCCCTTTCTGATCCATCGCCCCTCCTCTTAAAAATTTCCACAATGGCTCCGGACTCGTCATCCCACTCCACCCAACCCTCACCGACACTCCTGAAACCCCACAGCGCGAACTCTTTCACAATTAGCTTTCCCCATAACCTCTCTCCTAAAGCGAGATGAAATCTCAAGCAGAAGCTGATCAAACAACACAAAGAAACTCTATTTACAGACACATACCACTGCCCCTAGAAGGACAGATTAAAGATTGATTTGATCTTTCACACGGAAAGACCAGAGGAATGGATCACCTCCCTCAGAACACAACTTCACATCTCCAAAACCACTACTACCTCACATAGCTTCAAACTTACTTCTTCTCTCCCTAACCATTCGTCAAGGGGGGGGGCACGTCTATTACCATCTACACCAATGGCACTGTCCTGATTCAGGCAAACAATGAGAATCTAGAAGCTTTCGACTCCCTCTTCCCCACACTCCTCACAGCTCTTCCACTCACCCCTAGCTTCTTCTCAGCCCAGCACCCACCAACAGTTAACCGTCCCCACCAGGGTTCTCAAACTGCCCTGCCTCGTCCCACTCCTCCTCTTCCTGACACCCTAGAGACACCCCCCACCCCAGGGACACCGCCTACTCCAGCGCCTCCACAGAGACTGTCCACCAAATCTCAAAGGTCAACAAGCCTGTCTTCCTAATTTAACTCACCCTCCACATCTCCTAGAACCCGCTCGACTGCCTTCGTCCCCCAATAACACTAGAACTCACCTAGACCCTAGAAGGTCGATTTCCCGACATGGCGCAACGTACCCTCCTCCTGGGGTTCAAAAAGGAAACAACATGCTCTACACCAGTAACAATAGACATTTCAGCCTAAACACGACCGTCACTGCTCTGACCAACCAGCCCCTTGATGACCTCACCCCAACACAGTTCCATGACGCAGCGTATCGCTTCACTAGAACTCCAGCTTGAAACCATTTCCCGGGGCCTGAACGAAATCCTCACCAATCTCGACAAGGCCCGAAGACCCCAACAATACCCCACCAGGTCTCCCTCTACATGCAACTCCCTCCTCCACCAGAGCCCCACTAGCTCAAACTCACTCAAATACTGACATCAAGCTCATCTTCTCTAGACCTACGAGTACTGAAGCAGTGATGTCTGACAAGGAAGCAGCTGACTTAGCCTCCTCGTATGACACAACCACCTTTGACGCCCCTAAATCCAAAATCCAAGTGATCACGGGTCTCGGAAGAGACCCTCCGTGCACTAAGCTCCACAGAACACCTTTCCTCACCGCCCTGCCCAGAGCTCCCAAGGAAACTATCCCTAGCACTAAAGAGCTTTACACCAACTGCATGCTCATCAACTGCAGATCATCATCCATGCATGCAACCGAACTAGCAGAAGCCATTCTCTCGCAGGACGTTAACATTGCAGTCATCATAGAGACCTGGTTCAATGAGCACTCCTAACCATGCCTAGACATGCTTGCCCCCCAGGTTTTTCCATTATCAACAAAAACAGAAAAGACCAACGAGGGGGTGGAGTTGCCATTATCCATAAAGATAACATCTCCATCATGGAAATAGACTTGTGCTCTTGGTGACTCCAACTCCTTAATTCTTGGTGATCTTAACCTGCAATGGAATGAAACACATAATCCGCTAATCCAATTGCTATCCAATCGTCTCGGTGACCATAATCTTACACAACACTGCACAGAGGAGATGCATTAAAAAGGAGCCACCCTAGATGCCATTATCCCCAAACGAGACGCAATCTCGATCGAACACGTACTCCCCGTGAACTGGTCGGACCACCACATGATCCTATTCCATATCAACCAACATATTCTCTCTCAACCACTGTTGCAAGACCCCCCCCCAAGTGGGTCAGAAACCTCTCTCAGATTCCCATGGAAGTCCTCGAAGAAAGGACAAGCGCACTCCTGCCCTGCCCCAATGACCACCACTCCACTACCGATCTCACCACTCGGTACAACTCGAACCTGGAGACTATGCTGGACGATCTCGCTCCCTGAAAACTGAAAAAAGGCAGAGCCATTCCGTCCAGGTCTTGGTTCAACACGGAGTCTAATACCGAAAGAAGAAACCTAAGAGCCATAGAAATAAGCTGGAGGAAGAACCCCTGCTCCTCTCTCCATGAAGAACTCAAAACAGCCCGCAGGGAATACAACAATCACATCAAAAACAAGAAATCCTCTTTTTTTTGCTTTGCGCTGGATAGCGCAAAAAATAGACCCAGAGAACTCTACAGCATCATTAGACAACAAACCTCCAAGCCGGTGGCCTCCTCAATTCAGGCAACCAACGAACTTTGTGACAACTTCGCCAACTCCTTTAATGACAAGATCACTAAGATCAAACTCTCCCTGGACATCATTAACACTCGACCCACCGAGAGCACCATGCCCAGGATGGTCGTTGTCACCACTGGCTCCGCCTCCAGTTCTTGGCTAAGTTTCCGCCCCATCCAAGATCCTGAGATAGTCATACTGATCTCCACTTCCAAACCCTCTTCCCATGTCCTTGACCTCATCCCACCCTTACTAATCAAAAAACTGAAGCTCTCTCTAGCACCGCTTTGGTGCAAAATAATAAACAGCTCCATGGAAAATGGAGTCGTTCCAGACTGCCTTAAAGTAGGTCAAGTAACACCCTTGCTGAAAAAACCTGGCCTTGACACAACAGATCTGATTAACTTTAGACCGGTATCTAATCTTCCCCTTCTATCCACAATTTTAGAGAAATGCGTTCTCTAACAGCTTACCCAACACCTGGATAACACCAATTTCTTGGACTCCCACCAATCTGGCTTCAGAAAAGGCTGCAGCACTGAAACCGCGTTCCTCAACATCATAGACAATTTCCACCTCTCACTTTACTCTGATCAATGCTGCTTCCTCATTCTCCTCGTCCTATCGGCAGCATTTGACACAGTAGACCATAAACTCCTCACCAGGGCTCTCCAAGAAAGAACAAAATTGGTTGCCGTTGCACTCAAGACGGTGTAAACAATGTTAAGTAACATAAAGCAATACACATTTAGCAAAGTGACAGAATTATCCAAACAAAAGAACTCTCGATAGGTAAATCTTGGAGTCTTTAATGTTGCATACAGCCAGCCGACACGTGTTTCATCGCACTCGCGATTCCTCAGGGCTAAAAGGCTGTGTTCCTGTCAGAAGGTCGCTCAGCTGGTGATACTTCCAACCCAGCCGGGCTCTTGACCGCCAATACCCAGTCCGAGTATTCAGTATGAAATCAATTATTATGTTAGTGGTTTCCCGCTTGAAGATCAAGAATGTTGCTATATATTTTCCTCGTTATTTGTAGTGCACGGCGAGTAGGTTAACACTCTCTTGGTAAGAAGTGGACTGATCATGCCGTGAACGCGTCCGCTATGTCAGGCGCTTTCCGCTTGTTAAAGCGAAGACGCGGCGTGTAATGCGTCCGGATCCGTGTTCCTGTTTGGACAAGCGGAAAGCGCCTGACATAGCGGACGCGTTCACGGCATGATCAGTCCACTTCTTACCAAGAGAGTGTTAACCTACTCGCCGTGGACTACAAATAACGAGGAACATATATAGCAACATTCTTGATCTTCAAGCGGGAAACCACTAACATAATAATTGATTTCATACTGAATACTCGGACTGGGTATTGGCGGTCAAGAGCCCGGCTGGGTTGGAAGTATCACCAGCTGAGCGACCTTCTGACAGGAACACAGCCTTTTAGCCCTGAGGAATCGCGAGTGCGATGAAACACGTGTCGGCTGGCTGTATGCAACATTAAAGACTCCAAGATTTACCTATCGAGAGTTCTTTTGTTTGGATAATTCTGTCACTTTGCTAAATGTGTATTGCTTTATGTTACTTAACATTATTTACACCGTCTTGAGTGCAACGGCAACCAATTTTGTTCTTACCAGGGTAGGTGCTCTTCTACTCTATTGAGTGGTTCGAGGTTTTTCCACTCGCCGTCTTGCACCTTAATAGTCAGCAACTCTATACTGATGTGCGTATATACGGGCAGTGCACCCGGAGTCTAACTGATCAAAAGCCTTCCTTAGCTCTCACTCTCCAAGAAAGAGCCGGTCTTGGTGAAGTGGTCCTCCAATGGTTTTCCTCATTCCTACACAATTGCACTCAAAAAATAAAAATCAAAACTTTACTTCTGACTCTCACCCTACCAACAAAGGAGTCCCTCAAGGATCAGTACTCTCCCCGCAACTCTTTAACATCTACATGGAGCCCCTCACCAAACTACTGAGAGCAGCCAACATCCGCTTCCATCTCTACACAGACGATACTCAGATATATCTGGAAACCTCCTCCTTCTGTGACATTCAAAGACTCAATGACATACTGAATGATGTCCAACACTGGCTGTCTTCGAATCATCTTAAACTAAACCCCGACAAAACTGAGATTCTTCTCATCTCGAACAAAGAGGAGAACCCTCAAATTGCGGAATGGCTCAAAGCTGTAGATGCGCTCAACAGGAATCTCACCCTTGCTGACTCTGTCAAATCACATGGTATCATACCAGACCGGAAACTAAACATGTCCAGACACATCAAGAATTTGGCTAAGAGTGCCTTCCTTAACCTCAAACTTAAGTGGGTCCCAGTTGAAATGAGGATCAGCTTCAGAATAGCGTGCCTCACTCATAAATCCCTACATACCGGCAAACCTGAATACATGGCTGCCAAACTCAAAAAAGCCGATTAGGCCAGGAACCTTAGAAACTCTAACTCCCTCCTTCTCATCCCGCCAAAAACTCGAAAAACAAAAACTGTGACTCGTTCCTTCGACGGAAGCGCGCCAAAAATCTGGAACTCCATTCCTCCGCACATCAGAACCATACCCTCCTTTCTAAAATTCAAAAGCCAACTCAAAATCCTGTTCCTCAACCGTGCCCCAGGGAGTCAATAGGAGCTCTCAGAGTGGAGGTACAGACTCTTTTTTTCCGCTCCATCACCACCTTGGTGAGAATACAAAACAGATGTTCCCTCGACTACGAAACCGATCCTTCAACATCGACATGCTTTTTGTCACTTTCTTGTATGTTTTGTTTTCTTCGCAATGTACCCTATGTAAAACACTCAGATACCCTCAGGTCAGGTTAGCGCTATATAAAACTACAAAATAAATAATAAATAAATAGGTTATACAGGTGTATTTACCGTATGTTCCAAACAGCAAACAGGATGCGTTTCGGCATCGCGCCTTCTTGGAACTGTTACCGCACGTCAAAACTTTGTTCATCTCTTAAATAATAAAGTTACAGAATACTCAAACAGTGGAATTACGTCATTTCGGATAGAGTCATAGACATCGAAAATGTCATTCAATTCTATGGCGGCCATCTTAACATGTACATGAATTCTATATACACCACTTGAAGAGGACCAATTGTAATCAATGACATGATCATACCTATTTGATCAAAGAAACATTGACAGTAATTCATCTATATTAATTAATTTTGAAACCAGATTTTTTCATCCATAGAGAAGAGATAAAACAAAAGAAAAGAAAATTCTTAATTTCTGAGATCATACAAAAGAGAAATTATGCCTTGGACAGGCAATTACTATTGTACAAACCCAATGCGAGGTGTGGTCCATAGGATCTGTGCTGTTGGTAGAACCTCTTCAAGGAAAAGGTAATGGAAGGGGGAATTTGAGGATCTGCGAGTAGGAATTTCATTCATTAATCAATGACAGGAGGAGGATAGGCTCATAGATAGTTAACCCAAATGGATAGCTAGCTCCTCTTCAGTGTTCAAGCCTAGAGAAGTCATAGTTTGAAGATCTATAATGAATCTTGATTCAAGTCTAGTAAATGGATTTCTCTGTCCCCCCCACGATCTTTAATAGGGACATGATCAAGACAGAAGAATCGAAGAAGGTTTCGATCACCTCGATGTTCTCTGGCAAAATGCCTTGCAAAATTATAGTTTGGGTCATTGTGTTCTATGGCTCTCGCATGTTCTAGAATCCTTTGTTTTATAGGGTGTATAGTGCTGCCGATATAAAGAAGTTTACACAGACATTCTAAACAGTACACACAATAAGGTGTGGTACATGTTAGGAACTTGGTTATTTTCTTGCATTCAGCTATGCCAGGTTTTTTGTACATTGTGTCTTTGGAACTAGTTCTACAAGCTTTGCAGCGATGGCATAGAAAGAACCCAGTAAGGTTGCCCAGTCTAGGTGTTCTAGGGATTGAATCAAAATGACTGTGTACTAAAAGATCTTTTAGTGAGCGACTCTTTTTGTATGTTATTCTAGGGTGATCTGATATGTCATTCCCAATTACAATGTCTGACTTCAAGATATGCCAGTTACAGGAAAGTATGTGCTGGATTTGCTCTGAGTCGTGTGAGAAAGTTGTAATGAAACCGAGAGTACCTTGAACTTTGCTAGTCGATATACCTTTGTCTTACAAGAGACATGGTCTAGGAATTTTTTGAACTTTTTCAAAATTTTTTAGTAAGATCTGGTCTGAATATCCCCTCACTTTATACCTCTCCATTGATTCATGTGCTGCTACTTGGAAATCTTGTTCTTGTGTACAATTTCTCTTGAGGAGTAGCAATTCTCTATACAGGATGCTATTCTTCAGGGGTTTGGTATGACTACTAATAGCTTCTAAAAAAGAGTTCCCTGCTGTTATCTTGCGCAACAATGAGGTGCAGATTTTTCCTTTCCTGATAAAAACCTTGAGGTCTAAGAAGTCTACTTCAGTGTCACTTATCTGACCGCTGAAATGCAGGTTAATTGAATTCTCATTCAAGTGTGCTATAATATATGCCTCTGCTTCTGTCCTATATATATTGGCCTCTGGGATATGCTCTGTTGCCTAAGGCTGTGCTTAGTGTAGGATTGGCAGTCTATGAGGGGTTAACCACAGGGCCTGGCCCAAGGCAGTTTACTGTTTGTAGTTGGTTGCTTCTTGATTTGTTTTTGACCTCAAGAGATGGTGGTCCTGGGTACTGAGAAGGCCCAGGAAGGAGGGCAGATGGGCCTCTACCATCTTAATTAAAATATGGATGGGAGTTGGGGTCCCCTTGCCTAATGAGGCTCATGGAGGGTAGCTTTGCATCCCATCCTCTTTTTATGTACATTTGACCCCAAGAGATGGGGTTCCCTGGCACGCAGAGGCTTAAGGAATGGGACCCCTTGGATCCCTTCCCTTTTTCAAATTAAATATGTCCCTTGGAGATGGGGTCCCAAGGGTCTGATGAGGCTTGGGAAAGCACCCTAGCAATTTTAAGTGCATTTTGGCACAGAGCGATGGGGTTCCTGGGGATGAGATAGGCTCTTTTTTATAGTATAATGCAGCCACGGGGAAGGGAATACATATATGTTGTGTGAATACATGAGTCAATGGATAGTGTCTGTGTTATTGGATGAGTCCATACGTACAGTCTGAGTGATTGGATGAGTAAATAAGTAGTGCTTGAGTTTATGGATAAGTGCAAGGTTAGTGCCTGGGTGGTTGTGGTTGTCTACTGGCTGGAGTGGTGTGGCTCACTGGTTAGAGGCGGCAGACCCGGAAGCAGAGAATGGCCCGGGACCAGGGTTCAATTCCCGACGCGGCAGGGTCGTGGACCAGGGTAAGCGGACTCGATAATTCTCGGCTCAGTGCCTACTTTAACCAGGGATCACACTCGGCAACTCTGGGAATTAGCTTGCCTCATCTCTACAACCGCCCCCCACATTCGCCGGGGATGCCTGGTTTCACCTTGGAGATACCCAGTAGGGACCATCTCACAGGGATAGCCAGGACGGGTTCCCCAGCGGTCTACAGCGTCATGACGCCTCAGGGCAGCAGTGCGCTTTACAAGACACATACATTTACATTTACTTTTACTAGAGTATTCAGTCACAAAAGCAGACATCTGTTATCTATGTATGCATCTGAGAAGTCCTTGGTTAGAGAGTTTGATACACACCTGCGCTGTATAATGAGGAGTAAATAACTTGCAATAAAAGTACTTTTATTGGTCTATGCACTTTTATAAAAAGTAACTGTAATACTGCTCCTCTGAACTATGATGCTACGTTTCAAATACTCTGAAGGATAAACATTATTTATATTATAAACAAATAGCAAATAATTACAATTTAAACATTTTTCCAGGTTATCATGCATATTGCATTATGTATTCTTACCTTTCAAGTAATTTAGATTCATCATTCAGTAAGTGCCTGGGCGATTGGAAGAATGTAAGAATAGTGCATGGCAGATTGAATGACTGCATGAGTAGTGCTTGGGTGAAGCGATTAGTGCAAGGCTAGTGTCTGGGTGATTGTATGAGTGCATGGTTAGTGCCTAAGTGAATAAATTACTGCAAGGGTAGCGCCTGTCTTATTAGCTGAGTTCATGGGTAGTGTCTGAATGATTGGGTCAGTGCATGGGTTGTGCCTTAGTGAATGCATGGGTGGAAAGGTAGTGCCTGGTTGATGTGATGAGTGTATGGGTAGAGCCTGGGTGATTGAATGAGTGCATGAGTACTGAGTGAATGCATGAATGCATGGGTACTGCGTGAGTGAATGGTTGAGTTGAAGGATGGTGTCAGAGATTTGATGAGTGCATAAGTAGTGCCGGAGTGATTGGATGAGTGCATGAGGGGTGCCTGAGTAAATGAATAATTGAAAGGGTAGTGCCTGGCTCATTGGGTGAGCACATCAGTAGTGTCTGTGTGATTAGACAAACGCATGGTACTGCCTCAATGATTGCATGACTGCATAGACAGTACCTGAGTGAAGGCATGGGTTGTTGCCGGATGAACGGGTGAGTGCAATAGCAGTGTCTGGGTGACTTCATGAGTGAATGGATAGTACCTGGGTTAATGAATGAATGTATGGGTAGTTCCTGGGTGACTGCGTTTGTGAGTGAATGGATATGGCTTGGGTGATTGAAAGAATGTACAAATTGTGCCTGGCTAATTGGATGAGTGCATTAGTACTACCTGAGTGAATGCATGAGTCTATGGATAGGGAGTGAGTGAATGGTACAGTGCAAGCATAGTGCCTGAGTGATTGGATGAGTGCATGGGTAGTGCCTGAATAAATGGATTAGTACAAGGGTAGTGCCTGGCTCATCCAGTGAGTGCATGGGTAGTGCTTGGGTGATTGGACGAGTGCATGGGTAGTGCTTCAATGACTGTGCATGAGTAAATGTATGAGTGTATGGTAGTGCCTGAATACATGGGTGAGTGCATAGCAATGTCTGGATGATGCCATGAGTTCATGGATAGTAGCTGGGTTAATACATGATTGTATGTGTAGTCCCTGAATGATTGGATAAGTGCATGCATAGTGCCTGTTTGGTGTATGAGTGCATGGGTAGTCCCTGAGTAATTCCATGAGTGCATAGGTTGGACCTAGGTGAACAGAGGAGGGCATGAGTACTAGTGCTTGGGTGAATGGCTGAGTTTATGGTCACTGCCTGGGCGAATGTAACAGTGCAAGAGTAGTGTCTGGGTGATTGAATGAGTATATGAGTAGTATCTGGATGATTGGATGGCTGTATACATAGTGATTGAGTGAATGAAGGAGTGTAAGAATAGTGTTTGACTGTTTGGATGAGTGCATGGGTTCTACTGTATACAGTAGATTCTATCCTTTAAAAACTAGTCCTATTAGCTCTTTAATATATCTTTAAAATACTTCTTTAAAGGAGAAGATACATCATTCTTCAAAACAGTCACATTTTCAAACATAATAAAAAGCATTACCCACCTGTGTTATATAAGGAGGAGAAAGTAATACATGCATCTTCTTGTATGCAAATTTCGAAAGCCTGTGGTGTGAAACAGATGTATTCTAGAATGTGTAGGCTTCTACATGTATCCTCACATGTGTTGTGCTTCTGATGACTCTAACTTCAAAGCTATGTAGTGTTTCGTAAAGGTACCCAAATCTTATCAGTTCTACTAGAGTATTCAGTCACAAAAGCAGACATCTGTTATCTATGTATGTATCTGAGAAGTCCTTGGTTAGAGAGTTTAATACACACCTGCGCTGTATAATGAGTAAATAACTTGCAATAAAAGTACTTTTATTGGTCTATGCACTTTTATAAAAAGTAACTGGAAAACTGCTCCTCTGAAATATGATGCTACATTTCAAATACTCTGAAGGATAAACATTATTTATATCTCTTTAGAGCCATACCACTATTTATAGAGGAAAAAATAATGTCAAAAATGGAATCGGTCTTCATCAAATTTATTTGGCAATATGGTAAAGTAAGAAGGTCAACAAGCCTGTAATCTCTCCAGCGGGAAAGGGGGGGCTTGGATCTCCCAAACCTAAGGCTATACCATTGGACCTGTCTTCTAGTACAAATGAAGATACTATTTCAATTAGATGTTAACTTTGATAATGTTAGACCAGAAGCATATCAACCCCCATCCATTTATGAATTATTATTGGGAAGAAAGGCCACTGGTATCATGTTATGTGAAGTAGATCGAAGATTTTATAAAAAAGCAAGATACAAGATTATTGATAGCGCTTGGAGGGTATGGAAGGCCAGTAGAAAACTGTGTAATATCCCCAAAATTAATGCTTATATCCACATCTACTGATTCAGCCTCTTTTCAAGGCTTGGGATTGGAAGGGTTTTAAAAATTTGGAGGGAACTGGGAATTAATACACTTCGAGACATAATGGAGGTAGAAGGATTCATGAGTTTTGAGGCATTACAAAGGAGACACGGTTTCCCAGATAATCACTGGTTCGCCTATACCCAGGTTGTCCGTTCCCTGAAGTCCATTAAACTAAAACCACCTCCCCCTGAAAATAGTCCCCTCTTGGAAGCATTGTCCAAAGGATGCAGTAAAATCAAGCCTTTATACAACATCCTCCGGGCTGAGATCAAGGACTATGTTGATAAAACAGAGGTTGCATGGTCTAACAAATGAGGGAACCCGAATGTAGATGTTGACCAAGCTATAGCATTGAATAAAAGAATATTCAGAGCTACTAACCTAAGAGCTCAACATTATAAAACGGTATTTAACCTATACCATACCCCGGCAAAACTACACACATGGGGGGCTAGAGCGGACGATAATTGCCCAAGATGTGGGGGGGGTCAAGCAGACCTACTGCATATGTTCTTCTCTTGCACTCTCTTGACTCCAGTGAAAAAAGAGATTGAAAAGCTATGGGAGGGGCTGCTAGGTCATAAGATCGATCTATCCCCTACCCTGATGATTCTGGGCACAGATTTGAATTTAAATTTGGGCAAGGAAGAAGAAGCATTGGTATTTATCTCTGCTGCTGTTCTTAGGATCTTGATTTCTGCGGGGTGGAAGGACACTGTCGCACCATCCTTTCATATGTGGTTATCTAGATTCCTTGGTATACATAATATTGAGACTTGCCTATATGAGTATAAGAGAGGGAAAGTACGAGACTTCGGAAGAAGGTTCTGGGCCCCGATAACTAATTGGAAGCAGACTTATGTAAAAGATGTATGAATTGTTAATCCGCATACTTGGTTGTCTATTAATATTGGAAATATAATTATGTACCTTGTCTCCCCCTCCGATTTATATTCTGACGATTTTATATGAGCTTCTCCATTTTAGAAGTCTTAACTATTTATCTAATGCATGTTTGGATTGAGTATTTGTCTTTTGTATTTAAAGAATATGAGAATTAATTGTTAAGCCTGTGCCCTGAATGATCAAAATATGTACTTTTAAAAAACCTTTTCTTTTCTGTGATGTATTTTTGACTCCAAATAAAAAAATAAGAAAAAAAAGGATAAACATTATTTATATTAGAAACAAATAATTACAATTTGCACATTTTCCCAGGTTATCATGCATATTGCATTATGTAGTCTTACCTTTCAAGTAATTTAGATTCATCATTCAGTAAATCTTTTTAGAGTAGTAAAGTCCTATACAGCATTACAACTGTTTTCAAACTTCAACAATAGCTGCTATAAAGAAGAAAGAAAAACCTGTTATTTAATGATACTAAAGCAGAGAAATTATAATATTGTATTTTTGAGAACAGAAAATTAATTTAGAATTACGTAGCATTCTCAGTTTCCCTTTTTTGCTGTTCTCAGATTGCACATAACCATACGCAGTGATTTCAATGTACCATCATCATTGAACAGCGGGGAAAAAAAACCAATCAAAATGGTTATAGAAAAAAAACTATTCTGCAAAAACCATTATTATCAATATGTGTACCTACGCGTTCTCCTTTCTATACTTTTTTAGTCAGTTCTTTCATCTACATTAACTCTATATTTTTATCACAAATACATTTCACAAAACATATAATCTCATTTACATCTGATACAATACAGATACCAAATATATACATTATTTGCTTTTAAACACAATTTTCCAAATGTAATATCAATTAGGGCAAATATTAATTAAAACACTAACTATATATACTAATATATTGCAGTGGGGTCCACTTTCAGTTGACATCTTCCCCAATAGGCCGAATGAGGTACTTTGGCTAGAGAAATAACATATAAGAATTTGGTAATTCATAAGGCAATCTAGGTTTGATTTCTAAGTGGGCATGATTGCAAAGCATCCATCCTTTGTTACCCTTTATATGAACAGTATTGTGTCCATATGTTGTAGTAGGACCATCAAGGAAAATAATAGCCAGTGTCATAAACATTCTTCCTGAAATAGAGATTTGACTTCCTTTAAAATTTTATTTTTTTTCCAATTTTCCTTCATTTGCTCTACAATGTTGTAACATTAAATGGGATATTTACCAAATCTTTCTATGTGTAATGTAGACAACATCTCTGATCTACAAGGTGAACATGTCATACCCTGATTTGTTTTTTTATCAATTTGTTAAAAAGTACTGATTTACAGTCTGGAATTGTTAAGTATAGGAATCATACTGTTTGTATTCGAGTGGTAGTAATAAATGAACACTCTTCACAGTTATGGTCCCTTATGTAACATAGTCCAAATAGGTTATCAATGTGTATTTCTTCGTCTTCTAATACTGCAAGCATGAAAATTACCAATTCTTGTGCATCTTGTTGTATATTTCGATTAAATGTCGAGGTACCAGTATATATATCTAAAAGATGTTGAATGCCAGAAGCAGCATGTATTTTAGTTCTGTCATGTACCAACTGTTGAAGTACTTGATGTAGAGCAGAATAGATTCTTTTGTCATGATTTTCCATGATTATATGATGAAGATGTGGTAGATGAAACACAACATTCAGAATCACATTAGCATAACAGTTGATACCGGAACTGTTTTCCAACTGGTATCCTACAATGTCATCAACACTTTCTACTTTTTTTTTCTTTAAGCCTTCAATATTCCCCTCCAATATTTTCTTTTTTTAAACCTCAGTTAAATGTTTCACATATTTCAATTTTGGACAAACTACACATTTCTCATATATGGGATATTCACCTGAACGAGGGGCATAAAGTCTTCTTAACCAATTGCACTCTCTTACTCAATTTGCATCAGGACTAACCTTTTTCTCATCACAATCTATCAAATACAAACCAAACAATGTTCTTACCCAAGACAATGCGACATTTGCCATTCCCTCTTTGAACACCGTAGTGCCAATATTTACAAAAGCTCTGTCTATACTTAAAGCTTGAGATTTGTGAATAGTTACTGAATATGCTAGAGACAGAGGAAACTGTTGTCTGTGAACATACAAGTTATTTACAAGCAAAGTACAACACAATTCCCAATCTGTTTTACCTCATTAATCTGACCACATTTTATAATCCATAAATTCTATTCCATCTCTATTTTGAAAATGTATAAAATCAATACCTTTTCACATTACTCCATTTATTAATTCTTCTTGTACATTCAAATTATGGCACAAAATTACTTGACAGTTTTTACATACATAAAAAGTATTTTCTAATCTTGCAGTTTTAGATACTCACTTTCCCAAAGAATCCAATGTATCCTGTAGTTTCTCAGTAAGAAGAACTCGTGTTCAATTCAGTAGATTTAATTTGTACATGATGTTGTTTTCCAGTTTGAGAACTTGTTCATTAAATGTAGAACACTCAAGAGGGCGTGGCCAATGCCCAGAGAAGATGACGGCTTGCCCTTGACTCTCCCGAGACGCGGGAGACGGAGGCGGACCCAGCGCGACTCTAGGCGCTTTACCGCAATGCCGAAGGACGGGTGATGCCGCAGAATGCCCCGAAGCGTTACCGGATACCAAGCTGAGGGCTCACAGTGGCTTCTTCATCCATTTACCGGCCGAGGGTGAGGAGCTCAATCAGGTTAGCTCCCGGCCACCATCTTGGATTCTCGCTGACTGAGCTTACTCCGACGCGGCTTTCTCCTCAGTTCGAGCCCTTTTTACCATAATTTATGGCTGCCACCTGAATTTTCTCTCAAAGCCCTGCTTTCATTTATTAACTTCCAAGGTACTCACTGACTGCTTGGGTTTAGTGCTATATTGCGCGTCACAGCTCTCGTTTCAGCTCACTATGGTGGTTACCTCACAACTATATTTGGAAATTTCCTATGTACTTGCTTAAATAAGGATCTTTCTCCCCTTATGAATGGCGTCATGAACTCTTAATTTCACTTTTACAGCTGCTGAATGCCCTCATTGCCATTTCCTCTGGCCTCTGGATTGTGAGACATTATTTACTATGATTTTTTCTTGCGTTTTGCAGGAAAGGTGGCATTAAATTGGATTTGCTCCTCCTTGAATGATTGTCATATTTGTTATTCTTCCTTTATTATTAATTCTCGACTTTACTGGTGATATCTTTCTCATATGCATTTGCCTTCTTGGGTATCAAATATGTTTCTATGTTTCTAATGCATTTATTTCTAGCATTTCATTGTGCATGTAGGATATGTTTCTATTTTTATTTTTGTTGAAAGCTTAGCATTTTTTTTTTTTGAATTCACTAACTCTGTAATGGTGGCACCTATGCTTCAATATTCTCAATGACTTAGGCTGTCTGGTCAGTTAATTATTTGCTAATGCTTATCTTCTATTTATGCATGTATATTTCATCACAGGTTCCGTACATTAGTATTTGAGTTACTGTGGGACCTCCTGTGTTTTGGGATAATCTATGGGTAGACTCTCAAAGATCCTCCATAAATCCACTCCTCCTGCGAAGTCATTTTTACCTCGCACTCGTTCTAGATATCAGTGCCTATCGATGGAGGATACAATGCACACTCCTTCCTCTAAGGCTTCTTCTACCACATCTACTTCATCAAAGTCAAGTACCACCAAGGGCTCTATCAAAAGACTCAAAAAGGATCCTCCCTTTCCCTCGAAGCAATCTTCTTCGACCACAATGGATCTTTTACAAGATGAAATAAGGGCCCTAAAACCTTTTATTGACGAGACAAAGTCCACTCTCCAAATGATTTCAGAAAAATGGTTAACTGTGGATAATCGGGTCACTGGTTTGGAACAAAATGTTGCCTCACTTGAATCTTCTGTGTCTAAGGTTGACCCCATGTGTGCACAACTTTCAGTCCTTCACAAGCAAATTGAAAATTTGGAAAACAGAAATAGAAGGAATAAGCCTTTTCAGGGTGGCTTTCAATAATAAGACTGTTACTTGCGAAGATCCGTTGAAGTTGAAAAGCTTTTTGTATTCTCACAATGCTGACATAATGGAATGTATCTCTGCCTCTACTTTTAAATAGCCTATTTATTTTGTGAAATGTTTTTGCTCCTGCAGGTTCATGTTTAATGGTTATAATATCCTTTTGTTAATTATTGGCATTTTGTTCTGATGTTTTCATATTATTATCTCTTTGCCCTTTTTATCCTTACACTTATCCTTCCTGCGCAATATCCTCCTTTCCCGATGTTTTTTGGAGTTGTGGGTTTCGTTCTCCCCTCCTGTTTTCTCCCCTGAATTTTGGACCCGCCATTATTCAATTTGGCTTCCACCCTCCCACCTTCTCCATGTTCTGGATGTTTTGAGAGTTATTTTTTCAGATTATTTCTTCTTCACTTTTTTCTGTCTTCCTCTTGTCTTTTCTTTTTTCTTGCTTTTTCCTTCTAATGACTTCTCATCCTTTTTTACTGTTAATTCTTGCTGTATTCCATTCTTCTATTTCTTTCTCATTTTTCGCTTTCCATCCTATATTCCTTCAGTTCTATAGATGTACATACAGCTGTCTTCTTGCAAGATTTGTTTCATATTTCTACGCATTCTTTAAATGTCTTTGAAAATTATTTCATGGAATGTTAAAGTTTGCACTCACCGATAAAAAGACAGAGAGTTTTACTGCACCTTGCCAAACTTAATGCTGATATTGCATGTATACAGGAATCACACTTATCTACTGTCTTGCCTCAGTAGCACAGGATCTGGTGAAGCTACATTGGCTGCCAGTTCGTAAAAGAATAGTCTTCAAAGTACTCTGCGTGGTCTTCAAGGCACTGCATGTGATCAGGCGCTGGTAACAGTCCCAAGAGTCAGGAAAGCGCGCTGGGGGGGGGGCAGAAGCTTTTCCATGGGCGCGGCAGTAGCATGGAACAGATTGCCACTTAATCTCAGACAGTCGTCGGACCTTCTATCGTTCAGAAGAGCGCAAAAGACCTGGCTCTTTACGCACTAAGCTCTTAGCTCTTACACACTGGATCAATCACTTAGCGCCAGGACACCTCCGGGTAACAGTGCGCTCTAAAAATGTGAAAAATAAATAAATAAATAAATAAGCTGAGAAGGGGATTGGTGGGGGAGGTGTTCTTTTTCCCTTGGGATGGTAAATGTAATGGAGTCCTTATTTTATTTCGAAAATCTCTTGTTGTTAAGATACTTACGAGCTGTAAGGACCAATTGGGAAGATGGGTTTTGGTTAACTTTATATTAGATAATGTCCCAGTCTCGCTGTTAAATATCTACGCTCCCGCCTCTGGTGGTGCTACGTTTTGGACCTCTTTAGCTCCACACATCACACAATACTATGGCAATAACTTTATCCTTGCAGGTGAGTGTAATGAAGTCTTCGACCCTTTTTTGGATAGGCACTCTACTAGCCCTTACAGTCCCCATAAATCACACAAATCTTTTACACAACTTATTCATCAGTTTAACCTCATTGATGCATGAAGGCTTTGTAACTCCACGGTACGAGAGTACTCTTTTTTCTCCCCACCCCATCATACCCAATCACGCTTTGATTATTTTTTTACTTCACATCATCTCACCCAATCCTTAATCGCTTCGGAAAATGTATCCATATTGATATCTGACCATGCGCCAGTTACTATCTGCCCGGATATTTAGTAAAAACCTACTCTAACTCGAAATGGCGTTTTAATAATTCCCTACTTCTCAACTCTGACTTCGTTACCTCTTTCACTTCTTTTTTTCATGAATACTTTTTATTAAATCATTCCGATGAAATCTCCTTTCCTGTAGTTTGTGATGCTTCTAAGGCTGGCGGTAGGGATTTCGTCATCGGTTAAGTCTCTCGAAAAAGGAAGAAAGCACAACAAATAACTTCAGATCTCCTTTCTAAAATCAAGCGTTTAGAACATTCTTATTATACCTCCAAATCGAAAGAATGTTTAAACGAACTCATCACCACCAAATTTCAATTTAACAAAGACACCACAAATAATGCTTCTAATTTTTTATTAAGATCAAGTGCTAAATTTTATGGTGGTCAGAACAAGGCCAGGAAATTACTGGCTAATTACTTAAAAGTAAAACAAAATAAGGTCAATATAGAATCCATTTTTGGTCAGGACAGTTTGTTGAAGCATAAAGACACGGATATTTTGCAAGAATTTCTCCAATTTTATAAAACGCTTTATTCTTCTGATTCTAATTCTTCCAACCAGGACATTTCCCAATTTTCCTCTACAATTCAGTCTTCCTCTGATAATCTTCCAGACCTTTCCCCGTTAGAAACAGATTTAACACAAAACAAACTTCTCATGGCATTAAAAACCCTTAAAAAAGATAAGGCCCCAGGCCCAAATGGCTTTACAGTTGAATTTTTTTCACATTTTTTCCCATCTACTTCTCCCTAAATTGCATATCCTTTTATCATCTTTTTGTGATTCTGGCGCCACTTCGGGATCTTTCTCAGATGCTCTTATCTGTATTCTTCCCAAATCTGGTAAAGATCCACAGCACTGCAAAAATTATAGACCTATCTCCTTGGTAAACATAGAATATAAAATGTTCTCAAAGGCTTTGGCCCTACGTTTAGAATCTTATTTGCCTGATCTCTTGGGAAGGGAACAATCTGGTTTCGTTAAGGGTAGATTGCTAGCGGACAATACTAGGTTATTTTTTGATATTTTGTCCAAGTCTTCTCATTCTTCACATTCTCTCGCGGCCATAGCTCTGGACGCTGAGAAAGCTTTTGATAGAGTTGAGTGGAAATATCTTTTTTATACCTTGAAGTGGTTCGACTTTGGCCCCAAAATTTCAACTCTGATTTCTCTTCTTTACTCTCACGCTCGAGCAGCTATTGCAGCTAATGGGGGCTTATCTTCCTATTTTTCCCTTGGTAGAGGGGTTAGACAGGGGTGCCACCTTTCTCCTTTTTTGTTTAATCTTTCCCGTCAACTGTTTTTACTGCAGATTCGCCAAAACACTGACATTCATGGTTTTAACTTCCAACATTCCACAATCAAAATGTCAGCTTATGCCGATGATGTTTTATTGTTCTTATCACATCCTAACTCCTCTCTCCCCGCATTTCAGGATGAGGTACGTTCTTTCGCTCATGTCTCTGGTTACAAATTAAATAAAGATAAATGCGAAATTTTGCCCATTACGAAATTTACTCATAATACTGATTTCTCTGCTTCGGGCTTTACATGGTCCCCTAATTTTATTAAATATTTGGGTCTTCATTTTACGTCCTCTCTTCCTGCTACTGTCACTCGTTGCCTGGAGGACTACATACAAAAAATCACTGCTCTTACCACAAAATTGCATCCTTTATATTTGTCTTGGTGGGGCAGATTGGATACAATCCAAATGATGCTTTCTCCCATAATTCTCTTACGATTTCTAACATTCCGTTTTCTATTCCCTTGAAATTTTTCAAAAAGATTACTTCCATATTGTCTTCATTTTTGTGGGGGCATAAGCACTCTCGCATGTCTATCTCCAAATTAATTCGGCCTAAGTCAGAGGGCGGAGTGAATTTTCCAAATTTCCCCCTTTATCACAAATCCTTTTTGTTAAATCAAGCATCAAAGTGGGTTTCTGATCCTTCAGTGCCTTCGTCCCTGTGGTTCACTTTGGAGCAATCTTTCATCCATCCTTTTACTTTTGAGGAGTATCTTCTGTTTTCTCGTAAGCCACAATCCTTATCTACTCCTATCCTTAAACATACATCCAAGATTCTACTACATCCTTCTCTTTCTTCCTTTTTCAAACAACCTTTATGGCATAATACATCCATTTTGATAAAAAATAAACCAATTTTTTGGAAATCTTGGAGACAGCGCGGCCTCATCTGGGTTCACCAGTTATTTCATCAAGAGCGCATCATTCCTTTCTCTCAGGCTACTATCTTGTTTGGTCTCCCTTCCACCTTTCATGCTAAGTTTTTATTATTAACGCAGGTGGTGTAGTCTTGGTATGATACATATATGGCTTCTCCTCCTCCTCAGCCCAACGAGCCCTCTGTCGTATCTATGCTACGGTCATTATTGACCAGTGGTGCGAAGGGTTCTAAGATATATGCACTCCTTCATGCTCCTGTCTTTCCCCGGGACAAAACTAAAATGGAAGCGGCGTGGGAAGAGGACCTTGATGTTTCTTGGTCTACTGAGTTATGGGATAAAATCTGGCTAAAATTACGCAAATCTTCCCGTGCTGCGAATACCACTCCGACCCTATTCTTTGTTTATAATCGACTCTTATTATCACCACTTGCTCTTAGTAAGCGTTACTCAGAAACGACTGATATATGTTGGACATGTTCATCACCACACGCAGACCTACTTCATACACTCTTCAATTGTGTTCCAGTTCGTACATTTTGGATTAAGGTGTGGTCCCAAATCAATGTCATTTTTTCTTCTAACCATTCTTTTTGTATTACTCACATCTTTTTGGAAAGCACTTCTCCTATTTGGGCACATTGTACATTCAACACTAAAATATTAGACCTATTGCTGGCGGTGGCCTTTCAGCAGATTACCACACTTTGGAAGGATCATAATAGTCTTTCTTATCAGGCATGGTGTTATGCTGTCTACTATAACCATAGATTAGACACAACATTTGTTTATCCATTAAGTTTAGCCCCAAAAAGAAGACAACTGTGGGACCCAGTTACTTAATTCTTTGATATAAGTGCCATGCGGTCTCTGTCTAGGACTCCTCTGCAACAAGATGTTGCCAAACCTCCATGACTTCCTTTAGTTTGATTTTTTATTTAGTTATATTATATGTCTAAATTTATTATGTATTTTGTATCATATTTACTTGATTTGAGTTTTGTATATATTGCTTTCATTTGCATATTGTTTAGTTGTTATTACTTGCTTCTTTCATTGACAGTTCTACATCCTAACTGTATGTTTTTCTCATCAAATGTTGTTATTGTAACTTGCATTTTCTATCTTATCTATATCAATAAACTTCTTTTGAACTGAAAAAAATGTAGAACACTCTTGTAGTGTATGAATTAGACAAAACTACAGACTTGCTTTCTGCAAGCATATTGTACATGACTTCAGCTACTGTTTTTCCAGTTGTAAACAAATTCCTTAGTAGCCGACTTTCTAAAGCTTGTTTACCATATTCTGTCAAGACACCAGTTCTTATGTTTTTAATAATATTTCTATAATGCTCATCTCGTGCTTGTTGCATATTCTAAGCAAGTTATTTATATTCAAAGTTTAACCAGATATTTATATTTACAATACTACCCAAAGATGTCCTTGTTTCATCATGGAATAGTGTTTTAAAAAGAGGTTGTCCTTTAACAGGAGTAGGTTGTAGTAGGTCTCCAAATACAATTACATGTTTTCCTCCAAACATACCATCGCAATCAATTTTTAAAATCTGTTGCTTTCTCAAAAGCGAGCATTAAGTTTGAGACCATGCTCACATCATCAATGATTAAAAGTTTCATTTTCTTCAGAACTCTTGAGACTTCATAACAAGCTACTCCAGATAGCTTCTGATATTTCAATTTATTATCATGTTCAACAGTTAACATAAGTAATCAATGTAAAGTAATACCTTTAATGTTGTGTGCTGCTAATCCATTTGGAGCTGTTAAAACACAAGATAGATGTGATTCAGTAGTTTTATATAGATAACTGGTCAAATTTTTGATTAAGAAACGTTTTCCTGTTCAAGCTTTACTACTGATGTACAAGAGAATAGGTTTCAATGATGAACATTGGCATTCTTTTTTATGAAGCAAACCATGTTGTACCTCTTGTTTAACTTGTAGATATATTTATTTTTGTTCAACATTTAGTTGTTCCTCTAACTTTCCCAACTGAATAATATCCTGTTGTGCTTGTTGCATTGCAGTTTCTACCTCATTCATGGCTATCGCTGCTTCATTTTCAATAATTGGTTGTCCTATTGGATCTCAACCAGGTGGACCAGAACTTTGACTGCCTTGTGAACTTTCTCTAGCTATTTCAGTTACAATAATACTTTCAATTTCTTGTTCAATCTCATCATTTGACAATTGTAGATAAGTTAAACTAAATTTCACTGAATGCTGTCTTTTGTTGCATTGAAGAATCTTCATGGCAGTCAAAATCTCCAAGTAATTCTGTTTCACTACGCCAAGGCTTGAACAGTTGCAGAAGTGCTAAATATAAAAATGTCTCTCTTATCTGCACAATCACAACTCATTTTTCTGTGATTAATAAGATTCCCTTTGAAAGGTTTTACTAGACACTCATCACATCCAATTACTGCATATCTTTTGTCTTTTATATTTTCTCTAACATTATTTTGAAACGTATAGGGCGGAAGTATTTCATACAGATATAGGCTTTCTAGATGTGGACTCCTTTTGGGATAGTATGTATCCAGCATATTAGTTTTAACAATATCAGTACTTTCTGGTCCATACTGTGCTAAGTATTTGATTACTTATAAAGATTTCAAAACTCTATTTCATGTGGAGGCAAGACCTAGACTTACCCAAATGATTCCTCTTGACTTTGAATATAAATTGGCTATGCTTAAACGATCCGAACATTCAAAGGATTCAATGTCTCTATGAGAAAGCATTTTCAAGCTGAAGCTGTACAACTTCTTGCTTAGACTCTTCTCTGCTGAAATTTCTTCCCATATTTCTTTCATCTCTGTTTTTTTATTTTGTACTATATTATTTAACATAGCGAGCAACAGCAATTGAATTATCTGCAGCATACTGAATATCCATATTTGCATTCCACATTTTCAAAATAACTGTATTGTAGTCATTAATGTGATTTGAAGCTTCTGTTCTTTTTAAGTTGTATATATTCTTGGGAGATTTCCGAGTTATTGTATGTCTTACTGCTGAGAAAAACAATCTACTCTTCCTTTAGAAATTATATGACGTGGGACTCCAAAACTACATTGTATTTTTGTCTGCAGTATTTCCCACATCCATGACCTTGAAAGAATAACATTTGTTGTCTAAAGCTCTTTTCTCCACCATCTCTTGGAATGGTACACGTAACATACTGTTCGATGAAAGACAAAACAGTGTCATCACTATCAGTTCCAAATTTTGGTGCATTCTTTATCCACACCAGCATGTGTATATGAGAAGCACCTCTGGCTTGGTACTCTTTTCGCCAAAAGAAATCATTTACTTTTCCAAGAGGTGCAATGTTTTTATTGCAGATAAATGACATCATACTTTAAAACCTATTGTTCAAATACCTGCACAAATTTACTAGATCCAAGGAACAGAGTTCTCCAGCTGTCTTCAATTCAATGTTTTTAACATTTGAATTTTGCTTCTCATAGAAATTCAAGTAAATCTTCCCTTGAATATTAAACACAGCTAAGCGTTACAAAACATGTATGTGTACTTAAGTTTTTTAACATGCATTTAGGTTCACCAGTAATCTTTGGTACCACATCGAGACACCATCAAAATAATTAACGGAGATTCTAAATTCTCATCTCTTTGTTGAACTTTGTCTATGAACGCTTTTGTCGCTACATGTTGAAGATGAACTCCTGTTTTTAATATGTGGTTCACTGCATATGAAAGTGCCGACTAATCACTTACAAACAAAGATGAAATATATAGGGAATGCACTGCCCCAATCTGAGATCTTGAGAGTACAATCTTGTTGATCAGTTTTCTGTAGCTGGAATCCGTTCAGCTCGTTCATCAAATCGTCCACCTTCTCCAGTGGGCAATAGCTGTGGAAACAATGAGCTTCTAAACATTTTTCCCATACACTCATAGGATTTCCCTTTGTTTCCTTCATTTGAAATAATTCAATACTGTTTCCTATGATTTCTATCAAATGCAGAGGATGTATAGTATAACGTTCATAAATCTTTTCATCTTGGACTTGCCACTTTTTCTATTTGGCCAATTTGGTTTCATCTTCTAAGCATATTACTTCCTCATCAACATTTACATTCTTATAAAAAATATTAATTTGTACCAGGTACAATGTAGCCTTTCGAAGTTTATCAACATCTACAAATTCTTGCCAGCATTTTTCCCCTTGTCTACACCAACAGTTTCAATGTTTTTCTTAAAATCTAAAGGTAAGTACACAACTGTTCCTTTCAGACCTCTTTGTAAATCTGTTGGTGGCAGTTTACCTGTTTTAGGATCCATACGTACTATGGCTTAAAATGTGTGTACAGATTGAATAAGAATAGACTCATATACATTTAAATCTGCCAGTTCCCGAAGAATAGTTACCAACTCTTATTATATACTGCTCTAGGTGGCATTTTGTTTTCATCAAATTTGTGGTAACACTATTTATAAATAAATTGACAAGTAGCCAACTCAAACTGACCTTCCTAAATACATCTGAGAGGGGACCGGAGAGCCATCATGGAATTACCTGGCTCAAGGTGTGGTCGCCCCCCTTCCAACGCGGTGTGTTGTTGAGCTGTACCATGCACTATTAAAGTGGCTCAGCCATTTTGTGTCCATTCTTCCTAATCCCCCCAATGGCTGCCATCTTCTCTTCCTCTCATCCACTACGTCATTGTTTCACACACCACAGGCAGATGTCTCATGTTTAGGCCCTGAGCTTCACCTTGCTAGTTATTTATACTGGTTCTTTTTGCAGGTGATTGGTTTATCATAACAGCATCTTACTTGCTCCTTGCTATGAAATCACACTGTCTTAGTACACATTTCCTTTTTATCATATAAACGGAGTTAGAGCTCTTAGTTAAGCATCCTATGTTGGGAATCCTCATCGTACATTTTATGTAGTACCATTCAATCAGAAAACCAGACTCAAATATGTTGATTGTTATGCTCCCCCTCAAACTTCTTGACACGGCTCTGGTCAGGTATGGTCCTAACTCATGGTCTATCGATTATCCTATTAATATCTCAAGAAATGCGAAAAATAATCCCAAACACAAAATATTGAAAAAACACCCAGAAACTAATTGCTGATACCTACCACAATTTGTCCAAAGGCACCACGAAAACTAACTTTGTCTTTTATTCCAAACACCCAGCTCAATGGAAAAACATCTTCCTTCTCCTACTACAAGTGACAAAGACAAAAGGCTGTTTTTTTCAACTAATTTTCAATTTTTACTATATTTAACTGTTAGTTTCTATAAAGAAACCTTGAAGGATCTACTCAAATGACACCTTGCTGAATTCAGAATTGTGTCTACTTTACTAAAATGTATAGCTTTCCAGGATTCATTATTGCTTTCATACCCATTTCTACAATTAACTGGAAGGAGGTTGAAAACACAAAAAATAGTAAAAATAGGCTATGACCTAGAAAAATGCCAAAACTGTGTAAAAGATTTTGGTTTTCTGACAAACGTCTGTCATTCCCTAGAATCTAGTAAAGGGGTGATTTCAGCCCCACAACCCCTTTTTTGGTACCATATGCAGGGAGAAGCCTAGACACTTTTATTTGCAGCACTTTTTTCCCAATTCTCCCAAAAAAACAAAAATAAGCTCTATTTTGGCTACTTTCTGGGTCTCCTTCAGGGAACTCCACAGACCCTGGGTACCTTTAGAATCCCTATGATGTTGGTAGAAAAAGACTCACATTTGCCGTGGTTACCTTATGTTGTCAAAAAGTTACAGGGGCCTAAGAGTGATCTACCCCAAGTAGCCAAAAAAAGGCTTAGCACAGGGAGGAAAAGGCCTAGCAGCGAAGGGGTTAACATAAATCAGAATTAAAGGAAAAAGACTATCGCTCAGAATGTGCAGAGAAATAAACAGATGCTTTCTTCCTTACAATTACCTAAAGGTGCTAAAAATAAACACGTAGCCTTAAATATCTAATTTACCTTTATGGGAGTGATAGTATCGTTTACTCCTAGATTTTAGACACCTCGTCATTTATTGTATGAAATTTCGCTACCAAGCTTGAGAAATAAATGCTGTTGCCACTCCCATGTATATTTTCGATGTATTTAATTAATTTGTGTTAAAATACATTTGCGTTTATTATTTTACTTCTGCAGTTTAGTGGGAATGCTCCTATAAGTTTTATGAGCGTGCAGAGCAGACCATGTGAAATGTAAGGTCCTCCGAGTTTATTCTGCGCTGCCTCAATTCGTAAGCACTTGAGACCCCAAAAAAATTTAAACCAGTTTTTCACTTGATGGAGGCTGGTTTACATCGTATATACTGGCAATGGCGCGCTCCTGAGATAGTTGGATATCAAGGCGATTGATTGAAAAATGTGCTGCGGAGAGAAAATGTAATTTAGTGAGAGATATGAAAGTTGACAGAATTAAGTTCCTTTTTCGACCCTGGGTGGATTATGTAACATTACAAACGACTGGAAGTGTGGCAGGCTAAGTGCACATCGCGCTGCCTCCGTGCCAAAAGAGGTATGATTCGAAATTTAAAAATGCAGATCTAATTTCAAGGAGAGACCGCACATACTGGGTAGATTTTGAAATCAGTTTTGTGTCGCGTATGACGATGATTAATGATGCTGTCGCTCTGAATCACCGACTGCTTGTGTCTCGCCTCTCTGTTGCCTTTTTGGAGGCATTCAGTCTGAGTGTTCAGATCTCTGGAACGCTTTTTCCGAAATCAATTGACTTAACATATTTAGTTTTAATCTGAGTATAAAGGGCAGAAACAAGCTGTTCAAAGACAAGTGATTTTTTTAATGGTCAGCGGCTTCAAGAGTGCTGCTTACTGTTAAATATACTGAGGTAAAGGGGCGTGAGGTCAAGGTGCTCGCGAGATCGTGTGACTTCCTGTTGGAAAATGGAATATATTGCCTTTATACTCAGTGAATTTATTTCAGATGTGAAGATGGAGATGAGCGTCAATCAACACACTCTAACCATGTTACTGCAGCTATTATGCAGCTGGATAGAAACATACATTTTGAAATATTTAGCAAAATACCGCCTTTACATCTACAGTGTAGTCATCATATAAAGGTAGCATTGATTAAGGAAATTAAACACGTGACATATAATATTGTGGATAAATAACGTAATATATATCTCAAATAAAGCAGACGTTCACTTTTGAAACAATTTATACAATGTTTTATTTAAATTTATATATATATATATATATATATATATATATATATATATATATATATATATATATATATATATATATATATATAATGTACATCATCAAAAACCATTGCACAAACAAAAATTACAATACAACATATATACACACATACAATAACAACGCATAAGAATTAGTTGACACAATTACCAATTACACTTAAATATGTAACATACACAAACGGTAACAGAAATGTATTTACAGTTATCTCAGATACACCCTCAATTACTCGAGGGATAATGTAATCCCTGCAGTACATTATAAGGATATTGTCGAGCCAACAGCAAGTTCCTCTATAAGGTTGTTGAACTTCGAGGTGACCTCAATATCTTTATAATGCATGGCAAGGGGTACTCTATCCCATATTATACATGTGCACACCATCATCTTTCCCTCTAACCACATAGCATCTTTGTGGGCAGCTCCTTCATATGAAAGACAGAGCATGTTTGCAAACATTAGGAATAAAAGTATAACCTCTAGTGCAAAATAAACACATCACAAACATGTTAGATATTTTTAGCATAAAGATATTAGAAACAGTTAAATACAAGTCATTTAAAAAAAAAAGCAGCAGTAGCGAGGATGGTGTGGAAACATGCAGAAAGATTCTGGAAAGGGGCGACCACTCGGTCCCCCTGAACGTATGGTTGGGTGTCCCGATCCCCCGGGAAACCATTTTGGGCGGGGGGCGTGGCTCGGCTGGTATGCCCGAAGCGGCGTAGCCGGGGCGCGCCTTTTCCCGCCCAAGAGGGGTTGTCCTAGACACCTACACCGAAGACCACGCCCAGTAGGCGTACCGAGGAGGGTACACGCCCTCCCACAGAAGAATAAATAGAGCGGGAATCCGAAGAAGCTTCCTCTTGTTCCTGTGCTCTGAAGGCTGCACCCACTCGTTGCTCGTGAGCCCTCGACGGAACAAGCAGCAATTTTGAGAACTTGTAATCTTGTTGTTTCTCTTTCAGTTACTTGGAGTTCGAAGAGTCCGGAACCCCGGCCGAGGAGGCCAGACTACTAATCGAGCAATTGCGGCAGTCGAGAGATGTCGCAAAGGCGAATGTTCCTCTTGTTTCCCCACAGTTGGCACCGGTAGGACCTGCAGTTGGTCACAAGAAGACGGCGGGAACAACGGCCGAACCGGGTAAGCTCGCATTGCCAATGGCGGGGGAGGGTTCATTACCCTCGAGGCGGGAGAAGGTGGCACAGCACATCCCTTTGGCCACGAAAGAGTTAATATGGGGAGACAAATATGTTAACATGTTTTCATTATTAACTGACCATTGAGAGATGGAATATGCTAAAACCCAGAAGGATTTGTGGCACCCGAGCGTCTGGCGCGCCAAGATGGCGGGATTCAGGGTGGATGAGACAGTAACGAACTGGGTTAAGGCCTTTTCTATATTTACTGCAGTTATGGGGGAACGCAAACCCGAGCTGATGACAGAGTTAACTTGTTATCAAAATCGTATTATGGATTTTTATTCAATGTATGAGGGGGAGGAATGGAAAGGTTATGACATGAAATTCCGGAAAGCGAAAGAATAAGTTGCTACTTTGACTTGGGATTGCCTGGACTCGGTGTCATGGCACAAACAGCTCCTGCCAGGGGCGGCAGGTGCGTCCTCGCCAGGCGGGAGTGGGTCAGGGGTCGTCCGCCAAAAGCCCGCAGTGCCCTTTCGAGCGGGCGCCGGTGGGGATCACCAGCCTAAGACCGGCGGGAATGGCGGCAAGCGTGGGGTTTGTTGGGGCTTCAATCGAGGCAACTGTAACAGACCACAGGGAACATGTAGGTTCAAGCATGTGTGTGCGGGCTGTGGGAATTCCTCACACCCGGAGAGTACATGTAGATCTAAAAATAGCGGGACGGGAGGAAAAGGAGGGTCTAAGCAGGAGTGAGGTAGAACGTTGTGACCGATTGCCTACACCCGTTGATATCATGGCTATAACTCCTTGGTTGAACAAATACCCTGATCATGTATCCGCTGGGGTGTTGAGGAAGGGATTCTTACATGGCTTCCACATCCCGGCGGGGGATTTTCGGGGGGACTCCTTTTGTAAAAACCAGTTATCGATACAGCACAACCCAAGCGTGGCAGAGAAGAAAATTGCAAAAGAAGTCAGCTTAGGTTGAGTGGCAGGGCCTTTTCATCGCCCGCCGGTGGCGGAGTTCATCTGTTCCCCGTTAGGGGTTGTCCCAAAGAAAGACCCAGGAGAGTTTAGACTTATTCATAACCTGTCTGCTCCAAGGGGTTCCTCGGTGAACAAAGCCATTGACCCAGAAGTTTGTTCAGTGCGGTTCGCATCGTTCGATGATGCCGTAGCCATGTTAAATCGCCTGGGCCCCGGGGCGCTGATGGCGAAATCAGATATCGAATCGGCGTTCCGGTTGCTCCCGGCACACCCACAGGATCAGCGCTTGCTGGGCTTTGCATTTCAAGGGAGTTATTACATGGATAAATGCATGCCTATGGGTTGCTCCATTTCTTGTGCCTATTTTGAAATGTTCAGTTGTTTTTTAGAGTGGGCATTCACCGAGGCCACAGGGCATAGGCATGTTATGCACTATCTTGATGACTTCCTGTTCTTGGGAGCAGCCGGCGATACGAAATGTGCGCAGGCGCTGCACGACTTCTGCATCCTCATGAGGGAGTTTGGAGTCCCATTGGCACCAGGTAAGATGGTTGGACCATCTACTTCACTAGAGTTTCTGGGAATTGAGCTCGATTCTGTGGAGGGATGTTTCCGTTTACCGATGGAAAAGGTGGCCAAGTTCAGGGCTTCCTTGACGCAATGCCTGGGCAGGGAGAAAGTGACCCTGTACCAGTTACAACAAACAGTGGGTCAGCTTAACTTTGCTTTGAGGGTGATACCAATGGCCCGCCCCTTCTCACGCTCTATTGCGCAAGCTATGGTTGGTCTCAAAGAGGGGCACCACCGTACGAGACTGTCGGCAGAGGTTCGCCAGGATATGCGCATTTGGTTGGCATTTCTGGCGGACTTCAACGGTCGAGTCGTGTGGAACAAGCCGCCAGCGTCTTCAGATGAACTAGGTCTGTGGACTGACTCAGCGGGGAGCGTGGGTTTTGGCGCCATCTTAGGTAATCAATGGTCGGCGCAAACATGGCCGGCGTGGTGGCACTCCAGCGGTCTCACAGGTAACATTGGGTTCTTGGAGTTGTTCCCCATTTGGGTGGCTCTGATGGCATGGCCTGACGACTTCAGGGACCTCTCAGTGGTGTTCTGGTCTGATAATATGACTGTTGTCGAATGCATTAACCAACAGGCAGCACGCTGCAAATGGATCTTGAGATTGTTGAAAGAAGTTGTGCTGCTTTGCATGAGACTGAATGTACAGTTCAGGGCGAAACATGTGCCAGGCGTTCTGAATCATGCAGCGGATGCACTCTCTCGTTCACATATGCAGGCGTTTAGGGGTTATCTGCCTACAGCGGACCTAGTGGCGGCACCATTCCCCGAAGCACTATGGCTAATCGGTGCCCCGGATTACAAGACCTCGGGGCAGCAAGCTTAGCCCCCAGGACAAGGAAGGCATACGAAGGAGCGTTTCATTCCTATTGCACATTTTTGGGTCCAACAGGGAGTCAGAGCTGGGGTCAGGAGGAATCCTTCCTGGGGTTCCTGGTATCGCTGCACAGAGAAGGCCGATCAGCAGAGACGGCCAGTAGGCATAGGGCAGCCATTTCATTCATGGCACAGGTGCATGGCATAAAAGACCCAACGGGTTCCTTTTTGGTTAAGAAGGCCCTTCACGGCTGGCAGCGCCTCGAGGGTCGCAAGCAAGATGCGAGGCGCCCGATTGGCTTGGACAGGTTGTCTCTACTGGTAGCGAAGCTAGACGAGACGTGCGCCTCCCATTTCGAAGCAGTTCTGTTCCAGGCAGCTTTCGCATTAGCATTCCATGGGGCTATGCGGGTGAGCGAACTGGTCGCAAGGAATAAGAAAGACGTTGAGGGAGGCTTGTGCAGGGATCACGTCCAAATTAGGGGTGATTCGATGGTGGTCTCGATAGCCAGGTCCAAGACCGACCAGGGGGCTATGGGAAATAGTGTTGTCGTGCAGCGCGTGCGAGGGTCCCCCACGTGCCCGATAAAGTGTATAGAGGAATACTTGGCACTAAGGGCGGCTACATGGGGGGGAGTTTGCTAAGGCACAAGGATGGCACCCCACTGACGAGGTTTCAGTTCCAGAGGGTTCTAGCACTGACAATCGCTGCTGCGGGCATGGACCCGTGCGATTTTGGGACCCACTCCTTTAGGATAGGGGCTGCTACTGAGGCTACAGCCAGGGGTCAGAGTGCGGAGGGAGTGAAACAGTTGGGACGATGGTCCTCGAATTGCTTCAAAAGGTATGTGCGATTACACATGTTGTAAAGATCAATTGACATGCACTCACGCTTCTTGTCTTTTGTTTGAATTACAGTTTCGCGAGCCTGTCACGCGGGGCGGAATTTGCAGTCGACCCAGCACCAGGAGACCAGCGGTCAAGGATCACCGTCTGGAGGGAGAGTGGTATGGGTCGTGGGCCACTCATATGTGAGGCCCGCCGGGGACGTATTCAAAGCAGGTGACGCGACTCACGCAGCTGGGGAATACGGGTACAGAGTGGCCTTCCATGGGAAGGGCGGGCTCTGTTTTGACCAATTCGAATCATTTTTTGAGGGTCTCTTAGGGCGGCAAAGGTCACCGCCATCTGTAGTCATAGTACACCTGGGGGACAATGACTTGGTGACACTGGGTAGACGAGTGTTGTTTGAAAAAATTTTGTCTGCTGTTAGCTGGTTGGCTAAAAGAATCCCCGGGTGCACGATTGCCTGGTCCCACATGATTCCCAGGAAGGTATGGCGGGGGGGGCCTTTCGGTGTCAGCACTGAACCATTCGGTGAAAAGGGTTAACAATAAAATTGGTAAATTGTTTCGCTCTTCGCAGTTGCATAGCATTCCTCACGGGTGTATTCGGGGTGATCTCATGGATCTAAATGATGGGGTTCACTTGTCCAGGGAGGGGAATGATTTACTCATAGGTGACTTCATAGCATGGCTGAGGGGTTTGAGGGAGCATGACCTTTAGGAGGAGTAGGGGGGCCGGATAGTCGGTCAACTATCCGGCCTGTGGCCGTAAGGTCATGATCGGTGAGCAGTAATTTCAAGGTCCCTAGAGAGGGGCGCCACCCAGAATGGATGGGAGCGCCCGGGGGGAGGCGGCCATTGGCCCCTCCCATGGGGAGGCGGCACCCACTACGGATGGGTCGCCTAGGGGGAGACGGCCATAGGCCCCTCCCAGGGGGGAGGCGGCTAGATGCCCCTCCTACTAATTTCCCGGGGGCCGGATATCCGCGACGGCGGATAGAGAGTGTGGGGATGGGGGGGAGTCCACGCTGTCCTTCCTACAGATACCTCACACGGGAACTCGGACGACCTTTAAGATGGCGTCGAGTGGAAAGGGGGCCCCCACCACGACAAGGGAAGTTACAGTTGGCAACGAGGGTAGAGTCCTCTGCGCAAGCGCCACTCACACCGTGAGGGCGAGAGTTTTGGTAGTAGGGATCTTACACCGGTTAAGACCTTGCCGTTGGCCCGTAATGCTAGGATGTACAATTTTAATTTAGAATGGATGCATTTGCAGGATGTTAGACTCGGCTAGGAAACCTTTGTATTAGAGATCTGTTAAGGTTAGCCAAAGAACATGTCTTCATCGAAATGTAATAAATGTAAAATTGTACATAATTATGAAACTTTTATTTAATGTTTTAAATTTTGTTTCATATTTTAATAAATACGGCCACGAGGGTGACTCCCTCCCACCTTCCAAAAGTTCAAACCTGAGTCCGACTTCTCCCATCCTTGGGGATTGTGTTGGGAGGGTGTGGCGGGCATCCCGGCCATATGGAAAGGGGCGACCACTCGGTCCCCCCGAACTTATGGTGGGCGCCCCGATCCCCCTGGGAAACCATTTTGGGCGGGGGCGTGGCTCGGCTGGTATGCCCGAAGCGGCGTAGACGGGGCGCGCCTTTTCCCACCCAAGAGGGGTTGTCCTAGACACCTACACCGAAGACCACGCCCAGTAGCCGTACCGAGGAGGGTACACGCCCTCCCGCAGAAGAATAAATAGAGCGGGAATCCGAAGAAGCGTCCTCTTGTTTCTGTGCTCTGAAGGCTGCACCCACTCGTTGCTCGTGAGCCCTCGACGGAACAAGCAGCAATTTTGACCCACCCACCAGCCCCTTATGGCAATGTTTGTTTTAAATAAAGTTTTGCTGAGATAGGCCTTTTTTCCTTTGTAGAGAAGTAAAGGAATGTTTAAGATAAGGATGTGACTTCTGCCTGTAGGATAATGTTTTTCTTGGTAGGAGTGAGCAGTCAATGACACATCGAGGAAATGTCAGAATTTTTTCCTTCTTTAGTAGGTAAGCAACTGTCGTATTTATTTTGGTCGGGCGGTAAGGTCATGATCGGTGAGCAGTAATTTCAAGGTCCCTAGAGGGGGGCGCCACCCAGAATGGATGGGAGCGCCCGGAGGGAGGCGGCCATTGGCCCCTCCCACGGGGAGGCGGCATCCACTAAGGATGGGTCGCCTAGGGGGAGACGGCCATAGGCCCCTCCCAGGGGGGAGGCGGCTAGATGCCCCTCCTACTAATTTCCCGGGGGCCGGATATCCGCGACGGCGGATAGAGAGTGTGGGGATGGGGGGGAGTCCACGCTGTCCTTCCTACAGATACCTCACACGGGAACTCGGACGACCTTTAAGATGGCGTCGAGTGGAAAGGGGGCCCCCAGCACGACAAGGGAAGTTACAGTTGGCAACGAGGGTAGAGTCCTCTGCGCATGCGGCACTCACACCGTGAGGGCGAGAGTTTTGGTAGTAGGGATCTGACACCGGTTAAGACCTTGCCGTTGGCCCATAATGCTAGGATGTACAATTTTAATTTAGAATGGATGCATTTGCAGGATGTTAGACTCGGCTAGGAAACCTCTGTATTAGAGATCTGTTAAGGTTAGCCAAAGAACATGTCTTCATCGAAATGTAATAAATGTAAAATTGTACATAATTATGAAACTTTTATTTAATGTTTTAAATTTTGTTTCATATTTTAATAAATACGGCCGGGAGGGTGACTCCCTCCCGCCTTCCAAAAGTTCAAACCTGAGTCCGACTTCTCCCATCCTTGGGGATTGTGTTGGGAGGGGGTGGTGGGCATCCCGGCCATATAACTTTTCCATAAACATCCAAGGGGGGGGCAAAACATAAACACGTTAGCTAGAAAAATAGAGGTGAAAAAAGAAAAGGATCATTTAATTTTCATTGCTTTAAACATCTGCTCTTTGACCTGACCTATCTCTCCCCTCAATTATTGGCTCTGGCAGCAGGCATTGTAAAACCAGAACTCAACTGTTTTAACTTATTACAGATGAGTTCTGACGTCTTTTCTTTATAATCAGTGCCTGTATGCATAACAAAGTCTCCGATTATACAGAAGTTAGAGACAGGCATTTATGCAGGGATTGCGGAATTCCATGTATTATAAAATTAATAAAGAATTGACAGAATCATACCCAACTCTTTTGATTCAATATATCGGTTCAGAGAACAGCACCTCTCAATTGGATATGAGGCAACAACCTTGTTATATATTCAGATTGGGCAATGTCTTGAATATTACATTCAAGCATCTTTAAAAGTGACCTCCACTGTGCTAATAGTGGTAGAACAACTTTAAGGAATTGGTGTAGTACAAAATGATGGCCCTCTCCCTGCAGAATGTGATGAGTACCAACTGAGTCTATCATATCTCACAGATATTCTTTGACCTTAGGCTTGTGTTGTTGTCACGGCCACTCCCGTAACCCGGGGGCCTATTGTATATATACACAGGTGACCTGTATGTACTAATTGCGGGTGGGGCTTTCAGATTGAATAATAAGTCCTGGTGTGACCAGGATGATGAGCAGATTACTTCTGGTGTTCTGGTTATACTTACTAAAATGTAACATTTTGGCGACAAAGGTGGGATGTGTTCCTGCGTGTCCTATTCCTGTGTTGCTGCTTTTGGTCGTGTTTTCCTGAATCCTGGCAACTTGCCCTCGTTTGGCTGCTGGTGATGTTGTGTGGAGTTACCCCCTTTTGTTCTTGGAGCTTCATTTGCTGAGTTCTGCTCCTTTGCTTCGGCTGCCTAGGCTGCATCCGGGGGGCGTGGCCTGCTGGCGATGTGGCGCGTGTTGGAGCAGGCCAGTGGTTCACGGCGTCAGTGGGCGTCATGTCGCTGCTACTGGTGTGAGGGGATGGCGCTGCGTTGAAGTGTCTCAGCTGGCTGTTTGTGTTGCTGATGCCCGGTGTCCTGCTGGGTGCGGATGTCGTCTTGGCTGTTCCCTATCTGGTGCACAAGTAGCTGGGAGAACAATGTTCTGCAGCATTTCACAGGAGCGCAGGGTTGCCTGTGAGCCCGGCACTATGGAGGTGCCCCGCAGCCTGTGACGTCTTCACTATTGCACTATTGGTGCCCTGCTGCGTATAGCATTCTTGAGGGGTGCGGGGAAGCATCTCATCTGGCGGGATGGACCTCTATTGGAGTTTGGTGCTGTGGACTAAGCTGGTGCAGGACTTTGTGTGCTCTGGCATGTGCCTAACAAGTGTCCTGGTTTCTTGACTTCCCTCTTGCCGGTCCTGGGGTGGTACCTGTGTGGTGTTCCCAGGACTGTGATACTTCGTGTTGGGGGGTGTTGCAATGTCGGCGATCCCTCCTGTGGGTCATTTCCTGTTGGACGGACCTCTGTCCGCCCAGGCGGCCCGTTGGAAGGAATGGGTGGACCGTTTAGAGACATATTTTGATGCAATTGACCTGGAGGAGGAGTGATTGTGCCCAATGCTGTTGCATTTGGGGGACTGCTATTCACCCTTTAGGGTGGTCAGTGGTTGAAGGTGGATGACCGCATACATATGGGACTTTGAAGCAGGCCCTTGCCACCCATTTTGAACCATTGGCCAATCCGGATTATGAGCATTTTTACTTCACCAGACCGGGCAGCTACCAGATGGATCTGTGGATACCTTCTATGCTGTCTGCGTGAGTTGACCAGTACCTGTACGTTGCCCGATGCTCCGGATGAGATCAGTGCCCAGTTCATACAGGGCTGTTCTTCTAGTAAACTACGTGAAGCTATACTGCAGGTGCTGGGCATGTTGATGGCTGATATGTTGACCAGGGGCAGGTCTAAGGAACTTTACAAAGTGCCAGCAGCTCATATGGAGGCAGTGCTCCAGCAGGTGGTGAAAGTAGAGCAGGTAAATGTTGTTTTGGCTCAGGTTCCTGACAGGAAGAAACTGCGGAATCAGGGGACAGTGGAATGCCCCCGGCATTGTTATGGTTGTGGGAGTCCTTTTCCTCATAAAGGGACATGTCCTCCTGTTGGGAAGAGGTGTTCCACTTGTAACAAGCTCAACCATTTTGCGAAGATGTGTCATTCTGCCCCTGCCCGTGGTAATACTCCTGGATCGTCTGGTCAGGTGTATGATGCTGCTCAGTTGGGCAGAAGGAGACATGCATGATGATGATGTGGAGAGGTCTATAAATGTCATCCATGCTTTGCAACCTGGAGGTCATGTACGAAAGGGTATCCCTAAATGTGATGTTATGGTGGCTGGTCACCAGATGCCTGCTTTGATTGACCCGGGTGCTTCGATAAATGAAATGGCTAAATTGATGATGCTGACATTGGCAGTTTTACCCATTTTGACTTCGACCTCTACAAAGGTTTTTGGCTATGGGTCCTCTGAACCCCTTCCTCTGGCTGGTGTTTTTACTGCTGAGGTGGCACATGGCTCTCTTGTAATACAGACACAGACATATGTCACAAAAGGGGGTCATGGAATGTTGCTGAGTTGTCGGACAGCGGAAAGTCTGCAATTGGTCACTTTTGCTTTGAGTGTGCATCAATGGAATGTGGAGGAGTTGTTGGCCCAGTTTTCACCTTTGTTTGATTGGATTAGCTGTTTAAAGGATCGCATGATCAAACTTCATATTGATGTTTCCATCCAGCCAGTAGCCTTATGCCAAGAGTGGCTTTCCATCTTCGACCGAAGGTGGAAGGAGAACTGGTAAAATTAGAAATGGCGGACATTATTGAATGGGTGGAAGGTCCCACTCCCTGGGTGTCCCCTGTTGTGGTGGCCCGTAAACCTAAACAACCTGGTGAGGTCCACATTTGTGTGGATATGCGGATACCTAATCTTGCGATCAAACATGAAAGGCACCTCACCCCTACCGTGGATGATATTGTGGTTGAGGTGAGTGGGTCATGTTGGTTTTACAAGATGGATCTTCGTGCTGGTTACCATCAGCTGATGCTTGACCCTGCTTCCCGTGCGATTACCACGTTTTCTACACTTGTGGATTTGAGGAGGTATAAGTGTTTGAGTTTTGTGGTCTAAAACGCTGCAGAAGTCTTTGAGGACACGATCCAGGGGGTTCTCTCTGGCCTGGATGGCGTGATTAATGTCAGTGACAACATTTTGGTGAATGCTCCTACTTTGGATGAGCATTTTTGTCATCTTAAGGGTGTGTTTCAGTGATTGGTGGACAATGGACTTACGCTTCATAAAGAGAAATGTGAAATCCTGAACACTGACATCTCGTTCTTTGGGTATCGTTTTTTGCAGGATGGTGTGTCACTGGACCCTTTGAAGGTGTGTGATATTCAGACTACCCCCGCTCCCAATAATGTGTCAGGTGTGCGGAGTTTTATGGGAAAGGTGAACTATTGTGGCCGTTTTATTCCCAATCTCACTGATCCTACTGCTCCTTTGCGGGAAATTACTAAGTCTTACTAAGTCTAAAGTTTCATGGGACTGGGGCCCAGTGCCGGAATGTGCGGTCCAGGCCTATTCCATATTCTTTGGAGGAGATTTTTGCATCTACGAAACAGGATGAGTTTCTCCAGGTTTGTATCTCTGCTGTGGGTTCTGAGAAATGGAATGTGCTGGCGGATTCTGCCAAATGTCATACTGAGAATGCTAGATCAACTTTGACATCTCTTTCTAATGTAAGGGATGAACTGGTTATGATCCCGCAGGGGTGTTTAATGAGGGGCCCGAGGTTGGTGATCCCTGGTTGCCTACAACACAGGGTGGTGGATCTGGCCCATTTGGCTCACCAAGGGGTTGTGAGAACCAAATCCAGGTTGAGGTGCAAGGTCTGGTTTCCAGGCCTGGATTCCATGGTGGAGACTGCTGCATTGCGTTGTTCACTCTGTCAAGCTGCTCACGGAACACATCCCTTCATTTTCTTGGCAGCGAGCCCCCCAACCCTTTGAAGGGTTAGGGATTACCCTGAGTCATAGGGGCTGCAGAGGTCTTTATTTTCCCCATGACTATGGCTAATCATTTACATTTTGGTGCATATTTATGAGAGCTTTTCATCATTGTTGCACCATGCAATGTGGTAAATGTACAACACAAACCTCTAAGTCATATTTATGAAGCCACACAAAGCCACTTTGTAAGGCCTTGAATGGACTAGAAAATGTGTAGTAATGCAACACAGAGCAATTTGCTGCTTTGCATTACTCTGTGCAAGAAAGGTGTTCCATGGGCATTGTGGTGCGTGTTACCACGAAAATCCCATGGCTTTTGAGACATTCCCATGTTTACCAAAACTGGCAACCAGAGAATGTGCCAAGAAGATATGCCTCCCCAGGTGAGGCATAATGAGGGGAAATATCTTTATTTCTCCCTGTTTCTTCCTCTTTCTATGTGTGCTGCATTCTCCAGCACACATAGAAAGAAGAAAATGCCTCTCACAATTGTTTTTGTGCAGAAAGGTTTTCCTTCCTGCCCAAAAACAATTTGGCCTACAACACAGGCACCCTTGCATCATTGTGCCACTGTGCCTGTATTGGCGCCAGGCTGCTAAAATGGTGCTAGCCTAGGGGGATAGGAGAGGAATGTGCTGTATTGGATAAATATGTCTCATTCCTGCCCTTTTCCTGGCACACAGAGCAGCACAGAAAACTAACTTGTTTCGCTGCCCTGGTCCACAAATCTCAGAAATATTCCCCTTAGTGACAATGTGATTTGCTGTCATAATTACATCCCCACCAAACCACTAGAGCTTTGCTTCATTTGTAATAACATACCAAGAAACCCATTGTAACCTTCACAGCCAGGTGGGTGAGTCAGTACATTTATTTCTGTTGATGTCTTGCAGATCTAAAGTCACCTGTTCGTACCTAAGTCAGTAGCGCTCATCTTTTGGATGCAGGTTAAATCTAGCGCTGTGAAGCTAATAATAAAAACATGTATTCTTCTGGGCTCTCCTGGTGCCGTGTTAAGCGCTATATAGGAAGCCCCTTTTTAATATTATATAATGTTTTTCTTACTTAAGTAAGCATGAATTACCACATCCGATGGTCCGATTTAAAAATGGTACTCAAGCAAACTCATTTATCGACAATGACATTGCGCTTTACACAGTACAGTAAATTGCTGAAAGTAATTACCAAAAAGAGATGTACTGTTAAATCGTCATCATTATTTTGAAACAAAAGTTAAAAGTAGGATGCGCAAATTTCTGAAAAAAGAGTTTTAGCTGTTGTGCTTCATGCCTTCTAAATTGATCACTTTTTCCAATGATCATTGTCCTAAAAACATTTGTGTTGCATGGCCCTTTATTGAAATACACACTTTTGCTATTTAGCACACAAGGGGCAAAATAACCACTTTTTCACGCAGCACAGTGCACCAGCCGCAAATGCTGAGTGAAAAGGAGAGTGGCAAATTTACTGAAATATGACACTCTCCGCCCCTTTCTCTAGCGCCAGGGCTGAAATCAGCTGCTGTGCACCACAGAGACAACTTTGCCCCATGGTGCTAGGGTGTCTCGGTGAGTCTAGCATAGGTTTTGTACTGGAAGGGTGCCCTTCCAGTACAAAATACTATGCATAGACTGACCTAAACCATGCTCCCTCTTTGTATGTGAACTGTACAGTGCAGCACACGTACAAGGTCAGAAAAGGAAGGAGAAATGAAAGCAAACTTTAAAGAGGCGCAGATTTCTGATGCTAAACCCTGTCCATTTTAATTAGTAGATTAGGTTTAGCATGCATCAGAAACCTTGGGTGGTTGCATGGAAATGCCAATGCTAAACCCATGGTATGCCCCCTTGGTGCTAAGTAATGCAAAGCAGCGCTATTCGCTGCTTTGCCTTACTTTCACATTATTTCCAGCACTAAACAATTTAGCACTGGAAAGTAAATCAGAAACAAAAGATTTTGGGGCAGATTTATGTTAACTGGCGCATCCCCAGGGATACGCCAGTTAATGTGCGGCACAGTGCGCCACAGCTCCGCCACCCATGGTGCACCGCATTTACAATGCGGTGCACCATGGTGCATTGCTGGAGTTGCGTCGCAAGCGCGACGCAGCTCCAGCAAGGCTCAGGGGTGCCCCATCTTCACAATGCTGCGTCAAGACCTACGCCTGCTTCAAGTAGGCGCAGGGTTTTGACGCAGCATTGGCATGAAAGTGACTGAGTGAAATTTCATAGATTTCACTCAGCCACTTTCAGGAGGCGTTCCTGCGCAGGAACGCCCCCCGCCTGCGCAGGAACGCCTCCTCATGGCGCAGGGCTTTACAACGTGACGCATCTCCTAGATGCATCACGTTGTAAATAGGGCGCATTGTTTGCGCCGCCGTTGCGTCAAATAAAGTGACGCAATTGCGGCCCAAAGAGGCACAAGGGCATCATAAATCTGTCCCCCAGTGCCAATTTGCATCACTTTTGTGACATAAAGATGTTAAGTCTGGTATTTACAAGACATCATTGGGCCAAAAATCATAGAGGACTATGCATAGTTTTTTCCTTTAAATGTAATGGTACGTCTCATTTATTTCCCCATATTCAAGCCTCTTTGTTTGAGCAAATAAAAACAAAGAATGTCTTCCTTCGAGTTCTATTTGTTGTACAGACCTTCTGTCCAATGTCATAGCTTTATTTTAGTTAAGAAACACAAGCTCACATTTTATGCTTCTACTCAAAAATAATGGCTAAGCCAGTCTCAAAAATAAAGATTGATGGACAGAATGCTGAACAATGTCATACATTCATCCCAGTGCAGAGATCTGGGCCAAAATCCATCGTTTTTTTTGCACCCCATGCCATTCCAGTTTAGACCCAGCAATATGCAAATCAATCTTAACCCTGTTCTTCAAGAGAACAGTCCAGCCCGAACTGCCAAGCCAGGTCCTTTCTGGACTAGAAACAAGCATCCTGGGGTGGGCCCACATCCGCCAGGCTAGCATGAATCCAGTGGCAAAGTGAGCCCGGGACCCATGTCTGGGCATACCTGGCTCACTTATGGCAAGAAAACAAAAGACACACACTTGATGGATGGAATAACAAACAAATCAAAACTTTCATCTCTAGTCAAGAGATCTGGGTTAACTCAATCGTCTTTTTACTCACCATGTGATCCCAGTTTAGACCCAGATATATGCAAATCAGTCTTGACCCTGCTCCTCATGGGAACAGTCTAGCCATTGCCTGGGGGTGAATATTTTGATTTGTTCAGCATTCCGTCCATCAGTTGTGAGTCTTTTGCTTTCTCACCCAAAGCCAGAGTTTCATGCAACTACAAATCTACATTAAAAAAACGTCTCGATGTGGATATGCATTTTGACAGAATTAAGACCAAGCAAAATTGGATAGTGTTAATGAAAACGAAATGTGACCTTTAACAGTGTACCTGCTAACAATCCTGCTAGTATTCAAACTATGCCACAGAAAGAAGGTTTGATGGGTTGAGAAATTGTATATGATGTTTTTTTCCTATGTGTACCATCTTCCCTCAACCCCCCCCCCCCACCCCCCCCCCAGCATGGGGTCAAGATGGTTTGTGGGAAATCCTCTGAATCAAGGACAGTTTTTAAATGTAAATATGAGTAATTGAGAAATGATTTTTATTTTTTATTTTATCAAAATGGATTAATTTTTCAAACAAATCAGCGTATTTCAGGCGTTCAAGTTAAATATGGTAGTAACAGTAAAAGTATAGCTGACATCACATACACAGCACAGGTGCAAGACTGACCAACAATCTCTCTTACTCTCACACACACACACACACGCACACTCACACACAAACACACACACCAAGTTAATGGTAATTCACAGCTTCTTTTCACATCATTGCTGCAGGGTGAAAATTTATTTTAAAAGGGCATATGGTGGTGTATGAACAATGAGGTGGGATTATTTCATTCATGTACTCAACCAAAGCAATCAAAAGTTAATTTTGAATTTTTAAAAATATTACTTTAGTAGTGGAATTGATATCATAATGTAAGTTTCGGAGTGCAGTATCTCAAAAGAGGTATACAAGGAGATGTTTTGCCATTAGTTCCACAGTGGGGACCTGTTTCAGCTGCGGACCATAGGCAAGTGTTTTTTACAATGTTAGTCGGTCACCGTCGAATAAATGCCGGGGCAATTTGATTTTGTTAATAGTAAACAAACTCCTGCTTGAGGAGTTACATTTTTCATGTTTTAATAAATTCAATTCGGAGATGGCCACCAGAGATGTGTGTGCAGGTGCAGCAGCTATATGACCTAAAAACTGGGCATTACAAAGCCATTAAGTTTCACTGCCAAGACCTTTTGTCTTTGCCAATCCTTTTGCACATTGATTTCATAATGATTTGTTTAAGAAGTTGGGGTATTGGTTGAGGGGGGTGGACACCCTACCCAAGCAACAACCACAATCTTTGTCAGGGTGAACCACAAAAGTCGCTACATTAACAATTGTTCAACCCTCTGGTAGTTTGACACAAAAGCAGTCAGGCTTAACTTAGAGGCAAGGTGTAAAATATTTATGCTGCAGATAAACTGTAATAAAGGGAACATACAACACAAGAAAAATCCGACATCAATTTGGAGTAATATGAACATATGTAATAAAGAAAATGACACCAGGACAACTTAAATAATAATAATATTAATAATAAAACCATTTATTGAGCGCCTGGTTACACTGAACAGTGTGTCCCCGCGTTATAGAACCCCATCATTAGACCATCAGACCAGCCAAACCAGCAGAATCTCTAACCAGACACAAACCGCTAGTCTTTAGGGAAGAGATGCGTCTTAAGTTTCAAGCGGAATCTCCTCTCGGAGGGTTCCATCCGCAATTCAAGGGGTAGTTTATTCCAATAGGAGGCCGCTAAATAACAAAATGAACGGCAGCCCATTTTGGCTTTAAAAATGCGAGGAACTGAAAACAGCATACTGCTCAGTGACCTTAAGTGACGTTTTGGGCGGTGGATGCTGAGGAGCTTGTTCAGATAGGGTCCTTTCCCTTGTGCAATTCGATGGGAAATGCACATGGCCTTGAAAAGTATACGCTCCTTTATAGGAAGCCAGTGCAATTTAGATAATGCATCTTTTCCTGAAGCTCTGAGTGGGAGGTTGAGAACTAGGCGGGCAGCCATATTCTGGACTCTTTGTAGTTGTCTCAGACCTTTTTGGCTCAGCCCTATAAGTAGGGCATTGCCATAGTCAAGATGTGGGGTGACTAAGGCATGGACAAGGGATTTCCTTGTACTCATCGGTACTAGGTCCAGGACCTTACGCAGGATTTTGAGAACTGCGTAACATTTGCCAGTAACCTTTTCGATATGCTTCGCATACGAGAGTTTGGTATCTAGTATCATTCCCAAATTCTTGGCTGAATCCGTAGGGACAGGGGTCTGACCAAGTTCTGCTGGCCACCAGTCTGATGACCACGCTGAAGGAGCCTTACAAATGAGCAACACCTCAGTCTTGTCTCCATTCAGACGCAGACAGTTGTTGTTCATCCAGCTCGCTACAGCTGAGAGACAAGCTGAAAAGTTGATAGCTGTCTCTTCTCCATCTTGACTGAGTGTGATCATTAGTTGCGTATCATCGGCTTAAGTTATAATATTAACACCGAAGGACTCAACTATACGTGCAAGGGGTTCCATATACATGTTGAACAAGGTAGGGCTAAGACTTGAGCCCTGTGGAACCCCGTGCTTCAGCTGTCTGGGAGTGGACTTGAATGGCGGACAATGAATTTGGAAACTTCTATTTTACAGAAATGACTTTAGCCACTCATATGCATCTCCTTCAACTCCAATCTCTGATAGACGTGACAGCAGCGTTCTAAATCCAATCAGAAGTACTGGAGTTATACATTTAAAAAGTTTTTTAAATATATACTAGTACTTAAAAGATCAAAGTGCTCTCCGGGGGTACCTGCTCATGCAAAACTGGGGCAAAGTCACAATAAGTTAGAGTTGACAGCAACGGAGTGTGGGCCGGATACACAAGGGGGCATATTACCAACAACTAGCGATAATTATCGCTAGGTTGACTTAGCGGCAATAATTTTATCGCCGTGTAGCGACGATTTATATCGCTTAGGAGCCTTGATATTATCAAGGTTCATTTCCTAAGCGATAAAAATATTGCCGAAATACATGACTATCGCTGAAAAGTCAGCGATATTCCTGCATTACCGAGCAAATGCTCTTAGCCATGTTATCCACCTCCCATTGGATAACATGGCTAAGAACTGCTCAGGGCAGGTGTTAGCTTTTGGAGATAATCACGCTTAGCGCGAATATCTCCAAAAGTTGGTAATAGGACGTAGCGATGTTAGCGACTGTTTCCAGTCGCTAACATCTTGGCACGCCCACTTTGCATGTCATTAGTGATAAATATCACTGACATACAAAGCAGGGCCCAAGATGGTCGCTATCTGCTACTAGCTGTCGCTAACTGGTGTTAGCGACAGCTAGGTAATAGGGAGATAATTTTATCTCCGCTTTCTTGGCTTTTAAAGCGAAAAAAGCGGAGATAAACCCCCTTGATAATATGCCCCAAGGTGTATTAGGCATGGTCTCAGTTTACCTCTGGAGTTAAAAGAAATTTTGAAGAAAATTTCCTGAGAAGGAAAGGTTCTGCTGGGCAAGTCAGCTGGTAGTGTGCGAGGAGTAGGTATCATTGTCTGAGCGCCTCTGGATAGAGTCGCAGTGAAGATTTCTAACTTTGGAATTTGTCTCTTTTTTGGAAGTTGAAACTCTCCAGTGAGACAAGGCAGGAGGCTATAGCTGATGGGAATTTCATGAGACTGGGTACTCCTTTGTAATGGACCACTGAAAAGGATTTGTGTCTGCAGAGAACGTAGCTGGAGCTGCCCTAAAAGCAGGTTGACTCCTGAAGTAGCATGGGTCGTTCGGTGAGTAGGTAGATCGCAGTCTTCTGCCATTTCTCAGGTTATTTTTTGGTGAAAACATTTCTAGGTTCTAACTTTTAGGGTTAGACAGGAGCACCAACTTTAACACCACAACCAAGGGTCCAGGTCTTGCTGGGTTACCACTTGGGAGTTTATGTCGAGTGCAGGGTTCAAAGACTCTAGAGCTTCTTATGTCCATGTAGCTCAAAGAGGAGACCAGCCAACTAGCCCTCTTTGTCACTGGGGTAGTCCTGGGTTCAAGCAGCAAGGTAGGTGTCAAGCAGTAGGACAGCCCTCTAGTGGACAAGGCAAGCCTCAAGGAGCAGGGCAGTCCTCTGGTAGCAGCAGCACAGTTCTGTAAGGTACAAGGTAGGCCTCAAGCAGCAAGGCAGTCATCCAGTGGTCCAAGGCAGCCCTTCGAAAGTCTAATACAGGTCCAGGAGTTTACTGAAGAGTTGTTCTGAGGGTCCAATATTTGTTACCAGTGCTCACCTTTGAAATGGGAAAATCTTCTAGTTTACCCCCACATCTTGAACGTTCTTCCCTTCACCTGTCAAGGCTCCATGGAGTCTGGGGTTACAAAAGACTAGTGTCAGGTTCCTTTGTGAGCACTGGAGGCATGACCTTTGTATTACCAGTGGGGCAGAGAACAGGTCCTCCCCAACCACCCTAGCAGTATGGCCCATCCTGCCAACAACTTGTTCCCCTTTGTCTCACTGTATGGGAGGAATACACAAAGCCCAATAGCTAAGCTATTCACTGTCAAGTGACCCAAGACACTGGCAGTAAGCACCTACAAGGGGCATTTTCAGAAATGTGTCTTAAAATCCAACTTTACCATAAAAGAGGATTTGAAATTGCAAATCATTTGAGTTCAAACATTATATTTCTACCTGCTCACCAATCAAAAGTTAGGATGAATTAAATGTAGTAAGGTTACCCAATGTTATCCAATGAAAGAGATAGTTCTTACTGTAGTGAATAATGAATTTAGGATGTTTTCACTAGAAGGACATGTTAAACCTAAAAACACATGTTCTACTTTTTTAATACAATGCACCCTGCCCTATTTGCATTTCAGGGTTTGCATTGGGTTGACTTATATATATTAAAAAGACAGGTTTAAGTCTGGGAAAAGGTTTATTCTTCCAGATCAGGTTGGATCCGCGGTGGATTCGCGGATTGTGCGAGGATTGTCATCTTACCATAAGCGCACCGTTCCGATCACACGGTCAATGCTAATTGGCTGTCAAGTGGTTGTAAACATTCGAAACCAGGAAGTGTTGGCAGCCATTTCGTGCTTCGGTAGAAGCGAGGCTGAGGAAGTCAGTGGAATGTGTGTGCAAAACGTAGAAAGGGGCCATGGTAGAAATAATGTTACCCTATAGATCTGCTTAGGGGGTCCCAGAAGGACCCCCAAGGCCCACATTTTAATTTTTTTTTAAAACTGGCAGGTCGGTGTAGGGTGCGCAGCCGCATACTCTGCCGTGAATAAAACTGAGCTTTTTTATAATTTCCTCCCGGGGGGTAAATACCAGGGGCAAAAGTATTATATTTTATGGGGGGCCCTTACATTTTGGCCTCGGGGGCTAAATACCAGGAGCAAAATAATTACATTTTATGGGGGGCATTGAGGGGCGCCCCGGGAATCTTCACCCCCTGGGGCTAAAAAGAAAAAAATAGTGCGGGGAGGGGTCTAAGGTCCCCAGAGCCGTGGGGACCACCACTCCCGGGGGCATTATGTATTGTGGCAGAGCCAGCTCCTGCAGAGATTGATTTTCTACATGGGGAGATGTTTGTTAGTAGCTTACCATGTGGAAAAACAATGCTGTTTCCCAAACGTGTAGAAGTTGTGCAGCAAAGGCATTGGATTTGTACACCATACAGATTATGAGTTGTGCATGCAGCGCGTGCACACCAGGGGGCTGCACAAATGGTTGGGGGGGCTGCAAAGCCCCGGGAACCACCACTTCCAGGGGCTTTATGTATTGTGGGAGGGCCGGTTCCTGCAGTGTCCCGGGGTGTCCCTTCCCACCTCCCATATCAAGGAAATATGTTCTCTCTTGCAAAATCTAAATGAGATTGATTTTCTACATAGGGAGCTGCATGTTAGTAGCTTTCCAGGGCTCTAATTAAATGTATGTGGGGGGCCTACGGTGACCCCCTGCAGCCCCGGGGACCGCCACCCCCCAGGGCTCTAATTAAATGTATGCGGGGGCTCACGGCCCCCCCACATGCCCCGAGGACCGCCATCTCCCCGTGGCACTACATTTTTAATTTGGGGGTCCGATATGGACCCCCATGCCCGAGGAACACCACCCCCGGGGCTTTTCAAATGATGGGAGGTTGTTCCCCTCGAAGCTATTGAGGGCCCTGAGGACCGCCACCCCCCAGGGCCAGCTCATGCAGTGTCCCGGGTTGCCCACCCCCGGGACACTGCTGTTTGCAGTGGCAGGGAGGGAGCCTCGCAGCTCCCACCCTGTCATTGCAAATTGTTTTCCTATTTGGAAGAGAGAGCAGATTATGAGTCCTGCATGCAGCATGTGCACACCAGGGGGCCGCACTGCCGGGGCTACAAAAAAATAGTTAGGATGGCTGCAAAGTCTCCAAAGCCCCGGGGCCCACCACTTCCCATGGCTTTATGTATTATAGGAGGGCCAGTTCCTGCAGTGTCCCGGGGTGTCCACTCCCCCCTCCCATATCAAGGAAATCTGTTCTCTCTTTCAAAATCTAAATGAGATTGATTTTCTACATGGGGAGTTGCATGTTAGTAGCTTTCCATGTAGAAAAGCAATGCTGGCTCCCAAACGTGTAGAAGTTGTGCACCAAAGATGCTGGATTCGTGCACCCTACAGATTATAGGTCGTGCATGCAGTGGGTGCACACCAGGGGGCCGCATTGAGCAATGGTTGCTCCCAAACGCACAGAAGTTGTGCATCAAAGTCGCAAGATTATGAATCGTGCATGCAGCACATGTACACCAGGGGGCTGTACTGAGCACTGCGCTGAGTGCGTGACTTTGAATTTTACTGTTAAAAATAGTCTCTATCAGTAATTTCTAATATCCCCATGGACCCCATCCCCCGAGGTTTATAAGATATTGGGGACCGTGGGGGGAGCCACAATGCCCCCACGGTCCCAACGGCTCTCCGCCTCCTATTGGAGCTGGCATTGCTTTTCTACATGGGGAGATGCTAAGTTGTATATGGAAAAGCAATCTGGTTTGCATTTGGAAAGTGAGAATAGATTACACTAATCTGTCTTTCAAAATCCAAACTAAGTTTGCTACGGAGGGTGGAAGGCGCGAGACTCACACCCTCTCATAGCAAACACAAGTGTCCATGGGGTAGGCACCCCAGGACATTGCAGGACCCGGCCCTCGGGCGTAGTGGTCTCCAGGACCTTCGAGGGCTGTATGCGTAGGGCCACGCAGTCTGCCTCCCACAATACACTAAATCCCGTGGGTGGTGGTTCCCGGGGATTGATGGGGGTTATTGAGGTCCCCACACTTTTAATTTTGAAGGGGGGCATTGTACCACAACCACCAGAAGGCCAAGGGAAAGTGCCACACCCACTGGGGCAGGTGTGAGCAATGTATTTCAAATGTGCGTGTGCAACGCAAACCTTCAGTCTTTTGCTGCCACTGATGAAAGGACATCTGTTCCTGAAACAGTTCTGGCTCTAACATAAGAATGCCAATTTCCTGTGGGGTGGCTGCTGGCAAGATTTAGAAATAAATGAGTACACCATATTTGTGCTTCCTGTGGATTTCCTCGTCTCTGGTGCTACCTGAACTGATTTAATTGTTAACGGCGAGCACAGCCGTTGAAAAAGACCACTGTGTGTAAGCAGGCCCGTCTCAGCTCAAGCATTGTGCTGGGAATCATGGAGAGGAAAGCATGCAGGCTCCATTTCAGGGCTGGAGTCTGCACAAGTGGTTTACGTTTTCTGCAAAGCAGGGCAGCAACAACACATGGAGTGTGGCATTAACCCACAAGGGAGAAATTGAAAATTGCATATATTACAAGACGGAAGAGCGCACCCACTTGGGACTAATAAGCACACGGACCACAAGCACCAGAAAGCCAAGGGAAAGTGCCACACCCACTGGGCAGGTGTGAGTAATGCATTTCAAATGTGCGTGTGCAGCGCGAACTTTCAGTCTTTTGCTGCCACTGATGAAAGGACATCTGTTCCTGAAACGCGTCTGGCTCTAACATAAGAATGGCAATTTCTGTGGGGTGACTGCTGGCAAGATTTCGAAATAAATGAATACACCATATTTGTGCTTCCTGTGGATTTCCTCGTCTCTGGTGCTACCTGAACTGATTTTATATATTACCTACTGGCGGTCGCCAGTAGGTAGTTATAGTTAGGATTATTTTCAATGCAAAATCTCACCATTCTATTGTGAATAACTTTGGCGCCGGCCGAGGAATCTGCCGGAAAATGTCCTAAATTTGCCTCGTGGCAAAAAGTCCTTAAAAGTTTGGGGGATTTGTCAAGCGGGGGCCGAGATAAAAGGGGGGTCCCAAAACGTGTTTTCCCCATGTTAATTTCCATAGGGCGGTCGACCTCACTTTTAGCCCGAACGGCTGAATGGATTTCCACCAAACTTGGCAAAATTGTAGGGACTGGTAGCCCGATGTGCCTTTGCTATGTCTCAAGATATGTGCTCCAGTAGTTTTTGAGAAATTAACGTTCAAAACAAGATATATATCTGTAACTATCTATCGCCGCGCCCCGGTACGCGCACCAGGGCGCTAACCATCGCGCTACGCGAGTTCACGCGCGGAAACCTGATTGGCTCTCGGGTGTCTGTAAACATTTCAAGCAGCCCCGAGCGGCCGCCATCTTGTGTCTCGGTAGGATCGAGACACAAGAGGTGGCAAAAACAAAGGGGGAAATGACCATAAGGGGGCAGAGTAGACCCCTCCTGACCCCCTAGGTTTAATGTGGGGGCTATATTAAATTATTGGAAGACAATGCTGGAGTGCTACTCACTGCTAATGGCAAGTTGGAACTTTCATACACTGGTGGCCGCCACACTGCAGAGTGTGCACCACCCCTTGATAAGGAGGCCCAGGGTTTAGTAATTCTTTGCCCTGCTGTGGGAAGCATCGTTAAGGATTTTGGATGGCGTCTTGTGTATGGAGGCCCATTCAGGGCTTTATTCACCGGCAGTGACATTGTGTATTAACGTTGTCCAGACTCTCTGTTCCATAATGCCCGCAGTCTCAATGGAGCAGCCCATAAAGGGCGTGGCAATTAGCAGTAGTTGTGGGACAGTAACGGAAAGTGGCACGGACTGCAAGAGGGAGCCTCTGAGGAAGAAGGCGGTGTCCTTTGAAACGCGTCAGGCAGTATTCCGAGGTTTGCAGCTGCTTAAGGAATCTGTAACAACATGCCATTCCGACCTGATTAAATTATTGGAATACGATGCTGGAGTGCTACTCATTGCTAATGGCAAGTCGGAGCTTTCATATAAATATATATATGTATTTCTATATATATACATTTCTATATGTATATATATATATATATATATATATATATATATATATATATATATATATATGTATATATATATATATATATATATATATATATATATATATATATATATATATATATATATATATATATATATATATGTATATATATATATAGAGTTAGGACCTACTTTCCATAGGAAATCCGCAACATTCTATTTTTTAATATATTTGGCTCCAGTGGATGAATCTTCGTGAATTTCTCCAAGAAAATGGCCTGTTCGATTCCTCTCCTTCCATGAAAGTTTGGGGGTGATTCATCGAGTGGGGGCCAAGAAAAAAGGGGGGAAGACTCTGTTCCCCTCATCTGTATATACTGAAATGCAGATTGTTGTGGTAGATGGACCCCATTCGATAGTCTCGGAGAAAGGCAGAAACAGATTTATTCACATGTTTCCTAGCTTTTTCAATCTGTTGAAAATAGTGGTTGGACCAGTTCCATTTCTGCCTTTGGCATATATTACAATAGAAAAAGGCAGTTTGGGGGAAACGTGCTATCAATTCTCTAAAGGTGTCCTTCATAAGCATTTCCAGACCTACCCCAGTCAAAGAGCCTAGGTCATTGCACCACAGTGCACAATTATGAGGTCAGGGTGTTGGAGATGTAAAAAGGATTTCACCAATGGCATCAATTGGTGGCACTTTAATCCTCTCTGTCCAATCCATTTAATGTCTACATTTGGTAAACCTAGGTCTTTGTGAATTCTTTCCTGTTGTGTGTACCTTTGGCTGCAGAAAATGTAGCTGTATCCAACAATCCACACTGTAAGCATTTTGAAGAAAGGTCTGGATGGACTGTGATGGTCTCTGTAAATGAAAAGGCAGTTTGAAAAGTAAGATTTTTCTAAAATGGTGGACAAAGTGCAGTTTAAAAAAAAGAAAAGAAATGATTGGTTGTTTGACAACATTTTACAGAAAACTAGGATGCATGTTTCTGTTTTTTAAAAGCCTTATTTTTATTGGTTAAGAAAAATTGATAGAAAAGAACGTTACATAAGATAAACTGGTATAAACTTGCTGTTTTAATTTGCAACAATGTATGATGAACTTTTTTTTTCAAAACATTTTTATTAGCTTTTCTCATCATAAACGTAAACATCCAGCATGTCAATATCGAGCATGACACCCACATCCCCACCTCCCCACCCACCATTCCTTCCCTGAAATCAAAAATACAATTTGTACTATTCAATTGAGCAGCTATTCCTCTCACCCTGTTCCCTTCGCACGACAGCCTCAGACCCTTCATCTGGGTCTGTTCCCTGACGAGTAGGTGCTCATACACCCCCATGTACCTCACATCCCTCCATCTAGACCATGATAGCACCTCCACTTACCCCATACCCTACCAAATTTCTTGGGGCACCCCTTTGCCTTATATGTTACTCTCTCTGCGGCCATATAGAGGTTCATCCCCCTTCTCCATTCTTCTAATTGTGGTGTGTCTGGCGCCCCCCATTTCCTTGCCACATCTCTCTTGGCCACCACTAGGGCTAGCACCAGGAAGATCAGCAATGGTATGGCCATATCTACATCGGCTGTCATTCCCAGCAGGGCAACCTTGGGGTCCAATGGTATGGTGGTCTTCAGCACTTCCCCCAGCTCCGTGAGGACCGACCCCCAAAACAGTTGGATATTTGGGTAGGACCAGATAGTATGGTAAAAGTCCCCTAGGCCAGTGCCACATCTCATACAACCCGGGTCCGCTATTCTCCCAATCCTGTGTAGGCGCGCCCTATCATAGTAGGTTCTATGCAGGATATTGAATTGTATCAACCGGAAACAGGATTTGACTGCCACTTCCCTAGGATGCATGAGGACCATACCCCAGTCTACATCATCCATGTCGCCTACTTCTCTTTCCCAAGTCGTCCGTAGGTTCCCCAGTCTGTCCGGCCTGTTATTCATTATTGTTTTGTATGTAAGGGATACTTCCTTACCAGCAATCCTTTCCTGTAGGAGAAGCCGCTCCAGAGGAGCGTATTCTGGAAGCGCCTCCGCCAAAGCCCCCTCCGCCCTCCACGCATGTCGTAGTTGCATGTATTTAAGATACTGTGTGTGGCGTAGTCCATAGTCTTTGCGTAGTGAGGGGAAAGACTGCAGCACCCCTTGTTTCATCACGTCTCCCAGGGTCGACATGCCAATGGCATCCCAACTACGGAATACCTTTAATTTATTAATTTATTTTAGCCAGGCGCATTTCCACAATGGGGTTTGTTTCGTGAGCCTGCGTTCCCACCCTATCGCTTTCGTCGCCCTGGTCAACATCCCTAGCGTGAGTCTCATAGCAGTCAACAATCTAGCCCTCCCCTTACCCCGTAGAGGTAATGTAGGCAGGTGTGCGCTTCCATGGTATGCCTCTCTAGTGCAAAAGTGGGGTGGGCGGCATCAGCATGCACCCATTCATTTATAGCGACTAGGTGCTCTGCAGAGTAATAGGCCTCTAGGTCGGGTAGGGAGATACCCCCATTATACTGGTGCCTTTGTAGTGTCGAGAGCGCCACCCTGGGCTGCTTCCCCAGCCATAAAAAGGTCCGGAGCTCTGCCTGTATGTCCTTAAACACCTTTGCCGGCATAGGAAAATATTCGTTTTGGAAGGCATACAGGAACCGTGGAAGCGTAATTATTTTAAACATTGCCGCCCGGCCTAGGAGCATCAGGGGAAGTAGCTTCCATCGTGCAGCATCTTCAGTAAAGTTGCGTATCACCCGTCGAATATTCCTCTCAAAGGAGAGCGCCCTATCGGTCGTTATGAACACCCCGAGGTAAGTAAATCCCTACCCGGTCATCTGCAGCCGCTCAGGGAGCGTGGGCCCCTCATCCTGCCTTTGGGGAACATAGAGTATCGATTTATGCCAATTAATCTGGTAGCCCGCATGTGAGCCATACCGTTCAAGTTCTACGAAGAGGCATGGTATAGTAGTCTCCGGTGCGGTGATATATAGCAGGACGTCGTCCGCATACAGGGAAAGTATTTTCATAGAAGTATCCAACTCCCCTATGCTGAAACCCCTGATGCTCTCATTTTGCCGGATTACGCACGCCATTATTTCTATAGAGAGTGCGAACAGCAGTGGGGACAAAGGGGCATCCCTGCCTACTACCCCTCCGTATAGGAAAGTCTCCTGACAGCGTACCATTGACCCAAACTCTCGCCCTGGGGTCCGTGTAAAGCAGGCTATTCTTCTTCCTGAACTTGGGACTAAAACCGAAACGTTCCAGCACCCCCTCCAGAAAGGGCCAGTGGACCGCGTCAAATGCCTTCTTGGCATCGAGGTAGAGGAACCAATGTGGGCTATCTCTGTTGCTCACTTCCATGAGTCAGTTATGCGTCCTCCTCAGGTTGTATCGGGTCGCTCTTTCAGGAAGAAATCCCGTTTGGTCTAGTTGGACCAGTCCTGGGATTACCCGCTTAAGGCGGAGGGCCAATATTGTAGCAAAGAGTTTTACCTCCACATTGAGGAGGGAAATGGGGTGGTACGAGGAGCACTCATCATGCGGCTTCCCCTCTTTAAAGATTGGGATAATCGTAGCCTGGCGGAGGTCTAGCGGGAAAGTCCCTTAAGCTTCTGCATCTTCGAACAGGCCTAGTAAATGACGAGTTAGGAGATACGCCATTTTTTTGAAAAATTCAGTTGGGAAGCCATTAGGGGCAGAGGCCTTCCCCGCCCGAAGTTTAGTGATTGCCTATCTAACCTCCTCCAATGTTATGTCCGCCTCAAGGTCCCGTTGATCTGCGTCCTCCAGAACCGGAAGATCGATATGTGCCATATATTGCATGGCGGTTTCCCTTGATCCCAGAGCCCTGGCGTCATAAAAGGCCCCATAATAGTCTGCAAATGCGTTGGCTATTTGGTCATTCGTTCTGGCCCAACCTCCCTGGCCGCCTCTCACAGTCTCGACCCATCTGACATCCCTCTCTTTCTTGCTCAGCCACGCCAGGAGCCGCCCGGACTTGTCGCCCACATCATACAGGCGGTGCACGGTCGCCAGAGCCTGAGCCTTCGCCTCACCCATTACCAGATGTTCGTACTGGGTCCGTACGTACAATACTCATCCGAGCGTTCCCGGGTCTTTAGTAGTCAAGTGCTCCCGATCTAGAGCCAGGATATGGGCTTCCAGTGCCAGTACCTCTGCCTGTATTTTTCTCCTGTCTTTCGCCAAACTAGCCTGTGCTCTGCCTCGCATTATAACTTTGAGCGCCTCTGGTCAGCCCGCAGGCCTCTCAGGATGTTGGCATTTTGGGGGTCCCATGCCGTTAGTCGCAGAACCTTATGTCGTTCCGTTATCCGTCTACCAACCGTGAGTAGTAAAGGCGAATGGTCTGAGATGCCTCGCGCCCGGTATTCTGCCACATCAGTGCTGCACAGCGCCTGTCTGGCCATAAATATATAGTCAAGGCGGGAGTATACTCTATGCGCCCCTCTATGTGCCCCTGAGAAGAAGGAATATTCCCTACTGTCTGGATGCAGCCACCGCCATGCGTCCACCAAGCTTACCGTTTCCATCGTGGTGGCCAACAAAGTCAGGCTAGTGGTCCTGTCCCTAACTCCTATCCTGTACTCCCCAACTCCATCACGTTATTGAAGTCCCCATTAAATACTTGAATCATGTCAGACATTTTGATAAGTATGTCAACTACGCCCCTAAGTGTTGCTGCCTGGAGTTTGGTAATGGCATAAGCTGATATGAACGTATATTCCCTCCTATTCCAGTGGCCCCGTACCCCCACGTATGTCCCCAGGGGGTCCACCCGGGTCTGTGCTATATGCATGGGTGGGTTCTTTTTGATTAAGATCGCAACACCTCTCGAACCGGACTTAAAGCTGGCATGTGCCAACACTCTATACTGCCCTCTTGCTAAGAAGGAACAGTTGGTGCCTCTCAAATGCGTCTCCTGCAGTAATATAACCTCCGCCCGATCTCTTCACATAAGTATTGACTAACCCTAGCTTGACCTTACAGCCCAGGCCATTAACATTCTAGGTGAGTATCCGGAGCTGGCCTGATGCCCTGCTCCCTCCTTCCTGGCTATCCCCCGTCGTGTCGTGCATTATTGGTCCATTGAGGCCATTGTCCCGTAAGTAGGGTCGCTGGGTCGTGTGTACACATGCTCAACATGGCAAACTCAAACAATCGCCTTTCCCCCAACATCCCCCCCACCCTTGTCCCACCCGCCAGAATGTCCCAAAAATCCACAACCTTAGAACTGCACAAACCCCCCTCGCCACCCCCGCCCCACCTCCCCCTCCTGCCAGCCCCTTGTCTGCTGCCAGCATTGTCAGGGACTCTCGGGTAGAGAAGGTCTATCGCCCACCCCAGAAAATACCCTAGCACCCCATCTCCCGGACAGAAGTCCGAAAGCAAACAAAACTCCCTTCCACCTGGATGGAGTGTAGCAAGACAAAGTACATCAAACAACTTGAATTAGGAAAGTTCGTAAGGGGTGTTTCAACTTGCGTGCATCTCCGCCAAACCAGAAACTGTGTGTCCATCTCGCCCCTTCATCACGAGTGAGAGTCTTGGGTAGCGTCCTGCGAGGTCCAGTTACCCCTGGCCGCATCTTGTTCCATCTCATGGATCACTGCCACCAGCGGATGCATAGACTGCGTATCAATATCCTCATCCCCAGAAGTGCTTCCGACTACGCCCTCCTCTCCGTCTGAGCGGGTGGGCCATTCGAAGCAGCGAAATCTTGAGCCCACATTCCCTCTGGCCTCCAGAGAAGCGGAGTGTCTCCGCAAGCGGTTGGTGTGAGTCAACTTTGGATATGGGGTCGCTGTCGGCCTCCTGTGCCCCTCGACCTCTGTGGCTTCGGTATTTCTCATGAGGCCTCCGTGGACCGCAGCCTCCCCAGCGCTTCCCGCCTTTCTTCCATCGTGCCTCACCGCGGGGGCCGCTCCTCCAGCCACTGCCACGCATCATCGGGTGCGTAAAGAAGTGTGACTTTTCCTTGTAAATGATTTTCAGTTTTTGTAGGGAAGAGCAACATATATTGTAGTTTTAAGTCCCTCAGTTTTGCCTTCACCGCATCAAAGGAGCGCCTCTGTTTCTGAACCTCTTGGCTGTATTCCGGGAAGATCATAATCGTCGCGTTTTCAAAAGGTATTTCACCCATCTTCCGGGCTTCCCTTAAAATGAGATCTCGATCTGCAAAGTTCAGGAATCTGGCAATAATAGGTCCGGGTCTCACTCCTTCCGGGGGTTTTCCCAGCAGGGCCCTGTGTGCCCTCTCTACAATAAAGCAGTTGGAGAAGCATGCCATCAGGAGAGTCTTTTGTAGCCATGTGTGGAGGAAGGCCGCCATGTTGTTCCCTTCGATTCCTTCCCTAAATCCCACAAAGCGCAGGTTGTTGTGGCGTGCCCTATTTTCCGTATCATCCACCTTCCAGTGGAGCTGCTTGTGGGACGCCCGTAGGTCTGCCACATCTCTTTTAAGTGCGTTGAGTGTATCCTCTGCTTCTCCCAGCCGTGTCTCCGCGGTGGTTACCCTCTCCGTTAAGTTATGAAAATCCTGTCGCAGTAGGGTAACTTCTGATCCCACTTTACCAATCTACACTTCTAGGGCAGCCCTGGACGCCAGTATGTCATCCCGTGACGCCTGGATGGCACTCATCAGGAGCTCCGTATCTGAGTGCTGTCCCTGGACCTCCGACTCCGTGGCATGTGGGGCCATAGCATAGCGATCCAAGGTACCTTGTCTTGGGGTCCGAGCAGCCGCCTCTTACTTCCCCATGATGTACCCACCTGTCCGCCGTCAGGGACTGGTGTGTCTCTGGTCGTAGTAAGGTGGTCTCACCTCCCGGCCCCTGTCCTCGGTGGTATGGTCCGTCGCTGTGGAGCAGTGTGAACTTCCCCGGTGAGTCGCTACCTAGGTGGGTAGCCCTCTGCCTGGTCATCACGATGGGTCCCCAATGGTGGTTCAGCCGGCCCCCAGCTCTGACCAAAGCTCGAAGTCTGGGATTTCGGGGGGAAGGGGGACATAGGCTCCCTATGAGGCCCTATTGTTCATCGTGGCCCCTCACAGTCAATCCTTAGGCCAGGTTTCAGTAGGGAGGTCGGGGGGTCTAATGATGCCCCGCAGGTCTGGTGGAGTAACTGCAGCCCTCAGCCCCCACTGACTCAGTCTCGAACCGTCCCACGGCACACTGTATCTCCTGTTGTGTGCCCCAAGGTCTGCTGAGTTGGTAGAGCGCCCCACGCCACCAGGGTGAGAAGCACAGTGGGACGTGTGCCCGTGAATCTTAGCGCCAGGTTCTACCTGCAGCTACTTGGTCCTGCTGCCCTGGTGATTTCAGGCGCCCAGCGCCATTGGGGTGACTTGGAGCGGCCGGCCCCCCCCCCCGCTTGAACACCGCCGCGGGCCAAGGTCCTCTCTGAGCTGCTCAGAAGTCTGCCTCCCCACCTCAAGCAGGCTGGTTCCGTTTGCCGTCGCGCCGTCCTCCGCAGCACCTCCGGGGGGGACGCGGGGTGATGGCAGGGAGGGAGGATGATCCGGATGCCTCGACACCCTTCAACGCTCCTCCCGTCCGGGACCCTGGCCTCCCAGTCTCTCCGGGCACTACCTCCGTGTCGGGACTCAGGGCGCCGCCATCTTGCGGCGCTGGTCCCGGTCACCCCCGGTCGGGGCCGCGCTTCGGATCGCCTCCAGCTGCTCTCTTGTCCAGCTTCAATCTGGCCCCAAATGGTGCTCCAAGGTGTACGGGACACCGGGCACGTCCCAAACGGGCTCGGCAGAGCTCCGCAGAGGGACACCCTATTTGGCCATGTTGCTGGCCACGCCCCTTCTATGATGAACTTTTCATCTCTGTGCTGAGTTAGGTGTTCCCTGAAGTGTTTCTATGGTTACTGGTAGATTGTGGAATGGGGGAAGGGTTGAACGTTTTGTCAGTTGGAAAGGGTGCAAAAGTTCAAGCAATATAAAAGTGTGTTTCATTTTGAATTTAATGTGGGAATGAATGTGATTTTTTTTTATTTGTTATGTGTGTACATTGAGTGTGTAGATTGATCTGGAAAGTTTGCTATTTGCTATAGGACTTGCTGATCCTGTAGGACTGCTTAGGGGGATTTTCAATGATCCCTAAGGTCAAAATCTTTGATGGTCTTTGTTGAGCCTTTGATGGCCCTGGGGAGCACCATCTCTGAGGGTCGTATCCTGTAGTGTTATAGGGTGCCTATCCCTGGGACTCTACTGTATGCTATGCTATGGTTGGGCGAGAGTTCTCTTTGAAGTAGGAAAGCAGATTGTTTTTCGTCTGAGAGAGCAGTATGTAAGCTGGTTTCTCTGACCAAAAACAATTGCAGCTCCCGAAGGATGCAGGGAGCCGGCTGGGACCGTGGGAGTTTTGGGGCTCTCCCCACGGTCCTGAATGTTATATTTGAGCCCCGGTGGATGGGGTCTGTAAAAAATAAGTGATAGATGCTTTTTTGTTTTTTTTACGGTATCTTTAGTGTGCCTGTACAGTGCGAATTCTGAAAGTTGTTCCATAAGCGTACATAAGCAAGAAAAATCAATTAAAAATAAATATTTTACTGATATCTATCAATTATATGTGTTTATATCTTGGTTGCTTGTAATGAGAGCTTTTCGCTTTATTGGTACTTATAAGTAAGTGCTTATGCATAGTGTAAATTTGTTGAGGAGCAGTGTTTTATACAGTTCTGAACTTTTGACCTCTGTTGACAGTTGACTTTTGCATGATTTGTTGGGGGTAGAGTGGAAACTTAAGTCAGTTGGAAAGGTTTGGCATGTTAAACCAATAGAAATGTGTGTTTTGTTTTGAATTAATGTGTAAAGGCTTTTAATTGGTTATTTATATGTATGTATGTGTAAACTAAGAGGGAAAATGTTCCATTTCACGTTTCTGCTGGAAAGACTGAACTAGAGAGATTCTGTATAAGAATATCCACTGTGTGAGTGGTATTTTTCTTAATCTACAAATCAATTCAAAAGGTGAGTTGATAAGTTGTATGGGAATGTGTGCGGTGCATCTTTGTACATTAAGGAATTATGGGGTACATCAAGACAGGAGATAAAATTATCGCCGCTTTATCGGCAGAAAAATGCTGATAAAGCGGCGATAATGTTATCGCCTGTCTTGATAATATGCCCCTATATTCGTCCGTTGTTAAACCTTTTATAGTAGTAAATGTGTTTTGCTATAATTCATGCTGTTATGTTTTTTTTGTTTAAAATCAGTTTGTGCTTCTGTGTACATTAAGGGATTATGGGCCATATTATCAATAAAGGGCGATACATTATCACCGCTTTTATCGACAGGAAACTGCCGGTAAAGCGGTGATAATGGGCTTGATAATATGTCTTTGTTAATTCTCATAGAAGTCCAGGTTATGGTCTTAACGGTCTTTTATAGTCAATAAAAGCGGCGATAATGTATCGCCCTTTACTGATAATATGGCACTGACGGGCATATTATCAAGGACTGGTGTTAAAAGTATAGCCGTTTTATCTCCAGGAAACTGCTGATAAAACGGCGATAATGGGCTTGATAATACGCCCTTGTTAATTCCCATAGACGCCCATGTTCTGGGGTTAACATGTGTTTCTATGGGAATTAACAAGGGAGTATTATCAAGCCCAGACGCGGCCCGTGGAGGGAGTTGCGGTGAGACAGGCGGGGTGAGGGAGGGGCAGGGTGGGTGTGATAAACAACTGAATCTAGATGATTGCAGGTAAGTAAACAATTAAATTAAGAAAACAAATTTTGTTCCGTGCCCTGCATCGCGTTTTGCATTAAAAATTTTGTAGCTGGTCAATGTTCAATATCAGGAAAAAGTTTTGTAGCTGTTGCAATTATTTTTCATGATGGTCCTTCTACCACATCTGGACATTACATTGTTTATTTAAAATGTCTGAAAAGTTGGATACATTGTAATGATAGTCAATTAGTTGTTAAGCAACGTTTGTCCAAAGAGCTACCAAATTCTTACCTAATATTTTGAAAGGCAACATTTTAAGATCAAAATTTGCCCTTTAGGATTACTGCTGTTAAGGTAGATTAGTCTGGTGTTGTAGAGTATTTTGTAAGTGAGGGTGAGGAGCTTGAAGGTGATCCTTTTGTTGATATTGAGGCAGTGTAGGTGTATCAGGTGGTGGGTGATGTGGCTGCAGCAGGGGAAATTGATGATCACTCAGGTTTTGGATTTGTTGTAGTTGTTGTAGGTGTTTGGCTGGAATTCCTGTGTAGAGTGTTTTGACACAGTGTAGTCTGCTGCTGATGAGGGCCTGTGTCACGATTCTTCTTTTGGTTAGGATGCACTTGTAAATCTTGCGGAGCATGTGGAGGGTGTTATAGTAGTACAAGGAGACGGTGTAGACTTGGTTACACATGGAGAGGGAGGAGTTGAGGTTGAATCCTAGGTTGTGGACATGGTTGGTAGGTGTTGGTACTGTTTACTATGTTGTAAGGTAGTAGGAGTTGTCCGCGGCTGAGGGGGTGGGTCTGAGGATGAGTACCTTCATCTTGTGCAGGTTTATGTTTACAGTGCTGCTCTTTATGTAGTTGGTGACGTCCTTCATTGTGTTGTGGACATTGCTTTTGGTGGTATGTGACTAGGATTAGGATGAGCTGGGTGTTGTTTGTTTAGGAGATGTTGTTGAACTTGTGATGGTGGGCTACTTGTGTGAAGGTGGCCATGTAGATGTTGAACAGCGTCGGACTGATGGATGTGTCCTGGAGGACCCGTAGATAATGTCAGTGTTTTTGGATCAGAAGGCTGGGAGGCGGACGCTCAGGATTACTATCGATCAACTTCCAAAAAAAGAATTTGCTGCATACTATTCAGCCGTGAGGAATAGTATGTGAAACCATTAAGGACTATGTGTTGTGTATTTTGTCAGCATATATTTGTAAGTAACATTACTTACAGTGTATGAAAATTAATCATAATGTTTTGTGATTTTATGACTGTTTGAGATTTGTCATATTTACGTAAGAAATTGCTGTTAGAAAAAAGCATTTAAGATATGTTTTATTTCTATTTTTTAAAGTGGTATTGAGAATGTTGAATGGGTTTTTTTAAGATAATCTTATTGATTGTCTATTTTTTGCCCGCTGTTATGTGATGAGTACTATTGAACTCACTGTTTCTCATGAAATTCAATATATTTTGAGAACAGCAAAAAAGGCAAATGAAATGCTTTACAACATTTTTTGTGTTGTAAAATATATATTGTAACTGTATTTTTTTGTGTCTTCCAAAGGTGATAATTTTAAAATATATATTTTTTTATTATTTATTATGCTTAAGGTAAGTACAAGTAACTGTTAAAAATTGTTGATGGAATGTGCTTCAACCGAGGTGAAGTAACAAAATATGTATGGAGAACATAAGTGTGTAAAGATGGTTTGTATCTTTTAAAGACATTTGAAAAAATTATATATTGAGTGTACCTGTCAGAACCCCTAATCAATCAGTGGATACGATAATGACTTATTTAAACCCTAGCTGGCGCAGGAGAGATAAAGAATCTGCAAGGAAACAGACTTGGAGTGCTTTAGTGCAACAGAGGAATTTTAAGATGGCTGCCTCGAGGAAGACGCAGTGGCGATCGAGTCATTTACCACACACTTGTGGAGTATCCTTGGTGAGGCGCATGCTCACTAATGAGTGCGCACTTCACGGAGATGTTCCGGAGTTCAGACCTGTTTTCAATTGCTCCTTAGACATTCCTGAAGAGAAAGTGCAAATATTTCTTTGAGAGTTAAAGAACGTTGTATGACAAGTTTGTGAGTAAACTTAGAACTTAGCTGACATTATAGACAATATTGAATGTACTCAGTCGATGTATTTTCTCTAACTTAAAACGAGAAATGATCAAATTTGTGTTAAGCAAGGTCTTAAGGGAAAAGAACACATTGAGTAAGGAATACTAGAAAGAATTTTGAATTAAGAAGGAACATTAGTGAAAAACACAAGATATTCAAGGATTGACAGAATAGAACAAGCAACTGCATAAAGAAAGGTTAATAGAAGAACACAAGGAAATTAATAATATAAAAACTAGATAATAAACTGAGAGGCTTAGGCTAATGAATGTTACATAATTATAGGTTATAAGCAGTGAGAAAAATAACGAACTGCAAGCTACAAGGTTGCAGATAAATACTAGAGGAGAGGCTAGTTTGAAAGTCGAAGGGGTAGGTAATTAGTAGGGTTAGACAAAGTTATAGATGAGGAATAGAGATAGAGTAAACACATGAAGTATTAAAAAGTAGTGTGATAATGATGTCTAAATATGAACAGATACACAGATACACAGCGTTATTCTGGACAATGAACAGTATCTTTTGCATTTTAGTAAAACACATTTACTATTTTGGAATGGGTAAAGTGAATAGACCTATTCTTCATTTTTTAGTACTACATTGTACTATAACAGCCTGAGTATTTTCCTATAGTCATAAGGAGTGACTGGTTTCAAAATATAAGAAAAGCTAAGAACAGGATATCCGTATAAGTAATTATATTTATATAACTGTGCAAAGAACAAATTAATTCAGAAACTGCTAACGAGGGAATTGATCTGAATGAGATATCCAATGAACTTGTATTGGAATGCGTGGTAAATTATGAGATGTTACAAGAATACATTTATTGTTTAAAAATAGTAAAGGTTTGAGCACTATCTAGTAATGTATTTATTGTACTAAAAGTGAAGCACTTATAGATTCAGTTATATATTTTTTAAATATTTGTATTGATTTAAAATATGCAAAGTGGGTCTGAGGGTATGGATTGCTTAAAATCCGTATAGAGTATACATGCAGTCTTGTGTGCACCTGCAAACTTGTGTTTTATGCCTTCAATTCCCCAGTCTGTGTCCTTAGACTTCCTCCAAACACTCTGACACTGCTGTTTTAGCAATGTAGTGATCCAGTCAGCAGTATGTTCTTTTCCATTGTACTGTGGTAAAACTGAAGCAGTATTAAATTTTGTGAGAAACTTTCTTTGCAGAACTGTAATGATCCACTCACTATCTAGATATTCATGATTAAAATAGGCCGTAGGGCATATACTGTTTCAAACCCTTATAGTGTATAGATGCAGTCTTCTATGTACTTGCAAATTTGTCTTTTATACCTTCAATTTACTAGTTTGTATCCTTACACTTCCACCAAACACTCTGTCACTGTTGTTTTAGTTTTGTAGTGAGTCATTTATCGGTATGTAGTAATGCATTCACTATATTAACCCCTTCAGTGCTGATGACAAAGCCAGCTCGTCATGGGCTTTACCTGCCCTGTGCTTATGACGAGCTGGCTTTGTCATGTAAAGTGGGATTTAGTGAATGGCAGCACCCAGCTGGAAAACCCCTAGCAGCCAAGGTGTTAAAACACTAATGGGCACATATATAACAACTGGCATATCCCCAGGAATATGTTAGTTATTGTGCTCCGTGATACCACCACCATGGATGTGCCGTATTTACAATGCGGTGTACCATGGGACAAAAATGGCACATATATGTGATGTATCTGTGCTGTAAAGGTGGTGCATTGTTTGAGTTATGTTGCAAGTGGAATGCATCTCCAGCAATGCTCTGGGGGCCCTATGCTGAGAATGCTGTGTTAATCCTTATACCTGCTTCAAGCTAGTGCAGGTTTTTGACACAGCATGAGCCCAAAAGTGACAAAGTGAAATCTTGTAGATTTCAGTCAGCCACTTTTAGGAGGTGTTCCTGCACCACAACGCCCCCCTCCCTCTATGTAGGAATGTCTCCTTCTGGTACAGGGATTTAAAATGTGACGCACCTCCCAGAGACGTCACATTCTAAATACCACATACCATGGCGCATCTTTTGCACCACTGTTTCATCAGAAAAGTGATGCAACGGCGGTGTAAAAGAGGCACAAGGGTGTTGTAAATCTGCCCCTAACAAACACTTACAAATTCACCTAGGCAGTTTCACTAGCAGTGCATTCTTTTAGAATGTAGGAAATTACTATAAAAAGAAAGAAATCTAATAATGAATACATTTTAAAAGGGAAACATCCTTTACCACGCAACCGTTACAACGCGGTATGTAACAACGTGGTTTTAACAACGCAAGTCATTATGTCGACTTGCACTGGAGGGCGCTCTAGACTAAGGAATAGTGTGAATTACTATTCCAACACCTTCCCTACTGTACGTAGGCTGGAGTTGGAATAGTAATTTGCACTATTCCTAAATCCAGCACCCCCCAGTGCAAGTCGACATAATGACTTGCGTTGTTAAAACCACGTTGTAACATACCGCGTTGTAACGGTATGCGTCGTATCGACATACATCCATTTTAAAATTATCATTTACAAAACCTTTGAAATTCACTGACAAAACCATAGGTTTGAGGTACGGTATAGTTAGGAATTAGCATTTAAAAAACCTTAGAAATTCACTGAAAAAAACATAGGTTTTAGGGGTGTTATAGTTAGTTGGACATTTCACTTGTTCGAAACCATTGAAATTTCCACGTTATAGTTAGTTGTACTGACTATAACTCGCGCGCCTGCAATCCACTGCTGAATGTCACATATTACATCATTTATGACATGATCAGTGACATCACTGATGACATCTTATATGACATCACTGATGACATCACTGATAATATCATCCACGTGACAATCTGATACATCTTATCATACACTAGTATAACCTTTCAACACTCGTTATGAAATATGGAGTACCATATTTTAAACCATTGACACACCAATATAAGTTTCTAAAAACCCACTCAGTGATTCCTACATCTACACACACATCTAAACACTTACCCATAGATTCACTCATACATGCTAACAAAGATCAATAGAACACAATTAAATATACTTATACAACAACATCAACATTACACACTAGCACACATCCTATTCACTTATGCAGTCATCCTACTCACTTATGCAAATAATTGATCATACTTACATTTACTAAGCTACACACTTACACAAACTCCACTTTAATTATTCATATAGTTAGAAAGTCATGCTTAGTGTGTTATAAAATCACTATTACAAGTATACAGTTATCCACACAGTCACTCATACTATCACTGAGTCTTAGGTATACTTATTTACATACAACAACTGTCACATACACAGATTTTTATATTTCTAACTTGTTGAACATGTATCATTGAGAAATATATTTACTCATCACCACACCCATAAAGAGATTCACTCACCCAAACAACTGTTTCCACATGCAGTCTTAACCTCATATACCTACTGAATCAACTATTTACACATCTTTGGACAGTCACACACCTCCCACCCACCCAACCACACACATTCATTCACTATACCATACAAATACTCACTTAACTAATTAATAACTAATTTAGATTTTCACATAGCTAGTAACCAACCTATGTAGTAGTTTACACAACAAGAAATAGAGTGATATAGGTAATCACACAGTTTAATCACTATCCCATATATTTAGTGAGACACTTTAAATTCGTCACTTAGACAGTCAATCACATTGTTACTAAATCCTCCATGTATACATCCACTCAGTCTTTTAGGCAGATTGCTATATATATATATAATACTTATTTAAATATCAAAGCAAACCACATTCACTGGATGATGTAATCAGTGATGTCATCAGTGATGTCACTGACCATGTCATGAATGATGTAATATGTGACATCATCAGCAGTGGATAGCGGGCGCGCGAGTTATAGTTAACTTGGGAATTTCAATGGTTTTGTACGAGTGATATGTCCAACTAACTATAACACTCCTAAAACCTATGTTTTTTTCAGTGAATTTCTAAGTTTTTTTAAATACTAATTTCGAACTATAACATGTGTGAAACCAATGGTTTTCTCAGTGAATATACATACATATATATATATATATATATATATATATATATATATATATATATATATATATATATATATATATATATATATATATATATATTCACTGAAAAAACATAGGTTTCACACATGTTATAGTTAGCTAGACATTTCACTCATACAAAACCATCGAAATTCCACTGTTATAGTTAGTTCAGCTAACTATAACTCGCGCTCCCGCACCGTACTGCTGATGACATCACATATTACGTTACTCATGACATGGCCAGTGACATCACTCATGACATCACTGATGACATCTCAAATGACATCATTGATGACATCACTGATAACATCATCCAGTAAATGTGTGTCTTTCTGAAAAATAAATCTTTTTTTTATATGTATATCTAAAGGTCGATGGTAGAATAAATGGGTAAATAACTGTCTAAATGGATTTTTTTTGTAAAATTGATGGTATAACTGACTTATTAAGTGTATCTTAGTGAATACATTTATTAGCGAGTAATGTTTAAATATGTAAATATCTGTATCAGTGTCTCACTTTGTGTATAAGTGGCTGCATGGGTTGGTGAGTAGCTGGATGAGTGTGTATATGGGTTATTAGTTGGTTTTTCGAGTATCAGTATGAGTGTCTGTATGGTTTGGTGGGGGGTATTACTTAGCGCTTAGATGCATGAATGAGTGACTCACAGTTTGTATGTGTTTTGAAGACAGCATGTGTGCAGGACTGTATGGGTGAATGAGTGTGTGTATGGGTGCGTTAGTGAGTGAATGACTGTCTCAATAGTATCTTTATGAGTAACTACATATGTTTTAATCTTTTAATCAGGATTTTAACATTCTTCCCAGTCCGGTTTTCGCGTGCATCATTCCACCGAGACCACGCTACTCGGGGTGACAGAGAGTTTGCGGCACGGTGTTGACCGCAGGGAAACATCTGCACTCATCCTTTTGGATTTGAGCGCAGCGTTCGATACCGTGTCCCATTCCATCCTTCTGAATTCGCTCCGGTCCCTGGGAGTAGATGGTCCTGCTTTAGCCTGGATTGCCTCCTTCTTAAGTGAGCGCACTTTCCAAGTTTTCTCAATGAAAGCTGCATCTGCCACATGTCCATCGGCGTATGGCGTTCCCCAGGGGTCCATACTCAGCCACTTACTATTTAACATCTACGTCAGACCCCTGGCTACCATCGGGGAGGACGCTGGGCAGACTATATTTTCATACGCCGACGACACCCAAATTGTTTTCTCCCTTTCCAGCAGTGAGTGCAACAGTGTATCGATCTTGAAGACCGGATTATCACATGTAGCTGAGTGGATGCAGAGGCATCTCCTCAAGTTAAATGGTGACAAGACCGAGATCGTCATTTTGGGGAAGCATAAAGATCTTTGGGGCCCGTAACACTGGCCCAGTGACATGGGACCCCTCCCCCAGCCGGCTTCTGTGGTTCGCACCCTCGGATTTCTCATAGATGACAAACTCTCTATGAGGCAGCAGGCCACTAAGGTGGCCACCATCTGTTTTGCCACCTTGAGATGGCTCAAGAAAATGTTATGGATGCTGCCCCATGCCACCACGAGAACCGTTGTCCAGGCGTTAGTAACTTCTCGCCTGGACTATGGAAATATCCTCTATCTCGGTGCAGACGCTGCTACAATTAACAAACTCCAGGTTGTGCAAAATTCGCCAGCCCGACTTCTCTGTAACATCCCGAGGAGATCATCAACCTCACAGGCTCTTCGCGATCTACACTAGCTTAGGGTCCCTAACAGCATTAAATTTAAAGCCCTGTGTTATCTTTTTAAATTAAGCGGGGCTCTGCCCCAAAATACCTACAGAGTCTTATTCAACCTTACAAGCCTAGTCGCACACTAAGATCTTCTGCCAACTGCGATTTTGTTGTTCCGAGATTCAAACTTGTAAAGATGGGGGGTCGGTCCTTCTCCCATCTAGGCCCCAAATCCTGGAACGCGCTACCTATCGCCTGGAAATCAGAGACCGACTTATTTTGTTTTCGGAAAAAACTGAAAACCCTACTCTTTCATTAGTTCTATCTTGCCGCTCTAGCTGGTCCATGGTACTGTTGGTGTGTCCTTACTTTCTACTTTAGTCTATCCCTTGCGCCGGGAAACCCACTGCGGGTAGCTGTTGTGCATTATAAGTTCAAATAAATAAAATATATGTGAGTATTGATATATATAAGGGATTATATGTGAGAGTGAGAGATTGGAAGAGTTACTGTATAAATAAGTATGTGTTTCTATAAGTGATTCTTTAACCCCTCCCCTGTTGGTGACGGAACCGCTCCGTCATCAGCTACGGTTGGGCTGTGCTGATGACGGAGCAGTTCCGTCATGGCCCGGCGACCGCGCCTGAGCGGCGCTGATTTCGTGCCTGCGCAGCAGTTTTAATGAGCAGGGCGGGTCATGACGGAACCGCTCCGTCACCAGCACAGCTCAACCGCGGCTGGTGACGGAGCGGTTCTGTCACCAGCATGCGGCCACCGAGCGGCCGCCCCCCCCCCACTTAGCGCTGCAGCGGAATAGCTGCCGCAGCGAAAGGGTTAATAGAGTAAGAATGTGTACATTTCTGTAAAAGTAAGTGTAGTGGTGTGTTTATAGCTGTATATGCAAATAAATTGATGTTTGATCGTTTATTTGCATGTGTGAGTATGTATGTGAGTAACTCTATGGATGAGTGTCGGTGTGTAACAGGATGTATAGGTGTATGAGTACATATGATGAGTGAGTACATGTATGAGTGACTATATAGAACTGTTGGTGAATGAGTGGATGTGGATGTAGATGGTGGAAATACTGAATAGGTTATTGTAACTGGTATTGGTATCTCAATTTTTTTGAAAATTTTAGTTTCTATTTTTGAATGTGTGTATCAAAGGTTATATTTCGCTGAGAGGAGGTCTGCCACTCTTTCACAAGGATGATGTCATCAGTAATGTCATCAGTGATGTCATTTGAGATGTCATCAGTGATGTCATGAGTGATCTCAGTGACCATGTCATGATTAATGTAATATGTGACATCATCAGCAGTGCACTGCGGGCGTGCGAGTTATAGTTAGCTAAACTAACTATAACGGGGGAATTTCAATGGTTTTGTATAAGTGAAATGTCCAGCTAACTATAACATGTGTGAAACCTATGGTTTTTCCAGGGAATTTCTAAGGTTTTTTTAAATGCTAATTCCTAAATATAACGTGGCTGAAACATATGGTTCTTTCAGTGAATTTCTAAGGTTTTTTAAATGCTATTTCCTAACTATAACGTGGCCAAAACCGATGTTTTTTTCAGTGAATTTCAAAGGTTTTGTAAATGATCATTTTTAAATGTATTAATTGTTATATTTTTTTAATACTGGCTTACTTCATTGTTTTAAAGTATTTATTTTTATATATTGTATTTTGTTAATTACATTACATATTTTTAATATAAATTGAAAAAAAATGTTTTTCAAAATATTGAAATTGTAATATTTTTCTTTTTTTTTTTATATTTTTTTAATTTATATATATTTTATATAGCAGGCAATGATATCCTATGAAAGGAAATTCAAGTTACTGTATGCCGAAATGCAATGTTTAAATAATTGCAACACTTGATGTTTTATCTTAAAACTTTCACTTTGGATAACCTCGCTACTCGTGACCAAGGAAACTTTGTTTTCTTTAACGAATTGAGTGCTGCCATTAAGTTTCACCTAAGCAGCATTTTGGTGCTGTGGCTCTGTGTTCTATTTCTAACTTGAAGAACGGAGTGTTTTCAGGGATATATATATATATATATATATATATATATACGTTTCACAACAAAACTCCTTCCGGGTCCCTTGACCCATGAAAGGTGGCGTGGACGTCGGCGGAGTGAATCCGACAAAGATATGCTCAATAAACAAAGTCCATAACCCACGCTCTCAGGAAGCAACACGGAGACACCAAAATGAAGCCAGTGCTGTTTAATCCACAACGCGTTTCGCCGACAAACGGCTTCATCACATGAATTAGCGTTACCGTATCAGTGCCATATATCACAAAATAATGGAAATGAAAAGAGGACTGGTATGGCAAAACATTGTATAAGTAAAGTTTCTCAATACTGTTCTGTCGTAAAAACTAACTTGTACATTCTGTAAACAGTGTAAAAGAAATGTTGAATAATCACATACTTTACACAAAGAATTAGCGTTATAATGAAACAAAGTAATAAACAGTGCAAACATACATAATAATACATTCATATGTCAGCAACTGAAACGCGGCATTTACCACAGTGAATAAGGCATATTTAAACCTGTGGATCCCCTTCCTCGTGCACCAACACCTCGCCCTTGTTGCACGCCCAATGCATGAAAAAAGACTCACTCAGCGCTGCAGGCATCTGGAAATTAATGTGCGCCTGCGCACAAGTACAAATACATTATTAGATCATGCAGTTGTACCCACGATGGAATGTCTAAGAATAAAACGAGGGAGGTGCAAGGAGAGAAATTATATTAGTGGCGAGTGCCCAAAACCTACTCTCAATCAAGTAGTCAGTCCAGTCAATCTCCAAGTCTTAGTGATGGCAGATCCATAACGCAAAAGTGCTCATGTGACAAGAACCGGATTAGGGGAGGGGTCCCGTGAAGTGAAGTGACGGTGAACTGGGCCCCTTATCTCGGTCCTACAACAAAACAAATAAACAGAACTAGTTAAAAACAGTTTCATTTCATTGAAAGGTTACATGAAGCTAAAATATAATCATCAGACAGATGAACATGGTAAAAGAGGAAGAACGCTGTATTACAGTTATATTAGTCCTTTAGGTGTACGGCTAGCTCCTCATCCTGGTTAAGACCCCCCGGGGTCTTGGTTTGGAAGTCTATAATGAGTTTGGACTCCCTTTGGCGTAATTTCAATACCCTGTTGCCCCCTCTGGGATTCTTTCCTATCTGTTCCAAGATGAAAAAACTCAGATCCTTGACATTAGAGAAATGTTTATCTCTAAAATGTCGTGCCACTGGGTATTTGGGGTCAAAATTGCTGATGGCTCTAGTATGTTCCAGTATTCTTTTTTTGGCCATACACGTCGTACTACCTATATACCATTTGTTGCATGTGCATGTAATGGCATATATCACAATAGTCGAGCTGCATGTGAGAAAGGGTACAATCTTTTTCTGGACACCATTGTACTTCACTTCCTTTACAAATTTACTGTTAGCACAGGCTTTACAGTGCCCACATGGGAAAAAAACCATCTAATCCCTGAATGTTACTGGGTGGGTACACTGTGATGTCGCTGCGAACTAGCATATCCCGGATACTCCTCCACCGTCTATACGTTATACTGGGTCTGGGAGGTAGTTCTTTCCCTATAACACTGTCCGTTTTGAGAATGTCCCAATTTTTGGCTACAATTCTCTTGCTATCCTGGGAGTCAGTGCTGTAGGTTAGGATAAGTCTGGTAATATCCCCACCTTCATCCTTGTTCTCAGTGTTGTCTACGAGGGTATCAGGTCTTTGGATATTGTTGGCTCTATCCTTAGCTCTTTTAAAGACCCAATTAGGATAACCTCTCTCCTTGAATCTGTCAAGAATGATACCACTCTCTTCTAGGTATGCTGTCGCAGTGTTACAGTTGCGTTTGGCCCTCAGTAGTTCTCCAAATGGAATACTCCATTTCAACTTGTCCGGATGACTACTGAGGGCATGCAGCACACTGTTGCCCGCAGTTGCCTTGCGAAAAAGTGAAGTATGGATTTCATTGTTCACAATCTCGATTTTGACATCTAGATATTCAATGTTCGTATGGCTTTTGCAGCCACTGAGAACAATGTTCAGGGAGTTGCAGTTTAATTTCGTTATGAAATTGTCTGCTTCCTCAATGGTGCCCTTCCATACAATAAAAAGGTCATCGATGTACCTCAGCCACGTCGATACCTTTTTAAAATCCTGTTGCAGAGTGGGGTCAGATCGAATATCCCTTTCCCATTTACCCATGAACAAGTTGGCAAAGCTAGGTGAAAAACACGAGCCCATGGCAGAACCACTAACCTGTCTGAATAGTTCTCCATTGAAAAGGAAGATGTTATTTCCCAGACAGTATCTCACCATGTTAAGCATCATACGAATATGCTCTCTGAATTTAACATGTCTGCTTTTCAGAAATTCTACACAGGCTTCCACGGGCAACAGTGTGCTGCATGCCCTCAGTAGTCATCCGGACAAGTTGAAATGGAGTATTCCATTTGGAGAACTACTGAGGGCCAAACGCAACTGTAACACTGCGACAGCATACCTAGAAGAGAGTGGTATCATTCTTGAAAGATTCAAGGAGAGAGGTTATCCTAATTGGGTCCTTAAAAGAGCTAAGGATAGAGCCAACAATATCCAAAGACCTGATACCCTCGTAGACAACACTGAGAACAAGGATGAAGGTGGGGATATTACCAGACTTATCCTAACCTACAGCACTGACTCCCAAGATATCAAGAGAATTGTAGCCAAAAATTGGGACATTCTCAAAACGGACAGTGTTATAGGGAAAGAACTACCTCCCAGACCCAGTATAACGTATAGACGGGGGAGGAGTATCCGGGATATGCTAGTTCGCAGCGACATCACAGTGTACCCACCCAGTAACATTCAGGGATTAGATGGTTTTTTCCCATGTGGGCACTGTAAAGCCTGTGCTAACAGTAAATCTGTAAAGGAAGTGAAGTACAATGGTGTCCAGAAAAAGATTGTACCCTTTCTCACATGCAGCTCGACTTTTGTGATATATGCCATTACATGCACATGCAACAAATGGTATATAGGTAGTACGACGTGTATGGCCAAAAAAAGAATACTGGAACATACTAGAGCCATCAGCAATTTTGACCCCAAATACCCAGTGGCACGACATTTTAGAGATAAACATTTCTCTAATGTCAAGGATCTGAGTTTTTTCATCTTGGAACAGATAGGAAAGAATCCCAGAGGGGGCAACAGGGTATTGAAATTACGCCAAAGGGAGTCCAAACTCATTATAGACTTCCAAACCAAGACCCCGGGGGGTCTTAACCAGGATGAGGTGCTAGCCGTACACCTAAAGGACTAATATAACTGTAATACAGCGTTCTTCTTCTTTTACCATGTTCATCTGTCTGATGATTATATTTTAGCTTCATGTAAATTTTCAATGAAATGAAACTGTTTTTAACTAGTTCTGTTTATTTGTTTTGTTGTAGGACCGAGATAAGGGGCCCAGTTCACCGTCACTTCACTTCACGGGACCCCTCCCCTAATCCGGCTCTTGTCACATGAGCACTTTTGCGTTATGGATCTGCCATCACTAAGACTTGGAGATTGACTGGACTGACTACTTGATTGAGAGTAGGTTTTGGGCACTCGCCACTAATATAATTTCTCTCCTTGCACCTCCCTCGTTTTATTCTTAGACATTCCATCGTGGGTACAACTGCATGATCTAATAATGTATTTGTACTTGTGCGCAGGCGCACATTAATTTCCAGACGCCTGCAGCGCTGAGTGAGTCTTTTTTCACGCATTGGGCGTGCAACAAGGGCGAGGTGTTGGTGCACGAGGAAGGGGATCCACAGGTTTAAATATGCCTTATTCACTGTGGTAAATGCCGCGTTTCAGTTGCTGACATATGAATGTATTATTATGTATGTTTGCACTGTTTATTACTTTGTTTCATTATAACGCTAATTCTTTGTGTAAAGTATGTGATTATTCAACATTTCTTTTACACTGTTTACAGAATGGACAAGTTAGTTTTTACGACAGAACAGTATTGAGAAACTTTACTTATACAATGTTTTGCCATACCAGTCCTCTTTTCATTTCCATTATTTTGTGATATATGGCACTGATACGGTAACGCTAATTCACGTGATCAAGCCGTTTGTCGGCGAAACGCGTTGTGGATTAAACAGCACTGGCTTCATTTTGGTGTCTCCGTGTTGCTTCCTGAGAGCGTGGGTTATGGACTTTGTTTATTGAGCATATATATATATATATATATATATATGTATGTATATGTATATATATATATATATATATATATATATATATATATATATATATATATATATCTGTAGAACAGCGCTTTTGTCTCCATAGGTCAGGGGTCCCCCTCTCACCATAGATTGACGCAGACACGGTCCAGGTTCGTGCAAAAAGTTATTTAATCAGTGCAAGCACATCGCATGACGTTTTGGCTCCGAGGAGCCTTGTTCTTATGACAGTGTCCAACATAGTGAGCCGTTCTTTTAAAGGGACAGCGTCAGTTGTAAAAAGTGGGTCACATGCTTGTTTTAAAAATGGACATAGACAAAATACTTATACCTTGTGGATAATTACCCAAACAAGCATCGCAAGTTCGTGAAGGCATGACATTCAATACATTTTCTTTCACATATTTTTTTAAAAATTGCTTACAATTATGTGTTGGAATTTGAGAAATAATGGTTAAATACCTTGTCATTTAAAACATATATTCATCATGAGTTTGTTAATAATTGTTAGATACCTATACAATTATATTTGCAGTTCTTTTCCCCTCCTTGAGTGAATATTTACATATTTACATGGAAACCTCTAGTTATATCTAATGTAAAGTGCTTCTGCTAAAGTGCATATGCATATTGTGCAAATTCTTGCAATCGTGCAAAAAAGCACCATTATGATTATCCTTAATGATACATATCATAGCAAATTGTGCAAACTTTCGCAAAAATGTAAACAAATATCTTCCTTACTAGTAAAGTTTTCCTCAAGGAGGCTTATTCAACTTCAATTTATCATATGTGCAAACTCAATATAATGTCCTGATATTCTACCATTTCCAAATCAGTTATTCAAATGTAATCCATAGCCCATCATAACATCCTAGTCCATATAAAGTGAAATAGTGCAAAGTATAATATCATCCAATAACAATACTAGTCAGTATTTTAAAAATCAGCTTCCAAGGAATAAGGACCTTTACGCTAGATTTATACTAACTTTTAAACAAACACATGAAGTTCCTATTTCTTTTTCTAATCAGCTAGCAGCCGCTACTCGGTTCTCAAAACTTAAAGTCAAAAGAAGTTAACTATCACCCATTTGGGTTTAAGACCATTCTGTATCCCGGCCGGGACCTACCACTGGTCTCATAGATGTTATAGTTGTACCTCAGGTCCATATATCATCACAATTTATACCAGTCGATTGGATTAGATTAAATCAAATCAAATTAAAGTAGACATGTATACATATCCTCAGTAATGTTTAATCCTGTCGGAGCCGTGTTTAATAGGAGAATGTATTTTGTTTCAAGCTTTCTCAATTTTGATTCTCAGTCACCACCCCGTCTGTTGGTGTTAATACTGTCTATCACAAAGTACGTGAGTGATTTGTTGTTACTTTGATGTACTTCACGATAGTGGCGTGCAACTGGGTAGGTGTTATCCCCATTAGATATGGCTCTTAGGTGTTGCAAGATTTGTTGGTGTACCGGGAGTTTAGTACTACCAACGTATTTCAATGAACAAGGACATTGCAAGATGTACACCGCATATTCGGTTTTACAAGTTAATACCTGCGATATTGTTTTGGTATTGACACCATGGGTGCATGCCTTGCATGTCTTGCATTTGTAAAAGCCTTTGTTGGATTGCCACCAATTGCTCTTTTTGACAGGTTCAGGGTTGGTGTCCACTATTTGATCTTTAAGGGATGGAGCCCTACTGTATGTTAGGGATACCCTTTTAGGTAATTCCTCACCTATGATAGGGTCTTTAATTACCAATGGCCAATATTTATTGACAATCTTATAGATGTCCTTAGATTGTCTACTGAATCCCGTTATGATTCTAAAATCAATCTTGTCTTTTGTGGCTTTATCCTCTACATTTCTGTTTAGGAAATTACCCTCTAGCAGTTCATCCCTAGAGAACATATTTGATTTGGCGATGGCTTTGTCAATCATATTGGTTGGGTATCCCCTGTCGAGAAATCTCTTCTTACTCTCACTTTGGGCTCTTTTCAGTTCAACAGGGTCACTGCATCCTCTTTTCATTCTTAGCATTTCCCCGTAGGGGATGCTGGCTATGAGGTGCCTAGGATGTGCACTGGCAGCGTGTAAACTACTATTCCCTGCCGTTTTTTTCCGATATATCCTAGTCTATAGACTATAATTTTTTACAAACAGCTCAGTGTCCAAAAAGGTTACAGTGTTTTGACTGAGGGTGGCAGTGAATCTAAGATTTAATTCATTGTCATTGATGTTTGCAATGAATTTTTGCGCTGACTCCTCACTACCCCTCCAAACAATAAACAAATCGTCAATGAAACGAAACCAGACAATAATGTTGTTCTCCATTTCCTCCAGGTATGTGGTTCTGAGGACCAGCTCCTCCCAAGCCCCCATGTGCAGACATGCGAAGCTTGGGGAGAAGCTGGCCCCCATTGCCACACCCTGTACCTGACGATAAATCAAATTATTGAACATAAAGATATTGTTTGTTAAACAGAAATTCAACATATCCAACAACATGGAATTATGCGCATCACATTCCTCAGTTCTTCTAGACAAAAAATGTTTCACCGCTTCCAGACCCTGTGTATGTGTAATGCTGGTATACAGCGATGTCACATCCAAGGCCATAAGCCAATCTCCTTGTTTCCAGTCATTTGCTTTCATCTTCATCAAAACATCACTGGTATCACGTATATATGATCTTAGATTCTGTACATAGCCCTGCAAGAAGTAGTCTATGTAGATTGAAGTTCGTTCCAACAGACTCCCTCTGGCCGAGATGATCGGTCTGCCAGGGGGTTTTAGAGGGTCTTTATGTATTTTGGGGATGAAATACATGATAGGTAGAACTGGATTGTTCACTTTTAGGTATTTAAATTCATCCCCACTGATCAATTTGGCAGCTTTCGAGCCAGTTAATTTTTGATGATATTCCACTTTGATTGAAGTTACTGTTTGAGCTTGGATGCGTTCGTAACATTCTCTGTCATTAATTTGAGAATAAGCTTCTCTGTCATAATCCATTTTCGTCATTAGCACTATATTGCCCCCCTTGTCGCTTCCTCTAACAATGATGTTTTTGTCCTTAGCTAGGCGGGCAATCAGTGCTTTGTATCCTTGTGTTAGCCTGTTGTATTTCCATTTAGGCATATTGCTTTTGAGTTCCTTCAAGTCACTCACCACATTCTCATGGAATATATCAATGGAGTCTCTCGGGAGAACTGGGGTGAAGGTAGATGGGGGTTTGAAGGGTGTAGTTGTCATCATCCTGTTTCCAATATCATCTACATCACCCATTCTATTTATATCCTGTGTATTGTCATCATACCCAACTCCCTCTGTTTCCCATAGCTCCATTATGGTTCGAGTTCCTTGGCTCAGTGTATCTCCCTGTTCAACACTAGTAGCTGTTGTCATTTTCTCTTTCTGCTTGGTTTTGGACGCAAAGAATATATATATATATAAAGTTGGAGACGCTTCTTACCCAAAGGATTTACCGAGGTAAGAGCGTGCAGCCTCGGCAATGTGAATGTTGTGGATTGCAGCGAGGTGATGTTGTTTAAGACAATAAATACTGCAACAATAAGAGCCGCTCGATTAAGGAAGTAGGCACTTTACTTAAAGCCAAAACAAAGCAACACTGTGATGCAATGTATAAATTTCAATGGGGATTACACAATAAAGGAAATCGCTAATAAACATTTTGGCTTCTTTGGGAAAAGAAACCCAGCAGCAGTATTTTAAAAAGGGAATCTCTAAAGAGAAATAGTAAAATGTTTCCATAACCTAAAAACTAGAGCACAGATAGCAAGAAGGAAAAACAAGAGGGTTAAAGGATTGAGCAACTGTCAACCATGTTTGACAAGGCAACATGGATAAACTACCTGAAAGGCAAAATATGTCCTGGAAAAATGATGTTAAAAGTAAATTAAGGGCATGGGAGAAAATCAGCAAAAAGGAGATAAACAAATCATTGGAACTTATAACATTAAGGAAATATCTTGACGTTGAGAGGGTCCCCAGAGGCCTACGAATTTTGTTAATGCCCAGCCAACAGGATGCAACGAATGACCTGTTGCAGGAGTGGGGAGTTCATCTTTGGACCTAATAAAAATACTGGTCAAACATATCGAGATCGCCCTGCAAAAAATTAAAACTCAATTTCAAGAAGTGGAAAAGGAGTTGGAATCACTCAAATTGAACTCAGAGATTGTACAATTTAAAGAAGACCTAGAGAAGCAGATTTACAAACATGAGGAAGTTGCAAGACAGCAGAAACATAATAAATTTGTGAGAGATACAATTGATTACTCTGAAGGATGGGTATTCACATTTGCCCGCAAATTTGACCCTTTTAAACAACAGGGCTCAAGGGGGGAGGCAATGTCGAGCAGTATGTCAACCAAAAACCTCAACAGAACAAAGTGAAGAAGATCTCCCCATGGATAATGCAAAGAAGGCTTTTTTTTAGGGGATATGCGCCTTGTTCTTCAGCAACGCCAGTGGGAACAAAATCAAATGGCACAAAAGCAACCACATGGAAGGGGGAGAGGGAAACCCTGGCAACAAAGAGCCCAAAATTTAGTACACAAAGGGGACGGAGAAGCAATCATCACAAAAGAAAAAATTGGCACGAAAACTTGAAACGTGAAATCTCTCCATCTGAAATCTCACTGTTAAAGAGAGGCATTAACGTCTGCCCTGTAAAGAGAATGGACCTTGCACAAACAAGGATTGACCTGTATCTGTATATCCACAAAATAAAATTGACAAAACACTTCATGGAAAATACGAACAGACAAAAACAAACATCTCTGAAGGCCAAACCAGTGTCGACACTCCTAGCAAGAGAATCTGAGGACCATCAGACACTTCTTAATCTGAATGCTGAACAAGGTGAAGAAATTACACTGGAGCAAGCATGTACGCAAATGGGAGCAGGTTTGAGCAATGAAAACCAAAACCTAAATTTTATCCGCAGTTAACATCTGGGAACAAAATTGACATCTTTCAAGAGGCGGTGATACATGACCTATACAAAACAAAGAAATCTAAACATAAGGACAACTTAACTATGTTGGAACGAAAAGCTCTGGATAATCTTATCAATGACCATGAAATTGAGATCAAAATGGCAGACAAAGGGGGAAACATGGTGCTATGGGATCGAAAATTATATTTGATGGAAGCATAGCGGCAATTAACAGATTGTCAATATTATGAAAAATTTCGATTGAATCTAAATGCAAACATCAAAAGAGATATTGATGACAAATTACATTTATGGGAAAAAGACAAACTGATTGATAATGATGAAAAGAAATACCTAACTGTGGATTTCCCTACAACTGCCACTATGTATTTTCTACCACAAATACATAAAAACGCCACTAATCCACCCGGGAGACCAATTGTATCAGCAAAAGGTTCACTTCTGGAACCAATGTCCAACTTCATCGATCAATTCTTAATTCCTTATGTGGTGAATTAAAAAACTTACATCAAAGATACAACAGATTTCTTAGGAACCCTACAAAAACTAAAATGGCAAGACACCTATTATTTAATAACAATGGATGTAATCGCCCTGTATACTCACATTGATAATACTCTTGGATTAAATGCCTGTCAATATTTCCTGAAAGAGAGAAATAATCATAACAAGAAACATAATGACATGCTGATGAACATGATTTCCTTGTACTTAACAAACAATGTCTTCCTATTTGGAGATGAAATTTATTGTGAACGAAATGGGGCAGCAATGGGTTTTGCCTTTAACCCGAGCTATGCATGCGTAGCTATGGGTTGGCGGGAAAACAAAGTGGCATGGAACAGCAAACATGATCCATTCACCAAACAAATAATTACCTGGAATAGGTTTATAGACGATCTCTTCATAGTTTGGAGTGGAAATGATCAAGAGTTCCAGGAATACTTTGAAATCCTTAACAATTCACCTATGAAAAAAAGTCAAGAAAAAGTGGTATTCCTGGATGTAGAAATGTATTTAAAAAATAACATGCTGGAGACGACCTTATATTGAAAAGCCACAGCCACCAAAGCAACACTTAAAGCCACAAGCTTTCATCAGCCACCTCTTCTATCAAGCATTCCCTATAGGGGATTCTTGCGTCTGCGGAGGATCTGCAGTGAAGAACATGAATGGCGAAAACACAGTGCAGGGACAATTAAACGCTTTCATGATAGAAAATACAGCAAAGGCATAATAAATGGATGCTGGAATAAAGCAAATGGAAGAACAAGAGATCAATGTTCAGCACCAAAAGACAGTGGAGAGGTCCCTGAGGAGGGCCGCATAAGACTTATTCTTGGTTACAGTCAAGAGTCAAAGAAATAGCGAATGTAATCAAGAAAAACTGGAAGATTCTCCAACTGGAGCCAACTATAGGAGAAAAAATGGGGCCTCACCCGGTTATAACTTATCGAAGAGCCAGAAATTTAAACGATCAGCTGGTCCAGAGCCATTTTAAAGCAAATATACCAAAAATAACTTGGTTGAACACAAGGGGATTCATTAAATGTCACAATTGCAAGATATGTGAAATTGCAAAACCGACAAAGGATGTAATAATGGCAAATAAGAAAATCTAGCAAATAAGGAATCTAATTACATGTAAGAGCAAATATGCAGTATATATCATCGAGTGCCCCTGTGCATTAAAATATATAGGCAGCACTATTTGTGAACTCAAGAAACGCATTTTGGAGCATGTGAGAGCCACCAAAAATAAGGACAGAAATAACGCGGTGGCAAAACACATGGAGACGCACCACAATGGAAACTGGAAGGTTCTCAAATTTTATGGAATTGATTTGGTACAAGCAAATAAAAGAGGGGGCCATCGAGAAAAAACTTTGCGACTAAAAGAGTCTAGACACATCTTAAATTTCCGAACTATGACACCTTTTGGATTGAATCAGTCGGAAGAACTGTATATACATCTGTAATCAGAAAAACTGGCTTCTTTTTTATGTAATATATACCAGAAATCAGATTGTTGAATGAGCAAAATGAGGGAGTGATATAGGAGGAATAAGACCCACTGGAGGGCTCTAATTCTGGCGGGAAGAATGGAAATTCAAGAAGGTATTGTAGCATCCAGACCTATGTAAAAGATCCTGTAACGAAAAAGTTAAATATGAGTCTACAGAAGTACTTGTACACGGACATTATGTGACAATATAAAAAGAAGGGTAGTCTTTAGTCCCTGGGAGTGGTAAATAATGGACTTGTACAAAAAAAATTGAAAGTTAAAACTTTATTTATACCGCTTTGAGTAGGTCAAAACAAATTATAACACAAATTGAATAGAAAGAGAAATTGACAGTTATATATGGGTTTTAGACTCAAGAATTGTCTTGAATTTAAATAATGGGAACAAGCAATCATATAATAGGAACACAATAACTAATCGGGATATGACAACACTGTAACAGAAAGGGAAGGAAAATAAGGGAGAGATATCTTACTAGAGATTTGTACCAAAAATTCATGTATAAAGGGTAATTTCCCCCTACTGCCTGCAGATGGCAGCACCCTGTTCCCCGTCTAGTCTTATACACTTGGTCTCTATGATTGTTGTTACATATAACAAAAGAACGCTCTAATCCCCAAATTTGGAAGTCCGAAATATGTGTTAATTGTGACACCTGTCCCAAAAGTGAAGCTTATTCTTAGTAATTCGAAGAGCGGTATAAAAATAGATCCTATAAGATTCTCAAAACCGGAGACAGACGAGTAAATATTAAGTATACTCAATTGCAGGCACAGTGAGATTAATATAAACATCGCACTTATTTTTTCATAGCAACAAGGACCTTAAACATAGTTCAAACGAATTATTTAATAAACTGTAGCAGGAACCCTGGTAAATGGGACCAATATAAGATAGCGGAATTCTATACCTGTGGATATAGTATATAGTTGACGGAGACTAACTCACGCGAGATTTTCTCGGAGACAAGGGGGTAGCTTGGCGCCAAAAATGTTTTAGTTTAAATGGAGTTAGAACCAAGCGATCATTAGAGCTGATTACAACTGCATGAGCGGAACGCTACACCTATCCACGTAGAACGAATCAGGTATGCTAATAAATAGGAAATATTTAGAGAGGAAAAGATCAAAAACGTCCAAATATATGAAATTATCGAAGAACTAAAAAAGACTCCCTCTATTGTGTTTTTTTATATATACAGTCGAAAAATAGAAAGAAGGAGGGTGTCAAAAGGAGATCCGATCAGGTTCCCAGAGATCACCTATGGTATTACAGCTTCGTGTATAGAACTGCATCCGAAGTCCATTCATCCATTCAGGTAGTTGTTTGTATATTTAAGCTCCGAGAAGTGAGAGTTATATAAATTAAAAAAAAAGAGCCTCCATTTAAAATTAATTCTATAAATGACTTCCACAGAGGATTCGATCACCACTACCTAGAGCGCTGACGACCAGAGGACTAGAAACCACCAGTCCCGGCAAAGGAGTTTTCAGACAGTCACGCCATAATACAGGTAGAAATCCTGCCGCTTTATATCGAGTAGGACACAGCTACTGATATCGCTCTTAAGTAGAGTTAGGCTAATATATATATTTCCCATGTCTTAGGAGTAAGAAATTTGGTCCCAATCATCTCTTTAAGAAATACTTCGTACCAAAAATTCAGGCGCTCACTTTTTAGACCCACAGGTAAGATAACATAAAAAACAGCCATATCATATAAAAACGAAATAGTTACTACTAAACAAATATTAGTTTTACAATCATGAAGTCAATAACGCTAATTTGGACATACATAGTGATGGTTAAGTACGAAAATAGTGATTGATATAATCAACAGGGTAGAAATAATACAGGGCTTATATTCTTTAGTCCAAATCGTTTATCTCTCCAAGTGCTCTTCTCAAAGATTCTCTCCCCTTTATATTCTCTCCGTTTAACAACTTCACCAGAGGTCACTCCATCCCATGCTAAGCTCCCATCTGCAAGCAATAGATTAGTTACTAATGTCAAAATATGAATAATGTGTTGGGAAATGAAGTAATTGGTGTAAATATTGTATATAACCATTTGATGAACAGATGAGAAAAGTGTATGATATGTATATAAATGTACAGGTTTGTTAAATAAATGCATATATAGATAGATACCACAGCACCCAGCAAGGTAGGGCCGACGTATGGCATTAGAATAATCACAATGAAATTGACACAAAAAATCATGTATGTAAAAAGAACAGAAGTAACTTGTTAGACGTTGAAAGTGAATAACATGTCGTAAAAGACAAAATACTAAATTATTATTTCTCATAATTTTTTAGCTACTGTTGATGTTAAAAAAAAGAATAATGCAGAATTCCTGAGGAAGGCGAACGGCCGAAACGCGTTGAAGGGAATATATTCTGTGTTGAAGGAATCAAGTTAATAAATTGTGCATGATATTTTAAGGATTACTCAGTGTAAAAATTATTGTTATGTTTTATATGTAAAAAATCTTTGTACAAAAACAACAAAAAAGTGTCTATATAAAAAACAGAATAGAAATGAGACTTCAGAAAAAATAATAGATATATGAAATAAAAATAAAAACACTTTACAGAAGTTATTTGGTCGAAATTGATCTATCTAAAACAACGTCTTGTTTACTCAAAAGTACAAGTGCACGTAACCCGGTGTGTACAGTTCTATTTTTATTAAAAATACTATACCTTGCTAGGGTTTATCCTTTAAGGCAGGGGCCCCGACTTTCCAAAAAAGACCAACTAACCTTCAACCAGGTATACGAGGATACTGGAACGCATGAGTTTGGTCCTGTGCTGTTTCGCAACAATGGATTTAAGAATAAATTAACCTTGAAAGGAGGATTGCTGGTTTCTGTTGGAGACTTGGAGAGAATAGTTTGCGGTTTGGTTCAACCGCGTAAACGACACAGTTTCCATAGTTTATTTATTTATGAGCTTATAAAGCGCACTTATGCCCAAGGGCGTCCTGGCGCTGCATGCTAACTCCAGGGCTAGACGGGAGGGCCGTCTAGCCCTGGAGTTAGTTAGCTAGTAGCGCCGAACAGTCGGAAAAAAGGAACCGCCTTTGTTGATTTGATATATATATATATATATATATATATATATATATATATATATATATATATATATATATATATATATATATATATATGAAGCCCTACACTCTTCCCTGATTTCCTGTTTGCAAGAACTGGAGCACGGACTACGATTTTGTGCTGATTGAATACATTTATTTAGCTTACTCAAACGCCAACAGCCATGATGCGTTTCGTCCACGGAGAGCCTTGATCAGATATATATATCTTATCTACTGACGGTCACCAGTAGGCTGTTAGAGTTCTGGCGTAGTTTCCATTGTAAGAGCATGTTTTCCATTTGCTAATAACTTTAGCGCTGTTTGGCAAATCTTTGTGAAATTTTCCAAACTAGTTTACCACTAACTTTAGCTGCGGCCTGGCAAACTTCATGATGATCTGTCAAGCGGGGCTGAGAAATAGATGTGGGTTCTAACACGTGTTTTCCCCATGTTATTTTCAAATTTAGGCAAGGCTACAGCCCGTACTGCTGAACTGACTTACACCATTTTTGGTAGAAATGTACCTGTTGGTCTAGACAGCAATCTTTTTGTTAAATGGTGTTCAGTAGTTGCAGAGTTATTTAATGAGATTTCCATTTGTATATAGGGACACTGAGAGTTCAAGACCCCTCCCGATCTCGTGCTGATAACTGATTGCCTGCTAACACTTCAAACCAAGAGTGCTGGTAGCCATCTTGTGACTCAGTTGAACCGAGGCACAGGAAAAAATGTAGAAAAAAAGGGAGCAGGGTAGAAAGTAATCCCTAGGCCTCCTGGGGGGGTAACAAAGGGCCAAAAATGAATTAAATACAAATATTGTTTGGCTGGAGTGGTGCTGGATCTGTGAACCCTTGCAAAAACATTTCTGAATAATGCCCCTGGGCAGGACAGGGGCATTATTTAAAAAATGAGAGGGGTCACAGGCCTCCATCCTGGGGCTTAATATAACCCGGGAACCACCACCTTCCTGGGGCTTCTTGAAATATTAATACGGGGAGGTCACATGGGCTCCTCCGCTGGCCGGGGGACCACATCACCCCAGGTTTATGTTTTTTAAATGTGGGTGCCTCTTGGACCCCCCAGCCCCTTGACAACCTTCGTTTGTTACACAAAATTGTAAAAATAGAAAAAGCTAGGTCATGGGTTTGGGGTTTATAATGATAACAAAAAAGCCAGAGGCCTGCTTCCCTTCTGAAGCACTCTGCAATTGCGCCTCCCGGTGCACTGCTGGCTGAGGGATGAAATCCCCTTGGGTACAGAGGGTCTTTGGGGGCCAAGAAGACCTTCTGTAACCGCCAGTAAGTCCCACCCAGCGAGATTGATGAGAGGTGGTCGGAGGCCATGGCCCCTTCCTCCACCACTCTGTAAACACACTACTCTGCACACTGCTGGTGAAGGGATAAAGTCCCTTTTGGATGCTGTGGTTCCTTGGGGACAACAATCGCTTCTGTTATCTCCAGTATGTCCCACAGAACATGATTGCTGAGACGACTATGGGGTCATGCTCCTTTTCTCTATCACTCTGCAAATGCGCCACCTGGCATACTGTTGGTTGGGGATTACATCCCCTTGGATGTTGTTGGTCTTTGGGGGACAACAAACCCTCCGGTTACCTCCAGAAAGTCTCACACAGCTGCATTGCTGAGAGGTCTTCAGAGGTTACTCCCCCTTTCCCCATCACTCTGCAAATGTGCATCCTGGCGCACTGCTGGTGGGGGAACAAAGTCCCCTTGGTTGCTGAGGGTCCTTGAGGGCCAACAAGCCTTCCTGTTACCACTGGATAGTCCCATAGAGTACACATACTAAGAAGATTCCTGAGAGCTGGTTGGAGGCTCCACCCCCGTCTCCACCCCCGTCTCCACCACTCTGCAAATATGACTATTAGTTAAAAAAACATAGAAATTCACTTAAAAAGCAAAAGGTTACAGGGACGATATAGTTAGGAAATAAAATTTAAAAAAAACTCAGAAATTCATTGAAAAAACTAAAGGCTACAGGGACGTTATAGTTAGGCTCAGATTTCACTCGTACAAAACCAGTAAAATTCAGCAGTTATAGTTACCTGAGCTAACTATAACTTTTGTCCCATAATGCACTGTTTATGACCTCACACATTACATCACTCATGACATGGTCAGTGACATCACTGATATCATCTCAAATGACTTCACTGATGACCACTCATACCCCATACAACCTCTCGTACGCCCACTCGCACACCCAAAAAACAACTGACATACCAATTCACTGACCAATAGCAGAAACTCTTATACCCACTCACTCCTCCATAGAGGTATTCACACACCCATTACCTCACTTTTACAAGCGCTCACACAACTATTCACTCACCTATACAGCCACTCATAAAACCAGTCACTCGCCCACACAGCCAATCACATAGCCATACAGCTACTTACACACTCACATATTTACCTACACGGTCACTCACAAAACCACTCACTCACCCATACAACCTCTCAACACAGCCACTCACTCACCTATATACCTACTCACACACTCACTCACATATGCACTCAACCACATACATACCCATTCACACATCCACACTAGTTCTCATACATCTGCTCAGTCACCCATACAGCCATTCACACAGATACTCTCCAATACAGCCACTCAAACACCAACTCACTTAAGTAAACACCCACTCAAACAGCTGTTCACTCACCCATGCAGCCACTTACACATAGTCACTCACTCATTCAACCATTCAGACACATACTACTCACCCATACAGTTAATAAACACCCACTTTCCCACCCATAGAGCCACACACAACACCACTCATTCACCGATACAGCCACTGACATACCCACTCACTTATCAAAACAGCCACTCAACCAGCATCAACCTCACCCACACACTTACTTATACACCTATACAGCCCCTTAAACACCCATACACACAAGGACATAATAAAATAGCTACTCAGATAAAATATCTTAGAAGTAGCATCACTGAGTAGAAGTGCACCTAGTATACTAATTTAACTTGGTAGTACAACCACTGCGCCCTTGGCCTGGTCGCCCCCACCTGCTCCTCCTCACCTGCTGCTACCTGCTGCCTGTGCCTCGTACTGCACGTCGCCCCAGCCACCGCAGGACCGCCGCTGAGCCGCACCAGCCACCGCAGGGCCGCCGCCGAGCCCCCAGGCTTTCCTTTTCCCGCCGGACTCCCACAAAACCCCGCCCCCCCACCCGCCGATTGGTTGCCGCGCTACCCGCCTCCCCGCAGACCCTCCCTCCCGGCTCCCCTCTTATGATGCCCCCAGAGCGACCGTGCAGCGGACGCACGCAGCGGGAGCACCGACTGAGCGCCGAAGGTGCGCCAAAGGTAAGCCCGTCTGCGCCCGTCCGCGCCTGGACCACGCCCAGTGCCAGGACCCCTGGCCCTCGAGGACCCCAGCACACCCGCCGGACGTACACCGCCGCCATCCTCAACGCGCTCAACCCCGGCCAAATCCCGGAGTGCTACCGAGCCACCCCGAGACGCACCCACGGACCCTTCAGCTGCCACGCCTGCAAGTTAACCTGCATCCGGACCTGCCTCGCACCAGCACCCGCCAAGCCGAACACCAGCAGCAACCACCTCAAGTGCATCCTGCTCAACACCCGCTCCGTCCACAGACACGCCATCGAACTCTGGAACCTCCTCAACACCACAGCTCCTGACGTTGCCTTCCTCACGGAAACCTGGATGAACGACTCCTCAGCACCCGACATCGCCATCGCCATCCCAGAGGGCTACAAGATCACCCGGAGGGACCACACCGCCAACCAGATGGGAGGAGGCATCGCCATCATCCACAGGGACACTATCCACATCACGACCAGCACCGACGACACCCTGACCACCGCCGAACACCTACACTTCCAGATCCACACCGACCCGAAGACCACCCTCAGAGGCACCCTGATCTACCGACCCCAGGGACCACGCACACAATTCAGCGAGGACATCGCCGACTTCGTCAGCCCGCATGCCCTCCCCTCCACTGACTACATCCTCCTGGGGGACCTCAACTTCCACCTTGAGAACAACAGCGACCGCAACACCATCACCCTGCTCGACAACCTCGCCAACCTCGGACTCAAGCAGCTGGTGTTCACCCCCACCCACCTCGCCGGACACACACTCGACGTCGTCTTCTCATCCAGCAAAGACATCGCCTTCAGCCACGCCACAGGACTCCACTGGACGGACCACAGCTGCGTCCACTTCACCTTCAGAAGAACGACGATCCACCACCACCAGCAACTGGTCGCCCGAAGAAGCTGGAACAAGATCACAGCCGACCAGCTCGCCGCTTCCCTGAGCCAGCACCCTCCCGCCAGCTCAGCGAACCCCAGCCAGGCCGCCGTTAACCTCACGAAGTGGATCAGCAACTGCGCGGACGAACTCACCCCACTGAGGACCCCGCCCAGCAGACCCGGCAGCAAGAAAGCCCCATGGTTCACCGACGAACTCAAGAGCTCCAAGAAGAACTGCCGAGCCCTCGAGAAAGTCTGGAGAAGGGAACCAACACCGGACAACATGACCACCCTCAAGCTCGCCACCCGGAAGCACCACCAACTGATCCGCGCCACCAAGAAAACTGCATTCAAGGACCGGCTGGACAACAACGCACACAACTGCAAGGAACTCTTCAACATCGTGAAAGAGCTCTCCAACCCCAACGCCGGAAACAACGACATCACCCCATAGCAAGACCTCTGCAACTCCCTCGCCTCCTACTTCCACAACAAGATCGCGGACATACACAACAGCTTCAGCATTCAACCGACGCATGCCACGACCGCAGCAACGCCCCCCACCACCACACTCCGCGCCTGGACTCCGATCAGCACCGAAGACACCGTCCGCATGATGCACGCCATCCACTCCGGATCTCCGACCGACCCCTGCCCTCACCACGTCTTCAACAAAACCGAAGCTGTCATCGCACCCCACCTGCGGGACATCATCAACACCTCCTTCGACACCGCCACCTTCCCGGAGAGCTGGAAGCACGCCGAACTCAGCGCTCTACTAAAGAAACCAACAGCGGACCCCACCGAACTCAAGAATTACCGCCCCATCTCGCTCCTCCCGTTTCCAGCCAAAGTCATCGAGAAGACCGTCAACAAACAGCTGGCCGCCTTCCTCGAGACAAATGGATCCCTCGACCCCTCACAGTCTGGCTTCCGAGCCAACCACAGCACCGAGACCGCCCTCATCGCTGCCACCGATGACATCCGAGCCCTGATGGACAACGGAGAAACAGCGGCCCTCATCCTCCTAGACCTCTCCGCGGCATTCGACACTGTCTGCCACCGCACCCTAGTGCAGCGCCTCAGCAACGTCGGAATCCAGGAGAAGGCATTGGAATGGATCATCTCCTTCCTCGACGGAAGAACACAGAGAGTTCGTCTACCACCTTACAAGTCACAGGCCACCGAAGTCATCTGCGGCGTCCCTCAAGGATCCTCGCTGAGCCCCACCCTCTTCAACGTGTACATGCGCCCCCTCGCGGCCATCGCACGCCAACATAACCTCAACATCATCTCCTACGCCGACGACACCCAGCTGATCCTCTCCCTGACCAATGACCCCGCCGCCGCCAGAGCCAACCTTCACGAAGGGATGAAAGATGTAGCCAAGTGGATGATGACCAGCCGCCTGAAACTGAACTCAGACAAGACAGAAGTCCTCATCCTGGGCTCCTCGCCCTCCGCCTGGGACGACTCCTGGTGGCCCCCGCCCTGGGCACCGCACCCAAACCGACAGACCACGCACGCAACCTGGGCTTCATCCTGGACTTCTCCCTCTCCATGACCAGACAAGTCAACGCCGTCTCCTCGTCGTGCTTCAACATCCTGCGCATGCTACGGAAGATCTTCCGTTGGATCCCCACTGAGACCAGGAAGACGGTCACCCAGGCCCTCGTCACCAGCCGACTGGACTACGGCAACGCCCTCTACGCCGGAACCACCGCCAAGCTCCAGAAAAGACTCCAGCGGATCCAGAACACCTCAGCCAGACTCATCCTCGACATCCCACGACACAGCCACATCTCCGGACATCTGAGAGACCTGCATTGGCTCCCCGTCAACAAAAGAATCACCTTCCGTCTCCTCACCCACACACACACAAAGCCCTACACGATCAAGGCCCGAGCTACCTCAACAACCGCATCAACTTCTACGCTCCCAAACGCCACCTCCGATCAGCCAGTCACGCCCTTGCCGCCGTCCCCCGCATCCGAAGAACCACAACAGGAGGAAGGTCCTTCTCCTACCTGGCCGCCAAAACCTGGAACTCCCTCCCTCCCGACCTGCGCCTGACCCAAGACCACCTCTCCTTCAGGAAGAAGCTCAAGACCTGTCTGTTCGAGCAGTAGCAGCACCCCCCCCTAGCGCCTTGAGACCATCCGGGTAAGTAGTGCGCTCTATAAATGTCTTTGATTGATTGATTGATAGTAGGTTAGAATATATGTTTAACACTCATAAACACTTAAAAACACACTCACTTGATGTCATCAGTGATGCCAATTGAGATGTCATATGTGATGTCATCCTTGATGCCGCTGACCATGTCAAAGGTAACAGGGATATCCTAGTTAGGCTCAGATGTAATTCACTATTAAAAGAGAGGGACCCAATAACCCAAAGGAGTAGGATACCAAGCGACAAGTGTCAGAAAGTAAGTTCCCCTTTTGTAACTATGAACCTGGGCATTCATTCAGCTCAGTAATATTAACACAAAACAATAATGCAACATTTTCAAACAACACATAAGGAACTGCATAATCAATCAATGCAAAAAATAGTAAAAATACACAATTTATTTAAACAAGTTAAGACCAGCTTAGGCTTGTGTTAGACATATCCGTTAAAAATACATTTGAAATCATATATACATTGACATTGTACACATACACAATACATAATAAATGGCAAAAACCAATTCTAGGGACAGAAAAAGAGGGAATAAAAATTCCTGTTAACAACGGAAGAACTACAAAAGTAGATCAAAGATCAATACTGATTATTGTTATTGATATTCCATCAGATTTGTTGTCTCCCAAAACTCTATCTAGGTCCGCCAAAGATATACAAGTCTGGATCCGGGAAGACCCAGAACATCGAGCAGAAACAGAGGGTCTTGCATACCAATACCACGCACCCTACATCCCAAATATTACACTGCAACAGCAAAAAGTCCTGGGAGATGATTAATGCAAAGGCTGGATTCTGAAATGCTGCGTCGGCTAGGATGAAAGAAGGCTCTGGCTTGTTTGGGAAAGGTTCTTTTTCTGGTTATTTCATACGGGAAAAGGCATCTGCTTTCCCATTTTGTGGTCCTGGCAGGTACTTGTTTATAAAGTTGTTATCTGAGAAGAACAGAGTCCAGCGTAGCTGATGGGGTGTCAGGGCCTTTGCAGTTTTTAGAAACAACAGGTTCCAATGATCAGTATGGATTTCCACCGTATGCAATGCTCCCAAAAGGTAGTGTCGCCATTCCTCGCCAGCTCTTTTGATCGCCACAGTTCTTTGTCGGTAATGGAGTAGTTGACTTCACTGGGGGTGAGTTTCCATGAGTAATATAACACGGGGTGTAGCTGGCCTGTTTCTGTATGGCGCTGAGATATTACCCCTCCCACTGCAAATAGTGAGGCATCAATTTCCAATACAAAATGGATCTGTGGATTAGGATGTCGTAAGATAGGAGCCTCTGTGAACTTGTGTTTTAGCAATTTAAAAGGCGGCGGCTTCTTCTCCCCATACAAAAGGGACGTTCTTTTGTAGCAGACTGGAAATGGGATGTATCATCTTTGAGAAATCCTTGATAAAACCCCTATAGTAATTGGCAAAACCAAGGAAGCTTTGCACAGCTTTGATGTTCTGTTTTGTCTTCCATTCAGTGATAGTCTCGACCTTGCTTTGCTGGTGTTCATTTGGAATCCCTGGGCATTTATGATATAGCCTAAGAAGGCGACTTCCTGAACATGGAAAAGGCATTTCTCAAGCTTAGCATATAATGAATGCTGCTGAAGTCTATCCAAGACTGCTTTTACGTGAGCTATGTGTTCTTGTATTGAAGAAGAATAAATTAAAATGTCATCAATATAGACCAGGCAGAAGGTTTCCAAGTAGCCACACAACATCTCATCCATAAAGAACTGGAAGGCTGCGGGGGCGTTACAAAGCCCGAAGGCCATCACTCGATATTCAAAAAGACCAAACTTAGTTCGCAATGCAGTCTTCCACTTGTCGCCCTTTTTTACTCGCACCAAATGATAGGCGCCTCTGAGGTCGAGCTTGGTGAAATATCGAGCGCCTTTATAGTGGTCCAAAAGCACCGGTATCAGGGGTAGCGTATAACGTTTTTTTATAGTCACTCAATTTATAGCACGGTAATCTATACACATTCTTAATTCATCACAGTCTTTCTTCGGAAGGAAGAAAAGAGGGAATGACGCTGGTGAAGTGGAGTGTCAGATGAACCCGGAGGCAAGATTGTCTTCAAGGTATGTATTCAGGTATTGTGTTTCCGGTTCCCTCAAAGCATACACTCTACTACACGGTATGTCGGCTCCTGGTATTAGCTCGATACTACAGTCATACACCCGATGCAGTGGCAATCGTGTAGCTTTCTGTTGGCCAGTCAGTGTTTCATATTCACTGTAGATGTCAGGTAGAGCTGTAGAACTGCAATATCGTTCTTGGACACACAATGTCACCAGAAGGGCTGGAGGTGTATGTATAACTTCGTTCTCTCTCTGGTGGCTTTCCCCCTTTGAGCAATGTTTTTTGCAGTAGTCAGAAGCCATAGTAACTGTTCTAGACGCCCAGCTAACCACTGGATCATGTAAAGTCAGCCAAGGCTTCCCAAGGATAAGACGGAACTAGGGGGCATCAATAACATCGAATTGGATATATTCTTGGTGATTAGAGTCGAATTGCATCAGTAGGAAAGGGGTAGGATACATTTCGGGACCAGAAGTTAAAGCTGTGCCATCTACTGCTATAACATGTTCAGGAGTTTCTTTCTTTTCACAGGGTATTCCTATCTTCAAAGTGAACTCTTGATCGATGTAATTATCAGTAGCCCCAGAATCCAACAGGGCATGTACCTCTAAGACATCTTTGGATGTGATCCACAGGGCTACACAGACATTCATGTGGGCTACAGCGGGTTGTTGGGTATGGGTAAGGGCCGGTGAGATCATTGTACCTTGTGGACCCAAATCAGAGATATCCACCTGATCTGGGCTTTTTAGTTTTCCGCTGGTTCTCCTTGTCTGATGGCAGCTTGAGCCCATGGAAAGGAGGTCCTCCTGGGGAGGGATGTCCTAGCTTGGCATTCTCTAATGAAATGTCCTCCTTTCCCACAGTAAAGACAGAGTTTCATTTTTCATCTTTTTTTCTTCTCCTCTGGGGTAAGGGGACCCTGAATCCTTCCGATTTGCATAGGTTCGGGTCCGTCTGGCGTTTTGAGATGTTCCTCCACTGTACTCTTTTGGTCTTGAATACAAGAAACGAGCATCTCCTCTGTTTTTATCCCCTTTTCTTTCCTGGAGTCTGTGGTCCAGTTGTGGACTTTGGGAACAGTGTCTGATGTCGATGGGGGAACAGGAGTTGTAGCAAAAAAACACCCCCTTGAGTGGCAGGGGAAGGGGACTGCATAGTGCGGGTAGGAGGAGGGAGAGTTGCTGCCCTAATATAGGAACCTTCCCCACGACCCTCACGTGAAAGTCAAGCTACCTCTCTACGTAATGTGCTCATCTCTCTCTGTAGGTTCTGTTTTTCTGCACAAGAGGTTTGAACCTCCTGCTGATGAGCAGATAGGCTCTCTAACAGTGAGGTGAACACCATATTGGTATCCATCGTCCGGGCTGGTTGTAAAACGTGGGCTTAACAATCTGTCAGGTTGTCAGAAGCACAAGTAAATTAAAACGCCACTAACCTTACTCAGACGTCCAGCAGAGACGATAGAAGATGATATGTTCCTTAACTCCCTCAAACACAACCCCCAATAGAGGAATAGAACCCTGACTTTGAGGTTGTACCGGGGGGAAAAGTGAATTGGGATAAAATAATAAACTTGCTGCAAGATTTCTTCCCTCTCTGGGTCTGGTCTAGGGAACTTGTCACTCTTCTGGCTTTGTTTTCTGCAGGACAGGATGAGACACAACATAAATTAGCTTCTACTCTGTTGTTCCAAATTGTAATAAAAAAGTTCCTAAAGACACTCACCAGAAGATTGCAGCTACGAAATAATACAATAAAATGGCATTGCTAAGACTGGAAAGGATACTCTACTTAGCAAACCTCAAAAGGAATACCACAGTGTAAATTACTACTGTTACTCCAAAGTAATAATAATGAAAGATGTAACCAAAAATAACAGAAGTATATATCCTGCTAGTGGAAAAGATGAATGCTACAACTGCAGTTTATGATGCAACAATTATTCCACTGAATTTATGCCCCCAATGCAGGTGTACTAGGTTTTGAGAACGATCATATCAGAGGAATTGTCATCCAGAGCTCTGAATTATGATTAGCGGGGAAGAACGAATTTGGCAGTCCAGAAATGTTATATAACAGCAACCATAATAAATCTACTGCCTGCAATCACAAGCGGAAATAAAGACGCTCCTGCGCGTCTTCCGCTCGTCGGGATTTATTAAAGAAAAATAAATCCCGAGTTGGGGCTATGAAGGAAGATGCTCCTGCGCTCAGTCCCAATGCAGTCTGCGACTCGTAGCAAACGGAAAAAACAATAAGGCAGGATTAATTTGTAGTGTAGTTCCTATATTCCCAATAGGCTCAGCGCATTGAAATAATTTATTCAGCAGTGTAGACGTAGGACTGAGGTCGACTAGGTCTCTACTGACTCTATTAGACTTAAGGTTTGCCAGCTAGCTCAGAGGTCACTAGAAACTTTCTCGAATAAACGAGGAGGAGTTTAACCTCCCTGGATAGACTAGAAGGGATTAGCTTCTGACAACCATATAAGATGACAACTTTGCTCCCTCAGAATAAGAGTGTATCTCTAGAGTTGTGTCAAAACAATAGACAGCTATTTCACTCAGTCAAATGTGCATACTTAGTTTCACCAGAGTGCACAAAAAAGAGAGACGAGCGTTTTCAATAACAGGTGTAATTTATTGAGCAGTCTTCTTTCTCATGCAGGAGAAATGAATTGCCATAATTGCAATACTTAATGTAAAGTAAAGTGCAAACCGTAAAAAGAGTATTATGAAATAATACTGTAAAAGCATTGATATGGTTTCTTAGCCATAAGATACTTTAAAATGGATAAAATATATACATACATATATACATTGACTAACGTACTCAACTGGTGCTTCTAAATACGCCTACTACCCCAGTGTACCTGACCTAAGCTTAATACGTGGGAAGGAGTAAGTAAGTAGCAGTTTAAGTTAAGTTGGTTTTGCCAAGAATCTGACTGAAGAATTCTCTTTAAGGATTTAGTCAGCTCCGTACCTGGGTAATAGAATGCAGGAGGTATGGTATCTCTCTTTCAGGACTCGATATCCCAGCAGCCCGCGATGGTGGCTGAGAACACCGGACCTGGATTTCTCGGCAGGAGAAAAGAAAGCGTCTCTCGCAGTGCGTCAAAGAGGAGGGGCAGCGTCCGTGGGCTCTCACATCAGCTGGGTCTCGGGCAAGTAGATAGCTGCTCGGCTCCAAAACCACCACTGTGTGTTTGCTTAAGGCAACGTTGGTATATTTATACCTGAAAGGTGCCGAGTTTGACTTAAGGTTTGGACATAAGACGTCAATAAAGATGTCACTAAGAACTGACTGTTCCTTTAGTGTTTGCAGGAGTTTAATGACAAATCAAAACAAAAGCAAATGGGTATTTCCCAGGTTGCTGGAGGTTTGGTGTGTCAAAAGAACTCATTGTGCTTTCTAGGAATCCAAGGAAGTAGCTTCTGCCGTGCTTTGGACTGCAAGGGCTATTTACTTAAATATGAATCTGATTCTTATGCCATTATAGGGATATTATTGATTATAGCCGTACAAGGGCATAAAATAGCACTATTGATTCAGGTTCCTAGTTAAAAACACGATACCCACTCCACGATCTAATGTTCATCATTACTAAAACTAAGCAATAGTAAACATTTAAAGGTGCATGTGTATTCCAACCCACCCCAAAATAAAAATGTTGTATTTGAAATGGTGTATGCGAAATACACGAAAATGATTATTGGTACTGTACGCATTTCAAGCAGTGTAATCATTCAGTTAAATATGCTAATATATATTAGCTGAACGATTTGCGAAAATTACACATGAAATAGCTCTTAATACTGAAAAGAAGGTCGAGACCATTCCATCACATATAAATACAGTTGCTGTAAATGTGCTAGAGGCTGAGGTCATATAGTGTCTCTAGAGTTTCCTAAAAATAGAAGCTCTGTTCTTTAAGAATAGTTCTACTTTAAGCAGAGTAAATGTGCCAGAAAAAGGTAAATATTTTGGAAGTTTTTTGAAAAAATAATTTCGCTTTCAGGGGAAAAATAGTTCCAAATGTTTTCAGTAGTTTTTGTTTATCAAAGCTGAAGGCCGAATTCAGAGTTCAGGGAAGCGCTGTGTGCTCATTGCTTAAAAAGTTATTCTTTCTGTTCAAGGGAGAACATCATTTCAGACAGACTCGCAAAAAATTGGTCTACGACATCAGGCGAAAGTTCGACCAAGTTTGTAAGTGCTGCAACAGTGCATTCGTGAGAATGATTGCTATCATCGATGTCAGGATCAGCAATGCTCACAGAAGGTCGTACCTGGGTGATGCTGCTCTCATCTCGTACTTCACTGCCACCTAATCGTAGTGGTGAAGTCTCAAAGAATGCCGTCATGAGAATGGGTAGCCGCTGGGGACAACATGATGCATGAGCGGTTATCGGACTTAGCAAAGTATCTGTATCCCATGGTACTGCTGATGGTAGTGTAAGACAGACTTGCAACATGCATTCTTCTCCGCATAGCATACATCGAAGCACAGGTAGGATGCAATTTTGCCAGATAGGTCTGAATGAAAGAAACCAGGTCATATTCAGATCTCTTAGCCGGGCTAAACTAAGGACTTTAGTTATGCGATCCCGATAGCGTATAGCTAGGATCGTTTCTTCCATCGTTGCTGGAGTCTTGTCTGCGACTTGGCTTGCCATATTGGAGCAGAAGGGTCAAAAATAAAATTCCTGCTACGAGTCCCAAAAAAAGTGGTAGGCCGCCAAAGACAGAAAGGACAAAATTGGGAAAAATGCCTAGAACTGCTTCGAAGGGTGTTAACAGTCCCGAAAAAATTGTCTTAAATATATGTGGGATACCACTGGCATCAGACATATTTAGGATTTGGCTTAGCATTTCTGGAGGTTTGGTGTGTCGAAAGAACTCATTGTGCTTTCTAGGAATCCAAAGAAGTAGCTTCTGCCGTGCTTTGGACTGCAAGGGCTATTTACCTAAATATGGGTCTGATTCTTATGCCATTATAGGGATATTATTGATTATAGCCGTACAAGGGCATAAAATAGCACTTTTGATTCAGGTTCCTAGATAAAAACACAATAAATTGTCAAGGAACGCCCTCCGGCGTTCTTACGGAGTTTTAGTCAAGAACGCACACCGGCGTTCGTGCGGGAATACCTGCACCTTCGTGAGACTCTCCTATGTGCAAACATTGGACTGTGAAGAAATGCCGGGACGACGCTGAAATTCTTCTAGCTGGTAATCGGCAGGGAGCACCTTCCGCCATCCAAAAATCCGGGAAGTAGAAAATTGTCAAACACTTTCCTCAGGGAAAATATGGAACTACTGATTTCCTCACCACACTACCTGCTGGGAAATTTATTTTTTAGAGGGTTTTCTTAGTTTCAGGCCAAGAGCTGATAAGTATATGCAGAAATAAACATCCTGTCTGCCTGTTGCCTGATGGGTGATCACTACACTTACGCCCTATCCACTGCCTGCACTAAATTGCACCCCGACTTGTTCAACTGGTGGAATTTCATTCACCAACTAGGAATTTTAAAGACTATTTTAAGTAAAGGAGAACGACTATTATCCAAGCAAGCTGACATGAGGCTAAAAGAGACCTCCTTTTTACAAAAGACAATGGTCCCTATATGTGGACAGGATAGCAAAAAATAATAATCATACACCTAATAAGTAGTATGTTTCTTTGTCCAGCCGGACAAGAATTTTATTTTAAATGATCAAGTTCATAGAGGGAGTTTTAAGACCAAGATAACAAGTGGGCACAGCCGTGACCCACAACATTTAAGACAAAACAACAAAGAAATGGCCAAAAAGGCAAAGTGAAAATCTGTCTGTATACTAATGTTCAGTGCTACAGACTCAATCTCTTAAACATAACCATACCATTGCATCAAACAACATAGCATTCATCATATTGCATATGGGGTTTTTTGTCGACGACGTTTCGATGCCTTTTTAAATTATATGGCTAAGGAACAACAAGGGCACCCAACGAGTCAGCACAGGACCTCGGGGAACATAGTCTATACTTGGCAACAGTGGTCCTGTACGTAAATAGTTACGACTAAATGAATATAGACACAATGGAACTATATTAGTTAACGTGATTTGTCCAGCCGGACAGTGATCACCAAGAATTTTTGCTGTTTGAAAAGTTAGCAGAAAAATTGTCTTACATTCACAAAGAGTGAGACACAAGCCTGTGCCTTCACGCTTACAAACTGGCAAAGTAGAGTGATAGAGAAAGGCAAAGAGAGAGATAGGTTTAGGCAGAAAGTGAGCGATTTCTGAGAAATGGGAAATAACAGAAATTCAGTTACACCATTAATCACAATTTAAATATACATTTGCATATATGGCGCAAGAGGTCGACGACATTTCGATTCCATAAACAAAATACAAGGAATCATCATCAGGACAAAAAGTTTTGTGCCTAAAATTTGCAAAACACAATAGCCTAAAGAAGAAGGGAAAAATGGAATATATCAGTAAGGAAAGACATAACATCCTTCATTTGTGACAACATGTGAAATGGGTGAATAAAATTCCTTAAGGGAACAACTAGTGATGGCACACGTGATAGATCTATACAAGGTACGGCGAATGTGGTCTAACGTGTAAGTGAGAGTGTAGGTCAGAACCATGGGAGAGTCATAAAGTATGGGGAGTGCCGCCGAGAATCCGTCTGTGAGTGCAATCACACGTGGGCATGCTGGTGTGAGCAGTAGTGCCACTGCTAAAACGATCGTGAGTGCACAGAGCGTGCATCGGTGCAGGTGGTGATGCTGCTCGATCGAGTGACTTAGAGCATTTAGAGGCTCTAAACCAGACTCACCAGCACAGTTGCTGGGGGCCAGGACTAACTGGTTGAGTAGTCCATCCATTTAATAATTAGGCGGAGATGACGGCGGCGCTTCAATTTGGCCTAATGGAGGAGCCTGATCGAGAAAGATGGAGCAAATGAGGGTTGCAAGGAAGTACTGTTCGTAATTGCAACTGTCCTCATAAAACCGAACTTACCAGAAGCCAGTGCTTGTGGTCACTAGACTTGGGTTGATCGTTTTAAAGAAGCGGAGGGAGGGGAGTGGTGCTCAGCGTCAAGGTTTAGGCGCAAAATGATGAGCCTATGGGTATGTAAAAATGAAGATTAGACGGGGGTAGAGGATGAGCGGGTGGTCCGAGGGGATATGCGGAGTAGTACACTTACCCTCGCAATACGGGAGCTAGTATCCCTTAACAATGGTAGGCAATGCTATTGACCACAGTGGGTGAAGATGAACACGCCAGAAATAAGGCGTGAGAAGCGAGCCTGTAAGACAGTTAAGCAATGTTTTAGGCATCGATTCCGGGGCCGGGTCATGCGCATAATCCCCATTGGAACCCGCACTCACCTATAGCTTCGTGACAATGGAGAGCCGCGATATGGCAATCAGCAATGTTCCGGGGGTGGTAGACGCCGGAGAGTAAAAACGAATCTGCTAATAGCTGATTGGTCTGGGGCGGGCAATAGAAATGGATGAGGGACTGGTAACGGCGATCATCTTGAGTGGTCTAAAGGATTTTAGTGAAAATAAAGGAAGGGGTGGGTGAGACTTGAGTGGCGGCCATATTAAAATAGTGAATAGGAACATGCATTTGTGCAGGGCGTGCAGTTAAAGTAACATTAATCATTGACACATTTAAACAACTATCTGAAATGTCATTGAATTAGTAAAGCAGTAATAGTACAGCATGTTGGTGGAAAAAGATACAAAAGTATCTGGATTGTCTCTGCATTGGTGCCCATTTATAATAGACAGTATCAGAAAAGGCCTTAATCGTCTTGAAGACTGGACCTCTGTATTGTAATCTCAGTTATATGTCATTTCTATCATTTAAACTGTTTTTTTAAAGAAGTCACATATTGCGGTTAATGCATGCTGCATTATTAGTTTTACACAATCACACTGATCCCTTTCATCACTCCAATATGGCCGCCGCTTTACCTAGTCACGGTAAGTCCATCATCGATTTTTAGAGACCATGAGGCTTGATTAGCTAGCTCGCATGGTTGCTCGGCAGTTCACTCCCATCGGACTGCCGTATTAGCCACAGTGCTCCTGCCAATACAAGTAAGTGACTCTCGCCAGCCGGTAACTCTGCTTGGAGCACCCTGATACTTTTATATGCAAGTATCTAACCGCCTGCTCCTTTTTAGATTGAGCCATCGCGCTCCACTCCTGGCGATTCCATACAATCCTGATGGAAGCCCCGGAATTGTTTTGAAAGGTAACTGTGTCCTTCACCCTCGATCCGGCACCCCGCCTTTATTAAAAGACCGGTACTGTTAACGTCACATTTTTCTTTCCTCAGAATGACAATAGCCCCGCGGTTTCTTATCAGTAACCCAGAACGAGGCAACCAGCGAGTAAACCGACATGTAGGTTACTCGGTTCCTTCTCCTGCCACCGCCCGCGATTATTGCCACAGCAATGACTTAGCCACAATAACTGTTTCACGCCATTCACGACGTACCATCGCCCGCAAGTATTGACACATCAATGAACTTAGCCACTGTAAGTTTTTCACGCCATTCACAACTTAGCCTTTTCATCACCGGAACGATGGGGTAATCGTGACTAGTATTTTCCACTCTCACTTGCTATTGATCTTAATAGAGACCTGGAACTCACATATATCACCATCCCCTTCACTCGCCGCTTATCAACTCCACTCAGCTACATGCATGGCTTTTCACTCGCCGCAATTCTCAAGTCACCCATGTTTTTAAAAATTGCTCCTTACATGCTGATACTTATATACAATTTCTGTTTTTCCTTCCCCCTTGCCTCCCATTTCCTTCATGTAAAATAATGCGATAATAGGCATTGTGTTAATAATTGTTGAACAAAACAATAATGCTGATAATTCTTGCCCTGATGATGATGTCATAATTTAAAAAGGCATCGAAACGTCGTCGACAAAAAAACCCATATGCAATATGATGAATGCTATATTGTTTGATGCAATGGTATGGTTATGTTTAAGAGATTGAGTCTGTAGCACTGAACAATAGTATACAGACAGATTTTCGCTTTGCCTTTTTGGCCATTTCTTTGTTGTTTTGTCTTAAATGTTGTCGGTCACGGCTGTGCCCACTTGTTATCTTGGTCTTAAAACTCCCTCTATGAACTTGATCATTTAAAATAGAACTCTTGTCCGGCTGGACAAAGAAACATACTACTTATTAGGTGTATGATTATTATTTTTTGCTATCCTGTCCACATATAGGGACCATTGTCTTTTGTAAATTGATACTGCCCAAGGTCCCTATGATATACCTTTTGGGTTCCCTTGTTCTTGTGAAAATAAAAGAGTCCTCCAGCAGCAATATTGGGTACTTACTGAGCTATTATAAGGGTTAATTCAGACGGCCGTATCTGAACGCAGCTCTGATTAAATCAATTTTAAAGCAAATGTTGTCAGTCAGACTCATGGTCTTGCCAATAAAAGACATAAATATTCACTAGAAATCTCTAGAAGTGCTCACCACTTGCAGACTGTGTCATCAGCACATTGAGCCTTTATCTTACCTAGTTTGCATCTGCCCCCAATTGAAGCATGCATGCTGCACTTTACTAAAACCTTTGTTTTTATAATATGGCACTCGTACCTCTCCATGTGCAATGACATTTCTTTTTAACTTGTAGATCCCCCTGGGAATGTACACTCCAGCTTAAAGAACTTATGAGCAACGATCGAGCCATGGACGAAAGGCTGACCACAGGTTCAAAAGTAAAATAGCGAATATACATAAAATGTTATGGATACATTGTTGTTTTCATCAATGATCGAAGAAGGTGTGTGGACGGACACACCACGCTCTGCCTTTTCATGCACCCACTCACTTATCTATACAGCCACTCACACAAATACTTACTGTGCAGAACAGTGACTCTCACACCCGCTCACTTACCCATATACCCAGTCAAACAGCCGCTCACTTAACCATACATCCACTTATATACCAAGTGACTCACCCATAGAGACATTCACACAACCAATCAGTCACCCATACAGCCACTTACATATACACTCATCCATGCATTGAGCCACTTACACATCCACCAAAGTCACCAATTCAGCCACTCACACACACACTTACCCACCCATACAGACCCTCACTCACTCACCCATATAGTTACTCACACACTCACTTATTTACCCATACAGTCACTCACACACACAAACAGCCACTCATACCCACACCCCAAAACTGATACATACAATCACATTAACACTTAGATACATATATTAGAAACAATATCACTCATTCGTAGTACAAAAAAGAATAGTAATTTACCTTATGCAGTAGCTTAGTACATAGCTTCAACTCTCAGAAATGTTCTGAAACACTTACACTCATTAGATGAAATCATCAGTGATGTATTTTGAGTTGTCATCAATGATGTCATCACTGATGTCACTGACCATGTCATGAGTGATGTAATATGTGAGGTCATAAGCAGTGCATTGTGGGGTCATAAGTTACAGTTAGGTCAGATATAACTGCTGCATTTTAATGGTTTTCTACCAGTGCAATCTGATCCTATCTACAATGCCGAAGTAATTATATTGGACATAAACCTGAGCTATTCTGCATTGAGATATCTTTTTAAGTGCAGCGCACTGTCTATACTCACAAGGGATAGACAAGTCAAATGAAGATCAGGCAATCGATAATCTTATTAAAGGTGAATGCTTGAAAATTATATAACAAACACAGAGAGCTATTAACTGGTCTTGAAAAAGATGGAATAATTGACTGAACCATCAAAACGTGTTGATGCCAAATCAATACACAATCCATTTATCCAGCATTGTTTGAACAATGAGAAGTGTGACCGGTATCTTTCAATGTGAGTGATTTCCTGTAGTTATGGATGTGTAGTTTTTCAAGACTGAATTTATCTGTCTGGCTTTTTCACTCTATAGTATGTGTTTTTTTTAATCTTGTGGAATTTAATTATTTTCTATTGTTCTTTTTTAAACCTGGAGATATCTAGCTGATTGTTAGGTCTTTTTTAATTTCATGAATTTTATGTATACGTAACTAATAAAACGTTGTGCAATTTTCACTTTTTATTGTAGTTCTCCTGTTATATATGGCCCAATCTGTAGGTGTATAATGAGAGAAAGAGGTAAGAGTGTAGTGTAATAGGTTAAAAACTGATGTATGGTACCTAATATCTGTATAGAAAATTATCCCATTTGATTTTCCTTATTTCACTGTAGATTTAATGTAGTCACATCACACCTCAATGTAAAACCACACAGCCCGGGGTAAGAGGGTTAGGGTTTGATGAATGGATGGGAAGGGGGGTTTGGGGAAAGGTTTGACAAAGAAAAACAGTACGCATGGAGACAACAAAAGCAAAACAATGAAGATGATGATTGATGATCCACTATCTAATAAATCTATAAACTAAAGGTAGAAAAGGGAAATGCATGCATGATGAAGATAACTTGATGGTTAATAATGAGTAGTACTTAACTACTACTACATAATTCGACAGTACAAGGAAGTATTTATTATATATGACATTTGCCTTGGCTGTATGCCCTCAGAGAAACCCTAATTACCTGCAATACCGGGCTGAAAGATAGCAAAGAAAATAAAAAAATAGTTGTAGGTATCAATTACCAAACAAAGTCACACAGTCGTAAAATGAATGAAGAGAAAAAAGGAATCAAATTATTAAAAATATGAAAATGATACTAAGGTTACTGTATTAGCCAGGTCCAACTGTGTAGTTGTATATTGTCATTCATCTTGGTCCTCCCTTCCATGGACACTCTGAACATCATTCTTGGGTGCCACTGGCTGGCTGATGAGGATTGTTAAGGTAAGTGTGAGTTGTTGCTCCAAGTATAACAGCACTGGGTAAAAGGCCGGCCTGTAATTGTTGATCGAAAAACAGAAGGGGTAATAAAAAATAAATGAATGAAAAAATTAAAATCAATTACGGTGTAGTGCAAAAAGACAAGACTCATGAGCGAAAAGACTTTCAGACTGAGGCAGCTTGGATACATTGTGTCTACTCTACTAGTTACACAGCATTAATCTAGAAGAACAACAAGATAGGAGCCAGCACAGAACAGGCCCATGGCACCGGGCCGTGTGTCCGTGACCCAAACTCCATTTACCTTAATTTTTGACAGAGCCAGACAAAAGGCATATACATACAGCAACCTAGCATTTCCCAAATCAAGTGACTAAATCAATGCGCCACTGTCAGTCATCATACCAATATTCGACTCCACCACTGCACAGACATGTAGCCTAGGTCTGCTGTGGTTTTTGTTGATTGGTTGTGTCTACCTTGTATTCCAATTCCTAAAACGTATTCCATCAATCATCTCAGATCCAACTGACTGACAGCGTGCAAAGATAGTATGGTGGTCATCATCTTCAATCATCATCAGGTGTGGTACGTGTACGTGTTGTCCAACAGACCAACAGCAACTCAGCCTGTAGTAAGTGACTATGATTAAGTAAATCCAGACTGCACCTGCAGTAGTAGGAGTGCATTTGGTTAATATTATAAAACAACATGGAAACATTGATTATCACTTGAGTCACAAGTACTTTGTTATTATTCAAACTACTAGTATAGTTCTACTTCATACACATTTGCTTAGAGTCAGCAAGCATCCAATTCAATGCATGGCATAAATAATTTCATATACCTGTCTTGCTCTTCTCTTTGGCTGTCAGATCAGAGATGCCGAGCCTTCTGAAAGTGATGACGAGTTTTCTTTAGTTTTGGTTGCCTGCTCAAATTCTGACAGTGATGAGTTGTGTATGCCTGCAGACAGAGGGGGTAGCCTTAAGACAGTGATGAGTTTCGGATTGGAAACAAAACCGAAGATGGCTATAGTCACGTAGGTTTTACTTGTTATGGAGAGACTGTTAGAGGCTACATTATTGTACTATTCTCCATCTCCATCCAATGTCTGGCAAGATGGAAATGTATTTAGGGTGAATCAGGAAGATGGAGCAGGACTCTGAGGAGTAGAGTTGACAGTTAAATGCACAGACGTTCAACTCAAATAGGTAAATAAAAATAAGAGACCGTGGTGATGGATTTGTTGTGGTTTGATTTGAACCAGAAAGACAGATATACACACAAATAAAGGAAGGGAGAAAGTAACAATGTTAAAGCCTAGTTGTCGTGGAAGAGGAGCTCATCCTCAAACCCTGGTGGTTCGGACAGAAGTAGGTCATGTAACCCACTAGTTATATCTTGGGAGTCGCTCTCCTCTTCCTGCTGTGCTTCACATATTTTGTAGTCCGGTGGTATGAAGTGCTGATTCATTTTGATCATGGTTAACCTCTCCACGCTTTTAGGTGATTGACTGGTCCTTTTTACAGTTACAATGGGACCAGCAGCACTGAAAACACGCTCAGAAGAGACACTTGTGACAGGGCAAGCAAGATACTTTATCGCCAGCCTGCTGAGCACTGGCCATTGGCTTTTTTTCCCATACCAATACACCAATGAGCTTTGCTCCATGAACACCTCTGTTGTGTCATCCAGATAGGCCTGGACCATCCGCTCAATGTTCAGTGGTGCTCCGATTTGCTTGGCCTCTTTTGATTTTGACCAGCAACGGACTTACCCATCCCTTTCTGTGGAAACCAAGCAGCTATTTTTTTGTTGTGTCTGATGAATCAGATCCTGTTGGTGCTGTTGATGTTATTGGTAGTGTAGGTGACTGCTGGGAAGCAAACGCACTGCTCTCATGCTCTGAAGAAGAACTTGACTCTGGAGGATGCCCTGTAGTACTTGCACTGTCCTGGGTTGGCACGGGCAGGCCTCTAATTGAGAGCCGTTCATTTTCTAAATCAGTGGCTTCCTCAGCTATTAAAGTTTTGTACTTGGCAAAATCCCCTTCTGTAAAAGGAATTACTGCATTACTGTTAAGAAATAATTTGTGACGAGAATCCAAAATTATGGCAGTAATGTAATGTCGATGTGACACAATCTTATTTTGAATCCTTGTATTGTCAGATAAGCGGGCGGCTAAGGAGTTCGCCAAATAACATGCGTCTACTTTTCCTTCCACACCTTCGTATGTTTCAGACACCTCCTTCAGCTCTTGCCTTAGCATGTACAACAAGGGCATAGCGTGGCCCATAGTACAGTCCTCCCTGTTGACTGCATGTGTGAAGACCTCAAGTAGCATCTCTGTCAGTCATTTAATAAGGTCCCATTGCCACATCTCAACGGTCATGGCTTTCACAGTAGGATCCCCTAATCTTCTTGTCATAACATAAGCATTAAGCGGTATGTACTGCTCAAACAGACAATCAAGCATGTAATAAGTTGAGTTCCAATGTGTGTAGGCCACCTGGATCAGTGCTTTGACTGGCATTTTATGCTCACGTTGAATGACCCTTAGCTGCTTCCGGGCTTTAAAAGAATGGTTGAAATGTGTGCATATTCTTCTGCAGGTGGTCAGTAAGTCGCTGACTTTGCTTTCATTTTTCAGAAAGTCTTGAACAGCAATGTTAATGCAGTGTGCCAAACACAGGACCCTGAAATAGCCACCATCTTTCATGGCATTAACTACATTACTGCCATTGTCCGTGGCAACAAAACCAATTTTAAGCCCTCTTGGTCACAGCCATTCAAAGACCTTGCTGTTAAACTCAGCCAAAATGTTTGCAGCAGTATGAGATTTCTCCATAGCAAACATGGCTACAGTTGCAAGTCTGCGAGTCTCATTAAAAATCTCAACAGTGTCAACGCCTGCAGATAGCTTGTCTCTAACACCTGAAAAAGAGATCCAGTGTGCAGTGATGCACATGTAATCAGTGGCTTTGCAACTGGTCCACATGTCTGTTGTCAGGTGGATACTATGAGCAGCACTCTGATGTAAGGCTTTTCCAAGCAATTCCAGCACGTCGTGATGTAGTGTTGGAACAGCAACTCTGGCAAAATAGTAGCGGCTGAGAACGTTCCATTTTGGGCAGATGGTTGTCAAAAATTCCAGAAAACCCACCCCTTCAACTAAAAAAAAAGGGAGAAGGTCCAGTGCTAACATTTTAGCAAGCTTAGCATTGTAAAAACCTGCTATTGGGTGGTTGTGTTTGTACTTTCCCTCCTGCCTAAACATGCTAAGAATGGTACGCTGCGTGGTATTTCTTTCGGTTAGGCTTGACGCAGAACTTTGCATCGCAGACTTCGCCATACTCCTTGGTGTCTCTGGCTGACTCTTACTCTTGTGCCACTGAGATGTTGCTGATGCGGAGGATGTGGGAAGTACCACTGCATTGCTGGGGATGGGGGTACTTTGTGTACCACTACCAGATAGAATATCTCCCTCTGCTTCTTCCTGTTCGACCGTGAGTGGACCTTCTACTAGTTTATCCCCACCAATATCAATGGCTGCAGTTTTTTTATGCTACGAAGGTGGTCCTCCCACTTGATTGCGTGGTGTTTTTCCAAATGGGTCATTTGGCCTCCAGTACCATAGTTTGTACCAAGCTTAGCACGACTAACAGAGGAATGACAAATGGAGCATATAGTAATGTTGTCCTCCTTTGCGCTAACCATTTAGAAGTCCCACACTGGGGAGATTAACTTTTGTCTCCTGCTAGAGGTGCCACTTCCAATGCCAGATGAACTGGAGGCTGTGTGTTGAATTTGACTATGTGGCTGCGCAGTAGTACCACTACCTACTTCTGCTGAGTTGGTGCGTGTGCTGGATGTGGGACGCACCTGGCCCCTTTGCTAATGTAAAAATGGAAGCTGGAGGTCGTGTTGGTATTGCCTGTGTTAGAGGTATGTGTGCTACATCTCTACTAGTCGTAGCCATTCTGGATAGGGTGAAAATGTTGGTCTCCATGTCCTCGGGCCAGGAGTGATGCTTGTGATGGATGGGTCAGACGCATCATCATCATTATCCTGCTGTTCTACATCGACTCCATAAGTGTAAGGCTTTCTGGAACCTTCCTTTTCCCCAGCCTGGTCTTGGGCTATGTCTCCCTCTCATGCTCAGGTTGTTGTGGCTCCCAAGTGAGATCTAGATCATAAGAAGGGATGCTTGGCGAAGAACTTGATGGACTAACCCTCCTTTTCCGTGGTGGGGATTTGAAAGACAATGGATCTCCTGCATGAGTGGCTTCCACTTCTTCTTGCTCTGCATGACGCTCAATTTCCTGAACTGCCCCTACTTCGGGAGGAACAACAACTACTATTGCGTGTGGTGGTTGTTGTTGTTGAACAACTATTATTGCGGGTGGTGGTTGTTGTTGTTGTTCACCACTTATCTGCTGTGTTCCGTCCTGTGTTGGTTTTGTACTACATTGAGATAGCGATAAGTTTAGGTCAGGCTCAGCATTACTGCTTTCCACCATTAGGTTGGCTACCTCTTCCACACTCATCTGCTTGGGCCTGGTTTGGTGGGTTGGGCTCACTGATGAGGAGGTGCTGGCCCCAGCTTGCACCCCGGACACCGCTGCTGCAGGCGTACATTTGGTTTCCCAAAAAAGGTTTTGGGGTCAACACCAGACTTAAGCGTCGCTTCCTTCGTCTGTTCTTCCTTCTTCTCAGCAACTTTCTTGGTCTTGGAGTACCTGGTACCTGCTTTCTTTGGGCTCATCTTCTTCAGATGTCAGCAGCACTCAGTTGCACAAGTGCCTTGACGGGTTTTTTGGTTCTATTTTGGGGTGATAAAGACTTTAAGCTTGCTCACACCTATAGGCTGTATTCTTCCCTTTTAAGCCTTTTTTTCCAGACCTAGAAGAGGATAGCTGCTTTATATGATGATAGATCCCTTCGTCTAATCCATCTATTGCCTATTGGCTTTGCCTTTCATTATTTTGCCTATAGTAGAGGGTGGATCCTGTGGTCCTGACTTTATATTACACATGGTTTATGTAGGTACTCTGACAGAGCTAAGGGTTATTTCATCCTTCTCAGGCCTACAAGGCCCAGAACTAGAGAGACTCCATTTTGCTTTCTATCCCTGCAGAGATGAGATGCTTTAAGGGAAAAGGTAATATTTTGGTTTTGAGCTGTTGTTCGCCCTAAGCAAACCGGAGAGAACCGGCCAAAGCTGAATCTAATCAAGAAGTGTCCCTGGGCTCAGGTCTCTAGACGAAACAAGCAGCTGATCACTGTGGGAGCGTCTAGAGCGAGGAGCCCGGTGCATGGACCTGGTGGGAGGAGGCTGCTGGCTGGAGCTTTCCACTAGAGGAGAGGAATCCATATTAGCAAATTGCAGGAGAGGAGGAGTGGTCAGTTTGATTCTTGAAGAGTGGAGAGTAGGATGTCTGCTGGAGCTGCAGAATACAGTGCAGTTCTATTGGTTTTCTGGAATGGAGAAAGAAGGCAGATGACTGAAGCTGAAGAGAGCATTAAAGCAGATGGAGGAGTTGAGGCTGTCAGCTGAAGTAATTGAGCCAGAGGCGTGGAGCTCTGGTGATGGAGGGAGAGACAGAGAGAGCCCTGATCCCACCAGAGAGAGAGAGAAATCTTCCTTCTAATAGGTGAGGTAGTCTAAACTAGTCCACTTTACACTTACACCTTAATCTTGTCCTTATTCCCTAGGCTATTGTATGTCTAACCCTTTTCTTTCAGCGGTGTGTTAAAGTTCCTGTTAGTCACAGAGACCCCGCAGATAACATTGTCCTCATACTGTATGGCTAATCCTTTTCTTTCAGCGGTGTGTTAAAGTTCCTGTTAGTCATAGAGACCCCGCAGATTTGTGTATGTGTATTTTATCATTATTGTAATAAAGATACCCCAGTTCTTAGTGAACTAGTGTGCATGTGTTATTCTTATGATAAAGCTAGGCTTTCTTCTAACCAGATGCTTTAGCAACTGATGGATCAAAAGGAAATAGGAGCGTTTAAATCAGGGAATAACTCTGGCATACAGTGTGTGTCCACTATTTCTAAAGCACAGGTAGCCTTTTCTTCTAGTCAGGCGTTACAGCCAGAATAGATGCTGCCCCTGATCCGGTAAGTCTGAATAATTAGGGAGAGAGAGGAGCCCTTGAGCTAGGGAATTATTGACACTAAGTGATTCGGCCATCCCATAATAATATTGTAGTAGCGAAACTCTTAGTGAATAGTGAGAGAGACTTCCCAACATAGAGACAGAGAGCTGAAGGTATTCATAGGAAAGTGGTCGTCATTGGTAAGTGGCGTTAGTGAGAGCACAGATTGTGGTCAGTGTGTAGATCTGCCGGATTGCAGATCAGATTGTAAGTGAGTGAGCACCGGGGGGATACGGTGTTTAGGTCCGCCGGATTGTGGACCGGATAAACAAAGAGCACTTTGGCTGCAGCTCAGTGTTAATGGCACGCCGGATTGTGTGTCGAGTGAGCACTGAGAGTGAGCAGTGTGTATGGCACGCCAGATTGTGTGTCGAGTGAGCACTGATGGTAATCAGTGTGTAATGGTAAATAATCAGAACTGCCCCAGGGTAGATTAGTCTGGACCCATGTGGTCACGAGACTATGAGGTATGAGTGTGGTGTAGGGCATGGATGTCCTTAGTAATCAGTGAGTATTCCTAGTAATCCCTATAGATTTAGTGGTGTTTCTGATGATATGAGCTTGTATATTGTGAGTTCCCCATCCTCAGGTAGGTACCCAGGTGCCTGGATAGATGGTCCTGAGGAGGGAGGTGGTTACGTTTTGGCCAGGTTGGTGTTGCTCAGTGAGCTGGTTCTATCTGGTCTGAAAATCTGGTCATTACAACAAGTTGCATAAATGTCGGGTCAGGTCACACCATACGTCATGTACAACAGAAGGATGTCCGTCGGGCAGTACAACGGGCAATGAATGATGACAGACACCTCCTCGTCAGTCTTTGAGCACCTACAAGCACAGAAGGCAGAAGAACAAGTCAAATGTGGAATTTGTTGAGCTTTAATTTTACTAGTAGTGTTAGTACACTCAGTAAGAGTAAGAATAGCAAAGAACTAAAATACAAATGTAGTGGAAGTGGAAATTGTTTATTCTCAATTTGTACATCATCTTGGATGGATGCAGCATCAGTGACCTGCAGCAGATAGCAATGGGGATGTAAACAGTAAGCCAACAGTAACAATGGAAAGACACACAGGCCTATGTGGCAAAAACAAAACAGCACATTACTACTACCACCACCACGGCACCCAGCCAGATGGTCACTCATCACAGGCACATGGGTAAAGCCCAGAAAACAATAAACACAAGCAAGCCTATATCCCTATGTGGCCAGATAAAGAAGGATGCCTGTTACACATCACAGCTTTATGCAAAAAAGAAAATACCCATGGCTAAAAAGGTTGGAATGTTACACAACAGCAACACATACAACATTGGCATTCATTAACATACATCCAAAAAGTTAACTACACCCCAAACACCACATTTGGGAATTCAATCCAATGCCGTCCATGCCCTAAATGATGTTAAATTCAACAGACAACATAGAAACAGCTGCATCAAGCACCCCCGCTGACTACCTCTGGGACTCTAGGCCTACTGGCAGAATAGGTCACAAGTTTGGAGGCCTATGGCAAAAGCACAGTGGAAGGTCACACAAAATGGCCGCCACCACATGCTCAGCCCACCCTCAAACAACAAAGTACACACAAAGGACCAGGAACAGGAAGTTAAGGTCCTGGGGAACTTCCTTCCTCTTTTAAAAAAAAAAGAATTAACAGAAAAATTACTCCATGCTCCGAAAACTACAACCAAATGACAACCTGAGGAGTTTTTATAGCAAAATGAACAAAATCATAATTTTTGAAAAGGTTTTATGCAACTCGAGACATATTGCTCGCGAGATTGCAAATTTGGCATGTTCGGCAGCGCGAACTGTACAAAAAGTTGTTATCGCGTGCACGAGCACGCAGATTGAGCGCGCGAAGAAGACAAAAACTGTAAGGTTGCGTTGTCCCACTGTGCAAAGTTACCAAAACTACGCAAGCTGAATTCCTAGGCTTACCTACTGGCAGAAAAAGCCATATTATTTAACACACACCCAAAACCTGAAATTCCACACTAAAAACCACATTTTGCAAATCAATCCAAAGCCATCCATGCCATACATGATGTTACAAACTAAACAAACACCACAAAAACAGTTGATTAACTTTCATGCACCCATGATTACGCAAGTAGTACCCTTGGGCCTACTGGCAGAGTAGGCCACAAGCTTGGAGGCCTATGGCAAAAACTCAGTGGCTGGTACCACAAAATGGCTGCCACCACATGGCCAGGCACTCACAAAAAATAAGAAAACAAATAAAAAACAGACAAAGCAGGCCTATCGGAAAAGCACAATGCCTGGATTCCCCAAATGGCCACCACCCACATGGTCAGCCCACCAACAAGAAAGTACATACAATAAACTTAAGCAGGCAATATATCGCTATATGGCCAGGCAAAGGAGGATGCCTGTTATTTTATTTACACATCACTGCTTAATGCAAAAAATAAAATCTGCATGGCTAAAAAGGTTGGAAAGTTACACAACAGCAACACATACAACAAAGGCATTCAATGACACACATCCAAAAAGTTAGCTACACCCCAAACACCACATTTGGGAATTCAATCCAATGCCATCCATGACCTAAATGATGTTAAATTAAACAGACAACATAGAAACAGCTACATCAAGCACCCCCGCTGACTACCTCTGGGGCTCTAGGCCTACTGGCAGAATAGACCACAAGTTTGGAGGCCTATGGCAAAAGCACCGCTATTGGTCACACAAAATGGAGGCCACCACATGGCCTGGCCACCCACAACAACATGAAAAGAAAGAGAAGACAAACAATACATGCCTATGGCAAAAAGACATTGCTTGGCTTCACAAAATGGCTGCCACCCACATGGTCAGCCCACCCTCAAACATCAAAGTACATACAAAGGACAGGAACAGGAAGTTGAAGTCTCTGGGGAACTTCCTTCCTCTTTAAAAAAAAAAAAAGAATAGAAAAATGACTCCATGCTCCAAAAGTTACAACCAAACAACAACCTGAGGATTTCTTTAGCAAAATGAACAAAATCATCATTTTTTAGAAGGTTTTATGCAACTCGAGAAATATTGCTCGCGAGATTGCAAATTCGGCGTGTTCGGCAGTGTGAAATGTACAAAACGTCGTTATCGCGTGCCCGAGCACGCAGATTGAGTGCACGAAGACAAAAACTGTAAGGTTGCACTGTCGCGCTGTGCAAAGTTACCAAAACTATGCAAGCTGAATTCCTTGGGTTACCTATTTGCAGAAAAAGCCATATTATTTAACACACACACAAAACTTGAAATTCCACACCAAAAACCACATTTTGCAAAATCAATCCAAAACCATCCATGCCATACATGATGATACAAATTAAACAAACACCACAAAAACAGTTTTTTTTTTTCGTCCTCATAAATGCCACCAGAAAATATCAACTCTAGATGGGCTTTCTCTGGGCCACTGACACAGATCAACTTGTTCCGCCCTGGAGTCTGTGGATAGCCTGCAGAGGTCACCCAGAGGTAGGTCGTCTCCTAGTCCAACTCCCATTATTGATGTACCTTGCCTCTTTGGGAGGACAGGACCACTAAACCTCTGGCATAATCATTGGACTCATTGTGTGTTATCTCTCAGACCATGTTTTGAAGACCAGATCTTAATGACACTTTCCCCGCCACACAACATGTCTAAGCGGCTAACTTCCATGATGTTCCTTAGACAATCTGCAAATCTGGGAGGGTTTACAGATTTCCACTCCTTGCATATCTCTCTTCTGGCAATAACAATAACGCAAAAGATAATCTGTGAGGTACTATTTCTAATGTCGTAGTCCTGGGGGAGGCCAAAAATAATTAATCTGGGACTACAGGTGATAGGTGTTAGTACTACCTCCTCTAAAAATCCACACACCTGTCTCCAGTAACTCGTAATTTCTGGGCAGTCGACAAACATATGCCTATCATCCGCAGCAGGGAGCCTGCATCTTGGAAAAAAATATTCTTCCCCTGAAATCTTAGGTAATTTCGCTGGGGACCAGTACACCCTATACACCGTAAACAGGTGGTTCCTTTTAAGGTTGGATGGTTTTATAATTTTTTGTAGGAGTGTAAATGCATCAGTCCAAATCTTCAACATCTCTTCGGGGTTCTGAACTAAGAAGTTGTCCCATAGCTTGGTAATTTCAGCTTCCAAAATATCTTTCGCTCCCACTAATGAATTATACCAAAGTGCAATCTACCCCTTCCATCCTGTCCCCCTACTAATTGATTCCAGGATTGGGGTCTCCTGATCTTTTGCGAAAGACTGTCTCCCCCACCAAGAAGACAACTGATAGAATTTAAATCTTGTAATAGAGCCTCCTGTTAAGTTCAATAGGGAATCCCAGTCTAAAAGTACTGAGTTATTACACAGGTCCCCCATTTCGTAAGGCCTGCTGCTTTCAGTGGGAGGGCCAGCCGATCTGATAGGCATTCAGGGGTACCCGGAGAGTCCCATATTGGGGCCTGAGAATGGTAATAGGGGATATCCAAAATTTTACGATTTGATTCCCAAATTATGAGTGCCGCCTGTAGAAGCTTTAGACTGACCTTTTTAAAAAACTTCTGGTCCCCAAATTTATATAAGAAAAAGTCTAACCCTTGTGGCAGGTCTGATAGCATAGCCTGAAAGAGGCGACCATGCGATGAGGAGTCCAACTTACTTGCCAAAAGTCTAAAGTTCTTAAACTGAAAAGCATAACAATAGAAAAGTAAATCAGGGAGAGCCATCACACCAAGTTTCAATCCCCTTCTCAATTTCCTCCAGGCAATCCTGGGGGACTTAGTAGCCCAAATGAAAGAGCTGATCCTCCCTTGAAGATTAGAGATATCCTTTTTATTAAAATATAAAGGGATGGAGTTAAATAAGAAGGGAATTTTAGGCAGAATTATCATTTTAACTAGGTTCACTCTACCATAGATGTTAAGGGGTAGAGTGTTCTATCTAGTCAACAGCTTCCTTACCTCCTTTACAACCGTTTGCCAGCTAGTTTTCGAAACATCCTCCAGTTTGTGGGTGAGGTATATTCCCAGGTATCCAATTTTTAGCTTAGCTTCTGGTATCGGGCCAGGTTGTTTCAACTCATTATATCATTTTTATCTTCATTAATTCTGTACCCCGACACTTTATCAAAATCTTCAGCCAGTTCAAATAGCCTGGGAATGGCCTCAACAGGATTAGTCGTGTAAAGAAGCAGATCGTCAGCGTATAATGCTGTCTCCAGCTCCATATCCCCCATTTTAAATGGTGTAATTACTGTATCTGATCTAAGGCGCAGACAAAGGGCTCGATATAAATATCAAAAAGGAGGGGAGAGAGAGGACAACCCTGCCTCGTTCCCCTAGAGATATTGTACCATTTAGTCAGACTGCCGTTAAACAATACTTTGGCCCGGGGACCCATATATAGCGTCTCAACCCCATTAATGAATATAGCTGGGAACCCAAACATAGGTTTTCCATTAACATTGCCAGTTAACCTGGTCAAATGCCTTTGCTGCATCAATCACAACAATGGCAAGCATTAGCTAGCAGTGGCCAACATTCATTTTCTAAACTAACAACATTCAGGTAGATTCATCAAAGACCCGTTTTGCGAGTCTTTAATAGCGATTCATAAGGAATCGCTATTACAGACTCGCAAAACGGGATTCATGTAGGAATCGCAAAATAAATTGCGATTCCTACACATTCCTTATTTGCGATTAGCAAATTGCTAATCGCAAATAAGGAATACTCCCCATTCATTCCTATGGGCCTAAAGGCCCAAAGGAATGAATGGGGAGTATTCCTTATTTGCGATTCGCAATTAGCTAATCGCAAATAAGATAGCGATTTCAAGGGTGCCAGGGGTGTCCAAAGGATACCCTGTAGCACCCCTGAAATGCAAATATACACAGTTGTTGTGCACACACATGTCCAAAGGACATGTGTGTGTGTAACATGCAACAGATAAAAATTAACTAAAGTGCTTTTTTCTACTTTTTCGCTATTTACCACGAAGTCAGACTTTGTGGTAAATAGCGACAAATATTGTGAATTCGCAATTTAAAATTGGTTCATGAATTGCATTTAAGGAATCTCTAATAGAGATTCCTTTAAAATCCAATTCCTCGGAAATATGCGATTTCGCTAATAGCGATTTTTTCATTTGGGATGATTAATCCCAAATGCAAAAATCGCACTCGCAAAGGGCCAGATTCTCAGAATCTGGCCCTTTGCGAGCGCAATTTAGTTTCATGAATTGGGCTGATAGAGACTTATGGCATATGAGGACATTTTTATATTTTCATCCCCTCCCCTGTGACCACCCCCCTCCAAAGAGGAACCCTCCCATCATGTCAGGCGTGAACACGCCTTAGGGGGCTCTGCACTCCTGAAACACCACCCTGCGTGAGAAATGTTCTTTATTCCCTACTGACTGACCCAGCCTTCTCATTTTTAAAATGTTATATATTTATGTGTTTAATCTCTAACTTTTACCTTCACCCCCATTTTTTTTCTCATTTTAATTTTGTGTCACCTGTGATAAAGAGATCTATACATTCTTATATCTTATCTACTAATTGTAAGTGTATAAGTTAGTGGAACCAATGTACATTTAAATTTAACGACCTCAATTTCATGAGAGTCCCAACGTGCTATTCAGATGTAATTTTACCCCTTTATTTTACTTGTTTCTTAATTGATAGAAACTGATTATTACTTAAGATTGGCTATTTCCTCATTTTTATTAGCAACTCCTCCAAATATATATATATATAATTCACTGAAAAAAACATAGGTTTCACACATGTTATAGTTAGCTGGACATTTCACTCATACAAAACCATTGAAATTCCCCCGTTTTTTTTAGTTCAGCTAAGTATAACACGCGCGCCCGCAATGCACTGCTGATGACGTCACATATTATATCACTCATGACATGGTCAGTGACAACACTCATGACATCACTGATGACATCTCAAATGACATCCCTGATGACATCACTGATGACATCATCCAGTGAATGTGTGTCTTTCTGAAAAATAAATTTTTTTTATATATGTATAATGGATGGAAGAATAAATGGGTAAATAAGTGTCTAAATGTTTTTTTTGTAAAATTGATTGTATAACTGACTTATTAAGTATATCTTAGTGAATACATGGAATGGAATGGAAATAGATTTATAGAGCGCGATTGCTGCCCGGGGGCGTCCAAGCGCTGGGAGGTAAGAATTGAAGGGACCGGTGAAGTGACACATTATAGCTCGGAGACTTTGGTGAATAGTAAGGTCTTCAGGTTTTTACGGAATGACAGCAGGTCCGGGTTGGAACGGAGTGAGAGGGGGAGGGTGTTCCAAAGTTTGTCGGTGTTCACCGAGAACATCCTACCACCGGCTCTGGCTTTCTTTACTCGGGGGACCACTGCCAGAAGGGCCTCAGAGGAGCGGAGGTTCCTGTTTGGGTGGTAGGGGATGACAAGCTTGCTGTTAATAGCAGGTCCTGTTTTCCAGAATGCTCGGTGTGCAATGCACAACGCCTTGAATGACACTCTGTGTTTAACTGGCAGCCAGTGAAGACTTTTTAGTGCGGATCTGGCTGACTGAGCTCGAGGAATTTTTAACAGGGTGCGCGCTGCGCAGTTTTGCACTATCTGGAGTTTCCTGAGGGTCATCTCGGGAGCCCTCACGTATAGAGCATTGTTTGTGTCAAGGCGGGACTGGATCAGGCCTTGGACTGCCACTTTACTGGCTTCTGGAGGCAGAAGTGGAAGGACCTTCCTTAGGGTTTTGAGGATGCCGAAGCAGGTGGCGGACAGTTTGGTAGCCTGGGTGGAGAAGGACAGCTTGCTATCCAGCCACACTCCTAGGCTCTTGACGCTTTCCTTGGGGGTGGGGGGAGTGCCCAGGGCTTGGGGCCACAAGGAGATAAAAGGTGTTGGCGAGGCAGGGCCTAGAAGCAGGAGCTCTGTTTTATCTCCATTTAATTTGAGGGAGGAGCTGGTCATCCATTCCTTTATGTCCTCTAGGCAGCTCAGTAGGCCTCCTTGGGGGTGACTGATGTTCTTTTGAGCCAATGATACCACTAGCTGAGTGTCGTCGGCGTACGACACAATTTTGATGCCGTACGGTTCGACGATTCCAGCCAGTGGTCTCATGTAGACATTGAATAACACAGGGCTCAAAGAGGAGCCCTGTGGTACTCCACAGCTGAGGGGCTTGCTGGCTGATACTGTGTCCCCATCGAAGATCTGGAATGATCTGTCGGACAGGAAGGAGCCGAACCACCTTAGAGCATCGCCAGAGACCCCGATGTCCCGGAGACGGTTCAGCAGGGTGGCATAGCTGACCGTATCGAATGCGGCGCTTAGATCAAGGAGGATCACTGCCACTGATCCTCCCTGATCCAGAGCCCTTCGAGATTCCTCGGCGACCGCTAATAAGGCAGTTTCGGTGCCGTGTTTTGGCCTGAAACCTGTCTGGGATGTATCCAGTAGGGAATGGTGTTCAATAAACTGGACCAGTTGGACGTTTATATATTTTTCCAGCACTTTGCCAGCCCAAGGGAGGAGGGAGATGGGGCGATAGTTGGAATAGTCGTCGGGGTTCAAGTTTGGTTTTTTTAGCAGCGCCGCACCATGGCTTGTTTCCATGCTATAGGAACGACACCTGAGGCTATAGATGTGTTAAGGAGTTCTAGGATAACAGGCAGGGTGGTTTCGTGAGCTTGCATCAGAACTTCTGGTGGGGCTGGGTCGCGTGGGGAACCTGATTTGACTTGCTGCGCCATTTTACCGAGGGTGTCAAGGTCCAGGGGAGGGAAGTGCTCGAGGGTTGACTGGGCATGGGGAGGGAGTGTTCTCGGGGAGGGTGGGTCAGCTGTCTCTGGAACTGTTGCTCCTGTTTGAAAGGTGGAGTAAATTTTCAGGACTTTATTATGAAAAAAGTCCGCAAGTTCATTGCATTGAACTTGGGTTTTAGTCGGAGGGGGGGCAGTGGTGACATTAGAACATTGTTTTATTATCTGGAAAATTTCCCTGGGTTTTGATTTAGCCTCTAGGATTTTGTCAGAGTAAAAGGTTGATTTCGCCGTTTTGATCCCCTCTCTGTAAGTTTTTATTGCCTCTTTATATGCGTCCTTTTTTTCCGGGAGAAAATCCATGCGCCAGGCTCTCTCTCGTTGCATGTATTAGCAAGTAATGTTTAAATATGTAAATATCTGTATCATTGTCTCACTTTGTGTATAAGTGGTGCATGGGTTAGTGAGTAGCTACATGAGTGTCTATATGGGTTATTAGCTGTTTTTTTGAGTATCAGAATGAGCGTCTGTATGGTTTGGTGGGGGTATTACTTAGCGCACAGATGCATGAATGACTGACTCACTGTTTGTATGTGTTTTGAAGACAGCATGTGTGCAGGACTGCATGGGTGGATGAGTGTGTTTAAGGGTGTGTTAGTGAGTGAATGACTGCCTCAATAGTGTCTTTATGAGTAAGTACATATGTTTTAAACTAGTATATGTGAGTATTGATGTATATATGTAAGGATATATGACATTGACAGGTTGGAAGAGTTCCTGTATAAATAAGTATGTGTTTCTATAACTGATTGTTTAAGAAAGTATGTATGTGTACGTTTCTGTAGAAATAACTGTAGTGGTGTGTGTAGAGCTGTATATGCAAGTAAATGTATAAGTGTAGGTATGTAACAGGATGAATAGGTGTATGAGTGACTATAAAGAACTATTGGTGAATGAGTGGATGTGTATGTTGATTTTGGAATTACTGAATAGGTTGTTCTAACTGGTATTGGTATCTAAACTTTTGAAAAATTGTAGTTTCTATTTTTGAATGTGTGTATCAAAGGTTATATGAGGGTGATAGGAGATCTGCCACTCTTTCACAAGGATGACGCCCCCTTTTTACAACACTCTGCAACACAGCTCTGTGGCGCTTACTGGAGATACCTGTTGGACTTGTTGCCCCCTAGGGGGACCTCTGGATTGAAGAGGAATTAATTCCCCATCTTAAACGTGCCACAGGGCATGTTTGCACTCACATCAACTCAAGCCCCGCCCCCTACCTTCACCACTTTGCAAGCGCGCCCTGTAGCGTGTTCTAAGTTGGGGGATTAAGTCCCCTTGCATACTGGGGGTCCCTGGGGGCAAACTAGCCCCCCAGAAACCTCCAGTATGCGCCAGGGGGCTGCGTTGCAGAGAGGTGTAAAAAGGGGCGTGGCCTCATTACACCTCTCTGCAAAGCAGCACCCTGGCGTGTTTGCAGAGGTGGAACTAATTCCCCTTGCATACTGGAGATCCCTGGGGGTCAACTAGCCCACCAGGAACCTCCAGTATGCTCCAGGGGCCTGCCTTGCAGAGAGGTGTAATGAGGCCATGCCCCTTTTTACACCTCTCTGCAACGCAGCCCCAGGTGCGTTTGAAGAGGGGGTGCTAATTTCCCTTGAATACTGGGGGTCCCTGGGGGACAACTAGCACACCAGGAACCTCCAGTATGCGCCAGGGGGCTGCATTGCAGAGAGGTGTAATGAGACCACGCCCCCTTTTACACCTCTCTGAATTGCAGCCCCCTGGCGCGTTTGCAGGGGGGAACTAATTCCCCTTGCATACTGAGGGTCCCTGGGGGCCAACTAGCCCACCAGGAACCTCTAGTATGCACCAGGGGGCTGCATTGCATAGAGGTCTAATGAGGCCACGCCACTTTTTACACCTCTCTGCAATGCAGCCCCCTGGCACATTTGCAGAGGGGGAACTAATTCCCCTTGCATACTGGAGGTCCCTGGGGGCCAACTAGCCCACCAGGTACCTCAAGTATGCACTCGGGAAGGTACAGAGTACAGTACAAAGTACAGTACAGAGTATGGTACTTCGTACCCCGCGATTAAAATAAAAAATTAAAACATTTTTTGGCCTTCGGTGTCCTTGTGGGACCTCCTGAGCAGGCCTAGGAGGTCAGGGTCTTTCTTCCCTGCCCCCATTTGTGTGTGTTGCACGTTTGTTTCACTGCTTTCTTGTGCCTCGGTTCTACCGAAGTACAAGATGGCTGCCAACACTCCTGGTTTGGAGTGTTGACAGACAGTTGACAGCCAATGACCATGCAGCTTGTGCTTGGGAAGGTACAGAGTCAGTACAGAGTACGGTACTTCGTCTCTAGATATCGCTATGATTTTACGTTTGATTTTCTCAGGAACTACTGAATGGATTTACAACACTTAACAAAAAACACAATCTGCGAACCGACCTCTACCTCTCTGCCAAATTTGGTGTAATTCTGTTCAGCCGTTCGGGCTGTAGCCCTGGCTAAATGTCCCTATGGAAAATTGCATGGGGAAAACACGTTTTGGGACCCCCTTTTTTTCTCGGCCCCCACTTGACAAATCTCCCCCAAACTTTCAGGGAAGGAGCAGAGCAGGCTATTTTATTGGAGAAATTCCCCAAAATTCGTCCTCCGGTGCCAACGTTATTCCAAATGGAATGTTGTGGATTTCCCAAATTAGTGTTTTTTCACTGTTCATGAAAGTAGGAGGTTAATTGAAGAAACAAAGGTCCTAAGCTAAACACAATTACAAATTGATACTATATAGACCACAATAGGCTGCTATATATTTTCCTTGCCCAGCCGGACAGCGAATTTATTATAAATCATATCAAGTGTTTAAGAGTTTAGATACATTTGGCAACAAACTATTTATTGCAGTAAGGCACAGTCCTGCACCGTACTGGAGAGGTAAGAAAAAATAGAAAGGAAAAGCAGAAGGAGGGAAAGATTCTTCAGGCAAAAAGAGTGAGCCATATGGGCACTGTTAGAATCAATGTTATCAGTGTTTCCCAGAGTAGCACATACAAACAATAATATACAATAGTCAGACGTATGTCTACTAGAAGGAGTCGAAGTTTTGATCCCGTGCTCTAGTTACAAGGGGATCATCTTCAGGACTTAACAAATTAATTGCCTGGTTAAACAAAATATACGCCTGTTGGGGAAGAAAACAGGGAAAAAGAACAGAAAAGCAATGCGATTTTAAGTTTGGTTCCAGAAAAGTTAGGAGAGGTCAACTAGCTGCATTTTGCACTATATTCACAAAATTCGGATTCGCAGTGATGGGGTGCTGCCAAGGGCGTGCTGTTTGAATTAAAAACAGTGGTGATTGGTGCATTTATTGGTGCAGGAGTTTGTATGTGGGAGTAAGTTTGATGGTGACTAGCTAGGGCCTCTATGGTGGTGAGGAGGGAGCCAGCGTGACCATATGCTGCATATGGCAATTGTTTAAAGAATTCCAGCCTAACATTGAGTAAGGAGGTATAGCGTGCAGTAGGGGCTAGCGCTCTAAATGGACCATTGCAATTGAACTCAAGGATCTTCACAGGGAGCTAACAGTAGCATTTCGATTCAGGCACAAGTGGTGGATACCGGCAGTAAGGCAGTGAACTTGTGATCAGCGAGCGCGCGGTTTCAGGCTGGTGCTTACCACTGCAAGGGCTTGGGTAGGGCCACAGGGCGTACGAGACCGCTGTGTGTTCTGACAGAGCTGGGAGAGCTCATACGGCACGGCTCATGGAGGGGCAGGGCGTGTGGTAACGCTGGTGGCGCTGCAGGGGGAGGGGGGAGTTAGTTAGAAAGACTGCGGTGGCCATGGATTGGCAAGTAGTCTTGGTAAAATAGCGAGACATACCATAAGCTCAAGTAAGGTAGGGACTGTCGGCGTTCCCAATTTGGGCAGCCGTGGTGGCAACGCGGGCTAAGGAGCCTTCTTGTTGAAAAGCAGTCGATAGGTTCAAATGATCTGCTGGGGAGAAAGGGCAGCGTAGGTTAAGTGCACGGCTTGCTGGGTGGGAAACTGCAAGGCTACGGAATAATGACTTACCAGGTATTAGAACGATGTCTAGATACAGGCGAACCGCGGTGGGGGTTTGCTTCAGGTTCCACGCTTGATAGGGAGCCTAAGGTTGGCGGGGGCCATGCTGGTTTTAAATTGCGTGGTCATGTGATCGCGACCCGGAGCACGTGATGGGGGCGTGTGGAGAGCTCAGGGAGACTCTGGACAGTGTGGCGGCCATCTTGAGGTGATACAGTAGCTAGGACAAGTACTACATATGATGGGGTAGTGAGAAGGAAACTGGATTAATGCGCGAGTGCGTAAGTGAGTGGTTAGGCTCAGTGGCACAAGTGGTGGTCAGGTGTCAAGAATAATTAATATGTGTGTTAAAATTGGTGAGTATTAAAACAATGGGCCGCATGTGAGTGTGACATGTTAAAACTGCTGGGGACATACAGTGTGTCATTGGCACTTGGAAAATTAACTGTGGAGGCAATCCATGGGGTACCCATAATGAAATAAGGTGGTCGCTCGTTATTAAGTACCTAATATTCAGTGAGCCATGGAGCAAGGGAGAGCCACAGTCTCATGTCAAATTGGTCATCTTTAGTGCAATAGTGACATATTACATTTAAGCATTACACAAAAGGGCTCAAAGCCAACTCTATTGAGGGCATTCTGTGGTGTAACTCGGGCTGGTCAGGGTACCATATTAGATAACTAGGTACCCCATATTTTCTTGAGTTGAGAGTGAACAATGTCTTTGAGAAGTGTTACGCAGTCCATCTGCTATAGAAGGGTTGTCTAGTCCTCACTTCTATTTACACCTGTCTGTATGGTGTTGAACTGGATTATGGTCTTCAGTTCTTTGCGATTCAGGAGTTGGGCCAAGTTACCGCCTCTTTGTGGCAACTTGACAGCTTTAAGGATTGTCCACTTGATGTCATCAGCGGTGTGGTTTAGTTCTGAGAAATGCTCAACCAATGGGGCATTAGGAGTCCCACACCTGATGCGGCTCCTATGTTGGCAGATGCAGGTCTTTGCTTTTTGAGTGGTTTGGCCCACATACATTTTCGGGCAAGGGCAGAGTATTAGGTAAATAACATTGCTGGAGTTACAATTAGTGAAAGATTTCATTTCAACAGTAATGCCATTGTGACAGAAATTACGTGCCTCAATTGTGAAATCACAAACATTGCAACAACCACATTTCACATGGCCCAACAGTGGTGGTAATCCCCAGTTAGATTCAATGGTTGCTTTGGGTATAGGGGCTGGTAGGGCTGCTCTAAACAAGTGATCTCTCAGGTTCTCACTTTTAAGGAAGGCGAACAAAGGTCTTTCTAGGTTAATGGGGCCTGCATTTTTTATTGGCCATTGCTTTAGAATGGATATTAATGATTTTATTTGAGACAGGGGAAAAGGTGGTTACACAGGCTTTCCTATCTGCCTTGTTGCGTGTCTTAGGTGTTAGTAGAATGTCGCGTGGACAGTACCATGCCCTTTTAGACGCGGTTTTAACTAGCCTTCTTGGGTAGCCGCGGGTTTTTAGTTTGTTTGCAAGGATATTGGCTTCCCTGAAGTAATCTGTTTTGGACGAGCAATTACGCCTTATCCTCAAAAATTGAGAATAGGGCAATGAGTCTTTCAGAGCCCTCGGGTGGTTGCTGTTATAGCTTAGGAGAGTGTTCCGTTCTGTGGGCTTTCTGTAAAGGCGTGTTAACAACTCACCTTCATTGTGATAGATAGTCAAATCCAGGAAAGCAATTTGTGTTTTGTCATGAGCAAGAGTGAAGGTAAGGTCTGCACAATTATTATTGAGCCAGTGGAGGAACAAGTTCAGTGTAGCAAAGTCAAGGTTCCAGATCAAAAAAATTTCGTCTATATAACGACGCCAGAGTGCTATTCCCGGTAGAAATGGGTTCTCATCCGTCAGGATTGAACCAGTTTCTAGTGCATCCATAAATAGAATAGCCAAGTTAGGGGCAAAAATTGCCCCCATGGAAGTACCCTTTATTTCCTGATAATATGCATTATCAAAAGTAAAAAAGTTTCTAGATAAGCATAACTCAAGCAACTGAAGGATAAAAAGAGTAGGGACCCTATGTGGGCAAGGGCGAGAGTCAAGAGTTTTCTGAGGGATGTTTGTGTACAGCGACTCTACATCCATGGTACAGAGTGTGTTAACTGCTGGGTCAAAGGGATAGTGTTCTACCAAATTGATCATCGCCATACTGTCCCTTACGTAGCAGGCTGTAGACGGCACAACATCTTTTATGAAGAAGTCTACATACGCTCCTAATGGTTCCAGAATTGACCCACAGGCAGAGACAATTGGTCTGCCTGGAGGTTTGTCAATGTTCTTATGAACCTTGGGGAGAGTACATATGACCGGTAGGCGTGGGCTTTTTACATTAAGGAAAAATGTTTCTTTTTACTCAGATAGCCTTCGGCACATGCGTCCGATGTGAGTTTCAGTATGATGTCCTGGATATCTTTAGTTAAATTTCTGGGTAGTCTTTGAAAGTGATCTGTGTTTCCAAGTTGGCGAAGGACTTCGTCTTTATAGGAGTCAATGTCCTGGAGGACAATTCCTCCTCCTTTGTCTGCACTCTTTATTATGAGAGAGGAGTTGCTCTTCAGCGTGCTTAAAGCATCTTTCTCCTGCTGTGAGATGTTATATGGAATGTACAGCTTTTTCTTCTCTAAGTCACATAGATCTTTTTGGACTAATTTTTCAAATGTTATGATATCCGATGGAATCATACTAGCAGTGGGGAGGAATGTGGATGGTGGGCGAATGGGTGTGTTTGTGTTAATGGAAGGTGAGGGGTGTAGTTGAAAAAAAGCTTTGAGGCGGATCAATCTGAAGAATCTCAGTAGTTCTGTCTGCAACTCCATGAAGTTGGGACCGACAGTAGGTACAAATTGATAAGCATTTTTTCAGGAGTTCTAATTCTGGGTCCAGTAATGTGTGCTTGGATAAGTTGAAAATGGGTATTATTTCAGGTGGAGAGGTTTGGGGGCGTGCAATGTAGAGTCAGTACTTGCGCTATCCTCTACCACTGTTGTTCCTCGTTTTGCGTTCGCCTGGAGCATTGAACCATCGTTGTGGTTTCTTTACCCGTCCTCTTTGGGGGGTGTTTGATCGGCCTCTGGATAAAAAATATGATTGGGCGCCTTCACCTTGAGATTTTTTATCTTAGAGCAGATCGATAAGAATCCTAGGGGTGGAAATAGAGTCCTTAAAATGAGACAAAGGGAATCAAGACACATAATTAATTTTCAAACGAAGGCCCCTGGGGGCCTCAATCATGATGAGGAATTGGCAATTCATCTTAAAGAGGATTATCTCTAGGAGCCTTTCGTGTTCTGTTCTCTTCTGTATTCTGTATTGTGAATATTTGCTGTGTTTATCAAAAAATACTTGCTGTGTTTATCAAATCTTCTTCTTCCATGCGCCTAAAATCGGTTTATTGATTTCATGCATAGGCTGTTTGTCATGTTGGATTTTAAAGTCTGTTTTTTAATTTACAGGAACACCACATGGACTGAGGCCACTCACTGCACCCGCACCAGGCTTATTGTCCTTTCAAGTTCCTGCTAATAATATAAGAGCATGCCTATTCCAGGCTTCACCTTCAGGCACTGACATTTGCGGAACCAGGTCGCTTGACAGTATCATTCTAGAAGAGAGACTTTGCTTGTTGTATAATAGTTTCATCTCAATTTTGAGATGTTTCCTTGCCATTCCGGCATCCTACACTAGGGTATACAAGCATCCAAGGTATTTTACCTGGTAACCTGCAAGGACACATTTGCATTGTTCACTACTGAGCATGTTCATGCTAGTTAACACACTATTTGACACAGACAGTCCGGCCATACAGATATCCATATTCCATATCCTTGATCAGACACTGGGTATTTTACCTCTGCATGACATGTGGCAATCTGTTATTTTGCAATTGAATCTGCTTTTCATACGCGTGTTAACAACTACACGTTATTTAACGGATGTTTCAAGTGGCGGCGGCACGGCACACATGGAGTTACATATATTTTATTAAATGCATATGATACAATTGATTGAATATACAATTCAGGATTTTCATTTAATTGTTTAAAATGTATGCCGCTACATGACGATTTAATTCTAAATCACATTTATTAATTGTGGACGTTATATGCCCCTTGTGATCGGCATATTGGTAGACCGTTCTAAGATGGCCGACACTTTTTCACTTGCTTTCTTGATGTGCGACCTGAGTCCTTTGTTTATGTTTTTTGAAAAGTATTTACTTTGCACACATGCTATGCACAAACTTACGTTATCAAGGCTTCGTGGAAGCCGAAACATGTAGTAAGGTGTCAATAAACACCCTTGGACTCTGCTGATCTTTCTGGCGTTTTTGGCATTCTGAGAGCGTGATATTGAACTTTGGAATGAGTTGGAGTTATTAAAAATACCGGCATGCTCTGCCGGTGCTCACGCCACTTCCCACGGGGCCATCCGCAACCCTTTGGAGCAATATATATATATATATATATATATATATACAAAAAATATTTTGTTGCAAAACATATATATATATATATACATATACAAAAAATATTTTTTTAAATATACTTTATTGTTTTTATATACATTTTTTATATATTTTCTATAGCTGCAGTAAATAGTTTTTTCAAAATACAAAAATGGGCTGCAAGATGGATGAGTGCATAGGTAGTGCCTGAGAGAATAGATGAGTGCATGGGAAGTGCCTGGGTGACTGGATAAGTGCGTTGTTAGTATCTGAGAAACTGCAGGAGTGTACGCACAGTGCCTGAGTGAATGGTTAAGTGCAAGGATAGAGCGTGAGTGATTGGATGTACGCATCAGTAGTGCTTAGGTGAATGATTGAGTGCAAGACTAGTGCCTGAGTGATTGGATGAGTGTAATAGGAGAACCTTTTCTCTAGCAGCTTCACTATTCACTGACCGCTTAGAATGTTGGGCCTAGCCAAATATAAAACAGCAACACTTCTCATGACACTGTTGTAATTCTCACCATGTTCCTGAAGATGCATCCACTCACACCACTGTAGAATATTTTATACATCCACTCTTGCTCCCCCACAACCATTCATAAACCCATTCACAAACTCATACCATTACTTACAACCCCACTCACTGATTTATTGATCTATACACACATCCACTCGTTCACCCATACTGCCACTTATAGATCCACTCACTCACTCACTCACTCACTCACTCACTCACTAATACAGCCATTGACATTTCCACTTATACAGGTATACTGGCGCTGACACACTGAGTGAGCCACCCATAAACTACTCACAGATAGACATTCACCCAAATAGTCAATCATAGAGCCACTTACTCACGAAAACACTTACACACCCACTCACTTACTTACTCACAGAAATAGGAACACATACTCATTCAGCTATACATTCACTGATAGAAGCATGCACTCATCTATATAGCCACTCTCCCTCTCACTCACTCACGCATACAGTCACTGATATACCCAGTCATTCATGTTTACTGCCTTTCACATACTCAGTTACTCACCCATGCTGACACATGCACTCAATCACTGACACAGCCATACAGACACTCAAGTACTCATACAACTTTTTGCACACACAACAGTACCCCATACAGGCACTGACTCACTCATTCACTGATCCATACAGGCAGTCACACACCTCCTCATCCACTCACACAGACACCCAGACAACCATAGACGTAGTCAAACAACCAATCAATCCTCCATATAGCCGTTCACATACCTACTAATACACTCATACACTCAATCAATCATTACATTATTTATTCCATCCATTACAATACAGATCATAAAAGCACAGATTAAAAGGACCAATAATAATCCAATTCAAAACCTAAAAAGTCAATTTCTAATTCTAAATTTTACCAGGGTAGTAGCCAAAATTTCCTGTATGATTCTGAAACATTCATACTATAAAATTAAAAATAGAATAATAACCAGCCATGTATCGCTCAGATCTTTAAAAAAAGTTTTAAGTCATATCTTATGGGCCACATGCAAAGCGTATATAACAGCCCTTTATCTGCAGCTTAGTTGTAAGCTATAGGATCCAAACAGTTTAGGGTCTCCTCAGTGGTACTACTCCTTATACAAGACCACAGGATTGTGACTATCGAAAGGCATGTAAAAGGATCAGGCAAGGACTTTAAAAAATATAAGGCTAATCGCCATTGTCTAAAATTGAAATGCCTTAAAAGTGGAAGGATAAAATTGTCTCTTTTTTCTTATAAAACCCACAGAACAGAACTATATGTAAGTCAGACTGGAATGATGGGTTATCACATGGGCACACCAGCAGTTCAGAGGGGAAGCATCCATTACAATGCAGTCATTACATCGCACTGCTTTTATAACCCAACTGTTACAACGCAACTGCCTTTACATTGCATGCCATTACAATGCATGCCATTACAATGCATACCATTAAAAAGCATGCCATTACAACTCATTCTTAGTTAAGTGATGGAGGTTCTTTTGTTTTAGGGTGGGTATAGGTTTTGGTGTAGATGGGAATAGTAATTTTTACCCCTACACTATCCAACACTTTCCCTACTATTGCATTCACTGGAGTGGAAATAGCAATTGTTACCTCTACACTATCCAAAAATCACCCTAAAAGTATTATGATTTGTAATGGTGTGCATTGTAATGGTCTGCATTGTAATGGTAGTTTTGAAAAATGTGTAGCAATGGCATGCATTGTAAAATCATGGTATGTAATGGTAGTTGCGTTGAAATGAAAAGCCATCATTTGTAAAGCACACCTCTAACTCCGGAGAGGTTTCCCGGCGCTGGGGTCCGTCGGGAAGATTAAGCGAGCTATTTCCCAGAGTCCCATTGTGCTGGGATAACCTGCTGCTGGAGCCGGGGATCAAACCGTGCACCCTGTGGTCCGGAGTGAGGCACCCTGGCTGTTGCCCCACACCTCTTCCACTAGATGTAAAACTGCATTGTAAAAGCATTTGTTGTAAGTGTTTATGTTGTAAGGTCCTATATTCGTTCAGAGTGCTTCAGTTGTCTCACCGGATAACCCAGCATCAGAGGAATTAGGTTCAAACAGAATCTCAATAAAATGTATCTGTTCTGTGCTATACTTGTACTCGCTAAATAAGAATGCCCCCCCTCTATCATGGGCGGGGTCAGCTGATATACAAGAACTGATTGTTTGATATGATTCCTTTCCAATTGATCATATTGTGGCCAGGACATACAAATATCTATCTTTTTTTGCTTCACACATTCACTCTCTTAGACATTAACTGACAGACAGATACATCCATTTATATAACCAGTCATGCACCCATACATTCACTGAAACACCTAATCACTCACTTATACAGTCAGTAATGCACACACCGAGTCATCCATACAGTCACTCATAAAACGACTGATTCACCAGTACACCTTGGTTTATATATTTAACTCTCATAAACTTTTAGAAAACACTCACAGTCACTGGAACCAGTGCTTAGGAATTCTGGGCATAGGACTTACAGGAGGTACAAGGACTACTCCCTCAGGAGGAAAGTGGACTGTATCCCCCAACCAGTAGTGCACCACAAGGCACGTCTGCAGAGTAGTGGAGAAAGGGGGGGCGTGGACTCTGAAAACCTCTTAGTAATCCCACTGTGTGAGACTTACTGGAGGTAACAGGAGGGGTAGTTGGCCCTGAGGACATACTTGGGGGCCAACTACCCCTCCTATTACCTCCAGTATGTCTCACACAGCAGGGTCCCTGAGTTTTGATATCAGACCATGCCCCCTATGTCCACCACTCAGCAAATGTTCCTCCTGATGTCCTCTTGGTTGGGGGATGAAGTCCCCTTCACTGTTGAGGGTCCTTAGAGGTCAACTAGCCTACTTTAGTGTATTTCCTATATCCCTGATAGGCTCTGCGCACTGAAATAATATACACTATAGGACTGAGTTCATTATGTCTCTATCGAGTACATTAAACTTAATTACTTGTGTGTGCCAGATAACTCAGAGGTCACTAGAAATTTCTTGAATGAACAAGAAGGAATTAGTTTCTGAAAACCGCATTAACATGACAACTTTGTTTCCCTTAGAGTCAGAACAATATCTTCAAAGTCGTGGAAACAATAGATTAATATTTCAATCAGTAAGTCATACATGCTTTGTTTCTACAGAGTTGCACAGAAATAGAGAGACAGGTGTTTCGATAAAAGGGTTCATTGAACAGTCTTATTTCTCATGCAAGAGATATAAACTGCTACAATCGGAAGACACAAGGTGAAGTATAATACGTACAGCATTAGCAATACTATAAAATAATACTGCAATAGCATAGTCTGTAGCTAGACATATATAAAAATACATACATAAATAACACAGGCTAAAATACTCAACTGGTGCTTCCAAAATAATCCTACCCCAGTGTACCTAACCTAAGTGTAGTACAAGGGAAGAAGTAGGTGCTTGTTTAGCTGTAGTTTAGTTTAGTTGTCCCAAGAATTGCCAAACGTTTCTCTAGGTTCTAATCAGCTCCATACCTTAGAATGAGAGAGGTTGGACTCTCTTTCCCGGGACTCAATCTCTAACACCCCCCAAGGGGAGTCAGAAACATTAGAGCTGGATTCTCAGCAAGAAGGATGACAGCTTATGGTCAGTGCGTCAGTTGGGGAGTTGACTTCCTTTCAGGACTTGCTGTGGCGAGACACGTTGTGCAAGTAGGTAGCCAAACCGCACCGTGCCTTGAATTGCAAGTGAAGGTATATATATACCTTGAAGGTATTTAAGAATGCCAGTATTGACGTACAAGTCAGGCATATGAACATCATGAATGAACCCCTAAGGAATAGATGTTCATGAATAATACATGAGTTCTTGGAGAAATCAGTATCCAGGCAAGGGGAAGTCCTGAATGCTTAAGAGTCTGGTTTTCCAAGAACTCGTTGTGACGAAGAGGATTGGATGTAGTTCACCATGACTATTTTTGGTTAACATGAGCAATGCCTAAATAAGGGCTGGATTTCTTTGCCTAAATAAGGGCAAAGTTAATTGTACCTATATAAGGGCATGAATCGGGAAATCTATATATGCTATCTAAATCAACACACAACACCACCTGTTACCTCCAGTAAGCCCCACACAGTGGGATTGCTGAGAGGTGGTCGCAGGCCATGCCCCCTTTCTCCACCACTTTGCAAATGCACCTCCTGGCACGCTTTGGTTGGGGGATGAAGTCCCCTTGCCTCTTGAGGGCTCCTGGGGGCCAACTAGCCCTCCTATTACCTCCAGTAAGCCCCACAAAGCTGGATTGTTGTAGTCAGAGGCCACGCCTCCTTTCTACACCACTCTGCAAATGCACCTCCTGGTGCATTTTTGCTTGGGAGTGGTCGTCATGACACAAGGAGATATCATCACCCCACCAACAATGTGCCAAGAGGCATGTTTGCAGGGAGGTATAAAAAGGGGCATGGCCTCTGACCACCTCTCAGCAATCCCACTCTGTGGGCTTTCTGGAGGTAACTGGTGGGTTAGTTGGCCCCTTAGACCCTCAGCAGTAGTGGGGAATTCATCCCCAACCAAGAGTGTGCCAGGAGGCGTGCTTGCATCGTAGTGGAGAAAGGGAGCTGCTCCTCAGGTGAGTTGCTGCGTTCCTTTTATTTTTATTTTTTAGGAAGGTGGGATGTGTGGCCCTCTTTCCCGTGACCCTTTTGGGTCCCAGGGACCCCATCCCTGGGCCTTAGCCATTTAAAAAAATAAAAATAAAAAGGGAGGGGAGCAGTGGCCCAGCCCCACAGGCCAATTTCAGCCCCGGAGACCCTATCCCCTGGGGCCCGGGTATTTAAAAAAAAAAAAATCAAGGGAGGCGGACCAGACCTTTCTTCTTTTTATTTCAGGGGAGAGGGGGTGTGCGCCCCCCCCCCCCCCCTCTCTGACCATTTTCGGCCCCAGGGACCCCATCCCCTGGGGCTAAGCCATTTTATTTTTATTTACATTATTGAAAAAGAGGGGGCCGCACGACCCCTCCCCAGGACAATTTCAGCCCTGGGGACCCCATCCCTGGGGCCTGACCATTTCATTTTTTTTAAAGGGAGGAGGGACAGAGTGGCCCCTCTCCTAGGCCATATTTTTTGGAGACCCCATCCTCCAGGGTATGTCCACAACGTTGGAGACCACAGGGGAATCCCCAAGGCCCCTGCGGTCCCTGCCAGCTCCTCGCCTCTTGCAGGAGCTGGCATTGCTTTTGGGCAGAAGGAGCTGCTAACATTCAGCTCTCCCAGCCCAAAAGCAATTTTGCCTCGCTCACATGAAGTGAAGCAGTGTTTGCTATGGCTTGGTGGGAGCACCGCATCATAATTTGGCATTTCCCCCTGGAGCTGACCCACCCGGGGGCTTAAAAGAAATGAAGCACAAAAGACTCCAAATAAAAGGGGTCTTGGACTCTGGAAAAGTGGCAAGTTCCAATTATATTTAAGGCAACAATGGAACATCAGGAACGTGTTTCAGCTGGCAGCCCAACCTTTGTGGACCTTAAAAGTGCCATTTTCATGCAACTTAAATACTTTCTAGATAGTAATCATAAACAAAATCCTTCATTACTGACTCAAAGTGACCTCACATGTACCAATGCCATTATTCACGTAAGCATATATAACGTTATAAATATTTCAATACAGGCTGTGAACATTCAGTGTTTCCAGAAGCAGTATGTTTATGCATTCTGTAATTTCCCCAGCATCTGTGTATTTTTCAACATAGCTTGTTAAAGTGCATTCAATAATGTTGGTGTCAGTGGATGTTCGGCTGCTCACTACATCCTGTGAAGCTGTAATTAAGCCTTATAGTCACTCAATGAGTGTCTTTCTTGTTGTGAGAGTGTGCAATTGTCTGTTTGATCTTGACTAGTGTAAGTCATTGTTGTCTACTATTCATAGGCTGTTCTTCCATTAGAATTTTTTTTATTTTTGCATTAACAGTACCTGTTTTTTGTATATCAGTGCTTTCCCGCAACATAAAAAACATCTCTGCTGGGTCAGTTCATATCTGTGTTACTTCTCCTGCCATTGCTCATCCCACCATTCCTCACCATTAGGAGTCACCACAGTTATGTGCTCCCTACAGTGCCCAGCTCCGTCCGTCTTAGTAGATCGGGGCTCACCGCATGTGAATACCCTGCTAGGTGAGACTGTCAATTCACTGTGCACGGTTCTCCCGCCTGCTCCAGCTTATCATCCCATCTCGAAGCCATAGTGTTCGGGGGCATGCCGACAGTAAATGGTATTATGGTTTTGGTAATAACTTTGTCCACGTTTGACAAACTTCGACAAAACTTTCTAAAAAGGTGCTACATCTTGACTAGTTTGTGCACTAAAAGATTTGGGTGATCTGTCCAGTGGGGCTGAGAAAAGAAGGGGGTCCCAAAATGCAAAATCCCCATGCATTTTCCATAGACTTCTTTAGGTAGGGCGATAGCATAAACTGCGGAACAGAATGACACCAAATTTGTCAGGAAGCTAAATCTTCGTGTGATTTGGTGTGAATCTGTTCAATAATTTTTGAGAACCTAAAGTTAAAAAATAATTGTATATCTGGATAGTTAGGCCCACGAGTGGCTCATAAGAGTTTCTCGGGACACCGTTTTAAAAACAGAGCATTCTTATTGGCCCAGGGAGCTTTATTCCCTTGGGTAATTTCGCTCCCGCAGGAATCTGACTCCTGTATGAGTGAGCAATCTGATTGACTGCCAGTAACATGAAAAAAAAATTGCTCGCAGCCCTTACAGGACTTGGGAACTTAGGTTAGATGTATGTAGCAAATTTTTACAGATTAATAAAGTGTGATTATTATCAAATCGCAATTTGCAAATTGGTATTTGGTTTGTACAAATGGGAATTACTGTCCATTACTGAAATTGGTATGAGTCGCATTTGCTATTTAAGGAATCACAAATAGCAAACTGGTAAAAAGTGAATTGAGTTGCAAATACCAAATTTTTACTTGGAAGCTAGTGAGTACATCTCAAACTGGAAGTAAAGCAGCAGCAAGCCCATAAGAGCACTGGAGAGGCTTGAGACAGATGATAGTCAAAACAATCCAATTGGGATCTATATCATTTACAGCAATCCACCTGTGGAAAGCAGGAAAATGTCCAGGCAGAATCCTGAGAAAGACCTTTGATGGAGAAACAGAAAACTTAAAGTCTCTGAGAAAGAGTTGGAAATACTCACAGAAGAGTGTAAGGCAAATCATGATGCCTTGTTTGGGAAAACATTCCTCTCTGTGCCAGATGCTCAAAATCCAGGAACGTATCAACTATACGTTCAGACCGAGATCCATAAAGGAGATCTGCAAAAGATGGTCAAAGCGCCAAGCCAGGGCCAAAGAGAAGAAGGCAACCTTTAGAACTGAGGCCCATGCAACAGGAGGAGAACCTCTAATCTAGCCTCCACAAACTCCTCTGGAGGAAATGATTGAGTCCACCCTTGAGCCAAAAAATGTGTCTAGACTCAGCAACATTGACACCACAGAGGCTCCTTCTACTTCAAAAGGTAAGAGTGATGCATATACTTTCAGTGTCACAATAGCATGTTTGCAGAAATATTTGAGGTAACAATGTAACCATGTTAAGCTGGGAAATGTTTAGCTACAATAGAATACAAGAAACACACCATTAGAAATGTTAGGTCTACCCTAGTAGTGTGCATTATGGGATATGTAGTACTCCATCATGAAAACCTACAGCACAAACCAAACCTATCATACCCTAAATTATACAAAGAAAAGTCTACATTATAACATTCATTTACAAACTTGTTCACATTGCATCTCTATACAGATGTCCCAGCACAAACAGATCATGAGTCTGAAGGAGAGGGTCAGGAAGATGCCCAATGTCCAGTCAAGAATGCAATGAGTCTATAACTCCACACACATCACCCCAGAGGCAAAGCAGCAGTCCTGAACATGGTAGTCAGTCACTGCCCATTGAGGAACTGGATGATGCATGGACTCCAAATGTATCAGAAGAACCTGCAATGAGGCACAGACAACTCCACAGGGATACTCGTGTCCAACATCGTAGTGCCATCAGGCAGTCTAATTCCAGGTCAGGGTCCAGGGAAGCTATGGGTGATACCCACACAGTTGTTCGCTGGTCTTGAAGGCTCCATGTTAAAGATACAGGTTCTACAACACAAGCACATGTTCATTATTACAAAAAAAGATTAACTGCCATAGACAGAAGCATCACAACTGGCTTATAGCAAGAACCATGCTAGATTCCAACATGTCTCTGGAGGCAAAAGTAGACACTATGAAAGAGGCTATGAGCAACCTAGGTGGCAAAATGCAACAGGACAATACAATGGACAGATGCACTCAATTCAATTGGGTGAATTTATAATTGGTTGTGTTTTACTGCAGTGAATGGATTAGTACATGGTGCTGAAAGGGTCACTAAAGGAGCCCAAAGGGAGTAACAGAATGCTTGCAGGAGTGTATGCATACTGACTGGGGAATTGTAGGCCAGAAATACACGTGTGTAGGTGATTAGAGGACTACATGTATAGTGCATAGGAGTTTGTAGATGTCCATGTGCTAAGGCCCTGGATCGCTTCATGAGTTCTTGGATACTGACTGAATGAGTAGAGTACTACAAGGAGAGACTGTGTTTATCTAGACAACCAACACTATTCCTTGCTCTTTAGCCAAATAAACTCACTAGTCTGAAAGGGAAAAGTGACTGCACACATTCTACATATTTCACTACTGCAATCTAGTGTGAATACATAAGCGATGACTGGCTTCTAATACTACCTAAACTTGACAACAGGATAGGTTTTTAAGCAGTTATGTATCTGCAAAGACATGAAGTTCCCAAATGCTTCTGTCACAATAGTTCCCTAATGCACACAGACTCACAGTGTGATTCTGGACAAGCAACACTATCCCTTGGACGTTACCAAAACACAATCACTAGTCTGAAGGAGGTAAGGTGACTGCACACATTCTACATATTTCAGAACTGCACTTTAAAGTGCAAGCCTGACTCATTTTGCAGAGAGGTGTAATGACGCCACGCACATTTGCAGAGGGGGAACTAATTCCACTTGCATACTGGGGGTCTCTGGGGGCCAACTAGCCCTCCAGGAACCTCCAGTATGCTCCAGGGGTCTGGTTTGCAGAGAGGTGTCATGAGGCCACGCCCCTTTTTACACCTCTCTGCAATGCAGCCCCCTGGCCCTTTTTCAGAGGGGGAACTAATTCCCCTTGCATACTGGAGGTCCCTGGGGGCCAACTAGCCCACCAGGAGCCTCCAGTATGCGCCAGGGTGCTCCAATGCTTTGCCCCAGGAGGTGGCGGTCCCCGGGGCAGTGTGGGGGAGATTGGGCCTCCCCCCACACTTCTTTTTTATCATGCCCCCGGGATTCGGTCCCCCGGGGGGTAATTTGAAAAGTATTAAAAAAAAAATTTGGGGGGCCTTGGGGGTCCTTGTGGGACCACCTGAGCAGGCCTAGGGGGTCAGGGTGTTTCTACCCTGCCCCCTTCTTGCGTTCTACATGTTTGTTTTTCTGCTTTCTTGTGCCTCAGTCTACCGAGCACACAATGGCTGCCAATACTTCCTGGTTTGGAGTGTTCAAAGCCAATGAGCATGCAGCTCCTGCTCGGAAAGGTACGCGTACGGGACGCAGACCTGTACGCATACGTACGCGTACCCCGCAATTTTTGTAAAAGAAATTTTAAAAATGTTGGCCTTGGGGGTCCTTGTGGAACCCCTAAGCAGGCCTAGGGGGTCAGGGTGTTTCTAACCTGCCCCCTTTTTTGCTTTCTACACATTTGTTTTTCTGCTTTCTTGTGCCTCAGTCTACCGAGGCACAAGATGGCTGCCAATACTTTCTGGTTTGGAGTGTTGACAGACAGTTGCCAGCCAATCAGCATGCAGCTCGTGCTCGGAAAGGTACACGTACGTACGTGTACGGTACGCGGACCTGTTTTTCTCGGCCCCTGCTTCACGTATCACCCCCAAAATTTCATGGGAAGGAGCGGAGAGGAGCAGGCCATTTTCTTGGAGAAATTCGTGAAGATTCGTCCACCGGCGCCAAAGGTATTCCAAATAGAATGTTGCGGATTGCCTATGGAAACTTGGTCTAACTTTAACTACCTACTGGAATGGAGCAGCTGGCTGGCGTGCGTCCATCCTAATATTAACTTTAACTTGAGCTGTCGGTTTCATTGACAAATGCTACAAGCTGGAGAAAGCTTTGTCTAACTGATGAATTTACTCCTTCACCTCAGTTGAAGGTTTAAACTTCAGTCTAAGGACCTGATTATGAGTTTAGTGGCTCGACTGCGATGGTCTCTAGAAGAACGTTGCACCGGGGGTCTTCTGCCCGCCATATTATGAATCATACAGTCTGAAACGCCAACTGCCTCAACTGCATTGTTTTCCCGCTTGGGCCATGCTTGTCTGCAATGTTGGTGATTCGCATTCCAACACCATTAGGGCTGCAGCTTTCCACAGAGCCTATTACAACAACAAAGTTGCACTGGCGGTCCTCTAGCTCCATTTCTCTAATGATGGTAGACCATCATGGTATGGTTGCAGCAAAGCATGACAAAAGTGCACTTGAATGGATTAAAAAATGGAAAAACCTGCAAATCACAATAGAAAACACACCCTCTCCTGACCTTGATCTTTTGCTTCTCACCTGCAGCCCAAAAGACAGGCACCACCGTATTGTGTAGTTTGAGTTAAGGTAACCCTTTTTTTCATTCTCTCATTGATCACTCTCCACATTTTTTATTTGTTTGTTTTAGCCAATGCACTTTGTTTGTTAATTTGACACTCACTTAATTAGAAAGTCATTAGTTCCCCCAAATATACCACATTTCAGAAAGCTGGGTTGTCAGTCATGGTGGATGAAATCATTAGAGTGTTACCATACATTTATGTAGCCCATGTCCAACATACTCCTTTCAATGGGAAAACAGAATTATGGAACATGGAAGTCGACAAAGTGAATTCTGTTGGTACTAGCCTACACACACAGCTGAAAATTAGGAAGACGTGGCACAACCTCAGGTTCAAGGTGTGTACCCTGGCATAAACTCATTCCCTGTGAGAAGAAGGGCTTGGCCATCCTGCATACTGAGGGCAGGACAAAAAAGAATACATGGGGAGTAGAGTCTGGTAAGTTAGTCCTGTTTGCCATCAACTCTGCTTTTGCTACTGTGTTATCTATCTACTTTCCAAAAATGCAATCATCAAAGTATCTGAGATATTGGTTTGTCAGTGTTAAAGTCTAGTGTTGCATATAACATCACATGTATCAATTTCCATTACATGCCACATGTTTGAAAGCTGCCTGTAAGTGTATAATTAGAAAAACATCATCCCGGGATCCATGATATGCATCAAAATGTAAATGTAGTGCCCTTCTCAAATGCACATTGCCAACAGGTATGGTACACTAACCTTTTGTCAAGTGTTGGGAAGTCGCAACAAAAATGCATGCAAGTACCATGAGGCCATGTATCTGTACCTGTAACCAATATTCAATAGTCTTACTGACCCTAATCAGTTGTCTGCTATGTCACAACTGATGTTCCATCATCATGGAGGTTACCATTTGTCGAGTATTGGTAAGTCCAGCTAGAACTGCCTATAACTACCATGAGGCCTTGTGACTCTAACCCTAACCCAAATGGTATTGTCTTTTGGTCCCTTCATACTTGACTGCCATGTTACAACTGATGTTCACTTATCATGCAGGTTACCATTTTTCAAGTGTTGGTAAGTCCAGTTAGAAATGCCCACAACTACACTGTGGCCCTGTGACTGTAACTGTAATCAAGATGCCATAGTCTTATGGTCCCTTCTCAATCTTCTGCCATGTTACAGATGAGGCTCACCTTATATGGACTGTGCATTGTACATAGCATGTTCTACTCAGAGACATGTCTGACAACTTTGATTGATGGTGTCCTGTTCCCGTCAACTGAAACCTTTGATGGCATGAGTGATATCATGCCAAGTGTGTACCTCAAATATATGAAAGGTAAAAAGGTGATTCAGCTGATTAGAAGTGGCAGGTGCACCATTGACTCTGCACTGTTCACATGATGAATAATGGTAAACATGTAACCAAGTTGTGTGTACCCTTGTATTCAACAGAGCTAGGCCTTGGAATGGTCAAATCCACATGTTACTTCTACACTGTGTTGGCTTAAGTGTTTAGGAGATGTCATGTTTATCCCTAAATCCAAAACCCAAGATATCAGCACATCTACTGAGCTGCTCAATTCTACTACATGTATTGAATGTCTCCAAATGTCTAATAAACAACTTTAACACTACATTCGTAGATAATAATCGTAATCTCTACCTATTTGGTTTAATCCTAGGTCTATCCTTACTGTGACACAAACCATGCAGATGTACATACCACATTTCCACCAATACCAACGTACCTTTTTTCTCAACAGGTCCATCTAGCAGAGCATTTGGACACTGGCTTGATGTGCCCACAACACCTTCCATCGCAGCTGCAACAATAGTAGAAACTACTGCCCCCCAACATGAGTACCTAGCACAATCAGCAAAACAGTCACTGAGGAACCAGGAACAGGTGGGAGGGTTCAGCCTGGGCCAAGAGCACTGGCCCGTTAGGGGTAGGGTTTCTTGGAGCGTAACTGTGGACCTGCTGAGTGAGGCCACTCGGGCCACTGACAACCAGGCCCCAATCATCCAAGTCATGGAAGCCTAGTTGTGATGGGCGAGGTACTTACTGAAATCTAAGAGATCAAGCACCTTTAGAGAGACACATACCAGGAGGCGGCCGGCATCAACACCAACATGGCCTCCCAGGTTGAGGTGCTGCAGGACATCAACCCCACCCTCTGCAGGGCTTTTCCACCATCTACCTCTTTCTGTGGTCCAAATACAGCCAACCCATCAAGATCTGTGGCAGCAACAGGAAGGGAGACCCTGTCAAGTAAAGACATGTCTGCAGACACCCTTTTTGCCACAGCAGAGGAACCCACCCAGCAAAAAGAGGGGACGTCCACACAAAAATCCAGGAAGTGGGGATGTAAAGTCCCTCACCACCGCCAGTAAGAAACCTTGCACCTAATTTCCTCCAGAGTGTGCAACACATTTATTTTGTGGACTATTCCTGGACACGTTCAAATTTCTGATGGGAGTAGTATGATGGCCTTTAAACTCCAGACAATGTGGGATCTATAACTATTGTTTCATCCACCATGTCTGGCTTCTTCACTTTTGGCTTAGCCTGTTTTACTTTGGAACACTTATAATTTTCTCCTTGTTCAATTCAATAGATACACTAGTCACAAATTCATTGTCTCCTGTAGTATCTCTCACATCTGCCAAAGTATATGTAATCCTATGCAAACCTTAGAATGCTAGAACAAGGTATGTGCTTAAGCATGGATACGTTGAATATAAGCACATTTTTAGTCAGGATCACAACTATGTCACACCAACACATACATACAAGTGTCAGGTCTTACGACGCATTTTTACAGCCATAGGCTGGCCTAATGTCAGAAATATAGCTAATATGACATGACTAATATCCTGGGTCAGTTATCACAGAATATGTTGCTGACCTTAAAATGGAATAAGGGGATACATCTGTTAATTTCCTATTGAATAAGCCAAATGAAATTGGTCTATGTCATCAGCAGGAGCCATTACACCTAGCTCACTCAAAGATACTCTCATCATTTAAAGCATTAAACAGACACACGTCAGTATAACAGTTTCTGATTACAGGGTCATTCCAATCTACTGTTGCACCATCTGGTATAATGTCACAAACAAATGTCAGTGATGTGCCACAAGCACTTTGCCCTACAATGAGGAGACACATCAACAGCTACATACAGTTTCTATACAATGATGATTTAGCCAATGTGAAGGGAGACTAGCATGATTTGAGCCCACAAGAACATTTTTGTAGGAGCACATGATGACAGACATATTGCATTAGGACCACTACATGATAAGGAACAAGTACAATTGATTCCTCATAACTTCCATCCTAACTCTGTGCAAGCTATCTTGGTACAGGATTTGAACATATAATGTTTTTCAGTCTTTCTCAGGATCAATCCATGTCCAATTCGTACATCCAAATAGTATCATATACCTGCAATTGTCACAGCTCTGAAATGTCTAAATTAGCATTCCATGGTGAAGGTATCTAAAACAGACCAAAATAAAAATATTAGCCATCAAACCATACATTTGGCAAAATTCACACAGTCAACTTCTAGAGAACACATCCCAATGCAGAATTTGAAGCAACACAAATATACACTAACAAAACAACCACCTTTAGCCAGATTTTGTCAGAGCCTCATATTCCTAGTAATTGCCATAAACATCCTCCTCATATCATCACAACAAGAGTTGATGTAGTAGACAAACTCATTACATCTCACACCATACTTACACGCATGAGAAAACATTTGAGATCTTGACGCAAGTCAGCTCCTTTCTCTTCACCACTGTTTGGCATTTCAGGTTCCTCACCTGTTGGCTCTCCATGGTCTTCTACTTCTGTGATATATGGAATGTTCTGTTGCAGAGCAGTGTTGTGGAGCATTCAGCAGGCCACAGTGATTTGACACACCTTCCAGAGTGAGTAGAGGAGGGCTCCTCCAGTCTTATCCAGACACTGAATCTGGCTTTCAAGAGCCCAAAGCTCGCTGCAATGGTTGCCGTGTTCTTCCATGGGCCTCACTAAAGCAGACTTTCCCAGGTGTAGCAGGATTAATCAACAATGTCACCAACCATGGTCGGTTGGGATACGCTGAGTCTCCTAGATGTAAGACAGCCAAATGCAACAATGAGTTACACACTTTCAGATTATGCCACCTGACATTAACCACATAAAGGTAAGACAGATCAAACTTACTAATAAGCCAGGCCCTATCTGGTAGTAGTTGGGACATCAGCTGGGGTATGGGACTGTTCCGCAGTATGAATGAACCATGTGCAGATCCTGGGAACCGGGCACAGAAGTTTGAGATGTACAAATCCAGTAAGCAGAAAACTTACACGGTGATAGAATGGAAGGGCTTCCTGTTACAGTACACTTGCTTCCAGGCTTGTGATGGTACTAAGACAATATAGGTTCCATAAATGGATCCAACCACCTGTGGGATGCAACCAAATCTATGAAAATCACCCTTCTCTGTGGCTAAATCCTCACGGATGGGGAACTGTATGTAGCTGTCGGTGTGTTTCATCATTGCAGAAAGCAAGACAAGACTGAACATTGGTTGTGACATAGCACCAAAAATAGCCACAGTGAATTGAAATTAACCTGTGGGCAGAAAATGCAAAACTGACATCAGTTTCACAATTGGTGTGAGAGATGCACGGTAAGTGATTTGAGGAAGGAGGTCAGACTCCAAACAATGACACAAATCCTGTATTGTTTGCCTGTTTAAACAAAATTACCTAATCACTTATCTTTCTTGCATGGTCTGAAGGTCTGGAACTGGGTGGTACCCTGGAGGCTGTTGTCTCCTTCCTCTTCCAGGGTACCTATGTGAGGAGTAAACATCAGTATGTTCATTAGTCACAGTGTCCAGAGTAACGTATATGAAGAGTAAGCCAAAACTCATGTGACATAATATAACTGCTTCACAAACATTACATATAATTCTCATTGTCTACTGTTCTGACAGACACTGCACCGGAGCTCGAAACTCGAAGCGTCCGCATCTCTGGGTTACCGCCGACCGCTGTCTCACAATGACCTTCAGTGGCAGCGACCTTCAGCGGCAGCGACCTTTGGCAGAGGATTTGCAGTGAGGGAGAGAGCGTGTAACAGGGACAGGGAAAGGCAGGAGTGAACTGTTGCCTCGCAGTCCCTGCTCCCGGTTCCCGCACCCACGCTTGGCAATTTGTCAATTTCATCTTGCTGCTCCCAGTCCACGGCCCCTGGCCCAGCCTCTGCCAGATCCTGCTTGACACAGGGCTCGGGTGAGCGGGGCCAGGTGGGCCGTTGAGCTGCTGCCAAACGTGGCTGAGTTTGCCCCCTCCACCCCTTGAGTGCCCCTGAGTGGCCCTCAGTGCCCTGATCTGCTGCTTCTGCTGTACGCCGTTGGAGAGCAGGAGAGCAACACAACTGTCCGGGCAGGAAGGGCTGTGGGCCGAAGGGTGGGGCAGCAAGCACAGGCAACAGTGTGCCGCAGCGTGCAGGCAACAGTGTGCGGCAGAGAGGAGGGACCAGCCAATACAGCAATACAGCAGAGGAGGAGGAGGGAAACACACTGCTTGCTGGGGTGGACCTGCAAGTGTCTCACTGGCTTCAGTGGCGGTGGCCTGCAGTGGTCAGCCGCGGTTTTCCATCTCATGGCAGGTCGGCGCAGTACTCGCTTTCCCTATTTACCCCCCTCAGTGAAGATAAACATCGTCGCTGTTGAGCTAAGGATCTTGCTCACAGCCCGTATTTATCCATCGTCCATCGTCTCCCTCGTAAGCCTGCTGGGCTAGAGACTGCCCACTAATCTCCCCAATTGCAATTATGAACAAGAACAAAAAGCAGGAAGGGGAGAGAAACCAGGGATAAACATGGCCTTCTTTTTATTGAAAAACCCAGGCGCCATCCTCCTCACGACTCCATGAGCCTTGCCAGCCCTGCCCGCTCCCTTAACTCCAGAGAAAGCAGTCTACAACAAAGGTCTAATAACCACATTAAGTGCATAAACCCGGCAGTCATCCCGGGGTCCAATAGCCCCCGTTGCGAACCAAATCACTTCAAACCGCCAAAGTCCACACCAAGATGAAATAACAGCAATCAACCAACAGCAGAAGGAAACTGGCGAGAGATTCCATTGGAGAGCTAACTCCCCGGAAATGCTGAGTACAGGAGAAATCTCTGCACTGGGACAGGGTAAAACTCAGGCGATAGGAGAAAAAATTCAGGCTGCCACAGATAGTAACAGGATGAAGGATGTACGGATGCATGGAGAATCTAATGCAACACCTACAATAGCACTAACCTTCTTCACAAAATTCTCAAAATCTGTATCAACGAGCCCTGCAACAAAGTCACTAAGACACGAAACACCTGCCAAAGAGACACTGAACTGAACTGAACTGGAGAACTGAAGCAAAGATACATAGGGCGCAAAAGACAAGTTTAATGGAACCAAACAACCGGAATGACTCCAAAACTTCATGGCTGAAGCTCCTAAGGTCTACATCAAGCCCAATAGCATATAAAGAGTTACTACAAGACATAAGCAAAACGAAATCTAAGGAAAAAAAACCTGCGGTAAAAAAATCGCTCAGATCTAACAAAGAGGGACAATTCACCCAGGCGAGGAGCCAGGAAAAAACATCGGAAAAATACAGAGCAGGAACAACTTAAACCCCAAATTCCAGCAACAGTTTGCCTCACCAAGAATGTGCTGACTACTTATCCTACCAAAAGTTTGAACATAGCGCCAGCGCAACCCACCCGGGGCTGCTTCTATCAGTAATAGAAACCCTTCAGTCGTCAGCAAAGGCACTAAACTGGCAATCTGATAAAATGGATGTTCAAATAGATCCAATGAATACCATAGCTCATTATTTTGTGGGGATTGATACCAAACTGGACAAATTGAATATTCTGATAATAACAGCCTAATCAAAGTGCACACTGGAACAAAGCCCCTGTTCCTGTGGCCCAATCATAGACAAACTGAGCCTCCTTCCCAATCTTATAGAACAAATATTGGCTTTCAAAAAATCAGGCTCCCTTTCCTCCAAAGTTAAATCAGCTGACAACAATACACAATGTTCTCCCTTCAAAAAATCAGATAAAGAAAAGCAAAAAGGGAAGAATCTGGGAAAAGTAAGTCCGACGTCAAATACATTAGTCCCAAACAATCAAACTAAATTAACTAGACGTAAAAAAAACGGGAAAGGAAAGCAAGGAATAAACAAACAGCAGGGAACACGGAGGAAGGGGTGAGATTGTTCCCTATATTCACTGCAGCTAAAAGAAAGGGTCACACATTAAATATGACAAGATTATCCGAAGATCTGACGGACCTATTGCTCAAATCACCAAATAAACAGCCTCTATCAAAAAAAGGAAGGGATGATCTACTCCCAAAGGAAGAAAGCCACTATTCTATGTACAACGCAGTAGAGTCCATAGGTGACATAAGGGACAGAGATGTAAGCCCAAGGCCGAGTGCGGGCCATGCCACACAGAAAGAACACACACCAAACCAACAGAGTAAGTCTCGTATAGATGGCCTCGCGGCAAAAAGTACCCACGGAGGTAAAGCGGGCTCCTCCCAAATAAGTGGAAAAACATAAAAAGGTAGGGCAAAATATAAAATCTATATTGACTGGGCCTAAATTTAACGTTAATCTGAAAAAGTGGCCCGAAGGGACTACACGTCCCGCACAAGTCAAAGAAGAATCAAACTGAAAACAAAGCAAGATACAAGGCATGGCACAAGGGACCAATGACCAAGGCCAGCTTGAAAACGTAAGCAACAACCAAGAGGAATCAACTAAACCCGCTAAAGGCATTGAAATTCAGAAACCTCCGGTAGGGGTAGAAAAGATCCTACTACATCATGGAGGCCAAAGTGTAAATATAAATAATAAGGAGGAAGCCAGCCCTTTGGGAGGGGCAGAGGCGGATTGCACGAGAGACTCCCCGACTGACTTTGACACAAACGGGGAACAGGGGAAAGAGATTAATCAGCCCAAATGGCCACTGACATCCCAACATGCTAAATCAAGCAATAAACAGGCAAGTGGTATGCCCGTAACACAAACATCTTCCTCGATGGGACCTCATTACGGAATTAGAACGGACTGCAGACTTGAACCAGAAATAAGTGTTGGGAGTTGGACTAGTAAGGACGACCAACATCTTAAACAGCTGCTTTTTACACCAGAATATGAAATACAGGGGATGCATGACATTCTCAACAGGGGCAACATATTTAAACTCTACTCCAACATTCAAGGGCTACAACACCAGAACACAGTCAAATTCCGTAAGCAAGAAAACAACAACACACTGGAACGAACACTTACAATATGGCGAACAGAGGAGATTATACAGTTAATATTGTCCTCAAGGAAATTATTCGATACATGGGGCATAAGGCTCTCAAGACCAGCAAAACCACGCTATTGAGGCCCATTCAGGGAACCATTTGTGATGAAGGGCAAAATTAAACGCACGCCAGACAAAAGAGAGCAGGTTCACTCAGTACTACAGTACGCAAAAGGGAACAGTCCACCACCCGCAAAACATCTTCTAACCACCTTAGGAAAACAAGTAAATACCAAAGATGACGTTGATTACTGGCACTGCCTTACTGGAACACTGAACAAAGAGAAAGACAACTGACCCTGCCAAAAACCATCAAAGGATAATATCCAAGACATCTTCCATCTATTATCATGGAACATAGCCGGTGCCAGGAAAAGGCTGGAAGACGGTTTGCCCCTCTACAATTGGACATCATGTGACATCATCGCCCTCCAAGAAACACGGGCATTAGAGGGGCTACTACTTGTTGGATACACGCACTTTAGCACTCCAGCAGAAAAAATCAGCAAATATGGCCGCTCAAAAGGGGGGCTATCAGTCTACATTGCGACAGAAATTAACATCAGATCAGAGCAAATAGCCTTGCACGAGCCAAACATGCAATTAATAAAACTGTCTACCCCTGTATTACTGGTGAACTCCTATGTACCTCCTTATGCGAAAGAAATCTATGACATAATATCGACAGACAGAATATCTCATACAAAAATATCGACACAAAAATATCGAAATCAAAAATATCGAAGTTATATCTACATAATGGTAAGTACAAAAATATATCGAAAAATTAATATTGTAGTACAAAAATATCAAAATTAAAAATATTGTTTTTTAAATGTATTAATAATAATTTAAAATTAATTTAAAAATACATATAATTTTACAAATATTAAATAAAAACATTAAAACATATTTAAAAAATTATAACTAATACATATACATTTAAAATAAATTTAAAATTCTACATATACATTTATAAATATACTTACTCAACATATTACAACAGTAGAAAAAGCGTTGGATAGCGTAGGGGTTTAAATTACTATTCCCACTCCAGAGAGTGCAACAGTAGGGAAAGCGTTGGATAGCATAGGGCTTTAAATTACTATTCCCACTCCAGACAGTACAACAGTAGGGAATGCGTAGGATAGCATAGGGGTAGAAATTACTATTCCCACTCCAGAGGGTGCAACAGTAGGGAAAGCGTTGGATAGCGTAAGGGTTTAAATTACTATTCCCACTCCAGAGAGTGCAACAGTAGGGAAAGCGTTGGATAGCGCAGGGGTTTAAATTACTATTCCCACTCCAGAGGGTGCAACAGTAGGGAAAGCATTGGATAGCGTAGGGCTAAAAATTACTATTCCCACTCCAGAGAGTGCAACAGTAGGAAAAGCGTTGGATAGCGTAGGGGTTTAAATTACTATTCCCACTCCAGAGGGTGCAACAGTAGGGAAAGCATTGGATAGCGTAGGGGTAGAAATTACTATTCCCACTCCAGAGGGTGCAACAGTAGGGAAAGCGTTGGATAGCGTAGGGGTAAAAATTACTATTCCCACTCCAGAGAGTGCAACAGTAGAGAAAGCGTTGGATAGCGTAGGGGTAACAATTACTATTCCCACTCCAGAGGGTGCAACAGGAGGGAAAGCGTTGGATAGCGTAGGGGTAAAATGTACTATTCCCACTCCAGAGGGTGCAACAGTAGGCAAACCGTTGGATAGCGTAGGGGTAAAAATTACTATTCCCATTCCAGAGGGTGCAACAGTAGGGAAAGCGTTGGATAGCGTAGGGGTAACAATTACTATTCCCACTCCAGAGGGTGCAACAGTAGGGAAAGCGTTGGATAGCGTAGGGGTAAAAATTACTATTCCCACTCCAGAGGGTGCAAAAGTAGGGAAAGCGTTGGATTGCGTAGGGTTTAAATTACTTCCCACAGTACTCCCCCTGTAACACACAACACACTAAACATTAAAAAATAACACAATTAATAAAAGTTTCAATTAATCAATTAATAACAATAAATATTATTAAATTGATGTAAGTATAAATGAACTAATTAACACTTATTAATTACCAATTAATTACCAATAAATACCAATAAATTAATACAATCTCTTCAATTAATTACATGTAATAATATATCACCCTATTCCCCTATAAACACACAACCCACTACACATAAATACATCACATAATTTAATCACTTAATAATTATTAAGTACCAAATAATTATTAATTAACAATAACAAAAAATTATAAATTAAAAATATTAACACATTAACTCTAATTATTGTAATTTACTACTTAATAATTTTTAATTACAAATTCATTATTAATTTACAATAACACTAAATTAAATATATTAGCACAACAAATCTAAATAATTTAATTAACTAATTAATATTAATTAATTACCAATTAATTATTAATTAACAATACCAATAAATTAAATATCTTAGCACATCAAATCTAATTAATTTAATTAACTAATTAATATTAATTAATTACCAATTAATTATTAATTAACAATAACAATAAATCAAATATATTAGCACATTATATCTAATTAATGTAATTAACTAATTAGTCTTAATTAATTACCACTTAATTATTAATTACAAATATTTACAAATATATATTACCTAATTAATTATTATTAAATTACTTCCCACCCTATTCCCCTATAAACCCACAACCCGCTCTAATACTAAAACGCAAAATGTAAACAAAATTACTAATTTTCAAACATACATTTCTAAACATATTTAGCAAACATATAAACAACAAAATAAAATACAAAGAACTAAACAACAAAATTTCGATATTACTAACATACATACCTTAATATCGATATTCTGTCTATCGATATTATGGCACATCGATATACTATACCATCGATATTAAAACATCGATATTATTGTATATCGATATTTTAATTTTGATATTTTGTCTGACTACCATGCGAAAGAGAAACTATTCCAGTTAAGCCAGCTAGTAACTACAATTAGTGATATCCGAAACAACAATCCCACCTGGGAAGTCATCTTAACAGGTGACTTCAACTCAAATTTAATCCATACACCAGATGAGGATGAATAGCTAGCTGCAGACATTGAACTCTGGAACGTGACACCACAATACAATCTCAAAGCAGAGCGTCATGATCTAGCTGGACAACAACTATGGTTCCTTAATGAGAGAACTCCAGGCGATAATCCGCCACACTATACCCATCTGGGAGGCTCGACCATATCAAGACTCGACTACACAGCAGTCTCACTTCCATTATTGCCCTTTGTTCAGCAATTTTCAATAGAATTTACATAAAAAAGTGACTATTCATACCAGCATATCTACTTCAATTTCAAGTTCACCAAACATCATAGCACTAAGATATTCGTAGAAAGTAGAAAGTTCCTCATGTACTAACCTGAAACGATTGAATTGGACAACGGCCAACATTGTAAATCTTCAGGTAAAAGTTCAGGGAATAAAAATGGGAAGTGAGACAACCATAGGTAACCAGATTAAAAAATGGAAGAGCTTTACGGAAAAGTTAACAACAATCATGTCCACTTCTCATAAAAAAATACAGGCCCCAACCCACAATATCTCACTTCCCAAAAGTCTGGTTAAACTCAAACTAGAAATAAGGAAAAACGCAAGAGCACTAAAAAAGACAACTATGTCCTCAAAAGACTGGGTCCAAAGACAGAATCTCAAGAAAAAATATAAAAAGGTAATGTGGGAATGCAAAAGAACTCTGAAGGATGACTTCTGGGCAAAATTACTCTGCACGGCAAGGAATACCAACTCAAGTGCATTTTGGAGAATCATCAATGGACTAAACCATCCTGCAAACCCAATAGCGTCAAATGTCCAAGGGTTGCACTATTAATATAGAGATTCTCGGATGCAACACAAGATCCTCCCAATACATGCTCTGAACAACAAATTAACAATAAAAGGCCTCACAAAGAATAATGAGCTCTATAACCTGTGGTCAACATATAACTCCCTGCACAAATGTAGCATACCGGAATGAAGAATGCAGTGCAACTCAACCCCTAGATATGGGTCAATGGCCATGATTGCCCTATCAAGAAGATACACAATCAATGGAGAGCAATGAGACAGCAGACACGCTTGGACACCCAGGTTTCTGTGAGGAAGACATAAGAAGAATACTTAGGAAGAGCCGCTGCAGTGGAGCTCCAGGCCCGAACTGCATCCCCCAAATAGTTTTTAAATCTGACCCGGATTTCTGGAGTGGAAGATTAAAAAAACTATTTGATGAGGTAGAAAGTGAAAACCAAATTCCATCAAGCTGGCAAAGCTCAACAATTTCACCTCTCATCTGAAGGTGGAGACAGAACATCCCCAGCAAACTACAGACTGATCGCACTCCTGGATCTAGATGCGAAGTATTACGCTTCATTACTCCTTGAAGATCTGATCAGCTGGTTTGAAAGAATAAAGAGAATCCCGCCAAATCCAACAGTCTTCAGGAAAGGGAGAAGGACAATGACAAACATCTTATCACTCTCACTGCTAGCCGACAAATATTTACGAAGGAAACAGCAGCTGCATTTCTGTTTCATTGACCTAAAGGCGTCCTTCAACAGCGTAGATCGAAATATCTTATGGGGGAAACTGCGCAGTTGGAATATTCCGGAGAAAACACTCTGAGGAATCCTGCTCCTATATTCCAACACATGGATGGAAGTAATATTGGGGGACTGAGCGTGGCTATCAAGAACAATCAAAACCAGCAAAGGGCTTAAGCAAGGCTGTGTTCTGACCCCTCATCTCTTCAATCTTTTTATAGGTAGACCTTGCGCCAAGTCTTAACAAGATTGCATCCTATCCACCCAAACTAGGCTCCTTACCTCTAACCCCTTTAGTACTGGTGAGTCTAACTAAGATCAGCCTTCAAAGGTCACTTGAGGGATTGGCGGAATTTATAACCAATAACCTGGAGATAAACATCACAAAAAGCCAAACAATGCTCATCACCAGACGACCGACAGTCAATCAATTTACCCAATTGGAGGGAAAAAAGATAGAAGCAGAGCCTAATTATAAGTACTTGGGTTTTCACTTTGACAATCGACACAATCACCAGCAGCAAAAAGCCTACATCGTCAAGAGAGCAAATGCCCTATTGTTCGCCTTTAGGTCTCTAACAAAAAAGCTCAAGGGGCCATCATACAAACCCCTACTGGCAACAATAAAAGCCAAGGTGCTCCCTACGCTGTCATACGGCAGCATAGCCCTTCATGGGAAAGACGCGGACCTGCTGAACAACGTGCAGACAGCTATCTACAAATCAACCTTCCAAATCAACCAGGGTGCTTCACCAGCGCAGACCAGATTAGAATTTTGGAGTACTAAATGAAACACTGGGAAGGAAGTATGCAACTATCAAGCATGGATGTATGACGTTACAACGCATACTTTTACCACGCATACCATTACAACGCGGTTTTTACAATGCATACCATTACAACGCATAGCGCTTTGGGGTGCTGGATAGTGAATAGTTTAATTTACTATTCCAACTCCAGTCCCAGTGGACACTAGGGAAGGTGTTGGATAGTAAATTAAACGTATTCCCTATCCTAGAGCGCCCCCCAGCACAATGCGTTGTAATGGTTTGCGTTGTAATGACTGCGTTGTAATGGTAGTGCGTGGTAAAAGATTCGTTGTAAAGGTTGTATACCATCAAGCATTGGTATAGTTTGAAACAGAAAACAGCAGCTTCAGAACTGCACAAGGCCTTGTGGGATGAAATACAAACTGACGCAAAATGCCCTTATAATCAATTTCTAGACAAAGCTTTAACAGATCTCTGCACAAGAAACCTCTGGGAAAATAATCTGCCCTATCCGGCCTTCAAGCAAGCCATAAATAAATCAGCAAAATTCCATTCACTTCTAGCTGAAAAAGCCACTTTCAGTGCAAGAAAACAGGCCTGTATGGTTATATCCAAATATAAAACACTCACGCCAGCTCCATATCTAACAATTGCATTTCCGGTCCACTGAAAACAACAGCTGTTGGCTCTACGTTTGGGAACATTTCCATCTACATTGGACCAGCCAACCTGGGTCCATGATGGACCCAAAGACTGCAGACTATGTGGGAGCAGTAAAGAGGACTTCATACATCTTGTCTGCATTTGCCTGAATTTCGCCCATGCACAAGGCATCTTCCTAAAAAAAGTCATGAACGACTGAGGCATAAGAATGTGCAGATCGGCGATCATGGCAACCCTAAATCCAACTGACACTCGTTTGAATTGCCTACTAATAAAGTTCCTTCTGGCTCATGCACATGGTCTGAAATGTAACCCGGTGCCCTGCCTAGAAAAGGGCAATAGGACAGCTGACTCTGCGGTAGAGGGCTCTCCTGAACATAACACAGAATAGCACTAGAACATCGGGAGGCATATTTTACATGGACCAACAAATGCTTTTGATCAATTTTAAACTTGTATATTGTGTATATTAAAATGTTTAATTTTTAAAAGAAAATATTTGTACAAGAAACGGAAAGTTTTACGATTCAGGGAAAGAGAATGTAGACAAACATTAGGGCCCAGATGTAGGTAATTCCCATTTACAGACTCTTAAATACCGAATTTTACCTAATCGGTATTTAAGAGTCTGTAAATGGGAAGGGGGCAGATGTAGGTAATTCCGAATTTAGGAATACCGAATCTGTAAGATTCGGTATTTACCGGTTCCGTAAATACCGAATCGGTATTGCCCATTGATTCCTATGGGCCTTGAAGCCCATAGGAATCAATGGGAAATACCGATTCGGTATTTACAAAATCGGTAAATACCGAATCCTGCAAGGGTGCAGGGGGTGTCACTTTGACACCCTCTAGCACCCCCGGTACAGGCTTGTGTGACATGTGGCACACATACATGCCCTAAGGGCATGTCTGTGTGTCACATGGCACAGGTGTGCATGCATAGATGTGCATGCACACCTGAATTAGGTATTTTACCACACAATAGGATTGTGTGGTAAAATACCGACTCTTAAGGGCCTGTGGCACTCTTAGGAGTGTCAGCTACATATGGATTTACCGATTCGGTAAATATACCGATTCGGTATTTTACCGAATCAGTATATTTACCGAATCGGTAAAATTACCGATTCAATAGGCCCCCTACATCTGAAAAGCCTAATACCGGTCGGAGATGGCCCAAATCGGCCGTTTCCAACCGGTATTGGGGCTCCTACATCTGGCCCTAAGAGTTTCATCTGTAGCACTTGATTTTACAAAATGTATTGTTATGGTTTTAATTAGCTGAAACAATAAACTTTTCACTTCCTTTCTTCCTGTTCAACATCCACCAATAATCCCCAATGTGGCCTTCACATGTGTCTGCAACACAAATGTGCACATCACCAATTCTAACATGTAATATTTGCACAAAAATGAGATTTTAGGTAAAAAACTGTGACCCGCGGTGTACAGTGCACTGCGCACATTTTGCTTTTATGCACAGTAATGCACAACACAGATGATTTTTGAACTAGAGATTACATGGGAAGGGAGTTCATCAAATGAAAACATGTTAGCCCTCAATAGTTGTGATGGTGACACACTTAACAGTCATGTTCAAACCATTGGAATGGCAGATGACTGACCTCCCATATGGGCCATTTGGAACGACCGCTGCCTGCAGAAGTCAACCGCGCAGTGGGTAGTTGCATCCAGGGTGGACACAGCCGTAGGCTAACGTTGGTGACTGTGACAGTCGAGGTCCAATAGCTGTGAGTGTGGGTGCTGATGACTGCGTATGTGGTGTAAATGTGCGCCACGGTTTTAAAAATAACTCACTTGTCTGCTGACACTGCTGCTATCAACACCTCCTCCACATTAGCTGCTGTTTGCCACCTATGGGAGCAATCATGCCAGGCCAAGCAGGTGAGAGGGTTAGTCGCTTCTCTCCACAGGAGCTGAAACCCCTGGTTGAAGAGGCCCTTCTCCTGTATGTCCAGCTCTGTGGCTCACCAGAAGAACGGGTAATAATTCCACATACATTTTTTACTGTGTTCAACATCATATTTTCAATTCACATTGAATGAAATGTGCCTGTGAGTCCCAGAGTGAAACATGATATGTTTGATGACATTGAGTGGCCCAGGTTGGGGCAGGGTTACTGTTGCAAGACAACTCATGCACAGAGTAATCTCCCAGTATACCTGCAGATCCATGGTTGTTACCAAAATGGCATTGGCAGGCCTAATTGCTTTTACACAACCTTTATTGGGTATGTTGAATGAGGTAACCGCCTGACCTGATACTTCTTTCAGTTGACCCACATTGTCAATGTGTGTTTTTTAGTTATGACCCTCCCCTAACTCCCACAGGTCTGTTTTAACTTTTCTGTAAGTCATGCTTCCCCTGTACAGGCCTATTGCACTTCTGACACATTAACAGTGTAGATAGTTGGTTATTTCTGAAGAGATTTTGAAATGTCATGCACCAGTTTTCTTACATTCAATACAATGAAACAAGACATACAATGGTATGTTAAACGTCGTCTCTGTTACAGTGCCAAGTAACACGTGCCACGTGTGTCTTTTGATGGCAGTACATGTAGGAGAGCAGGATTCGCTTACTATGGTTACCCCCACTTTTTGCTGGTGTTTCACTGTTTTTCGACTTTAGTCCAGCTGGGGCCCTGCTATCCAGGACCCCAGCTTAGCTGCTTCCTCTCTTAATTGATTGCATGTACTATAGGTACACTCCAGTTTGGTTACTGGGGTACCCTTGTGAGTCCATAGAATATGGTACACTAGGTACTAAGGGCATAGGTACCCAAGAGGACTACCAGGGGCTGCAGCATGTATTATGCCACCCCAGGGAAGCCTTCCAAAATGACACCACAGGACTGCTACTGCAGCCTGGGTAAGGTAGTGCATGCACCCCTTACTACGATATAGGTTACCTATATCTACCTTTAATCACTGACACATATAAACCTATCAGTCACTCCTATGGCAGGCCTTACCAATCCTGGAGGCAGAGTGCTTGATTTTATTGAGAGAGTGCCCATGCATGAGCAGGACCCCTCTCCAGCTTTCGAAATCTATTCTCTGAAACTGTTCTGTTATGCAGCCAGACCATATACTCTTAAGTGCATTTTAACCTCGCGGTAAATGCTAACTTTGAAATGGTTGCATGGAAACATGTCGTGTTTGGTGTCAAACACATTGGAAACCCCTCCCCCCTCGCCAGGCCTGCCGGCGGGGGTTGAATTTGACCCTTGTAGAGGGAGAAGACATGTACACACTCGTCTGCCTGGTAATAGTTTAAACAAGCCCCAGCATAACAAAATGGCAGGGGAGGCCTGGACAATAGGTTTCCTGTCACAGGGAGGTGTAACCACCTCCCAGACAGGCTTTAGTGTATTGGTGCTGGGTGGGTGCCCTCTGAGAGTGCCAGAAAGGCTGCACTGGGGGCACATTTGGTGTTCCTGTACATAGCCCATTTCAAACTATTTACAGAGGCTAGCAGCCCCTGCTCTGGCGAAGGAAATGGGTGTAGCCACCTCTCTTTCCCAACCCTTCCATTGGTGGGTCCCCAGAGTATGTCCAACCCCTTTCTTCAGTGTAAGTGAGGGACCCCTGAGAACAGAACTTTAAATTACACCTGGATGAAACTCTTAAACTGAATCCTGGAACTTCAATGCTCGACTACAGACTAGAGGACGGAAGAATCTCTCTTCAGGTCAAGAAGTGACTCCCCTGCTCAAGCAGGCACCAACAAAGCATTTGCGGGTCTGCATCTCCAAAGCAACCGCCGGAATATGAAGTATTTGCAGCCCAGGAAGTCTCCGAAGCACCCGCCTGAATATGAGGTATTTGCAGCCCAGGAAGAGGATTACAAGACTTATCGAAGGCTGATCTGAGTCCCCAGCAAAGCTGAGACCCACAGCCCTCTCGAGTAAAGTGGGACTGGAACTCCTGGACACTGTGAAAATTTGCTAGTGCATTAACTTATTGACATTCCTTGAAGTTGTGCTTTGAGTTACTTATAGCCCAAACCCCAAGCACCACCTCCACCAAAGATTGTGGGCCTACACTCCACGAATGTTTCAATAGCCCGCTTCTTGCATTTCCACTTGAGGCTCCTTCGCGATCCCAGGTCCATCAACTGGTGGGTCCCCTCGAAGGTACCTCTACTTTTCCGTGGGCTTCCCTGGTTGCTCCAGACATGCCCTGATTCCCCACCATGTGGGAAGTCCCTCAGACCTTGCTGGTCTGCACCGAAGCATCTCTTTGACTCCTGCACGGGTTGCTGTTGCCAAGGCTTGTGGGGTCCAATCTGGGCACCGACTCTGCAGCACAGGACATCCTTTGTGGGACAGTTCGAATCAAGATCCTGGTCATCACTGACACCTCCTTGTTCTTGTGGCTGAAAAGTCAAGCTTCACCTTCTTCACCTGAAATCACCCGACATCGGTGGGCATTTTATTATTGTGCCCCTGGTCACTGGCAAGTGAACCAGACTTTGTCCCCTCGGCTTTCAGGTTCTTCTCATCTTATATTCAGGTTTGGATCACACCAGGCACTTTCCAATAATGAGAGCTGTGTGTATGGGACTATTTCTCTATTTCTGATTATTCTGAGCCATATGTATTATCCTGACCATTTGCGATTTCTAAATAGCGATTTTTAAGGAATCGCTATTTAGAAATCGCAAAATGATATGTATGTAGGAAATCGCTTCTTTTTAGCGATTCCTTAACATTCCTAAATTGCGATTAGCAAATTGTTAATTGCAAATTTCCCATTCCCACTCCCCACTGGAGGAGATCTGCGACCTTGGCCAGCTGGTGCAACAGGTGCGCTCTGCCACTCATGTAGGGGGTCATTGTTTGGATCTGGTGTATTGTAACTTTAGCATTTTAACCGACCCACCCCTCCCTGTTACTTGGTCGGACCACTTTCCAGTTCACTTTTCAAGGGACTTGAACAACATTCGTGTGCCGGTTAACCCTCAGCTTGAGGAACACCCAAAAAGAATTAATATCCATGATTTGGCGGAGGCCCTTATGCACACTGCACCAACGAATGCACAAAACTTGAATAATGCTGTTGATAATTTTTCATCCTGGATAGACTCCACTATTAGATCACTACCAGAGTGTAAAGGGAAAAAGCACCGTAGGGCCACCCCCACATCCCCCTGGTATACCGACCAATTAAAGATTTTAAAATTAGGATGTAAGGAGCGAGAGCGAGTATGGAGAAGGAATTATTGCCCCACTGCAAAAACGGAACTCCGAATAGCACAACAAAATTACTATGCAGCAATTAAGATGGCTGAGGGGGAATTTTACGCGGCCGGAATTCTTAAAGCTAAGAATAATAGCCAAGAAATTTTCTCCATTGTTAAGAGCTTCACTGCCCCAGTGGCAGAGAAGATGTCAGCCCTGATCTCAACAGATTGGTGTGAGCAACTATCCACCTATTTTATTGACAAAATACAAAAAATCCAAGATAGTCTCAAACCCTTTGACCAACCCCCTACTCTGCAAGCCGATCAACTCTTACATGAACGATTACCCTCGCCTTCACTATTCCAAGGAACAGAGGTTAAAGCTGAGGTGTCCAAGTTCATAAATGTAGAGGAGGTGGATGTGATGGCTATACTAAAAGCCCTGAAGTCGGGGTCCCCAGCAGATCCGTGCCCAGCAAGGTTCTTGAGTGGAGTGGCCGAGGTAGTTGCCCCTATGGTTACTGCTTTGGTCAACGAGTCATTACTTTCAGGAATGGTTCCCTCCCAGTGGAGACAAGCCAAACTCCTCCCTCTGATCAAAAAACCTACAGCAGATCCGCTGATTACATCCAACTACCGGCCCATATCCCTTTCCCGGCCCTTGCCAAAGTATGCGAGAAGGCCGCATTTCGGCAGCTGGAGAGGTTCGTGGAATCCTCTGGGGCATTTCATCCGGCCCATTCGGGCTTCCGTACCTCTTTTAGCACAGAGACTGCACCTGTGGAGGTGGCAGAAGCCATTAGGGAGTGCCTGGACGGGGGCGGCAGAGCGGCTCTAATTTTATTGGACCTCTCTGCCGCGTTCGATACGGTGCCCCACCTCCAGCTTTTGTCTAGGCTGGAGGATATTGGCATTACGGGCTCGGCCCTTAAGTGGATTAGTTCTTTCCTTTCAGGTCTCAACAAATCTGGCTACCCCCCTTCCACTCTTCTAACCGCAGGGTAGGGACTAGAGTACCACAAGGGTCGACCTTGAGTCCCCTTTTATTTAATGTTTATTTGACCCCTTTGATTATGTTGGCAGAGAACTTGGGTACGAAGATAATGGCATACGCCGACGACACCCAACTTCTTTTTACCTGGAACAAGGATAATATCTGCACATCAGGAGTCCGTCAATGCCTGTACTCTGTATTTTCTTGACTAGCAAGAGCCTGTCTCAAGTGCAATGAGGACAAATCGGAAATTTTACTCTATGGCCAATTTCCAATTGACTTTAGGGAGTCTATTTGGCCCAGCGGATCACCTTGACCCAAGGGAGATGGTGGGATTGTAAAGAACCTAGGAGTCTGGTTTGGTGCCGATCTATGTTTCCGTGACCAGATTTCCAGACTGGCAGGGACTTGTTTTGGCTCCCTGACCATCCTTCGAAGATTCTTTCCCCTTCTTCCCCAAGCGGCCAAAGAAACGGTAGCCAGAGCACTCGTGCTCTCCCGCCTGGACTATGCGAATGCCCTTTACATCGGGGCGCCTGACTTTCTGATTAGAAAGCTACAGGTAGTCCAGAATGCGACGGTGATACTCCTTTATAACATTCCTAGGAGGCTCAGCGTTCGTAAGCAACTGAGGGAGCTACACTGGCTTTCATTGGCCCAAAGAGTGAGTTTTAAGGCTCTGGTACTCGTTAACAAAGCCCTGCATGGACCTTGTCCGCCCTATCTCGCAAAAAGATTTGCCTTTTACCAACTGACCCATCAGCTGCGATCTGCCACCCGAAGGCAGGTGGTTGTCCCCAGATGTAAGAGAGTTCGCCTGGGGGGGCAATCTCTGACGGTACCGAGAGCTCAGATGTGGAACACCCTTCCTGATGCTCTAAGATACTCCCCCAACCAGACCAATTAAAAAAAATTGTTAAAAACCCACCTCTTCACACATTCTGAATAGCTGTCTCCTCGCCCACTCTTACACCATTTCCTCACCGCGCCAGGACAGTCTCGACTAACAGAGCGCGATACAAATCAACATATAACATAACATAACATTCATTTCTATGGGCCTGGAGGCCCATAGGAATGAAGGGGTAATTTGCAATTAGAAATTAGCTAATCGCATTTTAGGAATATTTTCAAGGGTGCAGGGGTGTCAAAAGAACACCCTGCTGCACCCCTGAAAATGACATGTGTTGGCATATGGCACCCATACATGCCCTAAGGGCATGTATCAGCGTCATATGGCACCTTTGGATTTTAAATAAATTGCTTTATTAAAAGAATTCGCAACTTACCACCAACTAGAAGTTGGTGGTAATTTGCGAATCCTTATGGGCATTTTTGCATTAATTTTCCGTTGATACATTGCATTTAAGGAATCGCACAATTTGCGATTCCTTAAGTGCAATCGCAAAATAAGGAATAGCAAATTTTGCGATTCCTTATTTTGCTGCCAAAATGTGAATTTCGGCCTTTGCGAATGCTAATTTGCTTGATACATATGGCCCTAAATGTTATTTCGTGTATTCAGATTTTAATATTTGTAAATGTTTTTATTTCAATTTGAAGAATCATAAAATCAACTAAAATATGAATAATAATAATAAAAACTCAAGAATGAAAAAATTATACTGTTCATGTGTTAAATATATTGTGTGGCCTTGATGGTACCCAGTGTTGCACATTCGAAAACTTTAGGATCCTGTACTAGGACCTTTTATATATAGTCCCGGCAGGGTTCTTTTTCTAATTTTTGTGTTGTTTAATCCCCATTCCTGCCTTCTATCTCTACCCCGTTGGGGAACCCTCTTCTATTTATTTGTAACTTTCCAATTGGATGCCAGCAGCACTTTGCAGCAGATCGCCATTTAAAAAACGAAGACGAAACCCACCACCAAAAGACACCTATACACCCGGCTTCCCTGGGTGAGGTAACTCGAGTACTCCGGTGCTCCCGTGGGTGTTGGCTCTAGAACCCCCTAGTTCTAAAGGGGTTTGCTCCAAGTCCGCTTCTAAGTGTCCTTTATCTTTAAAATTCCAACCACGACTTTCCCCATAGAAGTCCCCCGTTGGTTCCCTGTGTCACTACCTTGGGTGGTTACTGGTGGCCCCAGTGGTTCTACGGGCTCTAGGCCTTGTATCTATGCAAGTTGTGGTTCTTATACCACTTTCTTAATATATGGTTTGGTCCGCACCTACGGCTCAACGTATATTGTGCTAATTTAGTGTGTGCTATTAAGTTTTCCTTATGTACTTTTGCCACTAGCCTCATAAAGAGACTAGTGGGATGTGTTCAGAATAAATACATATATCTCATATATATACCTGATGTGGTTCTCCTTTCATTTGGTCATTCAACAGATTATGGACTGGACAAAACAAGCTGTTTTACATTCCGCCAAGACTTAGCCTGAAGGCTGCTCTCCACAGCTACCACTAGGATAGCTTTCTATAAAAGTTGTCTTAACCTACCATCAATAAGGGGTCGTTTGGACTGGTGCAAGGTGCCCCCTAGAATAGTGGACATATGCCAGGCTATCTTCTCACATTGGTGTGCAGCATGTGGGATTCCAGCTTGCCATTGATTTACCTGATAATCTAAAGTGTTTGACTGACTGAAAACCACTAAAGGTACCAGAGGTACATATAATACAAGCTTACATATAATGTACGTTCTACTGAACTTAGAGTTGTGTATCAAGAGCTTAGCACATTCTTTCTACAACTTAAGAGTGTTTAGTAGGCTACAACTAGAGTATGTAGGTGCATACACTACACCTCACTAGTAATGTCTTCAACGCCAGGAACCAGTGAATCCCTGCCAGATGTCAGTATGTTACAGGCATCCACGTATGAAACATTCCCTTTCTTAGAGTTAAAAGTTCTGTGTACTATGAGGAAATTGAAGACAGGCAGAAGTGCCAATACCCAACGCCTCAGAGAGGTACTACTGTTAGATTATCTTCAGAAGGCTTTAGAGCCTGAGGGGTCAGGCAGTGGGGATGGGGCAGTAGAGGAAGCAGGGCCTACTGGTACAAACCACCAGGACTCAGTCTCTGATGTTGACAAGAAGTTGACAATGACCTTGACCTGGACTATCAAGCTCTTACTGAAGATGAGGAGGAGGCAGGCCAAGGTGGCCCTATCTTTGTCCCCCAGGAAGAGTTAGGGGTACACCTAGAAGGCCCAGATCTCCTTCCGTGGAGTCTGACCATTCTGGTGTATCCATAGGGATCTCTTTCTCATAAGAAGAAATCCTCCCAGGAGAAGAGAGAAAGGCAACTAAAGTATCAAGAAGTCCAGCTGAAAATTAGAAGACAGCAAGTAGCTTTAGCAAGGGAGTCCCAAGAGCTTGAAAAAGCTAAAAAAAGATGGGACTAGAGTCCCATGATGGCAGCAACTCCCCTAGTGGTAGAGAAAGATCTCATGGCCATAGGAATTTAAACAAGATTGTCCCTCCCTACCAGAGTGAGGATGACATACACAAATGGATAACTGCACTGGAAAGGGCCTACAAAGTTCAGAAGGTCCCCCAAGAGCAGTGGGCAGCTATCTTGTGGCTCTCCTTTGCAGACAACGGTAGAGAGAAGCTCCTCACTGTTAGAGAAGAGGATGCTGATGAATATACAGTCCTGAAGGGTGCTCTGATTGAAGGGTTTGGTCTAACCACTGAACAATACAGGATAAAGTTCAGAGTCACCCAAAAGGCTCAGACTCAGGACTGGGTTGACTTGTTGATTGTGCTACTAAGGCTCTGGAGGGCTGGTTACTTGGCAGTAAGGTGCGTGATTGTACAGGATTGTATAACTTAATTATGAGGGAGCAGATCTTTAATACTTGTCCGAATCAGCTGTTACATCAGCACCTAGTAGACTCTGATCTGACCTCTACTCAAGAATTGGGAAAGAAGGCATACAAATGGGTCAGGACCAGGGTGAAGCAGAAGGTACAGAACCAAGGTGGTGACCAGAAGAAGCAAGATCCTAATAAGGGTGGGGAGAAGGGTAAAGACCAGAAGTCTTTACAAGGCTCCCAAAAATCTTCTAATGGGGAGATCCCCAATCAACCCAAAAGAAAGGCCAAAAGAAACCATGGTGTAAAGTTTGTAAAAATAACAGCCATTGAACTAGTGACAATGATAGGTCCAAAGACTCAACTCCAGACACCATTGCCCCTAAGGCAACTGTTCCCCCTAGTGCAGCTCCAAGTGGTGGTACTCAGAATAAGGGTTTAGTAGGGTTAAGCCTGGGTTCTGAGATGGACTCTGGCCCAGTCAGAGTTCCAACTTAGGCTGTCCTGATCTGTGATGGAGGCATGGATATGTCCTCCTTTGTGAGTTCCAGTAACTAAGGCAAATAATGGAAAAGAGGCTTTGGCATAGAGGGATATATACGGGCAAGTGTCACAATGGTGACACAGACCTTGTGGACCCTGGGCAGATCATACTTGGTGAACTTTACCAAGTGATCAATACTAGCAATGTCAGGAGCAACGATGCCCTGGCAGTTGTTAATTTCTCCTGGGGAGTGGTAACTGGCCTCAAGAAAGTTGTGGTAAGTTCAGACCTCCCTGTTGAATGCTTGCTTGGCAATGATTTAGAGACTTCAGCCTGGTCTGAAGTGGAGCTCAGGACCCATGCAGAATGTTAGGAATCTCTGCACATGTGTTTGCTGTGACTAGGTCACAATACACCAGGTGCCTTCCAAGTAAAGGAGCAGTAGGGTTAAGGCAGTGCCATCGCCCTGACTCAGAGTGAAGATCAGTCTCTTGAAGGAAATGATTGTGCTCCTTAAGAAGGGAACTGTCCCAGATGAGCTTGAGTCTGATCAGTATGAGTTATTGGGTACAGGGGGCCCTTCCAGGGCAGATCTGAGTCAGTAGCAGCTTAGCTGTCTTCTTGAACCCCTCAGACAGCAGGCTGCTGCTGAGGCTGCTGGGAATGCTAGTGTCACCAATAAGATCTATTGGGATGATGGATTCCTGTAATCATAGAGTAGAGACTTCAAGCCTGGTGCAGCCAGGAGTTGGTTATACCTTTGAAGTTCAGGGCTTCCTATTGACACTAGCCCATGATATTCCCCGAGCAGGACACCTGGGCCAAAACAAGACTTGGGACAGAATTGTCCCTCACTTTCATTGGCCCCATATGTCTGAATACACCGAGGAGTTTTGTTGCTCCTGTGTAACCTGTCAAACCAGTGGTAAGGCAGGTGGTACTAGAAATGCCCCCCAGATACCACTACCTGTGGTGGGGGTTCCCTTTGAAAGAGTGGGGAATAATATAGTTGGTACCAAGGATCCTCAGATAGCATCTGGGCACAGGTTTATCCTAGTGGTGGTGGACCATGTCAATAGGTATCCAGAAGCAATTCCTCTTAGGAGCACTACAGCACCGGTGGCAAGAGCCCTCTTGGAAGTGTTCTCAACAGTGGGTTTCCCTAGGGCGGTGGTATCTGACAGAGATGCAAACTTTATGTCTAGCTACTTGACGGCAATGTGGAAGGAGTATGGAGTGAATTACAAATTCACCACCCACTATCACCCACAATGCAATGGTTTAGTTAAAAGGTTCATCAAAACTTAAAGGGTATGATCAAGGGTCTACCAGAAAAGCTTAGGCGGAGATGGGACATCCTACTACCCTGCCTTTTATTTGCATACAGGGAGGTTCCTCAAAAGGGGGTTGGTTACAGCCCTTTTGAACTTCTATTTGGGCATCCTATCAGAGGTCCATTGTGTCTGGTGAAGGAGGGATGCAACTTACCTCTCATCCCCCCTAAACAAAACATAGTGGGCTATATAATTGGTATCCACTCCAGGATGGCTGAATACATGAAAAAGGCAAGCAAAAACCTTGTGGCTAGCCAGGAATTGCAAAAGGCCTGGAATGACTAAAAGGCTGTGCTGACTGTGTACCAGGCTGGACAGAAAGTGTGGGTGTTGGAGCCTTTGGCCCCAGCAGCTCTCCAAGACAAGTGGAGTGGCCGCCATGCAATTATTGAACAGAAGGGAGGGGTTACCTATCTGGTAGACCTTGGAACTCCCCGGAGCCCCCATAGGGTGTTTCATGTCAACAGACTGAAACCTTATGTTGGCAGGGCAGACATGGGCCTGCTCATGGCTACTGATGAGGGACAGGAGGAAGAGAGTGATCCACTCCTTGACCTGCTCCCACATAACCACCCTGATGATGGGTCAGTTGATGGTGTAGCCTTGGCAGGCAGCCTCACTGCTCAGCAACAAGCTGATTGTAGACAGGTACTCAATCAGTATAGGAACGTGTGCTCACTGACTCCAAGTCACACTACCTGGTGCACTCATGAAGGGGACACTGAGGACAGTCTGGCTGTTAAAAATCAGATTTACAGGCAACCTGACCATGTCAGGGACTGTATCAGGACTGAAGTCCAGAAGATGTTAGATTTGAGAGTTATTGAATCCTCAGATAGCCCTTGGGCTAGTCCAGTGGTCTTGGTACCTAAACCTCACACCCAGGGTGGTAAGAGAGAGATGAGGTTCTGTGTAGACTACAGGGGCCTCAATTCATTAACAAGGACTGATGCCCATCCAATCCCAAGAGCAGATGAGCTTATAGATATGTTGATCTCAGCCAAACTTCTGAGCACATTTGATCTTACAGCTGGCTAATGGCAGGTCAGGTTATGTTACATATGGAGCTGATGATGCAAAAGCCAGAACAGCATGTTCTACCCCTAGTGGGCACTATCAATCTGTGGTAATGTCTTTTGGTTTGAAAAACGCACCTGCCACTTTTCAAAGGCTGGTGACCAAAGTCCTAACAGACCTGGAAGACAATTTTTTTTTAGCTTTTTTTATTGAGCAGAGATATCAAGAGTCATACAATACTTACACTTGACAAATACAGAGAAATTGATCAAAATACAAAATTTTGTTCATTAATTAGCAAAACATATACAACAAAATCCATCAGCAAATTAACATTCAACAAAATGTTCTCAAATCCGGGTAAATTTCTTAATTGGCCCAACCCATTTGGCATAAGCTCCTTCTAAATGATTTGTATGTTTCCTTTTCATAAACCATTTCTGGAACAAAGGTGCTTCCAATAATCTACAGTTTTGTAAAATTAACGAATGATCAACCAACATTAAAATAGCAAGAAAATGGCCCTCGGTTTTTGCAAAGTATAGCCTCCCTACTAGTTATCCCAAACAGAACAGCTACTACTGTAGGTTTGTACTTTTTTTTTAATCACCCTACTAAATTATTCAAATATTTTCTCCCAAAATATTCTCAACTTAGGGCAAGAAAAAAAAAATATGCTGCCATCCCCCTGATGATAAGGTACAACAACGAAAACAGCTATTTTCCACCTCTGGGTACATTTTATTTAATGCTTCTGGGGTGTAGTATGCCATCCAGTGGGCAAAAAATGCCATTCTTTTATAGTTTGCAGCTCTTAATATCTTGTTTCCTGTAGTTGATATATTTTGCCTTTCTTAATAAGAAAAAACACATTAAGTTTGAGTTGCAACTCTCTCTAACATTTTTAAAACCAGTCGGGATTCATCTTGGGAGCTCAATAAGTGGTACCAATTGCCCACTGCAGTCAGCTTTGAAATATACAGTGCAGTGGCAATTTTTCCAGGGGGAGTATTGAATATAAGATTTTATTTTTTCAAAAAAATTATAATTTGAATAAATTAAAAAAAAGAAGGTTTGTTGTGACCAAGAGCTATGGCCTACACTTCTTCCCAAGTAATCATCCTGCCCTGTATAACAATCTGATTACCTATCCCCAAACCAGTATCGTTCCATGTTTTCAACTGAATCAATCAATCAATCAGGACATTTGTTAAGCGTGCTACATACCCGTGAGGGTCTCAAGGCGCTGGGGGAGGGGGGTTGCTGCTACTGATCGAAGAGCCAGGTCTTGAGGAGTCTTCTGAAGGTAAGTAGGTCCTGGGTCTGCCGTAAGTTGGTGGAGAGGGTATTCCAGGTTTTGGCGTCGAGGTGGGAGAAGGATCTGCCACCGGCGGTCATTCTTTGGATGCGGGGGAAGGTGGCGAGGGAGAGACCAGTGGAGCGGAGCTTGCGGGTAGGGGTGCAGAAGCTCAGTCATCTGTTGAGGTACGCTGGGCCGGCGTTGTGGAGGGCTTTGTGTGCGTGTATGAGGAGCTTGAAGGTTACCCTCTTGTTAACGGGGAGCCAGTATAGGTCTCTCAGATGGGGTGTGATGTGGTTGCGGCGGGGGATGTTGAGGATCAGTCGTGCTGAGGCGTTCTGGATGTGTTGCAGCCGTCTCAGGAGCTTGGTTGATGTTCCTGCGTAGAGGGCATTTCCGTAGTCCAGCCTGCTGGAATGGATATGTAAGCCTAAATGCCTACACTCAGTTAATTTTAAGGAGAAAATACAGGAAAAATCCTTTTGTTTAAAAACAGTACCAAGTCTATTTGAGAAATCGACTAACGTTTTATATCTTGTTTTCTTTGGGAGTTTTGATGTCTTAAAAAATGTGAGAAGTTGAGTTCCGGCTTCTTGAATTATTTTATTAATGAAAAAATTATCGACCTGCTTCAGTTTAGATAATAAACATGCTACATAGTCATAAAATGATGCTTCATAACATATACGGATATTTGGAAGTGCTAAAGCGCCTAACTGAGTATCTACTTGCAAAATCGGCAACTTATCCCTAGCTGCCTTTTTATTCCAAATAAATGACATAATCATTGAATCGATCCCTTTAAAAAAGCTAACATTCACCTTAATCGGAATATTGGGCAAAAGAATTATCAAAAGAGGTAGAATAGACATTTTAATAAGTGCCACACGTCCTATTAGAGTTAGAGGAAGATTGGTCTGTTTATCAAGTAGTTTCTGAATCTTTGCACTGGTGGCTTCATAATTCAGCTTAACTAACTTCCCATTTTGGCCTGTGACATAAATCCCCTAACACCGTATGGGATCGGTTTTTAATGTCTGTTGTTTCAAAACTTCTGGCAGGAATTCAGGCCCGGTATTTAAAATTAAAATTTCCGTTTTGCTTGGATTGATTTTATAGCCCCCCTGTTTGTTTGAATTTCCTGAATTCTACCATTGTTGACTGCAGGTTTGATTTTTCAGGGGACAGATACAGAATGGCATTATCAGCAAAAAGTTTTAATTTCGCCATTCCGACAATCAGGGCATTATTATTCCTATTAACTTGTATTCTGATTGCTGGAGGCTCAAAAATAAAGTAAATAAAAGGGGTGATAAGGGGCAACCTTGCATAGTCCCAAGATTTATGTTGATTAACCCTGTTTGGGCCCAATTAACTATTATCTGGGCCTGCGCTCCATAGTAAATATTTTGAAACATAGTGATTACTGGAGACGGAATCCCAAACCAAAAAAGTGCATAAAATAAAGTGTCCAAATTCACTAAATCAAAAGCTTTTTCTTCAACTACCATCATGATGGAGGCAGGTGTCTTGTTGATGTTAAAATAGTCTAAAGCTTGTATCAAAAAGTGAGTATTTGTTGTCATCATACGGCCCACCATAATCCCTGTTTAGTCATAGTGAATTACTTCCTTAGTTGCAAAAACAAAACGCTGGGCCCAGATCTACATAAAATTGTCATAGTCAGCATTTAGCAGAATAATTGGTCGAACTGAATTGAGATTATTAGATAGTTTAACCTTTTTTACTAAACTAATTACTGTCACCCTTTTAAATTCTGAAGATCAATTATTTCTACAATACAGGCGGATTCTTGTCGATCCCTAGTTGACCAAGTTTGATTCAGAAAAGGGGGTGGTGATGAACATCCATCACCACCCCTTGTTGTTAAATATTTTGTCCACCCTAAGCGTGGAAGGGTATACTCAGATGTGAGTCCCTTGCTCATTGCACCATCAGGATTCAGCAAGCCGGGCCGACGACGGCTGAAATGCCAGAAACCGGTCCCCGGAAGCTTGTTTCCTTCCCAGTGTAGGAATTGGCTTGGTAGTTTGGTTTGCCCTGTTCCCATCATGCACTGGGACAGGAACAGACTAATTTGCATATAGCCAGGTTCTGAGCTGGGATGGTGCAGTGAGCTAAAAAACGGTGTTGGATCTAGCCCTGATCTCTTGACTGGGTGAGAGTATTCTGCTTATTTCAGAAACTCTGTCCATCACCACCCCTTGTTGTTAAATAACTAGTTGACCAAGTTAACATCTTTCAACCATTTGGCTGTCTTCATACACATTCTGCATGTATGTCTGAGAGCTATTTATTTCTTCTAAAACAAGAAAATCTCTAAATGCCTTCCTGGCCTGTTCCAGCTGACCCTGAGATGTGGCGCCCTCAAATTTATTAGCATTGTCCACTGACTGTGTAGCTGTGCGATTTGTCTTAACCGTGCCCTTTTTTTTCTGGCGAAAGCAACTATCATCTGTCCGTGGGCAGCAGCCTTAAATCCGGGCTAAACAGAAAAAATATCAGCTGTCCTTTTGAAAACATTAAAAAAAATCAAGTAGCCAGATTCTAAACTGTTCAAACTAAAATGAATCTTTAAGGAGAAGGCCGTCCATCTGCCACTTGGACCTGCACTTTTTAGAAAGACCAATTTCTATGTCTACCTGAACATATGAATGATCAGAAAAAGCATTAGCACCAATGCCTGCAGCCATAAGGGACAGTGAAAGTGAAATCAATAAAAAGTCGATTTGGGATACAGTCTGATATTGACGTAAAGAAGAAGTTTATTCACGAGCTGTCTGATTAAGCAATCGCCATGCATCAATTAACTGAAGATCTTCTAACAAAGCATCAAAAATCTTCTTTGTCTTAGGTTTCGGTTGTTTTTTACTCCTATTTGAGGTATCCATTTTCAAATCCTGGATATAATTAAAATCACCCCTAAACACTATTTGCCCGGAAACACCAATCACAAGTTTATAAAGTCAATGTAGTGCAGAAGCATCATCAGTTATTGGACCATAATAATTGTTAAGATTCAGAACCTGTTTATTTAGTTTAGCTGTACTCAAATCCACTTCCCAAGGGATCCTGTTGTTCTTGAAGAAAAACCCAATCAATTTCCCGTGAAAAATATATTGCAACCCCCCCTCATTGCAAAACCTGCTGAAGCAATGAAAACTCTAGAAAACATTCCTGGTATATAACATTTTGGGGTATTTGTTTTTTGATGGGTTTCTTGAATGAAAAAGAATTTGAGGTTTTAAAGTAACTAACCACCTAATTAATCCTCCTTTTTTTTTTACGTCTAATCAATATACCATTAACATTTATAGATAAAATCTGACATTTACTAGATATACTCATTCTGCTAAGAAGAAAAAAAGAATAAAAACATTATAAGCTTCCATATAAGTGTACACAGTAGATTCCTGCACATGTTATCACTTTCCTGATAGCACCTGCTTTTTTTTCTGCTAACCCAAACACCCTCGCCCGCACCTAATTTCTGGTATTTTACTATCCTGATTGCTCCTGCTCTTTTTGTATTTATTTTCTCCTTCCTCCTTCCCCACACCCTAGAGACTCCCACCCCATAGCCTCGCCCACCCCCTAAAAATGTGACCTTCCCCACTATCCACATTTCACCCCCCCTAGTGACTCCTGGTGCCCTGGTTCTGCACCAATGGTGACTTCCCCCTCCCCCCCTTAAACTGAACCAGGCCTGGAAGACTATAGTGCAGCATATCTAGATGATATTGCTGTCTTTAGCTCCACCTGGGAGGATCACCTGGTCCACCTGAGAAATATTTTGAAGGCCTTGAAGAAAGCAGGCCTAACTATCAAGGCTACTAAGTGCCAGATAGGGCAGAGTCAGGTTGTGTACCTGGGCCACCTTGAAGGTGGAGGCCAGGTTCAACCATTACAGAGCAAAATCCAGGCCATCATGGACTGGGTTGCTCCAACTACCCAGAGCCTTTTTGGGCCTGACTGGGCACTAAGGAAGATTTATCAAGGGGTATGGATCCATTGTGACAACCCTGAATGACAACTTCCGAGAGAATGCCAAAGAAAGTTCAGTGGACATTTCGCTGTCAAAAGGCATTTGATGACCCGAAGCAGGCCATGTGCACTGCACCAATTCTGCAAAGACCTAACTACTCCAAAGAATTTATTGTCCAAACAGATGCATCTGAGTTGAGGGTAGGGGCCATGCTGTCACAATTGAATGATGAAGGTCAGGACAAGCCAGTAGCTTTTATTAGCAGAAGGCTGACCCCTAGAGAGAAACGCTGGTCAGCTATTGAGAGGGAGGCCTTTGCTGTGGTTTGGCTCTGAAGAAGCTGAAGCAATTATTGTTTGGCACTCACTTCACTGTTCAGACTGACCATAAGCCCCTCTTATGGCTAAAACAGATCAAGGGTAAAAACCCAAACTTCTGAGGTGGTCCATTTCCCTACAGGGAGTAACCATGCCAATGCAGATGGACTCTCTAGATATTTCCGCTTAATACATGAAGACTAATACACACAGATCCTTCCACAATGACAGCCATTTCCTCAGATACCACACCAACAAACACAGACACGTCCACAACCACATCCATACCCCCAAACATCACACCAACACACACAGTCACCTCTTCAGCTACAGCCATACCCCCAGACACCACATCAATACACACAGACTCCTCCACAACATCCAGCACATCCACATCACACACACCAAAGAAACGTAAATGCTCACATTCACCCACACAACAGACACCAACACAACACAAAGTTGATACAGCACTCATACCTCTCACTTCCACTCCGCTACCTCATAAACCCACCACCATAGCGAACAACCTTCCGATTTTGCATTCGGAATATGCCTTGTTTGCCCTTGCCCCTCTGAAAACGCACCCCCAAAAGTCCCAAAAACCTCTCCCAAAGCCCTACACGTCCCGTCCACATTCCAGTATACCCCTGAGAAATCTGATCCTCTCTCCACTAAACCCAGCCCAACTACCAAAATGCCCCAAAAAATCCCTCTCAAAGATCAACCCATCCCTTCCACATCCCAACCCATCCCAGAGAAATATGATCCCCAGCCATACCACTAAGAAGTTGAAGAAAACGCCGTCCAAAACCAAACCCACCCCTACCTAAACCAACTCCCCCAAATACCCTCCTTGAGGTGCCTGCTATGCCCAATGGATGTCCCTTTGTGAGGAGATTCCCTGGCAGTATCAGTAAGGGCATGTTTGTCGGCACAGCATCGTGCTCTGGCACACATCTAGGTTAAGGACTGGCCTTTGCCCTTTTTTTACATGATGTTTTACATCAAATCGTTAAAAATGTTCATCGTTTGGAAGACAGAAGCTCTGCCATTACTTTTCAAATTATTTGATGTTGTTTGATAGGTAGTGATGTGTGACTACAGTTGTGTTTCTTTCATCCCTTATTGCTGATCCAATTGAAGTGATTAGTACGATCAGACGTTGGACCCAGTGCTGGAGTTACACGGGACAAGGGGAAATGTTGGATGGATGTCTATGTGGGATGAAATCCAATTGGGGCTGACATTGCTTAGGGTGACATTTCATTTGAAAACTATTTCAGCTTGGCCTGGACAATATCAGCATCTTGCAGGTTGCACTTCTCCCTACACTGTAGGTTGGATATGTTTAAGTTAAATGTTTATCCACACGTGAAGGTTTTAAATTGTCATAACTTTGTTGAATGTGTATAATCATGCATCCTTTTTTCTGTTTGTCCCTTATGCCTTCTTTGTCTACATGTATGACAAATGCTGTTAGTGCTGTGTTTGCTTTCATGACTTTCATTTACACATTAACTACACCTGCATATCATTTGGTCATGCTATTAGTTGTCCCTGATATACTTCATTCCAAAAGTCAGGTGCACATAAAGGTTTTCATGCATGTGCTAAACAGACTGGGCCCTAGCCTTCTAGGGATCCCGCTGGTAAAGGCATACCTATTCTGCAAAGCCAAAGAGTATTTACATTATGATCTTTGAATGTTTCTCACACTGATTATTTGTAATCTGATTTACTGACATTACCTTTGGAGGTGGGTAATGGGTGAGAGTCCAATACAGATTTGTAGCAGAGAAGGTGTGTCTCAGTTTAATGACTCATCCATACAGATGTATATTTGATATCTCAACAGGACCTAGGATGTGTACAATGTGAGTGTGCCAGAGAGATGAATAGGTGTGATATTAATGAGAAGGTGCTGTTGTGTGACCCAATTTACTGCACAAATCACTATCACTAATTATGAGATGTAAACACATGTCCATTTATATACAGTGTGCCAGTGCAGTATCAGTGATTTGGCCAAGGACAGCATCATACAGATATATTTGGGTTAATTGGGTCAGTGGTTACATTGGTGCTCTTTCTTCTGACAGACTTATTGGCCTACTCTGACAATACCAGGGTCTAGATTTTCTGGCCTTGGCAGCAAGACCACTGTGGTCTTTCGTCTGTGTAACCGCATGCCTTTTAATACGATGGTCAGACCAGATAGTCGGCATCGGTGAATCCGACGCCATGGCTGCAGTTGGACTGCCAAACTTGTGATCAGGCTCTTAGTCACATTTTTAATTTTCAACATCTTCTGGCAGATTAAGCGTAGTACATCCAGATTTTTGTTTTTTGATCAACCAGTTTGGCCCTGTATGGTGGGTATTTCTCACTACCTGAGTTTACCTTCCTGTAATTTCATAGTAAATTGGACTAAATGGTTTTACCTCGAGTGTTCAGCTTTTATGATAAGGTTGTAGCAACGTAGCTAGGGAAAGGGACACTTGGCTGGCTATAGGTAAACATGTGTGTGCATGGATAGAGACTGCATTTGGGACCCTAGTGTTTGCACACAGGTAACCTGCAAATTTGACCTGTCAATGTACCCCTTTTCACAGGTCTAAACCTTCCTTTTAAATATTAATAAGTAATCCATGTGTTAGGGGCCTTATTGCCCCTAACATCAGGGTGCAGATATTTCAAAGTAAAGCATGTTGAAATCAATGCTGAACATGCCCTTAAAGTGAAATTATACCAAACACGATTTTACTATAGCACGGCTGGCTTCCTGCCACAGCGAATCATTGGGCAACATTTTTAACATCTTAAATGCCAAATTTTGATTGGTAGCAGCTAGAAAAATACTTCTTACACTCTCTTGAATTAAAATTTAAAATCCTCTTCAATGCTGAGGTTGGACTAATATTTTTGCAATGCCAATTTTAGAAAGTTGATATTTTTCTCCCAAAGGTTTTTGTCTTGCAGTTTCAGCTGCCTGGGCTGGTGATGACTCTATTAATTGGAAATGTATATTGCAGGCAGAAAGTACATAAAGGGGCTTATGTGTGGACAGAATGAGCTATCCTGCCTGGATGGTTGTGGTGAAGTTGGCCCTGCCCTGATTACACCCCAGAGAGGTTTTCCCCTGCACACACAGGGAGATCTTTCCCTAGCCTTATGTGTCACTAGCCAGGCTGGAGCCAAACTATGAAAAGGGGAAAGGTTAGATGAATGGGGAATCCCCAACCCACAAGCTGGACTGGGAATAAGGATGGCACACCAGAACATGGAGGAGAGCAAGACCTTGGACCGAGACTGAGACAGCAGCAATACCATGAACAACTGGAAGGACAAGCCTCTTGATGGGTTGAGGATGGTCAGCAGATGACCACAGAACTAGTGGGTTTCTCTAGGGCCAGAAATATGTGCCCCTTATGCCCCTGTGGACCGATTGAGGGATGACCTAGACTATGTACTCTAACAGCAGGAGGAGAGGGACACAGGAATTAGACATAGGAAAAAGCTGGCACAGGGAGACAGTAAAACCAGGCCACTGCAAAGTATGCTTTCTGGAGGACAGAAGACTTGCTGAAAATGCTGCTGGCTGCTAGAGCTCATCAACAGCAGTAAATTGAGCCCAATATTGCCACAATCAGCTCATTGGGGCAAATCAATGCACATTTAAAGGATTTGGTCTTTGACCCCTGCTGAGAAAATGGTGCATGTGTGAATCCACTGCTGTTTCCTTAAACTACCCCCAGGGGGATCCAGGGGGTGATCCACATCTAAGACAGCTGAATACTTCTTCCACCACGAGTATCTCTGGCTTCTTCCAAAACCACTTCCCATGTTTATACAAAGTTTCCTTATATCTGGCAGGGACCACACCTGTTCTCCCTCCTATTGGGGTTAGTATCAAGGGGTCTAGGATGGCTCTGTTCATTAACATGAACAGCTCTAGTGGTAGAGTCAAGGCTGCCCTTTGTTGTGCCACCTGTTCCTGTCTTCTCCCACATAGCTAATCCCCCATTAAGTGGTCAGTTTTGAATAATTTTGCTGCCTTCCTTGGTGCAAAAACCATGCTATTTTCCTCATGCAGGAAGTGGTGTTAACTCCAGCCAGGAATGTGTGTTTGCCTCTGGAGGTGTGCTGAATGTCAGAAATAGCTGCTAGCAGTTATTTGCTCAGTCTGGACAAAGTACATGTTTATAAAGTTTCTTTTCCACTAAGGTTGTCAACAATCTGATTGTATCATTTAAGTAGATGTGACATGAAAACGAAGGCGAAAATAACTTTAAATAATTTTACTAGCATTTACCCATTTGGAGGCATGGTGTTATCATTTTATTCTTCCATAGGCCCATGGGGGGTATTAGGATGTGCCCGCCACAGTGCCGGGCACATCCTGCATTTTTAGCATTGTGGCGGGCGGTGCTCCCAGCCCCGCCCCCCACAATGCTAAAAATGCATTAATGCATTTGCATAAACAAAGCGGCAGGCACCGCGTGGTGCCTGCCGCTTTGTTTATGCCGCGTGTGCACCCCCCACCTCTCCTTCACTCTGGAGGCCCGCAGGGGGCCCCCAGGGAAGACCGCATGCCTTTCTGTGGCTGCATCACCGCCCCGGAAAGGCATCTAAACAAGCCCATCATAATATGGCTGGCGGTGTCTATTAGACACCGCCACCATATTAAACCTTTTCCGCCCCTGTCGCAAGGCGACCGGGGTGGAAAAAAAGCAAACGGTCTTTCCGTCCGCCGCGGTCCCCCCGCCATTCTAATATGGCGGGGGGAATTTAGGTGCGGATGGTGGGTGGATTACCCCCGGCAGGCTGGCGGTGGCTACCGCCAGCCTGACGCGGGCAATCCGCCCGCCATCCTAATGGTCCCTATAGTGTTTAGGCCTACAGTCACCCTGAGGCTATCAATTTCAAATATCTGTGCTTCTTATATACGAGGTACCATGCCTTGGGGGCTCAACAAACACATATTAGAGGTAACTTAGCATGTATACATAGATTTTCTTACACGATTGAAGCATTTTAAATTTTCATGTAACACTGCAGTGCTTTCAAACTGAAGTCCTGCCCAAAACGAGCTTCACTCTTGGCAACCATGCAATTTGTCATTTCGTCAGTTGTGAAAATACATATGGACAGTTAAAAAAAACATTTGGGGAAAAACACTTTTACTAATTCAGTTTTATGGCCAGAGCACAGGGCCTGTGGCACTGACAAGGAGTATACTTTCAACAGGTTAGATCGTTATTTGATCGACATATTTATGCTTTCAATTAGATATTTTTGTAACCTTGATACTCCCATAATATACACTGTCACAAACGAATTAATAAATTCCCCTGGAAAGGAGTAGTCTTACAGAAAACTGTTTATTTTTAATTTTTAAATCCACTAATTTCTTCTGTCATATTAAAAAATCACAGTATATGTACTTTATTCCCAAGATACTTTTTCCTGTTTATCTATAACCCTTTCGATGCTCATGACGAGCTCAGCTCATCATGATGCACAGTTGAGCTGTGCTGATGACGAGCTGAGCTCGTCATGAATAAAGAAGAATAGCAATTTTCAGCACAGGAGGGGGAAAACGCCTAGCAGCCAAGGTGATAAGGGCAGCTACCAAAATACTTTTTGCAATAAAAACATCATCCTTTATTAAAGAGGAAAACTATTACTACTCAGACATACATGGACATTTGTTACTTTGTCTTTCGTCTTCTGATGAAGGGAGATTTAGAAAATGCAGAGCAGGGGCGTGGCTAGGCACCGGCGGAGATGGAGGCGCTAGGGTGAAGCTCTCTGGCAGATTTTGGAGAAAACACGCTTCTGGTTCGAGCCACGATTCTTGGAGGTCAGCTATCGGCAGATGAACATTAAAGGATCATCATGAGGGGGGCGCTAGAGGGCGCACGAGCTGAATGGCCGCACCTTCGTGAGGCTCCAGCAGCCTGGCATAAAAATCCGATATTGATCCTCTTTCCCCTGCTCTCACCCACCCGAAAATCCCCACGGGGGGGCAGCAAGTGCCACTGCTCACTCGGTGCAACTTTGATGGCTCTACCCCCTTGGGCTCCGGAGTTGCAGCCAGCGGAACCCCCGGCCGACGTGTGTTCTGCCGCGTCGGAGCCTGCACTCAGCTCCTGGGACTACGCGAGCCCGGGGCTCGCCACGAGGCCAGCAGGCCTGCCGAGCTTGACGAGCGGCGCAGCCAGTACTGGCAGAGGGAATTGGCAGAAGAGGTCCGCAAGGCAAGTGCTACATACGGCGCGGAGATAAAGGAGGTGAGGTGCTCCCGCTGGCTTCGCCCTGTTAAACGCACCTCTGCTTTTGAGATAGGCGCGCTATTCCGGCGCCATATTAGGCTGACGGCGCATACCTGCAGTGTGCCCGAGACCTACAATGGCTCGAATCTACCCTTGCTGTGCACGGACTAAATACCCTATTTTAGCCGCAACTCCACCTGTCTGGGGGCTCCAACGGCTTGGTGCTCCTGGCTGTAATCTCGGGGTGCTACATTTTGGCTGGTGTTCTTGCGCCTTTAACCTTGATACCAACATACGCCCGAGCTGCACTCCACCTCACAGTGGGCCGCCCTGAAGACATCCGCCGCGCTTCCCCCTCTGCCTAGTGACACATTTGGAGCAGAGACACCACTGCACCACACTGAGCCGTGGGTAGATAATATCCCTCAACTCGCTCCTCTCCTGCTGAAGTTGGGATAGCGCCGAGGCGCGGCAGCTTTATACTTCCCATTGCCGACATGGGGAAGCCGGACAGTCGCCAACCCAGGCTACAGTTTGAACCCACGTCGCAGAAAAAGGCGACACGACACACTGGGGACACAGCACAACCCCGGAGCCCGGTCACGGAGGCCTCAACATCGACCCCTCCGGCCCCAGATATAGCCACCATGCTGCAGGAGATGCGCCAGGGCTTTGCAACGGTGGTTGACAAAGTGGATAGACTTTCCTCTAGAATGGATGGGATAGTCCAGAAGATGGATGTGCACGAAGAGCGCATAACTGAGGTGGAACGCCGGATATCAGAAAATGATGACACCACGGCGGCGCATGACTCCCGACTTGCTAGAATGGACAATGTGTTGAGAGTGATTGCCGCCAAAAATGAGGAGTTGGAAGCTAGGAGTCGGCGGAACAACGTTCGCGTCACGGGCATTCCAGAATCGACCAACACGGGGAAGATGGAGTTATACATAGAGAGGCTACTTACTGCAGCAGTTGGGGCAGAGGCTCTTTCGAACCAATTTATTGTGGAGCGCGCTCATCGCTCCCTGGGACCTCAGCCGAAACCTGGAGCCCCGCCACGACCCATAATTGCACGCCTGCTCAACTATCGAGACCGCGATGCGGCGCTACGAGCAGCCCGAGCAAACCAGAACCTAACGTATGATGGTGCACCCTTCTCAATATACCCTGACTTTACCCCGGTGGTTCAAGAACAACGGCGGAAGTTCCTTACGGTTAAGAGGAAGCTTCGGGACCTGAGACTTAAATGCATCTGGTCCCGAATAATCGACGGATGGGTTTGTGTTATTCTTGATCCCTCACTCAACTGGATCGTCCTCGATCCCTCACTGCACAGGGGGTCCTATCCTTCTCTGCAGTGGCTACGACTGCCCCTGGGGTGCCATGGACGGGTGTTGGACTGCAGGTGGTAATGTATGCCAGGCCCCCACCCCCTTACTCCCTCTCTACTCCGGATGGAGACTCTAGGGGTGGACTTGCATGGAGTGGGAGGACTGGGGGTGGTAGAACATGCACCTCAGATGGCCCCTAATGGGTGTTCCCCAATAACATTGACTCTGATTTTTGTTTGTTGGTTGTTTCTTTGTTTTGTTTTGGTATGTGGGTGGGGGGCGGGCATGGGGCACTGGTGAGTTGGGGAAGCTTCAGTGGGTGGGGGGTGGTGGACTGGAGGCCTGGCGAGACGAAGATGCAATGGGCAGGGTATGGCTCCCTTTAGCAGAGCTGGGAAGATTCGTCCTACATGGTTGATTGCTGAGAAATGTTTTTCTTTCTTCAGGTCCTGTCCTTTTGTTGGGACTTTCAGGGGGGAGGCGGGTGTGGGGGTGTGTTGGGGGTGATGTTGGGGTTCAGTTTATACCATGTGCATTATGTGTCTTGAACTCACTTCTCCGCCCTGTGGGGGGCAACTTGGTTATGGCCGGGAGATAAAGGGGCGGGACGGGTGTGATGTGCGATGTCTGTGGCTAAGACGTGACACAGGTGGTGGGGGTGCTCCCTCGGTGTTTAAATTCCTGCTCCCTCTAGGTGTCACTGGGCCGGTTCAATTAGGCGATGGCCTGTTTATCCCTGATGATGACTGGGCCGTTCTACACGCTTTAATCCTGCATACATTTATTTGAGACTATACATGGGTGACACATGCTTAAATGTGATTACTTGGAATGTGAGAGGGCTGGGGGATCATAGGAAAAGGAGACAAGTATTGAGCTACCTTGATCGCCACAACGTTCACATTGCTTTCCTATAGGAAACGCATTTTGCGCCCCACAGATCGAACACCTTTGGACGTAGATGGGCTTCATACACGGTCTTCGCTAATTACTCCTCATATGCACGAGGTACGGCCATTCTAGTTAAGAAGACTACACCTTTTCAGCTGGCTGGCTCCAAAGCTGACCCTCAGGGGAGGTATTGCCTGCTATGGGGTAGACTGGGACATATGGCAGTGACGGTAGCGTGTTGTTATGGGCCTAACATAGATGACCCACAGTACTTTACTGCTTTATGGGCTGCGATAGTGGAGACGGGTCTGCAACACCTCATATGGGGGGAGATTTCAATACGACCTTGCACCCCCCCCTAGATAGGTCACACCCCGCCCCCCACCATTACACTAACGGGCGAGAGGTCCTTAGAGCAACTGTTGCCGGCAATAATCTTATAGACGCCTGGCGCTCGCACTGCGGGACTAGGGAGGAGGGTACACATTTCACTGCGCAAGCTAAGTCATGGGCACGGCTTGACTATTTCCTCCTGACCTCACATCTGTACACGGCACTGGTTCCCGCGTCGCACCTCCCCAGAACATATTCCGACCACTCCACCGTCTTTATTACATTGACCGGCTCTGAACTGGGGCCCCCGGTGACGGCGTGGCGTATGCAACCCTCTATGTTGTTAGACTCGGAATTCCAGGAAGAACTCCGGGATGAATGTTTGGATTTCTTTAAACGTAATAAGGACTCTGTCCAGGACGTTGAGAACATTTGGGACGCCTTTAAGGCCACGCTCCGAGGTCTCTGTATTTCGTAAGGCTCGGGAGTACTCAAGAGTATACTGAATAGGTTACGCACTCTGGAGTCTGACCTACGGAGTGCAGAGGACAGCCTCAGAGCAAACCCTGAAAATTCAACCCTCGCTGCCATACGTGAAAAATTGTCGGAATACTCTGAGGAGGCTGCTCGAGAGGTGAAATTTAGGAACAAGTACTGGGTGGCCAGACGATATGGGGAGGGTGAGCGACCTGGGAAGGCCCTGGCGGCAACGGTTAAGCTCATGCGCTCGCCAACCGTTATACTAGAACTTGAGACTGCTGAAGGGCTAGTACTCAGAGACACCACGCAAATCCTGAATGAGTTTGTGCGACATTATGGAACGCTGTACTCCTCCAGCAGGACTAGCGAACTTACACTGGACGATTATCTGGCGGATGTGTCCTTGGGGTGGTTGAGCGATGCACAGAGAGCCTTTTTGAGCGCCCCGTTTGAACTAGATGAGGTCAGAGAGGCTATCATGCATATAAAATCGGGTAAAGCCACCGGGCTGGATGGCGTCCCTATTGAATATTTCAAAACGTTTATTGACTTTATGGCACCAGTCCTACGGGAAGTTTATGAAGACGCGCTGGAGGTGGGCCACCTCCCTGCCTCCATGAGAATTGCCCTTATTACGTCCTTACTCAAGCCAGGTAAATCCACTACTAGCTGTGACTCCTATAGACCGTTATCCCTGTTAAATTGCGACGTGAAAATTCTTGCAAAATTGATTGCAGCGCGCATCAGCCTCCTACTTCCTGATCTGATACTTCCGAACCAGGCTGGATTTGTCCCTGGTAGGGCGACGTCGCACAATTTCCGTACCTTTTTCTCGGTCTATGACTCTGTCCACGAAGACCTCCCAATGGCAGCCATTTTTTTAGATGCCACCAAGGCGTTTGACTCTCTTGAATGGGATTATGTGTTCAAAGTTCTAGAACAAATGGGTTTTCCGCTTATATTTATTTCCTGGATTCGATTATTATATACGCGTCCAGTGGCCAGAGTACTCATCAATGGAAAATTGTCTCCGGAATTCCCGATCTCCAGAGGGACAAGGCAAGGTTGCCCCCTATCCCCACTCCTTTTTGCTATAGCCACTGAACCCCTAGCTGCTAAACTACGGCAGCATCATCGAGATAGTGCACTACGCTGTTTTCAGAGACAGATACTCATCTCTATGTATGCTGATAGTATCACTCTTTATGTTCGCCACCCAGGCGACAACTTGCATCCAATACTCAGAGAATTTATACGGTTTGGTGCCCTTTCGGGAGTCCAAATTAACTGGAATAAGTCATGTATCTTCCCGCTTACTGCCTCGACACGCCAGTTTCTGCTTGAGTTCCCACTTGCTTGGTGTGAAGGTGATTTTAAGTACTTGGGTATACATGTGGAGAAAGATAGAGAGGAGTTGATTCGTGCCAATTATGGCACAGTGATGGTTAAGATAAGTGACAATATATCCAGGTGGATCACACTCCCCCTTTCCATGGCTGGGAGGGCCTCATTAGTTAAAATGGTAATACTCCCTCAGCTTTTGTATCTCTTTCTGAACATACCTTTTCATCCCGGACCCTATTTCTTTCGGCTGCTACGCTCGGAATTGCTCCGACTGGTGTGGGGTGGGAAGACACCCAGGCTCAAATGGGAGGTCCTGGTTCGACCATACTCACAAGGGGGCTTTGGTGTTCCTGATTTTGAGCTATATTATCGAGCTGCTCAAGCCCACTATGCATACTTCTGGGTGCGTCAGCAGAGATATATGCCTCAACTGGCGGCTGAACACTGGCTGGCCCACCCGACCCCCATTGAAGGCGCGTTCTATTCCCGGATTGAAGGCAGGGACAAGACTCCTAACACGGTGTCTAGTACTGTGACGGCGTGGAATTCCATTACTTTGAGGCTCGACCTACACTTCCTATATGCTCCACTGTTGCCACTGACCTACCAACCACAGCTCCCACTCCTACAGGAGGCTGGCTTTCAAAAATTGTTGAAAAAAATACATGTCACTACATGGGGGGACCTGTATCGTAATGGCACCTTTCGTACCAAGGACCAGTTATACGAGGGCATACAACCGACACCTCTAGACCTGTTTTACTATATCAGGCTCAGGCACGGGCTGCAGGCCATCACACCTGCCTTCCCATGCGAGCCCCGTGTGCTTCTTCCCCTACAGAACCTACTACTTCACGACAATCCCAATAAACTGGTATCCACACTCTATAAATCTGTCCGTGCCAACATGACTTACACTGCTCTGCCTGCTAGGCACAAATGGGAACAAGATCTAGCCGTGACCCTTACGGATAAACAATGGGACTTCTGCTTGCAACAGACCTAACACATTTCCTCTAACAGCCGTTACAGGATAATTCACTATAAATTCCTACACAGACTGTACCACACTCCAGCGCGCCTACACAGATTCCAGCTGAGGCCAACAGACACATGCGACAGGTGTGGGGCTCCTGGGGCTGACTTCCCACCTTGCGTGGGGGTGTGCCGAGGTGAGCCACTACTGGACCCAGGTGTTTCAAGCGCTGTCCAAAATGATGCACATGACGGTGGACCCGTCCCCATTGGTGGCTCTACTGGGGTATGTTGAACCTCTCCAGGCGGCTCACCCCAAATATGTGGCACTGGCTATGCTTCTGGCGAAACGCAGGGTGGCCTGTAGGTGGGGGAGAGGAAGGGCGCCCAAGTTTAAGGATTGGATGAGTGATATGGTGTACTGCCAAGAACAATTGCATACTTATTCCGAACTGCTGCCACCTACTTCTAGGCCTGCTGACATTTGGGCCCCATTGCAATGTTATTTGATAACTGATCCCCTGGAAGGTGACAGCACTTGAGGTTAAGATGGTGAGACATTACAGAGTTGCTTTTTGGTCCTGAGGTGAAGGTCCCGTGCTGACCTGCTACAGTCTGGAATGATGTGTTTATTGTTTCCCCCCCCCACCACCTCCCCATTTCTAAAATGTCTGTGGATTGCTCGTACTCCCACGATATTGCCCAGGCGTCTACCGGCCTATTACCGAGACACTGCACATGTTAATGTTGACAAAAAATATAAAAAAATGCAAGACACATTGGTTTAGCTATGTTGACGCTGCACTTGTCACTTGGATGCTACTGTTTTGCGCGATTGTATTCGCACTAATATACTTCTGTCACTACTTGTCCTGTGTATATGCATTGATAGCGGCGGGCCTCCGGGTTGTTGGCGAGACGCTGTGTGATCCTGACAATGCTCAATAAATGTTTTGCACCAAAAAAAAAAAAAAAAAAGATCATCATGAGACCTTCTGTGCCCTATTCCTTCACCAGCAAGTATTTTTTTTCATGTGAATTCATCTTCTTCTCGGTCGCGTATTTCGCGGCTGCGATTTTGAATTTTTACCGCAATTGCGGTTTTCACAACTTGGAGCTAAACCTCTTGCAAAATGATTTTTTACATGCATTTACTATTTACTAACATCTGTTTCTGTATCACGTTTCTTCTTTGCACTGGGATTTGAGGCTATAAAGGGCAGTTCAAAGATTACTGGAAGATTTGCAGAAATATGCTTCGGCGGGCATTTTGCAACCCCAGCGAGGCCTCGCAGTAAATACTTCTCTCCAATTCCATATTGCTGTACAGAAATACGCACAACATGTTCAACTAATACTGCTATTGATTGTAAGTTGATGCAACCAGTGTTTCTAAGCTTCTGAAAATTGCCTATTTTTTCCTCACTACATTGGAATATGGTATGATATATTGTTGTCAAAATGTCACTGGAGAAGTTGTGAGGATTTGTAAGAACGTAGGTCCACACAGATTGAGGAGAAAGAAGGTTTATTATCTGTCAGTTTCCCAGCTCATCTCATATGCCCTGTTATGTGATCATCACAATTGGAGAAAGAAGGTTTATTATCTGTCAGTTTCCCAGCTCCTCTCATATGCCCTGTTACGTGATCATCACAATTGGGCGAACGTTCTACAATCGCCTTCCAGCTGGACCGAACCATGGGGTGGTGGAAGGAGGGGGGGGGACAGGGTTAGGAGGGGCAACCCAAGGGAAAGGAAAGGAAGGAAGGGTGAGGAAGGTAAAGGGGAGGTTACAACACATCTCCCTTTCTGCAGAAAGGAGAGATGAACAGATTACATCTCTGGGTTAGTGCAGTCTAAACATTTTTTTTTAAAGAAAGCAAAGCAGAAAAAATAAGTAAACAATTCAATACATTACATAGTCCTTCTGCCAAGTAGGATACTTGACAACTCTCTTAGCCTCTGGTACATTAGCTCTGTTGGGTCCAACATTTGAAACCTTATTTGGCTTGGATGTGGTTGCTTGTGGAGAACACTTCACTAGCCTGTCCATGCTCCACATCTTGCCATCAGCCATGGTGACAACGTTCTTCCCAACATCACTTATCCTTTGTGGACTGTAAAACTTGTTTTACCTATTGGCACTTGAGACAGGTTTTTTTACAAGAACCCATTGCCCAATTTCCCATTTTCTGGGCTTGGTTTTCCATCTATGATCATAGTCCTGTTTGTATTCGTTTTGGTGACACAGAATCTTTTTTTGGGTAGCGGTTTTGTCCCACACAAAAGTGTTGTCCTCAAAAAGCCAACTGGGTGTGAGTTTAGACCCTGGTTTGCGCCCTCTCAACAAACAGAATGGAGAGTACCCTGTTACACTGTTGGGTATTGTAGCATAGGACCATAACATGTCCTTGATAGATTGCACTATGGGTCTGTGGGAGGCTACAGCAAGTTGCAGAGCATCTTTTATCATGCGATTACAGCGTTCCACTAATCCATTGGCACGTGGACAGTAAAGGGGCGTGGATACATGTTTTATGGCCATACTAACCAGGAATTCTTTCATCTCCTCTGAGACAAACTGTACCCCATTGTCCGTTATGAGAGTATGGGGAATTCCTTCATTGGCAAAGGTGTCAGAGAGGAATACTTTAATGGCTTTGGTGTCAACACCCTCGTCGCCAAATTTGTAAGATCGTAGGTCCACACAGATTGAGGAGAAAGAAGGTTTATTATCTGTCAGTTTCCCAGCTCCTCTCAGATGCCCTGTTACCTGATCATCACAATTGGAGAAAGAAGGTTTATTATCTGTCAGTTTCCCAGCTCCTCTCATATGCCCTGTTACGTGATCATCACAATTGGGCGAACGTTCTACAATCGCCTTCCAGCTGGACCGAACCATGGGGTGGTGGAAGGAGGGGGGGGGACAGGGTTAGGAGGGGCAAACCAAGGGAATGAAAAGGAAGGAAGGGTGAGGAAGGTAAAGGGGAGGTTACAACAGGATTGTATTTGGAGGCCATTTTGTGCTCCTAAGAGAGCTCTCATAGAGAACACTTTTCTTCACTCTGATATTGCTGACTCAAAGTAGGAGTTTTTGGTCAGTGGTATAAGGCAGAACAAAGGCAGTTCATTCCTCTCCATCCAAGAAGCATATTCTTAATAATAAATTACCAATTTTTACTGAATTCTCTAAGCTTGAAAACTCTTTATTTTCCATGCCTCAGGACTCAAACAAAATTATCGAGCCTTCTTCTGGAACTCCTGGGAAATCTGTTACTAAACGTCTTAAAAAAGACACTCCGTCACCACCTAGGACAGTCTCGTCTGTCTCTATGGAATTACTGCTTGAGGAAATCAGGGCCCTTCGACCCTTTACGGAAGAGACTAACACTAAGGTGCAAGTTTTGATGGATAACTGGTCTCAACTAGACCCAAGGATCTATGCAGTCACAAATACTGTTTCGTCCTTAAAAGAGACTTGTTTAAGTGTTTCTCAACTACATTGTCAGGTCTCCTTACTTCAGAAATAGGTTGAGGATCTCAAAGATCGCAACAGATAAAATAATTTGCGTATCTATGGACTAGCAGAAGGACTTGAGGGTTCAGACACACTTAGCTTCTTTAAATCATTTCTCCTGTGGATGTTAGCATTTAGCCGAAGCCATCTTGTTTCCAGCAGCCATTTTGTCTGGCATGTGCTTACCATGTGCTCTTTCCTTCTTCTCTATCATTTACCCTTGTGCCTTGCTCAAAGGACTGGCTATACTTAGCCTCTGCTACCCTGCACATTCTCAGTTGAGCTTGTAGCTGCCCTTGCACCTGTTCAGGTCTGTTACTGTCAGGATGTTTTTACAAAAGTCAGCAACTGTTAGCTTCTCTTTATTTGTTGAATGTGAATTTCTGTATGACCATCTATGTATGTAACTGTCCTATGTGTGCGTGTACCGCCTTCTTTTGAGCAACTGTGTGGGTATAAAAGGCCAATGGTTCTGCTACTCTTTTTGCTACTTCATACTCTACCGAAGGGTGTTGTGTGAATATAGTTCCACCTCTTGAGGTTTATTAAATATCTCTTTTGACATTTCAGTTTCCATGCCAACTTCTATTTACTGAGGACTTGTGTGCAGAGAAGGGCGAACCCCTAGCACTGGTAGGCCAGGCTGAGGCCCACCTATACACTCCCTAAACTACTCCACATGCCAGAAGGGAACAACTTAATATTCAAAGAGCTCATGGGCTGGGGCGTTCTAAACTCAACACAAGCTCCTAACAGAGACCAAGAGTAGTCATCTTATTCTTTTTGGAATATATAGACTTATTGAAAGTGCTCTCCGCGGTCAAAGCTTCTCCAAGAATCGCATGGTCATGGTTGTCTTTATTTTTCGCACAAGACTATGCCAAAGCTACTGCTAATAGAAATAAGGCTTTTCTCAACATGAGAGCTGATTTACGTTCCATGGGAGCATGATATGGCCTTTTTCATCCGTGTTTCTTCAAAGTTACGTATAACAATAGAACAACGACGTACGAAGACCCGGCGTGTCTACAAAGCTACATAAATTCCTGCAAAACAGTTGTTATGAATTCCTCTGGACCTTCTTCTTTGTTTAACACTTGATTGAATGTTCTTTCATTTACAGGTTTTTCAAACTCTAATTTCTTACTTTAGTAGTCCATTATTTAAGAAACGTTTTTCTATAATTCTTGACATAATTGCAGTTCTCACAAAGTTATCTTTTATGTCAAACTGTTCAATGTTGCTGGTGTTTTTTTTTCAACTGTTTCAATATTTGTTCCATTTGTTTTTTTTAATGCTTACCCTATTCCTTATTATACACCGTCCTCACAGATTTTCAATCCTCACATCGTGGTTTCTCCTAGATCTGACGTTCGGCTGATCCTGGATGTGTCGCCTACTCCTTCTGGTTCAGTCCCTCCTCCCATGCACTGCTGAGTTTTCTTTTTGTAGGTATGTCATTTGTGGGTATGTTATTTGTTTTGTCTTTTGATATGTGTTTTGTAACACATTCCTTTATCTCCTTCCCTTATAATCTGACTGTTACACTTATTCCTTCTCATGTGACTTTCTTCTTTTTTCCTTCTTGTTTTGCTCTCCTATTTTCTATAACACTCAATTTTCTATGCTCACTCCATTTCTCCTTTTTTCTCTTCCACCTTTTAACACTTTACAGCGTTTCTGCAACACATGTTTTTTTGGATTATAGGATCAGTTCATTCTATCTTTGACTATTTTACATTATGGAATAGGACTGTTATTTTTCACTGTTATTCTTATTATGTTTTAATATGTTATGCCATTAAATTAGTCTCATGGAACATTAGGGGATTGAATTCTCCTATTAAGAGACAGAGGGTTTTGTCACACTTAGCCAAGCTAAATGCGGATATTGTTTTCTTACAAGAAACACACCTCACGGATATTGAGTTTTTGAAATTAAACAGGGGATGGGTGGGTAAGGCTTATTTTTCTCCAGGGGATGGTAAAGGAAATGGAATTGTGACTCTGTGTCGTACATCTCTTCCAATCAAGATATTGTCGTAAGAATCAGATGTTTATTGGAGGTGTCTTAATGTTAAGTTGTCGTTAAAAAGTTTTCCAGTCTCTCGCCTCAATGTTTATGCACCCACATGCGAAGATGCATCCTTCTGGTCTGCTTTTGCTAGGCGAATTGCTCATTGTAACGAAGATAATTTTATTATGGCTGGAGACTGCAACAAAGTGTAAGATCCCTTTTCAGATATAAACTCTAAAGTGCCTTTTGTCCCCAATAAATAAAATAAAGCTATAGCTCAACATAAATTACTTTATGCTTGGCGTCTCTGTAACCCGACCACCAGAGAATAATCCTTTTTTCCTCCACTCATCCTACTCAATCAAGAATTGACTGTCTTTGGTTCCCATAACATTTTGCAATCCCTCATATACTCAGACATAGGCCCTATTCTCCTGTCGGATAATTCACCCGTTTTAATTGGCTTCGATATAATGCCCAGAAATAAGGTCCCTAGAGTATGGCGTTTTAACAACGCTCTTCTCTTAGATCCCAAGTTCACTGCATCCTTCACTTCCTTCTTCACTGAATACTTCAAAAGAAATCTTACAGAGTCTCTATCACCCGTGACTATTTGGAATGCTTTTAAGGCATCAGCAAGAGATTTTATTATAAGCTTGATTGCAAAGAAACAAAAATCTGCACATGAGATCATCATGGACCTCCTTCAAGATATAATTCTTGCTTGGAGGATTGTTTAAAAGCCCTTATTAATGCTAAAATGATATTTAATAAGAAGTCAACAGAAGATGCTTCACTTTATTTATTAAAATCCAGCGCAAAATTCTATGGAGGTAAAAATAAAGCAGGGAACATTTTAGTCAATTATGTAAAGATTCACCAAAACAAATTATACATTGATTCCGTCTTTGATGAGCATTCAGTTTTAAAGTTTATAGATGACAACATTTTAAATGAATTCTCTCTTTTTTACAAATCTTTATATTCGTCAGAAACCCAAACTACAGATCACTCATCATCACAATTCCTTTCTAAAATCCAAAAGCCTCAACAGGTCTGTCCAAGTTTATCTCCCTTAGAGTCTGACATCTCCAAACGTAAACTCCTAACTACTCTGCAAAACCTTAAAAACGACAAAGCACCCGGCCCGGATGGTTTTACCATTGACTTTTATAGCCATTTTTCTAAGCTTTTACTACCCAAATTACACTCACTTATTATTTTCTTTTATTCCTCAAATAGTTCTTATGGCTCATGTTAGACGGGGACCCGGAGGGTCGGCCGAGCAAGGGGGAGAGGCCTCCTGGCGAGGGCCCTCTCCTTCAATCGTACGGACGAGCAACTTCCCCCCCACAGATAGACACCACACAGAGATGAGTTCTGCACACTTTTATATATATCTTTAGGTAAGGTAGCTGACCGGTACAGTAGGAGCAGGATACGAGGATCCCGTCAATTCTAGTCTCTTTGGGGAAAGGGTAGCGGGACAGTCTCAGTACCGGACAGGTACGGGGGTAGCAGGTGTGGAGCTCACAATCCTCGAGCTGGTGTGTTCGCAAGTAGGGGCCGCGGCAGCGCCAGCAGGCTTTCAAGATGGTTCACGGAAGGATGAGCCGCGGCAGCGCCAGCAGGCCTTCAAGATGGTTCACGAAGAGGATGGGCCGCGGCAGCGCCAGCAAGCCTTCGAGATGGTTCATGGAAGTATGAGCCGCGGCAGCGCCAGCAGGCTTTCACGATGGTTCACGAAGGGAGGAGCCGCGGCAGTGCCAGCAGGCCTTCAAGAGCGTTTACGAAGAGGAGCCGCGGCAGCGCCAGCAGGCCTTCAAGATGGTTCACGAAGAAGATGAGCCGCGGCAGCGCCAGCAGGCCTTCAAAGCGAGTTCACGACGAGGAGCCGCGGCAGCGCCAGCAGGCCTCCAAGGATGAGTTTGTCTCGGTGCCTCTCGACTCCAGGATACAGCTGCCTTCCTGCTCTGAAGCTGCCCCAGTTATAGGTCCGGTGCCCTTTGATGTCCGGACCCTCACACTTGGAAGTCGGGAGGTCCGGGATGAGGGAGTCCAGACACCCAGCAGGGGGGTGGAGCCAGCACCCAGGGAGGCTGGGGGCGATCGAAACCTGGCGGAGGGGAGCCATCGACACTCCTTCTCCCATTGACCTGCCAAGTGGTCTCTTTACCCCCTGGGTGGAGGGTGGTGCCTCGATGTCGGGCTGGGCCAGGCCGGAGGCTTGAGGTCGACCCGAGGCCATGGGGCCTGGTTGTGGAGGGTCCAAGATGGCGGCTGGGCCGGGGCCGGGTGTTCGGGAGGGGACCCGGGCCAGCCGAGGAGGTTGCGATCATGAGCCAATGTTCTATCGGGGAAGAGCGGGGTGTTGGCCCGGTGGCCTGTAGGTGTCGCTCCCGTCCGGGGGACAGGGGTAGCCGGGGTCCGCGACCCGCCATGCGGGGAGGGGTCGGGCATGTCACAAGGCCTGTCCAACATGCGTCCCCCCCAGCTGAAGGCAGGGAGAGTCACTCATCCTCTTGGGTAATCTCCTCGCAGAGGCGGAAGAAGCGGGACAGGCCGTCTGCGTTGGCGTGGTCTTGGCCAGGGCGATGCTCCACAGTGAAGTCCATCCCTTGCAGGGAGATGGACCAACGTAACACCTTCGGATTCTCCCCCGCATCTGCATCAGCCATTGCAGGGGTCGGTGATCCGTTTGCACCCGGAAGTGGGTCCCGAAGAGATAGGGCCGGAGCTTCTTGAGGGCCCACACCACTGCGAAGGCCTCTCGCTCTATAGTGCTCCAGCGCTGTTCCCGGGCCAACAGGCGGCGGCTGATGAAGGCCACTGGCTGGTCAACTCCCTCGGTGTTGAGTTGGGAGAGGACGGCCCCTATGCCATGATCTGAGGCATCCGTCTGCACTACGAATTCTCGGCTGTAGTCGGGGGCTTGGAGCACGGGGGCAGAGCACATGGCGGATTTGAGTTTCTCAAAGGCAGTCTGACACTCAGGAGTCCAGTGTACTTTCATGGGGTTCTTCTTGGATGTGAGTTCTGTGAGAGGCCCCACAATGCTGCCATAGTCTTTTACTAAGCGCCAGTAGTATCCGGTGAGCCCCAGGAAGGCTCGGACCTCGGTTTGTGTTACCGGTGGCTCCCAGGTCTGAATGGCGGCGATCTTGAGTTGGAGAGGGGCCACCAGGCCACTTCCCACCTGGTGCCCCAGGTAGGTCACGGACCCTTGGCCAATTTGGCACTTGCTGGCCTTGATTGTTAGCCCTGCCCGCCGGAGGGCGTTCAGGACCTCCCGGAGGTGTTGGAGGTATTCTGCCCATTGGCGGCTGTACACGGCGATATCGTCTAGATAGGCGGCGCTGAACTCCTCCAGTCACGCCAAGACTTTGTTTACGAGCCTCTGGAAGGTGGCGGGGGCGTTTTTCATTCCGAAGGGCATCACCTTGAAGTGGTAGTGACCATCCGGGGTGGAGAAGGCGGATCGCTCCTGGGCTCCGGGGGTGAGGCCGATCTGCCAATATCCCGCTGTTAAATCAAAGGTGCTCAGGTAGCGGGCGGCCCCCAGGCGGTCGATTAGTTCATCTGCTCGGGGAATGGGGTGAGCGTCGGTCCGGGTGACGGCGTTCAGACCCCGATAGTCCACACAAAACCGGAGCTCTGGGGCGATGCCAGAGGCTGCGGCCTTGGGGACCAGCACGACTGGGCTGGCCCAGGGGCTGTCGGAGGGCTCAATCACTCCTAAAGTCAGCATCTTGGAGACTTCCGACTGGATGCAGGCGCGTACTTGATCCAGTACCCTGTACGCCTTGTGCCGGATAGGGGGGCTATCCCCGGTGTCGACATCGTGGAGGCACCAGGGGGTGACCCCAAGGATGAGGGAGAATAGGTCGGCAAATTGATGAAGCAAGTCTTGGCAATCTTGGCGTTGCTCCGGGGACAAGGCAGCGGAGAGGTGGACTCCTTCTACGGAGCCGTCTGTCTCGATGTTCCTCAGGAGATCGGGGAGGGGCTCGGAGTCCTCCTCAGCCCCACTGTCGGTAGCCATCAGGAGGCTAAGTTCAGAGCGTACAAAGTGGGGCTTAAGTCTATTGGCATGGAGAACCCGGAGAGGGTTTCAGGGGGATTCCAGGTCCACCAGGTAGGTGACGAGGCCCTTGCGCTCCACCCCTTTGAAGGGTCCCGTCCATTTGTCCTGGAGGGCGCAGGGTTCGACCGGGGACATCACCCAGACCTGTTGTCCTGGCTCGAACTCGATGGATGAGGCATTTTGGTCATACCAGCGCTTCATGTCTTCTTGGCTGGCTTCGAGGTTTGCTTTGGCGAGATCCCTGAACCGCCGGGTCTGGTTACGGAGGGCCAAGAGGTATTTGTACACATCTGGGGGAGTCTTCTGGGGGATCACCTCCCACCCCTCTTTGATCAGGCTGAGGGGGCCCCGGACGGGGTGCCCATACAGGAGCTCGAAGGGGCTGAAGCCCAGGGATTTCTGGGGGACCTCCCTGTTGGCAAACAGGAGGCAGGGGAGCAGCACGTCCCATTGGCGGCATAGGGGCTCCTCGAGGCCCATGATCATACCCTTGAGGGTGCGATTGAATCGCTCTACTAGTCCGTTTCCTTGCGGGTGATAGGGGGTCGTGAATTTGTAGGTGACCCCGCACTGTTGCCATAGGGACTTCATGTACCTGGAGATAAAGTTCGTGCCCTGATCACTGACGACCTCCCGGGGGAAGCCCACCCGCGAGAAGATCCCCATCAAGGCTCGGCCCACCACGGGTGCTGTCACGGTCCGGAGAGGAATAGCTTCGGGATAGCGGGTGGCATGGTCCACCAGGACGAGTATGAACCGGTGACCTTGTGCTGTCCGGGGCTCCAGGGGCCCCACAATGTCGATTCCCACCCGCTCAAAGGGGGTGGTGACGATGGGGAAGGGTTGCAGGAGAACCTTCAGTTTCCGGCCGCTCTTCCCACTGGCCTGGCAGGTGGGGCAGGCCCGGCAGTGGTTCATTACATTGTTCCGCATTTTTGGCCAGTAGAAATGGGTCACCAGGCGGCTGTACATCTTGTCCTGCCCCAGGTGCCTGGCAAGTGGCACATCGTGTGCCAGGTTCAAGAGGAAGTCTCTGAATCGGAGGGGGACCACCAGCACCCGGCTGGCTCCCAGTTCGGCAATCTTTTGCTCGCTGTAGAGCAGCCCATTGTCCCAGTAGATCCAGTGGGCCCCCGAGGCATCCCCTGCGCTCTGGGCTATGGCTTGATTTCGGGGCCCCTCGAGGGAGGGACACGCCCTTTGCTCTTGGCGGAACTGTTCTTGAGTGGGGCCACCTTCTTGGCGCCACTGGGCTAGCTCCGGGAGGTCCTGGAGCTGGTCAGGTTCTTCGTTGTTGAGCCCCGGAGGACCAGGCTCAGGTGTGGTTTCTTCGGCGACGATCGGCGGAGGAGGTTCGGGCCACCCTGGTTCCTCCCCGAGGGGGATGGCGCGGACCGCCATGGATCGGGTCATTGCACAGACCCATTCAGGGAGGCCAAGCATCCCCAGGTGCTCTCTTCGCTCAACTGTTGCCCAGGGGGAGTTCTCTAGATCATTCCCCAGGAGGCAGTCCACGGGGGCATCATCTCGGACGGTCACCTTCTGCATGCCGGACACCCCCCCCCCACTCGAAGGGGATGCGGGCCATCTGGCACAGGCTTTCGGAGTTGTCCGCAGACCGCACGGGACAAAGTACATTAGGTAGTATTTGATCAGGGGTCACCACATGGCAGCGGACGGCGGTCACACTGGCCCCGGTGTCATTTATGGTGACCCACTGGCTGTATTTCTGTGTGTTGGCGGGGATGGGGGCCCGCGGGACCAGGTCCCTCTCCCCTAGACATACCAGGGACATGGCGGCAGGCTCCCACTCGGGCTGGTATTGTTCGCACTCCTCTTGTTCTTCGTCGCCCTGCTCTTCTCCTAGGGCGACGGTGGTGATCTGGTGGTTCGCTGGACTCTGGTTTCTCGGGCAGGTTGGATCATTGGCATAGTGGCAGGGTCGCTGGCATTTGTGGCAGACAATGTTGGCGCGGAATCCTGGTCGCGCCGGAGGGTTTCCTCTTCCGGCCGGGGGCGGGGTGTTGCTACTGGGGGGCACCGTGACGGTGTCCCGACCCCGACCCTGGCCTCCTCCTCCGCCCCGGGGGCAGTGGGGCCCTTGGGAGGCTCGGTTCTGTTCACCTGGCCAACTCCGAGGGACCCGTGTGCTTTCCCATCGATCCGCTTTGATGGCAAGTTTCCGAGGTTCGGTCAGTTTGCTATCGAGGAGATGCTGCCTTAGTTCCACGAAACAATTATTGGAGAGGTGCTCCCACACAATAAGGTCAAATAATTGTTCGTAAGTAGTGACCTGGCTGCCTTTGATCCATCCCTCGAAGGCTCGGCTAAAAAAGTTCACTTATTCCACCCAGGTAGTACCGGGGATTCTCTTACAGTCTCGAAATCGCTGCCGGTACATTTCGGGCGTGAGCCCATAGCGAGCGAGAAGGGCGGCCTTCATGTGTTCGTAGGACGTCATCTCGCAGTCGGGGAGCTGTAGCAGGGCATCTCTTCCTTCGTTGACGAATCTTCCCCATAACCCGGCTCCCCGGTCTTTTCGCTGTATTCGGTGGGAGATCATGGCTACCTCGTAGGCCTTAAACCATTGTTGGATATCGTCGTTCCTGTGGTATTCTCGGACGACGTCCTTGGGAATGTGGACCTTGGGGTCCGCAGGGGGAGCAGAGTTTTGGTTCTGGGGGACGCCGAGTTCTTTGTTTTGTCGTCGAATTTCTAGCTCTTTTAAGTTGCACTCATGTTCGTACGCTAGTCTTTTTTCCTCTAGCTCCCTCTGGTTCTTTTTTTCTTCTCGTTCTTCCCGGAGCCGTAAGTGTTCGAGAGTTATCTTTTGTTCTGCCAGTTTTAGTTCTCCATCTAAGCGGAGTCGAGCCAGCTCCAACTCGTGGAGTCGGCTTCTCTCCCGTTCTCGGGCCTCCTCGGACGAGAGGCCCGCTCTCCGTTCTTCTACGGGGGTGGTTGGCGTTTCTGTGGCCTCAATGTTTTCATTTCGGGGTGGGGACGCTTCTGTCTCCACCCAAGACTCCAATGCGCGCTTGAGGTCATCTTTAGTGCTCAGTCCTGTGGTAGCGATGCCCAACTCTAGGCAGAATTGCTTTAGTTCTTTGTGGCTGTATTCTTCCAGCTGCTCTATCTGAAATTTCGCGGTTGTTCCACTCTCCTTTGTCGTCATTGCTGCTGTGTGTCGTGGGGTGAGTTGCTCTCTGTACGATTATGCGTAAGCTCGGATCGCGCCGCTGGCCACCAATGTTAGACGGGGACCCGGAGGGTCGGCCGAGCAAGGGGGGAGAGGCCTCCTGGCGAGGGCCCTCTCCTTCAATCGAGCAACTTCCCCCCCACAGATAGACACCACACAGAGATGAGTTCTGCACACTTTTATATATATCTTTAAGTAAGGTAGCTGACGGTACAGTAGGAGCAGGATACGAGGATCCCGTCAATTCTAGTCTCTTTGGGGAAAGGGTAGCGGGACAGTCTCTGTACCGGACAGGTACGGGGTAGCGGGTGTGAAGCTCACAATCCTCGAGCTGGTGTGTTCGCAAGTAGGTGCCGCGGCAGCGCCAGCAGGCCTTCAAGATGGTTCACGGAAGGATGAGCCGCGGCAGCGCCAGCAGGCCTTCAAGATGGTTCACGAAGAGGATGGGCCGCGGCAGCGCCAGCATTCCTTCGAGATCGTTCACGGAAGGATGAGCGGCGGCAGCACCAGCAGGCTTTCACGATGGTTCACGAAGGGAGGAGCCGCGGCAGCGCCAGCAGGCCTTCAAGAGCGTTTACGAAGAGGAGCCGCGGCAGCGCCAGCAGGCCTTCAAGATGGTTCACGAAGAGGATGAGCAACGGCAGCGCCAGCAGGCCTTCAAAGCTAGTTCACGACGAGGAGCCGCGGCAGCGCCAGCAGGCCTCCAAGGATGAGTTCGTCTCGGTGTCTCTCGACTCCAGGATACAGCTGCCTTCCTGCTCTGAAGCTGCCCCAGTTATAGGTCCGGTGGTCCGGGATGAGGGAGTCCAGACACCCAGCAGGGGGGTGGAGCCAGCTCCCAGGGAGGCTGGGGGCGATCGAAACCTGGCGGAGGGGAGCCATCGACACTCCTTCTCCCATTGACCTGCCAAGTGGTCTCTTTACCCCCTGGGTGGATGGTGGTGCCTCGATGTCGGGCTGGGCCAGGCCGGAGGCTTGAGGTCGACCCGAGGCCATGGGTCCTGGTCGTGGAGGGTCCAAGATGGCGGCTGGGCCGGGGCCGGAGGTTCAGGAGGGGACCTGGGCCAGCTGAGGAGGTTGCGATCATGAGCCAATGTTCTGTAGGGGAAGAGCGGGGTGTTGGCCCGGTGGCCTGTAGGTGTCGCTCCGGTCCGGGGGTCAGGGGTAGCCGGGGGACAGGGGTAGCCGGGGTCCGCGACCCGCCATGTGGGGAGGGGTCGGGCATGTCACAAGGCCTGTCCAACAGCTCATTTTCGGAAGCCCACATTTGTCGCATCCCCAAAGAAGGTAAAGACTCAAAGTATTGTAAAAATTATAGACCTATTTCACTGGTTAAATTTGACTACAACATTTTTTTTAAAGCTTTAGCCACACGTCTAGATTCTTATTTAGTAACTTTACTAGGAAAGGAACAGTCTGGCTTTGTCTTCACGGATAATACAAGGCTCTTTTTCAATGTTTTATCCAAATCTTCACATCTTAATCACTCTTTGGCGGCAATTGCCTTGGATGCCGAAAAGGCTTTTGATAGAGTTGAATGGAAGTATTTATTTTACACTCTTAAATGGTTTGGATTTGACCCAACTTTTTAAATTTACTATCTCTCCTTAACTCTAACCCTCATGCAGCAGTTTGTGTCAATGGCTTTTCAACTTGGTTATAGGAGTGCAACAAGGATGCCCTCTCTCTCCTTTTCTTTTCAATTTGGCCCTAGAACCATTCCTATCTAAACTACGTCAAAACCCAAGCATTTATGGTTTTCAAACATCAAATGTTCATATCAAACTTGCAGCCTATGCTGATGATATTCTACTCTTTATGTCCAGCCAGAAGAATCAGTCACAGCTTTCTTAGCGGAGGTGAAATCATGCTCTCTCATCTTTGAATACAAATCAAACAATGATAAATGCGAAATATTGCCTTTACCAAAACATACTGTAAGTTCAGACTTCCAAGTTTCTCAAATCAAGGAGTCCAAATAATATTAAATATCTAGGTCTTCACTTTACATCTTCAATTTCGGCAATGGTACCTGTAGTAAAAAGGGTCCAAACGTATGAATAAAAAGGGTATTTATTGAAATAATCAGAAACAAGGTGTCCCCAGCTTGTCGCATAAAGTACAGGTCGTCACCTCTCAACGTTCTATGCCAGCCTTCAGCAGAGGGCATGGGGTGAACCACTACGGGAGAACAGAGGGGGGGGTGGAAGAGAGGTGGGTGAAACCAAGACTGAAGTTACAACACATCATCCTCCCTAGGGATAACACAGAGGTAGGAATAGAAAAGGAGATAAACAGGAGTGGGATAAAGGGGAAGAAAAGAGCACGGGAAGAATGAGGGTAGGGAACAATGAATCAGGAAACACAATATCCTAGGAGGGGATGATAATACCATGAAATATGAGGTCTTGCGCAGAAGACCCAACAGATAGCATAGATATAAAATTAACAGGTGGAACAATTCTAGTGACTCATCTAGAAAATGCTAAAGGTAACTATTAACTCATGCTGTACTGTCAGTGCCAGAACAGGGAGGTTCTTTGTCTGAAGCTCTCTCTCTTTTGTCCCACTGCCTGCCTCTTGTCCCTTACCTCAGAACTGCCATAACTTATTTTGTTGTCTCTAACTGTGACAGGAACTACCTGGTCCTGACTCCACATTTTCCCATCTACCATTACTACAATATTTCTCTTAACTTCCTTTATTTTACCTGGGGCATAGAATTTGTCTCCATTTTTCCCAAGTTTATATGGCTTTCTGATGTACACACGCTGTCCTTCCTTGAGGTTCTTCTCCTTGACACCCCATTTCTTGTCATACCATTCTTTGTATTTACTTTGTTTGTTTTCAATCTTCTTTCTCATATCCTCCTGATTGATCTCCACATAAACATTCTTGCCCATCCAATTTGGAGAAAGCTTTGAACCAGCCTTTCTTCGTCTCAAAAGCTCAAACGGCGAGTGCCCTGAAGTAGAATTTGGAGTGGTATGATATGCCCATAGCATTTCCAAGATGGCATCCTCCACGTTTTTTCCTGACTTGCTGGCCAGATGTATACATTCTTTCAACAGGCGGTTCACTCTTTCCACTTTGCAATTTGCCTTGGGACAATATAATGGTGTACATACATGGGTAATTGAGCAGTCTCTTAGAAACTCTTTCATCTACTCCGAGACCAGTTGTACGCCATTGTCCGTTACCATCGTTGCAGGAATGCCTTCTCTCGAGAACACCTCCTTTGAGAAATGAATCAATGACTTGGTATTGATGTTGTACACCACCTTGTGAGTTATCCAGTTGGAGTAATAATCAATCAATACCAACAGGTACCAGTCCTGGGGACCTCTTCCATGAATGTGGCCAGTAATGTCAAAATCCAGCTTCTGCCAGGGTGCCATAGGGACTTCAACTGGGATCAAAGGAGTATGTTTAGTTACTTTGGATTTGTTGCTTAAGCTGCAAGCATAACAGTCTCGTACTTTTTCCTCCATTTCACGATCCATTTCTGGGAACCAGTAGTCTGCGCGTAACCTTGATTTGCATAAACTTCTGCCCAAGTGACCTTCATGGGCCAGCTCACTTGATTCCTTATCCCCTCTGGAGGAACCAGTTTGCCAGACTTCAAGATGAAGTTCCCCTCCAACAAAAGGTCATCCCTAACATTCCAGTATGGTAGAATTTCCGTATCGAGCTCCTTACATTTGTTTGGCCATCCTGACACAATATATTTCTTCACCCTCTGAAAGATTTCATCTTGTTCTATGTGTGTTTCCCAATTTTCTTTCGCCACTGCTGCCAAGCCCACTTCCAAAATAGTATCTTCCACCTTCTCCTCCTCAGCTTCACAGCAGATGGGAGCCCTTGATAGGAAATCCGCCAATTTGTTTTGTTGTCCCGGTATGTACACTGCTCTGAAATTAAAACCTTGTAGGCCCAAGACCCATTTTGCTATGCGCGGGGTCATGTCTACCATATTTTTTTGTAAACAATGGTACCAAAGGCTTGTGGTCTGTATGCACTTCGAAGTGCACAACCCACACATAGTATTTAAAATGTTTGATTGCCCAGTAGACGGCTAGGGCCTCCTTTTCAACAGTGGAATAGTTAGCTTCAGGACCGGTGAGTGTTCTGGACGCAAAAGCTACCACTTTTATCTCCTTCTCTACTCTCTGAGCTAAAGTGGCACCAATTCCTTTGTTGCTGTCATCTGTTGAAATTATTATGTCTCTTTCTGGATTAAATTTGCCAATGAAGGGTGCATGTATGATCGCCTCTTTTATTTCTTTGAAAGCCGTCTCTTGGTCCTTTCACCAGTTGAAGATGCTATCTTTTTTTACCAACTCTCTCAAAGGATATGACATAGTGGCAAAATCCTTGATGAATTTCACGATGTACTCCGCCAATCCAAGAAATGACACCACATCTTCTCTGTTGCTGGGAGTGGGAGCATCTCTCACTGCATTAACTAAATCGCACTTTGGTTTGATGCCCTCTTCTGAAATGGTGTGACCCAAATAGTCCACTGAGCTCACACCCAACTAACATTTGCTCACTCTGGTGGTGAAACCAACTTCTCTCAGTCTTTCCAAAACTCCCTTGATGTTTTCATTGTGCTCTTTTTCATTAGATCCATAAATCAGGATATCATCCTGAAAGCACATCGTTTTTGTGCAGTCTTTGAGAATGTGCTGCATAACTCGTTGGAAGGCTGCAGCTGTGGACGCCAAGCCAAAAGGCATTCGCAGAAATTTAAAATTTCCAATTGTTGTGAATGCCGTCAGGGATTGTGACTCCGGATGTAGCTTTATCTGATAATAGGCCGAGGACAAGTCCAAGACACTGAAAAATTTCGCCCCTTGAATGCTACTCAGCATCTCTCCAATTCTCGGGAGGGGATATCTGTCCACTTGAATGTTGGCATTCAGGTCTCGCAAGTCCACACATAGCCTTATGTTCTTTCCTCCATCCTTGGTCGTGATGACGACCGGAGCCAACCATGCCGAGCTTTCGATCTCCTTGATAACCCCTTGGCTGACCAGCTTTTCCAACTCACTTTTCAATGGCTCCCTCATGCGAAGTGAAATAGATCGTGTTTTATGTACCATAGGTACAGCCCCTTCTTTGAGACTGATTCTATGCATGTAGTTTTTTAACGCACCTAGATTTTCACTAAACTCCTCCTTAAACTCTGTGGATACGTTTTCTGCAATATTAGGTGGTTCCACTAAAAGTACTTGCTCTCAGTTGTTGGGATCTAGCTTAATCCCTAACTCTTTCTGATGTTTCCACCCCAGGAGGCTAGAGCCCCTCGTGGTTACATAGACTTTCCCTACTGTGTGCCTGTCCTTAAATATAATCCTCATCCTTGCCATACCCTCTAATGGGAGACCTTCCTTGTAGTACCCTACTGGATTAATATCAGCATTCTCTAGTTCCACATTGTATTTTGCAAATTTCTCATCAAATAAGCTTTTGTCAATCAAAGTAAAAGGAGAACACAAATCTGCATATACTTCAAATTTCTTTCCATCGAGGATGATTTCACAATTAGGGTAATCATTATTTTCATTTGCTACGTCATCCTCCACTTGAAATATAAAGGTTTTCTCACCCCCATCTACTGTCTCCACATTTTCTATCACATGCACTTTTTGAATGATATTTTTACAAACTTTTGAAAAATGCCCTCTCCTGTTGCATTTCCTACATAAAACATCCCTGGCAGGGCACTTCCAATTGTTCACCAAATGATTGGGACTACCACATTTGCAGCAAAATAAACTTTGAGGATTGCTGCGTTGATAGCTCTTCACTTTTTCCCCAACCTTACATAAAGTCTCCCCCTCATGTGCTCTCACTCTTTTCTCTGCTGACACCCTCATGAATTTTCATTTCCTTCATGCACAACGCAGTATGCTCCAATCCCTTTGCTATACTTAGTGCTTCCTCAAGGTCAGGATTCCTAGTGAGTAGTTCCTCCTGGATCCTGGGATCCTTTATACACCTCACAATTTGATCTCTAATCATGGTATCCGTCAAAGTCCCAAATTCACAAGTGGCGGATAAACCCCTCAAGACTGCAACATAATTAGTGACCTTCTCATCTTTCTTTTGCACCCTTTTGTAAAATGTGTGCCTTTCTAGTACAACATTAAGTTTAACTTTGAAATGTTCCTCCAATTTCCTCAAAGTATATTCAGATCTTTGGACTGGGGTGAGCGTGTGACATTATTCCACATTCGGTCCATCACCTGTTGTGTTTGCATGCTCCGCCCTAAGTGCGCTGGGGATGCCCAGACGTGGGTCCCAGGCACTCCACACCACTTGGAGTCAAGCTAGCCGGGCTGATGAGAGGTGTTACCTCGAAACCGGTCCGGTCCTCGGATGCTTGATTCCGTTCTGGGAAGGACATGGCTTTTGTAGTTCGGATTGGACTGTTCCCATGGGGCAACAGGGTCAGAGCTGATTTGCATATCGCCATTGTCTAACCCAGGGTGGTGTCGAGTGCAAAAAAACGATGGATTTGGGCCCAGATCTTTTGACTGGGGGAGTGTGTGACATTGATCCACATTCAGCCCATCACTTGTTGTTTTTGCAATTGCCGCCCTAAGTGCGCTGGGGATGCCCAGACGTGGGTCCCAGGCACTCCACACCACTTGGAGTCAAGCTAGCCGGGCTGATGAGAGGTGTTACCTCGAAACCGGTCCGGTCCTCGGATGCTTGATTCCGTTCTGGGAAGGACATGGCTTTTGTAGTTCGGACTGGACTGTTCCCATGGGGCAACAGGGTCAGAGTTGATTTGCATATCGCCATTGTCTAACCCAGGGTGGTGTGGAGTGCAAAAAAATGATGGATTTGGGCCCAGATCTTTTGACTGGGGGAGTGTGTGACATTGATCCACATTCAGTCCATCACTTGTTGTTTTTGCAATAGCCTTCAGCAGAGGGCATGGGGTGAACCACTACAGGAGAACAGAGGGGGGTGGAAGAGAGGTGGGTGAAACCAAGAGTGAAGCTACAACAGTACCACTATGTATGAATGATTGTCTTCAAAAGGTTTCAGAATTGACATCTAAATGACATCCCCTTTATGTGTCTTGGTGGGGCCGTTTAGATACCATAAAGATGATATTATCGCCCATAGTATTATACACTATTGAAAACATCCTGATCCCAATCACAGCTAAATTATTTTTAAAAGTTAACTCCGTTCTGTCCTCTTTCTTGTGGAGTAATAAGAAACCCCGAAAGTCTTTACTAAAACTAATTCACCCTAAATCAGAAGGCAGGGTTAATTTTCCAGATTTCCAGGCTTATCAGAAAGCGTTCTTATTGCGCCAGGCCTCTTTTTGGTTGCTTGACTCAGCAAATGATTGTCCTCTCTGGGCTTCTACAGAACTCCTCTTTTTATCTCCTTACTCATTTATCTCTCTTTCTCACACAAACCACAATCCATTTCCACTCCCATAATAAAGTATACTTCCAAATTACTTGATTTACCCTCTCATTCTACTCACGATTCTAGAGACTCCTTTTTAAACTCAACAATCTGGCACAATAAAAATGTGTTGAGCCTAAACAAACCTTTTTATTGGAAGGCTTGGAGAAAAGAAGGTTTAATTTGGATCCATCAAATATTTTCAGATTCAGAATTTTTGCATTTTATTACACTTAGGAAAATATTCAAATTACCAACTTCTTTTATCCATAAATACAACATACTCAAAAAAACTGTCCTTCACACTTATTCCCACCTTCCCATTACACCGGACACCTCTAATAACACAGAACCCTTCTCAAGTCTTCAAGCCTTGTTAAAGACCACACCCAAGGCTTCTATTATTTACAACTACCTGCAAGGCACTGGTACTGATAAACAGAAGACGAAAATTGAAGAGGAATGGGAACAAGACTTTACTGCATGCTGGACACTCTCACTTTGGAAAGGCATATGGACCAAATTACGTAAAGCCTCTAGAGCAGCAAATATCACTCAAACATAATTTTTTGTTTATAATAGACTTTTAGTCACCCACATTTTTCCACCACTCCAGGCATATGTTGGACATGCTCCTCTCCCAACGCTGACCTATTTCATATGTTATTTACCTAGCCACAAGTACACAACTTTTGGAAGCAAGTATGGTCTCTAATTAACTCAATTTATGATACTAAATTTTCTTTTTCTTTTATTCATATCTTTTTAGGCAGCCTCTCATCCATTTGGAATGATATTTCACTAAATGATAGGATTATTGATTCATTAATTGCGATTGCCTTTCAACAAATTACTGTCAATTGGAAATATTTCTCAAAAATTTCATATATGGCTTGGGGGTATACTGTTTGCTGGTAACTACACAAAATATTGAGTTAAAAATATCGACTTACATAAATATCGACTTCAAAATATAGAATAGACAAAATATCGAATGGACAGAATATAGTCAACAAAAAAATCGAATTTATGGTAAGCAATTTAATATCGAATTTCATAAATATAGAAAGTCAAAATATCGAAGTATATAATATAGGTATTAAATATATCGAATGTTTAATAATATCAAACTTTTTAAAGTGTTTTCTATGTTAGTATATGTATGAAAAGTGTATATTTCTTTTATAATTTATTTTAAGTGATGAATTTTATGTTATTTAATTTTTGCGTAATTGAGTTCTGTAGCGGGTTGTGGGTTTATAGGGGAATCAGATGGGAAGTAATTTAATTATAATTAATTAAATATTTATTTATTTTGAATTAATTGTTAATTGATTTTTATTTGGTAATTAATCAAATTTTAATTGGCAATTAATTTTACTTAATTGATTAATTGATCAATATGTTAATTTTATTAACGTATTTTCCGTAGTGGGTTGTGGGTTTATAGGGGAATAGGGTGGGAAGAAATTTAATTATAATTAATTAAATATTTTAATTTATTTATTGGCATTTATCTTGAATTAATTGTTAATTGTTTTTAATTGGTAAATAATTAACTTGTAATTGGCAATACATTTTTGTTAATTGATTAATTGATAATTATGTTAATTGTTTTAATGTATTTTCTGTAGCAGGTTGTGGGTTTATAGGGGAATAGGGTGGGAAATAATTTAATTGTCATTAATTAAATATTTTAATTTATGTATTGATATTTATTTTGAATTAATTGTTAATTAATTTGTAATTGCTAATGATTTCATTGTTAATTGGTAAATAAGTTGTATTAATAGGTAATGAATTTAAATATTTACATTTTTTATTTGTATTTTTAATTGATTAATTATTACATTATATTAAATTGGTAAGTACTTTTAATTAATTTTTTATTGGTATTAATATACATATATATTTTTTAATAGTATATGAAGTATTTACTTTCCCTACTGTTTGCACTCACTGGAGTGGGAATAGTAATTTGTACCCCTACGCTATCCAACGCTTCCTACTTTTGCACTCTCTGTAGTGGGAATAGTAACTTTACCCCTACGCTATCCAACGCTTTCCCTACTGTTGCACTCTCTGGAGTGGAAATAGTAATTTTTACCCCTACGCTATCCAACACTTTCCCTACTGTTGCACTCACTGGAGTGGGAATAGTAATTTTTACCCCTACGCTATTCAACGCTTTCCCTACTGTTACACTCACTGGAGTGGGAATAGTAATTTTTACCCCTACGCTATCCAAATTTTCCCTACTGTTGCACTCTGTGGAGTGGGAATAGTCATTTTTACCCCTACGCTATCCAACACTTTCCCTACTGTTGCACTCACTGGAGTGGGAATAGTAATTTTTACCCCTACGCTATTCAACGCTTTCCCTACTGTTACACTCACTGGAGTGGGAATAGTAATTTTTACCCCTACGCTATCCAAATTTTCCCTACTGTTGCACTCTGTGGAGTGGGAATAGTCATTTTTACCCCTACGCTATCCAACGCTTTCCCTACTGTTGCACTCTCTGGAGTGGTAATAGTAAATTTTACCCTCCCGCTATCCTACGGTAAAAATATTGTACATTTTTCATTAATATTATCTATACTAAAATAATAAAGAGAGTGTCACCTCGACCCATCCGATTGTGCCCGATACTGCGGAGGCGATGTCCCCTGCCCACACCCTAGTAAAGTGCACTGAATATATATACAGGGCACTATCTACCAGAGCGCCGGAAGAGGGAGGGGGAAGAAAGGGAATTTGAGCACTGGACTTCTAAGGTAGGTAATCCCAGCAGCCGGTGGAGTATATCTGAAGCAGGAGACAAAAGGACAAAAGGCTCAATGAATATGTTTCTATGGACATGTGTCTATCACTATTCGTTCTGTGGCCATGTACATAACAGACACCCCTAGACAATTAAACCCCTCCTTACCGAGGTACTGTCTCTTGATGCCTTATTTGTAATTAGCAGAGTCACATTAGACGACTCCACAATTTGTGACAAGATGAGCAGCTACCGTAAAAGAAGTCCCCACAGATCAACTGCTCCAGAATCCAAGGAAGGGCAAAACGAAGGGGAAAAAGTCAATGGACTGAAAAAAAACCTTCTGTGCAGGTAATAGATATAAGGAAGTAAACTGAAGTCCAGCAAAAAAACCCCAACTTACGCTGACTAACTAAAGGAAATAAAAAATAAAGAAAAAGGATTCCAACTGTAGTCCGTGAAACGGCCTAAAACCAGGCGCAATGAGGATAAGCGGCTACAGAAGACCCCGGAAGACGCCGCTTCTCAGCCAGCACGCAGCCGCGTACTGACCCGGACTCCTGAACTAACAACTCACAGGGTCACTGGGGTCCGTAAGAGCAGCGGAAACCAGAAGGATAACAGAGGCAACTTCCGAAGGTGCCGAAAGTCTCTAATCCAAATCCAAGGGAAAAAAGGGCACAAACGGGAACGGGCAGCCGCCGGATAGGCGAGAAAGATTCTCAGGACTCCCAAGGATGTCGAGGCTGTGAAGAAAACACATGATTCCGATCCAAAACGGAAGCCAGGTCCAAACGACAGGATAATAAAACCAAGCAATGAATCACAGGTAGGAAGCCCTTACGACCTGGAGCCCACTCCCTCTCTGCATCATGTGACCTGCATGTACATGGCCATAGAAAGGAGACTAACTAGGCGACTGAATCCTAACAGAGAGAGCCCAAACCTTTGAGGCGGGTAATCTCAGGAATCACAGCACCAATCACAATACCCAATACAGCGTTGGAAAGGGCAGTTGCAGCAGAAGGACATAGGCTATGCAGACGCCCACCATATACATTTAAAAGGTATGAGAACCGTGCCAGCAAAGTAGTCCCTTGTGTGCGTGTCTGCGTTGTGCTGTGGGCGTGTGCTGGGGGTGTGACAAACGCTGGGGGCGTGTGGTACGTTCCGCCCTTCATGCCATGTCTCATATCGTGTGCTAATCCCACCCTGCTACCTTTAAATACCCCTGCACCCCATAATCATAACCCACCCTTACTCCTTAAAATACTCCAACACCCTTAAACACTAACACATCTTAACCCTATAAATATACCTTGTACCCCAAAACCCAAACCTATCCCTAAACCCTAAAAATACCCCTGTACCCCAAAACCCAAACCTAGCCCTGAACCCTAAAAATACCACTGTACCCCAAAACCCAAACCTACCCCTGAACGCTAAAATACCCCTGTACCCCAAAACCCAAACCTAGCCCTGAACCCTTAAAATACCCCTGTGCCCCAAAACCCAAACCTACCCCTGAACCCTAAAAATACCCCTGTACCCCAAAACCCAAACCTAGCCCTGAACCCTTAAAATAACCCTGTACCCCAAAACCCAAACCTACCCCTGAACCCTAAAATACCCCTGTACCACAAAACCCAAACCTATCCCCAAACCCTAAAACTACCCCTGTACCCCATAACCCAAAACTATATCTGAACCCTTAAAATACCCAAACACCCCAAAACATATACCTCAGTACCCCAAAACATATACCCCTATACCCATACTTACCTTATCCAAACATTAAAAAACATGCTTTTACCATTCATGCATTTACAACGAATTTCGTTGTAAATGTATGCGTGGTAAAAGCATATAAAATGTAATGCCATGCGTTATAATGGCATTGCGGAGTCATGGTACTTTTGTAATGAAAGTATGCAGAGTGATGGTATGTGGAAAGAAAGTTGCGGAATAATGTGTGTTTACCCTCCCCCGGTAAGTACATTGGTGGCACGGCGGCCCACATCTCCAGCAACATACTCATATTTTTTCACCACCCATTTGAAAAATGCACAGGTCTCTCTCATTGATGGCCAGCTCTGACATACACTTTTAGACACACCTCCCGCCACAAGTTCTAGAATTGCTAACTTCAGAGCTGGGGAGCTACGTGCGAATCTCGGCATCAGCTCAACATCCTGTGATTCCAGGCAAATAGCTTTGTCTCCCCGTGCCTACCACAAATGAATGTGTTCTTCTGTAATGTAAATTGTGCTCATGCCATGTTGTCGAGTTCGTGCTATATAATATTGCAAGGAAAAATAAAGTAGGGAAACTCGAGTTCACACACTACTGAACGGGCACTCTTAAGTACATCAGCAGTGCACTGTGAACCGGAGCGTTTCACAGGCCTGTCACAGATAAGAAATGCTATCAAAACGAAATCCTACAAAACAATTTACTACTGGCCGGCAGCAATTCATACCCAGACAACGTCGGGACGGGCTGCTAGTGTTAATATATGTATATGTTTTGAAAAGTAAAATTGTATTTTTTTTTATAACTTAACTTAATTATTTTATACTTTTAACGTTATTTAAGTATTTTTAAGTATATTTTAGTTAATTATTTTTAATATTTCATTAATTTTAAATTATTTTTAAGACATTTACAAAAATTCGTTATTTTGACTAACTACATTTTTTTACTATATTTGTTATTCAATATTTTTGTACTTACCTGTTTGTAGATAGGAATTCGTTATTTTATCCTCGATATTTGTATAATTCTATATCAGTGTAATCGATATTATGTCAGTGATCCCTGTTTGCCATAACCACAGGTTAGATACTGCCTTTGTTAACCCTCTTCACATGGCTACAAAGCGCGCTGACTTGTGGTCGCCTGCTACAACATTAATTGATACATGCGCTAAAAAAATTCTTTACCAAAACCTTCTCAACAGGAGGTTTCTACACCACCTTGATTTCCCTAATAGTTCCATATGTTCTTTTGTGTACCTTGAAGGCATAAGTCTCTCATTTATTTTGCAATCTTCTGTTTCAATTTTGTAATATTAGTCCAATTCTTTTACTCTCTTTGTAATAAGCTTGGAATTTGATGGTGTATGCTTTACAATGTATGCGTTGAATAGTCACCTTATCTTCTTTACAATAAAATGTATTTGAACTTAAAAAAAAAAGAAAATGCAGAGCATCAATTAGTTTTCATTTTTCTTCATTACTCAATTGCTTTTAATTCCATGTCCTTCTTTTCTTTCAAGCAACTTATCATCCTCCTATTAAGATTATTGTACTGCTCATATTTTTAATTAATTAATTTGTGATGGTGTAGGTAGTGGAAATAGGAAGATTATAAGGAGGCTGAATATCAGTATCACAGTATACAGAGTTTTCATACCAGAAAAAGGTGAAAAAACAGGGAATGACGAAGCAGAAAGGTGGATTTCCTCCACTTTGCTATAGTGACGTAGTGATGAAACAAAAGTGCACAGTGAAGTGTAGCATTATAATTTGTTTAGCGAACAAGCAGTCAACCCTCCGGAATTTTTTAAGCATCTGCCTGTGAGGGAAATGTATCTTGAAAACTAGTCCTAACAGGGAAATTGTTAAATATTCTATCTCTGTAGTGTATGTCAGTGAGTCACCATCCTGAATCTGAATTATATGGCTCCTAACTTTCATGATATTTGTTGGTTCTTGTTCAAGGTCATTTCCAACTCATACAAGACATATAGGTACTTTAAGATCTTCCTGCACATCTCTACTCTAGGAGATTCATAAATATGTCTTGTGCTTGATTAGCTCTGAGAGTACAGGTTGTCTTGATGATGATCCTCTTCCATAAACAAAAGGGCAAAATGTCAACCCTTTTGCTAGTTTGAACCTTTTTGGTGAGTGACAGCTTTCATCACCGGATGCTTCATTAAGTCTTTTTTCCCCAAAAATTTCAGAAAGGGGTGGCATTTTATTTTTTTGCCCAAAATACAGTGTTACATTTCACTGTGCTCCTTTGTTCAGATACTTGTCCATCTGCATAGAACACAATTTATTATAGAATTCCCTAATCAGCATGACACATATGGGAACTAACCATCATTTCAATACCTCTTAGGATTCATAGAAATAAGCCTTTCTTCATCTCCTTCACTAAAATGGCAGCAGATCAGTGTATTACGGAATAGTCTCCTTACAACAACATAACTTTCTCCTGTGAATGTTTCCCCTGTAAACATAGGCTACACTCTCCCGTGAAACAGTCCATTCTTACATATTCATATCTTCAAACCACTTTTGTGAGGAGTTTCCTTCCGTCAATCTCCAGTTCTATTTAACTAGATTCTCTCTTACTGAAGCAAACTAACAGTAGGCTTTCCAATCCACACAGTTTCTTGTGTTTGCCCCATACTGTTTCCTAAACATATATTATTTGCACTAATGTAATGCAAGAAAGTGCCTCTTTTTGCATGATCACCTCCATTATTTTGCACTGATGTTGTTGTTTTTGAGCTCTACACTGGGACCCTGCTAACCAAGCCCTGATACCTACAAATTTGTTGAATTGGTTCAAATCCTAATTGGCACTGACATATAACATGTACATGTACCATGTACCCATAGCCTGTAAGTTTAATGTCACCAGTAGAAAGCAGGCCTTTTTGTGCCACTACTAAATGACCCTAGGTGTGCCACAGCACACTAGCTGGCTAATTTTAAACTGACATTTCAATCTGTTGATATTACTCTTTTTACCAGCCTAAACCTTCTTTTAAATAGTAGAAAGTAGGCCTAACCAGCCTTAAAGCAGGGTGCATGGAATTTAAAAGTAAGACATATATATTGGATTTTTTTTATGTGCCCTTACATTGAAAAAATCACCAAACCCATTTTTCACTTCCGCAAGCTTGTTTGTGCCATACCCCCAGATTCATCAAACCCAAATTCTGTGAATTCTAAATTGCGAGAAATACCGAATCGCAATTTAGAATTCACAGAATGGGATTCATGAACCTAAAGCCATTAAAAAAAGCGAATCGCAATTGCCGATTGCGATTTTGCCAAAATCGCAAATGCAAGATCGCAAAAAATGGGAAGTCGCATTTCGAGCACAGTGATGACATCACAGCCAGGGAAGTAGGCAGTTCCCTCCCTCATTCTGCATACTGAGCCTGAACTGGAAGCAGCACTGTCCAGAGCTCCACTCCAGACCACCTCCAGCTCAAATTTAGGAGACACCCCACAGCAGAAAATGTCCCTGGAAGCAGCAGGGAGCAGTTCCTCAGGAAGGAAATGAAAAATCAAATTCTCAGAGCAAGAATTGGAATGCCTAATTGAGGGAGTGAGCAAAGACCATGACCGGCTCTTTGGGAAGGACTCAAGGAGGGTGCCTGAGGCGGACAAAAGACGCATTTGGATGCGCATCCGCGCGAAAGTAAATTCCGTGGGAGTGACCCAGCGCTCCATAGATGAATTGAAGAAGAGGTGGTTTGACCACAGAGGGCGTGCCAAGGAGAGGATTGCAGAGAGGCTGGGGGAGCGTGTCGCAACAGGAAGAGAGCCCACTGTACCACCCAACACCACACTGGAGGACCTTGTGGAGGGCACCCTGAATCCCAAGGCATGCGTGGGGGTAACCCGGCTGGATTCCTCTCGACCCACCCAAGAATCCCAAGGTAAGTGCCATGCTACTGCGACCCTGTCCCCTAACAATGGCCATGACCCCAGAGCTACCCATTAGAAACCCCAGTCATGCAGCCCATTCACACCAGAAAAGCTCTATTGCATTGTAGGACATATAGTTTGACCACTATTTCCATCTAGCCTCATACAGCCAGACCTGTCCAGTGAGAGTCAATCCTACAGCCAGTCAGGGAATGCTAGCCTGCATGCATGTAGCAACCTTCCATGTGCAAGATACATGTCATTAATCAACGTCCAATTTACATCACAGGTGGCACTGAAGAACCCAGCACTGATAGTGAGACCCTGCGAATAGATGACAATCCTGAGGACACCGAGGGAGACGTCCATCCTTCCCCACAACCAGGACCATCAGGGCAAGCACCAGCACCAGCAGTAGTACCACCACCTGCCCCTGTGGACAGGGCCACCTCAGCAACAACAGGCGCGCCACAACCGCACCGTGTGACACCCATGCCAGTGGCACTGGCAACAACAGCTGCAGCACGGAAACAAACACGGCGCACAGCCACTGTGAGAACACAGTCCAGCGGACTGGTGAGGGAGGCGCGTGACACAACACCACGCGCGGGCAGGGGGGTGAATGTGCGGGTACCTGGCCTGTCAATTGAGCGCCGTATGCTCAGCATACACCAGAAGCAGGCACGTCATCTTGCAGCCATTCACCTGCAGCTGCACAATTCTGCAAGGAATGTGGGACAGTTCTCTGACAGAATGGAGAGGATGACTGCTGCAGTGGAGGAAAACACCCAGGCCATGTTGACCCAGCGGGACGTCAACCGGCACCGCCACCGCCAGCTGCTGACCCGCCTGTCTGCGTACACATGCTCGAACCACATCATAGGGAATGCCACCTCCCAACTCTCACGACGCTCGTTGGCCATGCAAATACAAATGGTGCAATGCTGCCAGGATGTCGCTAGGGCACTGGAGCAAGTCACCACTGTAGTGTAGGGTCTGCAGGCGACTGGCCATTGCCAGGCAAGTGGGGGGATGACGCAAGTGAGGGCAATTCAAGCCACAGCAGCAAATCGTTGCCAATGGTGACAGTACCCCGCCGCAGCACCAGGCCCACTGCTGCCTCACGGGCAAATGCTGAGGAAGAGGTGGAAAGGCGACTGGGGGCATCCGCCCGAAGGTGCCACTGACAATTTATTTTGTACCATGCAGGGCCATGCTGATCAGACAAGCATGCCCTCCTCACATACATAGGGATGTATGACTCAATACAGCTCTCATGTAACCGTAAGAAAAAATGCCACATTATTGTGAAAAAAACAATAATATATATTCAGTACCAGTTTATCTGACTCATGTCATTATTTCAATTGTCATGCATGAGTGAAGTGGTGGGTGAAGGGAGTGGGTGCCCTAGAAACAGTTAATTGTGATTTGGTTGTGGCGCCTGTATCCTTCAGCAGGATTCTCCCCGCGTGCATGACGCACATGTGCAGGTTGGCGGTTGTCCCCTTCCGACTCACTGCCAGAGATCTCTACAGGTATCCTGCGCTTGGTAGCAATGTTGTGGAGTATTGCACACACGGCCACGATGCGGCAGCAGACCTCAGGCTCGTTTTTGAGGGCCCCACCAGTCTTGTGAAGTATGCGGAATCGGCTCTTCAAAAGCCCAAATGTCTTCTCAATGCAATTTCTTGTGCGTGCGTATGTGTGCAGCATTGTAACGCCGTTGCTGTGGTGTGGCAGGGTTGAGGTATGGTTTTGAGGAGGTACTCACGGAGACCGTAGGCGCTGTCACCTGAATGAAAGGAGCAGAGGGTGAGTGCCTGTTATGCGCAGCTACATGGTCACAATGTACTATTTGGTGGCATGTGTACTTACCTAGTAGGTGTCCTTCACCAAAGTCTCCCCTGGCCACTCGTGTGTGCATGCCGCTGTGCCGGAATATGAATGAGTCATGTGTGCTCCCCGGGTATTGTGCCACTATGTCCATGATGATTGTCTTAGCGTTGCACACCAACTGGATATTCAGGGAGTGGTAGGACTTGTGGTTTCGGTACATGTATTCTGTTTGTGCAGGTGGGCAGACGTGGATGTGGGTACAGTCAATGCACCCTATTACATGTGGGAATTGTGCAATGTTGTAAAAATCAAGCTTGGTATGATTCAAGTCCTGTTGGGTGGTCGGGAATGGGATGTAATGGTGTAGCCGGGTCAGCATTGCCTCCAGGAAACTCCTTAGGCAGCGGGACATGGTGCTATGGGAGATCCCCCCTGCAACGGCAACTACCCCCTGGAAGCTTCCGGAGGCCAGGAGGTGCAGGCTGCACAAGACCTGGACATAGGTGGGCACGGCATTGGTCCCCCTTGTTGGGGGCTGCATCAGGGGGTCTAGGTCCCGGATCAGCTTAGTGATCATTGCCCCATTCAGGCAGTACTTGGAGTAGATTTGCTCCGCAGTTTGGCCCAGAAGGGTGATCCTCTGGCGGAATATTCGCTCCTGGATCCTGCGTCTGTTCCTTGCTGCAGCCTGGAGCCTTCGCCGCCTGACCACCATGTAGAGTCTTGGCATTGTGAGAGTCCTCATGCCCCTACTGTGTCTCCTTTAGCGTGTTTGGTCAGGCCTGCACCTGTGGCTAGTTTATTTTACTATTATTTTTTTTCTTCATGGTTACCACCTGGTTTGGGTTCTCCTTAAATTGGGTGTCACAAATAGCGATTTTCAGATTTTTCGCAATTTACGACTTTTCATGAATTGCGTCAGCGATTATTTAGCGTGTTCGCAAAATATTTTGCAGAATCCATGGATTGTCGTTAAATCCAATTCACTTTAGGGGTTCCTCCTAGATTCTGCGTATTATTTTGTGATTTCGCAGATTTCTTTTTGCGAAATTGCAATTTTGGACTTTTTCAAATCATAAATTGCTTTTCTTTTGATTGCGATCGCAATAGCTAATTCACAGCTATTGCGATCGCAATTTTGGTTAATGAATATAGCTGATAGATCTTAAGGTTACATTATTATACTTAATAATGCTAATTTCAGACTGTCACCAACTCATTTTTATAGTGTAACTAACTCCAACTTAATGCCAGCATCGAAGGATATCTATTTCAGATATATTTTTTCTGCCTAAAGCATCTGGTAGCCTTTTCAGGGTTGATCTCCAACTCTTTCCTGGGAATATGCTGCCACCTTAAAAAGAGGGGTCAATGGCTACCAAGAAATTAAACGAAAGGGCCCACTAGCTGCACAAGCTTCAAACTGGAATCCCCTTTTACAAACAGATATAAATCACATCTAGACATGTCCTTTCCATTGTCTAGGTAGCCAAAATGGCACCAATCCCAGTGAGGAGAAAACCTGTTTCAGAACTTGTTTGCAGGGGGAATTTCTCACTTCCCTCTCCATATCTCAGTGGTATGCTAATAGTTCTGCCCAGGAGAAGAACTAATCTGCCATGTTGGACTTTGGCAGAGCAGTGTAGTCAGGGACTGCCTGGGCCAAATCCCAGGAAGTGATTTTAAAGTGGGTAGGTTTGCTTCTGGGAACTTTTTCCCTATTGGAGAGGGAGTTTCCCACAGCCACAAGATGCTGCCAGCAGCTGTGGCATCGCTTGATACCTTCTTCAGAATAACTCTGGATCTGTCAACTGCACCTGGTGTTAAACCTGTGGAGAGAGACCCAAAATGCCTGACCTGCTATCACTTGAACCCAGGACAAGAAGCCTACTTGACCATATTCAACTGGGTTTGCCCTAGACACTACTGGTGGCTTCTAGGAAAATTAATCCTAACCCCTAAGTTATGGCATGTTATAATGCACAGTAATTACCCCGGGTGGGGTATCTCAGCGTCGCAGTGAGCAAGGCAAAATTAGTATAGAAATAGCTTGGTATAAAGAAGCTTCATGAAAGTGGTCTGTGTACTTCCGTATGTGAGTGGGTAGTTTATTCCAGTAGTGAGGGACGAAGTAAGAGAAAGCTCTGCCCCCGGAGCATGTTTTCCTAATTTGGGGCAAAATGAGAAATTATTTGACCATAGATCTTAAAGGTCTGCCCAGCTGGTAAGGAATATGTTTCCCAGCCAGGTATCTGGGTCCTTTGCCAATTAGTGATTTATCCACAATTCAGCAGATCTTAAAAGTGATTTTCTTGTGCACAGGAAGCCAATGAAGTGAGCATAAAAGGGGAATAGAGACTGATCTGGCCGGCATGGTTTGGATGAGGCAGGCCACTGTATTTTAGACCATTTGAAGTTTGGCAACTAGAGACTCATTTGCGGCGTCTAGTAAGGCATTGCATTAGTCCAGGTGGCTGATCATAACTGACTGATCTATAGTTTTGCGCACCGAGAGTGGAAGTAGAGGAAAGACTCTGCGCAACAGCCTCATCATATGAAAGCAGATGCCAGTGGTAGCCACTAAATGATCTTTCATAGCTAGGGTCTGGTCCAAGCAAATGCCCAGATTTTTTACTGTAGATTTGGGGGTAGGTGCCAAGCCTAAATCTGATGGCCACTAATCTGGGTAGCAGAGCAGTGCTGCTCTTCCAAACAGCACAATCTCTGTTTTGCTAGTATTTAACTGGAGAAAGTTCTCTGCCATCCAAGCCGAGATATCTTTCAACCCATCTGCGAAAAGTGCTTTCATAGTGTGTAAGTTTATCAAAAGAGATAAGAAGTTGAGTATTATCCGCATATGAAAGAGGTGTGAATCTCTAAGCTCTGATGAGTTTTGCTAGGGAGGCTACATAGATGTTAAATAGTGTAGGGGTAAGACATGAGACCGGAGGCCCCCCTTGTTGAACTCTATGGTGCAGGATCTAAACAGACCTAGATTGATGGTCTTGGTTCGATGTGATAGGAAACTTGTGAACCATTGTAGAGCTGTGCCATGGATACCGATTTCCCTCAGTGTCTGGGGCAATCTGAGATGAGACATTGTGTCAAAAGTTGCCAATAAATCAGGCAGCACTAACAGTGAAGGCTGGTTTCATCCTGAGAGCATTTGCAATAGTCTGTGGCCGCTATGAGAACAGTTTCAGTGCTATGCATGGGTCTAAACCAGGATTAGGAGGAGTACAGGAACCTGTGGTGCTCTAGAAACACTATTAGTTGTCTATTAATGTGTCCTTCTAATAGTTTACCCAGCACAGTGTGAAGCGAGATAGGACAATAGATAAACAAGTCTGAGGCTGGTAGATTTGCCTTCTTATGGATAGGAATGACCTGGACGGCTTTCCAGTCTAAAGGTATCTTACCCAAGCTTATCAAAAGATTTAGTAACAAGCAGATGAGAGGGGTAAGCTGATTAGACAGAGTTGATAAGATGTTAGCTGGGGCAATGTCTAGAGGAGACCCTGATTTTGCTGCCTTCAAAGCTTTACAGATTGAGTCTGGCCTAAGAGTTACACAATTCTCTAGGGTACAAGTACTTGTAGTATTAGAGAGGGAGGAGTTGGATTCTAATCCCATCAGCTTGTGAAGGTGGGGTAATTGTTGAGCATGCGTTGGGGTTCAACAAAAAGATTGAAGGACTCTATATAGCTCTTTGGAGGAGTTCCCAGCCTAAGTTGCAGTCAAATATGTGACATGTGTCCTTTTTTGAGGTTGCCTTAGTAAATTGCTAAGGTTTTTTTTATACGCTTCTCTGTCACTGGTGGAATGGGCTTGCCATCATCGTCTCTCCAGGTTTTTGCGCCAGGTTTTCTCCCTGTACAAATCTGGAGGATACCATGGGCATGTGGATGATGTTTAACTCCAAATTGGTTCAGAGGGGCCAGGTTGTCTATTGCTGTTTTTAAGGACTCATGAAAAACCACATCCCACCCTCCCCTATTTTTGGAGTGGTAAACTCCTTAATGAAGGCGTCCAGTGTGACTTTCCCCCATTGTCTCACAAGATTTTGCTTAGGTTTTTTGGGGTGTTCTGGTTCACAAATATAAGTGACCCAAAATCTGATTAGTGAGTGATCTGACCAAAGGAGGGGGCAAGGTGTCTCACAGGGCACAAGGGGAGAATTAGTAAGAATCAAATCCAGAGTGTGGCCCACAGTATACATGGGTCCTTTGGCAATCTGTTTAAAATCTAGCATAGACAGATCAGCAGGGAATTGCAATGCCTCTGTATTTAAGTAGTCTTCAATATGTACATTCAAGTTACCCAGTAAAGTGAAAGGTTTTGACGAATGCAAGTGGGTGGCAATAAGATTCATAAGTTTGAGATAAAAGTCTCCTGTGGGTCCAGGGGGACGACATACAAGGGCTCTTTGCAACAGACCTGCGGATAGAGTTCCACCTTAAAGACACATAACTCTGCCAATTCCTCAGAAACGGTCTGGATTGGGGAGATTTTCAAAGAGTCTTTAAAAATGTTAGCTATTCCCCCACCCATTCTGCCTTCCCTATCTTTCCTCAGTATGCAATAGTTATTCGGAAGAGCTATAAGCAATAGAAGGAGCTAAGGTAGATTTTATCCAGGTCTCAGTTAGAAATCCCAGATACAGTGATACATAGGCCAACATGTCCCAGACTCAACTCACCAATTTCCCCAGACTGAAAATATTTTTCCTCCCAGAAAAGTTTCTAAGTCATAGCATGAAGGGATTTCCATGAGGCTGACATCAAGCAGCATCTGATTGCCAACTATACCTTACTGGGTACAGATGCCAGACTTCGCCTGCTTGAAGTATACCCGCTGTTGACGATGGCAAGTTTCCCATTGGAATCTAGGTTCACACCAAGGACCTATGCTTCACTGGGCTGCCATCGTCATATTCTCCTTAGGATCCTGCAGCCTTATTCCCCAAAGACCCATTTATGACCACTTTCTCCAGAAAATCTTCGACATTAGAACATAAACTTTCAGCAAGCGAAACTTGGTCCCTGTACCCGACCAGTCATTGCTCGCAGTCAGCTTTAACTTTTGACTTGGGCTCGGTTTAGCAACCAGATAAATGTGATTGCTGTGTAGGAATTTTAGGCCCTATTGTCACCAAAAATCAAAAGATAATGGGGGTAACATACTGTGTTCCCTTGTCTTTTGCTCTATTTTTGAATTCAGGAGTACAAACCTGACCCAATTGATGGAAAGGGGCGACCAATCGGTCCCCCCGAACGTATGGTGGAGTACCCCGATCCCCCCGGGAAGCCATTTTGGGCGGGAGGCGCGTCTCGGCTGGTATGCCCGAAGCGGCGTAGCCGGGGCGCGCTTTTCCCGCCCAAGAGTGGGTTGTCCTAGACACCGAAGCCGTCCGCCACGCCCTGGGAGGCGGGACGAGGCGGGTTCACGCCCGCCCAAAAGAAGAATAAAAGGAGCCACAAGGCAAGCAAGCATCCTCTTGTTCCTGTGCTCTGAAGCTGCACCTCCTCGCTGCACGTGAGCTCGAGACGGAACGAAGAGCCAATTTTGGAAATTTGTAATTTCTCTCGTTTCTCTTCTAGCACTACAAATCATGCCGGGCAAGAGAGTCGCAAAGAAGGTCAGCACCGACCAGATGCTCCGGATGTTGGTGAAGGACATGGCAGAGATGAAGAAAAAAATGGCGGCCAGGGACGGTGCAGGAAGGCCAAAAAGACCCAACCCGACGGAAGCCCCGGTCGGCAGAAGGAAGAGGGCCAGGAATGGGTCTATCGAGGACGAGGTCCCAGTTCCGGAGGCTCCCCCGATGAGCCCTCCTAGACCAGCGGAGATTCCCGCGCCGGCTCCCGCTGAAGGCCAACGGATCCCCGTTGTGGTTACCCCAGTAGACGAAGGGGACATGCCCCCGGAGTTGGCCGCCCAGTTGGCGGCATGGCTGGGTACTAGCAGCGGGCGTTCCGTGGCTCCGGGGGACACGGCTGAGGAGGCCAAACAATTAATGAGGCAGGTGCGGCAGTCTCGAGAGGCCGCAAAACCTCCTTGTCCGTTTGTTTCCCTGCAGGCTCCAGTGGAGCAACCCGCAGCGGGCACGAGTTCGACAGCAACGGCGGTTACAGCTTCTAGCTCAGGTAAGCAGCTAATGCCGATTGCGGGAAAGGGGTCTGTACCCTCGAGAAGGGAGAAATTGGCTCAGCATATCCCGATGGAGGTCAAAGAACGGATATGGGCTGAGAAATACGTAAACATGTTCTCTTTACTAACCGACCATTATGAGATCGAGCATGTGAAAGTTCAGAAGGAACTCATGCATCCGAGTGTTTGGCGCGCAAAAATGGCCGCATTTAGAGTCGATGAGACGATAGGTAACTGGGGTAGAGTATTTGGCATATTCACTTCAATTATGGGGGAACGGAGACCCGATTTGTTGACCGAGTTACCTGTGTACCAGTCACGTATTATGGAATATTCGCAGACATATAGTGGCAATGAGTGGTTTTGTTATGATAATATTTTTCGTAAGGCTAAAGAGTTCGATGTGTCCCTGACGTGGGATTGTTATGACTCCATTTCTTGGCAAAAGATGGAACAATCAGGCATGTTAAAGGCGCCATTGTTGGGGGGGGGCAGGGGTGAACTTTCCCGCCAACCATCCGGGGCGCCCTTTCGGACAGGAGCAAGTAATGAGCATCACCCAAAGCCGAACGGCAATACAGGTAAAAAAGGGGTATGCTGGAACTTTAACAGGGGAAAGTGTACGAGGCCCCACGGGTCATGCAAGTTTAGACATGAATGTGGGGGGTGTGGACAGTCTTCGCATCCCGAGACCATGTGCAGAGCCAAAACGGGTGATAACGGCAGTAGGGGAAGCGCCAAACAGGTCTAACATAGGCCAAGGGGCGGCTTTACCTACACCGGTACCATGGCAATGATTCCTTGGCTCAGCGAATACCCTGATCATGTCTCCGCTGGGGTGCTGCGAGATGGGTTTTCTTACGGTTTCCGCATCCCGGTGGGGAATTTTCAGGGGAAAGCACAGTGTAGGAACCAACTCTCGGTCCTGCATAATACGGCAGTGGTGCAAGCAAAGATTGGGAAAGAAGTAGCTCGGGGTCGGGTGGCAGGACCATTCAACACGCCACCAGTTCCTAATTTCGTTTGTTCACCTTTGGGAGTAGTCCCCAAGAAGGACCCGGGTGAGTTTAGACTGATACATAATTTGTCAGCCCCGAGGGATTGGTCAGTTAATGATGCAATAGACCCAGGGCTTTGTTCGGTGAAGTACGCATCCTTCGATGATGCAGTCGCCATGTTGAATCGCCTGGGGCCCGGAGCGCTGATGGCTAAAGCCGACATCGAGTCCGCTTTCCGGTTGCTCCCGGTACACCCTACCAATCAGCGTCTCCTGGGCTTCATGTTTCAGGGGCGCTATTACATGGATAAATGTATGCCAATGGGCTGTTCCATATCATGTGCTTATTTTGAAAAATTCAGTTGTTTTCTGCAATGGGCATTCACAAGGATTACGGGTTTTCAGCATGTCATGCATTATCTAGACGATTTTCTGTTTCTGGGGGCAGCCGGGGACACAGAATGTGCTCACGCTCGAAATGAATTTTGTGATTTGATGAGACAGTTTGGTGTGCCATTGGCGCCAGGTAAGACAGTGGGGCCCTCAACTTCGCTCGAGTTTCTTGGAATAGAGCTCGATTCCGAAGAAGGTTGCTTCCGCTTGCCAGACGAAAAAGTGCGGAAATTCATGGCTTCGCTTGAAGCATGTATTAGAGAAACTAAGGTGAACTTGCATCAATTACAGCAGACTGTGGGGCAGTTGAATTTCGCCCTTAGAGTGATACCAATGGCCCGCCCCTTTTCCCGCTCGATTGCACAAGCCATGGTCGGTCTGAAAGAAGGGCATCACCGCACGAGGCTCTCGGCCGAGATTCGCCAGGACATGCGCATTTGGTTGGCATTTCTGGCGGACTTCAATGGTCGGGTTGTCTGGATGAAGCCGGCGGTGTCCTCCGATGAATTGGGGCTGTGGACAGATTCGGCGGGGAGTATAGGTTTTGGCGCCATCTTTGGCAATCACTGGTCGGCTCAAACATGGCCGTCATGGTGGCACGAGTGTGGACTGACAAGTAACATTGCTTTTCTTGAATTGTTCCCTATTTTGGTGGCTTTGAAAACATGGCCGGAGGGGTTTAGGGATCACTCTGTGGTGTTCTGGTCTGATAACATGACCGTCGTCGAGTGTATCAATAGTCAGGCAGCACGATGCAAGTGGATCCTGAGGTTGCTCAAGGAAATTGTTTTACTATGTATGCAATTGAACGTGCTCTTTAGAGCGAGGCATGTGCCAGGGGTACTGAATCAAGCGGCTGATGCGCTTTCTCGTTTCCGTATGCAGGCCTTCTGGGGTTTTCTGCCCACAGCGGACCCGGTGGCGGCACCATTTCCCGAAGCTCTCTGGTCTCTCGGTGCCCCGAACTACAAAACCTCGTGGGAGAGAGTTTAGCACCCAGGACAAGGAAGGCATATGAAGGGGCGTTCCGTTCCTATTGGTCCTTTTTGGGTTCTGCTAGGGGAGAGCTCTGGGGTCAGGAAGAATTTGTCATAAAATTTTTACTGTCTCTACGCAGGGCAGGCAAATCGGTGGCCACAGCCCAGAGGCATCGGGCCGCCATTTCCTTCATGGCGCGGGCTCATGGTATCCAGGACCCTACAGCATCCTTCGTGGTACAGAAAGCGCTGCGTGGGTGGCAACGCCTTGAGGGTCGCAGAGTAGATAAAAGGCACCCGATAGGTCTGGATAGGTTGGCCCTGTTACTGTCCGTACTCCCTGCTACTTGTTCATCCCAGGCGGAAACAGTGTTATTCCGGGCCGCTTTTGCATTAGCATTTCATGGGGCTATGCGGGTAAGCGAACTGGTGGCAAAAAATAAGCAGGATACAGGGGGTGGACTGTGCCGAGAGCACATTCAAGTAAAGGGGGAGACGATGATTGTCTCATTTGTCAGGTCCAAGACCGATCAGGGGGCGATCGGGGACAGTGTAGTAATCCAGCGGATTCCCGGATCTCCCATGTGCCCGGTTGCATGCGTTGAGGAGTATATAGCGCAGAGGGCGGCATCATGGGGAGGGATCTTGCTGAGGCATGCAGATGCCACCCCACTGACGAAGTTTCAGTTCCAGCGGGTGCTTGCAATGGCAATCTCGGCCGCGGGCCTGAACCCGGGCGAGTTTGGGACTCATTCCTTCCGGATAGGGGCTGCTACTGAGGCTACAGCCAGGGGTCTGAGTGTTGAAAAAGTGAAACAGTTGGGGCGTTGGTCCTCCAATTGTTACAAAAGGTATGTGCGGTTGCACATGTTGTGAAGCTGATATCATGTACTCACGCTTCTTGTTTTTGTTTGGTTACAGTTTCGCAAACCTACGAGGCGGGGCGGACTGTGCAGTCGACCCGACACCTGGGAACCAGCGGTCAGAGATCACCGGCTGAGGAAAGAGTGGTGTGGGTCGTGGGCCACTCATACGTGAGGCGTGCCGGGGACGTATTCAAAGCAGGTGACATGATTCACACAGCTGGGGAATACGGGTACAGGGTGACCTTCTACGGAAGGGGCGGGCTCTGTATTGACCAGTTTCAACCTTTTTTTAGGGTTGGTTAGGGCGGACAAGTTCACCGCCAGCTATAATCATAGTACATCTTGGGGGCAATGATTTGGTGACCACTGGTAGACGACTACTTCTCGAGGCGATACTATCCACAGTAAGTTGGTTGGCGAGGAGGGTTCCAGGGTGCACAATTGCATGGTCCCATATGATCCCACGAAAGGTGTGGCGGGGGGCTAATTTAGTGTCTGCTATAAATCATTCTGTGAAAAAGATTAATAACAAGCTTGGTAGACTGTTCCGTACCAGTACTTTGCATTCGGTTCCTCATGGTTGTATCAGGGGGGACAATATGTATCTAGAGGATGGGGTCCATTTGTCCCAGGTGGGGAATTCTTTACTCATAGGAGACCTCGTAGCCTGGTTAAGGAGTTTGCAACATGACCTTTAGGTAGGAGTTTTGTGGGGGGTCCGGATAGCCGGTCAACTATCCGGCCTGTGGCGGTAAGGTCATGATCGGTGAGCAGTCATTGGAAGATCCCTAGGGGGGGCGTCACCCATTACGGATGGGAGCCCCCGGGGGGAGGTGGCCATTGGCCCCTCAACGGGGAGGCGGTCCCTTCTAAAGGACGGGACGCCTAGAGGAAAGGGAAGGCGGTCAAGGCCCCTCCCTGGATAGGAGGGGCTACGGGCCCCTCCTGGGAATTTCCCAGGGCCAGGACATCTGCGACGGCAGATGTGGTAAGTTGTGTGGGGTGGGGAGGGGGGTCTACGCTACCTTCTAGACACCTCACACGAGTCCTCGAACGACCACGTACATGGCGTCGAGTTAACAGGGGCCCCCGTCAAGACAAGGGAAATTGGTATGGCACACGAGGTGCAGTCCTCTGTGCGGCCGCCCCTCACAAGTGAGGGGGGAGTTCTGGTTTAGGGATCTGACACCGGTTACGACCTTGCCGTTGGCCCTTAACGTTAGGATGTACAATTTCAATTTGAAATGCATTTTTTGTAAGGATGTTAGTATCGGCTAGGAGAACCTTTGTATTAGATATATGTTAAGGTTAGCCAAACATCGTAATGTGGATATGAAATTGTACATGATATGAAACTGTTAATTTAATGTTTTGATTTTGTTTCATATTTTAATAAATACGGCCGGGAAGGGTAACTCCCTTCCCGCCTTCCAAAAGTTCAAGAACTGATTCCGGTTTCCCAATTCTTGGGGATTGTGTTGAGAGGGGGTGGCGGGTATCTCAGCCATATGGAAAGGGGCGACCAATCGGTCCCCCCGAACGTATGGTGGAGTACCCCGATCCCCCCGGGAAGCCATTTTGGGCAGGAGGCGCGTCTCGGCTGGTATGCCCGAAGCGGCGTAGCCGGGGCGCGCTTTTTCCCGCCCAAGAGTGGGTTGTCCTAGACACCGAAGCCGTCCGCCACGCCCTGGGAGGCGGGACGAGGCGGGTTCACGCCCGCCCAAAAGAAGAATAAAAGGAGCCACAAGGCAAGCAAGCATCCTCTTGTTCCTGTGCTCTGAAGCTGCACCTCCTCGCTGCACGTGAGCTCGAGACGGAACGAAGAGCCAATTTTGGACCCACCCACCATCCCCTGAAGACAGCAAGTTGTTATGGGCTAAAGTTCGTTTTTATGTAGTAATTTTTCTTGCAGGTTGTCTCTGAATAAAGTTTATGATTCGGTTGCAATAAAGTGGATAACTCTGTGCGGTATACTTTATTAAAGACTTTCATCAGAGTGATTAGTAATGTTTTTAGATGTTTTAGGTTGAGACGTGATCTGTTTTAAGTAGGTATGTCTCTTGCTTTTAGTCATTGATCTTATCGTATTTATTGTTTGGTCGGGCGGTAAGGTCATGATCGGTGAGCAGTCATTGGAAGATCCCTAGGGGGGGGCGTCACCCATTACGGATGGGAGCGCCCGGGGGGAGGTGGCCATTGGCCCCTCAACGGGGAGGCGGTCCCTTCTAAAGGACGGGACGCCTAGAGGAAAGGGAAGGCGGTCAAGGCCCCTCCCTGGATAGGAGGGGCTACGGGCCCCTCCTGGGAATTTCCCGGGGCCAGGACATCTGCGACGGCAGATGTGGTAAGTTGTGTGGGGTGGGGAGGGGGGTCTACGCTACCTTCTAGACACCTCACACGAGTCCTCGAACGACCACGTACATGGCGTCGAGTTAACAGGGGCCCCCGTCAAGACAAGGGAAATTGGTATGGCACACGAGGTGCAGTCCTCTGTGCGGCCGCCCCTCACAAGTGAGGGGGGAGTTCTGGTTTAGGGATCTGACACCGGTTACGACCTTGCCTTTGGCCCTTAACATTAGGATGTACAATTTCAATTTGAAATGCATTTTTTGTAAGGATGTTAGTATCGGCTAGGAGAACCTTTGTATTAGATATATGTTAAGGTTAGCCAAACATCGTAATGTGGATATGAAATTGTACATGATATGAAACTGTTAATTTAATGTTTTGATTTTGTTTCATATTTTAATAAATACGGCCGGGAAGGGTAACTCCCTTCCCGCCTTCCAAAAGTTCAAGAACTGATTCCGGTTTCCCAATTCTTGGGGATTGTGTTGAGAGGGGGTGGCGGGTATCTCAGCCATATAGACATAAGGACAAACAAATGTGTATTGTTTTTAATATAGGGTGAACAACAAAACACAGAAGATGATGGATGGAATGTTGCACAATGGCAAAACATTCACCCCCAGTCACAGATCTGGGTTTGATCCATAGTTATTTTGCTCACCAAGCCACCCAGTTCAGACATTGCCATATGCAAATCAGTCTTGACCCTGTGCCTCATGGGAACAGTCCAGCCGAACTGCCAAGCCATGTCTTTCCGGGACCAGAATCAAGCATCCTAGGACCGGTTTCTGGCTATCAGCCGTCTTCAGCCAGGATAGCTTGACTCCAGTGGCTTAGTGAGCATGGGACCCACGTCTGGGCATACCCTTCCCACATAGGGTGAACAGCGAAACACACAAGATGATAGACGGAGTGTTGCACAATGGCAAAACATTCACCACCAGTCACAGATCTGGGTTTAATCCATCATTATTTTGCTCACCAAGCCACCCAGTTCAGACATGGCCATATGCAAATCAGTCTTGACCCTGTGCCTCATGGGAACAGTCCAGCCTGAACTGCCAAGCCATGTCTTTCCTGAACTGAATCAAGCATCCTATGACCGGTTTCTGGCTATCAGCCGTCTTCAGTCAGGACAGCTTGACTCCAGTGGCTTAGTGAGCATGTGACCCACGTCTGGGCATACCCTTCCCACATAGGGTGAACAGCAAAACACACAAGATGATGGACGGAATGTGGCACAATGGCAAAACATTCACCCACAGTCACAGATCTGGGTTTAATCCATCGTTATTTTGCTCATCAAGCCACCCCAGTTCAGACATGGCCATATACAAATCAGTCTTGACCCTGTGCCTCATGGGAACAGTCCAGCCCGAACTGCCAAGCCATGTCTTTCCTGGACCGGAATGAACCATCCTAGGACAGGTTTCTGGCTATCAGCCGTCTTCTGCCAGGATAGCTTGACTCCAGTGGCTTAGTGAGCACGGGACCCACATCTGGGCATACCCTTCCCAAATAGGGTGAACAGCAAAACACACAAGATGATGGACGGAAAGTTGCACAATGGCAAAACATTCACCCCCAGTCACAGATCTGGGTTTAATCCATCGTTATTTTGCTCACCAAGCCACCCAGTTCAGACATGGCCATATGCAAATCAGTCTTGACCCTGTGCCTCATGGGAACAGTCCAGCCCGAACTGCCAAGCCATGTCTTTCCTGGACCAGAATCAAGCATCCGAGGACCGGTTTCTGGCTATCAGCCGTCTTCAGCCAGGATAGCTTGACTCCAGTGGCTTAGTGAGCATGTGACCCACGTCTGGGCATACCCTTCCCACATAGGGTGAACAGCAAAACACACAAGATGATGGACGGAATGTGGCACAATGGCAAAACATTCACCCCCAGTCACAGATCTGGGTTTAATCCATCGTTATTTTGCTCACCAAGCCACCAGTTCAGACATGGCCATATGCAAATGAGTCTTGACCCTGTGCCTCATGGGAACAGTCCAGCCCGAACTGCCAAGCCATGTCTTTCCTGGACCGGAATCAAGCATCCTAGGACCGGTTTCTGGGTATCAGCCATCTTCAGCCAGGATAGCTTGACTCCAGTGGCTTAGTGAGCACGGGACCCACATCTGGGCATACCCTTCCCACATAGGGTAAACATCAAAACACACAAGATGATGGACGGAATGTTGCACAATGGCAAAACATTCACCCCCAGTCACAGATCTGGGTTTAATCCATTGTTATTTTGCTCACCAAGCCACCCAGTTCAGACATGGACATATGCAAATCAGTCTTGACCCTGTGCCTCATGGGAACAGTCCAGCCCGAACTGCCAAGCAATGTCTTTCCTGGACCGGAATCAAGCATCCTAGGACCAGTTTCTGGCTATCAGCCATCTTCAGCCAGGATAGCTTGACTCCATTGGCTTAGTGAGCACAGGACCCACGTCTGGGCATACCCTTCCCACATAGGGTGAACAGCAAAACACACAAGATGATGGACGGAATGCTGCACAGGATGCTTGATTCCGGTCCAGGAAAGACATGTCTGACCCTAATGAGCACTTTCAATGCTCTTGCCGGGACCCTTGAGGGAACCCAACAGCCCTCTTTGTGGGCAGTGTGGGACCTGGTGTTCTCCCTCTGCTCTTACAGACAGCATTGGCAAGGTCCTTCATGATGTGTGAGTCCCACTCCTACTGGACACAGGCATGTGGAACAGAGAAGGCAACCAGTACCGTGTGCCCTCCTGCCAAACCCAATCCCCCAGTGTACATGGTTGTGGAAAAGGGTAAGTACAACACACACACCCATCTCTTGTGGCATTATCCCCAGGGTAATGGCCTATCAAAGGATTGGATTACATTTGCATGATACAGAAAAATGATAACAGGCCCAGCAGCACTAGAGGCCCTCCAAACAAATTTCCTCCTCTGGGGAAACAACAATGACAGTGTTCCCTTACTTTGTTGAGCTGATTTGCATATGTTTCAGTCTTGGTAATGGGCTCTCGCCACCAGCCGTATCCAGTATAGGCATCCTTAGCACTAAACTTTAATGATCTTTAGTTGCTTATTTTTGTAATTGCCCTCTCTCTAATAAATAAGAGCTCAGGGCCTGTTCTACTGGCCTTTAAATTCCATATGACCTAACTCAGCTGTCTCAATTCAGCAGCAGTGTCTTCACCAGACCCAGAATCTACTCCCCTATCAGATCTCCTTTCACTTCGCCGTTACCAGGTTCTGCCACAGCATCACCTTTCGTCCCTCAGTTCAAATTAACCTTCCTGCCTGTATCCCCCAGGCCCCACAATTCCTGTCCACTTGCAGAGGTCATGTATTCCTAGAAGGAATCAAGGGATCCAAGTTTACATTTATAAAATCTCTCCTGGATAATGCCTGTTCCTTGGTTATTAAAACCGCAAATTTCTCTATCATTGGGGACCTAAACATCCACTTTGATTCCACCACAGATAATAAGATCAACTCCCTTATCGCTGATTTAGCTGCCTTACAGCTCTGTCAACTATTGAGCGGCCCCATGCACAGTGGTATGCACCTTCTTGACCCGGTCTTTTCCAACTTGGCTAACTTGAAGGTTAAATCACCCATCCCCATGACTTGGACAGATCACTACCTAATGACTATGGATTTACCCTCCTATAGTGATCCATACCTTAATCCTACACACCAGGTTATGAAAAGACCATGGAAAAAACTCTGTTTGGAAGATTTTCACGCCCTTCTTACTGCTGACCCCTCCATACCTAATGAAGACCCTAACCTAGATTATGACTGTCTCTGCAACCGGATAAAAAAAGCTTTAGATTCACTGATTCCAGCTAAATGGGCTAAACCACGATCCCATGAATCTAGTCCTTTGTTCAACAATGAGCTTACTTTACTTAGAAAAGAGTTAAAAATAGCAGAGCGTAGATGGAGAAAGGACTATGATCCCACGTCCAAGAGCGTATATACTCAGCTACAAAAATGCTACCACCGCAATATATGTAGGACCAGAGCAGCATATTACGCCTCTGAAATTCATAATAGCCACAACGCCTCTAAAACTATTTTTCGAATCTTGAAAGAACTTAGCGCTAAAAAAACTGTAAACAACCTCAACACCTCTCCTGCTCTTTGTGAAAATCTGGCCACTTTTTTCCTGGACAAAATTTTAAAAATCTACAACGCGTTTACGATCACGTCCCATCACATATCCATAGCTGACTCTCATAGACCCAAACTCTCCATCATTCCAGCCATTAGCCATGAAAATTATTTGACACTTTGCGCCAAAATTAAATCCGGCTCACACGCCGATCCCTTGAAACCTGAACTCTTTAGAGAAGCCGGTGATCTTATTCTAGGCCCACTCAGAGATATAACCAACTCCTCCTTCCTTACGGCCAACATTCCCGCCACCTGGAAGCAAGCGTGGGTCTCTCCCATCATAAAAAAACCCTCACTTGACCCTAGCCTCCCTGAGAACTTCAGGCCTATCTCTCTGCTCCCCTGGCCAGCCAAGGTGGCAGAAGCCCATGTTAATTCCACCCTGACCAATTTTTTGGTGTCTAATTCCATTCTAGACAGGTCTCAACATGGATTCCGAGCTGGACACAGCACCGAAACTGCCCTCCTGAGCGTCATTGAACATCTTCGGACCATACTGGACGCAGGAGGAACGGCAGCACTGATTCTTTTAGATCTCAGTGCTGCCTTCGACACAGTTTCCCACAAGGTGCTGTTGTCCAGACTTGAGGAAGTAGGAGTTGTTGGCCAGGCTCTCAGTTGGTTTAGGGCTTTCCTGTCAGACAGATCTTTTAGGGTTTCCATTCTGCCTTTCTTCTCGAAGGAATGTCCCGTTGAACAGGGAGTTCCCCAGGGGTCGGCTCTCAGCCCCACCCTGTTCAACGTGTATGTCCTCCCGTTGGCAGAGGTAGCCAGGAAGCGTGGGCTTACACTGGTATCCTATGCCGACGACACCCAGCTGGTGGTAGCACTAAAAGACGAGAATGGCTCGAGTGCTCTGAATTTCAGACAAACTCTCACAGATATCACCAGCTGGATGTCAGCAAACTATCTCCAACTTAATGCTGGCAAAACTGAGGTTCTGCTGCTAGGCAAAGATACAACGGCCTGGGGAAACAACTGGTGGCCTGAAACTATGGACCAGCTGCCTGTACCCAAGAATGTGGTAAAAAACCTAGGAGTATGGGTGGACTCTGCTCTGAACTTTACCCACCATACTAAAAAAGTTGCTGCCACATGTTTCAGAATTCTTCGAAACCTTCAGCCCATTTAAAAAAATTTTGACCATCAAACCCGCCAAGTGGTGGTACAATCAGCAATCCTATCACGGCTGGACTACGCTAGCTCCTTACTGTTGGGAACTAACGTAGCCGAGAAAGTTAGATTACAGAGAGTCCAAAACGCTGCCGCAAGAGCTCTTACAGGTCTACCCCGGCATAAAGCGGTTTCCTCTACTCTCAAGAACCTACACTGGCTCCCAGTTGAAAAGAGGATCCACTTTAAATCTTTATGCCTTGCTTTCAAAATTCTGAAACTCGCCTCCCCCAAATGTTATGTCCACTCCTCTCCCCCTACGTCCCACGACGCACCCTTCGGTCAGAGGGTCAGAACCTGGTCACTATCCCCCGCATCAAGCTAAGTCGAATGGGCGGTCGCTCATTTGGATACTTAGCTGCCAAACTCTGGAATGAACTCCCAGCTCAGATCCGAGAGATGAACGACCTTTTATCCTTCAGGAAAGCCATCAAAACTTACCTTTTCAATTAGTTATGGTATGTGCACTTCAGGACAACCCCCTCTAACTTACATCTTTAGCTGTCCCTTGGACATTGGCAGCTAGCGCCGGGACGCCCCTTGGCTGGGGCAGCCGTGAGCTATACAAACACCTTTAACATAACATAACATAACATACATGTCTCCCTCCACAGGACCAGGCCACAAAAGTCCCAAGTTAACTCCTTCTTCTAGTGTCCCCAGCAAGTCCAACACTGTACTGTCCTCCAAAATGAGTATGTTGGTTATTGCCCCTGGCGACACATATCTACAGAATCTTTGGGGCACATGAAAAGCAGCTTCTGCTAAAACGGCTTTGCCATGTTCCAACCCTATGTTTGGAGTCCATAACCTATTACCGACTCGAAAATAGGATTTGCAAGTCGCTATTTGGAAGTGAGTCGCAAAGGGATGTACAATTGTTTTTCAAGAGGAATGCAGTTGCAGTTTAACACCACTCTTCAAGTAGGTGGCAAGCCAATCAGATATGGGAAGGGGTTCCCAGGGGACCACTTCTGCTTTGCGAATGGTAGCAAAACATTTGTTTAAGAGCAGGCAGTGGTCCTGCACACCACTGCCTACTCTTAAAAAATTAAACAGAAACATTAAAATTTTCTTTTTGAAATGCATCTTGTTTTCCTTTAAGAAAAACGGGCTGCCTTTATATTAAAAAGCTGCTTTATTTAAAAGTAAACACAGACATGGTGGTCTGCTGTCCCCGGCAGGCCAGCATTCCTGTGTTATTTCCTGTTACCAATGGGTCGCAAATTGTGATCTGCCTCATGAATATTGATGAGGCAGGTCAATTGCGACCACATTGGAAATAGCTAATGTGTCTGCGACACGTTAGTACATTTCGTTTTGTGAGTATCTAATTGCGAGTTGCAAAAAATTGCAATTACAGACTTTCAAAATGAAATGGCCTTGAGTCTGTATATGTCCAGAGTGTCCCGTCACCCCAGGCAGTGGTTCATCCATGATGGGTCTTTCCATCTTTGGCTCCTCAATGTTCCTGTGCTTCTGCCTGTCTCGCCCTTGTGCATGGGTTTTAAGTGGGGGTGAAAAGTTGCTGAAAGTGAACGCCTTTGCAGAATCCAAAGATGACACACCATCACTCCACCTGTGTCCCATCCCTCTTGCACAGCATCTTAGTCACAGTTGTTAATGTTCTCAGGTCTCTGACAGCTTTGAACCCACCTCTGCTGCCCATGTGAAATCGGTTCCGTCACCAGAAATTCAAAGTGAAGTAGTGTGGCTCACTGGTTAGAGGCGGCAGACCCGAGAGCAGAGGACGGCCCGGGACCAGGGTTCGATTCCCGGCGCGGCAGGTTTCTGGACCAGGGTCAGCGGACTCGATAATTCTCTCGCCTCGGTGCCCACTCTGATCAGCAATCACACTCGGCAACTCTGGGCATTAGCTTGCCTCATCTTCACTAACGGCCCCACCAGACCGCCGGGGATGCCTGGTCTCCCCCTGGAGATACCCATTAAGGGACCATCTCTCAGGGAAGCCAGGAAGGGTTTCGCAGCGGTCGAAGCGCCTTGGGACCCTATGGGTAAGTAGTGCGCTATATAAATGCCAATACATTTACATACATTTACAAAGGTGCCTCAGGGAGAGAATAGAGACAGATATCTGGCTGTTCACCTTCTGTTTCTCTGGGAAGGGTATTCAGAGGCTTGCCAGGCAAAATGAATGGAGTTATCCTATACCAATTCTGCCACCCTGCCCCCATCCTCTTCCTTTCCTTCCCGATGGGCCTGTTGTGTGTGAAATGCATTGATCTACCTGCTGGCCATCATGTTAATTAATTCGAACCAGCAGGGTCATCCAAGGCCTGAATAAAATTAAGGACTGACTCTGGAAAAATTGAAAAAAAAAAACAAAGCACATGAAAGAGAGAAGGTATGGCCAAAAAAATAATATATTCAACTCTGAACTTTATTTTCCGATGGAAAGAAATATTAAACTTTTCTCTGAGTTGCGAAATTGTTATTTTGGTAAACTTTTATCCTACACTGTGAATATAGTAAATCATTATGGATTAGTAGTGAAGCACTATACAGACTCACACCATAGTGAAAAAAATAGGAATATTTATTTCTGAATACCTCACTAAATTGATGACGAGCATATGTTTGGCCACATTCCTCCATCTTCAGGGAAACCCACGGGCTGTCTCTCTCAGTATACATCAACTTTAATAACTCATTTACAGTGGGTTTCACAGTAATCAAACAGATTACCTGGCTAAAATAACTAGCCTTTGCATGCCTCACCCAAGTTACTTGATTGGATTTAAATCCCTAATTTAAGAACAAGAGAGCAAGGCTTTCCCTTTTTCATTCCAGTGCTTTTCGTTACCTACCTTCAGAAAATATTCTAGTCAATATTCAAACCTTCTTTCCTTCAACCTGACTGTATATACGGAGTAAGCTTTTACGTAAAGTATGGATTCCGCATTTTGTTTCTTTGACTATATGATTCTACTTTTAATACTCGAGCAATGGTTATTAAATACCCCCCCATTAACTATAAGATTCTCTGTTCCTCTTCGTTCCTCCTTTACCGGAATCGTAAAATATTGAGGGCCTTATTCACAAAGGTAAACTTACACTTTACTGTAAGTTTTCGATTTTCTGCCGACTCACAAAGGTATGTTATTAGTAGTTTCTTTGTGACTGCCCATCTTTTTATGTGCAGATACACTGCAATGGTAAAGATACTGCTCTCAGAATTCCTTTGTGAATTGCAAAACATTATGAACTTACACCAAAGTGTAAGTTTACCATTGTGAATAATGCCCTATGTGTCCAAAGCAAACATCTGTAAGCAAAAAGCATGTACAGGCAAATACATGTAAATGTGTTGGAGGTGTGCGTTCTCAGCAGCCCTGGAGTGTCGTTGCAGGTGGGATCTTTTCTACTCGTGGTATAGTCGTAATTTTTATACATAATATGAGAGTTATTTTGATTGCAATTATTTGAGAATTGATTCAGATATGTGTTGGGCTTTCTTTCCAAATAATATAGCATGGGATTTCGTCATGTACTCTTTTTAAAATATATTTCATAAATTAAAAAGGAATGTTTTGCTTAAGATAGGTGTTCGTCTTCTAAATTAACGTGTTCACTAAACTGCAAGTATAACTGGGCAATATATTTTATACCGTTTCCTGCATAAAACATTAATTGTTGGTAAGCGTATTTCAAACCAGCATGTTTTACAACATTTTTGTTGTTGACCGAGATTTATTTTATAAAGACCAGAATCTGCAGGAACCCTTGACATCAACATCAATTTTGTTAAAAAGCACATCATCTGCACATGCTCACTCATAGATTACCACCATTAACAGCTTGGTTAGTAGATTACACTGTTATGAGCATGTCCTGTGATGTTCAGCATATGTTCAATGTTTTTAAAACGTGAAGGATTTTCATACATAGAAAGCAGGAAAGCTGTTGTCACATGGAACATTTTCAGATTTTCAACCCAGGGGATCTAAAAACATTTTAAAAGATCTAAATAGCATGATAATCTGTAGGATTTGGGACCATATGGCATTTCCACAGTTGGTAGGGTGTGCTAAACTCCACACCCAAGTCATGTTTTATTGAATTTATGCAACATGTTTGCCAGAGTGCTGTAACGAATTTTCAGAGCTCAAAATGAATATAAATGTAACAGAATATAAAGGTTAATTACAATTATTGTCACTAAGAAATATTATGAAAAGTCTATGATTCAAGTGGTACTTGAGAAAGACATGGAAAGTTATCAGTGCAAGTGACCACGCCGCAAAACCTGTCTCCAGGAGAGAAGGGCCCCTGGCGACACAACCTACTTCGGCGCTGCACTACTCAGGCGACTACAGTAGGTGAGCTCAGTCTGGCCTCGCAGAGGGCCCTGAACACTGCCTGGAATTGATGTCTTGGCATGCATGGCACTGTGGCCTGGGGGGACGCTATTGCGGTGCTGAGACTCTCTCCCTCGGGCAAGGACTCTGTGGTGACCCCCTGATCTTTCTGGGATATCGCCTTTCCATTACTGAGGCCTTATGCTGCTCTAAGAGTCTTGTTTGTTTGACTCCCCCGACTTTCCTTCACAGCTGTGCAAAAACTTGTCTGCCCTACAGGCCTGCCACAACCCGTAAAATTCCCCTAGAGCTGGTGTCTCCACCTTGGTTCTGAGTTTGACTACCCGTGCTGTCCCCACTCACCATGTTTGTACCACTTTGGCGATTCTGTCCCCGCTACCCAGCGATCAGTGGTCAAGCTCTTTGCCAAGGCGTTATTGGTTCAAGCAAGTGGGGAGAGCATTGATATCTGCCAACGGGTCCCCAATAGCTCGCTGACTACCTGGGGGGATGCTGAGTGGTTGCCCCCACTGCACATGGAGGCTGCGGTTGTGTCCAAAACTCTAACCACCTATTGGATCACCTTCTGCCCCAGGAAAGGGACCTTACAGCACCTTCTATATGGGACAACAATGGCACCATTGTGAGCTGTGATCAGGGTACTCAAGCTAGGTTCTTCACTGTGGATTCAGACATGGACACGTGTTAGACCTTTCATCATTGACGTGAGTCTCCCTTCCATTTCTTATGGATTGCCTCCCCTGTTTTGATATGTTTTTACTGGTTATTTGCTTTGGGCACTGTGCCACCACAATTCAGTGCCACAGTGCCAGTGCTCCCTATGTTAAATTGATGTACTAATTGGTGATTCCATGACTGGGTTATTTGATTTACCTGTCAGCCCCTAGTTCAGTGCATATGTGTGCCCAGGGCGTGCAAATCAAATGCTTCTGGTGGGCTTGCAGCACTGGTTGTGCCACCCACAAAAGCAGCTTGTAAAGTGTGTCTCAGGTCTGCCATGGCAAGGCCTTTTTTAAAAATTATTTTTATTGAGAGTTCATAAAGACAAGATCAGCATTACAGAATACATTTGTAAAAAGCTTTAGTACAGTACATGGCATATGGATATAAATAAATAATCAACAATCAGGTGTCCACTACATGATTATAAAGTGCAAAAAGTAATTGTAAAGTGCAAAAGTGATTAAAAGTGCATATAGGCAGACTGGTGATTATGAAGGTATCTTTTATAATTCAAAAACACTCCAAAACCTTTCATATTTTTTGAGCGCCCCTGATCTAAGCGCATATTTTCTTTCCCTGCCCTGGATTCGTAATAATTTAGCCTTCCATGCCTGAAAGGTCGGTACTTGGTTGGTTTTCCAGGACTGCAGTATAAGTGATTTAGCTATTAGAGAAGCTATGAAAAGAAATTCGACATGTTGGGTGTTGGTCGCTGAGCAGCCTGGAACAGGGACTAGATCATCGAATATTATAGGAGCTTTAAGCTCAAAGGAGAGGTATTTTTAATTTTCCTTCCAGAGCGGTTGGATTTTAGGACATTCCCAGACAATGTGTTTCCAAGTCCCTTTTTCCTCACATCGGAAACATTTATCGACAACTAGGGGAAAGATATTGTGGAGGTAAGATCAACCATTCTGTAAATCAACCATTTATTATAAAATTCCATGCGTTTAAAATTAGCGCCGTGGAAAATTGTTTTATTAAATTTATTTATTTTATCCCAAATTTGTTGATTGATATCAATATCCTCCCTTTTTTTCCACCTCTCGATAATCTTACTAGAGGATTCCTGCTTCTTGTCCTCTTTTAGCATTTTAATCCAAATACTCATCTTTTTTTGAGTTTTATTATTCAGTGCTGTAGAGATAGTTTCCTTAAAATAAAGATTTCCTATATCCAGCTCCCTGAGTATTGGATTTAACATAAGAAAAGACCATTTCAGAATGGAATGAGAATGCCTCACCTGGCTGGCAATTTGATCCCATGTCTTCCACCTGTTACCGGCCAGGAAGTCATCAATTTTATCAAAACCATTTTCTTTCCAGAGGTTTATTATTTTTCTGTCCATACATCCCTCTTCCCCTAGATTGAAGTTGTTCAAATCCGTTGTGTTACTTATCCTAGGAACAGAATGGGATTTCAGAAACTGGGTTTTCTGTCTAAAAATCCATTGAAGGGACTTGTAGCGGATTTTCTTTGGATCTTTAGTGACTCTAATCGGATCGATTATTTTTACCTCTGGCAACATCTCCATAAAAAAATTGTCTGCCTCGTTCGTGTCTAAAAAGAAAAACCTAAAACTATGGTGTGCAAAAGACGCAAAATAATATTCTCTTATATTTGGGAGGGATAACCCTCCTTGTGCAAATGGAAGATATAAAGTGCTAAGTGCGAGTCTAGGAGACTTTTTGACCCAAAGAAATGAAGATTTTAGGGAATCAATTTTTTTTAAAAAGGAGACCTGAATAACGCAGGGTGCTGCATTAAATAAAAAATTAAAAAGAGGTAAGATTGACATGCGTATCAATGCTGCTCGGCCCATTATGGACAGGGGTAATAAATTCCAGCGTTCTTAAAGGGACTCAACCTTTTTTAGCAGCGGTGAATTATTAAGTGAGAACAAGTCGTCTAAATTGTCCGATATAAATATTCCCAGATATCTCTTCGGCATTGGGTTATAAATTTGCCTATATTCTGGTATTTAAGTGTCTACAGTGCAGTTTAATAAAATAATTTCCGTCTTGTTCACATTCATTTTATAACCCCTTAGTTTTTGAAAGTCAGAAAATATTTTTAAAATTTTCGCTTGACTTAAGGGGTTAGAATCTAAAAATAGGGCAATATCTTCGGCGTATAATTTATTATTAGTCATACCAGCTACTGGGACTGTATTAGTTCGTATATTTCGCTAGAGGTTCAATAAATAATGCGAATAATATTGGCGATAGGGGACAGCCTTGTTGAGTACCTCTAGTGACCATGCATGTACCGATGTTAGAATTATTGATGATAATCTGTGCCCTACACTTCAAATATAGTTGCTTTAAAAGAGAAATAAAAACATTAGAGAAATTAAAACTGTGCAAAATAGCAAATAGGCAGTCCCAGGACACTAGATCGAAGGCTTTCTCCGCAGCTAGGAACCAGATTTGGGGCTTCACTTTATTAGTTTAAAAAAAATCTAGTGCCTCCAATACAAACTTTGTATTTGTATGGAGCTGCCTACCTGCAATAAAACCGCACTAATCATTAGCTACCAGACTTCCCACTATTTTATTCAATCGGTTTGCTAAAAGCTTAGTAAATATTTTATAGTCTGTGTTTAGTAGACTTATGGGTCGATACGAGTTTATATTCTCCCTGTGCTTTCCCTTTTTTAAAATACTAACTACAACAGCTGAGCGGGAAGAATCCGGGGGGATCCTCCTTGGAGCAAATCGTTTACTAAGATTAACAGTTCTTTACGTAGAGTTCCTTCAAATTTTTTGTCAAAATTCAATTGGAAGACCATTGTCTCCGTTGGCCTTCCCATTGGGGAGGGAGCCGATTAACTTGTCTAACTCAGACTCTGAAAAGGTCTCGATGAGGGACAACAATGGCACCATTGTGAGCTGTGATCAGGGTACTCAAGCTAGGTTCTTCACTGTGGATTCAGACACGGACACATGTTAGACCTTTCATTATTGGCGTGAGTCTCCCTTCCATTTCTGATGGATTGCCTCCTCTGTTTTGATATGTTTTTGCTGGTTATTTGCTTTGGACACTGTGCGACCACTATTTAGTGCCACAGTGCAAGTGCTCCCTATGTTAAATTGATGTACTAATTGGTGATTCCATGATTGGGTTATTTGATTTACCTGTGAGCCCCTAGTTCAAGTTCAGTGCACCATGTGTGCCCAGGGCTTGTAAATCAAATGCTGCTGGTGGGCTTGCAGCACTGCTCGTGCCACCCACAAAAGCAGCTTGTAAAGTGTGTCTCAGGTCTGCCATGGCAAGGCCTGTGTGCAGTCTAGTACTGATATGTCGATTTGGCGAGAGCACCCACTTGCAAATCTCTAAACCTTCCCTTTGCTTCATATTAGACAGCTCTATGGTAGGCCCAAGGGCAGGGTGCACTGTAAGTATAAGGTAGGATATGCTCTGATGTGCGTAGCATGTCCTAATAGTAAACTACAACCATTTTCGTTTTTCACTATTGAAGGCTATATGTTCTCCATAGGCTAGAATGGGCAGTTAGAATATTACATTCTTATAATCCTAACTGACTCAGGGAACATGGTAGAAATTCGTATTTAGTATGACTGAACTCGGAATGATAAAATACATCTTTTAGTAAAGTTGGTTTTAATATACTGTGTTTGAAAATACCACTTTTAGAAAGTAGGTATTTTCTTGCCTAACTGTCCAGGCCTGCCTCTGCTAGGTTGTGTATTCCTTGTCTGGGTCTGTGAGTGACAGGGCTGGGTGATTCCAAAAGACAGGCTGGGGCAGTCCAGTGGTTATTAGAGAGATCTGCATCTAGATGGGAGGGAGGAGTTGCACCTGGGACCAGAATACGGTTGGGTCTTCCCCTTACAATGCTGGCACCACCTCCTGTGGGTTGTCTGATGTCTCTGCCCTGCACTGTGAAAGGAGAGAAGGAATCTTGTCAACAAAGTGCTCCAGAGTTGTGCCTTTCCTCCCCTGTGCTGGCTCCACCTCCTGTGGGATGGCTGATGTCTCTGCCCTGCACAGTAAAAGGAAGGAGAGAGTCATGTAAACAAAGTGCTCAGGAACTGGTTTGGACTAGGCAGAGGCCTTTCTGCCTTCAGAGAACAAAGGATTTTGGGGTATAAATATTGGGACCCAGTCCCAAGAACTTTAGATCACTTCTGGAACAAGAAACCTTTTGCCAAGGAGAAGAACGAAGGAAGCTGCAGGAGTTTTACTGACGTTCTGCCAGTGTGCTGTTTGCTTAGTTGGCCTGCAGTGGTTGCTTTATTGCCAAGGAAAGGAGAAGGAACTTTTCAAGGACTTTCATCATCTACAGAATATTCTCCAAGGGCTTGAACTGTGCTTGCCTCCTGCTGAAGTCTCAGGGACAAAAGACTTGATCTCAAGCTCTCCTTGTGATTTTCCTTGCTGGGAATTCTATCTACAGACATTTGCGTGTCACTTGGAGCTGGAAACGCAGCGCATCAAAATGAAGCGTGTCGCAGCTGAAATCGTTGCATCAGCGGAGAAGCGAGCCTTCGACGCATCTCCCTGAAAACGTGTGTTCCTCAAAGCTGCCTGCTGTAGCATCACCGGAGAAGCGTGAAGAGGGAGTCGCCATCACATCACCTGAGAAGCGTGTCGCAGGGCCTGTCGCAGCTCCAAAGTACAGATTTGTCGCAAGGCTGCCAGGTCATCTACGCATCGTCATCGCCGCATCAAGGGCACCATCTGCTCGCATCGCAACCGGATCATCGCATCGCATCAAGGCACCATCTTGCGCACCACAATGGGCCCGCAGGACGAGAATCTATGGATCACCTCCGCACCGATAAGGATTACGACGCATCCCCAACTCTGCACAAGCATTGATGCACGACGCATCATTTCCCCCGGATCACAGAGCCGACGCATCTCCCCTTTTGCAAGCATTTTGTTTACTTTGCATTACGCATCCAGGTACTTTGTTGAGAACTTTGTCGCATTATCATCAACTTGAACTAAGTAACTTTTATGATCTTTAAAGCAATCTTAAGTGTAGTATTGGGGATTTATATCATTTGTGGTCTTGTGTTAAGTCTATATAAAGAATACTTATTTTTATAAAACCTGTGTTGTGTGCATCTGTAGTGTTTCCACTGTATTACTGTGTATATTCACAAATGCTTAACACACTGCCTCTGATAAAAGCCAGTCTGCTTGTGCCAAGCTACCAAGGGGGTGAGCAGGGATTATTAAGGAGTGTAAACCCCTTTATCCTGACTTAGAAGTAAGGGTTCCTATTTGGACAAATGTGAATACCATTGCCAACTAAAGCCCCCCTGATCTAACAGTCACCATCTCCGGGTCTGGACTTCCTGCCCCCCTCTGCCGCATCTAGTGGCCTGCCGCATCCTCGCTGTTGGGCAGTTGACCATCTTGTGGAGGGACCTTTCTCTCCTGGGCTGCATGACTTGTGGGGAGACCCATAACAGTTAATGTGATTTCCAGCCATCAGGCTTCAACGCTCTGGCGCATGTCGCGACACAACTCTCTGTACTGCCATGACTCGAGGTAAATCAACAAAAGAAGCCAAAGAGAACTCCACTAGCCAAACCAGATACAACATAGTCACCTTGATGTGGAAGAGGGCGGCCTCCACCAACATGGAGCCCTCCGGCGATCCCCCAGGGACTAACTTTGAGCACGCCCCTACTATGACTATCACGCAGGCCTACATGGACAAATTCTTACAGGAAATCAGATCTGAAATAGGATCACTCAAATCTGACATCAAGACTTGCATCCATGAATTCAAGAATGAGGTTGCTGAAATAGGTGGGGTCACAGAGGTTCTGGAAATCTTTTATATACAAAAAGCGAGAGGCAACAAATATAATTATAAAGCATATTTAGAATAAACAGATGATCGTAAGTTTTGAATGTTGATGCAGAATGTTTCTTTAATATGTTTTTCCAAAAAGACACAGCTAGCGTGTTTCACTTTACAAATGGCTTTATTAGGGCTTCAAATATGAAGAATATATGTGTGTCATAAATTTTAAACTAATAGTTAAAATACTGATATTTAATAAAAGATATGTTAACTGCACAATGGTATTCTCTACTTGTTCTCTTGTGTTCTGTAGTGACTGTAATGGGCAATGCAGCTTTGAATCCCCTATCTGCAGCCTCCTCTAGTTTTGCTTTGTGCTCTGGAATGCACAGCTGATGCCCGCTCGGAGGAACAGAAAACACTAAGGTGTAGAGTGTCAGCCCTGGAAGAGCAGAAAATTGAATTGCAAATGAAACAAGGAGATCTCCAGAATAGAAGCAGGAAGAACAACGTCAGCATTAAGGGTCTGCCACAGGGTGCAGAGGGCACAGACATAATGACCTTTACCACTTAACTACTCAACGCTATCAGGGACGGTGATGATGCCTCCTCTCTGGCATGGGACAGGGCTCACCATGTGGTCGAGGTCCCGGGTCACTCTGATGTTGCCTCATGGAAGGAGGCAGACACTGTCTTCCAAGGACCCACTGTTCAAGTCTACCAAGATAGTGCACCAAGCATGCTTCAGAGACTTCAAGTCCATCACAGATAAAGTACAGGACCTTAATATCTGTTATCAGTAGGGCCACCACTTTGCTTTCATTTTCACTTACTAGGGCAGGAGGCGTGTCATCCGATCCTTAAGGTAAGTCCAACAACTCCTGGGCTTGTCAACTGAGTTGGATGGGGATGAGTGGCACCCTCTTCGTTCCCCCAGTCAGCCGCCCCTGAAGCCATGATGGGCCACAGTTCAGACCTCACACCTCTATAAACATAAGAGGGACCAAGACTCCCAGGAAGCCAAACAGGACATCACCCAGCACATCCACAACCTGGAAAGGGGATCTTCACCCAGCCCCTTGACTTCTGGATCAATCTAGGCCAGGTCTTCTCCAGGACCTGATTGGCAGTATGTAGTTGGCTGCTCTCTTGGGACCCACTCAGTCCAATCTTGAGAACTACCAATTCCACTTCGGACTGGGTTAGCGCCCTCTGGAGCTATAATAGGGCCATTCGGATTTTTCTCATAGCAATGAACTTCAAAGAAAATGTCCTATCCAGGTGCCCTAGAACTACTGCTGCTCCCTGTGGGCTGCTTCCGACCCAGGCTGTCTCTGGCAGTGGGACCTGGAGTCGCTGGGACAGCGTTCCCATCCATGTCCTCTTCGAATCAAGCCATAGGAGAGTGACTTCTCTTGAATGGCCTCCCCTTGAGAATACTGGCCATTCCAGGATTAGAATGAAACTGTTAGGCCCTGTTGACCATATCATTTGTTTATTTTTAACTTCCTTTATCTCTCCCATAGGTATCCTGGTCAGGGCATCTCAACACCTTCAAATAGTCCATCTTGTCCCAAATTCTTTATTTGTTCCAGGCACTATCCACCCCATCCCAGAAGAGGCGATCCTCGATCTCCAAAGGGACATACTAAACTCCATCTGGGGCGGGAAACACCGAATACAGACCAATTCTGTCCAGATGCTACCCAGGGACTGAGGGGGACTGGCTTGCTCCAATCTTCTCAAATATTACTGGGAGGCTCATCTCTGATGCATCTCAGAGTGGGTGGTCCAGGAAAGGGACAAGCATTGGTACCTGTAGGCCCCTGTGTGACCTGGCATGGTTCCCTGAACAGAGTCTGCCTTGGAATGCCGACTTACTTGTCCCTCACCAAACAGTCCTAGAAATCTGGGACAAAATCGCTCTCAAGAGAGGCCTCAATAACTTCCCTTCCCCAAACATCCCACTGGATCAAAACCCAGATTTTGTCCCAGCACTGAACCCACAGTCCTTTGTGGATTGGAGAGATGGAGACTGATTCACACTCTGCAATCTATTTGAGGACGGCCGGATCAAAACATATAAACAGTGTGGCCAGGACTTTCCGGTCCCTGAAACAGCTAGAGTTCAATATTATAACCTGAAACACTGGCCACTTCACCCCTCCAACACCTTAGGAGCCACACGCTCGCTCACCCCCTTCAAGACGCTGGTCTGATCATTCTGTGTTGTGAAAAGCCTGATCTCCCACACTTACAATGTCCTTCAATATTCATCTCCAACTCAGACTCATTCCTACCAGTCCCAGTGGCACTCTGACACTACTAAGGGGATCCCCAACACAGTGGGACCAATTGTGGCATGATATTCCCAAGCTGTACAGCAGTATATCCCAACGTGAGACAGCATATAAATTGATAATACAATGGAACTATACCCTGGCATGATTGCTCACTATATATCCCTCTGCCTCTCCGCTATGCGGGAGAAGTACTTCAGCAACGGGTAACTTCTTTCATATCTGGTTGGCTTTCCCCCTCATAGCAATCTATCAGAAAGAGTTCAATGGCCCCTTCGAGGGGGTTGTGGGCTACCCACTTCCTGAATCATACAATAGAGTGATACTTGGCATACACCCTCTGACCATGGACATATTTGAAACTAGTTAGGGGTCGCAGCTGCCTGCTACTGCTGGCACAACCTTTATGAACCTGGGCCTCAGAGAGAGCAAAATGTTTGCCTACTCTGAGGCCAGGAGGTCACTAAGGAAGTGCCAGGTGTAGCAGCGTGCAAATTAGAGGTTGCAGCTGTGACCCCTAACTAGCCTTAAATGACTTCCATGCCTCTGACCTTAGCCACCAGACACACCTTGACTGGTGTCTTATAGCCTATATGCTGAGAGCAGCCAAGAAACTAATTTCCCTTCAATAGAAGAACACCTCTACCCGATCAATGGCCCAGTGGTTTCAACGCCTATGGCATGTCATGACCATGGAACGTTTATCTCATAGGGTGTCTCAATCTCCTAACAAATGTACTCATATATGGTAGCCACTGATAACCTATCTCACCCGAGTGGAACACTCTTGTTTTACTTCATCCTAGCTTAAAGTCCTCAATCTCTTCAACTAAGCCAGCCCGTTATGATGTTGACTTACATGTGAAGATACTGACCCTCCCACCTGGCGCTCCCTCCCTTCCCCCCCTACTATCACTGAATCCCCCAACACCTCCATCCGGGACTCACGCAACCAACCATCCCGCATAACCATTGCAGAATCTATATTAAGATATGACTTCCTACTTCCTGGTCAAGGGGCATATCCATCCACTGTGCTCTCTTGCTGGTTTGACACTAATGTAACCTCAAAGGGGGGGCTCTCTTTGCAAACTTAAGACACTGCTCTTCTAGTTCTGGTGACTTTTCAACTCTGCAAAATTTTGGCCTGTTACTGACGGCCACCTGCTTATCTAGTGATGGCTTTTTTATTCTTGTATTTGCCTGTATTGGAATAAATTCAATAACGCTTTATTCGATTTGTAAAACAGAATCATAAAAGCATACATTTAAAAACAGCATGATAAAAAAACTTCCAATACATATGGAATAGATGAATTAAAAAAATAGAAAGAATTTTAGGGGCAGATGTATCAAGGTTTTTTTATGTCACAAACGCTGTGAATCGCAATTTCCCAGCGTTTGAGACAAAATAAAGTGGAAGTGGCATGTATGAAAAAATCATATCGCAGTTTGAAGAAATCGCAATATTTGTGATTTCTTAGTGTGCGAGAAGTGTTTTTCTGACAATTTTTTTCCGATTCCTTATTTTGCATGTTTTGAGTTTTGCGAAAATCGCAAACAAGAAATCTCAGCTTAAGAAATCGCAACAGGATGTATGTAAAAATCGCAATTTGCTAATTTCTGAAAATCGCAAAATAAGAAATCGCAATTAACACTAAGTACAAGCAGGTGGTAAAAGAAAAAAAAGCATAAAAAGGGACCCAGAATGCATTATTTTAAATTCCAAAATGGCTGCACTATACCTGATTGCCAGGAGGCTGCGCATTCAAGCTCTTGCCCAGAGGAGACAGAGACAGGAGAGAATCTTCAGAATACGCATTACGGAGGAGCTATATGACAAATACAGACTTCATCCACACACCATTTTGGACCTCATTAATGAATTGGAACTTTTTTGGAACATCCTACAGCCAGGACACAATCAATTCCAACACATGTGCAGGTATTGTGCTCACTGCACCTTTTGGCTTCAGGGTCTTTTCAAAGTGTCATTGCAGAGGTTGGTGGAGTGTCACAAAGTGCCCTATCACACTTCTTTCATGTCTTCCTGCATGCAATGCTGAGGAGACTCCAACATCATATATATTTCTCGAATACACAACAAGCCATACAGGAAACAAAGTTGGATTACTATCAAATCGCACGCTTTCCACATGTGATTGGATGCATTGACGGAACTCATATTGCTATCACTCCACCTGCAGCCACTGAATATGTATTTCGTAATAGAAAAAGCTATTACTCTCTCAACATCCAGATCATATGCAATGCCAAATACATTATCAGTGACATTGTGGCCAAGTATCCAGGGAGCACACATGACTCATTTATCTTCAGACATAGCGCAATTCATAGACGTCTGAGTGCTGGTCAGTTTGGAGACGGATACCTGTGAGGTGAGTAACACTCATACAAACCTCCATCCATCATTTGAAAATGGAACATACAGTTACTATATTTTTTCACATGCAGGTGATAGTGCCTATGCAGTGCGTGATTTCATCCTAACACCATACTTGAATCCTGCAAATGCAAGTGAAAGACGGTACAACAGGGCACATGTGGGGTCATTGAACGTACATTTGGAATTTTAAAAAGCTGTTTCAGATGCAAACACAAAAGTGGAGGAGCATTGCAATATAGTCCTGAAACCTGTTGTAAAATTGTTACAACAAGTGCAATGCTGTACAACATGGTCATGCGCAAAGGCACAGACATTGAAGTGAGTGAGTCTGACCTCATCTGATGATGATGACATACCTTCACCTAGAATGGCTGTAGCAGGAGCTGGAGCAATGGCAGACCGACAAAGAAGGACAGAGATTACCCGAAATTATTTTTAGGTAAGAAAAGCCAAACTACAGACTCATGTTTGCAATTGTTGTTTTAATCCACAACAGACAAACCATAGTGCATTGTGCTGAAATGTTAAATTAAAAATGAAGGAAACGAAAATGTCCATAAGTGGAACAAAAGACAGCTTCCACAATGCAGTAATGATGAATAAATTGCCATTCAAAAAATAATTTCTTGCGCAGGCAGCTGGAAGCAGGTTGTTCCTGTGATTGTATGCCTTCTTGTTCAGGTACTGTACTAGCACGCCTTCCACTCCTGCGATGGGTCAATTAAGTTGTTGGAGTGGGGTTCCTACTGCTCCTACTGGAGGTGTCCTCACTATCAGCTGAGCCAAGGAGAGCGCTTGCGCCAGAGTTGGATGTTTGCATTATTTCTAACAGAGAGGTCATTTTGTCCAAACTTTTAGCCATGTCACGTGTGCAGTCGCTCATTTCACGCTGCATGTTAATGCTGCGCCTGGTGAAATTGCTTGTGACAGAGCAAAGCCTGTTAATTTCCTTTGTGTACCCTTGCATCCTCACATGTGCTGTCTGTGCAGTCCTGTTGCGAGCGCTTTCTGTGCGTTCAAGGGTCAGACAGAGTTTTTTGTATTGATGCAGCCATGCCTTCTTGTTTGTTATTTAATTTCAAAAGCTGCCTATTGATTGACCTGAGGACCTTGTGTTGCAGGCGCTGAACATGAAGCATATCCTGCTCAAGGCCAGCAAAAACAGTGCCAACTTCAATTTGCCCACTGCTGCTCCTACATGTCTCCAACCTGAATGACCGTGGTCTCCTTGGTATTTGTGGTTGGTCTTGTGAGTCTTGAGGGAACCCTGTGTCAGTCTCACTGGCCACTGTACCTCCATCTACATTGTCATCATCGTCCATTGCTGGTAGAGGGGCAACATGTCTGCACTTTCTGTGCATATTTGGATTGAGGGCAGTGGCCTCAGTGCCTCCTTCTTCTGTATCAGTTGTAACATGTGGAGGTGAATTATCCAAGTCACTTTCTTCCCTGGATTCCCTTGATTGTTCTGTGGATGTAGAGTGTGATAAATGAGTTTGTGTTTCTTACAAATAAAGTATTTTTACTGATGACAATTACTTGTACTACACTTTTTTTCTGCCTTCATCATCAATTGCAAACAACTCATGAATTTTTATGATGATATGTGTGACAATCATTATTGCACTATAACTCCCATGATGCATTGCTTTCTACGGGTTTAACAGTCTCACTAGACTTTCACCTTTATCAAACTGAGTATATGCACAGGACACACACACATGCATTAAACACATTCTATGGACTTCTTTGAATGCATCTTACCTTGTGTAGTTGGTGTAGGGTCAGAGCTATCAATGTTAGCCACTTTACTCACACTCTCTGGAAGCAGGGTTGATTCTATTAATTCCTCATGGGGTGTAGGTTGGTCTGCAGACGATGTACCACCAACAGTTTTATTTCCGTCTTTAATCCTTTCTGCAAGCCTCTTTTTGGATCTTAGTCGCATGTCATACCATCTCTTCTTTATTTCATCTATGGAGCGAGTGGTAACTCCAACTGAATTTACTTTGTCCTGGATTTCCAACCAGATTTTTCTTTTTCTTGAATCAGGAATTTAAGTGCTTTCTTGCCAAAAAGAACCTTATGGTTATAAACCATTTCTTCAATGAGGATTTCTTGTTCTTTTTCAGAGAATTTTTGCTTCCTTTTCTGCAGACAATTCCTCCTGTGTGCTTTGGGACTCCATTGCTCTCCAAACAGGTGTGCTCTGCCTCAAAACACTCTTCCAACTGCTACTGGGTGTGGCTCAGGCAAGCAGATGCAAGCAATCACTAAAACTTCCAGCTTGTGATGTCATCAGCCTGTTCCTGCATTTCAGATTCACGTTTTCACTTTTCATTAATTTGAGAAATTTGCTAATTAAGAAATCGCAGAAAAGTCGCTAAGTATTCTGCGATTTTTCAGAAATCGCTAATTTATCGCAGAAATGTACATACATCCCATTTTCAGATTCCAAAATTGCGATTCGCAAAAAATCGCAATTAAGGACTCGCAAAACATATTGTTGATACATCTGCCCCTTTGTTCTTTTTACAATACATTTTACAATAAAAAGAGATATAAGATCCTTTTCAATAAGGGCGCTCTACTCCTAATGACTTAATACATTAATTCAATAAAACTACTGGTCACATTGTTTGGGCCTAATGAATACAGTTGTTCTAGAATTAAATCAAGTTCCTGAGTCTAACAATCTCCTTTAAATAGGTAGATACGACTTTGATGGCGTATGCGTTATCTAAAGTTTTCAGTTCATTATAGGCCCTTCTGCAAGTTCGTAGACCCCAGGACTTTAATAGAGGCTTCAGTAGTCTTTCCCTTGGATGCCGATAAAAGCTGTAAAATAATATACAGTGAATGTTGGACTGGTGTGAGATGTAATCACACGGGCAGAGTTTTATATCCCTTGTCCAATCATTACACTGTGGGAAAGTAATTAGTCTGAAGAATGTATCCATGTGAAACGGGTCAAAAGCATACGTGTGAAGGGGGATGGTTCTAAAAGCAAATACTGCTGTACCCCGTCAACCATTGTCGCTAACTGATTTTCTGCGACTGTACTTTTGCCCTTTTCTACCAGCCAACTTTTGCTGTCCAAATATTGTAAAAGCAGTTTTTTCAAACCAGGTCTGGGCAACGTCTCCATACTTGCAGGATTGGAAAAGTATTCCTGGTGCCCGATGTCTTTAAGCAATTCCCTTACATATTTGAGCCATTTGATATTGTCAGCACCATTTAAAGCCAGGCAGTCCTTTATAACTTCTCTATTCAGACTTGTCTCCGGTTTTACCCAAACATTATGCCAGAGCAAAACTGGTGAAGATTTTATAGTGTCCAAAATGTATGAGAGACCTAATTCATTGTGAACAACATATGTGTCTGTACTCTTAGGGGTTGCCAATAAATAGCAAAGGAAGGAATTCTCGGAACGTTGTATAGAATCCGCGTGCTCAATCGTCCAGAGACCTGCTCCATATATGCCGGTCGATATACATTTGGCTTTGTAGATCTGTAGGAGTTCTCCAACGGGTCTACCTCTCAATCTTTTAGCGCAGTTGGTCAGGGCGCCCTTTGCCCTAGAGAACACTAGACGCGTTGCGCTTGCGGCCGCCTGCCATGTACCCCTTCTATCAAAATTTATGCCAAGATAGGAAAACCTATCTGTATTCTCCACCTTTCTCCCCTCCAGAAAAATTGGGCATGATATCCTTCGGTTCCCTGTTCCGAAGGACATGGTATAAGTTTTTGAAACATTTATGCGTAGACCTCTGTATTTCATAAAATCTGAAAATTTTCCTACCGCCCTTTACAAACCTACCCTTGTCTGGGACATTATTGCGGCATCGTCCGCATATAAGAGTATAGGTTTTGGCGTTCCATTTACTGTAGGATAATCGTGATATACTTCATTAAGGTATTGGCCAACCGCATTAATGTACAGGGTAAAGAGCAGGGTGCTAGAATGCACCCCTGTCTTACTCATCTGTGGATCTGGAAAATATCGGAGCACTCGCCCCTCCTACCATATCTGACTTGTGCTCCTGCCCCCCTATAAAGTTCTATTATGAACAAGAGGATATGTTTATCCAAACCAATCTCGGAGAGTGTCAACCAGAGCATTTCGTGGTCCACGCAATCAAATGCTGAACTGAAGTCCACAGAAGTCACAAAAAGATTTCCTTTTTTAGCCTGGGTGTATTTAGCTAATATTAATGCCAGATAGAGTCCCCTTTCTATGGTGCCTTTACCTACTCTAAAGCCACATTGTAGATTTGATATGACATCGTGCTCTTCCGTCCAAACCTGGATTCTGTTTAGGATGATCCTCCCGGCAACCTTCATCAGGCCATCGAGTAGCGAAATTGGACGATAACAAGTGGGGTCATTTCTGTCCCCTTTTTTAAAGATCAGTACAACGATGGCCTCTGGCCAGGTTGAGAAGAATCCGGTAGTATTTGAGGAATTTAGCACGTTAGTGAGCATAGGTGCCCATAGATCGATCTCTGATTTAAATACATCTATGGGGACACAGTCCGGTCCAGGTGCCTTCCCTGCAGGACTTTCTTTCAGTGCCCTGATGACTTTGTCACATTGAAATGTAATAGCCAGGGGGAAAGAGCTAGATGATGTATACTCCGCAGAAGCACCAACAGTATTTCCCTGTATGGATCCGTGCCCTGCAAGCTCTACTTTGTCATATAGACCTTCAAATTTTGTGACCCAGGTTTCGCCCGGGATTACTAGATCTATTTGAGCCCCCTGGTTGTTTTGCAGGAAAGGGGCATTTGCTTCCTTCCAAAAGGCTGTATTGTCCCTCCTCTCAGATGCTTCGTGGAGAGCCCGCCAGGACTCCTTTTTTAGTTGTTTTATCCACAGACAACATGACTGTCCTCAAGCACGCCACCTGCAAACACCATCAGCTGATCCGCACCACCAAGAAGACAGCATTCACAGAACGACTCGACAACAATGCCCACAACAGCAAGGAACTCTTCAGCATCATCAAAGAGTTCTCCAACCCCAGCGCCAGAAACAACAACATCACCCCCTCGCAAGACCTCTGCGACTCACTCGCCTCGTTCTTCCACTGCAAGATCGCAGATATACACAACAGCTTCGGCGCACCCACCAGGCACCCAACCATCGAACCATCGCCCCCCACCACCACACTCTGCGCCTGGAACCCGGTTAGCACCAAAGACACCACCCGCACGATGAACACCATCCACTCCGGATCACCAACCGACCCCTGCCCCTACCACGTCTTCAAAAAGGCCGACTCCATCATCGCACCCCAACTCTGGGACATCATCAACACCTCCTTCAAAACCGCCACCTTCCCGGAGACCTGGAAGCACGCTGAGCTCAGCGCCCTCCTGAAGAAACCAACTTCAGACCCCACCGACCTCAAGAACTACCGCCCCATCTCGCTCCTCCCTTTTCCTGCCAAAGTCATCGAGAAGACCGTCAACAGTCGCTTGCCGCCTTCCTCGAGACGAACGGATCCCTCGACCCCTCGCAGTTCAGTTTCCGAGCCAACCACAGCACCAAGACCGCCCTCATCGCAGTCAGGACAACATCAGATCCATGCTTGACAACGGGGATACAGCCACCCTCATCCTCCTGGACCTCTCTGCAGCGTTCGACACTGTCTGCCACCGCACCCTAGTGCAGCGCCTCAGCAACATCGGAGTCCAAGAGAAGGCACTGGAGTGGATCATCTCGTTCCTTGCTGGAAGAACCCAGAGAGTCCGCCTCCCCCGTTCAGATCCGAGGCCACCGAAGTCATCTGCGGCATACCACAAGGATCATCACCCAGCCCAACCCTCTTCAACGTCTACATGAGCCCCCTCGCAGCCATCGCACGCAAACACAACCTCAACATCATCTCCGATGACACCCAGCTGATACTCTCCCTCACCAACGACCCTGCCACCGCCAGAACCAGCCTGCACGAAGGGATGAAAAACGTCGCAGAGTGGATGAAGAACAGCGGCCTGAAATTGAACTCAGACAAGACGGAAGTCCTCATCCTGGGATCATCGCCCTTCGCCTGGGACGACTCCTGGTGGCCCCCTGCCTTGGGCACCACTCCCAAACCAACGGACCACGCAGGCAACCTGGGCTTCATCCTGGACTCCTCCCTCTCGATGACCAGACAAGTCAACGTCGCCTCATCATCATGCTTCAACACCCTGCACATGCTCCGTAAGATCTTCCGATGGATCCCGGCTGAAACCAGAAAGACAGTCACTCAGGCACTCGTCACCAGCCGACTGGACTACGGAAACACCCTTTACGCTGGAACCACAGCCAAACTTCAGAAAAGACCCCAGCGCATCCAGAATACCTCCGCACAACTTGTCCTAGACATCCCCCGACACAGCCACAACTCCGCCGACCTGAGAGACCTGCACTGGCTCCCCGTCAGCAAGAGGATCACATTCAGCCTCCTCACCCACGCACACAAGGCCCTCCACGACCTCGGCCCCAAGTACCTCAACAACCGCCTGGGCTTCTACACGCCCACCCGCCAGCTACGATCAACCAGCCTCGCCGCCGTTCCACGCATCCGCAAAGCCAACGCCAGGGAAGATCCTTCTCCTACCTGGCAGCCAAGACATGGAACTCCCTCCCCATCCACCTTCGACTGACCCAGGATCACCTTTCTTTCAGGAAGCTCCTCAAGACCTGGCTCTTCGAGCAGTAGCGGACCCCCTCCCTCCCCCCAGCCCCTTGAGACCCTACCGGGTGAGTAGCGCGCTATACAAATGCCCATGATTGATTGATTGATCCTGCTGGTTACAGCAGCGCGATAAAAGCGCCTAGCTATCTGGATGTTTTCCTGAGATCTTGGCGAGGAGTGTTGAGCTTGCTTTAGGGTTACAAGTGCCCTGTTGCAGCTCTTGTCAAACCAGCATTGACTCTCTTTAGGGGCATGGCGAGACACCCTGGTTAAGAGTATTTTTATTTCTGATGAAATTTTAATAAAGGAATCAGTGACAATCTGATGCTCACCGTTATAAGAGAGGCATGTTTGAATTTCCTCGTAGGTGTTCTTGACTAAAGTTCGGAAAAAGTTTGCAGGCACCACCTTGTCCCATTTAATGCAATACCCGTTACTGCTAGCTAACCTTGGTGTCAAGTTATATATGATGTTGTTCTTTAAGTGTACTACAGGGTCTTTAGATTTCATGGTGACAGAAATGGGATAATGGTCACTAAGAACATTGTCTAATGTATCCCAGTTAAGTAGGGCCCCTGAGTACTTAGATGATAGGAGCGTGAAGTCTATAGTTGAATTGCATCCCCTCCCATTAAAAGTGGGTCTGAATGGTTTAGTTGGGGAAAATAATTCACTAGCAAATGACAAGATGAAATGGGAGGTCAAAGTGTTCAGGAGGTCCCCTAGTTTGGAGTGATGAAAATGAGTCAGCGCCTCTTCTTTAGAGTCACCCAGGCCACAGACCCCCGCCTCTCCCCGCGGACAAAGAGGGCATTTAAAGTCCCCTACCCACAACAGGGCCATATCTCCCTCCATCTGCTCCTCTATATGTGAAAGATTTACCATAAGATTTTTTACAACAGACTCAATAAGTTGAGTTGGGATGTTGTTATAGAAGTTCACTAGAGTCAGGTTTTTTAAGACTCCCCAAGATGTAACAATGATTTGGTAGAATTCTGTTGTAGAAAACTTTACAGTTTACAATCCTGCATTGGACGAGATGTATGTACATAGCAACCCCCTTACGTACCATGGCGGCTGGGGACGGCGGGAGTATGAAAGCTTTTGTATCCCAGGATATGTAATTCATTGCTGGTCCACGTTTCTTGTGTGCCTACAATGCTATGCTTGAGTACAATTTCTAGCCACAATGAGTTAGTGATTTTATCCAACAGACCCGCCACATTCCAACTTAAGATGTTATTGATGAGTGGTGTCTCTATAATGGAGATGCTTTTATCTATCTCTGCTTTAGGGACATCTGCAATTCCCCGGATTAGCGTGGGGCTCATGCGCAGTGGATGCTCGTAATAATGTATTAAGTTATTGTTTATAGGTGTTGTGACTAGATGCACCTTGCTCGGATTACTAAGGTCAACAGTTATAGGAAGAATATTAGAGGCCGTATTTGTGTCTAATGAGTTTGCAAATTCCTTATCTTGGACCTTATGTGATTTTTTCAAAGGTGGGCTAAAATGATTAAGATGTTCCTTATTTCTAGCCTCCCCGGGTTTGGTATTGGCCATAAGTTCATCTAGGCCTCCTTCAGTGGCAAGCAAATTGAAGTTAGACAGGGAAGCCTTGTCTGCATAAATTCTAACTTCTTTCCTTCCCCAGATCCCTCTCCTTGAAATATCTTTTTCTGAGGAGCTTGTTACAGCCAAAGAAATACTGTAGTCTGTCATTATTGATAGTTCATCATTGTGGATTCCCTCAGGGGCCGCTAGTGTATCAATATGCTCAGGTGCATAGTGGTGCATTGACTTCTCGTTTGCGAGTCAATCTACCCCTAGCAAATCGATTAAACATATGGATAATAAAACTAAGATCCGCAGCATTACTCTTGTGTGGGTACAGAGGTCTTGACGGTTTAGATAAGAGATATCGGGGGTAGAAGTAGCTCAAAACATGTGTTGATATCCCTCCCCCACCTCTCTCTAAGTACCAGTCTCTGATGTGGGAGATCACCCTGCGGTCCCTGAAGTTGACTATGATGACGTCCCCCTGGATGTCTTTTGGTCTGTGCCCTACCCAACTTAATCTTCTCACTTGCAAGATTACACCATCTATGTTAGGGGGCAGAGGCCTATTATTTCTCAGCCAATGGACTACTTTGTTTTTAAGTTCTGAATACCCTTCGGTTTTCCTGGCTACCAGTTCGGGGACCCCAGTCAATACTATGACGTAGGGAGCCGCTTCTGGTGGCAGATATATTTGTTGTTTAATGCCTTTTTGGATTCTTGTCGGTTTGATGCTCCTTTACAGTATTTCCCTGTTTGTTAATTAGATTATTAGTCTGTCCCATGGATCCTTCTGCCCTGGGTTTTGTGTGACCAATATCTATTTTCAGTGGGACCAGTAAAATCTTGTGTGTTGAAGGAAAAGGGTCCGCTTTGTTCGTAACATTGGTTGTTTTCTGCCCTGTGCTTTCCCCACATGTAATCTGATTCTGCTTTTAGGGTGACAGTTCCTTTATTAATACAGTGTTTGTAGCTATTACTTCCTTTATGGACCCCAGTTGCTCGCCTATCCTTTTCACTCTCTCCACAAGTGGTAACAGAAGAGATTGAACTAGTTGTTCGATGCTTTCCATTAACCCCTGGGTGGAGAAAGATGATGGAGGTAAATGTTCGGGCAGCTGCTTCCTAGGTCCTATAGTTCGCCCATTTAAGGGACTTGAGAGTGTTTTAGGTGTTTTGGTGCACCTGCCCTTTTGTCTATCCCCCCCATGCTTTCTTTTTAATGTGGCCCCTGATGCCATTGGTATATTTTGTGTTTTATTCTTAGGGATCAATTCAGGAGATGATAATATTATCGACTCCGAGATAATTTCTAATAAGGGTTCCATACCTGAGTCCTTATTACTAAGCTCCCTACTTAACTCTGGTGATATTGTTACATCTTGTAGCAGCGACGGGATGCTAGTATCGCTTAGAGATTTTTCGGATACTTGTAATGGAGTGGTTGCTAGTTGAATGGCTCTCAAGGATGAGCATTTATTATGGAGAAGTTCTGAGGACAGACGGCGCTCAGTAATGGCGATCTCGTGTTCCAGTACTGAGGCGGCCCTAGTTATGAAGTGGTCCAAAGTCCCTCTGACAGACCCACCCACCAAGGATTTCCTTCCTTTACTGGGTCTTGAATTAATCTTCCTATGTGGTGTATTTACGGAGTTAGAGACCTTGTGAAAGGATAATATAGGGGCTACAGGTAATGACAACAACAATATGATCACAAAGTCAAATAGATATTATCACTTGATGGGAAGATATGTGCTTACTTTCAGTGTCCCAAATTAGCTGTTGTAAAGGGAGTGGCCCAGCCCGGCCTCCTCGGCCCCGGACGGCCACAGACGGCCCGCCCTTTGCCCGGGCTTAGCCCGGCACCGCCCGTGCATGTCCCACGATGCGGAGGAAGTGCCGGTCCTTTGAGCGCCTCCGGGCACGGAAGTGGGCGGAGGTGGGCGGGGAAATCCAGCAAAGGATTCTGGGGGCTGTAGTCACCCTGCTCGGCGGCCGTGTGATGTTCCTGTGGGTGGCAGCAGGGGGGACCAGCAGCCTGGGGTGTCTGTAAGCGCTAACAGTGCGATGAAGCCAATGGACAGAGAAGCAATGTGGCAAAATGTGGTTAGAGCGAGTTACTGGCAGAGTCTCCCTCGCCACCGAGGGAGCGCCGGTCCTTTGAGCACCTCCAGGCGCGGAAGTAGGGGGAGGTGGGCAGGGAAATCCGGCAAAGGATTCTGGGGGGTGTAGTCCCCCCGCTCGGCGGCCGCATGATGTTCCTGTTGGCGGCAGCGGGGGGGACCAGCAGCCTGGGGGTGTCAGTAAGCACTAACAGCGTGATGAAGCCAATGGACAGAGAAGCAATGTGGCAAAATGTAGCTAGAGCGAGTTACTGGCAGAGTCTTGGAATAAATAAACACATTTCTAATAAAAAAAGAATAATTTGAAAGACAGACTAAAAAAGATAAGAACAAGAAACCAGAAGAAGAACAATAATCAAACAGGGATTAAAGTAAATGATAAGAAAAGCTGTAGGCAAACTTACAAGCAAATTGGCAAAACCAATGGCTTTTGTATTGGGTATGCATATATGCACACACAGGCACACACAATCAGCACACATAGGCACTCAAACAAGCAAACACCTACTGGTAGTACCAATACAGAGAATTATGCACACATAGTAAGCAAACATACAGGTGCATATTTGTTTAATCAGAAGACATACAATGACAGGGAACAGCCTTTACAACACAGACAGAACTTCACAGTGCCATTACAAGGCAGGCACTACAACAAACATGTGGTTACCACACGTTCCATTACAACACAAGTCATTACAACGAATTACATTAGGAACTTATTTTTGAATTTTAAATCTAACACTTTCTCTACTGTTGCACAGACTGGAGTTGGAATAGTAAAATATACTATTCCAAATTCCAGCGATTCCCTAAGGCAAGTTGTTGTAATGACATGTGCAGTAATGGAACGTGTGGTAATGGCGCATTTGTTTTATTGCCAGCATTGTAAATGCATGCGTTGTAAAAGTACGAATGAATACATCAAACATCCATAAAGACATTCATGTAGACACAGTCATCACAAAAGGACACATGCAGAGTCCTCAACAGGCAGTTTAGGGACACTTTCATCATTATAGGTAATACCGACTACCATCACAGATAATGTACTTTATATCCATAAGAATAATGCCCATCATCATGAAGTATGTGTATGACCCCATTTTGTAGTGTTGATAAGCATGATAATTATGCACCGGTTATGTGTACCCAAAGAGGACATTGTAAATAAATTCAACTTGCTTCTGTTTCCCTCCTTTCTTAATTCTGGGGATCTGCTGTTTTTGACCTCTATCCCGAGTAAAAACCTGCTAATTAATTAGACCTCAGCTACATGCGTTATGTAAATTTGATAAATATTATTTATTTGCATAAGCTAATTTAAATCATTGCATTGCAATAAAAACACCTAAAAAAAGGGGAAAAAAAGACATCACAGTTCATAAAGGTTAAAAGTTCTGTTCAGGTGCAATTGTTAAATGCTAACGTTTGACTCAGAGCTGCTTATCATCTTTGCAGTTGGCTGTTGGTCTTTGGCCTGTCCCGTAGAAGAATATCACCCAACTAGCTCCTCAAATCACCAGAACTACTTTTGTTACCATTCTTCTTGCTGGTGCTCTTTCTCTTGTAAAGTGCTTATGCTTGGCAACTGTATAGGTGAATGTTCTTTCGAGGTCCTGTATTTCAAATAGTCCAGTATCAATGTTTGGTCATTACGAGGGCTGGGTCGGAAGGCCGTGCCAGGATACATAGCTCCCCTGATAGATTGTACACATCTTTGACAGCGGGCCAGGCTACAGGGATCTTTGCGTATTAAACATACTGCAGAGGCCTCATGGCAAGTGGTTACTTTTTCTCTCAGGCATAGTTCTCTAAGGAGGATCCTCCTTGCAGTTGCTAAGGTCGGGCAACAGCACAGGAGTGCAGCCATGACACTCGTTTTTTTCACACAGTCGACATGTTCAACCTGTGTTTTAGTTTGCCCAGGCCAGCCTAAAATCCATAATTGGAAGTGCCAGCAATCGCATGAACATAATCTCTCTTCTGGCTTTAGGGTTAAGCGGGTGGTAAGGTAGGTCTGGGGTTTATTTACTAAATATAAGTCATTAGTTGGATCAGGAAGGATAATGTTTTTAATGTTGATTGATCTTGCTGATACGTTCCTAATTTACCTTTTTTATTGACATGCAATTTCCCGGTGGCGTATGAAATGCAAGGCATAATGTGTGCTGATTTGTTTATTTCAGTGAAAACCCTGGCTCCCGTAAGCTGCTTATTACATGCCAAGCCAATTTTTTTTAAATGTGTCTCTGAGACAGCTCTTTAAGGATTCTCCTGGAGATTTTAGGATTTGCATAAAATATTTTAGAAAGTTGGCCTCAAGGGTTAGTGATGGTTTAACCAACCCAAGCTCCAAACTAAGGGGCAGATTAGGATAGCGGTTTTTCCGCATCCTCCGGGCCGGCGGCAGCCACCGCCGGCCCGGAAGATACGGAAAAATCGCAGCGGACCCACCAAAGACCCACCGCCACATTAGGATGGCTGGTGGGTCCTGGTTTCCGTCTGCAGCTTTTCCGCCGCGGTTGGCTTACAACCGCGGCGGAAAAGCCCTAATATGGTGGCGGTGTCTCTCAGACACCACCAGCCATATTAGGATGCCCAATAAGAAATGCTTTTCCACTGCGGGTTTTCCGCCGTGGAAAACCATACGGAGCTTCACTGCGGGGGCCTGTTGCGGGCCCCCTGGGTGAAGGGGGAGTGGGGGGTACACATGGGGGTACCTATGGTACCCCCCTGCATTTGTATGCAGTAATCGGCAGGCAACGCGCGGTGCCTGTCGCTTTTTGCATACAAATGCAATGTATGCATTTTTAACATTGTGGCGGGTGGAGCTTGAAGCTGCACCCGCAACAATGTTAAAAATAGATGATGTGACCGCCAGGGTGGCGGTCACATCCGAATTGGACAGGAGGGAACTCCGCAAGCCACGCAGAGGTTCCCTCCTCCTCGATGGTCGCGGACGGACTCAAGTCCGTCTGCGATCATAATGAGCCCCCAAGTCTCGCCCAGGGGAAGTGTTTTGGGAGTTGAACGATTTTTTTATAGGTCACACATTGCACCCGCTCTAGGATTTTTGAACAAGCGCTCGGAAACGCTTGAGGCTCATACAAGATTGCTGGGAGAAGGGAAGCTTGAGTGCCCTTTCTGATGCCCTCTGCTGACAGACTTTTTAACGTATTGTTCAATTTTATTAAACCATACGTTATGGTATTCAATTTATTAGTCAGATCTTTTTTGTGGACAGTAGGTATTACTGTTCCTGTAAACCAGACCCCCAAGTACTTATAATTCTGCACTGAGTTAATTGTCCTGTGGCCTATGGAGCATGTGATATGTTTTTTGTGCTTTTGCCTACCTATTGTTATGATCTTGGTCTTATCTGAGGTGATGATAAGGTAATTGGATGTGCTGTAATCATGTAAACTGGTCAGAGCTCCTTGTAGGCCCACTTTAGTGTGATCCAGATAACTATGTCATCTGCGTATAGAAAAATATTTAAAGGTTGATTGCCTAGTCCGGGATGGGCCAATCAGCTGTTGACAAGAGCTTTTCCCAGGTCTGCTATATACACATTAAAGAGGAGGGGAGCAAGCATACAACCTTGTTTCAAACCACCGATCATACAGATTTCAGCTGAAAGAGATGTGGGACCTTTTTTCACCCTTTACCCAAGTTTTCAGGTAGAGGAGCATTATAGCTTTAATGATTGAAGATGGGATGCCCCATTTTGCTATTTTCATCCACAACAAGTGTCTGTCGACTTTGACTTTGTCAAAGGCTGCAGTTCGATCGACAAAGCGGCAAAAAAGTGGGGGTTGATGCGGCCGGGTGGCCTGTTGGTAGAGGGCAGATAGCGGGATTATGTTGGGGTTATGTCCACCTCGGAAGCCTGTTTGAAAGAAAGGGAGCAGCTCCTTTTCTTCAGCCCAATTTTCCAGTTTTTCCAGAAGGATACGTGCATATGCTTTAGCTTCCAGATCTAAGAGGGCTATTAAGTGATAGTTGCTTTGATTTGGACGATCTCCTTTTTTGTAAATCGGGCATAGTATTGAGCCCCTCCAACCTTCAGGTGTTGTACCAAGGGTATATGCACTGTTGAATAGTGGAGTGAGTAGCGCAGCCCAGCCCACTGGATCAGATTAGAAAATCCCCGCAGGGAGGCCACTTGGGCCTTGCCCCCGGCTGGACTTCATGGATTTTATTAGTCCTGCAATTTCCCTTGGTTGAATCGGTGTTTGATGTTCTCTCCATTCAAAGAGGCTGTTGTTGTGGTGGCTGTGAGATTGTGAGCCAGGAATTGGGTTCTTATGTGGTTCTCCCACAAAGATGCCAGGCCTGCATTTGACCTTGGGTGTCCAAGGGGTTTTAGGGTGTTCACATACTGCCAGAATTGAGCTAGGTATCCTTCTTTGAACATTAGGAAGATCTTTTTCCATTCCTCCTCTTGCTGAGCACGCTTCAAGTCCCAGAGGTTTTTTGTGGGCTTTCCGTGCTTCCTTTACCACCAGTATATTTCTGTGTGCTGGATTAATTTTGAGCAGGGTTTTTTTTTCCTCAAGTTCTTCGGTGTGCGGTTAATGCGCAGTTCAGACAAAGGTTTGTTTATAATTTGGGAATTGGTGAAATCGCTGTAAGGCACCACTATGGCCCTGGAGAAATGCTCCAAGCTCTCTTGTTTTCAGATCCCAATTTATTGGGAGAAGATTACCTGGTTGATCCTGTAGTTGAAGGTTCACATCGTCGAGCCATTTAACCACATGGGGCGAGTGGAAAAGTTCCCACTTGATTCGCTTAACCACGTCCTTTAGTTCATCCTCTGTAGAGCGGCCTAGCTCCTGATTGTCTGGTGGTTTAAATTCAGATTTACTACCAGGTGATTATGATCACTTTCTGGGCAATTTACGATGTGGAAGCTCTGAAGATGATTGATTAAACCGTTAGACATGAAGATATAATTGATTGTGGAAATGTTCTTAAACATGGGGCATGCATCTGTCGAAGTCTGGTCCACTGATTTTAGATTGAATATAGTAATTAGATGGTTGAGTTGATCGTGTTCGCTATTCCTCTGACCGGCATTATGGCAGTGGCCCAGGTATTCGGTGCTGAAGTCGCCTACCAGTTCAATTTCATGTGTGGGATGAGATTCGATGATTGACTTGATGGTCGAACATATGGCCCCCATATCATGCGCTTCTGAAGTTTTGCGGAGGTTCAGGTAGCTATTTATGAGAATCAGTGAGAAAGTCATCTGTCCTCTTTTTAGGCCTGCGATGGCTAGGGCTTGCATGTTCTTGTGGGCCTGTGTGGGTGAGAAGATCAGAACTTTGAGAGCTTGTTTTAGGAAGATTGAAAGGCCCCCTGATGGCCGCCCGAATATAATTGTTTGCGTTGCGGATTGAAACATTTCTTAAAACCCATAGAATGGGGGGGGGGCGTGGCTAGCAGCCGAGCATGGCGGCAGCCTAACAGAGGAGCTCCGTAGACCGGACGACCTCTCCTAATATCCGACCACTTATCCGTGCAGAAAAGAAGCTCTAACGGAGGGTTCCGAAGCCTAGGACCGGGCGGGACCCAGGGCAGCAACTTCGAAGTCTGTCCGACACTGGAAACAGAAAATACGTCGAGACGACACTGAGGCCTGGTTGGCCCTGAGAAGCTGGGATGTGTCCTGAACTGTCGGCCGACAAGAGACGAGGGAGGCTCGGTTCGTCTCCACCGGAAATGCACGACCGCAATCCGGGAAGTGGCTCATGAGCTCGGAAGCGGCAAGACTTGTTCAACTGTCTTCATTAGCCACGACTACATTTAAGGAGCCGATCTCCAAGAGATCAGGAGAAAGTTCCTCGGGACGGCAGACAAGTGAAACCGAAACCTAAGGAGAACAAAGGACTTGTCCGCCATCTTGGTGCAAAATACTCAACGAGTCGACTGCCTTTGGACACCGTTGCCTCCCCATCGAGATCAACTTTTGAGAGTGGAACCTCTGGCCTCATAGCACCGGCACCTGACCCGCTGAAGGAATCATAAACCAAGGACTGAGCGTGCGGGGAGGAGGTGGCCCGCTACACACATAAGGAGACAGGTGTTGACCACCTACACACCAGTTCTCCGTGATGCCCCGAACGATTGGGCGGAGTACCCGGTGAGGCTTCTAGGGTACGAAGGGGTGATAATGGCTGGAAAGAATGTGAGAGGGGGCGCTACACAGACCTGAATTGATCGATTTGCCAGTGGTGGGGCATCGTCCTCCCCGTCGGCCCCAGCCGGCGAGATGGCGGAAGGGGCGAACACGCAAAAAACGACATTGGACGATGTCATGAAAACACTGACTCAAGTACAGGCCACTGTGGGCTCAATCTCTACTGAGATCACATTGATCCATGCCGACTTCCAAAAAATGTCTGAGAAAGTGAAATCGATGGAAGTGGTCACGAAGTCCCTAGTGGAGGACGTCTCTGAGCTCCAGACAGAGATGCAAAAACTGGTGATAGAGAACAGAACATTGCGGGAAAAGCTGGATGACCAGGAAGGTCGCTCAAGAAGGAACAACATACGAATTCTTGGCGTACCGGAATCCGAAGGTGTTAGAGCAACTGATCTCTACGTGGAAGACCTAATTAAAAAAGAGCTCCAACCCAAGGGATTGTCTGCCTTTTTCTCTGTGGAAAGAGCACATCGAGTTCCGGGGGGCAAACCTAAGCAGGGAGCGACGCCGAGACCCATCTTGGCTCGGCTCTTCAACTTCCGGGACAGAGACGCCATTTTGCAGGCAGCTAGGGTGTCCCCTCCGGTGAAGATCCTCAACTCCACTCTGGCCTTTTTTCCGGACTATACGGCGGAAGTTGCGCGCCGAAGAAGGACATTTCTGGAGGTCAAGAAGAAACTGAGGGCGAGAGAGATCCCCTACTCCATGCTTTTTCCGGCGCGATTGAGGGTGGTATCGGACAATAAAACGTGGTTCTTTGATACACCTGACCTTGCGAGAGACTGGCTTGATGGGTGGAGACCGGCGACACAACCTCGTAGATCCAACAGATCAAAAAAGGACAAAAACGTGGGATTCCCAGAGGGCTCGCAGACAACTCGCAGGACGGAAGAAGACAACTCACAAGATGAAGACACGGTGGAAGAAGGCGCCAGCAAGGGACACTAATCTTCATAAAGGACATACCAATTTTGCTTCTTAGTTTTGGGTTCTGCCTGGGGGCCGGCTACAGGACACTGGGCTGAGGACTTCCATGGAGTGTATGAGGGGCCGCCGGCTCCAGAGACTCTTCACCCCGCGAGCAAGTATTTGGTGTGGGGAATGGGACAGGCACTCTGCTAAGTTGGAGGGCAGGGCAGTTCTGAGTCCGTATAGCAGGGGGGCAGGGAGGGGGGGTTGTTCGGGGTGTGGGGGGGTTCATGGTTTTTCGTTTTGTTTGACTCAGGGAAATAATAGGCAACACGGCGAACTGAAAGATTACAGGGGTATGTACCGCGTACTATGGCACGTAGATGTTGGACTGTACAGACTAAACCTGATAGGTGTGCATGGCACGCGACTCAAAATCTACTCCTCAACATGAGAATATAAGCACAGGCCTAATACCTCCACTACAAGTGATGTCCTGGAATGTGAGAGGTCTTGGGGATAGGATAAAGAGAGGGCTGGTCTTGCAGGGAATTAAGAGACTGAATCCAGATGTAATCCTTCTTCAAGAAACACACCTAGTGGGAACGGTGAGCAAGGCATTGGACAGAAGGGGATACAGTATAGTGGTACACTCAGACTTTACCTCCGGATCTCGTGGAACAGGTATACTGATGAAAAAGGCATCCCGTTTTATACTACAATCCACGAGAACCGATGAGTATGGCCGCTTTGCTGTGGCGATTGGACAGTGGGAGGGCAAACCACTTAACGTGGTTTCGGTATACATTCCACTGGCACTGCACGCGACCACTCTACCCGAGTTAGGGAAATTACTGTTGGATCTCCCAGAAGGTGACCTGGTGGTGGGGGGAGACTTCAACGCAGTGGCACACAACACGCAGGATAGATACCCGGCCAGAGCGCACGTGTCTGGTCCGTCCCGCTTTCAAGACTTCATTGGTGCACAAGGGCTGGTGGACGTTTGGCGGCACCCTTACCCTGAGGATCGGAAATACACTTATTACTCGGCAACCCATAATAGTCTTTCCCGTATAGACTACTTTCTTACATTGGGGTACGGTCAACTTACAATTAGTGATGTGCAGATTAGGCCCAGGGGTGTTTCAGATCATTCCCCCTTACTACTAAACATCTCATGCTCTGGAAGGGTGCGCAGAAGACTATATCCAATCTATCCGGGGTATATCAAGGTAACACATGTACGGAAAGAACTGAAAAAGGCGACCCGGCAATATTTTGCCGAAAATACCGGTTCGGTATCCTCCCCACTACTTTATGGGAAGCATACAAAACGGTCTTGAGAGGTCATGCCATTACAACAATAACGGGACATAAACGCATGCAGCAGCAGGAGTTGTGGGACCTAGAGCTGGACCTAGAGATAGAAAACGTAGCCCACATGGAACACCCAACGGAGGAAACATTACACACACTTACACTAAGCCAACAAGCCCACACTGATCATATCCGTCTACAAACGATGGAGAATACAACAGCAACAGCGAATAGAATATATGATATAGGTGACAAGGCCAGAAAATTGCTGGCCTGGTTAAATAAGAGAAAAGAAGGTAACAGGACCATACTACAATTGGCAGACCACAATGGGACACTACACTCGCACCCGTTGGAAATAATTGATCTCCTCGCAGATCATTTTCAAGAGGTATACACTCCTGAAAGGGTAGTTACAGAGGCTGCTGCGATGCTGGCTCTCCAACCTGTTCACTCCCCAACCCTGCCTCAAGACGCAGTTGAGGAACTGGAGGCAGACCTGACAGTACAAGAGGTTCAGGCAGCAATTCACACAGGAAAAGCAGTGGGCCCCAACGGGATCCCGGTTGAATGGTATCAAACAATGTCTGACACACTCAGTGAGCCATTATTGGCGATGTTCAAGGATAGCTTGGAGCAGGGGGTACTGCCCCTGGATCAGCGGTTGGCCACTATAGTTGCTATCCCAAAACCGGGTAAGCCACCAGCAGACTGTGCCTCACACCGACCAATCTCGTTACTCAATGCGGAAGCCAAGATACTGGCAAAGATATTGGCTACCAGATTGATGCCCCACCTTTCCCTCTTGATTCATCCAGACCAATCTGGCTTTATGCCGCACAGGAGCACGGCACTTAACCTCCGAAGAGTCCATGGCGCTCTGGCGCGTGCCCCCTATTGTCAGAACCAGCGGTCATTCTTTCGCTAGACGCCAAGATGGCATTCGATTTAGTGGAGTGGCCATACCTTTTCGCAGTTCTAGCGCACATGGGCTTCGGCCCTAAATTCATAGCGTGGATAAAACTCTTATATACAGAACCTGTGGCACATGTGACGGCAAATGGCCACGTTTTACGTGACATGCCACTGGCTAGAGGAACAAGGCAGGGCTGCCCTCTCTCTCCTCTGCTGTTTGCGCTGGTTCTGGAACCATTAGCCACTATCATTAGAGACACTCCTTTGTTAAAGGGGGTAAGTTGGGGCGATCATTGGGAAGACAGGGTCTCCCTTTATGCTGATGATATGTTGATATACTTGTCTGATCCGGCTGCAGGTATTCCTATTCTACTTGACCTGTGTAATGCACACGGTGTTTACTCAGGCTACACCATAAATTGGTCAAAATCGATTATATATGAGCTGAAGGGTCCCCGTCGCCTATACCCAGTGAATGCCAACTGACCATAGCACACCCCTCGTTTAAATATCTAGGCATTTATGTAACCAGAGACGCCTCGCACTACTTTACGCAGAATTTATTACCCCCTCTCACTCGCTTAAAGGCAGATACAAGACACTGGGCGAATTTACCACTGACGCTTCTGGGCAGGGCGGCTTTATTTAAAATGAAGGCACTTCCACGTTTTTTATATATATTGGAGAACACACCGACCCTTGTCCCACCCTCATATTTTAAGAAGGTGACAGCAGTCCTCTCAGGTTTGCTATGGGGACAACGCCCGGCTCGCTTGGCTCATATGAAACTTAACCGTGGATGGTACGACGGTGGGATAGCGCTGCCAAATTTACAGTTATATTACTGGGCGTCCCAACTTAAGGTGATAAACCAATGGCTCTACGCACCACAAGACGACCCGGCATATATGGCTGACAGAACCCAATTAGGAACACACAGCCTATTGGCACCACTATATAATAAACGTCTGTTGACTAAATTGATAGGCCCGACAAAGCACACGGTAATATTATGGCATAAGGCGCAGGCTAGATTAAAATGGGGGGATGTCATAACCAAACTCACACCCCTGTGGGATACTAAAGCACTGGGTTGCCTGAGAAATAGCAAAGGATTTACCCTATGGGACAACATAGGAATCTCCACAGTGGGAGACCTATGGACGAGTACTGGTATGATCCCATTCTCACTCCTACAACAACAATATGACCTAGGATCCACTGAGACATATAGGTATATGCAGATCAGACACGCATTGATGACGGCCATAGAGCCGGGGACCAAAGTCCCTGAATCATCTCCATTAGAAGACCGCCTCCTTACTGACTATATACAAACAGGAGCTACATCACTCACTTATCGAAAACTATTAAATAATCTACCGGACCCACTAGTTAAATTACGGGATAAATGGGAGACGGAGTTGGGAGAAATGGACGAAACAGACTGGAATGCTGCACTGGCATCCCCGAGAGAGGCCGGAGTATCGACCCGATTCCGCCTAGTACAATTTAAAATACTCCATAGGGTCTACTACACAAGAACCGCTTTGCATAGAATACACAGAGCGCAGAATCCGAACTGTCTGAGAGGCTGTGGAGAGGAAGGGACACTCCTACACACACTTTGGGGATGTCCGGTCATTAGCAGGCGAATTATGAGAACCATTTCACAAACACTGGAAGTCTCATTTACACCAGACCCGAGGGTTTGCTTGTTGAATGTGTGGGGGAGGACGGATCTACCTAGACAAGGTCAACAGTGGGTGGTGATAGGAGCGATGGTGGCCAAGCGTGATATAGCACAGAAATGGGGGGCGGCAGACACACGGACATTAGCACAGTGGTGCAGACACATGGATAAACTGATGGCTACCGAGCATGCGGTCTATAAAATAAGGGCCAACCCTCGAAAGTGGAACAGGATCTGGTTACCCTGGAACAAGTATAGAGGTTAACTGTGTGAACCTTTGCCGGTGGAGGGAGAGGATAGCTCTGATGAGGAGGATGAACTTGGGAACTAATACATACTCATGAATAGGATGCGGGGAGGGATATGGGTGTGGTGGTAACAGACCATGGGGAAATCATTGGTAGAATATAGCGTAGTACATCAGTAAAGCCCCACCGATATAGATGAATGTTCGTGTATTGAAGCTCTACTGAACTGTTCATAATTCCTGATGAGTCTATAGTTCTGTTTTAACTTAAAATAATTAATTTTTAAAAAAGTAAGACTAATAATTCTGTATACACTGATTGAAAATTTGACGCACCATGATCATAATTGCTGCCGGACCGGGAGGTTGTCGGCTGAATAGCTGTGTATCACGAGCATCGGAATGACTAAGGCGTGTCATTGTCCTCTATACACGCAAATGATGTAATGTATAATTGTCAAATGCAAATAAAGTCTTACAAAAAAAACCCCATAGAATGCTGTGGGGATTACTGACCAGGTCTCCTGGAAGCAAATGATGTTGCTGCTGTTTAAAAAGTTTTTAGAATGGAGTGTTGAGGCCAGCCCGCCACATCCCAGGAGATAATGGTGAGTTGGTCTTTTGATGCCAATTTCCCGAACTCAATGGGCACAATGTTTGGCCTGGGAGAGGGTTCCCTTGTGCTAGGTAGCATGAAGGAAGTTACTGCCTATTGGAGCTGGATACATGGTTGTACCTTCGTAGTGCTGGACTGCGGGTTTCCAGCTGATAATCCGGCCATTTTCGTCACAGAGGATCATTAGTGGGTTGGATGCCAGTGATGTGCTTACCTGCAAATCATGGGTTGCACCCCAAACTCCCTTCAATATACATTCTCTGGAAGGAGATCTGTGGTCCCCAATTAGGACATGAGGATATTTCCCTGGCCGAGTGGGCTCTAGTTCTATGCCCTATTTGTTGAAGGTTGAAGCCTCTTTGAGAGTAGCGTCTCTGGTGGATATTTAATCCCAGTTTGTGATTGTAGATTTGAGTACCCTTGCACTGGGTATGTGGGCGAATTTTACCGAGTGTAGTTCCGCTGAGGTTAGATGCTTGAGGGATTGTATATGTTACCAAGTTCCCTCTGTTCAAAATTTCCGCAGGTCCTCAGGAGGATAGTGAGGGATGAATATTAGGCCAGCCAAAGAGTTTTTTGCCTCCTTTCTCCTGTCCCATTTGTACGGGGATGTGACAATTCTCCTGATGGTTTAATTTGAAGTGCTGCGTCCTTGTGGTCCCTTTATGCTGGCGGCCAGGGCACATGATTGCAGCTCGTCCTCCCGTCTGTGTAAAGCAGGGGGCTATGGCTGTGCTCCTGTGTGACCTTTTTCTCCGTGGATTTTTTCCTGAGTTGGGATGGACTAGGATTGCATGTATTTATAATCTCCCTCCTGCTGTTTATCATCCGTCATGGATTTGACCATCATGAGCATGCAGGTTCCTCGAAGGGGTTCGGTTTGGGTGGACGTCGACGGTGAACTGGCAGAAGAGGAGGGGAAGGCGGAGATGGTATGAACACTGTGTTGTGCGGCTGATGTTTCTGCACAAGAGGGGAGGCCAGGATCTTCAATTTGAACTGCTCACAGGCTCGAAAGATAGTGTGGACTCTCGTTGTTTATTAATTTTCTTATGCGGGCCTGGTGTATCAATGGATTGCCAACAGGGATCCGAGCATAGCTCTTATTTGAGTTGGGATCGATGGCAGGTCTCTTTGCGTATTCGTTCGTCTATGATTGGTATTCTTTTCGAGTGCTCTGAATTTCTCCCAATATGGGAGACTGTTCCCTTTTCTGAATACTGACAACAATGTCCTTTACTTCCGAGTTGTTGGAATTCAAGCTGGTGCCTAGATTGCATCTCTTGTTGAAAATGAGGAATAATTTGACCAGCTTTCCTTTTTGTAAGATTGTGCCTGTTCCTAAACCTTGGCCTCTTGTCACCTGGAATATTTTTTGTAGGCCCTGTTCTTTGGAGAGTTTTTTCTGTTTCTTTTTTGCTCTTCCGGGTGAGAGTGGCTTCCCTAAGACATGAGTGTTGGACACTTGCAAGGACCTGAGAAAGGGCTCTTCTGGGGAGTGAACAGTGGGAACTTCTTTGGTGGAGCTGCATTCATTTTGGCAAGAAGTTGCCGCTGGTATGCTGGTTACCCTAAACGCATTAGGGTACTAGTCGCTGCCTCACCATTATCCTTTTGGGTGTTTGCAGGTAAACAGTGCTTCCTGATGTTGGCTTATAAGGCCCACAGAATTTACGGTAGTGTAGTCAATTTGTCGATTAGTTGAGTGCAAGATCAAGGTTGGCTCACTTCCATCTGGTCAAGTTTGTGTTTGATCGTAGTTAGCCTGTTACCTAAGACCACTTGCACTTTTGCAACTGCCATAGTAGTAGTTTGGCTATTGTATCATGTTTATAAAAAGATAAATCTTTCTGATTGTAACCTGCTGGGCTTCCCACGCTGGCTTGGTCGTTGCTCTGTTCATACAGATGGAGTGGCGAGTGATAATTGTTATTTGTGAATCGCGTGATGACTGGCCCTTGTGATTGGGATGGGGATTCTTCCATTTTTTGCATCTGTTTGGACTTCTAGAGTTGTTAAGAATTCCTGTGATAGGGCCCCCTGGACAAGTTCTAGTGTATTCCATCGATTCTGCTCCCCTTGTGATGCTTGTATTTCTTTGGAGACTGGCAGGCTTAGTTGAGTAACCATTCCCTGTGCTGAAAAACCTGCACAGTTATTATAGTATTTCCCCCAGCCAATTGTATGGGTCACAGACTTGATGGAGTGTAAGGTAGGAGTTTGATCTCCTTAGGTCAGCCCCTTTGGTCTGGGCCGACTCTGGGCTCAGCGAAACTGCCCTATTTGAAGATTGGGAGCATCTGGTTGATTCCTTTGCACCCTTCTCAATGTTGCAGTTGTGTTTGAGTCTAACGGTAGGGTGTGATGAATGAATGATTCTTTTGAAATAGCTTTGGATTTTGCCTCGTGGAGGTGTGACTGCAGGTCCTTCCTTGGATGGGCTCCTGTTCATGTGATTGTCAGTTTCCATTTTGGGTTCCATTTCAAGTTCTGTTATTGGAAGAGTTTGTAGGTGGTACCCAGAAGTTCTGGTAAGGGACTATCTTGCCCCCCCATCAGCTGCGCCCAGGCACTCACTCACGTGGTATGGTTGCCCCTTCCTTACCGTACTTTTGCCCGGACATCTCTTTTTGACCATCCTTGTTCCTGTTTTGGTCTTTTGGTCTTGGCTACTTGTATCTAAAGGTGTGCCCTTTTTCCAGATGTCTTTGGCCCGGACGTCTGTATTACTGTTACTGGTGCTGGTACTGGTGCTGTTGCTTTTCAAGTTACTAGTGGGGGGGGGAGGGGGGGGGTGCAAGCTGAATTCTCCCTCACTTCCACCCCTATCAGTAGGCTCGAAGCAGATCAAACATCAAAAAACTCAGTTTACTTAAAAGTAAACTCTGTACTGCTAAACTAGAATTGCGGTCAAAGTTTGTGAATTCATAGGCAGCAGGTGTCAGTACATGTGGTGTTTCAAATAGAACCAAATGAAGGTTCCAATCAGAAGAAGGAGATATGTGTGCTCGAGAGAGAGAGTAACTCTATCAGCAGAAATGAAAAGAACATCAGGTCTCAAATGTGAGAAGGGGATGTCCTTCTCGAAGGGAGGACAGAAATAAGCCTAACTAACTAAGGTCAGTGAAACACAATTAAAACTTGAAATTTAACAAAATGAGAGACACTGCTCAGTTCACAAGAAGATGAACCAATCAGAATTAAAGTTTCACAGCTGTTGTCAGTCCACCTAACATGAGTCATACAATGCATGATTTCATTTAAGTTCGCCTAGTCTTGAATCTCCCAAGAAGAGCATCTACCTATAAGGCTCTGTCTAATCTCCACTGGCTCCCAGTAGAGAAGATGATTACCTTTAAAGCCATGTGCTACTGCCACAGAATTCTGTGAAATAAGGGCCTGAGCTATCTTAGCTCGATGATAACCTCTTATATACCAGCATGTAATTTAAGATCTACAGGAGCCTGCTTGTTCAGGGTGCCACGAATTCAAAAAGCTAAGATGGGAGCGTGCTCCTTTGGCTACCTTGCAGCCAAAAGGTGGAATACTTTGCCTCTTACTCTGAGGGCCGTACCAAGTAAAAGCACTTTTTGCAGGGTATTAAAGACATAGGTGTTCTCACCCTAATTAGAATAGATTAGTCTACATCTTTGCCCCTGTTCTCTCTAGCTTAGGTATAGTTTTTCTTTTCTACTCTTTTTTCAGGAGTCCTAATCCTAGCGAAATAATCATTGCCTCAAAAATATTACCTGCTATTCAGTGGTGGCCTCCACAAACAAACACTGGTGGGCAGTGCAGGGATCACTGGAGGGGAAGCACAGGGGAGATTTATTAATGTAATAATAGATAAAAAGAAACTTACCTGAAGCTGCCAGGCTCCTCCCACATCGCGCCTCGGTCTTCCTGGTCTTTGGAGCCCCTGGGACTTCATACCAGACTCCCTGTGCAACCCCAGGCTACAGGATTGGCATGAACAGGCCGATTCGATGCTCCGCTCAGGCACAGGAGTCTATGAAGTTTCTCCAACCCGGCTGTGCAATGCAGCCGACTTGGAGAAACGTAAGTGTGCATGTGTGTTTGACCAGCCTACGACAGCCCGCCAAACACACATGCACACTTATATGTACACCAATCACTCCTACCATGGTTCCGGCCTCACCCCTCCCTACAGCCCTGGCTCAGAGCCAGCAGCTGAAAAATAAAGCAATGTTAAAATATCATTTTATTTTTCATATGCTGGCTCTGAACCAATGGGGCAACGTTCCTCCACCATTGCTGAGGAGCCCCACCTGCTGCTATCTGTGAAGCACTGTGATTATTTCTTCCATGGGACCCAATTCCCTGATTACCTAGGTAATCTACATACTGTTCCTGGGAAACACTAATGCCAAATATCAGCTCCCATACCAATTTGCAGGAAGCTTGAATACACGCATATTAAACATTAGGGATGACAGGACCTTTTTCTGTGAATCTCAGATCTGTGCATACTAAAACCTCAAATCTGTGTGTGCAGACACTCACTCAAACCCATCGGGCCAATTCACAAAAGTAATCTGAGTCATAATCCTAACTTTACGACTTTCGGTATTCACAAAAGGCATTTAGGAGTAGTACAGCTAGGGTTCCTAACTTTACCACTCCTAAATTGAGACAAAATCCTAACTTTACAACTTTTGGTATTCGCAATAGGCCTTTAAGAGTACTAAAGTTAGGATTCCTAAATGTGTTACTCCTAAACTGAAACAAAATACAAATTTTACGACTTTTGTTATTCACAAAAGGCATTTAGGAGTAGTGAAGTTAGGAACCATGATGTCAAAGAAATTGTTACCAAAGCTTTTGCAATCTTCACAAATCTGTCAAACTTTGTATACCAGAGGTTAGGGTTTTTGTCTCAAATTTGGAAATTGATTCATCAATGAAACAAATCAACACAGCTTCAAGTTACATGCAAATATGCTCCCCCGTGCACCTCACCCAATGTGTAATCCTTATTCTCAATGTCACTCCTACTACCATCACCTTCTGGTCTTCTTTTGTATTCTTTTTTTTTCTTTATTTATTTTCTGAGTCTATCCAGCTCTAAACTTCTGTGTATTGCTCCACATTTGAATGGTGCCAACTAGTTCCCTTAGTTGCAATTTTGGTCCAGGAGTTTGCCAATGTTTAAGTGCACCTTTAGTCATAAAAATCCAGAAATTCCTCCTTAAAATTGAACTTTTAGATAAGTCAATCCCAAATTCTGTAGATATTCCTTTGCACACTTTGTGTGTCTCACAACCATGCCTAGTTGCTTCTTAACAAAGAAACCAAAATTCATTGTACCCATTTATGAACCCCAGCTCAAGATTTCCTTTGATGATTTCCTCCCACTCTATCTTCACCCTCACCATATCTAACCTTCTTAAGGCAGCATCACTCTCTGATAGCGGTTTCTGGTTTCAGCACACTCAACACAGAAGTCACTCCTGTTCGAGGTTTCACAACCATCTCTGAAAAGATGTCAACCCTTGGGACAGCAGTGGTTGTGGCAAATACTGGTGTGACAGGTGTTGCAGCAATAGTGGCATCATTTAGGGGCACTATCTGTGAAGCTGACAATTGGATCGATGACAATATCTGTGGAGCTGGACATTGAATAGGCAGTAACTGTGGAACCGGAATTGGTGCAGGCACTGTATGTGGAACTGGAAGTGTACCAGGCACTCCCCCAATCAAGGAGACTCCGGTCGACAGGCACACCAGCACTTGTATCTGTAGGTGGTGGGAGCCATACAGGCTTTTAATTTCCTCTAGATTGTCGTACTGCATTGTATGGAAGTGGGCAGGAAACCAAAAAATCATCTAGGAAATAATCACTAGAGTCACTATTGCCATTCTCACCTTTCTCTTTTTTTATCCCACCCGTCATGCGTCCCCTGCTCTTTCACTGGGCAACACAGGGTAAATCCAGACTCCCTCAATCATATCTTTCCTCCATGCCTGCTGGTCTGCCTCCCACTTTGCTTCCATCCAACTAGGCAGCGGCGGTTTTTTTATGGGAGCTTCAACCCCCTGTTTGTTTGCCATAACATAAAAAATGTTTGATAATACAGATTCCATTTTTTTTTGCCGCAATGCATGGCCTGATTCAGAAAAGGGGTGGTGATGAACAGAGTGTCTGAATTAAGCAGACCACTCTTACCCAGTCCAAAGATCAGGGCTTGATCCATCACCGTTATTTATCTCACTGTCCCTGGCCCAGTGCATCATGGGAACAGGGCAGACTAAACTACCAAGCCAATTCTTCACCAGAAAGGAGACAAGCTACCGTGGACCGGGTTCTGGCATTTCAGCCTTCTTCGGCCCGGCTTGCTTGAATCCTGATGGTGCAGTGAGAAAGGGACTCATGTCTGAGTATACCCTGCCACACCTATAGTGGCCAAAAACGATTCAGAAAAGGGGCCTGGGCGAATTAGTTACATGAGTAGAGTCTCCGCTCCGAGCCTGCTTGTGGTGAGGGGCGCATATCGATTTTGGACAAGTGTCTTGCTCTGACCAGTCTGACATGAACACTTCAACGATTGCCAGGTAAGAGCCCAGGGGAATGTTGCCATAGCCCCCAGGGCACCAAATGAGTGTCGGCAGCCCCTAACTCAGCCAATCCGTTGGCTGCTGAAGTCATGGGGGTGGGACCTGGCCAGGGAGGTGAGGTCATTGATAACTTATCACGGCACTTACAACTGGAGTGGAGCGTATGTTAAACTCATCGTGCTCGGTGGTGAGAACGGGAACGGACAGGGAATGTGTTTGTTCAAAATATAATTACATATATAAAATTCAATTAGAGTATTATTGAGGAAAGCCGAGTGTACATGTGAAAATATTTGTGGTGACACCTGAGTACCTAAGACCTATATGTAGGAATGACTTTCAATTCGACGGCTCGGTTCATCATGCGGTGCCATAAAGAGTGGAGAGCACGATTGTTAAAAATGTCAATTCCTCATTTTACCTTAGCTGTTAGTTGCTTGATGGTTGCTTAAAGCAGCTTCCTATTGGAAACAAATCTGGTTCTTTTGTTTCATGTCCGTGTCTGGCGTTAATGAGCTTTCATTCCAGAATATGATGTGAACACGCAACTTCCTAACCTCTTGTGGGGCTCAGTAAATCAATTCGATTAGAATGAAAGCTTACTTACGCCGATCTTCCTATCAGTGTTAAGTAGGGTTAAGAAGTGATAGGATACTTGATCGGTCAGTTGCTTATTGTGTTCAAGTTTGAATGTCTTGCACCACTGTTCACCCTTCTGTTTGGCATGGGCGCTGTGGCCATCTTTCAAGCAGTCCAAGAACTGACCCTGGGTTGTACACACAACAAGCTGGCTGATTTTTTAAATAGGTACTTATCTCAGTTTTGTAGAGTCCCCTTCAAACCATTTCCATCGTGTTCTTCGGCAATATTCCAGTGGGAGTTGTGAGTTGTACTCAACGTTTTACTGTGTATATAACACAATAGGTGGGCCGAAATAATCCAACAGCCACAGCGCATTGACGGGCATCTGGCATGCATACAAGCAACCACTTTCATTATTCAATGCGCTTTGTTTTGTTTGTGTTATGCATAAAGAAGATGTCAGTGTTGTGCAGAAAAGGAATCTGTCGACTGACCGAAATCCTGATTTTGATATATGGTGCAAGTCCAATGTTGCCGCTGACGCTGAGAGGAAGAGACAGAACTTTGCTGCATGGTATCTCCCCCAAGGGGTCGGTAGGAGTATTTGCGACTGTGTGTGTGTGTGTGTGTTTTGGAAATAACTCGAAAATCCACAGAGCTGTAGAGTATTTAGGTGCTATTCCAGGGTAGGCTCTGGCCGGGGTTAGTGCTGAAGGGGAAACTAATGGGTCATGGATTGCAAGGTAACTTGTTGAAACCAGTGGGCCCACTATTGTTTTGCCTGTCAACAGAAGATAGTTTTTTTTGCTGCTACTGAAGTTCTGTGGATATACTGAATAAGCAGCTACCTATGTTATTATCAAATGAAATCTCATAATTGATCTCATAACTACACTTTCACAATTGCTTTATCTACCTTCATGCTGTCTCAAATTTGCTTGAAAATACACTATTTGCCTACTTTTTCTTTCAAAATGTTCTCGGATGGGGTACCCCCACGAGCTCCCCTTATTTTGATACAACATGCACGCTATGCTCGCTTGTCGCAGTGAACTCAGCCGCAACTTTTATGACTCACCACTTTCAAATGTCATCAGCCACCACTGCAACCACAAACTAAGGGGGATATTCTCAAGAACGTGCGATAATCATCGCCAAAATCAGTTAATGCAATGTTTCTCACAATAACATGCCAAATGCCCACGTTAAAATCAACGCGAGGCCAAAAACAATGCGAAACACGAACGCGAAAACAGTTGCTTTGCCCCAAATCGCGATACAAAAATCAGCGATAACCAGCGACAGGCCTGCAATTCCCACGCGTCATGCGGAGAAATGCACCATAAAAGCAACAAAAAAAACACACCCAAACCAAAATAAACTGCGTAGCACCATGGATGCACCCGTACGGAGTACAGAGGACAACTCGAACCCCACAAGCCCCATGGAGGACCAGCCAGGAACCCCGTGGCCCGGGAAGGGGAAGGAGATGAGGAAAAGGAAGACGGGGTTCAGTCCACAGGAAAACTGACTCTTCGTTACGGAGATGATAGAACACTACCAACAACTGTTCGTCACCTCCACTGTGTCATTGGCAACACAAAAGGAAATATGGCAGTCGATCATGAACAATGGGAATGCAGTTGGAGTGTCAAGGAGGTCAATGGAGGAGGTTAAGAGGCATTGGCATGATGTGAATAGACAAAAAAAGCAGAAACTCGCTGCCAACCGGAAGGCAGCAACGGCGACTGGAGGTGGGAGTCCTGTTCCACAGGAGGAGCTGGATGAGCTGGAGGAAATGGTGGCCACAGTCATCAGTGTGGAGACGGGGAGTCCGGACACAGCTCAATATGAACTGACCCAACAGCAGCAGGGTGAGTAACGACCAGGGAGGGGGACGGGGGGGATATGAGCACAATGGCACACATACACAATTATGTGTAGCACACTGCACACCCACAATGATTGTGGAACATGTTCCTGATACCCTTGGGACACTACAGCACACATAGGAACACCAAGTAGGCCCCCGTCCACTATGTGCAAGAGGGGCCCCCTCCCTATTACCGATCTCACAACCTACCGATGCACATGTGCTGAAGCCAACAAAGTATCAGCACTGTGAGCCACACTGACAATGCAAGTGACACTGCATGACCAATAGCAAGGCTCAGTCAAAATAAATGACATGGTGCATGACACGACACTGAGGTGGCCCAGTGTGGATCACATCCTCAAAGGAGCAGGTAACACTCTGACACATCCACGTGCACATACAACCCCTGACGTCAACAACACATCTGCAGACAAACAATGCAAAAGAGTACAAAAACCACCCAAGAGCGCAAATGACCCAAGTCACCAACATCTCAGCACCGTAAAAGCACACAAGTCAAAGGCACCCCACCTCAATGGGATAAGTGGCCGATAAATGTGAGCTGCAGGGGCGACTCTCCCACGATGCAGCACACACACATAGCAATCACAGCACATCAACATTGATGAAGAGGTGGTACAAAGTGCAATACTTTCACTACAGAACAGAGGAGACAACTGGTGCCAATTTTGTGTAGAAACTGGCTAAGCACATCTGGCATAGCAGGAAACTGAGATGATAGCATAGGAGTACAACTTCACATCCGTCATGTAGTTGAAATTTCAACTGTCTCCCATCAAATAGCCAGCTCCTCCAAAACAGGCATAATGTACATTGTAATGCAGTCTGTATGTAAACATGTACAATGTATCAACATACATGGAACACACTGTTAACCTGCACCTCCTCTTTACATTGCAGAGGCCAATCAACACCTCCTGCAGAGCAGACCAGACATTTCTTCAGTAATGATGAAAAGGACCACCTGGTCATCAGCTCTGACACCCTCCAACTGCTTGTGGACAGCCTCCGCACCTCACCTCCAGGAGCAGGCAGCCCAGCTGCATTGAGGGGACCCCAATCCCTGTACCACCCACATAGCAGGAAGCACCCACCACCTCCGCTGGCTCCCAGGACCCACACGAACAACAAATGGCATTCCAACGCCGTGTGTTAGACTGCCAGAGGGGGCTGGCTGAACAGGTGTGGGTGGGTTTCGACCTCATGGCTGCCAAACTTGATGCCATACGTGGATGTATGAGTCCCATCAGGGACCACTTACAGTCACTAACGGGCACCCACAGTCCACTCCATGCTCTACAACACTCCTTGGCTGACCTCACTGGAGCCATTACTCAGATACAAGAACTGTCTAGTCAGACAGGCTCCAGCGATGTTAGCCGGGAGTTGGGACACATGCGGAGGACAATGGAGAACATGGAGCGGATGCATGCTGGAAGGATGGCTGCCACGGATGTACCTGGGATCTTCCATTCCCTGCAGAACCTCATCTTGCCATTGCTGTCATTGAGCCTGTCCCAGATGACTGTTGCAGGAACTTCAAAATAACATACCTCCGCCCCCTGATGTGTCAGTGGCACACAGTGAGGCAGCCATACCACCTCCACCCCCTGATGTGCCAATGGAACACTGTGAGGCAACCATGACACCACACACATACTTGACACACCTAACACAGAAGACATTTCAGAGGACCAAGATGTGGATGGTAATGTCTCTGTGTGAGAAAGGAGGTTGCAGCATTCATCCCGCCATATGGCCTGTTCCTTTTTGCTTCAGCCCTCTGCATCATGCCGTGGATCAACACCTTCCACTGTCCCTCGAAACACTCTGCGACATTCACCTGGACACCAACATGTACTGCATTATCTGCTCTGGTTACCAATGACACAGCAATCAGGCTCCAGATTAAACTCTTCCTCTTCGGATTACCTTATCATTCCCTAAAGGACTCTGGTTGGCCCTCCACTGGACAACCATGTAATGTGGGGTTTGCATGGCCATGTACTGCTCCAGTCCGACACTCCACAGAATGTGAATAAAACATTCCAAATCACACAGATGTGCTATGTCTATGTTCAATCAAGTATAAAAGTATGAAAGACTGTAGGGACCTTGATTGCACAAAAAGGTACACCCTGGGAAATGACATAAATGCGCATGTTTGACCCTGACCCACATGGCCAATTAGATGATTGTGAAGGTGTGAACTAGCTGTGGCCTCAATGCTCATTACTATTATTTATTATTTATATGGCGCACAAATCATTCCCCAAGGGTTCTCTTGGCGCCCAGGAGTACAGGTGACCTAAAGCCAAATTACAACCCTAAAATAGCAAGGTTTTTACTAAAGATTATCAGGGTGGGACATGCTCGCAGATCTTCTGGTAACGCATTCCAGTATTTGGGAGCCAGGTAGGAGAAAAAGCGACCACCCATCTTAACTTTTTTATTCTGCGCTTTGAAGGAGTTTTTGGCCACTGGATCTTAGCGGCTTGCCCGGGGTATACCAATCTAATTTCTTAGTTAGGTATCTAGGTCCCCATCCATGAAGCTCTTTGAAAACTAAGCATAAACGTTTGAAAACTGCTCTTTTCCTGATAGGAAGCCAATGTAACTCTCTCAGTAGTGGCAAAGATGGAGTCAATTTCAATGCCAGGCTTGCCGACGTATTATGAACGACTTGTAGTCTTGAGAACAGGTCCTCCCTCATCCCCACCAGTAGAGCGTTTCCATAATCCAGTCTACAGACTAGAAATGCCTGTATTAGGACCCTTCTGGTGGAGAGAGGAATCCATAGAAAAATCTTTTTTAGCGTGCACATTAGACCAAAACACTTGCCTGTTAAGGTCTTAACATGCTCTTCCTTAGATAAACTGTTGCCCAGGTTTTTTGCCCATTTTTTCGGAATGGGAGCTTCTCCTAGTTCCCCAGGCCACCACTCCTCTGTCCACAAGTCCTCATCTCAGATTTGTTGGAATTAAACTGCAGATCTTTCTCATCCATGTGGCTATTTTTATCATGCAAAGCTTGAATCTATCTCTGGACACCTCGGGGTCCTTCTCTATGGAGACTATCACCTGTGTGTCGTCCGCATAGGAGATGGTTTGGAACCCACAAGATTTATTAAAGGTGGCCAGAGATGACACATAGATATTGAACAGAGTGGGGCTTAGTATGGAGCCCTGAGGTACACCTTGTCCACAGTTGTAGTCTGGGATACAAGGGAGTCCAGTTGTACACATTAAGATCTATTCGATAGAAAACACTGCAGCCATTCTAATGCCTTCCCTGTGACACCAATCTCTCCCAGTTTATCTAACAATATTCTGTGAGAGATGGTGTCAAAGACTGCCAATAGATCTAAAATGACTAGCATAGCCCGGGTCCCTTCATCTAACAGTAACCTGATTGTATCTGTTACCTCTGTTAAGGCAGACTCCATGCTGTGTCCAGCACGAAAGCCTGACTGCAAGGGGTCCAAAAGTTTATAGTGTTCCAGATAGTCTGAGAGCTGTCTATTAATCAGGGTCTCCATTATTTTTGAGCACCCAGGAAGAAGAGAAATGGGTCTGTAATTTATTTATATATTATGCACTATTGTTCACTGTGCGCCGTCCTTGTTGTTTCACCCCTTCACTTGCGTCACCACGTTCTTCATTACACACGTTCTTGAGCACCAAGTGCAATAAGGTTGCAACAAATTGGTTATATGCAATGCTGCCTTAACTGTGTTTTCCCAACCATGAACTTGTGTTTCACAATATAAGATGACTTGCAATCTTTAATCAATCAAATGTGTTTTCTCCCTATTTTCTTGCTTGTAATGCATTGTGCATGCTGTTTTATTTGACTACTACCACCACCTGTTGGGACATGGTTCTTTTGCTCTAGATATAGACCAGGCGTTAATGTACAGGCCTTGAAAAATGGAGTCTTGGGCCTTTTCTTTCTTCGTACCTTCCTTCAGTGTTGTCTTCATAGCAGGTTTCGATCCAGTTGAAGGATTGTTAAGGGGGCCCGCTATTTTCTGAGGCTGACGCACTGCCCAGTTACAATAGGTGCAGCAACTTATATAGCCTCCTTTATCCAGACAATGCCTGCCTTCACATTTCAGGCTGACCATGTTAGTCCCTATCTCTATCAGCTCCTCCTTAGAATAGATCAGTGGCGGCATAGCTATGAATAAGCATTCTGCCAGATGTCAGCGTTCAGGCGGGGACGGGCGCAGACAGCCTAACCTTAGGTGTGCCTTCGGCGTGCCTGCGGCGTGCCCGCTAATGCAGTTAATTTATATCTCTAATGCGGCGGAGCACTAGAATGCCAACTGACCAAAATGGCACCCGTTCCTGTCACTCTGGATATAGGTTTCCTCTCTCCACTCAAACGGTCATGTGCAGGACCGCGGTGGACCGGAGAGATCCCACTGTCTAATTACATGCGATGTGCCCCAACAGAGTCATATCACCGATGAGTAAGCAAGAATAAAATGCCCTCAGATATTCGGTAAGCAGATATTTGATTTTAAAAACAGTGAGTCAAATTGCAAAAATGTAAAAGTCAATGCTTCACATGCGGCACAATAAAGCAGAAAACGAATTTACAACTAAGTGAATAAGGCGCATGCAGCTCCGCTGCGCGCTTGCTAATGAGGTGAATTTATATCTCTAATGCGGCGGAGCACTAGAGCGCTAATCGGCCAAAATGGCGCCCGTTCCTGTCCCTCTGGGTATGGGTTTCCTCTCTCCACTCAAACGGTCATGTGCAGGACTGCGGTGGACCGGAGAGACCCCACTGTCTAATTACATGCGATGTGCCCCAACAGAGTCATATCACCAATGAGTAAGCAAGAATGAAATGCACCCAGATATTCTGTAAGCAGATTTTTGATTTTAAAAACAGTGAGTCAAATTGCATGAATTTAAAAGTCAATCATTCACATGCGGCGCAATAAAGCACAATATGAATTCACAACTAAGTGAATAAGGCGCCTGCAGCTCATGAACAATAATCTTGCAACCCCCCAACGAAGTCCCACCTCCATGTATTAAATAGAGCTGTGTGTGAAAATTTGGTAGCAGGTCCAAAGTAGGGTCCCCATCACATGTGACAACAGAATATCTCTTTGCATACCTAGTCACACTCAACTGTACGGACACAGCCTGTTTTGATGGACCACATTGATCCACATGCCAAGAAGTTGGACACCATACTCACATTGCTGAAGACACACAACAGCACAGGTCTACCAGCAACTATCCCAACCACAATGTCTGGCTCATAGAGGTGGAGCTGTCAACAGGGACTCACCCAAAGTGAAATGTGTCAGTCAGTTCCTCCCTGTGTATGTACAATGCTCATTGAGGCATATGATTTGTCTTTCTGATCAACACTCAACAAAGTTAAACACTAGTGATGTTGCGTAGACTTTGTTAGCACGTGTGTGTCAGTACAGGCAAGACAAGGGCCACAACATGCAGATCAAGGCTTCAGACACTAACAGGCAGCATAGGAACATGTAGAGGTGCAAGAAATGGGGAAGCAAAAATGAACACCAATCATTACGGATGGCAAACGTCTCAGTCCACCTTGCCTTGCTGGACGAGTCATGTGATGTTTGGCGTATGCTCGTTGCCCCGTGTCCGGGGATGCGACTCACAGCCCATGGGATCTGCATAGTGCTATACCACCGGACTACACTGACTGTCTGCTCTGCTGACAGTGAGCAGGTGAAAGGGTCCAACAAGGTCACATGTAGTACTACATTGCCATGTGTGTACTCTCCCTCCAGCAGTATGTCAGATTTAGGAACGTTTCCAAACAACTCTGTGCAGCTCCGCCCATGGGACTGCCTCACCTTGCACAGGTGTGTGTCAACATGCATAGGTGCACGCACATGCATTCTGAGACCAGGCAAATGCAGACATGTCCACTGTTGTGGTGGGATATGTGACCATTCCTCCAAGATGCAACAAGGTGTTGGGACCTGTGCTCTGGGTTACAATCAGTTGTGGCTGCAGTAATGTAGTTTCTCGTCCATGAAAGCGAGCGCAGCTTCCTGGGAAATCAGTTCCAAGAGTACATTGTTGTCGAGTTCAACGAACACGAGGGCGGGCCAATCCATTAACTGGTCCGGACAGATGTGCTCCATCCACGTTGTTTCATCAATCCACAACACAGTCCAATTCGGAAGCGCCTCGATGTGGTCAATGTACTCAAGGAATTGTGCAATCTCCCATGCCCAACTGCCAGCACATAAGCCAAATATTAAGGCATTCCATGCACGGGGATCACAGTTACACTAATTGTCGTGGGCCAACAGGGGGTGCACACACAAGTCATAATCCAGTTCAGCTACTGTTGTGTTGAATAGGCAGACATCCATGGGCCACTCAAATATGCATGATCAACAGTGGAACCAGGACGAATGTATGACGTTACAACGCATATATTCACAACGCGTACCATTACAACAAAACTTTTACAATGCAGGATCCATTACAACGCATGCCATTACAACGTAAGTATGGGTAAGTATTTGTTTTTAATTTTAATTAATGGGAATGTAATAGTAGAGTTTAAAACTACTATTCTAACTCCAGGGGGGTGTAATAGTAGGGTAAGTGTTGGATTGTGTAGGGGTTACAATTACTATTCTAACTCCAGGGGGGTGTAATAATAGGGTACGTGTTGGATGGTGTAGGGGTTAAAATTAAATTAAATACTTACCCATACTTACGTTGTAATGGTATGTGCTGTAATGGCATGTGTTGTAATGGATCCTGCGTTGTAAAAGTTTTGTTGTAATGGTAGTGCATTTTGAAAATTGCATTGTAATGGCTGTTCCCCAACCAGGACTGGACTCAGGTGACGTACGCAAGACGGAATCTCAGACGGTAACTGAGGCGCAACACTGCCAGAGGCAGTGCACCCAACAAATACAGCATACGTGCATGGTGCAGTTCCACGTGACAGGGATTTTGCATGTGCCCAGGATGTCCTGCCATTGCGGTTGTGGCTCTCGTGGAACCTCCACACTTCTGACCTGTGGCAGTTATGTGGATGATATGCCACAGCTAGACATATCATCCGCCTTATGTATTGAGACAAAGGAGCTTTCATCCCTAATGTTAGTCTGACTACTGCTTATATTCTGGAAATGTGATGTAGATTTCATGCTGCAATTGTGGCTGGGCCTTAGGCTTATGGTGCACCAATAGCGATAAACAAACAGTTGGCATGTATGAGCCAGGAGCACGATTGGCCTTGCGATCCTTGTACAATCTCTCTCTTTCTCTCTCCCTCTTTCTCTTTACCTCTTACTCCCTCTCTCTCTGCCTCTCCCTTCCTCTCTCTCTTTCCCTTTCCGTCTCTGTCTCTCTCCCTCTCTCTCCCTCTCTCTTCCTCTCTCTTCCTCTCTCTCTCTTCCTCTCTCTTTCTCCCTCTCTTTCCTTCTCTCTCTCCCTCTCTCTCCCCCTCAATCCCTTTCTCTCTTTCTCTCTCCCTCTCTCCCTCTTCCTCCCTCTCTTTCTCTCTTACTCTCTCCCTCTCACTCACTCTCTCTCTCTCTCTCTTTCTCTCTCCCTTTCTCTCCCTCTCTCTCCCTTTCTCTCTTTCTCTCCCTTTCTCTCTCCCTCACTCTCCCTCTCTCTCTTTCCCTCTCTTTCTCTCCCCCTCTCTCTCCCTCACTCTCGCTGTCTCAATTTCTCTCTCTCTCTTAATCACTCTTTCTCTCTCCCTCTCTCTTCCTCTCTCTATTCCCCCTCTTTCTCTCTCTTTCTCTCTTTGTTTCTCTCGCTGTCCTTTGATGAGTGCATGACACACCATCTTATCTTGAATTTTGTCTTGCAGGCTGTGATCTACACATTGTCCATGGTAGACCCGGCATGACTCTTCCAAATAGTTGTTTTGAGTTACATTTGAATACCTTTTTTTGTTTGGAAATTCAGTGATGAATGAATGATTCTCCTTTATTTGACCACACATGAATGTTAATTGCTGTAATTGTGCGACATCAGGCGAATTGTTTTGTTCATGATTTCGTACAGTTGATGTGAAATATCTTTGTCCCGGGAGGGGGGTCCTGGGTGTGGTGGCGGTGGGTGTTGTCGCCCTCTAGGGGCTCTGAGCTACATGATCAGTCACGCCATGGCATCTGTTGTCCTTCAGGTGTCGCTCTGGGCTGGACTCCCTTTTATGGTGCAAGTTGTCGTTCGACTTTCCACCAGGTAAGAGCAGGTGTTAAATTCCTGCTGCTGATGTGCCTTATCGCCTGTTCTGAGATCATATAGCCGATCTGGCTCGTTGTTGAGAATGTTGCGGAGTAGTGTTGTTGCGGCTTTTTGCACAGGAAAGCATATTCTGCATCTCATTAGTGTTAGTTGGCAGTGTCATCTGTGCCGATGTTTTTAGCAGCTACTATCACAGGGAAACTGATGATATCAGCTGTTAGCACCAGCTTGTGAATAGGGCGATACATTTATCACCACTTTGGCTGAGACAAAGTGCCACTAACTCGGTGAAAACTTCTTGAGAATATGTCCCTATCTTTTCAGAGAGACTTTAGTAGCTACTTCATAAAGCACTACCTTGCCGGCCACCAACTTCTTCGAACATGCACAAGGGCACTTGCGACGTGCACAGCACTTTTTCCAATTGCACATCAGAGTCACCTTACATAGAGGTTTTTTTCAGTTACAGCTTCTGCCTCATTCAGGCATGGCTATTTTGATTCATGAGTGCCGCAGTCCGCGACAAGTTGTGTAATGTTGCAATCTCCGCGTTGACATCCAAGGTAATTAATCCACTACATGAGAGCATCCTTCTTTCAACTTTATTTAGAGCTGGAACTTTCCAGCAGTTTAACTCTTCCTCTTTGCTTATTCCACAGCTTCCCCCTTAATTAGGCACGGCTGTTTTGAACACAATGGGTGCCATAACTTGCGGCAAGTTGATTAACACAGGAGTTGGCCACATCACTGTGCCCGCCCCCACACCCCCTCCCACTTCCTCCTCATCAGCTTCAGCATGCGCTTGTTAGCATTTGGGAGGAAGTGCATAGTTCTTCCTGACTATTCCTTCCCAGTCTGTTTCGAGTGGTACTACAGACGCGGAATCCCTAAGACAATTGTATGTGACATGTGAATAATTTTATAGGTTAGTTTACTTTGTCTCAAACTTGGTTAGCTTTGTCTTCTGGAAGTTGTGTTAAAGCTGTCAATCGTCATGGGTGTTGGTTTTTCAGTGGCCTTGTTTGTCAACTCGAAAACACAGCCACACATGGCTGGATCAAGGCTTTCCTTTACAATCCTCCTCCCTCTTCTCCCCCAACACAGAGCGTGCGGGCCCAGTCACCTTTTCCCCCTCCCACAATCACTTTCAATTCCCTTGCCCTCCCCGCGATCACTTTCGCTTTCACAACCGCGCAACGTTACTTTTACTGCAGCGCGGCCAATGCTTGTCACGCAATAACCACTCCACGCTGTTAGTTTAGCATAAAATGCCATTTATTAGGACGGGTTGACAACCAATTCAACTTAACACGAATAAACAGTTAACAAATCCCCCAACCTCATAACTTCCATCCATCATCAACTCTCGTACTCCAATTACTCAACTCCCAATTCACACCACGACCTCTTTACTTATGTCATTCACTTCCACGCTTCTCTTTCAACCTCCTCCAGCATCTCCAGCCATCACACTCCTGCCTGCCACAACCCCATCCTGCACCTGTATGCCCCTCCTCTGAAGGGTGATTATGCCCGTCATGGACTCCCCACCCCTCCCAAGTACTGCCAACCAGGAAACCCCCGGAGGGCTGTTACCTGTCCCACCCCAAAACAGTGCACCTTTCGTCCTCACTCACACTGGCACCAGATAGACTCGTTCCACAACTGACTGATAGTATCCAGCATTTCCATCAAGTAGTATGCATTGCCCATGTACGAAAGGTGCACGCCATCGTCACGAAAAAGAAGGGGTTCCTCCTATTGTAGGCCCACATGAGCAATCACTACAAAAAATCTCATTGCCCTATTCAACTTACGCCTCACCCTTTCAACGGCTGCCGGCTTCAAAGCCCCCCTCCAAACACGTTGCGGCACAAATTCGGTCCAAACAATGCAGACGCCAGCCAGATTGCTAATTATTACTTCCAAGTCCCATTGCATCAAATGTAGCAATGACACTCCCGACTGTTTGACCAAGTCATTTTCCCCCAAGTGGATGACAATCATGTCTGGGAAGCCCAGCTGAGCCACCTTCTTCGTCAACCAGGGCAACAAAGCGCCCCATCGCATCCCACTCTTACCCCACCAATGGACCTCATGATGGCTGCTCCGCAGTCCCAGGCTATGGCCGTACACCTGTCTGTCCACATACTTTGAGGCCCAGTGAACAATGAGTGTCCCACAATCCAGGTAACCGTCTTGGCTCCTGGCCCCCGAATGCAACCTACGAAGAAAAGGAGATTAGCACCACAGCAAGACAGTCCCCAGCTACCCAACAAAAACACATCCCCCCCACTCATTTGCGCATATAGCGTTAGCAGCAGCGAAACCTCCAGCGCCCGACCCGTCTGATAGCATCCCACGACCAACCCATCCGAAACGAGTGCTTCCTATACTGAGCCGGATCTCTGCCCATGCGCCGCAGCACCATCCTCAACACCGCCAGCAACTGAAAAGAAGTCACACAAGTCTGGGAAGCATGCCAAAATATCTCTCCCACCGTCCTCCGAACTCCGCCACAAAACACTTTCCACTCACGCACCAGGCACACCTCCGCACAACCACTCTCTCCCAGCCATACCCACTTGCCCCGTCCGACCTGATCCATCTTGGAGCGACCCAACCAAATACCTAGCTTGGACCCATCCAAACACACATCCTCAAACAACCTACCAGGCGTACCCCTTGTCCCTACCAACTCAGACATCCTAAAATCCCCCAAAAACATCCAAATCATGCACAAACGAAACAACGCCACCTCGTGGCCATCATAACAGCAATGAGGCAACTCGGTCACCAGGCCCCTCAACAACTCATTTGTAATGGCCTCCCGCAGCGCCTCACTCCTCAAACGTCCCCAGCCTTTCAGCATTCTGCTCAGCAAATCAGCCCTAGCTGGATCAAACCCCAAATATAACATGCTGTAAAAATAAATCCCAGCCAATTTACCAGCAAATGTCATCTTTGACAATTCCCTGTCCATGCAACTCAAAACAAAACGAACAACACCCTCTTCACAAGCACTCTTGGGCATCCGCCATTCATCCCTGGTCCAACACAGAAAGGCACCAAATTCAGACCACGCCAACCTGTAGGATCGCTTTGTGGATTCAGCTATTGATCTTTCCACCAACCCCACTACTCTCACTCCCCCCAGGCCTAGATACCCTCCAGCACCTTGGTCTTGCAAGCTTCCGATCCCGGCGCCAGTCTCCTGAAACGCTGCCACTGCGAACTAGACAATGCATCCGCAATGTCATTGCTTGCAGCGACCCCAGTAACACACCAAATTTCTCCGTTGCCGCCTCACTCTACCCCCAACATCCTTCTCAACCTCTTCCAACTCATCACCATCCTCATCATAATCCAGGTGTTCCTCACCCACAACCTCCACAACCGCTCTCCGCACTTCATTCAGCACCCTCTTTGCACCTTTTCCTTTCACCCCAGGCACACACTCCAGAACAGCTGCTGCCCGCTCCCTCGATGGAGGGCAGGCCACCGTGGACCCCCCGCTTTGCCCCGGCGTTTGGAGGCCGTCTTGCGCGCCGCCGGCCCACCCTTGGCTCTGCCAGCATCCACCGCTGGCCCACACCCCCCCAGGCCGTCTGCGCCTGAGGAGGCCCCAGCGCCTTCGGGTCCATTAGCCACCAAAGCAGTTCCTGGCCCCTCTATCCAGACCCACTGACCGCAAGACCCTAAGGTCCCTCTGTCGTGACCTCTACATGTTCTGCCGTCAAGCCTGTGCGCCGGAGGCGCAACGCCCCCGGGCACTCCCCCAACCTGTCTCCCTGGCAGCACACAAAGCCTGCCATCTGCGCTCCGTCTCCTCCATGACGCGATGTTGGTCGCGAATCCTCTCCTAAAGGGGCATGCGCTCCCACCTATAGGGCCAGGGCTCCTGGTCTGGCAAATCTGAAAATTGCCCCTCACCCGGGGGGGGGGGGGGGGGGGGGGCCGGGGTCCCACCTCCGAGGGCTTCCGGGCAGGCTGCATAGTTGAAGCCGTCAAGGGGCCTTTCCCCTTAGAACCATGGGTCTTACCAACCCTTTCTTTCCACAGGACAGGTCCACTGGCTGCTCCCCCCGGACCCCCCCTTCTCCTCCTCAGATTCCCCATCAGACAGGAGCAGAACAAATTCCTCTCCCGCAGGCTCCTCAGTGGCACTCTCGCCCTCCCCCCCACTGGCCTCTCTTGCCTCCATAGACGTGTCCCCAAATCCTGCTTCATCCTGTGCACCGGCCAGTAAGCCCATTAGTGCTGTGCCCTCACCCGCGCCCAGAGGGGCTGTCTTCTTGCTCTGGGCCGCCCCTCCACCCACTGTTCACACTCGCTGGCTTCTTCAAGGGAGCCCGTACATCAAGGGGGCGCGCGGGGAGGCTCAGACGCCTTCTGCCGCGCTTGCTGGCCTCATGCTACCTCTTGCATCTGTCGTACCTGATTTATGTTGTGGTGGCGGTTCATCGCAACACGCCGCTACGGCTGCGGCCACTCCTGCCGAAGCTGAGCATGGTGTTCTGGTCATCCCGACCCACGCTTGTTCTAGAGCGCCGGGCTGAAGGAGGTGGACTTCCCAACCAGGCCCAGCACCAGCAGTGCGGCGCGAACCGCCACCTTGTCTGGGTTTGACATGGCCCCGCCTCCAGCCGCGATGCCCGAACCCCGCCGGAGAGGTCGGTTCCTCAGCCCAGCATGTTCCTGACCTAGTAGCACACCGGGGCACCAGAGGCTACCAGAATCCCAGGCCGACAGTCCAGGCAAGCACCAAGAAGAAAAAACCATTAAAAATTCCTCCGAGACACAAATCCCTAACTCTCCTCAAACTACAAACTTTCCTTAACCTAAACCCTAGGGCGCTGGGGACAGGAAGAGGAAGGACTTCCTCCCCAGCCCCTTTTTAACTCCTAGCCCTAATCCCCACCCCCTAACCCCACCCCCTACACTGCCTACAACCCTTTCGCCCTATCACGCGAATTCCCCAGGGGAAGACTGGTCTGCCGACCTCACTTCCACTGGGGGCCGCATTGTGCAGTGGTGTCCTAGTGCCAAATTGTGGTTACTGATGCATTGATGGAAGGAAGTGAATGGGGCAGGCAACACGAGTTACAGTAAGATTGCTGTTTTCATCTTTCGTTAAAGAGTGCCTTACATCTTTTGTATTATGCTGCAGTGTGTGTTGTATACCATGAATGGATCGAGCGGGATCTATTACAGAAGTCTACAGGAGCCGAAGCATCTTGGGCTATGAAGTGCTGCCATGCAGCAGGCCTAGTGCCGGCAGTGTGTTGTTTATTCAGCAGTGCAAAAGCTTGTCCTCCGGAGCCTGTTCAAGAGCACAAGGGTTGTTTGTGGTGTTGCTGCCTTTACTGTACTTCTCTGCGATTGATTGTGTGTGCATGTTTGGAAAACGTGCACTACTGCATTCTGTGTTGCAGTGACAAAGAGGGAAGTGTGTGTTACACCGCTCCTGCCAGTGCTATGCGTGAGGGGCTCTTGCACCGCAATGCCTGTGTTGCGTGAATACGAGACTTCTTGCTGCTGCAGCTCCTGGCCCTGGGAGTATAGCCTGCACTGATGCTGTCCCTACTGTACCAGTTTCCTGTGTCTAGAAGAACGTGGGATGAAATCTACACTGCATAGTAGTTGCTGTTCCAGTTCTTTATGCGTGAACAAAGCTGTCACCATCACGGTCCATGCGATATCTGTGAGCGTGAGGGGAGCTAGCAAAGTAGCGTCTGTGCCTCGCGTTGTGTGTTCCTAACACAGCTTGCCTGCTGCAGGACTATGCTGATTGTGCAAGCGCCATAGCAATACTGAAATAAAATACTTCGGCCCACATGCATCAAGCATTTTTGGAGTCGCAAACGGTGCGATTCCTTAAAATCGTCCTTTTGCGATTGCAAAAATGCTTTTTGAGATGCATCATGCTTTTTAAGAAATCGCAACTTTTTTGCGATTTCTAAAATTGCGATAGCATTTCAGAAATCGCAATTTTGCGATTTCTAAAATGCTATGCATCATTTGATTTCAAATTGCGAAATTTGAAATTGCAAGTGCAAATTACCACGAAGTTGAACCTCGTGGTAATTTGCGAAATTGTTTAAAAAAGCACAAACATGCCTTTTTTAAACTGTAAAGTTACAGACACACATGTTCCTAGGACATGTGTGTATGTAACTTATACTCAAAAGTACATTTCATGGGTGAAGGGGGGGGTCATTTGGACCCCCCTCTCCACCCTTGAAATGCATTGCTGAATTGCGATTTCAAATTGCGAATTCGCAATTCCCATTCATTCCTATGGGCATTTTAGCCCATAGGAATGAATGGGAATTGCGAATTCGCACTTTGCTAATCACATAATATTTGAGAATCGGTAAAAATTGCGATTTTTACCGATTCTCAAATATTTTGCGAAAATGTACATGCATCAAATTTTGCATTTCCTAATTTGCGATTCCCTAAAAATCGCAAATTAGGAAGTGCAAAATGAAACAATGATGCATGTGGGCCTTCATGTTATCTCCAATAACGCACTTCTGCCATTGGTGTTTAGTCTCGTTTTATTTGTGGGCCTTATGACATTTTTATGTACCTAAATATCCATTTGTAAGAGATTTGCAGTCCCTGGATCAATGTGACACATCTTGTCTGGTCCCTGTTGCAGGAACGCGCAGTTAGCACCTTGCTGACCGTCGTACCACCACCTGCAGGACCTTCTGCGCTTGAGAAATTGCATGAGAATGCAACGTAAGGTCATCTAGAGATGTACTATTGAGTGGGTGAAATGTGTTGGCTGTGTTGTAAGACATCATGCTGACATATCTGTATGGCCTTTACTACTGTGATGGTTATAAACGTGTGCAGTGTAGATGCATCCAAGGTTCACTGTTGCTTGCCTGTTGAGTAATGCGCAGTGGTTGCAATCAGTCCCCGCCCTAACCCTCTTTATTGGTTTCTAGGAAGTGGCTGGATGGTTTGTTTGCTTGTAAGCCATTATGTGGTGCAACCCGAACCAGAGGTAGAGAAATAAGTTACACTTCTACGCCAAAAAGCAGAGCCCTGCAGATGATGACATTAGTTGAACTTGCACACATTTTCAAAGTCAAAGATATTTTTAAGTGCCGGAGTATATTGTGGAAACGTATGCTAAGGCTACCGGTACTGTAGCTGTTCTGTGTGTAAGGATGTTTGTATACTAGCTCCAAATGTTGTAATGTGTGTGTGTATTTGTGTACATACACATAAAAGCACGTGCACTACTGCTGCCTTCGATGTTGTACTAGTTCTGCCAGAGGGCATCTCGGGGCATATTACCAAGCAATAGCGATAATTATCGCTATAGCTTGGTTAGAGACAAAAATTTACCACAGAGCTGCGGTGATTTTTACCGCAAATAAACCTTGGTATTACCAAGTTTTATTGCAAATGCGATAAAAATCGCCGCAATGCATGAATATCGCTGAAAAGTCCGCGATATTCATGCATTACTGAGCTAATGCTCTTAGCCATGTTATCCACCTCCCATTGGATAACATGGCTAAGAACTGCTCAGGGCAGGTGTTAGCTTTTGGAGATATTTGCGTTTATCTTCATTTTAAGAAGTTAGCAAGGTACTATATTAGATGGATGAGGTGACAGCCAATCAGGGTTTTGGCAATCTGATTTCTTTTTTTGTTCTCTTTTCCTGTGGTACTCCCATAGGAGTCCTGCAGCAAAAGATATCCTTTAACTTTGAACCCTAATTTCTCAAAAATAACTGACCGATTTACCCCCAATTATAAAAAAGCATGCTTTCTGGGTAAAGATCTAGCCTTTAGACAGTATTATTGTTCTGTGCAGCGATTTTTAGATTTCGCCTGCACCGCACCTGCAATCTTTCTTGTATTTAAAAAGAAATCTTAAAAGGGTCTTTGAGCTTGCCTATTACTTATCTTTATTTAACATTGGCATAGCCAATAGGTATCGCTTTTGGGACCTTATAAGTATTTAGTTATGCAGCGCAATATCCTTTATGCAACAACATCATCTGTTGCACGGCTAAACACTTATAAGGTCCCAAAAGTGAGACCTATTGGCTATGCCAATGTTTGTTAGCATTAGCAGGGTATTTTTCCTTATCTTTCGAATGTGCTGCATTCTCCCATGCATTCCAAAGGTTTATATTGAGCTGGTGTAGGTGGAGGTTTCATCTTACACAGCTCTCTCCTAAAATTCTCAATTATTCCCAGATTAAAACTACCATATGGGGAAAACTGATAGGACCTTTTTTATTCACAGTGAACTTATTTCATTGTGTAAGCCAAATACATGTGTGTAAACAGACATTGGTTGTCATGTAATGTGCACATGTGCCCTCGGGAAGTGCATCCTTGCCCTCACGACAAGTATTCTCATATCAACACTAAGCAAAGGTCTACATTTCTTAACAAAATGCATCTTTTCTCTATGTATAGTGCAAGAACCAATAAAACAAGGTGGGCAGAATATTTAAAGTTGCACTGTGTGGAATAACGCAGAGTTACCTGAAAACCATGCATGATTTTCTGCAGAGTTTCGCCCATCACTAATTTACAACACAATCCCGGCTCAGTGACTCCTTTAGAAAGCCCAAGCTGTTTTCTAATTGCTCTTAAACACTCAGAAACACTGTACACATGCACACACAGCTTCTCCCCGCCCCTTTCCGCTGTCTGCCCCATAGAGATGGTGAGCAAGTACCAGGGGCCTCATTTATGAGGCCGTGCGTCACTTTTACGCCGCCGGTGCGTCACTTTTTGTGACGCATTGGCGGCGTAAAACATGCCTCCTGTTGCGCACAATTTACAAAGTGAGGCATCTAAGCAGATGCGTCACTTTGTAAACCCCTGCGCTACATTATACCTGCGTCAGGTATAATGTATGCAGAGGGGGCGTTCCCCCCCAAAAAGCCTCGTAATAGTGACGCAGTGAAATCTTTGAGATTTCACTGCGTCACTTTTAGGACGCTGTTGCGTCAAAATCTTGCGCCTGCCTCACAGCAGGTGTAAGACTGATGCAAGCCTTTTCACATGGGGCTTTCCCCATGTGAAAGGATGCATTGCTGGAGTTGCGTTACTTTTGTGACACACTCCAGCAATGCGTCACTTTTGCGCTTACAGATACGTCAGAAATATTGACGTATCTGTAATTCCTTGTGCAATGATGCATCATATTGTAAATATGACGCATCATTGGGGTCGCAAGGAGGTCGCAATGAAAAGTGACGCATCGCTGTTTTCTCGCAGCGATGCATCACTTTTCATAAATGAGGCCCCTGGTGAGTGGGGAGCAGAGTTCAGGAGTGCGCCCATCACTGGCTTTCACCACTTCAGTGCTGAATAACACAGCACACCACACCTCTCACTGTGGGTGTAGCAGGTTTCTCACAATTAAAAAAAATGCACATTCCCATATAAGCAAACCAGCACCTCTTCCTGCTGAAAAAAGTACTCTGTACAGTTAAAACCAGCCGATCTCCCCTTTCCTGCTTCGTATACAATGAACCGCTTACATGTATAAACTAACCCTGGGCGAAGCACTGCGCTACGCTTGCGTAGTTTGCAAAGTTTGTGTTACTTCGCACTACGCAAATTGCACGTAGCACAGTGCAAACACGCGTAGTGCAGTGGTCTTTTATTGCTTGCCCGTGGTCCTCAACGTCAAGTTGGCGACCACGAGCAAGCAAAATGACATCCTGGCAAGACTTTTTCCTTGTTCGCGATCAGCAACATCAAGTTGCCGATCGGAAGCGTGGATAATAAAACTCCCGGCGAGATACTGAACGCAGTGAGGTCAGGTTTCTCATTGCGAGTGGTCATGCATGCTCGCGACCGCTCGCGATGAGAAACTACCAGTCCGTGTTGAGTAAGCTACCACTTGAGAAGAAATCTACTTGAGCGGCAGAAAACGACTGCTTGCACTGTGCAAGATGCAGTTTGCACTGATTGCAAGCATCCGGCACTGTGCAATCAGTGCGAACAGCATTTTGCACAGTGCACTACGCATTTCGCGTAGCTGCACGTTGCTTGCGTAGTGTGAAGTGCACTTCGCGTAGCTAAGCATAGCGCTACTTTGCAATCTACACCCAGGCTTTGTATAAACTAGTATACCAAGCATACGGATAACATGATGTTAGCACAGCAGAGAGGACCTCCCGTTAGAAACAAAACGTGGCTATGTATTATACAATAACAATTGTTTGAAAACTAAACATTTTCACATAAACTAGTGAGAAGTGTGTGTAATATTCTTTAATGTTTATGTGAAAATAAATGGACTCAACATAGTTAACGAAAAAGCAGATTGTCCTGAAAATAATGTTTCTCAATTGTTTTTTTCTATATCTACAAATAACAGCTACAAAAGGGTTGTTACTTTCCCAGTGAGGCTTGGTCTATAGCACAATGACATAATGTAAGTAAGGCAGTCGTCTTTCTATATTTGTGGCATGACTCTTGGTGTTTACCATTGCCATGTGCTTTGTGCCCACGTCTGAATAGCACTGTCCATAAGGAAGGAATCAGTAAAACCAGAATTTCTACTTCACCCACACTATACGGAAAGCCACTGGTGAGTGTAAATGTATTGAACAATTCTGTTTTTTGAAAATTCAGATCTCAACAACATCAGAAAATCACCAATAAAAATAAAATGACTCAGTTCACACTCCTGAGAGTGCAGTTTTGTATCCTAACCACTGAGTGTAAAGTCCTCTTTTTTCAGCCCTTGAGTGTTCGGCATCCTTCAATCTCCCATCCATGAGAGGAGTCATTGGATTTCCCATGTTCTAGAGCTCTAATCGCTGGTCCGGTGATGGGTAGGATTTCAACTCTTTATTCACCTCATCTGGTACCAACCATGGTGTCCCAGCCCCAGAGAGTGCATTGTAGGTGTATCGTAACCGCAGAGAGTGCATTCTGCTGAAGTCTCTCAGCTCCCAAATTTGCAAAGTGTTCCTCTGCCTCGATCCCTGAAAGCGCATAGAGCACTGAAGCCCCCTGTGACCCTGTTTCTCAGCCCCTGAAATAGACAAGCAGCTCATACCTCAGTCCCTGGGGATGTACAGTTTACTGAACCAATGTGCCTCAGCCCCTTGGGATACCCTTGTATCTCATTCCATGGGTTCTGACTGTGCTGGGCCATTACTCCTCAGCCCCAGAGACTGGAAAGAGTTCTTGCTGGGTCAAGCCAGTAAGCCTCTGATTAACCTTTGCCTCTCCATTCTATATCTGCGAGAGCAAGAAATACATTTTCCGTCAAACACATCCAGTGCCCCTGTGTGCATAGGGCTGCCATTCAGAGCAGCAGAACAAGCCTGTGCCCACTGCAAACCACTGTTGGGGATAGCTCCAGTTGGAAGTTATGCTAGCTGGAATGTTCTCTCCACCTGCCTATGCAGATCACATCATCCATGCCTCCCTTCCATTCACTCTCTTCAAGGGCCGCTTGGCACTCTTTCATAAGCTATACAGGTACATTTATTTCGGCAGTTGTCAGTCTGTTTACCCATCTCTCATGATTGCCAGCATTTCTCTGTTTGTCTCAGCTCTTTCTCTCTCACCATCTCTCAGGCACTGACTATTCTATCCCTCTTTCTTGCTCTCACTATAACCCCCACAGTTAATTTTTCTTCCATATCACTCTCTCCTAGTCTTATCTCGAGAAGAGTTCCTGTAATTCTCAAGATGTCTTAGCCAGATTCCATGGCTAATGTGACAATTCATTCTCCTGAAGGGTTGCCTCCGAGACACCCACTTGCTGTGGACTCCTCAGCTGCCTTTGTCAGTTTTAGCACAAACAAATCCCTATTTAAAACTCTGAGCCGAGTCCTGCGTTGACCTATGAACTGAAAACATAAATTGGAGCAATAGAACTCCTGCCCCACCCCCACCAACTGGTGCGAGTACAGAGGTGGGGGTGTCTGTGTCTGCTAACCACACAGCCACGCTCCTTATCTATTTGATGGAGAGCAGGCAGTTCCCGTGCCAGGTCTGCAGCATAGTCGTAGCCTGTGAGTGTGCTCACAGAGGAAGCAACTAGAGGAATGTCCCCATTGATCCAAAGAAGCACTTGAGAGAATGGGAGGGGTGGGGCAATCACATAAGCCATACATCATCTGCCATGCCATTTTGCTTGCCTGGATCAGAGTTGCATTAGGAATAGGGTCTGACTGTACACAACATGGTCTGCTTGGGCTACTGTCATCCTAGCCTTTGGTACTCACCTCTGGGCCAGTTTCCCCCATCTATGGGTAGATTCAGACAGGCCTTTACCTCACCTCTACCGACTACTCAGCCAGGGTAAAGCTCCAGTGCCTGGGGCTGTCACGGACAGGCCTCACCCTTTCCATGGGGTGCACTGCTATTTGGTGCAGTCTAGCATGCCTGTTTTGCAGTGGAAGTGCATGCAGACTGCTTCTTGTCTGCAACAACTAATTATTGTAATAATGGAGAGAGTAGAGAGGACTGCGTCAGCTTGCTCAGTGATACATGCAATGTGTGTTATGTCAACACTGATAGGGAATGCAGTGGGTGAGTACCAGTAAACTCCAGTCTGCCAGCAGTTGTGGAGTTGTTGCTGAACTCCGAGCTCCATGCAGAGTGCAGAGTAGTAAAACACTGCAAACTTCACTGGTAGAGTGAAGTTTGATACCCACCCCTATAATAAACTTCAATTGAAATAACCGGTGGTTCTCAACAAATGACAAAGTAGTATACAAGAATCCTAAGTTCCAATCACAGTGCAAAACCACAGGACTGACCACTCACAGCGGAGCACCTTCTGATATAAGGACCAATCCCACCAAAGGTACACACACCAACCTGACTAATGCCAGTGTGGCACCCTACGATGAAATTCACAGCAGCTCTCAGCAGCTTTCTTTCAATAGCGATCAGCTTCACAATAGCAAATTATTGGAATTGAAATAAAATAGTAACTCTTCTCTGTTTCCCTAAAAGGAAAGTTTAAAGTTCACAATCAATCTATGGAGAACAGGGATTAATGCTATCACACACACAAAGTGAACACTTGACTAGTGAGTAATCACCATGAAAAGCACAATCTGTTCCTCTGCACAAAATACCAGTGTCAGTTGATACACACCCAAAATAGAAGTGAATAAGTTCCTATCTTTTGTGCGGCCGATAGTGCTTCACGGTCCGACACCACAAACCTCAAGGGACAACTTACAATGTAATATATAGTGGGCCTGATTCACAAAGGTAAACTTAGACCTGTAGTTTGCTTTGTCATTAAAAGTTCCAGGTGAACGTTACATGGCGTTGCAAGAATTACATGAAAGCTTAATTGGCTTTGTATGAGTAAAATCTAAGCCTAACTATAATGTCCCTGTAACCTTTGGTTTTATCAGTAAATATATATATATACATACTGTAGGTCACACTCAAGTCTCTGCCCCCAATTACCTCCGGGAAACAAAATAATTAGTCACTGAGGAGCTACTGTCTATATACATCAAAGACAATAAAGAAAGACAACATAGGGGGCAAAATATGACTAAAGATGCCTACTGGGCATTGAAAGACCTACAAAAGGAAAACAATATCATAATCAAGTCCTCAGACAAAGCTGGGAACATCGTAGTGATGGACTGTCAGAAGTATTATTTGGAGCTAAAGAGACAATTGAATGATATAAACAACTATGAAAGACTCAAAGAAGATCCAACACTTTGCGTTATGACAACTTACCACAACATGGTTGTGAACTGGCAAATGCAAAGGTTGCTAGATGATGATGAATTTGAATATCTTCTGACGACAAGACCTATTATTCCAACAGTATATGTTTTACCTAAGGTGTGTAAAGATTTAGACAACCCACTAGGACACCCAATCTTTACCTCTTGAGACCCCCTTTTAGAAAACACGTCAAGATTCACAGACATCTTTTTATTTCCATATATAGAGAAATTATCATCATATATCTGTGACACAATGGACTTTCTCAAACTTATTATAGACATAGCATGGGAGGAGGATTACATCATGGCCATGGTTGACATGGTCCCATTGTGCTTGTCTTTTGAACATGAAAATGCCATCAAGGTAAGTGAATTCTTCTTGATGTCACGCTCAATAAGCCTTTTTAAACACACCAAAATGATCTTAGGAATGATTCAGTACTGTCTCCATAACAAGGTAGTTTTATTTGACAACAAGTTCTACAGGCAAAGAAGAGGGACTGCAATGGGAATGTCTTTCACACCCACATATGCCAACCTAACTATGGGTTTCTGGGAATCTGAATATGTTTGGTATGAAAAGAACAAAGGACAACAAACAAAGTGGCATTCTGGGTACGATATATCGATGACCTGTTTTTAATTTGGGAAGGAGCTGTTGAAGAATTGGAACTCTTTTCAAATTCCCATAATAAGAATGTTTTCAATCGGAAATTTACTTTCACTACGTGTTGACAGCAAATTGACTACTTGATTAAACAATTATATATTAAATACAATAGGATCTGTACTACTCTATATCGCAAGCCAACAGCCTGTCATAGTATCCTCATAGCTAATAGCGGTCATTCCAAATACTTACAATGGAGTGTCCCCTATGGTGAATTCTTACAAGCACTGAGGAATTGCTCAGAAGAAGATGAATTTAGATCTCAACTGGACACAATGTATGCCAGATTTGTGAGAAGAGGTTATCCTACAATGGTCCTAGACCATGCTAGGTAATGAGCAATGAACAAAAAGAGAGAAGACCTGCTACACCCTAAAAAACCAACTGAGAGAGATGAGAGAAAAGAGGACCTAAGATTCATAGCACAGTTCAACACCTCAAGTGGTTCAGTTAGGATTACTCTACAACAATTCTCGAAGGTTTTGAAACAAGATGAAGGATTAAGATTCGGTACACAAGACCATATCAATATTACGTATTGAAAAACATCATCTCTGGGTGATATTCTAACACATAGTTATTTTAAAAAACCTAAAGCAAGAGACACTGATGGCAACTGGTTGAGAACTAATGGGTTCTATAAATGTCATAAATGTAAGACCTGCACTTATGGTTGTAACTGTCCGGATGTAGAAATCTTCTCGGGTGAGAAATAAAAAATATGAGAAAGAATTTTATGTGAGACAGCACATGATTTAAATCTTGCAATGCCAATTTAGAAAGAAATACATCTGAGGTATGTCTAGATTAATAACTTGGTTTGCATGGCCAGGACATTGACACACTTCACACGGGCAGGAGCCTCCATAAGGATAAAATGCTGAAAACATGGACCGGGGTGCGTTTGGCAAACATCCTACTCTCCAGGCAGCAGGGCTGCATGTTTTTGCCAATTTTTTTTGATCAGACTAGTGCAGTAAGGGAGCTCGATTAAGTAAGGAGGTTACTTGCAGGGAGGCAGAGGGGACCCAACTCCTCCCGTTCTCACCATCCTCTTGTCTGCTCCGGGTATACATTAACAGAAGTTTGGCTCGGTGCTACTCATGCCAGGGTGGGGCCAGCAGCAGGGTGACTCAGCACCTACAGATCACTTTCAGATGGTGATGGACTGGCAGACAATGGATAATAAAGGGCAAGCAATTTGCACATATGACTTACTCCAGGGTCCCATGAACCAAACGCATGGGCCCTGTTTGACACACTGGTATACTGCTAGCAAACACTAGCTTTGGGCTATATACACTAGATCCACCAGTCATATAGGTGGGTTGCGTTAGTGTCATGTCTATATAGGTGCTGTTACCATTGTCATTATGCTAAGTTGAGGGGCCAGGATGATCCTACTAGGTCTCTCCATATCAGGGCTGCACTGTAGGGAGAGGTGAGGCCCTGGATACTGCCCCCCTCCCCCTTTTTGAGTTTCAGACTCGGTAGGATATGTTTGTGGGGGGGACAATGGGAATCTAATCCTAATGTTTGGAAAGATACATCCATCCGTAAGTCACCCTATGGAGTAGGCGGAAGACAGATTAGATGGAGTACAGTGCTCTTTAAATGGTTTAGCTACCTGGCATTTCTTTCAATTACCGGGGTCAAATGGGAGGGTGATTGGCAATTCATGCAGCCTGAGAGTGGCACGATGGGCGGAAAGCAGGAAATGGAGGTATGGGTTTTCTGCTGCTGAGATAGAATTGTTGGGGTTCCCAGGCATGCTCTGGAACTGCTTGCTAAGAAGCTGCGGCCCAGACCAGGGGAGCTGGCAGCCGCCTGCCTGGCCTTTCGCCCGGTAGAAGGTTATTCACTGAATCATGCTGACAGCTCGCTTACATATGTGGGTGTGCTGTAGCTCCAAGGAAGCCGGGCTGTTCCAGCCTTAAGGAGAAGGCAACCAGCACCTTATCAAATGTTAGGTCCCGCCCCTTATCAAATGATAAATTTTACAGCATATAAGAGTCATGAATAACAAAGACTTTACATATGCAATTGCAAAACATATTTGGAAGACCATGAAGGAGATCTGAACAATATGTCATTATATGGGATGGAACATATCCCTTGGAAAATAGGAGGGGGCTAAGAGAAGCCAAGTCCAGATGGATCATAACTATTGGTACAGAAATACCATAGGGACTGAAGATGGACACTCAATGAACCCACAATCCAAAACAGGCAACACTTCATGACACCTATGGTTGGTTTTTAGAGGTAGTGTTTTGAGTGGCAGTTCCCCTTTGACATAAGTATTCTCGGTTTCCAATGTGATTTTATTCCAGAATGGGATGTCAGTCATGTCAGTCAAATGGTCTGTTCAATTATGCCATCTTGCTTTTAGACCCTGCTAAAATTTACTGAGCACCTTGCAATTAAGTGAATGTAGGCTTTTGTGGAAGATCTGCAACTGATGAATTTACAATACACGTAGTCTTAACCTCATATACGTACTGAATTAAGTATTCACATATCTTTTGGCAATCACAGACCCCCCCCCCCCACTGAAGCACACACACATTCACTCTCCATTGCAAATAATCAGTTAACTAATCAATAACTAATATAGAGTTTCACAAAGATAATAACCAACTGGTGCAGCAGTTTACACAACAACTGACCAAGTAATAGAGATATTCACACATTTTAGTCACTATCCAATATATTTAGTGAGACTCTATAAATTACTCAAGTAAACAATCAATCACACTGCTACTAAATCCTCTATCCAGATATTTATATATCCACTGATTCTTCAATGCAGATTGGTGAATATATAATACATATTTAAATAACAAACCAAACCACATTCACTGGATGACAGTGATGTCATCAGTGATGTCATTTGAGATGTCATCAGTGATGTCATTTGAGATGTCATCAGTGATGTAATCAGTGATGTCACTGACCATGTCATGAATGATGAAATATGTGACATCATCACCAGTGGATTGCGGGCGCGAGAGTTACAGTTCGTACAACTAACTATAACAGAGGAATTTCAATGGTTTTGTATGAGTGAAATGTCCAGCTAACTATAACACCCATGAAACCTATGGTTTTTTCAATGAATTTCTAAGGTTTTTTAAATGATAATTCCTAACTATAACCTGCTGGAACCCTTTGTTTTTTTCAGTGAATTTCAAAGGTTTTTTAAATGACAGTTCCTAATTATATTGTTGACCACTTCCCCATATCTTCAACAAGAAACCAAATTTGCAATGCTACTTAAAAAAACAGGCAATAGTTCCACTTACCACTAACGAATTAACATCAACATTTAACTAGTGTAAGGACGTTGACTATGTACTGCGTGAATACCATCCAACTTACACCCATTTTTAAAGAGCAATATGTGATAGAGGTACTAATTTTACACTTCCGACATCCAACAAAATCACAATACCCAGCGCCACTACCACTACAACCACCCCTCCTGACACCTTCCCAAAATAATATATCCCCTCAACAGCACACTAGCTCAATTTAGGTACTGCACAGTGGACGCAACCATATTATCTCAGACTGTGGGTAATATCTCGGTCATGTTGCTGTGTTGTCTCCCCGCCTTCAAGCAGAACTGAAGTGGGTGGATCCAACGTACGCAACGTCAGCGTAAGAGTATAAATAATTAGCCTACGCCTTGGACATGGTTCACTTCTGCAAAGAGAAAAGACAAAGGTCCTCACCCTGCCACGTGGCTACCGCCATGACCACATGCCTCCTCGATACAGGCCGATTGCGAACTCAGCACCACAGCACCGCAGACTTATGTCAGTATCAACTACTGTCTTCCATCTACACTGCGGACAGCAGGGTTCACAACTTGAATTCAGCATTGGATCTACACTATGCACAGCATTGAAGTTATCCTTCAATTATGTAAGGCAGAGACAATATTCTTAAAGTTTGAACAGTTAGAAATTCAGCCTTAATTTCTTTAATGCAGAGACAGTTCTACTATGTGTCTTCAAATTTTGTTTACATAATTGACAAAAAGCATTCGTCCATGTCTGTCTCAACAACTGACTTCAATCTACACTGCGTTAAACAGGGTTCACAACTTGAATTCAGCTTTCCATCTACATTACGGACAGCATTCAAGTTAACCTTGATTTATGTAAGGCAGAGACAATTTTGTTAATGGAAGGCACAAAAAACATTCCTCAATGTATGTACAAAGTACTGCCTTCAAATTTACACTGCGATCAACAGAGTTTACCACTTGATACCAGAAGTGCATCAGCACTACAGACAGCATTGAATTCATTCTCGATTTATTTAAGGCAGAGACAATTCTACTGTGTCGTCAGATTTTTTTAACATATGTGACAAAAAAGCATTTCTTGATGTTTCTGTGGACTAATGCCATAAATGTACTCTGCGGACAGCAGGGTTCACAACTTAAATTCAGCTTTCCATTTACACTAAGGACAGTAGGGAATTCATCCTTGATTTATGTAATTCAGAGAAAATTCTACTGTATGTGTTCAGATTTTTTTTACATAAGTCACAAAAATCATTTGTTGATATCTGTGTGGACAACTGTCTTCGATCTACATTGTGAGGGCTCACGATTCAGGTGGAATGGCGAATAGCCAAGAGACATTGTACCAGTGCGACCCGCCCAAACCACGAATCACCACAGGGTGCGCACATGCTGAGATCTTCATGTACCACTAACTCATTGCACCACAAGTCATCTCCACGTGGCCTTGTTAAAGCAGAATTCACTAGGCAAAAAACATTGCTCCCAGTGCGTCCTGCCCGGGCCATGCATCATCGCAGGTTATGTACACGCTCAGTGCCAAAGGTACCAGTAAGTCACTGCACCATAATTCATCACCACATGGCTGTTTTCAGGCAGGATTCAATACAGAAAAGACATTGGTAAGAATATGGCCCCCTTTACCACTCATTATCACAGGGTACGTACAAGCTCAGGGCCAAAGATTCTACTAACTCAGTGCACCATAAATCATCGCGAAGAAGAGTGAACAGCTTTATGTCAGCAATGAGGCATAGTATCACTTTTAAATGGAATTCATGCAGAATTTAAGCGACAAAAGACATTACTTCAATTTCCGTGCCTCCCCCCCGACCACGCATCATCGCAGGGTATGTACACGCTAAGCGCCAAAGGTACTACTAAGTCAATGCACCACAAATCATCGCCATGTGACCATATTAAGTCAGATGTCTTATTTAGAAGAAAATATATCATAGTTTTTGGAGATGTACTGCAACTTACTCCCGTGAAAGGACAACTAATATTTATACGAAAACTTGATTATAAAGACTTTGCTACCATTGTGTGCTGCTCAGAACACGCATCATTGCAGGCTCCACAGAACTTTGTTGCTTCAGTTGCCACTAACTCTGTGCACCACTTATCACCGCTGGCTGCACACACACTAAATTAACAATACTGTGCAGCTCTAATCAATGCCACGTGGTCGTGGGCTCTTGCTAACTGCTGCCTCCTGCCTAAACTGCGATCATAAGAGCACACAATTAATTACACTGTTGATTTATAATTTGCAGAGTACAATACCAAACTAAGTGAAACATTTATCAAACCCTATACAATATCCCTTTATTATGCTTCTTTAACAGCTTCTTTGATATCACTTATAGATTTACTTGAATAATAAATGTCATGTTGCAAGTGCAAAGGTACACTTAATGATAGTCTACACTGTGGATAGCATATGTCACAATTTGAACCTCACTTTTTCTTCATTGGATACCTGAAGTTCTTTTTTGGAGACAAAAATGGCTACACCACTGGAAGAATCTTCTGATTCTGATTATTTTGTTGCTGAAGAATTCATAACCATTGATGGTACTTTTTTTCCCCCTCAAAGTACATACAGTCCAGTATGCAACAGTCAATGCTTTGAGTGCAGCCCGTTCACACCACGGATCATCGCAGGGTGAGCACACGCTAAACACCAGACGTACCACTAACTCAGTACACCATAAATAATCACCACAAGGCTTTATTTAGGCAAAATTCTGTAGTCAAAAAACTTTATCCCCAGTGTGGCCTATCCGGACCACGCATCATCGCAGGTTACATACACGCTCAGTTCAAAAGGTACTACTAACTCAGTGCACCATAATTCATCGCTACATGGCCATATTAGGCAGAATGTAATTGATTTTTCATTCATTATTTATAAAGTGCAGTACCAAACAAAGCAACGTCCCTCAAACCTACACAAAATCACCACATGGCCTTACTAAGCCAGAATTCACAAGACAAAAAACATTACTATCAGTACGGCCTGCCCAAACCACACATCATTGGAGGGTCCACTGAACCTTGTTGTTTCAGGTATCTCTAACTCACTGGAAACCAAACTAAGTATAACACCTATCCAACCCTACACAATATCCCTTTAGTATCCTTCCTCCAAATTTTTTTTTATATCACTTATAGATTTAGTTGAATAATAAAATGCACGCTGCATACATGTTCTATCTTCCACTTCAATCATAATTGACGATGATGCACTCCACCCTAAGATCTACACTGGGGACAGCAGGGTTGACAACTTGAATTCACCTTTGCATCTACACTATAGACAGTAGGAAATTCAACCTTGATTTATTTAATGCAGAGACAATTATACTGTATGTATTCAGATTTTGTTAAAATAAAAGAAAAAAAGCATTGTTCTATAACTGTACTGACTACTAGCTTCTATGTACACAGAGCACAGTAGGGTTCACAACTTGAATTTACCTTTTTAACTACACTACAGAAAGCATTAAATTCAGCCTCAATGTATTTAAAGCAGAGAAAAAAATAGTGCTGTTGCACTGCTTTTATGTGCCAGCACCTTCAATAGCTGCATCGTGTGAACTATGATAACAAATAATGTAGAAGATTGCGTCAAAATGTACCTCCACCACTAGCAATAACAAATACCTCTGGGGTATCACCTTCAACATTCCCACCAGACATACGTCCCCAATTTGTGAAAGTTACAATCCACTGCGTGAAGAGGAATTGTTTCATTTGTTATGGGGAGAAATCAGTACACCTAGTTTGCACAGCAATTGATAACCATCACTGCTAGTTTTTTTTTCCACCCTCAAAGTTAATATAGTCCAGTACGCAACAGTGAATGATTTCAGTGCAGCCCGCTCAGACCACGCATCATTGCAGGGTGAGCACACGCTAAACACCAGATGTACCACTAACTCAGTACACCATAAATAATCGCCACGTCCCCTTGTTCAGGCAAAATTCAATAGTCAAAACACATTTTTACCAGTGCGGTCTGCCTGGACCACGCATCATCGCAGGCTCCACACAAACCGCCCCTACCTCAGTGCACCACAACTCAGGAACTCTTTACGATAGAATCTTCTGTGTATTATTTCACATACAATGCTCCTACATTTGTACAGCAGAAGTCATAAACAGTTTATGATTAATAAGCATAATAAAGGGATATTGTATATGTATATGATATCAAGATTACTATTCTACTTGTTGCCAACAACAATGTAATAAATTGGAGGCGAGAACATGTGCCCATACCCACTTCAACTATCTATTTGTGTCTGTGTATTTATTGTGTTTGTAAAATGCTGCTCCTCTTCCCTACCACATTATATTGTGCTATAAATAGCATATGCAACCATCTTGCCTGTGACAGTAAGTATGGGCTATTCCTCCTTTTTTTTTGCATATTTATATAGCGCATAATCAACCCAAAATTATATAAGCAATTTACATGAGCACCGAATTTACAATACATTTTCAGGCATGCGTACATTACGTCATTACCCTAAAATACCAGGATGTCCACGCAACTCCTAGCCTTGAACACTGTATTCCAGCACCAAGTTCAACAGTGTACTTGAACAACCACATACGTATATATATTATCTGCCTTTCATGTGCCAAAAACTGCAATTTAAACCTTTCACAGCCCTGTATTACTACAGCTACAACACTCCACAGATCACCTCCCATTTATGTTGAATCATCGGAAGATCATCTGGAAGATAGGTCAAAAATAAATTGTAGAAATGACCAATTTTTCTTTTGACATAAAGACTGTCTATTACCAGAATCTTTTTGAGGCCTTGTCGATCATTAGAAGAGAGTGAGTTTAAAAAGCTATGAATCTGTAAGTATTTAAAATAATCATGAGAAGGGAGTTTAAATTTATGTTGAAGTTCAGAAAAGGTAGTTATACAACCAGTTTTTTTATGATTCTCCATGTTTTATATGCAGCAGATATGATCTTAAATTTTTTTTTTTTGTAGTAGCTTGGTTCTATTATTCTTAAGAAGTACCCGCTAGCTTCAGTACCTAATACAAGTTCATATATCGATGGGGAATGTGCTTGTGAGATAGGAGCTTTATTGCCCACAATCAAAGGGGATATGAATTGTAATACGGCTGCCAAAAAATAGAATAAAAAATGTGGAACGGCCCATCCTCCTCTATCTTTTGGTAAAATCATTTTTTATGAGCTTTCCAAATGCCCTTGTATCCCCATAAGAATCTTCCTGACATTTTTTCAAGTTGCTTAAAAAAGACTAACGGGAATTCAGTGGGACTGTTCTAAATAAATATATAAATTTTGGTAGGATCAACATTTTTAGCACATTGTTCCTACCATGTAACGATAAGTGTAAATGATCTATTCGTTCCAAGGTTGAGTTGGCTTTCTTTAAGATTGGAGCATAATTAGGATTAGTAATCTTCGAAATTGGGGTGGTTCATTTAATCCCCAAATAAGTTGCTTCAGAGACTACGTTAATGTGGGGCGAAGGGTTTTGACCAACAAAAAGTATTTGTGTTTTAGATAAGTTTAATTTGTATCCTGAGAAGGAACCAAAAGATGCTGCTAATTCTTCAATCCTAGAGAAAGCCTTTTCAATATCCTTAGTAACTACTACTAGATCATCTGCATAGGCAAGAGCTCAATATTTAACGCCCGCCAGCTCAACCTGAATTATATCCTCATCCTGGTTTAATTGATTGAAAAAAATGTCAATGTAGATGGCAAAGAGGAGAGGGGAAGATTGGCATCACTGACGTGTTCCTCGTTGGATAGGGAATAGAGCAGATTTAGTAGCCCCAATTTTTACACATGACATTGGGTTTTTATACAGAGCCTTAAACACAGTTATTTTCCCTGAACCGAAGCCCTTTATAGAAAGTAAATCCCAGAGATAGGGCCAGGCCACCCTATCGAATGCTTTTTCGGCATCCAATAGGGTGATCCCGATTGAGGTCTTAGTACCCTCTGCCCAGTCCATCATGGCAATGATTCTCCGAATATGGTCTGCTGTATCTCTATTTGGGATAAACCCATGTTACCATCGGGACACATTTGTATATATTATTTTTGACAGTCGTGCGGCAAGTATTTTAGAATATACCTTACTATCGGTATTTATTAATGATATTGGTCTATATGATGCAGGGTTTAGTGGATCCTTATCCTTTTTAAGAAATGTCGGGGCATATTATCAAGCCAATGCGCTAAAATTATCGCCGCTTTATCGGCCGAAAACGGCAGATAAAGCGGCGATAATGGGCTTGATAATATGCTCTGTGGAATTCCAATCGAAGCCCATGTTAGATGTCTTCACATCTAACATGTGCTTCAATTGGAATTCCACAGAGCATATTATCAAGCCCATTATCGCCGCTTTATCGGCCGTTTTCGGCCGATAAAGCGGCGATAATTTTAGCGCACAGGCTTGATAATATGCCCCGTCATTCTTACCGATTGGGCCCAAGAGGGCGGTGGGAGACCTCTCTGTGCCTCGTGAAAGGTGATTAGGATATCTTGCTTTACAGTGTTCCTAAAAATCTTGTAAAATTCCAATGGGATACCGTCAGGTCCCATTGCTTTACCTGTTGCTAATGAGGTTAATGCTTTTTCAGTTTCTTCCCATGTAATTTCTGATTCTAGGGCTAATTTTTGATCATTAGATAGAAATGGTAAAACGTTTACCCTGGCAAAGTTCATACAACGTTCTGAAGAGTAAGAATCATCATCGTATTGATATAGTTTAAGGTAGAATTGCCGAAAAGCTTCCAAGATTGATTCGGGTTTATTGTCTATCTGCCCTGTTTCGTCCTGTATTGAGTTTATGGTATTAAACACTTCTTTTTGCCTAGTTCTCTTTGCAAGAATTTTCCCTGCATTTTCAGCCATCTCGTACAGTTGAGATCTAAAAGTTGCCATCTGTTCCGCCAATTTAGACGCAAATTTAATTTAAATTTAATTTAATTGCGGGTTTCTATAGCGCTAGAATCGACTCCCAGAGGAGTATCTCCACGCTTCGACCGCTGGGGAACCCGTCCTGGCTCACCCTGAGAGATGGTCCCTAATATGTATCTCTAAGGTGCGACCAAGCATCCCCGGCGGTCTGGGGGGGCCGTTGTGAAGATGAGGCAAGCTAATGCCCAGAGTTGCCGAGTGTGGTCACTGACTGGAGTAGGCACCGAGGCGAGAATTATCGAGCCCGCTGACCCTGGTCCACGACGCTGCCGCTTTGGGAATCGAACCCTGGTCCCGGGCCGTCCTCTGCTTACGGGTCTGCCGCCTCTAACCAGTGAGCCACACCACTCCACTACAAAGGATTCATACAGGGGTGCTTTATAAATAGCTAGATTAGTTTCAATATCGGATGTTGGCTGCGTTTGGGCAATTGATGTTACTAATTTCTTCTCCCAAAATAAAACATTTTTGTACCCTTGATCTACTTTTTGTCGGATAATTTTTTGTTTCTTAATAACATACGATAGTGATTCTCCTCGAATCCCTGCTTTGAAAGCGTCCCAGACATTCTGAACAGAAGCTGTTCCTCTATTAATATCAAAGAATTATTTTGGTCATTTTGCCATCATCTCTAAGTACTCAGAATCGGCTAATAATTTACGGTCAAAAGTCCAGGGCCTTGTATGAAAAATTGATATGTTAGTTTTAATTTCAATTAGTATTGGATTATGATCCGAAATTATACGTGGGTATAACTCAAATCTGGTATCGCAGAGTAATGCCTTCTTAATAAAAAAGTAGGCTAGGCATACACATTTTTTATGAGGAAAGGAGAAGAATGTAAACCCAGTTGATGATGAATTTTTTTTCATGAGCTACGTCAAATAGACCATAGTCCATTATCATGGAGCGAACCCCTTGATAAAGGAAGGTATCACGTATATTCCAATTAGGGTCTATATGAAGATTTAAGTCTCCACATAATATTAACGATGGTGCCCAATCTGCTAATTCTAGATTTAAAGAGTTCAAGATGGTTGGATCATCTGAATTTGGGGCATATACCGCACAGAAAGTCCAAACTTTGTTACTAATTCTAAATTCAGCAATTGCCCATCTACCATATTGATCCGCCTTACTCCAAATCAGAATCCCCAGGCCTCTTCTAGCTAAAATTGCCACTCCTTTTGTCGTTGTCCCTTGAGATGTACATACCACTAGATTCAAACCCAGATCTTTATACAACTGTCTGTCATTCCACATGATATGTGATTCTTGAATGCATAAGACATCAATTTTCATAGTCTGTATAATTTGTGCAGCAATCCCCCTTTTTTTATTATTTAAACCACAGATGTTCCATGAACATATTCCTAGTTTCTCCATTTAAGTGATTATTATATACATAAGAAAATACATGAGAATATTTTTTGTTTTCCCCCCCGAAAAAGCAGTATATATGAGGTCAAGTTGGAAAGCATGTAAATCGATACAATCCAAAAATAAATCTTATATCTCAGAATATAATGGGAATTGAGAAAACAAATGAAGGCAAGAAAAAGATTCCACATAGACAAAATAAAGCATTTTCTGATTTTGTTTGCAACCCCGTTTCCCCACCCTACCCTCCCTGAGCACAGCCTGAGCCCACCCACCCCCTCCAGCCCCCCCAGCCTATCGGGGTAAAGGGACTTACTAGTCCCTAGCATGATGATGTGATAGGCGCTAAGTTAAGGGGCTCACGTCACATGGCTCTGCTCCATGATTATTGTTCCATACCAAATCAAACCCAATCCAGTATCCAGACTCCAGAAATACGAAAAAATGAAAGAACAACTTGAGAACAACCAAAGTCAGACAGTTGGAGATACTGGTTAAACTGATAAAGGCAAGTACAAACAAAATAATATACTTTTCTCTACCCCTTGTAGAATAAGAAGGTACTTGCTCTGTATTGAAACTATTGGAACATTAAGTCTGGTGAACCGCTGCAATCATCACTTATTCTTTTTTTTTTTTTAGAGAATAGTAACCTTTTAAAAATGAGGCTAATAGCTCTTTAGCTGCCGCCTCTGAAGTTAGAAAATAAGAGCGCTCTTTATGAATTATTTTAAGTTTAGCAGGATTTAGAAGAAATGCCTGCGCTCCCTTAGCTTGGAATCAAGGAATAAGCTGGCGTAGCTGCCAGCGCAACTGAACTGTAACATGGCAATAGTCAATGCGCACAAAAAATTCCAGACCTCTGCCCTTGCACTTTCTATTAGGCCTAGCTAGGTCATAGAGGGCTTCCCTAGCCAAAAAGTTATTTAAAGAGATCAGAATAGCTCGTGGTTTGGGAGTTAAATCTTGTCGATTTTTTTGGAACGGAAATCTATGGGCCCTCTGTATTTCAGTCTCCCATCTCCAATGACTTAGCTGCCTGAAGGCCTCTGAAAATAGTTCTGTACATATTGTCGAGGATTTGACCCTTCATTTCCTTCCGGTACGCCTAGGATTCGGGGGTTGTTCCGGCGTGATCTGTTTTCCAAATCGACAAGCTTCCAATTAATTTCTTCCTTTAATCCCTCCATTGCTCTTATTTGAGAGTTTTGCTGAACCCTAGAGTCTTCAATTTGTGAGATCCTAGTTTCTGTCTCTGTAACTCTCGCAACTGTGTCATTAGATACTTTCATCACCTTTCTTAAGTTATTTTGCAATTTCCGTACTGCCCCCTGAGTATGTAGGTTCTCTGCTTTTGTCTCTTCTCTATGGTGGAGCATAACTTGATATAGAACTTCTAATGTTATCACCGGTGTTTCAGACCCTCCTAAAGTTGATTTAGTTGTTTCGAGTGTGATAGATGTAGGGGGAGGGGCAGCTCTGTTAGCACCTTGCATAGTGGTGTTTAAATTCTCCTCTTCCCCCACTCTGGCCTATTAGGAGATTCTTCGGGATCCGCATCTTCCAGATTGCTTAGATAATCTTGCCCAGGGTCAGAAAATGATTTTTCAAAGTCTTGCAGGGATTGGAGCCCCCCTGCTCCCTCCAGATCTTCCGTACCATCCGAGTCTAAAGCTTGAGATAGATCTGTCATAGAATAAAAATTACCACCAGAGTCAATAGAATCTGTATCCTCAGCTGGGATCAATGGCGCCGAAGCTGACGCCCCCAATACTCCAGCACTTTGATCAGATATCGTAGTGGTTAAATCATTGCTAGAGCATACAGTAGTCTGTAAATGTTTATCCTGCATTGTTTATTTTGATTGTTTCGATTTTTAGAGGGGTTTGATGTGAGAGGCGTTTTTTTTCATAAACATCACTGGTATTTTAGGAATAGCACCCTGCCTACATCCCCCAGAATTCACCAAATTCGTATTTTCTATATTGGGTATGGCAGAGACTGCGATAGGAGATGTAGAAGGGGCTAAGAGATTATTTTCAGCCACAGCAGGATGTATGTTTGCAGTGTTCATTGGGTTAAATGTACTCACAGTATCGGAAGAAACTGCCGTAAGCCCCATTGTCTGAGTTGATTCCTGGGCTTCAATGTGAAAGGACATGACTCAACGAGGCCTGCTCATCCCTGTGGACTGGGGAGAAATGCATTGATTTGGGAAGCACTGTGGGAGTAGTGTGCTGGTTCAAATGTCAAACTCCTTTAATTAAGTGGCAGTGGTCTGGGGAGACTGTAACTGGGGACATGTTACATGATGGATGCACTAGACTAAATGTCATGACAGTTGACAGTTGTGAGATTGAGCAGCCAGCTATATGCAGATACTTGTCTGGGAATGGTTGTGAAATCATTCTCACTTCTCAGTTATTAACACATGACTGCACCAGCTTATGCTCCTACTCTGCCCTTTCGGTCCTCATCCACCATGAAGCTCACCTCCTCCTTGATTGTACAATGTTGACATTTACTTTTTTTGCATTCCATGGACCTTCTCTTCTTCTGCAGGAAAGCTCCATAACAATCTTGCTTCATTACTGGACCAGTTCAGCCATGCACCCAAAAGACATTCTGAGAAGAAGAATGCAGATGCAGCGTCCATTTTGACATTTTTTTACAGTATTGTTTATCCTAACATAAGAATCTTTAGAACTGTGTGGGTCCTCCCTAATATGTATTTTTCAATCTAAGTGAACAATTCGATTGGGACTCTGTGGCTGAAAGACGGTTTGCAATGCATTTATTAACTCAACTGTGCCATTCATTGATTTCTTCCCACAAGAGACTTGATGATGAAGTGCTTTTCATTGACCTGATGAATGTTGTATTTTTCTTTAGCACACTTTTCCCTAATGCCCCATTCCCTTACATTTGTTAAACCCCTACCGTCTTCCTCCAGGTTGTTTGATCTATTGAGGTGTGACTTAAAAATGTACACCAAAAATGGATCATAAACTTGGCGGGGCAAATGTGATGAAAGTGATGGCAACTATCTGTAGGGTCTTCTTGTCTAAACAACAGCTCACCCCGGCCCCACTTACCCATGCAGGAATAAAAGGGACAGCATCATGTTAGTGCAGAGTCTTAGTTAGAACAATGACTGTGCTATGATAGGTAGTACTAGTGTGCGCCGTGTGGCCTGATTTACAAAGATGAAGATAAGCATTTGGTGTAAATTCACTCTTGCAGTGTAACTCCACTACCAGCAACTTTCTGAGTGGTAACCTTATGAGTAGTAACTAAGTAGTAGTAAAAGTAACTCATTTTAAAGTGATAGGGGACTTACGACTCGCAAAGTTACTAGTCATAAAATTACTGATGGAAAAGTTACTATTTGTAAATAAGGTAGATGGAACTTATGGAGTTACATGAAAATGCCATGAGATTCCACAGAGTTTTGTGAACAGGTGGATATTGGCATGTCACACTTATTTTTAGCTCTGAGAGCTTGTTCTGTTCTGAAAAAGCAGAGCAAACTGTACCATATGGCGTACCTAAGGGCACTGCTTCTTGTGTTGGCTTTGCTCCTGCTTGAGTAGATTTTGTACTTGAGCAACTGCTTTCCAACTTCGAACGGTCGGGACCAGTCACCCTGGGAAAATCTCACCAGGTGCTCTCTTAGTCGCTGAAAATTGCACTAGGGGATGCAATTTCATGGTAACACTCAACAAAAAACAGTTGGCGGGCCTCGCATAAAAAAACAAAATGCCACCTCACAGCGTGTGTTTGGATTTGGCCAGAACTCCATGTTAGATGTATAACGTGGAGTGGCTGAAACTCTCTCAACTCCCCCTGTGGAGCCTAATACATTGCCCATCCCTAATCATAAACTTACTCTGCAAGAGTAAAGTAAAGTACACCAAAAGTGAAACATACTTTCTGAATCAGGCCTTGTATTGCCTAAATGCAACATGGAGCTCCTTGACCTTCTCATGAGTCTTGACTCCTGGATCGAGGATTCTGTAAGTTTAGTTTAATTTTTTTTAAATAAATTAAATAATTACTACCTCTCCAGATTGCTAATCTGAGGCTTTTATCATGTTAGTCTGGTCTTTGTTAACCTTGTGTTTTCTTTCATTCTAGTTGCCTGTGATGATAATCCTTCTGAATAATTCTTTTGATTTCAAGAACCTTCTGAATAATTCTACACTTGGAGTACATCTTATTTGGAAATACGGAATAGGTAGGAGTGGAACCTAGCTTTGTGATTTCTTCCCTTTTGGTGTTAGCCCCCTAATAGCACCACCATTAAGAAGACCTTTGGGGAACCCTGCAAAGGTTTGGGAAGATTGAGAGAGTGTCAGGATTCCTGCCACAGCTCACCCTTCTTGACTATCACAATACACCAGCATGACTCGCATCATTCCTCCCAACATTTATGAATGAGCAAACTTCTTGTACCCTGACTTTTGACCATATTACATGCTGTTGGTAATAGATAGATGCAGCTGGTGTTCCCTGGTTTGTTTGAAAAGGCATATTAGCTTTTACAAATGTTTTACTAGACATATGTAAGATCAGGTTTCAGACGCCATGGAAACAGTCAGAAAATCCACCAGAATAAGCATTGAACAACCAGCATAGAAGACCTAAACATGAACCTTCCGGAAGACAGCCCTCATCAAATTAATCCCCTGCACCTGTTTCTTGCTATAAACAATTAAAATGTTACCTTTGTGAACATTCTAAAACACCTTCTAGAAGGCAACCTCATCAATTCAATCATCTGCACATGTTCCTTGCTGTAAGCAACTGGAACCTGACCTTTGTGAATATTCTTATGCACATTTTAGAAGACAAAATAAGTCTTGATCCTGAGCAAAATTAATAATGTTCAAGAGTTCATAAATGTATTGTTGTTAATAATGTCTTCTATAATTCCAGGTTTTCACTTTGTATATCAGTAGAATCACATTCAATAAAACATCAATACACTAGATCGTTACAGTCACAGCCAGATGATAAATGTAGCCAACATGTGTGTTGTCATTGGCACATCGCCCACCGACTTCCTCAGGGCTACCACAACAAGAACAAGATGAAACCCATAACTATCCACGATATCATGTTTTCTCATGGTTAATCTAATTAGGGTGTCAGAAAAGACCCCATAGGAGAGAATACCAAGTTCTCAATTATTTTTAGTAAAGGAAGTAAATAACACGGAATAGAAGGGGGAAGGGTAGTGTGTGGAAGAAACTGAGAATTTTAGCTGTGCCAGATAATAGTTTTGATCCAAAAGTAATCCCTCACTGCAAAGAACATCCCACATTGGTCTCCCACCTGGATGGAAAAAAAAACAAGAAGAAAAGGAAAGACACAGTGACAGACTTGATTTTGCTACACTCTGAGGTCAGTCGCAACATTGTGCTGCAAACAAAAGGTAACCATCATTTTTGTTCAACTTGTACATACTGTTGCAGGGCTCCACCAGAGTGGATTTATGTGAAGCTAACACCAACCAAAATTGCTTGTTGGTTTGATGATGATATCATACTCATTATAGTTTTGAAAATGTTGATGAAGGAGCCTCTATGGACAATCTAAATGAAAACAAAACAACAACAAAAGTAAAGGTTGGTTGAGATTATAAAAACTTTTGTGAGGTGATACATTAAGAGAAAGAGTAAATGCTAGAATAAAGTCTTATTATTGTTTGTTTATATGTACCATATCTGCTGATATCATTTATCAGACTGGTGTGAAAGCCTGCTGCATTGTTGCTGTTGAGTAGATAAGCCACAGCATATTTGACTCTGCACGTTCTCTCCATCCCAGCCCCTCTCTTATTCGGGGACTTGCCACCAGAGCAGTGCCTCCTCCTGTAAACCGAGGGCAAGTCTTGGGAGGATCCAAGAACTAGCATCATCACCCCATTGGAATCCTCTGGGATCCAGGTAGGTGGCTTATGACAGAGAGGTAGCAGCCATCACTTCATATATTCAAGTAAGAACGTAAGAAATGTATTAGTTAGGAACTTATTACCAAAAGTGTTCTTGGAAACTAGCGATACATAAGCAACATTAAGATTTTTATGTATGTTGTTGTTATACCCCCCATGTCTTCAAAAGTTGCAAATGGTAGCAGGACAAGGACATCAACTAACTAGTAAACACTTTGATAGGGGGCTGGGTGCTGCAAAACATTAACAAGCAATAAGTCAAACAGAACTAGTCGATTCCCACTCTGGTAGTAAAGTTCACTGGACTGCAGTAAGAGGTAAGTAAAGTAACCTACTGAAGAAATGCATGAAAATGGATTTCAGGTAGCGAAACTCTGGGTGAAAAGTTGATGCACAGTATAAAATGTAACAATTTCAGAGGAAAGGTTTTCGTCAATTAAAAAACCATAACACTAGGCTAACTAGCAATACAAAGAAAGATCAAGATAGCAAGTGGTATGCATTGAAAAAATAATTTAATTATTTTTGCATAGGAAACTTACCATCTCTACCAACAGGCCCACCCCTGTCCCCAAGCAAAGAACCCCAAATGTTATGATTCTGACCTTTCCCCAACTTTCCTTTCAACTTACTATCCTCTTGCACACAATGGTACCAGTGTTCCCAGCAACGTGCGCGCCTGAGTGCGCGCGCACGTCTGATCTCCCGAGCGCGCAGTGCTTCGTGTGGTGTGCGCACCCACATCACATCCCGGAGAATTAATTTGCGCCACCGCTTTTTTAACGCAAGCGGCGCGAAAAATGATGATTTCATGATTGCTGTGGTGGCTCCTGCACTAGCTGTATTTCATCCTTAATGAAGCGCCGCCGGGGGCTGTTGGTGGGCCTTTGTGAAAATATTTGTTAATTACAGCACCGTAATGAGCTGCAATTAACACAAACATTTTCACAATGGCCCTCAATCAGCCCGCAGCCGCGCTCCTTTAAGAGAAGAAGTCCAAAAGCACGACGTGTGCTTTACACATCATTTTTTTGGACTTGATGCATGTCTTTTGTTAATGGAGCCCGACTGCGGACTGATTGTGGGCCATTGTGTTAAATGCAGCGCATTACGGTGCTGCAGTTATCAAATATGTTCACAATGGCCCACAATCAGCCCGCTAATAAGGTACTGGGTAAATCACATGGCCCAGTTTTGTAAAGAGATAACTCTAGCTTTCACTGCTAATCTGGCTCTAGGAGAGTTGCGGGCTTTGGCCATCTCATGGGCAAGCTTTTAACCTCGAATGGAAACTTTCTTTGCACACTTTAAACAAGCACAGTTTTGGTTGCTAGATTTCAGCGTCACATTGGTAGGCAGCCCAAAAATATCCATTGTTCCATATTCTATTAGGTTATCACCATATTCACCTGTATATACTCGCTTTGGATGTAAAAACATAGAATAGAGGGGACAGTAGAGAAACTCATAGGAGGCATGAACGTAAAGGGACACGTTAACATGTTAGGGCTAGGGAGCTGGACAATGGGCATTGGTGGGGAATGAGCTCCATGATATGTAAGGAAAGATGTAAGGTAGCTCGGAGAGGAAGAAAATGGTACCGTGGGGATGGAGCCAGAAGAGTGGCAGGGGTGGCCCTTAAAGGAAGCACTGAAAGAGTATAGCAAGTGAGTAAAGATGATCATGAGGAGGAAACTTAAGATGAGATTATAAAAGGCGGGTTTATAGGTGGAGAAGTTTTGACTATAGGAGTCTGAAAAAATGGATGTCAGCAAGAAAGTTGAGCTACGACAAAGGGGAGATTTGAGCATAAAGCCCTAGTGGCCTTAGAAGGGATGGTGAGCGGATTGTGTTAAGCGTTTGACACTGGGATGAGGAAGGGGGAGCAAGTGGAGGATAAATAAATGCGTGATAAGGGCAGAGGTATACTTAACAGGAGCATTACAGACAGTATAGGTTTTGGAGAGTGTAGAGAGAGTTCCAAAGAGGAATAGGTAAGGAATTGAAGTTATGTTATGTTATGTTATGTTATGGAGCTTTTATATAGCGTGCAGCTACTCACAAGGAGTGTCCCGACGCTTTCCACCCTCAACTCATAATGAAATAACACAACACAGCTAAAAACAAGCAACAGAAACGGAACAGAAGCAACAGTGAGCAGTAAAAACACACTAAGAGTTAAAAAGCCAGGTCTTCAGGCCCCTCCTAAACTGGAGTAAATTAACAGTACTCCGCAGAGAGAATGGAAGCTGATTCCAAAGCTGGGGGGCTCTGCAGCCAAAAGACCGCCCTCCCGCACGAGCCTTCCTCACCCGTGGAACCACTGCTCTGCAAAGAGCTTCCGAACGGAGGGAGCGAGCCGGACGATAGAAAGTCAGTCTCCTCTGCAGGTATCCCGCTCCTGAACCATGCAGAGCCTTGTGCATCAGGGTCAGGGATTTGAACTGGATCCTCTTCCTGATGGGGAGCCAATGGAGCGACTGGAGCAACCCAGACGCTCGAGCTCGTCTCCCTAGACCAAAAATCGCCCGGGCAGCAGAGTTCTGCACCACCTGAAGGCGCTGGACCAGATAATCGGGAAGGCCAAGAAAAAGAGCATTGGCATAATCTAGCCTCGAACCGACTAGAGCCTGCACTGTAATCCTCCTGTGCTCCTCAGATAACAAAGGCAGAAATTTGCGGAGCATTTTCAATAGTCCGTAGCAGGTGCCGGCCAGGCCAAGAATGTGAGTACGGAGCGACAGCTGATTGTCGAGCTTGACGCCCAGGTTTTTGGCCACCACTGAGGACTGTACAGGAGGACTCATGTCGGACGGCCACCAATGCTGCCGAAGTGAGGGTGTATGGAGGAGGTTTGGTGGACAGAAGAAGTGAAGAGGACAGTAGATAACCAGAGCCAGAGTTACTTGGCTTCCACAAAAATGAGCATTTGCGAGACTGTAAGAACCCTTCCTTATAAAGCCCAACTCAAAGTTAAGGGGGAGGGAGTTTTCCGATGTGTCACGTGACAAGGGTGCATAATGCTGCCACCATAGACGAAGGATGGCAGGATGTTCCTCCAAGTACGTACTATTAAGGGAGCAAGCATCAATTACTAGAGAGACATTAGTTATGTTTTTGATCTCTGGGTATGACGCTTCCTTCCAGTCTCTTGCTGTGGAGCTTCAACATGTGGGCTGTTAGCAAAAGGATAGGAGAGAGGCTTGTAATACCATTCACATGTTTAGGGCCTTACTGTGAGTGTTTCACTATTTTAACTGGTAATGCTGCACCTGGAAAACACTAATGGTAGGAAACCAAGGGTCTACAAGATTTACCATGAAATAATTCTTTTTGTGTCTGCTGTTTGCCAAGACCATTTGTTTTTAATACTATGTATATAATGCACAACAAGATAGATAATGTATTTAGTCGTAGGGGCCTCATTAACCCGGCCCTCTTCATCCATTCAAATTTCATATTCCACTATATTAATTCACCACTAATCCTTTATGGGTTCCAAAGTAGTGTGCTACTCGCCAAAAAAACTGCTTCAAAACTCCATCAGGGGTATCAGGCACTATATAAATACAAACCTATTTCCCTCTCCTATCCCACAGCCTACCATTCTATAGCCAAATAACTGAATAACATATCCACCACTCAAATTACTGGCACTGTGGGAGGAGGCCAGTTGCCCTGGTTTCCTAACATATATTAGCGTAGCTTTGCTGTGGTTGCAGATGCTCTGCACTGCACTTTCTCATTTTTAACATGACACAACCCCCCACCCCCTGGCTGGACTGGGATTTTCCTCGGAGGCTAGAAGGGTGGTGGTCGGTTTTGGAGCAGTGGGTGCCAGTTTTGTTACTGGGGGCAGTTTTGCAGCAATGCTGCAATATGGGCACTCAGTAGCAAAAGCACCAGTTGCAGAGACCGGTTTTAAGCAGTAGTGCTTGACACTTGCCTGCCCCCCTCCACCTCACCCCTGGTGGGTGCCGATGCAGCAAAATTGCCAGGGCTCCTTTGGGTTCCCAGTCCGGCCCTGCCTGCCCCATCAAACAGGCCTCCTCACTTCCAGTACTTAGGTTATTTATCTGCACAATCAAGCAGGAACTCCAGTGTCAGAACCCCTGTTGCTACACCCAGACACGTGGCTGGAGCGCACAGAAACCTCACACTGCTGCACACAGAGGAAAAAAAATAGAGGAAACATTGAATGGCACAGTCCCTCCCACCCAAAAAAAAAGTTCAATTAAAAAGAGTTTCTAGGGCATCCATCAGTTCATGTAGATGGACCATGTCCCATACCAAGTTTTGAAGCCCACTCCGGTACAGTGGCAGCTTATGTAGAGCACAGCCGAGGATGTGGTCTGTTGTTATCGATGATGAGGGGGGTGATGGTGTTCCACTAGGCAGGAGTGGAACGCCGCTGCAGGTAGCACCAACATTGGTGTGGCCAAGATGGAGGCAGGCCAGACTGATGTCCCAAGGCACTCTTGGGATTGTGCCACCTCCTACTCCCCCAAAGACTTCAGCTGGTGGTAGTTGGTCACAATAGCCTCCAGGCTCTCGTGCCACTGCTGGGCAGCTATCTCCTGCTGGGACGGGTGACCACAAGCAGCAGAAGTAGATATATCAAGAAAGAAAAAAAGAAAAAACACAAATTATAATGCTCAGTGCAAACACATGTTTATACTAAAGTGGCACGGTAGCAAAACATTGCTAGTCCCATTGGGCCATTGAAATTTTTGTTTTGAATATTCACAGGGCCAAGTTTTTCCCACAAAGGCATCACATTTGACAATAACACTGACTGAAAGGAATTTGCCAACATATTCAAAAAGTGATTTTCGTTTAAAGGAATTCATAGTGAAACTGAACGGACACTTTGGTCCTGATTTTGATGTTGATTGGAAAGCTTTCGACCTTTGGTCGGAGGTTTTCCAACCGATATCTTAAGTTTCAATTCAGACTGCCATATTATGAATATGGCAGTAGAATTAAACCCCCTGTCCATTTTGACGGTCTTCCGACAGGGGAGCCATTGAGCCAGTCGGAACCGGCACGTAATTACTCAAGGAAGGAGTTTCCACCATCAGGATTATGATATTGGTTTCTCACAGGCTTTCATGTCGGGCTTTTTGACATAAAAATCCTGTCGGAAAGTGACTTTAGAAGCCCCTAGCAGAGCCCCCATGAAAGGCCCCCATGAAAGAACGGCCTATGGTTGGGGGTCTGTTGGGCACATATGGTGCCCCCTGTCAATCCCTGAACCAAGTGGCAGGCACCATGTGGTGCAGGGATTAACAAAATCTCAAATTTCTTTATGGGAGTTTGTACTGCGACCGGTTATGACCATTAGACAAATGGGAGTGTGTGACAGCACCATGTGCGGTCGCATCCTAATACTGCAGATCGGTCCGTTCCGATTACACAACAATGTCACATCTGCCCTACATTGTAATGAGGACCTTTCTGCGTTGTGAATTACCTCTAATTAATGAGGAAGGTGTATATGCTGCACAGTTAATAGTATACGTGACTATAGTATATCCACAACAATAATGGAGCCATGCTGATGGCTTTGCTACTTTGCAGCATGTTTTTTGGGCAACTGTATTGGCATGATAATTTATTAACCTACTGTAATTAATTGTAGTGGCCATGCTCTTATCCGACTGCCTCTTCAATTTTACCCTGACTCCAAAGTTAGACGCAGATTGGATACTCTGTCATATATGCAATGAATATTGGATATCCCATCTGCCGTAAGTAGACAGTCAACAGATTATTATAAATGATGCACTGTAGCTCAGTGAAAAGGATATATTTTATTTGGCATGCGTGTCTCAAAGTATCCCATCCACCAAACCCTAAATCAGGCACTTAGTCCCACATTACACCCTTGCCTCCACCAAAAATTACTTGCAACTAATACCTTAACTAGAAAGGTAAATTATAGGGATTCAGCTATGTTAAGGTTTAGCTATGCACTGCTTGGGTGTCACTGATCATGGGCTGCTATTGAGTTTAATCACCTTGGTTAACAAATTATAACTTGATGGAAGGAAAAATTTGAAAAAGACGTAGTTTCATCATGAAAGCCATGAACTATAAATCACTTGGGCAGAAAAATATGACCCATGCTGAGATGGAATTTACAATCTTTTAGTAGGCTGAAACTCAAGGAAAGAATGATGAATTGAAGTAATAGAAACAGGTAAGCGAGTGGGTACTGGGAAACATACTTTGTTTTCAGTTTATAATGCTTTGGAAACTTAGTAAATCAGCATTGTTGACTAAAGCAGATGTCCATTTCACCACCTATACTGCAGCTCCAACTTAAGCCATGCTGCAGTATTAGGTGGGACTGAAGTTTTGGGTGGAATATCTGCCCCACTTAACAAATACAATATTGTCAATAAGAAAGCAATGTGACTTACCACTTGACTTTGCCCCCTCTGGGACAGCTTCCCCTCTGACCACCTAGGCCTCCTTCGTCCCTGCTTAGTTGATAGCTGGGTGACAGGTGGTCTATGTGCCTGAAAAAAATAATTTACCCCTTTTAGATACCAGATTAACCACCTCAGAAATTATTTTACACAAAATACAACAGCAATACCTCACTACAGTTTGGGTTAGCAGTGTCGTCTACCAAAACTGTCAATTTGGGAGATTTGTTGGTTGACAACATGTTAAAAAAGACAGGTAGACTAGTCAATTAAAAACATTTCTCCTAATATATGATAAATAAGGCTATGAAAGGATAAGAAGGAAAGGGCAATGAAGAGATGGAAAGGAATGGTCAATGAAAGACATGGTATTGGTTGGTAATGGGAGCTCATTCCTTTCCTGCCATGCTGCATTGTCATGGAAACTGCTAGTATACTGTATAAATAAAATAATATTTGGAGTCTATGATCATGGCCAATCTTACTCTCTGTCCCTGTATGTTTTGACAGTTTGATCAAGAAAGCCTTCACAGCAAATGTATTTAGTGAAAAGCTTACCTCGGCCTACGATGCTCTTCACAGTAAAACAAATATTTTCTCTAAAAAGTACTACACAAGATATAGAACACAGGTACGAAGGAAAACTTACTGTTAGACTTGGCTTTTCCAGCGGGTTTGTCCCCAGACGTTTTGCATTTTGGACCCTGTCTATGTTGGTTTTCTGACTCTGGGCCCTTTAGCACTGCTGATCAGTGCTAAAGTGCATATGCTCTCCCTGTAAATTGTGATTATGAATTGGTGATTCCATGATTGGCATAGTTGATTTACTTGTAAGTCCCTAGTACAGTACACTCTTTGTGCGCAGGGCCTGTAAATCAAATGCAGCTAGTGGACCTGCAGCGCCGATTGAGCCCCCCATATGAGCTGCTTGTAAATGTGACTCTGACCTGCCACTGCAGTGTTTGTGCGCAGTTTGTTACTGCCATGTTGACCTTGCAAATGCACCACTTGCCAGGCCTTAACCTTCCTTTTTCTTATGTGTAAGACACCCTAAGGTAGGCCCAAGGTAGCACCGTGGGCAGGGCGCAGTGTACATGAAAGGTAGGACATGTACTGAGGTGTGTGACATACTAGATAGTGAAATACAGTGTATTTCTTTTTTCACTATTGAAAGGCTACCTGTGCCATAGGATAGAATGGGAGATTATTTATAACAACTTATGAATATAACCTCATAGGAGCGTCGAACGTTCAGCCCCCAGTGCTAAACGTTCGAAGAACGAATGCTGGCCCGTCGGCCAACGGTCGTGTGCAGCACTGGCAAGGTAGTGCTCGCGACGAGAGTTGGCCGACGGCAGCACTTAAGGGGTTAACTTCCCATTGAGATGCGGTAGAAGTATGCCTGAACTCAGGATATAAATATGCATCTTTTAGATAGAATGATTTTTATATTCGGGGTTTGAAAATACCCACTTTTATAAAGTGGGTATTTTCTTGCTTATCCATCCAGTGTGCCTGTGCTAGGTTTGTGAATTGACTGTCTGGCTTTGGAGTGACAGGGGCTGGTGATGTGCATACTCTCAGATGCTGGGGGTGGAGGGTGTTGTGTTCCTGCCTCTCCTGAATGAACCAGTGCTTGGCTGAATAGACCCCGGCTGCATTTAGAGTAGGTGGAGGAGATTTCTTGCACCTGAATAGGCCTAGTCTGCCTTACACAATGCAGTCTCCACCTCCTGCCCGGAAGCTGCACCAGAGAGGACAACACTGGTTTTGATGCAGCATAGAGCCTCTCTGTCACCAGAGAACAAAGGAATTTTTGTTATGAAAAGTGGGGCACAGACCTCTGAACTTTTGATTACGTCTGGAATTCAAAAGGAACCTTTGACAAGAAGAAGAGCTGGAGAAACTGAAGATGAAGTTCTGCCCATTTGCTGTGTGCTGTCTGAGGTTGGCCTGCAGTGACTGTTTCTGCCAAGGAAAGGACAAGGACTTTGCTGAGTGCTGTGCCCTCTGCTTGAGGAAGATCACCAAGGGTTTGAAGCAGAGCTTGCCTCCTGTTTTGAAGTCTCAGGGATACAAACACTTCACTCCCGGCTACCCTGAACTTCCTTTCTAGGAGTTCTGACCTGCTAAGTGGATCCTGCTGCTGTTCTGGGCCTCCGGAGTTTGCTCCTGCTGATGCATCACCTACCCTGCATGGCAGTATGGAACTAATGCATCACCTCCCCTGGAGTAAGGACCAGACGCATCACCTTCCCTGCACGCAAAGAATTGGCGCATCACCTTCCCTGCAGCTGTTCTTGTTTTCGATTTTGAGGGATCCAAGGTACTTTGTGGTAAAAGTGTTGCATCTATAGTTTGCTATGGACAGAACTGCTTTTACCATCTAAGAAGTTCATTTTGATTACTGTATTGTGGATTTTTGTCATTTTGGTTTTGTTTAGTTTAGATAAAAATTACCCATTTTTCTAAACTGGTGTGGTGCCCATTTGTCGTTTTTTCACTGTATTACTGAATGTGTACGCTAATTCTTTACACACTGCCTCTGACATTAAGCCTGTCTGCTTGTGCCAAGCTACCAAGGGTGTGAGCGGGAGCTATTTTAGAAGTGTATCCACCATACCCTGACCAGAAAGAATGGTCCCTACTTGGACAACGGTGCAAACCATTGCCAAGTAGAGACTCCCATTTTTAACATTTACTAAAGAAGAGACCAGCAGAGATCTTCAGGCAGGATTAAGTCAGGTGCAGAAACAGGAAGTATAGAAAAATGCAGAGATAACAAACATTAGATAGAGGAGTTGAAAGAAAATAGACAGTATAAATGCACAGGGAATAATTTTACTTGTGGGGATAGGTAAAAGTAAGAAATAATAATAAGCTTTTCTTAGCTGTGCCACCATCTGGTATGGTGTTTGTGGTAGTAGTAGTCCCATCTGTGACGGCGCTGGTGGGGGCAGCAATTTGGCCCTTGGATGCCCTTTTGCACTTGGTTTTTTATGAAAGGAATAAAGAAAATCAGATTCCTAGTTTCCTATACCTAAAATTACATGTTGAACTACTCATAAATTGTAACAAATGATCTTTTCTTCTCCACCCCTTTGATGGGTCAAGTCAATCTCCCTTTGCAATGCATCCTACGCATCAGGTAGATTGGAACTGTATGAGTTAACGAAAGGCAAACAGAGGAACGGAAACACCCTGATATAACACTATCTTAATAGTGAGAGGACAAGAGTCTGCATCCCTTTTGAAAACAGTCCAATTGAGCTCAGAGAACCTAGTGGATCATGCTGAAACAGAATCCAGGCAGTTTCATCCACTTGATGTCCACACCGCTCCTCTGTTGCAAAACCCTCCCTGTCAGGCTGACACCATGCACCACAGCTCATATTCCCACAGACTCCGTTGAGGAATTTCAGGCCACTATGTTGCACATTCAAGGGTGGATGGAGTTGAACCATCTAAAACTCAACCCTTGGAAGACCGAGCTGATACTCCCGGGTAAAAGTGCAACCAGCTGGGGCCCTCATTTTTGGCCGCCATCAATGGGATCTCCCCCGTCTCCCTCTCCATCGGTAAAAAGTCTCGGGATCACCCTCAACACCGATCTCTCACAGTAAAGTCAGGTGGGAACTGTGATCTCTTCATGCTTCTTCCAGCTTCGGAAGATTAAGAAAATTGCTCATATGCTCACGCACTCGGCCCTCATCCAGGTGGTAATCGCCTTGGTCCTCTCCCGTTTGGATTTTTCCAATTCCATTTATTTAGGCCTTCCCTTGGCTCTTTCGAATCACCTGCAGATTGTGCAAAATCAGGCGGCCAGACTAATATTTAAACGCAACGGCAGGAGTTCGGCGAAACCACTGCTAGCCACTCTTCATTGGCTACCTATAGCCCAACGGGTAACCTTCAAGGTAGGCTGCTTGGCCTTTAAGGCTCTTCATGGTAAAAGCCCCAAGTTTATTAACCATCTTATAAACAAACACGAACCAACTCGTAATCTCCGCTCTGCCCACCTGTCCCTCCTTACCTTGCCCCTCTTCAAAAAGAAACACCTCGGTGGATGTCGATTTGCCTACTTGGCCCCAAAGATATAGAACTCGCTTCCCTTTTCACTTCGGAAGTAAGGGCTGAGTCTATAAGTCCATGCTGAAAGGAAAAAGGATGGGATCAAAACGACATTAGATCTGGGGCCAATCTGTGGGGGCCAACTCATACTCTCATCCTTAGGGGTAGGCTGTAATTGCAAAATACCACATTAGCATAGATATACATCATGCACAATAACGCCAACCCAACCCCTGAAAGGGAAAAACCATCAGGGCATCACAGTACATCATAAATAGGAGCACCTGTAATAAATCAGCACGGCTGTCCCATTGACCTGGGGCATAACCAAGGGCCTGGAATAACACGGCAGGCCAACCTATTGGCCAACATTAGGCAGAACATACATCAACCAGCATTAGGTCAGGTAGTGGCCCTCCTCATAGACCACGAACACCTGTAATGAAACAGCTAGGCTCCCTCTACCATCAAACTAGGGGTATCAAACATCAGGGTGTACACAACAGCCAACTATCATTAGGCCCCAGACGTCCCCAATCCAGGGCAGGGGACGCAGTACGCTAGGCACCCTGCTTTAGCATAAGGCTCAGCCCTAATTAGGGAGGACAGGCAGGTAGCAGTCACATAGGGGCCTGACTCTAGGCCTAAGAACCTCACCCTAGGGCCAACCCTCCTCGGCAAGTACTTTTCAGTTCAACAAGGAACTCCAAAGAACACAACCTTTACTTATTTGTGACAAGCCTTTCTTCTTGTAAATTCGGGTCGGCTTGGGACCTCAATCAGATCCTCAGAATACTATGGAAGCCCACCTCTGCAAGAAAATTCAGTACAGTGAAGTGAATCTCCCTCTCATTTCAGGCTTGTAAATATGGTGCACTATAGCATTTCAATAGAGCATTTGATTATGCGAATCAATAAAGCATTTTAAATAAGCAGGCAAATATGCGTTTCAACGAGCATTTTAAATGAACATATAAATATGCGTTTAACTCCCCTGAATAGGGCGGAACAGGCAACTAGGGCCAATTCAATGGGTTCGTAGGCTTAAGCAGGCATAAGCTGTCACTCGGGAGCCTTACAAAAGCGTTAGGCTCCTCAGGGCCAACAGGGCCCAGTCTCACTGTTCCCCGGGGGAGGGGCAAACACGGGGCCTTCTCCGGCCTTCCCTGGGGGTTACCTGGATCTTCGGCCCTTCCAGGCCCTTGCGTAGCTCTCAAAGGCCTCAGACAACCGGGCGCGGTGCAGAGGACAACTGCCGAGCACCAGCGCCGGTCGCGAGGCAGGCACACACTGTGGGGGCAAATTGGGGGGTGTATTTAGCTTCGGGGCCTCCTTCGCAACGGAGGCTAAAGGCCGCAGGACTCTTCCCCGTGTCTTTGCTCAGGGACTGGGGCACAGTTCCACGGACCACTCTTGGCTGGGAATTCGGGGGCGCGGCCGGTGACGCGACGCGCGCCCGTCACGTGGTCCGGGCTTGTAAAGGCTTCAGGCTTGATGCACCCTATGCTCCTACGCGCAGTTACTTCACAGCGCATCACGGACACAGTGACTTCAAAGCGCTTCAGGCACAGTTACTTCAAAGCGCTTCAGGCACAGTTACTTCAAAGCGCTTCAGGCACAGTTACTTCAAAGCGCATCACGGACACAGTGACTTCAAAGCACCTCAGGCACAGTTACTTCAAAGCACATCACGGACACGGTGACTTCAAAGCGCTTAAGGCACAGTTACTTCAAAGCGCTTCAGGCACAGTTACTTCTAAGTGCTTCAGGCACAGTTACTTCTAAGCGCTTCAGGCACAGTTACTTCACAGCGCATCACGGACACGGTGACTTTAAAGCGCCTCAGGCACAGTTACTTCAAAGCGCTTCACAATTATAGCGCTTCACAATTATAGCGCTTCCCCAGCTGTACAGTTCAGATCAGCGCTTAACTTCACCCAGCGCTTCTTCCCAATTATAGCACTTGGCAGGCAGTGCCTTAAAAGGGGGTGACAGTTCCTAGGGGCATACTCTTCCCCAGATGACGCTTTGAAGGGGGCCACAGCTTCACATGGGGGCAGACAGTCCCACAGTAGTTCCTCAGGGGCACACTCCTCACCTCCTGGGCGCTTCTTCACGCAGCGCTGGCGTGGTACCCGGTCCAAACAGCTTCAGTGACCTCGGTAGGGGCCCATGAGGACAGCAGAGGGGGGTTTATAGGGGTGCAGGGCCCAGCTCACAGGCCCATGTGGCGGTAGCACCTCACAGCAGGTCCCCTCTCTTCCTTGTCCCAGCTCTGGTGGCACTTCCCCCTTACTTATACCCTCCTCCCAGACAGTGCCAGAACCTTCTAGAATGTTGGCAAAGCTGGCCTAAACTGGCTCAAGGGGAGGGGGTGAGCACCCTGGGTGCCAGGCTTTCCCTCCAAAAGCTAGGGGTAGCTGGGTAATATTATCTATACCGCTGACCTATGGCACTCCAGTGGCAAAACCCATGGCCATGGCCTCCATTTTAAACACAATACATTTCAGTCAGGTGCAGTTCTTCAATGGGGAAATTTACAAGTGCTCACACTATTACATGACATTACAATTTTAACAAGGTGTCTCACACCACTCATGGCCTATACAGGTTTAATCCCATGGGGGAGACATCCTAGACAAGGGGGTCAAAAGCGAAACATTTTGGGGAAAAAGGCCAAGTCCAACAGTGCAGTAGGCAGCACTCTGTGCACAAGTATAAGGGGAGAACAGGGATGCAATATATCTTGATCAATTAACAAATCTGATGCATTCATGCCATCTCCCTATGACACACCACAGGAAGTTGTCTTACCCCCCTGCGGTGAGTGAATTTTCAATAACTCAGGACCCCTATGCACTCAGCAAAGTGTATTGATAAGTCCTGGAATATTACATTGCATACCCACTTCCTTCAAAGGAAAGATGGTGGACACAACTCAAATCACTCCCTGATGCTAAAAGTTCATTTATTTATGTGTGTGACACACACTAACATTAAAAAACACACTTGCTTGATGAGCCTTGCACCATGCTCATAAAAAATTGTCCCTTTTGCACCTGAGGGCACATGTGCCAATGAAAATTGTTCCAAAGACATATCTAATTCATATATCTATACATATATATATATATATTTTTAGGTCTCGCCTGTCGATGCGCATGCGCATCGAGCAAGCGAGACTATGGGGGCTTATCCACTCTTTATCCAACTTGCAAGGAATCGTGGCGATTCCTTTCAGTGCCCGTGACTTTTAAGCTCAATGCGCATGCGCATTGAGCTTAAAAGCGCGTGCACATCAGTTCCCTCATCCGCACGTCGCATTTCTCCTCCCCCCTCGCCCCCTCCCCTGCCCGCCGTGTCGCATTTCTCCTCCCCACTCCCCTTATCTGCCTTCCCTGTCTGTTCCCTCTCCCCGCTCCGCCCCCTCCCCTGCCCGCCGTGTCGCATTTCTCCTCCCCCCTCCCCTTATCTGGCCTTCCCTCTGTCTGTTCCCTCTCCCCGCTCCGCCCCCTCCCCTGCCCGCCGTGTCGCATTTTTTTTTAAATCACCACTTACCCCCTACCCCCCAGCAATGCCAACACTGACGCCGTGCTCGGTGTTTCTCTTGTTATTGCATTGGTTTGAGTGGCAACTGCTATTACATGAGCCCCAGGGATTCCACATGGCGATAGGCCTCAAAGGACTTACGCTTCAGTCTGAACCTCCCTGTCAGCCAATATGCCTACTCCGCTAGTGCCCACATATCCTGCCAAACACTGGCGTACGCATTCCTGTAACGAGCAGGGATCTCCTAGCAAGAGCCTTGTGCACACGTGGTGAAGGAAACTCTGCGACAGAGGCCCGACCTCGCAACTTCCAAAATGTTGGCCCCGGGAAATCCTCACGTCACCGGCCCCTGGCGGGCCTCCACAGTAAGTTACTTCACCCTGCAAGCCGGGCTTGGTACCTCTGGAGCGGATCGCTCACTACCTGCTCGCCGGCTCGTGCCCTACCAGATTGCGGGGATCGAGAGCAGGCAAAGCCTTGCATAAAGTGACGCTGTCTGGCCCAAGCAACCCCCGCTGAGCATACTGCGCCCCACGCTACATCAGGGTTACCTCAAGTACGCTTATAAATCCACCTCTTTCATACCCCGAGCTACTCTGCCTGCATCCTTGCCTGAAGCGCACTTTTCCTGTCACTCTGGGCTATCTAGGCCGCTCCGACACCATCGCAATTGTGGCGCTGAGAACTATTCCGCTACCCTGAACTCTGCAGTCTGGCGGGCAAAGTTTGGTGCTGAACGCCCATGGAGTCGTTTCCTCTACTGCGGAGGGGGCTTGGTGCAGCAGTTACACTGCATGTAGGGCATTTCACCAGCACAGTGCCACTTTCCTCTGAGCTTGACGCCCTGGGCCCTCTGCATTGTGGCTGCTGTAAGATATTAGACCTTGCCCCTACGCCATTGGCACTCGTTCGCACGTTTTCCAAGCGCAGTAGCGGATGCATCGTATCCACAACGCATGGGTAATAACTTGTTGAATTGAGACGTCTGATCATTGCTCCAGGGCCTGCGATACTGCACTACCTTGTGCTTAGCTGCTCTCATTCTAGGCTGGCATCCCTGCACTGCTCATCTCCTGTGAACTCTACAGTGGTTGTGCATAAATTTAATGTACCTGCTGGACATGGTGGGGCACACGACTTCAAGGTCACATAACAAATCGGTTGCCATAAAGTCTACAAACACGCTACGACTGTTCACGTTGCCTGCAAGACACGGCTTCACATACTCGACGTAGTAGATAGATACATTAACATGTATGAAGGTTGTCTAAGCGTGTGAGTGTGCTTGCAGGAAAATAAACATGAATGTAAACATGTATGTACACATATATAAATATATACACAGACACATGCATGCAACCCTAAATTGCATCAATGGGTATGCACGTTAAAAGTCGTGTGAAAAACAGATGTGTAAAGCAATGCATTTCGAAAATTAACTTTTTTATTCTATGTATTTTGCGACTCGTCCCATTTTAAATATTGGATTTTCAAGAAAACTACAGTTTTTCAAATGATAACTGCGTTCAAGAAGAATGAAACCATGCGTATCAGTTTTTGAACAGCTGTGTGGCACATACTTTAAAGTTTTTTTTCGGTCCCGGTTTCTTTCTAGCTTGTGAAAACAGAAAGCTCTCTGCAGAACAAGACACACGATCAACCCCCACAATGTTTGTTGCATTACAATTCGGCCTGGAATAAGACGTGAGTGGTCGGGCCATTACGCGGTTGGCCCGGGCTTTTGATTACAATTGTGAAAGCACAGATGAACAACGTTTCAGCAGCTGGAAGTGTGTACACTGTGTGTGTGGCGAAGTGGCCTTTCATTTCAGAGCCAATTGGCGCTCCAAGGTCTGAGGGAGCTCTCTGGTTTGCCAGCTGATGCCCTCTTCCCGCCACACTCACCCTCACACACACGCACACCCCCTCACACTCACACACACTCACACACCCTCACTCCCCTCAAAAAATAACACCCCTCACAACAAGCTCACACTCACTACACCGGACAGCCGCACCCACTCACACCCCTCACACTCTCTCACCAGCAACACCCCTCAGCCTCACACAGCCTTACCCTCATCCCCTCACCCTCACACACCCTCAATCACCCTCACACCATCACCATCACACACCCTAACTCTCACCCTCAACAACTCACACACACTCACACTCCCTCGCTCACCCTCACCCTCACACACACACATACCCCCTCACCCTCACACCCCATCACCCTCACACCCCCTCACTCACACTCACTCACACTCAGCCTCACACACCCTCACGCTCACACACCGTCACACACCCTCTGCCTAACAACACCTCTCTCACCCTCACACACACTCACACTCACACACCATCACACACCCGAAACCTCACACCCTCAACCCCTCACCCTCACTCACCCTCACCCTCAACCCCTCACCCTCACTCACCCTCAACCCCTCACCCTCACTCACCCTCAACCCCTCACCCTCAACCACTCACCCTCACTCACCCTCACCCTCACTCACCCTCAACCCCTCACCCTCACTCACCCTCAACCCCTCACCCTCACTCACCCTCAACCCCTCACCCTCACTCACCCTCACCCTCACTCACCCTCACCCTCACTCACCCCCCACCCTCACTCACCCTCACTCACCCTCACCCTCACTCACCCTCACCCTCACTCACCCTCAACCCCTCACCCTCACTCACCCTCAACCCCTCACACTCACCCTCACTCACCCTCAACCGCTCACCCTCAACCCCTCACTCTCACTCATCCTCACTCACCCTCAACCCCTCACCCTCACCCTCACTCACCCTCACCCACCCTCAACCCCTCACCCTCACCCTCACTCACCCTCAACCCCTCACCCTCACTCACCCTCACCCTCACTCACCCTCACCCTCACTCACCCTCAACCCCTCACTCACCCTCAACCCCTCACCCTCACTCTCCCTCACCCTCACTCACACTCACCCTCACTCACCCTCACCCACCCTCAACACCTCATCCTCACTCACCCTCACCCTCACTCACCCTCAACCCCTCACCCTCAACCCCTCACTCACCCTCACTCACCCTCACCCTCACTCAGCGCAACCACAGCATCTTCACTAAATATATTTAATAAACTTTAAGCTAGTGGCAATATAAAATAAACTCCATTTTATTTACGTATTAATTATTAATTTTTTTTTAAAGCCATTGATTTTTTTTATATCAATACATATAAGTCACATATAAGTCCCGTTAATACAAAACATGTTGCTTTACAAATGCTAGAGGTGTCACATTTACAAAAATTATAACTATTGGCTTTGTAAAGAAGAAAGCTATTAATTTAGCTATTTAGAAAAAACAACACATAAATAAAAAACAAAAAAATAAATAACACCTATAGCTCAAACTTTACTACTGCGAGACCTATTGCATTTCCAATGCTTGTTTCCTATAGTACTCGCTCCAGCCACCAACTCCAGCCGGGTTCGCAAAGAAGACGAGGCAGACCCAACTTGGTGCAATTTAGTTTATTTTCTTATTAAAACGCCACCAACAGCCCTCACGGCGCGTTTCGGCAGATCCCTGCCTTGATCACATGACAACATAGTTGTGAAGCACATACCTTTTTAAAATGCAAGTGCAGTAATGAACATAGAAGAGATATTCACATGTTCTACAGTCTGTTTTTCTTTTTCTTGGGTTACTTCAACTATTTGATAGTAATAATTACACGTTAAATACAATATAAAATTTGCGTGATATACATGTAAATAATCTTTGTAAAATACAAGGACAGAGAAAAATTGTAAAATACAATAAATAAGTTCTGCGGCTAAAATAGAAAAATACAGATTTTCTATTTTGCAATGCTTTGCTTAAATGCACAGTCATGTTATCAGCATGACTAAGTATAACATATATTAGATTCTTATATTTTTTGTATATGTGTACATCTCCCCGCTTCCATTTTTATCTACAGATGCAATCACTAACTGATTTCCCAAGTACATGTGTTTCATTCTCTTCAAAGCTTCGTGTGTTGTGCTTCTTCCCAGGAACACCCCATAATTCACCATATTGGTGTATTTTAACTTAAAGTGCTAAAGTGCATAAATAATAAAGTGCATATGTGGTTAAATATCATGTTTTTATCACCATTGTACGGTTTGTACTATTTTAGTTAGGTATTATTATTTATTCTCATTTCGATATTTGCTGGTGTATTTCAGAGCACTAGGAACACAGATCGAATGGACAAAACACTTACTTTCTCCTAGTTCAAGAACACGCTTCCCACAATTAGTTAAAAAACATTCCTTGGAATAAAAATTTTTTAAAACAACTAATTCATGTCCGAACTGAAATTAAATAAGGTCCATTAGACCTAAAAATGTATACTATACAATAGATAATATAAATAACTAATTGAAATCATACTTAAAATTCAACAGTTACTATTCCTATCATCTAAAATACAAAATATTATACGATTCCATAAAATTACAAATGTGCAGATAAACCATTTATAAGGACGTCATTTATAGACATATTAAATCCATTTCTCATACATAGGGACATGTTTTTATGGACAGGCTGATATATTGATTGCGTAGTAAGTTGGTAAGGGCACTTATTTGATCATATGCTACCTGCTAGTCTAGGTATGTGTACAAATCTTCACCCATATTTAACCCATTGGGCTGTTTACTGTCCAATAGTAAAATATAATGGGTTTCCAGACGACGCAGCATCCCTTCCCTGTCACCTCCCCTTCTTTGGATGGGGACATTGTCTATCAGATAGTATTTTAGATCTTTGGTTTTCCCCCATGATGTTCCTTGAAGTGACGGGCTACCGGGTAGCTAGGGTCACTGTTGGTTATCGCCCTAATATGCTGTAGTACTCTTTGGTACCCAGGCAGCTTTGTGCTTCCAACATATCTAAGATTGCAGCTGCACTCTAAGATATATACTACATATTCGCTTCTGCACATTAGATGCTGTTTAATCATTTGGGGTTTTGAGCCAAAGGCTGTCATATAGGTTGTTCTGTTTGTATCAAATGTACATGCTTTACAACTGATACATTTGAAGAACCCCTTCCTTGCCCTCAGCCAGTCCGTACTGTTTTTACATTCTGGGCTACTAGTTACTAGAATATCTGCCATAGATGTGGACTTTCTGAATGTTATGGCCGGATATTTGGGAAGTGAGTTACCTATGACGGGGTCATCTTTTATTATGTGCCAGTTATTCTTAACTATTTGGCGCAGTGATTTATGCTGGCAGTTATAGGTTAATATACGTCTAGGTCTCCCATCTGCTATTGATGTTACCTTTTCTTGGGATTTTGTCAATGTACTAGTTTGTACCAACAAATCCTCCCTCGCCCTAGATTTTTGAATTGCGCATTTGATAGTTTTGGCACTGTAACCTCGATCAATGAATCTCAATTTACTTTCCTGTTGGTTTTTAAACAATTCAGCCTCACTGCTGCATATTCTGCACAATCTAAGCATTTCCCCATAGGGGATACTATGTATGAGGTGTGCTGGATGTGCGCTTGTCGCATGCAGTAATGTATTCCCAGAAGTTTCCTTCCTATACAATGTAGTACTGGTCTTAAGATCTTCTATTTTGATTAAGACATCTAGGAAAGGGATTTGCTCCCTACTGATATGCGATGTGAAATTCAAATTCATATCATTATGATTCAATTTGGCAATGAATTCCTCTGTTTCCCCCTCCGTCCCATTCCATACAATCATCAGGTCATCTATATATCGTAGCCACGATATAACCTTGTCCTTATATGTGTCACCATGTTGTCTCTGGAGGACCAGCTCCTCCCACCAGCCCATGAATAGGCAAGCGTAGCTGGGGGAGAAGGTGGCCCCCATTGCCACACCCTGTACTTGCCGGAACATTTGTTTTCTGAAAAGAAAGAAGTTATGTTCCAGACAGAAGACCAACATGTCCATAAGCATCCTATTGTGTGATGTGAACTCTATCGGTCTCCTTGATCAAAAATAATTTACTGCTTTGATGCCATTAATATTTCTTATGCACGTATATAGAGATGTTACATCTAGAGTAATTAACTTGTACCCCTCCTGCCATTCAACTTTTCCAATTTTCCACAAGAAATCCCCAGTGTCTTTTACATAGGATTCAAGATTTTGTACATGTTCTTGAAGAAAAAAGTCTATATACCTGGACATATTTTCAAGGGGCCCATCACAGGCCGCAATAATTGGTCGTCCAGGTGGTTGTTCCCTATTCTTGTGAATTTTGGGTATGAAGTAGATTACCGATGTTTTGGGAAACTCTTTTTCCAAAAATTTGAACTCCTCCAAGCTTAGGAGTCATTTACACTTCCAGGCCAGTAATTATATATATATATATATATATATATATATATATATATATATATATATATATATATATATATATATATATATATATATATATATATATATATATATATATATATATATATATATATATATATATATATATATATATATATATATATCCAAACACCTCCTCACTCTTGCTTAGTAGTGAAGTACACCGACCCATGCTGAAGGTTGCAGAAAATTATTTAATTCATTATGGAAAGCTGCACAGGCAATTTAAAACCCAACGCGTTTCTCCTTGAAAAGGCTTGATCACGGGTAGAAGTTCTCTGCCTTGCAACTGTTCTCGTGCTTTCACACTGCAGTTCAGTAATTTCCCAGAGTGCACTTGCCCACAGGTGTGTCCTTTTATTTCTTTACGCCGACAACAGCATGCTGAAACTTTATTGTCCATACTATAAACATGCTGAAAACTTGCCTGGCGCTGATGATTAAGGTAAGTGCAGTGTTCATTTAAACCTGTTCTTTGCATTTTTCTTTCCATCACATTAGCATGCACCTTCAGCCAGCAAGTGAAGTTTTCGTCTTGCATTCCCTTACCCGCACTCCTGGTAGATTTTCGTATGGAATCCATTTCCGTTTTTTATCATGAAGGAGGCAAGGTGAACCGGGCTCATTGAAAATTCAAATCCAGCCACAATTGCTCCGATGAATGAGCCAGCCGGTTCTGCAGGGTGGGTCAGTAAAAACGGGACCGGAGCTCACCGTTAAAACATCCAAACACCTCCTCACTCTTGCTTAGTAGTGAAGTACACCGACCCATGCTGAAGGTTGCAGAAAATTATTTAATTCATTATGGAAAGCTGCACAGGCAATTTAAAACCCAACGCGTTTCTCCTTGAAAAGGCTTGATCACGGGTAGAAGTTCTCTGCCTTGCAACTGTTCTCGTGCTTTCACACTGCAGTTCAGTAATTTCCCAGAGTGCACTTGCCCACAGGTGTGTCCTTTTATTTCTTTACGCCGACAACAGCATGCTGAAACTTTATTGTCCATACTATAAACATGCTGAAAACTTGCCTGGCGCTGATGATTAAGGTAAGTGCAGTGTTCATTTAAACCTGTTCTTTGCATTTTTCTTTCCATCACATTAGCATGCACCTTCAGCCAGCAAGTGAAGTTTTCGTCTTGCATTCCCTTACCCGCACTCCTGGTAGATTTTCGTATGGAATCCATTTCCGTTTTTTATCATGAAGGAGGCAAGGTGAACCGGGCTCATTGAAAATTCAAATCCAGCCACAATTGCTCCGATGAATGAGCCAGCCGGTTCTGCAGGGTGGGTCAGTAAAAACGGGACCGGAGCTCACCGTTAAAACATCCAAACACCTCCTCACTCTTGCTTAGTAGTGAAGTACACCGACCCATGCTGAAGGTTGCAGAAAATTATTTAATTCATTATGGAAAGCTGCACAGGCAATTTAAAACCCAACGCGTTTCTCCTTGAAAAGGCTTGATCACGGGTAGAAGTTCTCTGCCTTGCAACTGTTCTCGTGCTTTCACACTGCAGTTCAGTAATTTCCCAGAGTGCACTTGCCCACAGGTGTGTCCTTTTATTTCTTTACGCCGACAACAGCATGCTGAAACTTTATTGTCCATACTATAAACATGCTGAAAACTTGCCTGGCGCTGATGATTAAGGTAAGTGCAGTGTTCATTTAAACCTGTTCTTTGCATTTTTCTTTCCATCACATTAGCATGCACCTTCAGCCAGCAAGTGAAGTTTTCGTCTTGCATTCCCTTACCCGCACTCCTGGTAGATTTTCGTATGGAATCCATTTCCGTTTTTTATCATGAAGGAGGCAAGGTGAACCGGGCTCATTGAAAATTCAAATCCAGCCACAATTGCTCCGATGAATGAGCCAGCCGGTTCTGCAGGGTGGGTCAGTAAAAACGGGACCGGAGCTCACCGTTAAACCATCCAAACACCTCCTCACTCTTGCTTAGTAGTGAAGTACACCGACCCATGCTGAAGGTTGCAGAAAATTATTTAATTCATTATGGAAAGCTGCACAGGCAATTTAAAACCCAACGCGTTTCTCCTTGAAAAGGCTTGATCACGGGTAGAAGTTCTCTGCCTTGCAACTGTTCTCGTGCTTTCACACTGCAGTTCAGTAATTTCCCAGAGTGCACTTGCCCACAGGTGTGTCCTTTTATTTCTTTACGCCGACAACAGCATGCTGAAACTTTATTGTCCATACTATAAACATGCTGAAAACTTGCCTGGCGCTGATGATTAAGGTAAGTGCAGTGTTCATTTAAACCTGTTCTTTGCATTTTTCTTTCCATCACATTAGCATGCACCTTCAGCCAGCAAGTGAAGTTTTCGTCTTGCATTCCCTTACCCGCACTCCTGGTAGATTTTCGTATGGAATCCATTTCCGTTTTTTATCATGAAGGAGGCAAGGTGAACCGGGCTCATTGAAAATTCAAATCCAGCCACAATTGCTCCGATGAACTTCTACCCGTGATCAAGCCTTTTCAAGGAGAAACGCGTTGGGTTTTAAATTGCCTGTGCAGCTTTCCATAATGAATTAAATAATTTTCTGCAACCTTCAGCATGGGTCGGTGTACTTCACTACTAAGCAAGAGTGAGGAGGTGTTTGGATGTTTTAACGGTGAAACACAATTAATACACACATTTAATTTTCATTTTAATAACAAGTGAACACATTCACATTATGTATAAGAATATTATACTTGTATAGACCTACTCACATCATGAGAAATTAATATGCACAATTATTAACTGGTGTGAAAACTAATAAATAAGGGGGTCCCCAAACTCAAAATCCCCATGCATTTTCCATACACTTCCTTAAGCAGCACTACTGTAAACACTGCTGAATGGAATAACACCGAATTTGGCAGGAAGCTAGAGCATGGTCTGCAAATTGTGCTGTATGGGATCGGGCGTAAATCTGTTCAGTAGTTTTTTATGTAGGGTCAAAAATACTTGTATAGCTGGACATTTGGATCAGCAAGAGGCTCAAGAGACTTTCGTGGGAGTGCCAATTCAAAAACAGAGCATTCTGATTGGGCCAGCAAGCTTTATTTATTTTGGGCTATTCGCTCCTTAGGGAGTCAGGCTTTCAGGAGGCGAGCACTCTGAGTGACTGCTACCAGCATTGAAAAAAATGTTGCTGGCAGCAATTGTAGCACTTCAAAGCTCCTGCCACTGGGAGCAGACTTTGTTTGTGCCCCAGTCTGGTGAGAGATTAAAAAACGCTCCCGCCAGCTGGCAGAAATCACAAGTTTACCTGCCTGTGCCGGTGTGGGCATGGAGACTGTGGTGTCCTGGGGGTGAGCTCCCCCGAACATAGCATGCGAGCCGGCCCAGGGGAATGGCTTCCCTGAGGTGATAAAAGGCTCATGGATGGGGGCCACTCAGCCTCTCTCTCTTTTAAAAAAGTTTAGCTGCCCTGGGGGATGGTGTCCCTGAGGTCTTTAGAGGATCAGGGAGGAGAACCAGTTCCCCTTTTTATGTCATATTGGTCCCGGAGGAGGGTTCCCAGGCCCTCTATTGGCTCGGGAGGAGGCCATGCACCCCACTCATCTTAATAATATAAAGATGTCCATGGGTCAATGAGAATGCTCCTTTTTTAAAGTATTGCTCCTTCGAGACTCTCTGGTGTCTATTTCTGATAAATACTACTCGTACCCTAAAGTTACTATAACTCGTGCCCCTGCCATGCACAGAATTATCAACAATGATTGCATTTCAGATGTGATTATAGATGTTATACATGTAGTCAATGAATATGTCATGAGTAATTTAATATGTGAGGCTAAAAGCAGTGCATGGCGAGGGCACAAGTTGTAGTTACTTTAGAGTACAAGTTGTAGCTCAATGAGATAACTGGTGAATATCAGGGGTTTTGTTACTTTCAAATGGTATGCTTCATGTGACACTTTGACCAAACTATAACATCCCTTTAACCTTTATTTTTTTCAGTGAATTTCTAAGGTTTTTTTAAATGTAAAGTTAGATAAATTTACTACTATTCTTACTATTAATTCCCTTTAACTTTTGTTTTTTTCAATGCATTTCCAGTTTTTTTTAACATACAGTAAGAAGTCCATCATAATGCATGGTGCGGGAGGCTGGATGCATGGTCTGGTCTGGATTTGCCCTTTGTGCTGCCCACATCCAAGCTTGCTGTCCCCTCCTCTTTGCCCTTCATTGTCCAAGTCCATACCACTTCTTCATCATCCAGCCCTGGCGGGCCTTTGTTCTGCCACTACTCTTCCCACCTGCCAAGCGCAGTTAGTTTGCTGCCCCTATCTACCTCCTCCCTGGCATTTGTGGTCCGAGTTCATGCACCTGCCCCCTCCATCTTTTCCTGCATGGGCCGAAGTGTTGGCACCGCCCTCAAGGTAGCTTGATTTCCCTGCCCACACATACTCCCCTATGATGCCTGAGGCTATGCCCCTATCTTAGCCCTCCCGCTTAGTCTGCATGCTTAGCTTGCTACTCTTACCTTCTTTCCACCCTGCCCTTCGATGTCTGTATGCATCCCACTACATATCCTATCTACTCTGATTGTTCTGTTGAGCTGCCACTGCCCCTCCTGCCTGCCTAGCATGGTCAGATGCCTGCTGCCTTTCACTGCCCCATCCACCCTGCCTTCAATTGTCCAAGTTCATGCCCCTATCCCCTCCTTTTTGTCCTCCATGTTCCATATTGCTGCCACACCCTTCTGTCCTCCATGGCCATGCATGGTCTTTTGTGCTGCCACTGCCCCTTCCACCTGACCTGTGTGTTCGGTTGCAGCCCTTGGCCCCCTTCACTCTTCCCTCCATTGGCTGTGCATTCCATTATAGTCTCCCTGTTGCTCTCCATGGTGTATTGTGCCTCCACTGCCCATCCTGCCTGCCTTGCATGGTCAGCTTGCTGCCCCGTCCTTCCACAGCCCTCTTCTTTCCATGTGCTGGCCCCTATTCCCTCTCTCTTGACTTCCATGGTCTGTTGGCCTGCCCCTGCCCCCTCCCTACTGCCCTCCAAGGTCTGTTTGTGCTACAATCCCCCCTTCTGTCTGTCTGGTATGGTCAACTTGCTGCCCTTGCCTCTTTCTCCTCTGCTCTCTGTTGTCCATATGCATGGCCCTGTACCCTCCCTATTGCTTTCGATGGCCTGTTGTGTGCACTGCCCTCCTGCTTGGGCTGTGTGGTGCATTGTGCTGCTGCAACCTCTGGCGCCTTCCCTGTAAGGTCAGTTTGGTGTCCCTGCCCACTTTCCTGTTGTCCACTGTCCGACTCCATGTCCCTACCCCATTCCTGCTGCTCTCCATGTTCCAATTTACCATATATGCCAACATTTTGAACTTGATAAGAGGGAGATTTTGAAAACAAAATCTGGGGAATTGATTTTCCTCTGACTTACATTGAAAAAGAGCAGATTTTAGTCAGGAGATGGCTTAAATAATTTCCTTTTGGGCTTAAAAAAATTGGGACTCTCCTGCCTGAATTCGGTATGTTTGCATGCATGTTTCTACTGCCACTGCATCTCCCTTCTGCCTTCAATTGCCTGTTGTATTGCCACAGTCTCTCTTGCCGGTCCTGCATGGTTGCTTTTTGGCCCTGCCCCCCTTTTCCTTACCCTCCATGGTTCGTTGTGCTCCCATTACCCCTCCCGCCTGTAAAGCATGGTCAACATGCTGCCTCTGCCCCTCATACCTGCCCTTAATTGTCTGAGTCCGCGCTCCTGACCTCTGCGTCCCAATATTGTTCTAGTGAAAAACTAGATTGCTAACATGCTATAATTATTACAAAAGTGTGGTACGCCTGAAGTCATCTTGATGTCATCAAAAGTGTAATACCTAAAGCATTTCCTTCAGATATTATAAAAATGAGGGATCTTTTTCCCATAAAAATTATTGTTAGCGCTCTAAAAATCTGAAATGAGGACACTTTTTCTTCATGCAAATAGTGACTAAGCACTTTTAAATTATTTGCTATAATAATTAATTTGTTATCCAGTTGATCACTTGATTATTTGTTGCACTTAAGGTAGAGAATTTGAAATTACAGCCAGAACTGCCAACTTTGCTACTGAGGAACCAGGTTCATGTTTCGGCATCTGCTCAACATCCTGTGATTCTGGGTAAATCACTAAAGGCCTGATTTAGAACTTGGTTGGACTTCCATTGTCCCTCTGCAGTGGAGCATCCAAATACTCTGCCAAGGTAACGGTATCCTGTCCACCATGTATGTAGGTAATGTGCTATGCCGCTTTTTTAACATATTACATTGCACACAAACAGCACAAGCACACACTATTGCATGCGCACCCACAGGCACCATAAGCACAACACTCATAACCACCACAATAACATGATTATATTTTTGAGTGTCAATACAGGTTTGTTCATTTCACCTTGATGAGTTGTAAAATGAACACTAATGCATTACACATAAAAAAAAAATGAATGTGAGAGAAATGTAAAAATGTACAATGCTAAAGCAATTGTCAACACACGATTCATAGCAAGACAATTGTAAAAGAAGCTTACATTAGTTACCCGCGACAATAGAGTTGATTATTGTCGTGGTCAAGGAGACACAGCAAAGGAAGGACCTGGACAATGTTTAAGATAGAAACAGAAGTGGGAAAAATAAAGAAATATAAGTTTCTACCTTATTCATTCAATTCGGCCAATTCAAAGTAGAAGGTTTCCTCATCACAGTTTCCTAAACAGAAAGGCATATCATGATTGGCAGGGCAATAATCTAGGTTGGACTCCCACTGATAGCCGCTTCTGCCTAAGATGCAGTTGATCAGGTGATAATACCTGGCAGAGTCTGCAACACTCAGGCAGTCTTTTATCCATGGTCCCGTCAACATCTAAATAGAGCTAAGCGGACCGTCAATTAGGCGGGTGGTAAAACTGCTGAGAAAGGGACGGCAGGATTGGATCTTCAAAGATCTAAATCAGACCCTTAATCTCCCTATGCCTAAAACCTAAATGATTGTGTCCTTGTGTAATGTAATTGATGTGCAAGTAAAGCACTCCAATACCTTTGAGTCAAGTCGGTGCTCTATAAAACTTAATACACTGCAAAGAACAAAATACGCATTTTGCACACATCTGTCATTGGGCTACATTTGTGCTATATTTGTGTTAACTGGCAGTCTGCTGCTGATGTTAAAGTGCTTGTTTCAGTCTACATACCAGAATGAGTTAATGAAATAGGAAAGGAAGATATTCGAGCACTCATTTAAAATATGTCCGCATTTTGTTTTCTACAGCACTAACTATAATTTCTTTGACTAAATGAACCACCTAATTTTGCTCCTTTCTAAATGACGTTTTAAGTTTTAGCACCTTGAATTCAATCAAGATGACGTCAGGTGTGCCACACTTTGGGATAAGTAAAACTGTTAGTCCTATAGTTGTTGTATAGAAAACTCTGGGAGGCTGCAGTAGAACATAGGGGAATAAACTGGTCATGATGGAAGTACATATTTTACTCAGAATGACAGACTTTATTCACACATGGCTGTGGAAAATAGTGTGAATTTACAGAAAATATGTTCTCATTTTAGCTTCTGGAGCAACTTGCATAACCTCTATGAGAAAATAATGAGTAAACAGTTTTCTCTGAAACATGACTCATCAAAATCCCAGCAGTAGGTGAGCATTTTTCACAGGGTAACATCACCATAGAACACACCACAATTCCTACAGTTAGTATGGTACAACCAACAAATGACTTATATTGTAACAAAAATGTATCACGCTTTCTATATGCTCCATTTCCTGACACTCAAACCTGCCATTCACTAGAAATATATTTCAGCGGGGTCCATGTCCCAGAGTCCTGCAACAGCTGCTATAGCATGTTGTCCAAGTTATGGACAGACAGTTAAGAGGAGGTCCCATTGAGACCCCAAACACAAGCCCAAAGGGGTCTGGGTGTGCTCTCTCTGCCCCCTTACATATCTTGTTCAGTCATTTTCAGGACATAGGGGCCAAGTCTTTGAGTCTTGTAATGGATGTCAAAAACATATTGTTCTGGCTGAAACCAGGCAATCAGGAGTAACTAGTCCCCTTTAACTTGGCAATCAGAAACTCTTATGAAAGCAGTCTGTCAACTGTTGCTAAATGACCCAGAGAACCCAGGGGCTACCAAGCACTAGCCATGTGGAGGTCGCTGGGAGGAAGATTCACCCTCAGCATCAGAAGAGGTGGCTTTTCTCATCTCCTTCACAGGGATCTGAAGAGACACAAGAGACCGCAACCCACCTGCATGGTGGAAGTTGCAGGGTCAGAAGCCAAGGCTTCTGGGAACATGATGGACCTACAACAATTTCAATGACTGTGCCTGAAGCTTGCATTAGCCCCGTCCCACACCAAGATTTGAACATACTGGGGGCACACCCTGCTGCCACTGAAAGCACTCATGAAAGTGTGTGTGCGGTCGAATGATAAAGAAATAATGCCAGCATTCCACGTTATTGACAAAGAGGCCAATACTCTGCTAGGATGTCATACAGAAGAAGACTTAGGCCTCATATTTTTTTCCAGAAAAGTTAATGAGCTGGTAAACAAGCTCCTGCAGCTAATCAAGGAACTAGGATGTCTGAAGGCTCCTCACATCACCTTGAACATCAATACGCCAGTCAAATTTGTGGCCTAGCATCAATGATATGCGCCCTTCCACTTGCAGCCGCTATTGGAGCAACAACTTAAGAAGCTTAGGGGTGAATGAAAAGGTTTCTTGCTTGAAATCCTGGGCTTTATGGATGGTGATTCCTCAGAAACGCAAATAGCCCAGCAAGGTGAGACTTTGCATTGACATGCACCTTCCGAATAAGGCAATCAAGAGGAACAGGCACATAACTCCCATGATGGATGACATTATTGCTGATCAGAATGGGGCCAGATGGTTTTCCAAAACTCAATCTCAATGCTGGCTACCACCAACTCCAGCCAGTGGAAGAGAGCACGTATATCAACCTTCTCCATGGGGAACATCACTTACAACGCATTTTTTACAACGCACTACCATTACATCGCAACCATTACAACGCATACCATTACAACGCATTGCGCTGGGGGGCGCTCTAGGATAGGGAATATATTTAATTTACTATCCAACACCTTCCCTGCTATCCACGGGGACTGGAGTTGGAATAGTAAATTAAATAATTCACTATCCAGCGCCTAAAAGCATTATGCGTTGTAATGGACTGCGTGGTTAAAACCGCGTTGTAAAGGCATGCGATGTAAAAGCATGCGTTGTAGTGACACCAATCCTTCTCCAGGCATAAGGAGCTGCAGAGGTACAAGCGGCTCCACTTTGGGGTACTGTCTGCAGCGGAGGTATTCCAAAATGTGATAAGGGAAGTGATGTCTGACCTACAAGGCATCATGAATGTCAGTTATGGCATTTTGATCTGTTCAGCAACTGCAAGGGAACACCCCCAGAGCCTGGGAGCTATCCTGAAAAGCCTGTGGGAGCAAGACGTCACCCTTCATCGGGAGAAGTGCTCTTTATTCCAGACTAGCATAGGGTTCTTTGGCTATGTATTCACTCAGTATGGAGTGCAGGTTGACCTGAGAAAATCACAGGCCTTCAAGCAAGCACTCGCACCCTGTAACACCTTAGAAGCCTAAAGTTTTTCAGCTATAGCCACCTACTGAGGCCATTTTATTCCCAATCTGGCGACCATCACTGAACTACTGAGGGCGTTCACCAGAGTATACGCTCGCTGGGAATAGGGCCCGAGTGAGGAGCAGGCTTTTCAAAAAGTCAAGTCAGCATTGATGAACAAAGTGATGATGGCCTATTTTGATCCCAAGAAGACAACAGAGCTCCTAGTCAATGCTAGTCCAGCAGGGTTGGAAGCCGTTCTCACCCAAGAAGTGGAGCCAGGAAGAAAGGAGACTTTTGCATTCACCAGAACGGCACTCACACCAACAGAGGCAACGTATGCCCAGATCAAGAGGGAAGCCTTTCAATTAAGTAGTCATATTGACATTTTCACCTATACCTCTGTGGGTCATCATTCCATGTGGTGACGAATCATCAGTAGCTGGTGCCTCTGTTTAAGGGTACCAGTCCCTCTACTCCACCTCACATTGAAAGATGGGGGATCCAGCTTTAATGCTATCAGTTAGAAATACTCTACAAACAGGGGTCCAAATACCTCAAAAATGTTCTTCTGCACCATCCTCCCTGGGTGACCAGCAAGATAGCGGAGGAAGCTGATTGGACTGAGGAACACGTTAGCTAGATGTCTCAAGGAACCTGCCAGAAGGCACTAACCTTGAAAGACATAAGGAAGCGAACAATGGTGACACTGTATTGGTAACAGAGACACATTGCAACAGAGTTCTTGGCAGGCATTCCAGCAAAGTGCCAATGACTAGAGTGGGCCAGACAAACAACACTTCACACAGTTGTGGAGAATACGACATGAGGTCAGTGTTAATTCTGAGGGGCTGATTCTAAATGGTCACTTGTTGGCGATCCCTGGCGTTTAGATAGGAGAGTGGCTATGCGGGCTCCTGTTGTAGAGCTTGTGGAATCAACTGCATTTTCAAATGTAGTTCCAGCCTTGTAAAAGTTGTTTGCCCTCTTTGGGCTTCCTGATTAAATTAAAACAGATAATAGTCCACCCTTTCAGGGCTCTGAGTTCCATGACTTGATCAAGTGCCTTGGCATCGAACATTGCCACATCACCCCTCAGTGACCCCAAACAAATGGGAGGTCGAGAGGCTCATTTGGACACTAAATAAGACTTTACGGATTTTCACTCATGAAAGAACTAACACTGAAGTTGGCCTGCATCCGTATATGAGGGAGCACTGAGGAACACCTCATTGCACACACCCAATGCTCCCCTTGAGCTTTGATGCTGCCGTGGCACTGACAGGATTTGATTCCCATACATCTGGATAGAACTCAACCTGACTATGATCCAAACGGTGCTCAGTCCAGGCAAGCCCAAACAATGCAGCAATAAGTATCTGTCGGACAGCAAAGGTGAGAGACCACAGGACTGGCTGGAAAGACTGGACCCTGTTTGAGGCAGGGGTTTGGGAAATTGTGAGCATGGAAAGCATAATGATGTCAGTGAAAAAGGCTGAGGAGTCACTCAGTCAGATTATCTCATGGTTCAAGAAAGTGTAGAGGTCTTGTAGAGGGTTTGAGACCCAAGAGTTGCTGATCCATCAGTGATAGAGGATCCGCAGGACTAGTCACAGTGTTGAGGGACACCTAAGGAAAAGTCCCCAGGAGAAGGAAATTGCCAGTCTCAAGGAGAAGATAATCAAGATGGTGGCCCAGACCACCCACAACATCAGTAGTATAATCTCCAGCCTATAATCTGCCACGTTGCTGTTTAATGTGCTGTGCTGTGCTGGCCTGTTGCTTGCTGCTTCTGTCCAGAGAGTGAAAGTCATTGGACTTTGTTTTCTGCATCCTGCTTTCCAAGTTTCTCCAAGGGCTTGAGTTGAGCTTGCCTCCTATTGGAAGTCTCAGGGTCACAAAGACTTTCACTGCCAGCACCTGGGCTCCTGGTGTCAGCTGAGAGCCCTGCTCTGCCAAGTGGTGTCAATTCCTGTCTGGGATCCTGGTAGTGAGTTCTGGTGCTACAAGAAGAAAACTACACAACAACTCCAAGCGTCACTTCGAAATCGAAGCACTCCTGCAAGAATCACCGTATCGCTGCTGCTTGCACCAAAGCCATGGTCCCAGTTCACCAAGTGCGTGACGCACCAACCGCTGTTTGCAATGCAAGCTCTGACTCCGCCGTAGGGCACAAAGAATCGCCGCTGCGTGAGTCTCGAGAACCGCATCACAAACATCTTTAATGTACTGCTCTGACACAGCGTCTGGTTCACATCAACGCCGCTAAATCGATGCATCACGCTGTGACATTGATGCATCATTGGCACCACATGGCATTTTGGAACTAAGATTTCACCCTTGCAATCGACACATCGGATCACCTATCACCACCAGTGGCTAGGGGCTGACCACTGCCTCCGAGAACCAACGCATCATTTACCACAAGCAGTGCCTCACTTCCTTTGTGCAATTCACCGTCACTGAGCACTAATGTGCCAACAAACCTGCATAGCTGTAAGGAACCAACACATCATCTGCTTTAACGATGCCTCACCTCCCCTGCGCCTCGCATCATCCTTGATTTTTGATGTATCGAAGGTACTTTGTCCTGTTCAAACTCAATCTTTGATTTTTAAGTGCTATAACTTTCATCTTTGAAAATTCTTATCTTGACTTGTGTATGTTAGAGTGTTATTGTCTTTTTCTTGTTTTAATCAGATAAATGTGGGCTATTTTTCTAAATGGAGTGGAGTACTTTCGTGGTGTTTTTACTGTGTTACTGTGTGCTTTTACAAATACTGTACACATTTCTTCTGAGGATCAGCCAGCCTGCTCTTTCCAAGCTACCAAGAGGGCAAGCACAGGTTGTTTTGAGGGTACAGCCTACTTACCCTGACTAAAGTAAGGGACTCTACTGAACATGGGCAAACAACTGCTAACTAGAGATCCCATTTCTAATATCACCTAACAAGCATTTTTTGTTTGTTTTCTAATGTGGTAATATATAACCAAGTTTCCTTGGTAGCACAAGGATAGCAGAAGCAGGTTCCATAAATCAAATCAGCTAGAGAGAAAGAAGCCAGCTTGCATATAAATGAATGGAGGTGATAGAGTGCACAGGACCTACTAGCTCAGTTTTACCAGTTTTACCATACTCACCTGGGCCCATATAGCACTAACAATTTGAACTAGCATAATGAATTACTAATTAATCGCCAACAGTGCCTCAAGGTCCTTTCAGGACTTATACCTGTAAACCATGACTTACCAATCCTTGTCACTTTTACTATAAGTCCTGGGGATCGAAGAGGAAGTTAGTGTAAACAGGCAGTATATAAACACATTTACGTTTTCCTGTAATTACCATAGTCTCAGGGAAAGTTTTAAAACCTTTATCTATCAAAGATTTTCTGAGTCAAAATGAAAAAGCCACAATCTTGTGACCATAAATTTTACAAGTAAGAATAGGACATAAAGTTTGTAAGAAATCACAGTAACACCTTTAGACATTGGTACCTGGAAGGGTGAGAAAGGGAAATAGCACAAGGATATAACACATGGATTATATTTACCTAGAATGGTGCAATGGCCAATCCTGGCCACGGGCTGGGGCAAATCAAGACCAGACTCCTGACTAATCAGGTGCCCACGGGAAAAGACAGGTGCAGATCAGGACAGGTGACCTCAGCTAAGTGCAACGCCAGCATCCTAACCCTCTCTCTCAGGAAAGCCAATTAGTACCACCACTGGGTAATCGATAATTTCCCCCAACACCTCGAAGCTTCTGACAAAGTGCTTCACTAGCACCTCTGCTCTCGATCTCCTATAGCATGTGTTGGGTCAGTGACCGGTCACCTACTCGGACAAGTCGGACAATTTCTCTATCTAAACCTACCTTAGTTAAACCATTTCGAGGGCAATTTACCACCCCTAAATGTTGCAAATCTATGTGTTCCCCTTCAGTGATTGGTTGGAAAGACGAGGAGAGGTCATCATACCATACTAAGATGAGATCATCTCAATTGACTGGTATTGATTAAATCTCGACCCACAATTTATTTTCCCATGACTTTATACGCCCACCAATATTATTTCATTTTAGCATACAATGTTGAAACAATTTGTAAGTCTTCTTCCTTTCCCCAGGTCATGGTGTGAAGTTCTCAGGCTCATCGCGGGTAAGACAATCCCTGGCACAGTGTCAATGCCACAGTTTGAGGTCTCTCATTTCTCCAGGCTCATTAGCGGAAAGGGTTTCAAAATGGCGATTCAAGACACCTCTCAGGACCAAATAGGAGCTAATAACAAAGTCAAAGAAAGACATATTAGAATACAAAAATAAATGAATGCACTGTACAACACTTATTACTACTCTAACCCCATTACTTTATTTTAACTTTCGCATTAATAGTTAAGCAGAACGAACAAGCTTAGTACAAGCTGCTGCATAAGCGTTAGCATGTGAGATTTAAAGCGGCCATTTTGGCACTAGTGCACAGAAGCGAGAAATTCCCTCCAAAGCAGAAAGACGTCATGCGCAATAAAGTTCCTGTGTTTTCGGCAGCCATTTTTAGACACTCGAGTTAATGTTAGTAAAAGCACATAGAAATGCTTCCTCTAGATACTAGAAATGTCATGAAAATGCACATTTTAGTAAACAAAACATGTTGGTTAATTAATTATAGGTTATTTTGAGAGGGCTGAATCCAAGCAAGTCTCTGCATATGCGAGACTTTGCTCCATCAGAGGGAAAAGACAAAAGGTTATTTTCACTTGGAACCCAGTCACTTCAAAAACAGGTGGGATGTCCTGATGAAGCCTAATGATTACTTAAAATGACTCTTTGAAGAGAAATGCGGTCATAGATTTTTTGAAAGGTTCTAATGTGGCCATATATCAAGGAGAGTATCCATCAAGTGCCAAAGTTAGACCCTATTTGCTCCGATGGTTTTTCTTGCTATGTTTTTCTGTTGTAAATATGAGGTAAAATTGCATTAGCACGGCTTGCTTTGAGACTCATCAGAGGGGTTTCACAGCTGAGAGGGGCTTTCTCTTGAATATGACTTGAAAATTTACTTAGAATCTTATCCTTTATTCGATGGCTTGCTGTGATAAATTATGTTGTTGGTTGAGGGGTTGAAACCCTATTCAAGAAACAGCCACAATCCCTGTCAGAGTGAACCTCAAAAATTCCCTAAAGCAACCTTAACCTAACCCTTTGATAGCCTAGTACAAAAGCATTCTGGCTTAACTGAGAAGCAATGTGTAAAGTATTTATGTAGCACAGAAGTAACGAGAAAACACAACACAATAAATATCCCACACCAATTTAGAAAAATAGATTTGAATGTAATAAATGATTTAACAAGAAAAAGGCAAAAATCCAATCAGTAGAATTAGAGATTTCACACATAGCATTGATCAAGCGGCCTTTTAGAATAAGTTTTGAATTAAAGCACGCTGAATTAAAACTCCCATAATTTTAATTTACTAATGAGTGTTGCATGTTTTTTTACTGACACAACCTAGAATAATGTGCACTTACATAAACACGCTGGTTTAATTATTTGTGCTCTTGTCATGTTTGTCATTCCGTTTTAAAATAATACATTTACTTTGTCTTTCGTTTTGCCAATCATTAATTCGTGGCTGATTCAAATATTAGCATGTGCATTCTTTTAAATGTGCTTTTGTTTATGTTGTGTCTTTTCATGTGACTGTGCTATGTTTGTCTTTTGTATGCAAAGCTAGGTAACATAGACTAATGGGTTAATATTAGCAAAGGGAGTGGGTAACAAAATAATTATCATTTCCTGAATTAATTATTGTCTTGTGTTTCCTTGCAAACTAGAGTCATGCTAAAAGAGGCCTGTGGCCTATTTCTAAAATGGATGTCCGAAGTCCTGTCAAAGTTGGGCCTTGCACAGCAGCATTTGAAAAGGAAAATATTTTCTGCAATAATTCTTTGAAAGTTGCTTGTAAAAGCAAGGCTGTGTGGAAGTAATGAATGTACTTTTTGACAAAGCTTTCATGGTCAAGGACAGGATGTGCAGCGGCGGAAAAGTTTGGACGGAGGAAGCATTGGATAACTTTACCTAATATTGCAAGTCACGGAAGAGCCTGTGACACTCTTAGTCTATGAACAATGCCGCTCTTGGAGAAACATGGTTTCTGCTCTGTGAAAGGCAAATTACTTCATCGGATGACATTTCTTGTCCAATCATACTTCGTGTTGCTCGAATATTTGTATTCTTTTAGTTAGTTTTAGATAGGAAATAGGTATAAAAATTGCCCCCTTGGAAAGAGCACTGCTGGCTCGTTCCTGTGCTCCAGAGATGCTGTCGGACTTTCGTTTCACGTAAGATCCATTTGAAACTTTACTTTTTCCCTTTAGGTTTTCTTTAGTTAACGTTAGGGAAATAGGGTTTAGGGAATTTTCCTAAATGTTTGAGCATTTCTCATGCTGATTTTGGTTTGAGCTGACAGTCAAATGTGCCTTTCTAATAAATAATTTTGCTTAATAATATTGCAAATAAAAGAATTTATGCTTCAAAATGCAATTTGCTCTATAACAAAGTTAATAAAATAGATTTTGAAATGACAAGCTGGTCTTGTTTGTTTCCTTGAGTTACCATTAGTTAATCCATTGCCTATGATATTGACTTAATTAAATGTATTATGAAGTGTTTCTGATTAATTAGGTCATATGATTCAGTTGGTCAATTCATGTCTCAGTCATTTATGGGCCTAGTGTTAGATTTATGAATAAAGGTGAGTATTGTGGTGTAGAGTTGTTCATATGAGACTGAATTTCCTTTGGCCCGCTGGATCAGCATCAAAAAACACAAAGCGCCACTCGCGGTCATCTAGTTATGTAGACCAAGGGAAAGTCATAAGTTGAGGCTGATTGTGATGGAGTCTGGGTCAGATATAGGGACCAGGATTGTCCCACTGAAAAATTACCTTCTCAAAGTCAAGCAATATGAGTCCAGTTCACGTTAGAGGAGGAATCGATAAGCAGGGAGAGAGTTGTGACTGTAGCGCGAAGAACATGGCAGGCACTGCAGATGGTGATTGCTGAGGCTTTTCATTGGTAGTCTTCGCTGGTTGTTGATGCTGTAGTGTAAAGTACAGATTTTACTTTGCCGGTCGTCATTGGTGGTAACTGAGGTGCAAAGAATTGTGGTCGGCGCAGGCGATTAGATCTTGGTGCAAACAGGCCTGTACGCAGTCACAAAGAGTGAAAACCTTTAGGATTTCTCTCTTTTCCACAAACAAAAGTGCTCAACCTTTGCCAGAAAAGGTTCTCCAGCCTAGGGAGGCACCTCCTGGGCACCAGTAACTCATTCAAGCAGAGACTATCAGGGCTCAGCAAGGGACAGTTGAAAATCTAGGCAGGTCCAGTGCCCAGGTCATCTGGGCAGTTGCAAGGAGGCCTTTGGAGCTTGTTGTGTTTCTGTAGCTCAGAACAAGAGATTAGCCACCTGACCCATGGACATACTTCACCTCGGATGAAGGGAGAAGGCCCAGCCTGCCTTCTCAAAGGACAGGGCAGTCCTTTGGCAGCAGGGAAGTCCTTCCTCTGTGTTATCCACATGCCTAGGAGTGCACTGAAGGGTAGGTCTGAGGGTCCGAATTTTATACCTTTTGCCACCTTTGAACTGTAAGAAATTTCTGGTGTCATGCCACCCTCACACACGAGGCTCGACATTGCAAACACTTCTGGGCTCCCTGCCCTGGTCCCAGGATGTCCGGAGTTGCAAAAGGTTAGTGTGAGGTTCTTAGTGGGTTTTTTTGGACATTGAGTTTGAAGTACAAGTGGGGCTGTACACAGCTCTTCCTCTGCCAACACCCAGTCTTCCTATTTTGTGGATGTCTGGGAGGAATACACAAAGGCCAGCTGCAAACTACACTTAGTCATGTGACTAGGGATGGGCAGAATGATCTGTTCTGCTTGTGGAATTCTGGAACGTGTAGTGGGGTGGGGAGGGGCACCTATGAATAATAAGAAAAATGGGTAAAATAAAACACTATCATCTAATGAATAGTAAACTGAAAGTTGGGCAAATAATTACCAAGGTAGCCTCCTATTGGCTGGCTGGGGCTAATCAAAATTGCGGCGGTGGGCCTGTAGGCTCCTAAATAGAGAGAGCGCATCGGCACCTGAAAAATAAGGTACCTCTATGATTGTCATGTCACCCAAAATATACCATATGTTTACATGGAAATAAACTAAGGAAAATGAAATAAACTTAATGCAGGGTGAGCATCTATCTGTCTTAGTTAATAAAGAGTAAAAACCATGAATAGAGTGCTAGATGTCAGATGAAAAACATGATATTCAGGATAGGCTATGACAAAAAGTGAACAGGCCCGCCGCCGCAATTTTGATTAGCCCCAGCCAATAGGAGGTTATCTTGGTAATTATTTGCCCAACTCTCAGTTTACTATTCATTAGATGATAGTGTTTTAGTTTACCCATTTTTTTTATTATTCTTAGGTGCCCCCTCCCCACCCCACTACACGTTTCAGTCCTGATGAAGACCCCAGAGTAAGGTGGTACATTACCTACATCATTACGGGGTCGAAGCGTCGACAATTTATGCCATCATCTACCCATGAGCAACAGCTTAATGATTACTGTGTTATATGTATTGGGATAGATTATTGAATAATTTGTATGTGACTCAAACATGCTTATGTGATGTCAACTATTTACTTTTTGTGACCACATTGCGTTTTTTAAACCATTCACCGAACCTCTAACCCTGACAAACCGCTTACCTACCCCAACCTTTTTCACTGGGCACAGTGTATCTCTTTAAATATGTTTGGTATATATATATTCATACATGAGGATGTGAATAAACAACATCTCTCATAAACTGTGTAAGATTTAGCTTGCAGAACAATACTAAAGGATGTTCCTTTTCTAAAAATATATATGTACTAGGACCCTTGTTTCTTGCAACATATCAATACCCAGGTCCTCGTACTTATTGGGTAAACCCTTCTATGTAATGGTGTGACATGGGCACTTGTCTCACTCTTAATGCTGAGTGTGCCTTCAACTGGGGGTGACATGGTGCCTAGAGGTGAACATTGTGTCAGTAAACTAGAAAAGTCAACAACAGCAACAAATGTGCACAGGAAACATCCATGCTGCCATTGTAGAACTTTGGTATTGTCAAGGATACTAAACAGACAGTGAAATTCGCACAGTGATATTAATGTGTGTGCCATTTAAAGAATGATAACTTTCATAGACTAAGAGCTGGGAGCCTGTGCCTTTGTAAGAGGAGAGTAGGTACGTTAAAAAAATTACATTGATCTCCCCCGTCCTCTTTTCCCCCCCTCCCCCTCTTTTCTGTGACATGAGCCACGTCTGGATGTCACTTGTAATATCAGAAATACAAAGAATGAATTCATTGACAAGATTATATTTTTTCACATATGCCAGCACACTAGAGGCACATACATAAACTCTTTATACCCATGAAGGTACACTCGTAGATTAAATTGCCCTTTTGAGAATATACCAGCAGGATTAAAGTCAGGCAGACAAAATTAATGCATGCTTTTATGCATTCATGTCATTCTGTTTGATTACTGCTGGTTAGGTTTTTCCACAACTGGTTTTAATGGGTGTTGAAGAACCTAGCCCCATTTTTCCAGCTTGTAAATTGGGTCAGAAAAATTAAATGAGACTTTAGGTTGCAATGCCAGCCAAGTCACATAGCACTTATAAGGTTTCGCCTGTATAACGCTTGTGTTGTGCTTGAGAAATCTATTGTTTTTAATAAAAACTTAAAAGGGACTTAAATCCCACCTCCTCGCTTTCCTAGCTTTTTATTGGTTCTTGGGCGTGCCACTTACCTTTCCTACATTTCTATTGGCTGTCGTATAGTTTCCTGTATTGCTAATTCTTGTTCCTCATCAGCTTCTCTTATCAGTTTACCACTGCCGAAATACTGTTAACATCCGCTTTGGTGGAACGATATTTTCAAAAAGTTTTGCCTTTGACTTTTGCAGCTTAGTTATATAACATGTTATCACCCAGAAAAATTAAGTGATTTGTATAGAATCACAGGATGTTGCGCATGGCTGCCGAGACTCGAACCGGTATCCCCAACTCTCAAGTCAGCAGCTATGGCCACTGCGCCACATCTTCCATACTCCCCTGATATGTGTCACAGAGCTCTTTCCTTCTCCTGGATGATAATTGATGAAAACATCTCTTTGTTCATTACATTGGAAAAAACGGTTGCATTACCAATGCTTGTTATAACAGCAGGGGGTAAAACCACATAGAATAGGGGATTCTGTAGTGCTTTATCACTGGAAAAATCTGATCCCACCCGGCAATTCCCCATAATGGCGTTTTACTCATATTTGGAATTGATAAAATCACATGTTGTTTTACTGTGGACCCTGTACAGGCAGTTCAGAATTATGGCTTGTGTATTTAAATTAGGATTTCTGAGGCATTCAGGTTCAAGTAGACATAGTGAAATATTGAATTCCACAATTATACATGATCACCGGGCCTTGCAACTAAAGTGTTATTAGTTACACTATAAGGGTTTAAAAGTTATGGCATTGATATTTTGTTATATTGGTGAACTTTCGAGGCTTGTGATGTCTATCAAACTGTTCTGAGAAGTGGATCTGTCTCTTCAGATTGGACAATTATTTCACAGACATATTTACATGTATAAAAACATACATTTATGTGTATAAACCTGACTGGCCCCTTGATACCATGACTTGTATCCCAAGCTACATGTCATCTCTTTAGCTACGTCTGTTAATGTTGCTACATCTGATTATCTTGTGTGCACTTCATAAGAAGGTTCCTTAGGTACCATGCCCAGGCTTCCCACATTCTCAAGGTCAGCCCTGTTTTTTCACAGGCTGGCCCCGCAGATTTTGGCAAATATAGCACGTGTCCTGGTTTTTAGAGAGGACGACTGAAACAGTAAAAAGCATGCATTTATATGTTCCAAGATAATCTAGGTAGCAGCTCTTATCAAAAATCTATTTAATTAACAAGGATGATACTGGGTTTAAAAGTTGCATTTAATTTATTCACTTAAGGGCAGATTTACAAGCCACTTTGCAACACTTTTGCGTCACATTTCCATGTTTAAAGTGACATAAAAGTGGCGCAAGGGGCTTGTAAATCTGCCCTTTATTGCCTTATACCCTGTGTTTCTATGTTGAAGAGCTCTGTCATTTAAGCCATACTGTGCCCTTCTGGTGTAAAATTAAAGTCCTTCTTCAATTTTTTGCCAAATATCCCGGATTTTGGTTTCCTTAGGCTTATTTTTCCAATGAATAAATGTCTTACCCACTTCAGAACATATGTATGCAAACACATCTACATCAAGAAACACTTGCATTTAGGCGTAAATATACACAGAAACATAGCAAAACATGCACGAATACATGATTTCGCTAAGTATGCTCCTAAAGACATTTTTCAATACATTTGTGCATGAGTGGCAGAGGGCGTTTTAAATGGCTTTAAGCATCGTTGCCTGTTATTAGAAATATATATTTATTTTGTGATATTCCTCTTCTTTTCTCCTTAAAAAATATAAAATGACTAGCGAAATATTATTCTATTCTTGCTAAATTTAAATAAATAGGAAATGTTAGAAACGTAATTCATTTTGCAAGTGTTTTCTTCAGCTGTAACATCCAGTAAAAGTACATTTTGTTTCAAACAAAGTGGTTACTCTCCCAATTAAATGCTGGCCTGTTTCATGGCAGCAGGAAGAGACGGATATAGTTGAGACATGATATTCATAGAGGCACTTTGTTCAGAACAAGCTATTGAGTGGAGTTGTTTATTTTAAGAAAGTCTTAAGTAGCGAGAGTGATGAAGGACTTTTCTATCATCTAGGCGATTTGAAACCTTTCCTTCTTCCGGAAGTGCTGAGTACAGTTGCATCAGTTTCGCAATGTGCTTTCAGAGGGCGAAATGTGCACTGCTGTTCTATCAACAATGAACCAGAGTTTCCGATATGTGAGAAGGAAAACATCCCTACATGAGTTTAGAGAAATGTTAGTCGACATTAAAACACGTACATGAGACAAATGCACGCCGGTGGGGGGGGGGGGGGGGGGCGGCTGGGGTATTTTCTTTTTGTTTTCCATTCGATACAGTTCGCACTTGAGAGTTCATATCTAAGGTTAATTCACTAATAAATGTGATAAAAAAAAGAGTACTATGTCGAACAATATCCCCAAAACTTCATAGAATATCACTTTGAAAATGTATCCATTCAGTGATGCATGTTCCATCCCTTGACTGCATTAATACAATAAAGGTGTGTATTGCTATTAGCATTTCCTGAAACGGTTTCATTGTGGGTGTGATGAATTTCATATTTAAAGTGCTCATTAGCTTTTCTGTGATCCTGTGTTTCTTGGTGAGCTCATCGTACAGACGGGCATCCGTAAAATCATGTGTATGTCAAGCACCAAACTGTATAGTATACCATTGGTTTCAAGCCCCTGCCACTAATGCTGCAGCCTTTGACTTATCCTCGGGAATCATACATCAAAGTTCAGAGTCAAAACATATAAACGACGTCAGAGACCGTTGTCTATAAGAATAGCGCCCAGGCCTTCTTCAGTTTTCTCTGTTGCTTCCTTGTGCTTAATATACTGAAGAGAAACGGTGATACCTGATAAGGTGGTACGTGTTTGCAAAAAACGCGAGATATTTTCCATATCACTGTAATATTCACACGTCAAACGGTATGTGATGTATCTTACAGGTGAAAATGAGATTCCGAAATATTTTTCATGAATACAGGTAGAAATACTGTTGTTGACTTGGCTACTGGCATCGAGGTGTACATTTCTTTAACATATGTGACCGGATATGAATTGGAAAAAAAGAATGGAATACCTTTATGCAGTGCAACAACAATGGTTTAACTACGCGGCTTAGTCATTGTTATTTTGCTATGATTTCCAAATATCTAGTTGTTGTAAACAAAAAAAATTGTGAATACGTCCTTTTTCTGCAAGTAATAGTAGGCTTTCGCTGCTTCCAATGCATCTGTGCCTGCAAACAGAGTGAAGGAAATATAAATAGTATTTCCTCCATTTTTAGCTATCTCTCAACAATTATGTTCACGCGCTCGCACAAACACCTGCATGCATAAAGGGGCCTTCCAGCGGCCATCAGACGTGACTGTGCACGCGCTCACTCGGTTGTCAGGAGACTCTGAGGTCAGCCCCTCCCCTCCTCCCTCTGCTAATGCCGAGCTCCTCGCAATCACGCTGCACAGGTAAATATGGCGGAGCCATGAATATTCATGCCCTTCTTGTATAAGCCATGGGCTATAATTTATTGAACCGGCCATATGCCCTTTGTGTGTGTGTGTGTATTTGAACTCAGTCCCGAGCCTTTCAGGCCGTGGCTGCGGGGATGGTGGGGACAGAGCTCCACAATGCCTACTGTGCCGGGCATTGATGCAGTCCAGCGCCTTCCGAGTTACAATACAAACAAGTTCTAAACCCTATTCAGCTCGCAAGAAAAAAAAATGTGTTGTTCTAAATTCATTCAGTAATCCTGTATTCAAATGGTTAATTTGCACTACGTTCTGCGAAAGAAAGGGAAAACTGTCACCCTGTCATTTCGGAGTCTGACACTAAGCTTGTCAAAGAGACAGCTGTTAAACTGAATTACTGTTGACATGCAGAGAAACGGCCCTTGCCAGATGTAAAGGACATCTGCGGCAATGAAGTGGTACAGGGTGGCTTTTAAAATGTGGTCATTCTGGTGTCTGAATAGCGCGTCTATGGCATTAAAACATGGCCTTGACTCAGACAGTTTAAGGCAGCGCACCCGAGCCAATGAGATGCACAAAGAACGCTGCTCTGTTGCCGTATCCGTAGCGCGTGCACGCATCCGAAAGAAGGCCAGTGTCAAAGCTATTAGGACCTTATCGTGTATCCAGCAGGACACGGGCTAAAACTCAGCAGGAAACATTTGCAGCTTGCTGGGCTATGGGCAGAAGGACGGCGGAGGTGCGAATTCATAAAATAAATATACGTGGAAAAGATACAAGTAACGCAACTTGTTTTCTGCTCACAACTGTTTGCATTAGCATAGGACAAGATATTGAGCATTGGAGGCCGCCTCGACTTTTCCACTGCAGACAACAAAAGTTAACGGCTGCAAAGCCTTGCAGGAGCAAGAGTCACCATGGGAGATTGCAAAAAAATATTAAAAATTGAAATGTAGCTCTGGAAAGCTTAGATCTTCTTTGTGTTTCGAAAACGTCACACAAGTAAAATATATATATTTTTATAAAAATAAAAAAATAAGCTATACTTAGTGCATTGACTTTGACTGCTTAGTTTACACTGTGTAACGCTGCAATATTTTCCTTCAAGAGGTTTATATAAATGGAATAGCTGGTTAATTGGTGCATTTGATGATATAAAACATGTGGTTTGGTAAATTATTTGATTTTACAAACAACTCCAATGGGTGGCTGGCGGTGCTGGCGACTGATAATGGATCCCGGCTAAGTGCTCTGGTGGCTCCATAACTGGAGAGTGGACCATCTGTAGGCTGAAAGGCACAAGCAACACTCCCAAAATCACCTCTTTTGTAGCGCTGGGAATTGCTCTTCGTCTCCACTGAAGAGATAAGCCAACGGCAACTAAAGAGTTAGCAGAATAAGGCATATTTTAAACAGTGCCAAATTATGTAAAATCATGCAAGGCTGTTACTGCACGAGTGAGAAAGCCCCATCTGTATGGAAACCAAGCCGAAATATAACACCGGAAAAGCAAAGTCCAGGAAAAGAAAAAAAAAGTCAGCAAGGAAACACATTTATTTAAACAGTAGCAGATGTATTAAAAAATAGACAGCCCGGGGTGAACTGCTTGATACACCCTGGTTTGTTTATTGGTGGGTAGTTACATTATTCAATAAATGAGCATATTAAAAAAAAATGCCTTTTTTTGCTAAATTTTAGTCACACGGTTTAGAAGCTCCAGTAAAGCGCAACAATCTCCGTTCACAATCTGGTAAAATTAACTCCCAGAATTTAGCAGGAGAATGAGGCTTCTCGCTAAAGGCATTCATAGCATGTATGGTCAAATGAACAAAGAATCCCAAGAACATGACCTAAATTTACACCAAATAATAGCACTACTAGAGCACTTTGATATTACAGAAAGGGCAACAGACTATAACGTAGACTTTTGTGTAATGCACATTTCATGGGCCTATACATATTTGCCTACTCACTATAAAGTTGAAATTCAAAAGTGTGGGGTGTGGATTTAGGCAAATGAGGAAACACTATTGCACACAAGCTCACATCATACCACTGAGGTAGAAGCAAGTGTAACAATGCCAATGAAGATCATATTGTCTGTGTGACTTCTAGGAAGTGGAACCCAATCAGGCCATTTCAGCATTTGAGTCGACTGCCGCAGGTCAAATTGCTTGTGCCCTAGAGGATTTCTGTTACAATCAGTTGAACTCCTCAGTAGACAGCTTGACTACTATATCCCCAACCTCCCGAAAAGGACGTATCCATCATGCAGTTGGTTTTCACATTACCTGTTATCAGTTAAACTCTCTCTGCGAGCCAGTGGGCACAAGTGGCATAACAAATACAACCCTGAAGAGAAGGCTCAATGGAGGAAACCCAAGCACATTTACAGAAAAGCCCTAAGACAAGCAGACCACTGTATTAAACTCATTAATGCTCCTTGCATGACCTCAGCAATTGTTTTCAGCCATTAGAGGACAATTTGACCCCTCTAAACTGGTGGATCCAACACACTCTGCAGACAGATGTAACCAGTTTACCGACTTTCTAAACTGTTTAAAGTGCTGTAAATCAAGCAACTTTATTGCAGATAGTTCATGATTCTTCACATCTGCGTCTCCAACAGTTCAGGAGACACTCTAAATGAAGTAGAATGTGCCTCTCTAGTAAGAACCAGGGTCTCATTAGGATTCCATTCTTGCAAAGCTTCAAAAAAGATTTGTGATGCTCGATCTTAGTTGATTGAGAGTCATTATTAACACATCTTCATCACTAGGCCAAGTCCCAGCGCCTTTAGAAAGTGCCTGTTTGACACCTTCACTAACGAAACCATTTTTGGTTCAGTATAAACTATCAAACCATTGGCCTATCTCCGAGTTAGCATATTCAGAAAAACTTTGGGAAAGGCAGCATGCCAAATGTTACCATAATTTGTTGAGGTGAACCATTTGTCATACCCTCTTTAGATGAGTTTACTCCCAGGCATAGCACAGAGCAAACTGCTAATGCTGCTCAGGAGATGGAAGTTTTTTATCTGCCCTGATTCTTGTAGATCTGTTGGCAGCTTTTGACACTGTAAGTCATCAGGTGCTAATAGCAAGACACACCAATCTAGACTTAAATGATGCTACCATAGATTAGGTCACAGATTTTCTTTCCAACAAGTCTTCCTGGATTAATCTTCCACCATATGAAACCTTGATTTGGCGATGCAGCAAGTGCAAGGTAAGGTGTTTTATTTCTTTATTTATTTTGCTTTCCTTATCCCGTCGTCTGTCCACTCTACCCCCACCCGCTACATCTGGCCCTCGCTCACCCGCTGTTACCTGTGCCTGGATAATTAGAATATTTTTGGTAATTTTATTATTTACTGATTACTTTTTGATTTCCAAGCTCACACCACAGGTGCTTGTTTGATTTTTGTTTCCAACGTTCTGCAAAAAAGTCTAATTTGGGAGGTGAGGGGAGCAAAGGAAAAGGCATTGTTAGACCTGACACCAAAGGCAAAAATAAACCCTGCCCCAAAAGAGTAAGATGGTCCTCAATGGGATTCTATAATATAACAACTGTGAAGGGAGCAAAATCAAGGAGCAATACAACATTGATCATATACAGGAATGGGCACCAGTTTTATACAAAAAGAATTAACTTTTTTATTATCATTATAGCCATTTATATTTTTTTCTTAAGTAGGCATCCAATCGTTTCATAAATACAAACATTTAGATTATTCTCATTTAGAGTATTCATAATAATACATGATACAAAACATCAAAATCACATAGGCTCAGTCCCAAAACACCAAACATACCTTACAACCTTACATTCATTCAATCACCAAGGATCCTCATTTATACAACATGGCACATCATTCCCAAGCATACACACATTTACACATAAAAATTGTACATCAAAGCCACAGATGGTCAAATGACAGATATGGAAAAGTCATTGAATGAAAAATATAGAGAGGGAGGACGGGATGGATATCTTCCCGCAGTCCCCACAATATAACGCCAATGCGCGTTTCGGTGTGTTGCCCCAGATGGGGCTACACCTTCATCAGGGCAAAGAAGGACAATGGGGGGTGGGACAGAGACCTGTAAACATAAACAAATCAAAATAGCACAATTCAACAAAGCAGCAATGTCTGTAACAAAATGATATTCAAAAAGATTCAATGATATAATATAAGATAATTGCTCCAAGATAGGTCTCAAAGACAACAAACTTGATAATGAACTAATAAACCATCAGACTAGAATAGTTGGCAATAAATAGTGCAAGTAACATTTTTATTCAACCAAAACATACCATTGAGTGACTAACTGCTTAAAGGCATTCTAAACAATATAGATTGAAAAAATCTAATCCACCACCAAACAGGAAGAATACTTACAGAAAAAAAGATTTAGAACAACCCGTGATGGAGAAGAAAAGAAAAGAATCAGAGGCAACCCGTGGTGATGGTTCCAGATAGGCACTCCCAAATCATATATAGAACAGCTTCAAACAAAGGGACACATACCTAGTGTCAACAAAAAGCTAAGGCTTATTATGCAGGAGAATCAGTTGGAAAGCAGTCGTAGCGACCACCAGGAGGGGGCCTGTTATTCTTGAATAATTTTCTTAAAAATGGAAAAAGAAAAAGGGAGGGGAAGAGATTCAGTAACAGGGGAAACATCCTCTCATTTTCATACAGGACGATCTGGGCCTGATTAAAGGCCCTAAGATGCAGTAGAGGTAGTGACCTAGTAGGTCCAGTAAAGGCTCCCTATTCTAGACCTGTTTCCAAATACCTACCATTGAATGGCGGTTCCTGGGGTTCCTCAGGTTGGTATATCAGCCAGCAACATTTTTTCCAAAGGACGATAAGGTTCAGGCCCAATCTGTAGTCTTCACGAGTTAGGTTAGGAAATAGATCCAAACTCAGAGATCTAATAAATGAATGTATATAGATTATACATAGGGAAAGTGGCAAACGAAACACCCAAAAGGAGGCATCCTGCCTATAGGGGTCAGAGAGTACTGAGAAAACCTGGCATCTTGTGGCGTGTTTCCCCTGTCTTTTTGCTTTCTGACCTCCCAGTTTTGACTCTGCTTTTGCTGGTTTAGTGTATCTTCACACTTTTTCACTGCTGTCCTGTGTTAAAGTGCAAGTGCTCCTATTGTAAATTGGATTATGGATTGGTGTTTCCAAGATCGGCATATTTTATTTACTGGTAAGTCCCTAGTAATGTGCACTGAGAGTGCCTAGGCATGTCCATAAAATGCTTTTAGTGGTCCTGCAGCATTAATTGTGCCACGTTCATGAGCAGCCTTTTAAAGGGTTCTAAGATCTGCCACAGCAGTGTCTGCCCACAGTTTTTACTGCCAATGTCGACTTGGCAAATGTACCCACTTGTCAAGACCTAACATTCCCTTTCGCTACATGTGAGTCACCCCTAAGGTAGGCCCAAGGTACCCCTCTGGGCAGGGTGCAGTGTATGTGAAAGGTATGACATGTACTGGTGCGTGTGACATATCCTGATAGTGGAATACAGTATATTTCATTTTTCACTGTTGAAAGGCTACCTGTCCCATAGGATGTAATAGGAAATTCTTGGTAACATTTTACGAGTATATCTTCCAATTGGGACAATATGAAGAAATTAAGTTTAGGATGCTTGAACTCAGAATGTCAAACGCATCTTTTATGAAAGATGCTTTTTATGATCTGTGTTTTAATATACCACTTTTAGAAAGCAGGTATTTTCTTGCTTAGCCGTCATGTGTACCTCTGCTGGGTAGTGGATTGACTGTTTGGCTTTGGAGTGAGAGGGGCTGGGGATGTGCATTCTCTTCAGACAGCCACTGTGGGGTTATAGGTGTGTCCTGTCTTTCCTGGATGGGTGAGGGAAGGGCTGAATAGACCTGGGCCATGTTTACAGTAGTGGTAGATTTCCATGCACATGAATTGGCCTGGTTTGCCTTGGACAATTCTGTCTCCACCTCCTCTGGAAAGCTGGTCCACAGAGGACTAAACTGGTTTGGACTGAGCACGGACACTCAATGCCCAGGAGAACAAAGAGAAACTGAGTGTAAATATTGGGGCCCAGATGCAAGAACTTTAGACTCGCTTGAATCAAGGGTCATGCCAAGAAGAAGAGCTGGAAGAACTACCAGGAGAACTACTGCCCCTTTGGTGTGTTGCTGCTTCGCTGGGTTTGTCGCCAGTTGCTGCTTCTGCATTGGGCAGTGAAAGGACTGGACTGAACTTTCTTCACTTGTTGCTGAATATCTCCAAGGGCTTGAAGTAGAGCTTGCCTCCTGTTCACGAATTCTCAGGGCTAGCAAAGACTTCACTTGCCTCTGGGTACCGACTCTGGAACCATGGGTTTCAGTTGTCACAGAGGCGGAAAGCAGCAATCACCAACGCTGCTGTGGGCTCGTGACCTTAAAGCACCAGCCCCACTTTGCACCTACGGGGGATTTCACGCCGACCGAGCTCTCCTAGCTCCGCTAAGGCGTCAAACAGCTTCCTGCTCCTGTGTAGCGGCCGGGCGTCGCTCCGACGAGCGACCTGCCTCCACTGCTTCCTGACTGGCCGGGCTTCGCTCCGCCGGTCAGGACTACATCACCCAGCAGCCCCAAACTCAGGACGCCGCCCCCCTCCTCATCCTGCGCCAGGAGGCGCATAAAGCACTGTTTGCTGCCGAGGACTCTGTGTCAATAATTGAGGGGGATTTCATGCCGGCCGAGCTCACCTAGCTCCGCTGAGGCGTCAAACAGCTTCCTGCTCCTGTGTAGCGGCCGAGCTTCGGCGCACCAACCACGCACCCAACCACTGAACAAACGCCCCCCACCACCACCCTGTGCACCTGGACCCCGATCAGCACCAAAGACACCACCCGCACGATGAACACCATCCACTCCGGATCACTCACCGACCCCTGCCCCCACCACGTATTCAATAGAAACAATGGTTAGGGGTTCTGCCCACATAACCCTCCCGTATCTGAGCAGGGAACATCCAAGGATGAAAAAATAGAACAAGAAGGTACTAAAAGGATTAATCAAACTTTTTAATTGCATACAAGAAATGATTCATTATCTTTTTGCCTGCAAATTACTAATATCATTTGTCTGTACTAATTTATTTTAACATATATGGGACCAGCAAGAGTGGCTCAAATACTAGTAATACAAAACACACAGTCTATATAAAACATTCCAACATATACACAATCTACCTAGCACAAACATAAACTGTACAAATATTTCAATCTATCAAAAAAATAAATCTATATATAAATCTATGTCCCTAAAAAGGAAGAAATACACAACTTGTACTTGTATCCACTCCTAACTTAGAGTGAACTACATAAACAGTAGGTAGTCCCACACAGTGCACCTGAGAACTAACTTCTCTACACAACCTGTGATTATTACGGTGCAAAAGAAGGCACTCAAATTTAGTTGAAATATAATGGGGACTCCTTTCAAGGACAAGGTGTCTACGTATTCAACAAGGCCGACTCCATCATCTGACAGGAGCAGGAAGCAGTTTGAAGCATCAGCGGAGCTAGGTAAGCTCGGCCGGCGTGAAATCCCCCTTAGTATTGACACAGAGTCCTCGGCAGCAAACAGTGCTTTATGCGCCTCCTGGTGCAGGATGATGAGGGGGGCGGCGTCCTGAGTTTGGGGCTACTGGGTGATGTAGTCCTGACCGGCGGAGCGAAGCCCGGCCAGTCAGCAAGCAGTGGAGGCAGGTCGCTCGGCGGAGCAAAGCCCGGCCGCTACACAGGAGATAATAGTAAGAAATCTGGAATAGACAACCTAAATAAAGTGGATAATATCCCTAAACTGACATCTTTAAGTAAAGGGAATAAAATTGTCAAACCAACACTCCAGGTATCAGAAAAATACAGGCCCCCCCTAAAACCAATATCGACCTACAAACATCTAAATCATCTTGGGCGAAGGAATCCGAAGCACCTCTAAGTAAAACAGCAGATACTTGTTGACAACGTAGTGGGAGGATGCTAGATCCTAGGAACTCCAAAGGTTCGAATATACAGATTGACTTGCCCCCAGAAGCTGCCCCATATGTGGCAATATTGACATGGGTCCCAGAATTGAAATCATGGACAAAGGAAGGGTACACTGACCTAAAAAACAAATTGATTTAACCCGGTCACCCCACTCACCGCACGGCCCCCGTGTTCCCTGGTCACTGCTGCTGCCTTCTCGCTGCTGCCTCCTGCTGCTCCTGCTGCCTGGGCTCTCGCCTTCATGCTTGACCCCTCGCCGCTTCCTGCGCCTGTTTCTCCCGCCGATCCCTCCGTGACTGTTTTTTTCCCGCCCTTGCCCCCCCACTCACTGCCGCCGCTCCTCTGCAGCCCCGCCCCCTTCCTTCTCCCTGGTCCCCATTCGCCACCCCGCTCCCGCCTCCCAGCTGCTCCTCCCTCCCACTTCGCCATATATGGCGGGGACCACGCGTACATGCTGCGTTCACACGCAGCGGGCGCGCCGATTGTGTGCCGAAGGCGCGCCAAAGGCAAGCCCGTCTGCGCCCGTCCGCGTGTGGACCACGCCCAGCACCAGGACCCCTGGTTCCCAAGATGCCAGCCCACACGACGGACTTACGACGCTGCAACCCTCAATGCACTCAAACCCAACAGGAACCCCGCCTGCTACCAAGCCACCCCGAAACGCACCCACGGACCCTTCACCTGCCAAGCCTCCAAGTTCACCTGCCTCCGGACCTGCACCGCAACTGCCAAGTCAGACACCACCAACAACCACCTCAAGTGCATCCTGCTCAACAGCCGCTCCGTCCACAGGCACGCCGTCGAACTCTGAAACCTGCTCGGCACAACATCACCAGACGTCACCTTCCTCACAGAAACCGGGATGAACGCCTCCTCAGCCCCTGACATCGCCATAGCCATCCCGGAAGGCTACAAGATTACCCGGAGGGATCGCGTCAACCAGACCGGAGGAGGCATCGCCATCGTCCACAGGAAAACCATCCGCATCACGACCAACTCCGACGACACCTTCTACGCCACCAAAAACCTCCACTTCCAGATACACACCGACCCCAAGACCACCCTCAGAGGCACCCTCATCTACAGACCCCCGGGACCAAATACACAATTCAGCGAAGACATCGCAGACTTCATCAGCCTGCACGCCCTCCCCTCCGCTGACTACATCCTCCTAGGGGACCTCAACTTCCACCTGGAGAACAACAACAACAGCAACACCACCACCCTCCTGGACAACCTCGCCAACCTCGGACTCAAGCAACTGGTGAACACCCCCACCCACTACGCCAGCCGCACGCTTGACCCCGTCTTCTCCTCAAGCAAGCACATCTCCTTCAGCCACTCCACCGGACTACACTGGACTGATAACAGCTGAGTCCACTTCAGCTTCAGAAGAACCACAACCCACCACCACCCGCAACATGCTCCCCGAAGAAGCTGGAGCAAGATCACCGCCGACCAGCTCACCACGTCCCTCAGCCAGAACCCTCCCACCAGCACAACGGACCCCAACGAAGCAGCCCGCATCTTCACACAGTGGCTCACCAACTGCGCAGATGACCTTGCACCACTGAGGAACCCCCCCAGCAGACCCGGCAGCAAGAAAGCCTCTTGGTTCACCGACGAACTCAAAAACTCCAAGAAGAACTGCCGCAACCTCGAGAAAGCCTGGTGCAACGATCAGACCACAGAAAACATGACTGCCCTCAAGAACGCCACCCGCAAACACAACCAGCTGATCCGCACCACCAACAGAACAACACTCAAAGAACAACTGGACAACAACACCCACAACAGCAAGGAACTCTTCAGCATTGTCAAAGAGTTCTCCAATCCCAGCGCCGGAAACAACGACATCACCCCCTCGCAAGACCTCTGTGACTCACTCGCCTCCTTCTTCCACCGCAAGATCACCGACATACACAACAGCATCCGTGCACTTACCACATACCCAACTACCGAACCAGCGCCCCCCACCACCACCCTCTGCGCCTGGACCCCGGTCAGCACCGAAGACACCACCCACACGATGAACACCATCCACTCCGGATCCCCAACCGACCCCTGCCCCCACCACATCTTAAACAAGGCCGACTCCATCATTGCACCCCAACTCCGGGACATCATCAACATCTCCTCCAACACCGCCACCTTCCCAGAGAGCTGGAAGCATGCCCAGCTCAGCGCCCTCCTGAAGAAACCGACATTGAACCCCACCGACCTCAAGAACTTCCGCCCTATCTCGCTCCTCCCTTTTTCCTGCCAAAGTCATTGAGAAGACCGTCAACAGACAGCTCACCGCCTTCCTTGAGATAAACGGATCCCTCGACCCCTCGCAGTCCGGTTTCCGAGCCAACCACAGCACCAAGACCGCCCTGATCGCAGCCACAGATGACATCAGATCCCTGCTCGACAACGGGGAAACAGCGGCCCTCATCCTCCTGGACATCTCTGCAGTGTTCGACACTGTCTGCCACCGCACCCTAGTACAGCGCCTCAGCAACATCGGAATCCAAGAGAAGGCACTGGAGTGGATCATCTCGTTCCTCGCCGGAAGAACCCAGAGAGTCCGCCTCCCCGTTCAGATCCGAGGCCACCGAAGTCATCTGCGGCATACCACAAGGATCATCACTCAGCCCAACCCTCTTCAACATCTACATGAGCCCTCTTGCAGCCATCGCACGCCAACACAACCTCAACATCATCTCCTACGTCAACGACACCCAGCTGATCCTCTCCCTCACCAACGACCCCGCCACCGCCAGAGCCAGCCTTCACGAAGGGATGAAAGACGTCGCCGAGTGGATGAAGAATAGCCGCCTGAAACTGAACTCAGACAAGACGGAAGTCCTCATACTGGGATCATCGCCCTCCGCCTGGGACAACTCCTGGTGGCCCCCTGCCCTGGGCACCACTATCAAGCTATCGGACCACGCACGTAACCTGGGCTTCATCCTGGACTCCTCCCTCTCGATGACCAGACAAGTCAACGCCGTTTCATCATCGTGCTTCAACACCCTGCGCATTCTCCGCAAGATCTTCTGATGGATCCCCACCGAAACCAGGAAGATGGTCACCCAGGCACTCCTCACCAGCCGACTGGACTACGGGAACAGCCTCTACGCGGGAACCACAGCCAACTACAGAAAAGACTCCAACGCATACAGAACGCCTCCGCACGACTCATCCAGGACATCCCCCGACACAACCACATCTCCGTCCACCTGAGAGACCCGCACTGGCTCCCCGTCAGCAAGAAAATCACTTTCAGACTCCTCACCCACGCACACAAGGCTCTCCACGACCTGGCCCCCAAATACCTCAACAACCGCCTGACTTTCTACACGCCCACCCGCCAGCTACTTTCGGCCAGCCTCGCCCTCGCCGCTGTACCACGCATCCGCAGAGCCACCGCCGGAGGAAGATCCTTCTCCTACCTGGCGGCCAAGACATGGAACTCCATCCCCATCTACCTACGGATGACCCAGGACCATCTCTCCTTCAGGAAGCAACTCAAGACCAGGGGCCTCATTTATGAAAAGTGACACATCGCTGCGTGAAAACAGCGATGCGTCACTTTTCACTGCGCACTCCTTGCGACATTCCTGATGCGTCATATTTACTGTATGACGCATCATGTCGCAAGGAGTTACAGATACGTCAGTATTTGTGACGTATCTGTAAGCGCAAAAGTGACGCATTGCTGGAGTGTGTCACAAAAGTGACGCAACTCCAGCAATGCGTCCTTTCACATGGGGAAAGCCCCATGTGAAAGGGCTTGCGTCAGTCTTTCGCCTGCTGTGAGGCAGGCGCAAGATTTTGACGCAACAGCATCCTAAAAGTGACGCAGTGAAATCTCATAGATTTCACTGCGTCACTATTACGAGGCTTTTTGCAGGGGAACATTATACCTGACGCAGGTATAATGTGGCGCAGGGGTTTAAAAAGTGACGCATCTACCTAGATGCGTCACTTTTTAAATATGGCGCAACAAGGCGTATATTTTACGCCGCTGGTGCGTCACAAAAAGTGACGCACCGGTGGCGCAAAACTGACGCAAGGCCTCATAAATAAGGGCCCTGGCTTTTCGAGCAGTGACGGACCCCTCCCCCCCCAGCGCCTTGAAACCCCTCCAGGTGAGCAGCGAGCTATACAGATTATGTGATTGATTGATTGATTGATTGGTTAGTGAACAATACACCACTACCTCCTAATATTAATGGGGAAATCAGAAATGTGAGAAGGCTTGGGTGGGTAGGCCAGAGGCCGAAAGACACTCAGGGAGATGTAATAATCATAAATTTTAGAGACCGAAGGGTCATTTCGTACCTAAATGATTTGTACCAGGTGTCCGAGATTGGTGGATAAGGATACACGACTTAAGCTACTTTTACCCTAGGTCATTAATACATCGGCAACCTAGGTTAAGCAAGCCACACTATTACAACACCTTGGGAGGGACAGTTTTTAATATCTAAACATCAAACAGATTTACCCCCTTTGTAGGCTTGGATGAGGTTGATTGACTTACCAACGTATCATTTATGGTTCTAAGTGGAATAGGAGTAGCGAATACACTGAATGTTCCTATGAGCTCACTATCACCTAGTTCACAGCTAACTAGCAGCAGGATTTCTACAGCGTGGAAGGGTATTCCAGAAGAGGAAATTATTGTCCAGCCCTCCTCAATTGACACTGAACCAAATGGGGATGGGGAGGGTAAACCAGGCATAATTCATATCCTCTCCTGCAACATTGCAGGCCTCAAAAAGAAACTGGATATTCCAGATTGGCACACATTTATTGATAAATATGAGATTTGCATGTTCCAGGAGACGTGGAGCTTGGTACCCTTGTATAAATCAGGTTATACCACCTTCTGTGTCCCTGCCGTAATTCAAGGCTTGGGTTGCCCATCGGGGGGCCTACACATATGGGTTAAGATAACAACTAATTTGGATATTTCTGTCCATAATGCAAATTCAGAGGACATCCTACACTTATCCTTTAAAGGACCCCTGAATGGCAATAGAGTTGACCTTTTCAATGTATACGCCAGAGGGAGCCCAAGCAATCAAAACTCGACTTCAGTTCTATCCCTGGAAAGGGCACCTCCAATATCATCTTAGGAGGTGATTTAAATTGTACGTATGAACCCCTAAGTAAGGAAGATCTGCTGGGGACTAACGAGCAAGATATGAAATATTCTATCCCTACATTAAACCTGAGTCCCATTAAGAGATAAATGCCCTGACACTGGAACACAATCTGCGGGCCCTTAACGGGAGAACAACTTCAGACCACAATGGGGCTATGACATTCAACAGGCTGAATGGCCCCTCACGCATTGATTATATCATCTTAGATTTAAGATTATGGGGAATGTAGTAGATATGGAGGTCAAACAGATGCCCGATAGTGACCACAATCCACTTTGCGCTGGCATCAGATGGGAAGTCAAAGGGAAGCCCATAAATCCTCACCTTTCCACAAAAGCAGTAGCTCCATCTAATTGCAATCGTTGGCTAAAATGGAATAAGGTGGCATGTCAGGAGGAAACACTGTCTAGTATATCTCTCCAGGTGGCATCTAAGACAGTGGAACTCTCCCTTTTTAATTCCATGCTCAATCCCACACCAGGGTTTGATCTCAGTGAATCTTACAAGGCCTTTATAGATATCATAGGCTCCCATTTTAAAATTGAGGGGACCAGAGGTAGGAAAAATCTTGCATACAAAATTGGCAATCCCTGGTTTACTGCAGAATGCAGGGAAAGGAGAAAAGCCTTCTCTATAGCCCTACGGAAAAAAGATCCTGTGGCCGCAAGGTTAGCGAGACGGGAATATAGAAATATCACGGTATCTGCAAAACGGGCATGGGAGGAGGATCATTGGCAGGAACTCAGGAAGGCGACCTTTTTAAAAGACTCAACTCTTTTCTGGGCTCTAATAAATAAACTAACTAGAAGGGGAACTGACTCCGTCCCAAACAATATAACTGAACAGCAATGGTTTTCACACTTTTTAAATCTTTATAGTTGTGAGGATGGTGCAGAGCAAATACCGGCTGTCCAACCAGATCCCGAGCCAGAGACTATGGATCCTAAATTAGTTGATCCCATTACACTCTCTGATGTTCAGGCAGCCATTAACAGCATAGCCCCTGGAAAGGCTGCTAGCCCGGATGGTTTACCTGGCGATCTAATTCTCCATGACCACATTGTTTGGGCCAACCTCATTTTACATCTGATGAATCTTCTGTTACAGGGCCATTCAGTCCCAGATTCCTGGAAAGGAGCGGAAGTGGTCGCAATACACAAGAAGGGGGCGAGAGAGGACCCTGCCAACTACAGACCATTAAGCTTAATTGATGTAATCCAAAAGGTGGTTGGCAGGGTTCTGATCTCCAGAATGGTGGTTTGGCTAGAGGAGGGAGACATATTAACGCACCTACAAGCAGGATTTAGGCAGAAAATAGGTACAATGGACCAAGTCTTCAGATTTACAGCTAAATATTGGAAAACTGTGTCCATTGGCAAGGGGTCGTTGTATTTGGCCTTTATTGATCTTAAAACTGCGTTTGACCTTGTACCGCAAGTTAAATTGTGGCAGGTGCTGCATGACATGGGCCTACTGCGATATCTCCTAGAGTTAATTAAAAGATTGCACAATGGTACCTATGCGAGAACCAGATGGGGGAGCGCAGGAGAACTGACTGAGAGAATACCAGTACAGAGGGGTGTCCCCCAGGGATGTGTGATGGCTCCCACCTTGTTCTCCCTCTTTATAAATGGGGTCGCAGACCATTTGAGGGAGGACCTAGTGGATGCCCCCACCCTGGCAGGTGAAAAGATACCGACCCTCCTCTTTGCAGACGACACCCTCCTAATGTCCAAACCCCCCTCTGGTCTCCAGAAACTGTTAAATAGGTTTAGTGCCTTCTATGAGGAACGTGGGCTCAAAATTAACACCACTAAAACTAAACTAATGGTGCTGTCTAGCAGCAAGAAAGTTAGGAGGATTAATGTTTCCCTTAATGGTATTTTACTTGAGGAAGTGGAAGCTTTTGACTACTTGGGAGTCAGGATAAACCGTAAAATGAAGTGGGACTCACACGTAGCTAAAATGCTTTTAAGCCTTAACCCTTTCGATGCTCATGACGAGCTCAGCTCGTCATGATGCACAGTTGAGCTGTGCTGATGACGAGCTGAGCTCGTCATGACACCAGCAAAATGGTAATTCTCAGCACAGGAGGGGGAAAACGCCTAGCAGCCAAGGTGTTAAAAGAGTGGCGGGAGCTATCTCTAGAGATCATTGTGCGTCCTCCAGTAGACCCATTAGCCCTGCTTTAGCAGTCTACGATGGTAAGGCCCTGGCAGCTGCAACCTACGGGTCAGAACTGTGGGACTTTGACAGAGTCCCAGATTTAGTTAAAGCAGAGAATACGTTTCTGAGAGAGCTAGTGTGTCTCCCTGCTTCCACTCCCTTAAAACCATTACTCCACGACATGGGTCGCCGTTCTTTTAAAGACATTGTTGGCCTTCGGCCTCTACTTTATTGGGTACGTCTTAGAAGGACACCGGAGCTTGTCAACTATGCGTCTGTCCTTGACAATCTTATTACTTTGAACTCTCCAATGAAGATTGGCTGGCTGAAAAAATTGAGGGATCTGGAGTTCAATTTGGGGCTAAGTGAAGAGTGGATCTCTCAGTCACCACCCCCGAAAGAAATCATCAAAAAACTCTATTGGGAGTGGATTCAAGTAAGAGACTTGAAAAATCTAAAGGGTGTCTTTTTACCTGACCAGCTTGTGATCCATAAGCCAGAGAGGAAGCTAGAACCCTTTCTGGATTTCATTAGAAACCCAAGAGATAGAATTTTGTTTTTGAAATTGAGGTATGGAACCCTACCCCTGAATGTCTTTACTAGAAGCTGGAGAGACTTCTCTCACCATTAAGGTACCTGCCCGGGGTGTGCTAATCCCACTGAGTCTCTAGCTCACTTCTTGTTTGCCTGTAGGGTGTACAGGGGGCCCAGAAGAAGATGGCTAAGACCAGTTTGCAGAGAACTAGGAACAAGGCAATATTCAGTGGCTCCCCGCATTCTGACAACAGACACCACATCCATGATGGTAATCTGCGGAGATGAAAAATTTCTGGGGAAAGCATAGCAAATACGAACAAAGCTTGCTCAACTGAGAATGGGGTAGGATACCAAGCGGTTATTATATCAACTAGCACTTTACTAATTAGCACTTTCTAGCCCTGAAACAAATCAGACTGGACTTGTTTTTACTACCGATGTGTATTTTAATTCGTTTTTTAACTTGCTCCTTCGCTTTTGTATTTTAGAACTTGTTTTCAATATTTTACCCTTCGTGATGAAATTGTAATTTGTATTTACTTTTATGATACTGTGTTATCGAATAAAGTATTACAACAACAACACCGCAAACCTGGTCTCACCGACGACCACCGGCGACCACTGGCTCTATCAAGCTGCGGCTTGCGTTGCACTTCGCACCTCCTTGCTACACTTTGACACCCTGGTCTCACCAATGACGCTGCTGCCCACTGACCACGACACCCGTGACTGCACCGTCGTTTGGGGGCACCACTCATGAGTTACACAAAGCACTGCCCCATCCCATACCACAGCCTGAGACAAATAACGCCAGCTTCCATCAACCGGCACTGTTGCATGCACCGTGACCTGTCAGCACCATCATGAGCACTGCCTCTCTCTGCAATGCAGCCCTGGTCTCACCAACACCGCGGGATGACATCTCCAAGCCACTGCCTGCACCGCGCATTGAGGGCACTGCACACCGCAACTCTATGCTTCACATCCCAACAGTGACGGTTGCCACAACTGGCCTACACCGACGCAGTCAGCCAAAACCAAAGTACTCTTTCCTAGTATGCTGACATTACCACCGGTCTGCACTGACGCGTTTAGCCAGAATTGTTGGATTCTGTTGTTTTCAGGTCCGCGGTAGCCCTGGGCAAAGCTACCGGCTTCAAGGAACTGCATTTGTAAGTCATGCTTAGTTGCAAAGTGCCTATTTTTGATTACTGTAAATATATACAATATATATACTATAAATACTGGGTATTTTTCTGAAACTGGTGTAGTGTTCTTTTGTAGTGTTTTCACTGTATTACTGTTAGTTATGTGTAAATGCTTTACACACTGCTCTGAGATAAACCTGACTTCTCGTGCCAAGCTACCAAGGGATTGAGCAGGGGTTATTTCAGTAGTGTACCTCCCTTAAACTGTCACTAAAATGAAGGGTTCCTATGTGGACAAAGGTGCAAACCATTGCCAAGCAGAGACCCCAATTTTTAACATTGGTTGTCAGTGTTTGAGGATAGGACTTGCGTTTGCACTTGACCTACAGTGATTGGTATACACCACTAACATAAAGCACACCACTATTTACGCACATACTGGTTCTTTCTGGCCTATTTGTGATCTTGCCATTTGTTGAGAACTTGAACTTGCTATCACATCATGCCTAAATCAAGAGCATCATCGGTTGTATCCTTGGAAGTGGCCTTTGAGGAGGAGAGGCCAGAAACTTTCAACATGAAGGAGTTGAAGGCAAGAACCTCAAAGTCCAAATCAGGGACCTCACCAGGAAAGAAGAGATATACAAAGGCACTGAGGTCCTGGGTAGCAGCTTGACATGCCAGTGGGCAGTCTGTAGATCTAAGTATGGAGGCAGAGGAGTCTATTCCTAGGATGGATGTGGTTTTGGGAGGGGTGGAACCCTGCAGGCCAGGCACCAGTGTCTTGTCCACAGAGGAGCGGAGGACAGGTGGGAGGTAAGGAAGTTTGAACTGAAAAACTCCAGCTGGAGAATGAAGGCTAAGACAAACAAATATCCATGAAGGAAACGAAGTTGATCTTAGACCATGAGCGTGGCATTAAGGACCTGGAGATAAGAAGAAGATCCAGCACAGATGGTGACAGCAATTCCTCACTACAGTCAGATAGAATTGTGCACATCCCCAAGAATGTAGGCAAGGAATTTGTTATATTTGGGGGTCTCTAGTTGGCACAGGGAGGTACTTGTGACAAATAGGGACCCTTGCCTCTAGTCAGGGTAAGGGGGTACACTCCTAAAATAAACCCTGCTCCCCCCCTTGGTAGCTTGGCACAAGCAGACAGGCTAATCTCAGAGGCAGTGTATAAAGCATTTGTGAACATAAACAGTAATTAAGTGACAACACTACAGATTGACACCACACAAGTTGTATATTAAAAATAAGTATTCTTTATATAGATATAACACAAGACCATAAACGACAAAAATCCACAATACTGTACTTGAATTGGTAGTTTTAGCTTAGTTCTCTTTAGTTCTTAAAATGCGACACTTTGAGTCAATGTACCTCAGGATGCGACACGCAGGGCAAATGAAAGTGTTGCAACGATGGAAATGCAGCAAAATTTGGTGCAAAGAAAATAAGACGTGAAGTTATTCCTGATGTGGCACGCTTCTCTGAGGTTTCAAGAAGTCTCGGCTCGATGCCTCAGCTGCAGTGGCGACACCCTTGTTCAGAGATGCGACGACAGCGGCTTTGGCGGCAACACTCTTCTCCCTCGATGCGAGATGCTTCCGCTCGATGTGACAGCTGCAGCGGCGACACCCTTCTTCAGAGATGCAACAACAGCAGTGCGAGATTGTTGCTGCCCGCCGCACCTACATGTTCGCAATTGCGAACTCCCGCGATGCGTCGCCAAACTCCCGCGGGATCCCGCAGCAAGATCCAAAATGGCGCAGCACTCACAAAATATTGAGAAAAACAACTCGGCAAACGCTGAATGAGGGTAAGTGAACGCCGCACGCCGCAAAATTGTATCACCAAGAAAAAAAAATCCGTTGCGTGCGAATTTGTGGATTTTCGGTAAATTTGCGAGCGTTCGCGGATTGCGAATTTACCGAAAATCCGCAAAATCCGCGAGCGGAACAGATTTTCCGCCCATGCTTAACCTTGATGGGCTTCCCTGCTTTGGGCAATAGAACCTAGACCTGGCCCGCAACAGCAGAGGTATATTCCAGTTCTAAGCCAATCTGAACCCATTTCAATTCCTCTGTCCATACTCTCAGGGTCCACAAGCTAATCCATGGGGAACCCTTCTTTTTACCTGTGGACACCACCTGTGCAGCATCTAACCTTAACTTGTTCACAGGTGTGTCCCAAAAGACAGACAGCAAGTCTGAGTGGCCACTGACAGTAGTCAGGTATGAGACTGAGGCATTATGCCCCTCAGGCCTCTCAAACCTCTGTGGCATCAGAATGTGGGTAAGCAGTAGCCCCAGGTGCTTGGCGCCCTTTTTCCATTCTCCCTCCTGTCAGGTCAGGTATGACATCCTGGCACTAACATGCCAGCCCGAGGCCAGTACCCAGTGGCTGGAGAAGAGACTAGGGTGGGCTCTCCCACACCCGGTCCTCCTCCTTGGGAATCTGTACCCTCCCACCTGGAGCGGTACCCCCTTCCAGAATTGGCAGGGCACCTAAGGCAGGAGTCCTGTACAATTCACCCACCAGTTCAGGGGTGCTATCCTGCAACTGGGCTTCCAGGTCACGGGGGAACACCCTGAACCTGGCCCTCCAATCTAGTATCTAAACCCTCGGGCTACACCGGGGTCAGATGCGAGGACTTCCTTCCTCTGCACCCCCTTCCAGAGCACTGCACACTCCCAACTGGAATGGTACCCCTAGAAGCTACATACATCGGTCAGGACACTTATTACAGTTGCCCCTTTCTCCAGGTCAGACAACACCTGAACCTGGCTTCCCAAACAAGGGACCAAACCCTGAGGTTGAACACTTGCATGTCACACCAGGACTTCCTTGGGAGCACTCATGCCCCCCTGAGGGTAACTCATAACTCATGTATTGTGTGATAGTCTGCCTGGTACAGATCTCTTGAAACCCCGTCCATCTGACAGTGCATGAATATCCCCCAGGACAGAAGTGGTGTCCCCATGGTCACTCACTGGTAACTCAGCCCTTCTGGCTGGCCTCTGACCCACTGGTTCATCCACTGGGGACTCTTTTCCCCTCTCACCCCTCTGTCTGGACCTCTGTACCCTCCCAACTGGAGCGGCACTGCCGGACACCAAAACTGATAGAGGTCTGATTACAGACACTCCCAGCTTACTAGATACTAGGGGATCACCCTCAATGGGCAGCCCATCAGGACAGCCAAGGCTCCCCACCTGGTGTTCCCTTAAAGAACCATCCAGGCTCTGAGACTGGGTTTTCGGGCACAGGGGGACATGCAGCCCCACACTCACTCCTTCTCCACTGAGACAGGACGTGAGCCACTACACCCCTCACACTACAAAGGGGCCTAGCTAGGCTACTCTGCACCACTTCTACCACTCTGGGTTGGAAGATACCTGAGCCACTCCCCACAGGGTCATTCCCCAATGCCTCTCCAGACCCTCTGGAATCCACCAAAAGGTCTGCCTCCAATGTGAGCTCCCTGGGGTCAGAGAACTCACTCTCCAACAGGTTTTGGCATAGCTCTGGAAAACAGGGACTTATGTTATGTTATGTTATGAGTTCCTGTATAGCGCATGACCCACCAGGGGGCATCTCAGCGCTTACCTAGGGGATACCATGAATCAGGTCAGGGTTGAAGTTACTCGGGTGAACTGGATTAGAAAAGGAAGGTTTTTAATTGTTTCCTAAAAGACAAATAGGAAGTGGACTTACAATATGCTCTCCCACAATTGGATCACACAGTCTCCTAGAGGGGTTAATCAAACTATCCTTCACCTCACCATCCAGTGCCTCCCACACATACTCCACACCACTCTCCTGAGATTGGCAAGACAGAATCTGACTGTCTCTGTCATTCAACCCACACTCTTCTGGGTGGTCTTCAGACTCACATACCAGGACTTCAACCATGGGGGCACCCCTCTCCCTGCACCTCTCATCTAGATTCAGTAGAGTGTCCCTCCCACCACTAGGACCATGAACCCCTGCACCAGTTACCCCATTCTCCTAAGGGACACTGCACACTACTGGAGCTACCTCATGTCCTTGAACCTCCTGGTGTATGTTAACCCCTCCAAGCCAGGCACCACATCTCTGGGTGTGTGTACTACTCCCTCGGCACTAGAAAATTCAATTTTGCTACCACCATCTGAGCTGGACTCCACCTCCAACTCAGCAAAGTTCACTTCCGGAGCTGCACACTTTTTCTTTTCAGCTAAGGCTCGTTCAACTTCCTTGCACTCCCGGTCTAGCTGCCTCAGCTTCCGGTCACGGGTACAAATCCGATTCCTCTCTTCACAAGCCAATATTTCCCAAAATGTTTCCTCCTCAGGGCCACTGCCCTCTTGGTTTTCTGACTGGGGATCCTCCCCCTCAGACTCCTCCTCAAAGTCATCTGTTAGTTTTGCTTCCCAGCGTAGCACCTGATAGCTATACAAGGCTGCCTCATGATCCTGCTTTGTGGATCTCCTCTTTACAGGCAGCCCCTCTCCTTTGCAAAATACTTTTAGCTTCCCTATCTTGTAGATGTACAGGTGACACAAGTTGACTTCTATTTTGACAAGGTCCAACAGGTGCAACAACTATCCAGAGTTCCAAAAACCAAATTCCAAAGGGAAACAGGAAAAAATAGTATGTGGTTGCATTTTGGTCTGCTTTCACTAGTAGTGTTCACCAATCACTGTACATGAGTCGCACGTGAAAGTCCAGAATCCTCACCGATGACCACCAATGTTAGATTTGGGGGTCTCTAGTTGGACTGGTAGGTGCTTGTGACAAATAGGGACCCTTGCCTTTAGTCAGGGTAAGGGGTACACTCCGAAAATAACCCCTGCTCATCCTCTTGGTAGCTTGGCACAAGCAGACAGGCTTATTTCAGAGGCAGTGTGTAAAGCATTTGTGAACACATACAGTAATCAAGTGACAACACTACTGATGGACACCACACAAGTTGTATATTAAAAATAAGTACTCTTTATATAGATTTAACACAAGCCTACAAACGACAAAAATCCACAATACTGTACTTTAAAATGGTAGTTTTAGCTTAGTTCTCTTTAGTTCTTAAAATGCAACACTTTGAGTCAATGTACCTAAAGATGCCACACACAGGGCAATGAAAGTGTTGCAACGATGGCAATGCAGCAAAATCCAGTGCAAAGAAATAAAGACGTTAAGTTTTTTCTGATGTGGCACGCTTCTCCGATGTTGCGAGAAGTCTCAGCTCGATGCCTCAGCTGCAGTGGCGACACCCTTGTTCAGTAATGCGATGACAGCGGCTTTGGCGGCGACACTCTTCTCCCACGATGCGAGACTCTTCCGCTCGATGCAACAGCTGCAGCGGCGACACCCTTGTTAAGGGATGCGACGACATCAGCTCTGATGGCGACACGCTTCTCTGTGGATGCGAAGTGCTTTTCTTGATGCGGTGCAATGCATCAGCCACAGCGGCGACATCCTTGTTCAGAGATGCGACGGCAGTGGCTGCGTACGGCAACATGCTTCTTCTTCGGTGCAAGATGCTTCTCTCGATTCGGTGCAATGCGTCAGCTACAGCGGCGACACCCGTAATCAGAGATGCAACGCCAGCAGCTGTGACGGTAACACGCTTCTTCTTCGTTGCAAGACGTGTCTCTCGATGCGGTGAAATGCGTCAGCTACAGCGGCGACACCCTTGTTCAGAGATGCGATGGCAGTGGCTGCAATGGCGACATGCTTCTTCCTCTTGAGTCGCGATTCCAGCTCCTTGCGACACACAGTCCCTCAGAAAGACCCAAAACAGCAGCAGGCACTTCCAAAGAGCTCTTGGGGAGCTGGGTGTTGAAGTCTGTTTCCCTGAGACTTTAGCAGAAGGCAAGCTCTTTTCTCAAGCCCTTGGAGATCCTTCTCAAGTTGAATAAAGTGTACACAAAGTCCTTTCTCCTTTCTTTGGCAGTCAGGCTACCACTGCAGGCCAATCCCCCAAGCAGCACCTCAGCTTAGTCTCTCCTCAGTTTCTTCAGGTTCCTCTCCTCAGCAAAGGTTTCTTCTTGTAGTCCAAAAGTGATCTAAATTCTTGGGATCAGGGTCCCAATACTTATACCTCAAAATCCTTCGTCTTCCGAGGCAGAGGGGCCTTTGCCTAGTCCAAACCAGTTCTGGAGTATTCCGTTTACATGACTCCTTCTTTCCTTTTACAGTGCAGGGCAGAGACATCAGACGCCCCACAGGAGGTGGAGCCAGAATTGTGGAGGGAAAGCACGGCCCTGGAGCACTCTGTTGACATGACTCCTTCTCTCCTTTCACAGTGCAGGGCAGAGACATCAGACGCACCACAGGGGGTGGAGCCGGCATTGTGGAAGGCAGGCACATCCCTATTCAGGTCCCAGGTGCAACTCCTCCCTCCATTCTAGATGCAGATTTCTCTATTTACCACTGGGCTGACTCATCCTGTCCCCTGGAATCCCCCAGCCCTGTCACTCAAACTCCAGACAAGGAATACACAACCTAGCAGAGGCAGGTTGGATAGTTTGACAAGAAAATACCTACTTTTTAAAAGTGGTATTTTCAAACACAGAATGTTAAAATCAACTACACTAAAATATGTATTTTATCATTCTGAGTTCAGGTGCTCTAAACTCGAATTTCTACCATGTTCTCTGAGTCATTTAGGGTTATAAGATGTAGTAAGCTAACTTCCCATTCTGGCCTATGGAAACAGGTAGCCTTGCAATAGTGAAAATCAAAAATGGCTGTAATTCACTAATAGGACATGCCACACACACCAGGGCATGGCCTACCTTATACTTACAATGCACCCTACCCTTGGGCATACCATAGGGGTGTCTGACATGAGGAAAAGGTAATGTTTAGGGACAGGCAAGTGGGCACACTTGCCCAGTCGACATGGCAGTACCAGACTGCACACAGGCTCTGCAATGGCAGGCCTGAGACACACTTTTATAGGCTGCTTCTGTGGGTGGCACAACCAGTGCTGAAAACCCACCAGCAGCATTTGGATTACCAGCCCTGGACACTCCTGGTGCACTGTACTAAGGTCTGACAGGTACACCAAACCAGCCAATAATGGAATCGCTAATTCATACATAAATTTCACAATAGGGAGAGCATATGCACTTTAGCACTGATTAGCAGTGGTAAAGTGCCCAGAGTCGTAAAACCAACAAAAACAGGTCAGACAAAATACAGGAGGAAGGCATAAAGTTCAGTGAAGACCCTGCAAAAAGGGCCAAGTCCAACAGAATTCAAGAAGGGGGATGACATACACTGGTGGTTTCAGGGTTATGAGGCATATATACACTGAATGGGGTCCCCCCCAAAAAAAATTGGGCAGCAGGATTGTGGCCTTTTTTTCCCAGAAGAGGGACAGGACACTTTAGCATCTTTGGGTAAGGGGCCGAGCCTCATCTACGCTGACATGAAGGAAGATCTTCTCACAAGGTATGGCCTCACTCCTGACAGCTACAGGGATCAGTTTATATCTATTAGGAAAACTGATGCAAACACTTGGTTGGAATGTGTGGATTCTTTCAGCAGGCCACTGGATGGTTGGGTGAAGGGCAGCAGTGTGACAGATTTTCAGGGGCTCTACATTTTGATTATATGGTACACTTGTCTAGTCTATGTTTTGCTGAGTTGTGCCAGCACTTGACTGATAGTAAGCTGACTGACCCCAGTAACCTTGCTATGGAGGCAAACATCTGGGTGAGTACGAGGGTCCACAAGAAGGTTATGGGTGAGACTCTGCCAAAGATGGGCAGGGTCCCCAGCAGAGGAGTGGTGGGTACAAGGGTAAAGCACAGGAGTTCTCCAAAGGGCCTCAAACTAATACCTAGGGTAAAGGTTCCCAAACCTCAGGAGATAAGAAACAAGGGGTCTCTTCAGGGAATCATGCAGAGATCGGCCCACGCAAGTGTGGTTCAATTGAAGGGGGACCTCAAGTGTCCCAAGAGGGCACAGCCTCCCACCGTTGGGCAGTCCAAGGTGTTGGCTAGTGTAGCGATTGGGGAGGAGGGGTACTTATAGGAGGGTTGAGATTATGCAGAGATTACCCTCTTATCTCTAGGGGACAGTGAGATGGTCCCAGGAAACTAGGTGCCTGCTAACACTAAGAAATACCAATAAACAACCAGAAAGCCAGTACTGCAACCTCTATGTCAATCAAGTTTCCTACGCGCAAAGAGTTAAACTGAGTGCGGGACAGTGACACAGTTCACTGATTAAATCTTTTTATTTTTAAAATAAAATTTTGAAGAGAATTAGTTGGTTCAAAGTTTACCAGAAATTCTACAAAATTTCAAACGCAAACAATACAAGGACCACTATTCATAAAAATGACATTTTCCTAAAACAAACATTGATAACACAACAGTTAATGACAAATTAAATGAGAAAACATCCAAACATACCAGGTTGATCAACATTTCCACTCATAACTCATTCTCTCATACACAACACACATTCACAACTATATGTACAATTGTAATGTCACAAACTGATTATTTGGATACAAATCAATTGGAAGAGAAAAAAGAGAGCACCATAGACAAGAATCCTGAAAAGCAAATCAGCCTATTTTTTATAATTTTAACAAAGAAATGGTTAGAATTTGATAGTCTTATGGTGAGGTAGAATGGTCTACACGTTTCGAACCCTTAAAATTTATGGGGTTCTCATCAGGACCTCATGGCTGGATGAGAAAACATAAGGGCTGAGTCAGAATTGAGGGAACTTATTTGGAAATTGGAATTCTAGCCGCCTAGTCGCGCCTTAGCTTCCTACCTTGTATGAGAACTCATATGTGAATTACCACCCGGACGTTGGCTGACTGAAAAACAAATCGATTGGAACAATAAGTAAGCCTACCATCATATATTAGCACACTAATCTGCCAGTATGAAATGTAAAGCCAGGGTTGTACTTACATGCACAACGACGGAGAAAAACAAATTATCTGTTGGGACAACAAATAAACTTAATGAGCGAGGTTTTTTAGGGCGGATGTACAAATGTATGTTTGCTGGCGAATGCCATATCGCTTACTTGGAAGACGTACTTGTTAGGTTTCTTGAAGCAGAGTGTTCGAATGGAGCGGTTCTTAAAACAATTAAGTCCCGGGCCTGTAAGTGAAAGGATGGAGGTACGCGTTAGTCGCGTGTGGGGAACAGTGCGGGAGGTAGGAATGATGCTTAAGGACTCAGTTCGGATTTACGGGGTGTAGGCTTGCACATACCTTCAAGTAAAGCCACAGCCGATCCTCTGTATTGGGGTCCGCAAGGTACAATCCGTGTGTTCTTGCACCTGGGAAGTCGGGTATTTAAATTCTACTTCTGCCGTAATCGTGCTTCTGGGAACTGTAGTTCCATGAATACTGGAAACGCTGCACCATTTAGTCTAGAGGATTTCTGCGCGAATCACGGAACTTGTTTGTCTCCATCTTTGAATTATATTTATTTATCGGTTGGTCTTAAAAAAGTTTACTACTGGGGGTGTGAATAAATCCATACGTAGTCGCCGGTGCTCGGCGCTCTGATTGAGAGCATTCACTAAGATTCACATCGGTAAAATCCCCGATGTCATACTGACATATTAATGTCTGAACTGCATAAACTGAACTGACTTCTAAGGGCCTAGATACAACACACTGAATAAACTATGAACATATAATGGTGATCTCCAATGAGACACCGCTAAACACTTGATCATTGGATACATATTAATTGCAACGTAATTGATGCATACCATTCTACCTACCATACTTCCATCACATAGAAGGCACACCCGTGCACATTCTACACTTCCAAGTGGACAACAAACTCAAAAAACATATAAAATAAATGATTTGGGGTTGGATCGAGACGCAATACCCAGTGCCTCCCTCGATCTGGCCGTATGACATCGGGGATTTTACTGATGTGAATCTTAGTGAATGCTCTCAATCAGAGCGCCGAACACCGGCGACTACGTACGGATTTATTCACACCCCCAGTAGTAAACTTTTTTAAGATCAACCGATAAATAAATATAATTCAAAAATGGAGACAAACAAGTTCCGTGATTCGTGCAGAAAGGCTCTAGACTAAACGGTGCAGCGTTTCCAGTATTCATGGAACTACAGTTCCCAGAAGCACGATAATGGCGGAAGTAGAATTTAAATACCCGATTTCCCAGGTGCAAGAACACACAGATTGTACCTTGTGAACCCCAATACAGAGGATCGGCTGTGGCTTTACTTGAAGGTATGTGCAAGCCTACACCCCGTAAATCCGAACTGAGTCCTTAAGCATAATTCCTACCTCCCGAACTGTGCCCCACACGCGAGTAACACGTACCTCCATCCTTTCACTTACAGGCCCGGGACTTAATTGTTTTAAGAACCGTTCCATTCAAACACTCTGCTTCAAGAAACCTAACAAGTACGTCTTCCAAGTAAGCGATATGGCATTCACCAGCAAACATACATTTGTACATCCGCCCTAAAAAACCTCGCTCATTCAGTTTATTTGTTGTCCCAACAGATAATTTGTTTTTCTCCGCCGTTGTGCATGTAAGTACAACCCTGGCTTTACATTTCATACTGGCAGATTAGTGTGCTCATATATGATGGAAGGCTTACTTATTGTTCCAATCGATTTGTTTTTCAGTCGGCCAACGTCCGGGTGGTAATTCACATATGAGTTCTCATACAAGGTAGGAAGCTAAGGCGCGCCTAGGCGGCTAGAATTCCAATTTCCAAATAAGTTCCCCCAATTCTGACTCAGCCCTTATTTTTTCTCTTCCAACCATGAGGTCCTGATGAGAACCCAATAAATTTTAAGGGTTCGAAATGCGTAGACCATTCTACCTCACCATAAGACTATCAAATTCTAACCATTTCTTTGTTAGAATTATAAAAAATAGGCTGATTTGCTTTTTCAGAACTCTTGTCTATGGTGCTCTCTTTTTTCTTTTTCCATTGATTTGTATCCAAATAATCAGTTTGTGACATTACAATTGTACATATAAGGCCAGATGTAGGTGGCCATTTACCGACCAGTAACGGCCGATTTCGACCGTTACCGACCGGTAAATGGTCATTCCTGATGTAGGGGGCCTATTTTACCAAATCGGTAAATTTACCGAATCGGTAAAATACCGAATCAGTATTTTTACCGATTCGGTAACTTCCATATGTAGGTGGGACTCTTCTGAGTCCCAAAGGCCAGTCAGATTCGATATTTTACCACCCAATCCTATTGGGTGGTAAAATACCGAATACAGGTGTGCATGCACATCTGTGCATGCACACCTGTGCAATGTGACACACAGACATGCCCTTAGGGCATGTCTGTGTGCCACATGGCACACAAGTCCGGAATTGGGGTGCTAGAGGGTGTCAAAGTGACACCCCCTGCACCCTTGCCAAATTCGGAATTTACCGAATCGGTAAATACCGATTCGGTATTCCACATTGATTCCTATGGGCTTCAAGGCCCATAGGCATCAAGGGGGGATACCGATTCGGTATTTACAGAATCGGTAAATACCGAATCTTACCGATTCGGTATTTAACGATTCGGAATTACCTACATTTCCCCCCCTCTAATTTAGCACTTCTTAAATACCGAATCGGTATGATTCGGTATTTTAGAAGTGGTAAATTAGAATTACCTACATGGGGCCCATAGTTGTGAATATGTGTTGTGTATGAGAGAATGGGTTATGAGTGGAAATGTTGATCAACCTGGTATGTTAGGATGTTTTCTCATTTAATTTGTCATTAACTGTTGTGTTCTCAATGTTTGTTTTAAGAAAATGTCATTTTTATGAATAGTGGTCCTTGTATTGTTTGTGTTTGAAATTTTGTAGAATTTCTGGTAAACTTTGAACCAACTAATTCTCTTTAAAAATGTATTTAATAAATAAAAATATTTAATCAGTGAACTGTGTCATTGTCCCGCACTCAGTTTAACTCTTTGCGCGTAGGAAACTTGTTTGACATAGAGGTTGCATTACTGGCTTTCTGGTTGTTTATTGGTATTGATGAGGCTTGGCCTTACTGTGGGAAGCCCACACCAAGTGTTGTTTTTTCAACACTAAGAAATAAAGCACCAGGGTGACCATCAATGGAGGAAGGGTAGAGGCACGCAGAGATACTGGAGCCAGTGTGGCCTCAGTCTGGTGTCACCTGGTCTCTGAGGAGCGAGTAGTCCCCGGGGCAATCCACCAAGTAGTTGCTGTGAACAGCTCAGAGCACCAGTGGAAGGTGGCACAGGTTCCATTTGAATGGTGGGTTGGGGTCTCAGGTCCCTTGAGGGTGGTTGTGAGCCCTACCATGCCTGTAGATTGTCTGCTAGGTAACAACCTGGAGCAGTCCTTGTGGATAGATTTTGAGCTCAGGTCTCACATGGAGATGCTTTGGTTGCCAGAGTGGGCATGCGTGACCACTCGATCAATGTTGCCGCAAGGGTAATCTGAAGAACCCGGAGCCTTAAACAATGGCTCAGGTTTCTGCCAAGGGAAAGGGCAGGGGGCGCGGGAAATCCACCCCTGAGATTCCCATGGTCTGGGAGGAGGCTAAATTTGAGGGGTACGCCCCTGTACCTACAGGGGAACAGGCAGCTGAACCGGGGAACTTATCTGAGCTGAACCACTGACAGCAAGAAGGCAGTCCACCAGAGAATAATTCTGCTGGAAGCAGAAAGAATACCCTTCTCTAGAGGGTTTGTGGCAGCAGGCTGCAAACCAGGTAGCTAGTGATCAGTTTGGATCACACTGGATCTGCTGGGATAATGGTTTCCTATACAGCGAGCCTAAGGTCGCTGAGCCTGGGTCAGCAAGTGTGCTGGTGGTACCACATCGCATCAGAACCTTACTACTGGGTCTGGCCCATGACGTGCCTTTGGCAGGATATTTGGGGCAGGACAAGTCCTTTGAGAGGATTGCCACTCACTTATTTTGGCACCAAATGTGAAGGCAATCAGATGACATTGTAGGTTCTGCCAGATTTGCCAGGCAAGTGGGAAGAAGTATAAGGCCCCTCTCCAACCTTTTCCATTTGTACGAACCCCTTTTGAAAGGATTGGGATGAACTTTGTGGGGCCACTGGATCCCAAGCTAGCCATGGGCAACATGTACATCTTGGTCTTGGTAGATCATGCCACCCAGTACCCGGAAGCTATCTCTCTCAGGACAACGATGGCACCAGTGGTGTGCCGGACGTTAATTGGGATATTTTCCCATGTGGGTTCCTCAGAGAGGTTGTTTCTGACCATGGGACTAATTCCATATCCAAGTATATGACATCCCTGTGGGAGGAGTGCGGTGTAACTTACAAGTTCGCCACTCCTTACCACCCACAAGGGAGTTGTTTTGGTGGAGACATTCAATTAAACCTTAAAGAGCATGATTTAGGGTCTAACAGGACCCATAAGGTGAAGGGGACTTCCTCCTATCATGCCTTCTCTTTGCATACAGGGTGGTACCACAGAAGTCATTAGGGTTCAGTCCCTTTGAGCTTTTGTATGGACAGCCTGTGAGAGGACCTCTGAGTTTGGTGAAGGAAGGCTGGGAGACAGCTCCCAGGAAAACTCCCCAGGATGTATTTAGCTAAATGCTTGCCTTCCGGAACCAAACTTCATGCTTCAGGAGAATCACTCAGGTGAACCTGTAAGCAAGCCAGGAGGAGATGAAAGGCTGGTATTACCAGAATGCCACTCTGCAGAGTTTAGCCTGGCCAGAAAATGTGGGTCATGGCCCCAATAAAACCTTGTGCCTTGCAGGACAAGTGGACCGGACCGTTTTGAGGTGGTAGAGTGCAAAAGTAATGTCACCTACCAGGTGAATTTGCAGACTCCCAGCAACCCTTTGAGGGTCCTCCATGTAAACCACCTCAAGCCTCACTTTGAGAGGGCTGAAGTGAGCCTGCTCTTGGCGACAGATTATGGGACGGAGGAGGAGAGGGAACCTCTCCCTGACCTCTTGTCTACCAAGGAGCAAGATGTGTCAGTGGATGGTGTGATCCTCTCTCCTACACTGACCACAGAGCAGCAGAGTGACTGTCACCAATTGTTAGGGCAGTTCACCTCGCTGTTCTCCCTGACCCCAGGTGTTACTCACTGGTGTACCCATGACATGGACATTGGTGACAGCCCTCCTGTGAAACACAAGATTTACAATTTGACTGACCGGGTCAGAACCAGCATCAACGAGGAAGTCTCTAAGATGTTGGCTTTAGGGGTGATTGAGCCCTCCAACAGTCCTTGGGCCAGCCCAGTGGACTTGGTCCCAAAGGCTGCTTTACACAGTGCCACTCCTGAACTGTGGTTCTGCTTTGGATTAACACCGTCACCAGGACTGAAGCGTACCCCATCCCCAGAGCTGATTAATTGATTAATCGGTTGGTAGCAGCACGTTTGATTTGATGTCTAGGTACTGGCAGATTGCCTTAACCAAGGGGGCCAAGGAGAGGTCAGCATTTTCAACCCCAGAGGGGCACTACCAGTTTCAGGTGATGCTCTTGGGTTGAAGAATGCCTAGGCCACATTTCAGAGGTTGGTCAACCAGGTGTTGGCTGGGCTGTAGGATTTCAGTGCCATTTACTTGGAAAACATTGCAGTGTTCAGTTCTAGCTGGGAAGAACACTTGCAGCACCTCTGAGAAGTGTAAAAGGCTCAGCAGAGGGCAGGCCTCTCGGTAAAGGCCAATAAGTGCCAGATCGGGCAGGGCTCGAAGTGTACTAATGACACCAGGTAGGAAACAGCCAGGTGGCACCTCTAAAGCCTAAGATTTATACTATTCTGGATTGGGAGCTCCTCAAGACCCAGATGGAGGTGAGCGCCTTTTTTAAGTCCACTGGCTACTATAGGAGATTTGTCAAGGGCTATGGCACCATTGTTGCTCCCTTGATAGAGCTGACTTCCAGGAAGCAGCCCAGGAAGTTGATCTGGACAGCTGCATGCAAGAAAGCTTTTGACGCTCTGAATGCATCCATGTGCACAGCGCCTGTGCTCAAAGCACCCAAGTTCTCCAAGGAATTTGTAGAGCAGACAGAAGTTTCAGAGCATGGTGTGGGAGCAAAGCTCTCACAATTGAACGATGAGGGCCTAGACGAGTCTGTAGTAATTCTTAGCAGGGGACTACTCCCCAGGGGACAGAGATGGAGTACTATAGAGCGAGAAGCTTTTGCTGTAGTCTGGGCACTGAAGAAGATAAGACCCTACCTGTTTGGGGCTCCTTTCCGTGTTCAGTCAGACCACAGGCCCCTCAGATGGTTAATACAGATGAGGGGTGAGAACCCAAAGCTGTTGAGGCAGTCCATCTCCCTACAGGGAAAGGACTTCATGGTGGAACACTTCCCTGGCACAGAACACCCCAAGGCTGTTGGTCTGTCCAGGTTATTGTGCCTTAGTGAGGAGAACTCTAAGGAGGTTGTGTAGTTCTCCCTACTTTCAGATGGAGGGGACATGTGTTAGACCTGGCATCCTTTGACGTGTTTCCCCAGTCTTTTTACTTCCTGACATCCCGGTTTTGACCGTGTTTTTGCCCGTTTAGTGTATCTGCACACTTTCTTATAACATACATTGATTTACTGGTAAGCCCCTAGTAAAGTGCACTGATAGTGCCCTGGCCTGTAAATTTCAAATGCTGCTAGTGAGCCTGCAGCACTGATTTTGCTACCCACATGAGGAGCTTTTTAAAGTGTTCTCAGACCTGGCACTGCAGTGTCTGCACGCAGTATATACTGCCATGTCGACTTGGCAAGTGCACCCACTTGCCATGCCCTAACCTTCCCTTTCATTACATGTGAGTTCCCCCTAAGGTAGGCCAAATGTACCCCTGTGGGCAGGGTGCAGTGTATGTGAAAAGTAGGACTCTTACTGGTGTGTGCGTGTGACAAGTCTTGATAGTGAAATACAGTATATATCATTTTTCACTTTTGAAAAGCTATCTGACCCATAGGATAGAATTGGGAATACTTGGCAACATTTTACGAGTATATCTTCCCATTAGTACAAGATAAAGAAATGGAGTTTTGTATGCGTGAACACAGGATGTCAACATGCATCTTTTAGGAAAGATGATTTTTATGTTCCTGGTTTGAAAATGCCACTTCTAGAAAGTAGACATTTTCTTGCTTAGCCATCCTTTGAGCCTCTGCTGGTTTGTGGATTGACTGTCTGACTTTGGAGTGAGAGGGGCTGGGGATGTGCATTCTCTTCATACAGCAACTAGGGGGGGGGGGGTTGCGGTGTGTCCTGCCTTTCCTGGATGAGTCAGGGACATGCCGAATAGACCTGGACTGCATTTCCAGTAGCGGAGGAGATTTCCACGCACCTGGATGGGCCTGGTCTGCCTTGGACAATGCTTTCTCAACCTCCTCCTGGGAAGCTGGGACAGAGAGTATGAAAAGGGTATCGATTGAGCACAGACACTCTCTGCCCAAGACATCAAAGATAAGCTGAGTATAAATATTGGGGTGCAGATCTTAGAACTTTAGAACTCGCTTAGATCCAGGAACCTGCCAAAAAGAACAGCACACTTTGCCTCATTGTCAGGACACCACTCTTCCTGGTTGGGCTGGGTATGAAGGTGTATGTATGGCAGAGCCTGATGGGAGTTGGAGTAATAGCAACCACTCCTCCCCCACCCAGCACAACCAATTCATCTGGGCCTATGACTACCTGACAGTTAGTGTAAATGGAGCAGCAAGATGTCTGCCACTGGGGACTGTTATTTGGAGCACAAGGCCTTGATGGGAGTCAAGGTCAAGTCAGAGACCAGGCATCAATGACAGGCATCCTGATAGTCCACCTCTACTCACTGTCAGAAAACCATTCTGTCAGGTGGTCAGGTTTGTCTGGGTGGGAAGAGTATGTGTAGGACAGGGCCTAATGGGAGATGGATTCATTGCAAATACTCCTCCCCAATCTCAAACAGCCAACCTGGAACTATGCGTCCATGACAGTCAGTGGAATTGGGCTAGCAATATGGCTTACACTAGGGACTGGGGTTTGACTTGCCCACAACTCCTATCAAGGCCTTGTGCTCCAAACATCTTGTAGCAGTACATTTCCACTGACTTTCAGGAAAGCAGAGTTCCAGGTGGGCTGGTTGGGCTTGGTGGGAAGGTATGTGGAGGACAGGGCCAGATGGGAGATGCAGTGATATCAAACATTCCTTCTCCCACCCAGCCCTACCAGCCCACCAAAAATGTACTTACAACATGGTTGACACTGGTGACTAGTGTTTGACTCAATCACGACTACCAACTGGGCCCAGTATTCCAAACACCAGGCACTAGTGACAGCCATCTTGCAAGTACACTTCCCATTATTGTCTGGACAACACTCTTCCTGGTGGCCTCATTAGTCCGGGTGGGAGGAGGAGTTTAAGTTTCCCAAATAGCCCATCAGCACTCGAACCCCAGGTTATGAAATTAGTTAGCCATAAGTCAGCAAAATGAAACGTTTGATGTCTCATCTAACTATGGAGCCAAAATTTAAAATCCTTGCGATGTGTATGCACAAAGCCAAGCAGTCACACTTATGCCTCCTTAGAGACATTCATTTGAGGATCATGAAATGAGAACAATAAGCACCTCGCTCACACCATGATCACAAAATGACTGGGGAAGCAAAAGACTGTGAGTGTGTAGGCAGCCACATGTAGGTAACTATTGAAACATGAACTAAGTCGAGTACACAGGCCTGACAAACTCTAACATTAAGATCTAAAGAGTGTGTATGTCATTGTTATTTTACATATGTGGAGCACAATAATCTCCCAGTGTCATCTACAGAGTGTTAGATACAAGTCAATGTCAGTGGACATGTCATAAAAAGTAAACAGAACATGGCCATTTTGCACAGAGGTGGAGCTGATTACCAATCCACATCTTGTCAAACTTGTATTGATCATCCAAAACATAGGCGATCACTAGGGATAACGGATGCCAAGCTATCATCATAAACTGCTTTTTTGGTCCAGTCACTTACGTAATGGGTACAACGTGATACGCTTTGGACATTCACATAAATGACTGTCATTTCTCTACCCACAGGGCAAGCTGAGAACACTGCTATGCTCAAGGATGACAGCCAGGCCCAGGCTCCAGCCGAAAATGAGCTCACTGGCTTTCCAGACTCTCACTAATCCTCAGAGGAGGAGGAGAAACCCGGCCAATCAGGTTTAGGTCAGCAGACAGTACCAGCAGTTACAACAGGATCACTGTTACAACTCCTGCCTCACCTACCGATACCCAGCTCACCCATATCCTGACAGACACAGCCAGTGACAACGGCACAGCAAGGAAAAGCCCCACAGTTAATAAGGATGGAGGCTCAGTGTTTACTGTGCCTTCGACAACTGTGCATGCCCATAGGGGTTGGGGTAGTGGGAGGAGGTGTTTGGATCAATGCCGTCGAGCAGCTGGTGCTGGTGATGACCACCACCCAAACCTCTCCGGGGTACTCAATGCTTATGAAGGGTACCAGGCATAAATGGGCCAGGTTATCCAAATCCTCTGAAACATCAACCAGCTGCAAGCTGCCCAAAACCAAAGAATGGACTGGTTCAATAACCAAATGGACGACCTCTCTGGGGTGCTGCGCGATATTGGTACCAGCCTCTGCCAGATAGCTACTTACCTAAGTACCCCTCCCTTTGTGCCTACTACACCTGTCGCTAATACATCTGCACAAGCCACAGGGAGGGACATAGAGTCAGGCGGAGAGTCCACAGTACCTCAGTAGCCTTCAGCTATGGGTCCCCCATCCAAACGTGGGAAGGGTGTCAGTCTGTGAGAGTCGGTTGGCAATGCACCATCCACAGGAAGTGACAAATGTGCACTTGATATCATCCATTGTGTGCTAAGCGTTCACTTTGTTGACTGTCCAAAATAACTGTCCCACATCTTATGCTTATGAGGGGTACCAGGCATAAATGGGCCAGGTTATCCAAATCCTCTGAAACATCAACCAGCTGCAAGCTGCCCAAAACCAAAGAATGGACTGGTTCAATAACCAAATGGACGACCTCTCTGGGGTGCAGCAGGATATTGGTACCAGCCTCTGCCAGATAGCTACTTACCTAAGTACCCCTCCCTTTGTGCCTACTACACCTGTCGCTAATACATCTGCACAAGCCACAGGGAGGGACATAGAGTCTGGCGGAGAGTCCACAGTACCTCAGTAGCCTGCAGCTATGGGTCCCCCATCCAAACGTGGGAAGGGTGTCAGTCTGTGAGAGTCGGATGGCAATGCACCATCCACAGGAAGTGACAAACGTGCACTTGATATCATCCATTGTGTGCTAAGCGTTCACTTTGTTGACTTTCCAAAATAACTGTGCCCCATCTGATGGAGAGTCAAGGTTGGACTTTGGACTTGAATAACTGTGGCTTGTTTATGTTGGATTTCTTCAGCAAACACTATCAACTCCTATCTGCACTTTATTTTTTGTTATGAGCACACTGCCATTGTGAGGCTTCAAATTTGCATTATGTTTTCCTAAATAAACCACTTAACACAGCAATACTAGCTCATGTTGTGACTTTGACTTCAAAATGTAAATATTATCAATTCCCTCTAACAATAATGATGAAAGTGTCAACAACTTAGGTAATCAATCACTTGTAACTAGTACACTAAGTTGAACTTTTGCACATCATGATAGATATACACAACAAGGTTATCAGACAGTCAGTAATACACAGCACATATTTACAGGAAGTCAATTGTCTACACAACTATCACTACTTGCCAGCCCAGACAACAATAATTGTTAGCCATCTAGTTCATCATGGTAAAACTTTGATTTGAAGTTGTTTGGATGTCTGATATCAGAAAAGGTACACCTCAATGTGGAACATATTTTTATTGGCCAGATCCAACATGACTTGGCCTCAAAACTATGATCATTTCACACAGTACTGAAAGTTACTAATAGACAAAAACACCAGACTATCATGTCTGAAGGAAGTGTGTACCAGGGAGTTCAGCAAAATGTCCATATCAGTGTCTGACACAGCAACATATGTCCGGTGAGGTCACAACTCTGCAAGTCCACTCTATAGATGACGTGCCAATGTACCCTGCTAAAAAAGCATAAAGAACAGAGTTTAGCAATCATAAATAAGGTAGCACAAGTCAGAGAAGTATGATGTCTCAACCACAACAATACTTTTGAGGAACAATGGTTCAGAGTAGGCCTAATGAGGTCCTAGGGAGAAAGGTGAAAGTAGCGAGTATTTAATAAACGCTAGGGAGCGAAAATTGTAGGTACAAGTAGGAATTTTGATTTTCTCTTTCTTTTTTATAGGTAAACATAAATATTTTTATACTGTATTTCAGGTGCTCAAGTGAATAGTACGGTGCAGGAGGTGACATAAGTGATCAAAGTGAACAGACTGTCACACAACAACAACAAGGTTAAAAACACAACAATTATATACAATAGAGCGAGTGAAATTCCTTGGGTGGGTCGACGGCGTTTCGATCTATATAGCTTTAGATCATCATCAGGACTGATGAGCCTCCTGAAAATTGGTTTAAATCAATTAAGATCTCTCAATGGGATGATCCAAGTAGCGCTCACTCACTTTTAATTGGACGAGGGTCATACTTGAATTGGAAAATTAAAAGAATTGACAATCTAGAAGAATCCGTTAGCGCGTTCGTCGCTATGGTAATAGGTAAATATTGGCGCCTGTAATTAATACCGGCGTGTAGGCGTAGCAGGAAAGGGGGTCCGAGTAGCCTCTCTTGCAGCTGCTCAACCACAACAATGTCATTGTTAACACTAGCTAGGCTACAATGAAACACTGTAAATGTACATTTTAACTTTTCTTAAACCAGTGCCGCAGTGTACTGGAATGTTCCTGTGAGGTCTAAACTGCCTTGCATTAGTTGAGACAGGTATGATATGACACAAGACAGTAGCGAAAGACAATACATCAGCTGGTACATAGTTATGTTGAAGACATTATGGATGAGTAAGTTGGATCTGCGGCACAAAGTGTCGCAGAGATCATCATGTGTGAGGGTGCATAGGTTTACTTGTGTTCTAACATGTAGGATTTAGGGAAAGTTAGCAAGTATTTCACTCCCAAGTTCAATTGATGTAGTTGTGTAATATTGGAAGAGTTGTGATGAAACCCATGTGTTAGGTCCACATGGACGACTCATGTGATTCATTTGACTTCTTCTTTACAGCTTCAGACCCCGCCAGCAAAGGAGCCAGTACCATGGATGTTGGAGAAGCAGCTAGCCAAAGTGCTTCCTGTGCTGACTCCGAGCAAGAGAGAAGCAGTGGCACGGAGGGTGAGGAGAGCTTCACTGAGGGAACGAGTAATATAAAATCTGTTAGCTCGACGTTAAGCTCCAGCTCCAATGAGGACTCCATGTGTGGTGTATGACCCTGGAAATGTATCTACTCCATGAGAGTCCACCACCACCCGTACCATCTCCACCCTCCCTGCTGCTCCCCAGCCCCATGTCTGTGGCTGCTCTTCCAGAAGGGAAGGTGTCTCCTTTGCACCAGGCACCTCACACTCTGCCTCTTTCTCCCCTGCTACCCGGAGTGTGGACGCCATTGACCTCCTGAGACAGATCTCTGTGGGGCAGACAGCAGTGCTGAATGTCATCCAGGTGCATACCAATCACCTTACCCAAATGGTATCTTTCCTGAGGACATTCACTTGGACATGTCTGCCCTAAAGAGATCCAATTAGGCTCTAGCCCCTACACTGGTGTTAGTTTTGTCCCAAATTCAGCTGTCCCACCCCCTCCTGCGTTTTCCCCTTCCACAGTCCCAAAGCACATGCAAAAAATAAGCATGCATCAAGCTCAACATCTACACACAGCACGCAAACACACAGACATACAGACATAAGGGCAAATACACACACACATGCACACCCGCAAGACAGACGTCACACTCACTTCCACAGACATGCCAACACACCAGCGTCAACAGACATGCCGCATACCTCACAACCCTCTGACTCCACAGCCCCACCCTTTCCTTGTAGCCACTCTGTACAGAAACTCCACCTCGTTGCCCTTGACCTCTTCCCTACCCAAACTGACCTACCGCCTCCCAAAAAGAGGAAAAATACCCAGACACCTCTGCCATACTCTTCAGACCACCACCACAAATTGTACCCCCAAAGTTTCCAGCAAAAGAGAATCCCCCATTCTAAGAAGTCCCAGCCCGCTCCTGAAACCCTGACATCCCATCCCACCCCAGTGCCTCCATACCCAAAAAAACCCAGCCCGAGAAAGAACCTGTCCTCGCTATTCCCTTGCAGACCCTGTGACATTACTGTATCTGCAAACTCCTGAAGCCCAGCTAATCCCCCCTCCATCTAGCCCTCCTACTGCAGCTGTCCCATCCCCCTCCATCTGACCCTCCCACTGCAGTTGTCCCACCCCTTCCATATGAGCCTACCACTGAAGTTGTCACACCCCCTTTTAATTCCATGCCTCCTAAAACCAAACCCAGTCCTCCCCAGTCTTTTCACCTAGGTGCCTGCCCTAGCCCCTAGATGCCTCGCACATGGGATGTGATCCTTTGCAGTGCTAGAGCAGGCTTAGAAGATGGGCATGTAGTTTGTGGCCCATGAGAGGAAGGAACCTTTTCGGACTGGTTATTGGCCTTTTTCTCATTTAAAAAACCCTTATTTTACTGAATAAAGCATGTTCTAATTTTGTTTTCAGATTTGGGTACCCCCAACATGGATTTGTTTTCAACTGTCATTCATGTGTAAATTGTGATGCAAGTATACAATGATGTTAGTATGGAATAGATTGCATATGGGGTATGGAGTATGAATACTTGGTTAGAATGTAGTCTAGATTTGTGTGACTACATTGACTTAATGTCAATGTCAACATCTGTTTTGCCTATGAGTGTGAAATTAAGTCACAAACCTTTGTTTTGGAAATCAGATTTCCTCAAAGTTCCTGCTTACACATGTAAACATAGTGCAAGTATGGCAAAGTACACAAGTTTAGGAGAAGGATGCTGCATAAATATGCAATGGGCTGAAAGACAACTGTCTCATCAATACACCTGGATACGTATGGACTTAGGACACACAAATGTATGCAGAGTAATGGTACAATTGATATAAGTGACTTGATAGTGGTAGACCAATGTTTGTGCCTTCAATAGATCTGGTTAACTAGTTGCAATGACAACATTGCCACAAGTGACATGCCACTGTTGGCCAATACCTTTTCAAAGCAGTTGTTCCATGTATTACTTTTCCTGTGCCTATGGTGAGTGTGAGGTGGGTATTGTTCTGATAGTGTCCTGACCCTGTTGCCTTCCAGGACTCCCCTTTCTACAGATATTCCTGTTAGGCAAGGTGCATGTGGTCTGTATTCTCCATTGCCTTTAAAAGTAGATGTCAGTCAGTACATCATATATTTTTGGGGGAACATCATGTGGATGGAGTGTGTGCCCAGGACATGTCTCACTAAGTTACAGTGTTTTACTGTCCTTACAGAGACACAATTGTGATTGTAGAGTTGTACAGTACCTAGTGTTGTAATGTACATATTAAGCCATAATTAGAGAGTGGGAGTCTGGGCATTTGGTTAAATTTGATTTAGAATGTATAGAGGGCAACAGTTCCCCAAAGGCATCAAGGTAATATAGACAACCATCCAAAATATGCCCAATAGACCTCCAGAGGGAGAAAATGTCTACAAAGAGTAAAGCCAGGTCTTAATAGCTTTCCTAAACTGTACAAGCTCAGGGATAGCCCTAATAAGGGTGTTCCAAAGTTTGCTCGCAGCCATTGAGATTGCTCTATCACCCCATTTGTTTCTTTAAGTTCTCGGCACCATGAGCTGGAGTTAAAGCAATGAATTAAAGGATCTGCCTGGGGTATACCAACTAAACATGGCTTTTAATTGTGTTGGATATGGGAGATGAAGAGCCTTATGCACAATGCAAAGAGATTTTAACATAATGTGCTTTCTGATTGGAAGCACATGAAGGGTCTCAAATCCCATAATGGCTGACTGACACCTGGAGATATCCAGAATAAATCTAGCCAGTGCATTTTGTACCACTTGGAGTCTGTGCTGCGGGTTCCTATTCGAGTCCAGGTACAATGAGTTGCAGTAATCCAGTCGAACATACTGTTGAATAATCAGAAAGATTTTCTTAAATTTCCCTAATCTGTGAACTAGACATAGGCCACATCATGCTTATGTAATGTTCATTTGGATTCTGTATTGGGGTACACATGGCCATGTGTTTCCTCCTACACCCAGAGACCTAATGCACCAGACTAGAGTACGGTAAGCAGCAGGATAGGGGATGTATGGCCTATCCAAGCTTAACGTTAGTTGCAATTTGTTGTCCAATCTTTTCAATGAGTATTTGTTTGATAAATGAAGTTGAGTGTGTCTACATTGCCCAAGAGGATGTGTGACTAGATAACTGTGACCAAGACACAATGCGTAGTACTTCTAGATTGTGGTTTTGTGGTTTATGCTACTTGTTTTTTTGCATTGTGACAAGATTTAGGTTGTTACATTCATTGAAACCTATTGTGTGCTTCAGTTTTACAACGGTTTGTTTGTGCGTGGTCATAGGGATGTGTCTCATGAGTATGTGTCTACCTTTCCCACACAAATAAGCAACCTGCTAGTGTATTTCACATATAGGCACTAGTTCTAAATGTTGTCATTTCAGGCATATGATGATTGTGAGATAAGATATGACACGTCAAACATTGTACCTAAGATGGTAGACAGTTTGTATTTGCCGAAGGCTGTGATAGTCATATCAGTTAGGTGACACACATGTGACCTAGCTCCAGTGGATTGTGCTTGTTGTGTCCAAGATATGTCATCTACTTGTTCAGGGATACTGGTGGGTGCTGCATGGTCTAAGTGTCTCATCTATGTTTCATACATATATCCAAACTCTATTCATTTCAAAGGTTTTTATATGTACATCAAATTGTCCTGTGGGGAATGCTAGGCTATGTCAAGTTCGTTTAGTACATTATGAGTGAATAACATTTGTCTGTGTTTGGTTATCCACTGCCCCTTCTAGCAACCTAATGTGACACAGCTGAAGGTATACCTTTTCTGCATGACAATTCATGGCAACAAATTCCTTCTTCGCTCAGTTCATGCAAGCAGGCTGACATCAGTCATTGGTAACAAGAGAGGTGTAGAGTAGATTTAGTTCAGGGTGGGTGCTGTGTGCCAGTTTGGGCTGATGCTGCCCGAGAACAGGTGCCCAGGGCCTCACAAATGCTGCTAATGACTACAGAGCCCAGCAGCAAAGCACTGACTGTAGTGGGCTGTCAGTGTTATAAGCTACAGGTAGACAGGTGGGCAGGTCCCTCCCTTGGAATCTTTAGCCATGATGCATCAGGGTGTTGCACAATGAATGCATAAAACTCCTCACCTGGGTCCCTTAGGAATTGGCTGAGATGTCAATATGTTTGGCATAAACAGCCTTTCAGTTTACAGACTAGAATGAGATTGTTCAATTTGAGTTTCTTTTCCTGGCAGACTTGCCTTGCTATCACCTCTCACTCGAGGGTGCTATGGATGTGACCGGCACCTGCCCCTGCTACTGCCTGAATGAAACATTAGGAAATCCTATGGTACACCCACACAACTGAAGTCTAACAGCTGTTATTGCATTGTTGCCCAATGGATACTACTCACCAGGGATGAGGGCAGAGGAAGAAGATTGGAGAATGGATGGGATTTGTTTTTTTTTGTCACTTATCTACTGACAATAATTTTGTTTGTACAAGCTAAGACTATACTATTTTACCCATGCATCATTTGGAGTTGAGCATATGATATGTCGTCATATGTATATTGATAACATTGGAGGAGTTTTGAGATATGCTTGATGCTAGCCAAAATCACACAGAGATTAATTTGGAGGGTGATTAAGGCTATTGGATTGCCTTGTGCTGAATGTGGTCAGCCAAGTGGACTATGAGAGCACAGAATGGTGGTGGGCCCAAATGCTGTGCAGGTGCTACAAGAGCCTGTGTTACACCAATGCACTAAGTTGACAGACAAGGGAGGAAGTGGGTGTTGAAATGTGAAACCTAGCTGCACATGTTGTTATAGAGGTTAATATTGAAGGGAGTAAGCGAGATAAGCAAGGGTAGAGGTACGAGTGAGTTGTGTTGCCATCTTGAAAATGGAGGGGAGACTTAAACGTAGTAGGGGCAGAACAGGTAAGAATGTTATGTGGACGATAGAGCAATTTTCGACATTGCTAAGTTAGCATGAGCTCTTCTGCCATGATGCTGCTTTGCACACTTTACAACATGACTTTATTTTGCAAGACGCTGTTTGTGCCTTTCACATGAAAATTGTCTGCTTTCTGCATTCTCTGCTGTTCTTGGAGTTTAGCCTGAACACAATGTGCAAGGTCGATAAACATGCCCCTTGTTATTCTGTTCTGGTCAGTCCCTAGCACCTAGACAAAAGATTCTAAACACAGCTGCACTGCTGGAAAGCTTTTGCTGTGATATTATGGGGATGCATGTTATTCAAAGATACTTAGAGAGCGACCTTTCCTTGGAGAAGAGCTATGCTGTTCCTATAAAGTAAAACTTCCATCTAAGCTCTAAGGTATGTGGTCTGCTGACAAAGCCCAGAGATCTTCCTTTATAGAATAAACCTTAACTTGCCTAGGAGAGGGTGGTTAGGCCTTATAGTCATTTTTCCACTGTCTGTATATGATAACATCCCCCTTCATATTCTATGCTATTGTAACAATAATAACTGTGTTAGGTTTATGCATTGTCCTGCTTGTAGTGGCTCATATACTGCATTATAGAGTACAATAGTTAAAATAAACATGTTGAACTATACAGTGCCTCTGACAATCCTTTTTGTGGACAAGTACGAGTGAGTGAGCGAAAGGGTATGTCTTGTCACCCTGATTCCTAAGAAAGTCGGGAGTGTTGTGTTCGAGGTTGTCTAATCATTTGTAGCTTCGTGATTATATAGGAGAATGAATGAGAGGCTATAGCTAGTTTTTGGGATTTTGGGCACTAAGGTTGTTGTGTGCCGATTTAGATTCTGTATGAATTTCCCGATTTATGCCCTTATATAGGTACAAATCACCTTGCCCTTATTTAGGCATAGAAATCCAGCCCTTATTTAGGCATTGCTCATGCTCACCAAATACAGGCATGGCTACTTATATCCGTTTATCTAGGTTACAAAGAGTTCTTGAAAAACCAGACTCCTAAGCCTTTAGGACTTCCACTTGCTTGGATATTGATTTCTCCAAGAACTCATTTATTAAGCATGAACATCTATTCCTTAGGGGTTTATTCATGACATTCTTATGCCCAACTTCTACACCAATACTGGCATTCCTAAACTCCTTCAAGGTATAAATATACCTTCACTTGCCATGGCAAACCACAATTCAGTCCACCGTTCGACTGCCTACTTATATGAAGTGGCTCGCCACAGCTAGTTCGGAGGGAAGTCAAATCCCCAACTGACGCACTGACCAGACGCTGCCATCCTCCTCGCAGAGAATCCAGCTCCAGTGTTTCTGACTCCCCTTGCGGAGTGTTAGAGATCGAGACCTGGGAAAGAGATTCCAACCTCTCTCATTCTAAGGTACGGAGCACACTCGAACCTAGATGGACTCTTGGCAACTATAGCTATAGTAGACTATAAATAAACAGCATTATCACAACAAAATACACCTGGGGGTCACAAAAAAGAGCGTCAAAACAAAGTGGATCACAACACCAATGCTACACAGAAGGCACCAGTGAGAAAAGTCATCTATGTTAGTGAAATGCAGGCCAAGTTGAGGCTCAAGAGCATATGGAGAAATAGTTCCCATCAGAAGCCACACTGTACCGCCCTCTTTCTCATCATTTGGGTTCTCCTTACCCAGGAGACAGAACGGCCGGTCAGATGTTACCGTAACCGATATGTGTGAGATAAGGGGTGGTATATAGAGTACAAAAATTGACGTGGCTACTGTAAAGGCAGTGTTAGAGTGGTAAGAGTGTTAAGTGAGGGAAGATATAAAATTAGGTGATCAGGTGGACAAACAACATTTATTAGTGTCTCCCAATCCCTAAGGTTTAAAAAGCAAGTGTAAGTGCGGGTTTTAAATAATCACCGTACTCAATAGTGGTCAACATGTTTCTGCATTGTATTGAACATAGTTTCGAAATGCATTCTTCAGGACCGGAAATATAAAAACACTGCTACTTAGATTGGAAAAATTAAGAACAATATCACCTGAGCTTCAGGTACATACTCAACCGTATACTGTTGCATCGCACGGTATTAGATCCACACAGAAAGACAAACAAATAGAAAAAGAACATGAATATGTCATATTCCCATGAATTATATACTGTGATGAGTGCACATTCACATGTATAAAGACAAACATTGCCAATTAGCAGACTCACCCAAATATGATGGTTGAGAGGCTTCACCCCACCTGGCTACAGCGCAGGTATGAGGAGCACCGCTCTAAAAACAATTCACAAGTAACATCTTTAGAGCAGAATATCAAAAGATAAAATGAGTTCACAAGGTGGCAAATTGCTCAATATGTCCTTCAGAGTCCACATTAGTGAAAATGTGGACCATCCCACTAGTACTCGACTCCATCGGTCCGACAATGACAGACCAAGTCAGAGACCAAGTTAAAATGGCATTGTTTTAGAAAGCTAAGCGTTTTGAGAATAGAGCTTGTCAGCGTGTTAGTTCACTGGTCGAGTAAAAATACCCCTTAAGTATCAACCTGATCTCTTCTAGGCATCGCGCTTGTGGTATAACTTGTCAGCGTGATGAAAATCAGGCAGCCAGAGTGCGCAATAGGCGTTCCAGCGCGTAAGTGCGCTGATCCTGGTAGTAGCGCGATCGGTTTCTAGCAGCGCGTTGTCAGTCAGGCAGCGCGCTCAGGAAAGGCTAGCGCTCGCTTACATGTCCGTAAGGAGAACCCAAATGATGAGAAAGAGGGCGGTACAGTGTGGCTTCTGATGGGAACTATTTCTCCATATGCTCTTGAGCCTCAACTTGGCCTGCATTTCACTAACATAGATGACTTTTCTCACTGGTGCCTTCTGTGTAGCATTGGTGTTGTGATCCACTTTGTTTTGACTCTCTTTTTTGTGACCCCCAGGTGTATTTTGTTGTGATAATATTGTATTTCGGGGCATGTACCTGGTCGGTCGGTAAACTCGCCCTTAGACCCTACTCTCATTGTTTGTTGTGTGTATAAATAAACAGCGCCTACTTCTTACCTTGTACTAGACTTAAGTTAGGTACACTGGGGTAGGATTATTTTAGAAGCACCAGATGAGTATTTTAGCCTGTCTTATTTATGTATGTATTTTTACGAATATATATGTCATAGCTACAAACCATGCTATTACAGTATTATTGTATCTTACTGCAAATGCTGTACCTATTGTACTTCGCATTCTGTCTTACGATTGTAGCAGTTCATATCTCTTGCATGAGAAATATGACTGTTCAATAAACCCTTTTATTGAAACGCTCGTCTCTTTATTTCTGTGCAACTCTGTAGAAACGAAGCATGCACAATTGACTGAGTGAAACGGTTATCTATTGTTTCCACAACTCTGAAGATATTGTTCCAACTCTAAGGGAAATGAAGTTGTCATGTTTATGTGGTTGCCAGAAAGTAATCCCTTCTTGTTCATTCGAGAAAGTTTCTAGTGACCTCTGAGTTAGCTGGCACACACAAGTAATTAAGTTTAATGTACTCGAAAGAGACATACCTCAGTCCTATGTCAAAACTATAGTGTATATTATTCCAATGCGCAGAGCCTATCAAGGATATAGGAACTACACTACAAGGTGGTAGGAAAGTACAACCCCTATACACAAAGGTCCAGTTTTCCTATGCATAGTTTTGTCTATGTGCAGAATGCCTGCAACAAGAATTTAGATAAGAGTGGAACAAAGGAGTTAAAGTCAAAGGCAGTGCTTGTATATGTAGAGTATCCTTAATATTACAATGGGAATTGAAGTAAATGGTGGGGTGTGGATATTAGAGAGTAGGACATTGAAAAACTGGTTATAGTCTGGGTGAGTCATGCTAGGAAAAGGTAAATGTGACAGAGGTAGAACCAGCTAGGCAAGGTTAGAGGCTGGCAGGAGATGAGAGCTGTAGTTTGTGGCTCTAAGATTGAAGATGGCTGTGATAGGGCAGAGTCATTGAGAAAGGTAGCTGTCAATATTCAGAAGTTAATAGAGGTATGGAGCATGGACTTGAAATGTGGATGTAAGAGAGACACAGTGAGACAAGGTTAAAGTTTTTTGGTGAAACAAAGTGGATAGTTGGTTGACATGCAGATACACCATAATACCGCCGCACGACATCGCATCACCTCCAGCTGCTTTATCACTCTCCGCATCCGCTGCAAGACCTACAAATGGATCCCGCCGGAGTCAAGGAAGACAGTCATCCATGCACTCATCACCAGCAGACTGGACTATGGAAACACACTATACGCCAGCATACAGAAGTCCCCACTCTTAAAACTCCAAACAATACAGAATATCGCTGCCTGACTTGACCTCGGCATCCCACGGCACGAACAAATCAGCCAACACCTACGAAAGCTCCACTGGCTCCCCATGGAGAAAAGAGTCACCTTCAAAATCCTCACCCATGCCTGCAAATGCTTACACAACACCAGGCCCAAATACCTCAATGACAGAATCAACATCCACATACCCAAAATAAACCTCCAATCTTCCAACCTCACACTGGCTGAAACCCCGCGTATCCGCAGAGCCAGAGAAGGTGGAAGATCCTTCTCTCACATTGCGGCCAAAACCTGGAACGAGCTCCCAGCAGACACCAGACTCGTCCCCTCCCTGAACACCATCAGAAAGGCCCTCAAGACCTGGCTCTTCGGCTAACAGATCTGCTATCCCCCCTCAGTGCCTTGAGACCCTCAAGGGTGAGTAGCATACTTAATAACCTCTGATTGATTGGTTGATTGAGTTGTACTGTACTGAGAGATGTGAGGTGTTGGCCAGTAGATGGTTGGTGTGTTTGAATATGGGGATGCACTAGTTTGTCAAATGACTATTAGCAGGCTTTAATCAGAGTAGGGTGAGTGGATGGTGAGAGGTTAATGGATAAGGCCAGATTCATTGAGCAATGTTAGTGTCAGAGTGAGACTTGTGGTGAGGTGTTAAGTGTGTATGTAAGAGATGGATATTATGTTGCACCTTGTCCAAAATAAGTGTCTCAAAGTAATTGGGAAGGGTAGATATGGGATGAAAGGGGTACATTTGACATGATATGGTTATCGGCTGCTGAGGAGGTGATGAGTACAGTACATTGGGTGTACAGCATGAAAGGGAGAGGTGTTATGTACATGGAGGTGAAGAGTGGTGCAGGAAATGTGGATGTAGATGTAAGAGGCATAGCACCAGAATAAGAATGTGAGAGTCTAAGTGGAAGAGTGAGAGTTCAAGGGTAGAGCTTGGAGGTGAGAGATGGTTTAGATGGTGGCACACCAGAGTGTGATTGTAAAGAGCTTGTGGATGAAGGATAGGCTGAGAGATGGCCATGTACTTTAAGGTGGATGTGAGAGTGGTTAGACAAACACAAGTAGAGAATAGGCAGGGCAAGAGGTAATGTAGAAAGGTACACATGGAGAGGATAGGTAGATATAACTAATCAAAAACAGTTTCCAAATGAAAGTTTTGGGGGTATTTTGTGTTAGCTGCTGCTTGCAGCCTGCCACTGATTGTTCATTACAGATTGTTGAAATGACTGCTTGGAGACCACTACCATATGCAAAGCCTATTGGCATCACAGGAGACATTGCCTCCACCCTGCATGCCTTGGCTGAGTTATATGTGGGTATGACTGATAGTTTTCCCTTTGGAGGAAAGCCAGGAGTAGGCTAAGCTCGTGAATTTTTTAAAAAATTGTGTGTTGTACTTTTAAACCTACCTGATTCTGATCTTTACCTCACTTGGGGTCACACGCTCCTACTTCTCACCGTGCAGCGGATCTAGCGCTGATACGGGATTTTGAGCATACACAAACACCCCGCCGCCATCACCGGCGAGGCTGCAGGCCATGCCCCTTTCGAGGCCACGCCCCCCGCCCATTCTACTTAATGACGCTGACTATGAGCGCCATTAGAAACCATTTCTCCTGAGGTGGAAAGCCGGGAGTAGGCTAAGCTCGTGACTATTTTTAAAAATTGTGTGTTGTACTTTTAAACCTACCTGATTCTGATCTTTACCTCACTTGGGGTCACACGCTCCTACTTCTCACCGTGCAGCGATCTAGCGCTGACACGGGATTTTGAGCATACACAAACACCCCGCCGCCATCACCGGCGAGGCCACTGGCCATGCCCCTTTCGAGGCCACGCCCCCCCTAACCGTCCTCCTGCACATATAATAATGTGTGACATCAGGAAGTGCAGCCGACGAGCGCAGAGGGCACGCCATTTGCGCGCCGAAGGTGCGCCTAAGGCAAGCCCGTCTGCGCCCGTCCGTGACGGGCCGGGACTAGGGGCTACGACCCTTGGTACCATACTCTCTGGTCTACCTCTTACTTATTCTAGGGAGGTTCTCCTTAGCCTCAGGCCATCGCACTGTTCAAACTGCATTACTATGAATCCTCATTATGTTCCTTCAACCTGCTCGGCTTGCTATTTCCCCCTTAAATCCTTTCCCTCTCTAACCAACATAGCCACATCTGATTTTCCTCCATCACGCCCAAAACCTACATCTATAGACCTGCCTCAGGCTCGGACGCTGATCTCCTCTTCTCGGTGGAACCTGCAGCTTTATTCCTCACTGAGACATGGCTAAAAGACTACTCTGGCCCGGATATTGCTGCTGCTCTCCCTGATAACTACACATATGTTGGAAAAAGCAGATTAATAAAAGATGGTGGAGGGATAGCCATAATTTACAATAGACTGCACTCCTGCAAATGGGAAGACTTTGAACTACCGAACAGAGAAGCCGGTCTTTTCAAACTTTCGCTATCTCCCAACTTTACTCTCTCTGGGATGCTCATTTATCATCCCCCTGGCCCAGCGAGTTCCTGGGCCTCCACCTTTCCTGAGTTCGTAGCACCTCTAATTCAGAATTCCACAAACTTTTCGATTATTGGTGATCTGAACTTGCACTTGAATGATCTTTCCTGTTCCACCGGCATCAATCTTTTACAGGACTTGGCTGCTCTAAACATTATTTTACATAATTCTGGTCCTACTCATAAAGCAGGGAATCTTTTGGACCCCATTCTTTCTAATTTAGAAACCATTATCTGTGAGGCTCCTTTACCTATTGTATGGTCTGATCATTATATGGTGACTTTCTCTGTTACCATTGGTTGTCTACCGAACACCCTCTCTACTTCTACTGAATCAAGGCCATCCAGAAATTGGAATAAGCTGGACTTTAAGAAACTTAACTCTTGTCTTGAGAATTCCAGACCTTTCACGGAAGTCACTAGTATTGAAGCAGCTGATGTTGTTAATGCCTGGCTTGTGCATGCTGCCGATGCATGCGTACCGCAGCTCATGCAAAAGCACAACCCTCACCACCCGCCTGCGCCCTGGTTTACAGCTGTATTAAAAAAAGAAAAAACCATCTGCAAAAACCTCGAGCGCAAATGGTGCATAAAATATGATCTGCGTTCCAAGCAAACTTATAAAGCTGCCTTAACTAAATATCATTCACTGTGCAAAACTGCAAAAGTTGAACATGTCAACTTAACTATTCTTGAGGCACAAAATCGTCCTAAGACATTTTTTAAGGCAGTACAAAAGCTTTCGGGCACATTGTGTCAGCCCAAACCACCTTGTCTAGATACTACACAGTGCAACTCTCTGTCTGAATTTTTTATCGCCAAAATTGACACCATTTATTCTGATTTTGAAAAACCTGCCCCTCCCCCTTCTCTTCTCCATCCATCTGCTCCAGTCACATTTTGTGATCAAGTGACTTTAGGGGATAGGTCCCCTACCCCTGCTCAGCAGACCCCTCCCACAGCATCTAACCCTACGATCTCCTGTGAATCTGGGGTCCCAAGGGATATCAGTCCTCCTTCTTCACAGTTGATCAGCACATGGGATCCTCTTAATATCAATACTCTTTCTGATATTATCAGTAAAATCAAATCTGGCTCCCCATTGGATCCTTTTCCCCCTCAAATATTAAAAATGCTGGACAATTCTTCCCTTGAACTCATTGTGGATCTTCTTAACTCCTCACTTAGAGAAGCTACAGTATCCTCTGCATGGAAACATGCAATGATAGTGCCTCTGCTAAAAAAGGCTAACGCTGACCCTAGCATTCCATCTAACTTCCGCCCTATTTCACTTCTTCCGGTTTTTAAAAAAATTTTGGTAAAGCATATCAACTCGCAACTCTCTTTTCATGTTGAATCTAGGGGAATTTTACATCCATCCCAATCGGGTTTTAGGTCCGGTTTCTCGACGGACTCTACTCTGTTGGGGGTCATTGAAAACATCCAATGCCGAGTGGATAGGGGAGAAACCGTGGCACTCATTTTGCTTGATTTGAGTGCCGCATTTGATACGGTTTTCCACCCCATTCTTATTAATGCCCTTAGATCATCTGGCATCACCGGCTCAGCCCTCAACTGGTTTGCTAGTTTTCTTTCAGACCGTACCTTCCAAGTCTTCTCTTCCTCATCAGCTTCCCTAACCTATAAATCGGCGTACGGTGTTCCGCAAGGTTCCATCTTGAGCCCCTTGCTTTTTAATCTGTATGTCAGACCTTTGGCTACTATTGCGGAGCAAGCTGGGCTCACTATTTACTCATACGCCAATGATACCCAGATCATCTATTCTCTCTCCATGGGTTCTCACTCCTCTTCCTCTTCCCTCTGCGCAGGACTCAGTAACATCGCAGCTTGGATGTATGATAACAAACTGAAATTGAACGGGGGAAAACAGAGCTTCTTCTGTTTGGCCATAACACCACCCTATGGAGACCCCAACATTGGCCCTCACAAATGGGCACTCTACCCATTCCATCTAAAACAAGCACGCAACCACGGCGTCATGTTTGATGACCAGCTTTCTATGAAGAACCACATGGTTAAAACTTCCTCCACTTGTATAACCATCATTAAGTGGTTGCGTAAGATCATCTGGATGCTCCCCCAGGATACTCAGAAAACCGTGGTCCAGGCTTTAATCACCTCTAGACTGGACTATGGGAACATTCTTCTCCTGGGAGCCTGCAAAGAGGTGATTCGTAAATTACACACAGTCCAGAATATGGCGGTGCGACTGCTCTGTAAACTCCCCAATACTTCCTCTACCTCCAATTCCCTACGCACTTTGCACTGGCTCCGCATTGAATGCCGCACAAAATTTAAGGCTCTCTGCTTCATGCACAAAATAAATGCTGGTCTGGCCCCACCCTGTCTTAACTCTTTGGTTCAGCACTATTGTCCCCCCCGCACTCTTTGATCATCTAATCAGCACTTGTTCTCGGTTCCTAGAATCAAAAGATCCAGAATGGGTGGCCGCTCCTTCTCCTGGCTGGCCTCCTCACTTTGGAATTCCCTTCCCCTTTTGTTGCGTACTGAACCCTGCTACCTTAAGTTTCGCAGACAGGTAAAAACTTGGTTATTTAACCTGTAATTGCCTTCCTTGTGACTCTCCCTCTCTTATTTGGTTTTAGCGCCGGGAAACCTATGGTTAGCTGCGTGCTTTATAAACTTAAATATAAATATAATAATAATAATGTCACTGATTGCTCAGTCTTCCATTTGGATACTGCCCTGGGATGGAGGTATGGAGGGTTTATGTTTTCTTTCCAGATGCAATTCCATTGTGTAGCAGTCCATCGATTAGGGCCCATTGCCCAAATACTACAGGATGTGCGTTGCTGGCCCACCTTCAGGCGAATATGTGACGTTACAACGCATGCTGATACATCACATGCCGTTGCAACGCAAACTTTTACTCTGACTTTCTGTCGGGGGGGGCGCTGAAAGTAGAAATAGAATAATTTTATATTCCAACTCCAGTGTGTGCAACAGTAGGGAAGGTGTTGGAGTTAAATCCAACACCTTCTACCCACTGCCACACACCTTTTGCGTTGCAGCGACATGCAATATAAAGGCATGCGTTGTAACAGTTTCGTCGTAAAGGTCAGCCCTTGTGTGGGACTGTACAGGGGTCCCATTTAGCCCATTACATTAGACACTTCGATGGAGCCTGAGGACAATATGCATTTTTAGATTGGCTCCTTGATGTTTGCCAATGTTATTGGGCAGTGTTTATGTGCCGAATGGGGCCAAACAAAAGTACATTCTGCGCCTATCCCTCATCCTCACAAGCTGGACCCATTTCCCCTGGCTTGAGGATGGCAATTTCAATTGTGTCCAAGGGCCACAGATTACCCCTTCTCCACCCACCCTGCCATCTTCTCCAGTGTTTTCAGTGTGCCTTACACAAGGGGCTGCACACTGGTCCCTCCAACACTGTTGGTGGATCCTACAGCCTGAGTCCCAGGAGTACTCCTACTGCTCTGCAGTACACAATCCGATCAATCAGAATGGAAATATTTGTTATCATCACAAAGGCTGGGCAGAGTCCATAAGTCGTGCTCCGCAAAACTCTGTGAAGTGACCCAAAAACACTACCGTGCTATGCGAATTTCCACAAGCAGGTGGAGTAACGTTACACTTACCAATGTAATGGTGTGCACTGCAGCCTCCACCAGCCGGAGCTGCCCTTCTCCATCTTCCGCTCTGCCTCGTACACCTCCTCTGCAGTCTCTACTCTGATTGGAGTCTCTCTCAGCAGCACTCCAGTCAACAACAGGAAGCAACGCACTCCTCCTGAGTCAGGTCGACTCATAATGACACAATGTGCGGGCCGAAAGGCTCTCGTCTGGGGATGGGACAGATTTTAAGAGTAGCATTCTTCGAGCATGAAACTGCCATTGTATTACTCCAGGGTGGGGGCCCCAAGAGCCGCAGGTATGTGCTGGCTGCACTAGGATCAACAACATACATCTCTAGCAGTTGCTGCTGGGCCGTGCTCCCCCTTTTGGCTTCAAGTTCTGGGTGGTAATTGTGACCTTGGCTCTGTTGCCATGATGACTCTCCATGGTACCTGGAAGCCCCAGGGACCGGTATTTTCAGAAGAGATGGCCCATTCAACCACAGACACAGCAACAGGTAAACACAAGGGCTAGCTGGGAGGGGCCCTGGGTGGTGCGATGGGAGGGAGGTTTTGTAGACCTCTGAGGGGGCCTTGAGGTCATCACGGGCACTGAGGTGGATTCATAGGGGCGGTGTTGTTTGAAGTGCCTTATTGTGTTATGATAGTTCCAGTGGTGTAGCACACAGGGTGTCATTCGTATGGCTATGTATCACTGTAAGCTGCACATGAGTATTGTACTGTATGGGGCATTGAGTATTGTACTCTGGTGAGTCACAAAGAGCATTATCAAACTGGTAGGCGCTACACCTTGACATATTAAGTGGTTTGCACGGTGTTGCTAATCGGAGATGAAGGCTCTCATAGAAGGCTTGGGTTTCCACATGGAAACAATCTCTAGCAGAGGGAATTCAAACGTATAAAATGATGCATGTTATAGTTGGTGTATAAAGACAACAGGAGATGACCCATAAACCACGTTGGGATGGGTGTGTCATGAGAGTAAGAACAGTTCCCAACAGGTATTATGTAGAGACAATTTCAAAGGTGTATGCAATATGCATTACAAGAAAGGAAAACCAAGGAGTCAAAGGGTTTGAAGAGAGGGTAGTCTTATTTTCATAAGAGGTAGGACAGAAAACTTTCAAGGTTCAATACAGTTAAGGCAGCACTGTACAGAGTGGATCTTGTGACAACCCGGTGACACTTGGTGCAGGTGCTATATACAATCTGTGACCAGTGAGTGTGCAAGTGTTTAAAAACAACAGCATAGGCGACGCATAAATCAGGATATAAACATCAGATAATGGCCCCAACAGAGACAAGTAACCATTACTTGAAACACAATAATTAGTATGGGAGCACAAAACGTGAATTGCGTCGTAAAATTTGAGCTGTCTAGTCGACGGCGTTTCGATCCCGGTTGGTTGGGATCCTCATCAGGACGGGGTTGTCGATGAGAACAGTGCTGTGGGCAAAAAGGTAGTTTGAGCATGGGGTATGGGATGGGGGAACGGACAGGTTAAGGAAGTGCCCAGGTGCTTAATCCGGTTCTGAGTTGCGAACTAAGAGGTGTAATGAAGTGAGTGGGTGATGGCCGGAATGGGACTGGGGGTGGTGGCATAGGAAGTGGCTAGGGTCTGGCAGACTGCGGGGTAAAATACAGTTAATTTCCAGTCAGTCTGGGTGATAAATTGGTCAGTGCAGGGTCGCCACATATGGGAGATGGAAACTCACATTTAGGCTCTGGCAGGATGATGTGGTTGCAATCCTGGATATAGACTCGATCGTCAAAGGCTACTAGGGAGCAATAGGTAAACAAAGTTTTAGAGGGTGACCATACATGTTGGACATGATTAGATACCCTTGTAACAGTAATTACCTGAGTGATTCTTCCATCTGCGCAGCGGGTGGTAATGGCGAAACCTGGGCCGGAGAATGGCGGGAGAGGGAGGAGAAAAGGACAAGTGCTTAACATTAGCGCAAACCGGCAACTAAGGTCCGCTATAATTCTAAGTGTGGCCGAGCGCTTGGCGTGCGCTCCTGACTGTATCTTACCTGATTTAATCAGGGCTGAGTGCCGTTACTGGGGGTCTGCTGTCACAGCGGCGAGCGGGCAGTAAATGCGTTAGCTAACCGCGGTAGTGGAACACCTAGATATGAATCAGGAAGTGAGCCGGGCAGGGGCGGAGTCACGTGGCTTCCAGGGGCGTGGCGGGGGAGTGCACCGGTCAGACATTGGCTGTCCCGGGGCAGTGGGAGGAGGTCCTTCCCACACGGAGGCAAGGCTGCGGGATGTTTACGGGGGTTGCCTGGGCGATATTAGAGGGGGAGGAGTCAGCCGTAGATCAGACCGAAAGCGCATATGGTGGAGGAGAGAGGGAGTGACTATGCTCAGGTGTTGGGCGGGTGTGTCCATGGTTCTTCTGTAGATAATGGAGTGGCCCCATGATATGTATTGAGACATATTTCAATGTATGAATACATACATTCGGTGTATTTACATGAAATATTTACAAATTAAACAAGTTGCATCAACATGTCAAAGAATTCATTAAATAATAATTAGATCACATGTATTTACATCACTATGGACAGACTCAGAGAAGGGATAGATATAGACAGATTTGATACAGTGGACAGGGGGGTTTTAGATGGAGATGGTGTTTGTCCATTCATCAAGGGTATTTAACCCTTGGTTTACCGAGTCCACTCGTGAAATCCATTTGCATTCTGCTCTATTGAGCAGTGCTGTCATGTTACCGCCCCTGACAGGCAGTGTTGGTTTTTCAATAACTAGCCATCTCAGGTCGGTATCTGTGTGTGATTTTTCCAGGAAGTGTGCGACCAGCGGGGCCGTCAGAACTTTGCAGTTGATTCTGCTTTTGTGCTGTATTATCCTTTGTTTGACCATTTGGCTGGTTTTGCCAATATAGATTAGTTCACATGGGCAACGGATGGCATAGATGACGTTTTGAGTCTTGCAGTTTGAGTGGTGAGAAAGTGGGTGAGTATGTCCATTATACACAAATTCCTTGGTGTTGTAGGTTAATTCACAACGCTACATGATTGGCATTTGAAGTGTCCTATTACTGGTGGCATGCCCCAGGCCGCGGTGATGGTATGTTTGTCCAAGTTAGCAGTGGGCCATGTAATGGCGTGAACAAGATGGTTGGCAATGTTGTTGCCTCTCTGATATGAGAAGAGGGGTGGATCATGGAATTGTTCGTCACACCTCAGTACTGCCCAATTTTTCTTGATTATTTTTGCTACTCTGTTGCTGTCTGGGCTGAAAACAAAGACAAAGGGGATTCGGTTCATGGGTTTTTTGTTTTGGTTTGGAACTAGTAAATTCTCACGATGGTTATACCAGGCGCGTTTCTTAGCTTGGTTAATCAGGCGTCGTGGATATCCCCTATTTACAAGTTTTGTGGCCAGGATGTCTGCCTCCCTGAAGTAGTCCTTGCGCCATTTACAATTGCGCCGGATTCGGAGGAATTGGCCGAAAGGGAGACCATCTCGTAGACCCCTTGGATGGTTGCTAGAGTAATGCAGTAGGGTATTCCGTTCAGTTGGTTTGCGGAAGAGCGATGTTCCTAGTTTTCCTTCTTCTGCATGTATAATGACATCCAGAAATGGTAAGTCATTCGTTTTGGTCTCGCTGGTGAATCTGAGGTGTTCTTGTGAGGAATTTAGCCAGGTCAAGAAGGGTTGTAGAGAGTCGGCAGTACCATTCCAAATCAATAAAATGTCATCTATGTACCGACGCCACAGATGGATTTGGGGTCGATATGGGTTGATGGAGTTCAGAATTAGTGATTTTTCCAAATTATGGACATACAGGATAGCAAAGTTCGGTGCAAAGCACGCGCCCATAGATACTCCCTTGATTTGGAGGTAGTATATATTTTTATACATGAAGTAGTTGTTTTGTAGTGCCACTCTCAGGAGGTCCATGATAAAATCAGTAGGGATTTTTGCTGGTTGGGGTCTAGAACATAGTAGGTTTTTTATCACCTCGAGTCCTTCATCATGGGGAATGTTAGTATAGAGGGACTCGATGTCCAGGCTGGCCATGGTTTGGGCGTTTAGTTCAAAGGCTTGGTCTTCTATCGTATTGATTAGGTCCATAGTGTCGCGTATGTAGGTATCAGTGATGGGTACAAATTCTTTAATGACTGCATCCAGATACTTCCCTAGGGGTTCCAAGATTGAACCACACCCTGATACGATGGGTCGTCCAGGTGGGTTATTGGCGTCTTTGTGGATCTTAGGGAGGACGTATAGGACCGGGGTCCAAGGGTGAGGGTTGTTCAAAAATTCGAATTCCTTCTTGGTGATGATATTATTTTCTCTGGCTGTAGTAGTAATACAGAGAATTTTCTGTTTGATATCAGCCATGGGATCTTTGGAGAGAACCCGATAGTGTTCATGGTTAGATAGTTGTCGCTCCACTTCTTTGTCATACTGGGTATTATTTAGAACGACAATACCCCCGCCCTTGTCTGCGGGCTTGATGACAATGTCCGAGTTGTTTTGTAGGGTGTTCAGGGCTTCTTTTTCTGCCAAGGGTAGATTGTACGGAATAAACTGCGGGGTAGTTTTAAGATCCATTACTTCTTTGAGGACAAGCCGCTCAAATGTTAAAATTTCAGGTGTCATCTGATTGGATGGCGGATTGAAGGTAGAAGGAAGTCTAAATGGGGAGATTTGATTCAACACGGTGTTAGGTTTGTCCGAGAAGAAATGTTTCAGTCGTATTCTTCTGAAGAATTTGAGAAGGTTCGATTGTAGTTCCAAGAAGTTAGTTCTGACTGTTGGCACAAATGAAAGACCCCGTGAGAGAAGTCCAGTTTCTTCCAAAGTCAGTGTGTGGTCTGATAAGTTGAAGATGGGGATGGACATCGCCGTAGTGGTTGCCTCCTGATTATTGGTTACTGTGGTTGTCCCCACTGGTAATACCGATTGCGGGTTTGGCGAAAGCCTGGGACTGGAGGTTGATACGTTCTGGTCCTGGTTTGGCGGTTCTGTGGTGGAGGTGGGTGTTGTCCGCGTCCGCGGCCTCGTCCTAAAAAACCAGGGGGTAGTAGTGGCTGTGGTCCAGAGGTTGTTGCGTCTGCGTCCTCTGCAGAGCTGTTGGAAGAGACCGAGAAGGTGACTCGTTGGTTGTTCCTATATCTTCCCCAGTTCTGTGTTCTTGGGGGGTTTTGTTGGGTGTTATAAAATTCCTCTTTCAGATAGGGATATGTATTTTCAACTTTGTAGTTTTTTATGTCCTTCTCTACTTTGTTAGCCTTTTTGTTGATTTCAAAGGTATTAAAGGTGGCGATGGTACTATTGATTTTATCCAGCAGGCTTTTGGCATCCGTGAGGGTTGTATCGGCTTGGATACGTTTTTCAAGTTCCTCAATTTCTTGCAGTTCCAGACGACTGTGTTCTATGGCTGTATCTATCCCCAGGACCATCCAGTGACGAGAGCACGTAGTTGCTAGGTGGCTAAAGCTGGTCCTGAATTTAACGTCTTGGGTGAAGATCGCCGGGGTGTTACGAATTTGGAGCCCCAAGGGAATAACACCTGAGCGTAGATAATCCGTTAGCATCCGGGCATGCAAGTCGGTTCTGATCTGTTTTTTCTTCAGCTTGTCGAGTTTGTCCAGAAGGGCACGGGAGGTGTTAGGGGTAGTGGATGTTGACGCTGACTGTGGTGCGCCCGACAGTAATGAGGGACCAGTCAGTCGTGACTGGATATAATCCTCTGAATAGGTGAGAGACTCCTTGGACATCGTGTGTAGGCCAAGAGGTAATACACAGATAAATACCCAATTGAATGTGGTATATAGATTGAGGTACACAGAGGTACCGCTCTCGCAGCAACAGCTGCTCTTAATATGTATAAAGACAACAGGAGATGACCCATAAACCACGTTGGGATGGGTGTGTCATGAGAGTAAGAACAGTTCCCAACAGGTATTATGTAGAGACAATTTCAAAGGTGTATGCAATATGCATTACAAGAAAGGAAAACCAAGGAGTCAAAGGGTTTGAAGAGAGGGTAGTCTTATTTTCATAAGAGGTAGGACAGAAAACTTTCAAGGTTCAATACAGTTAAGGCAGCACTGTACAGAGTGGATCTTGTGACAACCCGGTGACACTTGGTGCAGGTGCTATATACAATCTGTGACCAGTGAGTGTGCAAGTGTTTAAAAACAACAGCATAGGCGACGCATAAATCAGGATATAAACATCAGATAATGGCCCCAACAGAGACAAGTAACCATTACTTGAAACACAATAATTAGTATGGGAGCACAAAACGTGAATTGCGTCGTAAAATTTGAGCTGTCTAGTCGACGGCGTTTCGATCCCGGTTGGTTGGGATCCTCATCAGGACGGGGTTGTCGATGAGAACAGTGCTGTGGGCAAAAAGGTAGTTTGAGCATGGGGTATGGGATGGGAGAACGGACAGGTTAAGGAAGTGCCCAGGTGCTTAATCCGGTTCTGAGTTGCGAACTAAGAGGTGTAATGAAGTGAGTGGGTGATGGCCGGAATGGGACTGGGGGTGGTGGCATAGGAAGTGGCTAGGGTCTGGCAGACTGCGGGGTAAAATACCATTAATTTCCAGTCAGTCTGGGTGATAAATTGGTCAGTGCAGGGTCGCCACATATGGGAGATGGAAACTCACATTTAGGCTCTGGCAGGATGATGTGGTTGCAATCCTGGATATAGACTCGATCGTCAAAGGCTACTAGGGAGCAATAGGTAAACAAAGTTTTAGAGGGTGACCATACATGTTGGACATGATTAGATACCCTGGTAACAGTAATTACCTGAGTGATTCTTCCATCTGCGCAGCGGGTGGTAATGGCGAAACCTGGGCCGGAGAATGGCGGGAGAGGGAGGAGAAAAGGACAAGTGCTTAACATTAGCGCAAACCGGCAACTAAGGTCTGCTATAATTCTAAGTGTGGCCGAGCGCTTGGCGTGCGCTCCTGACTGTATCTTACCTGATTTAATCAGGGCTGAGTGCCGTTACTGGGGGTCTGCTGTCACAGCGGCGAGCGGGCAGTAAATGCGTTAGCTAACCGCGGTAGTGGAACACCTAGATATGAATCAGGAAGTGAGCCGGGCAGGGGCGGAGTCACGTGGCTTCCAGGGGCGTGGCGGGGGAGTGCACCGGTCAGACATTGGCTGTCCCGGGGCAGTGGGAGGAGGTCCTTCCCACACAGAGGCAAGGCTGCGGGATGTTTACGGGGGTTGCCTGGGCGATATTAGAGGGGGAGGAGTCAGCCGTAGATCAGACCGAAAGCGCATATGGTGGAGGAGAGAGGGAGTGACTATGCTCAGGTGTTGGGCGGGGGTGTCCATGGTTCTTCTGTAGATAATGGAGTGGCCCCATGATATGTATTGAGACATATTTCAATGTATGAATACATACATTCGGTGTATTTACATGAAATATTTACAAATTAAACAAGTTGCATCAACATGTCAAAGCATTCATTAAATAATAATTAGATCACATGTATTTACATCACTATGGACAGACTCAGAGAAGGGATAGATATAGACAGATTTGATACAGTGGACAGGGGGGTTTTAGATGGAGATGGTGTTTGTCCATTCATCAAGGGTATTTAACCCTTGGTTTACCGAGTCCACTCGTGAAATCCATTTGCATTCTGCTCTATTGAGCAGTGCTGTCATGTTACCGCCCCTGACAGGCAGTGTTGGTTTTTCAATAACTAGCCATCTCAGGTCGGTATCTGTGTGTGATTTTTCCAGGAAGTGTGCGACCAGCGGGGCCGTCAGAACTTTGCAGTTGATTCTGCTTTTGTGCTGTATTATCCTTTGTTTGACCATTTGGGTGGTTTGGCCAATATAGATTAGTTCACATGGGCAACGGATGGCATAGATGACGTTTTGAGTCTTGCAGTTTGAGTGGTGAGAAAGTGGGTGAGTATGTCCATTATACACAAATTCCTTGGTGTTGTAGGTTAATTCATAAACGCTACATGATTGGCATTTGAAGTGTCCTATTACTGGTGGCATGCCCCAGGCCGCGGTGATGGTATGTTTGTCCAAGTTAGCAGTGGGCCATGTAATGGCGTGAACAAGATGGTTGGCAATGTTGTTGCCTCTCTGATATGAGAAGAGGGGTGGATCATGGAATTGTTCGTCACACCTCAGTACTGCCCAATTTTTCTTGATTATTTTTGCTACTCTGTTGCTGTCTGGGCTGAAAACAGAGACAAAGGGGATTCGGTTCATGGGTTTTTTGTTTTGGTTTGGAACTAGTAAATTCTCACGATGGTTATACCAGGCGCGTTTCTTAGCTTGGTTAATCAGGCGTCGTGGATATCCCCTATTTACAAGTTTTGTGGCCAGGATGTCTGCCTCCCTGAAGTAGTCCTTGCGCCATTTACAATTGCGCCGGATTCGGAGGAATTGGCCGAAAGGGAGACCATCTCGTAGACCCCTTGGATGGTTGCTAGAGTAATGCAGTAGGGTATTCCGTTCAGTTGGTTTGCGGAAGAGCGATGTTCCTAGTTTTCCTTCTTCTGCATGTATAATGACATCCAGAAATGGTAAGTCATTCGTTTTGGTCTCGCTGGTGAATCTGAGGTGTTCTTGTGAGGAATTTAGCCAGGTCAAGAAGGGTTGTAGAGAGTCGGCAGTACCATTCCAAATCAATAAAATGTCATCTATGTACCGACGCCACAGATGGATTTGGGGTCGATATGGGTTGATGGAGTTCAGAATTAGTGATTTTTCCAAATTATGGACATACAGGATAGCAAAGTTCGGTGCAAAGCACGCGCCCATAGATACTCCCTTGATTTGGAGGTAGTATATATTTTTATACATGAAGTAGTTGTTTTGTAGTGCCACTCTCAGGAGGTCCATGATAAAATCAGTAGGGATTTTTGCTGGTTGGGGTCTAGAACATAGTAGGTTTTTTATCACCTCGAGTCCTTCATCATGGGGAATGTTAGTATAGAGGGACTCGATGTCCAGGCTGGCCATGGTTGGGCCATTATCTGATGTTTATATCTTGATTTATGCGTCGCCTATACTGTTGTTTTTAAACACTTGCACACTCACTGGTCACAGATTGTATATAGCACCTGCACCAAGTGTCACCGGGTTGTCACAAGATCCACTCTGTACAGTGCTGCCTTAACTGTATTGAACCTTGAAAGTTTTCTGTCCTACCTCTTATGAAAATAAGACTACCCTCTCTTCAAACCCTTTGACTCCTTGGTTTTCCTTTCTTGTAATGCATATTGCATACACCTTTGAAATTGTCTCTACATAATACCTGTTGTTATAGTTGGTGACCAGCACTGTAACAACAGCCTTTTGAAGACAAAATGGCTGGTTACTGCTGAACACAAACACCTCCTGAGTGAGGGAAGAAGGCAGCGGACCCATCAGGAATCTCAGCTCTCGGCTGGCGTGGGTTATGTCTTTTCCACCCCTTGTATCTTGGGCAAAAGGGAATGCCGGAGGGGTTGTCACTGTAGCCATGGGAAACATACTAAGCCCGCCACCCTTGCTCTGTTTACCCTCAAGTGCTTGTGTTAAAAGGGTGGTGTAATGGAAACGGAATTGCAGAGTGATGGGATGTAGTGCAGGGGTGAGCTCCAGGGCACGGGTAAACTCGGCACCGCCGGCAGTTGGTGAAGTTTTTTCCAGAACGTTACATTTCTAAATGGAGAGCGGAGTTACAAAACTCAGGAAACTCTGCTGGCGGAGCAGAGTTTGTCGCCCACACTCAATCAGCACATTATAGCCTGAGTTGCTAGATACTGAATAACTGTGAAGAACATTCTCATAATATAACCCTATACGCAGACATATTGGGTGTAGTGTGCAACGACCTCCAGTCCACACATGTTAACTGCTGAATACATTGTAGTTGCCTCATGCATTTTTTGCATTACTGAGGGACTCCATCTCCAATTATTTTACTAACAACTGGGACACAGACACTTCTACGTTGTTGTAGTGGGAAGCACTGAAATCAGTACTGAGTGGTTGTGGCTTTGGTAAGGGCTTGGGCCAATATCCACAGGGCTTTGGTGAAAACAGAGGCACCACTAGTTCAGCAGGAGATTGTGGTCCAGTTGCAGCCTGGGATCTTACCCACACTGACAGATGCTCAAACACACCACACCCATCTCATTCGGTGCGACAGCGGCGCGACCGCTGCGCACCTCCGCTGCGCGGTCCCTGACACATTGGCTCAAATAGCGACGATCGAGTGAGCCTGGCTCCGCCCTCCCGATTGGAGGTGGGTGGTGATTGGCCTGCCTGCTTCCTGGAGCACCCTCCACACAAACGGCACACAGCCGCGGTGGAACGGGGCGAGGGAAGCAAGGGAAGCGAGGCAGTGGTAGAGGTGCAGTGAGGGTGAGTGCAATTTAAAAAAGTACCTAATTCGTCTTTCTTAAAAGCAGTTTCTGGGCAGCGGCAGGCTGTGGTGGTGTAGGCAGCCTTACCAGAGGTAGCGTTGACGTTCAATGTAACTCAGGTCTCAAATAGCGGCGATCAAGTGAACCTGACTCCGCCCTCCCGATTGGAGGTGGGTGGTGATTGGCCTGCCTGCTTCCTGGAACGCCCTCCACACAAACGGCACACAGCCGCGGCGGAACGGGGCGAGGGAAGCGAGGCAGTGCTAGAGGTGCAGTGAGGGTGAGTGCAGTTTTAAAAAGTACCTAATTCGTCTTTCTTAAAAGCAGTTTCTGGGCAGCGGCAGGCTGTGGTGGTGTAGGCAGCCTTACCAGAGGTAGCGTTGACGCTCAATGTAACTCAGGTCTCAAATAGCGGCGATCGAGTGAGTCTGGCTCCTCCCTCCCGATTGGAGGTGGGTGGTGATTAGCCTGCCTGCTTCCTGGAACGCCCTCCACACAAACGGCACAAAGCCACGGTGGAACGGGGCGAGGGAAGTGAGGGAAGCAGGGCAGTGCATTGATGCTCAATGTGACTCAGGTCTCAAATAGCGGCGATCGAATGAGCCTGGCTCCGCCCTCCCGATTGGAGCTTTTCCATCCAACTGGATGGATGTATTGTATTGCCACTTGACAGATTTGCACTATCATTTGACATCAGTTTAATGTGGTTTTAATACATATTGTTGCCCAATCTCCAGATATCCACACTGGATAAAGTACTTCTTGAAAAGCTGGTTGAACAATGCAGGGTAAATATGGTAACGTAAAGTCATTCCTGCAATGTGACTTCCTATGACATGACATCTTATAGTATTTATATGCCTTTTTATATATTCTGGTTGTGCCAGGGGAAATTATTAATCTAGGAGCGGCCCTGGTGCCAGTGAACATGTTTCTGTGGATATAGTTTTGTGAGTACATTGATGTTCTGTTGCCACAAAGTGTTACTTTGTGTGCTGGGGTACTCATCCATGCATGTAGGTATACATACATGTATGTAGCTATAGTCATTTCTGATCCAAACTTGGATTTGTGTTTCTCCCAAGATTTCCCAGTCATACATGATGATGACATTCCTTCTTTTGTCATGCTCAGTATGCTACAGGACACTTTGAACTCTATTGACATTCACGTGGTAGTTACGTTCATGTGTAGGGAAAGGTGTAACTTACTGGTGGCGACGCCCCCATTGGGTCGGATTCTCATATTAATCGATGATGTATACTAAAGTGATGTGATTGGAAGAAGCTGGATGACCAAACCTTACACTCCACCCTACTGGCCACTCAATCAGGGGATATTTAAGACCCTCACACTTCCTCAGAGAAGCATACGGCTTTGCTAAATGATGCCTTTAATACACTGGCTCCTTTAAAATCTATACAATCAAACCGTAACACACCCTCCGCTCCTTGTTTTACTGAAACCCTCAGACTCGAGAGGCAACGCTGTCGAAATTTAGAAAGACGCTGGCGTAAACTCTACAATAATAACGATAGAGATGACTATAAAAAAGCCCTATCCATTTACAGATCAATGTTAAATACTGAAAAAAAGATACTACACGGAGCAAATAGAAGCAGCAAAAAATTCCACTAAATTACTTTACCAAGTGGTTTCGAACCTGTCCACTCCACCCACCTGCACCACTATAGAACCATCTCAAAATCTTTGCAAAGAACTGGTAGATTTTTTCAAACTTAAGGTCAACGACATATTTTCCACTTTTTCTACAAAGTCCACTTTAGAACCCACCAGTCACAATACAAATCACTCCCCCATTTCTACATCTCTGTCAGAATTTGCTCAAATCACTCCCACTCAGGCAATGGAAATTATGACTACTATCAAATCAGGATCACCACTCGATCCATGTCCACCTATGATCATTAAACCAGTGACCAACTTGATAGCCCCCATGCTGACTGATATCTGCAACGCCATGTTTCGCTCAGGGTCCTATCCTTCGGTTTGGAAGAAAGCTATTATCAAGCCTTTATTAAAAAAATCAAGCTTGAACCCCTCTGATTCTAAAAACTACCGGCCTATTGCATGCCTTCCTTTCCCCTCAAAAATATTCAAGAAAATCATGAACCTTCAGTTGGCAAATTACATCGACCAGAATAACCTTCTTGATGATTCCCAATTTGGGTTCAGGAAAGGCCATGGGACCGAAACTGCCCTTATAAAGGCAGCAGACGTGGTCAGAGTAATCATGGATCAAGGAGGCGCCGCAGTCCTGATACTACTGGACCTGTCTGCGGATTTCGACACGGTCGATCACAACATCTTGATCGACCGTGTTGGAAGGATCGGCATTCAGGACAAGGCCAAATCACTGCTAACCTCCTTTCTATCGGGCCGTGAGCAGTCAGTCAAACTGGGTGATTTCATCTCTCCTATCTTTACCTTGCCGTGTGGTGTTCCTCAGGAATCCTCGCTAAGTCCGACGCTATTCAACATCTATGTGTCGGACTTGGCGAGGGTCATTAAATCCTACGGTATACTTTTAACATCTTATGCTGATGACACCCAGTTGGTACTGGCTGTTCATAACAATGGAAGAGCGGTTGCAGCTAACTTCCAAGACGGAATGATGCCCATCAGCTCTTGGTTGGACCACAATTGTTTAAAATTAAATTCAGACAAGACGGAGGTCATGATATTCGGTAGCTTGACCCCGTCTTGGTCCCCATCATGGTGGCCCTCTGACTTAGGCCTTCCCCCGACACCAGTGAATAAAGTCAGGAACCTAGGTGTTCTATTTGATAATAAACTTTCATTTGTAAACCATGCTAACGCGGTAGTCTCTGCATCCTTTTACACTTTGAGGATGATTAAGAAATTATTGCCGTTTCTCCCCGCCAGCATAGGCAAAACCCTGATGTCAACCTTGGTTTTATCCAAGGTTGACTACTGTAACGGCTTACTATTAAATGCTCAAGCACAAGTTCTGAATAAGCTACAACTTGTCCAGAACTCTGCTGCCAGAATTTTAACCCATACCCCAAAATTCTCATCCATTTCTCTGATCATCCGGCATCTGCACTGGCTTCTGATTAGGAGCTGTACAAAATTCAAGGCCTTATGTATCACCTATAAGGCCAGAAACGGCACAGGCCCTGAGTTTTTAAAGCAAGCCTTCTCTGTCGATACGCCTAAAAGAGCGTTGCGCTCCTCCTCTGCTAACCTGCTACCAATTCCCTGCACTAAAAAAGTGAACTGGGGGGATAGACGATTCACGGTCGCTGCATCTAGGCTGTGGAACACCCTCCCCCTTCATATAAAATCCTGCCCTTCCCTCATGATCTTCCGGAGACAATTAAAAACCTGGCCCTTTAACCAGTAAGTCCTGATTTCCACGCACCTGATCTGAACAGCGCCGAGACACCTTAGGGTATTTGTCGCGCTTAACAAATTGCATAACTAAATAAATAAATAAATGCGCAATGAATTCCTTAGCTACACAGCTAAGAATTTCCAGTAGGATTCAGAGAAATCTAGTCGGTTGGTAAGCAATGGGTCTTGGGCATGATAATACAGCCGTTGGAGCGACAGCATCTGAAACAAGATCGGTCGGGTCGACTGCCTCCGTCATGACCATGGAGGTACTTCCGGCCGACATCGTCATCGGCTCCAAAGTCTAAAACTAAACTGGTATCTTAAAAGACAAGCAGTATGGTTGCATTAATCAAACAGCAAAAATTAGGAACTCTTCTGAATCCCTCTGATTAAGCTGATTGTTGATTTTAAATTACACACAGTGCATCAGACCCCATTGGATGACATTAAAAACAAATAATTCTCTCTCAGACACCTCTGAAGAGTCTTGTTTTGAGGTAGACTGCAATACTTGCCTTCTCGTGGATAGAACTACAAGGTGAGGTGATATAATCAGAGGTAAAGAGTTAAATACATTTGAAGATACACATGATACAGTAGCTGAGCTATGGTTTTAGTTGAATAACTCTGGAAATATGATAACATTATTGGTCAATCAGACTATGATACAGAGAGCTATAACTACAAAACAAACAAAAAGGAAGCAGAATCTCCAGCATTTGCAACATAATCTATTCCGGCACCTCTATCATCATTAACTTTAGTTACCTGAACCTACATTGCCTGTAATTTATTATATGATTTTAGCTAACAGTAATAAAACTAGAAAGGACCACGTAGGGCCATCAGAGTGAATACAAAATTGCAGGCTACCCTACCATTAGAAAGCTGGCGAATGAGATGGACAATTTAATCAGTCAAATGTCAGTGGTAGAACTCTGTATTTACATGTTAGAAAACACGTTGACAGATAATCATACATCTTTGGCTAAGCATGATGAAACAGTTTGTGAAGTTGCTTGGAAGATGAAGGTTCTGGAAAATAAACCTGTTGAAAAACTCATTGGGTTCTCAGTATAGAAAAAGGGATTGAGGGAAGTAAAACCTGAAAAAGTATAGTACATCTCATTCAGAAAACAGTCAAAGACTTCTCAGTTTGAGACAGGAATAGAGCTTATTGCTTCCTTTCCTGCAAGCCACTAAACCAAAGAATAAGCCAGGGGGAAACTTGATAGATGTTGGAAACTTCCTTTAAGGACAGTCAGTTTTTTTCCCTGCATATCTGAATAAACCACTGTCATTTATTCCATGCTCAATTAGATTTGATGCACACAAACACACATTGTTGGTGGCGTCTCTGATAGATGATTCCTTCTTACTATGATATTAGTGCTGTGATGTACTCGCGGAATAGTGCAAATACAGTCATTTATAATGGCCCTCCCTTTTTTGTCACTTCTGGGATTAAATCTCAAAAACAATTGGTGACTTGGAATGGGGGGGTGTCAGCAGGTATTTACCTAACAATCTCCTCTGATACTGTTATGACATAATTGTGCTGTGTTAATTGCAGCATCAATTCTTACATATGCATTTTGGCACTATGTATTCTAACGGATCAAATTTTTGCTTTTGAGCTCCTTCTACTTTCTTACTCTTGCTTTACTTTACCACCCCAAGGTCTGATTATGGTTATCGAAATCAAGTACTCATCAGGTACGTCTTTATCAAGTGCGGCCAGTGGGTTCATTGCATAGTGGATAATTGGTTACAGAGTAAGATTATTGAAACATGATATTCACTTATTTTCTTTACTAGATGGGGTGGATCAAGTCTTAGCATGAGAGGTCTCCTCCCCTGATGTCAGATTGACAGCCTGGATGTGGAGTATTTCCATTATGGTTATATGTGGGTCTCAAGGCTGTTTGAAACTCTGGACAGGCTGGAGTCAGCACGGGTGTGGTTGGAGACTTGCAGCCTGATTCATCATAGACCCGTTTTGCGAGTCTATAATAGCGATTCATAAGGAATCGCTATTACAGACTCGCAAAACGGGATTCATGTAGGAATCGCAAAAAGATTTGCGATTCCTACACAATCCTTATTTGCGATTAGCTAATTGCTAATTGCAAATAAGGAATTCCTCCCCATTCATTCCTATGGGCCAAGAGGCCCATATGAATGAATGGGGAGTATTCCTTATTTGCGATTAGCAATTAGCTAATAGCAAATAAGATAGCGATTTAAAGGGTGCCAGGGGTGTCCAAAGGACACCCTGTAGCACCCCTTAAATGCAAATTGAAACAGGTGTTGCGCACACACATGTCCAAAGGACATGTGTGTGTGCAACATGCAACATGCAACTTAGAAAAATGCATTTTTCTAAGTTTTCGCTATTTACCACGAGGTTTGACCTTGCGGTAAATAGCGGGCCGAAATTGCGAATTCGCAATTTTTAAATGGATGATAAATTGCATTTAAGGAATCTCAAATAGAGATTCCTTAAATGTAATTCCTCGCAAAATTGCGACATCGCTATTACCGATTTTTGCATTTGGGATGATAAATCCCAAATGCAAAAATAGCGCTCGCAAAGGGCCAGATTCTCAGAATCTGGCCCTTTGCGAGCCGATTTCGGCTTGATGAATCAGCCTGTTGGATACTTGGTTGAAAGGGTGTAGGTTAAAAATGATGATTCTGGTACTTTCCTTACTTGGTGATTCTACATGATAACTCAAAATAGCAAAGAGGGCTCATAAAAACCAGACAGGCCATAATATAATCATGACTTAGAAGGCAAATGTTTTCAATTCATTGCAAAACAGGAGGGGGGTTCCTGTAGAACTAGTTGCATTAAAAGCAGAATGTGTTTATTTAAAAGAGATCCACAGCTCACATTCTGGGCCTGCACTTTTACAGCACTTTCAAGACCAGGTAGAGGTATTACTACACTGAGTGCATCCATTCGAAAAGTGCCTATCTTTCGCTAGGAAGAATATGTGGCTTTCCCTGCATACCCAAGGTTGGTGATAAATATTGCAGGATAAGTGGAGAACTATGTAGAAATACTCAAGACACGCCTCACATAACAGTTTGTTATATTTATAAGCTGAATGCTAATAAGGTTTCCCAGCTCATACAGTAGATTATAGAGTAGGCAGGTGTAGTTATCACAGGAAGACACCACATGATTCCACTAAAACCCACAATGGATAATTTTAATAGGAGTTGGTTTAGCCAGTAAACATATTATGACGACATGTAAACTGAATGAAGTAAGACCTACAATTAAGGGTCTCTTAATATGCTATTCACACAAGGGCCCTATTATGATGATGGGTGGATCGCCACCGCCAGGCCAGCGGTGACGATCTGCTTGCCAAATGACCCAGTTTCACCCCCGCCATATTAGTATGTCAAAGGGCACTGCGGCGAACGGAAAGACCGCCCACCGCACTTCCGCCGGTTGGATTACCAGCCGGTCAGAAAAGACATCGAATATGGGGCGGTGCCTTGCAGGCACCGCCATCCATATTAGGATGCCTGCCTTTCCATGGCTGAGACTCTGCCATAGAAAGGCATGCGGGAAATCACAGTGGGGGCCCATTGTGGACCTCCAGGGTGAGGAATGGATGGCTGCACTGGGAGGTACTCATGGTACCCCCATCATTGCAATGCACAAGGTCTGTCACGTTGTGCATGGCAATGCACAACATGGGTCTTAACATTGGGGCAGGTGCTGCTTACAGCACCTCCAGCCGCAATGTTAATGCCGAAGATGCGCCCTTCAGTCTGGCAGGAACATCCCAATTGGCCTGGCCGGACCCTCACAAATTCGGTGGTCGGTCTCGTGTTCCGTTACGGTGGCAGTCCGCCCACCATCGTAATAGGCCCCTTAGATGTGATTTTATATGACCCGTGATTGCTGCAGGAAGCACAAGTGCAAATGCAACTAAAGCCTACATGAGCTCATAGACCAGTTCTGTAAATATAACTGTTGGTGTAACGGACTGGCAAATAAGACTAAAAGCCTGACATCCGATTGTTTATTGCTGACACATTCAGTCCTCGATCAATCTGTTTTACCCAACCTTTTGACCTTTCCTCCAGTGCAATATAAAATATAGAATTGCGAGGGCTGTGGGTACGGATCGTTTGGTTTGGGGACTGAGGGACCTTTTTATTGGCCAGGTGCAGTATTGGGACCTTTTGGCTGTATCGAACCAAACCCCAGAAGTATATTTTCACATCTGTACAAAATACCATATATATCTTTAAAACACCACCACTACTAATATTATTTTGGGATGATATGGTTCTTTTGCGGTGATGGACTCCATCACAAGCAGTTGAATTTCATTATAGGTATCCACCTTTGCTCAATTAAAGAACTCCATAATTTGTGTGGTATTACCCCTTACTCCTTAATAGTATTTTTGAATATTTAAATATGTAATGTTTTGTGTCTTTCTTTACTGAATACCAATATGGAGCACAGACCCATTTGTGACCTGCTTTCTGGCCCTCAGAAAAAGGAATTCGGCATAATTCAGCAACTATGTAAGGTGTTGTCTATAGACAGTAAAAGATTTTTTATACATTGGCTTGTTGTTGGACTAAGAAGCTGGAGGTCAGTGCTGAGCTGGAGGAGGTAAATGAGAGTATCTTCCTGTCCAATTGTGTCCTCCATTCAGCCAATTTGAATATGCTGCATTACCTAACTATTGCTGCTTTATATTACACACTTAAAACATTATGACTGGGGCTTCAGATCTGATTTTAGGTATTTTTAATGTTGGGAAAAAGAGTTTGACTTAGCTCATATAATACTGACTGAGAGGGTTAGTGGAATGCATATTAAATTAAATGTATGTAATCAATGGGCCTGGATTTACCCCATGCAATAAAATAATTAAAGTGTGTCACTCAACCAAGATCCCATCAGCATAAATAGACTTTGTATGTACAACAATGAATAGATGCCCCCGTGCCTAGTGAAGGGACGCCCTTAGTAGCGCAACAGAACCGAGCCTCCTCTGGGGGCTGGATGAGGAGAGGGACCACCATTGGTGACGTCACTGGACATAAAGGAAACCGAAACTTAGTAGCAGTAGGTTACCTAAGGCGGCGTCCCTGGGGGTTCTTTGTCCTCTTGGACCCCGGGGAGGTCGCAGGAACGTCATCAAGGAGTGACGTGGAGTATGGCACAGTGGGCTCGGGGCCTCTATGGCATAGCTATAATAATATCAAGGTACTGCTTGATTGGTTAAGTATTATACGGGATGCCAATAACATACCAGATTACAAAGACAAGAGGGGAAGCCAGGTAATGGAGGCCAGTGCACCCAACGTCTTTAATTTATTTTTTTGTGCCTGAAAGGCCACTTCGATAGTCGGGGCGGGGTGAAAAATTGATGAGCTGGGTGTGATATCAGTATCAGTATCAGAGACTCGATTTCGGCCGGGCCGGGTTTCGAGCCTCAGCGTGTGCACGTTACTAAAGTGGTGCTGTTTGTAAAATGAATATTCAGTTTTAATGAATGTTTTTAGTCCAGCTCGTTAGTTGGGTGGTGTGTTGGTGAGGAGATCGCACGGGAGTGAGGCCGCACCTGTGTGTGGAGGAAGTGGGGCTAATTTGGCAGAGTGGTCGATGCCGGTCCTGGGGATCCGGGTTCCAGCCTCAGCGGAGGCGCGATGTGATCTGCTTGTCTAAGCAGTACGCTCTCCGTTTTGACCCAATACCAGGGTCCAGAGGTACGAGAGTACAGATTCCTATTATCATGGGGTAGGCGCTAGGATGACTGCTTGCTAAAGCAGTAATCTCTCCGGAATTATTCGATACCACTGGCCAGAGGTTAGAGACTTTAACTACCCATTGTAATTCTATACGGAATTTGTTATACGGAATTGTAATGTTGTTGGAGAAGGGTACCCAGTATGTTTTAATTAATTGGCTCAACTGTTTGTGACAACGGTGGGTTGGGGCGGTTGCAGGTCAAGTATGCATACAGCATGCAGGGTGCAGATGTCCCCTTTGGTGGATCAAAGCATTCCTATTATTCTTAGGGAGTCTGCTTCAGAAAGCGCAGGCGGCGGTGGCAAGCGCATTATTGATAGCTCCGGTAGTTCGGGGGGCATGGAGAGTGGACACATTTGGGGTTGCCAGGGCAATAATGATGGTCCTGGTGGTAAATGGAGGGACAGCTATATCAAAGAGTGCGTAAAAGGGGTGTGCCCAGGAGCACAGGGTGAAATGGTGCGCTTCTTTGGCGATATGCATACTATGGGCGAGTGGCATGTGGCGCAGGTTTTCAGAAGTATTTAGAGACTAGGTGCTTAACATAATCGCTTTTGTTTTTGGCCAGTAGGTTTTGTAAAGTTGTTTGTTGCCCCCAATGACCACTCGACACTGGCTTGTAGTTTAGGGTATTTATTACAACCAGTATACACGCAGAGAGCGCCGAGCCGTCCGTCTCGCGCTGCGACGTTCGTGCCAAATCGCTCCTTGCTGCGCGCGCATATCTAAGATGGCCGCCGCCGCATGTTGCGTGCTCACGCAACGTGCATAAACTAGACTACAACACTACATATCTCCCCTTTTTCCAAACATTGGAACAATATAACTCACAGTCCGTCGCTCATGTCATAGTCCCGGAACTTGGCTGGCTTGACCACTGCTCTGCCCCTCCGGGTAAGTCTTGCCGGGGTGGCCATGGTCTCTCTCACAGGAGTCTCTGCACTGGTTCGCCGGCCGCTTGGCCCAGCCAGGCTTTCTCTTGGCCCCTTTGAGCAGATCTCCTTTTCCGCTCTGGGACTTCCTCCTTTGCTACACTCCTCACCAGGTTTTTCTCCTTGCAGATCTACTTCTCCATCAACCCAGCCTTCCTCAGCTCTCGGATCCTCTGTTACTTCCATTCTTCTTCCTGTTTGCTCCCATTGTAACACTTTGTTGCATCTTGCCATGCGGTCCTGCGACCACACATTTCCATCGCTCAACAGGGCAGCCCTATTGTACACTTCCTTCACTTGCAGCAGTTTACTGTACTTGCTGTCCCCTTTTCTTTGCATTGTTGCCAACTTCACACGTACCCATTCACTTTCTTCCAGTCCTGTGTCCATTACGTTCCGCCGCTGATCGTAATGCCTAGCATATATGGCCTGAGCCTTCTCCAGATTTGCCTGGACCACTGCAGGCGACCATTGGCTCACAATGGTTTTCTCCTTCCACGCTCTATTGTCCTTCGTGAAAGGGTCACGGCCTCTTAGGATTTGGAATGGGCTGTATCCTGTGCCTGTGGGGGTGATCCTGTAGGCCCGCAACATTCTCCATATTTCCTTTTCCCAGTCCTTGTTGCTTGCTATCGCAGCTTACACCGAGCCCATCACCACCTGATTAAATCGTTCCACCAGGCCATTACCTGCTGGGTGGTAGATTGATGTGTGCTTAGAGATGATGCCATTTCTTCCCATGAAATTGTTCCACTTCTCCGAGGTAAATTGTGGGCCGTTGTCGCTCAGGATCGACTTGGGAATGCCCTCCCTCAACGAACGTGTCGTCCAGGAAGTTTAAGATCGTATCCGTGTCCATGACTTAATCCACCTTCATCTCAGGCCACTTCGAATATCTGTTGATGATGACACATACATATTTTGGTATGCCAAGTCCATCCAATATGGGGCCCAAGACATCAAAGGACAACTCCTCCCACGGGTTTTGTGGCGGATCAAATTTTCCTAATGCGGGGCGCAGAGGCTTGAGTGATTTGTCTGCTCCCTGGCATTGCAGACATTCTCTGACATATCTTTCTGTTCTTAGATCCATGCCCGGCCACCAATACCCTTGCTTGGTTCTTAATTTCATTTTGACTATTCCCATATGTCCTTCGTGGAGTAGCACCAATAGGATCCCCAATATGCTTTCGGGAGGGACCACCTTGTCTCCCCTTTATACGAACACTCCATGATCATCCACCGACAATTCTTCTCTTATTTCATAGAACGGTCTGAGAGCTTCGCTGGTGTGTTTCTTCTCAGGCCAGCCCTGCATTATGTACCTCTTCATCTCCTGCATAATGGGGTCTTTGTCATATGCTTTGCTCCTCTCTTGGTTGCTGATGGCCTTCTCTTGATCTTCAGCCAATGCTACCATCTCTTCCCCGTCTGCCTGGTCTTCCTTCCCTGGTTCCATGGCTGCCGCTCTACTCAAGTAGTCTGCCACCCTGTTACGACTTCCGGGACTGTACTCCACGTCGTATCTGAACTCTAGTAATTTCAGTGTCATCTTTGAGATCCTAGGGGTGGCACTTGCATGGCCGCTGGACATTAGCACTTTCACTAGGGGTTTGTGGTCTGTCTTCAGTTTGAAATGGGTGCCCCACAGGAATTGTCTGAATCTCGTCATGGCCCACACCATGGCCAGCATCTCTTTCTCTATGACACTGTATTTCTTCTCCGTGTCACTCAATGTGCGCGAGGCAAAGCTCAACGTTTCCATTAGCCCTTGACCTCGATCCTGCATCAACACAGCGCCCAAGCCTTTATCACTGGCGTCCGTAATTAGCACCGTCTTCCCCTGTGGGTCATATCCTTGCAGGGGAATGGCTCCCACTACTTCCTTTTTGATAGTCTCAAACTCCTCTTGTGCCTCCTCCGTCCAGTGGAACACTGAGCTGTCTCTGGTGAGTTTCCTCATGTGGTGTGTCTTAGTTGCGAAGTGCTGCACAAATTTACTGTAGTATTCCGCCATACCTAGAAAGGATCTGACGTCTTCTCTGTTGGCCGGCGGGGGTGCATTACAGATCGCTTTGATGTTCTCGGTTTTGGGTGTGATGCCTTGCACAGCGATCTCATGTCCCAAGTATGTCACAGATTTCATGCCCAATCGGCATTTCTCCCATTCGGCCGTTAAACCGTTGTTCTCCAGCGTTTTCAGAACTTTCATGAGTTTGGCATCATGGTCCAATTTGTCTCGCCCCATCACCAGAATATCATCCTGGAAGTATTGGATGCCATCCATATTCTTAAACAACTGGTGCATAAGTTTCTGAAACATCGCTGCCGCTGAGGCTAGCCCGAACGGCATGCGGCGGAACTGGTAGCACCCGAATGGGGTTATAAATGATGGTAATCTTCTGCTCCCTGGACTCGCTCCGGACCGGACGCTCCCCCTCAGCTCGCCGACCTCACGCTGCATTCATCTGCTGATCGCACCTTTGGAAGCAGCCTGCAATATCGCGAAACGCATTAGAAATCCAGTGGTATCGTTTTGGCATTTGGCATTGTGCTTGAATTGTGCTTTTGTGACTGGTATTAGATCTACATCGCGCCGCCTGCATATTACAATATATAGCGCTACCATAGTGCCACTTGCATTGTTGTTCGGAGAAGCGCGACATTGCTGAGTCTTAGAAGTGCCTGGTGAGACTTTAGCTGCACTCGGTATCACAGTTGTTTTGCTGCCCCTGCCTCGCCTCCCCTTTGACCTCCATTTTGTTTTGCTGCCTCTTCCCTGGCCCGCCCCTCCTCCCCGCTAACGCCTCCCAGCTGCTGACCCTCCCACCCACGAACAGAGGGCTCTCCTCCGCCTCTAGCCATTTGTGACCGCCTGGACTCGCTCCGGACCGGACGCTCCCCTTCAGCTCCCCGACCTCACGCTGCATTCATCTGCTGATCGCACCTTTGGAAGCAGCCTGCAATATCGCGCCATGCATTAGAAATCCAGTGGTATCGTTTTGGCATTTGTCATTGTGCTTGAATTGTGCTTTTGTGACTGGTATTAGATCTACATCGCGCCGCCTGCATATTACAATATATAGCGCTACCATAGTGCCGCTTGCATTGTTGTTCGGAGAAGCGCGACATTGCTGAGTTTTAGAAGTGCCTGGTGAGACTTTAGCTGCACTCGGTATCACAGTTGTTTTGCTGCCCCTGCCTCGCCTCCCCTTTGACCTCCATTTTGTTTTGCTGCCTCTTCCCTGGCCCGCCCCTCCTCCCCGCTAACGCCTCCCAGCTGCTGACCCTCCCACCCACGAACAGAGGGCTCTCCTCCGCCTCTAGCCATTTGTGACCGCCTGGACTCGCTCCGGACCGGACGCTCCCCCTCAGCTCCCCGACCTCACGCTGCATTCATCTGCTGATCGCACCTTTGGAAGCAGCCTGCAATATCGTGCCACGCATTAGAAATCCAGTGGTATCGTTTTGGCATTTGTCATTGTGCTTGAATTGTGCTTTTGTGACTGGTATTAGATCTACATCGTGCCGCCTGCATATTACAATATATAGCGCTACCATAGTGCCGCTTGCATTGTGGTCCGGAGAAGCGCGACATTGCTGAGTCTTAGAAGTGCCTGGTGAGACTTTAGCTGCACTCGGTATCACAGTTGTTTTGCTGCCCCTGCCTCGCCTCCCCTTTGACCTCCATTTTGTTTTGCTGCCTCTTCCCTGGCCCGCCCCTCCTCCCCGCTAACGCCTTCCAGCTGCTGACCCTCCCACCCTCCGCCCCCTCCACTATCCATTTAAGGTTGATGACCCAACGTGCAGCGTCCACGCGCTACGGCCGCGCCGAAGGTGCGCCAAAGGTAAGCCCGTCTACGCCTGTCCGCGCCGAGACCGCGCCCAGCGCCAGACCCCCTGGTTCCCGTAAGGCCCAGCCCACCCGCATTACATACGATTCCTCCTCCCTCCTTGCACTTAACCCCGGCCGACTCCCCAACTGCGCCCAAGCCGCACCCGGACACACCCATGGACCCTTCACATGCAACTCCTGCAAGTTTGACGGCACAAAAACCAATTCCTCGTCCACTAACACCAAACATAGATCTGACGCCAACTACCTAAAATGCATCTTACTCAACACCCGATCGGTCCACAGCCACGCCATCAACCTTTGGAATCTACTAGACACCATCTCTCCAGACGTCGCCTTCCTAACTGAGACTTGGATGAACGCCTCTTCAGCCCCAGACATTGCCATAGCCATCCCGGAAGGCTACAAGATCATCCGAAAAGATCGCACCAACCAAACAGGAGGAGGCATCGCCATCGTCCATAAGAACTCCTTCCGCCTCACAACCAGCTCGGACGTCAACCTCTCTAGCGCCGAACACCTTCACTTCCAGATCCACACCGACCCCAAGACCACACTCAGAGGCACCCTCCTCTACAGGCCACCAGGACCCGTGCACAATTCACTGAAGACATCACTGATTTTATCACCCAACACGCCCTCTCCTCCGAGGACTACATTCTATTGGGAGACCTCAATTTTCACCTGGAAAAGAGCAACAACAACAACACCACCACCCTTCTGGACAATCTTTCCAACCTCGGACTCAAACAACTTGTTAATACCCCCACACACCACGCAGGACACTCCCTCGACCCTATCTTCACCTCCAGCAAACATATTTCCTTCAGTCACACCACAGTTCTCCAATGGACGGACCACAGCTGCATTCACTTTGTTTACAATAAGACCATAACCCACAACCACCCTCAACCTACTCTGCGAAGAAACTGGAACAAAATCACCATCGACCAGATCTCCACATCGCTTCTTCATAACCCCCCTGCCCACTCATCGAACCCCAACCAAGCAGCCATTAACCTCACTCAATGGCTAACCAACACCGCCGACAACCTAGCACCTTTGAAAAAACGTCAAATCAAACTAGGCAGCAAAAACGCCCCCTGGTTCAACGAGGATCTTAAGAAATCCAAGAAACTCTGTCGCTCCCTTGAGAAGGCCTGGAAAAAAGACCCTAACACCAACACCAGGGACGCCTTCAAAAACGCCACCCGCATACACCACCAATTGATCCGGACTGCCAGGAAAACCGCATTCAAAGACCGACTAGACAAAAACGCCCACAACAGCAAGGAATTATTCAACATCGTCAAAGAGTTTACCAACCCCACTGCCAACTCCAACGACATCACCCCCTCTCAAGCCCTTTGCGACTCCCTAGCTTCGTTCTTCCACGACAAAATCGCTGACATCCACAACAGTTTTGGCAACCAACCCGAAGACCAACCCACCCAACCCTCAGCCGCACCTTCACCCCCCTTGAACATCCTCAATGACTGGAACCCAATCTCCATTGAAGACACCATCCGCCTGATGAACTCCATCCACTCAGGATCCCCCACAGACCCATGCCCTCACCACATCTTCAACAAAGCAGACTCCATCATAGCACCACACCTCCAAGACGTCATCAACTGCTCCCTCAACTCCGGCACCTTCCCAGAAAGCTGGAAACACGCCGAACTCAGCGCCCTTCTGAAAAAACCCACAGCTGACCCCTCCGAACTCAAAAACTACCGCCCCATCTCGCTCCTTCCACTCCCGGCCAAAGTCATCGAGAAAGCTGTCAACAACCAACTCGCCGCCTTCCTCGAAGCCAACAAATCCCTCGACTCCTCACAGTCCGGCTTCCGAGCCAAACACAGTACTGAGACCGCACTCATCGCAGCAACAGACAACATCCGAACTCTACTGGACAATGGAGACACAGTCGCCCTCATCCTCCTCGACCTCTCCGCAGCCTTCGACACAGTCTGTCATAACACCCTGTTACAACGACTCAGAAACATCGGAATCCAAGGAATAGCACTGGAATGGATCACCTCATTCCTTGCCGGAAGAACTCAGAGAGTACGCCTCCCACCATTCAAGTCAGAGGCCACTGAAGTCATCTGCGGCGTGCCACAAGGATCTTCACTCAGCCCCACCCTCTTCAACGTATACATGAGCCCCCTCGCGACCATCGCACGCCAACACAACCTCAACATCATCTCCTACGCCGATGACACTCAACTGATCCTCTCACTCACCAAAGACCCAAACACCGCCAAAACCAACCTTCATGAAGGAATGAAAGAGGTAGCCGAATGGATGAAGCATAGCCGTCTGAAACTGAATTCAGACAAAACAGAAGTCCTTATCTTAGGCACCTCCCCCTCCGCCTGGGACGACTCTTGGTGGCCAGAAGCCCTTGGGAAAGCACCCATCCCGACGGATCACGCACGGAACCTAGGCGTCATCCTGGATTCCTCACTCTCGATGACCAGACAAGTCAACGCCGTCTCTTCATCTTGCTTCAACATTCTTCGCATGCTCAAAAAAACATTTCGCTGGATCCCCACCGAAACTAGAAAAACGGTCACCCACGCACTGGTCACAAGCCGCCTGGACTACGGAAACACCCTTTACGCCGGTACCACCGCAAAACTTCAGACAAAACTCCAACGCATCCAGAACTCATCAGCCAGACTCATACTAGACATCCCGCGCAAAGAACACATTTCTGCTCACCTGAAAAACCTCCACTGGCTCCCCGTCAATAAGAGGATAACTTTCCGCCTCCTCACCCACGCACACAAAGCTCTCTACGAACTTGGACCCGATTGCCTCAATACACGTCTTTCCTTCTACACCCCCTCCCGCCAGCTGCGCTCTTCCAACCAAGCCCTCGCCGCTGTTCCCCGCGTCAACAAAACCACCATGGGAGGAAGATCATTCTCCTACCTAGCGGCCAAAACCTGGAACTCACTTCCCTTGCACCTTCGCCTCACTCAAAACCACCTAGCATTCAGAAAGCAACTTAAAACCTGGATATTCGAGAAGTAATTCCCCATCCCTCCTCAAGCGCCTTGCGATCCTCTGGGTATGTAGTGTGCTATATAAATTTCTTGACTTGACTTGACTTGACTTAGGCGATTTGAGGGTAAGCGGATGTCAAGTCAATGGTTGAGTACCATTTGATGCCCCTCGTCATGGCTAGCATTTCCTCGATTCTTGGCAAGGGAAACTTCTCCACCACAATGTTTTTATTTAGCTCGCGCAGGTCTACGCAGAGCCTGACTTTCCCACTGGGTTTCATGACCACCACCAATGGCGCCAGCCATTCAACACATGTGATCGGCTCGATTATTCCTTTCTTTTCTAGTTCCTGTAGCTCCACTTGCACCACCTCTCGCACTGCTAGTGGTACGTTCCTCACCTTGTGGGCCACCGGCGTGGCACCTGCTTTGAGGATAATCTTGTGCGCAAACTTTTCTAGCTTGCCCACCGTGCCTCCAAAGACTTTGGGAAATTCTGCTTTCCACTTCTCCAGGTCTGGTCATGTCACCAGTTCGGTGAGCAAGATCTGCTCCTTGCCCCCCGGATCAAGTTTGAGGCCCAGGTCACCTTGGTCCAGCCTTCCCAACACTGATGGGCCTTTCTCCGATATGTACAACTTGCAGTAGGCCCTGCGTCCTCTGAATACGAATTCTAGTGGTCTGAACCCCAACATGGGTATACGGTCACCATTGTACGTGACTGGCCTGATGTCCAATTTCTCCAATTCGGGTCCCAGTTGTGGCTTGAAAGTGTCGGTCCACACTGCCCGCTGTACAATGGTATAGGGTGACCCTGAATCCGCTACCATACTTATCGGTACGCCACCGATGGTCATGTCCAGTACTGGCTTGGTCGACCTTTTGTTGTCCACGCTCAACACTTGGTCATAGGTACAGAGTACGTGTCTTCCTCTTCATGGTCTTCCTCCTCTCTGTCCTCTTGTCCCTGGTCAATGAATTTGACCACGCTTTTGGATGATTTCCTTCGGCACACCTTTTCATAGTGCCCTACGATTCCACAGTACATACACTTGGCGCGAAACGCTGGGCACTTCCTGTCGTGGGCCTCATGCGCCCAACTCCCAAATCTATAGCACGATTTCTTGTGGCTTCCCATCTGTCTACCCGGTGGTCCTGGGTTCCCTTGCGACCTATAGGGTCCTTTCGAAGGGGGTCCCTTGCTCCTGTTTTCCTTGTGGTGCCCTTCATCATCAATCTTGTTCACCATCGGACTCACCGTCGCTTCTCTTTTAGCCGCTTCTGCGCACCTCCGCGCCAATTCCGCTCTTCTGACTATTATCATCACTTCCTGTAGCGTGGTGTCACCGCTGGCCCATAGCTTGTCTTGAACTGCAGTGCTCGTCGTGTGCATGACGATCTGGTCCTTAATGAATTCGTCTTGGAACGTATCGTATTTACACGTGGACCCCAGCTTCCTCAATGCAGCGACATATACCTCTACCGTCTCTCCTGCTTCCTTTGCTGGAAATTGTACCTGTCTATTGACACACAAACTGTGGGCTTATAATGTTCGTTCAGTTCCTCAATGGCGTGAGCATATACATCATCATCCGTGCTTGCTCGTGGTTTTGGTACTAAGTTCTTGAAAGTCCTTAACCCCTCCGGGCCTAGATTGTGCAGTAGTATTCGTCTCTTGCATTTGCCGGAGAACTTTTCCTCCTTCTCGTCCTCCAACACTTCAATAAAGTTGTCAATGTAGTCTCTCCAATCCTCCTACTTCATGAGCGGTTCCCCTGGTTTAGGTAGGAACTGCATGGGGGCCGTCGCTGACGCCGTCTGCATGCTCATCCTTTCGCGCTTTTCTGTTGTCTGGGCTTCACCTCGGCTATTAGGGCTCCCTGGTGCGCTGTTCTCTTCTTGCTGGTCTATCTGTACTTGAGGGGTTCTCTGTTCTGCCCCTTCGCTGTGCCTGGGGGTCGCCAGCGCTCTTGCTCTATGTGGTTTGGCTTGGTGGGGTGCCCTGGTCGGTCTGCTCCCTTCTCAGTCCTATATTCTCCCCCAATGCTAGAGTTGCCCACCATCTCGGGGTATGGGCTCTGCCGCGCTCTCTGGTGTCTTGACTGCCGCTTGCAGTCTCGTGTCTTGGTGCCTGTGGTTCTGCTGGTGCCGGTGGGTCGTCGCTTGGACCAACTTGGCTGTCTAGGTACTTTTCCTTGTGGGGGGGGTGGGTTCTTTTTTCTTTACTGCCATTCCGCACTCCTCGCCATTGTAAAGTTGTTTGTTGCCCCCAATAACCACTCAACACTGGGTTGTAGTTTAGGGTATTTATTACAACCAGTATACACGCAGAGAGCGCCGAGCCGTCTGAATCGCGCTGCGACGTTTGCGCCAAATCGCTCCTTGCTGCGCGCGCATATCTAAGATGGCCGCCGCCGCACGTTGCGTACTCACGCAACGTGCATAAACTAGACTACAACACTACAGGTTTGAGGCATGGCCCCAGAGCACGCACGTGCAAATCCCAGAAAGTCGGCGTCCCAGGAGAATGTCCACGCCCTGAGTGAGCTTTGGAAGACGGCAAAGTGGCATGGCATGGGGGCAGCACTGCAGAAGTTGGCAGGCGAGCCAGAGCAACAACCAGAGAAAGGGGCACCAAAGTGGCAGAGGAAGGTTCCGGTTCGTTTGCAGGGAGGGGCAACAGGTCAAGCCCGCAACACAGCCTCAATCAGTGGCCACAGTGGGGAATGAGTCAATTGCTCGGGGCATGGCCGCTGGCAGCTCAGCACCAGTTCTTAACATGAGTGTGGGCGCGGTGGAGCTGAGCACAATGGCAATCTCAACTAAAGCGGCAACCGGGGGTTCACTACAGGTAGGAGGACATAAGCAGAAGGGAGCACTGTGGTTGAACAGCCCCAGGTAATGATGGAGGGCACCAGTGCCACCACCTCACGGGCCAGGCTTGATGACCGGAGCACAAGGGAGGTTGCAAGCAGCAGGGAGCGCTGCCGCTCACCATTCTCCAGTATTGATGGGGGAGCGCCGGTGCCACCACCACTCATACCAGTTATGGTGATGGGAGCACAAAGGTGGGTGGCAGCAAAAGTGTGGGTACAATCTGAGGGTATGCTGGGGGCAGTGGGGGTGGGAGTAGCCTAGCCTTCCCCCACACTGGCGATGATGGGGGCTAGCTTAGTCTCACCTCCCGTAGTGACGCCATTATTATATTGGTCGACCTCCTTGGTGCTGGCCCCTCTTTCAGCGATTTCATTGCACGTTCCAGCGAGAAAGAATTAACAAGGGTGAATGTGTTAATGTCTTTGACTTGATCAACCTTGAAACAAGGAGAGGGGGCTCTTTATGCCAAATGAATGGAGCACCCAGAAACCATGAAGTAAAAGAAACGTTTTTCCTTTGGTCAGAGTCTGTATGAAGGCCAATCATGCCTCAAAAATCAACCCACATGCATCACACCACACACACCATTCAGAACGTTTTTAAAGCACTTATAAAGAAAAACTTTTTTATACAAAAAGCTGTTTTTATTGCTAAATAAAAACATATCATTGCACAATATTTCATTACAATTACTAAAACAATTTCATAAAAACACATTCATAAAGGAAGATCATATCATATGGCTACAACAGTCCTCAAGGAGAATAAACATAGACAACAAACATTGTCTTGTACGTGTTAATTTGGATCCTATGTAGACAACAGAGGGCATAGATCTTAATTTCCTGTCACCATTGCACTGTTGCGCTTTCCAAATTTTACAGAAAAGTAGAGCGTCAACACGTTTCAGTGGTATATTTTCTATAAAACCATCTTCATCAGGACAAAAGTAATTTGTTTCTCCTTAATACAGTTTATGTCACACCCGTGCAACCGCACTAGGTGTGGGCGGAAAATCCGTTTTGCTCGCGGATTTTGCGGATTTTCGGTAAATTCGCAATCCGCGAGATTCGCGAATCTCCCGCAAAATCCGCAAATCCGCGAGCAGCGGATTTTGCTCGCACTGCTCGCGTGAGTTCGCGGCTTCCCAGTACAACTTCGCGCCCCGCGAATAAGTGCAAAATTGCAGAAATACGATCTTATCAAAACTGAAACTACTTACCAGGTTCAAAAGTTCAGGCTCATCATTAGTAGCCATTTCCTGTAGTGCTTGCTGAGGGGCCCCTCCAGAGTTCAGTTGCCAGTTGCAACTATTATGTGACCCTGCTCTGAACCTCAGAATAGTTACACATATGCCACAAAGGTCCTGAATTACAGCTAAGGGAGACAAGCAGGAGCCAGGCTGGCAGTTCAAATCCATTAATCAGCCCCTAATTCATTATTGTCAGTTGGGGCAGGGCAGGTGTTGTAACTAATTTTGCAACAATGAAAGCACTTAGCAAGTGCAAAAGTTCACTAATCAGGAAGCACTAAGGAAGCAGGTGCCAGCTAAAAAAATATTCTGTGACACATTAATCAGCCCCAAATTAATTCAGGTCACTTGAGGCAGGGAAGGTGTGCTTGCGTTGCCACAATAATGTACACTGACTGGACAACCAGAGGGTGCTGTGATGAAACAGAGGGTGGCATGGGTGGGCCAGAGGGTGGCATGAGTAGTCAGAGAGTGGCAGTGGTGACAGAGAGTGGCAGTGATGAAGAAGAGTGTCCCAAACAGGCTGGACACGTAGAAACAACAAGTTCGCGAAACTTGCGACCCGACAGGTAAGTTCGCAATTTGCGACATTGTACAAAACCCTCGCGAACTGGCGGAAACCCGCGCAAACACAAAAAAAAAAAATCCACAAATTCGCGAGAATTCGCGGATTTTGCGGATTGCGAGATTCGCAAATCCGCAAAATTCGCGAACGCGAGATTCGCAAAATTCGCCCATGCTTAAACCGCACATCTGTGAGAATACTCCCAATCTATTGAGGGATATGTAGTCCCATATTTGGAATTCAGGCTGTTCTTGAGATGCCCTTCACTGGTCTTCTCTTAATGCCAAGACAAGCAATATTTAAAATCTACCCTAGAAGTTGGTTACGGCAATCGTGGGTTCACCATCTGTTGCAGTATAGCTTCTTACAGGGTCTCTTAAGATTAAAACAACAATTTTTTTCTCAACATGCACCTAATGTTTAATTCCTTTTAAACTGCAGGGTGTTGTGTTGTCGTGGCTTTTGAATCCAATGACCAGCTTCCCCCGGTTTCGCCTCTGGGTCATGGTGCAAGCAATCAATCCTCCCACACAGGCCCCTCTTTCAGTGATTTCATGGCACGTTTCAGCGGAGAAGCAAGAAAGAATTCACAAGGGGGAATTTGTGAATGTCTTTGACTTGATCAGTGCAGGGGTGGTCCTAAGTAGGTCGAGAGCTGGAAGGGAGAACGAGCAAAAGCCAAAGACCGTTTGGGTTGAGTGGTCCTTGAGAAACTGGGCGACAGGATTTTCAATTTACGCGGGGATTCTGACTGAGAAAACACCATTGTTAGCCCCACAATTATTTGGGTACATGTCTGTCATACATGGGGTGGCCTCCGAGTTCCAAGGTCAGCGAGGATGCAGTATGATATTAAGTTTAGGAAGATGAAAGCAGTTAGGCCAGATATTGCATGGTCCAGAGGGAGATCAATATTTGGCATGCAGAGTTCAATATGTCTCAAGCAAAGGGGAGGGCGTCTCAGTCCTTTTGATTGGACAGAAGTTTGGGAGACAAAAAACTGGCCTGCTGGCAGTACAACAAGAAGGAATGTAACAAGGGGGCAGCATGTAAGTTTAAACACATTTGCTCTTTCTGCTCTTTCTGTGTTTCAAAAAGCATGGCAAGCATAGAGAACAGACAACCCCTAAGAGTCTGCTGCACAATTAATAGTGTAAAACCCCCTTCTCCAATTTGCCTACATGTTCATATGCATCTACTCATCAAATATACAAACAAAAAGGATGCACTCATGCTGTACTACAGTTTCATGGGCGGGTTCCGCATTTCAACCCACGCACATCCCAACGCAGTCCACCAAAGAATCAATTGTCAGTTTAGCAGCAGCATGAGTTGGCCCGTGACAAGATTATGAGGGAGTTGCAGACGGGAGGGTGACAGGTCCTTTTAGTTTTAGTTTTCCACCTTTTAGTTTTCCATAAGGGTGGGCGTAGTATGCGTAGTGGGTCTACACGGAGCTACGCGAAGTGGGCATAAAACTACACCCACCCATGCACTCCGCGTAGCCCCACTACGCGCCGCCCGCCTCCCTCCCGCCCTCTCCTAAATACCTCATTAAAGCTTAATATTATACAAAAGTAAATTAAAACCACTTACCTGGTCCGCGGCGTCTCACGAGAAATGCGCATGCGCGGGCGGCCGCTAATGCACATTGGGATCGAAGACGCGGCGGCGAAAGAGAAGAGGGAGCCCCGGGACGCCGCGGACCAGGTAAGTGGTTTTAATTTACTTTTGTATAATATTAAGCTTTAATGAGGTATTTAGGAGAGGGCGGGAGGGAGGCGGGTGGCGGGCAACTACGCTCCGTCCACGGAGCGTGCGTAGTGCTGCCTACTACGCCTGCTCCGCAAAATGCGGAGTAGGCAGCACTATGCATCCTCCGTGTGCGGAGCATAGCACTACGCCCAGGGTTAGTTTTCCACAGTGCGCATCCTTGGTGTGTTTGCCACTGGGCCTGGTTCCAAAGAAAGAGTCAGGCAAATTCCACTTGATTCACAACCTCTGTTACCCCACTGGGTTATCTGTAAATGATGTGTTGCACCAGACACTCTGTGCAGTACGATACACCACCTTTGACTAAGCCATTTCAAAGCTACAGAGATTAGGCAGGGGGCATTGATGGCCAAGCCAGACATAGAGGCGGCCTTCCGCCTGCTATCTGTCCCCCCAGAGGATACCCATTTGCTAGGTTTTACTTTTGAGGATCAGTACTTCATTGACTTATGTATACCCATGTGGTGTTCCATAGCGTGTTCAGTGTTTGAGACATTCAGCAGATTCCTTGAATGGGCAGTGAGGGACTTGGTGTCATCGGACGATGTGTTGCATTACTTAGACGACTTCCTGTTCATGGGTCCTCCAGGTGACTGGGCATGTGGGAGGGCCTTGCAGAGTTTCCGACAACTTGCTCAGGTATTGGTGGTTCATTGGCTGAAGACAAGATAGAAGGCCCCACCACATGTTTGTGATTCCTGGCTATTGAGATTGACTCGGTGGTCTGGGAGTGTAGGCTGCCGCAGGAGAAGGTGAGGGCATTCAGGGATGCGGTAACACCAGCAAAATGACCAGGATGGTTACACTACATCTGCTGCAGGTCTTGGTGTGGCAATTGAACTTCGCCTCAAGAGTAATTCCCATTGGGAGAGTTTTTTCAAAGAACATAGCTTGAGCAATGGCCAGCCTACGGGCAAATCACCACCACACTAGATTGTCTGCAGAGGTCAGAGAGGACTTGGAGACATGGAGGGAGTCCTTAGATCATTTTCATGGAATACTTGTGTGGCAGCAACCAGCGCGGACCAGCAGAGAGATTGACCTCTACACAGACACAGCGGGCAGCATTGGTTTTGGGGCAGTGTTGGGATCTAGGTGGTGCATGCAGCATTGGCCAGGGGAGTGGATTGCACCTGGGCTCACACGCAACGTTACCTTTCTTGAATTGTTTCCCATCATTGTCACGCTATACATTTGGGGGGATTCAATGGCAAACACCAGAATAATTTTTTACGCGAAATGTCTTTGGGTGTTGCTGTTCTTGAATTCTCTTATTCGCTTATGTCTGTTGCATAACGTGCATTTTTCTGACAAACATGTACCGGGTGTGGATAATGCTGTGGCTGACGCTTTGTCTCAATCTAAGTTGGCAGAGTTCAAGGCACCGTGGCTGCAAGCGGACAAAGTGATGGCAGAGTTCCCAGAGGAGTTGTGGAGACTTGGTGCCCCATTGCCACAGACCTAATTGCAGTGGCGCTGGCACTTAAGACAAAATGTATGTATGAGAAGGCTCAGGGGGTATACAACGCAACGTTCAGATCAAATGCTGAAGCAGACATGTTCACGCCAGAAGGAGTGTTGGGTTTTCTGGTGGCGCAGAGGGACAGGGGGAAATCGCTGTCGCTGGTGCACCGGCAACTGTTTGCCATTGCCTTCTTTGACGGGCTACAAGGAGTAAGGGATCCTACCAAAGACTTTAGGGTACAAAAGGCCATCAGGGGATGGGAACGCATGGTAACGGGCGTACAAGACAAGAAGCGTCCTATAAACATGGAGAGGCTGGGGAGGCTTTTGGGGGCCCTACAGCAGCTGTGCCAATCCCAATACAAAGTAGAATTATTCAGCCTGGCATTCTTGGCCTATTTTGGGGCCTTGCGCATCTCTGAGTTGGTTGCATCTTCTAAGAAGGGGGATGGGGGGCTAAGCATGGCGGATGTCCACCTAGAGGTAGGGGTGATCAATTTCAGGATTTGCAGGTCAAAAACAGACCCGCGAGGGAAATGCACATGGGTGAAATTGCACACAGCACAAGACACCGCATACTATCCAGTAGCATTGGCAAGGGGTTACCTCAGGAGAAATCCTGTGGTGGCCTCAACTAGGCTTCTAGTACACAGGGATGGGGCTCCATTGACGCAATACCAGTTTAATCAGGTGTGTAGGCGGGCGTTGGCCTACCTGGGCGAGTATTCAATTCAGTTTAGTTCCCATTCCTTTCGCATAGGGGGGTCCCCACAGCAGCAGCATTGGGTCTGCCAGCAGAAGAATTAAAAAGGGAGGGTCGATGGTGGTCAGCATGATTTGAATGGCATGTGCAGCCAAGTCTTGTGTGGATGGAGTAATGATACCCCGGGGTCCCACCAGTCATAGTCATAATAGCAATTCTTTTTCTCTCTTACAGTTGAAGCCCTCAGTCCAGTACACGTATGTTGGTGTGGACATTCCTTGATTCACAGAGTGGACAGGTAATTCCGCGGGTCCAGTCAGGAGGAAGCACAACAGGCCACTGGATTTGCACACCATTGGATTGGGGTGGGGGGATAACATTGCAGGATCTGTTTGGTCAGCTTGAACAAGCAATAGAATCTAAAGCAGCTCCCCGCCCAGTCATTTTAGTCATTCACGCAGGGGGGAATAATATGGTGCCGCTAGCCAGGCGAGGGGTTAGAGAGGCATTGATTTCAGCCATGTTTAGGATTAGGCAATACTTACCGACAGCCTCCATATTATGGTGAGAGGTAATACCACGGGCAGTATGGGTTGAGGGGGCTCCGGTAAAGGCTTTGAACCAATCCGTAAAGAAGCTGAACTATTCGGTCAAAAGTATCTTAGCAGGTTCCACCATGGGTACGATTCGGCACAATTTGCTCCATCCTGGGAATAGGGTGTTGCTCCTTCAGGATGGGGTGCATCTGTCAGCAAAAGAGATAGTGATATTTATGAGAATATACTGGGGGCTATTGTGGAGCACAGTCAGCATCAGGGGGGATGGCGAGTGTACCAAGGAGCTTCTCACCCTATGGTGGAGCACTGACAGTTAACAACATAGGGGCATGCACAGCAGTGGAGGTTCAGGGTCTGGATGGACCCCAGGAGGGAGTAGGATGGAAGTGTGCAGAGGGTAGGCAGGGAGGGAGACTGACCTGCTGGTGGTCCTGGACTCTACTGCCCTAACTCACAATGTATGGACTGAGTACACTCTTGGGGAGGCTGCCTGTGTCCAGGTACCCCCGGTGGGCTGGTGTTTCTACGCGGTGCCCTGGAATTTAAGTAATGCAACTCTTTGCTGTAGCGTGTTGGGTCCTGCTGGCACAATGTGCACAGCAGAGTGGGTTCTTGGGGGGGTCGAGTCGGCCAAACTCAAGTTCAAGTGTACGGCCAAGTTAAAGTTCAAGTGTAATGTCATGCCTAATTTACTTACTGCCTTTGACGTGTGGATGTCGCTAAAGTGTGATGCTGTGAATAATGATATATTTCCAAGTAGAATACCTTTACTCTCATAGTGGTTTGTGGTAAATTATCTGGTGTGATATGAATAAAAGGTCTACACCTTGGACAACATAACCTGATTCGGAAATTTCTTGGGCCCAGTGAGGCAGAGACGTGACGGAAGTGGAGGGGGGAGTGTGAGTTACTTGGTGCGCGTACTATAGTAATTGCAAGCTTGAGCATTCCCAGTTACTGGTAAAAGCCATATATACCCCAGAGTATTCCTGCTCGTGGAGCAGATTAATGCATCTTTATGGGAAGTAAATGGCTATACTAGCTGCTTCCCTGGATGGATGGAGGATCACTAGAACATGGGGCCAATTTTAGGAATGGAGGGATCTGTTTAAGGCCCACGTCGAGATGGCCAGTAGGTTATGTATTATGTATTACCTTAGTCCTGTGTGCTGTTTTATGACCTTATAAAAAACTTGGTATTAATTCCTTTCTGTGTTTTGTACCACTTAGCTTTATTTTTATATTAGAAAAAAGGGAACTGAAATGGATAAATGGAAAAATATTGTATTGAGTGTCTCGATGTCCTTGTTTTGTGCAAAATGTGTAATTGATTTAATTTATAATATATACGAATTTGGAGCCATCTATTCACAAAGGTAAATTACACTTGTGGATAATATTCTTCGTAGTAGTAACTTTACAATTTGGGCTATTTACAAAATCCGAGTCTAAGGTTACCACAATGTTTGAAATTACATGTTTCCGCCCCCTGAAAAATGTAACACTGCCAAAAAGGAGCAGTAGTAATCCCATCATCACACAAGGCCAACCACTGATGCAGCAGCATCCTCCGGTAGCTAATAATGGAGGAAGGTAATTAAAATAAAACCCCAATGGGTTTGTACGCACAACTTTGTTTATTTAAAATTGTTAAAAATAAAATATAAATATAGTTAATTGTTAAGAAAATCTAAAAAAATAAAATCTATTTTTATTTTAGCACATTCTAATAAACCTTTTTTGAATTTTAAATCAATGTAATATTATTATTCATTATCATATTGTTATATTAGTTTTATTTAATTATGTTTGTCCATTTTATTTATAATTATTAATAGATAATAAAACATATATATTTTGATTTTAGTTTGTACTTTTTTTATTTTAAACTTCAGAAAAATAATTTTAATCTAATTTAATATTTTTAAACTATTAAAATGTTTAGTTCATACCTAAGTTAATAAAGCTTTTTTTTCTTATGGTCTACATTTTAAATAAATATATAAAATTACTTTATATTAATATTTAACAATGAAATATTTATACAAATTTTTCCAAGTTTGAAAAATGTTTTACATTTTCCCTATACTTTACCATACAGTGATCTCTACCGCTGCAATGGAAATCTTCCTATAGTAATGTATGGAGAACATTTACCTATACTTTAACACAGGTAGATCTCCACCCCAACTGCGTAATCTCCCTGTGGTAAAATATAGGGAAAAGCTGGAATACATTTACTAATGTTTTAGGGTCTTTTTAGCAGTAGTGACTATAATAACTAAGGAAGTACAAGTCAGGAATATGAGTGGAGTTGCACTTTTATGGGTACATGCATGTCCCTCCCTAGTTCTCCCTTAATCTCTCCTTATTTCTCCCTAAACTCCTTCCTGTTAGTCATAAATATTCCCCATTTGAAATCAACTCACCCGTCTCTCCCACATTTACTACTAAAGCTTGATTATGATGTTGTTTGGAAACTCTCCCGAATAAATCGGTTTCGGACTAGTTTCCAAATGAATCGGGTCCTGTGATTCTGGATGACCAATTATGATGGCTCCCAACATCGTTTGGTCGGACTCGCATTAACTTCAATGGGAGTCTGTTTTCCGAACACAGGCTCATACTAAAAAAGTGGTGGTTAGGGAAAACCTTGTACCCTGTGGCAGGCACCCCATGGTGCCTACCACATTGTGCATGGTTGGGAAGAGGGGTCACTTGGGTACCCACACAGTTCCCATTCAGATGCCTCCAGGTGAAGGGTGGACCGCAATAGGCCCCCAAGGACAGATTCTGTAAGCTGTTTTGTCTCAGGCAAATCAAATGGGAACGGCTGTCTGAATCGATCATCGTAAACACTTGCCTGGAAACTGTTTTCATAGAGCTGTACTAATTGACTCTTGAAAGACTTGGGCTGTCTGGATGCCTTTCGTAACCAATTAGATTTGCTCGAACGGTTTCCGGGCATCATAATTGGTCATTGGGAAAATGATACGATTCAGTACGAAACAAGGGTTCTGAATTGGATTAGTCAATACCGAATTCCATCCGAAGCCCTTCCTTGCAACATCGTAATCAGCCCCTAAAATGTGTAGCTACATGTGCAGAGACTCCGCACTCATGGCTGAGTTTGTTGCACACAAAAAGACAGGACCTTCAGAAGTGTAGTGAGGGCAGCTTTAACACTGGTGACTCCCTGTGCGACAATGTTTGTTGGCACCCCCCCATGACCACCTCTGCCACGGATTCCCACACTAGCACCCTTTAACAATACCCCTCAAGTCTCCATAACCCCTGTCTCTCAGATTAATTTAGTTTTATAGCATCGCTCATACCTGTGTAAGGTGTAAGAGCACTTTACATCACACACACATTGCACACAGACAATCATATGTGTGTAAATCAGTAAATAGGAAATGCTACATCAGACAGAACTACAAGGTGTAGTGTAGTAGTGACATGTCATTGATAATGGTAGGCAATATAGTTTAAGAGTTCTTATTCTGGTAAAAGCACACATTCAGAATTTAAAATGTAACACCATTGTTAGGGGTTCTATTTAATAATAAGAATTGTTTTCTACCCTAATAAACCTTGATGGAAAGATTAGAATAATGAAAGACTGGGCAAAAAAACATTATACTTTAACATATATCTTGCAGGTTGCATGCAGCGCTTTGCTGACAATTAGTAGCTCAATGTTCTATATTTGGACTTTGCCTTATATACTACAAGTAACAAAATCAGCTCTCTGACAGAAGCAGTAACCAACTGACCTATTAACATTATATGCACTTGGTGATCTGCATGGTATACTTTCTTAGCAGCAGGCTTTTTAACCCTCTGCTCCACCTTAAAATTAGTCAAAGCTTCCACTAGACAAACCTCAGATTTATTTCCAGGAAGACAATTAATCACCGGAGTTATCTTGACATTTTAATTGATGCCTGAAAATTGCTGGAGGCAGGAACACAGCAGTAGGTGCTTTTAAAATGTTAATATACTTTAAAAAATATTTCCCCACCCCAAGTCAGCATGCAGTGGCACCCATAGGACTGCCCTGGAGCCGGCCCTGAGTGTAGTCTTGCGCATGTAGTTTGTGAATAGCATTTAAGGGTATGCTTGTACTGCTAATAATGTACTACATAATATATAACAAAGCGCAGTTTTCAGTTTGTGAAGAGGCCTTGAAGGGCCTGATTTAGAGATTGACGGAAAGTATTTACTCTGTCAGGGTGACAGAGTAAAGTACTCCGTTGCCCCGAAGAAGTACTTGCCCACCAAATTTAGAGATGCCCACTAGCCCAGTAGACATCTTTTGAATTGGCAAAATGTATACAATTAGCATAACTTTGTGAATTATGCATGGTTAGTCCGCCAAATTACAAGTGTATCCTCTACAAGGAGAGAAAACGATAGAAGGAAAATAAAATAAAGGCAAAGACATCAAGTTACTCAAATTAGTTAAAGACCATCTATAAAACATAAAATAACCAAAGCACAAAACGTATGAAAAAAAACATCCTAACTTAATCTTGGAATAAAAATTAAACCAACACAACTAGCAAATTATTCCTCTCAACAGACTACAACAAAATAAAATCATGCTGCAACTGCTCCAAACAGACTTGCAAAGTACAATTTCACAACTAAAATAAATCAAATCCAAAAATTGGAAGCTTTATTTATAGTGAGGAGACCACCACCAAAAAACAAAGCACACTGGAAGTGCACAAAATATTAGTTAAATGCATGGAATGGCAGGGCTAAGACTGAAAATGATATAGTTGACTGTGTTAGGATACATAAGCATCCACCCAATATTAACACACTATTATACAGGGCCTAAAGAAGCCAGGACGAGCTCACAAGAGCCAACGAGAACAGCACTTACAAATATCTTACTAAACATTCCAGAACAAAGACATCGGCCTGGCGTACCAACCCTAAAAAAGAATAATGGCCTATAAAAATACAGAATGCCCTTTGAAAAATATGAAAAAATAGACATAGTCCAACTCTTATTAATCACACAAAGACATGTTGTTACTATATGACAGCCCCAATAATGATAAAAAATAATCAATTATACTACTAAGCATGATAGATGACACTTTTACGTCATGCCCTCAACTATTCAGTCAAATATACACAACAGATATAAACTGGTTGAATGTGGACAAGATCAAATAATGTCTCTAGGAAGTTATTCAAAGAATTCTAGTTCTTTGTGAATATTTCTACTATGAGCAGATTACTTGTGCCAAAAATAAAAAATTCTAATTTGGAAAAACAAAAGCTTGATCATAGAAAAAATAGAGTTCCAAAGTTAGAAATCTGTTTTGAAAAAATGAAGGTCGAATTCACAGTTTCACTGTGTGCCAATTCAAAAGTCAGTGGTATTGTTTGGAGAAAACATCAAATCTTCTAAGTCTGAAAAGAATTGGTCTACCATTGTAGGTGAAAGTTGGATTACCTCGTTAAGAAGATTAATTGCACAAAGATGCGAAGCATCGCCATCAGCATTGGTCGCGTTGGCAATGTTCGAATTGGATAGTACCTGTGGGCCGCTTTCCTCTTGTACCTCACCGTCAGCGTTTTGCGTCTGTGAGATCTCAATGAATGCCGTCATTTGGTAGCCGCTGGGGACAACACTGCGCATGGGCCTTTAACGGGTTCAGCAATGCATCAGCATCCGTTGGCAAGACTGATGGGAGTGTGAAACAGATGTCTAGCATGCATTCTTCTCCACATAGCAGGCATAGTAGAACAGGTAAGATGCAATCTTACCAGATTGGTCTGAATGACATAATACATGTGGTATTTAATTCTCTTAAACGAGTTAATCCCAAAATGTTGACTATGCGCTTGCGACACTTCGTTGCCAGAAGAGTGTTCTGCATGGTGATCTGGGTATTGCTTGTGATTTGGCTTGCCATATCGGAGAAAAAGGAGCAAAAATAGTATCCCTGCAGCGAGTCCCAAAACGAGAGGCAGTCTGCCAAACACAGAGTGCATGAAGTTTGGAAACATTCCTAGGACTGCTTCAAAAGATGCTAACATTTCCGAAAAAGTCGTCTTAAATACATGTACAATACCACTCGTATCAGACTTGTTTAAGGTACAACCTAACATTTCTGGGAAATGTACACGGCAGTTTGTAGTTAATAGGGTCTGTAAAAGAATGGCTTTCATTCTGCTTAAAGTATCAATTTGTATAGAAAAGATGTTCAGTGAAGCCCTTAACGGCGACTCCCGGTCTGTCTTGGTTTTTGGAAACAATACTTGCATACAACAAGTGACCCTGGCTGACACAGTTACGAGATAGGCTAAACCTGGCAACATGCCACAGCAGCTGTGATCATTCAACATAATGTAACTTCCATTAGAAAGTTGCCTAAAAATTGGATCAATCACTGCAGCTGGTTAACCTTTCAGGTGGCAGGATAAATTGTTAGAGGAACCATTGCAGGCCCCATGTAAGTTTATACCCTGACATAGGAGGGAACCGCCTAGTGCGTTTTCACAAATATTGCCACTAAGAAACACTTTTTACCCCCCACTCCAACGTCTGTGTGTATAAGGTAAGCATGGGCGGAAAATCCGTTCCGCTCGCGGATTTTGCGGATTTTCGGGAAATTCGCAATCCGCGAGATTTGCCAATCTCCCGCAAAATCCGCAAATCCGCGAGCAGCGGATTTTGCTCGCACTGCTCGCACTGTTCGCGTGAGTTCGCGCCCCGCGAATAAGTGCAAAATTGCAGAAATACGATTTTAGCAAAACTGAAAGTAACTACTTACCAGGTTCAAAAGTTCAGGCTCATCATTAGTAGCCATTTCCTGTAGTGCTTCCTGAGGGGCCCCTCCAGAGTTCAGTTGCCACTTGAAACTATTATGTGACCCTGCTCTGAACCTCAGAATAGTTACACATATGCCACAAAGGTCCTGAATTACAGCTAAGGGAGACAAGCAGGAGCCAGGCTGGAAGTTAAAATCCATTAATCAGCCCCTAATTCATTATTGTCAGTTGGGGCAGGGCAGGTGTTGTAACTAATTTTGCAACAATGAAAGCACTTAGCAAGTGCAAAAGATCACTAATCAGGTCGCACTAAGGAAGCAGGTGCCAGCTAAAAAAATATTCTGTGACACATTAATCAGCCCCAAATTAATTCAGGTCACTTGAGGCAGGGAAGGTGTGCTTTGCTTTGCCGAAAATAATGTACACTGGACAACCAGAGGGTGTGGTGATGAAACAGAGGGTGGCATGGGTGGGCCAGAGGGTGGCATGAGTAGTCAGAGAGTGGCAGTGGTGACAGAGAGTGGCAGTGATGAAGAAGAGTGTCCCAAACAGGCTGGACACGTAGAAACAACAAGTTCGCAAAACTTGCGACCCGACAGGTAAGTTCGCAAATTGCGAAATTGTAAAAACCCTCGCGAACTGGCAGAAACACGGGCGAACACAAAAAAAAAAAAAATCCGCAAATTCGCGGGAATTCGCGGATTTTGCGGATTGCGAATCCGCAAATCCGCAAAATTCGCGAACGCGAGATCCGCAAAATTCGCCCATGCTTAGTATAAGGTAATTCCCAGGATGTCTTGATGTATTCTTTACCCAACCTTTCACATAGGCCTGCTGGTATACATTTTAAGCAATACTGAAAATGGCAAAATTGTAACAGGAAGAGTGTTTGCACCGTGTATTATCCATTCAATGGCTGTTTTTTCAGCGACTGTAAATGGCAATCTTTCCAGTTTTTCAATGCTCAGCACCATATAGTCTGCTCCCCTCTGCGCCAATTTGATTTGTTTATCTGTGAGATTAAATTAAAAAAACAATGACGTTGTGTTGATTAAACACCAAGGCACATAGCCTGAACAAAGGTTTTGTAATATCCAGGCTAATAGCATTATAGAACGCAATTGCGACTGACCATGTTGCAACATGACCAAGTCCTGTTCCATTATGTCTATGGCAGAGGATACTATGCTGTTCAAAGAATATATCCTGGATGATAGAGTTGTTAACCCATTGTCAAATACAGAGAGAAATTTCTCTAAATTAATACGATCAATTTCTCGTATTCATTCTGCAGTCTCTCCTTGCGTAATCTTCCATGCTTCATTATACATGGCATAGATACCGGTGTATATAAAACGTTTATGACGCGGTTTTTTAGGTCCTTGTAAGAAGTCCACCAGGTCAGTGCCATCTTTAAATAAAGATAAGTGTTGTTTTACTTCCTTCAGTGTATACTTACATAGCCACTCAAGGCACAGTTTCCCTACACTGTATCATGTTACTATCCCTGGATGCTCTCTTTGATCATATCTCGGATCTGGCCCAGTGTATGTGAACCCTTTGTCTTATTCAGGAATCTATCTTGACAGTTGTTTGTGTCTGTGGGCCAGATTAACAATTTTTTCCAATCAGGATCTGTTCTGTTGTGAAGCAAAATAGTATGTACGTCGACCTTCCCCTCTGAAGTGTTATTACTATCAGGTGTAGGTGGAGGTATAGACGGTTTGTTTACATTTTATATCTTGGCTAACCCAAGATAAGATGTCTGCTGAAGAGTGTCATTCAAAAACATTATTTGCTCTGGGATGATGCAGGCTCTAAATAAAGCTTCTAATCCCTGCACCTGCCAGTCTTTTGTGCCCTACACAGTTTTTGTCTCAATGGTGTCTTTCCAAAAGTCAAAACCTAATGTGGACAGCTGAGCATAAAAGGCCGCAGAATAAATTTGCTTTGTATTTGTCAACATACTTTTCATTCCTGTCCTATTAACATTTTTAAAGTGAATTGATTCCCGATTTGAAACATTATACCCTGAAAAGTATGGAAATTTGCCATAAAATGTTTTTGAGCTACCCTTTGGTGGCGTAGGACAATGTTCCCATTGGTTATAAGTAAATACATTTCTATGATTTGCAGATTTGTGCAAGAAATGATGACCATAGTGATTATAACAATACATTTGTTCATAATCTGATGAACCTTTTAAGTATTCATGATCTGTAAACTTTCCAGACATTTCTAAGTCAGACATCATAATATTAACAGTCTCGAAGTCCCAATCATCAGAAAAGGTGCTAGATGAAACAAAGTCACTGAAGGAAATCTTGCACTGGTGTGGTATCTTCAACAGCTCCGCCGGACCAAGAATGTCAAATTCAGTTCTGTCCCAAGCTATACCACCTGGTATAGGAACGGCTGTGATGTTCACTGATGACAAGCCTCTTTGTTAACGAAGATATGATTTGTGTGGCTTGAGGAGTAAGTTGATGTTCTTACTTGCTGTGTCCTTTTTAACATATCTTCCATTTATCAGCATTCCCAAAGTAAATACAAAAGTCAACCAAAGTAGAAGAAAAAGTACACCCAACACAATCCAAAGTTCAATCCATGGTGAAACCAGATAAGTCTTTTCAAGTTGATGAAAAAGTTCTGTCGCTTGTTCTTTGAAAGTTCTTTTTACTGGAGTCATTTCAGGTTTGCTGGGATCCTCGGAAAACGTATCTAAGTTAATGAAATAGCCAGAGGCAGTTCTGTCAATTGTAGGGATTGCATCAGGATTTGGTGAAATCGCTGGAACCACTTTATCACTTGTTACATTTGTATAGTCAGTTGCTATTTCATTTAAGATAGGCGTTTCTTGACAAACTGTTATTTGGGTCTCAAGAGGTACAAGTTCCATGGCTTTGTTGCATAGTCCTTCTTTTCGCACTGTAGATTCTTCAATGGTGATGAGTCTCTCAGTTTGAACCTCTTGGATATTAGCCAGATTTGGGCATCTGGTACATCTTTGGAGTCCACTTGACCTACTACTGATGATCGGCCACATGATGTGGTTTGACCAGGTCGATGGACACAAACCTGTTCTCTTTTTTACCAGAAAGGGGCGGTAGTAATACTGTTCTTGATACGTGGATGGCTCGGACAGGTACTGGTTGTCTGTAAGAAGGCCGAAATTCCTTCTTGTCCGCGATCCTTTCTCTGACTAGATCCCCAATCTTTGGAATCCAGGACGGATTGCTGGGATGGATGGTTTCTCTTCAGTGGTTGTTGGCTTCAGGAGTATGTTACTTTGTCTGGATCTAATTTCATTTAAGTCATGCAAAACAGCCAAATGATCTTTGATATCAAAGGGTTTTTGTTCCATCATTGAAGTGTGACAATCGAGGTCCTGCACAATAATTCTAGTTCCAAAAAGGTTTTCATATGGAGTGATACCCCATAGAGAACTTCTTGGCAGATGGTTAAGACTATGTTGGACACTTATTAGATGTTTGACCCACCCCTCACCCGAGCCTAGTACCCTAGCTGTTGTAGATTGCTTTATGTCCCGTTTTTTTCTCTCCACTACCAAATTTCCTTAAGGATGGAATGGACTAGAATACCGCAATGCAACCCCCATGCTGGCCATGGCCTCTTTGTAAGCTTGAGAACTAAACGCAGGACACTGGTCAGAATGTAGCATGCCGACTGCGTATGTGCCGATAAAGACTCGCAAATCTTTTATAACAGTTTGAACGTCAGCCGAGCACTGAGGCCACATTCAAATTAATCTTGTCCTAATATTTATGGGTCCGCATCTGTCCATAGGGAAGTCTGCATGTAGAAAGTCTAATGCTGTCTAACAATGGTGTATGTACTGGGCTGGCTACACTGTAGTCAGGTATCTGGTGGCGTTCTCTGCTGCGATCTCTGTTGCAGTCATGGCAATTAATTGCAAATGTGTGAATGTGACCATTCATCCCTGGCCACCAATACGTCTCTTGTAATTCTAGTATAGATTTAGAGATCCCCTGATGTATCAGACCCTCCCCCAAATGTGCTTTGTGTATTAAGCTACTCTACATTTCCTGTTTGAAATTAGTTACTCTATCACCCACTCCAGGGATTCGAGCAAAAGGAACGGAGTTTGCGTCAATTATGTATGAATATTTGAGTGGATAGGTTTGAGGTAACGCTGCACTGCTGCCTTTGCTTGTTGCATTGACAGCTAGCATTATTTCGCCATGTATTTTTGATTTTGAATGAGTAATTGCAGCTACGGAAGCCATTTGCACAGCTGCCTTCATGGCTTAATCAGCCAATGAATTCTCTGCAACGTGAACGCCATCACGTTGATGGCTCAGTGTATGGATCACATGAGCTTTTTGTAGTTCTTGTCGTAATTGAACTACTTGTTCCCAAAGCAACTTATGCTTGATTGTGCTACCTTTTGCATCCTTGTAACCATTTTCAATCCAGTTCTGCAAGTATTTATTGTAAAATTGAACGCAATAATACGAATCGCACACTATTAGTGTGGGGAATTTGCGATCAGTATTTTCAAGCGCCATCTTGCATGCTTGTTGTTCAGCTCACTGAGCTGTACAATCTCCTAGAGATTGAGTTTTAGTGACCACTGGTTGGAATTTGCCATCTCACCAGCGACCTTTAACGATCGTGCATGCAGCACTATAAGCTTATTTTCCCCCAATAGCGGGCTGTGCTGATCGGACAGTATACATGATACATTCATACTGTTCTAGAGGCAGAATTTCAGTAGGAAGAGGACATTCTTGTTCATATTGGAGAAATTCTTGTGCTTTAAAATAAGGGTCGAAAACGTATTCAACGTCTGTTGCAGCAAGAGAATTAACCCATTGTATCCATCTCGGATGTAAAGCTTAGCATTTGGAATACTCGCTTTCGTCACTGCCTCTAAGGCTGGTACAGGAGTAATGACCATTATGTGCTTACCCTGTGCAAGGGCTCTCTCTTTTGCTACTGCAGTTTGAACTGCTGTCAGAGTTTTTTCTGTAGAAGTGAATTTCATTTCTGCTTTTGTGTACAAGTGTGGTTGTGTAAACTATTGGTACTTTTCTCCTTCATTAAAGGTTATGTACGTGAATCTGCATCTTCCTGGGATGATTCGGATCACTAAATTGCGTACGTTTATTCGTGTTTGCAAATGTTTTGTTGCCAACATGTCCGTTTGGACTAAACGCGAAATTTCTGTGTGTTTTTGAGTCCAATTAATTTGTTTGAAATCTGGTTTGATTAATTCGTAGAGAGGTTTAACCCTTTCTGCATAATTTAGAATGTAAGTTCTTCCAAAATTCAGGAAACCTTGAATCGACTGTAAGTTTGTCAGTGTTTTTGGAGGTTGGAGCAGCGCACATTTCTCTAGAAAGTTTACTGCCAGGCTTTTGCCTTCACTTGATAACTCGTATCCTCGGAAAAGGATGTTGGGGTGGGCAATTCTCGATTTCTTAAAATTGAATTCATACCCTTCAGAGGCAAATCCCAAAATAATGGTGTTCACTCTGTTCATGTGCCTATCCAAATCATCGTCCGTTAGATAGATGTCATCGACATATGATAATGCTTAATCATCATAGGTTTGTAGTACCTCTGTTACTCTGGCTGAAAATAACCCTGGACTATTCTTGAATCCCTGGGGGAGACAACAGAATTCACGCTATATCCCCATGATTGAGAAAGCGGTCGAATACCTACTTTCTGGTGCAATGTTTTGACAGAAGAAACCATTAGAAATATCTAATGTGGTTTTGTATGTTTTACGCACAATGTTATTCATTAGTGCTGCACTGTGTGCATTTTGTACTGCAAACATTTTGCAACAAGAGTTTAAATGTTTGTAATCCAATACTAGACTATATGTATTGTCTAGTTTGGAGACAGGAAACAAAGGATTATTCATGGATGAGTGCATGTTTCAATCACCCCTTGGTATTCAAATTGATCTAATATCTCTCTGACTTGTTTTTTAACTTCTTGCTTAACTGGGTACTGCCTTTGTGAAGTTGGTTGAGTTTTTAACTGGGTTTTATATTGAGGAGAATCCTTATCCCATCCTACATGATTTTTGTATAATGCAGGAGCCTGGGCTACTGCCCATTTCCAGGCATAGGCATATTTTTTATGAATTGGAATATGATTGGAGAAAGCTGGCTTAATGATATTTTCATACATAGCAGCAGACCAGTGCTGCAAGACCCATCGCACAGCTTCTACAGAGCACGTCACAATCTTATTTTATTTAACGTTTGTTTTTATTTTGTTGTATTTTCCACATGTAATCAAACTTATCTTGCTTTAACACGATGGAACAGTCCAAATATCCTTTAGCTTCACATAAAATAGTTGTGCCCATCCAAGCCTCGTACTACTTCACGTCAAGGATATATAATTCATGAAAGACAGCTTTAGTTAAAATCCCAATGCATTTCGGGCACTTCTTTTTGGCCCTTTGTCAGGGGAAGCTGTTGAAATTGAAAGAGTAGGGAAAATTACCAACCCACATTAGTCCTCAATGCCTCCACATTGTCTTAAATACTCAAATATATTAATGACATTCTGATTTGTGAATCACCCCGTGAACAATTAACTAACATGCTATGTGATTCTTTAAATCTGCTGCGTTTACTGAACGCGATAACCTCCCCCACTAAAGGATATTTGGACTGTTCTATCGTCTTAAAGCAAGATAAGTTTGATTACATGTGGAAAATACGACAAAATAAAAACAAACGGTAAACAAAATAAGATTGTGACGTGCTCTGTAGAAGCTGTGCGATTGGTCTTGCAGCACTGGTCTGCTGCTATGTATGGAATCAACTTCATTCACATGCGCTGAGGCGAGGCATGCCACCTGTCTGCACGCATAAAAGGATTCTTTTTCTTAGAACTGGAGAAAAAATGACAAACAGGTGTGCCACTGCACTCTCGTATTTATTTGCAAATAATGATATTTTCGCCATGTGGGCACTCCCTGACAAATTCAGGTGGCCAGTCTTGTTCAGCTAAAAAAATCTCATAACCCTGAGAGAGCTTCTCCCAAAATAATGCTCTTATTTTTCTAGTTATGTCCCCCTCCATCCGGAGTGTTACTTCATATAACTTATGTGGGACACTAACCCTGGTGTCTGCAGTTTCAACTTGGATGCACTCAATCAAGTCCACTGTCTACAGATGATCCTTCAAGTTCTTGTGAGCTATGGTGACTTCTGCTGCACTGTCCAACATAGTTTGAGCCCATTCCCCGTTCTTGAGTTGTGTCCTCAAGATCCTCGGCATGTCTGATCTTTAGACCTGCTACCTTCTTTTTGGTGAATTGAGTTTTCTTATTTTTTGGAACGTATTGATCGTCTTTGGATTTCACACGTTCTTCTTTTTGTTCTGCTCGCCCTCGTCTTTTAGATTTCTGTGATGAATTCTGAAAGGTACGAGAGGAACGTGTATCAGTATCTTGATATCTATCAGGTTTTCTCAAATTGTCCCTATTCCTGAGGTTACATAAGTCTATTCCGCGGGAAGGAGTAAGTATTGTGTAGCATAGGTTTAGTTGTTTTGGCCAAGAATCTAGCAAAGGTTTCTCTAGGTTCTAATCAGCTCCATACCTTGGTTTAATATGAAGGAGGTCTGGTATCTCTGTCTCAGGACTCGATTTCCCAACACCCCACATGTGCAGCTTGGAAACACTGGAGCTGGATTCTCAGCGAGAGAAGGGGAGCCTCTTGATCAGTGCGTTAGCTGGAGAGTCGGCTTCCTTCAACACTTGCTGTAGCGAGCTGCGTTGGGCAAGTAGATAGTCGACCTGCTCCGAGCCACCGTAGCTTGCCTTAGCAAGTGAAGGTATATTTATACCTTGAAGGTGTTTAGGAATGCCATAGATTGGCGTAAAGTCGGGCATAATAACCTCAGGAAAGAACCCCTAGGGAAAAGTTGTTCTTTGCAAAGTACATGAGTTCTTTGACAAATCAATATTCAAGCAAGGGGAAGTTCCCTAACTGCTTAAGCCAATTTTCAAGAAATTGTTGTGACATTTGGTACGGGTGGAAGTAGCCATGCCTAAATTTGGTCTGAATGGGCTATGTCTAAATAAGGGATGGATTTCTAAGCCTATAAAAGGGCAATGTGAATTGTACCTATATAAGGGCATGAATCTGGAAAATTCATTCGGAGCTCTAAATGCCACACAACATTGGGACCACCATGAAAAGGAAGTCAGAAAGGGACATCCAAATACCTACGACGGTACCTGCATAGGTACAGCTTCCATTGTAGGAATAAGATTCCGAACGCCGCCCGATTGGATTTTGTCGGAGGCTGCACTCTTTACCCCCGCCCTCCAGTGCTTAATTTGCAAAAAAGTGCCAGGGCTCCTGTCAGGAGGCCACTACAGCTTGCACCACACATTGCCCCAGCCATGCTGCCAGTGATAGTAACAACACAAATACGAACCATCACACTCTAACAAGTGTGACCATTAGAACTATTCCAAGCCCCCAAAGCTATAAGAATGACTTGGGCATCACATAATAATCACTTTTAATTTATATTAAATTAATAATTAACTGTTGATGTGGCAATATCTAAATTATTCTCACAGCGCCACCTATGGCAGACTGTCAAGGTCCGGTGTTGACAATTAATTGCCGGTGCCCAGCCCCGGAAACCACCTGCTCAAATTAAGCACTGCCGCCCTCTGCAGTCCAACCGCATGCTTCAAAATGCAGCGATCTGACCAATAGCCTGTCTGTTGACCTGACTGCCACAGACGGCCTGTCAGTGGTGGTCAGTCCGCCATCGTAATAAGGCACCATGTAACTAACCAAGTATTTTCACACAAAATAAAACCTTAATTTCATTGAAGATTTTATAAAGGACTACCCGGCCCTCTTCTGGCTATCCGTTTAGCAAAATCCAGCAGGATCCCTAATGAGAGCGATCATTAACGACTGCATTGGATGTGAGAAAGGGATGAACATTCCCTGGCTAGCCGGGGAGTACCAGAGCCTATGTAGCGTTAGCCAGGGAAGCATCTTCCTAAATCCTAGCACAGCTGTGTCTATGAATAAAAATGAGCTCAGGAGCGCCCCCTATTTGTCATACTGAGTGGAAAGAACTGAAAAGAAATCTAAAAAATCTCTTGCTCATTGCTACATAACCACTGAACATCCAGAGCATCCTTTGGCTAATTATCTCACCATACCTATGACCCATTGGGAGAGGAGCCTTTTATTTCGCCTCAGGGCAGGCACTATCAAATTTGTTGTTTGTGTTACCCTTGGTCACCACTCTGGCCTCAATCACTTATATTGCTCGTGCGATTGTCAAAGTGGCCGATCTATTTTAGAATTCTTGTTCTTTCGTAAATACTATTTAAAGTATATTAAGTGGCTTTTAACTCCAGATTTTAAAAAGTGTACGCCCATTAGTCTGGAAAATACTTATTCGAGACTACTTGCCCTGGATGACAAAGAGCTGGTTTTTTGCACAGGCACCTTTTTGAGAATTGCTGTTCGAGCACGCCAGATGATGTCTAATCCTTGAGCTTTTATATTAGTTATCTTTGTATTTTTGCACACATTTGAAAGATTATTGTATATTGTATGTTGTTAATGGATTTTACTAGGACTCTTGTTTGTATTTTTAATCTGCTAGGTAGCTGTGCTTTTATGGATATGACTTTATCCAAATGAAGAGTCTTTGAACCTTGAAAAATGCTAATAGGTTTAGCATATATCCCTGTAACAGAAGTCACTAAACATTATGCCATGTTAATTGAATCCTCCAGTTACCAACAACATGAAATAAAACTAGCTCCATTAATGGATTATTTGAGGCTACTTAGGTAGTTCACCAGCACAGATGAGGCCACAGCTCCCAACTCAAGTATTTAATTACATGTTGAACCTTCTATTTCATCACCATGTCTAAAGAAGCAAAGATAAATAATTCAGTGGTAGGTGCCACAAATCTTTCCAAGGAACACTCGGAAGAACCACTTTGCACTCTGCCTATTCTTAACTATACCTAAATAAAGAACAATGCTACTAGAATCTGAAAATAGAACACTCCCTAACCCAACTCAAACCAAAATTGTCCAAATAAACAGAGGAAACGCATAAAATCCTAGCATTCAAAGTAGTTCTTTACCAATAACCCAGGCTTACCGTATTTTTACTCAATAGCAAGAGCCCTATTTTAAAAAACACACTAGATCACAACATCATTTAACCTCTTGAATACAAACAATCATACTGCATGCATATTTCATATTTTAGAATACCAGTTGAGAATCTAAAATAAACCTCAAATGAAAATACCCACATTGGTAATAAACATTTACTAAAATAAATATATACAAATATATAAACAAATATTAAAAATAACCATTTTCTTTAAAACATTATTTTAATGAACCAAACATTTTTCTACCATCTACAAAAATATGCTAACATATTAAAAAAACACATTTACAGAGACACAATAGATAAACAAACATAACATCAAACAATTAAGAATGCCAACCTAATACCATACATAAAGAAAATATGATAACATTTATGATTTCATAACAGAAGCCCTCGTCTTTGATATGATGATCCAATAAATACAATCCCAATATATATTAGTAAAGCTATAATTTTCTAATGTACAAAATAGGATATACACATGCTCACAATTCATTATTATCACAATTACAATTCACAATGTACTAATCCCACTGCAAAGACTTTAAGGAAAATGCTGCACTTTTATATTTAAAAATTAATGCAACAAATTTATTACACACATTACACTGAAAAGAATGCAATACAGAAATATATTTTAATTATCCACAAATCCATGACTACATAATTTGAGATAACTACCAAATGAATTTTTAAATATCAAATATTTAGTATTTACTTTCGAATGAGTTACTATAATTAATTTTAATAACTGAATAAATATGAATATTATCACATAAATAATGATTTTAAATATAAAATGAAATAATAATTATAACACTTCTAATGCAAAAACAAATAATTAATAAAAACACTAATTTTAAACCAATACATCTCTTTAAATTAAATTAATTTAAATGCTTTAAATCAATAAAAAATCTTATATTATCAGGTACCAAAAATATTTAGATCAATTTATATGCCAAAATATGATTGGAAATTAAAACATAACACTATTACAATTACATTTTAACATTACAAAAAATATTACATTTAAAAATCTGAATTTTACAGTTTGTAAAAAAAATGTAAAACTTGAATATATCATAGAATACAAATATTTAAAATTCTAAAAGAAAAAGCACAACAGTTTTAAATATAACAAACTTTAAAATTTTGAAATTACCCTTCACCACCATCCTCTAAAAACTCAACATCCTGCCCCTAAACTTAATATACCTATAAATATTACACCTGAGATATTCTGATCCACAATAGTTTAGAAAGCATGATTTTTAAGACACATATTTGAGTGTCATGATATTATCATCACCATACCTTCAACATAGTTAATGCCATCACTACCCAATACAAACGTTTGATGTTTGTGTTGTTATTTACAAAAAATTGACATAGTGGAAGTAATCTGAAGGTTTGTTTTCACAATGATTTGATTTCTGATTTCAATGAATGTTCCCTATAGAACATTTTATGATTTTTGTTTTAGCAAAGTATGGTGATGTTTTAATTTCCTTTTTCTTTGATTCCTTTTTTCAAATTAATATTTTATTTGTCAAAAGAAATAATCACTAAGCTATACACTGGAAAATAACTATGAGTTGTACTGATTAGCAATACAAGACATAATTACATCAGTTTGCAAGTATCTCCCTTATAAATTGAATACATACATACAGAAAAGAAGCAATAGAGCAGTAGAAGTGCGTAGTTCTGCCTGTCCAAGTATATCGCTACAGCAATTCCAAATATTCAAACCTAACAACCCCAAATATAGAGCATATTGCAAATACCTATAGCAAAACTAGAAAGCCAGCAAATCAACATTAGATCCCTCCTAATGGCCCGGGCCAAGCCTACTCCATATGTATTCTAATTTGTTATGGAGCGAATTCCTCTAATCCTAGGTATAGCAAGTTACCTTTCATTAGTTTCTTTCATAATTTCCCCCATTCTGCAGCTCTTGGGGTTGTTGGAGAAATACATGCTCTAGCTATACACTATCGAGCAGTAACAATAATGATAGAAAAATGGATATTAAGCTTAGGTTTACTTCACCCATCATACCCAAACATAATTCGCTAATTGGAGATCCAGGCCTAGACCAGTCGTAATAATCTGGCTTACCTCTTTCCAGAACATTCTCAAGTCTGAGCAAGTAACCAGCATGTGTAAGACATTTGGAGCTACCAAGACACATTTAGAACATTTGCTCTTATCTCTCCCATATTTTCACTCATTCTGAGCCCAACTTTCTATTCTGTCAGGAGTATAATATAGCATACAAACAGTTAGAAATGTCTGTAGTTATAAGCTAGTGGAGTGTACTGACTCATTCAGTGTTTCTAATGCAGTATTTACTTCTATGGGAGTAATGTCACCCGATAAGAGATTACCCCGTTTCAGAGCAAGTTTCGAATTGTCATCTGTTCTAGGCTGATCAATAGACCAGAGCTCTCAAGTGCCTTTATCCCTTGCTACCCAAAAAAGTAATCCCTGACATGCAGGTATTTAAAGGATAACCAATGGGGGAGATCAAAAGAGCTGTGCAAGTCTTCAAATGTATGGAATTCATTGACACCATAGATGTCCAAGCCAATCAACCCAATAGCTAACCTGTGTTTTGCTAATTGGGTCATGGAATAATTTTGAGGCATCAGATTTACCCACATAGGGAGACTCATGTGAATTAGAGGTAGGGAATATTTAGATGTTCCCGACCTCTCTCTATGTCAGAGATATTGTAAACAATATCTCTGATGACCTAAAACATTCTGCAATCTAGTCCGAGAGCAAAGTAATAATAAAAATCTTGATTCCCCATAGAAAGCAAGCTTTGGAAGCATCCAACGAATGAAGCCCAGTAATACAGTTTAAAATCAGGAAACTGTAGCCCCCCCTGTTTGTAGGGAAGTTTAATATATCATATTGCATGGCATGCCTGCTATTACTTCCACATAAAGCTACCAATCGACCCTTCTAGTTTTTGAAAAAGGAGTTTGGGACATGTAAAGGTATTACATGAAAAGATATAAGAATTTTGGTAGTACATTCATTTTAATAATGTTACATCTTCCTATTATACTAATATGTCGTTGATGCCAGCTTTTAAAACCTTTAATAAAGGATTGCAGCAGGGGCTCATAGTTTAACTTCACTACCTGTTCCACCTGTGGGGAAATCCAAGCCCCAAATAAGTGGCTGTTGAACAAACCCCCAGGACCAGTCTAACAGAATGAAAATTAAGAAGAACTTGTGTCTTACTGGCATTCATCTTATATGCAAAGAAAATACAACATGTATTAGCTTTGAGTTTACTAAGATCAACTGCAGTTGTGGGATCCAAAGAATAATAGAAACAACAAGAGAGAAAGGGAATTTTAGTGGCCACACGTGGACCCCTTGTACTAAATAACTAAACAATGAAAGCATGAATACAACTGATAAACAGTAGCCGAGGAGTCACAGAGTGTTTTAAAAAGAACCCTCACTCACCAACCTAGTTGGTGACATGGTTCATTATCGGGTTCCCACCCAAGAAGCCGAGTGCTTCTCGGGTGTGCTACCATGCCTGATTACGGCAGAGCAGGTTTTTTGTGAGTGACAAAGTAACACATTGATGATTAAAATGACCTTCACTTATCTTGAAACAAATTTAATGGTGGAGAAGTAAGGTAAGATTAAAAGGGTGATATAGTTGGATGTATTAACTGGTTAAAATGGCCAGAGACATCCTTGGTGAGAAAGTGATAACCGATCCAAAGAATAGACTGCTATATCATCTGCATAGGCAGTAACCTTTAGTTACATAATCCTTATCTTTCCGGCATTATGGGTGTATTTTAGTACAATGAAAGTATAAATGGCTCTATGCATAGTGCAAATAATAGAGGGGAAAGGGGACACCACTGTTGGGTGCCCTGATGTATCCAAAGGGGAGCTTGTGATCGTGCATACACCAACTTAGCCCTGGGGTTATTTTACAAAGCCTGTACTCATTTGTATTATTGACCGCTCAGGCCATAAGCCAAGAGTGTCGCCCAGAGACAATCCTATTCAACTTCTTCGAGCGCCCTTTCGGCATCCAATAATACTATCTCCATATTTAGTCCTGACTTCCTTGCACTATCAAAGGCTACTATTACAGTATTTATGTGGGCCGTAGTATCCCTGCCGAAGATAAAGCCATAGAACTGGCTCGAAACCAACTTTGGCATCAAAAGTGCTAACTGGGCTGCCAGGATTTTGGCAAACATTTTGGGGTCCATGTTTATTTATTATTATTATTTTATATTCTTATAAAGCGCCAGACTAGACTCCCGAAGGGGTATCTCTGCGCTATTGCTGTGCCACGAGATTGTGCAGGTTACGAGAGCATGATAGTTAAGGAGTGCCGAAACTGAAGGTAATTTATTTATCGGGATATAGGTAAGTCTTTAAATTCTTCCGGAAACGCAGATGACTGGAGATTGATCTGAGTTCTGGGGGCAAAGAATTCCAGAGTATTGGGCCGGCATAAGCTAATGCACGGCCACCTTGTCTGGTTTATAGGGAAATAAGGTGGAAAGAGCCCCGCTCCTCTGATGCTGTCCTTAAAAACTTTATAAAACTCAATTGGTATTGCATTGTCTCCAGCTGCCTTGGAAAAGGGCGTTACTGCAAGAGACTCCAGAATTTCTTGATGAAAAGTCGTCACACGTTCTTCATTCAGCCTTGGAAGGGCACATCCCTCTAAGTCAGAGGTCTTCAAACTTTTTGATGCCGAGACCCCCTTGTAAAACCTTTTTAGGCGTAAGGACCCCCTTCCGACAAAAGTTTCTAGAAACTGGTACTCCTCATCATCAACTTTTGACAACCATAAATGCGCCTGTTAGACCTCATCACATCCCTCCATCATTCATTCACCCACACTTTCACACATCCATCCATCCACCCTTTCATCCTTCCATCCATACATCCATCCTTCATCCATCCATACATCCATCATTCACTCATCCACCCTTCCTTCCATCCACCCATCATTCATCCACCCACCTTTTCACACATCCATCCATCATTCATCCATGCAACCTTTTATCCATTCATACATCCATCCACCCTTTCATCTTCCCATCCATACATCCATCCTTCATCCATCCACTCTTTCATCCTCCCATCCATCATCCATCCACCCTTTCATCCATACATACATCCACCCGCCCTTTCATCCATCCATCTACCCATCATTCATCCCCCCACCTTTTCACACATCCATCCATACATCCTTCATCCATCCACCCTTTCATCCTTCCTTCCATCCATACATCTATCCTTCACCAATCTATCCTTCATCCATCCACCCTTTCATCCTTCCTTCCATACATCCATCATTCATCCATCCACCCTTTCATCCATCCATTCACCTATCATTCATCCACCCACCTTTTTACACATCCATCCATCCATCCATCATTCATCCATCCACCCTTTCATCCATCCATCCTTCATCCGTCCACCCTTTCATTCTTCCATCCATACATCTATCCTTCACCAATCTGTCCTTCATCCATCCACCCTTTCATCCTTCCATCCATCATTCATCCATCCACCCTTCATTCATCCATTCACTCATCATTCATCCACCCACCTTTTCACTCATCATTCATCCACCCACCTTTTCACACATCCATAAGTACTTACCAAACGCTTCCTCATCAAATATATCGTATTGGCCATAGAGTATTTGATAAAGCTGAGCAAACTGTTCGACTATTGACTGTGAGTGTGCATGCAGTAGTCCATCCTCCTCTTTAATAGCCTTTATTTGGCTCTTGGCTTTCTTGTCAGCAAGTTGATGCACCTGCATTCTCCATACCTGTTCCTTATATTCATACTGGATAGAGTGATGCTTATTATAGCTAGCAGCCATCCTCTCTTTTACCATCCTACACTGAGATGAACGTTTCTCAATCAAAGAGAGATATAGTTGTTGGTGTTCATGGCCTTCCTGTCTAATTTCTTCAGCATGCAGGCTATCTAGCTTCATCACTGGCAGGCAGTTCTTATGGTGCTTTTGCTGCTTCTGTTTTGTTGGAGGACGTCCTGCTGGGTAATACCCCTTATAAAAACCTTCATTGTGTTTCACACCATAAGAGAGGAGGTTGTACTGACATTATACTGCAAGAACCCTGCTGAGGTTTTTTGAACTGATGATACATATTCCATGTCCATCAGTAAGTACTGAGGAAACGAGAATGAATGCCTCTGTTTACATGCTGCTTGTGACTGAAAGGAAAGCAGGATGGGATTATAGTCCGAAGTTACTGTAGGGCATACTTCCATATCCGCAGATAGCAATATATTTGTCATTAACAAAAGCCATATCAAACCTGGAATATTGCTTGTATGGAGCAGAGTGAAATGTATATCCTGGCACCATTGAATATGGTGTATGCCATGCGTCCCTGACACAGTGAAATTGGGCCAGTTCTAGAATAGAAGCCCTAACCTTCACCATTCTTAGAGAAGCTCGCTGGTTAGTAGAATCTATGGCTTAATCCATAGTGCAGTTAAAATTCCCCATAACTAAGAGCTCCCACTACTAATCCAGTAATTCTAAAGTTAGTGCATCTATGACATCAGGTTTGTCAACATTAGGCCTGCATATAATTCAGAACACATACTAAATGCCATTCATTATAAGTAAGGCTTCCGTTTTCCTGTTTTTACAGATTTTTACAGATAAAAGCAGACATAAAACAATGTGTTCCTGTCTCTATTTATTTTTAAAAGCAGAAAAATACAATAAATCGTTCTACTTTTGAGAGACTCTCCATGTTCTCCATGAATTCCGGGCAGCAGCTGAACAGATAGACAGCATGGAGATTTAGAAAACAGGAGGAGATTTCCTTAAATACAAGCATATGTTAACATATATTTGTAGTATAATGCTAATATTTACCTGTTAGAGGAGGCTTTTGTTATACATTGCTGCTTAATTTGCTAAAACATGACAGGGCTTCATTTTTGAGTGCACGTACAAAAGTTAAATAAACATAGAATATACAATTTTGCAACTCCATTTATTTTCAAAACATAAATTAAATATGGATAAACTCCATTGAGATGACCAAAACATACATATGGATAAATATAGATGGAAATAAAAAAAAATACCATAAATCCGGGAGCCCTAATTATAATTTACACAATAACCCATCTGTCCCACTGGTCAGCCGAAGCCCTAAGAAGATTGCATTCCAGTTATTTATCCACCAAGATAGCTACCCCGCTAGTCGAGGCAGTCTGAGATATACAAAACATAATTTTATACCAAGCTGTCTGAGCAAATCCCTATCTTTGTGGCTAAATGAATCTCAGTAGGAGATATAATATCGGGCCAATACATTTTAAGTTCCTCTCAAACAAACTGGTGTTTGCTAGTCTCATTTAGGCTGGAAACATTCCAACATATACATCTAATTAGCCCCATTGCAGGATAGGTGTTATTTCCACTGAAGTAATCGCCGTATACCCTTCATCCTTCCTATGCTCTAAATTCCTGAGAGTGAGCGAGACAGCAAGTTTATGTATAAACTTGTGATCATTGTTGGAATTCTGTGATTAATCACGATTCTCATTGGCTTGGGTCCCCTTTACTTCCCCCCCCCCCCTCTCCACCATTGAACACACACCTTTCTCCCTTACTCCACCTTTTCCCACAAGAAAATAAATAAGATAGGCTGGAAGGCTTGCTTCCTGTGTATGACAATAGGCCACCCCTTCCTCTAACCCTCCCTCGCTGTATCCTTGAAAATGAATCATCTACCCACTAAGCTGTCGATGGAATGACAACAATTAGGGAGCATGCCACTATGGACACCCCTGAAACACCAATTATGCTCACTTAAAAAACAATCAAGGGAAAACAATGACAGGTAAGAAAGAGGTAAACAGAGGATGAAAGGAAAAATACATGAGATGTGGCTTTATCCCAGTCCAACGTCCTAGGATCACCAGTCGATGCATACACTGAAGAGAGAGGAATAGCTATCCTCATCTCATCTCCTGCAAGGGCCAGAGCTGAATACTATTATGAAATCAGGACTTAGCTTGGATACCAGTCCCCTTCTGCAGCTATTTCGCAGCCTGATATGGCCAGTGGTCGAGAGCTGAAGGTGGCCATCTTTGAAGACCTATAAATGAGCTGGCTCCTGCAAGAAGCCCTGTGACACCACTGCCTTCAAGGGATCAATCAGCTGACGCATCTTCCAGCGACTGTCCATAGTGTTTTTACACAAGTCAGGCCTCACAAATATAGAGATAGATTGAACCACTATGGGAGATGAAGGGCGAGCTTTGATAGAAATGGCCTGCCAGAAGAGCGAAGTTGCCAATAAAGACGAGAAGAGGGTGGGGATGTTGTGATTTTGCCCTGGCTGCTTAGCGTAAAAGGATTGGAAGTCTATGAGCCTGCTGAATTTGGGAGTCCCAGTCCCAATCCGCTAATTCTGTAAATGCCTTTTGAAATAGCTATACAATGAATGCTCAGGGGTCGGATCCTTCTTTCCCTTTGGGTATCCCAAACAGCCTCAGGTTATTCCTGCACTGCAGATCCCCCAAATATTTAATCTTCCCCTGTAGAAATGTTAATGGCTGTCCTGCATTTTCATTGCTTTGGTCACGGTTGTAGTAGTCTCCTCAGTGTCTGCCACGCAGTGCTGTAAATCAGCTATGTCAAATGTGAGGTATACCACCTTACTAGTCACTTCCAATAGTGATTGTTGTATTGAAAGACTGTCCTCTCCAACATGTGGATAAGTTATGTACTTCTGTGCTTAAGGTGGACTTTAAGTCTGAGCCTGAGGGGTTCACCTCTCCCGCCGTATTTAGGTGGGTTTCCTCATGAATTTGTGAGCAGGCTCCACTCACAGTTCCGGCATTTGATAGCGGAGGTGTTATGGCCTTGACCTCTCCCTTGAAGGTAACCCATTTACTCAATAGGCTTTCATTAGACCCCTCCATAGAGCGTGCAGAGGTAGAGCCACTGTAACACTGGCTTTCCTGGTAGCCAGTAAGCTTTTTGAGATATTTGGTGGCTTTGGCCTTACTTTGTTTCTTCTTCCCAGGGGAGAGACCCAGCTGGGTTTGTACATCCTCTAGACTTGCTGATGGCTCTAGGAGGGCTCTGACTGCATATTCAAGTGGGGTGGATACCCCAGGGCTAATAATAGCATTGTGCGATGTCACAATATCTAGGTCTACCAGTTGATCAGTTATTAGATCTATGGTCATGCTTTTGCTGGTGGTAGACTCTTTATCCATGAGCCCTGGGCTGTAAATGGTGGATGAACCTGTTGGTTTTGAATCCCCTAAGTCATAGCCATTTTATTTGCAGTCCACTGCCTCCTGTACCTTTTGATGGCCCCTCTTCTGTGTTGTAGTACTTAGCTGCTTTTTATGAGATATTGATAGTAATGCATGCACAAGGGGGTGTGTACCTGTAGCTGCTCCATTACCTTGTTGCAGGTCATGAGTTTCTGATGCAGCTTTCCCCTGTTTCAGCCAATTCTAAGCCTCAACAGGGGCCAAAAGTTCAATGTTTCCTGACCCTGGAGGGAGTTCATTGCTGGCCGTCACCTCTTCTTCTCCCACCAGGATTGCACTCAGCAGGGTTTTGATCATTATAGATTCAGATGAGGAATCTGTCATACCTCAGGTGTAAAGTTCAGCTGCTTTCCCAGAGTGCAGCAGCCTTAGGATCAGCTTCTCAACCGAGTTGTCAGACAGCTTCCCTGCTGCCGACGGTTGTCTGCGTGCCTCCTCCCCAGCTGCCAGTCTCTCCTCCATTGCTATAGCAGCTAAGGCCATTGGGCGGCGTGGCTAAGTGCGCAATGACAGCGGACGCGCTAGGGTAGAGCTTCGAACGAGCTCCCCACAGTTATCCTGAGTCGGCCTAAATTGTCAGCGGAGCTGCGGGGAGCGGACATCTACTGCTCTGCCTAGTTTGACGCCGAGAGGCCAGTTACAGCCGCACCAAGGGCGCCGCATGGTGTGCTGCCTCCACTGCTGTTTCCCGACCGGCGGCCATAGCTACGTGAGGCAGGGGATCGGCTTTGTCTGCAATGCCTCGGAACTACGGCCCACATTCACGGAGCGGAGGAGAGGCGGTGGTACAGGCCCGCCAAGTTGGCGCTGTAGAGCAGAGGAGTATTGATGCCAGGATATCCCTACACGTGTTGCCTACCATGAGCGCTCCCCTGATCGGTAGCGTTGTGTCCCCTGCGGGGGTGCCCAGGTGATGATAACGGCTGTTGCCACGGTGAGACCCGCGTGAGAACAGCAGCGCTCGCAATTGCCCATAGTGGTGGCACTGCCAGGTGGAAAAGAAGGTGCCCACCATTCACTACCCCTGTTCCCGTCGCTGGCTTCTGGAGGCCTACACGGTGGCGCAAGTGGAGGCGCCCGCTCAATGCTGCGAGAGGCACGGGCCATACTGAATAGCGACGTTCATTCTCCCCATCCCCCGGCCACATTTCCATCACTTGTCCACCCACGAGGTGTGACCCATTTGCGCCGTCTGGCGGCGGCATTGCTCCACACTTCCTCATATCCTGGAGCCCACTACCATTGCCGACCACAGGGACTGACCGGACCCTCATAGACCCGGTACAAAAGGGGGTGGTGATGGACATAGCATCTGAATCAATCAAACACTCACACCCAGTCGAAAGATCTGGGTTTAATCCATCACCGTTCTTTAGCCCACTCTGCCACCCCAATTCAGACATGGCTATATGCAAATCAGTCTGACCCTGTGCCTCATGGGAACAGTCCAGCCCGAACTGCCAAGCCATGTCTTCCCTGGACGGGAAACAAGCTTCCGAGGACCGGTTTCTGGCATTCCAGCCGTCTTCAGCCCGGCTTGCTCGAATCCAGTGGCAAAGTGAGCAAGGGACTCACGAGCATACCCTGCCACACTTATGGCGGCCAAAAGCGGTACCAAAGGGGGTGGTGATGGACGTAGCATCTGAATCAATCAAACACTCACACCCAGTCTAAGGATCTGGGTTTAATTCATCACCGTTCTTTAGCCCACTCTTCCACCCCAGTTCAGATATGGCTAACTGCAAATCAGTCTGACCCTGTGCCTCATGGGAACAGTCCAGCCCGAACTGCCAAGCCATGTCTTCCCTGAACCGGTAACAAGCTTCCGAGGACCGGTTTCTGGCATTCCAGCCGTCTTCAGCCCGGCTTGCTTGAATCCAGTGGCAAAGTGAGCAAGGGACTCACGTCTGAGCATACCCTGCCCAATAGACCCGTGGCACATACTACGTGCAACGCCAACACAACATCTGCTGCGCTGCTCATGTCTGGGGGTACCAGGGCAAAGACTGGCACTGGTGGTACGCAGACAAAGGTGAGAATGGAAAAAGCGGGGAAACCGGCTGACTCGGACCAGACAGCCTCTAAACTGGACACAATGCTGGCAGCCATGGAGCGCCTAGAGGAATTGGCGCAGCTAACCCGCAACTCCCTGGAAACTAAGATAGATGGTGTTTCTATCGATCTTACGCACTTGCGAGCCGACCACAAAAAATTGGCAGAACGCACCACCGCCCTGGAGGCCACCATGACGGATTTCACTCCCCAAGTCGCACAGACGGGTAAACAGGTGCGGGACCTCCTTAACCGAGTGGAGTTTTTTGGAAGATTGCGCTGAGGATGCAGAAGGGAGGGCACAAAGGAACAACGTGCGCATTGTAGGAGTGCCGGAGCGCTGGGAAGGCAGGGAACTTGCGACGCACATGGAAGACTGGCTGCAAAATCTGCTACCACGTGACGCACTATCACCGCATTTTGTCGAGGATCAGGCGCATCGGGTGCCGACTCGACCACCTCCAGTGGGATCTAGCCCCAAACCGATGCTCCTCCGGATCCTGAATTATTGCCATACCATCTTGCGAGAAACCAGGAAGATGCAGGAGGTCCATGTTGAAAATGCTAAGATCATGTTCTTCCCTGATTACACAATTCTGGTACAGCGCCAGAGACACTCTTTCTTAGCAGTCAAGCAACGACTCTGTCAACTGAATTTGAAGTATTCCCTTCTTTTCCCCGCACGTTTACGAGTAGTGGCACAGGACAAGACCCATTTCTTTGCCACTCCGGAGGAGGTTGAGACCTGGTTGGACGCTGGAATGGTTCCGCTGTCGACCTTTTGGGATTGTCCATTTGTTTCTTTTGTTCCAAGTGTTGGTTGAATTGTATTTTAATTCTTTTTATTTTATGTAAAACCAGAGAATGCTCGCTAATTCATTCACTGTGACTTCATGTGTGTGGCCTGTGGGGGCATTGAACCAGCTGCCTGTTGTGGGCGGGTGTGGGCGTGGGGTGGGGAGGTTACCTGGAAACGTCATGTTGGCGGTTCAGATATGCACGTGGAATGTGCGTGGCATGCATACACCCTCACGTCGATACCAAATTTACTCTTACCTTAAGCGGCACCACATCCACATAGCCCTCTTACAAGAAACACATTTGGCTGGAACGGAAATACAGAAACTACATCGTAGGTGGTGTGGCAGTTGTATGCTACTGGATTTTCGGCGTATGCCCTTGGGGCGTTACTTTGGGTACGGCCCGGGACTCCATTTGCAATTTCCCAATCCCAGGTGGACCCAGAGGGCAGATACGTAGTTGTACACGGCAAGCTAGATGGCCAATTGGTTGTCCTCGCATCACTGTATGCCCCTAACACCGAGCAGGGAGGCTTTTTCACAAAATTGTCTGTGATATTGGCGCCCTGGCACGGCATTCCTTTAGTGCTAGGAGGCGAGTATAATTGTATCCTGGACATTGCCCTTGATTGCTCTTTGCCACCCCTGGCTGGTGCTCCGGTGCATGGGGCCATGAAAGCACTGAAGACGTGGGCCTCACAATGGGACCTAAACGATGCTTGGCGGAGTCGCAATCCACATACTAATATATACTCTTATTATTTGGGTGCACACTCATTACATGTTAGGTTTGACAGGTACATGTTGTCTAGTGACCTGCTTCCCCACGTTACTGACAGATACTATATGGGTCGCACTCACTCCGACCATAACCCTCATGTCCTAAAACTAGCATGGGAGCTCCCGCACCCACCGATACCCACCTGGAGGCTCCAACTCTATCTACTGCTTGATGCCCCATTTCACAATTCACTGTCAGTGAGTCTTGTGCAATATTTCGAAGAGAACATTCGCACTGCGTTCACCCCTCAAATTGAATGGAACGCGTTCAAGGTTGTCATTAGGGGCCACTGTTTGGGCACACAATCAGGCATGCAGAAACACATAGATGGGGAACTGATACGCATTGAAACTGATTTGCTTCAAAAGGATCGGGAAGCGGAGGAGGGCGACGGGGAGTTACTGTCGGAAGCTCGCGAGGACCATGCGCGGCTACTATATAGGCTACGGCATTTAAATTATGCAGCCCATTCACCGCGCACCCGTCAGCTTGGGGACAAACCAGGCAAATTGCTGGTGTGGTTGATCAAACAAGATGCCCAGACCACACCGGCGACAATGATACACACCAAACAGGGAAATGTTGTATATACACATGGTGCCATACATGGTGCCTTTGCGGACCATTATGTGGACCTATACCTCTCTCGATTGCGAGTTTCTGCTACTAGCATAGCTGAATATCTTTCTGATATTCCCTTGCCTGGGTTGGACAGCGCATAACGTGATGAGCTAGGTACCCTACTGACGCCTGACGAACTGTGCACAGTAATTTTTTCCCTCTCTAACGGCAAGTCCCCGGGCCCGGACGGGCTACCTTCCGAATTCTATAAAGCTTACTCTACTATTCTGATCGGATCATATCGCCCACTGGCACTCCTAAATACTGATTACAAAATCCTGGCTTCAGCACTAGCCCAGGGCTTAGCCCCCTTGGTGCCCAGTCTTGTCCACAGCGACCAGAACGGTTTTGTACCTGCTCGTAGCACCTCACTTAACATCCGGCGTTTGTTCAGGGTACAGAGTTTTGCCACAAAAGGATGCTTGGTACTCGACCTATAAAAAGCTTTTGACTCTGTGGAATGGCCCTACCTGGTAGCGGTGTTGCAGAAATATGATCTCGGGGATGACTACATTCAAATGGTGGAGCTGTTGTATCAGAAGCCCACGGTGCGTGTTCGCACCAGCACGCTGCTGTCGGATACCATTCGTGTACGTAGAGGAACCTGACAGGGGTGCCCCCTGTCCCCTTACTCTTTTCATTGGTAATGAAGCCCCTAGCAGCGCAGTTGAGAGCCTCTGGTGTAGAATGGGGGATCCCCCTAGCGGATGGTCTGCATGCGATATCGTTGTACGCTGATGACCTATTACTATATGTCAGAGACCTGACCCATTTACCATTAGCTCTGACTGATATATTCCGTACCATTGAGTCGATGTCGGGGCTTAAAGTCAATTGGGATAAATATGGGGTATATTCCTTCGATGCAGGTACACCAGAATGTGCAATCACCATTCATGGTGAACGGCTCAACTGGTACCCTACTACGTTCCGCTATCTCGGAGTGTATATTTATAGGACCCTCACAGATGTGTTGGAGAGCAATTTAGTACGAGCGATCTTCTCCTTGCAAGTGCAAATGGCCTTTTAGAAGACCCTCCCCCTGAATGTGCCCAGCCGGGTCACGTTGACAAAGATGATAGTGTTGCCTAGGTTATTGTACTATTATGCCAATCTCCCGGTATACGTCCCCACGCGTATATTCCGAGAATTAGAAACTACAGTTAGGAATCTCATCTGAAACACAGGGCGACCCCAGGTGGCATTGAGGACGCTCTATGCCTCCCCAGATGCAGGGGGCCTGGCGGTTCCCAATCAGGAACTCTATCATTTAGCGGCACAGCTGCAGTGGGTGGCCGGCTGGCTGAGTGGGAAGAATTTGGGGGATACTGCTACAGATACCACAATACTGACGCTCACGCAAGTCCATACATTTTTTCACCCTCTGATTAGAACCCATTGCCCACTACAGTTACATTTAGCAGTTGCGCGCAGGTGCTATATCAGAAGCTTGAAACTCACTAGCGCAATAAAGCCGTATGCACCGATCCTTCCTCTGTTGGGGACACCCAGGGAACGCGGCGTAGTCACGGAGGCATCGTTGGAAAGCTGGGCGCAGGCTGGGGTGGATACTGTGGGAGATTTGTATGCGGAGGGGGTGCTGGTCCCCTTTGAGACGCTGGCTGCTGACACGGGCCTCCCAGCAGGACAGTTTCTCCTACATGCAGCACTCATACGCACTCTGACACAGGCTTGGGGAGACCTCTCCGGGGAGCTGCCGACTCATTTGCTGGTGCAATATTTGCACGTAATGGGGAATGGCTCCCATGTGATACACTGGCTTGCGAAGGCACTCCTTACCCATACACAATTTTCTTCCCAGCATTTATGAGACAAGTGGGCGGAGGACAGAGGACGGGAGTGGACGGACAAGGAGTGGGCAGTGGTGCTGGCTGGCGCCATGAACATCCTGTGCAACTCCTGCTTCAGACTCCTCCAGTTTTATATTATACACTGTGCATATTTGTCCCCTGACAAGATTAATCGGTTTTTCAAAATCACAACGTCTCCATGCCCGAGATGTGCGCTTGCAGCTGCAGATCTTTTGCACATGCTCTGGTCATGACCCTTGCTGCGAACCTATTGGCGTGCAGTGACAGCCTCTCTAGCGGACAGTGTAGGTGGAGAGTTACAACACACATGGGAAGCATGCATCTTGGGCCTCTACAAAAGGACACAGCAGACAAGGGTTCCCTCTATGTTTTGGGACCTTGGGCTAATCACGGCAAAAAGATTAATCACTAAACGCTGGAAATGCAGCGAGCCTCCCGAAGGGGCACGCTAGCGCAGTTTTTTTGACAACTGGGCTAAGGCGGAAAGCACGACTCTGCATAGGGAGGAGACGGCGGGATTACGTAAATACCCCATAGCACAGTCCTGGGACGACACCCTGAATGCCTTTCACCGTGCATGCCTTCGGCGTGGAATTCCATAGATGCACTCTCTTTGACCCAGCCCGGGACCGAGACGCTACCATGGGTGATGACCCACTGCGATCACTCCGTGCCATGCCTTCACTTGCGAAACATCTTTGTGGTGCTGCGTTGGCGCGCTGATATCCTGAATTCCGATGGCCCTGCTCCCACCGCGCTGCAAACCTGGCGCTGTGAACACTGTTGGCCCTTGCGCCTCCCCTCCAGCCCCCAAACACACCACCTGCATATTTCCTGGTCCCCACACAGGACATCAGATGTTTTACATTAGCAATAGCACATCATGGATAGCCTGACTCTCTTATCTTTCTTTTTTATTTCTTTTATTCTAATTTTTCTTATCATGTATTTCGTTATTGTTGTAGTTTTGAAGATTGTTTTTAAATTTACGAATATCGAACTGTACAAGTGTTGCTATGTGCCTCTTCCCAATGGCTAATCCTGCGGGTTCCAGACAATCAGTCCTGTGACTAGTTAATGATATAGATTAATAGAGACAAATGGGTGAGGTCGTACCCTTGGAGTTAAATCACCAGACACTATGGCGAATAGCTAGTTTCATTATGATGCCATTCACTCTTAGACGTTTATTTTGCTTCACTTACCTCCTTAATTATTCAACACCTTGGGCATTGTTATGGCATACAGTTTTCAATTGTATTTTTCCTCTCCTACGTGGATTTACCACTTTTCAGGAGCATGATTCTTTCAGTGGATGTGCCCTCGGCTGCATATTTGATGTGTAGGATATGGAGCATGAGTATCAACACAGTAGCAAACTGTTGTTTCTATTTCATATTTCTATATGGCTACAAACTGTTATGACACATTTTCACATTTGATATCATGATATGTGCTGTGAACCACATAAGAAAAGTAATAAAAGATATTCAAACAAAAAAAATAGCAGCTAAGGCCATTGCTGCTGTAGCCATAGATGCGCATCTCCCACGTCCTCCTCTCTGTGCGCTGCCTCTCTGCGGGGCCATGTTTAAGGTTGCAATTAGACTTGCCCAATGGAGAGTAGAGCGACTATGACCAATGAGCCACCATGGGATCCTGACCAGGTGCCAGGAATGTTGTGGAATCCTCACATGCAGACCATACATCGGGCTTTAGAAACCAGGAAAGTATGCATCTAGATCAATTCTACTCCTCTCCACTTTTCTCCACGGACATGTTCAATCCGCTGTGAGTGCTTACGGGTGATGCAGCATGATGTTACGGTAGCTGCTCCAAGGGCATGCTCGCTGCAGCGGAGTCAATGTGCCATCTTCCTTTCCCCCCATTCCAGCTCAGAATCAAAGTGTGATTCCATCCATGTTTGAACAGCATTTTTAACATTAGTGATATAATGGAACAATATCTGTGGTTGCCTTGAGAGCTCCAAGTCAGTTTGCTAAACTTAGCTAAAAGCTGGTCTCCGTGTTAAATCGTACTAAATGAAGACAAAGTCCAAGGCCACTGATGTACCCATTACCTACTGTGCACAATGTATATGTATTTGAGGTTGGAGACATATGAAGAGAATCATGTGAAATTCACTGTTTTAAGTTCTCCCATGGAGAAAAACTGTGTGAAAGTACAACAAAATCCACTTCATAAGGAAACCAGAAAACTCTGTCTGTATTCAGGCTGCTCACACCTCCATTGACCAACAAAAATGCAGTCAAGGGTCTCTCTAGAAGTCTTCTGGCACATGGGCCTTTCCAACCAATCAGAATAGGGCCCTATGTTAGAATCATTGAACAATTTGCTTGAAACTTCACGTAGGAGAGTCATTTTCTGCAAGTCCGTGGACCTCTAAGCAAAAACTACACAGAGTTAACCTAGTTTTGCCATAATACTTGAAGGTGGATCTTGTTTAATTTTGTGATTTGTACTACTACTCACATGTGAATAGTATGGGAAAAAAACGCCCATCACTAACCTCTGCCCAGTATCTCGTTCCCATACAAGACCAGTTTTTTTAGGATTATGTCCGGCGGGATACAGTGAATGGGTAACCAAGTAGGTCCAGCATTGGACTAACTTTGCTAAGTCTAAGGTAAAAAAAGACTACCGGGGGTATCGTAATGGTGCACATTTGTTGTGAGAGGCAGTGCACATAACGTGTTTGCCATTTTCACAAGATATGTGCGATGCTTAGAGGAAGATGGAGCGCTAATGTCAGACGCTATATCCACTTTCTGATTTGAAGTATGTTTGAATGCCTGCATGTCCTCACCATAAGTCATTGAGTAGGAACATTTAGTATACATATTTACCATATGGAAAATGTAACACTCAAACACAACCCACACACTCAGAACATTGATTTCATTAGATCTGTCATACACTTACAAAGCATTAAATGAGTATAAATAAATGTAACTTAATAAAAGGCATGATAACGCGAATAGTAGGAAATAATGTAATGAGCTCTGCATGAATAGTTTCTTAAGCAAAGCATTCTATAGCATTAGGCCAGTTTCAGAGAGATGAATGTTGGTGTTTAAACATTCAGGAATGATATTGAATATTCATGTACACACATAAGACCTATTGGGATCTGTGGAGGCCAGAAACTTCTGATCCCTAAATCAATCAATCAATCAATCAGAGAACTTGTAAAGCGTGCTACTTACCCCCGAGGGTCTCAAGGCGCTGAGGGGAGGGGTGCTGCTACTGTTCGAAGAGCCAGGTCTTGAGGAGTCTTCTGAAGGCAAGTAAGTCTTGGGTCTGCCGTATGTGGGTAGGGAGGGTGTTCCAGGTCTTGGCGGTGAGGTAGGAGAAGGATCTGCTGCCGGAGGTCGTTCGTTAGATGCAAGGGACGGTTGCGAGGGCAAAGCTGGCGGAGCGGAGTTGGCGGGTGGGGGTGTGGAAGCTGAGTCTGCTGTTCAGGTAAGCTGGCACGGCGTTGTGGAGTGCTTTGTGTGCGTGGGTGCGGAGCTTGAATGTGAGATCCTCTTGTTGACGGGGATCCAGTGTAGGTTTCTCAGGTGGGGGTGATGTGGCTGCGGCAGGGGACGTTGACCATCAGTCAGGCGGAGGCGTTTTGGATGCTTTGTAGTTGTCGTAGGTGTTTGGCTGGAATTCCTGCATAGAGTGCGTTGCCGTAGTCCAGTCTGCTGCTGAAGAGGGCCTGTGTCACTGTTCTTGTTTCAATCGGGATCCACTTGTGTATCCTGCAGAGCATGCAGAGGGTGTTGTAAAAGGAGGAGGAGACGGTGTTGACATGGAGTGGTGTGGCTCGCTGGTTAGAGGCGGCAGACCCGGAAGCAGAGAATGGCCCGGGACCAGGGTTCAATTCCCGACGCGGCAGGGTCGTGGACCAGGGTCAGCGGACTCGATAATTCTCGCCTCGGTGCCTACTCTAACCAGGTATCACACTCGGCAACTCTGGGCATTAGCTTGCCTCATCTCTACAACGGCCCCCCACATTCGCCGTGGATGCCTGGTTTCACCTTGGAGATACCCAGTAGGGACCATCTCACAGGGATAGCCAGGACGGGTTCCCCAGCGGTCTACAGCGCCACGACGCCTCAGGGCAGCAGTTCGCTTTACAAGACCACATACATTACATTACATTACATGTTTAGACATGGAGAGGGAGGAGTCGAGGATGACTCCTAGGTTGCGTGCATGGTCGGTGGGTGTTGGTGCTGTTCCCAGTGTGGTCGGCCACCAGGAGTCACCCCAGGCTGAGGGGGTGGGTCTGCGGATGAGGACCTCCGTCTTTACCGAGTTCAGCTTCAGACAGCTGCTCCTCATCCAGTCGGCGAGGAATTTCATTCCTTCGTGGAGGTTGGTTTTGGTGGTGTGTGGGTCCTTGGTGAGGGAGAGGATTAGCTAGGTGTCATCGGCGTAGGAGATGATGTTGAGGTCTTGACGGCGGGCCACTTGTGCTAGGTGGGCCCTGTAGATGTTGAACAGCGTCGGGCTGAGGGATGAGCCCTGGGGGACGCCGCAGGTGATGTTGGTTGCTTACGTTAGGAAGGGTGGGAGGCGGAAGCTCTGGGTTCTGCCGGAGAGCAAGGACATGGTCCAGTCATGGGCCTTCTCTTGGATCCCGGCTTCTAGGAGGTGTGTATTTAGGGTGTGGTGGCAGACCATGTTGAAGGCGGCTGACAGGTCCAGGAGGATGAGGATGAGGGCTGATGTTTCGCTGTTGTCTAGTTGGTGCCTGATGTTGTCTGTGGCAGCGATGAGGGCCATCTTGGTGCTGTGGTCATGTCTGAATCTGGACTGGGATGGGTCCAAGATGTTGTTGTCTTCCAGGTGGCGGGTCAATTGCAGGTTGATGATTTTCTCAATGACCTTTGCCGGGAACGGGAGCAGGGAGATGGGCCGGAAGTTCTTTAGGTCCTTTGGGTCAGCTTTGGGCTTCTTGATGAGGGGGTTAATTTTGGCGTGCTTCCATCTTTCCGGGAATGTCGCTGTTTCGAAGGAAATGTTGATGACCTTCCTTAGTTGGGGTGCGATGGCTGCGTCTGCTTTGTTGAATATGTGGTGTGGGCAGGGGTCTGACGGAGATCCTGAGTGGATGGAGTTCATGACCTTGCGTGTCTCGTTGTAGTTGAAGTTGGATCAGGAGGTCAGACGGTTGATGCTTGTTGTATTCACATGGAGGGCAGGGTCTAGCGTAGTCGGGGCGGTCGTGGTGTTGCAGCTGTCGTGGATGTCGGCGATCTTGCGGTGGAAGGAGTATGAATCACCCAGAGGAACTTTAGACATATGTGCGCAGGAGGACAGATGGGAGAAAAAAGGAGGAGAAAGAGATCTATCTCTATAATGGAGAACGAGTGCTAATTTGAATAGGTCCTAGGTGTGTACATGATATTGAATGAGCCAAATTAAAAATAATATGGCTTAAAAAAACAGTCAGTTTTGCTTCATGAACAGTCTTTGTAGTGAATACAGGTCCTGTGCATGTTTCATGTCGAATCACAAGTCGATCGTAATCCTCATCTGAGGACATTTCAATGCCATCAGTTTCACATGCAGCATAAGTGTTCTGGTGGAGAAAACCTGTCAATGCATGCTTGTTGTCATAAGCTCACACAAATAGTGGACCAGCAAGGTTTGCAAATCAAAAGCAACCAGTGATGGTGAGAGTATTTAGAGGCTCTAAAATGATAACAGTGACTCAAGCCAATCCTCTGACATTTCATTGAAGAATGACACTGGTGACATTGATCCATCATAATTAACATCTTGCAGTAGGGGAAGACGTATTGCTCTGTATTGTTTCAAGTGTGTTTGCAATGGTTGCAGGAGCATTTTCTTGCCTATGAAAGCCACTGAGGGGTGCTCCAAATGCTGATCCAAAATTATTCCAACCGAACAGTTCATACACCGGAACACATGTATTACTTGCATGGCATCCACTTTGCTAAGTTCAAAAAGCTAAGCATGTTGCAGATATCATGATAGGGTTTCACTGCATTTCTGTTCAGCTGCATACATGTACTCCATGGTAATGATTTTCTTCTCAGATCAGGAAAATATGACAATACGACAGCCAATGAGCAGTAGAATGATCAGAAGTCCTCCAGAAAGTCTGGAGAATAAAAAGTGAAAAATGAATGGTATCGTCTCAACAACAGTATTAAATCAAGTCATCTCAGAAGATCCAATGTCCTTAAAAAATGCACAATTCCAGTCGCTGTTGAGAAATTAAAAAGCGTATGATCAATCTCTGAAGCAGATCTGGAAGTTATACTTTTCGGCCATAAAAGTTAAACGATACAGACAAAGTGGTCCCAGAACAAAAGCATATAGAGTAATACCAATTAATTATAAGCTGAATACTGAAAAAATTCGCAACATTGTTTTTAATCACAATCAGCACACCCAATAGATTGGGAATAATTCATAAAATACATAAAGATATGTACACAATTAGTGCCCCTAAAGGGAGGGAGAGGTCAGGGTGGTAATGGAAAGTGTGGGAAAACTGAACAAGTGAAAAATTAATAGTCAGTTTGAGCCTTGATAGATGAAACTGGCATATGACCAATGGTTCACAAACCAATCAATTAAATCTCGTGCTTCAACAGAAAATGCAGAAATGGCAATTAATAACAGAAGCTGAGGAAAGGAAAGGTGTGTCTGTCGACGTTTCGACCCAAGATCGTTGCAGGTACTGGTTGGGACCTTGCTAGAGGGTCTTCATCAGGACGGTGGAGAGCATGGGGCATACAATCTAAACAAGAAATAATAATTGATTACTCAATGGTCATATTGATCCATGTATCTCTTACAAATGGTTATAGTAGGTTGAAAGGGTGGTTACCAGCTAGTTATGGGATCCGGCTGTTAATGGCACGGTTCCTCAAGGGTGAGCGTGGGGTATCAGGGGAGTAGAAACTGCAATAGGGCAAAGAAAGACCGGAATGGTCATAAGCCAAAGATTTCTGAATATCACTTATACATGTGTGTTAGTCGAAGTTGGTAACTCACATTTAAAAAACGAGAGAATGGCTGGATGATGGACTGGCTAAGTGATGGAGGCAACAGAGTCCTGTAACAGGAAAGAATCGGAGTGCGCCACCGTTAGATATAGTTATGGACGATGGTATAAGGTCGAAGTCACCAAAAGGGGAAATAGAGGAACTCACAGGTGTTACACGTTATTTCGGGAGTCACTCTGCAGCGTCAACAAGTTATAAATCTAGGAAAACAAAGAGATATTGGAATTGCCCCAGTTGATTGCAAAGGATTATTGGGATATGTGGCCTTAGTACACCGTTATTTTGAAAGTACCTGCTAAGGGTAGTTTTCAGGCAGGATCATGGAGTCCGCCACGTGGGTACGGATCCTAAAAAAACAGGGAACGCCGTTCAGAGCCACATATTAGGTCAAAATAAGGGCCAACAGCACCATAATGCGGAACATGGCGTACCTTAGTTAAAAAGCCTAAAAGAATCTCAGGCGAGGGTCAATAAGAAGGTGATTCTAGGGTGATCCGTCGAGTAGATCAGGATCCTGTAAGACACGAAAGGTGAAAATAGTGTGTCACTACGGTAGGCAATACGGTTATCTCCTAAAGGACAATGTTTGGTGATGGGGCTGCACGTACCTTAGACGAGGGAATCTTCAAGTCACCGATGGGGAATCAAAGCGGGTCGAGTAAGTGGTCCACACAACTGTAGGGAGCCAGGAAGTTGTAGATGTGGTATTATGACTTGTTGGGTCACGTGTCCACTGAATAACGGACATCGAAGAAAGACTCAGTCATGGAAACGAGGAAATATGGTTTAGAGCAAAGATGTAATAGGACTGGGGGGGACCATAATTACTCAACCAACTAACAACATTTGTTGGTATAGAAATTAAAATGCTCAAGAATGAACATTTTTAAAAAATGTTTGGAAAGTGAACATTAATTGCAATGTTCGTTGTGCGCTCTCATACACCGGCCTACCCTGAGTACGGAAATTGGTATGGTGTAGTGTTGAAACATACCCCAGTGTTACAGAATGGATGAGGGAACTGGGCACCAGACCTGATGTATACTTTGTTGGAAAGATGTAATGGCACAATTTCAGATCTATTACAGACTGGAGCAGTTGGTGATGGGCGGAAGTGCAGAGTGCATGTTAAATAATCATCTAATTAGGATCGGCGTACCACTCACACAGGATGGTAAAGGCCGACCGAAGAGAGGATAGATATCACATATTAATGCACAAAATACATTCATAGTTGTAATCATATGACAGCGATTTGCATTATTGTATTGAGTGACAAATTAATATCTGCATCAGAGCAAACTCCTGATTGTGAACAAATAGCAGCAATGATCAACAGAGTATGAATAACACGAACAATTAATCAGAGAGAGCAGGTTAGTTCAAATTGGCAATTTGCACAAACGTACTGTCCTTTTCGTTAAGCCCAGATCTGACAGAATCAAAAAGGAACATCCACTTGGATTCACGGATATTCAAAATATTAGCGATATTGCCACCCCTGGGGCCCAATATGATTTTTTCTAGAATGACCCACTTAAAGGCATCTGGCGGATGTTGGGCAGTATTGAAGTGGTCAACTAATGGGGCTCCTGCTACATTGCATCTGATTCTGCTGGAATGTTGCAGGATTCTTGCTTTAGCTTTCTGCTGTGTTTGCCCTATATAAATTAGGTCACAGTCACAGATGATGGCGTAAATGACATTAGCAGAATTGCAGTTAGTGTGTGACTTCAAGGGTGTCCTGTGTTGCCTATACTCAATGACTTTGGTCTGGATGGAGTTGCAGCATGCTTTGCACTGTGTACAATTCAGAGGAGTATATTACCCAACTCATAGGCGACCCTGCCAATACCTTCCTTTCCTCTACTGTCCCCACTATTGACTTCACACTCAAGCATAAGATAGCCCGCCTGGAGAGACTAGAGAAGAAACTCATCCTGAACTAGGTGGCATGGCCACCTCTTTACTCGTTATCTCCAAGAGAACATCATCCTGGTTGGTCTACAAATCAAAATCGAACCTGCCATTTTTGTAGAGGTTCCCAAATGTAAGTAAGGTTTTAGTTACGTCGCAAATAACTGCTCTAGACACTTTATGGTGTTAGGGGTTGTAACTGCCGACAAACAAGTCCAGTCAATATCTAAAGAAATTGCTGCTCTAAGAGCTGAAATAAACGGAGACAAGGCACTTACCAACGCTAAAGAAACACCCACTACACTTGAGGCCACCCTCAAAGATTTTGCGCTTACCACTCAAAATAAGAAGCTTGAAAAATTAGCTCGAGATCTAGGTTTATACGACAAAAAGAAGACCTACCCCTACCTACAGGAGGATTACTACCGCCAGGACACCCAGGGACGATTCACCAACAGAGGACGCTGACAATCATGAGGGAGACGGACCTATACGACCTTCTCTGACTCCTCATATAGTTCTGAGGGTGAATCTGACCAAGCTGGTCCAAGTCATACCTATCCAGGACAGAACTACGGCTATTCAACATACCAGCTGTCTTTTTTAGGCCAGGGACAAGGCCAATGGAAACCTCCCAGGAACCGGGGCAACAATTGGTCCAGAGGCCAACAACGGGGCCAACAAAAGAGCAATGCCACCTGGGACGATGGACGAGGCAGACCGCAGAAGCATGTACGCTTTCCCCCAGAACAACACGGCGAGATCTCGACCCGGCGGAATGTTTACCGGTGGTAGTCCCTCCTCCTAATCCGGTGCTCAACATCTCCAGTCACATTTTGACAGATGAAGAACTCAAGGTCCTTGGCAAAGGCCTATCGTATGTCCCGACTAACTTACCTGACAAATTTACCATCAGAATGGAACTATTTAAGTTCTTCAGAAAAATCCGTCTAAGATACTTCTTTCGGAACAATGCTCCATACCAATCCAAATCATATACTGGCTTGAGGGTTCCTTCCACCTTTGTGCCCCCAGCCAGTGCAAGGTCCCACAAAATTCTAGCCTATGAGTCGGTGGTACTGCGTGATGTCAACCATATTTTGAACAAACGGCATTACAGCAATTTTAACATCAGCAAGAGTGAAAAGATGGCCCTCAACTCCTTGGGAAAGAACCGCTAAATAATAATCAAACCTGCTGAAAAAGGGGGCGCCATCGTAATCCAGGATGTGCACAAATACAAAACTGAGATTTACAAAGAACTAGAGGATGGTATCAGCTACAGAAAGCTCAACGATGACACCTCCATGTCATTGGCCCTCGATATTTTGAAGCTGACTAAAGAGGGATTAGAGGACGGTTTCTTGAGCGATCAAGAATTCAATTACCTCAATCAACAGAAACCAAGACTGCCAACTATATACACTTTACCAAAAATCCATAAGAATCTTGAAGAACCACCTGGCCGGCCCATTGTTTCGGGTTGTGGATCTATGTTGGAGCCTTTAGGATGATATATTGACTTTTTCTTGAAACCTTTGGCGGAGGCCACAAAAACATACTTATGCGACACAATGCACACCATCACCATCGTGGATGGCCTCCCTTTTGACGCCAGCAAGCAGATCCTTGTCACCTGTGACATTATTTCCCTATATACAAGCATCCCCCAAGAGGAGGCTTTAACAACAATGGCTCGCTTTCTGGATCAGAGAATTGCACCAGTCGCTGTCCCGACGAACTTTATTATATCATTGTTGAGATTGGCTATAATGCACAACATCTTTATGTTCCAGAACAAGTTCTACCTGCAGACAAAAGGAGTTGCAATGGGGGCTACTTTTGCCCCGGACTTGGCGATACTCTACATGGCGGCATTTGAAGAAGATATCATCTTGAATAACCAGAATCCCTTTCATAATCATCTGGGCCTCTGGGTCCACTATATAGATGATATTCTGCTAATATGGAATGGTGATCAAAACCAACTATCTGCCTTCCATTCATGGTTAGACACGCGATCTGCTGACATTAAAATTCACTTTTAAGTCTGAAGCCAAACAAGTTGACTTCCTGGACCTTACCATATATGATAACAATGGTCTCTTACAAACTACACTATTTCGCAAGCCAAGCGAACGCAACTCTCTCCTACAAAACAGTAGCCACCATCCCAGAGCCTTAAGGGACAATTTGCCCTTCGGGCAATTCTTGCGCCTCCGCAGGAATTGTACTGAGAAATACCATTACATGGAACAATCTGAGGATCTGATGAACAGTCTGATACAAAGAGGCTACCCAAGGCGACTTGTCAAAAGAGCAAAAAAACGAGCCTGGTACAACCCCAGAGAATGCCTCTTACAACCCAAACAAAAGGTACCATCACAGTTGGAGAGAATAGTTTGTATCACCACATTTACAACTGAGAGTAATAGAGTCAAAAGGATTGTCAACAAACATTGGACAATGGTCGCAGATGACATTGCACAGACTGCACCACCCTTGCATGCCTTCAAAAAGGCCAAAAGCATCAGGGACCATGTGGTTCGATCTTTTCTACCATCATCAGTTGAGTATAGGCAACACAGGATACCCTTGAAGTCACACACTAACTGCAATTCTGCTAATGTCATTTACACCATTATCTGTGACTGTGACCTAATTTATATAGGGCAAACACAGCAGAAAGCTAAAGCAAGAATCCTGCAACATTCCAGCAGAATCAGAGGCAATGTAGCAGGAGCCCCATTAGTTGACCACTTCAATACTGCCCAACATCCTCCAGATGCCTTTAAGTGGGTCATTCTAGAAAAAATCATATTGGGCCCCAGGGGTGGCAATATCGCAAATATTTTGAATATCCGTGAATCCAAGTGGATGTTCCTTTATGATTCTGTCAGATCTGGGCTTAACAAAAATGACAGTACGTTTGTGCAAATTGCCAATTTGAACTTACCTGCTCTCTCTGATTAATTGTTCGTGTTATTCATACTCTGTTGATCATTGCTGCTATTTTTTCACAATCAGGAGTTTGCTCTGATGCGGATATTTCACTCAATACAATAATGTAAATCGCTGTCATATGATTACAACTATGAATGTAATTTGTGCATTAATATGTGATATCTATCCTCTCTTCGGTCGGCCTTTACCATTCTGTGTGAGTGGTACGCCGATCCTAATTAGATGATTATTTAACATGGACTCTGCACTTCCGCCCATCACCAACTGCTCCCGTCTGTAATAGATCTGAAATTGTGCCATTCCATCTTTCCAACAAAGTATACATCAGGTCTGGTGCCCAGTTCCCTCATCCATTCTGTAACACTGGGGTATGTTTCAACACTACACCATACCGATTTCCGTACTCAGGGTAGGCCGGTGTATGGGAGCGCACAACGAACATTGCAATTAATGTTCACTTTCCAAACATTTTTTTAAAATGATCATTCTTGAGCATTTTAATTTCTAAACCAACAAATGTTGTTAGTTGGTTGAGTAATTATGGTCAGCACACGGACCTATTACATCTTTTCTCTAAACCATATTTCCTCGTTTCCATGACAGAGTCTTTCTTCGATGTCCATTATTCAGTGGACACGTGACCCAACAAGTCATAATACCGGAACTACAACTTCCCGGCTCCCTACACTTGTGTGGACCACTTACTCGACCCGCTTCGATTCCCCATCAGTGACTTGAAGATTCCCTCGTCTAAGGTACCCATCTCCAAACATTGTCCTTTAGGAGATAACCGTATTGCCTACAATAGTGACACGCTATTTTCACCTTTCGTGCCCACAATAGTGGCACGCTATTTTCACCTTTCGTGTCTTAAAGGATCCTCATCTACTCGACGGATCGCCCTAGAATCACCTTCTTTTTGACCCCCGCCTGAGATTCTTTAAGGCTTTTTAACTAAGGTATGCCATGTTCCGCATTATGGTGCTGTTGGCCCCAATTTTGACTTAATATGTGGCTCTGAACGGCAATCACTGTTTTTTTAGGATCCGTACCCACGCGGAGGACTCCATGATCCTGCCTGAGAACTACCCTTAGCAGGTACTCTCAAAATAACGGTGTACTAAGGCCACATATCCCAGTAATCCTTTGCAATCAACTGGGACAATTCCAATATCTCTTTGTTTTCCTAGATTTATAACTTGTTGAGGCTGCAGAGTGACTCCCGAAACAACGTGTAACACCTGTGAGTTCCTCTATTTCCCCTTTTGGTGACTTCGACCTTATACCATCGTCCATAACTATATCTAACGGTGGCGCACTCCGATTCTTTCCTGTTACAGGACTGTGTTGCCTCCATCACTTAGCCGGTCCATCATCCAGCTATTCTCTGGTTTTTTAAATGTGAGTTAACAACTTCAACTAACACACATGTATATGTGATATTCAGAAATCTTTGGCTTATGACCATTCCGGTCTTTCTTTGCCCTATTGCAGTTTCTACTCCCCTGATACCCCACGCTCACCCTTGAGGAAACGTGCCATTAACAGCCGGATCCCATAACTAGCTGGTAACCACCCTTTCAACCTACTATAACCATTTGATACATGGATCAATATGACCATTGAGTAATCAATTATTATTTCTTGTTTAGATTGTATGCCCCATGCTCTCCACCGTACTGATGAAGACCCTCTAGCAAGGTCCCAACCAGTACCTGCAACGATCTTGGATATTTGGATATTTGGAGGGTATTTATAAAGCGCAGCGTTCGCTCCGGAAGGAGCATCATGGCGCTATAAGTCCTTGATACCAGATCACAGAGTGGGGTGGGGGGGAACTAGATTGATGCTTTGGTCCAGTCATCGGAAAGGTTAAAAATCCAAGTTTTGAGGAGTTTCCTAAAAGGTTTCTCAAGCGTCTGGAGTCTGAGATGACTTGGCATGCTGTTCCAGGCTCTAATAGCCAGGGTGCTAAGGGTTTTACCGCCTTTAGATTTCAGATTGAATTTGGTAGAGGTCATGAAGTTTTCTTGTGAGGATCGGAGGGAGCGACTTGGGTTGTAGTGAGGGAAGCGTCTGGAGAGATAGGAGGGACCTGATTTGTTAAATGCTCGGAAGGCGACGGTGAGAATCTTAAAGAGTATTCTCTTGTGCAGGGGGAGCCAATGTAGGGATTTCAGAGCTGCAGAAATGGAAGATTTACGTGGAAGTTTTAGAACAAGGCGGGCGGCGGTGTGTAGGACACTTTGAAGTTTTGAAAGAGTGGACTTCTTGGTCCCTGCTAGAAGGCCGTTACTGTAGTCCACTCGCGAGAGGATGAGGGCCACTGTGACGGTCTTTCTGGAGTCGAGGGGGAGAAAATCAAAGAATCTTCGCAAGGATTTGATTATGCTGAAGCATTTTCCTGCTACGGACGCGACGTGGAGATCGAATGAGAGGTCAGAATCAAAAAGGACTCCGAGGTTTCTGGCAGAGGTGACCGTCTGAGGGGGAGCTGCAGAGTTGTCAGGCCACCACAAGGCAGGGCAGAACGAGGCATTCTTTCCAATGGGGAGTATCTCGGTTTTATTTGAGTTGCAGCGAAGGTGGTTAGCGTCCATCCATTGGAAAACTGCCGTTAGGCAGTGTTTAAGGTTGAGCTCTGCCTTGTTGGAGTTGTCGTCAAGGGGGATGATGAGCTGGGTATCATCCGCATAGGACGTTACGGTTATACCGAAAGATTCTATCAGGGTGAGAAGAGGAATAAGATAAATGTTGAAGAGGAGGGGGCTTAGGATGGACCCTTGAGGGACACCGGAAGACACCTTTTTCTCACTGGATCGGAAGGAACCAAGAGTGACGGTTTGGGACCTATCGCTCAGAAAAGATCTGATCCATGAAAGGGCTGAGTTGGAGATGCCGATGTCAATGAGTCTGTTGATCAGGATGGAGTGGGAAATGGTATCGAAAGCTGCCGTGAGATGAAGAAGGATCAAAATCGCAATCTTCCTTTGGTCTTGTAAGGTTTTGATTGTGTCGGTCAGTTCGATTAGGGCGGTTTCCGTTGAGTGTTTGGACCGGAACCCGGATTGCTGGGGATGGAGTAAATTGTGGGAATCCAGAAAGGTCTTGAGCTCTTTGTGGACTAGCTGTTCTGTTATTTTACCCAGAGCGGGTAGCAGGGTGATAGGGCGGAGGTTGGTCAAGTCCGTAGGGGATTTATTCGCCTTTTTCATCAGTAGCTTGACCACGCCTTTTTTCCATGAGAGTGGAACAGAGCCAGAACTGAGGGATAGGTTGATTACTTCATTGATGATGGGTTAACTTCATTGATGATAAGGTGGAGAATCTTGGGTGGACAGGGGTCCGAGGGGGAGCCAGATTTGCAAGAGAGGATCGCTTCTCTTGTCTGGGCGAGGGTCACCGGAGCGAAATTTTTGAGACTATGGTCGGCCGGGCATGGTTTGTCTGGCTCAGGGGAGTTTTGTGTTGGAGTGGGAGGGGGAGGGGGAAAGTTTTTTTGGATGGATGTGATTTTATCGTCGAAGTAATCCGAGATCTTGTCACATAGCTCTTGTGATGGGGGAATTTCGGGTTGGAGAGCTTTGGGGTTGGTGAAGGTTTTTACTATTGAAAACAGAGTTTTTTGCTTTTGGCTGGCCTCTTTAATAGCATTAATGTAATAGGTTTTTTTGGCCGATTTGATGGTGGAGAGGTAGCTTTTCCTCTGCAGAATATAGGTGCTTCGGTCGCCATTATCGTAGGTTCTGCGCCATTTACGTTCCGCTTTCCTGCAGAGAAGATGTGCGGAGGCTAAGTCGGGCGTGAACCAGGGGGCTTTGATTTTGGTTTTCTTCAAAGTGTTATCCTGATGATTGGATGGGCATCGTTTGGCAATTTCTAGTGCGAGCCAGTTATCAAGGCTGGCTGCATCTCTATCGATGTTACCGGATAGAGATGGGGCACTGATTGGGGAGAAAGGATGGAGGGTTAGGTTTTTCTGGACCGTTTTCCAATTAGTAGAGTAGGAATGGTGAAGAGTGCGTTTATGGTTGGTAGGAGGGTAGCAGCTGGAGATATGAAAGGGGATCAGGCAGTGATCAGTCCAAATCTGCGGTAAGGGGGATAGGGTGGTGATGGAGGGGAAATTGGAGCAAACACCGTCCAAAGTGTGGCCAAGGGAGTGGGTAGGTAGTTTGACGCTTTGTTGTAGGTTGAAGATTTCAAGTGTTTGCAAGAAATTGCTGGTTTGAGAATCGGCGTTGGTCTCGAGGTGCAAGTTGAAATCTCCTAGGAGAGTGAAGTGGGGGTAGCGAAGTAGGAAGTGTCCTAGAGCGTCGTTAAGAGAGTCGAGAAACTTGGCTGCATTGCCAGGTGGGCGGTAGATCAGGCCACCTGAGAGGGAGAGGGATTGGCCGAGTTTGATGGAGAAGCCAAGTCCCTCTGCGTCTGTGAGAGGGTCAAGGCAGAAGGTGTGGCAATTAAAGGTGTTCTTCAGTATAATTGCTACGCCTCCACCTCTGCCTTTCTGTCTGTCCTGTCTATGGAAGGAGTAACCCTGGGGGAGAGCTACGGCTATGTCGGGGTTACTGTCTTCAGTGAGCCAGGTTTCAGTGATCATGAGGCAATCAAGGTCATGGTCAATGATAAGGTCGTGAATGTCCTGGCTGTGCTTGCACATCGACCGGGCATTTATCAAGCCGCCTGTGAAGAAGGGTTGTTGGTTTTTAGTGGAGGTAGGCAGGACAGAGTCGAGATTGAGTGTCCAGCGACATTTAGTACAGCTGGTGGAGCCGACTACTTTGGATAGATCAAATTTGCAAGAACAGTCGGTCTTGCCACGGAGGCTACGAAGGTCGTTGGGAGCATATCTGATGCTATGGGGGATTCGGGCAGAGGTTCCTGCGCCTGGCGCGGTCTTGGCGCGGACGGGCGCAGACGGGCTTGCCTTAGGCGCGCCTTCGGCGCGCAAACGGCGCTCCCGCTGCGCTCGTCTGCTGCGCTCGTCCGCTGCGCGTCCTGTGTATGCACATGTATAGGGCGAGGAAGGGGGCGTGGCCTCAGAGTGGGCGGAGTCAGCGCGCACGCCGCAGGTGATGGCGGCTGCCGGCAAGAATCTAGGAGCAGCGACCAGCTATTAGGATCAGCTGAGCGCAGGTGAGAGTGAGCGAGCGCTGAGAAAATGCTTCGTTTGTTTTTAAAACACAGGAGAAATTGTGACACCACACGAGAACAAAGAGCAGTGAGATGTACAAATTAATTAAAACAGCAGAGTACCTCCAGCCCCGGCTTCCGCCTCAGGACTGGGTCAAGGTTTACAAAAGACCACTAGAAATCAGCGGTTTAAATAGGGCGAGGAAGGGGGCGTGGCCTCAGAGTGGGCGGAGTCAGCACGCACGCCGCAGGTGATGGCGGCTGCCGGCAAGAATCTAGGAGCAGCGACCAGCTATTAGGATCAGCTGAGCGCAGGTGAGAGCGAGCGAGCGCTGAGAAAATGCTTCGTTTGTTTTTAAAACACAGGAGAAATTGTGACACCACACGAGAACAAAGAGCAGTGAGATGTACAAATTAATTAAAACAGCAGAGTACCTCCAGCCCCGGCTTCCGCCTCAGGACTGGGTCAAGGTTTACAAAAGACCACTAGAAATCAGCGGTTTAAATAGGGCGAGGAAGGGGGCGTGGCCTGAGAGTGGGCGGAGTCAGCGCGCACGCCGCAGGTGATGGCGGCTGCCGGCAAGAATCTAGGAGCAGCGACCAGCTATTAGGATCAGCTGAGCGCAGGTGAGAGCGAGCGAGCGCTGAGAAAATGCTTCGTTTGTTTTTAAAACACAGGAGAAATTGTGACACCACACGAGAACAAAGAGCAGTGAGATGTACAAATTAATTAAAACAGCAGAGTACCTCCAGCCCCGGCTTCCGCCTCAGGACTGGGTCAAGGTTTACAAAAGACCACTAGAAATCAGCGGTTTAAATAGGGCGAGGAAGGGGGCGTGGCCTCAGAGTGGGCGGAGTCAGCGCGCACGCCGCAGGTGATGGCGGCTGCCGGCAAGAATCTAGGAGCAGCGACCAGCTATTAGGATCAGCTGAGCGCAGGTGAGAGCGAGCGAGCGCTGAGAAAATGCTTCGTTTGTTTTTAAAACACAGGAGAAATTGTGACACCACACGAGAACAAAGAGCAGTGAGATGTACAAATTAATTAAAACAGCAGAGTACCTCCAGCCCCGGCTTCCGCCTCAGGACTGGGTCAAGGTTTACAAAAGACCACTAGAAATCAGCGATTTAAATAGGGCGAGGAAGGGGGCGTGGCCTCAGAGTGGGCAGAGTCAGCGCGCACGCCGCAGGTGATGGCGGCTGCCGGCAAGAATCTAGGAGCAGCGACCAGCTATTAGGATCAGCTGAGCGCAGGTGAGAGCGAGCGAGCGCTGAGAAAATGCTTCGTTTGTTTTTAAAACACAGGAGAAATTGTGACACCACACGAGAACAAAGAGCAGTGAGATGTACAAATTAATTAAAACAGCAGAGTACCTCCAGCCCCGGCTTCCGCCTCAGGACTGGGTCAAGGTTTACAAAAGACCACTAGAAATCAGCGGTTTAAATAGGGCGAGGAAGGGGGCGTGGCCTCAGAGTGGGCGGAGTCAGCGCGCACGCCGCAGGTGATGGCGGCTGCCGGCAAGAATCTAGGAGCAGCGACCAGCTATTAGGATCAGCTGAGCGCAGGTGAGAGCGAGCGAGCGCTGAGAAAATGCTTTGTTTGTTTTTAAAACACAGGAGAAATTGTGACACCACACGAGAACAAAGAGCAGTGAGATGTACAAATTAACTAAAACAGCAGAGTACCTCCAGCCCCGGCTTCCGCCTCAGGACTGGGTCAAGGTTTACAAAAGACCACTAGAAATCAGCGGTTTAAATAGGGCGAGGAAGGGGGCGTGGCCTCAGAGTGGGCGGAGTCAGCACGCACGCCGCAGGTGATGGCGGCTGCCGGCAAGAATCTAGGAGCAGCGACCAGCTATTAGGATCAGCTGAGCGCAGGTGAGAGCGAGCGAGCGCTGAGAAAATGCTTCGTTTGTTTTTAAAACACAGGAGAAATTGTGACACCACACGAGAACAAAGAGCAGTGAGATGTACAAATTAATTAAAACAGCAGAGTACCTCCAGCCCCGGCTTCCGTCTCAGGACTGGGTCAAGGTTTACCTTGACAAAGTCCTTGGGTCGAAACGTCGACAGACACACCTTTCCTTTCCTCAGTTTCTGTTATTAATTGCCATTTCTGCATTTTCTTTTGAAGCATGAGATTTAATTGATTGGTTTGTGAACCATTGGTCATATGCCAGTTTTATCTATCAAGGCTCATACTGACTATTAATTTGTCACTTGTTCAGTTTTCCCACACTTTTCATCACCACCCTCACCTCTCCCTCCCTGTATATATATTTATGTGTTTTATGAATTATTCCCAATCTATTGGGTGTGCTGATTGTGATTAAAAACAATGTTGCAAATTTTTTCAGTATTCAGCTTATAATTAATTGGTATTACTCTATATGCTTTTGTTCTGGGACCACTTTGTCTGTATCATTAATTCACCCAGGTCCCAGTGACTTATTTGGGTAAACCCCCGTGTTCTTAACACATAAAAGTTAAACGGGCTTCCTTTTGTCGTCACCAACAGACCAATTCACAAATTTCATCAAAACGGATGCCTCTCATATCAATACTAAGCCAAGGGACATTTTGCTATTACATGTTGAGGCATTGGGTACAAGGTTCTGAATGGTTTTAGAAACTGTAATCACATAAATTTGGCAAGCTTTCAACCTGAAACAACTAATGTAAGCTGACAATAAATACAAAAACACTGTTCAGTAATTCATGGTGTGTGGGGAGGATGTATGATGTTACTCCGCATACTATTGCTCCGCATACCGTTACAACGCGACTTTTACAACGCATACCATTACAACGCATAGCGCTTTGAGGTGCTGGATAGTGGTAAGTATAATTTACTATTCTAACTCCAGTCCCCGTGGACCCTAGGGAAGGTGTTGGATAGTAAATTTTACTTATTCCCTATCCTAGAGCGCCCCCCAGCACAATGCGTTGTAATGGTATGCGGAGTAAAAGTCGCGTTGTAATGGTAGTGCGGAGTAAAAGATGCGTTGTAACGGGTGTATACCGTGTGGGGATGGATGAAATAGGAGTAATGGAGCAAACACATCTTAACCCCGACATCAAAGCACTACACATTCCATGCTAGGAAATTGAATCACACAGAAGAGAATGGCCTAGAAGATTTCTGCAACGGGAGGGTCTGATAAAAATTGGGTCATCGTCATTTCAACATATGTAAGAAAAAGGAAATGTTTATGAAAGGAACAAATATGAATCGTGCATTTGTTCTGCCAGCCTAAAGATTTATATTTTTGGAGGTCATGAAAAATAAATGTTGTTACAGGTTGGCAAACAATACAATGCATCAGCCATGTAACAGGTGGATGTTTTCTAAATGAAAATAGATATTTAACCATTTGTTAGATGCAAAGTATATGTAGATTCTTTTTTCAATATTGTTTTCTGTGTTAATGTTAAATGGTAAGGTTATATATATGTTATATGTCATGCAGATGTTTTCATGACACATAACCTGATCTAAAGGTTTATAAGGCCCAATTTAATTCTATTATAGCCTGATCATGTTGTAACAGACACAAGTCTCCTTTGTGAAAATCCAAGGCTGAGGGCATGATGGGATTTAATGAATACGCTCTTTTTGAAAACGTGTACATGCCATTGTCGATAGTTTAAAAAAAGTTTGCAGGTTTTCATTTCCTATTTGTCAAGTCCTTTCTGTAGCTTCTTTTCGTGAGCAGGTATTCCATTCGTTATACATGACACATATTTTCGTTGCTATCAGTCATTTATCTCTAGTGGGGCATGGTACCAGTAGAAAATATGAAATATCCAAGGGGCATATTATCAACAACTAGCAATATTTATCGCTAAAGAAGCTTATCAACATTTTTTTTATCTCCAAGCATCGCCGGATTTTATCGCAGAGATAACGTGCTATTAGCAACGTTTATCTCCAATGTGATAAAATAACCGGCGATTGCGGCGAAATGCATGATATCGCTGGAAAACCAGCGATATTCACGCATCATCGCCAATAGGGTCTTAGCCAGAATATCCACCTCCCATTGAATATAATGGCTAAGATCTGGTCTGAGCAGGCGTTAGTTTTTAGCGATATTCGCGCATAGCGCACATTTTTATATCTCTACGCCTGCCTTGCTAATAGACTATAGCGACTTTAGCGACTGCTTTCAGTCGCTAACTGGTTGGCTACGCCCACTTTGCATGTCATTAGCGATAAATATCGCTGACATGCAAAGCGAGCCCCAAACCGCTCGCTATCACCTAAAAGCTGTCGCTAACTAATGTTAGAGACAGCTTGTTAATAGGGCGATTAAATTATCGCTGCTTTGCGGCCAAAAACGGCTTCAAAAGCGGCGATAATTTCATTTCGCCTGCCTTGATAATATGGCCCCAAGTTTCTCATTAATGCTCTATCACAGCTAAAAGACTGGAATGTTCATTGGGACAACTTGCCTACACTATATTGGCTAAGGACCACAGGTGTGTATGTGTGCTATATCATGGATCAGAGTGATTAGCTTTGGGACCAGGGATGTTGTAAAGCCAATGGTGCATGCAAATATTATAATCATAGGACCATTAGGCAAAACCTTAAGAAGGGGACAGAGAGGAATTATAGGTTCAATTTTGGATCATTTCCTTAATTTCAGAATCTGTAATATTCATTTGTGATTGCCAATTATTGAGCAAGGTAAAATTAACTTATGGTACCAAAGTTTATTAAGGTCTTTCATGGTTCCAATTCCTAGACAGTCCGCTGGATGGTTTTGATCAGGAAAATAATTTCTTTAGGTGTAATGCATTCTCAAAATGGGCTTCTTTGCCATGAATTTGGCAAACGTTTATTCCACAAATGCATTTCTCATCAACATTTTCTTTCCAATACTCATCTCAATTGATAGACAAATTCTAATTAAATTCACTTGAAAAAGTCAGATTGCTACCAACAACTTAAATATAGCTCTAGCGAGAGAGATTCAACGACCAAGTATAAGGAAGTCTTTTTTTTGTTGCCTCAATAGTTTCCTGAACACCATTTGTAAGTCAATGAGCTTCAGCCTTTTTTCGAGGCCTCTGCAGTACTTTGCAGAACAGGTCTTGAAATAAAAAAATATCTATCAGTGGTATAGACCTACTTCACTCAGGCTAAAAAAATGAGTTAAAAACAGGAATATAGATTGGTGTATTTTATCTGCCCATCATGCCCATGTGGTAATTAACTCATTATAAGGCATCAGATTGTTAGTAGTGGTTTAATGTATCTGAAGTTGTGATGGATTTTGCTTATAGTAAAAGACTGAAGGGTGTGACCTATCCCCCTCCACCTGAAAAACACAACATTTCTGTGAGAAACTTTGATGATTATTACGAATCAGGACACTACAGGCTTCCATTGTATGTAATTGTATACTTCTCTAGGGTAACTAGTTATATGTATATAATAGTGTGCATAATGATGAAAACAATCAATCTCTCTATAATTTAATGTATTCAAATAATGATCTTCATTGTTCATACATCATCCATTTTATAGTATATTGCCCAGTCATCTGAAATAGAAATAGGAATAATCACATCATTCATTGAAATTTTCAGCACATATTGTAATTGCAGTGTCTCAGTTGGTCCCATAATTTGGTAAGGACCTTTTCACAAGCCATGCCCTTGGGTACAGGATAAGCTGTGATGTTGGCAACATAGAGATCTCTTTGAGCTTTGTGGGATGAAAGATGTGACTGAAGTTCCAGATTTACAGGTTGTGGAACAGTTGTTTCAGGGATGAAATGTTGACTCAGTAGCAGTAGAACAACGGTCATCTATCTAAGCCGTATGATGAAAATAAACACTCCGATATGATCCAAACATAGGGCCAATGTGGAATCAAGTACCTTTTAGGAAACCAATGATAAGCAAGAAGAAATCTCTGGTGAAAAGTGACTGTGGAGTGTGGTGAAGAGTCCTCTGTGTAAAGTTCAGATTCATTCTCATAAATCGTTGTTTCATGAAAAGGTATCATCTCAACTGATATTGACTCATGTGGTGGTTCATAATAAACCAAGCTATTACATAGAACATTTAAAACTGTAGTGATAGCAGCATCAGGGTCATCAGTGGAACCCATTGCTGTGTATAGTTAGTGATGCAGTAGGCTCAAATATCCCTGGCTGGGAACTCAAGCTAGTGATGTTACTGATCTCTTCAAGGGGTAGTTCACGCAGAGTAGGGGAGGCTGAGAGGTTCTACTCTGAATCTTTCTTGATGTCCATAATAGTCCGGTGTACAGAACAGGCCACATGGTGCTTTTTCGCATGGTTAATGATCACTTTTCTATTCCTCTTTGAACCAGACAAATGAGGAAGGATGACAGTTTGTTTGCCTTTCACCTCAATGATTATAATGGGTTGTCTGTAGTATGTTTCAAAAAGCCTTCTTGTCATGTATCCTTTCACCAATGATATCCTACCCAACAGCAGCTGTTATAACCTTCCCTTCAGGTGGCAGATTCAGAATTGTTACATTAGACAGCATGTCTTTGAACTTTTGGACAATTTGTAAGACATTTAAATGTTTTTCCAGGTCAAACGTTTTCTCACTTGTTATCTTGCTAGGATTATCTAAGCCAGACATGTTCATAGGCACTCCAGAGAACAACTTCTATGAAGTGCACCCACCCAATACTAATCTAGGCAAGTTGGTCAATGCTCTTAGGAGTCCATACAGATTATGGTACCAACTGAAACCTGAGCTTAGTACCCTAGCAAATAAAGCTTTTTTAAGCATGCATTGGCATGATCAAATAATACATTGGACTCTGTTAAGAAAGAAATTGCTGAATTGCAGACAAACTCCAAGAGCAAACATAATATCCCTGAAAGCCTTTAGGAAAAATGCAGGACCATTATCTGAATGAAATGAATATTCTGCTTCCTCCGCTTCCAAGCACTTCAAATACTTTACAAGTGGTCAAGCACTTGAATTTCTCTGTGGCTACATCCTTATGAATTGAGAACAGTAATCAGTTGCCACCAATATATACTTATACTGGTCAACAGAATTTATTGGGCAGATACAGTCCAAATAAATGATCCTAAACAGGATGTTGCAGCTTGTGAGAGGCGAGAGGGTCATCTAGCAGTAGAAGGTATGATCTTTTGACAAATATCACATTGTGTTTCATAAAGATTTAGTTTGGTAATATAAATAAGTCTGCCAGTAGTGTTTCAACTGCATTGCTACTGTTGCATTAATGCCAGCATGGGCAGATGCTAATCCCTCATGTGCTTCCCTGATTAATGCAAACCTGGACACCTTGTAAGGAATGATCCTGTCTCCCACCCTTATTATAGTTACCACAGGGTTGTTGTCTGAATCAAGGGTAAATCCTTATTTTGGGGGAAAGTGCAAGAGGCTTTCTATCCTGTGTTGTTGACTGCATTGCTGATAATATATCTGTGTCAATCTTCATCTGAGATCTGGTTAAGACTGCTACTCTGACAGTCGCATTGCAGCCTTGGCAGCTAAGTCGCACGCATATTTACCTTTAGTGTGAAACCCATAAAGCTGTTGTGCCACACTTGGACTAATGGAAGCTTATCTTGTAAGACAGCTACCTTTCTCTAGTGCTACTTATTCTCAATGTGTAGCCCTTTGAAATCCTTCAATCCACAGTGTTTCAAGTCAACATTGTGCCCTTGCACACAGAAGAAAGAATCTGTCAATATTCATGTGGGAAGTGACGAAACAGCCTTCTGAAATGCAAGTACCAGAGCATAAGATACCTGCATATTGCACAGTGCTGTTGACTATGGTTTTAGTGTGGGTATGCTGAGGATGGAATTCACCTTCTTTCACTACACCTCACACTGCAGTGCATGCTACGGAGTACTTATATCTTGTTCTTACTGCTGGTCGAGCAGAGCCATCCATTTAGAATACACTGATAAGACTCATTAGGTAAAGCTGTTGAAGTTGGAGGACCATGATGTTATTTTAGAAAAGCTTGTGAATGAAGTGTATGACCATACTGAAACTTCACATTGCATCCAATTGACCCATTGGCTCCATGTTCTATGTTTTGACTAAAAAACCCTTGGAAATGTTTTGTATTTTTCTGTACCAGGTTTTTGATTAAACCAGCACTGTGTCCATTTTGTACCACACCTGTTCACGTATGTGTGTTTAAATTCCTATAGTCTACAACTATTCTTTAGGATCCATTTGGTTTGGAGACAGGAATAAAGGTAGTGTTAATTGGTGAAAGACAAGGTGCGATTTGGGCTGGCGTGGAGATTATTCCATTCTTTAAAAAAGGCTCCCCATTAGATCCAGCAAATTATCGGCCTATTAGTCTCATTGATGTCACTCAAAAGATATTTGCTCGTGTTCTTTTGGGGCGACTGCAATCATGGATGGACGAGTCAAATGTCCTAACCCCTTTACAAGTTAATTTAGGTTCAAAATCTCGACCATAGACCAAGTCTTTAGATTGCAATTAACTTACTGGAAAACAGTAACCTTGGAAGGGGGTAGTCTTTATCTGATTTTTGTGGACCTCAAGTCCGCCTTTGACATGGTCCATCGTGAGCAGTTATGGGGACTCCTACATGACCTGGTTCTGCCGGTTTACCTTTGCCAGCTTCTAAAGCGCCTTCATGAAGGCACTTATACAAGGGTAAGATTTGGCAAGTATGGGGAATTGACTGTCCCTTTTCCTGTGGAGAAAGGGGTGAGGCAGGGATGTGTGCTAGCGCCAAACCTCTTCTCTCTCTTCCTGAATGGCTTAATTGATACTCTTTTAGCTGTGAAGAAAATTGACTCACCAAGGTTAGCAAATAGGAAATTACCAGCTTTAATGTTCGCTGACAACACGCTGCTTTTGTCTAAATCATCTATGGGGATGCAGCGTTTTTTGGATGAGTTTAGCGCATTCTTTAGGAAAAGGAATTCGGTGATAAATGTTTTAAAAAAAAATATTTGGTCTTCCATGTTAACCGCATGGCTGCGGCGGTTATTTTTCCGCTACGCGGCTTTTTTCTAAAAGCCGCGTTAGATGACAAGCTCAGCTCGTCATCCGCACACGACCACCGTGGCTGATGACTAGCTGAGCTCGTCATCAGCATCGAAGGGGTTAAAACTACCAACTGCTCACATCCCCAAATGGATAGTAGGCCCCTAGAGAGAGTGCCCAACTTCGATTATTTGGGCATTACATTGAATGATAAAATGGACTGGAGGACACAGATAATGAAGGCTAATTTGAAATTAACGCAGTCAATGAGAGATATCCTTAAAGTCCATAAAAACTGTTCCCAAAAAAGTGATTGTTCCCCTGGCTGAAATCTACAAAATCTAAGCAAGGGGAGCATCCCTTTATGGTGCTGAACTTTGGGGCCACTACCCATCCCATTCCTTATCGGTGACTATGAATGCATTTATCAGGCAATTGTTGGGTCTCCCAAAAAGTACGCCCTCAACTCTGCTTAAGATGGAGTTGGGTATTAGCCCCATTTCAGACTTAATTGCCTTTCGTCCTCTCCTTTTCTGGCATCGCATCTGGAGTATGTCAGAGTTAATTAATTATAGGGAGGATTTGAGGGATGTTATGTGTAAACTGGGGGCTACTAACCTACCATGGCTGTCCTAGGTTAGGAGTGTCTGGTTTTCATTGGGGTGTGGTAACTTGTGGTCAAATCCGGAAGAGACCTGCCCCAGTACTACCAAAAAAACCCTAGTTCTAGCCCTGAAGGAATTTAAACATGCCCAATTAATTCTAAGTACGATCTCATGCTCCTTGACATCAAGGTTTTTGGATGTCAAGCAGCAGTATAAATTGGAAATGACCTTGGACAGGATTGAACCATTCGTTGAAAAAAAATGGTTCCTCCAATTTAGGCATGGTACATTCCTGTTACGTGCATTTGCGAACAAATGGAAGGGTGCAGCCAAACTAGATTGTCCTGGCTGATCCGCTTCAGAAGAAACAGAACTCCATGTAATGCTTTTCTGTCCTGCATACCATAGGTATAGATCGAAGTGGTCTCTCTAATTATGCAGAGATTTTGGGCTCAGAAACCATATTGGGGTTTTCAGGCTACTTAAATACGAAACACTACCATTATTTGTAACCGCTACCTCGAAAATCCTCTTTGAAATGTGGTGTATACGTAGTGGAAATTTTAAAGGGGAAAGAGATGGGCAACAGTTGATGCTGCCCTCTACATGATATCTCTACTGCCCTTTGCTGCTATATAGTATCGTCCAGAGAATGTGATGATAATAATTGTGTTTACTTCGTTTGCGTAGGAATGTAACTTTTAATGTTTTTCTTTTTAATTTATTTTTTTAACAGGAAGTTTAATCAACTTTGAAATTGTATTGATATTGCTTTTTAATAGTCTTACCAGTTTTAAGTAAGAGACCTGGGTTTTACTGACAACTTGCACGCCATCATCTCGGGGTCGGGAAGTCATTTAAGGACCGTTAAAGTTGCGATAAAGATGTAACCTATCTCTGTCTATTTAGGATTGGCTTTTTTGAATATTTACCCCTAATCGTCCTCTTCAGTGTAACATTCTATTCTATTTTATTGATTGTGTAATGTATTGTGCTTTTATGGCTGTACAGCCGAAATAAAGTATTCTTGACTGACTGACTGACTGACTATTATGCCCTGATATTGCAATTGATCTAATATTGCTTTTATATCTTGCTGTGCTTCTTGCATTAAAGGGTATTGAGCCTGTACTTAAAGTTCACAGCATAAGGGAATACCATGTGGAAAAGAGTATTGATCCCTCCCTGATTGGTTACTGTATTAGGCCGGTTCCTGTGTAACAGCCCATTCACTGGTGTAAACGTCTCTGATCTCTACAGATATGATGGAAGCAAAAAGCTATCTGTATTACCTTTTTCCCCTGGGGCACTTCCCTAATAAAGACTAGAGGCAAGTCATCTCCAGCTAGTATAATGTCATGCTCCTAACATAAATGAGGACAGAAAACTGCTCAAATAATGTATGGCATATCCCCTTCAATCTGTATCTCTAGGTTATAAACTCTATCAGGAGGATTTAAATGCTTATTTGGAGTCTCATCCCGTATTGGCTCATCAATTGGACTCACCACTAGAAACCTCCGAAGCATCTGATGCACTACTGTGACTTCTGATGCTCTGTCCAGAAGAGCTCTTGCCCAAGTCTTGTTTAACAGAACGATTTATAGCTGTATCAGCATGTTTCTTAGAAAGTCCTGCTACTTTCTTTTTCTTGACTGGAGAATTAGGGGCTCATTACAATGACGGACGGAAGCTCATCTGCACTGGTGGCGGTGGTGGAAAATGTTTATTTCCCCGCTCCGGATGTGCTCATTGCAACCACTGAATTACAATGGTCCAACAGAGGCCATTTTCCATCTGCCGAGGTCTTTCAGGCTCTGCACGTTTGTTGCATACACAACGGTGGTGGATGGAGCCAATAGAGCAAAGACAGGCGTGCGGAAACACGTTCAGTCCGCCAACCAGATTATGATGTTGCAAACAGCCCTTCCCACCGCCACGTAAAAATCACCACATTGCAGATGATGGAAACACAACAACTGAGAGGAAGAGCCGATACAGAACCCATCTAAACCACCAGAGCCACCAAGGATCCTGCGCTACAGGCCTTCCAGCTGCTCTACCTGCTGCACCTCGAGCAGACAAGATGCTGCCTCGCTCAACAGCAGAGGTACGTACGAAACATCTCCTCGTATACAACCCTTGAACAGCAACAACTCCCAGCAAGCATGGAGGCACCACAATGAATGTGGCAACCTGCCAAATGAAAAGTGCGAGGCCCACAAAATCCTCATGAGTGACCCTCGGTGCCCCTGAAGGCAATCGGGGCCAATGATTAGCCCCGCAGTTGCAGAGCGTGCACACCACAATATCAAAAAATGTATGCCGAAGGCTCTCATTGGCTGATGGCTCATCCGCATAGTGGTTGGCACACCGCGGTGGCCTGGAAGCTGCAACCACAACCCTGCATCATTCAATTGGGGTCAATGCATGTAATTGCTGCTGATGCCAGCTACGTGGATGCGAACACACACTGCATTTGCATTGGCGCCATGCGTATTACATCACACATCACAACTCATTTGCCTAAAGTGATTGGTGCACCACATGAGTAATGTTATTGGGATAAAGGACCCCATGCATATAATGTAACCAGACAGACACCGTACATGTATAGGAGAACTGGCCCAGGGCACGTGCGTCCATCCCTGTTTGTTGGCAGTGTCACATGTCCAGTGACGCCTGTTCTGGGTGGCTATGGGATGGGGGTAAGCCAGCCCTCTCGGAGTGGGTGGTACATCAGAACAACTAGAACAGTGACCAGCTGGTCACTGTGAAGGTATGAGAGAGTGAGACCTTTGAGGCAAGTCTTCACACACATTGTATGTCCAAGAAAATGAGAGTGAACTTACATATATTGTCATGCCTCGTGGCCAGCATGGATTGAAAGGAGGGAAGGAGTCAAAAAGGACAAAGGTATCTTGCAGTGTACCAATGTTGTGTAATGAAACATCCAACCTGTGAAAATCGCTTGTATATCCCTTGACATCTGACTGGCGTCTCTTGGCCAGTGGTCGTCTTGTGAAGGGCCAGTGATGTAGGCAGAAAATCAGAGGTGTCCATTGTCTGTAAATCAGACATATGTGTGATCCCTAGTACTCCCAGCACACATACTTGTGTGGCATGCAGTGTGCTTAGCTGCCATTTCCTGTAAATTTTCTCACACATGTCATAGGAGTGTACATGGGGAACAAACAAACATAGCTCTGACCGCCATCATCGGTCATTGTCATCCAAGTGGGCATGTATACACAATCCATAAGCATTTGTGCCTCATTCAAGTGAACATTGCAATGTCTGTTATGCAAATTCCTAACACACTCTTGCAGGACCATAATGTCCACATGTGTCTGTCCACGTGCTGTATATCCATGTTGCATTGCCGAGATGACACTCACTGCCCTCATCCCGTAATGTTATTGTTTATTGTGGGACTAAAGATTGCGGTCGTGCAGTGAGAGCAGCTACATGCAACTCAGTACTGATGCTGGGAAAAACAAGTACTTTGCCATCTAACCACAGGGCAGCTCATCCTTGATGTAACAGTATACTATATGCCATACACATCGACTTTTTGGGATGTCATAGTGTCAGTATGTCGAGTGAGTGAAGAAAAACAACATCTGACTGCAGCTCACTTGTGCATTTAATGTGACCATGAGTCCTGTCAATGTTGTGGTTGTGTGAGTCTCTGTGGAAGCTTTTCACCACATCTCACCTATAACTCAGCTCAGTCTTGTGTACCCTTACATACATAGTAGGAGAACACCCATCTTTGGACCTGCCCCCGACCTGGAGACGATGGAGGACATCGAAAAGCATCTGGAAATTCTGTTTGGATCGCTCCACACTACGAAACCAATGTGCCCAGTTGGAGCCACATGTAAAGCCCAAAAGAATATATCAGGCTGCATTGTCTGCTACAGTGAAGGTTATGGCTACACTGCATTTCTTTGCTACTTTGGATTTCCAGTACACTGTGGCCAGCGCCGGTGGGATGTCACAGCCCATGATCAGCATGGTTTTGTGTAACGTCCTGTCAGCATTGATGCTTTACAAGGACAGACATGCCTACTTCCCGAAGAGGGATGAATTGATAGCTGTGAAGGGGGAGTTCTATGACCTGGGAGGCATTCCAAATGTTGTGGGAGCCATTGATGGTACCCACATTGCACTTGTTCCACCATAGGTAAGTGAACACATCTATAGGAACCACACACACTACCACTCCATCAACATGCAAGTGCTATGCCAGGCGGATCAGATCATCTCACACGTGTGTGCAAAGTATCCTGGGTCGGCACATGACTCCTACATTTTGCGGAAAAGCACCATGCCCCAATTGATGGCCAATCTGCACCCCGGGCGGGTCTGGCTTGTTGGTGAGTGGGCTATGTCAATGACTGTGATGTATGTGTGACCTGCTGCTCTCATCACATATTCAGATCACACTGTTTGCCTGTTTGTCTCGCAACTAGGGGACTCTGAGTATCCCAATCGTCCCTGGTTGCTGTCCCTACTGCAGAGTCCAATGACGCTGGGGGAAGTCCAATACAATGATTCACATGGGAGGACAAATCGTGTGGTGGAGCGCACTTTTGGAATGCTGATGTCTAGATTTAGGTGCCTGGATAAGTCCCGTGGTGCACTTATGTACTCACCACAGAAGGTATGCCAGATGACAGCCGCCTGCTGCATGCTACACAATCTGGCATTGTATAGAAGGATCCCCCTGATTCTGGACGATGATGAACAGCAGCAGCCCCGCGCTTCCAACCCACACATGCCCAGTGACAATGACAGTGGTGAGGAAGAAGGCCAGCGTCAACAGCTCATCATCAACTTCTTCTGTTGAGTGTAAGTTAACAATGAGCGACAATGACTGTATCTATGTGCCTTGCTGTTGTCTCACAAACTTTGAGAATTGTTGCTGGCATTTTGTACACATACAGGACTATGTGCAGTTTTAGAGAACTTGGGCAGGCAGTGACTGATTTCCCAGAATCACCCATAAGCACAGGATCCAATTGCTATAGTGCCTCACTAGCTCTTCTACTCACTCAGAGGTATTCATGCGCCTGTACACAAGTACATAGGTGGAAGACAATAAACGCTTTTAAATCTGCATTTTTTACTACAGCGTCAAAACATGCAACAAACATGCCACAACAAGTTGAGAATGCATGAGTACAAAAACAGTTACCATAGTGACACATCCATATCACATGAAGCAAGATGTCATATCAATAATCCCTCTGGATGAAGACCACAACATACCCCCAACCCCTTGCTGGGAGCAGTTGTATGAGATGTACCAGGTATATGGGCTTCGTCAGCAGACCCCATTCTCCAGCCAATACATGGTGACATGTACATCCCATGTGCTGTGTCCCTCTCACCACTGGATGGATCACTCTCCAAGTGTGGGGCAACTAGCTCGCCTTCCCATGACATCTAAAAGGCACCCGTGTCCTCTAGCAGCTGTGACACTTCGTTGAGTCAGTGTGCCAGGGCCTGACTAGAACAGAATGACAACGGACAATGTCCTCCGATCATGGACAGAATGTTCAGGCAGTTCCCCTGGACCATGCAGAGAACAAGTTCTGCAGACACTTCTCATGTGACAGACTTATACTAATGTACTTGCAAAACAACTATGGCATGTAAATTTCGTGTGCTACAGCTGCATGATGGAAGCCGGGCTCATGCCAGTCGACAAAGTCCATGATGGTCAGATGACAGCCTTCCCTTGCTCAGGTCTGTGGTACCAAGCAAAACAGACCATAGAGATCAGCAGGGTCAAAGCTAATTCAGACAGGGCAAAAGTCAGAGAGCTGAATGACAATTCCTGTCAGTAGGCATGAAAAAGGTATAAGGATATTGAATTAGTCGCCAACAGTTCCTGTTGCTGGTAAGTAGTTACGAATCCAAGAAGGCACAGTCAGCTTCGAAGGCAATCAGTTCCAAAAGACGATCCAAATCAACTTCATCAAAAAGAACTGCCATCCATTCCAGAAGTATGAAGGAACATATGTGCTCCTCGCACCACGAGGATGAAAGGAGCATCTCATGGAAACCCTCAAGAGGTTCGAGGTAGGCATGGCACATGCCATTGCGCAAATGCACAGGCGCAACTGGCAGCCTGTCTGACACATTGAAATGCATCCCACAAACGTATATCACCAAAGCAGTCCTGGTGGACCAACAAAGGACTCACCCACAGCTCATGATCCAGGACAGCAAGGGATGTGTCGGAAAGGCAGGCATCCATGGCCCAATGAATGGGGCATTGGCGACAGTAGAACACAGGTTGCATGCAGGTAAAAAAGGCATAGTGGAAGGTTAGCCTAAAACTGATGCATAACACAGCTAATGGGACACATCCAAAGAGAAGCTGCATGCAGTCACAGTACAGTTGCAACTGACTAGGGTTTGCCTGTACCACAGGATGGGCAGACATGGCATGAGAGCACTCTCATAACCAGCGCTCAGCTCTACAGCCACAAGGAGTGATATCAATACGCAAAATGCAGTCTAAAAATTGGAGGAATGACACCCGCTAGTACTCCAAAAATAGCATGAAAAGGCCAGAACCCTCAAGTTTGAAAAAAGTGTGCAACGGCCTTCAGTATCAGAGGCTTTCGATGATTTTTGTTTCAGTTGACCGGAAAAAAGTGGGAGTGCCGTGTTCAGCAGTGACTGAATCTTCAGGGATGGTCAAGGCACCTGTAATTCGAAGGTCTCAGTGCTGATGTGTGAGCGACTACTTGTTGAAACAGAAGCCCATTGTGCCTGCACACATATTGAAGTATGCTTTCACTTTTGGAATGTGAGGAAACAAATGGCTATCCACAATCACATATGGGGGAGTAAGGAGAATATTGCTACAGCAAGGAACACAGCATGCAATAGTTCCTATATACGCAATGTCTGCCCTGTAACTGCAGCAGTTGTGCTCATTCAGGAGAAGATAACTTTGGTTGTAAAGCAGATTTAGTGTGGGTATGTTGTCAGGGACCGGTGTTCATGCAGGTAAACATGTCACATGAAAATCCCTCGGCAACAGTACTTGAGTGTGTGAATACGACAATGACACCATCGTCCACATGACAGGATTTAATTGTTTTGCGCTGTGTGATCTGTGACAACTTCCGTCATGTCCATGATGATGTTATTAGGGGGATGGGAGCACACTGCTTCACCTCCCAGCACAGTTCACCCCTTAGCATTCTGGTAAATGCAGTTCAGTCATGATGCTTACTTGTCATGTGACTGAGGTGTTTCATCTGAGTTGGGCAGGGAGAGGTACTGTGACACAAGTATATTATGACAGCTTCCTCAGCAGACACCTATCACAGTGTATCTTACCCCTACTGATGTAGGAGGATAACGTGACACATGTGTCTAGAGATTCACAGCACTGACCTGCATCAACCTTGGTGACACACGACAATGGTATTAGAAGTAAGCTTTTCAACTGAACTCCATCTACCAGGAATCTAAGGGCTAAACTGTGTTGGGAGGTAAAGTTGTGTGCTCCAGTCCCCCCGCTGTCCATGTAAATTGTGTTGTCCGGTGTTATCTGTAATGCATATTGTACAGTGTTGCTTAGTGGTGTGCTTTTACGGTTATTCCATAATATGTCAACGCACTTTTATTTCCTTGTGTCTTTCCAGGTTCCTCCACTCTCTCGAATAATTTTCACTTTAAAATACTCAGAGACATTGCAATGTGAGTTACCATGCTACTTACTTTGATTAAAATGCTCTTCACACAAAAGCATACTGTTGTGAGTTGTCTTTATTTTGAAATGAGTGACAGATGAGGGGTGAAGTAGAAAGTGATGGTGCAAGGAAAGTTAGGGTGGAACAGACAATGGTAAAGTTCCAAAGTCCAACGGAACACTTCCATCCTTGTAGTAATGTGGTTTCATATTTACAACAAAGTCAATGCTCGGTGTTATAGTGGTGACCTCAGTGGTTCTCCGAGAACTGATACTGCACAGTGCTGTGCCATGTGTTCCTCCCGGGGTCTTTTTCCGATGCCCCCTCTGCCGTTTGGCCGGGGGGGAGCTGACTGCATGCTCAAAGGTGTCTGAGGATTCGCCGTGGTGTGATTCACTCCTCCCTGTGTCCACTGCTGAGGTGTTGTGACTATCAACCGGCTTGCAACCGGGTGGGGGATTTGCTATTTGAGCGGCATGATGTCCCTCAGAACACCCACAAGGTGGCCCATGTACTCAGCAATTTGACCCTAGCGAGTGTCCATGGACCTTTGCAGCTGGTGGAGTTCCCACAGTTTTTCCACGACCTGGCCCATTTGAACCTGGTTTTGCTGGTATGCACCAAGGACAGTTAGCACGGTGTCCAGGGCCTAAGTCCCATTGTCCTCCTGTGGCTGTCCACCAGTTGGCCTCCCATCTGCTCTGCTGCCACGGACCTGTGGTGGTGCCAGGTGCTGACACTGCACACCGTCCGCAGCATCCCCAGCCTGGCTGGTGGTATTCGCAACTGCTGGCAAAGGGACAGTGTTGGAGGCAGGGGTGGTGATGGTGGAGGTGGATGCCACACAGGCCGTTGCTATAGTGGTCTGCGTTGGCAGTGCAGCTGTTGTGGGAGTCCTGGTGGTAGTGGTGGTGGTGGGGACAGTGAGGGCCAGATACTGAGCTGTCCTGGACACGCCAGAGGGTTCACCTTCCTGGGGGAGAGACTGGATGAGCTCGCCCATGGCACGGTCGCCTGCTGTTGCTAGCGAGTCACTTGTTGAAGAGAATATATATTGTCAACATGGTCATTACACAGTACAACTTTGATGTTCATGTTTAGCACATCATTTACAATGGTGTTTCTTTTTACCTTGGCATTACTATCCATTCATAACAGTTTGTCAGCAGTCAAACGTGATGTGGAGGTACATACATTGCTTCTTAGCAATGTGACATGGCTGAAGAAATAAATTCATATGTACACATATTGTATTTCCAAGGACATGTCCTCTGGTACCAGCTTGTTGCTCATCCAATTCAGTTCATGCTTTGAAATGTGTGTCTTTTCTATGAGTATCTGACTACTATGCCGTAATTTCATTATTTGTGTTATGTTTTTTGTACTTACCTTCTGTGGTTTGTGAGGTTTGACAGAGTTTCCATGCATGTGTTGTGTTGATCCAAGTCTTTCTGCTTTGAGGCAATGGACTTGCACATTACCTTTTTGTGATTTGTTTCTTGTATTTTGCTCTGTAGTTACATGTGACTTCATCACTAACACTGTGAATCATGTGGCCTCTCGATGGTATTAGCTGTATGTGCACTACCTACAACTTATGGGTGTTTCCAGAGTAGGCTACCAAGTGTGGGATGTGGGGGTCATTTGGCTCCATGCTGTCTATGAGGGAATACAGAGGGCCATGTGGGATTTGTTGTTTGCTGTCAGGGCTCAACAACCCCCTCCCCAGTGAGATGGCTACCTACCTATTAGGAGGCACTGTCGACAGGGTTAGTTGACACATGGCTCTGCGGTAGGGTGGGTGGTCCATGCTGTTTGGGAGGAAAGACTGAGGGCTTATGGGAGTTGTGGTCTGGCTGTCAGGGGTCAACAACCCCCTCCCCAGCTAGATGGCTCCCTACCTGTTAGGAGGCACTGTTGATGGGTTAGCTGACACATGGCTGTGGCGTCGGGAGCGTGGGCCATGCTATTTGGGACAGAGGCCAGGTTGCATAAGCTGACTACCTCCCTGTGAGGTGAAGCTGAGTATGGAAATGCTAGCCTTGTGATCCATTCATATTGCAAGCATGCATTCCACATGAGTTTGATGTTGGCTGGTGATTGAGGGTCACTTTTTGTGTACAAAAGTACATTGCAGTGTGATGGGAAATGTTTGTTAGTACTTACCAGCCTCCACTCCCCCATCGATTCCTGTGAGACCCTCTGGATGCATTATGGCAAGCACCTTCTCCTCCCAGTCAGTGAAGGTTAGTGGTGGAATGGGAGGGCCGCCACCACTTCTCTGGGCCGCCGAGTGGTTCCTCTGGGCCCGATGCCTGACCCGACCCTTGAGGTCCAGCCACTGCTTCCTGATGTCATGCACAGTGCATAGGGGGGTCCCTACGGCATTGACTTTGCAGTGGGGTGTGTTGGACCATGTGCCCAAACAAATATGGTTCTACATTGATTATCTCATCTACCATCACTTTCCACTCTGAGTCAGTGAATTTGGGCATTTTCTTTGGGGAGCAGTGTATGAATGAATGAGGGGTGCAGGGTGCAAGGTAGTGGTGTAGATATGTGAAGTGTGTGGGTGAAAGTGGTATTGTGTGGAGATGGGTGGGTGTGATGTTGTGCAGTGTGAGTTAGTGGTGTCCTGTCTCTCTGTCTTGGCTTGTAGTGTACACAGGATGCTGGAAGGGGTTGGTTTAATACTGTAGTATGTAGGTGTGACCACATCAGTGATGGCCTCTAGATGTCTCTTCTATGCTATGCATGGCTTTCCTTACCTGGAGAAAGTTGGGTTATATAATTGTGGCGTGTGTGTTGTGATTGAGGGCGTCAGGGAGTACAGGCACACTTCAGGCATAGTTGTGATGTTGGTTCCATCCGCAATTCATTTGGCCTATGTGCGTGCGCGGCAGTCGGACGCTGTTCTCGGTCTGCCAGCTCCGCATTCTCATCGTAATTAGCCGTGCAGTTAGGCTGCTGCAGGAGCAGACTTTTCAAGCCACTGAACAGCTTTCCCCATCCACCGCGGTCGGATTTGCAGCTTTTCCGACCGTGGGGAATGGTCTTTTGTGACATCCGTCCATAGCGGTCAGAATTCGCATACATTGCATCATAATTTGACTGACAGAAATGTTGCGGGTCAAGCGGGGGGATTTTTTCCAAAACTATGGCGGTCGTAAGGCTTTTCCGTCCGCCATCATAATTGCGCTCTTAGAGTCCAATCCATTCACTTCCATTTTTACCCTAAAATCAGTATCAGTCTCTGGTCAAGTTTCACCTTTCCTGCTATACTCTTCTTTTCTTCTGTATTCAGATTGACTCCCTTTCTGTGCTTTTTTACTTTCTTTGTACTAAACTGAATGTGGAGAGTAGATGTGAACACTGATATCATTCTGTTTTTAAATCTTTTATTGTGGTCCCTTAATTTATAACCACCTATACTGGATTATCAAAACTTGTGAGATTCAGTACGTCTTTGCTCTGTCTCCTCCTGCTTCTTCCTACCTACTTTTTTCCTACCTTCTCTTTAACACTTTCACTGTCACGTTCAGGTTTTAAATGTGACTTAATAACTCTCATGCCCAAGTTATCCCGACCCATAGAGGTGTACTGTTCCATATTTATTTTCAGTAGTTTATGATCTTGCACTGGAACAGCTTCAAGTCTTTGATGTATAGCCAGAACCTAAGCTTCTCCCTTAATGTTACTAAGTATGTTTGAGGAACCTCCCCATTAACCTAATTTTTAAGTCCTGAGCTGGTGCAGCCCTGTGCTTGATTCGTAATTAAGGCATGCCATGTCTGTTAGTATAATGCATGCAGATATATCCTCTTGGGATAGTTCCATTTCTCTTCGGGTGGGACTATCCCAAGAGGAAGACCCAGTTAGTATCATATGTCTCTTTTAAGTTGTTATATGTGGATAGACCACTTCCAACTGGATGGTCTATCGAGCAATCCAGAAAGCAATCTAAGAGCGCTTTAGGGGCATTTTTTCCAATCATAGCGTTTATCGTCTGTAGACTGATAGATTGTACTTGTCCCTGAACTAGTCCTGCCTCTGGAGCAAGGCTAACATTAATGATTTGCAGTACAAACTGTACAAGTCTCCTCATAAGACAACTGTATAATTCAAAATCTCTACAACATCAGTGAAAGCTAATGCCTTGGGATGTGGACCAGGCATGTAACCAGTTAATACTGACAACAAAAAAACAGTAGGAGGGAGGTAGAGTAAAACTGAAGTCAACCTTTACCCCTCCAGAATCTTCTATGCCAATTGAACTGTTAACTTTCGAGAAGGCTGTCATCACTGAAGTTAACAAGTTGTACTTGAGAGATAACAACGTTTTTCACAACACCAGTGGAGAAGAACATATGGCAATCAGAGAGCTATCTAATAACAAGGAGTTGATCATAAAACTGGCAGACAAGGGCGGAGCCATCGTCCTACAAACCTTAGAAGCATACGATACAGAATGTATGTGGTTACTGTCAGATACACGGAATTACAAGGTCCTATTGGAGGACCCTACAGAAAAATTACGTATCAGGATTGGAGGTATGGTAGAGGAGGGTTTGGCCCACGATTGGCTAAGTAAGAAAGAAGCAGAATTTTTACAACAACCCTCACCACGAATCCCATACTTTTACTGCATCCCAAAGATCCATAAAGACATCAACAACCCACCTGGCAGACCGATAGAATCAGGGATTGGCTCCATCCTTGAGCCACTATCTAAATTCGCTGATGCCTTCCTACGCCCGCTGGTACAGTCCACTGACACCTACCTGAAAGACACCAAGTCAGTCCTACAGTTACTGGAGGATAAGTCTTTTGACCCCACGAAACAACTCCTGTTGGGCCTAGACGTGGGGAGTTTATACACTAGTCTGCCACATGACGAGACACTCCAGATAATTGAGGAAGTACTGTTCACCAACCAATGGAAATACCAAACACCGCGAGGCTTAGTCCTTGAGTGCATCTCCCTGGCACTACAACAGAATTTTTTCCAATATAACAAGACAATATACTTACAGAGTCACGGTACCAGCATGGGCAGTACTTTTGCTCCAAGTCTGGTCGGTTTGTATGTCCACCATCTAGAGCAAAACAGGATACTACATACAGACAACCCATACAGGACCCACATCAATACCTGGAAAAGATATATTAATGACGTCTTCATCATCTGGGACGGCGAAACAAACACTGCCATGGATTTTGTGAACTGGCTGAACAATCAAAATGCGTATCTTAAATTTCACAGTACGATCTCCAATCAATCCATGGTGTTTCTAGATCTCAATATCTATGCAGAAGGCGATAGACTCAAGAGCACCACACATTTCAAACCTACTGCTAGAAACTGCCTATTGAGTTATGATAGCTTTCATCCTAGACATCTGAGGGAGAATCTGCCATATGGACAATTCTTGCGGTTGAGATGCAACTGCACAGAGGTTACTGAATTTAAATCACAAGCTTGTGATCTAAAAAAGAAATTGATACAGAGACAATACCCAACAAAAATTATAGACAAGGGTATGAAAAGGGCCAAGAACAATCATAGGGGAGCACTCCTGGAAGAAAAACAACCAAATAAAGATGAAAACAAAAGACCAATATGTGTCACCACTTACTCCACAGTATCAAATGAGGTTTCCAAAATTATAAACAAACATTGGAGGATACTGAATTGTGGTAGTCTGAATCTTGAAAAACCAATGCATGCACACCGCCGAGGTAGGAACCTCAGGGACCTATTGGTTCACACCAGACCCAAACCCAATACTACTATGAGACAAACCACAATAGGGATACAGGGACATTTCCCTTGTGGAAATTGCAGTAGTTGCCATCTCACGCAGAAAAGTAACATCTTGACATTTAGAAATGGTACAACTTGGAAGCAACGACAGTTCACAAATTGCAATACTGAAAATGTAGTGTACATGATCACGTGTCCGTGTGGTTTGGAATATGTGGGCATGACCACGAGGCCTGTGAGAACTAGAATGGCTGAACACAAAAGCAACGTTCGCTGCAAAAAATCCCCGACAAAAATGGCAACTCACTACTTGGAAAAACAACATTGTGTGAATGACCTAAAATGGACTGTAATCGAACACTTGCCATCTGAAACAGGTCTTTTCCAGAAAGAACAACGGTGGGTGTTCCGCTTGGGCACACATACTCAAGGTCTAAATGATGAAGTCCCCTGGAGTCAACTGTCCAGTTAACCAAAGCACCCCCACAGTATTTCATTGGTCCAGAGAACCTACAATAATTCATTGGTTCTGATGACAACATGGCCCCCTACAGGAACTAATCGACTCTGCCAACTGACCTGCCACCACCGTTCTGTGGCTTATTTGAGAATGCAACTACCAACAAGGTCTACTTGCCCCCATGACCCTTGAAGGAACTAGCAACACCGTTACCGAAATGACCTTATTAGAAACACACAAACCGCGAATATTTGCATCAAATGAGCCATCTAATACACTACTGCCATTCACTGTTGCTACAGTAACCGTGATACTCAAGCACGTCCAAAGACCGCATACAGCTCTAGGCGCGGACGCTTCTCATTCGCGCATGCGCCTTTCACCGATCAGAATGCTGAAAGTCGAGCCACATCACGCATGTGCAAGCTGCAGATCATTCGCCCATGCGCTAATTGGCCTTCCACCGCCACACCCGGGCTAATTGCTCACTCTGCCTGCCTCACCGGACATACCATGTATGGTGTGTTCACAAACAACTAATTGAATGGATTCCCCATATATGGGCATCAGACACATCCGACAATCAACCTATGATTGTCGAACCAATTAGGGAATCAGAGTATAAATACAACACAGCATACTTCTCCAGTCACTACCAGCGGAGCAGCGTGTGGGGCAGCACAGAGGCAAATTTGTCCTGAGTCTGTGAGTATTGGGCAAATAGAAAACACCATTTTCCATCTGGAAAGTGAGTATTACATACTGAAAACGATCCTTTATCCTCCAGATTGCAAAGTTAGCAATCAACCCCAGACGTACTTGAATGCTCATGAAGCAAGCCACCTTTATACAATGAGGATGACCAACTTGTTTCAATCAAATTTTTATGTGTGTTATCTATGTTGTGTGTTTTGTTTGTCAATTTCCTTTTCAGGGCTAACATGCTAAATGGTGCTCCAGGTGACTGCACCTGTATGAGCCACCCTATTAAGGGTAACCATACTAATTTTTCTTTTTTCCTCTTTTTAGGTCATGCAAATGCATGGTCTTAATACCGCTGTAGGCACATTATAGCCTTTATTTTAAGACACTGTAAATAGTCCTGCACTTTTGGTTATTTACACGAATCATAGAAATACATGAGTAAGGTGCAGAAGTTGTGCCCCGGTCCTAAAGAAGGAGCATATGCTCCGAAACATGTCGACGCACACCAGAGGTACTGTCCATAGTCACGACAGTTAATTACCTCGCACTACACTTCTTTTAACAGTACCAGCCCGGGGTTATGAATACATTTTTTTCCTGTACACCCACGAGCCAGGTACTTTTTAAACCTTCACTATATCCCACCACTCACATTTAAATACCATGTGTGGTTAATAACCTACCATCAAACTAGTTACGGTGCTCTTGATCAGTTAATGGGATTTCCTGGTATGCCCTGTAGAGTTCACTGACAAAATATCAAGTACCAAAATATCTACACATAAAAATAGCGATTTAAAGATATCCATTTTAAAAACATCTACTCCCTATACTTATAATTCAAATAAAAAAGATCGAGAAAAAAATATTGTTTTCATGAATATAGTATATCATCATTCCAGTGAGTACAACAGTAGGGAAAGTGTTGGATTGCGGAGTGGTATTATTTACTACTGCCACTGCACTCTATCCAGCATAAGAAACAAAGAGAATATTTTCAAAGAATAATAAATAACAACAAATTGATTTAAAGATACAAAATCTATATTTTTATTAAATTAACAAATGATGTATTTATTAAAATGTTTAATACACATTATAAAGTAATACAAATATGATTTTTAGCATAATACTAAAATCTAATGCCAAAACAATAGCAAACAGTAAATACAATAATATTTACAATTACAAATCATAAAACAATTAACCCATACAATAATCAATTACAATTTTACAAATATGTTATTCTTACTAATGTTGTTATTACTTACATAACTTTCTACCCTATACCTCTACACGCTACACACAACACAGTTAACATTTATATTAATATTTATAATATTTCAATATTTTCATAATTAAATACCTATTCAAATATTTATACTAATTAACTACTAATAAAACAATTACATGTAATTACCTTTACATCTTTTACCAGTACAAAACAACCCAAAGCTAACATATACATTCAAAAAACATTAATTAAATAATTTACATAATTAATAATCAATTAAACAATTGATATTACTAATTAACTAAATAAATTAATTTAATTAGCTTCCATCACTGTACCCCTACAAATACAACATGCAAAAGTATGCTTCAACGTGTTTTGATGGTGTTGTCTCACTTTATATCATCTTTCTCAAGACATTACTGTTACTCTCATTGCTAGACATATACGTGATCCTAAACGTAGTCCTGTATTTAAACAAATATAAATTCATATCAGTACTCTATTAGTAAAATAATTAAAAACTTAAAATCGGCTCCAGGAAGACATTATTTGTCTAAAAATAAGAGTAATAGTAACGTCTTGAGTAATATGGTATAAAGGTTCGACAACACCATTGAAACGCATTGACACATTTTTTTGCATAATTCGTATGGTTGGCTGGATCGGTAGATACCAAACGAGAGTCAACATATTGGGTTCCAGTTAGCATATGTTCCTCTACGAATGTGTATTTTTGAATGTCAAAGTGTATTATATTTTCATTTCTCTCTTATTATTAGTGGCATTGCTGTTATTGATATGTATTAATTTTCCCCTTATTAGTATAAGGGTATTATGTGTATACATTTTTTTTCATGTAAATTCTTTGAGTGAAGTATTTTTATATCAGTAAAATTCTGAATAATTTTTATCAGTCTTTTTTGTTAAAAAAATGAATTACTAGGAGAACAACAAAAAATCATTTTTAATAAACATTTGCACTCATTTCTACTCCTGACTTATTTTGGGTTTACTGTTTAGGCCTTGTTTCAAATAATTTTGAATCCAGTTAAAGGGAGATGATGTGTATGAGTGAGTAGAGGTGATTATTGGTGAGTGTGTAGAACCCAAAGGGAAAACCTGCTTTTTACTTGGAAACAGTATTGGGAACAGTAGCGCTGGGATACTCCCGGGTGACTACGCGCTTTATAAAAATAAATAATAATAATAATAATAATAATAATATTAAAACGCAATATGTAAAACAGTCTAAAAGACATTGACTGGCATAAAAGACCCAGCAGGGCCACATGAGCTCAATCAAACACCTACACAATAGTGGGGGAATCGTCCTGAACACTATCCAGCCCTGATTTGTTTAGAACCTATGAGCCACATCCACCTCAGGAATTTAGCCACTGGGATAGCATACCTGGGAGATGGATCAGTGCAGAGAATTCACAGGGCTATGTTATGTGAACTTGTACCCAGGTTTTTGCAAAGCTGAGCCAGAAGAGCTTTCCGTGGGTCAGCATAAGCAGGACAGACAAAAAACACATGCTCTAATGATTCTACTTGTGTGGCACATACGTGACATTTTTCATCCCTGATAGGAGAACATTTAGAGGTAAAACACTTCAGGGGCAGATATCCTGATCTAAATGGGAAATAAAGTTTTTAGTCCAGGAGCTTCCTAATAATATCCCAGTATGGCTCAAGGCTTGGGCATGGTTTAATCTGGAGGAAAAGCCCAGAGAGGGAGGTCTGATCGTAGCACCTAAACTCATCTTGTGCAACCATTTCCCAGTATGTTTCTGCGAGGCTGTATTTTGTTGGGAACATTTTGGTGGAGGTTGAGTCCCACAGATGTGATAGGCCCATTTTATTAAACAAACTTCTCAGATTGTGCAGCCAGCTAATTTTGTGAAAGAGGTCTTAATTTAAGATGTCCCTTAAGCCCTGTGTAACACAGTCAGTTCCTGTGTGTACCAAATTCTACGCTACAATAGAATTGGTGGTAGTCTGGCTATGTCCGTCAGGGCCTTCCTACCTAGATTGATCCTTAAAAGGAGGGTTGGGTGTACTTTTTTGGCGTACTGATGATTGCGCCAGAAACGCATTCTCTGCTGTTGTTAGCTGGACTACATTTTCGAGGTCCCACAGTTTGCCCCATTAACAGCTCAGCTCACCACTTTGGTGTTATAGATTTGGAGTACCGGGCTTAGGGGCTTTGTGAAAGAGGTTTTAAATTATTTTCTAAGGGTTACAGCTAGCTGCCTGTGCTCTAGTGTCATAATTTGAATATCTTGCTTCCACTTCTGTCCTTCTGCAGTTTGATGCCAAAATAGACAAAAGCGTCAACCTGCTCCACGGGTAACCCATCCGTCATAATTCTCCCTTTAAATGATCTGTGCTGTTTAAATGCCGTAAACTTTGTTTTAGCTGTATTGATTTTAGGACCCCTTCAGAAAACATAACTCTTCAAAATGCTGGTGGGCACGCTCGCTGCAATCCACCAGGTGTTTTCGAGATTATCAGCGTGTCGTCCGTGAACATTAGAATAGGAATTTTCCTTCCAGCTAAGACAGGGGCGTCAGTGTGGATGGCATCAAGGAAAATTGTGGCTCCATTTATATAAAGGGAGAACAATGTGGGGGCTAATACACATCCTCCTTGGTGAATACCCTTTCACACAGTAAAAGGATCTGTCTTATTTCCAACCACCCCCAATGTATTTGAGCATAATTATCCTCATGGAGGCGGACAATCAGGGAAAGTAGATCAAGTGGCCTCCCCATCTCCTTCAAGACCTCCCACAACTTATTCCTTGAGACCAGGTCAAAGGCAGATTTAAGATTGACGAAGGCAGGCCGAAATGTAACAGTCCACAAGTATATAAGAACAAAATGAAAGACCCAGTCGATTGTACTGATTTGGGCCCTGAATCCTGCCTGGAGGGGGGTAAGGATGGAATTAGCCTCAATCCATACCTGGACCTTGGCCAAAACAAGCCTGGCCATCACTTTCTGTATGGAATCAATAAGGCTTATTGGCCTATAGTTACCAGGTATAGATTTGTCAAACTTTTTATATATGGAGATTATCTCCACCCGCCAGGTAGCCAGTATTGGTGCACCTTGTGCTATAGCATTGGCAAGTAATAATATATAGTTGGACCATTTATGCCTATCATGCAAAAAAATATCTGCAGGGATGCAATCTAGCCCAGGGGCTCTACTCCCTGTTAGGGCGCTGAGTGCACCACTAACATCTGCCTCATTGAATACTCTCCTAGCCGGGAAGGGCTAGACCGGGAAGGGTAATTAATCATCTGCTTCATCTTCAGCATATTGAGTGACAAAATGGCTTACCCATGCATCAGGGTCAACATGATTTTCCGGTGGCTGTGCCAGTCCCCCTACTCCTTTTTACCACCTTCCAAAACCACTTGTAGATATTGCTATCACAAGCACATATTAATTCCTGCCATCTGCTCTCATCCCAGAATATTTAGGCGCAGTGGATGACGTCCTCATAAGTGGTCCTGGCTGTGCGTGCTCTCCAGACAGCACCAGTCTAAATTCCTTCCCCTAGGGCTTTACAAGCACGCCTGCATTCATGGTTATGCAGATGATGATGAATGGGCGTGGAATCTTCTGCCCAGGGCTTACTCTGTTTTAGGAAATGCCCTCAAATTTTTTAGAAACGCGAGTTGTGCAGCAGTGTGAAATCTTTTGCAGAAGCTTGTCTCCATCTGATTTACTATACACTCAAGCTCACTACTTATGTTGGATAGTATTTCTGGCCAAGCTAGAATCCTGGGCTATTTAACTTGGTGCATATTGTTTGAGAGTATGAGGTCACTAGTGATGGGTAAGCTAGTTGGTTGTACTGGTTAACTAAGTTCCCTAAATCTGATCTGTGAGCAGAGTGGATCATGATCACTCTCTAGGTGTGCCTGTATGGTCATGTCCTCGAGAGTGTGCCATAGGTTCAGGCTGACTAGCAAATGGTCAATCCGACTAGAGTGGTAACCATTGTTTAATGTATTTAAGCCTAGTCTATCAGAGGTGGATCGACCATTGGCAGCTCCTAGGTCATGCTCCAAGGAGAGAGCTTTTAATCGGATAGCGGCCTCAGTCCACCATTTATTTGGATGTAACTCCAAAAATGGAACACTCCATTGTTCATCCTCCTCCCTCACTAGATCATTGTCCTCGCCATCAAGCGGTTCAAATGTAGTATTTAGATCCCCAGAACATAAATAATTATAAATTAAATAATTAATATTAATTTAATTTGATTTTAAATTATTTTTAATTAATTAACTTCCCACCCCATTCCCCTATAAACCCCACAAAACACTACAGTACTAAGAATAACAAGAAACTAATACATTATATTTAAAAACTGCTATTAATTTACAAATCATTCTAAAAAACCTATTTGTGAGCCCGACTGAAGAGCAGTGCTATGTTCTTATTGGTTTCCCTTCGACTGCTGTCATCGTACTACACCGGTACACATATTCTTGCTCATGGTATTTCTGTGTCACGATATTTCAAATTTGTTATTTGTGTCTGTCAATATTTTGGACTCTGTTTTGTCTCAACACCCGCTATAGGAGTCAATTCTGATGTTGAATCCTGAGCCCTTGTTTCTGACTGACTTGTTTCCAATTCCGAGTGACCAAGTACGATGCCTGGAAACCATATGGACTGACTGAATAGGTTCCGGAAGGCTTTCGGACAGGTTGAACTTTTCCGGAGCAGATTGGCACAGCTCTCTGGACTTGGTTTCCAAACGAGTGAGCACGGCTTGTCCTGAATGAAAGGGCTGCCGGAATCGGTCTTTTGGGGCCTTAGCAGGCCCCCCTTCATCTGGGGCCCTCCAAATCTGGCACTTGGGGGTACCCATGGGTCACCCCTTTCCAACCATGCACAGTGTGGCAGGCTCCATGGGGTGCCTGCCACGTGGTGCAAGGTTTGCCCACTCACCCCTGTGTTCACTTTCGGAACACAGGCTCCCTTTGAAGTCAATGGGCATCTGACAGAATCGTATCCGAAGGTATACGGATGCATTGTACTCATTTGGTCAGATTCCCAAGATCTGAGTCATACTGAAAGCATTCCTGAACCGAATTGGTATGATTTCCGAACAAGATCGGAATTGGGCCCATAGTGTACAGGCGGTGCTGCAGGTTTGTAAGTCTGATCTTCCCTGAGCTGTGTCTATAGCTCGAACTCTACCCATGAGTAAAACGTCTCAAAAGCATATCCCTCATGAGCAGCTATTACAAATATTACAATTGTAACTGCCCCCTCCACATCAGGGACACCTATATGTTTGAGATGCTTTTGTAACTGTTTCCCTGTAATTTGCTTCTTGTGCAATAGGGGCTGCCATATAGCCATATTGATTCAAATTGGAGCTAAAAGGAACAAAAAACCCACAGATTGTGAACAACCTTTTAAAAGTTTAGCTTGACAAACCTTCATCAATAGGTGATACCTTATCCCTAGTATGTGGTAACCAAGACTGATACAAATGTCTTGGAAAGGATGTAATGATGATTTGCGTGTGTGTGAATATTAAAAAAAACTACACAAGAGTGTCAAAGCATCCATGCTGACATCGTAGGGTTTCCAATTTGCATAAACCAAGACTCTGGCTCAGCTCTACCAGGTTTGATTTCACAACGAGGGTGACATGAGTGATTTTAGTTCAATGCACCAGCAATTAATGTAAAAGACAGGTATTGCTGCCATGCAGGACCCCATCCAACACATAGTTGAAGTGGTGTCAGTGCTTTTGGGTTACTAACATTCCCTAAACAGGAATCCAGGGATGCATGGTAGTTTGAGAAGCCCAAACTAGCTCTTTACAGTAACTCACACACAAAATACCCCCCTTGTAGACACGTCTTACAGTCCCGGAGTGATTTACCCTCATCATGACCAGATTTTGATACTATTTGAAACAGTCTTCTGAGAGCAACCCCTTCCTTACTCTACTGTCTGTCTCTCTGCCAATGCACGGACCCCCAGTCTGCTTGCGATCTTCTGTATACTACCACCTACATGCTTGCCTGGCACTCATACCCCAGATTTCCGATGACCCAGTGAGAATAGTCTACTTGATGCAATAGCTCTGGATTCCAACCTGTTTGATTCTCATATACAATGTCCAAAATGAATGCCACCGGGCAACAGGCTGTTGTCTGATGCCGCCAAGAGCTCTGTGCACAGAACTCAAGCTACTGTGTTACCCCTATCCCTCTAAGATATCAAAACCACTGTGGGGTCACAAGAGCAGTAGTCAACAGAAACTTCTATGCAACTTAATTCACTGTTCTCAGACATAGCTGCAATGCACTCTTGTTTGAATAGTACATAACAGAGGATTGGGACCCTGGAGCAACACTTTGTCGACAAGACAGTATGGGGATCAGAGATAGAAGCTGTTCATAATAAAGATACTGACCTAGAGGACCACAGCAGACGTAATAACGTCCTTTTTAGATCTGACATCCCAGCATGGTATTCCCCCAAATCTTTTGCCTTCACCCCTCCTGTTTTGCTAGATTTGTTTTTGTTGGGTATTAGTACTCTGTGCACTTTACAAATACTAACCAGTGATATGTATGTGTGCCCTTTCCTTAAAACGTGGTAAAATTGGCTTACACCTGATTGTCATATTTACTTTACTTGTAAGTCTCTATTCTTTAATACTATATGAACCCAGGGCCTATAAATTAAATGTTACTAGTGGACATGCAGCACTTATGGTCCCACAGACTAAAGTAGCACTTTACAGCATGTTTCAGGCCTGCCATTGCAGCCTGTAATGCAGATTTAAACTTATATTTCGACCCTGCAAAATAAATCTTGCCTGAACCTTTCTTTTGAATACGTATAAATAACCCCTAAGGTACACTCTAAAGGTTTATAAGTGGGCTGTCCGGTTTTAGGTTTAAACCTATAATAACACATAAAACCTCACCGGAAGGGAAATGGCCTTCACCAGTGTAAACATATAAACACCGAAAAACAGTTACAACCACAAATAAATGCCATTCAAAGAAAGGAAAAGACAAGTGAAAGAGTCATTTTTTTTCTTCCTGAAGTGGCCAATAAAATGTAACTTTGTTATACGAGCTAGCAGCAAGAAAGGTTGGGCTAACATTATTCTGCTTGAGTTTTGTTTTTTAGGGATGCCACTAAAATATTGTTTCTTCCACCTTTTTTTTTAATTTAAGTTCTGGGGTCTTTGGGCTAAAGATGCAGGGTTTAGAAGCATGTTTTAGGTCTTGTTTAATTATTTTACAAACTGTAGACAATCAGGAAATATTAAAAACAAGTTCAACAAAGATTGGAGAGATATTGCTTGTATTTGCAGTAATTCAGCTATGTATATGAAAACGTTGTGTAATGACCTGTCAAAATCAATATCTGAGCTGAGGTGCTTCCCTGTAAGAGATCCCTGCTACTTTTTAGATGGTATGCTGAAAGTCTTTACAATCTTCAGAGTTAATGAAGAATGCTATTGACTTTTTAGTCCATTCTGGTGCACTGTTTTGTTATGCGCAGGATCTAAAACGCAAATGTTTCTCATTTTGTGCTTTGTGTGGCATCAAAGAAAGAGTTATCCCAACTGTGGGCCATATGTAGGTAAATGGCATTTACCGAATCTTAAATAACGAATTTTACCGATGCAGTATTTACAACTCGGTAAATGCCATGTAGGTAATTATTCGGTATCAATTACCGGATCGTTATGAATCGGCCCATAGGAATCAATGGCAATTACCGAATCGGTAAATACCGATTCAGTAAATTTATCGAATTGTCAAGGGGGACAGGGTGTCACTTTGACACCCTGTTGCACCCCTGATTCTGGCTTGTGTGCCATGTGACACACATACATGCCCTTAGGGGCATGTGCATGTATACCTAGGCCACATGGCACAGGTATACATGCACAGATGTGCATGTACACAGAAATTCGTTATTTACCATTCCATTGTATTTCATGGTAAACAACGAATTCCTAAGTGCCTGTGGCACTGTTTCCAGTGCCACCTACATCCCATATTACCGATTCTGTACATTTACCGATTCGGTAATTTACAGATTCAGTAAATTTACAGATTTGGTAAATATACAGAATCGATATTTTTCTGGCCCCCTACATCTGAAACTACAAATACCGGTCGGTAACGGCCGAAATCGGCCATTACCGACCGGTATTTGGCCACCAACATATGGCCCTGTGTCACATAGTGGTTGGTTCTCAGTCGAGGTGGCTCTGAATGCAAAATTATCCAAGTGGCAACCGTTTACAGACATTTTGCTGAGTGATGATATCAAAGGCAAGAAATGGGAGGATCTTTGGTCTCATATTGATAGTGATGTGAAAAAAGTACACACTGCTGGATGCTTAGATTTTTACAGGAAAACATAACTACTGTAATGGACATAATTAAAAAACTAGGGTATGAAAACACCCTTGTCTGCCAAGTGTTCAGCATAATTGGTGTAGATGTGAAATATCTTCTTGAGAGTAGGCTGGGCAACACCTTTAGTGACTGTGGCAATGCAACATATTCCATGTTAGAGTGCTTGCCACTTGGTAAACAAATCAATGTTGAAAAGTAGTTCAGGAACTTTTATTTTACAATGTATGAGAAATGGCTTGCAATAATGCATAGAAATGTCCCTTCACCAACCATGGCATTTGAAGTCAAAGAAACCTCATTGTGGTACTCTGTACAAGTTCTAGATCCCTCCCGTAAAGGGTAATTTATGCCATGGTTTCAAAAGTGCTGGTTAATTTTTGACTGCTTCAATAACTGTCCTGGATGTTTTGGCGTTGCCCGTCTCAGGTGCCAATGTTGAGAGGCCCTTTTCGCTTAAAAAAGTTTACATGGGAAGGAAAAAACCGAAATTCATTTTTCAGTACTGCATGGCCTATCTTTCCGATTGACTAACACTGTGTTACCTTGGGGGGAACATGGCGGTCGGAAGCTAACAGCCGCGACAGAGCTTCCGAGATGTGTGGCTGTAATTATGCTTAGCTGGGTTTTGCCCGGATTGGTACGGCGGTAATCTGCTTTCGATCTCACCCTGCGGCTAAATGAAGCGGGATTTATGTGAGATCGGTGATCAGGTATCCTTGAGCGTTTTTTGCCAGAAATGTCTTCGTACCTGCTTGGGCTTGTGCTTGTGCTTCCGGGACCTCGCCGAGAGTTTGGAGGCTTCAGTGGCGGCGTGTTGATGGTGCTGAACACGGAGGGCGGAGTAGGTTTGGAACCTCCGTGTAGCCGCGTTCTTGGTGCAGCCTGAGAGTGGAGGCGGTGGGCTCTCGAGCTGCGGCTCCACAACCCCCCACCGGCAGTGCCTGTGGTGTTCCATCTGTTCCGTCACGCTACTGAAGCGGCGACGGTGGCAGCGGGAGATATAGCAGATACAGCAGTTACAGCAGATACTGCAGTTAGATCAGGGATTCTGGTAGGAGATGGGGCGGAAGTGTGAGAACTGTGGGGGGTGAGGGGAGTGAGACTGTGCTGCTTCAGGGAAAGTGGTGGGGGCCCATGCCCCAGACTAGAGAGAGGTTGAGAGATCCAGATTTGAGATCACATAAAGAGGACAAAGAGGCTATTGCATTATATACTCTAAAAAACCCTGCATGGTCCATGCCGGTGCGACAATATTTCAGAACAAAGCACAGAGCACTTTCTACTTATGTGTAACCTGTATAGCGAATGTCGTAAATTCTTTTTAAAACCTTTATTTATTAAATTTGGAACTAGAACTGTTAAAGAGGCAATGAAATTACTTTTTAATTTGCATCATCCTGACATCTGTTTTTATACGGCTAGTTATTTACTTAAGGCCATCAGCTATAGGAAAGGCATGATTTTTTTTAAAAAAAACAAAAAATTACAAAATTTTTATAATAACTTATTTATTCCATATCTTTTAAAGTGTGTTATTTGATTTTTTTTTATATGTATCATACTGTATTCGTCTGGTGGATTGCTATTGTCATGAATATTTCTTTTTAACACGTTTTGTATGTATGTACTTTTATGGACATGATTTACATGTTCCGAATAAAGTTTATTGAATTGAATTGAACCCTGCATGCCAAAAAATGTATCTTGTGGAGAAGTGCATGAGTAGCGATTCTGACAGAAGTTTGTGTCTCCCCAAGGAAACATCCTCTCAAGAGCCACGTTACATAACAGGCCTCCCAGCAACCATTCAGTGATCCCTAAATAAAAGGTGGTGTCACCTCTGATAGTAGTGGTAAAAGCCACTACAAGGCAGCAGTTGGGTGTTAGTGTAACAGAGGGAACACCCCCAGGTAAAGGTAAAGGCCGAAAAAAAAACAGAGGAGGCCCCAAATTGAAGATCACGCCATCATTGTTTTATAAAGTTATTTCCACTAATACTGTGGTGTGCGGGCAGAGTAAAAATGCAAAGATTAAGGCTGAGGTATCAAGTACGGCAACCTCCACTTCTAGCACTTCTAGCACTTCTAGCACGGACATGGCTGCCCTAGTACCACCACTAGTACGCCTACCACCACTTCTACCTCAGCAAGTCTGATGGTTAATGAGGAAAGCCCTCAGCTCCTCCCTCAGCCCCTCCCTAATTCTTCTGTCGCTGCAGAGATAGTATCGGTCCACCCACCAGCTGAACTGTCAAATAGCTTCTCAGCACTGGAGATTCAGAGCTTCGATCAGGATGACGTACTCTGTATACCTCCAGAAAGAGAGGAGGGGGTCCAATCTGGACAACAGAGGTCCGGAAATATACAGTCTCCCCAGCATTCTGTTCCGCCACCTCTACCTTTTATTCAGCCTATATCTGGGGTCCCTGAGATAACTGGGTCACCTGGGTCATTGGCTGATATCCTGATGGGCATGAGGGATGACATAAGCAGGAGGTTTACTATTTCAGAGGCCAACCAGGTAGCTATTCAGGCCTCCTGTGATGTGCTTGCACAGGGGGGAGAGGAGGTTTCACTGAGAACGGACGCTCTGAAGGCTGAGCTACCAAAAATTAAGGAAGCTTTCAGTGCGTCTTCTGCCTCGATGCACAAAATGGGCAATCCAAACCAGGATTAAAAAAGATGACATTGATTGGCTGGAAAATCAGTCCAGAAAAAACAACTTAAAAATCTTAAATGTCCCCGAAGATTTAGAAGGGAACGATATGAAGAACTTTGTTGTTTCACTTCTGAAGGATACTATCCTGAAAGACTCTGTAGATGCTGGTGTAGACTTGGTTGCGGATTTTCAGAGGGTGCATTGTGATCCATTTAGGAGAGTCTCAGGAAGGGAACGACCAAGGACAATTTTGGTAAACTTCCTTACATATACGGTCAAGGAGAGAATACTATCTCTAGCCTTGAGAGCTGGGCATCTTAAGGGTAGTTCATTCTCGGTAGCCTTTTCCTTCTCTATTCGCTCTGACATCTCTCATATTACAGCCACAAAGCAGTGGGAGTTGGGCAAAAGAATGACGATCCTGGACGCATTAGGAGCTAAGACCCAAATGAGATTTCCTGCATTGTTGCAAATTATGTGGAACAATCACATGTATAATATGCGCCAATTAGAAGAAGTCAACTCCATAATAGTTCAAATCAGAGTGGAAGGGGGGGTGGGAGAGTAAGTCTTAGCAAGGTATAATCAGTAAAGTATAACCAGTAAAGCTATGCAGGATTTATAGAATTCTACCTGTTAGAGATAGTAAAAGAGCAAGGTGAGTCTTAATAGGATAACAGAATAATGATAAGGCCAGGTAGCTGGAAAGGGTAACTCCTTTAGCATTCAGTGTACATTTTTCTTCTTTTTTTTCTTCAAGAAACACGTCAAGGGAGTATCCTTTCAAGGGCATATGCCCAGAGGAAAGGGAGGGTTCCCCAGGGGTGTGGAAGATCGATGGGGTCACGGGGGGAAGGATGCTGGGGTAGGGGGAGGGAGAGCACCGGTGGGGTTGCAGTGGTAGAAAATGAAACAAAAGTCCTCATTTTACATTTTACTTTGGAAAGTAAGCTGTCTCTTAGTTTGCCTGGTCTATAGAGAAAGGGGGGGGGGTGAAAAACCTGGAATAGTATGTCCACTACTAAAATATAGTTTATGTCATGGAATGTCAACGAGTTGCGATGCCTCCGATGACAAAGGTTGATTATGAAATATCTGGAGTAATCCTCCACTCAGGTCTTCCTCCTGCAAGAGACCCATTTGAGTTATCTTGAGTCTAGAGTTGTCTTTGCTAAATATAAGTGGGTTGAGTGTTTTCGCTGCTCTGAGCAGACAATACATAGCAAGGGAGTAGCGATTTTGTTCAGATCTAATCTGGGCAGCTCCATCAAGTCCACGTTAACGGACCAATCTGGGAGATTGATCCTGTGCAAGTGGTTATAGGGGGGGCAGAACTTGCCATAGTATCCTATTACAGTCCTAGCACCAATGACCCAGCTGGTCTTCTCAGAGTTCATGCCAAACTCGTAGAAGTCAATGCCCCAATAATTTTTGGTGGCAATTTTAATGTCCTCCTTAACCCCACCAAAGATAGGTCGAACCACAGCCGTCATGTGGTTGCTCAGCGTACACGCCGGGCAATGATTAATATGATGCATGAGCTTGGGTTGGTTGATCCATGGAGATCGAAGAGGGATGGAGAACCAGGCTTTACTTTTTTTAGTAAAAAGCATGGCCACTCCTCAAGATTGGACTATATCCTTACTGACAGGTGGGGTTTAGAACACTTAGTGGATATTTCCATCCAGCCATCTATTTTTTCCGATCATGCTCCAATAACTGTTTTATACATAACTGGTAAACCGAAATCCACTCCAAGGTGGACACTAAAAAAGGCAATGTTATCAAATGAGGAGCTAATAAGTGCTATCAAAGCATCGACCACTGAGTACTTTCCCACAAATATAGGGTCAACATCTTTGGAGTACGTTTGGGCCCATATTCGCAGAGTATTACACAGTTGGATATGCTCCAAAAATAAGGAAGAAATGTTAGAGCATAAAAAAGTGGAGACGGAGATATCTAAGCTGGAAAAAGTAAGATCTAGTTGCTCATTTGTTTATCTGCCACGAATCCTTAGGGATATGGAGAGCCAACGTTTGACCTATAGAGATATATTAGACCAAAAAATTAGAGCTCAATGGGCAGTCCATAAAATGGAAAATTACGAATATGGTGAAAAGACAGGAGCCACTTTGGCATGGAAGATCAAATCAGATACGGTGAGAAACAACATCAATAAGTTGATTGCAGATGAGATTGGCACAACCTCGTGTGATCAGGAGGTTATGCAGAGATGCCTCCTGTCTTTGTTTTCAAACCTTTATAAAGAAGAGACGGTACCTTCACCTGACTTAATTCAAGACTAGCTAAAAAGCAAAGCTTTACCTAGTCTCTCAAGAGAGGGTTGGGATTTTTTGGAAGGTCCCATCCCAGTAGAAGAACTTAAGAGCAGTCTAAAAAAGATAAAAAATAATAAAGCGGCAGGGACGGATGCTCTCCCGGGCGAGGTGTATAAGATCCTGGAATATGTTCTAGTTCCTAGACTTAGTGAACTGTTCAACTTTATATACAGTCCTGAAGGTAGGATCGCTCCGTCATGGAGGGAAGCAACAATAGTGCTAATCCTGAAGCCTGGAAAGGACCCGTTACTGGCTGACTCGTATAGACCAATCTCCCTGCTGAATGCAAATTATAAGATCTTTACTAGCATTCTGGCAGGGAGGTTGGTCAGGGTCGCTCCCCAATTGATTAATGAAGATCAAAATGTTTTTTTGCCCGGGAGATACATTCAAGAGCAAACCCTACAACTAATTGGATGTATAGATCTGGCGGTGGCACGGTCGGAACCATTGGCAGCGGCCGCGTACGCCGCCTCCAAGGCATTCAATCGTGTCAACTAAACATTTCTTTGGGAGACTCTAAAAGTAATGGGGTTCGGACCATCATTTGTAGGTACTCTTACTAGGTGCTACGAAGGGGCGTCCGCCGTCATTCTTCTTAACGGTCTATTGACATCGAGCTTCAGTATTCAAAGCGAAATTCGACAGGGGTGTCCTATTTCACCCTTGGTATTTAATATTTATATCGAACCCCTGGCTCAAGCCTTGAGACTTGATGTGCGGATCACCCCATTTCAGGTATCTGATTACATCTGTAAGCTGGCTCTATATGCAGACGACCTGCTGGTGTACACCAACAACGGCAGAGGTGCTTCTCAAGGTGAAGGATACCTTGGTTGAGTTTGGCCTGTACTCTGGTTACTCGTTTAATTCCTCCAAGACTGAGGTAAAGTAGGGGCGAATTTTGCGGATCTGAGGTCAACGAATTCGCGCGAAATCGCAAAAAAATGTGCGAATTCGCAGATTTTCCCGCGAAATCACTTTTTTTTTGCGATTTGAACCGGAGTATTTTCTACTGGCTAATCCAGTAAGTGCTACCTCGCTGGGTAAATGTATAGTGCTTTTCCTACAGTGGAGCTGCGTAAAGGGCCAGATGATTTGTCTCCACTGACCATGTGTGCCTGTAACTTTGCCACTGCACCAAAAGGCGCCGAGGTCCCTTGAGTGAGCTGTCCATCATAGTTGGGAAAGGGCGGGAAGACGTTTGATACCTGTTAGAACTGGCTATTTCTGGTAGGCTAAGACTGACGCCAAAGCCAGGCAGAAATCACCATTCTAGTCAGGGCAAGGGAGTCGCACGCCAAGATAATCCCTGCTCAACCCCTGGTAGCTTGGCACGAGCAGTAAGGCTAAACTCGGAAGCAATGTGTAAAGCATTTGTGCCAGCACACAACAGCAACAACATCCCAGGCACACCACAAAAGGAACTCCACACAAGATTATTATAAAATAACTTTTGTATTGTAAAAACACATCAGATAGTATCACACAAAATACATGGTGCCAACTGGCACTGGCAATATTCACAAGGGATTATGTACAGGACATGGCCACATGGGCCACTGTCCGAATCAGAAATAGCACTTTTATAGTATAATAAAGAATAAAAATCATAGTAGCACAACTTAGCAACTATGGCACACAACCAGTAACCACTGGTAACAGGAACCAGGACCTCACTAGGACCACCTGTACTAAAAGAACAACCACCTAAGAATAAAAAACATTTAGGGGTAGAAACAAGAACACATTACCCATGATGTGTGAGACACCTTCAGAGGAGTAGTAAAGGAAAAATACATGATGCATAAACCTACACATTCAGCGGTGTTAAGAACAAAGCACATGATGCAATAAAATGCATTCAGAGGTGCAGCGCAAGAAGACACATGATGCCTAAACCATTCAGAGGTGCAGCGCAGGGAAAAGGAAGACACATGATGCCTAAAACCATTCAGAGGTGCCAGAACAATACAATAGCGCAAAAATTACATGATGCCTAAAAACATTCAGAGGTGCAGGAATAACACATGATGCAAGAAAACACATTCAGAAGTGCAATAACCATACAATTGCGCAAAACTTACATAAGCCACCGCCTGTGGCAGTCCCTAGGCCAACTGGCCTTGTTGGGGCTAAGACGCCCTGTGTTCAAATGTCAGGGCGCGCTGCCAAGCAGCGCCAGTCAGGGTGCGCCACCGGCGCAAAACCTAAATGGTGCAGGTGCCCACTACTTGCTGGGCACCTGAGGACAATCACAAAACCTAAACGGTGCAGCTGCCCACTAATTGCTGGGCAGCTGAGAGTCCAAACTGCGACAGGGTCCTCACTGACCCTTAGGTGAAAACTGCGGCAACTGTAGGAGCCACACCGGCTCTGGGCATGTCACGTGCCCCAAACGTTGGAGCCACACAGGCTCTAAAACAAATATGGCCCATGGAGCCCTCGAGGCTCTGAACAGATCCCTCGCAGGCAGGAGGGGGATGGGCACCGGCAATGTGCCCCGACACCCCCTCTAACTAATGTGGCCCTCGAGCCTCGTTGGGCTCATAAATCAAATATGCCCCCTAGAGCCTCCGTGGCTCTAAACACAAAATGGCCCTCGAGCCTCTCTGGGCTCTTTAACACCAAGAATGCCCGGCATGTTGGAGTCCCCGCTCGGGACTCGGAAACAGCCTCCACAGGCTCTGCACACCGCAGGGGAGGGGCGGGCACCGGCAATGTGCCCCGAAGCCCCCCCCCTTCCTTCGGCTCACACTCACTGGCTCTCTGGGTAGCGGGGCTCTTCTGTCTTCGCGGTGGGGGCAGGCACCGGCAATGTGCCTCGCGCCCCCTCCGCTTTTCTCCTCATGCCGCTCCTCTTGCTGCAGGGCTCCCTCAGCTCACGAGAGCCCTGTAGACCGGCCGCCATCATTCTTCCTCCTTCCCCGGGCCGGAAGCGAATCACAGCACGGCCCATGGAAACATCACCAAGCAATCCCGGATCGGCCAGCCAATGGCAGCGCGGCCCACCGGGACAAGCCCCCAACAGCGGGCCAATCCTAACGCAGCCCCTTCGGTGCTTCGTCCCGGGCAGCGGGTGAAGGGGGGCAAATGCTGGGTCGGCACCGGCTTCCTAAAAATAATTAAATAAAAACAGGGTGGCACCCGTGAATCATTAAATAAATACGGGCAAGAAATCTCAGCGCGTCCAGCGCTATAAGTGACATAAAGCGCTCCTAAGCGCTAGAAAGTCCAGAAAAAGCGCCCTCAAGCACTAGCAGTAAAACAAATTGCTCCCAAGCGCTAGGAGGGGAAAATAAGGCGCTCCCAGTGCTATAGGCAACCAAAGGTCACCAGTCCAGCAACAGCAGGGATACAGGGCAAAGCAAAGTCCCCCAGAAGTCCTCCAGAAGTCTTCCAGGCATCCAGGGGCTGGGCAGGGCCCAGGGATTCCCCTGGGCCCCAGCAGCAGCACGCCCTCTGCAGATTCAAGTTGAAAACAAGAACAAATTGGAAGGGGACACAGTCCCTTTTTATACAGAGAAAAGTCATTGAAGTCTTTGTGCAGGCAGTGTGAGAACCAGCTGGAACTGGTTATAGGGAATTCCTTTGACTGTGAGGGGAAGAGGCAACAGTCGCCCAGCGGGAGGTGGAGCCAGCATTGTGGTCTGGCAGGCACAGCCCTAGTCACTCCCAGGTGCCATCTCCTCCCACTTCCCTGGCAGCAGATGCAGCCTTTCATCCACGGGCTGACTCAGACAACCTCCTTGGGCCCCCCAGCCCCTGTCACCCTCAAACCAGACAGTCAATCCACAAGCAGGCCCAGGCACTCCTGGACCAGGCTCACCAGCCAATGACACGTCAGACACTAATTACACAAATATGCCAACTTCCAAAAGTGGTACTTCTACACTAGACACAGTCATGCCGCATATATCATTACGCAGCATTCAATCTCACAAGTTCGTACATATCAAACTCGACCCTGCACTCCCCACACATCAGGAACTACCATGGGCATACATATTCCCCATTCATTCCTATGGGAGGGCAGGTCACTCACCACACATACACAGAGAGCTTAAGCACTTTACACTGTACCACAGTGAAAAAGTGCGCAGAGGCCTAAAATCACCACCACCAGGTTCCAGAAAAAGGCTTGGAAAAAGCAAAAAGTCTTGGGGTGAACCTGCCAAAAGGGCCGGGTCCAACAATACCGCTAGTGTGTGGTGCAGGGCTTCTATGCGTGTCAACATGCCTCTTGTGTATAAAGGGTCAGAGAGCGAGCAGGGCAGCAGGTGAGGAGAAAGCAGCCTCCTGGTCACAGGCACTACACGGGGATTGTGCTCCAGAAACTCATGGATTCAAAGACCTCCCTCAAGTATTACAGCTAATTTTCGGCGGCAGATATGGGGTTAAAGCACACTTGCCCATCCTCGACCGTGCTCACTAATATTTTGGGCTGATTAAAACATTACTGAATTTGAGCTTCAACTCGGGCACCTGCTATAGCTGTAAGTGCTTCCCGTTGAGGTTTAATTTTTGTGACAGGATCCTCGTGCCAGAATGAATCCTACCCTGCTTAGTTAGCCACGAAGATGCCACCATTTTGTGCAATACCTCTACTCAACTGGAGTATTTTCTACTGGCTAATCCAGTAATGGCTAACTCGTTGGGTAAATGTAAAGTGCTTTTCCTACACTGCGAGAATTGATAGTGGGCGACCCAGTATACCTTTGAGGGTTTCGGCAAAGAGTATGATGGGGTAAAGATACCTTCAAGGGATTTCAATAGACACAGGAATTTTGAAATCACTTAAAGGATGAGATCGTGTGGGCTTAGTGATTTGGACCCACTAATGCTGGTTATGCAACAACAAAAATGACATATATTCAAAGCTGTTACTTGTGAGTAATCAGTCAGGAGAGAGAGCAAAAAGAGATTGAAAAACGGGTGTATATAAACAAAGAGTATTTAATCTTTTTTTCAAATCAAGTTAAATAGTTGGGTACAATATAAGCAGCAAAGATGTAAAAGGGTAAAACCATTAATCCACACAGCCCTTGTTACATCAATTGCTCAAGCTTTTCTACCTAACACAATTTCTTTTAATCTGTTATCATTTAGGGTACTCAAGATATGAAATCCATGTCCTGAGGATGGTCTCCTACATGAAAGAATAGAGACCAAAACGTCGACGGTGGCTTTATCTACCATTGAATATTTAATTAATTTTGTGTTAGGTAGAAAAGCTTGAGCAATTGATGTAACAAGGGCTGTGTGGATTAATGGTTTTACCCTCCAAGCTGTGGTGTGGTGGAGGCTGATGATCTACATATGTTTTTTGAGTGTGTTCACTTAAGGTTTTTTTTGGGAGAATGTGGAGAGGGCATTGGAGGGAATTTTAATGTTTTTAATGTTAAATTAAATCTTAATTCCTTATTGGTTGTTTTTGGTACTGAAAACATCCTCACAAACCTACTATCCAATAGATCAATGGGTCTATTTCTTTGTTTGATATTAGTTGCCCGTAGAGAGATTTGTAGGCTGTGGAAAGATCCTAGACCACCGCAGTATGAGAGCTGGATGGGAGCAGTATTAAGTATGGCGAGATTGCACCAAGGGGTGATAATCTTTGGTTACCATTAATTATCTGGTGTACTGAAATGAGGTTGGTTTAGGTTCCCCTACGGTCGAATGATTACACCAAGCCCCGCACAAAAAGCATCTGGCCTGGTTGGCCTAAAAAGCGAATGCAAGCGCATGGACCCAGGGTGCCCAGGAATAGGGTTCTCAATGCGAAAATTTCTGATGCTTATAGTGAAATGAGAACAAAAAAAATTAAGAAAAAAAACAGAAAAAAAACTGCGTTACCTTATTACAATATATAGGTGCTAACTTAGGATTGGAAGCAGGTAGGAGTGTCATGTTTAGATTCAAATGTATTATAGTTTTACATGTTCTTTAATGGTAAAGTTACAATTTAAGTCACATTTCAGAAAATGGCCCTTTTAAAAAGTTGGTATTTTCGGGTTCTAACCATTTAAGCCTTCTGCCAGTGGCATGGGTCATATGAGTGTGAATGGCTCTGCTGTTGGCTTTACTGTATTCCTCCCAGACAGTGACACAAAGAAAATTAGGAGGAAAGATCAGCTATCCTGCCAGGATGGATGAGGGCAGAGATGTGTCCTACCCCACTTACACTACAAAGTGGCTTGCCCGCAGCACACACAAAGAAAACTGACACAAGTCTTTTGTCACCCCAAACTTCTTGGAGGGTAGACAGTAGAAGGGAAGAACTTTCCAGAATAGTAAAGGAAATTTCCCAACTTCAAATGTTGCCACGAGGTATATATATTAGTCTTTCAGAAACTTCTCCAGTACACTCCTGGACCTGTGGAAGACTTCTGAAGGACTGCTATGCCAACAGAAGACTGCCTTTCTGCTACCAGAGACGGCCATGCTGGTTTATGGAATACTCTGCTGCTTGAAGGAGAACTGGACCATGTCCTTGAATCCAGAACCACCCGAATTGACACAAATTGCTATTTGTCTGACCTCCTGTGTGAGCTGCAGGTAAAAAACAAGCTTCTGAGTCCTTGAAACCTCCATCTGGCCTCTGCTGGAGTGACTCAAAACTTCCAAAGTGGTGCCCACCAGGTCTTGAACTCTAGGAAGTGATGTTGGTGGTACTGCTCCTGTCTAGCCCTAAAACTTGGGATATACGAAAAGTTTCATCATAAGCTTCCTGCAGGACCGATAGGAGACCAAGACATACCTGCAGGCCAACCACCCAAGGTGCATCGCCGGACCTCTCAGCAATTGTATCTGGCTTCGTGGAAACCCTCTTCAGCGGTAGGCTGAAGCTGGGGGTTTCAGAAAAGTTGCCAGACGGTAAAAATATTTACTAGGCTCAATAGAAGCGGCTCCCAATCAGCGAAGACAAACCCCTCAGCATGGAATCCTGCTTTTCCTGTACTGAGCTTCTTCCGACCATCATTGAGGCTTTACCCAGACATTGTCCAGCAGCAATGGCAACTCTTCCTTGGACGCAGCCTGCTGCTTTGCCCTGTTGGATTCTACCTTTTCCTAGACTTTCCTTCAGAAATGTTTCTGAGTCCAAGGGTAAGCTTAGCCCAGGCCCAATCCACGTCTTGTGTCTAACGTGCTCTCCATCGTGGTCAGCTGTAATATATGACTTTGCCCCAGTCTGACGTGAACAGATTCGCATTGTTGGCACTTTTTGGTGCTAGATTTTACTGAAAACTATAAAAATGTATAACTCCGGTTGTACTGATTTAATATAGATTGTTGTTGTGTCATTTTGTGAAATGTCCTCTATTTTACTAATTTGGTTTGGGTATTTTTTGCATTGTGTTTTCACTTTATTACTGTTTGTGTGCTGCATAATTACTTTACACATTGCCTCTAAGTTAAGCCTAGCTTCTTATATACTAAGCTATTAGAGGATTAGACAAAGGTTACTTTAGTGAGCTTTGTGGTTTGCCCTGATAAAGATTGTGGTTGTTGCCTGAGTGGGGTTTCCAAACTCCTTGTCCCACTACCCAATTTCTTACAGTCCATATCTATAGCATTCCAGAATCATAATAAGGAGAGAATATGTGCAAGTTTTGAAAGTTCTTCATTCCACAACTGCAAGGTCTTTCCTTCCAACTGCAGCTGGAAATCCAGTAATAACTGACACGGAAACAACCCTTTCCATACCACCCACTACCCTCGATGGCACAACTTTGTGTATGGCTATTGATAGGGAAACCGAGGTAGTGGACGCAAAGAAGCTCATGAAACCTTGACCGACCACGAGAAAAAAGGACACATCTGGCTTTTTCTCCTAGGACATAGATAAAGTCTACTCACTCTTGAAACCAGGAAATGATGCACTCGGTCACCTTTATCACCTTGCTCCTTACTGACATCACTTGGAACTCATTAGCCATTAGCCATTTGCACTAAGAGTACTGGGCTGCTTTAAAGTATTCCCAAGAATCTCTCTCATTCAGGCAGAAACAATCACCACATTCCATTCATTACTTCCTAGTTCCTGATATTTAGGCAAACACAATGTCACTCAGCACAGCCCTGCAATATGGTCCATGAGTGTCAATGACACAACATCTTGTACATCAGAAGAAGATGCTAACTTATCTGAAAAACCTGATATTACACTAATTTATTAGACCCACCTGTCCTCTGTTGCAGAAAGACTGAGTAGAACATGTTCTCTTGGCCTCTAGAGTGATCCCTGTTACAGACTTAATGGAGTATAATCAGACACCTTGAAGGAAAACGGGAAGGCCAATCCTTATTCATAAGACCCTACATACTCGAGTAACTAATACATGGTCTGACCAGCACAGCTGCTGTGTTCATGGCACTCTCTCCATCTACAACCACATACCCCAGGGGTTCAATTTATGCTCCGTATCTAGTGAAACAAATCCTTATTCGCCCAGCTAAAAATCCATTTGGGGGCATTGGAATCTCATCCTTATCCCTGTTTTGGAGTGCTCCACTTCCCCAGAGTTATTAAACAACCATGACAGGGACCTTCTCAAAGACCTCATGGTTGACCACTCACTAATCAATCCCTGGCGACTACATCACCCAACAGACAAGGACTACACATTCCTATTGTGTCCACCATGCAACAAAGACACAGATTGACTATTTCTTGACAAAAGGGTTTCTTGCTCCTTCCTAAAATTATACTCAGTGCGAGTGCAATCTCAAACCACACTCCAATCTCAAAAACTCTTGATTCCATGGTAGACAAGACTTGGAGAATCAATATTCAATGCTAACACCAGCCAAATAAGAAGGATGATCTGCAAACTCAACATACAGACTATCTATCGCTCAATGAGCACTCTGCTGTCTTACATCAGATTATCTGGATGGCAAAGAATTTGTATATATCCAGTTTAATGATAAGAGATCAGACTGAGATGCACCAGAAAGCTCAAACAACACTGAGACAACTGGAACGAGAAATCAAAGAAACAAATAATTGCTATAAAGAGAGCCTAACAACAGCCGACCTGCAGGCTATGACCTGGAAAGAAATATGATCTTAACTAACTCCTTTACCAATCAGCCAAAAAGCCCCTATACTGAATTAGAAACAAGAGCTATGAACATGGTGATAAAGAAGAGGGCTACTCACCCTGAAATATATGAAAAGACAGGCATGAACCTCAATCTGGGACTGTACAATTGCCTGCTCATAGATAAGATGCCACTACCAGTTATGCCGGGGGACATGCAAGAAATACTCGACAAGAACTTCACATATGCTGAAATAGCAGTGGCAATCAAGGACATGCCAGTCACTATAGCCCTGAGAAAGACAGCCTCCAGGTATAATTATACAAGCTAACAGCCCAACATTTAGGGGGGTATGTACAAGGAATTGGCGGAGCGCGGTGTTGGCCTACTTGGCTTAATGCCGAGCTTCCCCACTTCTAAAATGCAAGGCTGCACCATATTTACAAGAATGTGGTGCAGCCTTGTGTTTCCGCCTGCGATGGTGATTAGCGCCAATGCAGGCACACTTGCACCACAGTGCAAGGGTGTTTGCGTGCAGGGTTGGATTGTTTATGTGTAGGAAGGTGTCCCTTCCTGCACATAAACAATGCTAAACAGCCATTCTGTCACTTTCATCTGTGCTGCTTCATGCAGCACACATGAAATTGTTAAAATGGCATATATTTTAAAGGTTTGTTTATGTACAGGAAGGGACACCTTCCTGCTCATAAACAAACCATGGCATTTTGCTTTTCCCGTGTGTCCTGCACAAAGCAAAAACAATGAGAAATAATGCATTTCTCCACATTTCGCCTACTTAAGAGCAGGAATTCCCTGGTCCTAATCTTGTAGGACACCCTTGTACCTAGGGGGCAGCATCAAAATTAATGGGTGTTGCGGTGGAATGACCACCGCAAAACCCACTGCCCACCCCCTTCATGCTAACCATAGCGTGAAAGGGGGCCTTATGTACAAGACAGAGTTAAGTTATATTAAGTGGCTTAATGCTGCCTTGTACATAAGGCGCAGCCCCTATTGCCACCACAACGTCGGTAAGAGTGGCTTTGTGGTGGAGACAAGGGCTTGTATATATGCCCCTTAGTCCCCATCTTAGGTAAGCTATTCCGAGAGGTAAAATTGAAAGGTGGTCCGAATGCAGACTTCTTACAAACCTAAATAACAGTGATTCCAGAGGCCAGAAAAGACAAATGTGTTGTACGAATTATCCCCCAATATCGCTGTTCAACAGCGATGTCACGATTTTTTCCAAAGAGCTGATTAATAGCCTGAAGAAAGTGATACCATTCCTAGTACTCAGAAGAGAGGATAGGCATCATCCTCAGATGTACTTCATTGAACCACCTCTGCTCACTTCTTTAACTACTATGGAGCTCTGGGATTGTAGACACCAAGAAAGTGACTCACTTCCTTGATGCAGAGAATGCTTTCGATCCAGTGGAGTGGGGAAACCTTTTTCAAACTGTGACTCAAATGGAAATTGTTTTTTTTATTGCCATGATAACCTGGCTATGTACTAACCCAGTGGCTAAACTAATCAGCAAGAACATCCACTCTGGCACCATTTCCAATAAACCTGGAACCCGACGTGGGTGTCCTTCGCCCCCCTTAATTTTCTTGCTGTCACTGGAATCACTGGCAATCGCAATTCGAAACTCTGAACATATACTGGACATACCAACATCCACAAGACACATGAAACTCATGCACATTGTGTATGACATTCAGTTAACACTTTCCTCTTCAGAATCTACTGTGATCTGCATAATAACTGTGTTTGAGAATTTCTCAGCATTCTCCAGTTACAAAGTAAGCTGGGCCAAAAGTAAGGACGTTCAAGGATGAAACCCACCACAGCAGCCTCATTACCTAACTTGCCCTAAAAATTACACCCACTCAAATGAAGTATTTGTGAAACTATCCATCGATCCAAGCTATGGTGACAAGACCAAATGTTTGATACTGAGGTCTCGTGCAAACAGTAAAAATGATTGTGACACTTCACTAGACTCACACTTTGGGGATACTGTCTTTAACACTTAAATACAATCGGCTTTGCCATATAGAGCTCATGAGTAAATCCCATATTTGCCAATTAGGTAAACCTTGACTGTCAATTGTGAAACTATATGCTGACACAACCTCAGGAAGCTTATGGCTCCCGAATATCACTATGTACTACTATTCGCAACATCTATCACACATGCCTACTGCTTCACTGTAGATTCAGACTGGGTATTACTTGAAACAGCCCTCTGCAATGGCATGACAGGCATGCAAATGCTGTACCTACAACCCATTCTTAGGGAAGCCAAAGACAACCTCATCATTTCTACTAAGCTTTGAATATGGAAAAAGATACACCATCTCCTTCAGCTGGATAGTCTTGTACACCTCCAGCTACATGTTTGGTACAATGGAGAAATATGGATTGACGGCTGCGGCTTCAGCTGGCAAAAATGGAAGCAGAAAGGCCTAGTGGCACTCTCTCAGGTTCTCAGAGAAGGGAAGGGAAAGACTTTTAAGGAATTACAACAGGAAAACCACTTAGATCAGAACTACCTACACTATAGCCAGCTGTTGAATTGTGGAAGAGTCACTCTCCATCAAAGGCAAGACAAAATTAAACCTGGGCGTTAAAATCGGCTCCGCTCGCAGAATTTGGGGATTTTTTGCAGCTCTGCTTTTTGCATAGAATGTGGAGATACCAAGAACTCTGCGCTCCGCAGTGGAGTAAAGTTTTTTTTCTTGTTCGCGATTTCAAAATGTGTTTTCGTGCACGCAGTAGCGCAATGAGATTTCCTATCCATTCGCGTGCGCCACAAGATTTTGGTAACCGACTGCGCGATCCCGCAAGAGTGTCCAATTACGGAAATGTCAGTCGGACCCACCATCGGACATCCGTCGGAAGTTCGATGAAGCTTGCGGTTGCCGAACATGCAGTAATTGTTTTGCTGGAGAAGAATAACTCTCAAGCAGCATGAAACCTTCTCGAACATTATGATTTGGATGAAAAAAACTCCTCGGATTGACATTTGGCTGTACTTATTTGTGCACGGAGTCCATTTTCTTTTTTTATTTCTTTTTTAAGGGGAAGGAGGTGCCCCAGAGTCTCCAACTTCCTGTGCCTGTCCAGCAGTCTGCTCCTAGTGCTTTGTCCATGTCCTGTTCACTTTTCATTTGGATTTGGAGCTATGATGCAGCAGACACTTTGTGTCTGCTGCATCATATTTAATTGGATTTAAGGACTTTGGGATTTGAGATTTTACAAGTAAGTCGGAGGATTGGTGTTGTTTGTTTGATTGGGGCATTTCAAGTTGCAACTACAATGTTCTGTACTTTTCATCAGCTTTTTAAAATGTATAGTGGGTAGCCAGTAGGCCCTGAGCTATTCGTGGTGGGTGCATGAAACAACTGTCCCTGTGGTGTCTGTAGAATTTAAACATCATTAGGTGCATGGATGACATTGGATCGAATTGCAAAACTGTTTTATTGGGGGTATTTCACTTTTTTGTTGTGTGTTAAATAAATGCCTTTGTTGGATGTGTGTGTGTGTGGTGTGGTTGTTGTTGTGTAACTCGCAAACCTTGTTTAGCTCTGTGGATTTTTGTTTTTGCATTTTTGCAATTAAAGCTGTGTTGTTAAGCATGCCTTCTTTGCCTTGCCATTATAGGCCTGCTTGAGTTCATTGTTTTCCAGGCCTCCTGCTTGTTGTGACTGTGAGTGACCATGTGGCTGGTGGCCATTTTGTGGTGGTAGTAGTGTGCTGGTTTTGCCATATATAGGCCTGCATGTCTTTCCTTTGTTCCTCTTGTCCTATGCTTCTTGTTATTGTGGGCTGGCCATGTGATTGGTGGACATTTTGTAAAGCCAGGCAGTGTGCTTTTGCCATATGCCTGCAAGCTTGTGGCCTAGTCTGCCAAAATAGGCATTGCTTTTATCCAGTAGGCCTAGAGCCACTCATGGTGTGTGCATGAAACAACTGTATCCGTGGTGTATGTTGAATTTAAACTTAATTTGGGGCATAGATGGCATTGGATTGAATTGCAAAATGTGTATTTTTGGGAGGTATTTCACTTTTTATGGTGTATGCCTTTGTTGGATGTTTGTGTGTGTGGTTGTTGTTGTGTAACTTGCAAATCTGGTTTAGCCCTGTGGATTTGTGTTTGTTGCATTCTTACATTAAAGCTGTGTTGTTGGCATGCTTCCTTTGCCTGGCCATTATAGGCCTGCTTGATTTAATCGTTTTCCAGGTCTTCTGCTTGTGTGACTGTGAGTGACCATGGGGTTGGTGGCCATTTTATGGTGGTAGTTTAGTAGTGTGCTGCTTTTGCCATATATGGGCCTGCATGTATTTCCTTTGTTCCTCTTGGCTTACTGCTTCCATCCTCTTTGCCAGCTGCAGCTCCCTGAATGACGTGATGCGCAAATTAATGCTAAACAGTTTCCACTTTTATTAAATTTGTATTTCTGTTTTTGTTCTTCTTCTATCCTATTCCTCCTGATTTTACACAGTAACAATATACAATAAAAGCCCTTGTTGTCAAAGTCTCACAAATGGATACACTGTTGTTATTTTTTTTAAAACTGAGCTATAACACTTTATAATATAACACTAACAAGTGTGATCACCGAACTAAGTTATATATTATATTTGTTTGTTTGTACTAGTAGTAATTGAACCACAACAACAAATGCAACATTTCACTGATGTTCTCCTGACTTCTTTGCTCTTAGATGCACAAAAGACCATCGAGGAGGTGTCATCATTACCCGTTGTACTGCCGGACAGAAGAACTGCTGCGCACGATGTGATGTGACGTGTTACCACAGACATCTCTGCAACTTGTGTAACTGCGTCCTGCTAACATCTGAAAAAAATGGCCTAAAAAAAGGTTCTAGGCACTCCGGTACGAAGAAAGTTGCCAGTGAGAAGAAGGAACAGAAGAAGGAAGAAGTGGCACTTACCAAGACTGGTGTGCCGCCCACTATGTTTTTAAGGAAACAAAAAATTAATCCTGCAGCAGCGATGTCCAGGGAGTAAGCTGGGAGCAGCACCTCTGAAGTAGGGGCAGTTCAGGAAATCCAACTTCCTGTAGAGGAAGAAGAGCAAGCCACTCTTTCAGAAGATCCACTGTCTTCCAGATCCCCAGCAAGGAAAAGGAGGGTTAGTCCATCAACTTCTTCTTCAAGCCCCCCTTCTGATGATCTAGATGCCACTTAGAAGCCACCAACTTAGTCTGAGAGTGAGGCACACCACACGACAAGGCTAGGGAAAAGGAAGGTTCCAGAAAGCCTTAGAGTTATGGAGTTAGAGGTAGATGTAGGAGCGTAGGATGCCAGTCATCATGAACATCACTCCCGCGCCAGTGGAGATGGAGACAAACATTATTACCCCATTCCAAGTTGCTGTGAGGGATGTGGCATGGATACCACCAATGCAGGAAACACCAACACGAACTCCAGGTTCCATATTTGCATTTACTAAGACCCGTCAGGGACCTACATCCAGCACATCCACCACCTCAGTAGGTAGTGTTACTGTCACTGCACAGAGTCAAATTCCAGGCGCACCCTCCAGTTCACCCGGCATTGCAAGTGGCACCTCCAGCTGCACAAGAAAATTCACCTCCCCAGTTTGGGACTTCTTTTCGGTCAGCAGTAAGAAGGAGAACATTGCAATATGCTTAATTTGTCAACATGGTGTTAGTCGGGGTTAGCATGGTACAAACTATGGTACTGGAGGCGAAACATCCCATCTGAAAAAACACCACTTGATCCAGTAGGAGGCGCACGTTAAAGGCCAAAAAACTGCATCCATTGCTGTTGGTGAGGATTTAGAAGTAGAAGATATGATCACAGTGGAAGGTGAACAAGAGGGAGACATTTTCTTTGGTACACAAAGTAACCCTGAACCCAGCAGTGCAGTGGTACCACCCAAATCCTCATTAGCCTCAGCAACATCTCAGCGGCACCAAAGTAAGAGTCAGGCTGAGACACCAAGGCAACAGAGTACCGCAATGAAAAAAGTGTGATGTTGAGCCTAATAGGTTCAAGAAGTCACCTGAATCAGCAGCACTAGAAAGGAAAACAATTCAGCCTACCATTGTCATCATCTTTAGGTCGGAGGAGCAGTAAAATTCAACCACCCAATGGCACATTTGTACAATGCGAACCTGGCGAAAATAGTAGCGCTGGACCTTCTCCCTTTTTCTTTTGTGTAAGGGTTGGTTTTCTGGAATTTGTGACAGCCATCTTCCCAAAATGGAAGGTTCCCAGCCAGTCCTATTTCACCAGAGTTGCTTTTCCTGTACTACATCACGACGTGCTGGAATTGCATGGACAAACTTGCAGTGCTGTTTACAATATCCACCTGACAACAGACATGTGGACCAGTTGCCAAGATACTGATTACAAGTGCATCACTACACACTGGATCTCTTTTGAGGGGGTTAGAGAATAGATATCTACAGCAGGTGTTGTAGACACAGCTGAGCTTTTTAATACCACTCATAAACATGCAACTGTAGCCATGTTCGCCAAGGAGAAATCTCATACCGCTGAAAACATTTTGGAATTTAACAGCAAGGTCTTTAAATGGCTGCACCCAAGAGGGCTTAACAATGGTTTTGTTGCCACGGACAATGGCAGTAATATAGTTAAGGTCATGTGCACTGGTGGCTATTTCAGGGTCCTGTGTTTGGCGCACTGCATTAACATCATTTTTCAAAACTTTCTGAAAAAAGAAGACCAATTTAGCAACTTACTAACCACCTGCAGAAGAATATGCAGACATTTCAGCCATTCTTTTATTGCCTGGAAGCAGCTGAGGATCATTCAACATGAGCATAGTGTGCCAGTCAAAGCACTCATCCAGGAGGTGCCAACACGTTGGAACTCAACATATTACATGCTTGATCAGTACAGCCCAATCAATGACTATGTCATGCAAAGACTAGGGGATGCTCGTGCTACTGTGAAAGGCATGACCGTTGAGATGGACCAATGGAGGCTAGTTAAATGCCTGACAGAGATGCTACTTCCTTTCGAGTTCTTCACCCGTGAAGTCAGCAAGGAGGACAGTTAGTTCTTCACACGTGAAGTTAGCAAGGAGGACAGTACTATTGGCCAGGCTATCCCATTGTTGCACATGTTAGAGCAAAAGATGAAAGTGGTGTCTGAATCGCACAAAGGTGTGGAGGAAATAAAAGAAGCATATGAGTTGGTGGAGAGCTTAGCACTTCTCTCAGATGAAAATACAAGGGTGCAAACTAGCAATTTGTCAGAAAAACATTATATTTGTGCCACAATTCTGGATCCACGGTACAAATCAGCACTGAACAATAAGACATTAATTCTTTTCTCAGAAGTGGATGTTGCCCAGTACAAAACTTGGATAGCTAAGGCAGCCAGTGACTTGGAAAATGAACGGCTATTAATTAAAGGCCCGTTGCTCCAACCCACAACAAGTACTGCTGAAGGGCATGGAGCATCAAGTTTAACTTCAGAGCCGGGGGGCAGTGCCTTTGGCTTAGAGCACTCACCAACAACAGCAAGAACAGGATCATCAGTCCCATTAAAATCAACACAGGGTTGGTATCCACAGCAAGATCTTGTTAGGTCCAGTGCTGATGCAAAGGCAAATGAGGCCCAGCACAGCGGAGCACCCCTGAACATTGAGCGGATGGTCCAGGACTATCTGGATGACCAAGCAGAGGTCTTTATTGATCAAAACCCATTGGTGTATTGGTATGGGAAAATGCACAACTGGCCAGTGCCCAGCAGGCTGGTGATAAACTATCAGGCTTGCCCTGTCGCAAGTGTCTCTTCTGAGCATGTTTTCAGTGCTGCTGGTGCCATCATAACAGTGAAAAGGAGCAGTCTCTCATCCAAAAACATGGAGAGGTTAACCATGATCAAAATACCCACTGAATGACAAAATAAGTGAATCTCAGCAGGAAGATGAGACCAGCAACTTAGGTGACGGAAATAGTGTGTTAGATGATTACCTACTTCTGGTTGAACCACCAGAGTTTGAGGACGAGCTTTACTTCCCTGACAACTGGGCTTTCAACTTATTACTTTCTTACTTCCTTATTTACAAATATTATTTATGTGTACCTCGATCTTTCTGGTTCGAATCACAACAAATTCATCACTACATCTTCTCTTTTTATTGCCATATTGGAGTTGCAGCTGTGTGCATTTCAGTCCACTCCTCCGAGTCCTGACCCATCCTCCTGACTCACCCTAAATACATTTCCTTCAAGCTAGATGATTGGATGGAGATTATAATAGTGCAAGAACTGCTGCCTCATCGAGTCCCTCCAAAAGACGTGGAACATGATGACTATAGCTATCCTCCTTTCCGAGCCGAGAGAGACTGACCCGATGAGAAGGAACAGGTAATGATGGCATGCAATGGATGCTGACTCTGGGTGATTGGTGTTTGTGTTGTTGTTGTTTGCTGTGCATGAAGGAAAGCCACAGTGTACTACTATTTATCTACACACTAAAAGTGACTCAAGTCAATATTTCCCTTCTGGCTCTTTAATACATCTTTTTTACTTCTACTGCAGGCCGATCCATTACATTTTTGAATATGGAATCTGGACTCACTCGGTACCCTACAGACTGAGTTAGACAACACCATGATGATGACCACATAGTATATTCCCAGTCAGTCAGTTGGATCGGAGATGATTGTTGGAATAACTCAGGGCGTTTCAAATAATGAAGTGGCATAAAAGATAAACAAGTCAACAACAACAACAGCAGATCTACATGTCTGTGTAGTAGTGGTGGAGTCGAGTAGTCATGAGTGTAGTAGTGGTATAGCTGACATCAGTGCATTGATTTACTTTCTTACTTTGGAAAATGCTATGTTGCTCCATATATCTGATCTGTGACTGTATGGCTCAGTCAAAATCTAAGCTAAGTGGAGGTTGGGTTGGTGCCATGGGCCGGCTCTGTCCTGTTGCTGTTGTAGGTTAATTCTGGAAAAATGCAACAGAGTAGACATGATTTAGCCATGCCACTTCTGAAAGTGTTTTGTTTGCACTCCTCTGTAATTCATGCTTTTTTTCTCCTGAATTTTTCAATATCCCTTTTGTTTTTCCATCTACACTTACAGGCCCGCTCTTACCCTGTGCAGGAGAAAGAAAAACAACTCACACACACCTACTAATCCACCAGACAGGCAGTGGCACCCACGATTGATGGATGCAGCGTCCATAAAACGGAGGACCAAGAGGAATGCTGAGATGCAACCCCCCAATTTGACTAGGATAACATACAGTAACTTTTTTATCATTCATCATCTTTTAAATAATTTGATTTCTTTTTTCTTTCCAATCACTACAACTGTGTGTTTGTTGTTGTTGTTATTATGTTTGCTTTTTCTTTGCTTATAATTGATCCCTACAGATATTTTTTTATTTTCTCTGCTAGCTTAAAAAGGAAGCCCGGTACAACAGAACGTAAAAAGTATGTAATTTGGGTCTGTCTGAGGGCAGACAGGCAAGGCAAATAGCATAATAATAATTAATAATATACTGTTGCCCTGAAAAGTCTACTAGTCCAGTTTGTAAGTACTACTTATCATCATTACCCATCAAGTCATCAACATGCATGCATTGACTTTTTATCCCGTAACAGATATATGATGATCGTGTTCCAAGATTGTGTGTGTTCACTGTTCAGTTGTTGTTTTGCATGTGTAGTGTTCGCTTTTGTCTAACTTTCTCTCAAATTCCCCTTCCCAACCATTCCTCAAACGCTAGCCTCTTCCCCCGGGCTGTGTGATTTATATATTAAGGTGTGACTAAATAAAATTCACACCAATAATTCATCACAAACTTGATGGGGCGGATGTGGTGAAAGCAACACTAATTCAATTTCAATCAAGGCAGGGCGAGGATCTTCTTTTGCTTGCCAATGCCCACCAGTGCTCAGTATACTTGAAAGTCAATTTATTTTTACAAAGGAACTTAACTAATACATCATCAGAATGAATTGCGTCATTGATTGGATTAATCATCCCCCTCCTAAATTACAGCAGTCAAGGTTATGCTTTTGTCGAGAACATTGCTAATCATTATGGTTACTTGTTTGTCAGTCTTCACATGAACTGATCTGTACTTCATTCTACTACTCCTTCCAAAGTCTCTCTCAGGCGACTGACTGTCTCATTTTCTTTTTTAGCAAATGTTACTGCCAGTGTCTACTGTCTACCACCACAACCATGGCATCTTGGGAAACCAATCCATTATCACCATGCAGACATCATTGTGCCTACATTTAAACATCAATCACAGGTAAGAGAAGAAGTTTGGGGGAGGCATAATTAATAATGGAAATTCATTATTAATGCACACACCCATACCCTTGAGTCCTGTTGCAGACTGCATAGACTAGGAGGATAGACTGACAGTACTACTAGGTCAAGTCACTCAGTGAGGGTACCACATCTATCTGTTTGTGTGTTACAAAATCGGAAGATTATTTAAATCAAAAACTGGCTGCGGCCCTGCAGCAGCAAAGGAAGGAAACCATGTGACATCAAATAGTAACCCCCCACAAAACATTTACATTGTATGTAAAGTTGAAGTATAAATATAATGTAATACCCTAACAAAATAAACTAATATAAAAAACACAACATCTGATCCAGCCCTCTCCCTAACCCCAAACAGTGTCCAAAAAGGTAAAGAGTCCAAACAATGTCCGATAAATAAAATTCGAAAATAAAATTGTCCATAAAAAAACCAACTTTTTTCCCAACATAGCCCAATGCCCACCCACCAAAAAACATAATAAAAAAGGGACAATCCAACCGGATCTATAGTCTATTGACGGGCTCACAGTCTCCGGTTAATTGCTAGGACCTTCTTCTTTAGCTGCTACTCTAGACACACCATACGGAGGAGCATGCATTGCATAAACGCTCGACAATTGCATCACAATAATCAGCCCAAGCGAGCGCAGCTGGCGCAAAGTTGCAAACAAGTGAGATTAGTAGCGCCGAGCACCTGTGTCTAGAAAAATAACAATCACAGAAGATTTTTAAACGTAATTTACCTGCAATGTAAGCAGCAGCAGTCTTGCTATTCGGCAAAAAATTATGTTCACAATAACAGTCTATAAAAAACACAGTACTACTAGTATTAGCTACTCACCAAGCCCAAACGACCTCAACACCTAGCAGGTCCAGCAGGTCCTGCTCCTGGTCCAAGATGTCTGTCCACCGGTGGGTCAGCTGGTTATGGGTACACCGGACCCCAGAGCAGCGAAACACTGCCCGGCGCACCTTTCCCCACCAGCGGTGACGCTCCTGGGTAGCGCACCCGGAACCAGGCCTGCCGCCTGCTGCCAAGGTCAAGGGGAGGTGGCGCTACACAAAAAAACAAGGGCGGCTACCTCTGCCTCGCTAAAAAGTGACCTGACTTGCGCCCCTTCCTGGTGCTGTCTGCTACAGGGAATGCAGCTCTTCTTCAGAGCAGGCGGCTTCCCTATGGAGCCGGTTCATCCCTTTGCCATGGTCCTGGGTTGGGCGAAGGGCAGAAAAAGAAATGTAGCAGTAAAAAATAAAGTCAGGGGAGGAAGTAGGAGAGTAAGAAAGGGAGTAATATATAAAAGTAGAAAAAAGTTTAAAAAAATGAGTAAAAGTAGAAATAAAACGCAAAATATACACTTAGGGACAGAGAGGGATAGAAAATAAATAAAAAAGATTCGAAAAAACGGTCTAAGAACAAAGGATTGCAAAGATTGTAGAGGAATTGTAGAGCAGGCCCCATAACCATGCAAAGAATAGGAAACAAGATGGCCGTGTCCCTTGGCCACCTTGTGGTGAAGTTTGTGTGATATTTCCCCCGATCATGTCATCCACATTGCTGAACTTCAAAAACATTTCGCGAGCATACACAAGCACTTGCGAGCATGCGGAAAGTAGCAGCTCCACATGCGAGCGTAGCCACGTGTAGTGCTGCAGAGTTTTTTGGCTGCTTCGTGTTGCCTCGTGTAGCTCGGCTACGTGAACTTCGTCCAGGATTTGACGAAATATGGCGCTCTACAATACATTTGCACCTTCAAAAGTTGGGGAGTTTACAAGAAGCTTGGACTGGCTTGTAGATAAATGACCTGCTCTCAGCACCAACATCTGCGAGACTGCTTGCCTGAAGGCACCCACATATATACACCCGTCCCTAATGGACAAAACATTACCCAACTTTCTAACCATGCATGTATCCAGGATGCCACAACAAAATCCACTAACTTTAAAATACTGCACAGAAGGCACTGGTCTCCTCAGACGTAATGACCAACTACACAACATTAAAGCCATTTGGGATCGAAACCTGACCTGAAGCTGACACAAGTACGAATGTATCTACTGCTTAGATGTTTTACTTTCTTCCTAGACCCACTGGTAAGGTTGTCATAGAGCTGGGGTCGCCTGTAAGGAGACCCTGAAATCCTTGAGGGTCTGGATTGTGGAGGTGGTATTGGTGCTGGTGGTGTTGCTATTAGTGGTGGTATTAGTGGTGGTGGTGATATTGGCGGTGGTATTGGTGGTGGTATTGGTGGTGGTATTTGTGGTGGCATTGGTGGTGGTGGTGACAGGAAATAGCCCCCTCCTGCTCTTGATCCTGAGCGGGAGGTGGGGTCACAGAGCAAAAGGTGTTGGAGCGCTTTGTTAGTGTTTATAGCTTGGATCATATGTAACTTTCACTTCACACTTACACATCTTCTTCACTGCACTATTTATCACTACTTTGAAGATGTCGCAGACCGGTCTCTTCCTCTAATATTTACAATCTAACAAGCGGTCGAGAAGGCCCTTTATTGCAATGTAATAGGTCTCACATTTGTGATAGTTTAAGCTATTAGTATTGTAAATGACAATGCCTTTAATTAATGTTTTAAACCCCAAAACATAAATAAAAGGCATTGTCATTTACAATCCCAATACCTCAAACTAGCGTGAATGCGAGACCTATTGTATTGCAAATGCTTGTTGTACTGGGTTCAGTACTTACAGTAAATATTAAGGATTGTCTTTTTAAAACAATTCACAGATCTGGCACTGTAGAACTAAAATATCCTAGAGAATCTGTGGTGGTGAGGTGCTTCTTGCCCTCTGTAGTCCACAGCGGGATGTTTATAAGAAAGTAACCACAACGTTTTGTGGTTTTATGGCATTTTCAGCAAATTGTGCAATGACAACCAGAAGTTTTTATTCATTTATAGGGACTAGTCTCATCTGTTCACCCAAATATCCTCTGCTGAGGAAGGGGCTGTTATAGCTACCCCCCTAATTCCATTCAAATGATTTGCTTTTAGTAAAGGAAGCTATTTCGAGGTTCAGAAGTACATACTGTATTAATTACCCTTTCAGAATTTCAAATTTGCAACAAAATAACTTTACATGATCTTCAAAATCAGCGCTCCCAGCATGACTAACAATAATGTAAAACAAACATTTGACATACACAATGTTTAACAAGGATATTTGGTACGGTATCACAGACCAGAGGTTCCTAATTCTGGCTTTCCAAAATATGATCTTCAGGTTCAAATAAGAACATAACTATTTCCGTTCACTGATCCAATAGGGGTTGTAAGCACAGACCACAGCTCTTCTCAGAAAGCAAGGGCCCCCTCTAATAATGCCACTTTTCTACCTGTTGTGCTGAAGCCTCTCATGAGACTGCCAATGCATTGCAATTCTAAGATTGTATTACCAGCCTTCTTCACTCGCTTCCTGGCATATGAGCCTACTAGGCAAATTTCCATTGCAAATTATGCCCTCCCATCCAACATACTTTCCAGATTTCCTGCAACGTTAACCCAGAATGGGATCAACACAGAGAAGGTCCAAACCATGTGAATAGAACCTTGTTAAAAATGCGTTCCTGATTGACAGGGGTATGAACCCTAGGCAAGCAGCTACCGCAAACCTAGTCTAGGAAAGAGGCATGCAACCATAAAGTAACCTTTACTCACCCTCTGGTTGCTTGGCACAGAGCAGTCAGGCTTTACTTAGAGCCAATGTGTAAAGCATTTGTGCTATACTTCATACATTAAATCAGTGACAAAAGCGCTCAAAAATATTTCGCACTGGTTTAAAATAAGAGCTTTAGTTAATAAATAAAACATGAGCAAAATGACAAAACTCCTAAAGGTAGAACTTGAGATATTGAATTTTAGAGTTTATAGTGAAAAAAGGAACCAGAAAGCAAAAATCGCTATTAGGATATTTGGTCACGCTGAACCGGGACAAAGTCTGGCCTCGATGGAGCGTAGTCTGGTTATAGGGGCCCGGTTAGGTTCATTGAACCAAAGTACCTTAAATCCTGTTTGCAGAGTGTTTGCATGGATCCATATCGAAGAGGGTTCATGCAGCAGAGGCCATGGGTCCATTTTGAGATGCGACAAGGCCGCTGATGCATCAACGTCAAGGATCCTGTCGACAGGGCTTGTGATGCAAAGGTCTTCACCGAGGATGCGAGACACAGTGTAGACAATGCTTCAGTTCCAATGAGTGGTGAAGCAGTGATGCTGAGGTTCGCCATCGTCATTGAGACTGCAGTCAACAAGGGTTGCGGGGAGCTTGCATCAGGAAAAGCGTTGCTCAGTGGCAATTCCGAATGCGATGTGTCGGACCCAAGATACTGGATCCAGTGGCGATGTGATTCTGTTGCCAGGGGTCCAATAAACACAACTTCTGTGATGTAGCAGTTCTGCTCGAAGGCGCGCAGTTCAGCTAAGGGGATGCATTGGTTCTGCATGGGAATGCATTGCTCAGTAAAGGATGCCTCGGTTCTGCTGGAGAAGCACCTTATCAAAAACATGGGTGTCCTTTTTTCACTACTGCTTTATGGCTAATGAACAGATCATTGGAAAATAGGGTGATTCAGAAAAGGGGGTGGTGATGAACAGAGTGTCTGAATTAAGCAGACCACTCTTACCCAGTCCGAAGATCAGGGCTTGATCCTTCACCGTTTTTTAGCTCACTGCACCATCCCAGCTCAGAACCTGGCTACATGCAAATTAGTCTATTCCTGTCCCAGTGCATGATGGGAACAGGGCAAACCAAACTACCAAGCCAATTCTTATACTGGGAAGGAAACAAGCTACCGGGGACCAGTTTCTGGCATTTCAGCCGTCGTCGGCCTGGCTTGCTTGAATCCTGATGGTGCAATGAGCAAGGGACTCACATCTGAGTATACCCTTCCACGCTTATGGTGGACAAAATGATTCAGAAAAGGGGGTGGTGATGAACAGAGTGTCTGAATTAGGCAGACCACTCTTACCCAGTCCAAAGATCAGGGCTTGATCCTTCACCGTTTTTTAGCTCACTGCACCATCCCAGCTCAGAACCTGGCTACATGCAAATTAGTCTGTTCCTGTCCCAGTGCATGATGGGAACAGGGCAAACCAAACTACCAAGCCAATTCTTATACTGGGAAGGAAACAAGCTACCGGGGACCGGTTTCTGGCATTTCAGCCGTCGTCGGCCCGGCTTGCTTGAATCCTGATGGTGCAATGAGCAAGGGACTCACATCTGAGTATACCCTTCCATGCTTATGGTGGACAAAATGATTCAGAAAAGGGGGTGGTGATGAACAGAGTGTCTGAATTAAGCAGACCACTCTTACCCAGTCCAAAGATCAGGGCTTGATCCATCACCGTTTTTTAGCTCACTGCACCATCCCAGCTCAGAACCTGGCTACATGCAAATTAGTCTGTTCCTGTCCCAGTGCATGATGGGAACAGGGCAAACCAAACTACCAAGCCAATTCTTATACTGGGAAGGAAACAAGCTACCGGGGACCGGTTTCTGGCATTTCAGCCGTCGTCGGCCCGGCTTGCTTGAATCCTGATCGTGCAATGAGCAAGGGACTCACATCTGAGAATACCCTTCCACGCTTATGGTGGACAAAATGATTCAGAAAAGGGGGTGGTGATGAACAGAGTGTCTGAATTGAGCAGACCACTCTTACCCAGTCCAAAGATCAGGGCTTGATCCATCACCGTTTTTTTAGCTTACTGCACCATCCCAGCTCAGAACCTGGCTACATGCAAATTAGTCTGTTCCTGTCCCAGTGCATGATGGGAACAGGGCAAACCAAACTACCAAGCCAATTCTTATACTGGGAAGGAAACAAGCTACCGGGGACCGGTTTCTGGCATTTCAGCCGTCGTCGGCCCGGCTTGCTTGAATCCTGATGGTGCAATGAGCAAGGGACTCACATCTGAGTATACCCTTCGACGCTTATGGTGGACAAAATGATTCAGAGAAGGGGGTGGTGATGAACAGAGTGTCTGAATTAAGCAGACCACTCTTACCCAGTGCAAAGATCAGGGCTTGATCCATCACCGTTTTTTAGCTCACTGCACCATCCCAGCTCAGAACCTGGCTACATGCAAATTAGTCTGTTCCTGTCCCAGTGCATGATGGGAACAGGGCAAACTAAACTACCAAGCCAATTCTTATACTGGGAAGGAAACAAGCTACCGGGGACCGGTTTCTGGCATTTCAGCCGTGGTCGGCCCGGCTTGCTTGAATCCTGATGGTGCAATGAGCAAGGGACTCACATCTGAGTATACCCTTCCACGCTTATGGTGGACAAAATGATTCAGAAAAGGGGGTGGTGATGAACAGAGTGTCTGAATTAAGCAGACCACTCTTACCCAGTCCAAAGATCAGGGATTGATCCATCGCCGTTTTTTAGCTCACTGCACCATCCCAGATCAGAACCTGGCTACATGCAAATTAGTCTGTTCCTGTCTCAGTGCATGATGGGAACAGGGCAAACCAAACTACCAAGCCAATTCTTATACTGGGAAAGAAACAAGGTACTGGGGACCGGTTTCTGGCATTTCAGCCGTCGTCGGCCCGGCTTGCTTGAATCCTGATGGTGCAATGAGCAAGGGACTCACATCTGAGTATACCCTTCCACGCTAATGGTGGACAAAATGATTCAGAAAAGGGGGTGGTGATGAACAGAGTGTCTGAATTGAGCAGACCACTCTTACCCAGTCCAAAGATCAGGGCTTGATCCATCACCGTTTTTTAGCTCACTGCACCATCCCAGCTCAGAACCTGGCTACATGCAAATTAGTCTGTTCCTGTCTCAGTGCATGATGGGAACAGGGCAAACCAAACTACCAAGCCAATTCTTATACTGGGAAGGAAACAAGCTACCGGGGACCGGTTTCTGGCATTTAAGCCGTCGTCGGCCCGGCTTGCTTGAATCCTGATGGTGCAATGAGCAAGGAACTCACATCTGAGTATACCCTTCCACGCTTATGGTGGACAAAATGATTCAGAAAAGGGGGTGGTGATGAACAGAGTGTCTGAATTAAGCAGACCACTCTTACCCAGTCCAAAGATCAGGGCTTGATCCATCACCGTTTTTTAGCTCACTGCACCATCCCAGCTCAGAACCTGGCTACATGCAAATTAGTCTGTTCCTGTCCCAGTGCATGATGGGAACAGGGCAAACCAAACTACCAAGCCAATTCTTATACTGGGAAGGAAACAAGCTACCGGGGACTGGTTTCTGGCATTTCAGCCGTCGTCGGCCCGGCTTGCTTGAATCCTGATGGTGCAATGAGCAAGGGACTCACATCTGAGTATACCCTTCCACGCTTATGGTGGACAAAATGATTCAGAAAAGGGGGTGGTGATGAACAGAGTGTCTGAATTAAGCAGACCACTCTTACACAGACCAAAGATCAGGGCTTGATCCATCACCGTTTTTTAGCTCACTGCACCATCCCAGCTCAGAACCTGGCTACATGCAAATTAGTCTGTTCCTGTCCCAGTGCATGATGGGAACAGGGCAAACCAAACTACCAAGCCAATTCTTATACTGGGAAGGAAACAAGCTACCGGGGACCGGTTTCTGGCATTTCAGCCGTCGTCGGCCCGGCTTGCTTGAATCCTGATGGTGCAATGAGCAAGGGACTCACATCTGAGTATACCCTTCCACGCTTATGGTGGACAAAATGATTCAGAAAAGGGGGTGGTGATGAACAGAGTGTCTGAATTAAGCAGACCACTCTTACCCAGTCCAAAGATCAGGGCTTGATCCATCACCGTTTTTTAGCTCATTGCGCCATCCCAGCTCAGAACCTGGCTACATGCAAATTAGTCTGTTCCTGTCCCAGTGCATGATGGGAACAGGGCAAACCAAACTACCAAGCCAATTCTTATACTGGGAAGGAAACAAGCTACTGGGGACCGGTTTCTGGCATTTCAGCCGTCGTCGGCCCGGCTTGCTTGAATCCTGATGGTGCAATGAGCAAGGGACTCACATCTGAGTATACCCTTCCACGCTTATGGTGGACAAAATGATTCAGAAAAGGGGGTGGTGATGAACAGAGTGTCTGAATTAAGCAGACCACTCTTACCCAGTCCAAAGAACAGGGCTTGATCCATCACCGTTTTTTAGCTCACTGCACCATCCCAGCTCAGAACCTGGCTACATGCAAATTAGTCTGTTCCTGTCCCAGTGCATGATGGGAACAGGGCAAACCAAACTACAAAGCCAATTCTTATACTGGGAAGTAAACAAGCTACCGGGGACCGGTTTCTGGCATTTCAGTCGCCGTCGGCCCGGCTTGCTTGAATCCTGATGGTGCAATGAGCAAGGGACTCACATCTGAGTATACCCTTCCACGCTTGTGGTGGACAAAATGATTCAGAAAAGGGGGTGGTGATGAACAGAGTGTCTGAATTAAGCAGGCCACTCTTACCCAGTCCAAAGATCAGGGCTTGATCCATCACCGTTTTTTAGCTCACTGCACCATCCCAGCTCAGAACCTGGCTACATACAAATTAGTCTGTTCCTGTCCCAGTGCATGATGGGAACAGGGCAAACCAAACTACCAAGCCAATTCTTATACTGGGAAGGCAACAAGCTACAGGGGACCGGTTTCTGGCATTTCAGCCGTCGTCGGCCCGGCTTGCTTGAATCCTGATGTTGCAATGAGCAAGGGACTCACATCTGAGTATACCCTTCCACGCTTATGGTGGACAAAATGATTCAGAAAAGGGGGTGGTGATGAACAGAGTGTCTGAATTAGGCAGACCACTCTTACCCAGTCCAAAGATCAGGGCTTGATCCTTCACCGTTTTTTAGCTCACTGCACCATCCCAGCTCAGAACCTGGCTACATGCAAATTAGTCTATTCCTGTCCCAGTGCATGATGGGAACAGGGCAAACCAAACTACCAAGCCAATTCTTATACTGGGAAGGAAACAAGCTACCGGGGACCAGTTTCTGGCATTTCAGCCGTCGTCGGCCTGGCTTGCTTGAATCCTGATGGTGCAATGAGCAAGGGACTCACATCTGAGTATACCCTTCCACGCTTATGGTGGACAAAATGATTCAGAAAAGGGGGTGGTGATGAACAGAGTGTCTGAATTAGGCAGACCACTCTTACCCAGTCCAAAGATCAGGGCTTGATCCTTCACCGTTTTTTAGCTCACTGCACCATCCCAGCTCAGAACCTGGCTACATGCAAATTAGTCTGTTCCTGTCCCAGTGCATGATGGGAACAGGGCAAACCAAACTACCAAGCCAATTCTTATACTGGGAAGGAAACAAGCTACCGGGGACCGGTTTCTGGCATTTCAGCCGTCGTCGGCCCGGCTTGCTTGAATCCTGATGGTGCAATGAGCAAGGGAGCTTGTGTCCTTTCTGGTGAAGAATTGGCTTGGTAGTTTAGTCTGCCCTGTTCCCATGATGCACTGGGCCAGGGACAGACTGATTTGCATATAGCCAGGTTCTGAGCTGGGATGGGGCAGTGAGATAAATAACGGTGATGGATCAAGCCCTGATCTTTGGACTGGGTAAGAGTGGTCTGCTTAATTCAGACACTCTGTTCATCACCACCCCCTTTTCTGAATCGTTTTTGGCCACTATAGGTGTGGCAGGGTATACTCAGACATGAGTCCCTTTCTCACTGCTCCATCAGGATTCAAGCAAGCCGGGCCAAAGACGGCTGAAATGCCAGAAACCGGTCCCCGGTAGCTTGTCTCCTTTCTGGTGAAGAATTGGCTTGGTAGTTTAGTCTGCCCTGTTCCCATGATGCACTGGGCCAGGGACAGACTGATTTGCATATAGCCAGGTTCTGAGCTGGGATGGGGCAGTGAGATAAATAACGGTGATGGATCAAGCCCTGATCTTTGGACTGGGTAAGAGTGGTCTGCTTAATTCAGACACTCTGTTCATCACCACCCCCTTTTCTGAATCGTTTTTGGCCACTATAGGTGTGGCAGGGTATACTCAGACATGAGTCCCTTTCTCACTGCTCCATCAGGATTCAAGCAAGCCGGGCCGAAGACGGCTGAAATGCCAGAAACCGGTCCCCAGTAGCTTGTCTCCTTTCTGGTGAAGAATTGGCTTGGTAGTTTAGTCTGCCCTGTTCCCATGATGCACTGGGCCAGGGACAGACTTATTTGCATATAGCCAGGTTCTGAGCTGGGATGGGGCAGTGAGATAAATAACGGTGATGGATCAAGCCCTGATCTTTGGACTGGGTAAGAGTGGTCTGCTTAATTCAGACACTCTGTTCATCACCACCCCCTTTTCTGAATCGTTTTTGGCCACTATAGGTGTGGCAGGGTATACTCAGACATGAGTCCCTTTCTCACTGCTCCATCACGATTCAAGCAAGCCGGGCCGAAGACGGCTGAAATGCCAGAAACCGGTCCCCGGTAGCTTGTCTCCTTTCTGGTGAAGAATTGGCTTGGTAGTTTAGTTTGCCCTGTTCCCATGATGCACTGGGCCAGGGACAGATTGATTTGCATATAGACAGGTCCTGAGCTGGGATGGGGCAGTGAGATAAATAACGGTGATGGATCAAGCCCTGATCTTTGGACTGGGTAAGAGTGGTCTGCTTAATTCAGACACTCTGTTCATCACCACCCACTTTTCTGAATCGTTTTTGGCCACTATAGGTGTGGCAGGGTATACTCAGACATGAGTCCCTTTCTCACTGCTCCATCAGGATTCAAGCAAGCCGGGCCGAAGACGGCTGAAATGCCAGAAACCGGTCCCCGGTAGCTTGTCTCCTTTCTGGTGAAGAATTGGCTTGGTAGTTTAGTCTGCCCTGTTCCCATGATGGACTGGGCCAGGGACAGACTGATTTGCATATAGCCAGGTTCTGAGCTGGGATGGGGCAGTGAGATAAATAACGGTGATGGATCAAGCCCTGATCTTTGGACTGGGTAAGAGTGGTCTGCTTAATTCAGACACTCTGTTCATCACCACCCCCTTTTCTGAATCGTTTTTGGCCACTATAGGTGTGGCAGGGTATACTCAGACATGAATCCCTTTCTCACTGCTCCATCAGGATTCAAGCAAGCCGGGCCGAAGACGGCTGAAATGCCAGAAACCGGTCCCCGGTAGCTTGTCTCCTTTCTGGTGAAGAATTGGCTTGGTAGTTTAGTCTGCCCTGTTCCCATGATGCACTGGGCCAGGGACAGACTGATTTGCATATAGCCAGGTTCTGAGCTGGGATGGGGCAGTGAGATAAATAACGGTGATGGATCAAGCCCTGATCTTTGGACTGGGTAAGAGTGGTCTGCTTAATTCAGACACTCTGTTCATCACCACCCCCTTTTCTGAATCGTTTTTGGCCACTATAGGTGTGGCAGGGTATACTCAGACATGAGTCCTTTCTCACTGCTCCATCAGGATTCAAGCAAGCCGGGCCGAAGACGGCTGAAATGCCAGAAACCGGTCCCCGGTAGCTTGTCTCCTTTCTGGTGAAGAATTGGCTTGGTAGTTTAGTCTGCCATGTTCCCATGATGCACTGGGCCAGGGACAGACTGATTTGCATATAGCCAGGTTCTGAGCTGGGATGGGGCAGTGAGATAAATAACGGTGATGGATCAAGCCCTGATCTTTGGACTGGGTAAGAGTGGTCTGCTTAATTCAGACACTCTGTTCATCACCACCCCCTTTTCTGAATCATTGGAAAATAGGGAGCACAGAAAACAATATATACCATTCGTTATATATGCTAAATAATAATTATTTATTTGTCAAACATAAAAGTAAATATTTAAATAATTTGAAAATATCCTATTTCCTTGTACTCAACACTTAGTGCATTTATTTTTCCTATAATGCATTTGAGGGTTAGTAGAGAAATATAAAAATGCTTAGAAACATTCAGAAAACAAATAGTACATGTTTACAAACAAATAAACATATTGTGGTATAGCATTTTAGGACCCTAGTGTAATTTTCCTGATACATGCCCTTATATAGGTATAAATCACCATATCCTTATATAGGCAAAGAAATCATAACCATATTTAGACATAGCTAATGCAGTCCAAATACGGCAAGGCTGCTTCCACTAGTAAAATCCACAACAATTTCTTGGAAAACTCTGCTTCAGCAGTCAGAGACTTCCCCTCGCTTGAATATTGATTTCTCATGGAGTTTTCAAAGAACTGAGACTCTTTGATTACATTATTATGTCCAACTTTACCTCAAACTCTGCACCTTCAAGGTATAAATATGCCCACACTTGCCCAAGCAAACACACGGTGGTTTGGAGCAGTTCGACTATCTACTCGTCCGTAGCATCTCGTTATAGCAAGTGCCGAAGGAAGCTGACCCTCCAGCAGACGCTCTGAGAGAGACGCTGTCTTTTCTCCTGCCGAGAAATCCAGCTCCAGTGTTTCCAAGCTCCCCTTGTGGGGTGTTGGGAAATTGAGTCTTGAGACAGAGAGATACCACACCTCCTTCATTCTCAACCCAGGTACGGAGCTGATTAGACCCTAAGAGAAATCTTGGATAGATTATTGGCAAAAGAATACTACACTTATGCTACACCTCACTTACTTCTTCCCTCGTATTAGACTTAGGTTAGGTATTTTAAAAGCACAAGTTAAGTACTTTTAGTCTTTATTTATTCATGTATGTATTTTATGGCTTAGAAAACCATTCCCTGCTTTTACAGTAATATTTCATAATACTCTTCTTGCTGTACGCATAATACTTTACAGCCAATATTATGATTGTAGCAGTTCATTTCTTCTGCATGAGAAAGAAGACTGTTCAATCAATACTTGTGTTAAAAACGCCTGTCTCTCTATTTCTCTGCATCTCTGATGAAACGAAGCATGCACGATTAACTGAGTAAAATATCTATCTATTGTTTCCACAACTCTGAAGATCAGTTTTATCTTGAGGAAACAAAGTTGTCATGTTTTTGTGGTTGTCAGAAACTAATCCCTTCTTGTTTATTCGAGAAAGTTTCTAGTAACCTCTGAGCTAGCTGGCACTCACAATTAAGACTAAAATATTCAATAGAGACCTAGTAGACATAAGTCCTAGGTCCAATTTATAGGATTTTTTATTCCAATGCGCAGAGCCTATTGGGTTTATAAGAACTACACTACAATATAGTCAAAAAGAACATAGATATATTATTTGGTCATTCTTTGCCTATCCCAACCACAACTTGTCAAAATAATATCTGGAGTTTATAAATGTCTTTCAAAAAGTTTAAATCTGGGGGCGTGGCTAGCAGCCGATGATGGCGGCAGCAACTTAGAGAGGCTCCCGTAGCGCGGCGGCTTCCCGCATCAATCCGCATGCCTATCCGCTCAACAAACAACCCAGAAGGGGTGTCCTGGGCCCGGTGACCGAACGACGGCTGCAGGAGAAATATGGGAGCGTTTACGCCCCGGGAAGAGGAAGAAGGAACAACTTCGGTTAATCTCGGCAGTGCGGCCTGGTGGCACGAGTGCAGCCGCGGTGGTCGAGTTGAGTTCTATCCGGGCGGAAGTGGACCTTCATCGGCGCGGCCGAACGGAGGTGCCCGCTGCGACCACAGATCGACACCAGCGGACCTTCGGACTGGCGGGCCCCTTGTGGTCACTCAACTTCCAGCTCTAACTCTCCGGCGTCGAGGCGGAGCAGTGAATTAAGGCAGCGAACTGCCACAACTGAAGTTCGAAAGTTACTGCGTAGTCGCCGCCATCTTGCATTTCGTCTGCCAGTGCTGATGGGGACCCACTGCCGAAGGGTCTGAGACGCCATTAGTGACTTGCAAACTGTGCCTGGCGTGTCTGCCCGCCAAGACGCCTTGGCACCATTGGTTAACGGATGGCCTGCTTACACTTCCACCGAAAGTGCCCCGACGTCGAGCCACGATGGCGGGGAAGGGACCCTGACAAACCGCCGCGCAGGCGAAGCTTGACAAATTCGCCTACGATAAACAGGCACTTTCCCAGTCGGAGCAGCACAAATCGCTGGGCAAAGGCGCAGACAGTGATGGGGCTAAGAAGGCTACCCTGGATGATGTTCTCCACTCCCTGGCGCAGGTCCAGGCAACGGTTGGTGCGACTGCTACCGAGGTGACCCTGATACGAGCGGACCTCCTGAAGATGAGCGAAAGAGTAAAAGTGGTGGAGGTTGTAGCCAAATCGCTGGTGGAAGATGTATCGGACCTACAGGTAGTGATGGAAAAGTTGCAGGCTGACAATAAACTCCTGAAGGACAAACTGGATGATCACGAGGGGCGCTCCAGGCGGAACAACGTCTGCATTTTGGGGGTCCTGGAATCTGAGACTAAAGGGGCCATGGACTTGTACGTGGAGGATTTGATCAAAAATCAGCTAGCCCCTAAGGGGCTCTCCAACTTCTTCACAGTAGAACGTGCCCATAGGGTACCCGGTGGAACACCTAAGCCGGGGGCTCTCCCACGTCCGATCCTGGCAAGACTTTTCAACTTCAGGGATCGGGACACGATCCTACAAGCGGCCAGGGTGGCACCACCTATCCAGATCCAAAACTCGCGCATTTCCTTTTTTCCGGACTACACAGCGGAGGTCACGAGAAGGAGGAGAACTTTCCTGGAGGTGAAGAAAACACTCCGCGAACAGGAATTGCCGTACTCCATGCTGTACCCGGCCCGGCTACGAGTGGTGGCCGATAAGAAGGTCTGTTTTTTTGACTCTCCTGAGGCGGCAAGAGACTGGCTGGAGGGATGGCGCACAGTGGATCGCACGTCTGGCCGACAACGCAACAGGCCCCAGAACGACAGCCGGCCCGGCTCACAGACGTCGGCTAGAAGGAGCGCGAGTGCATCACCAACGCAAGACTTATCCGGGGCTGCCGGGGGCAGCTGAGATTCCCAGGCCGCAATGTTTAGAATGTGACTTCCTCACGCATTGATTGCTCAACCACGTCGTTATTGGACACCGGCCTGGACATCCCGAGGGCAGCAAGGGAGCCGCCTGCTTTGGGGGACACTCTCCCCCGACGCGCAAGTACTCTGTTTGTGGGATGGATTGAGCGCTCTGCTGAGTTGGGGTGGCGGGCAGTTGTAGGTCCGTTAAGCAGGGAGGCAGGGTGGGTGGGGGGGGGAGGGGTTGGTTCTTTTTCATGGGAAATCCAATAAGTCGATCAAGAACTGTAAAATGTGTTACTACTAGATTTGTGTTATTGCAGGTGCGAATGATTCCTTCTGGACGTTTTGTGTGTTGTGTGATTGAAGATGGCGGATGAACAACTTAATGCCGCAGGGCTGGATGGGGCGCGAACTAGTGGCTCCGCCCTCCGAATACTTTCTTGGAACGTGCGGGGCCTAGGGGACAAGGTGAAACGTGGCCTAGTTCTGTCTGAGCTGAAGCGCCATAAACCAGACATAGCACTCCTGCAAGAGACTCATCTGGTGGGAGGGGCTACCAAGGCCTTAGACAGGAAAGGGTATAAGATGATTGTACATTCTGAATTTTCCTCTGGTTCACGGGGCACGGGTGTCCTAATTAAAAAATCCTCACACTTCATTACACTGAGTACTAGAGCTGATAATCAGGGATGCTTTGCGGCGCTAGTGGGGCAGTGGGACGGTCGTCCGTTGACAGTGGTCTCGGTTTATGTTCCACCGTCCCTGCATTCAGTGATGCTCCCGGCCCTGGGTGACTTCTTGCTGTCTCTCCCGGACAGTGATGTGATCTTGGGAGGAGACTTTAATGCAGCTGCGGACCCGCAGCTTGACAAGTTTCCGGTAGCTGCTTTGCCGGGGGGACCCTCCCGGTTCCTAGAGGCACTGGGACTGATAGATATCTGGCGTCATGTTCACCCTCTGGTCCGACAATACACGTTCCACTCCACAGTCCACAACAGTCTCTCACGAATTGATTATTTCTTAGCGCTGGGGGAGGGAATACAGCGAGTAGACACAGTAGACATACACCCCCGAGGCATTTCGGATCACTCTCCGTTAACTCTCACCATTTCCACCCGGACAAAGTCACGTCGCCGCATATACCCCATTCAGGCCTCTTACCTTAAAGTCCCGAAAATCAGGAGGGCTCTTCAGAAGGCTACGGAGCAATACTTTGTTGAGAACGAATCAAAACAGTGTTGAGGGGACAGGCTATAAGCTCCGTATCGGCGCATAGGAGGGAACAGGCAGCTGAGCAATCTACACTCGAGCTCCAACTGCGCACAGCCACAACCGCGCACGAGACTGACCCCACAGAGGACACAGCACACAACCTTGCACTCCAACAGCGACTATACATGGACCACGCGAGCCTCGTAGTGCGGGGACATATCACTGAGACACAGAATCGAGTGTACGATGTGGGTGACAAGGCGGGAAAGATGTTAGCCTGGCTTGATAAGAGAGGGGGTAGCTCCAAGGGGATCCAGCAGGTGAAGGATGGGAACGGTACGATGCTAACTGACCCCGAACAGGTAGTGGAGGCACTGGCGGCCCACTTCGAAAAGGTGTATACTCCCGAAAGGGAGGTGACTGCGATTATGGCCCAGTGTGCGCTGAGCGACATAGATGTCCCGACACTGCAACCGGAGGCTATGGCCGACTTAGACGCGGCATTGACCACCGACGAACTACGGATAGCCATAAGGGCGCTCAAACCCGGAAAAGCACTCGGCCCGAACGGCATTCCGGTCGAATGGTACCAGGCGCGTTCTGAGGACCTTTGTCCTTATCTACTTAAAATGTATGAAGAATGCCGCGAGAGGGGGCAGCTCCCACTGGACCAGCGAACGGCCACGATCGTGGCTATACCGAAGCCCGGCAAGCCTCAGGAGGAATGCTCATCCTACCGCCCCATCTCCCTGCTGAATGCGGAAAGTAAAATCGTAGCGAAGCTCCTGGCCAACCGACTGCTGGCTCATCTGCCTGATCTTATCCACCCAGATCAGTCGGGGTTCATGCCTCATAGAAACACTGCGCTCAATCTTCGTAGGGTTCATGGGGTGTTGGCGAGGGCAGATCAAATTAGTGATAGTGCAGTTATATTGGCCCTGGACGCGAAGATGGCTTTCGACTTGGTGGAGTGGGTCTACCTTTTCGAAGTATTGTCTCACATGGGCTTTGGCCCGAACTTCATATCCTGGATAAAGCTACTCTACGCGGCACCAGTGGCACACGTAGTTGCAAATGGCCACATTTCACGCACATTTCCACTTGGAAGGGGCACCCGGCAGGGTTGCCCTCTGTCTCAAAAAACAATGGAGCTTAGAGGGAATACGGAAAGGGTCGCCCTCCACTCACAGTCAATAATATACAATGAGACCCAATCCAAATGGCGAGTAAATCTATCAGTGACATATGGGGGGTCCAATACATCCCACTCCCCACTACTCTCTTATCCACATTATAATGAGATAATGCACTGTACTCTGCCCTGTTTAAAATATCTGTTCTCCAAGACAACCAACAGAGCAAAGCTCTCAGAGTGACCCCAATCTTGGTTGTTCACAACAGTCCACACTACACATTGGACCTTATTCTAAATAGAAGAAAAATGTGCGAGAAGCAAGTGACCCCTCACGGAAACACCACCAAGCGGGGTAACTGGTATGCAATTTCCAGACAGGCCCCTGTCTCATCATCGGTGGTCACTCGCTCCTCGGGAAAATAAAGGTGATAGAAAAGAAGACGTGTCCAAAACAAACAACATATAAAAGTGCTACAGTGAAGTGCAGAAAATTCTGCTAGTGGCAAACACACACAAACATAATGATAGAGTGCCCAAAACCACACACAACACACCAATCCCTTATCCACTTTTATTCGTAGGGTGGTGATTGCGTGCTCTTAAATATTAAAAAGGCTGGTAGCTAGTCATGCATACCATTACCTACAGTGCCGACATGTTTCACTGCTGTATAGCGTAGAGCAGTTTCATCAGGGCTGCACTCAAGTGCTGCCACTTCACTCTTTTTTTGGACACTCAGTTCTGTAACGTGCTGTCAATGGAGAACAGGTACGTAGTTAAAAACATGTAGACTCAGGCTGGCCAGAGGTATACTCTGAAGGTATGTACCAAGTGGTAGTGTGAGGGATATTTACCCAGGAGCAGCAAAGCTTTGCATACCAGCCACTCCGGTATCAAACTGGGACCCTAGATACTCCAAGCGTGAGTGTGCCCCTTGATTTGTTATAAAACTATTATATCTGCAAAATGGAAGAAACAAATACAAAGTTGTAATTTTCCATGTGCTGTTATGCCATGTAGCACCTGATGGAAAATACACCTATACTCGAGAATGAGCAACAAGTGACATGCTTAACGCTGCTATTACACACTGCTGACAAGGGTTGTTCTAACTAGTGCAGTTCCATCACTAATGTGCCAGTTGTAAATACCATGGTGCAGCGCACCCATCTTAGCGACCCCCACGTCAACAATAATGCAGCCAAAGCAAACTGGGACTTAACAGTCACGATCATAACCAACTTCCAAATGAACCTGTGAGGCTACGCGGGGCCGGCAGGCTCGAGCAATTGACATTTAACCCAAGGAGTGAAAATCGATAGCATACTTCCCTGGCGCTAGATTAAAATCCGTCTCACCGTGACGATCTGGGAAGGTGCCTTTCCTCAGCCGTGTCGGACGCCTGCGCCAGGATCACTGAAGAGCGCTGCGCCGGTGCGACCACGCCCCTTCGCGTCACATCACGTGATCGCGACTCCATGCGTGGCGGCCATCTTAGCCTAGTCAGTGGGCTATAGCGATATATACTGGTACATCCCTATGTAGTGGGCAAGATGCTATACCACTGCAACGCTGCCCTGGTAACTGTGCTGGGTATTGAAACTAGGAGGGTAGGGACATATAGATGTCAGAACTTCACCCCCATGTGTAAAAAGTGAAAAGGGACACACTGATTACTTCACCATTGCAACGCTGCCCTGACAGATGTACTAGGTATTAAAACTAGGAGGGCAGGAACATAATGCTCCTAAATGTCAGAACTTCTCCCCCATCTGTAGAAAGTGAAAAGGGACAAGCTGGTTACTTCAAATAGTCATCAAGCCAGTGAATGATATGATGGATATAGACCAGTCACAATAGATCAAATTGTATGCAATTCACCCCCTTGAGCCCATTGGAAGTCAGATAATGTGATGAGATCCAAAGTCACTCCAGAGTAACACAGAGTCAGGGAGAGTTGTGCTAGATAGGACCTGACCCTCAAGGGGCATCCAATATGGGGAGTCTAGGTTCTGGGCACAGGGAGGGCAAATGTGGTTCCATGTACATTTGCCCTCCCTGACTCTGTGTTACTCTGGAGTGACTTTGGATCTCATCACATTATATGACTTCCAATGGGCTCAAGGGGGTGAATTGCATACAATTTGATCTATTGTGACTGGTCTATATCCATCATATCATTCACTGGCTTGATGACTATTTGAAGTAACCAGCTTGTCCCTTTTCACTTTCTACAGATGGGGGAGAAGTTCTGACATTTAGGAGCATTATGTTCCTGCCCTCCTAGTTTTAATACCTAGTACATCTGTCAGGGCAGCGTTGCAATGGTGAAGTAATCAGTGTGTCCCTTTTCACTTTTTACACATGGGGGTGAAGTTCTGACATCTATATGTCCCTACCCTCCTAGTTTCAATACCCAGCACAGTTACCAGGGCAGCGTTGCAGTGGTATAGCATCTTGCCCACTACATAGGGATGTACCAGTATATATCGCTATAGCCCATTGACTAGGCTAAGATGGCCGCCACGCATGGAGTCGCGATCACGTGATGTGACGCGAAGGGGCGTGGTCGCACCGGCGCAGCGCTCTTCAGTGATCCTGGCGCGGGCGTCCGACACGGCTGAGGAAAGGCACCTTCCCAGATCGTCACGGTGAGACGGATTTTAATCTAGCGCCAGGGAAGTATGCTATCGATTTTCACTCCTTGGGTTAAATGTCAATTGCTCGAGCCCGCCGGCCCCGCGTAGCCTCACAGGTTCATTTGGAAGTTGGTTATGATCGTGACTGTTAAGTCCCAGTTTGCTTTGGCTGCATTATTGTTGACGTGGGGGTCGCTAAGATGGGTGCGCTGCACCATGGTATTTACAACTGGCACATTAGTGATGGAACTGCACTAGTTAGAACAACCCTTGTCAGCAGTGTGTAATAGCAGCGTTAAGCATGTCACTTGTTGCTCATTCTCGAGTATAGGTGTATTTTCCATCAGGTGCTACATGGCATAACAGCACATGGAAAATTACAACTTTGTATTTGTTTCTTCCATTTTGCAGATATAATAGTTTTATAACAAATCAAGGGGCACACTCACGCTTGGAGTATCTAGGGTCCCAGTTTGATACCGGAGTGGCTGGTATGCAAAGCTTTGCTGCTCCTGGGTAAATATCCCTCACACTACCACTTGGTACATACCTTCAGAGTATACCTCTGGCCAGCCTGAGTCTACATGTTTTTAACTACGTACCTGTTCTCCATTGACAGCACGTTACAGAACTGAGTGTCCAAAAAAAGAGTGAAGTGGCAGCACTTGAGTGCAGCCCTGATGAAACTGCTCTACGCTATACAGCAGTGAAACATGTCGGCACTGTAGGTAATGGTATGCATGACTAGCTACCAGCCTTTTTAATATTTAAGAGCACGCAATCACCACCCTACGAATAAAAGTGGATAAGGAATTGGTGTGTTGTGTGTGGTTTTAGGCACTCTATCATTATGTTTGTGTGTGTTTGCCACTAGCAGAATTTTCTGCACTTCACTGTAGCACTTTTATATGTTGTTTGTTTTGGACACGTCTTCTTTTCTATCACCTTTATTTTCCCGAGGAGCGAGTGACCACCGATGATGAGACAGGGGCCTGTCTGGAAATTGCATACCAGTTACCCCGCTTGGTGGTGTTTCCGTGAGGGGTCACTTGCTTCTCGCACATTTTTCTTCTATTTAGAATAAGGTCCAATGTGTAGTGTGGACTGTTGTGAACAACCAAGATTGGGGTCACTCTGAGAGCTTTGCTCTGTTGGTTGTCTTGGAGAACAGATATTTTAAACAGGGCAGAGTACAGTGCATTATCTCATTATAATGTGGATAAGAGAGTAGTGGGGAGTGGGATGTATTGGACCCCCCATATGTCACTGATAGATTTACTCGCCATTTGGATTGGGTCTCATTGTATATTATTGCCCTCTGTCTCCCCTGCTCTTCGCACTCACTCTGGAACCACTGGCTACTCGCATAAGACAGACTCCCTTGCTCAAGGGAATTCAATGGAAGGAGGGATGGGAAGATCGCTTGTCCCTCTATGCGGACGACATGCTTGTGTATCTGACGGATCCCGAGCGTGGAGTTCCGGCTCTTCTGCACTTGTGCGACGAGCATGGCAAGGTCTCTGGTTACACTATAAATTGGAGCAAGTCGGAGATGTACGTGTTGGCGGGTCAAACCCCGACACTCGGGCCAGACTGCCCTCTGAGACTGGCTGGTTCCTCCTTTAAATATTTGGGCATCCATGTCACGAAGGACCCACTTGAATACAAGAGACTGAATTTGACGCCACCGCTGGAGCGCCTCAAGCAAGACGCCACCTTCTGGGCAGGGTTCCCATTAACAATGCTGGGGAAAGCAGCGCTGTACAAAATGAAATCACTGCCCCGCTTTCTGTACATCCTAGATAACACACCATTCCCGGTGGCAGCAGGATATTTTAGGAAGGTCGCAGCGGTGGTTTCCGGGCTGTTGTGGGGCAATCGGCCGGCGCGCATAGCTCAAGCTAAACTCTGCAGAGGCTGGTATGATGGGGCATTGCACTTCCAAACTTGCATTTGTACTACTGGGCAGCACAACTTAGGCCTATTAATCAGTGGCTACACGCCCCACAGTCAGACCCGGCATTCCAAGCAGATAGGGCGCAGTTGGGCATCAAAAACATACTTGCCCCACTTTATGATCGGAGAAAGTTGAGACTGCTTATAGGACCCACCAAACTCACTGTGGAAACCTGGCACGCGGCGACAGCTGCGCTAGGATGGAAGGGGAAGATCACCAAACTCACCCCGCTCTGGGACGCACGCACCTTGGGCAACTTGAGAACTAGCAAGGGGTTTTCCCTCTGGGACTCCATCGGCATCTCCACAGTGGGAGACATGTGGGAGCGGGGGGATGTTATTTCATTCACCCGCCTGAGAGAAATATATGATCTAGGGCCGCACGAATCATATCGATACGTGCAGATCCGCCATGTACTGCTCTCGGCCATCCCCTCCGGATTGACTCTCCCTGAGTCTTCCCCGCTGGAGGATCGCCTCCTGACCGACTTCATGGTGGAGAGAGCGACTTCCTTGACGTACCGTAAGCTTCTCAACAATTCACCAGATCCTCTGGCTCCCCTCAAGGGAAGGTGGGAACAGGAGGTAGGCGCCCTAGATGAGTACGGGTGGAATGAGGCTCTGGCTTCTCCGAAGGAGGCGGGCATATCGGCTAGGGTGAGGCTAGTCCAACTAAAAGTCCTTCACAGGGTATACTATACGAGGACACTGCTACACCGCATCCACAGAACACCACATCCATTTTGCTTGCGTGGCTGCGGGGAAGAGGGCACCTTCTTTCACACGTTTTGGGACTGCCCACGCATACAAAATTATTGGCGACAAATACTGCGTACTGTATCCCAGGTGCTAGAGGTCTCGGTTATCACGGAGCCAAGGCGGTGTCTCCTCAACGTATGGGAACCGACTGATCTGTCCGGGCATGGTCGACTTTGGGTGACACTGGGAATGATGGTAGCGAAGCGGGACATTGCACAGCGTTGGGGGGCGGCAGACCTTCCAACAACGTCACAATGGTGCATAAATATGGACTGGACAATGATAACTGAAAGGGCGGTGTACTTGAGTCTGGCTTGTCCAGGCAAGTGGAATAAGGTGTGGTCCCCATGGAATGCGTACTGAGGTGACATTTGCGATCCACTGCCAGAAGACGATCCGCTGGACTCAGATGAAGAGGGGGGGGAGGAGTGAGGGGGAGCGGTTGAGGTAAAGGGTCCTTTCGGAAGGGAAGTGGGGGGGTGGCAGTTTCTATATATTCCACAATAGATCCTAGATGACACACGGCACCATATCCTGTCCTAGAGACTCTTCCTATAGCTATCCTGCAATGTTATTTATCAATGATCGCACTGTGATTTCCCGTTGTTCTTTTGTTTCCTTTTTTATTTTTCATCAAAAAACAAAAAACGAAAACCTCATTGAACTTGTATGAAACCTGTACTAGTGACCTTCATTTATTTCTGTGGCGTGCCTTTCAAAACAGTGACTTCTTTATCACATGGACCCAATTTTTGCAGGGCTGTCATTGCTATCTCTTCATTTAGCGGCCGGCCCCTCGGGGTTGTAGGCGACTTGCTGTGTAACTGTCAGAAGGTACAATAAAGGTTTTCAAAAAAAAAAAAAGTTTAAATCCACCTGGAAGTAGCAAGAGAAATAAACAAGTAGCTTCTTTTTGTGCAAAATTATGCACTTCTCAAGCATGAAATATTATGGAAGTTCATCATCTTTGGCTTCTCCAAAGGAATAGTTGGTTGACGCATTTCAGCCTTTGTAGAACTGCAGGCCTCATCAGGATGGGTGGTTGATAAGGGACCATTTACATATAATCAAGAAATAATGTGAATGACAAATATCACATTTCTCCCCTGCATTTCAACTTGACATTAACCAAAAAGGTAAGAAGACCAAAGACATTAGTGTTGAAAAGGAAAAAGAAGGATAAGAATCAGTGCACTCTTCATGCACTTCTTACAACATGCCTGTTGAAAAATGCGCGTCCTGTGCATTGAATGGAGGTGAGGCACTATACAGCACTGGCCAATCACGCTTTCTCTCCTGCCCTCACACCTCAGGTCATGAGAGAGCGTGGCCTTCTGGGACACAGAATTCCTGTTGAAGAATGTGGTGTAAAGAACTCCCTTTAAAGCCTTCTGTAATGGCAGAAGGTACATACATTAGCATATTTCATAGAACCCACCAATCTTTTAACAAATCTCACCTTTAGTAAAGCTGTGGATGTTCTAATTACAGAAAGACTGGGCCTAATTCACAAAGATGAACTTACAGTTTTGTGTAAGTTTACTATTTATTTGGTATTCACAAACTACAAGTTTAATTTTACTAATAGCAATTGTACAACTGCAGAGACTCCACACATAAAAAGATAGGCCTGTCCTATTTTTTATGTGCGGAGTTCTCTGTCCCCACTGCGGAATCTCTTAACTCATAAAATACTGTTATTAAAATTACACTCATAGGTGTGAATATCAAAAAATAGCAAACTTACAACAAGTGTAAGTTTATCTTTGTGAATCAAATCCCAAGAGCTTCATAGGAAAAACCATTGATTGACACTTACAAAGTGTTGTAGAAAATTAACCAGGATTTCTAAAGCTTTGCACCTAATTAACTACCATTTAAGTATATTATAATATTGGAATGTTGAGAGCATTATTGAAAATAATGAAGCGACTCGGGCATTAATTGCTGATGTAGAACTTTTGTCACAACATTGTGTTTTCTGTATTTCCATATTTATTTATTTTCTAATAGATCTGCAGCGCTTTATCCTCGGACTATACCCTTGTTATGGGCCCGTCTGTGGCTTGGCCCTATAACTCGAAACCAGGGCATTTAGCAATCAAAATAACCTCTGGCGCCGAGCTGAAAAGGGACAGCTTTTGTTGCCAATCCTTTAATGGTGAGGCTATTAGAAGCTAGTGATGTCTATGCACAATTGAAATGGCACATTGGCAACGAATATTAATCACGCACCTTAGTAGATCAGTGGCGTGTTCTGTTCCTTCCCCATTGCCTGAATCCAAAATGCTTCCCCACCCGGATGAGCGGCAATGAAATGTTTTTTGGATCAAAACTACGGCATTGGCACTGTATCTGTGATAAATCTCCATTAAATTATCTTTGAAAGTGTTGTGGTAAAATACAAGTTGAAATAACTAATAGAATGAAAATATTGAGGAAGTTGTTAATTATTACATTTTGCATTACATAAAGCAGCACATAATTATACAGATGTACGATATTTCTGCACCTCTTGATTCTGTCAAGTGGTACATTTTCAAATACTTATATCAGCTATATTTTAGCTAAATGCTTGTCATTTGATATCTGAGTTCGATTTATAAGGGCATATGGCATGTTTTTTTTCCTGTCCTGCTTACTGCTGCAAAGTATTAATCACAATGTCATGGAGCCTTCGTGCCTTTTTATTAAGAAATGCATTCCTGGCTTTTGAATTCTCTTATGACACTCTTATTTGATGAATCTATTTTAAGCAGCGTTTGTATCATCGCAGAACCTTTGTCACGAGCGGCATTCTTTACTTTGTTCTCTAACAATGATGTGGCATTTCTTTCAATTGTCAGATAATGTTCTTGCTTTTAACCTGTTTTCCCCTTTCATATGATTTCCTTTTGTCTTTTATCTTTTTTTTCCATCATAATTGGTTTCAATCCGCCTTATGTCATCAGGTCTTTCAAAAAGATTGCGTCCAGTACTTTATTTGCATTTTTAGTTTCAGATATGACTTCATGTTTACAGATTCCAAAGACCTCGCTGGCTGTTAGTATATTATTATTTCATATGCCTGCAACATCTGAGAGAAGCCGTAATAATATTTTAGTGCATTTACTCTTGTTTATACACTTCAATCCAGATTCCTGTAAACTGTTCACACATTCCTATTGCACCTTTTATAAATCATGGACTAATTTATACGTAAATCGCTTTTTGTCACACTGTTTTGCTAATTAGGCCTTTTGTTGGCCACGAAGCATTCTGTGCATTGGTCCTTTATTTGAAATTCATGTGCATCAAATACACTTTGAAATTGATTGAAAAATCCGGTTGCTGTTTTGTTCTTGTTATCGATGAATCAGAGCAGCGAGAGCTTGGAATACCCTTCCGCTTCACTTGAGAACATCCCCATCCATCATGACGTTCAGGAAAGGCCTAAAAACCCACCTTTTTAACATCACTGCCTAATGGATGTCTCTCTAACTCCGCTTGTAATATGATCTGTCTCCCTTTTCTCTCGCGCCAGGATACTATACTTTTTAGTAACAGAGCGCGCTACAAAAGCCTCTATAATAATATAATAATAATAATGAATGTGTTAATCAAGGAATCTACACTGTGACATTTCGCATCTATTAAACATTGTCTTCCAAGTCAAAGACGTCGTTGGTTCACCAGGTATTGCCCCATTACGATCGGACTGGAGGTATCCTTAGAGACACTGGTGATTCCGAGGTTCAGAAACACCAAATCTAGTTTACCAGGTTCTAGCCTGATCCAAGCAAAATCACCTCAGAGGCAGAAGATGGGACACTGGTGAGAGAGCAGGGACTCTTATAACTTAATCGTTAAGCGTCATTATCAAATAACCCCCAACATTGGTCGTATGGACCTTTGTTAGTCGACAACGAGATATCATTTACATCAATTACCATGAACAAGGAAGTCCAATTGGTGCTTCACAGGAATGGACAAAGCTGTGAGTTCAAAGGCATCCTTCATTTATTAAGTATTAAATATAGTCATCATTGTCACAGTTTCAAATAATCCAATAATCAATATTTTGTAGACCAGATAGAATAACACGTTAGTGGTACAATTAAAATAAAGAAAATGGAGCAAGTGTGTTACATAAAGGAAAATCACTAATGTAAATTAATGAAAATTGGATATAAAGGGCATTTAATTTCCGCAAGCAGGGTAAAGGTGTTAGTCTCAGAAACCCAAATGGCGGGCTCTGATGGGAGATTAAAAAGGCCTTAGCACCCAAGAAGTAGCAATTAGCAGAAGCTGGAAAATATTTTCAGCTCTAACTCAACAGGCAACTCTAAGGTCTGCCTTCTAAGTTTTGCGGCAAGCTCTCCGTACCTAGTCTTTGTGTGTGAGAGGAAAAATCTCTGAAAGAAGGAGGTTCTCTAACCTAGGAAACACAGACTAATATAATTCCACCAAAACATTCATGGCAAAAAATGGCCTTGCTCACGTGAACCAATCAGTTTCCAGCAAATCCTGTGAGCAGGTAAACTCACTTTGCTGCTTCCTGCCTTCCTCCGCTTCTTACCTGCATCTCCATTGCATGCCTTCTCCTTCATCCTGCCCATCCCTAGTTCTGCCCCCGCTTCCCTTCCCCAGGAACTACTTTATGGTGGCCAAAGGCTAGCCAGTGTGTGCCTGCCGATGCCTGGACCACGCCTAGTGCCATGGACCCTGGTCTGTCCGAACGCCACCACTATGCAGCCTCCATTCACTCAAAACCAGACTGCATCACATCAGCTGTTTCCAAGCCTCACCCTGCTACACGGTACAACATTTCTCATGCGCGCACTGCCACTTCTGCACCAATGTTCCCTCCTGGTACACCACACACGCCTCACCGTATCTGACATCCATGCTACTTTACACCAGTTCTCTCAGCAAACACACTACCAAGATCAGGAACACCATTGAGATGCACTCCCCGGAAATGTTATTCCTGACAAAGATGTGGTTGAACCCTTCATCGACACCCACCATCACCACTCCCATTTCAATGAGGTATAAGATTTCCTACCAGGAAAGACTGAACAAACATGGAGGAGGACTCGCTGGCATGCACAAGGACGCCATCATTTGCTCTACCTTCACCAACAAGGACACAACCTTTATGGGACACATACTTTTGATGTTGGATTGTCAACCAAACCTCCATCAAAGCACCCTATCTTACCAACTGCCTGGACTATGCACCACCGTCAACAATCCCCTCACAGACTTCATTGCCCCTATCACCATCAGTTTGAACAAATTAATGGTACTCCACTACCTCATATTCCATCTCTATGACTGAAAAGTTCCCAACTACACAGCCCCACTGAAGAGCCTCAAGATCCCAGGACTCCCCCAGATCATCCAGGCCACCATCCACAATTTAGGAAACAAAAAGAATTGTCTTTTTTCGAGCAACGATTATCCAAGTTTTGGGGGGTATGTCAATATTTATGCACATATTGCACTACGACATCTGAGTATCATTGCAAGTCACACATGAGTGATGTACATATTTTTTTTATTTCACAGCCCTGATGAAGTCCTAAAGGGTCAAAATGCGTTGGCTGAGCTGATTGGAAAAATGTGTTTATCTTTAACATAAAAAAAAGTTGAACTCTGAACATGTTCGCAAGACTCCCGGAAAATTAATTTTGTCAAATTGTACATATTGGATGGATTTCTGGACATTTAGCTGATGTTGTTTAAAATTTGGGTTGGAATGGAGTATATGTATGTTAGGGTTTTTACTAAGAACATATCCCAGCCCCATACTGCGTAATGAGGATTGGCTCTGTGTGTCTTTTGTTTTTACTTTGTCATAAATAATGATCCTTGTTTTATATTTTACTATGAGGGGTTTTCAAGTTGGCCACTTTTGCACAAGTATAGGCCAAAGTGACATTTTTGAACAACCTGGTGCAGGAATAAAATGGATATTCAGTTTGAGCTCAGGGGTTCATTTGCATACTCATTGTACAACCTGATGCAGGAATACACTGGATATTCAGTTTGAGCTCAGGGGCTCATTTGTATATTCAGCACATTGTGTTAATGGCAGTTGAAGCATGCTTCCCATGTTTTTCTAACCACACCCTAACTGGAGAACCCCATCAAAAGAAACAGTATAAAAGGCCCTACATTACAACAGAACTCGCTTGTTCTAGTTTAATCCTCTTCCTCGCTTGATTTCCAGAGCAGCTCCAATCCCGTGTGTTTCTCTCCAGTCTTCAAGGCACCTTCCCCGCGCGAGAAGTGTTTCGGCGGTGATCCAGCTTCGGCAGAGTTTCCATGGTGACATCAACGCAGAGAAACTTCCTTTCCGGTCCGAGGGGGAACCTGTCCGATCTGCAACAAAAGAAATAGAAATTATAAATCAAGTAAGATCTTTGAAAAAGCTTGCATAGAGAGAAGCGCACATAAAGGCAAAAAGGTAATTACCAACTCCAATTATTTTTGCGAGTGTGTATTCTTTGATTTCCCGAACATTGTTTACAAATTCAAGACTTTGGTAATAACGAAGGAGCTACAAAACTGAAAGAACAGATATTTGTTCTTAATGAAACTTCTGATGACTTACCTTTGAACCCCTGAGCATAATCCGGGACTCTTCTGTCGCTACAATTACAAATCTGGGCATAAAAAGAAAACAGAAGAGGAGAGAAAGAACTTTAATGAGAGCATATTAAGTCTCAGTGAACATTGAGAATACTATTTGTATGTTTTTGGAAGTTATTATTTAGTAAGTTAGTGCGAAGGTCATACTATATAGTGTACTGGAATAACAGTGCAGGTCAGTGATTGTTGTCATTTTATTTGCACAGATTTAAAGCTAAGGATAATGGCATTTTTTCATAAAAGCTCCTTATGGTGACTCAGAATCACGTTTTATACAAAGGTATCTTCTTGACTAATGTTATAAACATATAGAGAAAAAGACAAGACATGGTTTTTATAAGAGAAGTGTGATAACATATTCACTTATGTTTTAGATGTACTTGTCAACTCCCAGAAGTAAGACTTGCTGAAGGCTTTTAAGCTAGAAAGGAGTGACGTCTAATCAACGTGAGCCATAACCAGAGGACTGTTTCTTTTTTGTTTATTATTTTGTCCCACTTTCCCCCGTCCCCTGGGAATCTATTCTTGCCAAACTGAGTTGTACATCCAATTGGGCTATTTTAGGTTTTAGGGGCGGAAGAGAATTAGCGTCTCATCTCTCAAGTTGAACAACCGGGATTTCAGGAGAGTGAAGGTTAACAATATAAAAAAAGTCTGATATATTTGACGCTCCTTTTCAATATTCTTTGGGTTTCTGATCAATTGTGGCTTCAAGCTAGAGAGGCCACGGAAAGTTGAGCATAGTAGTACTTAAGATTTATCATCATGACTCACTAGTGCGACATCAAGACCTACATTGCTGAGGCACATTTTTCTAGGACACAACATTGGCTCCATTTTCAAATTCAGCAACAAGGTTAAGTTGAGTGACCTGACTCTGGTCATCTGAACAGACCACACCATCATCCACTTCTTCATTGATGCACCCCAACCCCCCTCTGCAAGGACTATCTACAACCTCAGACATAGCTGGAATGGGATAAAGTACACAGACTTGACCTAAACCCTTACTGCTCACCAACCAAACCTCATTGGAGACCTACATGCTGACATTAAAGCCTTCAACAACTGGCTGAATTCCAGTGCAGACATCCTAGCCTCCTGAACAACATCAGATACTCAAGAATGAAAACACAAGCCAGCTGGTACACAGAAGACCTTAGAACTTTAAACAATTCTGCAAACAGCTGTAGAGAACATGAAGAGCAAGTCAGGACATCTTCCCAAGAAACGTAAACAGGTCTGCACTCACAAATTACCACACCCACCTAACGAGGAAAGAAAAACAGCCCTAGCTTTTAGACAGGAAAACAGCTTCAACAACTGCAAAGAACTCTTCAAACTTGACAAAGAATTCTTCAATTCCACAGCTGCCACAAACTCCATCACCCCTTTGCAAGACCTCTACAACAACCTCCCCAAATTCATATGCAACAAAATCCTCAGCATCTATAGCAACTTTGACCCCAACATTAGACACAAGAACCAATCAACCAGCTGCCCACCACCACCAAATCAGACCACTGGATAATAAACTGGGAACCCTTCACCTCAGAAGATACTGCCACAATCATGAGAACAATCAATTCTGGGGCCTCCACTGCCCCTGCCCCCACCATATATTCAACCTAGTGTAGAACTCTGATCAGCTCCCACCTCACCACCATCATCAACACATCCACCCAAAGAGGATCTTTACCAGACAACTGGAAACATGTAGAAATCATAGCTCTCCTGAACAAAAACCATGGCAAACCCCATAGAGCTCAACAACTACAAACCCATCTCACTCCTACCCTTCCCATCCAAAATTGTGGAGAAAGCTTTCAACAAGCAACTCTCCAACCATCTTGAAAGATACCATCTACTAGACATCTTGCAGTTTGTATTCTGCAACAACGACAGCATGGAAACTGTTCTCATCGCAGTAACTGACAACATCCAAACCATCATGGACAAAGGAGAAAACACATCAATAATACTATTCAACCTCTCAACAGAATTTGACACCGACCCACAGCACTATTATCACAAGACTCCAGAACTTCAGAATACATGGTCCTAGACTGAGCTGGCTGGCCTCTTTTCTGTATTACAGGACCCAGTGAAACAGGTACCCGCCCTACACCTTCGAACCCCAGAACATCATCTGCAGAGTCCCTCAAGGATCACCGCTGAGCCCTCCACTCTTCAGTGTCAACATGGCACCACTCACTCAAGCTATACAATCCAATGGAACCAAATTGTACCCTAAACCGACAACAGCCAGTTCATCCACTCTCTCACAGACAACAATAACACCATCAGGACCAACTTCCACATCTGCATGTCTAACTTAGCAAACTGGATGAAACAGAATTGCCTAAAGTTCAACAGAGATAAAACTGATCTTTGGGAACAAAAGCCCTACATGGGACCAAACCTGGGATTGAATCAATGTTACATGGAATTTTGAGAGAAATGGTTAGAAGTCCTTCCAATTTGCTGATCATGGACTCACAGAAGTCCAACAGCAAATGCAGAATCAGGCAGGACTTCTGAAAAATGTATAATATAGTCATCCTATGTTGTTCCATGGTACCGAATCCAGCAACAATATTGTTTCAGATTCCCTGTGAGGCAGAGTGGGTCACTGTAGTGAACCTTTGTCAAGATTTCTTTTCATTCCAATTGCACGAGTGTTGTAATTTACCAGTAATTAGGTTAAGCATTATTGTATTGTATTGTATTGTATTGTATATTGGATTTATATAGCGCTTATCACCCAGGGGTCTCTAAGCGCTTGCCTTGGGAACCCGTCCTGGCTTTTCCCTGTGAGATAGCCCCTACAGGGCATCCCCAAGGTGAAAGCCAGGCATCCCACCGCGGGGGGCCGTTGTGGAGATTAAGCAAGCTTAATGCCCAGAGTTGCAGAGTGTGAACCCATGATTAGGTCAGGCACCGAAGCGCGAATTATCGAGTCCGTGGACATTTGAGCTCAAGACCCTGCCGCGTCGGGAATTGAACCCTGGTCCCGGGTCTGACCTCTGCTTCAGGGTCTGCCTGCTCTAACCAGTGAGCCACACTTCTCCACTTAGCAGAAGACATTTTGTATTTAGAGACTATATTGTCCTTTGTGTGGAATCTGTTTTGTATTTCTGGCCGCCATTTTGTTTGCCATGTGCTCACCATGTGCTCTGACCTACCTTCCTGTTAACTGCTCTTGAAATCTGCCTAGAGACATGATATATTTAGCCTCTTCTGCTTTGCACATGCTCAGTTGAGCTTACAGCTGTCCCAAACTTGTAACTGTCAGGATGTGTCCACCAGAATTAGCTAACTGTCAGCCCCTCCCACTTGTTGCCAGCACACTTTCTGTATGACCTTATATGTATTTAAAACCAGCATTCTATACTTGTACCGCCTTCATTTGAACCCCTGTGTGGGTATAAAAGGACCAAGCTCCTTCCAGTCAGTATGCTACTTCATGCATTGCCGAAGGGTGTTGTGTGAATGTAGTTCCACCTCATGAGGTTTAATAAACTCTGTCTTTTCTATTCCAGTGTCTGTGCCAACTTCTTCCTATTGGTCTGAGGACTCTGTGCAGAGAAGGGCAAATCCCTTGACTGGTAGGCCTTGCTGAGGCTCACCACCACAAATTGGCGCTTCCATTTCGGGGCTCATCGGTGACTCGGATAACCGAAGGACTGGGCGCGACAAAGGATTGGAATCTCGCTTTGGATGCGATCGCTGCCTGAGGAGACCCGTGTCTTGGCATCCACGGTGTTTTTCCTTTCTTTCTGATCTGACCATCCAGGTGGCGCCGGTGCTCGACTGAGATCTCTTCTGTTTATTTGCCGTGCAGTGACCATTTGGTCGATTTGAGAACTTGGCAGTTGGAACCTGGACACCATTTGGTTGGTAAGAGTCGTTCTGCGGCACTTGCTGTTAGTTTGATGCCTTTGATTGGTAAGGTAGTTTAGTAACACTTACTGCAGCTTTGTTTGTAGGATTGGCCAATATTGAAATCTGTTTGACAATTATATATGTATTGCAATTCGTATAGGCAGGTAATGAGGAGAGTTTTCTCTATTTAACTTTGCTTGAACAGCGCAACGTACGGAGAGTACCTTAAGCGCTACTTTGATTATAATACTGCATATTTTGCACTATTTTTGGCATGCCTGTTTTCAGTACACTTAGTAGGATGTGTTGCTTTTGTAGTGGTACCAATTTGAGACTTGACGAAGCGCAACCGCCCTCCCCCCCCGGAGGGGACGCCTAATAGGGACAAGTATGTTAAGTATGGTATTTCTTCCATAATGTACATCACGTTATGGAACAAATACACTCGTAAAGATCTTGAGTTATGTTGACCTATGCATGGGTCATTTGATTTGCGAAAGATTCAGTATGTAGAGCAACGAATGTTAAGCGAAAGGCTAGGCAAGATGTGTTTGACTGTGTGCGAATGTGGGATAAAGAAGTGCGTGAGCGAATGAAGCGTGAGCAGGCCTTGATTGAAAAAGAACAACGTAAGAGCATACATGCGAAAGCATTGGAAATGAAAAATAGAGTAATTAAAGAAATTAAAGAAAGGTAAGATAGGGAGCGTCTTTTACAGGTAAATGGCCAATACGCTGTTTGTAGACCTCTTTATCCTATTCTTAATACACCCCAAGATGATTCTCACTTATTAGATCGTTGTCCACCTCCTTATACTCTTCCTTCTGCTCCTTGTGAGTCAGATGAAGACTCTCCTACAGACCAGGACAAAGCTGGAGAATTTCGCTCAATGTTATCTGCTGGACGTGCGTCTCAGATTAGATCTGGTGAACATAAAGCCGTTCGCAGTACTGCTACTGCTTCTGAACTTTTAGATAGTATAAAAGATTGGCAGGAAAGGGAGCAAATACATTTTACTGATACATTTTGCCGCAGATGTTATTGAATGGTTTAGAAAATATTCGGTAGAAATAGAGCCCGATGATGTTTCAGCTGATTGTAAAAACCTACGTGAAGTCTTTTTGTCTTCTCCCAGGTGGCTGACACGATCAGACGCTTGGTTAAACTGAGTGTTGAAGCAGCCCGTTTGCGAGAGGAGAAAAAGGCAGCATATGCAGCGGCACAAACATCCCAAATCAGTATGGCACGAACTTCTACTCCTGAAACAGATAAGAATGTTGTAATTAATGTGAAACCCATGCGGGAAGCCGCGCCTTCATATGTTTCTCCTAAGGGAACAGGTAAAAATGATGATAAGACTTCTGTAGATGCTAAAGGGTAGTTTATTTATAATTGGGTTTACACTCCTTGGAATAGCGCAGATGTTATGGCCCTTAAAAATGCATTGCTTGATCCGTGAAAGAATCCAGCAGCCTTTTATGAGGAAGTTGAGGGTGCAATTAGTTCTTGTACTTTGACTTTGCCTGATATTGATTTGTTTTTTGGATTGATGATCGTGCGACATTGGGAGCATTATGGAAAGATTTAGAGCAGTTATATGAAGATAGAGAACCTGCACAGAAACCGTGTCAGTTAATTTTAAATCTCCCGGCAGCTATATTAGTTAAGTTAAAGACGATTATTCCCCCTAAAAAGATAGATTGGACTGCATTAGCGTCGTGTAAGCAAAAGGCAGCTGAATCGGTTTCAGATTTCTTTACACGCTTTGAAGAAGCATTCCACTATTTTAGTGTCCAGTCATTGACAGATGACACGGGTAGGCATCTGTTTGTCGATAAATATGTTGCTAACCTTTTGCCAGGAATAGCTAGTCGCCTGAAGGCCAGTGAGAGTTCATGGACTACCTCTTCTCTGGTTTCTCTCTTAACCATGGCTCAGTATTATGAGCGACAAGAATTAGAAGCTAAAAGTAAGGAGGATAAAAAGTCTAAAGAGTTGAAAACAAAGGTTATGTTGGCTCAAGCTTATGGCCCACCTTCTAGAGGTAATGATAGAGGCGGACGTGGATCTTATGGTTCGTCTTTTTCTTCTTATACTCGATCAAATTTGTCTGTTGATCAGTGTGCATACTGCAAGAATTTTCAACATTGACTTTCTGATTGTCTAGTACTACGTGCTCAGCAGTGTCCACGTGGTCGGGGACAAATGAGAAATCGCTCAGGATATTCAGGGCCTAGAGGAAGCATTAATGATCGTACTTGGTTTGATGCTAATACATGTGGACAGGATGGGTTTAACAATTTTGATAGACGGAACCAATATCAACTGTTCGACTATGTGCCGTCTGATTTTCAAGATTCTGCTTATGTATAGGATTGCCTAGGATGGGGTAAGGAATCAGTTGAAGTTCCAGTAGATCAGAGGGGTCCCTATGTTACAGCACATGTTTTGGGTTCTACTGATCAGTTTCTGGTTGATACAGGAGCTACTCGTTGCGCCTTGTCTAAACAATTGGTTCCAAGGGCTCCCCTGTCTGGCTTAACCATTACATCGATAGGTTTCGATGGAGCACCTTCCCTTAGCCCATTGTCACAACCACTTGCACACCATGTTGATAAGTTTACTGCTCTATGTCCGTTTTTTCTTTCTCCAAACACACCACACAATATTGTGGGTCTCGATATGCTTAAATATTTCAGGGCTACGATACGATGTTCTCCAGAAGGAGTACAGGTTATTTTGAATGACAACTACCCTGTGATTGAGAGATCTTGTATTGTTAAAGAGGACATTGTACTAGCCTCACTCCCTAGTACTTTATGGGCTACTACAGACAACGATGTAGGGCAAATGGTTATTCCGCCAGTGCATATTAGTGTCAAGTAGGGTGCTTCTTTGCCAAGACTGCTTCAGTATAAAATTTCTAAAGAAGGAGAAGAAGCACATACATGCATTGTACATGATTTGATTAAAGTGGGGGTTGTGGAAGAAGTTCCTTACAATGTTTGCAATAGTCTGATTCTTCCCATTTTGAAAAAAGATTCTGACACCAGGATTTATAGATTCATCATTGATTTAAGAGAAGTCAACAAGATTGTAGTGCCGCAGTACCCTGTGGTTTCTGACATAACAACACTACTTACTTTGGTTCCTCTGACAGCAACTACATTCTCTGTTATAGACTTGAAGAACGCTTTCTTTTCGATCCCTATTCATCCTGATAGCCCATATTTGTTCGGTTTCATTTTGAATAATCGATCATATAGATTTTGTAGAGTTCCTCAAGGCTATACTGAGAATCCTAGTATTTACAGTCAAGCATTGAAGAGACAGCTTGAATCCTTTACTTTGCCTGAAGGAGTGTCTCTCATACAATATGTCGATGACACCTTGTTGGCAGCTGATACACCTGAGCAGTGTGAAAAATGTACTTTGTCTTTGCTTTCTTTTCTTGCTACACACCATCATAAAGTATCACGAAAGAAATTGCAATATTGTAGACCGAAGGTAACCTACTTAGGTCACCTTCTGTCTAAGGAGGGCCGTGCATTGACACCAAATTGCATTCAAGCAATTTTAGACACACCAGTACCTTCCACACAGAAAGATACCGTGTGTTCATTGGTTTGACTTCGTTTTGAAGGCAATGGATATTGGGCTTTTCACACATTGTTAAACCACTGCTAGCACTTCTGACTAAAAACAGTCCGATCCCCCTTCCATGGACAGATGAATGCCAAAACGCTTTTCATCAGTAAATACAAGCTCTTTGTTCTGCACCAGTGTTAGGCACACCAGATTACATGAAGGCTTTTACACTCTATGTACACGAGAAAGATGGGTGTGCATTGTCAGTTTTAGTACAGACACATGGTGATAAGCAGCGTCCCGGTGCATACTTTTCTGCAGTTCTTGATCCCGTTGCTCGTGCATTGCCTGGGTGCTTCCGTTAAGTTGCAGCAACAGCTGTGTCCATACGTCAGAGTGAAGGGATAGTTTTGTCACACAAACTATTGATGCTAGTACCTCTTGCAGTAGATGCCCTTTTGAATCAGACTAAGACACAACACTTAACTAGTGTTCGCCTGACAGGATACGAATTGACACTGTTAGCACATCATATTACTTTGAAGAGGTGTGCGACACTGAACCCATCCACTTTTTTGCCATATCCTATGACTCAATCCCAGTCAAAGGAACCTCACAGTTGTATATTCCTTACTGAGGAACAGACAAAGGGTTGCATCAATTTGCAAGATACGCCCCTTCCACCCCTTCCAGATGTAGATGGGGAACTGTGGGTTGATGGGGCCTCTCTGAAGTTACCAGATGGCACGACTTCAGCTGCTTATGCAATTACCAAGTTTGAGACAGTAGTGGAAACAGCTCGCATACCTCATAAGTCAGCTCAAGCAGCGTGTGAACTTAGCACTGACTTGTGTGTGAACATTTACACGGATAGCCGCTATGCTTTAGGAGTGGTCCATGATTTTGGCCTACTCTGGGAGGAAAGAGGCTTTCTTACATCCCACGGGATGCAGATAGTGCACAGTGAATTAGTACATAATCTCTTGACTGCACTTACATACCCAAAGAAAGTTGCTATTATGAAGTGTAGCATACACAAGAAAATCATTGACAAAATAGGACAAAATAAGCAGATCGCGTAGCTCGTGAGACTGCGATGCAACGAAGCACTACATCCATGTATGTAGTGAGGTCTCAAGCTGAGCGTTGGCATGAGGCTAGAGAGGAAGTATTGGATATACAGAGATCTGCCTCTGTGGAAGAGCTTGAGCAATGGTCTAAAGAAGGAATGGTAGATGATGAGGGTTGTTGGCGTAACAAAGAAATGAATAAGTGGAAATTGCCTGCAGCCTATTTATAACCTATGGTTCAAATGGCACATGGGCTGGCACATGTTGGAGCTCTAGCAATATCTAAATTGCTTACCCAAGTTTGGGAGCATCCTGAAATTGCCAGCACAGCTAAAAGAGTGGTACAGTCCTGTTTGATCTGTTGGCCGTATAATCCTGGAAAAGGGACATGGACTCCTACAGGAGGGTTTGCTACACCGACTGCACCTTTTGAAGTCTTGCAGATGGATTACATCCAACTTGAACGCTGCAATAATCTAAAGTACGTCCTAGTAGTGCTATGTGCCTTCAGTAAATGAATAGAGGCGTACCCTACAAAGGATAATACAGCTCTCACCACAGCAAAGGTGCTTCTAAAGGAGTTTTTCTCTAGATACGGTGTTTGTAAACTTTTGTGGAGTGACAACGGACCTCATTTTATTGGGCAAGTTGTTGAGCATGTCCTGAAAGGGTTAGGGATCAAACAGAAATTCCATACAGTCTTCCACCCACAATCAGCAGGATTAGTGGAGAGGTAGAATGCTACTTTAAAATTGAAGTTGGCGAAAATACTAGCTTCCACGTCTTTAAAGTGGCCAGATGCATTACCCTTGGCATTGTTGTCCATAAGATCTGTGCCACATTCACGATCTGGTCTCACCCCGTAAGAAGTGGTCTTTGGGAGACCGATAAATATCTGGGGAGTTCCTAAGCCAAGTCCCATACATGATGTTTCTTGTGTTCTGATGAATGATTATTTGGCACAGTTAACCAACAGTTTGATCTCTATTCATCAACAGGTTTGAGAAGCGCTTCCTGACCGATCTACAGGTGAGGCCCACGATCTCCTGGAAACTATGTGATGGTCAAGGTCTTCGACAGATCCAAAAGCCTGGGACAAGGGTGGCGAGGTCTGGAGCAGGTGCTCCTGACTACAAGGACAGCAGTTTGAGGGACGAACAAGAAGAACTGGATCCGCAGCACACACTGTAAGCGTTTGTTGCCTGCCTTGGTGGAACCTGCTGTGCTGACCGACCATAGAGAGATTCTGGAGACGGAGAAAGGTCAAGCTATCTCACCTGATGAATCTGCGGAAGTCTTCCCGGACTAAACCATTCCTGAAGCATTGCGATATCACTTGAGACCGAGGAAAGAATCTGCAGTGTTCAAAAAGACTGGTTGGGCTACCACCCAGGGTTAGTGAAATGGAGAGCCGATGTGGCAAGGGGGGGATCAGCCCTGCGTTAGTGTAGTGACATCCGTCTTGGCCCGTAGTGAAGAAATCTGAGGCTGCCCAAGGGATAAGAGCTCCAACTATTGTTTTCAAAGAGTTTTAGAAAGATCAATTATCACTGTTGGTGAAATGCATAACAAAAGAATCATTTGTGTTGTAGGGTTTGTTGTTTCTCTGGTGGTTATGGCAATAATCACCTAGTTTGTTGAGAAAGTGGCTCCTGCTCGACAGCTTCTTATTGCCACTACTCCAGCTTCAGTGGAACACCACTACTTCATGCCTCCTACCATGAGCAGAAGCATTGACAATCCTACCTAAATAATACATTCATCCAAGTGTTGCATCATACACACAATGCTACGAATGCTACCAACTGTTGGGTGTGTGGAATGATACCTGCACACCAAAAGAAAGGAGGAACACCTTTTATTCCTCTACCGTTTTCCCATAATGATTCATGTCAAGCTTGGTATGCCCTTTTGTTTGCTTTCGGCAAGCCCTCAGTAGGTGGAATCATCTTTCGGTTGAATAAAGTATGCTACCAAGATGAAGATGGTTATCCTCAAGCTAAAGGGACTAAATCGGAATGGGAAGAGTACCAACCGGACAATATTTCGACACCATATTTCTTCACGAATATGAGGACTATTAAAGACAATGGACCTTTTGTAATTTCTGTAACCAGAGCTAAAGCAGAACAGTGTATAAGTAGTGTTGGGAGAATTCCAGTAGGAAATGTATTTTGACATTAATTATTGAAGGAGCTAACAACAGTAGTTGTACGGCTTCATATAATACCTATTTTGCATGTGGTATTAAAGGATACTATCAATTGCCTGTTGGGTGGTCCGGGGTATGTTACATATCATTTTTGTTACCACCTGTGTTCTTGGCCCCGCCATCATATCACCTGAATTTAAAGTTGTATAATGACATTTCCAAGAATAGTGACAAACGAACAATAAGTGCAGATGAAGTTGACCAGACAGATACCCCTTTGCAACAATATGTCGATTTCAATTTGGGTTTGTTCTTCTTTGTGGGTGCTGCATTGAATAGCAGAAAGATAAGGTAATTAACTTGTGTTGTGGAAGCTGTCACCAATCACACAGCTATGGTACTTGGGAACATTACAGAGGAACTACAAATTGTGAGGATTGTAGCACTCCAAAATAGGATGGTGCTAGACGTGATTTTGGCTGATCGAGGTGGTGCATGTCGCATCATCGGTAGCAGTTGTTGCGTATTTATACCAGATCACTCACCTTCAGTATATGATGCAATCTCAAAACTGCATAAGATTGCTGCAGAAATTCACACAGAGACTGGTACATGGACTTTTTCAAACTGGATATTTTGCTACTTGGGGCTGGAAGCTACTGACTATTCTATGTACACTACAGGTGATACTATTTACATGCTGTACTTGTATACAATGTGGTCCTATGCTTTGCTCCATTTGCATCATTGCTTGTATACCTGCCAAACGAAATATTGCAGATATAAAAGCACAACAAATGTTAAACAAAGAAATAGCTGAGATGATGAGCATCAATGTACAGGATGAATATCTAGATTACCCCAGATAAACAAATGTCTTCAGCTAGTGCTGTAAGGGTTGTCTGTTGTAATTCATCAGCAATTATGTTAAGCATTAGCAGGAGACATCTTGTATTTAGAGACTATCCAGTCCGTTGTGTGGAATCCATTTCGTATTTCTGGCATCCATTTTGTTTGCCATGTGCTCATCATGTGCTCTGTCCTACCTTCCTGTTAATTGCTCTTGAAATCTGCCTAGAGACAAGATATATTTAGCCTCTTCTGCTTTGCACATGCTCAGTTGAGCTTACAACTGTCCCCAACTTGTAACTGTCAGGATGTGTCCACCAAAATTAGCTAACTGCCAGCCCCTTCCACTTGTTGCCAAAACTTTTTCTGTAAGACCTTATATGTATTTAAAACCAGCATTCTGTACTTGTACCGCCTTCATTTGAGCCCCTGTGTGGGTGTAAAAGGACCAAGCTCCTTCCTGGCAGTGTGCTACTTCATGCATTGCCGAAGGGTGTTGTGTGAATGTAGTTCCACCTCATGAGGTTTTATAAACTCTGTCTTTTCTATTCCAGTTCCTGTGCCAACTTCTTCCTATTGGTCTGAGGACTATGTACAGAGAAGAGTGAATCCCTTGCACTGGTAGGCCTTGCTGAGGCTCACCATCACATGAGGACACTCAATTTCTTCTCTTTCAAAGGTAAAAAAAGAGGTTTGGCATGGCGCAGTGTCCCACATGGGTATCACGAAAGTTAATTGATCTTTAATCAAATCTTGAAAAAGAATCTTGAGACAAATGCCCTGTACAGTACATTGATGGCAAACTTGTGGTGTGAAGTACACATGAAGCCTACAAAAAGGATATGATTGCTTTGCTAAATCATCTGACTGAGAATAGACTCAAAGTGTCCTCGAAAAAGTTATAATACTAACAAAAAAGAGGTCCTGTATTTAGGGCAACTCATTGAGGAAGGAACAAGGAAGTAAATGTAAATGTTTTTGTACTTGTATAGCGCAGTGGGTTTCCCGGCGCTTGTACGAATACCGCAAGGGAACCCTTCCTTGCTTTCCCTGTGAAGTGTCCACTCCTGGGCACCCCCATGGTGCAGACCAGGCATCCCTCGCATTGTGGGGGCCGTTGTGGAGACTAAGCAAGCTATTGCCCAGAGTTGCAGCGTGGGACCCATGATCAGAATAGGCACTGCGGCGAGAATATCCGGTCAGGGGAATTAATGAGCTCGAGACCCGCCGGGGCAGGAATCGAACCCTGGTCCCTGGCCAGAGCTCTGCATCAAGGTCTGCCTGCTCTAACCATTGAGCCACACTTCTACAAGAAGGTGTCACAAGAGAGAGTTACTGCAATTTTGTTTTAGCTGAGATATGGTGCCACAGATGTGTGATTAGTCAGCAATTAAATGTAAGGAAATTAACCCGTGTAATCATGAACCATGAAGGTAGATCTGGAGTACCCTTTAACAGAATGCAGTTGGTTTTCATCAAAATACCTGGTTGTAATAGGATGAGATATATCATGGCCATAGGGTGCATTTCCTCCTGATGAGTGGAAGTCTACCCAACACAGAGAAACGACAGTCTCACTGCATCCAAAATTCTGTTACGGAAACTCATACCAAAGTTCAGATTTCCAGTTTCTCTGGAGTCATACTGAGGGGAACATTTTAAAAGTGAGGTTCTGAAAAATACTATGTCTGGCACTACAAGTTGAACAAATATTTAACTGTAGTTACTGACCAGAAGCTTCAGGAATAGTCGAGCTACTGAATAGCACACAAAAATGCTGTTTTGCCAACGTATACACATCCACTTATCTGAAATCGCCAGATGCCTTGCCCTTAGTTTTGAAGAGTCTCCAAAGCACTATTGACAGAAGAATGGGATTGTCACCATGTGAAATACTCATAGGACATTTTATGTGACTGCTTCCTGTGCCTGAAAATGTACTTGTAAATTTCACAGATTACATGATTCACGAATAGTGCAAGGGGTTGGCTGATGTGGTTCCTTCCATCTCTCACCAGGTTGGGGATGCTTCTGCCATCCCAAGTCAGGAGCAGTGCCACGACTTTAGCCCCGGTGATTAGGTCCTAATAATAAAGCACATTTTAAAATCCAGTTTGTAGGCAAGGTGGAAGGGGCCCTATCAGGAGATCCCGATCATCAAAACCATTGTGAAATGTGGTGGGTTACCCAACTGGATACATGCCTCACACACCCAGTGGGTGATGTGCCCACTTGATGAGATGGTGGCATTTGAGCCAGGTTCCCAACCTCTGGTCTGCATATGCCCTGGACAACTGAGGGTGGGTGGTGATATCCATCAGAGTCCCTTACCACTCAGGTTCCTGAAATTTCACAGAGTTGTGTGGAAGTATCCCCTGAAGACAATAATCTGAAGCCTGAGAGAGGGGATGCTGCAGAGCTACCAACAGTGCAACTGAATGACTCTGATGGGAGAACAGATGCAATAAGTGAAAGACTTCAAAGAAGAGACGAATGGCCAAAGAGTAGAGGACAACTAAAATCTAGTGTGTCAGTTGAATGCATATCACAAACCATCATCAATGAACAGAATCAAGTGATATACGTGATATGGAAGAAGATTAACAGACATCCAGGAGATCTAAAAGGGAATTCAGCACCTGAATGGAAATATTATGTAGGCAGAGGGCCTGATTTAGATCTTAAAGGATGAGGTACTCTGTCAAAACAGTGACAGATATCCTGTCCGCCGAAATATAAATCCCAAGAAATTGGGTTTCTATTTGAATGGATTGTGAGCCCTGGTCAAGCAGCAATCACAATCCTTATCTGGGTAAGGCACACGCAAACCCCAAATTACCTGGTAGCTTGGCATGGAGCAGTCAGGCTTAACTTAAAGGCAATGTGTAAAGTATTTGTGCAACACTGCAAATAATAGAAACAGTGAAAACACCACACATTAAATAAAACAACAAGACCAAAATGACAAAAATGCTATCAGTGGAACCAGAGTTGTGAATTTTTAAAGAATAAACTGCAATATAGCGCCTAAAAGCAGAAAGCACCAACTGCAGTTATCTGATCACTCTGGTCTGGCACAAAGTCAAAAGTTCAGGGATACCCCAATGGAGAACAGGTCAGATACAGCCCCAGCTTACTCCACTGAAGTTTTACCTTCTCAAGTTTGGTGCCAAGAGCCCCGTTTGCATTGGAGAGGGTAGCTGGGAGCAAGGAGAGTGTTGTGGGCAGCAAACAGCAAGACACAAAGAACAGATCTGGCATTGTCTATGGTCAAGCTGAAGATTCATAATGGTGGTCCCCCGTGGGCTGACAATGCTGCTGTGCAAAGAAACAGGCTTGCAACAGTTAATGCTGATTTTCATATTGAGTGGCACGGTTCTGATGCGAACTGGCCCATTTGCAGAAGAGCCCAAAAGCTTGATGTAAGAGCTTAGGAACCACAAAAGGGTTCAGGGCCTAAGGGGGTTCTGGAATTCATTGAAGAGGGGTCCAAGAGTTGTTGGGAATCCTGTTATATCACTGAGGCTAAGTTCAGGAGGCCAGCAGATAGTCCCTTTGAGTCAATATGGAGTCTTGGGTTAAAGATGGAATTGCAGGTCTATATTCATCCCCAGGCAAAAGGGCAGCAGGTAACAGGTCAGCACAGCAGGGTAGCAGTTCCTTGTAGAGAGCAGTCCATCAGAGTGGCAGCCATTGTAGCCGGACAGCAGTCCTTCTTCATATCAGAGTATCTACAGGTCCAGAAGGGTACTGAAGTGGTAGTTTTTGAGGTCCTTCTTTTATACAGTGGTGTCCTGGCTCTGGAAGGGTGTGAAAGCTTCTATACAGTGGCTTTAAAGTGCATGGAATTCCCTGCCTCCTATGCCTTAGCTCCAAGATGGCTGAAGTGACAAAGCAAAGTTGTTAGACTCTTTCTGTCAAGACTAAACACACCCTTTTCAGGTATAAGTAAGGCTGGGCCCAGATCTTCCCTTCCATCCTGCCACTGATGGCCCATCCAGTTACATCTAAGCTCCCATTGTGCATGGCTGTCTTGGAAGAATACACACATGCCAACTGCCAACTACACCCTGTTCTGTGACCAGAGATAGGCATGGTGAACAAAAAAACTATGGATTTAGCCCCAGATCTCTGTACTGAGGTGAATGTATGATATTGTGCTGCATTCTGTCCATCAAGTGTTCTTTTTCTCAGAGATAGGATGCAGGCATCAAATGGTGTAGGCAAGAAGATGCCAACTTTCTAAAAGTAAAACATACAAGATGATGGACGGAATGTTGCACAATGGCAAAACATTCACCCCCAGTCACAAAGCTGGGTTTAATCCATCGTTATTTTGCTTACCAATCCACTCCAGTTCAGACATGGCCATATGCAAATCAGTCTCGACCCTGTGCCTCATGGGAACAGTCCAGACCGAACTGCCAAGCCATATCTTCCCTGGACCGGAATCAAGCATCCTAGGACCGATTCCTGGCTAGCAGCCGTCTTCAGCCAGAATAGCTTGACTCCAGTGGTGTTGTGAGCACAGGACCAACGTCTGGGCATACCCTTCCCACATAGGGTGAACAGCAAAACACACAAGATGATGGACGGAATGTTGCACAATGGCAAAACATTCACCCCCAGTAACAGATCTGGGTTTAATCCATCGTTATTTTGCTCACCAAGCCACCCCAGTTCGGACTTGGCCATATGCAAATCAGTCTTGACCCTATGCCTGGCTTGGCAGTTCGGGCTGGACTGTTCCCATGGGGCACAGGGTCAAGCCTGATTTGCATATGGCTGGGTTCAAACTGTAATGGCATGGTGAGCAAAGAATCAATGGATTTAGGCCCAGATCTCTGGACTGGGGGGAATGTATGACATTGTTCTGCATACTGTCCATCAACTGTTGTTTTTGCATTTGTCACCCCAAGCGGGACGGGTAAGCTCAGACATGAGTCGCATGCTTTTCAAAGCCACTGGAATCAAGCTATACTGGATGATGAGGGCTGAAAGCTCGAAACCGGTACTAGGATGCTTGTTTCCAGTTCAGGGAGGACCTGGCTTGGCAGTTCGGGCTGGACTGTTCCCATGGGGCACAGGGTCAAGACTGATTTGCACAAGGGGGCGTGGCCAACAGCATGGCCGGATAGGACGTGCTCCTGTGTAGCTCCAGATGAGCTGATTGAAGATCCGTCGATAAATACCTGTCCTGTAACCCTGAAACGACGGATGTGGGTCCGGAAGTGTCCAGGAGCATCTGGAGACCGCGAAATTGCCCGCCCGCTCCTGGATTCAGACCAATCTGTTGGAGAAGCGAGAGTGCACCGGGACGAGCACTTCAAGATGGCGGCTGGCCATAGCTGACCTGGGCCGAGCGCTGCGAGGAGACTAACACAGGTGCCACCACAGAGCTCACTAGGAGGAGCTGGTCGGCCGCGGTGGCCTGAAGCATTGCCGAAACGGGTCTGGGCCCGGTACAGCCACCTGCGGGATAACGGCACGGCCCACAAGGGTGGGGCCACGGAGGGAAAACGAGACCGGGGATCTACCAAGATCGCGACCGAGGGGCACCTCAGGATCCAGGATCGTCTTAGAGTGGTCGCAGTGAGTGTGCTTGATCAGGGAGCCGGACGGGGAGTAGAGGCCGCCAGCAGAAATCTCCCGGGGTATGCGAGAGGCCGGGAGACGGAGGAGGGGCGACTCAGGTGCCGGGGCCTACAAGAAGCACGCAGGAGGAGAGGGCGATCAAGGAGAGAGTCACAGTCGCCTTTCCTTCCCCCTTTGCTGCCCAGAGCGTGTCTACACAGCATAGGTGGATCCGGGTGCGGTGAGTGGTAACTTCGCCAACTAGGGGAAGAGACTTTGAGCCCGGCGGCGGCTGAGAGTGAGGGAGGAATAGAGGGTCCGGAACGCGGCCTGCTGCCCCCCGCCCACTGCATCTGACGAGGGAGGCCCGCGCTGGCGGGTAGACTGCGAGGGGTCCGAGGAGCAGGGACAGGCCTTCGCCGGGCAAACAGGTGTCGGGAACATCAAAGAGACACACGAGAGGGGGCTGAAGCCGGGCACAGCGGAGAAGTATGAGACATATTAGGCTACAGGGAAGACAGCAGCCCTGGGATGCTAGGGCTGCAGTGAGACACCAGCAGCGAAGGTGAGGGGCAGGTTCTTTGCTGGGGAGGATCGCCCCATCCACTAGGCCCCACACCGAGTCCAAGGAGAGCCAAGGTGCAACCGGCGGGTGGGATGTCGCTGAGAGAAGAGGAAAGGACAGAGAGATCGGGAAGAGAGACCAGAGGGATTCAAGGACAGCCACCGTAACAGTGGGACACGGAGGGCGGCCCCCCACCACTCGCGGGCGACAAACGGTGAGGGAGAGTATGTCAGAAGCTGTCTGAGGGGCTGAAGGCCAAGAAGAGAGCGCGATTGGGAAGAGAGACCCAGTTGCCAAAACAGCACGACAGGAGACAATGGATAACTACGCCAAGACCCGTCCACATAAAGAGACTGCACCTGCGGCCCCTGACACGCGCTCGGACACTGAACTGCTGCTGGGGGCAATCCAAGCGTCTAGGACGGATATACAGGAATCACTGGTGGCCCTGGAGGTAAAGATTGGCGAGGTAGGCTCGGAAGTGCTGCTATTGCGTCAAGACTTCCGCAATCTGACAGAGAGGGTGACGACGGCGGGGACACGGATTAGTGAGGCGGAAGACTCTCTCACTACCCTCCGGAAAGACATGGCAGAACTTCAGACATCGGCCCGAAAATTGCTATGGAAGGTGGACGATGTGGAAAATAGGGCGAGACGCAACAACCTGTGCTTCGTGGGATTTAGAGAAGGCATCAAAGGGCCAGATATGGCGACCTATCTACATTCCTGGCTGCGGACAACTTTCCCGAAAGCACAGTTCTCAAATTGCTTTGTTATTGAATGGGCACACAGGGTGCTATTGGAGAAACCGCCGCAGGGTGCGAGGCCGAGACCGGTCTTTTCACGCTTTCTTAATTTTGCAGACCGAGACCTAATACTCCGAGAGGCCAGAAAGTTGGGGAAGATCCGCCTAGAAAATACGAACATTATGATTTTCCCGGACTACAACCAGGAGGTACAAAAACAGAGACGCTCCTACGATGCAGTCAAAGCGAAGCTGAGGGAACTGCACATCACATACATGTTGCTCTTCCCTGGCTAAACTGAAAGTGATATTTGAAGGCAGAACACACTTTTTCAACCACCCGGAACAGGCCTGGCAGTGGCTGGAAGAACGTCCGATACTGCAGAGGAAGTAGGATGAGGGAGGAAACGGCAGCCGCTAGACTCCAGCGGAGTCCTCCAAAGACACATAGACCTAAGAAACCGCGGAACAGAAGAAGTATGCAGACAAACGCCCTATCCGAGGCCCAGCGTATTGGGACGCAGGAGATGAAACTCTGCGTCATCGCGGGAAGTGCAAGGGCGGGGTCCAGGTTCGGATGCCACGAGGTTCTGGCTCGCTCCGAAGGGGACGACGACACAGGGGGCGGTCGTCGGAAGGAGAGGAAGAGGTGAACCACTCCTTGCATCCCCTGGTGACTGCAATTCGAGAATGGTCAGGACACAACTGGATTGGCAGATGATCCGAGCACGGGGACACAGGACTCGCATTCCTGAAAAAAGGGACAGGACTGGTACCTGAGATTGCAGCTCACAGCTAAGGGGACACGCAAGTTACAAATTCCCCTTTACTCATCGTTTGCTATTCATTGTTATGTTATGTTATTGGGTGTTGCAGGTTGACCGAGTGGGGACGGGCCAGGCACCCGCTCAGTAGATTGCAATAGCAGGTTAAAGAGGGGGGGATTTGAGGGAGGGCGACAGACCCTCTCTGCCGGCAGTCTTTGGTTCAGTGGAAGTTGAGACTGAAGGGGGGGTGGTGTGGGGGATGAGGGGGGGAGTCATGGGGGTTTCCAGTTTGAAGGAATTTTGGGGTGGATCGGGGAGGGGGAGGGGGAGAGAGGGGGAGGAGGGAGGGACAGGGAAGAAACAGGTCATGTCAGGAAAGTCGCACTTGCCGCACTGCAGGACACTCCACTAGAGAGCGCCCAGGACACCACAAACAGTAGGACATGGAGGGATGCCGGGTAGACACACAGACGAGGGACAGGATCTGGAGGGTCTGTCAATAATTATGTGGAATGTGAATGGGCTAGGTAGTAGGATTAAACGGGGCCTGGTGAACACATAGATCAAGCGGCTGGGTCTGGATATCGTACTGCTGCAGGAGATACACCTTATGGGGAGTAAATGCGGTTTCCTAGCGAGAGGGCAATACGCAGTCTTAGCACACGTAGGATTCACTAAGGGCTCGAGGGGAGTGTCAATACTGGTGAGGAAGACACGACCATTCCAGGTGGGCCAGATATGGGTGGAACCACAGGGAACATACGCGGGGGTGAGGGGCACATGGAGGAGGAAGGAATACACAATAGTGTCGGCATATGCACCACCCAAACTGCAGACAGCGACATGCAAAGGTATCACAGAGATTCTACTCCACACATCTGATACAATACAAGTGTTGGGAGGGGACTTTAACGATGTAATGACCCAGACCCTTAACAGGACGGGAGCTAGGGGCGGGGACCAGAACCAGACCGCTCTTTGTGGAATGATACATGCGATAGGACTGACGGATGTATGGAGGTGGCTGCACCCGGTAGAGTGGGCTTATTCCTTCAACTCCAGTGCACACAAGGTTTTTTCAAGACTGGACTATGTCTTCTTGGCCAGACATGCATTAGCGAGAGATGTCTCGGCCGAGTACAAAGCTAGGGGGATTTCAGATCTCTGCCTGCTCGTGGTGAGGGTGGGAAAAAGGACCCCGGGACAGAGGGCATGGCCATAACCAGCGTTGGAGCTCCAGAACCAGAAAATACTGAAGGGTATTCGCACAGATGTAAAAGTCCGTATGGTGGAAAATGAGGGTTCAGTGTCGTCCAAAGTAGCCCTATGGGAGGCCTTTAAAACAGTAACGAGGGATAGAGCCCAGAACAGACTAGCAGAGGCGAAACGTGAGGTCCAACGTGAGTTGGAGACGCTGGAAACCCAGATATTAAACTTGAGAGGGAATACCAGGACGGGAAAGCCGCAAAGATTCTCAGGCAACTAACAGACGTGCAAACTCAATACAGAAACCTGGCAACGGGAGAGACCAAAGCACAGGCATTAGCGACGGTCCACCGTCTATATGATGTGGGCGACAAATCCGGCAATTTACTGGCTTGGTTGAGGAGGAGGGAGTGAATCACCCGGTGGATAGAGCGAGTACGGGACACTCAGGGGAACCTGACTGGATCAGACGCCCAGATAGCAGAGGCATTTGCCGCACACCACATGGCGTTCTACGAGGCAAGAGATCTGGGCACTCAGGAAGAGGCAATGCACTACATGGAGCACATCGGACTCCCGGTGCTAGCAGACGCAGATGCTATGGACCTAGAGGCTCCCATTAAGCTGGAGGAGATCCACCAAGCCCTGGCACGGTTGCGGGCAGGGAAGGCCCCGGGCCCCAACGGGTTCCCGGCGGAGGTTTTAAAAGAAATGGCAGACCTTCTGTCCCGCCATCTATTAGGACTATTTGAGGAGGCAAGAAAGGAAGGGACTCTCCCCCCAGACCTCCGTATGGCCACAATTATCCTGATTCTCAAGTAAGGTAAACCACCGGAAAACTGAAACTCATACCATCCTATCTCTTTATTGAACATAGAGGCCAAACTACTGGCGACGGTACTGGCACTTAGACTGAGGAGGGTGATCCAGACCTGGTGCATTTGGACCAGACGGGATTTCTACCGGGTCGGGTGACAAGATTTAAACTTAGACGATCCCATAATTGGCTGCAGGAGGTAAGTGGGTGTCGGGACCCACATTGCTTTCTCTCGTTGGATGCGGAGAGCACCTTCGACGCGGTCCATTGGCCATTCCTAGAGGGAGTCCTGGTGAGATTGGGCTTTGGTCCCAATTTTCGGAAATGGATAGGATTACTGTACATGGACCCAAGAGCAAGAGTCAAGGTAAATAGGAATCTGACTGGGGACTTTCCGGTGAGACGGGGAAACAGGCAGGGTTGCCCACTGTCCCCCCTGCTCTTCACGCTCACTATCGAGGTACTGGCAGCAAAGACCAGACAGCAACCAGATATTAGAGGTTTCCAGTTAGGGAACAGGGTTACAACGGAAGAAAAAATATCCCTATATGCAGATGACGTCCTTCTCTACATTATGAGCCGGGAAAGGTCGGTACCGGTGCTCTTTTCAGAGCTGGAATGCTATGGAGCACATGCCGGCTGTAAGATTAATTGGCATAAGTCGGTACTCTACGACCTTGGGGGACGAGAACAGTTGTCGAACCTCCCAGACGGACTGTAGGAAACCACAGAGGGCTTCACCTATTTGGGAGTATTTATGACCCTAGACAGATCGCCTTGTATGAAAAAAATGTCGGACGAATGCTGAGCACTTTTATAGAGGACCCGACTAGGTGGAGGCTCCTTCCCCTTACTCTCTTGGGTCGTGCGGCCATGTTCAAAATGCTGACACTGCCCAAGTTCCTATACGAGTTCCAGAATGAATACTACCCTCTCCCGAGCAGGGTGTTTCAAGAAATCAATGCGGAGGTCCGCTCCTATCTATGGCTTGGTAAACAACCTAGAGTAGCATTGTCGACCTTACAAAGACACCAATATAGCGGTAGGGATTGCACTTCCTAATGCTGAAGCCTACTACTGGGCGGAACATCTGGTGACCATTAACGACTGGCTCCATGTGCCAGCTACACACCCCACTTATGCACTAGAGAGGTATGTGATGGGTACCCGCTCCTACCATTACTATTTGTACGGGGGCAAAGAGGCTGCAAGACTATTGCCGGCCACCAGGCTCACAGTGACGTTACGGCACAGAGCGAATAGGACCATCGGATGGGACAAAAAGCCTACCAGGCAGACTCCCACTGCACGTGGCTACCAGACCTGAATAAACTAAAGGGATTTGCAGGTTGGGATACCATAAGGATTTCAACTCTAGGAGATGTGATAACAAAAGGGACATTGAAGACGTTTCCAGCCCTTAGGGTGGAATTTGGTCTGAAGTCCCACGCAATACTTACGATATGCCCAACTGAGACACGTGTGGCGAGCGGAGGGCATCCAGGTAGACACACTCCCTGAATATGCACCGTTGAAGGGTCGATTGTTGCATGAGCACATACCAGAGATAGCGGTGTCTCTGACATACAGGACCCTTATGAATAACATGCCAGAGGACCTGGGGGTCCTTAGAAAAAAATGGGAAAGTGACGTGGGGGACATGGATGAGATAGACTGGGACACTGTTCTCATACACCCAAGGGAAATAGCGAATAAATCCCGGCTACATCTGATCCAATTTAATGTCCTCCATAGAACTTACTTTGACAGGGCGTGCTTGTATAAAATGGGAAGGATAGGAGACACAAATTGCCTTAGATGCGGTAGGGAGGGTGGGGATTTCTTTCATACGCTTTGGCTATGTCCGAAGATCCAGACATACTGGGGGGTGATTCTTGGAGAATTGGGTGAGGTGCTGGAAGCCCCGTTACCGGCAGACCCCAAATTGGTCCTACTGGGTATGACGAATGATATAGACCTCCCCCGCCATTTCTGATCTTCTTGACCCTGGCCTTAGTGGTAGCGAAGAGAGATGAGGCAAAGTACTGGGGGGTAGCCCTGGCGCCTCGGCGGGAGGAATGGAGAAGGGGCCTCGACCTGTATATGGCGGCTGAAAGGGTGACCTACAAAGCCCGGGGCTGCCCACAAAATTTCGTCAGGGTCTGGAATAAATGGAGAAAATACCATGGTCCCAAGGGGGCCTATGATCCAGGGGGAGGGGAGAGGAAGTACACACAGCCGCCAGGGGGCGTGGGAACCCGGGGGGGAGGGGAAGGATTGCTACACAGGTTGTGCAGGTGAAATGGGGAGAGATAGTAATTGACGCATTGATTCTATTGGTGTGGGTAGGGGGGTGGAGGTGAGGCAGGTGGGCATGGGGGCCGATGATGAGATAACTGTTTTACTGTTCAATGATAAAATGCAAATACAAATATTTATAAAAAATTTGCTGACTGATTTGCACATGGCTGGGTTCAAACTGGAATGGCATGGTAAGAAAAAAAACGATGGATTTAGGCTCAGATTTCTGTACTGGGGTGAATATATGATATTGTTCTGCATTCTGTTCATCAACTGTTGTTTTTGCAACTTTCTAAAAGAGGCCTCTTCAGAATTGCAATTTAAAATTAGACTTCACCATGTTAGAAGTTCAAATTAGGATTCCAGAGATACCAAACATGAACTGGTTATCTCTTCCCATTTGGAAATTATACTTATAAAATGTAATAAGGCAACTCCAATGTTATGCTAAGGGAGAGATAGGCCTTGTAGTAGTGAAAAACGAATTTAAGAGTTTATGACTACCAGGGCATGTAAAATTCAAAAATACATGTCCTCCTTTTTAAATTCTTTCACCCTGCCCTCTAGGCTGTCCATGGCCTACTCTAGGGGTGACTTGTGCATATTAATAAAGAAGGTTTGAGCCTGGCAAAGTGTTTATTTTGCCAAGTCGACATGGTAGTTTAAGACTACACACAGGCTTTGCAATGGCAGGCTTGAGGCATTTTTAAACGGCTACTTAAGTGGGTGGCACAATCAGTGCTGTAAGCCCAATAGTATAATTTCATTTACAGGCTATGGGTACATGTAGTTCCACTTTACTAGGGATGTATTTGTAAATTAAAAACTGTGGCTAAGCCAATATTACAATGTTTGAAGGAGTACTCACATGCACTTTAGTACTGGTTATCAGTGGTGAAGTGGCCAGAGTCCTAATACTAGCAAAAACAAGATTTGAAAAAATAGAGGAGGAAGGCAAAAAGTTGGGAGGAACACAACCCTAAGGCTAACATGTCCAACAGCACAAGTAGGAACAAACCCAGAATATTAAGTCTACCTACTGCTATGTTCTACTGTTGCGTAGTTCCCACTAATCCATGGGATCTGCACGTTTGTTGATGACTTACACTTTGGTTGAGGTGTCTAGACTGATTCCAAACACCCTGTAGTATATGTTGGCCTAGAGACCAGCTAGCTCCCACTGCCACTATATGCCCCCCTAACCCAAATAGGGTAAGAATGGTTTCTGGCAATCACTGAACATGACAACCCTTGTTCCCTAAGGAAGGGACAAGGGACATTTTCAATATAGTTATTGCACCAAAGTTATTCTTGTATAGTATACGTGTGCTGCGATAATCAGTCGACAGAAGCAAATAAAAGTGATTACAAGCACCAAAAGAATAAATAACCAATATATTTCCACCATGTTGCTAAAACAGGGTATATATGCAGAGATTTAAAGCAAAGTGGTAATCAGATGTATTCCTACTATGCAATCCCTAGTCTATGTGTGTTGTGAGTGTATATCGGTGTCTAGCCGAGAATGCCCCCACGGGATGATCCAACTCCATTACCTGGAAGGAAAGAATGAAGGACCCCGTCTTGGTCACGGACTGGATACCCCTTACAGAGATGTTGTGCAGTTGCTTGCTGAAGCCTCAGCAAGCAGGGATGCCTTGACTTCAGCTGAAGTGTTTCCTCTATTAACCCACAGAAATGCTTCTTTATTTATAATAAAAATCATCCCTGCGATGTATATGCAGATTAGTGTTGTTACAGGTATGTAGATAGCCCTGTCGCCCCATGAATGAAAATAAAACAACAATAGCACAACGTGCGCAAAGGTCTTGTACTCTGTGTTCGAGGCATCATGATAATGTTGCACAAAGCCAGATGTGGAAGCAAAGCAGTTTCAGAGAAACATATCCAACATTGTTGCTCACACAAATATGTGCAAAAGGTCAGAGTATAATGTTATTGTGCAGAAAGAGGACAAAGTAAGAAAATGTGCAGCATTGCTACACGGGCCTAACCCTGGCATACAACACTACTGAAGGTCTGACTGCAGACAAACCTGTAATTTCTTACAAAGGCTATATGTAGAGTAGTGATTGCTGTAAACTTAATCGTTGTTGTGTTAGTCTTCATTTTTGGTTGGCATGAGTATTACAGTGAGATAGAAATACCTAGATCCAATCCTGCACCCATATCAACTACACATGCAATAAATAAACAAGCATTGGCATAGCCAATAGGTCTTGCATTTGGCAACTTATAAGTGTTTAGCCATGCAACAGTTGGTGTTGTTGCACCAAGGATATTCTGCTGCATAACGAAATATTTATAGGGTCCAAAAAGCGAGTCCTATTGCCTATGCCAATGCTTTTTTTTTGTAAAGACTTTTTACTGAGCAGTTAATGATCATACAGTAAGTATGGCCCAGCACAGGGCCCAGTACAGCAGCGGTTTGCTCATAAACTTACAACAAAAAAATCAGATAAACAAAAACAAATTGCCAATAATCAAACCTTCCAATTTTGTGTGAACCTCCTGGCAAGCAATGCTAAACAACATACCTCAACATGTCCTGCTGGGCATTACCACCTTTAGGGTCTCATACTGCCCCCGCAGCAAGCATATACAGAGGCGCATCTTAGTCCAATAGTTGGTGATACTGATCATAGTCAATCAGGTTCCAGCTCAGTGTGGGCCAATAAGTATTCATGCAGGGGAGGACCATATAAAGAAACTAACCGGGACATGCTTCGCTACTTTAAGAATGCTCAGAAAATTGTTTCCACTGCTTCCTAGAGAGGCTAGGGAGACTGTTGCTCGAGCACTTATTTTAGCAAGGCTAGACTATGCGAACTCCCTGTTCAGCGGCATTCCTGCTTATTTGGTCAAGCGGCTGCTGGTCATTCAGAATGCCGCTGTCCGTCTCCTTTTTAACGTTCCGAGATGGAAGAGCGTTCGGTCTCATATGTCTAGCCTTCACTGGCTCCCAGTACCACAACACATTCTTTTTAAAGCTCTAGTACTCTCATTCAGAGCCACCCATGACCAAGGTCTGGCCTATCTGAAGAAGAGATTTACTCTCTACGCCCCCACAAGAGCACTTAGGTCATCTTCGCTATTTAAAATGACCCTTGCCTGGTTCAAGAGAACCAGGTTAGGTGGCCAGTCCATTACAGTAGTAGCGGCTCGAGCCTGGAACGCCCTTCCCTTCCATCTGCGTTCCAGCCAATGTGTAGCCCAGTTCAAGAAAAATCTAAAAACCCACCTGTTCAGAAGTGTGACATAAGATGATCCTTGTATGTTCTCCTTTGCTCCTTCCCACCGCGCCAGGATACTCCCAAGTAACAGTGCGCATTACAAAACAATTTATACATTATACATATGTCTCTCGGACGGGAGGATCGCGGCAGTTCCTCCGCATATAGATCAAGTTGATCCCTGCAGTATACCATGTCCAAGAGCCATTTGTCTGTCTTTGGAAATAGTTTACTGTCCCACGTGAACAGGGTTAGTCTCTTTGCCAGAAGTAAAGCTAGTTGTACAAATCTCCCCAGTTCCCCCCTCAGATTTGGGCCATGACCTAGCAGGCACAATGCAGGAGTATTACCAACCCTGTCATTACAGTAAGCAGAGCTAAAACGTTCTCCCAGTATTGAAAGACTCGCTGACACTGCCATGCCATATGGACAAAGCCCACCTCCCCCATCCCACACCTCTTGCAATCAGCAGTCGCCCTCAAGCCAATCCTCCACAGCTTATAAGAAGTGTGATAAGTTTGATGCAAAAATTTGAGGTGTATGATGCGAAGGTTGCTGTTGGACGTCAATCAACCCGTTATCGAACAGACTTACGTCCAGTCATCCTCTGTCATGGGAGGGTCGATGTCAGTATTCCAGCGTGTCAGACAGGGGGCCGAATTATATGGCGTGTCCTTCTGTACAGCTCTGTACAACTTAGTGACCAGCTTCCGCTTCATTGGGGCCGTAATGACTAATTGTAGAGCGGATAGAGTCTCAGGTTCCTCTGGGAAGCATGGGTAATGTTCCTTCATTGCGCGCCACAGTCTATAGCACGTAAATTGGAACAACAGCGTAGGATTATGAATATAAGCTAGGTCATCTTCCGCAAGGTATGCACCCTCTGGGAATAGATCGCTCATGAGCATGATACCTACATCTCTAGCAACCGACAAAGCTGCGTGTCCTTCTATGGGCAATGCAGGCGCATACAGGGGAAGCTTATGGGTTAGACGGCCAATTACCTGCCACGCCGCCACTGTTGTGTCAAGTGTGTTAATCTCTACCTTGGGGGTGGGTCGGAGAGTATGCATCAGAACACGGCGTAAAGGGACCGGGTGGGCATCTCCCTCTTCAACCTCGACATGCGGAATAAAATCGTGTGGCTTATACCAGTAAAAGGCATAGTGAGCCTGGCAGCACAAGTAATATACATAAAAATCTCCTAATCACGGCAACTACTGGAGGGACTGCAGTTGCTGCTTCAGAGGCGGCGCCTTTCTTTTCTTTTACCGGATCACACACCACATCTCGCAGCTCCGCCCGGAATAGAAAGGGAGTGCGGACATTGCCACATTGCTGCGGGGAGACCTGAGGAGCCGGATTGCTGACAACATCCCCACAGTCTGAAGCGGGACTGCGAGGACCAGCGTGCTGTGCGGCGCCAATCGTGGCTGATTATAACACGCAGCTGGACGCGCGCGGGACGAGACCCGGACAAAGCCCGGACAAAGGGCGGGCCGTTTGAGGCCCTTCGAGAACGGACGAGACCGGGACTGGGCCATCCCCTTTTGATCTTGCCATCATCTTTTACTATCTCCTCTTGCCTCCATACCCATTGAACAATGACTGCTAGAGAGACAAGGAGCAAGAGCACGCTGGCAGCCAGACCAGCAAAAGGTACTCTGGACAATTATTTTGTGAAAGCGGGGTCTCTCCTGATGATGAAATTACGGTCCTTGAAAGGCGTATATCCCAGGAAATTGAATGGGTGAAAAGATCCTCCTTAGGCCCTATAGCTCATGCTAGGTCACCTGACAATATACCAGAACGTATTGAGTTAGATATTGGGGAAAATGGGGCTAGTGGGACGTCAGCCTTGTCTGATATAACCAATTTTACCCTTCACAGCAATGCGAGTAGTCCTGATGAGTTAAGTTTGCTAGCCCTACACAGGTCTCAAGAAAACCCTCCTCTGCCCACACCTACTGTTACTATAGTTAACACGGTTGACACTAACTCGGTTGACACTAACAGTATAGCTAGCTATCCTACACGGGGGAAAGGGAAGGAGCTATACCAAAGAGGAAAAGAGGGGCACAAAATCCTGGGGGGCACAAGGCTAAAGTTGCAAAGCGCAACCCAGTAATTGTGGGTAATAAAAAGGGTTCAATTAATAAGGGACCAGTGCAGCCAGATTGTACCCAGGCCCCACTCACCGTGAATCCATCTCCACAGGCATTAGATAATGTAAATCCTCCTCGCCCAAATGTAACCAATGGCGACGATGACATTACTATGTCCAACATTGGCGCTCTTTTGAAGTCACTAATAAGCCCCCTAGAAACACGACTAATTAAGATTGAGGCCAGTCTTGTGATTATAGAGAAAGCAACGGTGCAATTAGCGGACACTTATAAAAAAGATAGTAAGGTAGCTGGAGGAGGGGTGGAGTCTAGGAACAAGAAGACTACATTAGTGCCCCAGTAAAGGATGGTAACCTAGCTCCAGTAATATTACAAACTCAGCAGCCTACACCACATACTGCTTTCCCTCAGCCAACTGACTGCGCTGCACCTCCATGCAACACCGAGAGGAAAGCTACAGTTTCACAGGGAGCACATGTCACCACTCAAAAAATTAGGCCAGTGAACTTGCCACCGGAGGCAAGTCCATATACAGTTATTCTAGCTTGCGTCCCTGAGCTAAAACCTGACTACAAAGAACCTGTTGTTGCGCTAAAAAATAAGGTGGTTAGTTGGCTCAGTACATACAGACCTCTTCCCCATGGAGTAATGAGCGAGGTCCTCATGGTAAGGAGAGTCCCATGGTTAGGCAACTCAAGGAAATCAATCACCGGAGATTGTGTCCTAATTAATTTTAGGGACCTCAGGACCGTCTCTCATATATGCAGATGGTCGCATCCGGACAAGGGGACATCTATTCAGGCCCTACCCCTATCCTTTTTCTACCCACCAACGGCGTGGACACACAAGGAGGTGGGATCGGAAACAATCTCTAGGAGGGGGGAAGGGTGGGTCGGCAAAGAGAGAGGAATATTCCACCACCCCAGACCTCAGCATTTTGTCCACTTTCCGACATTTCACAGGTATAGCTGTTTAGACATGGTCGACTGACAGTATCTGGCCGGGATGGGGGAGGCCGGCGGCCGATTGGGGGGTTCCAAAAAAGGAAAAATTACCTACCCCATTGAACGTTGTGATAATTCCCAGGGGGAGAATCTCCGGGACGTGAAGGAAAAAAATATCAAGGCGGCTCAATTGATTACTGTTGGGCCCGATCCGTTTTGACGGATATTATAGTAGAGCAGGAATTATTGCCAAGGCTATGCGAGACGGATATTCCGTCATTCAAAACTACGGATCACAGATCATCCTCTTTAAAGATATTATCATGGAAGGTAGCTGGCCTGGGGAACAAATTGAACTGCCCGGATTGGAGCGTATTCATAGAGGGCATGGAGATATGTATGTTTCAAGACACCTGGGTGAGAGAGGATGTCTATCGTCCAGGCTTTGCGACATTCTCCATCCCAGCGAAATGGGGGGAAAGGGGCGCCCCTCAGGAGGTCTTGCAACGTGGGTGGCGGTCGACCTGGGTTGCAAAGCCAAATTACTTGACACAGCCTCGGAAGATATTCTGGGGGTCCTGTTGGAGTGGCCTAACCTGAGCAGACTGGCCATAGTAAACGTTTACTCCAGGCCGGTAAACATTACGAAGGAGTCGCGTACCATCAACGAACTATCAGTTTACCTCAGCGACATCCCCCAGGGTTCACCCTTTTTGGTAGGAGGGGACTTAAACTGCCATTTTGAGCCTCTCCTAGGCCTACTGGATGGACTTTCCCTAGAGGAGGATGCACTGTAGGCCGTAACCTCTACGTCAGCCCCCCAGAGCTTGGACCCTCCTTGCCGTCCAGATCACTGGCTTAACCTTGAAACATGGTGTGCGGGTGTGCAATGGAGGTATAATCTCCGACATCCCCCCAAATGCACATATAATAGAGTGGGTAGGGAGTCTAGATTTGACTACATGTTGGTCCAACTCGCCTTAGGGTCGCATATCATTGATTTTAAGGTGATCCCAAGGGAAGACAGCGACCACAATGCGCTCGAACTGGAATATGCACTCCCCGGCCTAGGTCATAGACGGGTAGCGGCACCCGTACCAGCATCTGCGCTGGCACTGACGAACAATAGACGGAGAGTCAGGTGGGAGATGCTAGCAGTGAATGCAGAGAAGATTTCAGGGCTATATGCCCGGGTCATCCCCACTCTGGATAAGGTGTGCGCAATAATGGAGCTTGCCAGCACCCAGGATATTCACGAGCAACTGTGGTTGGCGCACGAGGATCTCATTAAGTCTGTAGCGGAAGTCCTATTTACCATAGGAAAGAGAGGGGGTGGCTGTTCTAACCGCCCCACTTGGTATAACGCTGCATGCCGTAAGGCCAAATCAGACCTGCTGATTTCAATCAAGGCGGGTACTGACAGGTCTGAGACTCAGGCCAGAAGGAGGAATTACAAGCGTTTGGTCACCCACGCAAATAGTGAATGGGAACAGGAGAAGTGGGAAAATCTCGCCACCTTATTAGCTGGCAGGGATTCCCGCAAATTCTGGCGCATTGTTAACACGGGGTCCGAGGAGCCAGTCTCGGCTATCGAACCTAATATTTCAGCAGAGGCTTGGCAGGATCATTTCCAGTCACTTTACATGGTTGATGATGGGGCTCCAAATCAAGCACAACTGACCATTAGTGGCTTACCGGAAGGGGAACCCTTCTCAGAGTTGGAGGTGCAAGCCGCCATTGCAGGGCTGACACCAGGGAAGGCGCCCGGACTAGATGGTTTACCTGGCGACTTATTTAAGCAGGAGCCTGACGTGTGGGCCCCTTACTTGGTGCTAATATTCAATGCTGTCTTGAGGGGTATGGAGGTCCCGAGTACTTGGCTGGGTGCAGAGATTGTGCCGATATTCAAGAAGGGGTCACCTCTGCTCCCAGCCAACTATAGGCCTATTAGCCTCATAGACGTACCCCAGAAAATATTTGGCAGGCTGATACTTGACCGTATTCAAAGTTGGATAGAGGAATTTGCAATTTTGAGCCCCTACCAGGCAGGATTTAGAAAGGGGGTCTCAACCATGGACCAGATTTTTTGTTTAAATCTTCTGTTTTGGAAGACAGCAGTAATCGAAGGTGGTAGTTTGTACACAGTATTTGTGGACTTACGAGTCGCCTTCGATTTAGTGCCAAGAGCTAGACTATGGACTGTGTTGGCGGAGTTGGGCATCCCAGCTGATATCCTTTCGATCTTGATAAGATTGCATCAGGGGAATTTTGCACGTGTCAGGTGCGGTAGGAACGGGGCACTTTCTGGGAGATTCCGTGTTGACAGGGGGGTGAGACAGGGTTGCGTGCTTGCACCGACCCTGTTCTGCCTCTTTGTCAACGGGGTAATAGCCCATTTGACTAGGATAGGTGACATTGATGCTCAAAAGCTCAACGGCAGCAGGGTGCCCGCCATTATGTTTGGGGACGACACCCTACTGCTGTCTAAATCCCCTATGGGAATACAACGGGTCTTGGATGGGTTCTCGATTTTTTGCGTGGAGCGGGGGCTTGGGATCAATGCCCTTAAAACTAAATATATGATTCTCAACCCCCCCTCCTCAACACACCCCAATCCCACTATAGGCACTCAGAGACTCGAGAGGGTATCTAGTATTGAATATCTCGGGTGAATATTAATTAAAACATGACCTGGGACACACACCGGACCAAGGTGAACATGAAATTAGCACAGTTAACGGGTGGTATTTGCAGGATGGTAAATAGGTCAACCTACAAACCCCTTGGTCCTGTGCTTCAAATATATAAAATGCAGGCAAGGGGGGCAGTCAGCTATGGGGGGAATTGTGGTGTCACATACCAGCCTCAAACCTGTTGTCCACTGAAAATAAATTCATTAGGCAGCTGGTTGCTCCAACTTCAAGCACCCCCCTTCTCCCGATGTGGCTAGACCTAGGTCTAAGACCAATTACACAGGAGTTGGGACTGAACCCAATTACTTTCTGGCCTGGAATCTGGAGTACGCCAGAACTTATGAACCACAGGACCGAGCTCCAAGAGATCCTATCTTTACCAAACGCAACACACATTCCCTGGTTGAGATACATTAAACAAACTTGTGAGAGCCTAGGAAGACCAGAATTATGGCTAGACCCGGGAAATGCATGCTATAGGATCCCGCGTAAACTACTCTCAAGGAATTTCTACGAGTGAAATTTACTTGCATTAGTAGAGAGCACACGGGAGGGGTCCCTTACCAATTTGTTTATCAAATTCAAAGACTCACACTATCTAGAGCACGTCCTTGATGGCATTAGTCCCGTTTTGACCAGGAAACTGTTTCTGCAGTGGCGATACGGTACACCCCCCCTTAGGGCTTTTACCAAACGCTGGGGCCAGCCCTCGCCCACAGAACAGTGCCCGGTATGCACACATCCTCAGGAAAATGATTTGCACATCATATTTTTTGGTAAAGCTTACCATAGATCTAGGATGCACTGGCTTATCCCAATTTAAAAAACCTAGGTTTTAAACATCATCTTCCAGCATACAGAATTGTAAAGACGGATCTATCACCCCCAATTGTGTTTGCAGTGCCAAAATTCCTAACAGCGATGTGGTACATCCGCACTCGCTATATAAAGTCAGTCAGTGATCCGTGAATAATGAAATGCACTGTCAATTATTAATCAGAATGCACAGCAATTCTTTTAAAATGTTTACTGTAAGGTTTTTATAATCTCTGTTTTATTTGCTATTGGTTGTAAGTTGATTTTAAATTGTATGTATATCTTTTATGATCTGTGTAGATCGAAATATAGATTGAAATGGAATGGACATAAAAATCTGGTGCATTAAATCCCCCTCAGTCATAGGTTAAAGATAAAGTCCTCCAGCTTATTCGCGGCGGTTTGGCGCCCCACACAAGCCTTAACAGCTGAGTCTGTAGCGTTTAAAAAAAATGTAAAGTAAGAGGGACCGGCTCATTACACAAGAGATATAAAAATTTGGGTAGCACTACCATTTTGATGATGGAGATGCGGTCCGCCAGGGAAAGTGGAAGACACCGCCACCTGTCAACCTGCTCTACCAGTGTCGTGTAGGCAGCACCATAGTTTGCAGTAATCACCATCTGAGGGTCCCTATGTATCCACACCCCTAAGTACTTGACAGGGTCCTCAGACCAGACCAAAGGGTACTCCACCGGGGGGTAGTGATTTCTGTCAAAGGGATAATTATGGATTTGTCCCAGTTGATGTGCAAACCGGAAAATAGGCCAAATTTAACGTATTCGCGCAGGATAGGGGACAAGTACGTGTGCGGTTCCCGAACATACAGGACCATATCGCACGCGTACAATGAAATCCCCACTTGGCGATTGTTGAAATTTAGAGCCGCCACCCAATGTATCTGGCGTATTTTACAAGCCAACGGCTCCAGCACTATAGCAAATAGTAGCGGGGAGAGTGGGAATTCCTGTCGGGTGCCCCTCCCCACAGCAAATTGCTCAGCTGTATCCCCACCCACACGTACTCTCGCGGAGGGCTCTGCATACAGTATTTGGATCCAATGTAAAAACTTTGAAGGAAAACCCATTCTTCGCAGTATGTGTATCATATATCGCCATTCTATGGAATCGAATGCCTTCGCGGCATCTAAAAATACTGCGACAGCTTGAAGGTCTGGATTCAGGACATGTAGCATGGCGAAGATGGTGCGCAAGTTAAGAGATGTGGAGCAGTCTGGGATAAACCCAGCCTGGTTGGGCAGCACAAGGAGCGGCATGAGGGGTTGGAGCCTAGTGGAAAGAATTTTTGCTTGGATTTTGGCATCTAAGTTAATAAGAGAGAGAGGCCGGTATGAGTCGCAGCGATCCGGGGGTTTATCTTTCTTTAACAGAGTAATGATCATTGACTGGCGCAGTGTGGGGGGGAGATGGCCAGCATCATACGCCTCAGCATACATCTCCAATAGGTGAGGGGCTAGGATTTCGGCATGGGCCTTATAGAATTCTGCAGATAGGCCATCCGGACCAGGAGCCTTCCAGTTTGGGAGTGACCGAATGGCGTCCGCTACATCCTCTATAGTTATCGGGAGGCTAAGGTATTGACGGTGCCCGTCTGACAGCCATGCGCAGGCCACGTCATCTAGATATGCATCCATTTCTGGCTCGGTCATCCCACCTGTAGATGTGTATAGTGCGGAGTAGAAAGTGCGAAATTGCTCTGTTATGGCAGTGGGAGAGTAATGTGATTGTCCGTCTGTGTCTATTATGTGATCTATGGGAGATTGGCAGGACCTGCTCAGAAGACTCCCCGCTAGTGTCCTGCCCGGTCTTCCACCCTCTCCATATCTTCGCGCTACTTATCTTTTGGATAGATATTTCACCTCCGTTTCTGCCAATGTAGTGTATTCGTTTACATGTTCATGTATGTCTACAAGTGGGGCAGTTGAGGGTGCATGATCATATTGCGCTTCCAGCTCCCGTAATTTCGTCTCTATTGTAGAGAGACGGCCCCTGATGTCCCTTAGTATCCCCGCACTAGTGCTGATGCATGTGCCCCGGATCGTGACCTTGAAGGCCTCCCATAGTGTTTCCTTACTGTCCATCGAGCCCACATTGTTTTTGAAGTAGTGTATTATTGCCAATTTGATAGTGTCAGCGTATATGGGGTCAAGTAGTGATTCCGCCCTGAAGCACCATGTAAATGTGTAGCGTTAGAGCCACCGGGTTATGATCCGATAGTGTTCTGGGGATATTGCGAACATCCGTGACCCAATTATGTGCTCCTTCGCTCAGCAGCCAATAGTCTAGGCGGGACCAGCCCTTTGTCGCCGGTGTGATGTGGGTCCCCCCAGTACCCCTGCATTTCTGTGCCTCCATGCATCCAGCAGCCCAAACTCCAGCATACCATCCTTCACACATTGAGCGACCCGTGCCATCCTAACACTCTGCGGGTTAGATTTATCAGTGGTGGGATCAAGATACTTGTTGAGGTCTCCGCCTATTATGACTTCAGTCTCAGGCCAGTCTCGTAGCACCCTGAACATGTTTAAGTAGGTCGTCGTGTCATCTACCACCGGGCCGTATATATTCACTATGGTCACCAGAGCATTACCTAATTTACCCATCACCATTACCCAGCGTCCTTCCTGATCAGTATGTGCGTTAATAGCCGTGAAGGCCACTCCCTTTTTGACCAGTAGGAGAACCCCCCTAGCATAAGACGAGTAAGAGGAAGCCAATCGGTAGGCTGCCCAGCATCTGGCCACCCTGTCCTCTGTTGCCTTGGTCAGGCGCGTTTCCTGCAAAAGTGCCAGGTGCACATTATGTCTGTCCAGTTGCGCCAACCCTTGTCTAATTTTCTGTGGTGTGTTAAGCCCTCTGATGTTCCAGGTCAGGCAGTTATATGTGGACCCCGTCCTGTGGCTTGCACTAGAATCCGATATGAATGTAAAATCTACCAACATTGGAATGACTCAGACAGTCACAACAGTAGAGCAGGAGATCCCATGTAATGAATGACATTGGCAAATAACAATCAGAACTAAACCCCCCCTCCCACTTCAGCATACCCAACCTGCTAAAGACAGAGCCCTCGAATAGTACCCACAACACCCCCAACAATTGTATACACCAGTCCCATCGGGGATCACCCATTGGGGGTCGTGTTGGCTGTTGCCACTCCCAGGTGTAGTAGGCAATGGTGCCACCCATGATGTACTGTCACACCCCCATCTCGTATACCAGTGTAACTAACATGTATCACAGTAAGAGCAGCACAGTAAATTGCTTAAATCAAAAATAATACACATATACCAGGACCATCAATTCACTTACCCCCATCTAGAGCATTATCGCCCAATCTAGTGGCCATGTTTTACCCCCTTACAGTTCACACGTCCACGTCTGATGTCTGGGAAGCGGGTGAGCGATGTCTTTGGCGTCTCAGTGTCTGTGCATGTTCCATCGCATGCTTGGGTTGGGTGAAGATTTTGCCGTTTTCCATGGTGCCAATGCGTAAGCGCGCTGGGTATAGCATCGCATATGGAATTTGTTCTGCCTGGAGGAGTTTCTTAACTGCCTGAATTCCTTACGCGCTGCTTGTACGTTGGCCGTGAAATCCGGGTAGAAAGATAAGGCGTTGCCCTGGTAGGTTAGAGAGCCCTTCATCCTGGTAGTGCACAGTACAGTGTCACGATCTCGAAAATTTAACAACCGGGCAATGATGGGCCTCGGGGGTGCTCCCAGCGGTGGTCGCGCTGCAAGTGAGCAGTGTGCTCATTCAAATGCGAATAACGGTGATAGTTCTTCTTTTCTGCAGATGTCTCGAAGCATCCCCTCGACGTACTCCTCTAGACACCCCACATTTGTGGATTCTGGCAGGCCTAAGATACGTATGTTGTTGCGGCGCGAGCGCGCTTCAATGTCTCCGTTCTTGGCCTGTATAAATTCTAGTAATTTGGAGATATCCGAGGTCTTCTCCACCACCTGTTGGAGCCCCTCTTCTGCATCCGATATTCGCTGTTCTGCCTCTCCTATACGCGTCGCCTGTTTGTCTAATTTGGTCAAAAAAGGTCCATTCTACCGTTCAGCGCCTCAATCTTGCCGTCTATTGCCTGCAGACTCGCTTGAATGACTGCCAAGGATTTCTAAAGCATACTGGAAGATTGCGCTGGTGCCTCCAGTTCTGAATCCGACATCGTGGCTTGGCCAGGCTTAGTCCCCTTACACAGATCAAACGTTAGCCGGGGCTGGGTCTTGTCAGGCTTGCCCATATCTCCAGCAGCGTGTCGATAACCACAGTGAATTTCGCCTGTCGTTCCCTCCGATAAAGTGTCCCTGAGAACTCTAGGTAAATTCAATGGTTGGAATTCACTGTCCGGTGATGGGCCGACTCGCAGTCCCCCCACACTGGCGGCACTCGCTAGCTGTTAGCGCAGTGTTGACTTAACATGACCCCCGAGGCACAAGTATGTAGAGTGGAATGGGCAGATTCGATGTACCACTCAGTAAGGGGCCGTCTCCTGCTGGGGCTCCCCGTATTTATGCAGCCTATCTGAATGATAGTGCAGGCTGTGCAGCAAGCGTGCCAATACTCTGTGGCAGGTGGCACAATCGCAGGGGGGTATTAGAGCAAGCACTCACCAGTCCCCAAGGTTACTGTCCGCACGTAGTCCCAGTCAGTGTGTTCCAAGCAGCTAAAGGTGCAGGCCCACGTAGCCCGCGTATGGACCCAGTCCAATGGTGGAAGGGAGGGGGGGTGCAGTCTGGTCCCCGCACCCACGTACCCCGCGATCGCTCTCCATCCCCACACAGTGCGCTCAAAGGGCAATGTTCAGCGTGAGTGCCGCGTACCTCAGTGAAGCTTTCATGGTTGGCGGGGGGCCGGCGGTACAAAAATTGCAGCAGTCAAGGGTGGCACAGCGCTTCGCGGCCCACTCCTCACCTTTGCGTCGGGCGATTGCGTGCTCAGACACGCCCGGTGAGGTTACACCGTTGTCGCTGGTTCTGCTGGTGGGCCCCCGTCACGGCCCCTACCTCCGTCTTGAGCTCCGCAAAAGATCGCCTCGGCCGCCCCCAGCTCCAGCAGCAGAATCGGTCAGGATTGCAGCATAGATCAAGCTGTTCAGTGGCTGAGTATCCCTGCCGTTATGGACGATCCTTCATTAGCCGTCCACACTCAGCAGCCACGTTGTCTCGAGCAGCCCGGTTCCGAGCTCGGATTTACTGTCGCCGCATATCTCCAGAAAGCTCTTTGAGTCGGGATGGTGTTACCGGCCAGAAAACACCAGTTTGTCGAGTCTGGGGAAAGGATAACTGCAGGATGGCATAGGGTGGCAGGCAGAGCTATACTGGTGTGCGGCCATTTTGCCGAGCCTCAAACCACGCCCGATTGCTTGTTTTTTGTTGCTCTTTTGTTTAAGTTGCCAGATCTACAATAGCTGGACGTGGTTTTTGTTAACAGTTCTTTGTATCAAATGAACTTGTTTCCATTTTGATTGTAGGAAGCAGTCATTCCCGGGGGGTGTGCGCGCTGACCATTCGCCAAACTTTGCAAATGAGAAAAAGCCTGGTGCAGGTTCAATTTACAAGTGTGGAGTGAGTGAGCCCCAGGCAGCATGACTTACTCACACAGGAGATCATACACAGCACCTGCGTGCTCAGCATGGTTTAAGGAAACTCGACCCACTCCCTCCCAGGCATTGAACACATATTTACCAGGAAACTCTGCTGCACTGATGGCTGGTGGTGTGTGTGCCTGGTGAAAGCGTGCACTGATGGCTGGTGGTGTGTGTGCCTAGTGGAAGTGTGCACTGACAGCTGGTGGTGTGTGCCTGGTGGAAGCATGCACTGAAGGCTGGTATTGTGTGTGCCTGGTGGAAGCGTGCACTGACGGCTGATGGTGTGTGTGCCTGGTGGAAGCGTGCACTGATGGCTGGTAGTGTGTGTGCCTGGTGAAAGCGTGCACTGACGGCTGGTGGTGTGTGCCTGGTGGTGGAAGCGTGCACTGACGGCTGATGGTGTGTGTGCCTGGTGGAAGCGTGCACTGATGGCTGGTAGTGTGTGTGCCTGGTGAAAGCGTGCACTGACGGCTGGTGGTGTGTGCCTGGTGGAAGCGTGCACTGACGGCTGGTGCTGTGTGTGCCTGGTGGAAGTGTGCACTGACGGCTGGTGGTGTGTGTGCCCGGTGGAAGCTTGCACTGATGGCTGGTGGTGTTTGTGTCTGGTAGAAGCATGCACTGACAGCTGGTGGTGTGTGTGCCTGGTGGAAGTATGCACTGACGGCTGGTCGTGTGTGTGCTTGGTGAAAGAGTGCACTGATGGCTGGGGGGGTGTGTGCCCAGTAATAGCGTTCACCGAAGGCTGGTGGTGTGTGTGCCTGGTGAAAGCGTGCACTGACAGCTGGTGGTGTGTGCCTGGATGAAGCATGCACCGACGGCTGGTAGTGTGTGTGCCTGGTGGAAGCGTGCAGCGACGGCTGATGGTGTGTGTGCCTGGTGGAAGCATGCACTGATGGCTGGTAGTGTGTGTGCCTGGTGAAAGCGTGCATTGACGGCTGGTGGTGTATGTGCCTGGTAAAGAAGCGTGCACTGATGGCTGGTGGTGTGTGCCTGGTGGAAAAGCGTACACTGACAGCTCGTGGTGTGTGTGCCTGGTGGAAAAGCGTGCACTGATGGCTGGTGGTGTGTGTCCCTGGTGGAAGCATGCACTGATGGCTGGTGGTGTGTGTGCCTGGTGGAAGCATGCACTGACCGCTGGTGGTGTGTGTGCCTGGTGGGGAAGCGTGCACTGATGGCTGGTGGTGTGTGCCTGGTGGAAAAGCATGCACTGATAGCTGGTGGTGTGTGTGCCTGGTGGAAGCGTGCACTGAGGGCTGGTGGTGTGTGTGCCTGGTGGAAGCGTGCTCTGATGGCTGGTGGTGTGGGTGCCTGCTGGAAGCATGCACTAATGGCTCATGGTGTGTGTGCCTGGTGGAAGCGTGCACTGATGGCTGGTGGTGTCCGTGTATGCCTGGTGGAAGTGTGTCTGGTGGAAGCGTGCACAGACAGCTGGTTTTGTGTGTGCCGGGTGGAACTGAGCACTGATGCCTGGTGGTTTGTGTGCCTGGTGGAAGTATGCACTGACGGCAGGTGGTGTGTGTGCCTGGTGGAAGCGTGCACTGGCGGCTGTGTGCGTGCCTGGTGGAAGCTTCCTCTGATGGATGTGTGTGCCTGGTGGAAGTGTGCACTGACGGCTGGTGCTATGTGTGCCTGGTGGAAGTGTGCTCTGACAGCTTGTGGTGTCTGTGCCTGGTGGAAGTATGCACTGACCGCTGGTGGTGTGTGTGCCTGGTGGAAGCATGCACTGATGGCTGGTGGTGTGTGTGCCTAGTAGAAGCATGCACTGACGGCTGTGTGTGTGCCTGGTAGAAGCGTGCACTGATGGCTGGTGGTGTGTGTGCCTGATGGAAGCGTGCACTGATGGATGGTGGTGTGTGTGCCTGGTGGAAGTGTGCACTGACGGCTGGTGGTGTGTGTGCCTGGTAGAAGCGTGCACTGACGGCTGGTAGTGTGTTTGCCTGGTGGAAGCGTGCAGCGATGGCTGATGGTGTGTGTGCCTGGTGGAAGCATGCACTGATGGCTGGTAGTGTGTGTGCCTGGTGAAAGCGTGCATTGACGGCTGCTGGTGTATGTGCCTGGTAAAGAAGCGTGCACTGATGGCTGGTGGTGTGTGCCTGGTGGAAAAGTGTGCACTGACAGCTCGTGGTGTGTGTGCCTGGTGGAAAAGCGTACACTGATGGCTGGCGGTGTATGCGCCTGGTGGAAGCATGCACTGATGGCTGGGGGTGTGTGTGCCTGGTGGAAGCATACACTGACCGCTGGTGGTGTGTGTGCCTGGTGGGGAAGCGTGCACTTATGGCTGGTGGTGTGTGCCTGGTGGAAAAGCGTGCACTGACAGCTGGTGGTGTGTGTGCCTGGTGGAAGCGTGCACTGACTTCTGGCACTTTGTGTGCCTGATGGAAGCGTGCACTGATGGCTGGTGGTGGGTGTGCCTGGTGGAAGCGTGCTCTGATGGCTGGTGGTGTGTGTGCCTGCTGGAAGCATGCACTAATGTCTGGTGGTGTGTGTGCCTGGTGGAAGCGTGCACTAATGGCTGGTGGTGTGTTTGCCTGGTGAAAGTGTGTCTGGTGGAAGCGTGCACAGACAGCTGATTTTGTGTGTGCCTGGTGGAACTGAGCACTGATGCCTGGTGGTTTGTGTGCCTGGTGGAAGTGTGCACTGATGGCAGGTGGTGTGTGTGCCTGGTGGAAGCGTGCACTGGCTGCTGTGTGCATGCCTGGTGGAAGCTTCCTCTGATGGATGTGTGTGCCTGGTGTAAGTGTGCAATGACGGCTGGTGCTATGTGTGCCTGGTGGAAGTGTGCTCTGACAGCTTGTGGTGTGTGTGCCTGGTGGAAGTATGCACTGACGGCTGGTGGTTTGTGTGCTTGGTGGAAGCATGCACTGATGGCTGGTGGTGTGTGCGCCTGGTAGAAGCATGCACTGACGCTGTGTGTGTGCCTGGTGGAAGCGTGCACTGATGGTTGGTGGTGTGTGTGCCTGATGGAAGCATGCACTGACAGCTGATGGTGTGTATGCCTGGTGGAAGTGTGCACTGATGGCTGGTGGTGTGTGTGCCTGGTAGAAGCGTTCACTGATGGCTGGTGGTGTGTATGCCTGGTGGAAGCGTGCACTGATGGCTGGTGGTGTGTGTGCCTGGTGGAAGTGTGCACTGACGGCTGGTGGTCTGTGTGCCTGGTGGAAGCGTGCACTGACGGCTGGTGGTGTGTGTGCTTGGAGGAAGCATGCACTGATGGCTGGTGGTGTGTGTGCCTGGTGAAAGTGTGCACTGACGACTGATGGTGTGTGTGCCTGGTGAAAGCAGGAGCATTCACAGCAATAGAAGACACATATGAAACTGACGAAGAGGTAGGGGGAGACGGGAGGGGGGAGTGCGAGCAGAGGAGCCTGATTACAGCAATAAAACCACAGATGGCAGCTGTGCTCGTGCACACGCTCGAGAAAGCAAGCTGGAGGCCAGCAAAAGCCTCTGGTGGCACTTACTAAATGTCTCAAAGAGACAGCATGCGCTGTCTCAGGCAAGACCTAAACAGGATTAAAAGCAGCATTAATAGAAGCTAAAGAGTGGTGGTCACATCAAATGTTTACTCTAGATGACAAAAGGAGGGTGGGAGCACACTGCCTCACATGCCAGGACTCATTTTGCTCCAGTGCATAATGGTAAATGCAGTGCATGATAACATTTACCTTAATGACAGTCTAGTTTTTCACCTTTGTTGGTGAAGCCAGTTCTGTGTATTCATTGTCGCATGTTTCAGGATAGGTGTACTTCTTCAGTGGAGAATGACACATCATTTTGGGTGTTCTGGAAATGCTGACCAAATTCTTGGAAACAAATACTTATTAATAAATCTATGCTGAATGCAGAAGGCCAACGGTGGACTGCAAATGCTGCACAACCCCTGGTTATTTCCCAAAGTAGATGAGCTATTAGTATTCATGTGGTGTGCATCCGCAACTCCTGTAGCCACCGTTGTGGAGTACATCCCGTGACCGGGAAACAAAATTCCAATGGTGATGGAGTGTTGCACTACCTGGATATTTACAAATTAATAATGAAGCTCAATCAGTTCCCTCATAGAAAAAGAAGTTTCATTCGTATAAATCCAAATGCCTAAGTGTAAAACAACAGCTTATTAATAAGTCTGCCTGCAAATATAGTTAAGGTCTGACTGTAGGTCAAACGTGTTTCCTTACCGAGGCTAGAAGTAGAATAGTGATTACTGTAACCTGAACAGTTGTTTTGGTAGTATTCATAGTACTCTTTAGGCCAATTATGATCTGGTCCGGATGGCCATCCTAGAACCTTCGGGAGTTGGACTTTCCGACCCACTCGTACTGGGATCCAGTTTCCCCAAACTACACATTACAATGCCCAAAACCCTTTACCTACAGAACGACTCGGTTACTCCAAATCTGACTGGAGTTTCCTAACGAAAAGCCTCTGGAAATGCAGAATGGAGTATTTGGAGGCACTTCCGAGTCCGAATCCCACCTCCCAAGTATGATGCGTACTTCCAATGCGCCGATATGGTCGGGCAAACCAACATGTCAGAGCAGCCGGAAGGGGAGCATTTCAGCTCTGAATTACACAACAACACACTTCCTGTGACTGAGACTGTGCAGCTATGCATCCAATCATGCATGACATCCCTCTACTCTACATCTACAATGAATACTACAATCCCAACTGATACGGTTGTCTCAAATAGTAAGTTATACACCCTCCCCTACACAATAACGCATGCATCCCAAGAAAGACAATATAAGAGAAACCAAGTGTGAAACAATAGGTACATTTAGGGGGGAAAGACTTCCAGCAATGTAGTGCCAATTTGGGGTCTGATGAGGCAAATACCCCAAGCAATATAGAGCTAATTTGGGGGATGGGGTCTAATATCCCCAGCAATGTAAAGCCAATTGGGGGACTTGTGGCTAACACTCCCAGCAATGCAGAGACAATTTGGGGGTAAGAGGTCTAATACCCCCAGCAATGTAGAGCCGATTGGTGGATTTGGAGGGCTGACACTCCCCGCAATGTTGAGACAATTGAGGGAATTGGGAGGTTAACACTCATAGCAATGTGGACATGAACAATGTAACTAGTGCTTATGCAAAGTGACTCAATACCTACGGTTGGAGTACAATCTGCAAGAAATTCCCCCCCAAAAAGCCAAAGGTCACTTTGCAGCAAATGCATTCTCACACTGTGGCAGCAAAAGTAACCGGCAACTTAAAGGAGTGGGCAGAGTGGAGATGCTGGTGCTCTAGGGACATTTGAAAAACAAAGCCTCATCATCTAGTAAATGGAACCTTAAAAACCTGTGAAATACTCTGTTGCTGCTGCACAAAGACGACAGACCAGCCACCCACAGCAGCTCAAGAACTGCATGTGTGTGTGGGGAAGATGTCTCCGCCTGGACTGACACACATGACGGGGGCTGAAACTCATAGAGCCCTATGGGTATTGAGTTCAATCAGAAAGTGTTCTGTACAGGCTTGGATTGGCTATGCTGGCAATTGGGTACTGGACGATGGGCTGGTGCACCAGGGCCACCTGTGGGCCAGAGTTCTGGGGCCTTTATAAATCACACCAAGAGACTGACTCACTTCCCCAGTCCCCACCAGGCCACTGCAATGTGGCGCCTGAATGTTGTCCGTTCCCCAGCTGTGCTGCAAATTGAGGCTGGGGGCTTGCCTTTGGAGCATACTCACATTGGTGACCTGCATCACATGCCTTGCCAGAAGCAGTGTCATCTGCCCCAGCTGCCCATGACTTTCAGTTCATGGCAAGTGCAGGGAGGTTGCATTGTATGTAGGGGCCTTGCAGGGAGGAAAGTCTCATTTGGCCAGTCTAACCTACCCCCAACCCCTTTGATTAACAGCAGTGTGCTTTGTGAATCCTCCCTTGACAGGTACAAGCAAAGAGGCTATAATGCAAGAGATGATCACGGAATGTGCCTGAGTAACATTTGCATATAGCATGTTGTGTATGTCCAATGAGGGAATTTCATCATCAGGTAGGTACAGTTAGCCCACTAAGTACTAGGAGAAATACACATTTGATGTTGAAACAAGAATGGCCATAACCACATATATGTTTGTATTACAAAGTGAATTCATGAGTCCACCACAACACACACTATAACATTGTAGGGCAACAGACCTCCAATACACACACAAAAGTATGACATTGTGATGCCTCTGTGTACAGTAAAGCTCAAATATCTATTAGCCCAGGCAACACACAAGTCCACAGACTCAGCCACTCAGTAATGATTGTAGTGCCTCACATTACAACAACCTAGAAGTGGTTGTGTCACAGTGCTCGTTGAAATATTTGTAGACAAAATCTATCTGGATTTTGAAAGAAGCATGGGCCAACAACAATGTAGGATATAGTCACCATGTGTGGACTGGGAGCTCTGCACACAACACCCAATCAGTATGTGTACAGGGTCGTCTTCAGAGAATGCCAGTCACAACAGTTCAGCATCTAGCTGTTCAGGATGTAGTGTGTGCCGCAAAATAATAATCTCATTTTGAATGTACAGATTGTGTCCTGCAGAGTAGTAGAGTACGCATGAGTTTCAGGACGTAGGATCCACCAACAGTGTTTGAGGGTCTTGTGCACAGTATATTGTGTAATATAAGCTGCCAGCACTTGTGAGGATGCCAGGAGGGGTGGCTCACTGTGTGGCTCTCCAACACAATTGACATAGCCATCCTCAAGCCAGGGGCTATGAGTACATTTTATGAGGATGAAGGATATGTGAAGAATGAAGTCTGCTTTGTCCACATTTGGCACAGAAACACTGCCTCAAAATCTATGAAAACATCATAGAGACCTTCAACAAAGAACTATTACCCTCAGGCTCTAGGGCAGTGTTTATGGGCAAAATGGGAGCCCTTATAGACACACACAAGGGCTACCCTTGCCAAACCAGATTAGAGGTTCAAAAATATTGACAATTCAAACACTTATGGAACTCGGTGTACTGTTCCAGTGTTACATGTATGTCTGCTCACAGTGCAATGTGCTTTCATCAGCACAGCCAGAGATATCATCACAATGAGTCCACCTCCCTTGGTGTCCCCATACCTCGGACATTTAAAGTCAGAATGCACATGTAGTCTACTGGGAAGTGTGGGGATGCATTTCTGGAGTAATGTGACCCCAGGTGGTACAACAACACACATCCTTGACTTTCACTTGAGGGGGCTACAGCCCTCTAAGCAATGGACTGCCATCCACAATTCCAGCATCATGACATTTCAATATAAGCAATAGCCACCTGCATCCCAGGGCAGTATCCAAGGGCAAGAATAACCAATCAGTGACAACAACTAACTACAAAGGGTAACTCCACACTTAAACCCACACAACTCAGACAAGGCAAGGCTAGGTGGAGACAACTTTTCCTGTGATGCCAATAGGTTTTGAATATGCCAGTTTACTCAAAGTGCCATTAAAACAATCAGTTATGAACATTCATTGGCAGAAAGCAAGGTGCAGAAAACATACTACATCTTCATATTTCCTCTGGAAACAGTTTTTGCCTACTTATGTATACATAATCTTCAAGTATGTACATTTCAACATTACCTCATGACCTGCATGAACTCTACTTTTGCGGGCATGACCCCTCGCACATCCACCTGAAAGGTCATGCCCATCTCTCAAAACATTTTATACACACACAAGCACGTCATAAGCCCCTTCTGGTGCAGCTAGCCAGAAAAGCATGTCCACCCCACAATATCCAGTTTAGTACTGAAACTCTTCCAACCAGATTCTTACAATCACACACTGGTGCTGCCTTCTTACCTCCACACCTACATTCACAGCACCACTCTTCATCATTATGTACACAATAACTGTTACATACATGACATGTACATAATGTACTGTACTCATCACCTCCTCATCAGACATCAAACATAACATGTCAAATGGACCACTCTCATGACCAGTTGCACCCTCAGTAATGTCTTGGACTGCACTCATATCACAACATGCACCATCACAGCTCACTTTGACATGCACACTTAACACATCACCACATCTCTCAACAAGACACTTACATCGCTCAATGAATATGTCCTCAGTCATTCACATATCACCATACAGCCACCGTACTCTTAAGTTCTATAGCTTGTCATTTCTAAAACAAATTCATCCACAGATTCAAACACAACAAACCTCAACTGGACAACACTTCACATTTGCCCATACAGCCCCTTAAATTACCCAACTGGTGTATACCCTTTACATACACTTATCTACTTTGTTTGAAGTGTCAAGTTTAACCATGTCTCACCGTGGCCCTGCCACATCCACATATGACTTCCATGCTCCATACCCCTATTGACCTTTGCACATTAACAACTATCCTCATTCATTGAAACTGCCCTATTACAGTCAGCTCCTACTGTAGTGCCACAGACTACAGACTACAGCTCCTGCCAGAATCCAACCTTGTCTAGCTGGCTATACCCTATCACATCTACCTATTTCTAGCAAACCTTGCACAGGATTTAGGATTTAACCAGTCTCACAAGCTCCACACTGCGATACACACCCGCATTTAACCCAATCACATTGGAACAAAGTGGATACTTCATGTCTCCTACTAGAGAACTGCATATGAACTTACCTGCTACTTACACTCTCTGACAATCTCTAAATTTGTCCTGCCCCATTACGTATGAGTCTCCACTCCATTTCAAAGTTGGAAACACTAGTCTCTCTCACCTCTATCCTTGTTTAAGCTAGCTTAGCACAATCATCATTAACCTTGCGAAACATATCTGCAGCTAGGCCTCACCTTCCAAAATCCACCTCCTCCACTGTGTGGCAACTAAGAGCTTGGATGTGATACTGGCTCCTGTAGTATATGCGCAGCAGATGGGCCCACACTTGTAGTCTACTCGGCTTACCACATGTAGAACAGGGCAATCCTAAAGACATAACAGCATTCCTAGTTCAGCTCTGTGTGATCTGGAAGAGCATCATGTATAGATCATAAGGAGCCCGTTGTCAGTCTGTGGTATCGGGTTCCCAAGGCCTACATGCTCCGTAGATAACCCACTTACACTGAAAGAACTGTTGGCACGGAAACTGAAAAGTACAAAGAACAAGTTTATTAAGACCCCATGGGGTGGTGGTACATTCCTACAGCACCCTTCGGCAATGCAAGAAGTATCACACCGAACATTGGTGTGATTCGATCTTTTATACAGTTTACAGGTAATAAAAAGATAGGCGGTACGTGGTTACAGAGCTTTATGTACATATATGGTCATTTTTGGAAAACAGCCAACTCATGGGAGGGGTTAGAATTCCACTGGTCAGTTTGGCGGCACATTCCTGAGGGGTGACTGGTCAGTTGGAACTGCGCATGTACAGGCTTGACCGTTACTAAAAATAGCCTGTTGCTGGGCAAAGTCGAGTGGTCAGTGGTACGAACAACGGACTAAAGGGCATGCTGACCACGGGGCCGCTCATTCTCTGAAATGGCCGCCGTACCATACAAAATGGCGTTTCCAAGTATAGTCAAGTTAAAGGGAAAAACGTGTAGCACAGCTAAGCGCTAACTCGGCCATTGTCAAATTACGACAGACGACCCTTTTAGCGTTTAGCTGAAGCTACCTCATAATGGACGTAGTCAGGATGTTCATCTTCGATATCAATCAGCATGATTTGAGCTACTTCTTTATGAAGCATCATTTTATTTTGAGCAAGAGCTCGTCTTGATGGTACACAAGCCGACAAACACATGGAACATAAAGCTGGGCCACATTGTATACATAGACATACAAAGAACAGTATCTCAACAATAATACAAAAAATCGTCAGCAGTTTCCAACCCCAAGTAGTAAGCATCGACCAGAACCACCCTGAGAGTGTCCAAGTGCCATTGTCCGGGTGTATTTCAGCAGCTATTTTGTGCAACTTTGAAATGGCATCATAAACAGATGGCGAATTATCAGGTACATATACACAGCAGCTACTTCCGATAATTCTACATGCCCCCCCACGGTCAGCTAGAACCACATCTAGAACCATACGATTTTGGAGCGTAACAATCCTAGAAATTTGGATTTCTTCTGTTATGTTCCCCAATGCAATAGCAGTATCATTGGCTACAGCCTCAACAACACGGGTCAGCCGTCTTATTTTCCGGCTATTCAATGCAGCCCCCACAGAGGAAAACAATCCCAAATTAAAATCCACATATTGCTGTAAGGCAGTATCAGTCTGATCGATGTCATCCAAGATCACAGCACGTTTAACACGATTCAATACAAAGTCGTGATAGAGAATATAATCATTATGGTACATTGGTGGGACAATGAATACAGGGGGCAATACAAACGATACATAGCATGTGCCTAACCATCCTAAAGGGAGTTGATGGTAACCTTTATTGCCACAGATAAAATACGTATTTCGAGATGCCACAAATGATATACCATTTGGACTATCAAATGTAAGTGTAGTGTTACATTCACTTTTCCCCACCGGGATTGTGCCTTTATTACGAATACAAAGGTCTGCCTTAGTAGTGATGACATTAATAACATGTGTACTGGACATATTAATGTTCCTTTGATTGCTGTAAACACGAGGTGCCGATACATTGTCGGGGCGGTACTCTTCCCATTCAAATCGAGTACCCTCAGCTCGTGGATACCCATCTCGGTCATGGTAGCAAACTTTGTTCAAACGGAAGAGCACCCCCCCTTTCGTTGGCCATCGTAAGGTGAAAAGAAGAGTGTACCAGGCGTTACAGGAACCATTATGTGAAAATGGGAGCGGGATAAGTGGAGTGCCCCCTTTCTTCTGATGACCAGGCAACATCCCACACACCCAACAGTTGGAAGTATTTGTCATGTTATGAGTGTGATGCAGAATCTGAATAAAACTATTGTTCAAATAAGTCTGTCGGTGCCGTTCTTCATGGTAAGGCAAAGTGAAGTGAAAATGTTCGGATGGAGCCGGGGTAGTCGGCAGCAAATGTTCACGCACAGGCACCACGAGTTCTACTACCCAGGCTATCACTGCTATCACCACAATCGTCAAGATGAACAGAATGGCACCAAGAATTCTTTTATCTCGTGATGCAGCAGACGCCATAGTTCAAAGAGTTCACAATGTCTCAAATATATCTTAAAAAGAAAAATACGGTGCTGAGCTCCGAGGTAGCCGTTGTTTTCTTCTCCGGGGTCAAGACGGGTGTCGCTACTCTTGGCAGAACTGATCCCCCCCCTTGAGATTCCCGGCTTCCGTTTCACAAACCCCAGAGCGGTAACCAACCAGTCTCGAAAACAAAAAATCTTCTCCTTATCGTGGCCGCAGATCGTAACGCTGTCGTCCAGAAACAGTGTGGTCCGGGAAGGCTCCCTCGACTTCGGCCGATGTCACAGCTGGGCTCTTTTCTTTATCCAGAATCTCCTTGTAGTCGGTCAGCACGGCAGGATTCACCAGATCCGGAGAAACACGACGGCAGTGAGTCGAGTGCACCCACCGCTTTCTATTTGTCACTCGTACAGCTGTTCGAGTAGCCAGGAGGACCTGCTCGGGGCCACGCCACCTCGGTTCCAAGCTGTTCGCCCTCTCAAACGATCTGACCATCACAAAATCTCCAGGACGGAGATTGTGAGCCTCTCCAGTAGAATTGTCAGGGAGCGCTTCTCGAACCTGTTGATGAATAGAAAGCAAATCATTTGTTAATCGTGCCAAATAATCGTTCATCATTATACAAGGCACATCATGAATCAATCGCGGCTTAGGCACTCCCCATATGTTCATAGGCCTTTCAAACACCACTTCATACGGTGTGAGGCCTGTTCGAGAGTGGGGCACTGATCTAAGAGAGAGCAATGCTAGCGGTAAGGCATCCGGCCACTTCAGAGACGTGGACGCCACAATCTTAGCTAGTTTCAGCTTCAACGTAGCATTGTAGCAAGACCTGCTGACTGAGGGTGGAACACAGCATGAAACTTCTGCTGGATCCCCAACCCCTTCAGTACATACTCCACAATTTTCCCAACAAAATGGGGCCCATTATCGCTCCACAAAAATTTGCAAACTCCAAAGCGAGGAAAGTACTCCTTGAGCAACACCTTAGCTGTTGTTAAAGCTGTATTATCCTTCATGGGGAAGGCCTCAACCCATTTGCTAAAAGCACACACCACCACCAGGACATACTTAAGGTTATTGCAGCGCTCAAGCTGGATGTAATCCATTTGGAGTACCTCAAATGGTGCAGAAGGTGGTACGAACCCTCCTTTCGGGGTATGGGTCCCTTTCGCAGGATTGTGTTGTAAACATATCAGACAGGTCTGCACTACTCTCTTGGCAGTATTAGCAATCTCGGGATGCTCCCAAACTCGTGATAACAATCGAGTGATCGCCAGAGCTCCCACATGTGCTAATCCGTGTGTCATCTGAACCATCGCCTGCAAGTAAGCTGCAGGCAATTTCCATTTCTCCATGTCTTTGCTTCTCCAACAACCCTCGTCATCTAACACCCCATCTGCTGCCCATGCCACAAGTTCTGCTTCAGTCGCTGATTTTTGGATATCCAGTATCTCTGCTCTAGCATCATACCACCGCTCAGCCTGTGACTTTGTTACATACATGGGGGAGTCAGTTCGGGACATAGCCGTTTGTCTTGCTATACTATCTGCAAAAGCATTTCCTTGACCCACTTTATCAGTGATCTTTTTATGGGCACTGCATTTGATTATCGCTACTTTCTTTGGGCAAAGCAACGCGTTTAGGAGATCACGCACTAGTTCTCCATGCATAATATGTACTCCATGAGAAGTCAAAAACCCACGTTCTCTCCAGAGCAGCCCGAAATCATGCGCTACTCCGAAGGCGTACCGGCTGTCCGTGTATATGTTCACACATAGGCCGGCACTCAATTCGCATGCTCTTGTCAAGGCTATCAGCTCTGCTGCCTGAGCCGATTTTTGTGGTATCCGTGCTGTTTCAACCACTGTCTTAAGTGTCGTGATCGCATATGCCGCGGAAGTCGTACCATCTGGCAGCCTCAAACACGATCCATCAACCCACAGTTCCCCATCCACATCTGGAAGTGGCATATCCTGTAAGTCGACACGACCCTTTGTCTGTTCCTCGGTGAGGAAAACACAGTCATGATGTTTTTCTTCCTGACCCTCCTCGACCGGATAGGGCAATAAAGTGGCAGGGTTCAGGGTAGCACATCTTTTCAGTGTGATATGTGGCGCCAAAAGTGTAAGCTCATATCCTGTCAAACGTGCACTAGTAAGATACTGTGTCTTCGTTTGATTCAACAGGGCATCTACTGCGTGGGGGACTAACACTAGCAATTTATGTGATAGCACTATTCCCTCACTCTGCCGTATAGCTACTGCTGTTGCTGCAACTGCTCGGAAGCACCCAGGTAATCCTCGTGCTACAGGATCAAGAACAGCAGAAAAATACGCACATGGCCTCTGCTTATCCCCGTGTGCTTGCACTAACACTGATAATGCACACCCATCTTTCTCGTGCACGTACAATGTGAAAATCTTTGTGTAATCCGGTGTACCTAACACTAGTGCAGAGCAAAGGGCCTGTCTCAATTGTTCAAAAGCATTCTGACATTCATCTGTCCATTCAAGGGGCATTGGTGTCGTTTTAGACAGTAACGCTAACAAAGGTTTTATAATGTGCGAAAACCCCATGATCCACTGTCTACAAAAGGACGTTAATCCTATGAAAGCACGTACATCTCTCTGTGTGCGGGGGACTGGTGTGTCTAGAATCGCCTGAATTTGATCCGATGTTAATGCACGTACCTCCTTAGACAAAAGATGACCGAGGTAGGTCACCTTGGGTCTACAGTATTGAAGCTTTTTCTTCGAAACCTTATGATTGTTTTGTGCCAAAAAGGAAAGCAACACAAGTGTACTCTCCTCACATTGTGCATAAGAGTCTGCAGCTAACAAAAGGTCATCGACATACTGAATAAGGGCAACTCCAGATTGCAACACAAAAGAATCAAGCTGTGTTTTTAAAGCCTGGCTATAGATACTAGGACTCTCAGTGTAACCTTGAGGAACACGACAAAATCTATACGATTTATTATTTAACATAAAGCCAAACAAATATCTGCTATCAGGGTGGACAGGGATCGAAAAGAACGCATTTTTCAGGTCAATGACACTAAAGGTCGTTGCCGTTGGGGGAACCAACGTGAGCAATGTCGTAATGTCAGACACCACCGGGTATTGGGGAATGACAATTTTGTTAATTTCTCTCAGATCAATAATAAATCGATAGACCTTGTCGTCAGTATCTTTCTTAAGAATCGGAAGAATAGGGCTGTTGCAAACATTGTAAGGAACTTCCTCCACTACTCCTGCAATGATCAAATCTTGGACAATGTGCGTCAGGGCAGTTTCACCTTCTCTAGAGATCTTATACTGAGGTACACGTGGCAAAGGTACTCCCTCCTTTACAGTAATTCGAATTGGTGGAATAAGCATCTGTCCCACATCCATGTCAGAGGTTGCCCTTGACGTATGAGGGAGAGAGGCTAATGCTGTAATTTCTTGTACAGTGCAAAACCTGTCCGCCTCGGGATAATTGTCATTCAAAATGACCCGCACTCCCTCGGGAGCGCAACGTATTGTTGCACGAAAATATTTAAGCAAATCAATGCCCAAGATATTATCTGGTGTATAGGGCGACAACAATAATTGGCCAAAACTGAAGAATTTATCAAGACAAAGTGCAAGAGGTTTTGATAATGGGCTGGGAGAGGGTGTGCCATCAAACACTACACATGTTATCATTTCGCCAGACAGGGGAGCCCTCGGAACCAAGTTTTTTGACAAAGCTCTACGAGTAGCTCCTGTGTCGACTAAAAACTGATCAGTAGAACCCAAAATGCCCGCTCATACATATGGACCACTCTGATCTACTGGCACTTCAACTGATTCCGTACCCCATCCTACGCAGTCCTATGCATGCACATAATCCTGATGCTCCACATTCTCACCCTCCGATATCTGATACTGATTTCGCCTATCAAAAGTGTTACGTTCATCCTGGCCACGACCCCTTTCTTCAAACCTTCCTCGATCACCTCCGCTGCCTCTCGCCCCCGAGTAACTTCCCCTCGACCGTCCACCTCCTCGACCACACTGACTACGTTGCTCCCGAAATACCGGACAATCATCAGCCCAATGCCCAAACTCCTTACAATAAGCACATTGGTCCTCCGCTATATCCGTACGCCCGTACGCATTACCCCCTCCACGCCTGCCTCTCTCATTCCCTCTAGATTGCGTTCCACGAACCTGTGCCAACATCACCTTCGTTTTCAATTCCTTCGCTTTCTTATCAACACTTTCTTTAGCCTCCAATTCCTGCCGCTCATAGTACTGAGCCATAGTTAACAAAGACGCAGGGGTCGCCGTGGCCCAGGAACTTTCACTCGATTTTAATCGTTTTGCAATCTCCGGTAGGAGATTAGCCACATACTTATCTACAAACAAATGCCTACCCGTATCATCTGTTAACAATTGACCACTGTAATCGTGAAACGCCTCCTCGAAGCGTGTAAAGAAATCTGAAACCGTTTCATCTGACTTTTGTTTGCACGAAGCCAGCATGGTCCAATCGATCTTTTTAGAAGGAACAAGCATTTTTAGTTTAATCAAAATAGCAGCCGGAAGGTCTAGAATCAAGTCACATGGCTTACATGCAGGTTCCCTATTTAAATCAGCTTGGCTTATTTCTTTCCATGTTCCCCCGAGTATTGTTTCATCATTATTTTTACGAATTAATCTCCACATATCAGGTGGAAGAATTAACCCAAAAAACAGATCTATATCAACAAGAGTCATAACACAGGACGAAATAGCCCCTTCCACCCCTTCATAAAATGCGGCCGGATTTTTCCGAAGATCAGGCAAAGAATTTTTAAGCGCCATAACATCTGCTCTATTCCAAGGCGTATACACCCAATTATATATAAAGTACCCCTTCGCATCCTTCGACAGTTTATCCTCATCTGTACCCTCTCCCTTAGGGGGAACATACAAAGGTGCAGCTTCACGCATAGGCATAACATGCACATTAGAAGTCTTATCTGAACCCCGGAGAGAACACTCCTTAGACTGCTCAGCGGACTCCGGGCCAGGCTCCTTATTCTTTTTCTGCTCGTCCCGCAATCTGGACGTCTCATCCCGCAGCTGGATCAGTTGCTTGAATAATGTATCAACATCTGCAAGAACAAATAAACCTTTACCGATATTCTCATGATGAACCGACACAGCCTTAGGTTCTAACGTATCCGAAAATTTACGAAATTTAGTAATAACTTCATCAGCCAAAGTAGCCAGAAAATACATCAATTCTCGTTCTGTCCATTTAGCCCTCTTGACAAGAACGTCAGACACAGTTACAAAATTTGTATTCAATTTACGGGCCCAACTACGCAAATCCGCTGTTCTTTCCACAGACAACCTGACACCGGACTTGTCCCTTTTTCCCGACTTATCCTCTCCTTCATCGTCAGACTCTGCGGTCGGAGCCGTAGGAGGAACGTACGGAGGCGGTGATCAATCTAGTAATGAAAAATCATCAATTTCATTAGTAAGGACAGGATAAAGTGGTCGCCTAATAGGAAATTGACCGGTCGTTTGCAAATTACGTTCCCGTTCCTCCCTCTCTTTCTTTTCCTGCGCCTTCTTTTCCTCAAGCTGTAAAGCCTTATCTCGAGCAGCCTTGCGCTGCTCTTTGTCCGCCAAGGCAACTTCACGTTTCATACGTTCACGCACCGCTTTCTCCCACATTCGTACACAATCAAACATATTCTGTCTAGACCTGCGCTGAAACAAACATTGCTCCACAAACTGAACCTTTCGTAAATCAAACGACCCATGTAGTGGCCATTGCAATTCGGGATCGGTCCTAGTGTATTTATGCCATAATTTGCTGTACATTATAGGGGGAAGGCCAAATTTTACGTACATTTCACGATTTGGAGTTCCTTCTGGGGGAGCCGGCTGTGCTTCCGCTAATCTGATTGAGGTACCATTTCCAAAACAGCACATCTCTCGGAGTGTGCTTAAAACAGGCATGTTCAAAAATTATCACGAAAGCGTGATACCGTATAAACTGGCACTTACAGTACTTCACACAAAATGTGCCGCTCAGAGGAAAAAAAACAAAGTTAGAGAAACATCTCTACATGCCTGCCTATGTGGAGTGCACTACACATATGATTCAAAGGTCACAAAGTCACAAATGTTAGCTAACTCAAATCACAGACACAATCATAGAACTTCAGTAAGCGTCCATAGACTACCTTACCGATCACAAATCATAGAACGTCAGTAAGCGTCCGTAGACTACCTTACCGATCACAAATCTTACCCAAGTCAAATATCCAGGTTCCAACTGCCAAGGTCTTTAATCGAATCGGCCAAACGGCACATATCCAGCAACGCAGACGATCAAGATCTCAGTCGGAGACCGGCGCCACCTGGAAGGTCAGATCGGAAGGAAGGGAAGAAACACAGTGGTTGCCAAGACTCGGGTCACTCAGTGGCAGCGTACGCGTCCATGGCGAGTTTCCAAACCTTCGTCAAGACCTCTCCTTCGGGCATCCGAGTCGTCGATGAGTCCCTTCGTGGTCGCCAATTTGTGGTATAGGGTTCCCAAGGCCTACATGCTCCGTAGATAACCCACTTACACTGAAAGAACTGTTGGCACGGAAACTGAAAAGTACAAAGAACAAGTTTATTAAGACCCCATGGGGTGGTGGTACATTCCTACAGCACCCTTCGGCAATGTCACACCGAACATTGGTGTGATTCGATCTTTTATACAGTTTACAGGTAATAAAAAGATAGGCGGTACGTGGTTACAGAGCTTTATGTACATATATGGTCATTTTTGGAACACAGCCAACTCATGGGAGGGGTTACAATTCCACTGGTCAGTTTGGCGGCACATTCCTGAGGGGTGACTGGTCAGTTGGAACAGCGCATGTACAGGCTTGACCGTTACTAAAAATAGCCTGTTGCTGGGCAAAGTCGAGTGGTCAGTGGTACGAACAACGGACTAAAGGGCATGCTGACCACGAGGCCGCTCATTCTCTGAAATGGCCGCCGTACCATACAAAATGGCGTTTCCAAGTATAGTCAAGTTAAAGGGAAAAACGTGTAGCACAGCTAAGCGCTAACTCGGCCATTGTCAAATTACGACAAGTCATACACAAATGAACACCTACACACACATCATATGCTCAACTACAACTGATGTGTAGTTCTAACTATGAAATCCAAGCTTGGACAGAGAAAACACACCATTCCACATGATGCATCCAAACAAAAGAAGGATGACATGATTGACATATAAATTAGAACACATTGGACTATTAACACCACAGACACCTTTCCGAACAGGAATATCTGCAGAAAGTGCAGTCCTTGAAGGCAACATGGTCGGAAGACTGTGAGAATACTGCTCACCTTACGCTCACAAGGGCACAGAAAATGTATCAGATGAGTACTCAGCCATGAAGGAAGTTTGCCTACAGTGGCGTGCCACCTGTGGTAAGGTTGTCATTGCCACTAGTTTACTAGATCTAAAGAAGACACAGACATGGGTCCACCACTATCAAGTCATTGACATCTAGCCAAAGTAGGCACAAAAATCTAGGATACATACTGACCAGATTGAGAGGGTGGTGGGTCCACTACGGTGACTGGCTCAGATTGACGGGGGCAGCTGTTATAGGAAGGCTAGGTGGAAGGGGGATGGGCTGGGTTTGACCATTTTGTGGATGGTATAAATCTAATAGGGAGGTGCTCAGACTTTTTGAGAGGGATTATTTTAGTGCAGGAGGTATTGACAGTTGGGATTTGATTGGAAATACTCAGGTGCGTGATGTGTGGGGTAAAGTTAGGGTGTTGACATTTGAGGAGTTACAGGCCAAGTACCAGCTGCAAGATACGTAATGGTTTAGATACCTTCAGGCCAGTCGCGCTCTACATACTATAATCCCCAATGGAGTGACACCCCCATTATCCTCCCCGCTGGAAGACAGACTGTTGGATGGTTATCTGCAATGGTTATCTGCAATATCGCTGACTTTTAGAAAACTGATTAACCATACTGAGGATCCCCTGGTGTGGCTCAGGGAACAGTGGGTGGCAGATGGCTTGGTCCTGGATGAGGAAGATTGGAGGGAGGCGGTGTCATCCCCTAAGGTAGTGGCGGTCCCAATGAGACACCGTTTGGTCCAACTACGGATTCCGCGCCGCTCCTACACCACGGGTCCTGGATTGTTGAGAATGGGTTTGGCCGTATCCGGGGATTGTCGGCGAGGGTGTGGAATGCCTGCTACGTTCCTTCATATCCTGTGGGAGTGTGAAAAGGTCTGTGATTTTTGGACCAGGATACATCTGAAGATGAGTGAAGTTTGGAGAGTGCGGATTGAGTTGGAGGCGCGTCGCTGTCTGTTGAATGTTTGGGAGCTCTCCGACCTCTCGAGTCATGGCAAACTTTGGGTCGCACTAGCTTGTGCGATAGCCAAACTCAATATTGCACAACTCTGGGGTGCTTCTCGAGCGCCTCAGGTTGGGAAATGGATGGAGGACCTCGACTGGTGTATGTTCCGGGAGAGGTCTGTGTATGTGTCAAGGGGCGACCCCGCAAGTGGGGCAAGGTCTAGGGAGTTTGGAACGCTTACTGGGGTGACATCTGTACCCCACATGATGTAGATCCTGACCGTGTGGAACCGGAGGACACCTAAGTCCGTTCTTTACACTCTTTATATTCTGTTTCTTTGTCTCTGGTGGAGGTCTATGTTCTCATTGTATACATTTGCCATCACTCAATGCGCACTGGTCAGTTTGAGTTGTGTAATGTCTTTATTATTGTTTAATAAAAATATGTTTTAAAAAAAAACCTCAATAAACACATTCAACAACCTCCACTCTAGAGTGGCACCTCACCTCAAAATCCAAAGATACAAGAAAAAAACATGGGTGGCACATCTTCTCTGTTCAAGCAGCCAAACTATGGAACTCTTTATCCCCCAACATAAAATCCATGGATAACCACCTTAACTTCTGAAAACTACTCAAGAATTGGCTATTCCCCACATAAGCACCATACACAAAGATATATATATATATATCATATCCCTCTATATATAAGCATTTATTTGTACTATAGGTATGTACCTATATATGTGTATTGCCTTGTATAATTGCGTAGAATAATTATGTTTGCAAAACAAAATATATATATATATAGATATGTATTTGTCCCGCAAAACAAATGTATATATTATTGGTAGTTACATAATTCTAAGTATTTAACATGTATATAAGGGACTGCATAAATAAGTAAATCTTTTTTTAATAACTTTGTATCTACAATTGCTTCACTATTGAATTACAATAAAAAATAAATATATATATATATATATATAAACACACATAAATGCATCTTTAATCTCCATATACTTCCTACCTTTATGCATCTATATACCTTACATGTACTTATGGATCTATATATGTATTACTTTTCTTCTAATTTAGCATACCTATTGCACTAACCTATTTTTCACCCTATACCCCTCTCAGTATTTCTTCTACCTCAACTCTCTGACTCATCTCAAACCTCTTTCTACAGCTCTTTCCAATGCACTACCCACATATTTCCCCATGCCTCTTTCAATAAATCATCCAGTCTTTCATTCATCCCAAACCCCATACCACTACTATGATCACCAAAATAACCGTTTCTCGACTCTTCCCTACTCTACTCCTCTTTGCATCATCCCATATCTCTTTTACTATTCTGATCCCCCAAAACAAACATTTTTAAACCATTCCTCTAACTTTTCCCCCTCCACATCCCTTTTACTCATCACAAGCCTCCTCCTACTGCTATGACCTCCAAAACAAAAACAATAAAAATCTAAATCCTTCCCTTTTCTATCCCTCCACTATCATTCCAATCGAAATAACAGACTAACATGTCCACCACTCAAACTACTTTCATATTTCATTATACAAATTCACAACTAATCCTTTATGGGTTCCGGAGTAGCATGCTACTCACCGAAAAAGCACTTCAACACCTGGTCATGGCTAGTAAGCCTATATAATGCAATTACACCACAAAACAATACAAGGAGCATCTTGCGGACTTGTCAGTGGTGTAGAAAGGTGAGGAGGTTGGGCCACCGTGGGTGGCATAAGATTTGAGGTCGGTGGCCTCCCCCCAGCTCTTACCCTCTTGGGGCAGCAATCCCCCCCAACCTTCAGCAGTGCGGACGTCGCGGGACGGCAAAAATCTGAAAAATCACCAAACAACCCTTCTCCCCCCCACCCTCCCCGCTTCAATGCGGCCTACGCAGGTGAAAAATTCAGGGCCGGACTCGAGCGGTTTAAGGTCTAGCTATGACACTGAGACTTGTAAATGAGCCTTACGCCCCTGGTTTATGAAGTGAAAGCCATGTAATGAGTGAATAGCATTTTTAACACCCTGAAGGGCTAATTGTTGCAACCTGTGCTTTGGGTTGTTTCCTATTGGTTAAGTTAGGCCAAAGTTGTGTTTGGTGCTACGACAGGGCATTAGAAAACTACAGATTGAAAATATTTTGCGATTCTCCTATTAAAATGACCAGAGAATCTGGATTTCTTTAAAAAAATTCCAATTGTTTTTGTACCTAAGGTGTGTTTCGGGTGCCCAGGGTTCCCCGAGAAGAGAGAGAGCTGACGACGAAAGTCCAGAAAATTCGTTAGATTGCCTGACACTTTCCAGGCAAGAAGGTTTAATTCCCCGAGAGGAAAAGATGATAATCTTCCCCGTCTGCGTTTCAAACTAGGCCTCTGTCTGCTGGGATCAGAAAGGGAATATCGCATGCGAGTTTCAAGGGCTGTCAAGAACCATGCTTGGGACGGCCAAAAGGGAGTTATTAAGATCAGGAATCATTCTTCTGTCCTGACCTTCTGAAGGACCTCTGAATCATGGCAAAGGGAGGGAAGGCATAACCCAGGAAGTGAGACCAGGGTTGGGGAAATGCGTTCACAGAAAGGGCGCCCGGGTCTGGCATCCAACTGAAGAAGTTTGGTATTTGGAAAGTCAGTCTGCTGGCGAATAAGTCCACGTCTAGGGGACCCCAGAAATGGAAGAGAGCATTGAAAATGCTCACATTGAGCTTTTAGCCTGTAAAATCTAGGAGGAATCTCGAATTCCAATCCGCAGACAATTTTGATTTTCCGGGAAGATATTCTGCCTTGAGGGAGATTTTGTGTTCCAGGCAGAACATCCAACGTTTCATGGCTAGATTGGAGAGATCTGCAGATCTCGTTCCTCCATGATGATTAATATAAGCCACAGCAGAAATGTTGTCCATCTTCAAAACAACTGACCTCCCCTGAAGGGAATGTTTGAAGCTCCTAAGAGCGTATATACCGGCAGTCATTTCCAGAAAATGTATATGATGTGAAGATTCCGTCAGGGTCCAAACCCCGCCGGTGTCTTGGTCTTGCAAACGTGCACCCCAGCCATGAAGGCTGGCATCCAATTCTAGGATGAAATCCGGGGATGATCCGAAAATAGCCTTGCCATTCCAGATATCTAGGTTCTCTAGCCCTGGCGTTCGGATCCAGAGTCACAAGGTCTCCATACCAAAGACCTGAATTGAGGGCTTTCCTCTTTATTCTCTGAAGCGCGCGGTAATTCAGAGGCCCAGGAAAAATTGCCTGGATGGATGAAGAAAAAAGGCCAAGAAGTCTGGATAGTTCTCGAAGGGTTAAAGATTCTTGTTTTAGGACTGATCTGATCTCCTTTCGGATCTTGGCAATCTTTTTTGCGGGAAGGAGGAGAAGACATTCCGAGGTGTCTACCATGAAGCCAAGGAACTCTATGGACTTGCAGGGCGAGAGAATGGATTTTTCTCTATTTATGATGAAACCCAGACTTTTTATTAGAATCATGGAAGTATTCAGATCTCTGACGAGGTCTGAATGGGTTTGAGACATGATAAGAATATCGTCCAGGTAGATGATGAGTCGGATGCACCTTTCTCTCAGAATTGAAACAATGGTTTTCATAATCTTGGTGAAACACCAAGGGGCAGAAGAGAGGCCCAAAGGTAGGGCTTGAAATTGGAATAGACGATCCTTCCAAGCAAATTGAAGGACGGATTGGTGATCTTTGGCCATAGGGATGGTGAAGTATGCGTCCTTCAAGTCCAATTTGACCAGCCAGTCTCCTTTGAGAAGGAGGTCCCTGAGGAGGTAGATACCCTCCATTTTGAAGTGACGATAAACCAGAATTGTGTTGACTTCTCGAAGGTTTATAACGGGTCTCCACCCTTTGTCCTTTTTTTGAACCAGAAAGAGTGTGCTTATGAATCTCGCTAGAGACGATGGAACCTCTACAATTGTACCCTTTTTGAGCATAGAAAGGATTTCTTCCTCCACGATCTTCTGTTGTTCTTCTGAAATGATAAAAGGTTGGGGGTAAACTTGATTGGAAGGGGACCTCTACAAAATCTATTCTGAATCCCAGAACCGTTTCTAGAACCCAGGGATCCTGGGTAAGGGATTCCCAAACATGATAAAGATGCTTTAGTCTGCCCCCTTCCATGGGAGGAGGGGGAGAAGAAGAAAGAGGAAGACTTACTTGCAGGATTGGAGGTGTTGGGAACACCACGTCCTCTTGAACATCTGTTTCTCGGACCTCCTCCTCTCTGGGGAAAGAAAGGTTTTCTTGGCAGGTAGAAACCTCTACCTGTTCCTCTGAAGTTCGAGTAGGTCGTCGGTAACCTCGGCCGGAAGAACGACCCCTTCTCCCGGCCTGACCAAAAAGGTTCGAAATAAATACGCGTTTGAGGTTGTTTTGGGCCCTGTCAAGGGAAGTAAAGGTTGACACGTATTTGCCAATTTCTTCAATTATATCCTCCCCGAAAAGGAGGCCTTTAGGGTTCTCTGAGAGTTCATTCTCTGCTAAGTATCGTAAATTGGGGTTGATTTTAGTTAGAATAGATCTCCTCCTTTCAACATTTAGGCTTGAATTTGCGTTGCCGAGGAGCACGAGTGTCCTTTGACTCCAGCCTTGAATAAGGTCGACATTCAAGGGAGTAGAGGAGAGGTGAGATTGTTCAGCCAGGTCTAAAATTCTAGTGAGTGGACCAAGCACATCTAAAAGACGGTCCTGACAACCCTTAACGGCTCTCTCCAGGCCTTTCCTGGGGTCTCTCCCCAGTTTGAACAAGAATTTGATAAGGTCGGGATCTGAGTTGAGAGTTTGACACACCTTCTCATCAATAGTAGGTCTGGGGGATTCAGATCTCGTGGTGTTCCGAGTATCTCTATCAAGTAGGTTCCTTATCCAGCGTGTGACAAAGTGGGAAACATGCTCTTGTGGGAACCACTTTGAACTATTAGGGCGTGAGATATTCAGGGGGGAGAACATCTCCTCCCCGATAGGGTTTAGAATTGTGTTTTTAGAGATTGGCTCTGGGTCAGGTTGGGAATTAAAGTCAGGCTCAACCTCATCTAGGTCGAAGACGAACTCTTCGTCAAGATCCTTGGAGACCCCGTCCTCAGAAGAAGAAGAGTCAAAGTCATCATTGTTATTATTGTTAGCACTACTCCAAAGTGGGCCGCGAAGGACACCATTCAATTTTGTACCGCCATGGGCACGGTTCAAGGAAGTGTCGCGAGGGACATCAGGGTCAAGTGAGGCGCGATGGCCTCCCATCCAAAGTGAGGTGCTAGGAACTCCAGATTCAGAAGAGACGCTAGGGCCTCCAGTAGTGCTTTGGAAAGGAAGATCACAGTGCTTAGATTTTTTGGTCCTCTTACCGTTGATGCGGTTGGGGGGTTCCTGGCCATCAAGCGGTCTTTTGGAGGACATTTCCTCTTTCAGGGTTACCATCATGCAGGATTTAAGGAATTTTTTAAGAGATTGGCTTACTGACGCTGGAGAGCTAGCAGTAGCATCATCAGACTCAAGGTCAGACATGATGACACTTAGTCCTCGAGTAGTGAGGTGTTAGGAATTAATATTAGTATAATTACTATGTTAAATTTAAAAGATGGAACAGAAGGTGGTTAATACAGGTATTAAGTAAGGGCAACTTAAACTAGAATTTTGCAAGAGGAGATAAGGACAGACCTAAGAGATTGTTAATTTTATGAAATTATCAAAAACTATCTGATGGGAAAGATACATTTCTTAGTAGTGTTAAAATGCTCCCCTTATAATTTTTTTTGGGGGGGGTAAAAGGATACTGTAAAGATTTCTAAACTTTAAATGCCCAAATCTCCTTATTTTTTCTTTTTTTTTAAATGAAAGACTAGTGAGGCTAAAATGATGGATTAATTAAACGTAAAGAGTAAACGTCTCCGGCAGCAGCTGAATGCGATCTAACCGTCGAAATGACAAATCGCTCGAGCTCAGCCGCTGCCGGAGTTAGAGGAGGGCGCTTAGGGAATGATGCACGCAACGCGAGCGTTGCCAATGGTCATTCTTTTAAGCTTGCGAAGCGACAACTTAGCGCGATACCGAAGGAGGCATTAGAGGGACACGATATCGAAGGAGGCATTAGAGGGGTAGGGTTCTCACGTTTTCCACACATCCATGCAAAGAAGGAGAAGCGGTCATGCTTAAGGCAATGTCCAACGGAGATAAAATGTCCAAGTTAAAAGGTCACTTGCACCAAAAGGAAGCGAACCGAAATGAAGGAAGAGATCGCGAGTACATTGATGAGGTAGAAAGGGTTTTGAAAGGGGGGACAACCATACATTGGAAGTCGAGGTGGTGGAGGTGGGGGGGGGACCGGCGGACCACTGCCTGCTCTTAGAAAGTGAAAGGAAAACTTTTCTTTTTCTCTTTTGTAAAGCATCCCGTTTTCCTTTAAGGAAATCGGACTGCTTTACAACAAAAAAAAGATTGCTTTATTTAAAAGTAATCACGGACATGGTGGTCTGCTGACCCCAGCAGGCCAGCAACCCTGTGAGTTTTGCGATTCCTAGGGGGTCACAAATTAATATTCATGAGGTAGGTCATTCGTGATCCCCTAGGAATCACAGAAAGTATTAAACACACTTTCATGCATTCTGTTTTGCAATGTTCTAACTGCGAATCGCAAGGATATGCAATTCGGAAATCACCTAAAATGGTTTGTTGATGCATCTGGTCTCTTAAGTGCTATCTTGTTTTCCTTTAAACTTCTTTCCCTTTTCCTCTTTTATTCCTCAATCTCCTTTCCTTCTACTCTTCGGTTACCCACTTTCCTCTTTCTTTTTCCCATCTCCCAATCTCTCTGTTTTTCTTTCTTCTGCTTCTGTACACTAGACAGCAATTTTTTTTATTGGATTTGAACTATCGTGCCGAGATGATTTAGCAGTGGGAGAGCCACTGGAAAGACACTGCTGGTTGAAATGTTGGTGCAAAAAGGTTCGATTTGTGAAATTATTACATACATCAAATAACGTTCATTGAGGTTTCTGTTTAAAAGTTGGTAATCTTTTCTGAGATTGTGATCTGACAGTGATACTTGTTCATCTTAATTCTTTGTCACACTCATGAAGCTCCATCTCGCAGCCTTTCATCTTACTCCAGAAGATCCACAATTTCCAGATTCTCAACTTTTTTTTCTCAGGGGCGTCAAAGCAATACTGCCCTCTTTAGTTCAGAGAGGATCATTCGATGCTCTTGTCCCACAAAGCTCACCTTACACTAAAATCATATCTTTGTGCGAATTTTCCAGGCCTTTAAATGTTGTTCTATGGTGTTTAAATCCACCTCCCTCTCCTATCTGTACATTTACCGCTCTCTTATCATGCCCAAATTCGCCCATGGAACTGCGGGTACATTATCTGAGCTTATGGGGGCATCTATTCCTTGCTGTGCCTGGAAAGTCAAAATAGACAAATGAAAAGAAATCCCGAAAGCAGGCAATGTACCATGGAGAAGTGCAGACTTGCATTTCGCACAAGTGAAAACATGAAATTATCAGAGATAGCTTCTAAATAATTAATGAATCAGACCATTCAGTTCAGCAAATGTAATCTGGGAAGACGCATACTAAATTGTACAAATGTTTTCTGCAGCAACGCAGCTATAACAAATGCAGCCATAAAGAACTCACACAATATAATAAAAATAAGTTAATCTCTGACATTATGCATCTTAGTTCTCACCAATGAGCAATTACCAAACGCAGACAATGAAGCACTGGTTAAACTTGAATGTATATAATTGGTATGTGCTGAGAGTAAATGTTATGAAACACTGACTGATACGTTGAACACTATTATTCATTAGCCTATTGTGCATCAGTGCTGAATTCAGTGAATTTCAAGTGTTTCCATAGACAGACATTTCCTAAAGCAAATCAAGTCACAGCAAGGAATTTGGATTTATATGGCATATTACACGCACCATTATTTTTCTAAGAAATACAGGAAATGATATAAAATTTGAATAAGAAATAATTATTTGACACCTCGAAGACAAACAGCCTGGGTTTGAACAAACAATTTAGGATTTTACGATCAAAGTGATTTCCTTTGAAAAACAATCTGCGGAGGGAACATATTGCACTCTCGGATATCATGGAGAATTTTTTTTCATCTCCCGTTCAGATGCTCAAGAAATGTAAATTCATTTTTAAGGCAAAATAAAAGCTATACAAAGCTGCCAGGAAAGAATAATGAGGCGCGCGCCGTGCCACGCCGCCATGATAAATCCGGCGACTCCATGGTTACAGTCGGGACGCAGGGCCCGCAGCAACCAGCTCAGCTCGTGTGGATTTCCTCAGCACACTAATCTGAACTGGTAAAACATGTCACGCGCCACATTAGGTGGGAGCTGGAAATATTTACCTAAAGGATGGAAGGGCATCCAATCTTAAAAAGCTAGCTCTTTGTTAGTGCAGATCTTCGCAGCGGTATGGTGTATGCAATGTTTTCTGTATGTGTTATTGGGGAAGAGAGCTCCTTAATTCTTGCAAACTTAAAGGAAAGTGAAGCTTTCTGATGATGTCATGCAGGTCATGCTTTATTATTGCTGATTCTGTTTCATGGGGCCAGGCTATAAGCACATTCTATCGGATATTCTATTTTAGGCTGTACTTGCAGCGCTTTGAGGCCTAAAACACAAGTACATTTTTCTAAGTTAGAGTTCATTTAGGATACAGATCATTTACCAATTGTGATTACAATTTTATTCTGTAGGGCGAGCACGCCTAACTGTCCTAGTACGTAATGGCTTATATGAAAATCCTACTTTTCTCGTCTACACACGTGATGCAGGTTAAACATTGGTGCTCCCAGTTTTAGCTTCACAACGAGAAGGTGTGGTCCATTACCTGTATATCAAGTGCTGCCACGCCACTCTGTGTTATCGTATAATAATAGCCTGCAAAGTAAGACCCTTTGTATCGATAAGCAATAGACTTAAAATGTCATCAGGGTAAATAAAGGCACACTTTGTGTGGATCTTACAATGCATCAGGTTGAGCTATGTTTTAATATCATAAGTGTAACATTCATAGATTCACGCTTGCGTGCCATTTTTTCTCGGGTGTCAAATGTAATCCTGATGTTTATTCAGTTATTGCCAGAGTCTGTTTACCCAGGAGGTGATGGACCAGCATGCAATGTGGTTAGAAGTTTCAGCTAGACTCATAGGGGCAGATTTTCAATAACTGGCTCATCCCCAGGGATGCGCCAGTTATTGTGCGCCGCAGCTCCGCCACCCATGGCGCGCCGCATTTACAATGCGGCGCACCATGGGGCAAAATCGGCACAGCTGCATGACGCATCTGTGCCGTAAAGGCGGCCCGTTGCTGGAGTTGCGTCGCAACCACGATGCAGCTCCAGCAATGCTCTGGGGGGCCCTATCTGTCCAATGCTGCGTCAAGCCTTACGCCTGCTTCAAGCAGGCTCAGGGTTTTGACGCAGCATTGGCCTAAAAGTGAGTAAGTGTAATCTTGTAGATTGCACTCAGCCACTTTTAGGAGGCGTTCCTGCGCAGGAACGCCCCCCCCTGCGCCGGAACGCCTCCTTATGGCGCAGGGCTTTACAACGTGACGCATCTCCCAGATGCGTCACGTTGTAAATACCCCGCACCATGGCGCATCTTTTGCGCTGAGCTGCATCACAAAAGTGACGCAAAGGCAGCGTAAAAGAGGCACAAGGGGCTTGTAAATCTGCCCCATAGTGCTAGCTTGTGAGAGCCCTCCTACAATAGTTAAAGCCCGGATCCTCACAGGGCGACTCCTTGTCGTAATTTGGCGATGGCCGAGTTAGCGCTTAGCTGTGCTACACGTTTCCCCGTTTGTCTTGGCCATAGTCGGAAACGCCATTTTGTGTGTTACGGCGGCCATCTTAGATCATAAGCGGCCTCGTGGCCAGCATGGCCTTTAGTCCTTTGTCCGTGCCACTGACCACTCGAGTTTGCCCAGCAACAGGCTATTTTTAGTACTGGTCAAGCCCGTACATGCGCAGTCCCCACTGACCAGTCACCCCTCTGGAATGTGCCGCCTAAACTGACCAGTGGAGTTGTAACCCCTCCAATGAGCTGGCTGTGTTCCAAAGATGACCATATATGTACATAACGCTTTGTAACCTTGTACCGCCTATTGTTTTATTACCTGCAAATTGTATAAAAGAGCAAGTCACACCGATGTTCGGTGTGATACTTCTTGCATTACCGAAGGGTGCTGTAGGAATGTACCACCACTCCATGGGGTCTTAATAAACTTGTTCTTTGAATTTTTCAGTTTCCGTGCCAACAGTTCTTTCGATGTAAGTGGGTTATCTTCGGAGCATGTAGGCCTTGGGAACCCGATACTACAAATTGGCGACCACGAAGGGACTCATCGGCGACTCGGATGCCCGAAGGAGAGGTCGTGATGAAGGTTTGGACACTCGCCATGGACGCGCGCTGCCACTGAGTGACCCGAGTCTTGGCACCCACGGTGTTTTTTCCTTTCCTTCCGATCTGACCTTCCAGGTGGCGCCGGTCTCCGACTGAGTTTTCGATCGTCTGTGTTGCTGGATAAAATGCCGTTTGGCTGATTCGATTAAAAGACCTTGGCAGTTGGAATCTGGACCTTTGAGGCTTTGGGTAAGATTTGTGATCGGTAAGGTAGTCTGCGGACGCTTACTGAAGTCCTATGATTTGTGATCGGTAAGGTAGTCCTTGGACGCTTGCCGAAGTCCTGTGACCTATGACTTTGATTTGAGTTAGCTAACACTTGTGAATTTGTGAACTTTGAATATATGTGTAGTGCACTTCACATAGGCAGGCATGTAGAGATGTTTCTCTAATTTTGTTTTTTTCCTTTGAGCGGCACGTTTGTGTGGAGTACTGTAAGTGCCATTTTTTACGGTATCGCGCTTTCGTGATACTTTTTGAACATGCCTGTTTTAAGCACACTCCGAGGGATGTGCTGTCTTGGAAATGGTACCACAATTAGGTTAGCGGAAGCACAGCCGGCTCCCCCAGAAGGAACACCAAATAGGGAAATGTATATAAAATTTGGCCTTCCACCTATAATGTACAGTAAATTATGGAATAAGTATACCAAATCGGATCCTGAATTGCAATGGCCTCTACATGGGTCGTTCGATTTACGTAAAGTACAGTTTGTGGAGCAATGTTTGTTTCAACGAAGGTCTAGACAGGACATGTTTGATTGTGTACGAATGTGGGAGAAAGCGGTGCGTGAGCGAATGAAGCGTGAAGTTGCCTTGGCGGACAAAGAGCAGCGTAAGGCTGCTCGAGATAAGGCTTTACAGCTTGAGGAAAAAGAGGCTCAGGAAAAGAAAGAGAGGGAGGAACGGGAACGTAAATTGCAAACGACTGGTCAATTCCCTATTCGTCGACCGCTTTATCCTGTCCTTAATAATGAAATTGATGATTTTTCATTGCTAGATCGATCACCGCCTCCGTACGTTTCGCCTACGGCTCCAACTGCAGAATCGGACGAGGACGGACAGGATAAGCCGGGAAAGAAGGGTGTATCTGGTCTCGGGTTTTCTGCGGAGAGATCCGCACATTTACGTAGTTGGGCTCGTAAAGTGAATACGAAGTATGTTTCTCAGTCTGAAGTTGTTGCTGAAAGGAGTACTTGGACAGACCAAGAATTACTGTATTTTTTGGTTACTTTGGCAGATGAAGTTGTTACCGCATATCGTCAATTTTCAGATACGCTAGAACCTAAGGTTGTGTCAGTTCCTCGTGAGAATCTGGATAAAGGTATATTTGATCTTGCAGATGTCGATGCCCTTTACAAGCAACTGATCCAGCTGCGAGATGAGACTACCAGATTGCGGGACGAGCGGAAAAAGAATAAGGAGTTCGGGCCGGAATCTAATGGGCAATCTAAGGAGTGTTCTCTCCGGGGTTCAGATAAGAGTTCTGCAATGCATGTTATGCCTATGCGTGAAGCCGCACCTTTGTATGTTCCACCAAAGGGGGAAGGTACAGATGATGATAAAATGTCAAAGGATGTCAAGGGGTATTTTATATATAACTGGGTGTATACGCCTTGGAATAGAGCGGATGTTATGGCGTTGAAAAATTCTTTACCTGACCTTCGTAAAAATCCGGCAGCGTTCTATGAAGGGGTGGAAGGGGCTATTTCGTCCTGTGTGATGACTCTTGTCGACATAGATCTGTTTTTTGGGTTAATCCTTCCGCCTGACATGTGGAGACAAATTCGTAAAAATAATGATGAAACAATACTTGGGGGTACATGGAAAGAGATAAATGAAGCTGATTTAGAAAGGAAACCGGCATGTAAGCCTTGCCAGTTGATTTTAGACCTCCCGGCGGCTATTTTGAATAAATTAAAAATGCTCGTACCTTCTAAAAATTTCGATTGGACCATGTTGGCTTCGTGTAAACAAAAGCCAGATGAAACGGTTTCAGATTTCTTTACACGCTTCGAAGAGGCGTTTCACGATTACTGTGGTCAATCTTTAACAGACGATACAGGTCGGCATTTGTTTGTAGATAAGTACGTGGCTAATCTCCTGCCGGAGATTGCAAAGCGATTGAAATCGAGTGAAAGTTCCTGGGCCACGGCGACCCCTGCGTCTTTGTTGACTATGGCTCAGTATTATGAGCGGCAGGAGTTGGAGGCTAAAGAAAGTGTTGATAAAAAAGCGAAAGAATTGAAAACGAAGGTGATGTTGGCACAGGTTCGTGGAACACAGGGTAGAGGGAATGAAAGAGGTAGACGAGGTGGAGGAAATACGTCGTATGGTCGTACGGATATAGCGGAGGATCAATGTGCTTATTGTAAAAAGTTTGGGCATTGGGCTGAGGATTGTCCGGTACTTCGTGAACAACGTAGTCAGCGTGGTCGAGGAGGTGGTAGGTCGTGGGGCGGTTATACGGGGGAGAGAGGTGGTGGAGGTGATCGTGGAAGGGCTGAGCAGAGGGGCCGTGGCCAGGATGAACGAAATACTTTTGATAGACAAAACCAATATCAGATATCAGAGGGTGAGAATGTGGAGCACCAGGATTATGTGCATGCATAGGACTGCGTAGGATGGGGTACGGAACCAATTGAAGTGCCGGTAGATCAGGAAGGTCCATATGTAACAGCGGGCATTTTGGGTTCTACTGATCAATTCCTAGTCGACACCGGAGCCACTCGTAGCGCTTTGTCAAAGAAATTGGTTCCGAGGGCTCCCATGTCTGGCGAAATGATAACATGTGTAGGGTTCGATGGCACACCCTCCCCTAGCCCATTGTCCAAACCCCTTGCACTCTGTCTTGACAAATTTTTTAGTTTTGGTAAATTTTTGTTATCGCCCTATACACCGGATAATATCCTGGGCATTGATTTGCTTAATTATTTTCGAGCAACGATACGGTGCGCTCCTGAAGGAGTGCGGGTTATCCTGAATGACAATTACCCTGACCCGAATAGGTTTTATACCATACTAGACATTCCAACTCTAGCCTCTCTCCCGCACACGTTATGGGCGACTTCAGACACGGATGTGGGGGAGATGCGTATTCCACCTATTCATATAACTGTTAAGGAGGGGGCCTCTATGCCACGGGTGCCACAGTATAAGATTTCGAGGGAAGGTGAAATTGCCCTGACTCATATTGTTCAAGATTTGATAACTGCAGGAGTGGTGGAAGAGGTCCCTTATAATGTCTGTAACAGCCCTATTCTTCCGATTCTTAAGAGAGATACTGACGACAAAGTCTATCGGTTTATTATTGACTTGAGAGAAATCAACAAAATTGTCATTCCCCAATACCCGGTGGTGTCCGGCATTACGACCTTGCTTACACTGGTACCACCAACGGCAAAAACCTTTAGTGTAATTGACTTGAAAAACGCTTTCTTTTCCATCCCTGTCCATACCGATAGCAGATATCTGTTTGGCTTCACGTTAAATAATAAATCGTATAGATTTTGTCGTGTTCCTCAAGGTTACACTGAGAGCCCGAGTATCTACAGCCAGGCTTTGAAAAGACAGCTTGATTCTTTTGAGTTGCAATCGGGGGTTGTCCTTATCCAATATGTGGATGACCTTCTGCTTGCTGCAGATTCTTACGCGCAATGTGAGGAGAGTACGATTGCGCTGCTTTCCTTTCTGGCACAGAATAATCACAAGGTTTCTAAGAAAAAGCTACAATACTGTAGACCCAAGGTGACCTACCTCGGTCATCTTTTGTCTAAGGAGGTGCGTGCATTAACATCAGATCGAATTCAGGCGATTTTAGACACACCAGTCCCCCGCACGCAGAGAGATGTACGCGCCTTCATAGGGTTAACGTCCTTTTGTAGGCAGTGGATCATGGGGTTTTCGCACATTATAAAGCCTTTGTTAGCGTTACTGTCCAAAACTACACCAATGCCCCTTGAATGGACAGATGAATGTCAAAATGCTTTTGATCAACTGAGACAAGCCCTTTGCTCTGCACCCATATTAGGTACACCAGATTATACGAAGATTTTCACATTGTACGTACACGACAAAGATGGGTGCGCGTTATCAGTGTTAGTGCAGACACACGGGGACAAGCAGAGGCCATGTGCGTATTTTTCTGCCATCCTTGATCCTGTAGCACGAGGGTTACCTGGGTGTTTTCGAGCAGTTGCAGCAACAGCAGTAGCGATACGGCAGAGTGAGGGAATAGTGTTATCGCACAAATTGTTGGTGTTAGTTCCCCACGCAGTAGATGCCCTGCTAAATCAAACAAAGACCCAATATCTCACGAGTGCACGGTTAACAGGATATGAGCTTACACTGTTGGCGCCACATATCACACTAAAAAGATGTGCTACCCTGAACCCTGCCACTTTATTGCCCTATCCGGTCGAGGAGGGTCAGGAAGAAAAACATCATGACTGTGTTTTCCTGACCGAGGAACAGACAAAGGGTCGTGTTTACTTACAGGATATGCCACTTCCAGATGTGGATGGGGAACTGTGGGTTGATGGATCATGTTTGAGGCTGCCAGATGGCACGACTTCCGCAGCCTATGCAATCACGACACTTAAGACAGTGGTGGAAACAGCTAGAATTCCACAGAAATCGGCTCAAGCAGCGGAGCTGATAGCTTTGACAAGAGCCTGCGAACTGAGTGCTGGCCTTTGTGTGAACATATACACAGACAGCCGGTACGCCTTCGGAGTAGCACATGACTTTGGTCTACTCTGGAGAGAGCGTGGGTTTTTGACTTCTCATGGAGTACACATTATGCACGGAGAATTGGTGCGTGATCTCCTAAATGCGTTGCTTTGTCCAAAGAAAGTAGCGATAATAAAATGTAGCGCCCATAAAAAGATCACCGATGAAGTGGGTCAGGGAAATGCCTTTGCGGACAGCATAGCGAGACAGACGGCTATGTCCCGAACTGACTCCCCCATGTACGTGACAAAATCCCAAGCAGAGCGATGGAATGATGCTAGAGCGGAAATATTAGATATTCAGAAATCAGCTACTGAATCAGAACTTGCGGCATGGGCAACTGATGGGGTGCTAGATGATGAAGGGTGTTGGAGAAGCAAGGACATGGAGAAATGAAAATTGCCTGCAGCTTACTTGCAAACGATGGTCCAGATGACACATGGGATGGCACACGTGGGGGCTCTTGCAATTACTCGACTGTTAACACGAGTTTGGGAGCATCCCGAGATTGCTAATACTGCCAAGAGAGTAGTGCAGACCTGCCTGATATGTTTGCAGCACAATCCTGCTAAGGGGACCCATACTCCGAAAGGAGGGTTTGTTCCACCTTCTGCACCATTCGAGGTACTTCAAATGGATTACATCCAGCTTGAGCGCTGCAATAACCTTAAGTATGTCTTAGTGGTGGTGTGCGCTTTTAGCAAATGGGTTGAGGCCTTCCCCACGAAAGATAATACAGCTTTAACAACAGCTAAGGTGTTGCTCAAGGAGTATTTTCCTCGCTTTGGAGTTTGCAAATTTTTATGGAGCGATAATGGGCCTCATTTTGTCGGGAAAATTGTGGAGTATGTGCTGAAGGGGTTAGGGATCCAGCAGAAGTTTCATGCTGTGTTCCACCCTCAGTCGGCAGGTCTTGTCGAGCGGTATAATGCCACGTTGAAACTAAAACTGGCTAAGATCGTGGCGTCCACGTCATTGAAATGGCCGGATGCCTTGCCGCTAGCATTGCTCTCTCTCAGATCAGTGCCCCACTCTCGGACAGGCCTCACACCATATGAAGAGGTGTTTGGAAGGCCTATGAATATTTGGGGGGTGCCTAAGCCGCGGTTGATACATGATGTGCCTTGTATAATGATGAACGATTATTTGGCACGATTAACAAATGATTTGCTTTCTATTCATCAACAGGTTCGAGAAGCGCTCCCTGATCACTCTACTGGAGAAGGCCATGATCTTCGCCCTGGTGACCACGTCATGATCCGATCGTTTGAGAGGGCGAACAGCTTGGAACCGAGGTGGAGAGGCCCCGAGCAGGTCCTTCTGGTGACTCGAACGGCTGTACGAGTGACCAATAGGAAGCGGTGGATACATTCAACCCACTGTCGTCGTGTCTCCCCTGATCTGGTGAATCCTGCTGTGTTGACCGACTTCCAAGAGATTTTGGAGAAGGAAAAGAGCCCAGCTGTGACATCGGCCGAAGTTGAGGGAGCCTTCCCGGACCACACTGTTTCTGGACGAGAGCGCTACAATCTGCGGCCACGATAGGAAGATTTTTGGTTTTCGAGACTGGTTGGTTACCGCTCTGGGGTTTGTGAAACGGAAGCCAGGAATCTCAAGGGGGGGGGATCAGTTCTGCCAAGAGTAGCGACACCCGTCTTGACCCCGGAGAAGAAAACAACGGCTACCTCGGAGCTCAGCACCGTATTTTTCTTTTTTAGGTGTAATACACACATATGTACATTTGAGAATTTGTGAACTTTCTGAACTTTTAAGACTTTGAACAATAATTGAACTATGGCGTCTTCTGCATCACGGGACAAAAGAATACTTGGTGCCATCCTTTTTGTCTTAACGATTGTGGTAATAGCAGTGATAGCTTGGGTAGTTGAACTTGTGGTGCCTGCACGTGAACATTTGCTGCCGACTACCCCGGCCCCATCTGAACATTTTCATTTCACCTTGCCTTACCATGAAGAACGGCACCGACAGACTTATTTGAACAATAGCTTTATTCAAATCCTACATCATACACATAACATGACAAACACGTCTAATTGCTGGGTGTGTGAGATGTTGCCCGGGCACCAGAAGAAAGGGGGCACTCCACTCATTCCACTCCTGTTCTCACATAATGGATCTTGCAATGCCTGGTACACTCTTCTCTTCACTTTGAGATGGCCAACAAAAGGGGGGGGTGCTTTTCCGTTTGAATAAAGTATGTTATCATGACCGGGATGGGTATCCACGAGCTGAGGGTACTCGATTTGAATGGGAGGAGTATCGCCCCGACAATGTATCTGCCCCACGTGTTTACAGCAACCAACGTAACATTAATGTTTCCAGCTCACATGTTATAAATGTTATTGCCACAAAAGCTGATTTGTGTATACGCAATAAAGGTACGATCTCGGTTGGGAAAAGCGAATGCAATACTACAATCACATTTGACAGCCCGAATGGCATATCGTTTGTAGCATCTCGAAATACGTATTTTATTTGCGGAACGAAGGGTTATCATCAGCTCCCGTTGGGATGGTTAGGTACTTGCTATGTATCTTTTGTACTGCCTCCTGTATTTATTGCCCCACCAATGTATCATAATGATTATATTTTGTATCATGATTTCGTGCTGAATCGTGTTAAACGTGCTGTTGTTCTGGACGACATTGACCAGACGGACACTGCTTTGCAACAGTATGTGGATTTCAATTTGGGACTGTTTTCCTTTGTTGGGGCTGCTTTGAATAGTCGAAAGATACGACGACTGACCCGTGTAGTTGAGGCTGTAGCAAATGATACCGCTATCGCTTTAGGGAACATTACTGAGGAACTTCAGATTTCTAGGATCGTCACGCTCCAGAACCGAATGGTTCTAGATGTAGTTTTAGCTGACCGTGGGGGGGCATGTAGAATCATCGGAAGCAGCTGTTGTGTCTATGTACCTGACAATTCACCATCTGTTTATGATGCCATTTCGAAACTGCATAAGATAGCTGCTGAAATACACCCGGATAATGGAACTTGGACTCTTTCAGGGTGGTTCTGGTCAATGTTTACCACTTGGGTTTGGAAATTGCTAACGATTCTATGTATCATTGTGGGGATACTGTTTGGTGTATGCTTATGTATTCAATGGGGCCCTGTTTTATGTTCTATGTGCCTATCGGCTTGTATACCATCAAGACGAGCTCTTGCGCATGATAAAATGATGCTTCATAAAGAAGTAACCCAAATAATGTTGATCGATATTGAAGATGAACACCCTGATTATGTTCACTATGAGGTAGCTTCAGCTAAACGCTAAAAGGGTCGTCTGTCGTAATTTGGCGATGGCCGAGTTAGCGCTTAGCTGTGCTACACGTTTCCCCGTTTGTCTTGGCCATAGTCGGAAACGCCATTTTGTGTGTTACGGCGGCCATCTTAGATCATAAGCGGCCTCGTGGCCAGCATGGCCTTTAGTCCTTTGTCCGTGCCACTGACCACTCGAGTTTGCCCAGCAACAGGCTATTTTTAGTACTGGTCAAGCCTGTACATGCGCAGTCCCCACTGACCAGTCACCCCTCTGGAATGTGCCGCCTAAACTGACCAGTGGAGTTGTAACCCCTCCAATGAGCTGGCTGTGTTCCAAAGATGACCATATATGTACATAACGCTTTGTAACCTTGTACCGCCTATTGTTTTATTACCTGCAAATTGTATAAAAGAGCAAGTCACACCGATGTTCGGTGTGATACTTCTTGCATTACCGAAGGGTGCTGTAGGAATGTACCACCACTCCATGGGGTCTTAATAAACTTGTTCTTTGAATTTTTCAGTTTCCGTGCCAACAGTTCTTTCGATGTAAGTGGGTTATCTTCGGAGCTTGTAGGCCTTGGGAACCCGATACTACATCCTGATATACAAAGAATAATACACATGTAATGAGCAGTCATCCCACGAGCACATCACCAGTGTGTCCTCCACCAAGCAGCCTTACTTAATCCTGGTTCTCAGGGGAGCTCCGGATTCTTTGGGCGCAGCCACCATTGGCTGAAGCTCTCTCCCATGAGCACCTGCTGTAGTAGAATCTGTAAAGTCAGTTAACTCTTTAAGCCCCCTGTCATATCATTCCAGGTTGTCAAGAAAGATAAGGAAGGGTGAGAATTTCATCAGTGGGTCGAGAATCACTTTGCAAAGATAGCATTGCTTATTATATTCCACGACGTCGAAGTACTTCACAATACATAAAACATATTAAGGATGTTCAAAGGTTCCTCTAAGGCAAGATTTATCCGTAAGTACAAAAACTCAGACTAACTGAAAACAAGTGGCAGGAATTTTGTGGTCCACAACTATCTCTAAATAGTCTTTACCATCAATATTTAATCTGAATTTAAGATCAACGTTCCATCATAATGGAAACCCGGGCGAAGACTTTTCTTTAACCTCTGGTAGCATCAATTTTAGTTGCTTAAGTGATACTCGTGTGTTTAACATGAGCACACTCCCTACATGGTACACTACCACAGTGCATGCTGGCCTCATCTTTACAGGTCACACCATTCAACCTGTCCTGGCCAGTCTGCCACTCAGATATTTTCCAGGTTGGTTGCCTGCAGGGAGGTTGCTTTGAGAGCGGGCACTGTGACCCACACATGCCCTGGTAGCCCATTCTTATTATCGCATCTTGTAGTGTGGGGTTGATTTGAACATATTCACGAGGACTGATTATGGTTTCCAGTCCAGTATTGGTCACATTCTTTGCTTTTGGGTAATTGGATGTTGCCAGTTTTCATTCTGGAAGATCATCTGGCATGTATGTGTGAAGATAATGATCTGTATAGATGTTTCATTTCATCATTAACCTCAATAAGGGCCTTAAGTCTCAAAGATAATCCAAGTAAAAGCAGCATGTCAGATGAGGACAAGCTCTGCTTCGAGCCCACAGGCCATACATTCATTGCATTTCATGAATTTTACGCCATGCATATCACGCAAAGCCATATGTTGGGGGACATCAGACCGTAAGACACAGAAACAGGTTTTATCAGACCTTAGTAGCTCTGATTGCCTTCTTCTTCAGACGCAAGCCTTTAAAAAATAATGCAACCTGTTACAGTCCTTTTTGGGTGGGGAGTTGCATCTAATATATGAAATTCTCTCAAACGTTCTATCCTAACCACCTTATTCTATTCTGATTTCAAACGAGAACTGAAGACTCCTCTTTGCCAATGCCATATTCAATAAAGATAAACTAAGCATCTACTGTGTATTATCCTGAGCCATCAGTTAATAAGGAATCATGTTCTAATGTCATTTAACTAAATTTGATCCAATCCGAGTGTTTTAATATACTCTATGGTGTAACGTATTCTCATGAACTGTATGATAATCGTGCTATTTTGGGAATGATGTAAGTAGTTCCCTTTGAATTGAGCCTATAAATATTCAATTTTGTCTATGTTATTCTTGTGTTTTTAAATTGTTAATTACCCTTCAATATGTTTTCTGTTTGTTTTGATTCTGCATTGCTTACATAATTTGATATGTTTCTCTATAAAGCACTCTGAAGCCTGGTTGGCCTTGCTCCGATGTAAAGAAAGGAAAAACTAAAAATATATAAATACAATATAAACTGCACCTATTACTGAAAATCAACTAATTATGTCTTGTCACTGGCAGTTTGCACATAAATATTTGTTCCCACAAGGATAACCTTCTAGCTAATTTCCCTATGCTTGTCTGGGCCACAATCCATACTGGGACCGTGGTATTCAGGGTTGGCGTCTAGTTCCTGGGTCCAGTTTGTGTTTGGATAAAGCTCTTCCCACTCAGTGTCTTCTTCATGGCTGCCTTAAAAGTCTTAATTCTCACCTGGTCTCCAAGTTAGATGCAGTCCTCCTTCCAGGTCTCCTCCGGCCTCAACATCTGGGTATTTAACAGTCAGCTTTGGCTTGTGAAGTTCCGTTGGGGAACAAGCTCTTCTATGGCATTACTGTTTTCTATGTTCTCTTCTCTGGAACAGCCACTGGTGGTTTCTCAATAGACTGCACAAATCTCTCTTTCTTGGTCATAATCTTCTTTCCTTTGGTCTTCATTCCTTTAATATCATGAATTGTTCTTCTACAGCTTCCATGTCCTTGCAGGATTGGGTGCATTCGTGTTAAAAGAGCTTGACGATGGAAATTATTCCTTGGATGTATAATGAAGTGTGGGTGTAAGGTAAGATTTCTGACCAAAGGGTCCTTCCAAAATGTGCCGACTGCCTATTCAGTTGAATATCCTTTTGGGTATTCATACAGAAGGCGCTGTTATTACTCTTAAGTTGAGAAGGTCTGACTTGTTTACCAAATGGTAGTCTCAAGGTTTGGAAAGGGCACTTTCTTACTGTTGACGTCATATGACATAATGGGTTTTGCTTGCTATTGATTATGTAGTATTTCCTCTGCAATGCAAAGAGGCACACCATGGACCACATCACGCTTCTTGGATAATAGGATTGCGAATAGTTCAAGTTCAAGTTCGGAAATTTGTTTAGCGCACTACTCACCCATAGGGTCTCAAGGCGCTTGAGGGAGAGGGTGCATTATTTATCGAATAGCCAGGTTTTAAGTTCCTTTCTGAAGGAAAAGTGGTTCTGTGTGAGGCGGAGGTGAGTGGGGAGAGAGTTCCAGGTCTTGGCCGCCAGGTAGGAGAAAGATCTTCCTCCCATGGTGGGTCTATGGATGCGCAGAATTGCAGCAAGCGCTTGGTTGGAGTATCTAAGTTGGCGGGTGGGTGTGTAGAAGGACAGACGTGTGTTGAGGCATTCGGGTCCTAGTTTGTAGAGGGCCTTGTGAGCGTGGGTGAGGAGGCGGAACGTTATTCTCTTGTTGACGGGAAGCCAGTGGAGGTTTTTCAGGTGGCCGGTAATGTGAGCTTGACGAGGGATGTCCAATATGAGTCTGGCCGATGCATTTTGGATGCGTTGGAGTTTTTTTCTGTAATTTGGCTGTGGTTCCGGCATAGAGGGTGTTTCCATAGTCCAGTCGGCTAGTGACCAGTGCGTGGGTGATCGTCTTTCTTGTTTCGGTGGGGATTCAACTGAAGATTTTTTTGAGCATGTGGAGTACGTTGAAGCAAGAGGATGAGACGGCGTTGGCTTGTCTGGTCATCGAGAGGGAGGAGTCTAGGATGAATCCCAGGTTGCGTGCGTGGTCTGTAGGTATGGGTGCTGTGCCCAGGGCCGGTGGCCACCAAGAGTTGTCCCAGGCAGAGGGTGAAGATCCTAGGATGAGAACTTCCGTTTAGTCTGAGTTAAGTTTTAGGCGGCTGTTTTTCATCCATTCGGCTACTCCTTTCATGCCTTTATGTAGATTGGTTTTGGCGGTGTTAGGGTCTTTGGTGAGGGAAAGGATCAGCTGGGTCTCGTCAGCGTAGGAGATGCAGTTTAGGTTGTGTTGTCGCGCGACGGATGCGAGGAGACTCATGTAAACGTTGAAGAGGGTGGGACTGAGTGATGATCCTTGTGGGAATCCACAGATAACTTCGGTGGCTTCTGATTTGAATGAGGGGAGTCGGACTCTCTGGGTTCTCCCGGTGAGGAACGAGATGATCCAGTCCAGGGCTTTTCCTTGTATTCTGACATTGCTGAGGCGTTGTATGAGGGTGCTGTGACAGATTGAGTCAAAGGCGGCGGAGAGGTCGAGTAGGATGAGGGCAGCTGTTTCTCCGTTGTCCAGTAGCGTTCGGATGTCATCTGTTGCTGCAATGAGGGCTGTTTCGGTGCTGTGTTTGGCTCGGAAGCCGGACTGAGAAGGGTCGAGGGAGTTGTTGGATTCAAGGAAGGCGGCGAGCTGGCTGTTGACGGTTTTCTCAATGACTTTGGCAGGGAAAGGGAGGAGGGAAATGGGGCGGTAGTTCTTAAGTTCAGAGGGGTCAGCTGTGGGCTTCTTCAGGAGGGCAGTGAGTTCGGCGTGTTTCCAGCTTTCTGGGAAGGTGGCGGAGTTGAAGTAGCAGTTGATGATGTCACGGAGATGGGGTGCGATGTTGGAGTCTGCTTTGTTGAAGATGTGGTGGGGACAGGGGTCGGTTGGCGAGCCTGAATGAATGGAGTTCATTAGGTGGATGGTGTCATCAGTGGTGATTGGGTTCCAGGCGTTAAGGTTGTTAGAGAGCGGTTTGGTTTTGGGAGTGGGTGGGGTGGGCTGTTCTTTCGAAATGTTCTTAAAGCTGTTATGTATGTCGGCGATTGGTGGCTATTAAGGAATAAATTAGGGGTAGCAATCAGTGTCACAAAATCTGATAGGACTAGGAATTGAGAAGAAGAGAGATAGTTCTCCGGGTTTCCATAGCGAAATAATGGAAGAGTTATAAAAACTCAAGACGTATATCTGCTTCAATGGTATACATTTAAACACTATGATAGACGGTTTCCGGAACAGACTGTCATGGATATTTGAGTCTATGCTGGCATTGAGCAGCCTGTTTTGCCTTCAGAAGTACATGCTTGCTAAGCTATGAAGTTCCTGGAAAAGCAAAGGTTCAGAAGCAGAGAGGTTGCCTGGAAAATTGTGGAGTACTCTCAATTGACCCGTGAAGAACAGAGAAGGCTTGCTGTGGTTGTGCCAGTCATAAAAAACACAAGGCAACTTCTATGTGCACTACATTCAGTCGAACCAGTCTTAAAACTGAGCAGCTTTTCCCTTCTTGTCTGTTTGAACAGATTAACTATTAGAAAGGCTTAAAGGAGTTGTGCCAGTTGTGGGGTACTCTCCTGTAGCTTTTCCAAAGATGATGTGTTTCACTAGAACCATTCATAATAAGAGAAGCACAATAAACAATTGGGAAAATATAGGGGAGAGCTTGTAACTCAAATAAAGAAAAAGACAACATTTCCCTACCAAGGTAAATAATGTCACCCTAGCTCCATTGGACTTATGAAAAGCAACGCTCTTTAGTGAAAGTTCTAATATCCTGTTTTCCCTTCAGTATGTAGATTTGATAAATTACTCTTACCTTTTGGCCTTTTTTGCATTATCATTCAAATGACTGTTTTCGTTAAATGCATTCCCCAATGTTGCTTAGTTTGGATTAGGAATAGTAAATCTGACCCACTCATCACAAGAGTCCTCCCCAATGTTGCTCAGTTCATATTGGAAGTAGCATATCTGATCCCTTGAGGGTCCAATACTTTGCACAATTGTTTTCCCCCATTTGGAGTAAAAATAGTAAATCTGACCTCCCAGTACCAAACTCTTTACTCAATGTTATGTAGTTTGGAGCGGAATAGTATATTTGACCCCCAACCCACCCCCACACCATAATCTAATGCTTTCACCAATGCTACTTATATTAAAGTGGTAATATTAAATATGTCTCCAACTCCAACACTTTTATCAATGCTTAGTTTGGAGTGGGAATAGTAGATTTGTCCCCTCCAGTGTTCAAAGCTTTCTCCAAGCTTGATTTGTTCAGATTGGGAATAGTAAAGCTTACCCCTACAGAGTTCTATGCTTTGCACAGTTTAGTTTCATGTGGAGTGGGAATAATAAATCTGCTCCTCCAGTATTTAACATCTTCCTACATTTTGCTTAGTCTCGAAGTGAGAATACTATATGTTGGCCTCGGATGTCAATGCTTTTTCCAATGTTGCGTAGTTTGTATTGATAATAGTAAATTTGATCTCTCCAGAGTCCTACACTTTGCCCAATTTTGTTAAATTCGGAATGGGAATGTGAATAGTAAATCTGGCTTTCAAATGCCCAATGAATTCCACAATGTTGCTTATCTTGAAATGGGAATAGTCATGACCCACCACCCACAGAGTCCAACCCTTTCCCCAATGTTGTTTTGTGTGAATTGGAAATACTAAATGTGACTCCTCTAAAGTCTAACACTTCCCCCAGTTTTGTTTTATTTGGAGAGGGAACAGTAAACTTGACATCACCAGAGCCTATTGCTTTCCCCAATGGGGCAATAGTCTGGAGTGGAAATAGTAAATCCAACTCATCTCCTGTCCCCTCACCAAGAGTCAAACACTTTCCCCAATATTGTTTAGTTTGAGGGGGAATTTTGAATATCTCATCTATCAAATGTATGTTAATTTATTTTAAGTTTACAAGTATAACATCTTTACCGTTTTAAAAGTTAAAAAATATGTTTATTTATATTTGTGAAGATATTTGTAAGTTTGTTGGTTGACTGGGGTGTATACCCTGGTTAAGCACCAACCTCAATCTTTGTCAGGATAAGACACAAGCAAACCCTAAATTACCCTCTGCTCACCTCCTTGGTATCTTATCACAGAGCAGTCAGGCTTAATTCGGAGGCAAATTATTAAGTATTTGAGCAACACTTCAAACTGTAAAACAATGGCAATTCACCATAAAAGAAACCTACAACACATTTAGATGGATAGAATAAGTTTTATTAATTGAAACAGGACCAAAATGACAAAAATCCAATCAGTAGAAGCAAAGATATTGAATGTTAAAGTGTTTCATAAGAAATTGCACCAAAAAGCACAAAGCCTTATTGAGGATATCTGGTCACGCCAGAACGGGACGAAATAACAGGTTCAGGCTGACCGTGATGGAAGGTGGGCCGGCAATGCTAACCCATTAGGCCCAGCTGAAAAGAGTCCCTTAAATCCTGGTTGCGGAGCATCATGTGGATCTGTGTTGAGCATGCATTGAGCATGTGTCGCCTAGCAGATGCAATGTTTCGGTTCACAAATGCAGTGTGGTCCAATTGCGTCGACTTTGATGCTTACATAGACCAGGCTTGAGATACGAAGTTGAGTGTCGGGAATAAAATGCACAGTTGAGACGATCCATCAATTTCAAGGAGTGTTGAAACTGTGATGCGGAGTCTTGACATTGCAGCTGCCGTTGGCAAGAGATGCGAGGAACTGCATCAAGAAAAGCATCATGCACTGGCAGTTCCGAAGGTGATGCATTGGTCCCAAGATGAGAGTTGAGGAAGCGATGCGAGTCTGGTGCAACAGATACAATCCATGCAGTAGCTGTGATGCATTGGTTCTGCTTGGGGATGTGCCTCTCAACTGTGGAGATGTGTCAGTTCTGCTTGGGGATGCTTCAATCAGCAGAGAAGATGCATTATTGCAGCTGGCAAGTACCTTAGACTCACTTATAAGGGTCCAAAACTGCAGTGGCACCACTAGACAGGATAGACACATAGATAGAACAGTCGATCTGCGAGGCTTTGGAAGCCTGTTTTGTCCCTGAGGCTTGAGATGAGGAGGAGAGACAACTTGCCCTTGGAGTCACTCTAGGTTCTGGGGTCAAGAGATGCAGGTCCAGTCCTTCTAACCCAGGCAAGAGGGCAGCAGGCAGCAGTTCAGCACAACAAAGTAGGACTCTAGAAGTGCGTAGTTCTGCACAGTTGGAGTCCTTCAGTAGCACAGCAGTCCCTATGGCTGGCAGAGTATCCACATGTGCAGAATTGTACTGAAGTGGCGGTGTCTGAGGTCTTTCTCTTATATCCAGTGGTGACAGGGGGAGAACATTCTAGAGGCAAGCCTTTGAAGTGCACATCTGATCTGCCCTGGCTCCAGACCAACGACAAGGGGTATGCAGCCCTTTGTGTGGGAACAGATACAGTCTATTCAGGTGTACGTGAGGCTATGCCCAACTCCTCCCTCCCATCCTACAATTGATAGCCCACTCAGTCACACCTACGCTCCTATTGTGTGTGGCTGTGTAGGAGGAATATACATAGCTCAACGGCCAACAACAGCCAATTATGTGACCTTAGGCAGGATGCAGACATCTAATGGCAAGAAAATTCCAACTTTTTAAATGTAAACACAAGGAGATGATGGACGGAGCACTGAAACCTTTCAGAAACTCACCCCCAGTCACTGATCTGGCTTGAAGCCATCATCGTTCTTTAGCTCACTTCGCCACCCCAGTTCAGGCCCAGCTATATGCAAATCAGTCTTGACCCTGTGCCTCATGTATTTCGTGGGAACACTTTCCTTTGTGTCTGCAAAATATGAAGAAGCAGGTCAAAGTCACCTGATTAATCTGGGTGGAGAGTGAAAGGCCATTATCGGAAATAACTCCAAAGATTCTCACAGAGATAACTGGCAATTAAAGGGCATCCAATTTCTCAGGCTACCATAATACCAACTGAGCAGAAGAATGGTAGCCAAATAGAAGCACCTCTATTCTCTCTTCATTCAGTTTAACAAAATTTGAGCTAATTCAGCAGGCTCAATCAATCAATTGTAAGCGCATTACTCTCCTGTGAGGGTCTCAAGATGCTAGGGGGAAGAAGCAGCCAGGTCTTGAGTTTCTTCTTGAAGGTGTTCAAGAAGGGTGCGCATCTGATGGTGATCAGGAGGTCATTCCAGGTCTTAGCTGCGATGTAGGAGAAGGCTCTTCCACCTGTTCTGCCTCTGTGGATGTGAGAGGTTTTGGCGAGGGTGAGATCGGCAGATCGGAGGTTTTTTGTGGGTAGGTGGTAGGAGATTCTTTCATTGAGGTATTGGGGTCCGGTGTTGTGGAGGCATTGTAGGCATGGGTGAGTATCTTGAAGGTGACTCTCTTCTCAACGGGGAGCTAGTGGAGGTTTTGCAGGTGTTAGGTGATATGTTTGTGTTGAGGTATGTGAGTATGAGTCTGGCTGCGGTGTTCTGTATGGTCTGGAGCTTGTGGAGCAGAGATCTGTTGATCCCGGAGTAGAGGGCATTTCCGCAGTCGATTCTGCTGATCATGAATGTGTGGGTGACGGTCTTTCTTGATTCTGGGGGAATCCATTTGAAGGTCTTTTGAAGGATGTGGAGGGTGTTGAAGCAGCTGGAGGCAATGGTGTTGACCTGTCAGGTCATGGAGAGGGAGTAGTCAAGTATGACGCGGAGGTCCCAGGCATGATTGGTGGAGGTTGGAAGGCTGCCGAGGGCGGTGGGACACCCGGTGTTGTCCCATACAGAGGGGGATGATACTATACTGATTCCATGCTATCTGACAATGGCCGAGAAGGGGGCCATATAGATATTGAAAAGCGTGGGCCTGAGTGACGATCCTTGGGGTACTCGGGAGTTGATTTCTGTGGGTTCGGAGATGAAGGGAGGAAGTCTGATTCTTTGGGTTCTTCCTGTGAGGAATAAGCGGATCCAGTCAAAGGCCTTTCCTTGCATGCTGGCATTGTGGAATCTGGTGGGAGATGGTGTCGAATGCTGCAGAGAAGTCCAGTAGGATCAGGGCCATGGTGTGGCCTTGGTCGAGGAGGGTGCGGATGTCTTCCGTGGTGGTGAGAAGGGCGGCGCTGTGGTTGCTGTGGAACCCTGATTGGGAGGATGGAGCGTTCTTCCATGAATAATGTTCGTTGTGCATTGACAATCTTCTTGGTGATTTTTGCCGCAAAAGGGAGGAGGGAGATGAGCAGTAGTTTTTGAGGTCCATGGGATCAGCTGAGGCCATCTGGAGCAGTGGTGTGACTTCTGCACGTTTCCTGTTGTTGGGAAAAATGACGGTCTCGAAGGTGGTGTTGGTAGTGCAGCACAGTTCTGGAGTGATGGCAGCTCTGTGGAAGATGTGCGGTGGGCAGGGGTCTGTGAGGGCCCCTGAGTGGATGACTATAATGGTCGAAACTGTGTCTTTGGTGGTGACTGTGGTCCAGGAGGAGATGGTGGGCTGGCTGGCGTTACTGGAGAGGGAGGTGGTTACGGAGTCCGGAGTCTGTCCGTTGAAGTTGTCGTATAGCCTCTTGATTTTAAGATGGAAGTAGGATCTGAGCTTGTTGCAGAGAAGGGGTGATGTCTTTGGTTTTGTTGGTGGGCTTGGTGAATTCCTGGATGATGCTGAAGGGTTCCCTGGAGTTGATGGAGTTGGCGAGGATCTTGTTTGGCATGAATGTCTTTTTGGTTAATCTGATGCGTTGGTGGTATTCCATCATGGTGTTCTTGTAGGTGGTGCGGTCTTCCGGCATTTTGCTGTTTCTCCAGTTCTGCTAGAGGCGTCTGCAAGTGCGTCTGGATTCTTGGACATTGGCCAGAGCTAGGTGGCCTTTCTGGGGCACTGTCTGTTGGGGCAACGTAAGGGTACAAGCTTGTCTGCACAGTTGGAGATCCATATGTGGAGTTTTATGGCTTCGAGGTTGGCATCAGTGTTGTGGTTTGGGGTGGAGTTGAGCTGCTCCTTAGTGATTTTGCTCCAGTTCCTTTGTGGAGGGCATGGTGCGGGTTAGGGCGGCATGGGGTTGTCTACATGGAAGTAAAGGCAGTGGTGGTCCGTCCATGGGAGTTGCATAGTGTGGCTGAAATGGATGTTGTTGCCTCCAGTGAAGATGAAGTAGAGGGTGTGTCTTGCCTTGTGGGTGGGTGTGGTAATGAGCTGTTTAAAGTTCGTTGTTGGCGAAGTTGTCCAGGAGGGTGGAGGAGTTGGGGTCACTGGAGTTGTCAAGGTGGAAGTTCAGGTCTCTTTAACGAGTATATAGTCCACAGAGGCAATGGCGTGGGGCAAGATGAGGTAGGTGGTGGTGGACAGAGTGTCGGGTCTGGGGGTTCTTTAGAGGAGGGTGCCACAAAGTGTGGTTCTTGGGTTGGTCTGGACCTAGAAGTGGAGGTGTTCGGTGGTGGAGAAGGAGTTGCTTCTTGTAGAGGAGGAGAGTCAGAGGGAGCTCTTGTGTGCGATGGTCAGTCCTCCTCCTGGGCGGTTGGGGCGGTCTTTCCTCTGGATCTTGTATCTGTCAGGGATGGCGGTGGCAATATTGGGGATGGAGGAGGTGGAGGTCCATGTTTCTGTAAAGAGGGCGACGTCTGGTAAGTGTGTGTCGAAGTGGTCCCAGATCTCCACAGGGAGTGCACATTGAGGAGGATGCAGTTTAGTGCTCCGGAAATATTGGCGCTCATCGTGGGGGTGGTGTCTGTGGGTGCATGGTCGGAGGCAAAATTCTGGGGGCAGTGGCGGCAGGAGAACTGGCCGTGGGTGGTGTTCAGCATGGACAGATGGCAGTTGTTGTTCAGCATGGACAGATGGCAGTTGTTGTTCCTCCTTGGGCTGAGTGCCAGGAGGGCATCAGGGTCATAGATCAGAGAGCCAGGGGTTCTGGCGCTGGTCACAATTGGGTTGCGGATGGGGGCAGGCACGCCAGCGGCAAGGAATCACAGTGGGCGCCATTAAATAGGGAAGAGAGGCTTAGCTGAGAGGCGGTAATTAGCAGGGGGGGGCGTGTGGACAGCAGTGTCAGGAAGAGAAGATGAAACGGGCAGAAAAAGGGGCTGAAAACAACAACAGGTACAACAAATAAGGGCAACAGTAACACTGGCATGAAAATGGGCACAGGGCAGGCACTTAACTGAATAAAGGGCAACAGTGACACAGGAAAAGAAAAACGGCACAAGACAGGCACTTAAATGAATAAAGGGCAACAGTGACACAGGAAAAGAAGAACGGGCACAAGACAGGCACTTAAATGAATAAAGAGCAGCATCAACACAGGAAAAGAAAAATGGGCACAAGACAGGCACTTAAATGAATAAAGGACAACAGTGTCACAGGAAAAAGAAAACTGGCAGGGGGAGGGGCCGCAGGGGCAGCAGCAGTGGGAAGGGCTACTTTACACACAATTATGAAGGTTTACAGAGATGGTATGAAAGTTATTTTGTAAAGGTGGCCATTTTCTGGGTGATGTCCACATAAGATACAATATTGAAACCAAAGGATCTTACTATGCCTGCAACTAACGCATGTACAGACTAAATAAGTTGGAACCAAGCGATGAGCCCTACAGTACTGGAAGACAGAAAATCATCTGATTTTCATCAGATTGGAAAGCATCCATCAACCTCTTTGGCTTCTGTGGGGTACCCAGCTCTGATAAGATTCAGTATTGCAAGACAAACTGTGTTGAATGTGTCAAAGGCTGCCAATAGGTCTAATACCACACCCCATCCTTGCCGAGAGTCAGCAAGGGTATTGTCAGTGATCACTAGTGCAGATACAGTGCCATGGCCAGGTCTTATCCCATATTGAGAAACCATGAGTAGAATATTCTCTTCTAAGAGCAAGAATAGTTCCTGAGTGACGGTCTATCCAAACTTTTAGATGGCAGTATAGTATAGGTCTATAATTTTTAGTTTATTAGGATCCGGGTATGGTGACAATACAAGTAAGATCTTCACAGCAAGGGGAGTCAAGCTTTGAAAGGATGCATTTGGTGGTTAGATTAAATATAATAGCCAGACTTCCAAATGGTTTGTTGATTTTATTATGTTGTAGATAGGAGTAGCCAGGAGGGATAGCATCAATGTTAACCGGTGCAGATGAATCCTGTAGTCAGGTCTCAGTAATAAATACCATGCCAGGTTTATAAATGTCAAATAATTCAAACAATAAAAAAACATATTATCCTTAGATGTGCGCACAATCTGAGAAGATATGGGAACATAACTGGGCTGCCTATGGATGACTGGGTTAAAATAGAAGCCCCATAACTTTCAGCTTGGGAGTGAAGACAAGATAAACTTTACAGGAGAATATGAAACATATAACTGACCTGTATCCTTTAAAGCAATGAGCTCTCCTTTGGAATAAAGAGTTCTACAATGCCTTTTAAACTCTTTTTACAGTTTTATTTTTGGGGTGGAGGGGGCTCGATTTACAAACCAATTTCAGCAAATCCTTCACAATGAGTATTGGCCCAAAAATTTTTAAACTTGAATGTTCTATGTGAGAGGTATGGAAAGTCTAATAGTCAAGACTTTTAATTGTTTAAGCATCCCTCATGACCATAATTTTACTTGGCACTTGCTATTTTCCAATAAGGCTATTCAGTTCCAAAGAGCCATAGAGGCGATGTTCACCTTTGCACCCCGGCATAGGGCATAAGCCGGTGCACAAGAGGATTAGCATTTACAAAAGTTATTGCACTTATGTAGCTTTGTATGGAGCTGGGGGGCAGGGGTAGAAAGGCGATGGCCCACTTGAGAAGGTTGAGAAAAAGTTGCCAAAAAAACTTCTAGCTGTCCTCCAAACCTCTCCTTCTTTCATGTGCAAATCCAAGGTGGGTCTCTACCCCCTGGAGAGCAGCATTATGTTGGATCTTGTGTTACCCTGGGTCAGAATTTGGGGTAGAAAGGAGCTTTACTTTCTAAAGATGTACTGGAGGATTGCCTTTTCCTTGATCATGCGTTGGCGAGCCCCAAGATCAAGTATGTTAAAGGAGGGTTTATGGATCTGGGTTTTGCAGATCTATCGTCTCAACCCAAGAGATAGGAAGCCAACTGTGACATCTTGGTGAGAGATGTATTCAGGGAAAGATGGTGTAGCCTTCCTCAGGCTCATTTTGACAAATTAGGTAGTAGTGCCAACTATAACTTCATCAGATCATCGTTGGGTTTTGAATTTTATCTGATTTCAATCTTTGAGGAAAAATGTAGGTTCTTGCTCACCAGATTTCGCTTTTAACTTTTTTCATTTATTAGTGGCCTATCCCAAGAATGTTGACTGGTATATAACCTTGCCAAATTGCCCTTGTAATGATTCATCAAAGCAAAGCAGCATGCACTTTACTCCCTTCTGTCATTTATATTCTCAACCATGAAAGCACTTCCTGAGATTAATTCTTTGTTCATCCAAGATTAGATCTCATAGATTAGCGTTGCTTTATTTGCAAAAAATGTGGGAGTTAGATCACCGCGTAGCAGTGTTATATTTTGTTCATTGTGCAATACAGATCAGAAATCTGTATGGGGCTGTGTGATGAATGTTTTTGATATATAAACTTTTGTGATCCTATGAAATGGAATTACTTGTTTTTAGGCATAATTTTATTATCATTTGTTAATGTAGTTTTCTGACTCTATCGTTTTATTCTCATCCTTTATGGCTCGAGAGCAGTTGAAGAAAGATCACTTAACTGACTGAGACCTATGGTGCGCAGTTGGTTACTCATGGCGACTCATGGTGAGCCCCCTGCCCGTGTCCATCTATTGGACATGCTTGCATTGTTTCTAATAAGCCCGCTATACAAAGAGGGCAGTGCTTTTGCCAGGAGGCGACGCTTCAGGAAGGTAAAATAAGGGGAGTAAAATTAAAGCTGAACTGTAGAGCAGCTTCTTATAATTAAACTCAAAGGCTAACCTTCAGGTAAGTATGCAGCAAACATAAACAGAGCTTAAAAATATTGAACACATCAAAGCATAAAATGTGGTGACCTCTTAACAGGTGGATCCGGGTACCACCCATACAACGCACAATGCTGTTACAAGGAAATGAAAAGGTCACATTGCTAACCGACGGTGCTATACTAATATATTTCAGTACCATTCCTGGATCACCAAATTGCAGCAAAGATAATTCAGTGCTTTAAAATGACATGCTCATCTGTGTTGTAAGTCTTGGCAAACGTATAGCGGTAACATCTCCACCTGAAAAAAAGCCCTTTTTTGCAATTAGCAAGGAGGAGGGTGATTTAATTATCAGTCAGTTCATGTTACCTAGGTCTTTATCAGTGAAATCTTCATGCATTGAGTTTTGTGGCAGCTGCCATGTCATTGTAAACATGCCCATGTGTTGGTAAAGGTTTTGTAGTTATCATGAGGTACTGGATACAGAATGGGCTGCTATCTTCATTCTGCGTAAGCAGGCATGTACATGTGTGGCACTCTCAGTGGCGGTCTCAGACCGTGGGAACATTTACTAACTTTAAAGCATCATCGCAACCAAAGTTGCAGCACTGCATTCTGTCAAAGGGAGAGAGAAAAGCAGCACTAAATCTGCTAAGTTATTGCAAGAATTGGTGTCTACTGCCAAGCATATATTTTGCATTGGAAGGCCCTTTCAGTGCAACATGCTGTGCTTGACCAAGGATAATTGCTTTTCCCACTTTGTATATGGGCTGCTTGAAGACTTATTGAGCGTACTCCGCTTGAGGAGATGTAATATGTGACCAAATCTGTGCCTACAACTATTTGGAGAGAGTGTTTTGCATCGCAGTTCTTGGGTGGTTGCATGGGAATGTCCATGAACCAGTCATGGAACACCTCCTTGAAGTAAAGTAGAACAAAGCAGTCATTGCCCTACTTTGCTTCTACTTTAGGCAACTTTGCAACACACATCATGATTTGCACAGAAAGGAATTTCAAAAGAACACTTTTTGCTGGGTTCATGTCACTTTTTGGTAAATGTGTGGTGTTTTTGGCACACACACAAAAGCACCACAGAGAGGAGGGCAAGCATTGGTTCTAAGCAACTGTCTGGTTTTCTACTTTCCTTTCCTTTCACAGAATGAACACATCGTAGACATAGCTTTATTCACTTTTTGGTGGGACTTTGCACCCCACACCTTCTTCACATTTAGGACTGCAGAATGTGCTATTGATGAACATGAATTAAGCTATGTCACAGTACATATATGCACGTTCAATGCTGCTGCACTTTTCACATACAAACCATCGTAAGGGGGGAGGGTGCCGAAACAATGACAAATTCTTCAAAAAGAAGATTTTGACTAATTGCAATTCTGTCGTATTTGAGAAATGTGTTGATGAATACCAATATCCTAAATAGAAGGATACCCAATAGCCCTTTTTCTTCTTAACAATCAAAAAGGGTAAAGCTATTTGCATTTATAATCTCGCGCACACATCATTTTAGGGATCCTGCAAGAATGGGTGATGCTAGCAGATGCAAGAAACTCATTTACATTTATTGTAGTTAACAGATGTTTCCCAAATGCCTTATCCATAAACCAGTGGATATGCTGGTTTGCTGATGATCCACATTATGTTCAGCATCCTCAGCACTTTTCTTAGTGGAAGGTATTTACAGTTAGATCACAATGCCATTGAGTATTGCCTATGCCAGTGAAGAGGACCCAAATCGCCCATTGAACTTCCTTAGTTTTACAGCAGCCTATGCAGACACAGCTCACAGAACGCATTTTGTCCTCAGCCATCATGTCAAAGTGTTTTTCGGTAGATGAGTTTGTAATTTTTCCAAGTAGAATATTAATAAATAACTGGGATCAGACTCAACCTTTGCATTTGCAGCATCATCTTTTTAATTTACCACATAACAAGTACCGTTCGGGGCCGCAGAAAATATAGCTAGACAAAAGCTAGCAGATTTTGCGAACTCACATTACTGCTTAGCCATCTGCATGCCCGGACTGTGTTCCTTCAAGATGAGGAAAAAGATAATTTGTCAACAAACGTAAAGAGGAATTGCATTTCCCTCTTTCTCTAATTAGGAAGTTACATCATGGTATGTTACCTTGAACATGCTTGTGAAGGTTTAAATGTTGTTTAAGTCTTTATCTTATAGCTGGGGAGAGGATGTGGTCTCACGTCTAACCTGCGGACTCTGGAGCTGGAAATCCAAGGTTCAAGCCTCGGGGTCGACTCCACATCCTGTGATTCTCGGCAAATCACTTATTCTCCTAATGGCTTACATAGAAATATGAATTTGTTTTGTGTAAACATAACTGGTGCTCAAGTAAAGCGCTCCAATACCTTCGGGTCGAGTTCGCGCAATATAATCTGCCTAAAAAAAGTATAATTGTCCAAAGTGTACAGTCATCTTGCACCAAACATAAGGTATGATTGGCCTGCAATTTTTAGGAAAGGGAGAATGCGCACTTGGGGCCTTATTTATGAGCCCTTTCGTCACTTTTATGCCGCCAGTGCGTCACTTTTTGTGACGCACCAGTGGAGTAAAAAATGCGCCTTGATGCGCCATATTTACAAAGTGACGCATCTAAGTAGATGCGTCACCTTGTAAACCCCTGCACCACATTATAACTGCGCCAGGTTTACTGTATTCAAGGGGGGGCGTATTGACGCAAGAAAGGGTCGTTGAAGTGACGCAGTGAAATCTATGAGATTTCACGGCGTCACTTCTAGGATGCCACTGCGTCAAAATCTTGCGCTTACCTCACAGCAGGTGTAAGACTGACGCAGGCCCTTTCATATGGGGCTTGCCCCATGTGAAAGGTCGCATTGCTGGAGGTGCGTCACTTTTGTGACACACTCCAGCAATGCGTCACTTTTGCGCTTACAGATACGTCAGAAATACTGACGTATCTGTAACTCCTTGAGCAATGATGCGTCATTCTGTAAATATGACGCATTTCTGGTGTCGCAGGGAGGGCGCAGTGAAAAGTGACACATCGCTGTTTTCACGCAGCGATGCGTCACTTTTCATAAATGAGGCCCTTGTTTTTTTATCAAATGATATGTGTTGTACACCACCCACTACCAGTGTACCAGTGGTATATCACTCTACTCGGCCCCAAAACATCAAATTAAATGCACATTATAGGCAGCAACAAAAGCCTGCAATTTCTTCACTGTGACAATTCCATTGGACAGCCAAGAACGAATCACGTTTTGAAAACAAACTTTTGGTTTCTTTTATGGATTTGTAACGGAGAAATTCAGAATACCATAGACTAGGTTTGGGAAGGCTTTCAAAATATTTCTCGCGTTTCACAACTTAGTTTGCCTACATTTCTTTACCGCCACATTTCTTTATATCCACCTGAACACATTAGCACTAATCAACCAAAACATTTCTCATTTAGAGAAAATGTCATATACTACTTAAATAGGCATTGCAAGGTTAAACTAGAGCGCAGAACATTGCAATACTCGCAAATTGCACACAATTTTGTTTTCATACAGTTATTATTCATTGTGGGTCTTTGTCTGTTTAGTATTGCAATTTTATCGGATGTCTCTCTTGGTAGCATGCCATTTGAATTAACAGTGAGAGGTGGGTGAGTGTCCCTGCGCCCTTCTTATGCAACATCTGATGAATAAGGCAGAGGATAGGGTCCATCAACCAAGTGATTTAATCATTGACTAAGAAAAAAGGTCTGTCCCAAAACGTGTTTTCCCCATGCAATTTTCCATAGGGACCTTTGGCCAGGGCTACAGCCTGAACGGCTGAACGGAATTACACCAAATTTAGCAGAGAGGTAGAGTTCGGTACGCAGATTGTGCTTTTTGTTAAATGGTGTAAATCTTTTCAGTAGTTCCTGAGAAAATCAAAAGTAAAATCATAGCGATATCTAGAGACGAAGTACAGCACGTGTACCGAAATCTGTACAATTACTAGCACGAGCTGCTTGCTGATTGGATATCAACTGTCTGTCAACACTCCAAACCAGGAAGTGTTGGCAGCCATAGTTTGGCTCGGTGCAACCGAGTCACAAGAAAACAGTACAATAAAGTTGAAAAAAAAAGGAAAGGGGGCAGTGATCCTGATCTTCTAGGCCTGTTCAGGGGGTCCCACATGGATCTTTAGGCTCCCAATTTAAAAAAATAAAATAAGAAATCGCGGGGTACGCGTATAGGTTAAAAAAGCTAGAAATACGTTTTATTCTTAATTAGCCTCCCGGGGGGGCAAATCTCGGGGGTAATTTTTATCCATAAAGGGGGGCTTGTAAGGCCCCCCACAGCCCCGGGGACCGCCACCCCCTCAGGGTTTTTTTTTAAAGTTTGTTTTCAGCTCCCCCTTCCTCTGTACAAGCCCCGGGGACCGCTACCTTCCTGGTGCAGTAATATGAAAAATGACCTTTCAGCCCCGGGGACCTGTACCCCCCAGGGGTTTTTAATGTTGGGAGGGGTCGCGCTGCCTTTCTCCTGGAGCCCTTGATGGCCATGGGGATCACCGCCTCCCAGGGTCAGCTCCTATAGTGTCTCAGGGTGCCTACCGCCTGGACACTGCTGTTTGCTATGTTAGGGCGTGAGCGTTGCTGTTCCCACTTTACCACAGCAAACCGCTTTCCTATTTGAAAGAGAGAGCATGTTAATCTGGTGTCTCTTTCAAGTAGGAAAGCAGATTGGTTTTCGATAGAGAGAGCAGCATGTAAGCTGCTCTCTCTGACAAAGCAATGCCGGCTCTCGAAGGACGCGGGGAGGATCTTGGGGGCATTGTGGCTAAAAAAACAGGGCTATATTATCAAGCCTGGGCGATAAAATTATTGCCGCTTTATCAGCAGGAATCTGCAGATAAAGTGGCGATAATGGGCTTGATAATATGCTTTATGGAATTCCATTTAAAGCTCATGTTAGATGTGAAGGACATCTAACATGAGCTTCGATTGGAATTTCATAGAGCATAATATGAAGCCCATTATCACCACTTTACCAGCAGTTTCCTGCGGATAAAGCAGCGATAATTTTATCGCACAGGCTTGATAATATGTCCTACAGTTCTTTTTGAGGACTAACTTTACTGGTGAAAAAAAGAGCTATATTTCTATGATAGTATGTGAAACTTTCCGGTTTTATTTGTGCACCAGTTGTACTCTATGCATGAGCAGCCTTGTTTCCAAGCCCATGTGTCTTTCTTTTTCGTTAAGTTCGCCAAACAAAGCTGTCCTCATTTCAGGTATTAAATTTGCCGCTTTCTTTTCCCGGCCCGTGTGTATCAATCGCTGCTATACTTTTGTAATGTATTAATAATCATATTGTCGAGGTGCCAAATGTTCATTATATACTCCGTCCTCCGCCATTTTAGTAGTTTTCCTCCGTTCTTTTTTTAAACCTGTTACTTTCATTTTACCCTCTGCCTATCTTGTCTGTGATTGATGAGATGTCCTGTGTTTGTCTTTGGCCTCCGATGTTATCAGACTTGGTGACACGTATACGTAAAAAGTAATTTGAAGCACGTAAGCCACTGCCATTACAATGCGTGTCCGTCACCAGAAAGCCAATATTATGCTTATGCCTTTTTCATGAGTGGTAAATGTATGTGGCTAACAACATACTCATGCTCCTATCATTATTATTGCAGGTTGTACACCCGCTCAGTGCTTTGGGCACCACTAACTGAGTGACCAAAGAGGCCACGCATGTAGAAGTGGGCCCCCTTGTACGGTAGTTTCGGAACAACTCTAAAATGGAGTAGAACTTGTGCGCCCCATCTTTTTTATACACAGGGTCATGTGTGTAGTGATGGATGTGCTGGATAGGTGTGGTGTGGGCGTATACCAGCCATGAGAGAGTGTGTGTCGATCTGACAACTAGACCTGCAACTAAGAAATCACTACAATGGAAATCTGGGCTTTGCACTGTTGTTGTGTTTTTTCTGGTAGCGTAAGCACAGTAGGCTGTACTAACGTATTCAGTCTCGATTAATTTATCACCTCCCCGGGGGCTTTTAAATGTTGGTAGAGGGGTCAAAAATTGTGTTGACTTTTCTTCTTTAGTGTGCAGTGCTATATTGTTTTATAAAATGTATAAGTCTTCAACCTATCTTTACTCTTACGCTTTACGTGCAATATTTCGGTAATTAATTTTAAAAGTAATATACGCTTTTTTACAGTTTTAAAAAACTATTTTTATGATTAGCCCAGATAATGCCTTCTCTTAATATGTACATTAAATACATAAATATATGTTTTTGAGCAATTAGAATTTTATGTGGAGTACGTGTATGGGGCGCCGCATATGACGTCAAGCAGGATATATTTTTTTGATTTAAAAAACGCAGGGTACGCGTTAGGGCGAAAAAGAAAGAAAAAACGTGAAGCCCGCTTTATTGTTAATTAGCCTCCAGGAGGGTCAAATCTCTGGGGCAATTTGTTTTTCATAATGGGGGGCCTAGAGGGTCTCCCCTGCGTGGGAATAGCTCCCCCCCCGGATCTTTAACTATCTGTATGCGGGGACCGCTTTCTCCTCCACTTGATTCCCCCCTCCCCTACCTCCGGGGCCTCTTTTTATCAATATTAACTGTGCAAAGGGGTTGCAAATGTGGTATTTTGTTTCCGTTTCTGTCTTGTTGAGGATCCAAGGTAAATATAACGTATTTTTTTGTACAGCCACTACTTTTCAGCCTGTTGCCATAGTAACAGTTCATGGATCAGTTGCGTGAGTACAGAGGTTAGAATTTCAACACAATATGTTGCTAATTGAAATACTTACTGTGCTGGAGATTTATATTTATTTTTTTCATAGGAACCGTTTGTCGTAGAAGAAGTTTGTGGAAAAGTTTTATTAAGGATTCCTTCCTGTTTGGGGAGTCTTCGGGTAACGTGCCGCAAGCGGGACTTTACGAAGTTTAATGTTCATTGGCTGTAAAGTATTAAAAGTGGAAGGCTCAGCAGTCATTCCTTGCTCATCTTTGGAACAAGATGGACATTTTATTGGCTAAAGTGTTCCGAACACAAGTTTGCTTTATTGGGTGGGAACGGTTTACTGTTGTCAGTGATATTGTGATGCATTTTCGAAAGGAGTATGGGGAAAGAAAGTAGTAGAGGGTAGGTTAGGAAAACAATTAACTGGGTACAGTGCCCATAAGGTGGTGGAGGGGATTTTATGAGGTAAACTATTTTGATATATGTTTCAAGGGCCATTTATATAATTGCCGTGTGGTGTATAAATCACAGTGGAAAATTACAGTGTTTTGTGCTGTTTTCTTTTATCAAGTTTGTAGGTGACATACTTCTTAGTACTACTATTTACTTATAATGTGGTGTTTACTTTTGGCCTGCACGCTCTTTGCTGCTGTTTCATTTTAATTGAACTTATTTTAAAAACTTATTTGCGCTGCTGGTCATCGCACCATAGAGCTGCTAGAGCTTGCTAAATTTGCGCCGCTTACCTAGGTGTCGGCTCCGTAGGCCGGGGAATTGGACAGGCTTACTCACACCCTAATTGATTTCAAACTGCATTCGGCGGGATACAGATAGATTAGCGGGTCCGACCGCCATCTTAGGTAGGGGTGAAGGCTGGGAGCACTTCGGGCGCCATCTTGCTAAGGGCAAGGGACGCAGGAGGCGGACTTCCGCACTTGGTGAGCCTATTTAAGCCACCAAGGGTGCAGACAGGTCAGAACTTTTGGCCTGCGCGCTCTTTGCTGCTGTTTCATTTTAATTGTGCTTATTTTAAAAACTTATTTGCGCTGCTGGTTATCGCGCCATAGAGCTGCTAGAGCTTGCTAAATTTGCGCCGCTTACCTAGGTGTCGGCTCCGTAGGCCGGGGAATTGGACAGGCTTACTCGCACCCTAATTGATTTCCACCCGCATTCGGCGGGATACAGATAGATTAGCGGGCCCGACCGCCATCTTGGGTGGGGGTGAAGGCTGGGAGCACTTCGGGTGCCATCTTGCTAAGGGTAAGGGACGCAGGAGGCGGACTTCCGCTCGGTCTAATACCATAAAAGGATGGCTGACCAGGCGCGCAGCGGCTACGCGCAGCGGGCGCGACGTAGGCGCGCCGGAGGTGCGCCAGAGGTAAGCCCGTTTGCGCCCGTTCACGTAACGGGCGCGCATAGGGCCGCTTCCTCTGGCCTTCTGCATTCTCCTCGCTTGGTTTATTCTCGGGCTGCCCTTTTGGAATTGAGACCGAATCAGGCGTCCCCGACTCAGACGGCTACTGCTCTACCCCTGTCTCACTCTCTGTCTTGTGGACTGCTTAACGTTCGATCGCTTTGCAAGCACCACACAGAGATTGCCTTCCTTATCGAGTCCTCGGGGCTGGATGTTTTGTTTCTAACTGAAATTTGGACTCGGGAGGACTGCCTGGTCGAATTGGGCTTGGCTTGCCCCCCAGGCTTCAAAATCATCCACACTCCTCGGTTGAAGAACAGAGGCGGTGGAATTGGTGTCATTTATAGAGAAACGCTGGGTCTCTTCCAACTTAAAAATAGAGAGGTTTCGGGCTTTGAGCTGATGGGGTTCTCTATTAAAGATCTGGAGAGAACACTGCTCACATGCGTGTTGTGCTATCCCCCACCGGGCTCTGTATCTTCCCTATCAGATTTCCTTGACCTGATATATGACCTATCTAATACCCACTCTAAGCTGCTGGTCCTAGGGGACCTCAACTTATGGCAGGGTGGTCCGCTGGATGGTGCGTTCATGACACTTTGCCAAGCTCTTGGCGACATTCAGCTGCAGCAATTGGTCCGATCAGCGACGCACAGGGGGGGTCATGCCTTGGATCTGATCTTCGCTGACGCACAATTAGTAGTGGTCAATGATATCCTATGCCAATACTGGACCGAACACGCACTGGTTGCTTTCTCCCTCTGCACAGGGGATCATTCCTCGGGGGTATCCGGTGTCGGACTGGCTAAACTGGGCAGACCTTGGTCCCGGCTACTTAGCTCACCTTCACTGCCTTCTTTACTACCAGAGAACTTCTGTCTGAGTAACTCGGTGGAGGAAAGCTAACTTACTTTGTGCCGGTCTATTACTAACACGCTAGACAAGGTTGCGCCCCTTCGTAAGTCTCGAGGTAGATTGAACCGGGCTTGCCCCTGGTATACTGAGGAGCTATGGCAGCTGAAGGTGAGCTGCAAACGCGCTGAGAGAGCCTGGAGGAAGCAGTACTCGACCTCAGCAAGGGCCTCATTTAGGCTGGCACTGCAGGGCTATAAGGCGCAGATTAAGTTGGCTAAGGCGGCTTTTCTGGAAACCACTTTTAACCAGGCACCTAATAAGTCTCAAGCCCTGTTCAAAATTGTCAGGGACTTGTACCATCCTGTGTGCATGGCCAACACAGTCTTTGCGTCGCAGGCCCTGTGTGACTCCCTGGCGGGTGCTTTTGAGGAGAAGACTGCTAAGATCTTAGATGGCTTAAAAAATTCTTTGCCTCCTGCTCTCGGCTTGGGTCGACCCCAACTAAGACTTTTTCCCTGTCCCTCCTTTGAGGAATTTTGCAGCATGGCACATACGGTGTCCTCGGGTTCTCCACTCGACCCACTGCCTCCCAAATTCTGGAAGGCATTTCAGGCGGAACTTTTCCAACCTTTGTATTCCATCTGCCTCCAGTCCTTGGATCTGGCATCTGTTCCCGAGTGTTGGAAGCTAGCAGTAGTGTCGCCTCTGCTCAAGAAACCAACGTTGGACCCTGCCTGTCTTTCCAACTATAGGCCAATCTCTTTGCTCCCTTTTCCTATTAAGATCATGGAAAAATGGGTGACCCGTTCACTTACAGGCTTCCTGGAGGAAATCGGATGGTTCGATGAGACACAGTTTGGCTTCCGTCCTGGGCACGGGACGGAATCCGCACTGGTAACCGTACTGGACAATCTCAGTTCGCGTGTCGACAGTGGTCGGGCAGCCTTTTTAGTGCTGCTCGACATGTCGGCCACGTTCGACACGGTTTGCCATCGGACCCTCATCAGGAGACTTGAGGAGTGTGGGGTCACAGAGGGAGCAAGAGACTGGCTGGTATCCTATCTTAGTAGCCGGCAGCAGTTGGTCTCGCTTCCTCCATTTCGATCTGAGCCACGGAAAGCAGGGCAGGGGGTCCCACAGGGCTCGGCCATCAGCCCTATACTTTTTAATCTGTACCTCCGCCCTCTGGTCCAGCTTATAAAATCTTTTGGTGTCTCAGCTTTTAACTACGCTGATGACACCCAGCTGGTCTTTTCTCTGGAAGGAAACAACACGGTCCCGTTGGAGACGTTTCATTGCTGTATGGCAGCCACAGCGGATTGGCTGCGGGCCAATTCCTTACAATTTAACAGCACAAAGATGGAGGTGCTTTACTGCTCCATGGCCGGATCCTGCGGGTACTTCCAGAGAACTTTTGGCCTGCCACTTTTCCCGAGCCAGTGTCGGCTGCGGAATCAGCTCGTAATTTGGGGGTGATCTTCGGCCCAAATTTACAGCTTGACATGCACGTCAATAAAACCATTTCCACGTGCATGATGCTGCTACGCATGTTACATAAAGTTCTGCCCTCCTCCCCGCTCAGGCCAGGCCGGAAGTGGTCCGCGGGACCATACTAAGTCGTTTAGACTATTGTAATGCGCTACTTCTGGAGGCCCCAAAAAACCTGCTGGGGAAGTTACAACGGGTGCAGAATATGGCCGCCAAGTTGGCTATTTCTCGCCCTAATTTTAGCTCTTCTACTCTAGCTCTAAGAGATCTACACTGGCTATCGGTGCACCTGCGTGTATTGTATAAAGCAGCGTGCCTGGTGTTTAAGGCGGTACATCAACAGGGTCCAGTGCCCTTGCAGAATATGTTCGCCTGGTACTCTGCTTCGCGGCCCCTCCGCTCTTCTTCGGCACAACTGCTTGTGGTCCCGAGGTTTCAGAGAGTCAGGATGGGTGGCTGCTCATTTAGTGTTGCAGCGGCCAAACTTTGGAACTCCCTGCCACTCTCCTTGAGAAGCCACAGGGATTATTTCCCGTTCAGGAAAGCCTTAAAAATGCATCTCTTTCCTAGAAATGTCTGAGCAGTGAAAAGTGTGATCGTCCGAAGTTCAAGCGCCAGGATGCCCTTCGGGTGACAGGATCGCGCTCTATAAGTACACCTACATACATACATACATACATACTTTCATGATGGGGAGGTGTGGTTGCGCAGCAAAAATTTCAGTGTAGGTTTGAAACAGCTTTTATTGAGCAAATACAAATACACTTTCTTCAGAAACTGTCGCAGTATATATGAAAGGGGTGACAATTAAAAATGGAATTTCATAAAATATCAGTTAAGCGTGGCTATATAGTTCATTTTTGTGCTACAGTTTGTAAAAGTGTTGCCCCACATTCTTGTTGATGTAAGAGGGCATCAGTTACTTTTAGATAAAGTAGAATAGAAGTGCTACAACAAACAATCGCGCTGCTCTTAATCGCGCTGCTGTTTTCCTGCCTAATTATCAGGCGCTTGTCATTGCAGCAACTAGGGGCATATGTAGGCTTACCTGCACAATAATTGTGTCCTCACTCGCATTTTGCGGGATTTAGGTAGTAGGGTCGTGGTGCTCCGTCCGCCATCTTGGGTGGGTGTGGAAGCTTGGGCCACTTTCAGGCACCATATTGGTCGGGTGTAGAGGCTCTAGCAGCCGGAAGCCCACGCAGTGTTATACTATAAATAGTTATGGGGGAGCAGGCGCGCTGCGGGTGCACGCAGCGGACGCGCCGTAGATGCGCCGGAGATGCGCCAGAGGTAAGCCCGTTTGCGCCAGTTCGCGTCCCGGGTGCTCACGGTGTGCTGGCTACCTCTTGTTTGGCAGATCCTTGTGACGATTCTTATGAGTCTTCGCGTCCTATTGTGGATGGTATGCCATGTCTGTCTATTTCTTCTTCTCATGGAAATCTTTCCTGTGGTTTGCTGAATGTTCGCTCTCTCGTTAAGCATTATGCCGAGATTGCTCTCTTAATTGACTCCTCACAACTGGACATACTATTTATAACAGAAACTTGGACTTCGGCGGACTGTGGGATGGAACTCGGCTGGGCTTGCCCACTGGGTTACCTCATAAGACATCCTCCCCGAGCTTCTGGTAGGGGGGGTGGAGTGGGCTACATTTATAGAGATTCAATTTCCCTTTCAGTACTGGTTGTAAAAGATTTGTTAGGATTCGAGCTCATGGGTTTCTCCATTATGGCCCAGGGCGGTACCTTGATTGCAGGCCTCTTATGCTATAGACCTCCCTCGTCAACCACAACAGCCCTTCAGTCACTGATCGATCTAATCTACGACCTTTCAAACTCCCATGCTAAATTTTTAGTATTGGGTGATTTCAATCTCTGGCCCTCTGGCCCTCATGATCAGGCCTATAGGGAACTCTGCCAAGCATGTAGCAACATACAGCTGGTATTGTCACCTACTTATGACAAGGGGCATACCTTAGACCTGGTATTTGCCGAGAAGGAATTGGTTGTGGTGAATGAGGTTGTGGCTCAGTGCTGGACCGATCATTTACTGATCAATATGTTTTTTGTCCTGCCTACTCCGTTAAAATCAAGTAACTCGGGCGGCACTAAGTTTAATCGACAATTGTCCCGCCTTCTGAGGGATTCGATCCGACCCACTCTACTGCCCAGGACTTTTCGGGTGGAGGATAGTGTGGATAAGAGTTATGATGTCCTTTGCCAGCAAATCCTGACCTCCTTGGATGAGCTGGCCCCTTTGTGAAGGGTGAGGGACAGACCAAGAAGAGCTAATGCTTGGTTCACTTTTGATCTCGGACAGCATAAGCTCCGTTGCAAACAGGCGGAGCGTGCTCGGAGGAGAGGGTATAAGGAGCTAGACAGGGCAGCATATAAAACGGCCCTGCAGGTATATAAGACCCAGCTTAGAAGCGCTAAAGCCAAATTTTTAGAAGACACCTTGGCGAAGGCTGCTAATAAATCGCAGACTTTATTCAAGCTGGTTAATAATTTATCTAATCCACCCTGTACAGTGCCAGCCATTCTGGCTTCCCAGGAACTTTGTGATTCCTTGGCCCTCGCGTTTGAGGAGAAAATTAGGACCATCCTGAATGGACTTCCATTGTCCGGACAGTCTGCGCTGTCTCCATCCACCCCCTTGGAATCCCCCTGCCACTCGGTACCCGTATGGGATAAAAAAGAGGCAGGTTCTTCTCAGTTGTCCTGCTTTCCTATTCCCTCGCTAGAGGAATTTTGCATCCTGGCCAATGGCGTATCCTCAGGTTCCCCACTTGACCCAATGCCTCATAAGATCTGGAAGGCATTCCAAGCTGAGTTGTTTCCTCCACTCCATTCCATCTGCTGCCAGTCATTGACTACAGCGTCAGTTCCAGACAGTTGGAAGCTGGCAATAGTAACTCCATTGCTAAAAAAGGCTTCTCTAGACACACTATGCTCGGCCAACTATAGGCCTATATCGCTTTTACCATTTGCGATAAAAATTCTTGAGAGATGGGTGACGAGGGCCTTGTCCAACTTCCTGGAAACAAACTCCTGTCTGGATGCAGCCCAATTTGGCTTCAGACAGGCCCATGGCACCGAGACCGCATTGGTTAACTTTTGGCCTACCTCTATCCCGGGCTCGGTGGAAGCTGCAGAATCGGCTCTCAATTTAGGAGTTCTGTTTGAACCCAATTTACAGCTCGATGCCTCTGTAAATAGGACTGCAGCAACTTGCATGGGCCTGCTGCGTGCTCTACGCAAGATCTTACCAATACTTCCCCGGGAAGCCAGAGCAGAGGTAGTGCGGAGTTCTATCCTCAGTAGGTTAGACTACTGCAACGCACTACTTCTGGGAGCCCCTAAGATCCTGATCCTAAAGTTGCAGAGGATCCAAAATATGGCTGCTAAACTGGCTTTATCTTTGCCACGATCGGCCTCTTCGTCTGCAGCACTAGCTGATCTGCACTGGCTGCCGGTCCAGCAGAGGTTTGCCTTCAAGGCTTTATGCCTTGTATTAAGGGCCCTGCATGGACTAGGACCAATACCAATTCAAAATATTTTCTCTTGGTATCAAGCTGCCAGACCTTTGAGATCCTCCTCGGCGTTCCTGGTGAGAACTCCCAGGATTAATAGAGTGAGGATGGGCGGCCGTGCTTTTAGTTTCACGGCCGCCACACTATGGAATACTTTACCTCTGGCATTGAGGAGTAGCCAAGATCTGCCCTCTTTCAAAAGGGATCTTGAAATGAGCAATGTAAAATACACCTCGCCTGATGGTTAGATACGGTCTCAGCGCCAGGATACCCTTTCGGGTGACAGCTGGGCTTAACATGCATTAAATACATTACTCCCGCACTACATTATCTCAGATCAAGAGAACAAGTAAAAAAGTAAAATCTAAATTGTTTCATATTACATAGAAATGCATGCATTATTATTTTTAAAATTTGTATTCTGTACAATTCAGAAACGTGCTGTCATAGTGTTTACAAGTTGCAGACTGTTCCGCTAATAAATCACTACTCGGTCTATCTATTATAATATAACGATTGATACCATTGTTACAGTAAAAAGAAAAGGAAAATAAAGTTATGTATTTAACAGAACATCCATAATGAAATAGTTTCGAGTGGTAATTATTTACTGAACTTCTTTTCTCCGGGAGGTGGAAACTACAAGCCGGTAATGTTGCTAACTTATCGTTACTGTTTGTGACAACGGATTGTGAATTCCGCTAGGATCACTAAGACTGTTAATGTTATAATATACATATTAACAGTATGTGATCTCTAGGGGAAAACATAATAACAAGTGTATCTTTGTCACGTTGATTGTAAATGTTTAGGGTTTGCGTCGATGGGTTAGCAACACCTCTTGAGCGAAGTACAGTATCAATATTATAATATAAAAAGTCACTATATATAAGGTAAAAGGAGCCAGAAAAGGAGTAATATTTGTTATATTATATCTGTTTCTAAGAACAAGCTGCTGACGTTACAGAGAAAAAGGGTAAAACATGCAATAACATTTTTTTCTACATATAAATGTTTAAATATTGACAAATAGTCACAATTTATAACTAAGTACTATGCCTATGCCATCTTGAAACAACTTACAACTCCGGAATATGTTTGTTGACGCAAGAAGATAATCCGATGCTAGAGAACGGAACCTGCAACAGAGATTGGCGATTCAGAAATAACGCGGGACAACGAAACTAATTGCACAGTAGGTGTGGTTTATATAGTTTTTTGTTGTTTAGTAGTCTCTGGAAGGAAGATGTGGCTCCGCCTATGTAGATGGCACGTTTTGCAGTTTACACATGCTCACGTTTTAACTGTTTTTCATCTGCAAGTGTTCGGAAAAGTTTCAAACAGTGAAGCTGTAAAGTTTTCGATTTTGATAGTAACACGTATAAGGTATTATTATCTACATACGTTGGAGAGTTTAAAAAGTGTTACTCAGCAAAATGTGTTCTTTGCATTTTCATGATTAAAAGCATCTAAACAGAAGACGTATAAAAAAATATCGTTATCATTAGAAGAAAAAAAAGGTTTAATATTTGGTATTTTTATCGTCCTTAATTTAAAAAATGCTAGCATTTGTAGATCGTGATCCTACCCTCGGAAAGGTGTGCTGGCGCTCTGGGCTTTGGGAAGGTTATTAAATAATAAATGCCCTTTTCTATGCACCTGTCGACTTGGCTTTTAAACTTTCAATTGCCTAGTCTGTATATTTACACTTCCTCCAAACATTTTGGTACTGCTATTTTAGTATTGCAGTGAGCCATTCACCAGTATGTGTTTATGTATACACTGTTCTAAAAGTTAAGCTGTTGTACATGTTGCCAGACAATCTGCTTGCAGAATTGTAATAATTCAGCCAGTACCCAAGTAGTCATGGTGCAAAGTGGGCCTTAGGGCATGGACTGCTTCAAACTCCTATACACTATGGGCCAGATGTATCAAGGCTTTTGCGACTCGCAAAGGCCAAAATTTGCAGAATTTCAGCCTTTGCGACTGGTAAACGGCCTTTTAGCATGATTTTGAATGTATCAAAAAATCGCAATTTAAGGAATCGCAAAAAATTGCGATTTCTTATTTTGCCATAGCATTTAAGGAATCACAATTTTTGCGATTCCTTAAATGCTATGTATGTAGCAATTGCAATTTGCGAATTTGGGTTAAGAAATCGCAAATTACCACCAACTTGTAGTTGGTGGTAATTTACGATTTCTTTTAACAATGCCCTATTTGACATTTGTAAGGTTGGCATGTTACGCACATACATGCCCACAGGGCATGTATGTGTGCCACATGCACACACACATGTAAATTTCAGGTGTGCAGCAGGGTGTCTTTGAGACACCCCTGCACCCTTGAAATAATTCTCAAATTGCGATTAGCAAATTGCGAATTCGCAATTTGAGAATTATTGCACTGTCATTCCTATGGGCCTCCTGGCCCATAGGAATGCATTGGAAATTATTCCTTATTTGAGAATTCACAAAATGCGAATTCTCAAATAAGGAATATTAAGGAATCGCAAAAAAATAGCGATTTTATACATACATTCCATTTTGCAAATTCTAAATAGCGATTCGCAAAAAATCGCTATTTAGAATTCGCAAATCGGAATCTTGATATATCTGCCCCTATGCATGCAGTCTTCTATGCATGGGAAACTTGTCTTTTATAGTTTTTATTATCCTGTCTATATTCTTACACTACTAGCAAACTCGTTGTGATTGCTGATACAGTATTGTAGTGAGTATTCAGCAGAATGCCCTTATGTATGCACTGTGCTAAAAATGAAGCTCTTCTAAATTCAGACAGACACTCTCCTTGCAGAACTGTAATTATCCAGTCAGTACTCAAGTAATCATGGTGCAAAGTAGGCCTTAGGCCATGTACTGCTTTAAACCTGTATAGAGTATGCATGCACTCTTCTATGTAGGTGCACATTTGTTTTTTTATACATTCAATTATCCAGTCTGTATCATTAGACTTTCACAATCACTCTCACTCTACTGTTTCAATATTGTAGTGAGCCATTCAGCAGAATTTCCTTATATATGTGCTGTGGTAAAACTGAAACTCTTATAAATTCAGTCATGCACTCTCTTTGCAGAACTGTAATCATGCAGTCAATACCCAAGTTATTATGGAGCAAAGTAAGCCTTAGTATATGGACTGCTTCAAAATCCTATTTACTATGCATGTACTGTTCTATGCACATGAAAATTACCTTTTATATTTTGAATTCCCCAGTCTCTATCCTTACACTTCCAGCAAACACTCTGTCATTCCTGTTATAGTTTTGTAGCGACTCATTGATCAGTGTGTAGTAATCCATTCACTACATTGAAACAGTAATCAGCAGATGTACAATAAGTGGTAGATTCCCAGAGATATGGCAGTTATTGTGCACTGTGATATCAGCACAATGGATGCACCGTATTTAGAATGTAGTGTATTATGGAGCAAAAACGGCACAGATACGTGATGTATTTGTGTTGTGAAGGTGGTGCATTTCTTGACTTGCGTTCCAAGTGCAACGCAGCTCCAGCAATGCTCTTGGGGTTCTATGTTCACAAAGCTGTGTCAATCCTTACACCTGTTTCAAGCAGGTGAAGGGTTTTGACGAAGCATAGGACTAAAAGTGACTGAATGAAATATTATAGATTTCACTCAGTCACTTTTAGGAGGTGTTCCTATGCTAGAACACCTCCACTCCCTCCCCCCCCCCCCCCTCTCTGTGCAGGAAAGCCTCTTTCTGGCGCAGGGCTTTAGAATGTGATGCACCTTACATATTTTTTCCAGATTTTTTCCTTATAAAACGAGGAAAAGGGACTCTTGTTTTTGTTGAATACAAACCCATTTCCTTTTCCTAAAAAGTGTTCCTCCCAATACTTTTTGATCCCTTCTATATGCATCACATTGTAAATATCAGGTACTATGGTACATCTTTTGCAACACCGCTGCATCACAAAAGTGACGGAAAATATGTGTAAAAGAGGTAAAAGGGTGTTGTAAATTTGCTCCTAACACATACAAATTCGCCCAGGCAGTTTCACTAGCAGTGCAAATTGATGCATAGACTTCTAACATATTGATATGGATGTGTTACATTGAAGTGCTTCGGAGGTACTACAGTATAGTATAGGTAAACACCTTATACATTTATGCTGTAGCACTCTCTTATAGTTTTGCACTTTCACATTCACCATACACTACTAATTCATTCGTTTATTTATGCACTACACATTCATTCTGACAAAGTTTTACACACTAATATAGAAATATAGTTCTTTTGGAATCCAGTGCAGGTAGTTCTGAAAAGAAGGGCTTTTTTTTCTTTTTAGTTTCTATTTTTTTTGTATTTTTCCAGCAAGTTTTTAGTTGTTTTTTTTTTAAACCCAAAAAATGAAACTGGAAACAAAAAAACTGTGGAACAGGAAGACAAAAAAAATATGTTATTGTTTTGGGCAACGGTGCTCTTCGTTGCTCTTCACAATGAGGTGAATACAGTGGTTACCGTAACAAAGGAGTTCTCTGCAAAATTTACACTGAATTGTAAGATCTGCAAACTGAGGCACAATAATAGGATGCAGACTTCTCGGAGGAGGTGGTGGTGCGATTGAGGTAGAAGGAACTGAAGGTTGAGGGTTTTCCTGGAACCTTTTTGTTATCATCCTTCCATAATTATTTGGATGGAAATTTTTGACATGGCGAACCATTGAGGCTGTCCCGAAAGAGTATTTTTAGTGGGGTCAGCCCTGGAAAGTGTAACCTCACAGATCTTGCATGTTACTTTCGGTACATTCACCTTTTTCTGTCCCTCCAGCAATGAAGAAAACTTCCAAATTAAAGCTTCTTTTCTATTTTTCTGAGGTGGCTCAGTAATAAAATCTTCCTTAGAGGAATGTACTGATGAAGTCTCTAAAAGAGCAGCCATTGTAGAGTTTGGTTGTAAAAGACTACAGCTCAACAGAATAGATGTTTTTCCTGGGAAAGTCGAAGTAGGATGATCAAAATGAGAGGGGTCTTTCAACAGTTGGAATAGGAAGTATTATGAACCAATCAAAACTCTTCTTTTATGGTCACATGACTTTGCATACGCTTACAGTGCTCTTACGGTGCTTTTAAGATGCAAGTATGTAAGACGTACCTTTGCCATTTGCTTAATTGCTTTTGAAAGTAATAATCGCTTATTAAAAGTTTTTAGAAAACAATTTTCATGATTGTCCTAGATACTGTCTTCCCTTAATATGTACATTAAATACATAAATGTATGTTTTTGAACAATTAGAGACTTTTGCGCCGTACGCTTACGGGGCACCGTATATGACGTCACGCAGAAGCGTTGACGCGATGCGCAAGGTTAAAGCGTATCTCTAACGAGTGGGCAGCTACGCACAGAGGACCATTTGCTGTACAAAGTGTGGTGCGATCACTGTACGCGTATGGTGCGATTACCCAAAAAAATATGAAAAAGGAATTATACAGATTGTAATTGTAAAAAATGGAGAAACATTTTTTTATATAAAAAAAATTTGGGATTTAGTTTTGTCATTATTTTACATTAAGAATATGAAATATAATTCAAAAAATAAAGTAAATATAAATATTTTTAATAAAAATGTAAGAAATTAGTATAAAAAGAAAGAAATGAAATAACGTATACATTTAAACATTATCATTTACTAAACCTTTGAAATTCACTGAAAAATCCATAGGTTTCAGCCACGTTATAGTTAGGAATTAGCATTTAAAAAACCTTGCAAATTCACTGAAAAAACTATAGGTTTCACAAATGTTATAGTTAGCTGGAGATTTCACTCATACAAAACCATTGAAATTCCCCCGTTATAGTTAGTTCAGCTAACTATAACTAGCGCGCCCGCAATGCACTGCTGATGACATCACATACTACATCACTCATGACATGGTCAGTGACATCACTCATGACATCACTGATGACATCTCAAATGACATCACTGAATTCACTTGTTTTTAATTTGGAATGAGTGGAGACATCAGTGAATTCATGGAATTTCTTTAAAAACTCAATGAGAATGATCTAGGATTACAATTTACATGTGTAACCAGCAGGTCAAAAATCGATTTCCTAGATGCACAAACGTATGTACAAGAAGACCAAATTAACACCACATTAAACAGGAAAGAAACATCCACCAACAGTCTTTTATATGAACGAGCTTTCACCCAAAACTACTCATTAGATGTATACCCTATGGCAGAGCTTTCCAAAGTATGTGTCGCGACACAGTACTGTGTCGCCTGACATGTGTGGGTGTATCGCCTGACATGTGTGGGTGTGTCATGGGACAGTGCGTACATCAGGACGTTTGCGCATTTTAGTGATATAGAATGGTATGTGTTACACAGATTCAGTAGAGGAGCGTGTGCGCGTGTCGGGTTCCATTTGCCGCATGTGTTGATAGGTGAATGCGTAGTGAGTATTAGAACTGCAGATACATGAATACGACTTGAAACAAGAAGGCTGCATACTATGGAAAGCTCTGCTATAATCATTAATGTGCAGTTTTCGGGTTATGCTGAAATTATAGTATTACGGTGTGGTTCGTTTGACAGGCAGTGCTCATTCACTACTCAGCAACCTTACACAGCGGGACTGCAATAGGAAACATAAAAAATGTTCTCTCTGTAGCTTCAGCCCATCAGTAATACAGAAAGTACTCGGGCTCGCTGCTGGCCACCGCCCTGCCTGTGAACCTCTTCTGAAACAGCTTGGAGTGCTCTGCATAGAAACATGCAAGATGCTGCACTGTTTTAACATTAGGTAGCATATTCCAATGCAGCTAATCCCTGGCATTATTGCCGTGCAAGCATTCTCTGTGAAAACCCAAGCTGTGTACAATTGAATGCAGGTTGACCACGGTATTTAGCAGTGATGAATGCAAAGTGGAAGACAGTAGAAGAGATTCAAGTTTTCACTTCAAGGGAAGGATGGTAACACGTGTTAAATATGCATACCATTCTCTCAATTACCGGGTTGGCGTCTCATCCAACCACAGCAAAGTCATGCACGTTCAGATTACCATTACACCCCAATCCAATTAGGAGATATTGGGGTCAACCCCAAACTCGATCAGGAAGGCACGTCTGCAAAACAAGAGCCCGCTTTCAGTCTGCGTAACCACAGTCGTGTTTCCTGGCTGCAACACAGGGCAATCCAATACCCGGAAGCGGTGTGGCCAAGGCCTCGGTACCAGGAAAGGTTTGAAAACTGCGAAATGGATTAATGGTGCTTAAGGGCAGGCCAAGGTTGCTTCTCTGCCAGTCTAGTTTGACTGGTCTGTTTCTGCGATATTCCCTTGCCTACTTTTTAAGTGTTGCCACCACTTAGCGCACCTATTTATACAACTTGCACAATGCCACCCTGGTGCAGTGCCCGGTGCTGCTCAAATATTGAAAACGGCGCTACATTAAAGGCCCCACCGTACGTTCTTATACCTCATCCTCCCACACCGTATCTATACTGAGAGAATGCTAAATAAATTGTCTTAAATGTTACAATTCCAAAACTAGATTGGTTGGGCTGCTGAGGCCTAAAAGAAAACTGGAGTGATATTTTTTCCATTTCTGCTCCGCACATTGCAGACCTATTTAAGACTCTGTGCTGCTTAGTACTTCGCCACCTTTCCAACGCATCTCTATAGTGTTCGTGAAGTCACTTCTCACTGTTTTCAGTTTGACTCACTAGAAATCTAAGGATAGCAGAAGTTCCGCTACCCTTGGATGTCTAGTGAGTCAGACTGAAAACTCTGTTAAATGTTTCAGTCAGGGCATTTTCAACCTTGTTATTCACTCCCATTAAAGAGGTTATTAATGTGCTCCTATCACATTTACACTCATGAGCACTGTAAGACAGAAAGCAGTGACTACTATTTCACTATTGCGGTGAGCCCAGGTTGACTGTACTTAAATCAGCAAGCTATCTTATCGGCTCAGAAATTTGTATCGCCATTCTCCTGCTAACGTCCAAACAGAGCAACATTGCCAAACATGTATTACTCAGAAACTGGTTTGTCTCTTGAAAGAAGGATGTCTATTTTTTTAGATTAATTTAGAAACGCGAGGCATGTGGGCAGTGACAAAGGGTCAGAGGGGACTATGCAGACTGTTCAGCAATGGTATTCAATGGTACGAGCATCTTCCCATGAGTTATACTCCCTCAGCTGTCTGACACTCATTGATAGCGATCATCCCAGTGATTGAGTGCCTGCTCTGTGAGTGACACACATACACATATGCTTTAAAACATGCTGCTTTCCAGGCACAAACCTCACCTTACACTCAGTTTTGCCAGTCACTGTCTTTGTTAGAACAGATTCACAATTGCTTTATTAACCTTCCTGCTTTCTCAAATTGCTTGAAAATGCACCATTTGCCCACTTTTTTCAAAACTTTAGGCCCCCTTAATTGCTTTGGCTACCCTCGCTAGCTACACTGCCTTACCGTGTCACGAAAATTATGCATCTACAAAAAGTGTGTCACCAACATGAAAAGTTTGGAAAGCTATGCCCTATGGAGATCTACTAAGGATGAGGAGAAACTGTTCAAGGGAGCTATTGCCCCGGTGTACTATGTGTTTGAGTTAAGGAAAATCTTCAATGATTGTAACCAGTAAAGCTCACTATGATTAACAATTCCTATTCCATTCAAATTATAAGAACAAATACACGTAGACACCTTCGTTTTTTTTAAATGATACCTATTCAGTTATGAAGGAGCATCCGTATGGATAGTTTCTGAAAAACGTTCTGAAACATAGTTTTCTCTGGTGTAAGATTTTAATAAGACTCAGTTAAACTTTGAGAAGAGGCACGGATGCACTTTATAGATGGTTATTATTCATTATTGTTACACATTATATATAGTATTACACTAGAAATATCTAGCTCGATAGAAGAACAGAACTGTAATTGCTGGGCTAGGCAAGACAGCTAAGATTGTTGGTATGGAAGGTCTTATCTTATAGAGAGATGTTATGATTAACAATGAAATGAAATGTTATAATTATCTTATGAACAGAATATTAGTTTTATTGTGTTTTATGAGATTTCAATGGTCCTCTACAGCATGTTATCTCTGAATTAGCTTAATATTTGTAATGTATCTGTTCATAAAGTTTGACATCTTTTGTTTTACGAAATCTGTTGTTTTTAATTTTCATGATTGTAATGATTTTTATTAATTTCAAAAAAATATTTCCATACTTAGACTGCTTTCAGTTCCTTTTGGAGCAAGTAAAGAAGATGCTGACCACTCTTTGTGGGACCATCAGGAGGGGCTACTGGGAGTAGGAATGTGGAGTGCCAGACAATGAAGCGCTCAGAGGCATTGAATTGAATCAAGTTATTTTGTGTCAATTAATTCGAACTGATACAAGGACATGAAATGATAGTGAATAAAACAACAATCCTAAAAAAGTTAAAATATTAAATAACACTCCAGCTCTGGTGAGTCCCTCATGGTGGCAGACAAAATATTACAGGCCACTACATCTGCTCCTCTGGTCGCCACCACCACTACAACCAGTGGCACCCTCACTCACTGGTACAAAGCCTGCACCTAGTCCATAAATTGCCTGGGACCTTGTTAGCTACAGGCACCTCTTCCCATGCTCTCAACCTGCAAGCACTGGTGTCAGAGGAGGCACTGAAAAATCTTAAGAACCTCTCTGTAAAGCAGACAGAATTATTGTATGGCATCTAAGGCAACAGTCAGCAACTGGATCACGCCAATGGCAATCGTGGATGACACATGTTGTGCTCTGTCTGCTACACATTGAGGTTCTGTCTGTCATAGTGGCTCATCTGATACCACAACACATCTGTCCCTATTCTTCATTCTGCCCCCATTCCAACCTTTTGCCCCATTTCACCACCTGACCCCAATACAATACCTGATCCCGTTATGAGGACCAGGCAGCTGCCAACTACTGCCTTCGTTATTTTTTGCGCTTTGGACACCCTTCTGTTTCTTTTTTTATATTTTAGTTTACTATTTTATAAACATGGCTATCTTCTATGTTGGAGTACTAAATTAAATGTGACCAATATGCTTCAGGCAGCCATCTTTGAATGCGATTTTGTATCACCAATTGCGTATTCATTTTGACACATTCATTTGAACACCTTTGGCAAAAAAAATTGGCAAACCTAGTAGCGCACTCTTTTAGAGACAAGACCTATTGTCTTTGCCAATGCCTGTTTTGCGTTAGACTGCTCACACAGTAATAGATGGAGTGCATGAATTGATCTCTGTCAGTGGTATTCCTGTTAAAGTAAGGCCAAGACTGCGTTGCATAAGGCTGGTCATGTCCGCAGTTCCCCAATGAGCAAAAACAAAATATGGGCTGGAATACGACCCAGAGTAGCAGGGTTAAATGAAGTAAAAATGTCACTGATCACTTTTTTATTTTTGTAAAGTTTGCCATGGATTTTAAAATGATTACAAGGCACCTTCTGTCACTAATAATTTATGATAAAGTTGCTTAAATAAAAATAATTACAAAACTTGAATTTGAATTATTCTTATAAATAAAAGCATGTTCATATTGGCACAGTTGATAAAAAAAGCATACCATTCAATATTGGAACTATCATCTGTTTTTTGAGGGGTATCATACACATTTTCAAGTAACAGCTATAATCAATCTACCTATCTGGGAACCTGAGTTCCACTCAAACATACTTTAGATTGAATGTGAAACATACAAAAGGTGATTGGAGGAATGCTTGCATTTTCTCTAACCTCTGGCAATCACTTGGGGTAGCATCCCAATCTATCATTCTTTTGCTCACCATGCCACCTCAGTTTTGACCCAGCCATATTCAATTCAGTCTTTACCCTGCTCCTCATGAGAACAGTCCAGCCTGAACAGCCAGGCCAGGTCCTCCCTGAATTGGAACACAAGCAACCCAGGACTAGTTTCACCCTAATTAAGGGGTCATCAGCTGGGTACAGTTTGGTTCCATTAAAAAGGTGAGCATGAGACCAATGTCTGGGCATACCCATGCACTTAGGGCGGTACATGAAATACAGAAAAGGTGATAAAAGAAATGCTTGCAATTTGTCTAACCAATGGCAGTCAGTCAGGGTAGCATCCCAACCCGTCGTTCACTTTCTCACCATGCCACCTCAATTTGGACCCAGCCAAACGCAACTCAGTCTTGAAACTGCTCCTCGTGAGAACAGTCTAGCTCAAATTGCCAACTAGGTACTCCCTGAATTGGAACACAAGCAACCCAGTACTAGTTTTGCCCTAAATTTGGGCTCATCAGCAGGGAACAGCTGGGTTCCAGTGACACAGTGAGCATGGTACACACGTCTGGGTATACCTTTGCCAATTAGGCCAGTAAATGAAACTTTGGATTGTTGCATGTCTATCCACAAACGTTCAAAAACAATTTTACAGTAAGTTGAGGCTATGATGAGAATCATTCCACATTGCTTTTGTCACATCCACTTCGTTGGCTCTCTTCGAAACATAGGTATTTTAATTTATCTTGTTTCGTGTTTCACATTTTCATCACACAGACTATCATGCTGGTAGTTCTTCATTGAGGACCTGGATGGTGAGAGTTTTGAACGTTTCAGATTCTAACACTGCAAAAAATGGAATGGCAGTGAATGACAGGTTGGCATCAAGCTACATGCCTAGGCTTTTAATTTTCTTTTGGGGTTTTAAGTACTGCAGCTCTTGAGACAGTCATCAAAGTTACTCTTTGTTAACATTATCTTTCTTTTACACCTTTAAAGGCATACACAACTCTACCCCAGCCACATGGAGCTGTGTAAGAACTACTTAAAGATCATTGTCTATTGTGCTCCACATTGTTTGCTACTTTGAATGAGTTATATATCTCCTATAGGTACATTTGTATGGTGATTTTGTGCTGAACAATTTCAGTATCAGGGGTTCCACGTATATGTTAAAGAGCATAAACAACATTTTCACTAGAAAAACATGAAACTGGACCTTCCCTCTCATGAGACTCAAAGATGGCCATGATAGTAACAAGCAGAGGACACTGGGGGCGCTGGCACACTGGGTCCCACCACCCCAGCAGAGCAGAGTATTCACTAGACTGGTAAGTATACCTGAGACATTGCTTCCCACCTAGAAAGCTTGATTCCCAGAGTTGATAAGCCTATTGCTTTGCTCAGTTGTTTTTATCAGAAATGGACATATATTGCATGCAAAGGACAAGCAGAGAATGTACTTTGTGACTGTGTTATGCAGAGGCAATCCCCCTTGCACAGAGTCTTTTTTCATATCTTTCTTTTCTCAGGCAATTGGCTGATCTATTGGTACTGGATTGGGGCAGGGACTGTGAACACAATGTAAAATACTTGCTGGGTGTTGGGTGCTCATGAAAACAATATACACAATACCTGTTTTACAAAAGGCGATGCAGAGAGAGAGAAAAGAGCAGGGCAGGTAAACATGTTGGAACAGGGTGCCAGTACACTTTCCTGCCACCTCAATCTCTATACAATAGTCTACAAACCTGGGACAAAGTATTTCCAGGAAGATCTGCATACCGGAATATTTAAGCACAACTCTCCCCAAGGGGAATGAGAATGCCCAGTTACGGTATGCAGAGCTGGACAGGCATTTTATTTCACCAGGCATTTCCCCAGTAGGCTGAATGCTTTGAAGAACACTTTGAGAATCCAGGGTCAGTCCTGGTGCCTTTGCCACTTTCCTCAGATCCCCAAAATTAATTGCAACAGGTACATAGGAGGGGAGGGCTTCAAAACAGAGAGAAAGAGATGGAAGGAAGGAGAAGGTAGAAAGAAAGCAATCAGAGAGGAAGAAGAGAGAGAAGAGGAGAGAGAGAAAGGATGGATGGAGAGACATTGTGCTAGGAGTTGAAGGTAGCGAGCTGGTTTGAGCACTGTGTGGCAGTCCAGTTTTTGTTTCCCTAGTCCAACCCTGACCGTATGCTGAAGGTTTTATCTTATCACGGAGTGTGAGTAGGCCTGTAGACTTCGACTAACAATCATTCACAATCATGTGTTAGTCATGGCCAGTCACCAGAGATAGAGTATCGATTCAGATTCAAAATTGCTCAGATTGACAATTACAGGATATCAAAGTCTGCAGGTGAACAGCAAAATATAAAACAAAAAGTAGAACGTATTCAATGGATGGGGAACAAAGGTATTTGCATGGAAGCTGTTACCGGGGATTTCGACCCAGTATGTGATCTGAGATGAAATATAATATCTAGATTTCATGATATTCATTTTTGCCATAATCAAACTCTAAACAAAACAGACGACTAGAATGCTTAGCCGTGCCCAGCAGCGAGATTGAAATACTCTTACCAGATTGTATTCCATTTCATTTAATTATTTGCTGTACACGTTCTGACACAATGAGTTGTGACTGTTTGAGAACGTCCACTTTTGTCAGGAATATTGCAAAGATCACAAATGGAGGACAATGATTGACACCTGGTCCAGGGGATTGTGGGAGTGAAACAAGAACCTGCCTTTAATCTTGCTGAGAGGACCACTGAGCTAATGGTAAGTGCTATTAGCAACACCACATAAGCCTGCCAGGATAGTTGATTTCTATTAACCATGAAACAAAGTGTGTGTGTGTGTGTGTGTGTTTTCTTTGTTCCAGTAAATGTGTTTTGCCATTTTGAGCACAATCGCGTGGGTTATGTTTTGAATCGTATTTTAATTAAATACAATTTTTCTCTTGCTAAGAATCAATGTAGTCCTTGCAACTTTTATAAACAGAGGGGCTTGTTCCACCATTGATTTTACACTTTTCCATTGATTTTACACTTTTATCACCGGATCTGTGTAGCCTTTTTGGAAACTTCATTATGTTGTCAAAGTGTATTAGTGATCCTAACCCCCCAATATTGGTCTCTGATCTATGTTTGATACCATCAGGTTCGAAATACTGATGTGAACTTGGCTAAAAATAAGGGACTTCTCAAATTGTCCAGATTAAACACTGTTGAGGCTATTGGTAAATTGATTCAGGTTGCTAACTTTAAGGTGTGGCAGTAATCCCTCAATGATTCTACAGGCATTCAAAGGGATTTTCATTCAATCCAAAAAGATAATGACTGGTGTGGTGGAACAGTCGAATAAGATGGCACACGGATGGCTTCATAGTGTATGTTCAACTGCCCACAAACAAATTAGATCTGCATTGAAAAAATACCACGCACCCCAAAAGACATTTAAATGGGCAGACAACTTTACAAGAAGACTCTAGAGGAACGGAAAGCTGTACTATGGGATGAAGCTTTGTCATTGTTGTTGCTTGCTAGTGAGTTTAGAGACTGTGCAACCTTTAGGTGCGTTTCCTATTCCTTTTTTTTAAAGAAACCTCTGACCCTACCTTGGCAATAGTTATACCGGCTACCAAATGATTAGAGCATGTTAGTAAAATTTACTTATGCACTCCACCATTGCACCAAGGTAATGACAGCCGGCAGGGAGTTTATACAAAACCATATAGTAAGGAGCAATTTGAAGAGATTATTCTGACTTTGGTGAAGAGCCTATCAGGGAAAACTGCTGGCCTTGACAGAGTCCCTGTTGAACTGAAGAAAGATAAGCTTGACTTTTGGACTCCATTGCTCATAAACATACTCAGAGCCACTGCTAAAACATCTCATCTAGGTCTCACTCAGTTATCATTCCCATCTACAAGAAGCCTGACCCGCAATGCAATAGGCCAATCCTGCTAATAGATTCAGTGGCTAAAATAACAGGGAGAGTTTTAGTGAATAAATTGGAGCAATGGACCATTGATAACTCAATCATTTCAGATGTGTAATAAAGCTTTTGCCAGAGATTAGACAACATCTTACAGTGCCACAACTTGTCCCTGTTGACTTCTAAATATATGACCCTCAAACAGGGTGCCATACACTTGACCTTTATGGGTTTGTCAAGTGCATTTGATTGAGTCAAAATGCTGGCCTTGGGCACTGATCCTCCCAAAATACATTTCTTGCTTCAGCTACATACCAACAACACGGCTTACATAAGATATGGTGTAGGAAACCCACTTCTCCATATAGTGCACCACAATGTAATAGACTGTGACGAGAGGTTGAAAATATCTTTTTTGGTTAACAGAGGCAAAAGTAGATAATACTAACACTCTATTTTGTGCAATTGTGGGCGAGCACATCAGAGGATAGTGTTCAGCATTTGTTGTACTCACAGATGTAATAAATGATACACACACTGATGGAAAGAAGTTGAGACCAAATTAGAAAAATAGTACTCTTATTACATTAAAATTTAGACCAAAAACTTTGAGTACAAGGAAATTATTTTTTGCAATGGGATAAATCACAGTAAAGTGCAATAATCACAGCAATTATGTGCAATACATTTTCTATGGAAGGATAAAGGCAAGTGGAAAAAGCAATACAATATGGTTGTTGTGTGGGTACCCTCATAGAAATTAGAAGCTTTACGGCCAAGGTCCAAAGTGCCAAGGCCAACTTTTCGGGCACTTTCTGAGTCTCTTGGGAACCAAATAAAAGGGGGACTTTGTAGCTAGTGTGGTACAAAGTCAGGTGCGGAAAGTTGAACCTCGCTGTAGGGGACTGGCACAGTGGAGCGATTATTCTGAAGCTGCTGGCCCACTGCAGTAGTTCTCCAGAGTTCTGAAGTCCCTCATTGGGTGCTGGCTCGCTGTAAAGTTGCAGTCCGCCTGGACTCGATTTTGCAGGTTTTTGCAACAGGGGGAGGGGGGGGGGTGGGCGGTACATATATAACAATATATTTAGGCAGACTGATCAGTGTACATTTATATTAACCACTTATTCAAGAGAAAAGGGCCCTTGCAGACAGCGTCTGCGCATATATGTCATAATTCAATAGGGCAGCCCAATATTCCCAAGGAACTGGGTATGTTCAATAACACAAAAGATATGTTCCTTAGGCGTATTATTCAGAAATAACTTCACAGTTGAAAATTTTTGTCACTGTAGTGAACATGAATTGTATAATATTCAAGAGGAATACATACAGTATAGCAATTATTCTTATTCAATCATATTTTTCTCAAATCATAAGAAAATGTATATCCATCATAAATCAATCCACTTTTGGCAACAAAACGGTATACTGTTTCCACAGTTTCTCAACATATACAGTAGCATGTGACATTTTTGTATTAAATATGGATAGTATTTACATATCTCCCATATATACAGTGATTTTGCACAGATATATACAAAATTACAGTTCAGGCAATGCTGATACTATTTACAAAAAAGTGTTGTTGCGTTGACGTTTCGGTCTCATATAGTACAGTTCATCGAGACCATCATCAGGGCATATGTTGCACCATGGACCTATTTCAAAACAATGTACATTGAATCAAACTCTGTAAGTAAATACTCTTGATAACAAAATTTAGTTCGCCTGCCCATACCGAACAAAATGGTGAATATAAATAAAAACAAAAGTGTCACATGGTACTGTATATGTTGAGAAACTGTGGAAACAGTATACCGTTTTGTTGCCAAAAGTGGATTGATTATGATGGATATACATTTTCTTATGATTTGAGAAGAATATGATTGAATGAAAATAATTGATATACTGTATGTATTCCTCTTGAATATTATACAATTCATGTTCACTACAGTGACAAAACTTTTCAACTGTGAAGTTAATTCTGAAAAAAAGCCTAAGGAACATATCTTTTGTGTTATTGAACATACCCAGTTCCTTGGGAATATTGGGTTGCCCTATTGAATTTTGACATATATATGCGCAGACGCTGTCTGCAAGGGCCCTTTTCTCTTGAATAAGTGGTTAATATAAATGTACACTGATCAGTCTGCCTAACTATATTGTTATTGTTATTGTATTATATTGTTTTGTAAATAGGTGTCACCCACTTATGCTCACGTGTCTGTACATACACATTTAAAAAAAATTCCAATTTTCACAGATGAATATATTGCCAGGATAGCAGGAGGCCCCTCTTTACTAGGACAATAACCTGGCAACACAGGGCTTAACATCCAACAGACGACACTGAGGAATAATCTTGAAAGATTACATAAAAAACTCATAAGAACCGAAATGCACGCAAATTTCCTTACAGATTGCCTAAACAATAATAATATACCTGTAGGCTTACAGGTACGAAACATTCCAGTGATTTTTGTGGAGGAGGACGATTTTAAAGTTGGATTCTGCTTCATATCAAATAAATGCTCAAGGAGCTGGATGGTCTTAAGTATTGAGGCTTCCCTTAAACACATAGATAGATTAAAAAAAGAGATAGCAGAATTAGAAAAACAAGTTCTGGAAGATAGTAATTCTACAGACAACCAAGAATTCTTTAAAAAACTAGAAACCACAATTGCAGATTTCCAAAGAACAGATATCTTGAAACAGACAGAGAAGCTGCAGAAAGATATAAAGAATTATGCTAGAGACCGCACATATCCTTATCTAAAAAAAGATTTCTTTTCTCCAAATCAAACCACTAGGGCCCCTAAACATACCAACTTCTCAGAGACAGGGTCATCTAGTTTGGAGGACAACACTGACAGAACTAATAGTTGAAGCTACAGATTTGATAGAGGTCAAAATCCTTCCCCTTATTTAGGGAGAGGCCGCAGTCCACAGAGAGGTCGTACACGCAACACCCGACGGGGCTGGTACAGAAATCAATACACACAAGGCTTCTAGCAAACAAGGAACAACTTCTATGAGTGGTAGATAACCCCACGAAGACTGATCCATCCACACTGGCTATTGTACCCTTAACCACAAATAATGACAAATGCAATCTAGAAGTAGTTCCAATAATCAATTTGTCTAAATATATACTGAGTCAAAAAGAGATAGACGTACTAAGCCATGGGCTTTCATTTGTGCCTACATGTAGGAATGATCGTTTCAACACACATGTAGAAATGTTCGGAATATTTAGAACTATACGACTAAAATGTTTCTTCAATAATGCTATTCCACCTACACAAACAATCACTGGATTACGTTGCCCCTCAACATTTTATCCGGCAACTAATTTAATGCCCAAAGATCTAATCACGCTTGAAAACGTGGTGCTTAACGAGATCGATCAAATGTTCGATGAGAGGAGATACATTAAATATAACTTCTCGAAAGACGAACATGAGACCCTTAAAAACCTTGCCAGCCGTGATGATATTATGTTCAAACCGGCTAACAAAGGTGGTAGCATTATTGTCCAGGATAAAACAGCTTAAAATGATGAAGCATTGAGACAGCTGCACAATACCTTACACTATAAAAAACTACCACAAGATCCCACAGACAACATTAGATCACATATTCTAAGTCTTACTAAACAGGGCATAGAAGGTGGTTGGCTAGACCCAAAAGCATTTGACTATCTGAACAAAAATGATTATTCTATCCCAGCCTTTTACACTTTACCTAAAGTGTATAAAGATGATAAAAAAACACCTGGTAGACCCATTGTAGCTGGATGCCAATCAATACTCCAACCTTCAGCTGAATATGTTGATCACTTTATAAAGTCTGATGTATTACTTACCAAATCTAACACTAGGGACAGTGCGAGAGTAATTAACTGTCTGGAAGGCAAAATTTGCAACAAACAGGCAAATATCCTAGTCACCATGGACATTGAAAGTCTATATCTTAAAATACCACAAGCAGAGGCCATGAACGTAATCACAGGTGTGCTGAACAATAGACCGCGCCCACATCAAGTCTCGACCGAATTTATAACTGAATGTGCTAAAATTGCACTCAATGATAACTACTTTATCTTCAACAGTGTTTTCTATGGCCAAATAAAGGGTGTCGCAATAGGGGCAATTTTTGCCCCCGACATAGCTAATCTTTATGTTGCTATGGTTGAAGAAAGAGTTATCTACAACAATAACCCGTTTGAGAACTACATTCAAGAATATTTGCGTTATATAGAGGACGTCTGTCTAATTGGGATGGTCCGATATCTAAGCTAGAGGATTTTCATGTGTGGCTGAACTCTCAAGACAGTAATTTACAATTCACCATGGAATATGACAAGGAATGTATCAATTTTCTGGATCTTAAAATATGGGATGATGAGGGACAATTATCAACTAGTCTCTTTACCAAACCAAAAGCGCGAAATAAGCTTCTTAAGTATACTAGCCACCATCTACGTAATCTACATGATAACCTGCCCTTTGGACAGTTTTTAAGGATAAAACGTAACTGCACCAAACAAACTGACTATTTTAAAGAAGCGAAGGTGCTACAAACTAAATTGTCTATGAGAGGTTATCCATACAGGTTAGTAAAACGCTCAATGAAAAGAGCGTGGTACTATGACAGACAGGCGTTACTGGAAGAAAACATCAAGCCTGACCCTGTAAATGACCAAATAACATGCATTACTATGTTTGGATCAGAATCCAACCGTATTAGGAAAATAGTGACAAAAAATTGGCATCTCATCCAAAAGATTGACTCTCAACTATTGTTACCACGATTTGCTTTCAAAAGGGCACGCAACCTAAGGGACCACTTAGTAAAAGCCTATAGAGAACCAGCTGTGAACACCATCCAAAACATTTGGAGCCTATCACCTGTAGTGGGACACTATCCCTGCGGCTCATGCGTCGCATGCCAAAGAACGACAATAACAAAGACCTGCTGCATAAATGGCAAAAATTGGACTATGAGAAACCATACTAACTGTCTAACAAAAAATGTCATATATTGCATCAAGTGTCCGTTTGCCCTGTACTATATAGGAAAAACCACACAAGAGATACAGAAAAGGATCATACAACACCAGTCAAGAATAAGATGCAAAATTGAAACAGCACCTCTTGTTGAACACTACTTGCATAAACAACACTCTCCATGTGATATGCAATGGTTTGTTTTAGAGAGTGTTAAACAGTCGAAACGAAGATGTGACATTGACCGCTTGCTTACACAGAAAGAAAACAGGTGGATTTGGTCAGCTAACACCGTTGCCAAGGGACTAAACACCTTTGTAGATTGGCAAGTCTTATCAACTTTTCGCTTAAATATCTCTCTGAATCTCTGTTTCATTAGGGTACCGTTCCAGTTAGCTTATGGAATTTGGCTGCTTCTCACCTTTTAAATTGTATCAATTGGATTGAGGCACTACCTTATTACATTAACCTTATTGTATTTATCTCGAAGTTGATTGTGCATATTGCAACATCAGCATGTCAACTGTGAAATTATTCCTTTTTCAAAAATATTTTTTAAAAATGTTTTCTAAACTTTTGTGATTTCTTGTCCTATATTATTACAGGACCCCTCTCATTCAATGAGCTTTGGGTTTCACTCTTTAACCTTTAATAATCTTTGAATACGCCAAACCTTAATGATTGTCACAATACTGTATGGTCTATCACATGACCGCTTCCAGGTCACCGGACTCCACTGGACAGATCACAGCTGCGTCCACTTCAGCTTCGGTAGAACTACGACCCACCACCAACCGCAACGGGTCCCCCGCCGCAGCTGGAGCAAGATCACCGCCGAGCAGCTCACCGCCTCCCTCAGCCACAACACTCCCACCAGCACAACGGACCCCAACGTAGCAGCCAACAACCTCACCAAGTGGCTGACCACCTGCGCCGATGACCTCGCACCACTAAAGAACCCTCACAGCAGACCCGGCAGCAAGAAAACCCCCTGGTTCACTGACGAACTCAAGGAATCCAAGAAGAACTGCTGCACCCTCGAGAAAGCCTGGCGGCTCGACCACACCACAGACAACTGGACCGCCCTCAAGCACGCCACCCGCAAACACCATCAACTGATCCGCGCCACCAAGAAGACGGCGCTCAAACAACGACTGGACAACAACACCCACGACAGCAAGGAACTCTTCAGCATCGTCAAAGAGTTCTCCAACCCCAGCGCCGGAACCAACGACATCACTCCCACGCAAGACCGCTGCTACTCCCTCGCCTCGTTCTTCCACCGCAAGATCGCCGACATACACAACAGCTTCGACTCACAGACCACGAACCCTACCACCGAACCAACGCCCGCCACCACCACCCTCTGCAACTGGACCCCGATCAGCACCGAAGACACCACCCGCACGATGAACTCCATCCACTCAGGATCACCAACCGACCCTTGCCCACACCACGACTTCAACAAAGCCACCGCCGCCATCGCACCCCATCTCCGAGACACCATCAACTCCTCCTTCCACACCGTCACCTTCCCGACAGCTGGAAGCATGCCGAGCTGACCGTCCTCCTGAAGAAACCAATTGCGGACCCCACCGACCTCAAGAACTACCGTCCCATCTCGCTCCTTCCTTTTCCGGCCAAAGTCATCGAGAAGACCGTCAACAAACAGCTTGCCGCTTTCCTCGAGACAAACGGCTCCCTCGACCAATCGCAGTCCGGATTTTGGGCCAACCACAGCACCGAGACCGCCCTGATCGCCGCCACCGCCCACATCAGAACCCTGTTCGGGGAAACAGGGGCCCTCATCCTCCTGGACCTCTCCGCAGCATTCGATACGGTCTGCCACCGAACCCTAGTGAAGCGCCTCAGCAACATCGGAAACCGAGAGAAAGCGCTGGAATGGATCATCTCGTTCCTTACCGGAAGAACCCAGAGAGTCCGCCTCCCTCCGTTCAGATCCGAAGCCACCGAAGTCATCTGTGTCGTACCACAAGGATCTTCTCTCAGCCCGACCCTCTTCAACGTCTACATGAGCCCCCTCGCAGCCATCGCACGCCAACACCACCTCAACATCATCTCCTACGCCGACGACACCCAGCTGATCCTCTCCCTCACCAACGATCCCACCACAGCCAGAGTCAACCTACACGAAGGGATGAAAGACGTCGCCGACTGGATGAGGAACAGCTGCCTTAAACTGAACTCAGACAAGATGGAAGTCCTCATCCTGGGATCATCACCCTCTGCCTGGGACGACTCCTGGTGGCCCCCGGCCCTGGACACCGCCCCCAAACCAACGGACCACGCACGCAACCTGGGCTTAATCCTGGACTCCTCCCTGTCAATGACCAGACAAGTCAACGCCGTTTCTTCCTCGTGCTTCAACACCCTGTGCATGCTCCGCAAAATCTTCAGATGGATCCCCACTGAAACCAGGAAGACCGTCACCCAGGCACTCGTCACCAGCCGACTGGACTACGGGAACGCCCTCTACGCCGGAACCACAGCCAAACTCCAGAGAAGACTCCAACTCATCCAGAACGCCTCCGCACGACTCATCCTGGACATCCCACGACATAGCCACATCACCGGACACCTGAGAGAACTGCACTGGCTCCCCGTCAGCAAGAGAATCACGTTCAGACTCCTCACCCACGCACACAAGGCTCTACACGACCTGGGCCCCAAGTACCTCAAGGACCGCATGACCTTCTACACGCCCACGCGCCAGCTATGATCAACCAGCCACGCACTCGCCACCGTACCACGCATCCGCAGAGCCACCGCCGGAGGAAGATCCTTCTCCTACCTGGCAGCCACGACTTGGAACTCCCTCCCCATTCACCTTCGACGCACCCAAACCATCTCTCCTTCAGGATGTAACTCAAGACCTGGCTGTTCGAGCAGTGACACACCCCTCTCCCGCAGCGCCTTCAGACCCTCCAGGGTGAGTAACGTTCTATATGAATGCCTTGATTGATTGATTGATTGATTGATTGACCTCCACTGTCAGCCCTATGTAGAGTCAGGCCTTTTTTCTAACCCAATATGGCCGCCACGACGCTGCACATTCAGTCACGTGACTGCGATCTAGAGCATAGTATGCCGGGTAAACGCCACAATCTGGTCGCTTTTTCCTGACAATAGCTGGATTTCGAGCAGTGATTTATTCCCCTAAAAAGTAAGTCGTTCCCCCTTAACTTTTGTTATTTTTTGTTAGCTTTGGTGGTTTTTCTAGTGCATTCATTGTTCTTCGTATTTCTGTTTTATACAGATACTACGAAGTTGGTCCCACTGTTCCATTATTGTTCCGAGTTGTCCTTGAATTGAGTGCCCAGTTTAAAGTGGCTGAAAGGTACGATTTTGTCATCCTGTGATCCTTTCCGTCTTACTTACGTAATTCCGATATTCCTGTGTACACTGTATATACTACCTGGACAGTTCTGAGACTTAATGTGATTTTACTTCATTCCAATTAGGATTAGCGATTTTCGTCATCGCTTTCCTGTGAGTACTCCTTCTGATTTTTTCATGTTTTTTCACAGTGGCACTAGAGTTGTGGGTGCATGTTGTTTTGGGACATGACCACTATATATAGAGTTGTATATAAGATGTTTTTGTCTCTTGGCACATATTGTTGGCACTTATTATTTTTATTTATATTCACCATTTGGTTCGGTGTGGGCAGGCGATCTAAATCATGTTATCAAGAGTATTTACTTACAGAGTTTGATTCAATGTACATTTTTTTGAAATAGGTCCATGGTGCAACATATGTCCTGATGATGGTCTCGGTGAACTGTACTATATGAGAAACGTCAACGCAACAACACTTTTTTGTAAATAGTATAAGCATTGACTGAACTGTAATTTTGTATATATCTGTGCAAAATCACTGTATATATGGGAGATATGTAAATACTATCCATATTTAATACAAAAGTTTCACATGGTACTGTATATGTTGAGAAACTGTGGAAACAGTATACCGTTTTGTTGCCAAAAGTGGATTGATTTATGATGGATATACATTTTCTTATGATTTGAGAAGAATATGATTGAATAAAAATAATTGATATACTGTATGTATTCCTCTTGAATATTATAAAATTCATGTTCACTAAAGTGGCAAAAAATTTCAACTGTGAAGTTAATTCTGAATAATACGCCTAAGGAACATATCTTTTGTGTTATTGAACATACCCAGTTCCTTGGGAATATTGGGTTGCCCTATTGAATTTTGACGTATATGTCCTGATGTCTTTTCTGCAGAAGGGGTAATGGAAAAACCCTTACTCTTTTGTTCTTGTGATAACAATTCTACTAAATGCACTTTATAATATTTTGTCACTTTTACAAGGCGGTAAAGTATTTTTTATTACCATTACTGCACCTACAAAATTTTAGATTGCACAAACCTTCCTTTTTTATAGTTTCAATAATTGTCTACACCAATTTATATTGTTATTTTCAGGTTACTTCAACAATGTGTGGTAATATGAGATGGTATGTCATGATTGTGAATCAGAGAACCTTTTCATGCCATGAGGATAGTATATTGTGTTTTCAAATAATACTTTTATACCTCTGGAATATTATATTATGCTTATGCATTTTAATGCACTGTGTATCTTTAATAGCAGGGTATGTTGAATAAAGGTTTCTCAAAAAAAGTGTGTTAAAAAATCTTAGAAATCTTAGAAATTCACTGAAAACCACAACAGCTAATGGGGGCTTAACATTTTTTACAAGTTTTAAAACACTGAAAGTCAAGTGTACCTAAAATTAATTTAACTTGCACCGCTATGATGCACTGCTAATGACCTTACATATTACTTCATTGATGACATTTGAAATCCATGGCAGTGCAAGCTATACTTCTGTCATTTATGTATAACTAGAGAATTTGAGTGGTTTTTTTGGGGCTATTAACCTTTAGATTTTCTTCAATATTGGATATATATTAGATTGAAGGAGGCAAATACAATATGATTGCTCATAAAGCTGATATCTTTGCTCTCCTAGAGATAACTCATGTCAAATATAGTTTTCTTTTAATGACATGTCTATAGTGGAGCAACTGATGAATGGTCTTCAAGTATGACAGACATCTGTCTGTACCTCATTAACCAAAGGTGTGGATAGTGACAGGTGGTAAGTAACCACACAATGTTTTCACTCTTTTAAATCATAATGTATTCAGCTGTGCCACACATGGAAGGTTGTCCTTGTTTATTTATATGTTTTTTTCCGAAGTTCTTTTGAGTGAACCCTTTATCAGGATAGTTTCTTTGTGCAAATTGTGTGTATGGTAATGCTACTCATTAATGCTGCTCGAGAACGAAGCCATTTTGAGGTTTCCAAATCAACCATGGATATGCCGAGGGATGCAGATGGGACACCCCATGACCACAACTTTTCAGCTTTTCAGTTTACTACTCTGCTGCTGCTAAATGTATTCATAAATTTAGAAAGAAGACTTAACCAACATTGGTAGTAGATTCTCTGCAAGGCAGGAAACCTTAGGTGCAACTTGGAGAAGGGCCCATATCACATCTGTGACCTGAGCCCCACAAAAGCTTCTGACAAGCCTGCAAATTACTCTCATTCAGTTCAGTTGATTATAAATGTGTCTGATGTACCTTACTGTGTAACTCATGAGGACTGGAGATTTATATGTTCCTAAATACTGAGAATTTAATGTAAATAGGCACTGGGAGTTGTTGTGAAGAGCAGTTGAGCTATGGGCCAATCATAGTTTTTTGACCATGTCCTGGACAAGAAGATGCTGAAGCACTTGATGGTAAAGGAGACTATTGGCAAGCAAGGGTGATGGAACAGTCATTTCGAAAATCTGTGGGGATGACGTAGATAGGTGTTCAGCAGCTTCATCCTCTCAGTTATTAATTATTTTTATTTTGTTTCTTATCTCACAAACATGGCTTTTAATGTTCACTTCAAAATTGTATGGTGCAAATAACTACCATTGTGGTTTTAACATGCTCACGTTTAAAGACAAGCACTCAAACGTCCTTAAATCCAGTAACTAGGATTAATAAATGCCTGATCTATACCTAAGCATGTCATTGAGGTCAGAAATCTGCTGGAGGAAGACTCCCTTCATGTAATATTCATTACTGAAACAAAGCTTAATTATAGTGTTAGAATAAACTGCAGACACAGGAAGATGAAGAGAAGCCATTTATTCAATCCAGAACCTCAGGCACCAGCTGGCAACTGAGGCGCAGCAACATTCTAACGTGAGCTTCACTCTAACATTCTAAGGCAGGAATGTACCAAGGGTGGAAGGAAAGGAGGGGTGAAACAGGCAGTGGGAACGGTAGGGAACAAAGGAAGGCAGGGGAGATTACTACCTATACATAAAATAGAAATACATGTGGATTACAAGGCATTAGATTACAACACACCTCCCTTTTAATAGGGAAGAAAAACAAATGCAATATAGTTAATTGTAATCAATGAAAACAATCACAAAAAGCGGTAATGAAGAAATTGTATCACATTTCATAGTCCTCTTGCCACCGCGGTGGACGATGTGTTCTGACATCCATACGCTGTTGCATATTAGAGAACGCCTCGTCCTGACATTCCTTATCAGTAGACATAGGAATGCACTTTGGGACAGCAAGCTACATGTTCCATGCTCCAGCTACTACCATCTTCCAATACTACTGAATTACTATTTACACATTGGATTCTAAGAGGTTTGGAAAATGATGACACTTTGGAACGACCTTGATTGGGTATTTTGATAACCACCCATTGACCTTCAAACCATTCCTTACTGGTACTTCCCCACTTCTGGTCATATTTAGGTTTGTAATCACCTTGATGCCGACCAACTTTCTCCATGACTGACTCCCTAGCTACCCGTACAGGACTTCCACCATTTAGCCAATTGGGAGTGAGTTTAGAACCAGGATTTCTCCCTTTCAGAGACTCAATTGGTGAAACCCCAGATATGGAATTGGGTGAGGTGTGATAAGACCATAGCATCCGCCTTGTGGCTTCTTCTATGGGTTCATGTGATGTAAGAGCCAGTTGAATGGTGTTCTTTATCATTCTATTAGCCCTTTCCACCAGTCGATTTGCCTTTGGACAATATAGAGGACTTTTTAAATGAGAGATGGCTAATTTGGATAAGAACTGCGTCATTTCAGCTGATGTAAATTGAACATTATTGTCTGTGACAAGGGTACTCCATTGTGTTATGTACGTGTGGGTTCGTTTCCCATCCTTGTCGCCAAATTGTTAGAATAAACGGTTGAAACAGGAAGATGAAGAGAAGTTGTTTATTCAATCCAGATCCTCAAGCACCAGCTGGCAATTGAGGCGCACCAACATTCTAAGGTGAGTTTCCCTCAAACATTCTAAGGCATGGATGTACAAAGGGGGGAAGGAAAGGAGGGGTGGAACAGGCAGAGGGAACGGTAGGGAACAAAGGAAAGCAGGGCAGATTACTGACTATACATAAAATAGAAATACATGTGGATTACAAGGCATTAGATTACAACAGATAGTTCTGGGCAAGATATTCCTCTTGTCCTCCCACTAGGCTACCAAATGCAAAGACTATATCGGATAGGAAAAACTGGAGGCGAATTTGACATTATTATCAGAGATGCTTTTAAGTGTTCGGTGACCCCACTCTCTCTGCCGGAGTGCAAAGGTGTTCAATTTCATATCTCACTCTCTCCCTCTTGTACCTACTCGGGTGTTCTGGTGTACAGACCACCAGGCCACTGTTCCAAATGTTTAGAAGCCTTGCCAGATACTTTAGCTAGCCTAACAATATGCAAACCCCATATAACCATATTGGGAGATTTCAACCTTCATTGGGATGCTCCAGAAAACCCTCCAGCAAGCGGCTGTAGGAGGATCTGAAGGCCCTCCAATTAATCCAACTGGATCCAACACCCACTCATGACAAAATACACATTTTAGACTTTATATTCTCCAGCAGTCCCCAGATCATGGTGCACGACATAATCCCAGTTCCCTGGTCCAACCACCACCTTATCCTCTTTGGACTACCTAAACTCGCTAAACTGAATAAGATCAAGGACTCTCCCTTGGCCTCTAGGTGCTGGACGTAGCTCAAACCTGAAATCTGGTCAACCATCCAGAAGAACTCTATCCCCAATTTTGCTGGCAGTCCAGAGGAAGACTACCAGCAGGGGGAAAGCTGGATTGATCAGTCTCTGGATGCAAGTGCCAACTGAAAAAAAGACCTAAGCAAAAACATCATACTTAGAGAGCTCCATGGTACAACAACCATCTGTTAACTGAAAAATAATGGAAAAGACTGGAAAAGAACTGGAGAAAGGAGTTTAATCTAGACCTTAAAGTTAAATATAAAACTTTCATTAGATTCGATCACAGCAAATTAAAAAAAGGCACAGGCTAAATTCTATGAGGATAAAATCACTCAGGCTCTTAATTCTCCGAAGGAACTGTTCAGAGTAGATAAAACTCTGACCTCTCCTCCTGAAAATAATGGCTCCCCTCAAGCTTCAAAAGAAAAATGCAATGAAATATGCACCCTTCTTTCAAAGGAAAGTGACTGACATTTATAGATGTTTTAGTAGAACATTACTGAACCAACACCTGAGGGCTCAGATAAGGTCAATGACTCAGCCACAGCCTCAAGCCTATCACATTTCCCTAAATTCAAGGATGACGCTATCCTCACTCTTCTAAAGTCTACTAAATCAGCACCCCCTCGGGCCCTTCTCAAGGTGAGAGATGTCATACTTCCCCTACTAATGGTGCTACTTAATAAGTCACTAAAGTCTGACATGGTTCCACAACTCTGGCAACATGCTGTAATCAGACCTATGCTGAAAAAACCCTTTTGGATCCAGATATTCTTAGTAATCTGCGACCTATATCTCTACTCCTCCTCCTCCATAAACATTTGAAGAAACATGTCAATAAAACATTAGTCCACTATCTGGAAGAGAACAAATTTCTCCATCCAATGTAGATGGACTTCCGGGTCCACCACAGCAAGGAAACAGCCCTCCTGACAGTTACCTAGGAACTCAAAGCTCTATCAGACAATGGTGGGTCTGCCACCATTATTTTGCTGGACCTCAGTATGGCCTTTGATACTGTTAATCATGCCATCTTAATTAATAGACTCAGGGAAATAGGAAACTGCGATATAGCACTGGACGGCTCATCTCTTTTTTGGAAGACCGCTCTTACCAAGTAATGGAAAAGGACTTCTTTTCTGAGCACCTACCAATCAACTTTGGGGTGCCATAGGGTTCTTCCCTTAGCCCTACATTATTTAATATATATGTGAGACAGCTTGCCACTACCATGCAGGAGTTTGGCATTTCGGTGGTATCCTACACTGATGACACCCAGTTATTTGTCCCTCTGTCCCATGGCCCCAGCCAGGGAAACCAACAATTGGTTCCCTGCTTGGACAAATTGTTTTCCAGGCCCCTGTATAGATGGCCTTATTGTATGGGTAATCCACCAGACCCTAAACCAGTTATAAAAAATGTGGGTATTTGGATGGATAGTACCCTGACAATGAACCACCAGGCAAACAAACTGTCAGCAATATGCTTTGGGCTCTTAAGAATGATTAGGAAGATATTGGCCCTGATTCCAGAACAGCTAAGAAAAACTGTCATGTAGTCAATTATTGACTTGCGCCTGGACTATGGCAACTCCCTTTACATAGGTTCACCTAAATATGTAATAAAGAGACTGCAGGTGATGCAGAACGCAGCAGCAAGAGTCCTGCTCAAGCTCCCTTAAACAACTTCATTGGCTGCCAGTCGCCGCAAGAGTCAGGTTTAAATCCCTAGGCATCACTCATGGGGTAATATCTAAAAAAGACCCTGAAAAACTCTGAAACTTGATATCCACCTACACACCATCTAGATTACTTAGATCCTCCCATCTACACATTCTCTGCACAACCAGAATCAAAAGAACCAGATAGGGAGGAAGATCCTTCATACACGTGATTCCAAAGCTGTGGAAGGAGCTTCCACTTGATTTAAGAGCATTGCAAAATGAACTTACATTGAGAAAAAAAATTGAAAACCTGACTGTTTTCTTTCAGTCACTGATGGGTACCGTCCACAATTCAGCACTCAATACTAGTGCTGGGAAGCCCCTAGGCAGCCATGCGCTCTATAAATCCTGAAACTAGAACCTAGTAACTAGAAGGTTGGTTTGAACAGAATAGATCAAATCAAGGTCCTACATATCAGATGGTTCTGCTGTCAGCAGAGGAAAGACTCTGTATTCCAAGAGGTACGTTCAAGTGTTTTTTCTTTGATGGTCATTTGGTGGGACGCTATCATAAACAATACTGTTCACTATGGCAAATAAATATTTTCTGAAGGAAAAGCAACTGTCTGAGTAGAATTAGAAGTTATCCTGCTCAGCCAATTGTTATGGTATAAACAGTCCATACAAACATGTTATAGGGTACAGTCAATGGTCCCCAGAAGCAGGAGTGAAAGTACACACATGATGTGAAGCAAGGTGACAATTCCAGCAGATTTACCGAGCAGGAAATGCGAATTCGCAAATAAGGAAAAATAAGAAATCGCTAAAAAATAGTGATTTTGTACATACATTCCATTTTGCGATTTCTAAATTGCGATTCATTAAAAATCGCTATTTAGAAATCGCAAAATCGAATCTTGATACATCTGCCCCTCAATGACATGCGACCATGGCTAAAGCAGTCCTGTGAATATTGGTAACTATTTTGTGTCTTCTCACCTCAAATACTAATGCAGTTACTGACCCCATTAGAAATACGAGATACACTGGAACACCGAAGATCTTTAAATTTCACTAGTAGATTTCATCTGGTAAAGACAGCTGAACTATCCAGGTGAATGTCTCAGCATAAATGTGGATTAGCTTATGGCATGGACCCAGAATTACTGAATTCTCTGTAATTCCTTATTTGTTAGTGGATCCTTCATTTCTGTCTTGTAATTCGCTGGAGTTTCCCCATGCCAAGCGTTACCAGTACGCTCCATAACAGTAACTCCTGTGGTGGTGAATATCATGTCTATTTACTGTGTCATTCTTGGTGATGGACTTAGCACCTGAATACAAGTACAGTAGTCCAAGGGACTTTCGAACCCATGATCGAGGTGTGGTGGCGGTCGTCGCCTGCTGCACCAGTGGTCAACAGCCACATTACGAGTAGGGCAGTTGGACCGTGAGCAGACTCCCACAACTGCAAGGGATCCAGGCAGTGGTGCAGCAGTCCTGAGGCAGCAATTTGCTTGGCAGTGCTGCTGCAACACCACCAAACATATTATGAGTTTCCTCCCCACCTCACTTTTCACGCCAGTGAGCGCACCGTGTAAAGTGAGCAGGGAGGAACAAAGGGGGCCCTACAGGGCCCTCCTGTGCCTCTGGGCCTAGGAATACATGCAGGGGGGCATATGGTGTGCCCCCCTGTGTGCATGCACCCCTTGTTGCTGCAGAGCATGGACTTAATAGCCCATGCTGTGCAGAAATGACCTTTGACGTTTCCATTGCGATGCCTTTTTGAAAGGCATCACCATGGGAATGCTAAAGGACTGCCCGCCAGACTGCAAAAATACTTGTAATCTGGCGGGTGGCTGGTGGTGAGATGTGACAGTGCGGTAGTCGGGCAGCGGCATGGGGGGTCTGCTTCTGCACCACCAGTTGGAATCAAGCCGATGTCTGCCAGTTCCTCGTGTTCAGTAAGGGGATCAGATATTTTGCCTAGAGTACATTGCATACATATTAATGAGACTGTATTTGAGAGCATTTAGCCTTAATGCGACCAGTGTTTATACAGGATATGCACTACCCATGGATCCTGCATTAAACAACCCCCTAATATAGTGTGGTAGAACAGTTTGGAAAGTAATTGACTACAGTTAAATTATGGCCCCTTTATAAAACTCCCATGGGTATTCTTTAATATTTCAGTATTCTACTAAAAAAGATATGGTGAAAATGAATGTTTAAATTACAGGACTTTTAAAGTGTTATGAACAGGAGTTGTAATTTACAATCAGTTTATTGTTGAACTGATGTATTCTTTAAGGTGATGTGTGGGTATTTTAACTTTTTCTTGATAAAGAGGGGTGAGAAGCATTGTAAAATGCCCAGGCTTAACCTTGTAAAGCTGCTGTGACTAAATCTTTCATACACTGAGGGTTTGTTTTTAATCCCTCCCTATGGAAGGCAGTTTCATAAGAACAATCCTGAAATAGGAACACTATCTGCTAGCACACTTATAATTATTCACTGCAAATAAGTAGTGACATCAGTATGAAATTTGCTCGATATCCTATGGTGACTTTCTAGGTTGCCTTATTCCACACTCAATGTGCTTTTCCATGGAAAGGGAAAAATCAACAGGAATCTTTTCAGAATGTTTGTGCTGCTCTAACAGCTGCCTGCCCATCTTTAGGATAGTGCCTCTTTAGACATGGTTAGCCCCCACGTTTTGCCTGATATATTATGTTTTTTTGAATTGCAAGTGCACTGAGTCCCTGCCAACCAGCTTCCCAGTGCCAGATCTCTTTCCAAAAAACTGAACCACGATTGACAAAACGTCAGCCATCCCTTTAGTACCTGTTAGAAAGTCATTCTTTTACCCTGTTCACCCATATTTTGTTCTCAATAATACTGTTGGTAACTGATGCTTACTGCACCTGTAGCTCTGCTAACCAGTCCCAGGACCAGTGCTATGTTTAAAAAATTACATGTAGTAGGGCACACTTGCAATTGACAATGACAGATCCTGTAAGTCCCCAGTAAATAATCGGGCGAGGGGGTACAATTAACGTATAAGTCCCTAGTATATAATGGGGCATGGTGGTTTAGAGGTTCGGAAGATGTCCTGCACTTGCCTGTGTGCACTGCTGTGTGCCTGCTGCTCTTTAAAAGGCAGTCCTGCCTTGCTGGTAGTCTTTAAAAGTAAATTCTCACAATTGGTATTGACAGATAATAAAAGTTCCTAGCATATAATAATGCTGTCCTTTTGAAAGGCAATCCAGCCTTGAAGCCTGCTTTTAATTGGTATTGAGAGTTTGTATTAGTCTGTAGTATCTGATAGAGCTAGGGGTATGTAACAGGGCATGGGTTTTAGAGGCCCAGCAGGATACCTGCACTTGCGTGTGCACTGCTGAGTGCCTGCTGTCATTTTAAAGACGGCCTGCCTTTGCAGACTGTCTTTAAAATGAAACATTGTGTGTAAACCCAACTTTGGTTGTATGGGCACTTTAAACGTGATAATCTAACAGCAAACTGGAGTCCCACAGTCCGGGACTGAGAAGAAGAGCTTGACTGCTGCCAACTGGCTGAGAGTACAGTGTAGCTGTTCTTGGGCTGCCCTCACAAATTCAAAAAGATCTCCAGACCATGGATGCAGTACAGGGGAACCAACATACCGGGAGAGGGTGGGAGATAGGAGGAATTGGAAAGCAGTGGCAATCAGAAGACGAGTCCATAACCTGCCAAACTACACACTGATTCACCTTAAGGGATAAGGACTGGATACGTACTGGCTATTATTGATGTTAGGGCCCCCTGCTAGAAGCCCAAAATGCTTTTACTAAACTGTTTGCTGATGATCTGTGATTCTCAAGTAACTGCACAATAAAAAAAATTGTTTTTAAAAGAATTTTTTAAAAATTTAATGTACCTTCTTTTTTCTTGTTAGGCACCTTAGGTGTCCTAGCAGTGGAGGGCCATGTAACAAAAAGCAGAGACATTATAAAAGATGTTTTACATGACCTGGTGGGGAAAAAATGCCCATTCCTTTTTTCCTATTGCAGATACTTAGCTCCATCGGCTAACATTGCAATCTTTTATTTAAATATATCTATTGGTACCAAAGAAATAAATATCATTAAAGGACTTAAAAGATTGGTATTGATAAAGTCAACATGTTGCCGCTGTTTAATTTATCATAACTAGTACAGAAGAGAAGTTATAGAGCTTCCTCTTCTATAAGACAAAACCCAGCCTTCTATTGGTCAGCTTTGACAGGCTTAACCAGGATTCTTTGATTATGTGATAGGTGGCTTGGTCAGAGCAGAGGTTGTCTGATGGAGAAAGCGTTGAAGTTGAGGAGGATGGGTCCTGCAGAGGGGGCTGGGAAAATCAAGCTGAGATCCAAGAAAGAGCATATCAGTAAGGAATGCCAGGCATACCTATCCTCTCATCCTGTTCCCCCACCCACATGGCAGGCTTAAGACGGGAATTGTCAGCTGTCAGGGAAAGTGAGCTATTGGAAACGAGCCACACAGTGAGTTGATTTAGCTAGTTCTTAGTCATCTGGAGAGAAATCATCCATGTTGGATTTTGGAAGTGCAGTGCTTTGTGAGACAAGAGTATGCCACACTTTGGAGGAAGTTGACATGGTTTTAGGTGGCACCCAGCATCTCATTAGACAGAGGTGCCTCACTGCTTGCCGCCCCAGAGCACTGAATTAATATGTGAGAGCTGCATAGTCTCTCATTTCTGCTACCTGAAACTACAAGGACAATAACTGCCATGCTTGAATATTTATTTGCACCCAAAGGCCTGCAATCTGAATGACTGCACATGCTGCGCAATCTGGTACTACAGCCCTGGGGAGTGTGCCTTGCTTCAAGAAGGATTAAGGAGTGTACTCCCTGCAAGCTGCAGGCTAACATAGCCCACATGCATCATCTCCACCAAGAGTCCCCTCCCTGGAGTGGACTTTTAATGATTTGGCCAGGTGCATTGTGGGATTTGTGGTCCAGACATCCCAGAGAACGAATCACTGACAGATTATCGATTTCCAAAAAATCGACCTACTATAACATCGAGTCTCTAATATCGATAGCACTAATATCGACACCCTATACTTAACATGTAAACTACAAAAATATCGAGCAAACTATATCGATGCACAAAAATATCGTCTACAGAAATATCGTTAGCATTATTTTCGAATACCATAATATCGACACTCAATACTACATATACCACACTACAATAATATCGAATACAAAAATTTCGATAGCACTATTTTCGTCAATATCAAAATATCGATAGCTAAATTATACTCCTTTTTTATATATAACACCAATAAATCTATTCTCTAAGTAATACACACATTTCTATTTGCTTCACTAATGTATTTTCAAATAATTAAGTAACATTTAGTGCACAACATTGGTTTTTCGCTAACTGACGCGATTTGTATATAAACTCTTTGTAAACATACTTATTTAATACTTAGTACTCATTTTACATAAACTTTATTTATAACAAGAGTTTTATTTTACATAAATATATCATTTTAATTCCTTAACATAAACTATATAAGAAGATATATCTTAAATGTTTTACTTAAAAAAAATTCAAACTAACCAATAGTAACTCGTCTTTACATATCTGACCAATCAGATGGCAAACTTAATTACACATAGACTATATAAACCAATCACAAACAGCCATACAAGTTGCAGGAAATATTCTTCGTGACCACATACTGCCAATTTTGGGAGCACCATCTATATTCTTCTCTTCAAGAAAATTCGTCCTAAAACTACAAGTAAGTAATCATATAACTCTGTTAATAAATTCTAATTTTTTTGTCTATTAATTATAGACCAAGATTTGTAACCTAATTTGTTATTTCTTTATGTACTTTACCTTTAAACAGACACTACAAACAAATCAAGTTATACTTCAACTTCAAGATACAGGACACTTTACATTTAAAAAAGGTATCTACATATGTTTAACATTTACTTAGCGTTGTTAGCCAATTATTGGCCTAATTTAAAACTCTATACTTTGTTTCTTAGCCTGTAAATCTTAATACATATTGTGCAGGCAGAATTTTTTGAGGAAAAAAAATAACAATGCTGTGCAAAAAATATTTTCTTCCTGTTCTTAAATATGTTTTGATGTACTTTTACTCATAATACATGTGTCATCATCGGTTCTTTTTAGCAATTAAGTAACAATGCTTTATAACAAATGTGTATTATTTATATAACATATAAACGCATTAGTAATTTTCATCAACTTTCTCTCTAAACAGAACACAAAGGTACAGAAAACAGATAATTCACATCAAAGAACAAACATTCTGCTACTACTATAATTCTCTTGGTAAGACCATAAATAAAACATAACTAGTCTTTATAAACTCTATGGAATGCACTAGAAATAAAATGCCTCTTGTTATGCATCTGTTAGTATAATCTTCCTGTTCTTAAATATGTTTTTTTGTGCTTTTACTCATAATACATGTATCATCCCTGGTTCATTTTAGCAAATAAGTAACAATGCTTTATAACAAATGTGTATTATTTATATTACATATAAACGCATTAGTAATTTTCTTCATCTTTCTCTCTAAACAGAACTGAAAGGTACAGAAAACAGATAATTCACATCAAAGAACAAACATTCTGCTACTACTATAATTCTCTTGGTAAGTTCATAAATAAAACATAACTAGTCTTTATAAACTCTATAGAATGTACTAGAAATAAAAATGACTCTTTTTAGGCATCTGTTAGTATAATCTTGGAAATTTCTCTTTTTACATTCAATTAACAAAACTATTTTTAGAGACATTATAAGGTAAAAAATAAGTTACCAAGCCAAAAATTGTAACTTTTCCTATAACATACTTAATTATTTCTCAACAGACCGTGGCAATACAAGAACAACATCTAACTGAACAAGCATCTACTTTCGATAAATAGAACATTACTGTTGGTAAGTAAATTACTAGAAGAATACTAGCTTTATTTAAAATCTTTTATACATTTCATATTGTATTAATATTTGTATATTAACTTTTCTAGATACCAGAAGTAAAGAATGACTGATGATGCAAGATTTATTACATCTCAGAAAGGGAAATTTTTGTTATGCTATATGGGCTACATTTATACTCAAGAGAAACAAAAAGACCTTAAAGTGAATTGGAAATGTACTAAATATTACTCCAATAAATGCTATGGCCGTGCTACAACAAGGGAAACTAGTATTATAAATACCACTGAACATAATCACCCACCAAACATCTCCGAAATAGAAGTGAGATCCACTCTTGAAAATATCAAGGAATTAAGTACCAGATCAGAATTACCTACCAACGTAATTCTGAAAGAATTACTACCTAAAGTTCCCAAAGAAGCAAGAGGTCAGCTACCATCTATTGCTACCATTAAAAGAACAATAGCAAGAACCAAAAAAGCAAGTAGACCCAATATACCAACTCCAAAAACTTTTGAAGAAGTCATAATTCCGCCAGAGCTTGTAATTACTCATAATGAGGAGCCATTTATATTTTATGATAATCATAGCAAGGACAAAAGAATAATCATGTTTGCAACTAATAACAATATAAAAAAATTAACTGAAAGTACTACTTGGATGATGGATGGTACTTTTTCTATATGCCCAAAACCTTTCTACCAGTTATACACAATTCATGGGCAATATCATAATACCTGTATCCCCTTCATATATTGTTTATTACCAAACAAACAAGCCACTACTTACTCTGAAATCTTACAAAAAATAAAGGAACAAAGTTCTGACTACTTCCCAATGAAAATCATCATAGACTTCGAGCAAGCTATGATTAATTCTATTTTGAAAACGTACCCACACACATCCATTCAAGGATGTTATTTTCATTTCAATCAATGTCTCTGGAGACATTTACAAAAATCTGCCCTTAGTGTTGAGTATGCAACAAATATAAATTTTGCATACCAGATCAAACATCTCATTGCTCTGGCATATGTACCAGTAACTGATGTGGCCGAACATTACAATTTGTTAATTGAAAGTCCTTTCTACACCCAAAATGAGCAAAGACTCGCCCCACTTTTAGATTACTTTGAGGACAACTGGGTAGGAAGACTACATAGGTCAGGCCACAGACGCCAGCCAAAATTTGCAATTCCCTGGTGGAATGTCTATCTACCAACACTCAACCAAGAAGCAAAAACGAACAATGCTGTTGAAGGTTGGCACAATGCCTTCCTCTCTTCTACTGGACGTACAACACCCACATTACACAAGCTAGTCTCAGCTATACAAAAAGAGCAAAGCTTTCAGGAACTACGTATGCAGCAATCAGTCATACAACTGAAACCAAAACTCTCTAGACAAACTGCTCAAATGTATTTATATCTACAACAGCAAGTCCAACTATATCCTACAACAAGAGGACTGGAATATTTAAAAATGATAGCCAAAACATTGAACTAATTGCTATAACTAAATTAATTGATAGAGATCAAAAAATATCCTTAATTTAAAAAAACACATATTTTAATATAATAAAAAAATATTTATTTAGTCTAATTTATTTTTTAACACTATTCTAAAAAGACTAAATAAATATATTATTATATCACAATATTTGTTTTTAAAAACTGCTTCCATCCAAATAAAAGAACATAAATTTATAACTTACCTTTAAATAGAACATCATAAAGATAATCCTTTATCCGACAATACAATGTGTAAATATCAAACACTTAATCCAACGATTCATTAATTATGTTTTCTTTAACTCTGCAAAAACTATCCATCATCCAAATTAAACGACTATTTAAATGCCATTTACAATAACGACTGTTATCTTAAAGTGTGATAAATATATCACAGAACTCAAAATATAAAGGCAGAATGTAAATCATCTCCGTTCTAACAACTGAAACACACTTCCTTTCCCTTTAAAAATAAATTATCGGAAACGGAAATAGCTGTTTCAAAACACGAGAAAAAAAAACAGCTAGACAATCCCACCGACATAACACTAACAAATATCCCATAATATTTAAACATAATATTCCTATTTATTTATAATTTCATTAAATTATACCACATACTCATTAACTCCAACTATTTTAAATGGCTCAAAAATTCGTGACCGAAAATACGTATTGATTCCACTCCATTATATGTAAATAGTCATACTTTAATTCTCAACCCCAAAATACCAAAATATAACCTTTTATTATAATTTACAATACTTTAACAATATAAAAGTAGATTCGTACCTACTCAAAAGTGAACCTGCTTCCAACCGCGACTTTCCATTTACCAAAATAACGCAAAAAGACAAAGAGTGGTTACAAAAGAAACGATCCAAATAATATGTAACTGTGAAAAGAACTACTATAAATGTCGATTATTGTTATATATATGGCTCGAAATTATGTGTAATGTTAAAAAAATGGTATAGTATATTGTGAATAGAAAATGTTTTTGCCTGTATATTAATTATATATTACATACTTTTAATATTTATTACATTAAGTATAAAAAAATAAAAATATTTAATGTAATATTTATTAAAATTATTATATAACTAAATGTGTAATATTGTTTTTGTTTATCAGATTTAGATATTTACAATATGACTAATATGTGAAAATTGTTATTATTAAAACGTATTTATTAATAATAATAATCATACATAAGAATATTGTAATGTTAAAAGAATCATTGATGATGATGTCCATGTTCTAATTAGGATATTTATATTATATTATAATTTTAAAAGTGTTCATATGTTAATATCATCATCAGTATATCACTATATATATTAAAAATTAGTGACTTATGTTTTTCATTACACATGTTGATGTTTTATTAAGAAACAATAATAGTATTATGTATGTATAATATCATACATTACATTATGTGAACTAACCATTTTTTCTCTACAAATTTAAAGTACTTGTCAAGAAAATTACTATAAAATGTGATTATTAAAAAGACATTGTCCTCCATTTTTTTTTATATGTATACCAAAGATAGCTTAATAAAATGTATATATGTTCGTATATTTCAAGTGTTGAATAAAAAAATTTACTGGAAATAAAACTGGTGTCATTATTTTGTATTACCTATGACAAAATCATTTTTATGAATTTTTGCAAAAGTATTATAACTGTAATGTTATATCTATTTCTATATACCACATGTAAATAAAGAACATACTATACACTGAAGTTATAAAAATTATTATTCATACACCCATATACATATAATATCAATTTTTGAAAAACACATAATTAAATGTTTAAATATTCCGACTCCAATAACCAATTACTTTCGGTAATTGCTTCTCAAAAACAGTAATTAATTTACAATTAGAAATGCAATCACCATTTAATTAGAGTAAGTGCAGAACACAGAACATATAAAATTTACTCTTCCAACACCAATTAACAATTAATTTAAGTAACTGCAGGACATTAAATATGAATTAATTACTATAAAAAAAGAAATGTAAAAAAATTAATAATTTATTGCATTAAAATTAATTTAATATAATAATTTTAATTTAAAAATAATCTTAATTTATGTTTTCCCTGTACCCCTATAATAAAAAACTGACCCTGAAACCTAAAAATACCCCTTCACCCACAAACTAAAAACTGACCCTAAAACCTCACAAAACCCCTTTACCCACAAACTAAAAACTGACCCTGAAACCTAAAAATACCCCTTTACCCACAAACTGAAAACTGACTCTGAAACCTCACAAAACCCCTTTACCCACAAACTAAAAACTGACGCTGAAACCTTACAAAACACCTTTACCCACAAACTAAAAACTGACCCTGAAACCTAAAAATACCCCTTTACCCACAAACAAAAAACTGACCCTGAAACCTGACAAAACCCCTTCACCAACAAACTAAAAACTGACCCTGAAACCTAAAAATACCCCTTTACCCACAAACTGAAAACTGACTCTGAAACCTCACAAAACTCCTTTACCCACAAACTAAAAACTGACCCAGAAACCTAAAAATACCCCTTTGCCCACAAACTGAAAACTGACTCTGAAACCTCACAAAACTCCTTTACCAACAAACTAAAAACTGACCCTGAAACGTTACAAAACACCTTTACCCACAAACTAAAAACAGACCCTGAAACCTAAAAATACCCCTTTACCCACAAACTAAAAACTGACCCTGAAACCTCACAAAACCCCTTCACCAACAAACTAAAAACTGACCCTGAAACCTAAAAATACCCCTTTACCCACAAACTGAAAACTGACTCTGAAACCTCACAAAACTCCTTTACCCACAAACTAAAAACTGACCCAGAAACCTAAAAATACCCCTTTACCCACAAACTGAAAACTGACTCTGAAACCTCACAAAACTCCTTTACCAACAAACTAAAAACTGACCCTGAAACGTTACAAAACACCTTTACCCACAAACTAAAAACAGACCCTGAAACCTAAAAATACCCCTTTACCCACAAACTAAAAACTGACCCTGAAACCTCACAAAACCCCTTTACCCACAAACTAAAAACTGACCCTGAAACCTTACAAAACACCTTTACCCACAAACTAAAAACTGACCCTGAAACCTGACAAAACGCCTTAACCAACAAACTAAAAACTGACCCTGAAACCTAAAAATACCCCTTTACCCACAAACTAAAAACTGACCCTGAAACCTGACATAACCCCTTCAACAACAAACTAAAAACTGACCCAGAAACCTAAAAATACCCCTTTACCCACAAACTGAAAACTGACTCTGAAACCTCACAAAACCCCTTTACCCACAAACTAAAAACTGACCCTGAAACCTAACAAAACACCTTTACCCACAAACTAAAAACTGAGCCTGAAACCTAAAAATACCCCTTTACACACAAACAAAAAACTGACCCTGAACAGTTCAAATACCCCTTCGCACATACACAAAAACCAGACCCTAAACGCACAAAATTTACCTTTGATAAAACTAGCCACCCTGACCTACTACAAACTCTACATCCCACTCCTAAAAATATGATACATTTATTTATTTAATATCTACTACATTATATATTTTTGATTCTTTTTACTACATACACAAAATACCTCAAATTAGAACAACAACCTAATAGTGTTCATAATTTCGTATTTGAATAATATTTATATAAAATTTCGATTCGAAACTAAAATAAAATACAACGCGAAATTTTTACTTCTATGATTAGAGTATACTTTGTTTATACACTACCCACCCTTATCCCCTTGAAAATATACATCCCACTCATAACATAATTAGTCAAATATTTTCAGAAAATATATGAAAATAGTATAATTACAAATATATTTTAGTACATAAACAACAGCAAACTTAAAAAATAAATAATATATTCGAATAAAATCGATATCATTTCGCAAATATCGAAATATTAATGTCAATTTTTGAAATTTCGCAAATGTTTTTGAAATAGCGAAAATGAAATTTATATAATTACCCTCTATATTTTTAAAACACTACCCACCCTTATCCCCTATAAACTCTACATCCCGCTCCTAAATTTATAGTAAAAATAATACAAATATGTAATGTAATATTTTATTACTTACAATTTTTTTATTTACATACACAAAAATTAATCATAATGTTTAATTAACTCCCTAAATTTCGAACAAATTTCGACTACTCCAAAACAATTTTTATAAATATCGAAATTTAGAAATCTAAAGGAAATGCGAAATTTAATATTTTACAATTTCACTATACTTTTTTAAAACACTACCCACCCTTATCCCCTATAAACTCTACATCCCGCTCCTAACATTAATATACAATTATTTAGTAAAAAAATAAATATTTAGATATATGTACACAATTTATTAATATATATCCAAAATCAAAGAACAAATAATTTAACAATACTCAATAATTTTATATAAAATTTCGCATTTATAAATATTTTGAATAAAATTTCGCGAAATTCTATATTTACTTCAAATGCGAAATTTATTATTCCATATTTACACTATACTTTTTTAATACACTACCCACCCTTATCCCCTATAAACTCTACATCCCGCTCCTAGACTTCTTACTAAAAATAATAAAATTATATATAAAAATGATCTTATATATAAACTACATATAAATAAATCATTACTTAACATACTTTAAAACATCACTTTAACATATCGATATTTTTGACAATCGATATTTTCACCATCGATATTATTGATTTCGACATTTATGTCTTCGATATTTTTAACACACACATAAATCGATATTTTCTACGACGATATTTTTGTTTTCGAAATTTCGTACCATCGATATTTTGGACTCGATATTATGGTACATCGACATTAACAACTCGATATTTTGACTGTCTACCCCAGAGAACATCTAAGAGATTTCAGACCTAGGTATTGGTGATTTGGACACGTTTGAAGCTAGAAGGAGACCTTCAGGAAGCACCTCCTGAAGTTTGAAGAACATTGGAAAATCTTTGTAAAAAAGCTTTATGAGGTCATTTAAACCATTGAGAGGCAAGCTGACGACCTTCAACTGTGACCTGGCCAGTATTTCAGGTCCGTCCCACTGAAAGCTTCAAAGCTCCAAAGTTCCAGGATTTGACCAGGGCCTAGCGGAAAATCAAGCTTGCCAACTCTCTCAGACTCTAGCCTGCTGTGGAGGATCTAGCGACTTCGGAAGAAAAAGCTCCAGAAAAGTCTTTAAGTGTGAAGGTAAAATTTTGACCAGGACCTCCCGCTTAGTGTATCCAACAGGGCTCTATCTCCTCACGAAGACCATGAAAACTGCCATGGCAGGCTGCGTGTCTTGATGCAGAGAAAACTGAAGAATCTACATTTCACACAGCCCTGTTGTCATGTACCAGACACTGCATACGGCATAGGTAAGTCACCCCTACTGCAGGTTTTACATCCCTATGGAAGGGTGCCCAATATCCATGTGTGGACATATTTGCATAAGTGGATATGACCCTACAATATCAAGTCAATTCCTAGATATTGTAAGTACACATGGAAGCCATAGAGAGTACATGGGCTGGAATGTTGCCATCACGAGTTTCATAGCTCCAAGATGGCTTCACTGTAGCCTAAGATGTTTTTAACCAAACCTCTTGTCTTAATGAATCCTGACTGATACCTGTATCAGATTTATGAATATAAATGCACACAGGTGACCCTTTACAGGGTCCCATGAAACCCTAACAAGCACTAGGAGAAGTGTGGCTCAATGATTAGAGCGGCAGACCCTGATGCAGAGGTCTAGCCCAGGACCAGGGTTCAATTCCCCGCCTCGGCGGGTCTTGGGCTCAAAATTCCACGGGCCTGATTATTCTCGCCTCGGTGCCTATTCCAATCATGGAGTCCCACTCTGCAACTCTGGGCAATAGCTTGCTTAATCTCCACAATGGCCCCCACAACGCTAAGGATACCTGGCCCCACCTTGGGGGTGCCCAGGAGTGGACGTCTCACAGGGAAAGTCAGGATGGGCTCCACAGTGGTATTCGTACAAGCATCTTGAGACCCTTGCGGGTGAGTTGTGCGCTATACAAGTATCAATTTACAATTTTACTAGTGTGGTCTCAGCTAGCCTGCCACCACCAGACATGTTTATGACCTCATGGGGTGAGGGCCAGCACTCTTAGAGGCCAGGAACAAAGCCTGCTCTGGGCAGAGAGAATGGACTTCCTAGGCAGGAAGCTTTAAAGGCAATGACACCATTGAATTAAAATCCAGGCAGCTCCAGCTAGTGAAGGCTGCCAACCCCCCCATTGCTGCTCCACATTTGGGGAGAGGACAGGTGGGAAAATTAGGTAAATCAGGACGTGGGTCTCCATTCAGCCAGCAACACCCCTAAGGTGGGGTAGGAGATGTGGAACCCACTTTTCATTTCCCTTTATCTTGGTGTGAGGGAAAATTTTCCAATTAGGTTCAAGGTAGTGCCTCTTCCCACAAGAAAGGTCACATAGAGGATGTAGGCACCCTAAAGGTAGATAGCCCATTGGATATTATCTGTCTCCCTCTTTAATGCCCCTAAATTTAATATTTGTGTGGAATCCCTAGACCCTGAACTTAGAATCAAAAGACCTAAGAAGAGCAATGAACACAGAAGAGCTGCTGACCAGAGAACCGATGACCAGCTGAAGACAATTTGGCACCAAACCCTGCCGGCTGATACCAGGAATCAACCATTGTGGCCTACTGTCTTGTCCTGCAACTGTGAGGCCTCCAATACCCTCGGAACACTGCCACCTTTTGACAAATTGTCGCGAACCTCTCTTGGAGTAGAGGAGTTACTCGTCTGCATCCTGCAGGCTCCGAACTGAGAAGTCCGGTTAACTATCTGCTGCTCCCCTGCTGGTCCTCTGATGCAGTTCCGAAGCAAGAAGAGGTACATCAGTTCCAAAAGACACCAAAACCTACTGGGGCGTGCCATGCCAATTCCAGGGGTACGGGGCCCACTTCACCGCTACCGATAGGAAAGAATTCAATCAGGACTACAATGGCACAGGGCGCAGACAACTATTGAGGGACCTCAAGACCCCTGAGACTTGCTCTGTGAGTGTCCAAGCTGTTCCTAATTCATCTCTGCAACCGGCCTGCCCCTATCTGTAAGGATCATCTTAACACACAATGCTTGGCTGTCCTATGTGCTCTTCACCAAGACCGTCCAGCCTGTGTAACAACAAACCAGATGTGCTCCCCTGGTCCTGAGGCCAATGTGACCTCCTCCCTTGAGTGGGATCCCCGGGCTTACCCTTAAGGCCAGCTGTGCAGTGTGTTTTTAGGTGGAGCCCTTTTTCGTAGCGACTGCTACCAACCACCTCACCACCCCTTTGCCAGCTGAATCCTGGAGCTCTCAAACTTCTGCTGCTGAAAAATTGGACCTGGCCTTGCTACTTACCAAAATCGGGAAGGTGAACCTCGAAATTCCAGTGTTATTGTCTATGTGTTTTCCTATTTTCTCCTATTGACTTCTGTAGAATTTTGGCGACTCAGCGTTACTCTTCTAATGCGGAGTTCTGGCCAAATTCCGTTAACCGCCACTTGGCAGAATTTTTTCTCAGGCTTGTCTCCAGAACCATAAATTCATGAGTGCAAGTGAGATTTGGCATCCCCTAGTGTGATTTCATTTTCATGGGGTAGAGCCGGCGAGATTTTTTTAACACGGGCAATCGAAGATGATTGCGACCATTTGTGATCAGAAGTCTGCTGCTAGAGTAGAAAATCTACTCCAGCGGCAGGAAAATCAAGTTTTTGTAGCTGTGTGGTGGTGAACAACACGAGAGATACCAACAGTCTGCATACAGGAACCTAAATAGTGTTCACTCTGTAAAACAAAACCAAGAGGTTAATGTTAAGGTCATGACAATCCTACTTGATATGTAACCGCAGGAGAAGAAGAGGAACTAGAAGGATAGCCTCAAAAAGTGCTAGAAAAAATCCCCATCAGCCCGCTCAATAGCGGAGCATCGTCATCTGGGTAGTATGGTTGACAATTGTGGTATCCAGTGTGCCCTTCCTTAGGAGCAACCCAAGGCTAGCAAAACTTGGACCATCATGTTGACCCTCAACCAATAGAGATGTAGACTGAAAGGGTTGAGTTGCAGTGCTCAGAAAATTGTGAAAAAGGAAAGAAAAATTCTAAATCCAAGTGTTCTAAAAATACCTAACTTGATGTCATGGGAAAAACTTTATTGGGTCTGACCATCAAGGTGGTATGGTTAAAAGCAGAGTGAAAAAATAGCATGCAAGAAATTGCTATTCACCATGAATCTTATTTGGTCGACATGTTTCAGCCTAGATAGGCTTTCCTCAGGACCTATGATGCACTACTGCAACGTAAACTTACTGTGTCAAGGAAACTAATAAGTGAATTGAACTCCTCTGTAGTAGGGAGTTGGGTGTCTTCTCCTGCATGTGAAACAATTGAAAAGAAATATGCATGGCAATCATTATTGCTATTACTACAAGAGCTACCAATTGTGCAGTCCACTGTAGATTCATGTGTTAATCCACTCACCCAAATTGTAGGGAGGAATAACCTCACCTCACCTGGCACTGGCTCACAGTGAAGGAGGCCACGCACTAAAAAAGGAAAAAAGAAGATAAAAGAGGGTAGGGAACATACGTTTCATATTAGAGAAAGAATTGCTTTAATCTATGAGAAAAAAGTTCAGCCTGTAATGGCCAACTACAGTATAGCAACAAATGGGGTAAAGGGTAGCGATAACACACCTTGACATGAGGGCATACTGTTAAAGTCCTGAGGGTAAGCTATGTAATGCAGAGTAAGTAGCAACCATATTGCTTATCCATTTATAAACCAGGACCCATGTAGGCAGTGCCTCCTCTCAGGCCACCCACCCAGCAAGTGCAGGTCAGCGCCTACACCCAGAACAAAATCACCAAAAAAAAATGAATTACAATGATGTAAATCAAAGCAACCATTTTCAAAGAGGAATTCCCTGGTATCAATAATGCCAACACAGATAGGACAAAGTACTGAACTGCCTAGTGGCCAAATCCCTCTTAACCATGGGGAATCCGTAGAGAAATCGAACAGCACGCGAGAGACCCGTGTCCTCACCTCTCCGTCGTTGCCTCGCTCAGGAAAGTGAGCCGAGGGGGAGGTAAGGACAACGTGTCTCGAGCCAGCAGAAATATCGTGATCGCGGACGTCAAAGAGAACCACTAGTTTCTATCGCGTCCAATCAGGAAGTCAAAAGACTTCCGTGACTGTTGATAAAAAGAACTAAGCCCTGATTGGCTGCCCTGGTAGAAGGAACACTCCTATTGGTTTGTTCAGGGCCAATCGGGTTGCCGCGTTCGTTTTGTTTATTTTGTGCTAAAATAAACGCGTCAGGTCTTATCAACATGCGGATCTTTTTACAAATCGACAGAACGGGTATCCGTGTTTCACCCATGTGGTGTTGATAATGGATTAGAAGCCCTATGTTGTACGAGGGCCGAACGCCTTCCGTGGCCCTTCAGTACATAGCTACACCCTGATTGGGCGACAGGGTCCGTGCCTGTAAGCCATTCGATAACAATGGGCCAATCAGAGTGGCGGGATACACTGTGTACCTATTTTGTAAACAGCATTTTGAATGTGTAAGGCAATGTTAAGTATAAGAATAAACGCGAATTTGTCGTTTCGCCGCTGTATTCAATATATGGAGCCTACCCATGTAGTGAGCCCTGTCGTGATCAGACCGTTAGATGTGGATATGTAAACGGTTGATCTGTATGTTAAAGATGGGCATTGAGAGCATCTTCCAGGTCAATCCGACGTGGAGTCACGTGAGTGACATAGAGTGTCGGATTAAACATGAACCTACCAGACCGTGCTTAATGGGGCTATTGCCCGTCTGGTCAAAGACAGCTGTATGCCGATTAAGTAGTAACGGGGGAACGGCTGTGCTCAACAGTCCGAACAAAACTAAGAATATCCAAGTATCCACATCGCCACACAGACCGCATCAGTTACCAATCTGTGTAGGCCATATTGTGTGGCACCGGAGTAAAAGGCCAATTGAGTACAAAGAGCCAGAGAACAAAGTAGATACCCTCTCTAATTTCTTATTTGTGACATAGTAACAATGAGATGTATTGCAGTATCCACAACATTTATTTTCGAACATTCATTCAGTAACAAATGTGATATTGCAGAGGTGGAAAATTATAGGTAGGTTCATGTTTAATCCGACACTCTATGTCACTCACGTGACTCCACGTCGGATTGACCTGGAAGATGCTCTCAATGCCCATCTTTAACATACAGATCAACCGTTTACATATCCACATCTAACGGTCTGATCACGACAGGGCTCACTACATGGGTAGGCTCCATATATTGAATACAGCGGCGAAACGACAAATTCGCGTTTATTCTTATACTTAACATTGCCTTACACATTCAAAATGCTGTTTACAAAATAGGTACACAGTGTATCCCGCCACTCTGATTGGCCCATTGTTATCGAATGGCTTACAGGCACGGACCCTGTCGCCCAATCAGGGTGTAGCTATGTACTGAAGGGCCACGGAAGGCGTTCGGCCCTCGTACAACATAGGGCTTCTAATCCATTATCAACACCACATGGGTGAAACACGGATACCCGTTCTGTCGATTTGTAAAAAGATCCGCATGTTGATAAGACCTGACGCGTTTATTTTAGCACAAAATAAACAAAACGAACGCGGCAACCCGATTGGCCCTGAACAAACCAATAGGAGTGTTCCTTCTACCAGGGCAGCCAATCAGGGCTTAGTTCTTTTTATCAACAGTCACGGAAGTCTTTTGACTTCCTGATTGGACGCGATAGAAACTAGTGGTTCTCTTTGACGTCCGCGATCACGATATTTCTGCTGGCTCGAGACACGTTGTCCTTACCTCCCCCTCGGCTCACTTTCCTGAGCGAGGCAACGACGGAGAGGTGAGGACACGGGTCTCTCGCGTGCTGTTCGATTTCTCTACGGATTCCCCATGGTTAAGAGGGATTTGGCCACTAGGCAGTTCAGTACTTTGTCCTATCTGTGTTGGCATTATTGATACCAGGGAATTCCTCTTTGAAAATGGTTGCTTTGATTTACATCATTGTAATTCATTTTTTTTGGTGATTTTGTTCTGGGTGTAGGCGCTGACCTGCACTTGCTGGGTGGGTGGCCTGAGAGGAGGCACTGCCTACATGGGTCCTGGTTTATAAATGGATAAGCAATATGGTTGCTACTTACTCTGCATTACATAGCTTACCCTCAGGACTTTAACAGTATGCCCTCATGTCAAGGTGTGTTATCGCTACCCTTTACCCCATTTGTTGCTATACTGTAGTTGGCCATTACAGGCTGAACTTTTTTCTCATAGATTAAAGCAATTCTTTCTCTAATATGAAACGTATGTTCCCTACCCTCTTTTATCTTCTTTTTTCCTTTTCAGTGCGTGGCCTCCTTCACTGTGAGCCAGTGCCAGGTGAGGTGAGGTTATTCCTCCCTACAATTTGGGTGAGTGGATTAACACATGAATCTACAGTGGACTGCACAATTGGTAGCTCTTGTAGTAATAGCAATAATGATTGCCATGCATATTTCTTTTCAATTGTTTCACATGCAGGAGAAGACACCCAACTCCCTACTACAGAGGAGTTCAATTCACTTATTAGTTTCCTTGACACAGTAAGTTTACGTTGCAGTAGTGCATCATAGGTCCTGAGGAAAGCCTATCTAGGCTGAAACATGTCGACCAAATAAGATTCATGGTGAATAGCAATTTCTTGCATGCTATTTTTTCACTCTGCTTTTAACCATACCACCTTGATGGTCAGACCCAATAAAGTTTTTCCCATGACATCAAGTTAGGTATTTTTAGAACACTTGGATTTAGAATTTTTCTTTCCTTTTTCACAATTTTCTGAGCACTGCAACTCAACCCTTTCAGTCTACATCTCTATTGGTTGAGGGTCAACATGATGGTCCAAGTTTTGCTAGCCTTGGGTTGCTCCTAAGGAAGGGCACACTGGATACCACAATTGTCAACCATACTACCCAGATGACGATGCTCCGCTATTGAGCGGGCTGATGGGGATTTTTTCTAGCACTTTTTGAGGCTATCCTTCTAGTTCCTCTTCTTCTCCTGCGGTTACATATCAAGTAGGATTGTCATGACCTTAACATTAACCTCTTGGTTTTGTTTTACAGAGTGAACACTATTTAGGTTCCTGTATGCAGACTGTTGGTATCTCTCGTGTTGTTTATTGCTAAGTTGGGGGACAAGGTACCAAGATAGTCTATAAACACGATTCCCCTCAGGCCCTCCCCTACCTTGTGTGTTTTGTTTTGCTGTGTGGTGGTGTTCAAGCTGAGTTTTCATGGCAGAACGCACTCCTCAGTGTTGAATCACAATGCAGGCAGCGAAACATGCCTATTTAGGCTCATTGGCGGATCTCCAGAGAATCTCACAGTTTTTATATAACTCTGCAGAATTGTGTCAAATTTGAAGAGTTCTGTCCATCCCCAGGGAAAACATCCAAAGTGAAAAAATTGAGAAAGACAAAGACGTAACAAAGAAAAAATGGAGGAAGAGAAAGACGGAAAACCCGACATAGAGGGTTACAGCAGGGCCCAGCAAGAGTGAGATAAACGGGTAGGGAGTTTCTGGTAGGGATGAAAGAGGACTGAAGTGAACTCAAGACTGCGCAGCCTTGGTATTCGGGGTACAGGTTTTTATGGTACAGTTGGAGCAGGGCTTTGGGCACCAACACTCATTTGATACAAGGTAAGCACTGTCTGAATTTCTAAAGCTTTGAAGTGAAAAATAGAAAAATCCAATTCTTACTGAGAGACCCAATTTCTGGGACAACCCTAGATAGAGCACTTTATATGACGGATATAACAGTGATTACAAGCAAAATGTTTCCTGGTACGTAGTTCCGGATCTTCATATAGGTAAGCAAACGGATTGCTGTCAAGTCCCTCCATGTGGGCCCAATGCTCCTCAGCAATTGGGATATTCTCATAATGTACAATGATGGCTACATTTGTCTACACGAGGCTTTCACGACGACTCGCAATTCGAGCGTCGTTTTTAAGGCACAACCGCGTGTCATTGGCGTTTCTTATAACTATGCATAATACAGACTGATGTTTTTAATATGTAAAAGGACGGTAAATACAGGATTAATTCGAGGTGGGGGTATCGATAACCACATGAAAGAATGGTTTAGGGGCAATAACAAGCCCCGATGTCACTGAACTAAGCAGAAACTTGAACCAGTGGTGCAGCTTTCTCTTGCGCAGTAGGGTTTTTGTACAACGCAGGGAAGATGGAGCTATTTGACTCAACAGCAATTCATGGTAAGGGTTGTTACTAAGTGCGTTATCCGGGATGAATTTATAAAGATGAGCTCACAGATGGGGAGACGAAAAGGACATTGTGTTTCAGATATCTGCAGTCGTGCACCGCCACCTCCAGCAGCTCCCTAGTGTCATGCGTAGACACACTCCATCACAAACTGTGACCTTTATCACCAGCGGAACTGCAAAGTCAACACTGCATGGTGTCCCGGAGGGCTCGACGGATACCGTATGAATATTCATTGGCATACTCCGACTGGAATCTGTTTTAACCATGCATTGGACGAGCTGCTAAATACAATTGGCCTGCTGGCAGTCGTCTCTGTTTTAGATGTTGCAGAGCATAATTTTCCACAAATCAAAAATGCACTCTTTCCACAGCTGTCAGAGGGAAATCTCCATACAAGGATGCCAGCTTGAATTGTAAAGAAAAATGTTTTGATTAGGTTTGTGCTCTTCCTGGTGCGTACCATGGCTCGCATGGTATTTTTGACTATACCTGTTTATAATTCTGAGTATATCTTTCGATGTGTTTGCACAGACGTAAGTGGCTTTACCGCCCACCGGGCTAGCAAAAGCTTTCCTTCAAAAAATAACATGCGTAATACTGTTTCGCGGATGGATTACACGCCTCACTGTGAAGTCAGAGGGATGACAATCTCCCCCTAGTGGCGTTATATTTAATTTAATTTAACTGGCAGGTTTGTGTACAAGGTAGAATTTAAGTATTCTTAAACCGAGAATGTTTTTCACACAGTAAACATGTCTCTACGTGCATGGAGAAGGCTGAACAACTAACACTTGTTTATGAGTGCTATTACAATCTTTGTTCTTGCAGCTATTTTATAGGCACGTCCACATGCGGCGTTTTTATTTTCATACATATTTTTTCAATAGTTATGCTGCAAGGCTTTGTTTAGTAAATATTATTCACCATGCAATGTAAAGGTCCAAAATAGGCCGGTGAAATGTAGCCGAATAAAACATGCTATTTGTAAAAAGTGTACTAAAAATCTTGCATTTGCACATTTGTTTATAGAGTGCAGATCTCAAACTATAAGTTATCAATGCAGTGTAATTCAAGTAACATCGAAAACACTGGTTTATACCTAATAGATTCCATTCATGAACCACTTCAGATAAGAAATTAAGCAGGGAGCCTAGTTACACGACTTAGTTATTGCTATTCTGTTTCACTGCTAGGATGTTACCTCGTGTGCTCTGGTTATAGTTAAAAGACCTATTTATGACTAATATGCCTGAAAAAACAGCAAGACATATGTCATACATTCAGATCTGCTAAGTGTAATATATTATTTATTAGCATTGTTGGGGGAGAAGAGGAACAGGATAACCAAGTGGAGTATTTGCTCTCCTAAATCACCACACTCAACGCTGGTGATAACTTGCATTTTACATCATGCCCATCTGCCGATACACAATTGATGTCATTCCAGTGAAAATAAATTGACAAAATCACACGTCATTTCGAGCTAGTGCTCTAATAAACACACATTCATTATTTTATCACATGAGTATGAAGGCCATATTCCCTTTCTCACGATAGTACAACCATAGAGACGCACGCTAGGATTACGCAAAGGTTATGGAGACGACAAGTGTATTTAAGCTCATTCTATTCAGCGTCCGGCCTCTCCGGGTGAGCAGGACCGAGAAACACAGAATACCGGGACCTGACAGCCAGTGCAAGTAAGTACGGACAGTCGGACACCGGTATCCTTGATGGCTTCGCGTGTCTAGAGAGAGTAAGAGAGGGGGGACTATGGTTCATGCTTTGCGAGGAATCACAGATGGGTGATTTTATGCCCACAAATTAATCTGGGTATTCTTCGTTCCCCACATATTGTTGCACAGCTGCACAAGGGAAACCACCCAGTAAAATATTATAAGATTAGAAATTCAATATACGAAATATGACTAGTATGTAAGCATATCACTAGTAAAAGTATAAAAAAGGTAAAGGGTATTCCCAATATCTGAAGTGTAAAGCTGGGTTCAATCTCAGCCTGCCACGACTAAGGGGCATGAAGAATTTCAGCACGCGTGAAGTTCTATAAGTGATTACATATTATTCTCGAGAAGAAGGGCTTAGTCCCGAAATGCATAGGGATTCGTCTTTTACCAGTACACATGGACTTTAATGTACAGTTGTGAAATGTTATTTGGAGATGAAACACAACCCAATTCACATTGGACGGAAATGTTGTGATGTAACAACGAAGATATATAAATACGTTTCAAACAGTTGAATTCAGAGTAAATGCGTCAGTTGAATACATTTACCTCTGCTTAAAGAGTAACATGAAGAGTTAATTTGGGAGACTACGTCTCAAAGGAGTGCTGGAATTCACACTGTTATTCATTTAGTAGTGAAAATCTTCAGTTATTTTGTTCAACTCCCGAGGGTCAGAGGGAGACAGACACCCGTCAGCACCCAAATCGCAAGAAAGATTTATTTAGTCAACACAGAGCAACCTACCATAAATTGCAGAGTGCCACACACTGCTTTACATTTTTCAATCTGAGCGCAGCATTTAAAGTGAGATCAGTATTTCAATAAACTTTTTCTTATAGAGTGGTCTGTGGCATCGATATACCTAGTGAACCTTAGCTGGAAACGCAAATTACATACAGGGACCGTGATTAGAACCAGTAGAACAAATATAATAGTGTTATAAACAAGGTAATTGTCCCCTTTTTAAAGTACAGTATCATTCGTGTATAATCTTGCATAGGTAACCACTGTAATGCTCACTCGAAATATAATATCATGCCATTACAGATATTACAAGCACTCCTGGCAGTCTACAGCCTGAATCATAGGCATCATTTTTGCAGTGCTCTGGGAACATACCAAAACAAATCCCTGTATTAAAGTACTGCGACTGAGCTTCACAGGTGAATCCCTATGAGACGGTCACTCCGAACTTCTGAACAATGCCCAACAAGATAGTATAGGACAACATGTAGTAACAATTTTCTCCTCGCATTGAAGCATAGAGACGGGGATAAACATCCTCACCCCCCCAAAACAAATTAGGATCGCAGAACGTTGCAGCAGCTTAAGGATAATACCCCGGTACAACCAGAAACGAAAAGCAGAAAATCCGGACCAACCAAATCTGGTTAGTGTATGAATTGTCCATGTAACGCATATATGGGCACCAAACAAACTTAGGCTATAACAAGTAGTGCACAGTGAACACTATGCATGAAGTGTAGATCTCACTCTTTTCACTTTTCTTTCTACCCTTTGCACTTTGTGGGTATGGTGAAGGTGTCCCATCTTCACTCTGAGGGATTCCCCCTGAGGACCCTTTCTCACTTTTTCCTTCGCTCTATCACGGTAGGTGTATATATGGTCTGCATAGGTGTAGTAGCAGGCACGTGATTCTTCATGTGTCTTATAAAGTAGTTTGATCAAAATTATTTTCCTGGTCATTTTCAATCATTGAAAACCCTTCCAATTGCAGATTACCCATCACTCCTCTGCCATAGAGTATGAGACTAAACATTATATGGCCCTGAGGAAGTTGGACACAAATCAATTAAATCCACATAAATATACGTTGGCTTGATGTATTCCCGGCTGGCGGCAACACCATGGATAGCTAAAAAGGATTCCTACCATGTGTACCACTAGCACGTTAATTCAGGCTGGGAAGTTGATGTGGTTTTGAATGTGTGTATGTATGCTTTGCTCTGGTGAGGATGGAATGGAATGAGAGGTGTGGTATGATGAGATAAGGTTTTTCTTCCTTTTGATGGGGATATGAAAACTCATTACCATTTTGTCAGAAGCTAATTTGCATGTATTGTACTTTACAACATAGATGTATTGCTTCCATGTTCATCATGTCTTAAAAATATATGTATTTTTTCTCTAAAAAAAGTATTTTCAAACTATCCCAAAAAATGGCATGTTTATATTTGTAACTAAATAATGAAGCTAAATCCTTTATAAAAAAGTATATTTTGAATAAAATGAAATGAAATTTTGTAGCATGTTCTGATTTATACAGGAAGGGATGCTCGTAAGAGCTGTGTAAAGCCATAGTTAAAGTATTGTAGGTCGTGTGGGAGATTTCTCCTGAATAACCTTCCCATCACAGAACAGATCATGGACGTTATTTCGGCCAATGCGGATTTCCAGAGCACTCAGATCTTCCTGGGTGATTTCAACATCCACTGGAATTATCTAAACAATGTGCTGGTCAATAGCCTTAAATCCTTCCTACTTGACCTTAACCGTATCCAAATATGTGACAGCCTTACGCATATCAAAGGAGCCATGTTAGATCTTGTCATTGGTAAGTCCAACTCTTTTCGCTTGGAGTCGATCCTCTCATGAGACTGGAAAGACCACTATTGCATCACCTTCCTCGTCCTTGAATATTTAAGAACAAACAGATCCCAACCTAAGAACCCCAAACTGTTGAAAAGATGTTAACAGAACATCAACTTGCAAGACCTAACGAAGCTCTGCCATAACATCTTGCCCCCTTCCTTTGAACATGTATGATATCCATGACATGATGCCCACTATAACCACGCAATGCTTAATGTACTTGACTCAATGGCACCACTTCAGTTTAAAAGAGTGTCTGCTAAAAGCTCCAAACCATGGTTCAATGATAGCGTTAATGCCAAAAAAAGGAAATTAAGACTTACAGAAAGGAAGTGGTGATTGTATCCCTCCCTTGAACATCTTTGTCACCTGAGACCCTTGCAAAGCATATACAACAAATGCATCAGATGCTCGCTGACTACCTTCTTCAGAACTCAACTAGATAATGCAATAAACCATCTGAAAAAACTGTTCAAAGTCATCAAGTCAGTCCCAATCTAAATAAACATCCTAACCTCTTGGCTCCGGATCAAGGAACACTGCAGAACTGTGAAGATTTTGCGGTCTTCTTCACGGATAAGACTATTAAAATCGAGTCTGAACTATGCTCGGCCCTTGATCTCATCAAGCGGTTCGCGATCACCCTTTGCCCCTCAGAGATGAATATCACTGACACTTCACAGCCCTTCCGCCCCAAAAACAATGCATCTTGGAATTTGTTCCAAACCATGGATGAATACATTACTTGCAAAATGCTGTAGACTTTGAAACCTTCCAATCACTACAACAACCCCCTGCCATCAAACCTGTTCCCAGACGTGTAATCCACTTTACTAACACTCTGAATGACGATCGTCAATGCTTCTCTTATGCTAGGGGCTATTCTAGGTTGCCTTAAATCAGGCCAAGTTACCTCGATCCTAAAGAAACCAAGTGCGGATCCCACTGACCTTCTTAACTTTCGCCCAATCACTAACATCCCCACCTTGGCAAAACTCTTGGAGAAATGTGTGATATCCCAACTTTGTCATCACATCGACCATTTCCAACTCCTGGACCAATGCCAATCTGGTTTCCGTCCAGGTCGTAGTACAGAGTTGGCACTAACGCACATCGTGGATGATGTGCTTAGAATGCTGGATTACAATGAGTCATGCTTACTGATCCTTCTGGACCTTTCCTCAGCATTTGATACTGTCAAACATGATCACCTAATTGACCTCCTGGAACACAGGATGGGGCATTAAGCTGGTTCTCTTTGTTCCTTCAGAACAGAGCCCAAAGCTTCAAGGTGAACCAATCTCTGTCCTACCCTAACCAGTCACCTTGGGGGTTCCACAAGGGTCAGCATTGTCCCCCACACTCTTTAAACTGTTTATGGAGCCTCTGACTGAAATTCTGAAATCATCCAGCATTCGCTATCATATGTATGCAGACGATACTGAACTATACCTGAAGATGGCCTCCCCCGAAAACATCCAGTCCCTCAATTCAGTCCTGCAGTAAACAAAAAGCTGGCTGTCACGCAATCACCTGAAGCTAAATGCTCTTAAAATGGAATTCCTACTGATCTAACCCAACAACAAATCCCTTGTCATGGAGCAATGGTTGAATCAGCTGACTGCTTTTAACCGCAGACCGCACCTCGTAGACTCGTCATCATCTCTGGGCATCATTTTTGACAAAAGCCTGGACATGCAGAAGCGCATCAGTTCCCTCACCAAAGGAGCAAACTTCCAATTCAGCTTACTTAGAAAGCTCAAACACTCCCTCCCTGCTCATGACCTAAAGGTTGCAGTTCAAGCATTAGTGATCTCAAAGCTAGACTATGATAGTGCAACACTTTGCGGCCTGCCCAGAGTGAGGGTGGCTCATCTGAGGGCTACCCTCAATTCAGCTGTGAGGCTCTTAACTGGCACAAGAAGATACCACCACATCTCTCTGGACTTGCAGGAACTGAATTGGCTGCCATATGAAGCTCGGATACAGCTAAAAATTGAATGCCCAGCTCACAAAACCATCCACTTCAAGACCCCACTGTACCTTGCACAGAAACTGGAACTCTCCTGTGATTCTAGAGCCTCCAGAAGCACTAGCTCGCTTCTGCTTAAACCAAAAAAATTTAAGGAAAAAAACACCTAGAAGCGAGCCTTCTCAGGGATGGCTCAGACGATCTGGAACTCCCTACCCCCCGAAGTCAGGGCGAACCCATCTACTGTCTTCTTCAAAAAAGAAGTCAAAGGGCTCCTGATGAAGAGATTTCTGCCTTAGCCTGGCACCTTTCTCTGATTCTGGGTCCATACTCATTGACTCTTGCCCAGCCACCTTGTTCACAAGTCTGTTTGCCAATTTTATACTGTGATCTTTATTCTTCCTATGTTGCTGTTTTGCTTTGCCTTCACGAGTATGTTGGATAATAGTAGACTTTGAATGTGTTGCTTTGTTTATTCTGTTTTGTATGCTTATGCCCTTGTGTTACATAATCTGTAAAGTGCTCTGATACTCTTGGTGGTCATGTTTGCGCTATATAACACTTTCAAAATAAATAAAATAAAATGAATAAGAGGATTCAATTTAAGGCTTTGACTTTGGTCCACAAAGCCTTCAAAAGCACTGGGCTGCTCTACTTCTGAAAGATGATTATGACTGTTCCTCAAATGCCAAACAGTCTTCCCTGCTCCTTTATTGCCCATTTACTGGAAGTCTTCAGTTATGGGATGACCACCAGAGGTGGCAGTTCATTTTCCAATCTAGCCCCTTTAGAATGGAACCAGCTCCCCTTCTCCTCAAGGATGAAAGTGAACTAATCCAGATTTCACAAGCAATTCAAGACCTGGCTCTTCTACCAGCAAGATTATTAGACAGAACACCTTTTCATGCACCTCACTCTGCATACTAGATTCAATCTATTTCTGCAGCACCAGGATGCCACTTGGGACAACAGAGCGCTTTACAAATACAATCAATATAAAATATATAAAATATTGTAAAATGTAAATTACATGCGTGTATTAATCATGTTTTTGTATTTTTCCGTGTGTGCATTTAAATATTTATATATACACACATATATATACATAAATAATACACTCGTAATTTGCATTTTATATATATATGTGCATATAGATGTACAGCATCTACATATATATAGATATAATGATGTATAAATACACATCTTTGCAGAAATGATTGTGGCCATATGTGCCCTCCGGTGCAAAAAGGAAATTTTATTTATGAGCGTACTTTATACAGGCAAGAGGTTTTTTTTAAGTTAGTGTGTGCCACTCACATACATTAATGAACTTTTCCTATCAGAGAGTGCTCTTTTGTACCACTTTTAGCCGCCATAAGTGTGGCAGGGTATGCTCAGACGTGAGTCCCTTGCTCACTTTTCCACTGGATTCAAGGAAGCCGGGCTGAAGATGGCTGGAATGCCAGAAACCAGTCCTCGGAAGCTTGTTTCCGGTCCAGGGAAGACATGGCTTGGCAGTTCGGGCTGGACTGTTCCCATGAGGCACAGGGTCAGACTGATTTGCATATAGCCATGTCTGAACTGGGGTGGCAGAGTGGGCTAAAGAACGGTGATGGATTAAACCCAGATCTTTTGACTGGGTGTGAGTGTTTGATTGATTCAGATGCTCCGTCCATCACCACCCCCTTTTGTACCGTCAATGGCATAGAGCCAACATGAATCTAAAAAGAATGAATTAGCCCAAGATTCAATGCCTAATAAAGAGTTAATTATTATACATTCTGAAACAATAATAGCCTGAAAATCATTTACAGGTCTCCGTAGGCATATATTTGCACAATTTATATCCATTGTAGTTATGCGGTGATTATCTATGTCATCTTAGTAAATAATGTTCTATTGCGATGTCAGAGAGGCAATAATTCAAGTGCTAATACACATTTCAGTGCAATGTGGCCAGATAACCACACACCTTCTTCAGGGCACAATTTAGAAGTTCCAACACAAGATAAAATCACTGGGGGAAGAGAAGGAAAGAGGTCACATCCCAATGGTTCTCTGTTCCTACAGGGAAGATCCAAACTCTACAAGCCATGAATAGACTAGTCAACGCCGTTGCTTCCAGCTGCTTCAACAACCTCCGCATCCTCCAAAAGACCTTCCAAAGGATCACCTCTGAGTCAAGATAGACCCACACCCAGGCACTCATAACCAGCAAACTGGACTATGGAAACACCCTCAATATGTCTCTACTCTGCAAGTTCCAGACAATACAGAACACTGCAGCCTGACTCACGTTGGCATCCCCTGACACAAATACATCACCAAACACCTACGGAATCCGCACTGGCTTCCTGTTGAGAAGAGAGTCAGCTTCAAGATACTCACCCATGCCTACAAATGCCTCCTCAACACCAGACCCCAATACATCGAGAGAATATACTTTCACGTACCCAAAAGAAACTTCAGATCCACCAAACTCGCCCTCGCGGAAACACTGTGCATCCGCAACCCAGAACAAGAGGAAGAGTCTTCTACATCGCCATCAAGACCTGGAACGAGCTCCCTATCAACAGACACAGCCCCCTCCCTGAACGTCTTCAGGAAGTCACTCAAGACCTGGCTGTTTAACTGAACGGAGCTGCCTACCCTCCCCCAGCACCATGAGTCCCTCATGGGTAAGGTGTGCACTTACAATTCCCTGGTTGATTGATTGATTGATTGATAGATTGCATTAAAGGGAAAAGGCAGGAATGCAACATATTCTTTTATCAATTAATGTTGCATTCATGCTCTCTCCCTGATCTAGTGCTCTGAATGCTGTCTAACACCAATGCAGACATCCATGCCGCATCCTGGATTGTTTTTGGGCAGGAAGGGACACCTCCCTGCCCAAAAACAATCTATAGAGGCAAGGGCAACACAAACCCTCGATAAGAGTATTGGTGGATGGTGTCATCCTGGCAGAAAGGGTGTATGATTGTAGAAGTGGAATGGACATCAAGTGAATGACACTGCCAGGATCCTGTTCCAGTGTGAGCTAGCCAGCTGCTCGCTTCGGCTCTATTTAAGGGATATCAATTCATGTCACTTTCTCTAATGACAGTAGTAACTCAGAGGTGTTAGCATTCTACTCTGTGGCTTTATAGGGGTGGGCGGAGTTCACGGAGTTCCACTCCGCGGTATTCCGCGGAGTGACCAAAAGACTTCGTGGAATTCAGCGGAGTTCCATGTGCAGACAATCAGCCACCCCTAGTAATAACCAAAATAAAGACAATGTACAAACTGAGCCAGCATCAAAGAGAGACCACATTGGATGTGTGCTCGCAGCAGGAAAGGCATAATTACCAGAGGAGGTTTTTTTTGCAAACCCTGCTTGTTTTCCTTCAATATTGATTTCCACCGCTCTTTGAAGTGGTCACGCAATACCTCAGTGAAATGTGGAAATAATCACATATGTATGCAGAAGAAGTTGTAGTAAACAAACACGGAAAACTAATACACATCATCAAAAAATATCGATGTGTTGGATAATGACTTATTGTGCTAATAGGTATTTTATAACACACTAGACACAGTGCATGGACTTCCCCTACCAAATATCCTAGATCTACAACAGTCAGTCCAGTCTTACGAAGTCACAGAGGCCTGAAACCCGGATTGCCAGCATTATTAGCACAGGAGTGGTAAGTGAAGAGAACAATATATCATTTGTTTATGTATACGCCTGCATATAACTACAATGCAACATCAAACTCCGCTAAACAGAAATGTTATCAGTTTTTGTTTGCACTGTTCAAAGTGCACAGTCGCTCCCCTTTCATAAAGAGTGATAGTACAGGACTCATCAGAGGCAGTGTGGAATTTAAACACATATTCCTAATCCATTAATTACATTCAGCAGAGGAAGAAGCATGTGTGAGTTATGGCAAGGAAAACTGGGAGGTGGGTGGAGAGATGGGCATCGGGCGAGGAAGAGGACACAGCAAAGAGCGTGAGATAGGGAAAGACGATCAAGAGAATGATCTTGAGTTGTAGTACGGATCAGAGAGACAAAGGAATGATCATCAACAATCATCTGCTACATTATCTTGTGCAGTCAGACAGAGTGTGCCACCCATCTGAAGCAACTGCAGCACCCTCTTCAGTTTAGGGCTCTCTACCCACTGCACATCCATAGCATAAATCCTCCCACAGCACCTTCTAGTAAATGTGACCACTCACACTTGCACACCCCTTGGTGCTCTTCAGAACGAGCCCGCCCCTAACTTCAAGTAGCTCATTACAGTCCCATTCTCTCTGATGTCAATTATGCAAAGTCATATCGAGTTGAGCCATCAAAAGTAGGTGGAGGATCAAAGATCATTATTTGGAATCCATGAATAGCTGAAAATAAATATTTAGGCTAGGAAATTAAGAATATGCTTTCGGATTTAAAAAGTACAATGCTGTTACTGTCTAAAAAAATGTGTAGGGAGTACTATCAAACATTGTTCTTTGTATCTTCTTTATTCCTTTCATAAGCACTCAAAGGCAAGCGGGCACATGGGCAAGAAGCTGCAACCACTACCAGCACCTTGGGAGGTATGATGATGACCACCACCACAAGTGCCTCCGCAGATCGTTCTGCGAGCCTGGTAAGTCATGCCTATTATTATTTCTTCATTTCTATTCCTACTAGTAAAATAACAACTTTGTGTATACTATTTACTTTTTTTAAACTCCCCTACCTAATGTTTCCTATCCCTGTACTTCCCTTTGTTTTCTATATTTCCTGTTTTCACCACTGACATTATCCTGTCTGTAGCTTTCTTCTGCTCCCTTTTCAAGTACGTATTCCCTTGCTCCTCTTTTACATGTCTTGTCTTGTGTAGTACTGTTAAGAGAACAGGAAAAAGTATTTACCAAACATGTTAGTTGAAAAGGCTTTCTTGATCAAACAGTCGTAAAGTACAATGACAAACATAGAGTGGTCATAGTCTTGGAATTCCAATGTTGTCTTATACTAGCAGTTTCAATTAGAGTGCAGCATGGCAGGAATGATATGCCATACATTACCAACCAATACAATATGAACTTTGCATTCCCCTCTACCCCTTAAAAGGTCTCCACTCTTATCCTTTGTAGACTTAGCCCTCCATTAAGGAGGAACAAGATTTTGGCTGACTCCATTGCTATCTAGTTTTTAAAATGTTATCCACCATCAAATCTCCCATTCTGATACTTTTAATAGAAAATACAGATAGAGAGAACCTAACTGTGGTGAGGTATTGCTGCTGTACCTTGTGTAAAAATAAAAAAATACTTAGGTGCAAATCTGGTAACTACAATGGGTGCATTATGTTTTGCTCTAGGTGCAAAATCCACAAGTGCTGCCACACGTGTCAGCCAGCAGTGGACGTCTGAGGAGGTTCAGTTGGTCAAAAGATGGGGAACAATCCTAGTGTTGGCAAGGACAGGTGGTAAATAATCTTGCTTTATTATTGACAATACTGTATTTGTTAAGTGAGGCAAATATCCTGCTCATCACCCCCAGTCCCTACCCTCAATATTTCGCCATTAAAAGCTGCAATGCAGTTTAATTTGGCACAGTAGTGCAGGTGGTGAAATGTGTGTCTGCTGTGGCAAACCAAAGTCTGCAATACATACAAACAGAAGACACAGTATGTTTGCCAGTGCCCACCAACTCACCTACTAGCACTTCACGTTCTTTCGGTCAGTCTACCCAAACATGCACATTCTATCTTGGCATGTGCCACATTTTTCGGCCCAAGTGACTTATATTTCATGGCATCCATTATGGAATAACAGTTCCAATTGTTGCCTTCCATAAACCCCTGCTTACTGCGCCACTGGATTCAAGCTAGCCCGGCTGATTAGGGGTGATGCCCCAAAACCAGTTCCAGGATGCTTGCTTCCGGTCCAGGATGGACCTGGATTGGCAGTTCGGGCGGGACTGTTCCCATGAGGAACAGAGTCAAGACTGATTTACAAATGGCTTGGTCAAGTCAAGTCAAGTCAAGTCAAAAGATTTATATAGCGCGCTACATACCCAGAGGGTCTCAAGGTGCTTGAAGAAGGGTGGGGAGTTACTTGTCGAATATCCACGTTTTGAGTTGTTTTCTGAATGCTAGGTGGTTCTGAGTAAGGTGAAGGTCAGTGGGAAGTGAGTTCCAAGTTTTAGCTGCTAGGTAGGAGAAGGATCTACCTCCCATGGTGGTTTTGTTGATGCGGGGTACAGTGGCAAGGGCTTGGTTGGAGGATCGTAGCTGGGGGGAGGGGGTGTAGAAGGATAGTCGTGTGTTGAGGCATTCGGGTCCGATTTCGTAGAGTGCTTTGTGTGCGTGGGTTAGGAGCCGGAAAGTGATCCTCTTATTGACGGGGAGCCAGTGGAGGTTTTTCAGGTGATCAGAGATGTGTTCTTTACGCGGGATGTCTAATATGAGCCTGGCTGAGGCGTTCTGGATACGTTGTAGTTTTTTCTGGAGTTTTGCGGTGGTGCCGGCGTAGAGGGTGTTTCCGTAGTCCAGTCGGCTCAGGACCAGAGCGTGGGTGACTGTTTTTCTAGTTTCGGTAGGGATCCAGCGAAATGTTTTTTTGAGCATGCGAAGAATGTTGAAGCAAGATGAAGAAACGGCGTTGACTTGTCTGTTCATCGAGAGTGAGGAATCCAGGATGACGCCCAGGTTCCGTGCGTGGTCCGTCGGGATGGGTGCTTTTCCAAGGGCCTCTGGCCACCAAGAGTCGTCCCAGGTGGAGGGGGAGGAACCTAAGATGAGGACTTCTGTTTTGTCTGAGTTCAGTTTCAGACGGCTGTGCTTCATCCATTCGGCTACTTCTTTCTCATTCCTTCGTGTAGGTTGGTTTTGGCCGTGTTAGGGTCTCTGGTGAGTGATAGGATCAGTTGAGTGTCGTCAGCGTAGGAGATGATGTTGAGGTTATGTTGGCGTGCGATGGCCGCGAGGGGGCTCATGTAAACGTTGAAGAGGGTGGGACTGAGTGAGGACCCTTGAGGTACGCCGCAGATGACTTCAGTGGCCTCTGACTTGAATGGTGGAAGGCGGACTCTCTGGGTTCTTCCGGAGAGGAACGAGGTGATCCATTCCAGTGCTTTTCCTTGGATTCCGATGTTTTTGAGGCGCTGTAGAAGGGTGCTATGGCAGACTGTGTCGAAGGCTGCGGAGAGGTCGAGGAGGATGAGGGCGACTGTGTCTCCATTGTCCAGTAGAGTTCGAATGTCGTCTGTTGCTGCGATGAGGGCGGTTTCGGTGCTGTGCTTGGCTCGGAAGCCGGACTGTGAGGAGTCGAGGGATTTGTTGGTTTCGAGGAATGCGGCGAGCTGGTTGTTGACAGCTTTCTCGATGACTTTGGCCGGGAATGGAAGGAGTGAGATAGGGCGATAGTTTTTGAGTTCGGTGGGGTCAGCTGTGGGTTTCTTCAGGAGGGCGCTGAGTTCGGCATGTTTCCAGCTTTCCGGGAAGGTTGCGGAGTTGAGGGAGCAGTTGATGACGTCTCGGAGGTGCGGTGCAATAATGGAGTCTGCTTTGTTAAAGATGTGGTGAGGGCAAGGGTCAGTGGGGGATCCTGAGTGGATAGAGTTCATCAGACGGATGGTGTCCTCAGTGGAGATTGGCTTACAGTCATTGAGGATGTTCAGGGGGGGTGGGGTTCCTGCAGGGGATTGGGAGGGTTGGTCTCCGGGTTGGTTGTCGAAGCTGTTGTGGATGTCTGCAATTTTGTTGTGGAAGAATGAGGCTAGGGAGTCGCAGAGGGCTTGAGAGGGGGTGATGTCGTTGGAGTTGGCTGAGGGGTTGGTAAATTCCTTGACGATGTTGAATAATTCCTTGCTGTTGTGGGCGTTATTATCTAGACGGTCCTTGAAGGCTGCTTTCTTGGCATTTCGGATTAGTTGGTGGTGTATGCGGGTGGCGTTTTTGAAGGCGTCCTTGGTGCTGGTGGTTGGGTCTTTTTTCCAGGCCTTTTCGAGGGAGCGACAGAGTTTCTTGGATTTCTTAAGGTCATCGTTGAACCAGGAGGCCTTCTTGCTGCCTAGTTTGATTTGTCGTTTTTTTCAGTGGTGCTAGGATGTCGGCGCTGTTGGATAACCATTGGGTGAGGTTGGTGGCTGCTTGGTCTGGGTTTGAGGAGTGGGCGGGGGGCTTTTGAAGAAGCGATGAGGAGATCTGGTCGATGGTGATTTTGTTCCAGTTTCTTTGCAGAGTGGGTTGGGGGTGGTTGTTGGATGTGGGCTTGTTGTAGGTGAAGTGAACGCAGCTGTGGTCAGTCCAAAGGAGAGCTGTGGTGTGGCTGAAGGAAACATGTTTGCTGGAGGTGAAGATAGGGTCGAGTGTGTGACCTGCGATGTGGGTGGAGGTAGTGACAAGTTGTTTAAGTCCGAGGTTTGCGAGGTTGTCCAAAAGGGTGGTGGTGTTGCGGTCGTTGTTCTTTTCAAGGTGAAAGTTGAGGTCTCCCAAAAGGATGTAGTCCTCGGAGGGGAGCGCGTGTGGAGTGATGAAGTCTGTGATGTCTTCACTAAATTGTGTGCGGGGTCCTGGTGGCCTGTAAAGGAGGGTGCCTCTGAGTGTGGTCTTGGGGTTGATGTGGATCTGGAAGTGAAGGTGTTCAGAGTTGGCGAGATTGATGTCTGAGCTGGTTGAGATGCGGATGGATTTCTTGTGGACGATAGCGATGCCTCCTCCTGTGTGGCCGGTGCGGTCCTTGCGAATGATCTTATAGCCTCTCGGGATGGCAATGGTGATGTCTGGGGCTGAAGTGGTGTTCATCCATGTTTCTGTTAGGAAGGCGACGTCCGGAGAGATGGTGTCGAGTAGATTCCAGAGGTCAATGGCGTGTCTGTGGACCGATCGGGTGTTGAGCAGGATGCATTGTAGGTGGTTGGGGTCGGATATCTGTTGTGTGTTCGTAGATGAGGAGTAGTTCTTGGTGCCGTCGAACTTGCAGGAGTTGCAGGAAAAGGGTCCATGGGTGTGGCCAGGAGCAGCTTGGACGCAGTTGAGGGATCGGCCGGGGTTGAGGGCTAGGAGGGTGGTGGCATCGTAAGTAATGCGGGAGGGGTGGACTTCACGAGGACCAGGGGGCCTGGCGCTGGGCGCGGTCCAGGCGCGGACGGGCGTAGACGGGCTTACCTTTGGCGCACCTTCGGCGTGGCCGTAGCGCGTGGACGCTGCGCGTGCGGACATCTGCCATAAATGGAGAGAGGAGGGGGCGGAGCGTGGGGGGGCAGCAGCTGGGAGGCGGTAGCAGGGAGGAGGGGCGGGCCAGGGAACACACAACAAGATGGAGGGTCAAAGGGAGAGTAAGGCAGGGGCAGCAGATGCACCACGGCACCGGGGGCACAAACCAGTTCCCAGCCTGATGCAAAAGTAATACCTAAATCACTGCGCTAGGTAAATTAAATAAATAAAACACAGCGCGAGGCTAATTAAATAAATAAAACACAGCGCGAACTAAATTAAATAAATAAAAACACAGCGCGAGGCTAATTAAATAAATAAAACACAGCGCGAACTAAATTAAATAAATAAAGCAGTTACAACTCTGCAGTCTCGATGCGGTACCACCAGCAGGCCAGATCGTCAACAGGAGCTGGGATCAGGGAGCGTGGGGGGAGCGACCGTGCTGGATGAGGTCCAGGTGATCAAAACTGGGGTGGTGTGGTGAGCAAAAGAATAATGGATTAAACCCAGATCTTTGTGGCTGGGGGTGAAGTTTTGCACTGTCCAGCAGTCTGTTCATCATTTGTTCCTTTTACTTCCATCAACCAATCTCACTGAGCAAAAGCGTAGTACATCATCAGTGACACCCAACCATTTCATAGCTAAACCTCTTCCTTTCCCAATCCTAATAACTTACCTCCCTGTAGAATAACATTGCCCACTGAGAAATAAAGGTATTTGTTGAAAATACTTTGTGGTGAAGGCCATGGTGTAATTTGGGACTAAGTGCCTGATTTAGAGTTTGGCGGATGGGATATTCTGTGATGAACGTGACACATAACGTATATCTATCCTGTTCACTGTACTACAGTGCATCATTTATATTCCACACACTATCTACTGTAATAATCCAGTGAATGGGTTATTCAGTATCCGTCATGTGTGATACAGAGTACCCAGTCTGCCAGAATCTATCATCCCCTAAGTTTGGACTGAGGTAGTATTAAAGAGGGAGCTGGAGAAGATCACGGCCATGTGTAATTAATTGCAATAAGTTAATACCATAACATGCTACAGCTGCTCCAAAAACACACTTCAAAGTAGCAGACCTGCCAGCATAATTCTGTTAATGTTGCATAGTCAAGTATTAATTGTGCAGCATTTATACACCTAATTCATTAATGGCAGCTAATTAATTTATTAACACACATGAAGTGTCTGTTCAGTTTCACTATGAAATCCTTTAAACTAAAATCATTTTTTGATTATGACAGTGTTCTTGGTTAATTCCTTGCACTCATGTGATGCATGTGCAGGAAAACCTTGGCCTTGTGAATAATCATCACATCCTAATTAAATTCCTATGACCCTATGTGACCGGCTATGTTCTGCTACTGTACCACTATGAAATGTATAAACAAGTGTTTGATCTGAGCATCACAATTCATGTTTTAGTTTTACTTTCTTTATACAGCTACTCCTGCTGCTGGAGATGATCAGCAACCATAATGGAAGGAGATCACCACCCAGCTGTTGCAACAAACTTTGGAGACACTGGCAGCTGAATGTCACAGGCTGGGGGCCCTGGAAGAGGAGGAGGTAGTAGCATAGGCCTCCAATTCCTTGGGCTGCCAGCCGGGCCCACCTTCAACCCGATCATGCTAAAGTCGGCACCACCTGCAGACGGGGCCCAATACTACTCAGTACACCACCAGCCCCCTCTCCTCATCATCCTCTGACTGCCTTCTCCACCACTCTCAGTCTCCACTTGAGCTGGTACTGCTCAGGCATGGGCAGTGGAACCTTGCCCAGCAGGTGGCAAACATGAAAACTGGACTGGGTGCCCTCGAACCCAATTTTGTTTGTGGGAGGGCCTGTTGTGGGTGTAATGAGTGGGAAGGGAAATTTGGGAAAGGGTGAAAGGGACATTCATGTTTTTTGCTTGGGGATGGGGTGGGTCTGTTGCGGGTAGAGAGGGTGGGTTTTGTGTGTAAAATAAAACTAATGGTCTTTTTTCCTTGTCACTATCTGTTTTTGCATTGCTAGCTAGCATAACATTGTGGTTTAGTGGCGAGAGCATGACGGAAGCTGTCTTCTGAAATTGCCACACTTTACACTGTGAATTGACTTTTCCCATAGCCTCTCACTACCTGATGTCCCTTGCAATGCATTTATTCTTCCATAAGTTGCTTACCTCTTCTTGCAGTACTGTATAACCTGTAACCAGAGTGGCACATGGAACAGCAGCAAACTGGTTAATTCTGGTTGACTTTATTGCTTGATGAGTGTAGGAAATTGGATTACTGGTTGAGGGAGGTGAAACCATTCTCAAGCAGCAACTGCATTTCTTCTCATGGAGAAGTCACAAGCAAATCCTGAGTTAACCTATGCTCAAACCTTGGGTATCTTGGCACAGGCAATCAGGCAAGTATTTTGACAACACTTCAAACAGTAACACAGTAAAAACACACAGCAAAGGATCCCATAAAGGTTCAGAAAAATGAAGTAGTTTTTTTTAATAAATAAAGCAAGAGGTCTACGTTTTAAAGCCTTCTCTCCCTAAGGCACAAGTCAGGAGGCCAGCACACTACTTCTTGAAGTCACTTTGTGGTCCTGGGTTCAACAGATGCAGTCCAAGTCCTTTTCACTCCTGCAAGAGAGTAGCAGGTCAGCACAGCATGGCAGCAATTACTTTGGAGAAGCAGTCCAGAAGAGTGTCAGTCATTTCAGCAGCACATCAGTCATTCTTCCTGGCAGAGTCTCCACAGGTCCGGAAGTGTACTGTAGAGTTGGTGTCTGTGGTCCAATATTTACATGAGGTGCCCTCCATCTGTAAAGCGGGAGAAGCTACTAGACGTTTTCATTTGAAGTCCCCTTCCAGCTCTCCTTCCTTGCTCTGACTTCAGACAAAGTACAGGGGGTATCCTTTGTATGAAGGCAGGGCACAGCCTATTGAAGTGTAAGTAGGGCTGGGCCAAGCTCATCTAAGCTCTCTAGTGAATGTGGCTGTATATGAGAAATACGCAAAGCCCAACTGCCAGCTATCCCTTGGCATGCGACCCAGAGACAGGCTACAGGCATTACATTGCTCAAGCAGATAAAGGCCAACTTTCTAAAAGAGGCATTTCCAAAATTTTAATTTAAAACATGACTTTACCATGAGAGAGGATGTTTCTTTACAATTCCAAAGACACCAAACATGAACTGGTTACCTATTCTCATTTGGATTTCACAACCTATTAAAAGTAATAAGGTAACTCCAATGTTATTCTATGGTAGAGATAGGCCATGCACTAGTGAAAAACAAGTTTAAGAGTTTTTCTCTTCCAGGACATATACAACATAAAAGTATATATCCTACTTTTTATATGAACTGCACCCTGCCATCTGGGTTGCCCAGGTCCTACACTAGGGGTGTCTTATGTATGTTAAAAAAAAGGTTTGGGCCTGGCAAAAGGTTTATTTTGCCAGGTTGAAATGGTAGTTTAAAAATTGGCTGTAATGACATTGCTGAGACCTGTTTAAAGGGCTACTTAATTGAGGAGCACAATAATTGCTGCAGGCCTACTTGTAGTATTTAATTTACAGGCCCCGGGTACATGTAGTAGTACTACTTTACTTGGGATGTCTAAATAAATTAAAAATGCTAATTGGGGATAAGACAGTGTTATCATGTGTTAAGGGGTGCGCACATGAACTTCAGCACTGGTTAGCAGTTGTAAAGTCCTAAGGCCAGCAGAAACGAGGTACCCTAAAATGTAGAAGGAAGACAGAAAAGGTTAGGGAAAATCACCCTGAGGCTGACAGGTCTAACAATGAGGTTTTGCAGCCACATATCAATTATAGTGTATGCTAGTTAGTTACTGCCCTTGCCCTACTCTCAGTAAGTTTTACAGACTCTGCTCTCTGCGGAGCACGCAGAGTGCTGAAAAACTCCACTCCTAAAGCGAAGGGTAAGTTGGCAAGTGTGAGCGAGAAAATCCAATGCTTGATCACCTCCCAGTGAGATTTTTCAACGCGGGCAGTCTCGAATGGTTGTGACTGCTCGTATCGAGAAGCCATCTGTTCGTATTAAGGAAGCTCTCGCTCAAGTATAAAATCTTCTTGAGCAGCAGAAAGCAGCAGCGCCCTCTTGTGCTGCACATGGTGACGTTCACTCTTATTTTTGAGGGGGGATTAACACTTGAGGCTTAAAATCAACATGAACGGTGCAACCTAACGCACCCTGCCGCTTGCGGAACTTCACGCAGTGCAGATTAGTTTTTTGGTCACTCCACTGAGTTCTATGTAGTGGCTGTCTGCAAACTCTGCCCAGGCCCAGTATCAACCACTAATGGGGCCTGCTAACAACATACACAAAAATCTCAATCTTACCTATCTCTCCTTCCAAGAACAACTTCAAAACTAAGTTCTCAACTAGTTATTACCTGAATAGACTAAGCAATGCCTGCTACCTCCGTCAATCTTGCCAAACCTTGTTGCAGAGTTTCCCAAATGGCCTTCTCAATGCTGCGGGTATTAGTGGGCTAGTACTAACAGGGAAGACATCACAAAGTGAGCTCCCACCCCCAACCATGCTTGAGAGCTGAATTTCAAGTGTAGGATTAGTCAAAACGATTATCCATCACAGGCAACTCGACTGAAAGAAAACACAGACTTACTGGGTAATCCAACACTGAGACAGAGCACCATGACAAAAATGTCACATTACAATCAACAACTGCCACTAATAACTTCTAAGCAATCTAGGGAGCAAGTAACTATTTCATTTACTTAAAAAATGTAAACTAAACTTACAAAAAGCTCAAGTCAGAACTCAGGAGAAGTTTACTCCATGTTCCATAGATTGTGTATGCAAGGCCTCATTCACAAAGGTAAAGTAAGTTACACTTTTGGTGTTACGTTACTCTTGCAGTACACATGTATGACTAGTAACCTTTCCATCATACAATTTAAAAAGAGTTACTATCAGTTATTTACTACTCATAAAGTTCCTACTCAAAAAATTACTGGTATGTATTACAGTAACACTGCAAGAGTACTTTACACGAAAAGTGTAACTTTCACTTGTGACTCTCATCATATAGTTCACACTAATACTACCATTCCTGGAACAGATATTGCTCAAACTAAGACTTTGCACTATGATGTCTGTTTCAAGCCTGGGTGGGTAGTAGCACTGCCATGGGATATTGTTTAGTTAAGAAGATTCTGGTAATTTGACTTCACCTTATTCCCCCAACAAGTGTTTGATCCATTTATTGCGTAAATTATTAAGTAACATCTCAATAGATCACACAACTTGGGGAGAGGATTAGGAGCTTGAGGAATGGACGGAAATGGATGGGAATGGGGAGTTATGGAAAGATGAGGCAAAGACAAACACAACATTCATCAACTCAATAAGGTGGCACGTTATAGTCACATCTGTTTTGGAAGGAAATTACGGAATGACAAAGTTCAGATACTAAATGCAAAGAATCCTTAAGCCCAGTGTCCTAAGTTATCTAATTTTTCTGTTGCCCAGGTTTGCATAATACAGAATAGGGAGGACCCACACAGTTCTACTAATTGTTATTGCTAGGAAAAGAAAAATGATACTGTATATAAATTAAAAAATAGACGGTGCATCTGCATTCTTCTTCTTGGAATGTCAGTATTGGGTGCAGGGCTGCACCAGTCAGGTAACAGAAGTGTTATGAAGATTTCATGCAGAAGAAAGAAGGCCTATGGAATGCAAAAAGGCAAATATCAATATTGTAGAGTCAAGGAGAAGGTAAGTTTCATGGTGGATGAGGATCAAGAGGGCAGATCTTACGCTGGTGCAGTCATGTGTGATTAATTGAGAAGTGAGAATAAACTTTTACCACCAATCCCAGACAAGTAGCTGCATGTACTTGACTGGTAGATCTGACAAATATCAATTGTTATAGCATTTAGCTGTGTGTATCTCATGTGACATGTGTCCAGTGTCAGTCCCTCCCCGACACAACCACTTAATTAGAGGAGTTTGGCATTTGAGCCAGCACAGTACTCAGCATTTTCCAAATGAGCCTACCTCTCTTCAGTCCATAGTACTGAGTAGACCACTTTGAGTCATGCTGTTTCCCATTGAGGTAGATAGGCAGTGTTCATAACTTCCTTGCTGTTGGGGTAACCCCGTCCTGACTCGGAGTCCAGATCCAAATGATATTGAGATATTAATTAATTAATTAATTAATTAATTAATTAATTAATTAAATTAATTGCAGGTTTATATAGCGCTAGGATCGACTCCCGGAGGAGTATCTCCGCGCTTCGACCGCTGCGAAACCCTTCCTGGCTTCCCTGAGAGATGGTCCCTTAGTGGGTATCTCCAGGGTGAGACCAGGCATCCCCAGCGGTCTGGTGGGGCCGTTAGTGAAGATGAGGCAAGCTAATGCCCAGAGTTGCCGAGTGTGATCGCTGATCAGAGTGGGCACCGAGGCGAGAGAATTATCGAGTCCGCTGACCCTGGTCCAGAAACCTGCCGCGTCGGGAATCGAACCCTGGTCCCGGGCCGTCCTCTGCTCTCGGGTCTGCCGCCTCTAACCAGTGAGCCACACTACAGATAGACCTGTAGTGTTGATGAACAAGCAGAGCAGAGGTAATTTGAGCACTTTGTGTAGGTTTGTTAACTAAACTGACTTGTCTCTGAAGAGCCTGAAAAAAAAGAAAGAAATGAGTGGACCATGTAAGCAAAATTATAGTACAGCATGAAAGCAAGGTAATTACTCATGCAGAATCATCCATAAAACCCCAACCATTACATATTAGGTCTACAAATTAGATCAACAAAACCCTCCCAGCCACCAAATGAATAATCAATGGTTCAATATTTCACTAATTGGGGCAATAGTTACCTGTTCCATATGGCCGGGATGCCGGCCACCCCCTCCCAACACAATCCCCAAGGATGGGAGAAGTCGGACACAGGTTTGAACTTTTGGAAGGCGGGAGGGAGTCACCCTCCCGGCCGTATTTATTAAAATATGAAACAAAATTTAAAACATTAAATAAAAGTTTCATAATCATGTACAATTTTCATTTATCACATTTCGATGAAGACATGTTCTCGGGCTAACCTTAACAGCTCTCTAATACAAAGGTTTCCTAGCCGAGTCTAACATCCTGCAAATGCATACATTCTAAATTAAAATTGTACATCCTAGCATTAAGGGCCAACGGCAAGGTCTTAACCGGTGTCAGATCCCTACTACCAAAACTCTCGCCCTCACGGTGTGATTGGCGCATGCGCAGAGGACTCTACCCTCGTTGCCAACTGTAACTTCCCTTGTCGTGGTGGGGGCCCCCTTTCCACTCAACGCCATCTTAAAGGTCGTCCGAGTTCCCATGTGAGGTATCTGTAGGAAGGACAGCGTGGAATCCCCCCCATCACCACACTCTCTATCCGCCGTCGCGGATATCCGGCCCCCGGGAAATTAGTAGGAGGGGCATCTAGCCGCCTCCCCCTCTGGGAGGGGCCTATGGCCGTCTCCCCCTAGGCGACCCATCCTTAGTGGGTGCCGCCTCCCCGTGGGAGGGGCCAATGGCCACCTCCCCCCGGGTGCTCCCATCCATTCTGGGTGGCGCCCCCCTCTAGGGACCTTGAAATTACTGCTCACCGATCATGATCTTACCGCCCGACCAGAAATAAATACAACAGTTTGTTTACCTACTAAGGAAGGAAAATTCTGACATTGCCTTGATGTGTCATCAACTGCTCACTCCTACAAAGAAAAACATTATCCTACAGGCAGAAGTCACATCCCTAACTTAAACATTCCTTTACTTTCTACAAAGGAAAAAAGGCCTATCTTCGGCAAAACTTTATTTTAAAACAAACATTGCCATAAGAGGCTGGTGGGTGGGTCAAAATTGCTGCTTGTTCCGTCGAGGGCTCACGAGCAACGAGTGGGTGCAGCCTTCAGAGCACAGGAACAAGAGGACGCTTCTTTTGATTTCCGCTCTATTTATTCCTCTGCGGGAGGGCGTGTACCCTCCTCCGGTACGCCTACTGGGCGTGGTCTTCGGTGTAGGTGTCTAGGACAACCCCTCTTGGCCGGGAAAAGGCGCGCCCCGGCTACGCCGCTTCGGGCATACCAGCTGAGCCACGCCCCCCGCCCAAAATGGCTTCCCGGGGGGATCGGGGCACCCAACCATACGTTCGGGGGACCGAGTGGTCGCCCCTTTCCATATGGCCGGGATGCCCGCCACCCCCTCCCAACACAATCCCCAAGGATGGGAGAAGTCGGACACAGGTTTGAACTTTTGGAAGGCGGGAGGGAGTCACCCTCCCGGCAGTATTTATAAAAATATGAAACAAAATTTAAAACATTAAATAAAAGTTTCATAATCATGTACAATTCTCATTTATTACATTTCGATGAAGAGATGTTCTTGGGCTAACCTTAACAGATCTCTAATACAAAGGTTTCCTAGCCGAGTCTAACATCCTGCAAATGCATACATTCTAAATTAAAATTGTACATCCTAGCATTAAGGGCCAACGGCAAGGTCTTAACCGGTGTCAGATCCCTACTACCAAAACTCTCGCCCTCACGGTGTGATTGGCGCATGCGCAGAGGACTCTACCCTCGTTGCCAACTGTAACTTCCCTTCTCATGGAGGGGGCCCCCTTTCCACTCGACGCCATCTTAAAGGTCGTCCGAGTTCCCGTGTGAGGTATCTGTAGGAAGGACAGCGTGGACTCCCCCCATCCCCACACTCTCTATCCGCCGTCGCGGATATCCGGCCCCCGGGAAATTAGTAGGAGGGGCATCTAGCCGCCTCCCCCCTGGGAGGGGCCTATGGCCGTCTCCCCCTAGGCGACCCATCCTTAGTGGGTGCCGCCTCCCCGTGGGAGGGGCCAATGGCCGCCTCCCCCCGGGCGCTCCCATCCATTCTGGGTGGCGCCCCCCTCTAGGGACCTTGAAATTACTGCTCACCGATCATGACCTTACCGCCACAGGCCGGATAGTTGACCGACTATCCGGCCCCCCCACTCCTCCTGAAGGTCATGCTTCCTCAAACCCCTTAGCCATGCTATGAAGTCTCCTATGAGTAAATCATTCCCCTCCCTGGACAGGTAAACCCCATCATTCAGATACATGAGATCACCCCGAATACACCCGTGAGGAATGCTATGCAACTGCGAAGAGCGAAACAATCTACCAATTTTATTGTTAACCCTTTTCACCGAATGGTTCAGTGCTGACACCGAAAGGCCCCCCCGCCATACCTTCCTGGGAATCATGTGGGACCAGGCAATCGTGCACCCCGGGATTCTTTTAGCCAACCAGCTAACAGCAGACAAAATTTGTTCAAACAACACTCGTCTACCCAGTGTCACCAAGTCATTGCCCCCCAGGTGTACTATGACTACAGATGGCGGTGACCTTTGCCGCCCTAAGAGACCCTCAAAAAATGTTTAGAATTGGTCGAAACAGAGCCCGCCCTTCCCATGGAAGGCCACTCCGTAGCCGTATTCCCCAGCTGCGTGAGTCGTGTCACCTGCTTTGAATACGTCCCCGGCGCGCCTCACATATGAGTGGCCCACGACCCATACCACTCTATCTCCAGACGGTGGTCTTTGACCGCTGGTCTCCTGGTGCTGGGTCGACTGCAAATTCCGCCCCGCATGACAGGCTCGCGAAACTGTAATTCAAACACAAGACAAGAAGCGTGAGTGCATGTCAATTGATCTTTACAACATGTGCAATCACACATACCTTTTGAAGCAATTCGAGGACCATCGTCCCAACTGTTTCACAACCTCAGCACTCTGACCCCTGGCTGTCGCCTCAGTAGCAGCCCCTATCCTAAAGGAGTGGGTCCCAAAATCGCACGGGTCCATGCCCGCAGCAGCGATTGTCAGTGCTAGCACCCTCTGGAACTGAAACCTCGTCAGTGGGGTGCCATCCCTGTGCCTCAGCAAACTCCCCCCCATGTAGCCGCCCTTAGTGGCAAGTATTCCTCTATACACTTTATCGGGCAGGTGGGGGACCCACGAGCGCGCTGCACGACAACACTATTTTCCATAGCCCCCTGTTCGGTCTTGGACCTGGCTATCGAGACCACCATCGAATCACCCCTAATTTGGACGTGATCCCTGCACAAGCCTCCCTCAACGTCTCTCTTATTCCTTGCGACCAGTTCGCTCACCCGCATAGCCCCATGGAATGCTAATGCGAAAGCCGCCCGGAACAGAACTGCTTCGAAATGGGAGGAGCACGTCTCGTCTAGTTTCGCTACAAGTAGAGACAACCTGTCTAAGCCAATCGGGCGCCTCGCACCTTGCTTGCGACCCTCGAGGCGCTGCCAGCCGCGAAGGGCCTTCTTAACCAAAAAGGAACTCGTCGGGTCATTTATGCCATGCACCTGCGCCATGAATGAAATGGCCGCCCTATGCCTGCTGGCCGTTGCCGCTGATCGGCCTTCTTTGTGCAGCACTACCAGGAACCCCAGGAAGGATTCCTCCTGACCCCAGCTCTGACTCCCTGTCGGACCCAAAAATGTGCAATAGGAACGAAACGCTCCTTCGTATGCCTTCCTTGTCCTTGGGGCTAAGCTTGCTGCCACGAGGTCTTGTAATCCGGGGCAACGATTAGCCTTAGTGCTTCGGGGAATGGTGCCGCCACTAGGTCCGCTGTAGGTAGATAACCCCTGAACGCCTGCATATGTGAACGAGAGAGTGCATCATCTGCATGATTTAGTACGCCTGGCACATGTTTCGCCCTGAACTGTACATTCAGTCTCATGCAAAGCAGCACAACTTCTTTCAACAATCTCAAGATCCATTTGCAGCGTGCTGCCTGTTGGTTAATGCATTCGACAACAGTCATATTATCAGACCAAAATACCACTGAGCGGTCCCTGAAGTCGTCTGGCCATGACATCAGAGCAACCCAAATGGGGAATAACTCCAAGAACCCAATGTTACCTGTAAGACCGCTGGAGTGCCACCACGTCGGCCATGTTTGCGCCGACCATCGATTACCAAGGATGGCGCCAAGTCCCACACTCCCCGCTGAGTCAGTCCACAGACCTAGTTCATCTGAAGACGCTGGTGGCTTGTTCCACACGACTCGACCGTTGAAGTCCGCCAGAAATGCTAACCAAATGCGCATATCCTGGCGAACCTCTGCCGACAGTCTCGTACGGTGGTGTCCTTCTTTGAGACCAACCATAGCTTGTGCAATAGAGCGTGAGAAGGGGCGGGCCATTGGTATCACCCTCAATGCAAAGTTAAGCTGACCCACTGTTTGTTGTAACTGGTGCAGGGTCACTTTCTCCTTACCCAGGCATTGGGTCAAGGAAGCCCTAAACTTGGCCACCTTTTCCATCGGTAAACGGAAACATCCCTCCACAGAATCGAGCTCAATTCCCAGAAACTCCAGTGAAGTAGATGGTCCAACCGTCTTACCTGGTGCCAAAGGAACTCCAAACTCCCTCATGAGGATGCAGAAGTCATGCAGCGCCTGCGCACATTTCGTATCGCCGGCTGCTCCTAAGAACAGGAAGTCATCAAGATAGTGCAAAACATGCCTATGCCCTGTGGCCTCGGTGAATGCCCACTCTAAAAAACAGCTGAACATTTCAAAATAGGCACAAGAAATGGAGCAACCCATAGGCATGCATTTATCCATGTAATAACTCCCTTGAAATGCATAACCTAGCAAGCGCTGATCCTGTGGGTGTACCGGGAGCAACCGGAACGCCGATTCGATATCTGATTTCGCCATCACCGCCCCGGGGCCCAGGTGATTTAACATAGCCACGACATCATCGAACGATGCGTACCGCACTGAACAAACTTCTGGGTCAATGGCCTCGTTCACCGAGGAACCCCTTGGAGCAGACAGGTTATGAATAAGTCTAAACTCCCCCGGGTCTTTCTTCGGGACAACCCCTAATGGGGAACAGATGAACTCCGCCACCGGCGGGTGATAAAAAGGCCCTGCCACCCGCCCTAAGCTGACTTCTTTTGCAATTTTCTTCTCTGCCACGCTTGGGTTGTGCTGTACCGATAACTGGTTTTTACAAAAGGAGTCCCCCCGAAAATCCCCCGCCGGGATGTGGAAGCCATGTAAGAATCCCTTCCTCAACACCCCAGCGGATACATGATCAGGGTATTTGTTCAACCAAGGAGTCATAGCCATGATATCAATGGGTGTAGGCAATCGGTCACAACGTTCTACCTCACTCCTGCTTAGACCCTCCTTTTCCTTCCTTCCCGCTATTTTTAGATCTACATATACTCTCCGGGTGTGAGGAGTTCCCACAGCCCGCACACGCATGCCGGAACCTACATGTTCCCTGCGGTCTGTTACAGTTGCCTCGATTGAAGCCCCAACAAACCCCACGCTTGCCGCCATTCCCGCCGGTCTTGGGCTGGTAATCCCCACCGGCGCCCGCTCGAAAGGGCACAGCGGGCTTTTGGCGGACGGACCCTGACCCGCTCCCGCCTGGCGAGGACGTACCTGCCGCCCCTGGCAGGAGCTGCTTGTGCCATGACACCGAGTCCAGGCAATCCCAAGTCAAAGTAGCATCGTATTCTTTCGCTTTCCGAAATTTCATATCATAACCTTTCCATTCTTCCCCCTCATACATTGAATAAAAATCCATATTACGATTTTGATAGCAAGTTAACTCAGTCATCAGCTCGGGTTTACGTTCCCCCATAACTGCAGTAAATATCGAAAAGGTCTTAACCCAGTTCGTTACTGTCTCGTCAACCCTGAATTCCGCCATCTTGGCGCGCCATACATTCGGGTGCCACAAATCCTTCTGGGTTTTCGCATATTCCATCTCGCGATGGTCAGTCAATAATGAAAACATGTTAACATATTTGTCTCCCCATATTAACTCTTTCGTGGCCATCGGGATGTGCTGTGCCACCTTCTCCCGCCTCGAGGGTAATGAACCCTCCCCTGCCATTGGCAATGCGAGCTTACCAGGTTCGGCCGTTGTTCCCGCCGTCTTCTCGTGACCAACTGCAGGTCCTACCGGTGCCACCTGTGGGGAAACAAGAGGAACATTCGCGTTTGCGACATCTCTCGACTGCCGCAATTGCTCGATTAGTAGTCTGGCCTCCTCGGCCGGGTCTCCAGGGGCCACTGCCCCCCCTCCTTTTTTCTTGAGCCAAGCTACCAACTGGATGGCCAATTCGGGAGGCATCTCCTCATCATTAGCGGGAGTAATCACAACCGGGATCGGCAGACCTATATCTGGGTTTGGTACCGTGTTGCCTGCCGGCGTGACGGGGGCGACTGGGGGTACCTCTGGAACCGGGACTTCCCCTGAAATAGCCCTCTTCTTGACCCGCTTCCCACTACCCTCTGGGACGACTCCCGGCAAGGCCGGGCCTATTACCTTCTTAGGGTGACCCGGGTTGCTCAGTGCAGCCAGCTGTTTTTTCACCTCCGTCAAACCTCGACCGATCGATTGGACTTGTCCGAGTTTTCGGTCCATGCAAGCCATCCGGTTCGACAATAGGCGTAACACATTATCCGTCTCGGAACCCTTTCCTGCTTTCTTGCCAGCCATGGTTTCGAGTATTCTGCTTCTTAGTCGATCAATGAGGTCCTGGACTCCCCGACTCCAAATAACTGAAAGAGAAACAAGATTACAAGTTCTCAAAATTGCTGCTTGTTCCGTCGAGGGCTCATGAGCAAAGAGTGGGTGCAGCCTTCAGAGCACAGGAACAAGAGGACGCTTCTTTGGATTTCCGCTCTATTTATTCCTCTGCGGGAGGGCGTGTACCCTCCTCCGGTACGCCTACTGGGCGTGGTCTTCGGTGTAGGTGTCTAGGACAACCCCTCTTGGCCGGGAAAGGCGCGCCCCGTCTACGCCGCTTCGGGCATACCAGCCGAGCCACGCCCCCGCCCAAAATGGCTTCCCGGGGGGATCGGGGCACCCAACCATACGTTCGGGGGGACCGAGTGGTCGCCCCTTTCCAAGCGTGATGCACATTTGTCTATTATATCTTTTTTTTCACATGGAAACAACAAACAATATCAGTATTTTATAATTAATGGGTTTTACTGGAAGCCCAGCTAGAGAATGAAATATCTGAAAAATAGGTATGAGAGGCACTGGCTTCGTGCCCTTTAAGCAAATGAGGAAGCTTCTTCTGTGTACACTGGTCCAATTCTATTTCATTGATGTGAATGAATGGGGCTTAGTAAGCCAGACATCAAATATATAAATTATCTTCTATATTCCTTTTATTTCATTTTTCCAAAGCAGTGTGATGGTAATGTATGAAAGTTCTGTTGTGTCCTACTTAATCAGAGAGGAAGAATTTCTCTTCAAACTCAGGGGTTTTTCCCAGAGGTTGATCAGCTAACATACTTGAGTCTGACCAATCACTCTGATTCTTTGCTTGTGCAGTTTCAGGCACAATTTAATCTTGTGGTTTGAAGTTTTGGGTAATTTTTATCATGGTTAATCTCTCCATGTTGTGAGGTGAGAAACTGGTCCTTCTGACTGTGACAACTGTACCAGCTGCTCTTGTTCATAAGACACACTGGCTGCCCAACAAGACAAATACTTAATTGTCAGTCTGCTTAGCTCTGGCCATTGTAGCATCTTCCTATACCAACAGACCAATTGGTTTTGATCAAGGTAAACCTCTTTTGGGTCATCCAGATATTCTTGGACCATCTTTTGAATGGTCATTGTTGCTGCCACTTCCTCGACCACAATTGCCTTCGCCTATGCACTTGACTTAAGCCCTGCCACTTGAAACCGAGCCATTGCATACGTTAGGTCTGATTCTTCCATTGCTGGTGTTGCTGGTGTGAGACAACAGAAGAAAGACACTAAGAGACCACCTGAACCATACTTTTTTAAATCCTTTCAGAGGCCACCTACTACTCTGGGTCTCAAACTTCAACAGTGCATTTTACATTCCTCAAACAATTATTTTAGTATTATCCGACATCTGTACGTAGAACAAAAATATATTAAAGACATTTATTTATAAACACAACAAATTGACGAAATGAAGATGAAAACTTTATTGATAATTATGAGTAAAATACACCACTGAAAATTGTTTTGAGACATATAATACATGCATAATGCATCTAGTACTAGCATGTTACCAAAAAATACTTTTTAACATTACAGGGTCTTTATAATGCATTCATGTGGGTACTTAACGTGGTCAAAATTAATACGCACATTTAACATCAATTCACAGTACTGACATTTATGTCACAAACATATGTCCGGATAACATAAATAATTGTCCAACATAGATTACAGCAACACAGGAATTATAACTTTATCCTCCAAACCTTGTCAGAATACAAAAATGGCCCAATGGCACACTGTTCTTCCCTTCTTAGTGAACATAATAGTTTACATTTTCACAAATCCAGTCAACTGCTTTCTGGCCTCTATTAGCCTTTGCATGGGTGTGCCCTCAACCTCTGAAAATTATGCCAACGCATTTCCCCCTTCATTGGACCTAAGAACTATTTATGAAGGTTTTTGACAGGGCACAAAGTGTTCCACGATGGACACTATTTACAAACAAAACACGAAATAAAACTATATGTCACTTCTCTATGAGCAATCATCATAAGTCAGAGACATATTTGGGTTGGGAGGATCCCAAAACCACCTGAAATTTTAATACCAGTCTTGCCATAGTACAGAGGGTGTGTGCCACGGGGTTATTGCTCATTTGTCGCAACTGTCCTATCCATAGTTTGATATGGAAGACCTGAAGTATTAGTCACGGGTCAAATTGTGAGGTACTTCAATGCACCACATAAATCATCAAGAAACAGACATGTGTGCCCTGTAATGTCTTAGTTCATACCTCTGATCTTTATATACTTTTCTGAAGGGGACAGTTTCTGTGCATCTGTATTTAGGAGGACCCTATGGCAGAGTAAGCAAATACAATACAAAAATAACTTTACTGAGGCATTACACATTGTTAGCGTTATACGTGAGCACCTATGTTCTAAGGCATACCTATTTAATGGCTGTGAGACAACAGCACTGCCCTCTCTGGAGATTGAAGACACTACCCCAGAACTTCTACCTCTAACTCACAACTGTTCTTCTTCCAGGTCACTCGCGTGATAAACAATCCATGTCTTGTAAAGTGAAACATCCCCTTCTGAAAATGGAATGAAAGTGGCCAGTTTTTATTTGCACCATGGATCAAGCATTGTGGTGCATATGAACACTTTGGAGGAGCTGATCTCAGCAGCCTTGGGTTAACAGCCAAGCAAAGTATTTAGCTCTGAACCAACTCACATGCTTCTTCTTTCACACTAGCAAACTTAAGTGCCACATTTTCAACTGGTCCTGTTGCAGATACAACAATGGGTTTGCTTGGCTCATCATACTCTGCTCCTTGCTGACTTCCTATGTGAATACTGCAAATGGAAGCAGCATTTGTGTCAGACTCATGACTAGCCTCCATTTGCCCACCTCTATTATCATGCTCTTCACAGCTGCATCCACTCCTCTTTGAAGGACATAGTCATTGATCAGTCTGTACTGCTCAAACAGATGTTGCAACATGTAGTAGGTTTAGTCCCAATGTGTTGGCACCTCCTGTAAGGGCTTTAACGGTACTCTATTGGCACCTTTAATGATCCTCAACTGCTTCTTGGATTTAAAAGAATAACTAAAATGAGTGTAGTTTCTTCTGCAGGTGGCCAGTATGTGCTGACTATGCCTTCTTTTTTGAGAAAGCCCAATATAATCAGGTTCATGCAATACCCCAAACACAGGACCCTGAAGTAGGAACCAGCAGCCATGGACTTGACAATATTCCTGCCATTGTCAGTGCTAATAAATCCAGTTCTGAAACCTCTGAGTCAAAGCAATTCAAACACATTTCTGTTAAACTCTTTCAAGATGTTTGCAGCTGTATGATAATTCTGCATGATAAACATCGCTAATGTTGCATTATGCCAATTGCCCTTAAAACATTCTTCAATTGTGATACCTGTAGTTTGCTGCTGCCTAACACCTCCCAAAAGGTAACTAAGTGTGCAGTGATACACATGTAATCAGTTGCTTGACAACTGGTCTACATGTCTGTTATCAGGCGGATAATGTGAGGAGCACTCTTCTGCCTAGCATGGCCAACCACTTGCAGCACATCATGATGGAGCATTGAAAGAGCAACTCTGGAAAAAAGGTCCATCGGGGAACTTTCCATTTTGGGCAAATGGTCCCACAAGTTCTAAAAACTTGTCTCTTTCCACAAAAGAAAAAGGGAGAATGTCCAGCGCTAACAATTTAGCCAGCTTTCCAATGTACAAAACATACTGTTGGGTGGTTACATTCATAGGGTTCCTCCTGCCTAAACATGCCCATGTTAGTAGCTTTGATTTTTAACTTTTGTGGTTTCACTGACAAAGGCAACTTCCGGAGAGAACCAGGAGGTGGTAGACTCAATGTGCATCTTGCGGGATCGCTGAATGTTTAGGAGGTGTTTGCACCTGAGTCTTGTGCCATCTGAAGGTTGCTGATAAAGGTGATGCTGGCACACTACAGTGTACAGGGCTGATTTGTGTAATGCCATCATCCTCTTCTTCCACGTGACAACCTTCTTCTCCTATCACTGTACACTGCGCTGCTTACCCTCTCTCATCACCGCCACAACCAACACCTATCTTCATAAGGTGCTCTTTCCACTGGATAGTGTGATGTTTTTTAAGATGGTACATTTGTCATTTGTCCTCCAGCACCTTAGTGTGAACCTGGCTTACCTTGACAAATGCGTGGCAAATGGACCTTATTGCAATGTTATCCTCCTGCTTACTAATCGCAAAGAATTCCCAAACTGAGGGGGATACTTTTTTTAATTTGCCACTGCCAAGGTCTGAAGAACTGGAGTTAAGTGTCTGTGTCATTTGCCCCTCTGTAGGGCATACTTTTACTGTGGTAGTAGTGGATGCAGGTTTCCACGGGGAAACCACATCCCTCTGAGTATGTTGAATAGGAGGCGTCATCTTGTCATACTCGGAGCCACTCTCCATACTGACAATCACTGACTCGTCATCATTATTGTCACCTTTCATATTTCTAAAAAAAGGATTGCAAGAGGGAAATGGATCATAACATAAAGCTTTCAGCGGTGCATGCCTCTCAGTCCACACAACATGACATGCAGAATAACCGCACCGCACCGCTCAGTATGGGGACCTTTGGCACATTCCTAAATGTTGCATTCACAGCTGAAAGTTTTGTATTATGATCCATTACTGTCTTGCAATGTGTCTATATTAATGCTCATATTGTCATGAATGAGCGTGCCTTGTTGTGTAATACATGTTTGCATGAATTCATATAATGCACACAAACCGATGATATGAAGCATAATGGTACATACAAGTTTTATGTGGGCTCTACAATATTTTTATTTATGTATTTGTTTATTTGAGTTTTATATAGAGCTGGCTAGACCCGATGTTATCAGAGTGCTTTATATGATTTGAGAATAAGCTTAAAAGAAGTATAAGATGAAAGTCAAGTGGGATTAACAAGCAGTCATATAGAAAAATATAGGACAATAGAGCAGTAAAGCAGACCACAGTAAGGATGCAGATATATAGAACAATCAAGCAATTGGGTAATGGGGAAGTCGACAGATTTGAGTCTGAATTAGTCAGGGGACCTTCCAGATGGAAATTGCCAAAGAGGGTTGGGATTTTGTGAGAAGTAAATTATCTTGTGTTCTTAGTGAATTCGTTTTTGAGTAGTAGAGATTTGAGGTCCTGTTTGAAGCAAGAAATGGAGGGGTTGTGGCATGAGATGGTTTCTTTTTTAATTTGGGAGGTATGAGAAGAAGAAAGTTGGAGCTTCTCAGAGCCTAGCCTTTTCCTGCTCTCAATCGTTTAGTTTCTAGATATTTGTTTTTTTTTATATATAGTGCCTTGTGGATGATATATGCTGTCTTGTAGATGGCACCGAAGATGATGTGACAAACCCACCAGCCGGACAACTCTGTCCTGAAGAGCCCCTCCCACTCATAAGGGGTCTAAATGTTGAAATACATCTCCATTGGTTCTGTGAATATTTGTGATCTGCATTGTGCTATACTGTATGTCAATGCTTGTTTGTACAACTTGACCTAGAAATCAATGATGATTGATTGTGTCTTTTGTATGTATTTTTTGTTTATAGAAACACTTAAGCACTGCGTCCTCTGTTTATTGAATGAGTCGCACTATTTTCGCAACAGAAACAGAAACCTTTCCAGTTTCACTGTCTGTTTTATGCAACCCAAATGAAAAATTCCATTAGGCTGCCATAATAACACATTCAGTCTGGATTTTCACTGATTTACACTAAGAGGATTCCATTTTGTTACACAGAGTCCCACGGTGGACTCTGTATAACGTATCTTGGTTCTTGTCCCCGTGGGCATAGAGGGTTGCCCGTATGACACTATACATACAAAGCAAAGAAAGAAGGCATGATGAACAAAGAGGAAAACACTACCAATAATTCACCATTTCCAGACATTACAATTATGTCAATTTCAAAAATTCCCCATAAAAAAACACCCCACGGCATAAAAAATGACCACACCAAAATGTATTATTACTTTGCAAAAAAAAAAAAAAAAAAAAAAACATTTTGCAATTAATCTAGGGCCATCTCTAAATCTGTAAATGTTTTTAAAAATACATATACATGGCACACAAGAAAATGGAGGAAAAGTTATTTAAACTTTTTAAAACCAGGCCCACAGGCCTCCCAAACCTAGGCAAACATGTTGCCTTACACAAAACTAAAAGTGTTAATTCAAAATAGGCCCCTACTGTAACTTCAGGTCACTCACAAACTCATTTAAAAATGGTAGAAAAAAGGTAAAATAAATACTGTATACGCCCTTCATCAAACAACAAACTTGTCCAAAAGTTATTTAACTTGCTTGATTTCTCGCAAAACAATCTTTAAAGTCCAATGGTATATGCAGCAGGGATTGCAGAAAAAGGACAGTGTGATCCTCCCCCCTCCTAATCCAAATGAAATGTGAACAACGGATGGCCAAAGCACCAGGAGGCACATTCTGGACAAGAAGAAGAACCTGGGGTCTCTTTGACGCTTTCCTCCTGTTGAAAAAAGTAAAATAAAACAAATGTGTTTTATGCTAAAAAGAACTGCCTGAACTGTCAGTTTAAGGTGACTAGTTACTCAAAAATCTAATTTTGAGTTGATTTGCTGCTTCTTGAGCAGGAAATCTACTTGAGAAGCCTCCCTATGAGCATGACTTACGAAGGCCCCTGCATTAGAAAATGGCACCAGAGGTGTCCTAGCAACCAGAAATCGTGTTGGCAGAGGCCAAATCTCACTTACTGGAGTCTTGGGTTGTTCCCATTGCGTTGGTCGAACGAGAGCAAAATTCAGCAGCAATTGTCAGAATTTAGCAGGCACTCAGTGTTAGTATAGTAACGCAGTGACCAAATGGCACCAATTCTGTGAGCGGAATAAATTAAATGAGTTTGAGCTCATGCACAGAGGGATTTGGTGGTGGTAATGGAACCTTGGAGGTAATAGCCAAGAAGCAACAGTTACTGTACTCTGTGTAAATATTGAACTCTAGTTCTGTTTTATTAGTGCTTTGCATTTTTATATCGGTTTTTATTAAGCTTATTTGACCCAAAATCAATCCCATATTTTTGTATTGATCTCTACACCCACTTTCACTTAATTTATGATAGAGCTACACTATTTAATTGACAATCTTATATAGACATTTGAATCATCCATAATTGATTACCATTTAAGGAATCGGATGGTGGATGATTTGTCGAGCATGGCAGACTTATACGTGTGTATTCAATGTCACAAGGCTACACTGGGTCTATATAAAACACCACCTACCATGCTCACTTGGGCAATGATATTTCAGATTGGACCATAGCTTTTTGCAGTTTCACAAAGTTAATTAGATGTTAAGAGGGTGTCAGATATACATACATGCATCCGAGGAGGGCGTGAGGGCTACGTTTGAGTTGCTTCATCAAAAACATCTTACATATTGTGACAAGAGTTGAAGGGGAGATTCAATTACTGTGTTGAATCCCTTGGCTAGTCCAGCTTTGTTGGCAGTATATCTGCCTTCATCTGCTGACTGCTGACTAATGAAGAGGTGTGGGTATGCAAGAGAGTTAAACCTTTGAACCAGATAGTTTAGGCACATGCTAGCCTACAGTTGTATCATCGTGGCTATATGTGTTCTGAAGAACTACAAGACCCTCTATTTCTAAATAATGTTCCAAGCCCTCCATGTTGCCAGATGTTGCTATTGCAACTACTTACAATATTTTATTCTGCTCTTAAACATGGATGTCCATTCTGCACAATTAGGAATGAATGGAGATTAGGGCCAACTCAGTGGTTTTCTCACTACCACTTACTGAGTCCTGGTCTTCATGGATGTCGTTTTCCAGTGAGAAGCTCTTCCTGGACTGTATATAGCAGGCTTTCATGAACAATGTTTCCCTAATACCATAAGGTGATGAGGTTGAGAGGGTAGAAAGTATTAAGAAAGGCCATTTGGGATGGCCATACCTGCTCTAGGGATTCCAGCAGAGGCCAGAGTATACTGACCAACAAATTTGCAGCATGAAGGAGGTGAAAGTCTTGGGAAGCATCTGGGGCTTGGGAAGGGTAACTTAACAGATGTGTATTAGATAGCTTTGATGATGACCTGTGGTGTGGGTCTGGTGGTGTGGGTCTGAACACCTGTGGAGTGACAACCCAGAAGATTTCCACTTAGAGAATCATGCAAGGTGACTACATGCCTCCTAGGCCATGCATTCTGGATGACATGGTGGCAATGTGCCCTCAATGCCATAGGTGTTGATTCAGTGCTGGGTGGTGTTATGCTTTATACCGGTTGTCTGCATTGGACGCACAATCTTCTGATCGGCCTGTATGTGTGAATTACAGAGATGGTATTCTGCTGGAAAAAATGGGTTCTTACCCAGAGTGATTAAACAACCTCTACATTTGGAAGATTCATGACGTTGAGGTTGTGCATTCACACTTTTGTATTGACAATGGAAGACAGAAGAAAGAATGTGAGGAGGAAGGAAATGTTATTGAGTGCAGACAGTGACAGACAGTGACCCCTGACGAAGGGCTTGAAATGCCTGAAATGCATTGGGTTTGATAAAATACTGCCTTGGATGAATTGCTGCAGTTTTATGTGTTCTTGTAAAAAGGTTCAGATGGACAATCTCGAACATGAGAAACCCTTGAAAATTGGCATGTTACCCTATGTGTGGAACAAAAAGAGGGATTCAAGTGAAAAAACATGATGAAATCCAGAGAACTTTCAATAAATTTGAGTACTTTTAGAAAAATTGTGCAAGCAGCATTACTCTGTGCCATTGGATTTGAGGCGGAGTGTGGCCCCAAAATATTGTGAGACAGAAGAAGTCACCATACCTCTGCTCACAAAACACAGTGTGGATAATTGCTTAGAATTTAACCATAGTCAATTCCCCCTGATGGCGACTGTCACTGAGATTGTGAACAAATATCTTGCTCTCTGATTCTAGAACTGTCTCGAAATACAAGATACACCGGAGCCTGTTCATATAGGCTACCATACTCTAAAGGGAACTTAAGCTGCCCAGGTGATGGTGTTAAACGATCCTAGGGTGAGTCTAGAAACTGGTCATTCTACCATCATCATCATCCTGAACCGCTCTGTAGCCTTTGACTCTATAGGCTGTGGATGTTAATTCACCATCTAACGGTCTTTGTCTTGCAGGTTTTGGGCATGTCCTGAGTTCTAGCTTTTCGTTATGAGTAAACATAATGGGCCAGATTCACAAAGGTAAACTGAGATGAATGTCTAACTTGACGACTTTCGGTATTCACATATGTGTATTTGTAAGGTGCACTATCATCCGCAGAGGTATCCTTGCACTTTGCAGGTGTATGTGCCTAGCCCTGTCTATGGTAGATTAACTGAAAAATAAGGCCTTCATATTCTTGCTGAATTCAAGAAGAGAGTAGGATGGTCTGATGTGGAGTGGGATTTTGTTTCACTCTTTAGGAGTTATATAAACAAACACTTTCTCTCCCGATCTTCTTCTGTATATGTTAGAACTGGGATTTCTGGTTGGCTAAGGCTTGCGCCAACACCAGGCAGAAACCACCAATCTAGTCAGGGCAAGGGAGTTACACGCCAAAGATAACCCCTGCTCACCCCCTTGGTAGATTGGCACGAGCAGACAGGATTATCCCGGAGGAAATGAGTAAAGCATTTGTGCACAGCAATAAAATCCCAGACACACTACAAAAGGAACTCCACACAAGGTTATATAAAGATAGCCTTTGTATTCTCAAAACACATCAGATAGTAATCACACAATATACATTGTGCCAACTGGCACAGGCAATGTTCACAAGGAATTATTTACACAGGACAGGGCCACGTGGGCCACTGTCAGGATCAACACTTAGCAGAAATTGGTACAAGTAAAAAATAGATCATAAACCTACAACCAGTAACTACTGGTAATCACTGCACTCCACCTCAACCTGTAACATAACTTTACATTATGCACAGTCACATCTGGCGCAAATTACATCCTGCGCCAACCTTACCTGCATAAACACATTATGCAATCTCCTCACTAGTCTAAACACATTAGACCCTACCTCCTAAGTATAACTCACATTTAGGGGCATAAATCACAGTGAAGTACAATCTCACTAACACAAACCTCCATTGGTAAAACCATCTCTAGAGGTATCAAACACAGGGTGCATAAAACACACTAAAGGCATTACATTTCCTAGCACCACATCACTTTAGAGCACATCAATCACATTAGGAACTTGTGCCCTATCCATATACCAGCCCCCTGGCCAACCGGCCATCTAAGAAGGGGCTCAAATGCCCTGTGTCCAGAATGTCAGGGCGCGCTGCCTAGGCAGCCCCAGTCAGGGGTGCGCCATCTGAGCAAACCTAAAAGTTGCAGCTGCCCACTCCTTGCTGGGCAGCTGAGAACAATAACACAGGGCCTACACCATGCAGCTGGCACTAAATGCTGAGCAGCTGTGTCAAGGGCAAAGGAGTGCAACTCACTCATAGCACAGACATGCCCCCAAAGTCCAGAATTGCGGCCTAAATGGTGCAGCTGCCCACTACTTGCTGGACAGCTGTAAATACTCAAATGAGGCCTGGCACCATTGTGCCGCTTCTGTTCCTCTCAGGGTCTCTCTCCAGTATGGCAAGAATGTGGGCAAGACTGTGCCACACCATGGGGGCAGACATGGGCACTTCTGGGCCCTTTAGGAAATATTTATGCCCATTGTTGGAGACCACAGGCTCAGAAACAAAACATGCTCCAAGCTGGAGCCTCCAGGGCTCTGATCAAAGTATGCAACACGGTGGAGCCATCTACTAGCCCTTAGGATACTGAGGCCCATAAAACAAAAGAAAGTGTCCCCAAGCCCCACTGTGGCCCATAACAAGATACACACTGGCCCTCTCGTTGGAGCGGCCCGCAACGGCGGGTCCGCTCAAGCAAACAAATAAGGAACTCTTTGAGCCCCCCTCTTACCAGGCTCTCTGCATGTGTCCTGCTGCAGGCTCAGGCTCGATCTCCTGGACATCTAATCCCAGCTCCTGGACTTATCTACACCCGGGCACGGCACTCCTTTTCCATGGCTGATGATGGGCAGCAACAAGCGGAGCTCTCCCTTTGTGTGAGAGCCCCGCCTCCACTCCAGCAGCCTCCATGCAGGCGGGGTGGATTCCTGCCTGTCGGTAGCCTCTCTCCCCACTTTAGCCGATGGCCTGATGCCGCGGGGCTCTTTCTTCACCTCGGGAGCCCCGCCGACCTGCCACAGTGCTCTTCTCTTCCCACTGGCGGCCCGGGGCTCGCACCGCTCAGTGGAGCCCCATGCAGCCGGAGGCCATTCCTGGGCCTGCTTCTCTTCCGGGCGGGGTGTGCACAGCTTTCTCCAATCACAGCGCAGCGCCAACTCCAATCACAGCGTGGCGCTACCTGTGACATCTCAGGGTGTTCCTGAGGTTCCTGGGCTGGCGGCGAGATGCGGGGTGGGCACCCGCCCTGCTGGTAAATACCAACATGGGCAAAGTCGCGGGGTGGGCACCCGTGCATAAATTAAAAAGGCAGAAGCAGGGTGGGCACCTGCTTGAGTAAATACCCTCAAGCGGACATAATGCAGGGTGGGCACATGCACCATCAATGTGAAAAGGAGCAGGGTGGGCACCCACAAGAGGCAATAAGGCGGAGGGGAATCCCTACGCTGGGGATTCCCTCTAAAAGGTCTGCAGCATCAGCGTTGCACCACCCACATGTTTTCCTGGGTGAAAAATAATAGAAAGGCAGCACAGCGCTTCCAGGGCGCAAAAGTGGGCTGCCAAAGTCTTTCCAAGGTCCAGGAAGTAACAAGCAAGGTAACAGAGTCCTCCAGACATCCAGGGGCAGGGCAGGGCCCAGGGAGGCAAGCCTTCCCCTGGGACCCAGCAGCAGCACGCCCCTGGCAGTTTCAAGTTAAAATAAAGAACAATATCATGGGGTCACAGCCCCTCTTTTTTACACAAAATCCCTTTGTTTCCAAAGGTGCAGGCAAGGGGCGAACCAGATGCAACTGGGTCTGGAGCACTTTGCTTTGCTCAGCCCCTCTGCCTATTCACAGGTTGGGTCAGGGACATCAGACATACCACAGGGGGTGGAGCCAGCATTGTGGAGGGAAGGCCCAGCCCTATTTAGGTCCCAGGTGCACTCCTGCCTGCCATCAACATGCAGATCTCTCCATTCACCACCGGGGCAGACCCATCCTTGACTCCTGGAGCCAGGCACACCAGCCAGCTCCAGCCAATCACAAGCCAGACAGTCAATTCACATTTACTGCACAGACAGGCCAACTTCTAGAAGTGCCACTTCTCCACTAGACACAATTAATCCGCACACATCATCGCGCAGCATTTAATCACACAAGTTCACACATACCAAACTCGACCCTGCACTCCCCACACATCAGGAATTACCATGGACACACATATTCCCCATGCATTCCTATGGGAGGGCAGGCCACTCTCACCACACATACACATAGAGCGCACGCACTTTACACTGGACCACAGTGAAAAGTGCTCAGAGGTCAAAAATCACCAATACCAGGTTACAGAAACAGGCTAAGTAAACAGAAAAAAGTTTTGGGGTGAACCTGCCAAAAGGGCCAAGTCCAACAGTATATATATATATATATATATATATGCAAGGGATGTGTTCGAGTAGGAGTACTGCAAAGCGGACCGTTGAGTTAGGTGGAACCTAAGTTTTGTAGTGTCCTTAATGTGTGTGCGAGGAGTTTGAATTGAGTGCATTTGTGTATCAGTGCCAGTTTAGTTCCCTCACATGTGGTGTGATGTGGGTTCTGTGTGGAAGGTTGAGGATGAATCCGGCTGCTGAGTTCTGGATGGTTTGTAGTCTTCCAGTGAGATACTTGGTAATTCTGGTGTTGAGGGTGTTCCATAGTCCATCTTGCTGGTGACTGGGGGATATGTGGCAGCTTTTCTAGTGTTGCTTGGAAGCCATTTGAAGATCTTCCTCAGCATCTGAAGGTTGTGGAAGCAGGATGCAGTAAAGGTCTTTTCTTGTGCCTGTTGGTCTCACAATGCTCTACCACATGAGGTTTTTCTTGTTAATTTTAGGCACTGGCTTCAATGTTGAATGCTCCCAGGCTCGTAACACAGGCCCCCGCAGCCCACGCGGTGCGGGGGGCCCCTAGCTCCGAGGGGCCCCCTTGGCACTGCACTCTGGCTGAAGGAGCTCCTGATTGCGCCCGGAGAGGGCCCCCCTAAGTACCGTGCAGGGAGGCCCCCTCACTTTTCGTTACGCCAGTGAATAACCCTCTGGAAAGGTATATTGAAGAAGTGGAAATGGTGAGGTTCTGCAACAACAGATATTTATATGAATCAGGATATGAGTGGACTCTTTTTATTCATGTCATTTGTAATAGTAAAACTGTGTAAATTGATATGGGAAAATGTTTTGTTTTGTTGTTTCGGGTGCAATATTCATATTGACAATGTTTTGTTGTTTTAGGTGGAATATTATTCTCTCCTATGCTCCTGTGGTACTAAACATATTTTGAATCAGCAAAAAACTGCTTCCAGCATCCCATCCATAATTTTAATGCGCAAATTGCATATAAAACATTATAGATTTCTGCATACATAATGTTTGCGCACACACAGAGTTTGTGAAATTAGTGAAGTCAGTCTAATATACAAGTATCAAGAACGCTATCGTATACAAGATTACTTTTTGTGAATCACGGACATCAGTAGTTTGTGAAGACACGATTTTAACACTAATGCTTACTGCTGCAAATCTGCACTGACCGCATAAATGAAATGGAGTAAAACAGCAGACCACTGATAGAACCTCTACGTAAGACAACGAGACCGTGTGCGGAGATCAGAACGCAGGGAATCTTTTTTTTTTTTGTGGAAGTGGGTCTGGGTGGGACTAGGTGTGAGTTTTAGAAACTGTTTGAATTAAAAGATATGATGCCTTTGTAATTTATAGAAAATATTATTATAATCGGACCGCCAAGGGTAAATACTGTTCAAATTGAATAAAGGAAAATAACGTCGCCGGGTTGATTGTGGCAGCTAACAATAATGCAGAAGGTACTCTGGCTCCAGGGCCCAGATTACGAAGAGGCCCATTAAATTTCAATTATGGGCGTCTTTTATTATTTAGCTATGTGGCATTGGGGCCCATATCCCTCACTAAACTTAAGATCCACACTTCCCGTGTTATTCACTTGGTTATAGCTTCTAAAAGTGATGAGCCTGTCACGTTTCTTCCTGAAGGGCATTGTAATGGGATATGTATTCATAGATGCATGGGAAACTCATGTGGTGCTTTTTAGTGAAGGCGGTTTCACCCCTGCTGATGTAGTTGGAGAGAATGCTGAGTGCGACGACGAATCGAAGAGGGCATCAGTGGACATATTGAGAAGGTAAAAGGATGAAGGTGTGCATGCATCTGGAAATGGGATACTGAATTTTATTCTGGTCATGACTGTTAGCCAGTGGACGAAATGCGAGGTGCATCCAAACCTGGGTCCTATTTCGTAGTGCAGTTGCTAGTTTGGCTGCTGAGTTTTTGATTTTCTGGTACCTCTTGTATTTCTGTTCTAAGAGGCCAGCTGAAACCACATGACCAGTTCACCTTGCTGTTGATAATAGTTCACACTATGGTGGCAATGAAATACTGTATTGTTCATTAATGTGTTATTTTGGGGCTCTCCGAACTTCATGTTAGTGCCTTTGATGACAACATTGATCTGGGTGTTTACACTCAAGTGACTGATGGATAGAATTCTAGATTTTTTAGGCTGAAGTAAAGAGCCGTTAGAGCTTGAATATTGTGATGGAGCCCCACATTTTTTTAGCACGGCTACATGGAAAATCATTTCTATTAGCTGAACATGTCAAATTTCATCTATTTGGACAAAAAAGAAAGAGGTGGAGGGCTGGGCTAGAACAGAAATCGAGAACTTTTCAAAAGCGAGGCAATTGTGGTGAGTGAGGGTTCTAAATTACTGTAATTGGAGAAGGTGTAAAGATGGGTGTCACCCCAATAAGGCTCCACACTTGGCTGTAGGTTGAACTATCTTTATTTACTATATGTTCCCTACCTAGAGAGCGCAGGGCCGATCTGCCGGTAATCTCGGCTTTCGCGCCGCTCTAATCGCGGTGCGCGCGCAGCTCCAATATGGCCACGGCACGTCACATCATGACGTGACGTGCAGCGACTAGAACGCTACACCACATATCTCCCCTTTTTCCCAAACACTGAAACTGTTAACTCACAGTTCGCCGTCCATATCAAAGTCTCGAAACCTCACAGGTCTCACCACCGCTCTTCCCCTTCAGGTCAGTCTCACTGGGGTGGACAGAGTCTCTCTTCCATGAGGTTCTGGGTCTGCTGTTCCATTTCCTAGCGCGGCCGCGCTCCCATCTGGTCTGCTCATGTCTCCTCCTCTCTCAGCTCTCTGGCTGTTGTCATCAGCTCTCTCTTCCTGCTGTTCCCCTCTTTTCCTGTCCGGATCCTCCTCGGTTGGTTCCTGCTCCCTATTTCTTTCCTCCATGTCGTCTAAGTCCGCTCCTCTTCGGTCCCATCTTAGGACTCTGTTGCATCTGGCCATGCGTTCCTGGGACCACACATTTCCGTCGCTCAACAGGGCCGCTCTGCCCAACACTTCCTTGACCTGCATGGGCTTGCTGTATTTACTGTCTCCTTTCCTTTGTAGAGTGGCCAACTTTACTCGCACCCATTCCCCTCTTTGCAGTTCTGTCTCCTTCACATTTCTCCGGTCATTGTAGTGCCTCGAGTAAAGGGTTTGTGCTTTCTCCAAATTGGCTCGCACCACTGCTGGGGACCACTCGCTCGTCACAATTTTTTCTTTCCATACTCGATTGTCCCGAGTGAATGGCTCTCGGCCCCTCAATATCTGGAAGGGACTATATCCTGTCCCCGTGGGGGTGATTCTCTACGCCCATACCATGTGCCATATCTTCTTTTCCCAGTCTTTGTTGTTGGAGATAGCTGCCTGGACCGACTCCATCACCACTCTGTTAAATCGCTCTACTAGTCCATTTCCGGCCGGATGGTATATGGACGTGTGTTTGGTCTGGATACCATTTCTCTTCATGAATTTATTCCATTTTTCTGATCTAAATTGGGGGCCATTGTCGCTTAAAATGGACTTAGGGATACCTTCCCTTACAAAGGTGTCAGATAAGAATTTTATGATTGTTTCAGTGTCCATCGCCTCATCGATTTTCAACTCTGGCCATTTCGAATACCTATCCATGAGAGCGCACACGTATTTTTGGACTCCTTGTACGTCTAGTATCGGCCCCAGGATATCCACTGATAACTCTTCCCACGGGTTCTGCGGGGGATCAAATTTTCCTATAGCCAGTCGTAGTGGTTTGAGTGTTTTATCTGCTACTTGGCACTGTGGGCAGTCCCTGACGTGTCTCTCGGCCTTCACATCCATTCCTGGCCACCAGTAGTTTTGTTTGGTCCTCAGCTTCATTTTTCCTATCCCCAGATGTCCTTCATGGAGCATGTCCAGCAACTTGGGGATGATGTCTGCTGGGGGTATGACCTTCTCCCCCCTGTACACAAATATTCCTTGGTCGTCCATTGACAACTCTTCCCTGATTTCATAGAATGGCTTGAGGTCTTCACGAGTCTGTCTCTTGTCTGGCCATCCTTTTATGATGTATGTCTTCACCTCCTTCAGGGTCGGGTCTTCCTCATACGCCTTTCTCCACTCTGCATTTCCAATCACTCTTTCCTGGTCTTCTGTGAGTGCCACTAGTTCTTCCGCCCCGGCCTGATCTTCCTTGCTCTGTTCCATGGCCGCCGCTCTACTCAGATAGTCCGCCACTCTGTTCTTACTGCCGGGGATGTACTCTACATCATATCTGAATTCCAGCAGTTTTAGGGACATTTTTGGGATCCTGGGCATTGCATCGGCATGTCCGCTAGATGTTAGCACTTTTAGCAGAGGTTTGTGGTCAGTCCTTAACTGGAACCGTGTGCCTCATAGGAACTGCCTGAATCTGGTCATTGCCCACACCACTGCCAGCATTTCTTTTTCTATCACACTGTACTTTTTTTCCGTTTCGCTCAGTGTGCGGGATGCGAAGCTGAGTGTCTCCATTCTTCCTTGACCTCTGTCTTGCATCAAGACAGCTCCCAGACCTCTGTCGCTGGCGTCGGTGGTAAGCACTGTATGGCCTTGGGGGTCATACCCTTGGAGCGGTACGGCTCCTGCCACCTCCTTTTTGATGACATCAAACTCCCTTTGCTCTTCCTCCTTCCAGTGGAACTCGTTGTTGTCTCTCGTCAACTGCCTCATATAATGAGTCTTAGAGGCGAAGTGCTGTACGAACTTGGCATAGTATTCCGCCATGCCCAGGAATGATCTAACTTCCTCCTTGTTAGTGGGTGGCGGCGCATCACAGATTGCCTTCACGTTCTCTGCTTTCGGGGTCACACCTCGCACCCCTATCTCGTGTCCGAGGTAGGTCACCGATTCCATTCCTATCCTGCACTTGGTCCATTCGGCGGTGAGGCCCTTATCCTCTAGGATCTTCACCACCCTGCTGAGCTTCACATCATGATCAGGTTTGTCTCGCCCCATTACCAGGATATCGTCCTGAAAGTATTGGACGCCATCAGTGCTTTTAAACAGTTGGTGCATCAGCTTCTGGAACACCGCAGCCGCCGAGGCTAGCCCAAACGGCATTCGGCGGAATTGATAGCACCCAAATGGGGTAATGAACGATGTTAGTTTTCGGCTTTCTGGGTGCAGTGCAATCTGGTGGTAGGCCGAAGTCAAGTCAATAGTGGAGTACCATTTGATTCCCCGGGTCCTGGCCAGCATTTCCTCGATTCTAGGTAAGAGGAACTTCTCCACCACAATGTTCTTGTTCAATTCGCGTAGGTCAACACAGAGCCTGACCTTCCCATTTGGTTTCATGACTACCACCAAGGGCGTCAACCATTCCGCGCACGTGATGGGTTCGATGATTCCTTTCTCTTACCTAGTGGAGTGGTGTGGCTCACTGGTTAGAGGCGGCAGACCCGGAAGCAAGAATTGCCCGGGACCAGGGTTCAATTCCCGACGCGGCAGGGTCATGGACCAGGGTCAGCGGACTCGATAATTCTCGCCTCGGTGCCTACTCTAACCAGGGATCACACTCGGCAACTCTGGGCATTAGCTTGCCTCATCTCTACAACGGCCCCCCACATTCGCCGGGGATGCCTGGTTTCACCTTGGAGACACCCAGTAGGGACCATCTCACAGGGATAGCCAGGACGGGTTCCCCAGCGGTCTACAGCGCCAGGACGCCTCAGGGCAGCAGTGCGCTTTACAAGACACATACATTTACATACATTTACATTCTTTTCTAGGTCCTGTAATTCCTCCTGTAATGCTTCTCTCACCGCCAAAGGCACATTTCTCACCTTGTGGGCGACCGGTATGGCATCCTCCTTCAGGATTAACTTGTGTGAGAATGTTTTCCATTCTTCCTACTGTGCCTCCGAATACTTTGGGGTACTCACTTTTCCACTTGTCTAGATCTGGCCATGTTTCCTGTTCGGTAAGTAGTATTTGTTCTTTTCCCCCAGGATCCAACTTGATGCCTAGGTCTCCTTGGTCCAGCCATCCTAGGACCGAGGGTCCCCTCTCTGATACGTAGAGCTTGCAGAAGGTGGAACGGCCTCTAAACTCCAACTTCAGCGGTCTGAATCCTGCCATGGGAATGCGGTCCCCGTTGTAGGTGACTGGGCGGATATCCAGCTTTTCCAGATCAGGGCCTAGCTGTGGTGCGAAACTTTCCTCCCATACCGCTCTCTGGACAATGGTGTTGGGCGAACCCGTGTCGGCCACCACGCTTATCAGCAATCCCCCTATCGACATTTCCAGTACTGGTTTCGTTGTTCTCCTCCCATCCGCTCTCAACACTTGTCCATCCACGCTCAGTACTTGATCATAAATGCACAACACCGTGACGACGTCTTCCTCCGTGCCTTCATCCTGTTCTTCGCTCTCTTGGTTGATGCATTTTACCATTCCTTTGGAAGCCTTCCGTCGGCACACTTTCTCGTAGTGGCCTACGATGCCGCAGTACAAACATTTGGCGCGGAACGCCGGGCATTTCCTGTCATGTGCTTCATGGGACCAGCTCCCACATCTGTAGCATGCCTTCTTGGTGCTCCCCGCCTGTTTACCTGGGGGGCCAGGATTGCCTTGCCATTTGTGGGGTCCCTTCATCAACGATCCCTTGTATTTGCTATCTCTGCGGGGCTCCTCATCGTCGACTTTGTTGACCATGGTGCTAGGCGCCATTTCCTTCTTTGTCGCCTCCGCACACCTGCGCGCCAATTCTGCCCTTTTGACTATCACCATGACGTCCTTTAGCGTGGTGTCTCCGCTGGCCCATAGCTTGTCCTGTACTGCTGTGCACGTGGTATGCATTACCACCTGGTCCTTGATGAATTCCTCTTCCCATGTATCATATTTGTAAGTGGATGCTAGTTTCTTCAGGGCCGCCACGTACTCTTCCACTGTTTCGCCTGGTCTTTGTTTCCTCTGCTGGAAATTGAACCGGTCAACTGATACACACACTGCCGGCCTGTAGTGGTTGTTCAGATCATCAATGGCGTGAGCATACACGTCGTCGTCCGTGCTCGCCCTTTGTTTAGGCACCAGGCTCTTGTAAATTCTGAGTCCTTCTGGTCCTAGGTTGAGTAGTAGAATGCGTTTCTTCCTTTTTGAGTTGAACTGCTCTTCATTTTCGTCTTCCAGGACCCCTATGAAGTTGTCAATGTACTCTCTCCAGTCCTCCCACTTCATCAGTGGTTCTCCAGGCCTGGGCAGGAATTGCACTGGCGCCATCGCGTAACCCGCTTGTGCGCTCATCTTCTCGCTTTTGATCGTGGGGTTTGTGCTCCCTTGGCCTCTGGGGCTGCCCGGTGTGTTGTCTAGCTCTTGTTTTTCCGTTTGTGCCTGGGGACCTTCTGCGTCTGCCCCCTCGCCCTTGCTTGACGTCGCCAGCGCGGTTCGCCTCATTCTGCGGCGTATGTACGATCTGGCGTGCTTTGCCTAGCTTGTGTTGGGATCTGTTCTCTCCCCCTTGCACTCTGATCCTTTCCCTCGGGGTTCTGGGCTCTGCCACGCTCTCTAGGGTAGGTACCTTGTGTGGTTGCTTGCTAGTCTCTCCTTTACTGTGGGCCCTCCTTGGCTGCTTGGCGTTCTGGTACTGCTTCCCACTGGAATTGGTCTTCTCCCTGGTGCATCAGCTGTTTCCCTCGGTGTTCACGTTTTTTTTTCCTATGTGTTTCCCTTTGGTGCACTCCAGGGTTCGTGATCACGCCCTCGTCGCCATTGTAAAGATGGGTGTTACCCCAATAAGGCTCCACACTTGGCTGTAGGTTGAACTATCTTTATTTACTATATGTTCCCTACCTAGAGAGCGCCGAGCCGATCTGACGGTAATCTCGGCTTTCGCGCCACTCTAATCGCGGTGCGCGCGCAGCTCCAATATGGCCACGGCACGTCACGTCATGACGTGACGTGCAGCGACTAGAACGCTACACCACAGAAACAGAAGGGTGTTCAATAAGGACTGGCAACTCTTGCAAAACTGGTTCCCTTCACTGTGTGGGTCAATAGACTAATGTACGAATCATGTTAATATTCAGACACCGTCAAGCTTAGTCAGGGCTGGCTTTAGTGCGTCCAGTGCAGCAATCAGTTTTGGCACCACCCCCCACCCCATGACCTCCTCCTCGGATTCCCAGAGTACCACTGGGCAAACGTGACCCTTCTCTCTCCATAGCCCCTATCTCACATACTATGCATTGATTTTAAAGCACTGGTAAAGGCTGGCTTTACTAATACGAATGTATATCTACCGGAACAAACTCTTTTTTTAGCGGCTATAGGAAGAGATAATGAAAGACTGATGAAAAATACATGACGCCCTAACTATTTTGTGCAGTTTACAGGTAGCTCATTGATGACAGTTTTGTAACAGTCACTGCTCTTTAATGAGGATGTATCTTATGTACTGCAGTAACACAAGGATCTCTGTGACAAAAGTAGTAATCCACTGATCTATCCATACATAGCGGCTATAGGAAGAGATAATGAAAGACTGATGAAAAATACATGACGCCCTAACTATTTTGTGCAGTTTACAGGTAGCTCATTGATGACAGTTTTGTAACAGTCACTGCTCTTTAATGAGGATGTATCTTATGTACTGCAGTAACACAAGGATCTCTGTGACAAAAGTAGTAATCCACTGATCTATCCATACAAAATACAGATTTGTGATCTGCACAGTAGTGTTCTTTGCAGCAGGCATATTCACTCTCTGCTCCTTTATGCCACTGTACAACCCTCCGATCTTTCTCTCTCTCTCTAACAGGAACCTTAATGACAAGAGTTATATCGACATTTTATTGCTGCCTGAAATCTGGATGCACAAGGAACTATGCAGAAGGTGTTTGGGAGGAGGCGTGGCTTGGCGACCGACAGGCATGGCGGCGCCCGGTTGAAGCTCCGCGGTCCGTCCAGGCTGCTTCACGTTCCTCACATTGCTCCAGCAACAAGAGCGCAGTGAAAAGACGTCGGAAGGTCGGCTGAAAACCCTAGGACCCTCGCTGTGTTTATCTGCAGCGCTAAAGATGACTTTTCCGGCTTTGTGATTTTCTTTCGGCGGCGGCGCATTCTCGCGGCCACCATTTTGATTTATGTTGATGCCGCAGTGCTCTCTTCAGTGTGGAATTGCTTGAAGACGGACATTATAGACTGTCCTTTAATGCTTCTTCACAACTTTCTTTTACATTTTCATGCTCTAAGCGTTTTACTGATTGAATATGTAATTTACCAGCAGCATTTGAATAAGGAATTTCTGAGAGGAAATATTTGTGGCAGCCATTTTGAGGATTCTTCATTTCAAATGCAGCTTATGGCAGTGCATAAGTTAAGTGGAAGTTTTTCTTTTTCTACACGGAGACAACTATAAAAAGATGCATTTCTACGCTGGCTGCCCACTTCATTAACTTTTCTGAAGTGAATTCTTTTGTTCTACTTTCAATTGTCACTGAATACATAGCTCTAGCATTTTAATTTTTTATTTGACTTTGCAGTCACCCTTCTTTTTCTTTTCCTATCTCAGTGACTTATTCATTTATTTTGGAAGTTTTTGGAGCGCGAACAAGATCCTTGCGGATATCAGAGCGCTATACAATCAATAAATGTTACTTATAAAGCCAAAATAAGAGCGAATCAAAACATGTGTACAAAAACGTATTGTAAAAAGCAACATAGTAAGAAGCGACATACAGTCTGTCTCGTAGCGTGAGACCGAAGGATGATATAATGCAAAGGTTGCTTAAAAGGGTCTATATCCCAGTCAGGTTGGGATCGCATGTGTATTTTGTCTCAAGATTTCTATTGACCATACTCATGTGAATCTGGCCATGAGGATGAATTTTACTTCCTTTTAAAATTAAGCAGTGGAAGGGTTGAGTCTGGTTTCTGGAGGTAAGGCATTCCAAATTCAAGGCGCCATCCCAGAGTTCGATTATATGTTTTTTTCTTATTGAATTTTTGTGGTTACAGTAGTATTTTTTTCGCATTTCTTAATGTTCTAATCCCACCCGAAATCGTCAGCTTCTGTGCCAAGTAGCTGGGTGCATTGTGATGCATGGCTTTGTGCGTCATGCAGGCTATGTTCAGATGAATTCTGGCTTCCAGAGGTAGCCAGTTCAAGGATTGTAGGTCCGGGGAGATGTGGGGACTTCGGTTAGAACCCGTTATGAGTCTTGCTGCTGCACTGTTTGAGGCTCTTAATAGAGCCGTTGATGCTTTGGGTAGGCCGCATGGAGAGACACATCCGTACTCGACTCTAGGTATATTTAGAGCTTGTACTGCTTGTATGAAGTCATTGTGTGGTAGGAAGGGTTTCCGTTTCCGCAGTGTGTTTATCTGGAAGTTTGCTCCCCTTGTAGCACTGCTGATGTGTTTTTGCATGTTAAGGTTGCTGTCCAAAGTTATTCCTAGTGACTTCGCTGAGTCCACAATGGTAGGTTGAAAGTTGAGTGCCGTAATATATTTGATCCAGTCTTGCATTTTAGGGATTTGTGCAGGTGGAGCTATTAGAAGGAATTCAGTCTTTAGGGCATTCAGTTTGAGATGATTTTCTGCCTTCCACGTTTAGGTATTCCTAAGCGTTGTATTAAGCAATTTGATATCATCTAGGGTGTGGATCTTAAGGTATAGTTGTGTGTCGTCTGCATACATGTGATATTGCTCGTTAGAAGCTTGTAGAATTTCGGTGAGTGGTTCCATGAAAAGAATAAACAGTGTAGGGGATAGTGAGGACCCTTGCGGGACTCCCAAAGTTACTGGGACAGTCTTGAACTGGGATTTATTGACTTTGAATTGTTGTGTCCGGTTTTGGAGAAATTAAGTAAACCAACTTAGTAGACCCTGATAGACCCATTCTGTGTTCCAGGAGGTTCAGCATGTTTGACCGTATCAAAGGCTGAAGAGAGGTCTAGCAGTATGAGTAAACAGGATCCATTTTGATCGAGGATTTGCAGTGCCTCATCAATTATGTGTGTAATGGCTGATTCAGTGCTATGACCTGCACGGAAGCCTGATTGGTGTTTGTTAAGGAGGTCAAAGTGATCATTATGCTTTGTTAGTTGTAGATGCACACATTTTTCCAGGAGTTAGGTCTTTGACTGCATTTGCAGGAAGCGGGTCAGTGAAGTGATTGGCAGGGTTAAGGGCCCTGAGTATTTTGCCATTGTTTTCTTCGGAGTAGGTGGTAAATGAGGACCAGGCTGCATCGTTTTTTAGGTTAATCTTTGACGTGAGTTGGCATGGCGCAGTTGGGAGTGCCAGGGGGGTTTGTGTATGTGATTTTGCATGTAAGGTAAGAACAATTAGGAGGTCGTTCTTGATGGTGTCGGGCATCAGAGTGAAGAAGGTGGAGAATTCTTCGCAGTTTGGCTGCGGGCACGCTATGTCTTGTGGACGATGAAGTGCCTCCTTAGACTGGGTTTTGATTAGTTTGAAAAGTTTTTGGGGACGATTTCTTGCCTGGTCAAGTTGTAGGCTGAAAAAGTTGACTTTGGTGCGCTTGATCTTTCGGAGTTATGCATTTCTCTTTGTTCTGAGAATCTTGAGGTGATTGGCGGATGGCATCGATCTCCAAGCATGTTCAGAAGTTCTGAGCGAACGCCTGTCCTCATTGAGTATTCCGTTGTACCAAGGTTTGGAATCTTTTATGGGGGGTCTTTTTAGTTGAAGAGGTGCGACCTCATTTGTTATCGAGGTCATGGCAGACAGGTAATGATTGGTGAGATCATGTACATCGGAAGACCCGGCAGGGACCAACAGTCGGTTGTAGCAGGAGGATGGTAAGTGTTGGGGTGGATTTTTTTCAGGTCTCTTTTCCACACTTTTGGTCTTGGGGATTGAGCTGAGGTCAGTTTCATAGTTTCCTTAATGGCGAAGGTGATAATGTGATGGTCTGACCAATCGCAAGGTTGGATCGACTCTAGCTGAATGGAGTCTCTTTCAGAGATTATTAAGTCCAGGATCGAACCTTTATCGTGTGTGGGGAAGTTGCAGAATTGAGTTAGGTCTAGGTCAACTAGGAAGTTCTTGAGACTGTTGACCACTGTATCATTGTGATCATCCCAGTGGAGATTGAAGTCTCCAAGTAATATTTGGGTATTTTGTTGCCGCATGTTGGAAGATACCATGTCCATGAAGTGTTCGGTGAAGGAAGTTTCTCTCCTCTGGGGTGATAGATGATGTGCAGAGCAGATAGGTTTGCCATTACTGGTGATGTCAAGGCATATGTATTCATAAGACGGGAATGTTGGGGAAATGGCTCCGTTTACTGAAATATTACTATAGTGTATGAAGGCGATACCTCCCCCCGACTTATCAGTTCTGTCTAGCCTGATGATGTTCTAGTTAGGTGGTATTAAAATGTCAATCATTGGTGTGGAGGATTCCTTTAGCCAGGTTTCAGTTAGCATTTTCAGATCTGGCATTTGTGTGAGGGTGAGGTCGGCTATGTCTGCTGCATGTCTAGAGGCCAATATGCAGTTTAGGAGTATTTCCTGGTGAAAGAGATTGTAAATAGGATTAGGAGTGCACACCTCCATTGCGCTCTTCATTTCATGTAGAAAATCTTATCACTGGTTGTGTGTCCGTTGTGTATTGAGAAGTAGGGATCGGCGATAGGTGTTTCAGGGTGGTATTTTATAAGATTGTGTTTTAAAAGTTTAGCTGCATTTTTAGAGAGGTTGGGGGTAAATGATGAAGTAGGTGTGTGAGCCTATGAGCTCCATGATATGATCGATATAGTTGGTGATGTGTTTTACAAGAAAGTTGTGATTATTCTGTAGATTTATGGGAAGAATAAAAGGCGCTATCTCTACGCAGTCTAATACAAAGCATACTTTTGTAAAAAATTCAAACATTTTCACTGTGTTCTCCAAGCTAGAGGACTCTCTGTTATCTACATCTTCAGGCACTACTGCAACCATGGACCCCTAAACAGTACCATCGGGGAAATCTATCTCTAAGCTTCTAAAACATAATCCTCCTTCTCCGCCTAAATCAACTTCACCTGTCTCTATGGAAATATTGCTGGAGGAAATTCGGGCTTTGCGTCCCTTTATAGACGAAACCAACACCAAATTACAAATCCTTCCTGATAATTGGTCACAACTTGACACAAGAATCACCACAGTTGAGCATAACATGTATTCTGTCAAAGAGTCCTGTAGCAAGGTTTCTCTACTTCAATCTCAAGTTTCTACTCTCCAGCGCCAAGTGGAGGACCTCGAAAATCGTAATAGGTGTAACAATCTACAGGCTTATTGCCTGGCAGAAAGAGTGGAATGGTCTGAGCCTCTTACTTTCTTTAAATCCTTTCTCCCCAAAATACTCCACTTGCCTGAAGGCACTGTGCTTAATATGCAATGGGCTCATAGATTGGGCCGCCTTTCTTCAGCTGCCTCCTCTGCTCAATGACGAGAGGTGTTATCATGTACTTCCTGGAGTACACAGATCTGTTAAAGATGTTATCAGTGGTTACATTTTCTCAACGTATCTCCTGGCAAGTTTCAGCGCTATTTGTTGCGCAGGATTATGCCAAGGCTACTGCAAATAGAAGGAAGGCCTTTCTCAACATGAGACCTGATTTCCGATCAATGGGTACCCGTTATGGTCTCTTTCACCCCTGTCTCTTTAAGGTCATGTATAACAACAAAATGACATCTTATGAAGATCAGCTGCGTCTACTATTGGTGACTTGATATATTCTCAGTTTCTGTAATATTTTCTAGGCTACTCTAATAAGCTGCCTCATCTCATTTTTTATTTTTATTTTATCCATTACGTGTTCAGTAAACTTTTTATTGTTTTCATCTCCACAGATGTTCCATTCTTGTGACGTGCTGCCCCCTGGCCCTCTGTTTGGTTGATCCCGGTTGTACCATCTGTTCTGTGTGGCTCCACCCCTCCCCTTAGCTCCCTGAAACTTCCTTTTGTAGACATGTTCTATTTTTACATCCTCTTTTGGTTCTTATTATGTGTTTTTTTAAATTGTTTTCCCCTTTATCCTCTCGCTTCTACCTTTTCCTTGTTCGCTTTTTCTTCCTTGGACTTTCCTTCTCTCCTTCTTGTTCCTCTTTCTTCTCTTCATACATTTATCGGCAACTGTTTTTTCTTTCATCACTTTCCCTTTCTTTCTTTGCTCTCATAGTTAGCTAGCAATGTTAGGAATATTTCCTATGGTCTTTTTGTCATAAAATTCACTGTTTTTCACTTACTAGATAGTATGATATTTAAGATTGTTTATTGCATTATATGCTTCTTGTTTAATACTGTTGCCTCATTTCAGTTTAATTCAGGGTTACTACATGGAATATTAAAGACAGCGAGTACTATCCCATTTAGCAAGATTGAAAACCGACATTGCCATGTTACAAGACACTCATTTGTCCGATACTGAAGCCTCTAAATTAAAGAGGTTTTGGGTAGGCAATGTATTTCTTATTCTCCAGATTTGGGTTAGAAAAATGGTGTTCTAATTCTGTGCCATAAAAAGTTTAATGTTTCAATTATCCATCAAAAAATTGACTCGGATGATTGTTAAATTGCTTATAGATAAAGTATCATTGGTTCTTTTTGATGTTTATGTTCCAGTTCCTGTTGATAACACGTTCTGGTTACAAGTATCGGATAAATAACTCTTGTTCGATGATGAATATATCATTTTAGGCTATGACTGCAATCAAATCTATGATCCCATTCTAGATAGACATTCTCCAGTCAAATTTGTAAAAGCTAAAATGCGTACACAGTTTACCTCTACTATTCACCGGAAATCCTTAATTGATATTTGGAGACTTTGCCATCTTCAAAAATACACTTATTTCTCCCCCCCACATCAAACACAATCCCGCATTGATTATCTCTTTTTAAGTAAATCTCTTACTCAACATGGTTCAGACATAGGCTCTATTTTAATTTCAGATCATGCCCCATTTTTGTGCATTTTGATTCAAATCCATTTTCCCCATCCGCTGGTAGATGGCGATTTAATAACTCCCTACTTGCAGACCCTAAATTCTGTAGACAATTCAGTTCTTTTGCCTTGGAATTTTTTACTACTAATAAGGCCCCTGACTCTTCTCCTACTGTGATTTGGGACTCTTTAAAGCAACAGCAACAGGCTTCATAATCAATTTTGTCTCTCAGAAGAAAAAGAGTTTTGAAAAGCAATCAACTCAACTACTCGCTAAAACTAAAAAGTTATTGTTAGACCTGGCATCTTTGGCGTGGTTTCTTTTTGCCTCTAACTCCTGTATTTTTGATGCTGTGCTGGATTTCGTTTTTGCTGGTTTAGATGCTATGGACACTCTGCCACTGCTGATCAGTGCCAGGGTGTAAGTGCTCCCTATATAAATTGCTATTCTGATTGGATATACATGATTGGCATATTTGTATCACCATGAAGTCCCTAGTAGAGTGCACTGGGTGTGCCAGGGCTGGTGATGACAGATGCTACTAGTGGGCCTGCAGTACTGATTGTGCCACCCACATAAGTAGCCATAAAATGGTGTCTCAGGCCTGCGACTGCAGTGCCTGTAGGCAGTTTAGAAACTGCCATGTCCTCCTGGTCAGTGTCCCCACTGACCAGGCCTAACCCTTCCCTTTTTGTGCACATCAGTCACCCCTATGGAAGGCCCAAGGTACCCCCCTGGGCAGGGTGCAGTGTATGTAAAAGGTAGAGCATGTACTAGTGCAGGTGACCTGCTCTGATAGTGAATGGCAGCCATTTTCGTTTTTCACTATTGTAAGACTATCTTGCTCTATAGATTAACATGGGGGATGCTGGCTACAGTGGTTAACAGCATTTCTTCCCATAGGAACAAGATAGGACATAAGTATCTAGTATCCCTGAACTCAGAATTTAATAACACATCTTTTAGGAAAGGTTGTTTTTAAATCCTGTGTTTGAGAACAGCACTTTTAGAAAGTTGCTGTTCTCTTGTCTGACCCTTATGTGTGCCTTGGTCTGTTTGTGTATTGACTGTCTGGTTTGAGAGTGACAGAGGCTGGGGATTCCCCAGGAGGCTGGCTGAGTCAGCCCTAGGCTGAATGACTGCATTTGCAACTGGAGTGATAGGAGGAGTTAGCACCTGGGCCTGAATAGGGCTGTGCCTGCCTTCCACAATGCTGGCTCTACCTCCTGCTGGGCGGCTGACGACCCTGCCCCTCACTCTGAAAAGAAAGAAGAAGAGAGCAGTACTCAGGAAACACCCAGAACTGGTTCAGACCGGGCTCAGGGCCCACATGCACAGAGAGAACAAAGACTTTAGGGGTATAAGTACAGGACCCCTGACAACAGAAAATTAGATCATCCTGGAATCAAGAAGGAACCTCTGCCAAGAAGAAAGCTGAATCTGAAGAAGGAAGACTGTCCTGCTATTTCTCTGCTGGACTGACCTGTTGCTTTGCTGCCAAGGAGAGGGGAAGGACTTTGCTGTTGTGCTGTGTCCCCTGTCTTGAAGGAATCTCCAAGGGCCTGAGAAGAGCTGGCTCCCTGTTCTGAAGTCCCAGGAACAAAAGGACTTCACCCCTCAGCTTACCTGAATTCTGCTGAGAGAGTTCTGTCCTTCCTGGAGTGCTTGATCCAGTTGTGGGGCCTCTGGAAGTTGTACCTGTGTTGGGAAGCTTGAAACTAAGCTTGAGAGACTTTTGCAATTGAAAAGTGTCGCATTGCTCGCTTGCGGAGCGCATTCCCGACAGTGCGAGAAGTTTCCCGTCGCTACGTAGGTCGAGAGCCGTCGCATCCTTCGTTTGCGGGACGCACCCGATCGGTGCGGGAAGCCGAACATCGCTGCGAGCGTCATCGCAGAGCCTGTCGTCGCTGGGTGAGATCGCTGCACCGCTTGCTTGCGGACCGCATCACGTCGCTGCGCGCATCTTCGCAGAACCATCGCATCGAGGAGCTGCGAGAGAGAGGATCGCAGCTGGACCGCGCATCGTCGCCCCGGAGATCGCCGCAGCCCCTACGAGATCGTCGCATCGTGCCTTTGCGAGAACAAACTTCCTACGGAACCTACGCACCGGAATCCATACAAGTGGCCTTCCTTCCCATACAGACCGGATTCGTCGCAACACGCCCGCTGCTGCAGCGGGGCTGTCGCATCGCCTCCCCTGGGTCTCAGGAGCAACGCATTGCTTGTTTTCCACCACACCAGCTTTGGCTTTTGGAACTTTGTCGCAACTACAAGGTACTGTGAGTAAACGTGACGCAACTGTGAACTTTTTACGCATCTGTGGATTATTTTATCGCAACTTAAAGAACTTTGATTACAACCTTAGGAACTCTTTTGAAACCATATTCTTAAACTGTGTATGTTGGATTTTTGTCGTTTTGGTCTTGTGTAGTTTAGAATAAATACCTTTATTTTCCTAAACTGTTGTGGGATCAGTTTGTGGTGTTTTCACTGTGTTACTTTGAGTGTTGGTACAAATACTTTACACAATGCCTCTGGTTAGCCTAGACTTCTCGTGCCAAGCTACCTAGAGGGTGAGCAGGGGTTATCTCAGAGGGTTATCTCCTTGCCCTGACTAGAAGCAAAGGTCCCTATTTGGAAAGTGGTACCTACCTCTGCCAACTAGAGACCACCAGTTCTAACATTGGTGGTCAGGCGGTGGGATTTGAACCTGTATTTGTACTTGACCCACAGTAATTGGTGTACATCACTAGTGAGTGCAGACCACTACACCACCGGATACTACTGTTTTTTGATTTTTTATGCTATTTTTGAGTAACTCTTCAAAGCATCATGTCTGCGAAAGGAAAGGCACTCAGTGAGGGGGCAGAAGGAGAATTGGAGTTTGTCATTAGAGATTTGTATTCATACAAAGTTGAGCACCTGAGGAAATTCTGCCTTGAGTTTGAGTGCCCCGTAAAGAGCGCCTACAGAAAGGAGGAGCTGCAGAGAATCTTGAAGGCCCATTGGGAGGCACAAGAGGGAAATGATGTGAATGGAGAGAATGGTTTTCAAGTCACAGATCTGCCAGTGGGCAGAGTAGGCTCAGGAGCTGGCAGCAACCACTTCGGTAGGGGTCTCACCCCAGAAGAGTTACAAGAGAATCAGAGAGTGAGAGAATATGACTTGGAAGTCATGAAAATGAAAATGAGGCAACTGGAGTTGGAGAAAGAAAGGGCAGCGGAAGACAAGAAAGAGGCCCGTGCCCTAGAGGAAAAGGAATTGCTTCTGGCTCATGAGTTGAGCCTGAGAGAACTGGATCTTAAAGCCAAGGAGGTGGATGCCAGTTCAAATGGTGGCAGCGTGCAGCCAGTGCATGGGGGTAAAGTATATATTCCCAAAGACATGGTACAGAATTACCATAGAAGTGAGGATATTTATGCCTGGTTCACTTCGTATGAAATTGCATTGAAGATGAATGGTGTGCCTGATCAGTATTGGGGGCGGGCCTGTGGAAACATTTTGAGGTTTCTGGGAGGAGTGCTCTAGAGCCCTTAGAGATGGCAGTTGTCATGACATACCCCAATATGAAGGAGGCCTTATGTCTCAGGTATGGCCTTATTCCAGAGCAGTATAGACTGCAGTTTAGAAACTCCAAGAAGAGAGAGTCTGAGACTTGGATGGAATGTGTGAATCAGTACTGACGTGCACTGGAAGGTTGGATGAAGGACAGTAAAGTAACTGATTTTAAGGGGTTGTTGCATTTAATCAGTTGGGAGCACTTGAGTAGTCTTTGTGTTCCAGAGCTGCGCCAGCATCTTTTAGACAGCAAGCTGACAGATCCCATTGAGCTTGCTAAGGAGGTGCACCGCTGGACCAGTACCAGGGTCCACAGAGGAATTGTGGGTACCACAGCCAAAGGTGGGCAGGGTCCCCAGCAGAAGAGTGGGGGGGACAAGGGTAACCAAAAGGAGTACTCACAAGGGCCCCAAAATAGTTCCCAGGGAAAGGAATCCCAACCCCCAAACCTAAACAGCCATGGCCCTCTAAGGGCAGGCGGGACAATAGAGACAGAAGAAATAACCAGGGTACCCCTACCTGCTATCACTGCAATGAGGTGGGCCACACCGCTCCAAACTGTCCCAAGAAGAATCTAGCACCCATTGGTGCTCCCGCCCCAGCGTTAGCTAGTGTAGCTTTGGGTGGGGATTTGGTTTCTAGTGACTGGGGGGAGCTAGCAGTTATGACCCTTGTCTCTCTAGGAGACCAAGAGATGGTCCAGGAAACCTTACTGCCCTCTAACACTAAGAAGTATGGGCAGAAGATGACCATCAATGGGAGGGAGGTTGAGGCTCTGAGAGACACAGGAGCCAGTGTGACATCCGTGAGGTGTCAGTGGGTGTCTGAAGAGCAAATCATCCCTGATGTACTCCGCCCTGCAGTGGCAGCTGACAGCTCAGTGTGCCTCTGCAAGGTGGCGCGTGTTCCCTTTGAATGGGGGGGGGGGTCTCTGGTCTTTTGGAAGTAGTTGTCAGTGATGCCTTGCCTGTAGACTGTCTGTTCGGTAACAACCTGGAGAGTTCTCTTGGAGATGTTGGGTCTGCCTGCGATGATCTGCATGACCACACGTGCTATGGCAGCCAGTAATGGTGATTCAGCAGAACTGGAGCCTGAAACAGTGGCGCAGAGACCTGGCAGGAGAGGAAGAGGCAGGGGGCACGGGAAACCCGCCCCAGCAGTTCCCATGGTCCATTTAGGAGCAGAACCTGAGGGGAATGCCCTGGAACCTACAGGGGAACAGGTGGCCGAACTGGGAGACCTACCTGAGCTGACCCATTGGCAGCAAGAAGGTGGTCCCTTCAGGGAGGAGTTCTGCCAGGCGCAGAAAGAATGCCCTTCCCTCATTGGTTTGCGGCAACAGGCTGTAGATCAGGCAGCAGGTAGAGCAGCCAGAGATCACTTTATCTACTGGGAAGATGACTTATTGTATGATGAGCCTAAGTTTGCTGAGCTCGGTGCAGCCCGTGTGCTGGTGGTACCCATGTGCTTCAGAAACTTCCTAATGGGTCTGGCTCATGACGTGCCTCTTGCAGGACATCTGGGGCAAGACAAGACCCTGAACTGGCTTGTCACCCACTTCCACTGGCCCCAGATGAGAAAGCACGTTGGTTCCTTTTGCAGATCTTGCCAAACCTGTCAAGCCAGTGGCAAGACCGGAATGAAGTTGAAGGCACCCCTCCAACCCTTCCCAGTGGTGAGCACCCCTTTCGAGCGGGTTGGCATAGACATATTAGGGCCCCTGGACCCCAAGACAGCCTTAGGCAACAGGTTCATCCTGGTCTTGGTGGACCATGCCACCCGGTACCTGGAAGCAGTCCCTCTCAGGACAATCACAGCACCCGTGGTGGGTCGTGCATTGATGGGGATCTTTTCCCGGGTGGGGTTCCCCAGAGAGGTGGTCTCCGACCGGGGTCCCAACTTCCTCTCTAAGTACATGAAGTCTCTGTGGGAGGAGTGTGGGGTAACTTATAAGTTCACCACTCCTCACCACCCTCAAGGAAATGGATTGGTTGAAAGGTTCAACCGGACCCTGAAAGGTATGATTATGGGCCTAGCGGAGCCCATGAGACGGAAGTGGGACGTCTTGTTACCATGCCTGTTGTTTGCCTACAGGGAGGTGCCTCAAAAGTCCTTAGGGTTCACTCCCTTTGAACTCCTGTATGGCCACCCGGTTAGAGGACCTCTCTCACTGGTAAAGGAGGGTTGGGAAAAGTCCCGTGGGAAACCCCCCCAGGATGTGTTCAGCTATGTGCTAGCCATCCGCAACCAGACACAACGCTTCAGGAAGCTCGCTCAGGCAAACCTGGAAGCAAGCCAGGAAGAAATGAAAAGATGGTACTACCAGAATACCACTCTGGTCGAATTTCAACCTTGGCAGAAAGTGTGGGTGATGGCACCAGTGGAGCCTTGTGCGCTCCAAGACAAGTGCACTGGGCCATATGAGGTGGTGGAAAGGAAGAGTGAGGTAACCTACCTGGTTAACCTGAGGACTCCCAGGCAGCCCCTGAGAGTCTTGCATGTGAACCGCCTCAAACCACACTTTGAGAGGTCTGAAGTGACAATGCTCATGGCTACAGATGCAGGGATGGAAGAGGATAGTGATCTTCTCCCTGACCTTCTGGCAGTTAAGGAGCAAGATGGGTCAGTGGATGGTAATGTAAATGTAAATGTAAAATTGCTTTTGTATAACGCATACTATCACTCCAAGGAGCATCTTGGCGCTGTGAGCCACCCCAGAATAGGAAAAGGTGGGTAAGCTGGAACCTTTCTCAGCAGATAAACCTTACACCAAAGCCTTGCAGGCAGTATCAGTGAGCGTAAAAACCCAGGTCTTTAAGGCTTTCCTAAAAAGAGATTCTGATGGAATTTGACGAAGCGCGGGAGGAAGTTTGTTCCAGTGTCCACATCATGGACGCACCATTGGTGACTCCTGGGCGGTTCTCTTACCCACCCTGACCCCAGAACAGCAGAGTGGCTGTCACCAAGTGTTGGGTCAGTTCTCCTCCCTGTTCTCCCTGACCCCAGGAGTCACCAACTGGTGCATCCATGATGTGGACACTGGAGACAGTCTGCCTGTGAAACAAAAATTTTACAGGGTAGCTGACAAGGTCAGGGCCAGCATCAAGGAAGAGGTTACCAAGATGTTGGCGCTAGGGGTGATTGAGCCCTCCAGCAGCCCCTGGGCTAGCCCAATGGTCTTGGTTCCCAAGAAAGCTGCTACACCCGGTGGCCCTCCAGGACTCCGGTTTTGCTTGGACTACCGTGGGCTCAATGCGGTCACGAAGACTGACACACACCCCATCCCCAGAGCTGATGAGCTCGTGGATCGTTTGGGAGCTGCCCAGTACCTCAGTACATTTTATCTGAATTCTGGGTACTGGCATGTTGCCTTAACTGATGGGGCCAAAGAGAGGTCAGCATTTTCAACGCCAGAGGGGCACTTCCAGTTCCGAGTCATGCCCTTTGGGTTGAAGAATGCCCCTGCCACGTTCCAGAGACTGGTTAACCAGGTACTGTCCGGGCTGGAGGAATTCAGCGTTGCATACCTGGATGACATTGCTGTGTTCAGCTCCACATGCGATAAACACTTGCAACACCTCTGTGAAGTGTTGAAGGCTCTGCAAAGGGCAGGCCTCACTATCAAGGCCAGCAAGTGCCAGATAGGGCAGGGATCTGTGGTGTATTTGGGACACCAGGTGGGGAGCGGCCAGGTGGCGCCCCTACAGGCCAAGATTGATACCAGCCTGGCTTGGGAGCCCCCTAAGACCCAGACAGAGGTGAGAGCCTTTTTAGGACTCACCGGGTATTACAGACGGCTTGTCAAGGGATATGGCACCATTGTCGCCCCCTTGACAGAACTCACTTCCAAGAAGTTGCCCAAAAGAGTTGACTAGACTGACGACTGCCAAACTGCTTTTGATGCCCTGAAAACTGCAATGTGCACAGCACCGGTGCTCAAGGCCCCTGACTTTTCCAGTGAGTTCATAGTACAGACAGACGCTTCAGAGCATGGTGTGGGAGCAGTACTCTCACAAGTCACTGAGGAGAATGGAGACCAGCCAGTAGCTTTCATTAGTAGGAGGCTACTCCCCAGGGAACAGAAGTAGAGTGCGATTGAAAGGGAGGCTTTTGCTGTGGTATGGGCTCTGAAGAAGCTGAGGCCCTACCTGTTTGGGACTCACTTCCGTGTTCAGACCGACCACAGGCCCCTCAGATGGTTAATGCAGATGAGGGGTGAGAACCCAAAACTGCTGAGGTGGTCCATCTCCCTACAGGGAATGGACTTTATGGTGGAACACCGTCCTGGCACAGAGCACCCCAACGCTGATAGTCAGTCCAGGTTTTTCCACCTTAGTGAAGAGAACTCCCAAGAGGGTGGGTAGTTCTCCCCACTTTCAGCTGGAGGGGACACGTGTTTGACCTGGCATCTTTGGCGTGGTTTCCCCCTATCTTTTTGCCTCTACCTCCTGTATTTTGATGCTGCACTGGATTTCGTTTTTGCTGGTTTACATGCTTTGGACACTCTGCCACTGCTGATCAGTGCCAGAGTGTAAGTGCTCTCTATGTAAATTGCTATTCTGATTGGATGGCATATTTGTATCACCATGAAGTCCCTAGTAGAGTGCACTGGGTGTGCCAGAGCTGGTGATGACAGATGCTACTGTCGTAATTTGACGGTGATCGGGTTAGCGTTAAGCTTTGCTACACGAATTTCCCCTTTATCTTGACCATAGTGTTCGGAGGCCATTTTGAGAACACTGGCGTCCATTTTATATGAACGCGCTGCCTCGTGGTCAGCATGCCCTTTTGTCCTTTCTCTGTACCACTGACCACCTAACTTGCCCAGCAACAGACTATTTTTAGTACTGGTCAAGCCTGCACATGTGTAGTCTAACCCTCTGTACTAGTGGACAGTCATCACTTAGGAATGTTCTCTCAAACTGACCAGTGGTGTTGTAACTCCTCCCATGAGTTGGCTGTGTTCCAAAAATGACCTTATATGTACCTAAACTGAGCAAATGTGTTCCGCCTACTCTTTTTATTACTGTAAAACTGTATAAAAGATGTCTCGCACCGATGTTCGGTGTGATACTTCTTGCATTGCCGAAGGGTGCTGTAGGAATGTGCCACCACCCCATGGGGTCTTAATAAACTTGTCTTTTGCATTTTCCAGTTTCCGTGCCAACGTCTGTTTTATGGTGTAGCGGGTTTTGCGGAATATGTAGGCCTGGAGAACCCAATACCACAAATTGGCGACCACGAAGGGACTCATCGGCGACTCGGATGCCCGAAGGAGAGGTCGTGACGAAGGATTGGAAACTCGTCATGGACGCGTAAGCTGCCACTGAGTGACCCGAGTCTTGGCACCCACGGTGTTTTCTTCCTTTCCTTCTGATCTGACCTTCCAGGTGGCGCCGGTCCTCGACTGAGATCCTGATCGTTCGAGTTGTCGTACAGTGCCGGTTTGGCTGATTCGATTAAAGAACTTGGCAGTTGGAACCTGGATATTTGAGAATTTGGTAAGCTTGTGATTGGTAAGATAGTCTATGGACGCTTACTGTGGCTTTTTGAATATGTTTTGAGTTAGCTAACATTTGGTTCTATGATTTGAGTTATATGTGCAGTGCACTTCACATAGGCGGGCAATGTAGAGATATTTCTCTAACTTTGCATTTGTTTGAACGGCACACCTTGTGTGAAGTATATTAAGTGCCATTTTTGTAATATCGCGTTTCCGTGATATTTTGACATGCATGTTTTAAGCACACTCCGAGGAATGTGCTGTCTTGGAAAAGGTACCAATTATCAATTAAATGAATCTCAGCCGGCTCCCCCAGAGGGGACACCTAATCGTGAAATGTACGTTAAATTTGGCATTCCTCTATATTATACAGTACATTGTGGCATAAATACACTAAGTCTGATCCCGAATTGCAATGGCCACTACATGGGTCGTTTTGATTTACGAAAGGTTCAGTATGTGGAGCAATGTTTGTTTCAGCGCAGGTCTAGACAAGATATGTTTGATTGTGTACGTATGTGGGAGAAAGCGGTGTGTGAACGAATGAAGCGTGAATTAGCCTTGGCGGACAAAGAGCAGTGGAAGGCTGCTCGGGATAAGGCTTTACAGCTGGAGGGGAAAGAGTTGCAGGAAAAGAAAGAGAGGGAGGCAAGGGAACGTAATTTGCAAACGAATGGTCAATTTCCTACTCGACGTCCTCTTTATCCTGTCCTTACTAATGAAACTGATGATTTTTCATTATTAGATCGTTGCCCGCCTCCGTATGTTCCACCTACGGCCCCAGCTGAGGATTCGGACGGAGATGATCAAGGGGGTAGTCGTATTAGGCTAAGTGCCGGTGAAGCTGCGGAATTGCGTAGTTTTGCTTGTAAACTTAATCTTAACGCAATAACTGTTTCAGAGATTGATGACCAAATGCGTAAGTGGTCCGAGCGAGAACAGTTGTATTTCTTGAGCCAGTTTGGAGATGAAGTTGTAGAATGATTTAGAAAGTATTCAAATGATTTGGAGCCTAAGGATGTATCAGTTGGTCGTGAGGATATGCGTAAAGGTCTTTCTGTTATTGCAGATGCGGATCGGTTTTTTCAAGGGTTGGTCCAACTACAGGATGAGGCGTCAAGATTACGGGAGGCAAGAAAGGCATCTGATGCGCCTGCGCCGGGATCGATGGAGAAATCCAAAGAGTGTCCTATCTTTGGAGCAGATAAGAGTTCTACAGTTCATGTTATGCCTATGCGTGAAGCTGCACCTTTATATGTCCCTCCTAAAGGGCAAGGTACAAACAATGACAAAACGTCTGTGGATGCAAAGGGTTATTTTATATATAATTGGGTTTACACACCGTGGAATAGAGCAGATGTTATGGCACTTAAAAATGCTTTGCCTGACCCCCGTAAGAATCCGGAAGCTTTCTATGAAGGAGTAGAAGGGGCTATTTCTTCGTGTGTTGTGACGTCAGTTGATATCGACCTTTTCTTTGGGTTAATATTGCCTCCCGATATGTGGAGGGCGATTCGTAAGTTCGATGATCAAGTGATCTTGGGGGCGGATTGGAAAACTTTAGCCCAAGCTGATTTAGATAGGGAGCCTGCATGTAAGCCATGTCAATTAATTTTAGATCTCCCTAAAAAGATTGATTGGACCATGCTAGCCTCTTGTAAACAGAAGGCGGATGAGTCGGTTTCTGACTTCTTCTCACGTTTTGAAGAAGCATTTCATGACTACAGCGGGCAGTTACTAACAGAAGACACGGGTAGGCATTTGTTCGTTGATAAGTATGTAGCGAATCTCCTACCGGAGATTTAAAAACGCTTAAAGACTAGTGAAAGTTCTTGGACCACGGCGACCCCTGCTTCTTTATTGACTATGGCTCAGTATTATGAACGACAGGAATTGGAGGCTAAAGAAGTACTGATAAGAAAGCGAAGGAATTAAAGACAAAAGTGATGCTGGCTTAGGTTTATGCTACACAACCGAGTGGGAATGATGGAGGTAGGCGTGGATCATACGGTACGTCTTCCGTTCGTACCGACATTTCTGAGGATCAGTGTGCATTCTGTAAAAAGTTTGGACATTGGGCCTCCGACTGTCCGGTGATTCAAGAACAACGTAATCAGCGTGGTCGAGGAGGTGGAAGGACACGGAATAGTTATTCAGGAGCGAGGGGCGGAGCGAGTGATCGTGGCAGGTTTGAAGCGAGGGGTCGTGGTCAGGCTGATAATAATACTTTTGATCGACGGAATCAGTATCAGATAGCGGAGGGTGAACATGCAGAGTCTCCCGATTATGTACATGCATAGGATTGCGTAGGATGGGGTGTGGAATCGGTTGAAGTACAAGTAGATCAAAGAGGTCCATATGTATCAGCGGGCGTTTTGGGTTTTACTGATCACTGATCAGTTCCTGGTTGATACAGGAGCTACTCGTAGTGCTCTGTCTAAAAACTTGGTTCCAAGGGCTCCCCTGTCTGGCGAAATGATTACATCGATAGGGTTCGATGGAACACCCTCTCTTAGCCCATTGTCACAACCCCTTACATTTCACATTGACAGATTCTTTGGCCCGTGCCCGTTTTTATTGTCACCAAACACTCCAGACAATATTATGGGAATAGATATGCTTAAATATTTTAGAGCAATCATACGCTGCGCTCCTGAAGGAGTGCAGGTTATTTTGAATGACAATTACCCAGATGTAGAGAGATTGTGCTCCATGCAAGAAATCGAGGCGTTAGCCTCTCTCCCACAAACGTTATGGGCTACTTCGGACACGGATGTGGGACAGATGATTATCCCTCCTATTCGAATCACTGTAAAGGAGGGAGCGACTCTGCCTCGTGTACCACAGTATAAAATCTCCAGGGAAGGTGAAGTTGCCTTAACGCATATTGTACACGATTTGATTATTGCAGGCGTAGTGGAGGAAGTTCCCTATAATGTTTGTAACAGCCCTATTCTTCCGATTTTAAAGAAAGATACTGATGACAAAATCTATCGATTTATTATTGATTTGAGAGAAATTAACAAGATAGTAGTGCCCCAATACCCGGTGGTGTCTGATATTACCACCTTACTTACTTTGATTCCGCCCACAGCCATAACATTCACCGTGATTGACCTGAAAAATGCCTTCTTTTCCATTCCCATCCATCCTGATAGCCGATATCTATTTGGCTTCACATTAAATAATAAATCGTATAGATTTTGTCGAGTTCCTCAAGGCTATACAGAAAGTCCTAGCATTTATAGCCAGGCTCTAAAAAGACAGCTTGATTCTTTCGATCTACAGTCTGGAGTGGCTCTCATTCAATATGTTGATGATATTTTACTTGCAGCAGATACGCAGGAGCAGTGTGAAGAGAGTAGTCTTGCTTTGCTTTCCTTTCTTGCTCAGAATAATCACAGGGTTTCAAGGAAAAAGCTTCAATATTGTAGACCAAAGGTGACCTACCTCGGTCATCTTTTGTCTAAGGAGGGACGTGCATTGACATCTGATCGAAGCCAAGCAATTTTAGATACACCAGTCCCCGCACTCAGAGAGATGTGCGCGCTTTTATAGGCCTAACGTCTTTTTGTAGGCAGTGGATAATGGGGTTTTCACACATTATAAAACCTTTGTTAGGATTATTGTCCAAGACTACACCAATGCCCCTTGAATGGACAGATAAATGTCAGAACGCTTTTGAACAATTGAGACAAGCCCTTTGTTCCGCACCAGTGCTAGGTACACCAGATTATACGAAGATTTTTACACTTTATGTACACGAGAAGGATGGGTGTGCATTGTCAGTCCTAGTGCAGACACACGGGGATAAACAGAGACCTTGCGCGTACGACTCTGCCTCGTGTACCACAGTATAAAATCTCCAGGGAAGGTGAAGTTGCCTTAACGCATATTGTACACGATTTGATTATTGCAGGCGTAGTGGAGGAAGTTCCCTATAATGTTTGTAACAGCCCTATTCTTCAGAATTTAAAGAAAGATACTGATGACAAAATCTATCGATTTATTATTGATTTGAGAGAAATTAACAAGATAGTAGTGCCCCAATACCCGGTGGTGTCTGATATTACCACCTTACTTACTTTGATTCTGCCCACAGCCATAACATTCACCGTGATTGACCTGAAAAATGCCTTCTTTCCCATTCCCATCCATCCTGATAGCCGATATCTATTTGGCTTCACATTAAATATTAAATCGTATAGATTTTGTCGAGTTCCTCAAGGCTATACAGAAAGTCCTAGCATTTATAGCCAGGCTCTAAAAAGACAGCTTGATTCTTTCGATCTACAGTCTGGAGTGACTCTCATTCAATATGTTGATGATATTTTACCTGCAGCAGATACGCAGGCGCAGTGTGAAGAGAGTAGTCTTGCTTTGCTTTCCTTTCTTGCTCAGAATAATCACAAGGTTTCAAGGAAAAAGCTTCAATATTGTAGACCAAAGGTGACCTACCTCGGTCATCTTTTGTCTAAGGAGGGACTTGCATTGACATCTGATCAAATCCAAGCGATTTTAGATACACCAGTCCCCCGCACTCAGAGAGATTTGCGCGCTTTTATAGGCCTAACGTCTTTTTGTAGGCAGTGGATAATGGGGTTTTCACACATTATAAAACCTTTGTTAGCATTATTGTCCAAGACTACACCAATGCCCCTTGAATGGACAGATAAATGTCAGAACGCTTTTGAACAATTGAGACAAGCCCTTTGTTCCGCACCAGTGCTAGGTACACCAGATTATATGAAGATTTTTACACTTTATGTACACGAGAAGGATGGGTGTGCATTGTCAGTCCTAGTGCAGACACACGGGGATAAACAGAAACCTTGCGCGTACTTCTCAGCAGTAATTGACCCCGTAGCACGAGGATTACCTGGGTGTTTTCGAGCAGTCGCAGCAACAGCAGTGGCTATACGACAGAGTGAGGGAATAGTTTTGTCACACAAACTGTTGGTGTTAGTTCCCCATGCAGTGGAAGCTCTGCTAAACCAAACGAAAACCCAGTACTTAACGAGTGCACGTTTAACAGGATATGAGCTAACACTGTTGGCGCCACATATCACACTAAAGAGATGTGCTACTCTGAACCCTGCTACTTTATTGCCGTATCCAGTTGCTGAGGGCCAGGAGGAAGAACACCATGATTGTGTTTTCCTGACTGAAGAACAAACAAAGGGTCGTGTTGACTTACAGGATACACCACTTCCAGATGTGGATGGGGAACTGTGGGTTGATGGATCGTGTTTGAGGCTGCCAGATGGTACAACTTCTGCAGCATATGCGATCACGACACTTAAGACTGTGGTAGAAGCAGCACGAATACCACAGAAATCGGCTCCAGCAGCGGAATTGATAGCCCTAACAAGAGCATGTGAATTAAGCGCTGGTTTATGTGTGAACATCTACACTGATAGCCGGTACGCCTTTGGAGTAGCGCATGATTTTGGCCTACTCTGGAGAGAGCGAGGGTTTTTGACGTCACACGGAGTGCACATCATGCACGGAGAACTAGTGCGTGACCTCCTGAATGCGTTACTATGTCCAAAGAAAGTGGCGATAAATAAATGCAGTGCACATAAGAAAGTGACAGACAAAGTAGGACAAGGAAACGCCTTAGCAGATTGCATAGCGAGGGAAACTGCTATGTTACGAAATGTCTCGCCAATGTATGTAGTGAAATCGCAGGCTGAGCGATGGCATGATGCTACACAGGAGATTCTAGACATTCAGAAATCAGCGTCTGAAGCAGAACTCGCAACCTGGGCAACGGAGGGAGTGTTCGACGATGAGGGTTGTTGGAGAAGCAAAGATATGGAGAGATGGAAATTGCCTGCAGCTTACTTGCAAGCAATGGTTCAAATGACACATGGATTGGCACATGTTGGAGCTCTCACAATTACTAAATTGCTTATGCGAGTCTGGGAGCAGCCTGAGATTGCCAAAACGGCCAAAAGAGTAGTGCAGACCTGTCTGATATGCTTGCAGTACAATCCTGCTAAAGGGACGTATACTCCGAAAGGAGGGTTTGTTCCACCTACTGCACCATTCGAAGTGCTACAAATGGATTACATTCAGCTTGAGCGTTGCAATAACCTTAAGTATGTCTTAGTGGTGGTGTGTGCTTTCAGTAAATGGATTGAGGCCTTCCCCACGAAGGATAATACAGCGCTGACAACAGCTAAGGTGCTGCTCAAAGAGTACTTCCCGCGCTATGGTGTTTGTAAATTTTTGTGGAGCGATAATGGTCCTCATTTTGTTGGGAAAATTGTGGAATACGTCATGAAGGGATTAGGATTTCAGCAAAAATTCCATGCTGTATTTCATCCGCAGTCAGCAGGTCTGGTGGAAAGGTACAACGCTACTTTGAAATTAAAGCTAGCAAAGATCGTGGCATCCACGTCTTTGAAATGGCCGGATGCTCTGCCTCTGGCATTGCTATCTATTAGATCAGTGCCCCATTCCCGGACTGGCCTCACACCTTATGAAGTGGTGTTCGGAAGTCCTATGAATATATGGGGAGTTCCTAAGCCTCGATTGTTACATGATGTGCCTTGTATAATGATGAACGACTATTTGGCACGATTAACAAATGATTTACTTTCTATTCATCAACAGGTTCGAGAAGCGCTCCCCGACAATTCCATTGGAGAGGCTCACAATCTTCGTCCTGGGGATCATGTAATGATCCAAACTTTTGAGAGAACCAGCAGCTTGGAGCCGAGGTGGCATGGCCCCGAGCAAGTGCTACTAGCGACACGAACGGCTGTGCGAGTTACGAATAGGAAACAATGGGTGCATTCGACTCATTGTCGTCGTGTTTCGCCGGATCTGGTGAGCCCAACTGTGCTGTCTGAATATCGAGTCATCTTGGACGAGGAGAAGAGCCCAGCTGTTACGTCTACTGAATCGGAGGGAGCCTTCCCGGACCACACCGTCTCTGGTAGAGAGAGATACAATCTACGGCCAAGAGAAGCAGTTGTTTTGTGCGAGACTGGTTGAGTTACCGCTCCAGGTTTGTGAAACGGAAGCCGGGAATATCAAGGGGGGGGATCAGTTCTGCCAAGTGTAGCGACACCCGTCTTGAATCTCGGAGAAGAAACCAACGGCTGCCTCGGAGCTCAGCACTCATATTTTTATCTTTTAGTTGCTTTCTTTTTGAGACATTTTTACTTTGAACTATGGCATCTTCTACGATGCGAAATAAGAGAATTCTTGGTGCAGTACTTTTTGTTATGACAATTGTGGTGATAGCAGTAATAGCCTGGGTGGTAGAAATGCTGGTGCCGGCAAGAGAACATTTATTGTCTACTACCCCAATTCCATCTGAACATTTTCATTTCACTTTGCCCTATCATGAAGAGCGACATAGACAGACTTATCTGAATAATAGTTTCATCCAGATTTTGCATCACACCCATAATATGACGAACACTTCGAACTGTTGGGTATGTGGAATGTTGCCTGGACATCAAAAGAAAAGAGGCACTCCGCTTATTCCTCTCCCATTTTCTCACAATGGTTCTTGTAATGCTTGGTACACTCTTCTGTTCACTTTGAGATGGCCAACAAAGGGTGGACTACTTTTCCGACTTAATAAAGTCTGTTTTAATGATCAAGATGGTTATCCACAAGCTGAAGGAACCAAATTCGAATGGGAAGAATATCGACCAGATAATGTATCTTCGCCTTGAGTTTATACAAACCAAAGAAATGTAAACATGTCTAGTCTGTATGTGATCACAGTCATTGATACAAAAGCAGATCTATGTGTCCGAAATAAAGGTACAATCCCAGTAGGAAGAAGTGAATGTAACACTACCCTCACCTTTGACACTCCAAATGGTATCATCTTTGTGGCTTCACGAAATACTTATTTTTTTGTGGAAATAAAGGTTATCACCGTCTCCCTATAGGATGGTTAGGAACATGTTATATATCCTTTGTATTACCTCCTGTGTTTATTGCCCCGCCTATGTACCATAATGATTTCGTACTCTACCATGATTTTATACTAAATAGAGTGAAGAGAACATTAGCACTTGATGATATAGACCAGACCGATACTTCTCTGCAGCAGTATGTCGATTTCAATTTAAGTCTCTTTTCGTTTGTTGGTGCTGCCCTAAATAGCAGAAAAATTAGACGACTGACATGTGTTGTAGAAACTGTTGCTAATGAGACAGTTATTGCTTTGGGGAATTTGACTGAGTAACTTCAAATTACCAGAATTGTAACGCTCCAGAACCGAATGGTTCTAGACGTAGTGTTAGCTGATTGTGGGGGTGCATGCCGCATTATCGGAAGTAGTTGCTGCGTGTACGTGCCTGATAATTCACCCTCTGTATATGATGCTATTTCTAAATTACATAAGATAGCTGCTGAGATACATCCTGATAATGGTACTTGGACACTTTCGGGCTGGTTTTGGACACTGCTTAGTACTTGGGGCTGGAAACTGTTAATCATCCTATGTATAATAATTGGGATACTATTCTTTCTATGTTTGTGTATTCAGTGCGGCCCTATGTTATGTTCCATGTGCCTTTCTGCTTGTATTCCATCCAAACGAGCTATTGTCAAGAATGAGCAATTGATCAATAGAGAAGTAACCAATATTATGTCAATCAATATTGATGATGAATACCCTGATTATGTCTACTATGAGGTAGCTTCAGCTAAACGCTAAAAGGGTCGTCTGTCGTAATTTGACGGTGATCGTGTTAGCGTTAAGCTTTGCTACACAAATTTCCCCTTTATCTTGACCATAGTGTTCGGAGGCCATTTTGAGAACACTGGCGTCCATTTTATATGAACGCGCTGCCTCGTGGTCAGCATGCCCTTTTGTCCTTTCTCTGTACCACTGACCACCTAACTTGCCCAGCAACAGACTATTTTTAGTACTGGTCAAGCCTGCACATGCGTAGTCTAACCCTCTGTACTAGTGGACAGTCATCACTTAGGAATGTTCTCTCGAACTGACCAGTGGTGTTGTAACTCCTCCCATGAGTTGGCTGTGTTCCAAAAATGACCTTATATGTACCTAAACTGAGCAAATGTGTTCCGCCTACTCTTTTTATTACTGTAAAACTGTATAAAAGATGTCTTGCACCGATGTTCGGTGTGATAGTTCTTGCATTGCCGAAGGGTGCTGTAGGAATGTACCACCACCCCATGGGGTCTTAATAAACTTGTCTTTTGCATTTTCCAGTTTCCGTGCCAACGTCTGTTTTATGGTGTAGCGGGTTTTGCGGAATATGTAGGCCTGGAGAACCCAATACCATACTACTAGTGGGGCTGCAGCACTGATTGTGCCACCCACATAGGTAGCCATAAAATGGTGTCTCAGGCCTGCCACTGCAGTGCCTGTAGGCAATTTAGAAACTGCCATGTCCTCCTGGTCAGTGTCCCCACTGACCAGGCCTAACCCTTCCCTTTTTGTGCACATCAGTCACCGCTATGGAAGGCCCAAGGAACCCCCCTTGGCAGGGTGCAGTGTATGTAAAAGGTAGAGCATGTACTAGTGCAGGTGACATGCTCTGATAGTGAATGGCAGCCATTTTCGTGTTTCACTATTGTAATACTATCTTGCTCCATAGATTAACATGGGGGATGCTGGCTACAGTGGTTAACAGCATTTCTTCCCATAGGAACAAGATAGGACATAGGTATCTAGTATCCCTGAACTCAGAATTTAATAACACATCTTTTAGGAAAGGTTGTTTTTAAGTCCTGTGTTTGAGAAAAGCACTTTTAGAAAGTTGCTGTTCTCTTGTCTGACCCTTCTGTGTGCCTTGGACTGTTTGTGTATTGACTGTCTGGTTTGAGAGTGACAGGGGCTGGGGATTCCCCAGGAGGCTGGCTGAGTCAGCCCTAGGCTGAATGACTGCATTTGCAACTGGAGTGGTGGGAGGAGGTAGCACCTGGGCCTGAATAGGGCTTTGCCTGCCTTCCACAATGCTGGCTTCACCTCCTGCTGGGTGGCTGACGACCCTGCCCCTTACTCTGAAAGGAGAGAAGAAGCCAGCAAAACAAAGTACTCAGGAAACACCCAGAACTGGTTCAGACCGGGCTCAGGGCCCACATGCACAGAGAGAACAAAGACTTTAGGGGTATAAGTACAGGACCCCTGACAAGAGAAAATGAGATCATCCTGGAATCAAGAAGGAACCTCTGCCAAGGAGAAAGCTGAATCTGAAGAAGGAAGACTATCCTGCTCTTTCTCTGCTGAACTGACCTGTTGCTTTGCTGCCAAGGAGAGGGGAAGGACTTTGCTGTTGTGCTGTGTCCCCTGTCTTGAAGGAATCTCCAAGGGCCTGAGAAGAGCTGGCTCCCTGTTCTGAAGTCTCAGGAACAAAAGGACTTCACCCCCAGCTTCCCTGAACTCTGCTGAGAGAGTTCTGTCCTTCCTAGAGTGCTTGATCCAGTTGTGGGGCCTCTGGAAGTTGTACCTGTGCTGGGAAGCTTGAAACTAAGCTTGAGAGACTTTTGCAATGGAAAAGTGTTGCATCGCTCGCTTGCGGAGCGCATCCCCGACAGTGCGAGAAGTTTCCCGCTGCTACGAAGGTCGAGATCGTCGCAGCTACTGACGACGCTGCCAGAGCCGTCGCATCCTTCATTTGCGGGATGCACCCGATCGGTGCGGGAAGCCAAACATCGCTGCGAGCGTCGTTGCAGAGCCTGTCATCGCTGGGGGAGATCGCCGCACCGCTTGGTTGCGGACCGCATCACGTCGTTGTGAGCATCGTCGCAGAACCATCGCATCGAGGAGCTGCGAGAGAGTGGATCCCCGCTGGACCGCGCATTGTCGCCCCGGAGATCGTCGCAGCCCCTACGAGATCGTCGCATCGTGCCTTTGCGAGAACAACCTTCCTACGGAACCTACGCACCGGAATCCATACAAGTGGCCTTCCTCCCCATACAGACCGGATGCGTCGTAACACGCCAGCTGCTGCACCGGGGCTGTCGCATCGCCTCCCCAGGGTCTCAGGAGCAACGCATCGCTTGTTTTCCACTGCACCAGCTTCTGCTTTTGGAACTTTGTCGCAACTACAAGGTACTGTGAGTAAACGTGACGCAACTGTGAACTTTTCCCGCATCTGTGGATTATTTTATCGCAACTTAAAGAACTTTGATTACAACCTTAAGAACTCTTTTGAAACCATATTCTTGAACTTTGTATGTTGGATTTTTGTCATTTTGGTCTTGTGTAGTTTAGAATAAATACCTTTATTTTCCTAAACTGTTGTGGAATCAGTTTGTGATGTTTTCACTGTGTTACTGTGAGTGTTGGTACAAATACTTTACACATTGCCTCTGGTTAGCCTAGACTGCTCGTGCCAAGCTACCTAGTGGGTGAGCAGGAGTTATCTCAGAGGGTTATCTCCTTGCCCTGGCTAGAATCAAGGGTCCCTATTTGGACAGTGGTACCTACCTCTGCCAACTAGAGACCCCCAGTTCTAACAGTTAGAATATACTTATTATCATTCCTTCACAGAAACCGCTTTAAAAGATATCATCTCTGCTAAAATTACCTTCAATAAACTATCCACAGACGCTGCAGCCTCTTTTCTCCTAAAAAGTAGTGCCCGATACTATGGAGGCCAAAATAAAATGGGGAAACTCTTAGCTAATTATTTAAAAACAGGTGGAGACAGAACTAGAATTTCTACTCTAACGAATTCCAATGGGGACACTCTTTTTAAAGACGAAGATATTCTACAAGAATTTGTCTCCTTTTACAAAAACCTCTATAGTCCTGAAACACAACCACTTCAATCTGATATATCCTCTTATTTCAAATCAATTAATTCTCCTCCTTCTCACCATATTGACTTTGATTCGCTAGAAGCAGATGTTACTTTGAAAGAGATTTCCCACGCTGTATCAGTATTAAGACGAGGCAAAACTCCGGGACTTGAGGGTTTCACCATTGAATTTTATGAACATTTTTCGAAACTTCTTCTTCCGAACCTTCTTTTCCTATTTAATTCCTTTATTGCAAATGGATCTCCCCAAGGAATATTCCAAGAAGCCATGATTTGTTTAATCCCTAAAGAAAATAAAGACCTTTCTTATTGTAAAAATTACTGTCCCATTTCCTTAGTTAATACAGATTATAAAATGTTCGCAAAAATACTTGCCCTGCGCATTGATCCCATTTTACCCGAACTCATTGGATCAGAACAATCCGGTTTTGTAAAAGGTTGTTTATCCTCGGACAACTCCAGAGTCTTCTTTAATGTTCTTAGTAAAGCCTCATCCCTTGATTATCCACTTGCCGCTATAACTCTAGACGCTGAAAAAGCGTTTGATAAGGTTGGTTGGGATTTTATTTTTCATGCTCTAAAATAGATAGGATTTCCTCCCAAGTTAATCTCCTTAATTTCTTTATTATATTCTGGTCCAAAAGCTTCTATCTTTGCCAATGGTAAAGTCTCAGTTTATTTTGCTCTCTCTAGAGGAGTTCTCCAAGGCTGTCCCTTGTCCCCTTTATTGTTTATAGTAGCATCGGAGCCCTTCTTAACAAAGATTAGGCAAGACGCTCAAATCACAGGTTTTCAACTAGGCTCCCATCAAGTTAAAATGTCTGTTCATGCTGATGATATCCTTTTATATTGCTCTATTCCAGATATTTCTCTCCCTTCCTTTCTCCATCATGTGGATAGTTTTTCGTGAATATCAGGTTATTGCCTTAATCGAGATAAATGTGAAGTTTTACCCCTTAATGTTTTATGTCTTAAACAATATTTCGATCGGACGGGTTTTTTCTGGCAGCCAAAGAAATTGAAATATTTAGGAATATGGTTCTCCTCAACAACCTCAGAGATCCTAAAATATATTTTTGACTATATTACCAAAAAGCTAAATGACTCAATTACCAGATGGCACCCTCTCTTTCGCTCTTGGTGGGGTAGATTAGATTCAATTAAGATGTTGCTAGCTCCTCTAATCTAATATTCCCTTTCCATGATACCGGTGCACATCCCAGGTTATTATTTTAAAAGAATAGACTCACTCTTATTAAAGTTTTTCTGGAAGAATAAACCCTCTTGAATAGCCTTATCCTGACTTAAGAAGATCAAATTAATGAAGGTCTTAAATTCCCTGACTTTAAGTCTTACCATTCTGCCTTTTCTCTAAAACAAGCTTTCCGATGGCTTTCTTCGGAACTCCCTACACTCCCACTCCTCTGTTATTGCTCATACTCGTAAACTTTTAATTCCCCTTTTACCCTACTCATATCCTTCCCTTACTTCACTATCTCAACAACCCATCTGGCATAACAAACCACTGTGCATTAAGCATCGTGTTTTTAATTGGAAATTGTGCAGATCCAAAGGCTTATTATGGATTTCTCAACTCCTGCTTGACAATAAACCTTTATCCTTCAATGCTCTTCAATCTAATCTCCTTCTTCCTAACTCTTTTAAAAACCAAAATGATCTTTTACTCGCTGCTCTTCAAGAGTATCATAACTCACTCCCATCCTTCCCTACTCTTCCCTCTGCTTGTTCTGCATTATTCCCTGGGTTGGACACTTCTCCTTCTGCATCTGGTAGCTACAAACACTTATTGTTACCATCAGAAAGGCTTAAAACAAAGACTGAATTGGCTTGGTAACTGGATTTATGGCAAATCCTGGTCTGTTTCTATATGGGACAAGTTATGGTTAAAGATTCATAAAACCTCCAGAGGATCTAGCACTACCCTAACCCTTTATTTTACTTATCAACGTTTATTACATTCCCCAGCAAGATTAGCATAGTTTTCCCCTGATACATCAGCTAAATGTTGGTCCTGTTCCTGCCCACATGCTGACCTAAAGCATGTTATTTGAATGTCCTAATATCTATAAATGTTGGCGATTAATTTGCTCACGAATAAATAACATTTTTAAGACTAATGTTCCCTTCTCCCTATCAAATATTTTTCTAGGCTCTCTATTGTCATCTTGGCCTCAAGCCCCTTCCCATTTTAAACGAGTGGTTCTATTATTAGCTATAGTCTTACATTTAATAACCTCCAATTGGACAGAAGCAAACAAAGTTACTCATACAGCCTGGTGGAATGCCATATGTTTTCATCACAGACTTGACACCAATTATATCACTCCTATTTCCCTAGCAATTAAAATAGATTTACTATGGATCCCTCTTACTACATACTTATCTAAACTTGCTTCCCCAGATACTCCTACTGTTACTACTATAATTTCAGCAGATGAAGTCCGCAAACTCCCATGATCATTCCTTGTCGTCTTTTCTTTTTAATAATATTTTAATGTTGTTATTATGCTTTTTTTAATGTACATTCACAATCTTATTCTTTTTTGATAGTCTCATGCATACAATGTTATTTTCAAACTCCATTTGTTTTCAAATTCTCCTGTAATAATTCTGTCATTTCCCCCCTACTTCTTTCCCCCTGTTTCTCCTTTAATTCTTACACATGATATTTATTGTAACCATTTTGCTCCATAACCTTTAATATGTGCTTTATTATTAATCTATGTACTATGTTGTTTTATTACATTGCTGCTTTATTTCATCTGGTTTCAATAAACTCAAACTTAAAAAAAAGGTGTTTTGAAATCATAAGTTATTGCTCAGCACAGTGAACCCCTCTGAAGTCTGCTTTCACTCCCCAGGTCAGCGATCAGTGTGACTGCACCAGTGGCACTGCCCTAAAGCCGGCCCTCAGCTTACATGGTGATGTTTTCTAGGAAGATGTTGGTTGTTTTGAGAATGACTACGCAGATGATACCGTTTTTGAATTCTTCTACGAAGAGGAGCATTGGTCAAGGGGTGAGAGGTTGTTAATGTAGATGTTCATGTCATGATCTTATCTGAAAAGAAGATTTAGAAGACGTGTCTCCTAGGACACATATCTACCATTGTGAATGAATACTTTGTTGGGCTTCTTAATTTTTTGTTTGTCTCTAAGTCTCATTGAATAGCAAACTAGGACTAATATTCTAAATGAAGGAGGAACTATGGTTCAGTGTTGAAGGGTGCGGTTAGACTCTATTCTTTAATACTGTCTGCAATTTCACATGTGTACTTTGGCAGAGTGTACATTTTTTGTTATGCAATTTAGGCTTGCATCAGCGCATTTTGATGTAGATGATTGGTTGAATGTGGGAATCTGAAGTGATCCTTGGTATGTTACCCTTACCATTGTTCAATATGTAGTTGGCCTAGAGATGTCTAAAATTTAAGTAATTAACGTAAGCAGTCTAATGCATAATGTGCCAAACAAACGTAAGAAATTGCACACAATGCCTCTTCACGCCTCTCCTTCAAAAAGATAATGCAAAGAAGTATGTTTTTGTTAAAAAAACATACAGAAAACTGCATTATGTTGAATGCACATGTCCGTTTTGAACAGGAAGTGACACTCACTCCTCTCATTCATCCATCATTCCCAATTTGTCCATTTTGTTTGTTGATTTGTCCCCCGTTTGTCTGTTTTACTATTTTTGTTTTTGCTACCCGCCCACCACAGCTATGGAGTCTGAGAATGCGCCAGCAGCATACCCCAAAAGAGCTAGGTACAAGGGCGTTACCTCCAAAACACTTCTTATTCGGAGGAGGAGGCAGCACTTCTTTTTGGTGTGGCACCACCTCCCACTAATGTTGGCAGCAAGCGGAAAGCATGGCAGGTCATACTTCTTGGCAGAAAGGTAGGAGCGCTGTGGATGCAAGATGTACCACCTCACAGGCATGGCACAGATCCAGTGGCAGGTCATGCACCCCTGGGTGGATTGTATTGACTGTGAGTAAGACCTGTTTGACCTATAACTCGCTATTCTACTAGACACTAATTACATATTCTACTGGTACATTAGTCATAGTAACTGAAAACATAACATATCCAGTAACACTTATATAATTTAATACATACTAGTAGAATCAATAAATAACACATTTATGTCCCTTTATGTTATTCTGGCACGTTAAAGTTATAGATGTGTGAAAAATACAGTGAGTGTTGTTTTCCAGAGTTATAGTAATGGTAGTGACTGTTATAAATTCAGTTGTGTATTGGAGCTATGATAGAGAAATTGCAACTTTTTGTGTAGTTTAACTTTTTTTTATAGGTTTGAATGCACATTTTTTCCTAACTATAACTAACTACAGTTATAACAAAGGTTTAAACTTTTTTACACACACAGAGGGGTAATCCGTCAAGTATGGGCCAAGACAAAAAGGACTGTCGCAAAACATAAAAATCTCCATAGACTTATTTATGAAGGGCTAAAGCAAAAACTGCTGAACACAACTACACCAAATTCAGCAGGAAGCTAGATTTTTGTCCATAGATTGTGTCTTTTCTCATTTGGTGTGAACCTGTGCAGCAGCTTTTGAGATATTTGTGGTAAGAAATAATTGAGAGACTCTCTCAGGAGGGTTAATTTAAAAATTGGTTTTCTCATTGGCACAGGGAGCTTTATTTACCTTCGCCCCTCTTGCTCCCATGGGAGACTCCCGCAATTGCACTGATTGGATGCCAGCAACATGAGGAAAATGTTGCTGGTAGCCATTACATGACTTTGGTACTTGGGATGGAAATGTGATAAAAAACAAAATTGCGTCTGGGCCGCATTCATTGGTTTATGCCCAGTGGAAACCCACCCGAGGGCTGTTTTATAAAGAGGAAGGGAGACACCTGCCCCCTCGAGCTGCCAGAGGTCCTGGGGAACCCACCTTAGGGCTGAAGTTGCACAAAAAGGAGAGTGGGGTCATGCCGCCTACCTCTCCATGCTTCAAAAGTCACCAGATAGCCCATTCCCAAGGCTAACATTTCCTAAAATGGGGAGGGGGCCACATGGCCTCTCCTCCAGAGCCACAAAAGGTGCCAGGCTAAATACTTTAAGGGAGTGTGGCCCACCCCCCTTGAGCCATGAATAGCCCAAGGTCAGGCTCACAGGCTATGTCCTGGGGAGCACACTCCCAGGATATAGTGTCACACAATCCCAGGACATAACTGTTCCCCTGCCCACAGTGACGTGGGCAGGAAAACCTGCTTTTGCTCTCGCTTGGTGGAAGCGTTTCTAGACAAACACAAAGTCTGCTCCTAGTGGGCATGACCTTTAAAAATGTTTACATAATGCTCCCAACTGCTGAGAGTGGACTTTAGATCTGTTTCTTTGCCCGCATTTAACTGAGCAGTGAAATAGAATATTTCTCCCACCTGCAGGGAGCAGTATTAGAAGCTGCTCTTTGCAGGCAGTAGCAATGCCTTGTGCCAGCTGGAGCAATGGGGGCTTTGGAGCTCACTGTCCAGCCCCCAACAAGACCATAGTGTGTGCCCTGGGTGTGCACAAGGGCACACACCGTATTTGTGCCGGGACCTAGGGGATGGAATCCCGAGAGAGGCTGCATGTCCTCTTCCCCCTAAAAATAACAGCAGGCCCCAGGGGATGGGTTGTTCGGGACGATATTGGTTCGTGGATGGGGGCCCCTCTCCTTTTAATATAGGCCATGGCCCTTTTAATATAGGCCCTGGTGGATTGGGTACCATTAAAAAAAGGAACTGGCAATCTGGGCCTAATGAAGATCGGGGAGAGGGTTAAGAAGTCCCACTACCCCTTACTTAAAAACAAGGCCCTAGGTGGTGGATTATCCTGGGCCTACTCGTGGAGTGGAGGCCACATGGTCCATCTCTCACCTTTACAATAAAAAGGCTATGGAGGATGGGGTCCCCAAGGCCTAATGAGGCTCGAGGAGGGGGTCATTTGGCCCCCATGCCCCTTTAAAATTAAAAACGGCCTGGAGATGGGGTCCCCAGGACTTAGTGAGGCTTGGGGGGCACACGGCCCTCCTCCCATTAATAAATAGGCAATGGGGATGTGGTCCCCAGGCCCTGTAGCCAAGCTCACTGCACACAGTTGAATGCCATGTGCAGTTGGCTGCCTTTGGGGGTTAGCCAAGGGGCAGTGCAGCCAACCTCACACTGCGCATAACCACAGGCCGATAATGGGGGGGGGGGGCAGATTGAAGTTTGGTAATTAGATATTACTTTGCGTTAAAAAAACTAGAAGTACACTAAAAAAGCAACAGTTAAAGTGACCGTATAGTAAGTTGAAGTTGTCAGTGACAAAATTACTGTTTTGAATTTAAAAAAAGCACAGAATTCACCCAGTATAGGAAGCAGCGCTAACTTTAACATGCACCCCGCCATGCACTGCTTATGGCCTCACATATGACATCACTCAGGATATGTTCTATGACATTATTTATGACATAACTGAACAGATCGTCCAAGCTTCTATTGTACACCTTGCTCTATGAACAGGTATACCATTAGACCTAAGAAAGTAAGTGCACAACAGCATTGAAGAATATGGGTGTGTTTACTGCTATAATGCATACAACGACCATGGGAAAAGCTAGCTTGTTCTATTTGCAACATTGACCCTATACCATACACTTTGTGGGTAGCCAAGTTCATGTTGACTATAGACTATATGAAAGTTAACCTATCCTGGACACAGTGTTCAATGTGTATACAGATCTGTATACAACTGTTCAGGGAAACTAAGTTAATCCAGATTCTCAAGCCCTGTTGCATAACTAATGCCCAATTATGGACAGTCTCTACCTGTATCAAACCCCTGACAGTCACTGTTCAGGAATTAAATGGATATGAGTAGAAAAGTAGGTAATTTTAACACTGTTTACCTTATGGAGAGTTTACTCTGTATCACACTGTTTGCAGAGAGTAAAACTCTCATGAGAAATACAGCAATGAGTATTTAAAAGTAACTCCTAAGAACTGTGTACACTCTGCGCAAAACTTGTCCAAAGAGTGAATTTCACTGAAAACAAACAAGGTCCAAAGGTGCTAAAGATCATACTAACTGCAGCCTTAATACTGTGGTGGAAACCTTTACAGATAGTCATCTTCTGAAGCAAATCAAGCACATACATACATATGTTGGAACATGGTGCTCACAGTCTTCTATGTTAAGAAGAAATTGTCATACTGTCATACTGAGATGATTCTGTCCAATCCACTCCAGAGATAAATACTACCACAAGGGCTTGTTCCTGGTATATATATATATATATATGAACCAAGTAATCTTCAAATAAACCACACTCCTGTCGTGGAAATGAAGACACGGACCCAATGGCTGCAGTCAAGGAGATCTTTAATAAAAACCTCGCTGGTTACGCGTTTCGAGCACCTAGTGCCCTTGGTCACACCTATATATATATATATATATATATATATTCAATGAAAAAACCATTGGTTATAGAACATATATAGTTAGGAATTTTCATTTACAAAACCTTATTTTACTCGCATAAAACCATTGAAATTCCATATATAGTTAGATGCGCTAACTATATATCGCGCACCCGCAATCCACTGCTGATGATGTCACATATTACATCATTCATGACATGGTCAGTGACATCACTGATGACATCACTGATGACAACTCAAATGACATCACTGATGACATCTCAAATGACATCACTGATGACAACTCAAATGACATCACTGACAACATCACAGATGACATCATTCATGTGTTAATACGATGAACCTCTACAGACTCTGATATATCCTTAGATACACTCAGTGAAAACAAACACTCACAGATTGTCACTCATCCATGGAGTTACTCATACACCTAGACAGTCATGCAAAGAATCAAACACACCTCCAATTCCTCAACTATACAGTTATACACACCTTACTTATTGAAACATATTCTAACACATATTTACTCTCTTATATAATCCCTAATAAAAGTTCACAATGATCCATACAGCCACTCACACATTCACTGGCTCTAATGCAGAGTTATTTATATATGTTAACTCTCACATGTACTGTGTTTTACATATGTACTTACTTTGACATGTAGCACTGAGATATCCATTCACTCACCAATACACTCATGCACACAGTCAACCGCCCATACAGCTGTTTCCACATGCACTTTTGAACCCATACATCTAGTGAATCAACTGCTCACACATCTATGTCATACACCTCCCAGCCACTCACACACATACTCAGTCTCCCATACAAATACTTGGGCAACCAATCAATAACCCATATAGTTACTCATATAGCTACTGATCAACACATGCAGCAGTTTACAGAACAACAGATATAATGATGCACAAATTAATACAGTTTAATCACTAAACCATGCACTCAGTGAGACACATTTAATCACTCCCTCATACAATCAGTCATGCACCTACTAAATCCTTCATCCAGACATTTATACATCCACTCATTCTTCAATATGTAAGACATATTTTAACTTTACAGAAACATACAGTCACTGGATGTTGTGATCAGTGATGTCATCAGTGATGTCACTGACCATGTCATGAATGATGTAATATGTGACATCATCAGCAGTGGATTGCGGGTGCGCGATATATAGTTAGCGCATCTAATTATATATGGAATTTCAATGGTTTTATGCGAGTAAAATAAGGTTTTGTAAATGAAAATTCCTAACTATATATGTTCTATAACCAATGGTTTTTTCATTGAATTTTCAAGGTTTTGTAAATGCAAATTCCTAACTATATATGTTCTATAACCAATGGTTTTTTCATTGAATTTTCAAGGTTTTATAAATGCAAATTCCTAACTATATATGGACTATAACCTATGGTTTTTTCTGTGAATTTCATTGGTTTTTTAAAAGCTAACATCTGTAGCTGTAAAATGTATTCTACTTTAAAAACCAAAATATATTTCAGATGTTTATTGATAATTTTAATTGAAATATTTTTTTTCTTCGCTTCCGATAAGCGAACCGGGAAGCTTTCCGTTAGCTCATCTTGATGCCGCGATCTAGTACGCGAACCGGTAAACGTTACGTTAGCGGGACTGTGACGCGTCGCGGATGCGCGACGTATAATTGTCGCGAATGCGTCTTATGACGCGCCGCTTTAGCGCTCCCGAAAGTGCTCGGGACCGAGAACCGGAAACGATGCGGGATGCGGCGCGCACCGCGTAACGTGAGCGGAACAAGTCATGTGACTTGTTTATCGAAGTTTTCATTGGTTCATTTCACTTTTGGTTTCCAAATGATGTATGACTAGGTCATGTGACCTAAAAATAACACTTTTCATTGGTTCCGAACTTTTGCTTTTCCAAAATCACGTAAACCCCTTCTTCTTTCCTCACTCTGACTTTCATCTTGGTGAGAGAAAGACCATTTTCCATTTTGATTACAATGGCTTCTATCTTTGCTTCAGCTGGTGGACCCCCACCACCACCTCAACCTCCTCATGACAAGAGAGGACCACCATCTCAATTCATCTCAAACAGAGAGGAAGAAGAAGACGACTTAGAAGAAGAGGACACTGATGAACATGAATTTATTCCGGAGTTGCCCCGTGTTTCCAGAAGGAAAACAAGTTTCATTTGGCAATTTTTCTCAATTCCTCGAGGGGAGAAGAAAGTTAATGCCAAATATGCCACCTGCCTAATTTGCAAAAAAAGATTATCTCGAGGCACAGAGAAAAAGTATAGTATGGGCAACTATACTATGCATCGCCATATGGTCAGGTGGCATCCATTAAATTACAGCCGGGCAGAGTTAAGGGATCTGCAAGATAATCCCCCGACAACTCCTGTGGCCAAATCAACTTCTAATATAAATTTGACTGTAAGAGAGGCACAGGAAACTGTGCCAAACATACAGCCAAACTTCAAGCACATGAAGTTTACGTGCATACATTGTGGTGCTATGCTCTCATGTGGCAACATGAGCGTAAACTTAATAAACTTGGTGTATGATAACCATAACTGCCCTAACCCACCCAAGCAGTAATTTTTTCTTTGCTCCTGTTGAGCCCTTTTCGATGCCTGTTTTTTTGTTGTTTCCCCTCCATGAAAAACACAAAAAAACATAAAACTGTTCTAAAAATACAAAAAAAACAAAAAATGTTCAGAAAATAAAAAAAAATTAAAAAACAACAAAAACATTAAAAAAAGTTCTTTTCAGAACTACCTCCCCTTTCAAATATAATTGCTAGAATGTTTAACACTCTAGCAAGCTCTATTTCTTTTGGTTCGCTTCAAGTTCGCTGACCGGTTCGCGAACTTGAAGCGAACCAAAAAAATATTTTTTTAAAAAAAAGAAGAGTTAGTATAAGGGAAGTAAACAAAGAGTAATGTTAAAAGAAAGAGAGCTATAGAGAGTAAATCAGAGATAGTGTCAGTGACATCATCAGCAGTGCATTGCGGGTAAAAAGAGTAGAAAACATTTACCTTATAATTCTTGTTACCTTTTTAAAATATTTTTTCATACTTTCAATCTGTAAAAGAGAAAACATACATTTCCAAAAATATTACTACATGTATTTAAAAATTACAAAAGAAAAGGGAAAAGGTTCAAGAAGAAACACTTTTTCAACAATTTTGACATTTACAGAAGCCTCTGCTTCTCTACGTCCCCTACACAATCCTAAAGAAATATATTTTACATAAACAGTATCTTCATGCTGATGAACTGAGACCTATTTTTGAACATGGTACTTCTTTTGCACTGCTGATGTCTCACAATAGTAATGCAATAGCAGCGCAAAAAAGATGTAAAGCCATCATAAAATTGTCTCTTTTATTTTAGATGATAGTTTCAGGATGCAAATAAGATGTGTGCTTTGAAGAGCTTTCTTTGAGGTGAGGCCTATTCCTTTTTTTTAAAAAAACAGTACCCGGAAATACAGCACTATAAGCATTACAATTGACACTTACAGAAGACTCAGTTTTTCCATATCTACCTCACATTTCTAAATGTATATCATAAGTACAAACAGAAGAACATTAATTATACATGTTTTATGGTTTATTTTTGCTGTTCTCAGAATGTATCAAAATTCACTTAAATCAGTGACTTGAACGTATTCATCATGTAACAGCGGGGAAAAAAACACAATCAAAATGACTGTGTTTAAAAAACCCATACAACCTAAGAAATCTGATTTCAAAACTCCTTAAAATTAACTTACTTTCAATGACGTCGAAGGATCTCCTATGAACAGCATTCACTCTGTTGTGCTATAAATATTTTCAGCCCGCCACTTTCTGAAAGAAAACCTCCATCGATACAAAAAATATGTTACATAGAACAAAACACTTCTCTCATTCTATCACATGTTTCCACTAGGCCAAATCATGTTGCCGCGATTCGCTACTCTTGTAATTCTTCCAATCAAATCCCGACATTTTCTATTTTCGCAACTTTCTAAAAAAAAAACATTTGAGATTATTTTCACAATCCTGGACTACTAATATCTTACCCTTCTTTGTCACTCATGTTCTCCTTTTCCTATGACACTGATACTGCTTTCTATGAAGCAGACTTACTTGCATCAGGTTTATATAGTTGGATTTTTAAATTGACATTATAATTAAAAGTTTTGGACCAATAATCTAGACAGCATTGCAGACTTACATTCCCTCTACTTCATGAACCTTTTGCAATTCTTCACAGGAAATCCCGAGATTCTTTAATTAAAATTTTGGTTTTAAAAACACCAGGTAAGAATTTTTAAGGTCAAACGGCAATTTTTTTTTTAAAGTTACAACGGAATCATTGCAGAATGACCAGCCGTTTCGAGACTTTAAATAAGCAGTATAATGTCCTGATGTTGTTGAAGGGCCATCGTGATAGATAATTGCTACAGTTACAAAAGTCCTTCCTGATATTGAAAGCTGAGAAGCCACAACATTTTTTATTAAAGTTGACAATTTTGATCCATCAGGCCTACATCGTTGAATCATTAAAATGACATACTGTCCATATCTACGTATAAATAATGTTGACATCATTTCAGATTTACATTGGCTACACTCCATGTTGTGATCCGCTGCATTTACTAGCTTATTAAAGGAGACTGATTTACTGTCTGGCAAAGTTAAATATATAAATCTTTCTGAGTCTACACTAGTAGTACTTGATACCCTACAATTCTCGCAGTCATGCTGCCATTGATAAGAAAGCCCAAACAAGTGATCTACATCTACACCCTCATCTTGCAATACATCAAGCATATACATTAAAAACTCCTGACAATCTTGCTGATTATTTTCAGAGAAGTCTGTTTGCCCTGAACATTCATCTAACAGATAACGAACTTCAGACACACTTTCTACTTTTGTTCGATCACTGCTACATTTCTCGAAAACAGAATTCAACAAACAGCATAAAATTTGTTCTGAATTCAACAGAATCTGTTCTTTTAAACTCTCTAGTGAAAAGAGAACATTAACCACTACATTTGCATAGCAGTTGACACCAGAACTGTTTTCAAATTGAAAACCGACAACATCTTCAACAGAATCCACTTTCTTTCTGCTAACAATTTTCGGTTCATTAACTTTTAGTCTTTTTGCAACAACCTCCCTACTATTACTGATATTTCTACGTTTGCGGCCTACCACACGTTTCTCAAACAAAGGATATTGAGGCAAATGTGGCGCATACTCTCTTCTTAACCTATTGTATTCCTTAACACAATCTAGATCCGCACAAATGTTTGTGACATCACAGTCAATCAAGTACAATCCTGATAAAGTTCTTACTCGTGACAATGCCACATATGCCATACCCTCCTTGAACACAGAACTGCCAATATTCACCAATGCACTGTCTACACTTAAACCTTGCGATTTATGAATTGTTACCGCATATGCCAAGCAAACAGGAAACTGTTTACGGCGAACATATAAGTCTTTAACAAGCAAAAACCTAGCAGAACAACGACCAATTAGCTGTACTTCCTCAATGCCATCAAATTTAATTTTTAAAAATTCTATTCCATTTCTATTTCTGTACTTCTGAAAATCGACAACATTACCCATTGATCCATTTACCAGACCTCTTTCAACATGTAAATTTCTTCTCAAAATGATTCGGCAATTTAAACACACATTCAAAGTCTTTTCAAAACCCGCTGTTTTAGATATAGTCTTCTCTAATGAATCCAATTTTGATTTCAAATTTTCTGACAAAATAATTGTTGATCCCATGTGCTCTATTTTGTCAATAGCTTCAAGTTTCACAATCTCTTGCTTTTCTAAATTCAACATTTTGTTGTTGAAGATGGCACATTCTGCAAGAGTTGGCATCAAACATATTCCGGATTTCTTCTCAGTAATTTTCTGAAAAATATTCTCAGCCACAATCTCTTGTTCGGGATATAAATTTGAAAGTAATCGTGCATTCAAAGCTTCTTTTCAATGCTCGGTCACTTTTCCAATTCTAATATCTTGTAGAATATTCTTGTAATCTTCATCTTTTGCCTGACGCATATTTTCATGCAGTTCAGCATAATTGAAGTTTAACCATATATTGACGTTGCCAATGCTCCCTAGGCACTTCCTGGTATCTTCATGCGTGAGTATTTTGAACACAGGTTCTCCTTTTACTGGTGTCAGCTGCAGAAGATCTCCGAAAACAATGATGTGTTTGCCACCAAATAACACATCATATTCAGTTTTAAGTACTTCTTGCATTCTCAAATGCACAAAGGCAAGCATGATATTGGAAACCATGCTTACTTCGTCAATGATAAGTAGTTTCATTTTCCTCAAGACTCTTGAAACTTCAAAGCAAGCATCCCCAGATAACTTGTGATATTGTAATTTGTTGTCATGCTCCACCGGCAGCATCAGTAGACGATGCAAAGTAATACCTTTAATGTTATGTGCTGCAAGTCCAGTAGGAGCGGTGACAACACAAGACAGCGATGACTCAGTCCTTTCCTGCAAATAGCATGAAATTGCTTTAATAAGGAAACTTTTTCCAGTTCCCGCTTCTCCACTCACATACAGTCGGACAGGCTTCAACGATGTACATGAGCACTCTTTCTTCTCATGACTTAATCCATGCTCAATTTGCTTGGTAACTTCTTCATATATTTTCCTCTGCTCAACATTGAGTTGTTTTTCCAAGTCTTCTAAGTTAACTGAATCCTCCTGAGCATGTGCCATGGCTCTTTACACTTCATTCATAGCAGTGGCAGCTTCATTTTCGATAATAGGTCCTCCAAGTGGATCTTGACTCAATGAAACAGAACTCTGACTGTCCTGAGAACTGTCTCTGGCAATCTCGGCTGCAATCGTTGCTTCCTGCTCAATTTCCAAAGTTAGCATTTCTTGATATTTAGGAAAAGCAGGACATTCTATGGACTCCTTGGCTGCATTGAAAGAGTCTTCGTAACAGAGGAAATCTCCAAGCAGTTCCTCTTCTGCACGCCAAGGCTTGAAAAGTTGCAAAAGTGCTAAATAGAAAAACTCCTTTGTTTCTGAAGATTCGCCACTCAATTTTCGATGGTTTACTAATTGGCATTTTCTTTGCTTGACCAGGCATCCCTCACTTCCAATTACAGCATACACTCCTTTCTCAATATCTTCTTTGATGTTCCTCTTGAATATATAATTTTGTAGAACCTCATATAGACAAACATTCTCAAGGTGACTGCTTCGATTTGGATAATATGTATCCAACATGTTGGTCTTCAAAATGTCGGTACTGTTTGGTTCCTTTTCTGCCAAATATTCAATTTCCCGGACAGGTTTTAGAACCCGATTTCGCGTTGCAGCAAGACCAAGACTCGCCCAAACAATACTCCTGGATTTGGCATAGAGACTTGCTGAAGACAATCGATCTGAACATTCGTAAGCTCCGATTTCTCGATGCGACAACATCTTCAGACTGAAACTGTACAACTTCTTGCTGAGGCTCTTTTCATGGGAAATGTCCTCCCACATATCCTTCAGTTCTGTCTTTTCTTTTTTGGTGATGTAAGATGTCACATACCGAGCCACAGCCATACAGTTGTCACCCACAAACTGTATATCCATGTTAGCATTCCACATGGACAAAATCACTGGGTTGTAGTCGTTTATGTACTTGGACTCTTCGTTCCTTTTCAAATTGTATGTATTTTTGGGTGATTTCCTCGTCACATTATGTCGCAGTGAAGACATCAAACTGTTCACTTTTCCTTTAGAAATCACCGGTCGTGGAAAGTTGAAACGACATTTGGTGTAGAACTTGTCCTTGTTTCTGAATTTACGACGACAGTACTTTCCACAACGATGGCTTTGGAAACGTAAAACTTGTTCTCTTAGGCTTTTCTTCTCCGTTGCGTTTGGAACAGCACACGTAGAATACTGTTCTATGAAATTCATCACTAAGTCATCCGGATCTGTTCCAAATTTAGGTGCATCCTTGATCCACAACAACATATGTATATGAGGAGCACCTCTTGCTTGGTACTCCTTTCTCCAGAAGAAATCCAACACCTCTCCAAGAGGTGGATTCTTCTTATTTGTGATGAAAGACATCATAGCTTCAAATCTATGATTGAAGTACCTGCATACATTCACAGGATCCAAAGAACACAGTTCTCCAGGTGTCTTGAATTCAATGTTTTCAATATTTCCATTTGCCTCTCGTAGAAATTCAAGTAAGTCTTCCCAGCCATACTCGGCACAGCTCAGAGTGAGGAACCATGTCGGAGTTCCTAAGTTCCTCAGCATACATTTTAAATCACCATGACGACGGTACCAGTACTCATTAGTACCACGCTGACACGCCATGAGATTAATTAAGTGAGAATCCAAAATACTGTCTTGGACATTGACTTTATGCATAAAGTCCCTTGCCGAGATATTTCGCATCTGTATACCACTTTTTAAGATGTGGTTAACTGCATATGACAGTCCAGACAGATCGCTTTCAAACAGGAGATGAAACAAATATGGAATGCATTGACGAAACCTAGGATCGTCTGCATACAATCGTAAAGTCCGGTATTCAGACGCAGGAATTTGATGAGGTCGCTCATCATATCTTCCTCCTCGACCTGTGGGAAATAGCTGTGGGAAACACCGAGCTTCCAAACTTTCCTCCCAAACACTAATGGGACTCCCTTTAGCTTGTTTCATTTGAAACAACTCAATAGCATTCCCCATGACTTCCTTGGAATGCAAAGGATGAACACTATAATGTTCATATATTTCTTCACTTTTAGAGGCCTCTACTTTCTCAATTTGGCCAGCACACAAATCGCTATCCTCTTCATCACTTACTTCCTCTTCTGCAACATATACATTCTTATAGTACTTATTATTTGTCTTCAAATACACTGTTGCTTTTTTGACTTTCCTAACATCCACTAAATCTTGCCATATTTTCTTATTCTTTGTCGGAACCCCATTAACTAAGATAACCAGAGGTTCCTCTTCCACTTTTTCTATTCCAATTGTGTTAATGTTTTTGTTCAAATCTAGAGGCAAATAAACAACTCTTCCCTTTAATCCTCGCTGTAAATCTGCTGGAGGCAACTTCCCTGTCTTTGGCTCCATTCTTACAATAGCCTGAAAGGGATGGATACTTTGAATCAAAATACATTCATAAGTATTTAAATCCTTCAATTCAGAAGGAACCTCAACCAATTCCAGATTATTATGTACTGCCCTAGCAGGCATCTGGTTTTGGTTTAATTTATTACAACAATAAGTACACACTCGTTGATCCGATCCTAAATCAAAATAATTTTCTACCATCAAGTATGTGGCAAAATCCTTCCATTCACTATTATTTTCCCTTTCACTTTTTGCATATAAATCCACTACTTTAGTCTGATTCTTATAATAAGTGCGTCGACAACATACACAAGTGAAATTAGGCCTCTCACTTGATTTCATCTGAAAAGTGGCAATTTCCTTCTGAAAATTATCTGTACTGGAAACCTGTACATTATCTTCAACATTACCCTCTACTTCAGGGTCAATTTGAACATTCTCATCTTTACTACTAAAGTAACAAAACTCAATTTCTTCACAAATATTCTTCACATCTATTTCTGAACCATGCAAAAGAGCAGCACATAATTGTTTAAGCATAATTGCTGGACTCTTAGCATAATACAACATTCTCACTAATTTTCTCACTTTATTATGATGCACTGCTACCATCCTGAAATGATGAAAAACACTCTGGCATACTCTCCTGGAAAGACAAGCCAGTGAATGACCACGCAAACCTGTCATTTGTCTCACTCTGCAAGGATCTAAATTTTGCAACAACTTCATTTTCTGCTTCAAACTTTTCTTATTAAATGTCCGTATAAAATCACAAAGCAAATTGATGGAAACCTGTCGCACACTGCAAATAGAACTACACTTCCAGATGTACACAGGACCCTTAGGACGTCTTCCTAAAACCTCATCACTTAGCACCTCTTCTGTCTCTGTTGTCACAAGTTTTTCCTTTTCAACTGGACAACCATCCTTCACTTCATAAGCTCGACCACTGGTGTCAACTGCAAACATCAAATCATTATCCTGAAAATAACTCTCCTCATTAAAAAATGCCTCAGAACTTGAACTATGCATCCATTCTCCGGAAAAAACTTCACAAAAGTTACTACGATTTACTACTCTCTTCCATCTACTGTTTGTTTTGAAATCAGAAATTACCTTGCTTAGTTTCCTAATTCTATTGATTACCAAAATAAACAACTTCCGCTTAATTTCAAAAGCATGATCAATAATTTTCTCTACATTTTTCTTCTTCTTATAAAATGCCGCTTTCTGTTGGCCTTTTTTAATATTTCTTAATAAATTAACTATTATCCTGTTACGGAACATTCGATGTCGAATGTCCCTAAACTGTTGTTTCCTTCTACTATCATGCACAGAGTTATCTCTTCCTCTACCAATAACATTTTTGATGGGTCTTTCCTTTCCATTTAAATTACTCTTCTTTTTCTGAACTGAAACATTTTGGCAAAAAATACTTTTTTACTAAAAATACTTTTTAAGAATGATTTTGTGCTCTTACCCGGAGCTTTCTTGGTGTTTTGATAAGTATTTAGGGAAGAGGACTGCTGCAATAAAACATCATCCTGCTGTCTTTGACGTTTTCTAGCTTTTCTTATTCTATTTTTTGTAGGCATTTTTCAAATTTAAAAAAGATCTGCAGTTGAATCTGTGAAAAAATATAATAAAAAATGTTATTAAGCACTATTACCAAACAGTAAATGAATAACAGTCATCAAAAACTTAACGTCCTACTTATTATTTAACATAGAAAATCTTTTGCACCAGCACTGCATCACAAGGACATTTTCAGTCATTTCCTCTTGAATGCAGATATACAATTGATTTATGTGCCGTGTTTATAAACGATTTTTTGAAATCAATTACATTTCTGGATATGTACTGCTAGAGCTTTATAGGTTGCTTTGGGTCATATTTATAAGGCATATGAGTGTCTATAATGTTATTTTTCCTTTTTAAATGGAAAGCGTTGTTCATGGTGCAAGTTTCTTATAAATACGCTCCCACCTGCGAAACGGAACTTTGCGCGCAGAAAGCTGATTGGCTCTCCGGTGTCTGTCAACATTCTAAACAGACCGGAGCGGCCGCCATCTTATCTCTCGGTAGGATCGAGAGAGAAGAAGAGGTGAAAAACGAAGGGGGAATTTAATGAAAGGGGGCAAGGTATACCCCTCTTGACCCCCTAGGAATGATGTTGGGGTTTTTAAAGGGTCCCGTGGGGAAAATAAAAAAAATATATTTTTCACGGTAGAAGCGCTTTCCGAACACCAAACTGGGCCGCAAACTGCTGGCAAAACGGGAATAGGTATAAGGGGGTGCGGGAGACCATTTTGTGCTTCGTTTTAATTAAATTACTAAGTATAAGGGGGTGCGGGAGACGTATCCTAATCCCTTATATTTTCTGAGGGTGGCTGAGAAGGCTCATATATGTTGATACATGTGTTCCAGCGGCTCTGCGTGAACTTTTTTTTTTCTTTGCTGCGTCACGTCTGTTAACGTTCGATTGGAAGGAAATCGGGAAGTGTTGACAACCAATTTGTCAGTGCGATAAAATATTTCGTTATAAATGAATCCTTATTGATAAACATTGTCTGCGCAATCTTGTCTTTTTTACAATGCCACAATTTTGTCGTACACACGAGCCATTTTAGATGCCAGGCCGGTCCCAGGCTATCACCTAGCCCCAGCTGTAGAGAATCCACACATACCAACCCTCCCGATTCAGGCGTCAGACTACTGATTTCAGTGCTACTCTCCCGCCTCCCGATTCCTGCAACCAAAAACGCGGGGGTATATTAGCAACCACTAGCGATAACTTCTTTAGAGACAAAAATTATCGCCGCACATCGACGATTTTTATCGCAGATAAACCTTGCTATTAGCAAGGTTTATCGCAAATGCGATAAAAAACGGCCGCAATGCATGAATATCGCTGAAAAGTCAGCAATATTCATGCATTATCCAGCAAATGCTTTTAGCCATGTTATCCACCTCCCATTGGATAACATGGCTAAGAACTGCTCATGGTCCCATGAGGAACGCTTTCCATTTAAAAAGGAAAAAATAACATTATAGAAAAGAATCGTTTTTAAACACAACATATAAATCAATTGTATACCTGCATTCAAGAGGAAATGACTGAAAATATCCTTGAGACACATGAAAGCGTTTTCTGGAATGCCCTAGCACCATTTTTTGGACATTATTAACATGGCTATGTAACTCCCATAATCAAAATCTAAATTTGCCAAGCGCAGGTGGCAACGTATTTACAAGACACTTGCCCCATGAGGAATGCTTTCCATTTAAAAAGGAAAAAAATAACATCAATTACACTCAAATGCCTTATAAATATGACCCAAAGCTCTAGCAGTACATATCCAGAAATGTAATTGATTTAAAAAATGGATTTTAAAAACAACATATCTGTTTCAGCTTACATAAGAGACCATGGAATGGGCTTCATATACAACAATAACTTGTATTACTGCATGCCAGAATGCTACACCGATTATGCAATTACAATTTCTCAAAGTAACAAAATCTATTTCTATATCACTACAGACAAAGCCACAGTTTAAAAACACATCTTTCTTCATCATTTTCTCCTTAGCAAGGTTTATCGCAAATGCGAAAAAAACGGCCGCAATGCATAAATATCGCTGAAAAGTGAACGATATTCATGCATTATCCAACAGATGCTCTTAGCCATGTTATCCACCTCCCATTGGATAACATGGCGAAGAACTGCTTGCAAATGCGAAAAAAAACGGCCGCAATGCATGAATATCGTTGAAAAGTCAGCGATATTCATGCATTGTCCAGCAAATGCTCTGAGCCATGTTATCCACTTCCCATTAAATAACATGGCTAAGAACTGCTCAGGGCCCCATGAGGAACGCTTTCCATTTAAAAAGGAAAAATAACATCAAAGACACTCAAATGCCTTATAAATATGACCCAAAACAACCTATGAAGCTCTAGCAGTACATATGCAGAAATGTAATTGATTTCAAAAACTATTTTTATAAACAACATATCTGTTTCAGCTTACATAAGAGACCATGGACTGGGCTTCATATACAACAATAACTTGTATAACTGCATTCCAGAATGCTACACCGAATATGCAATTACAATTTCTCTAAGTAACAAAATCTATTTCTATATCACTACAGACAAAGCCACAGTTTAAAAACACAGCTTTCTTCATTATTTTCTCCTTAATTCATACTATTCTCTATCTAAAATAAATAAATCTTTTCTCACCTTAGCAAATACTTTTTGAGTTTTGAAAACAGTCTCAGAAATACACCAAATTGTCTTCAGCAGAAGAAAAACGATGCACTCCAGAAGCTGCAGCTATTGAAAGCACAGAAATACAGATATTCATTTCACATATCTCTCATATTAGCCAATCATAACTCTTCCCTCACTTTTTTCAAATCAAAACCCTTCCCCCCTCTGCCCTCTCTGCCTTTTTTCCATAGCAACCACCTCCTAGAAGACCTCTCATGTTTGCAAATTCACACAACAATGTTTCAATTGAACTCTGAACTCTCAGTGCACCTGCGTATCCAGTGCAATCTTTCATTAAAAGTTTCTTCCTTGACCATTCAAATTACATCTTTCAAAGAACACATCCATGCACCCTAACTTTATGTTTTCAGAAATGGAAATACACCAATCACTGCTAATGAATCATTAGCATTGGAAATCCACAGGTTTTTTTCTTTACAAACTCCTACTGTTTCAACTGCCCTTTCATTACCACACTTCATCTGACTGCAGCACAACCTTCTCCCACCATGTTTAACGTCTGGATTGTTGGACATAGTTACATCCACTGGGCTCAAAGGTATGCCGAGAACAGAAATTTACACAACCTCAATTTACAAGATGTGGAAATTAAGTGGTTGGGCCAAAGAGGATTAAAATGTCACCAATTGATACCATTGGTGAAAACCTTTATGCATTTGCCAAAACCTGACCTGTTAATTGTGCACTGTGGAGGTAATGATTTGGGCACTTTGACAGGAGTAGGTCTGGAAATGCTATTAAAGGACACCTTTGAGCAATTAATGGCACTTTTTCCTCAAACTGCCTTGGTATATTCCAATATATGCCAAAGACAGAAATGGAGGTGGTCCAACCAATTTTGTCCACAAATTGAGAAATCGAGGAAGCATGTAAACAAATCTGTTTCAGCTTTCATGAGAGACCATGGAATGGGCTCCCTGTACAACAATAACTTGCGTTACTACATGCAAGATATCTACAGAGGAGATGGAGTTCACTTCTCAGATGAGGGCAACAGAATTTTCATTCTGAATTTAAGAATGTGCATTGGTACCTACTTATAAGTACCTAAATGTACCATAAACCCAAAAGCTCTTCTCAGAGCTACCCTTCATCTAATCACTCACAATTATTATTTTTTTCTAACTTTTTTCGCTAATTTTCCACAAAATACGCTCCCCGGTTCGCTACCCGAAAGCTAACCTCGCGGAATTTTAAAAAAAATTTTTTTTTTTCTGCACATTTAAACCTCCTCAGCCACCCTCAGAAAACCTAGGGGGTCAAGATAAGTCTACCGTGCCCCCTTCTACACATTCTGAACATTATTTGCCCTCCACCTTGTATCTTAATGCGACCGAAACACAAAATGGTGGACTCCCGTGACGCTTAAGGTTCGCTAACCGGGCCGCTTTCCGGAAAGCGGTCCTAAAAAAAGGTGGGAAAGTAATTAGCAGAAAAACGACTAGAGACACTCTCACCAAATATAGATTACCTCATACTACATAACAATCCCTTTCATTCTCACAAATTTGATTGAAATTTCATTTAGCCATTTAGCCTGTACAACTATCTAAATACCCTGAGGTAAATTACTTCACAAAACACATCTAAAATATTGGAATTGACACCAATGAAAACTTTACTTTCATTTACAATTTTTATTACCTGACATTTGATTGGTTATATACCTGAATATATATAAAGGAAGAGAAGGAAACACAGCCATTTTCACTGCTACTTCCTGAACTACATTTCAAGAGCCCTGTAAAGTTATTTGATAATTTGTAAGTGGCACTTTAAATTAATTTGTAAAAATGTTTATTGATAATTATTTACTGACCCCCTGCTATAGTTATAGATACAGATAACCTCCTCTGTTACATTTATTGATTGACTTACACTTCTCTGCTATAATTATGAATTTACTTACTTTAACTTCACTGTTAAAAAAACAGAACAACATGTCTGAACTTAAACCCAACAGTGCCCTAAGTCTTCTAATATAATTTTTTTTTATGCAATTTACAGAAAAAAAATGGAAGGGGAGCAAAAAGAAACTAATGTTTCCTTCGAGATTACATCCGAAGACATTGTAACTGAAGAAAATGTGGATGAAGATTTTATGGATCAATCTTTTGACGAACAATTTATTCAAACCTTACAAGAGACAGAAACATCCATATTCGACGAGATAGCAGATGATATAATGCTGGAAGTTTTAATGAACTATGAAAATAATAAATAATTTTTTTTCAAATCAAAATAAATAAATAAATAAAAAAAACGAACAAAAACAACAAATAATTAACATACAGTATTAGAAAAGTCTATCATTCTTTTATCCTTAAAGTACGCTGCCCAGAACGCTTTCCGGTTCGCGAACTTGGCGCTTACCACGCAAAAAAAAAAATATATTTTTTTTTTTAGGGACCCTCCTAGGCCCTTTTAAAACCTCCACATAAAACCTAGGGGGTCAACGAGGATCTACTATGCCCCCTTATGGTAATTTCCCCCTTTGTTTTTGCCTCCTCTTGTCTCTCGATCCTACCGAGAGACAAGATGGCGGCCGCTCCGGACTGTTTAGAATGTTGACAGACACCGAAGGGCCAATCAGCTTCGCTTCGCAAAGTTCCGATACGCGAAAAGTTCGCTAACCGGATCGCTGCCCGGAGCGCTGTTACAGATATATATCTTGATTTAAACGGTAATTTCTCAAAATCCACTGAAGCACATATATTGAGACCTAGCAAAGGCACATCGGGCTAACAGTCCCTACAATTTTGCCAAGTTTCGTGAAAATCCATTCAGCCGTTCGGCCTAAAAGTGAGTCCAACCGCCCTATAGAAATTAACATGGGAAAAACGCGTTTTGGGACCCCCCTTTTTTCTCGGCCCCCCCTTGACGACCCCCCCCCAAATTTTCAGGGGCTGCTCCGAAACAAAATGTGCCATTTTCCTGAAAATTTCAGCCGATTCCGTCCACAAACGCTAAAGTTATTAGACATAGAATTTTCAGAAATGCCATAGGGAAAAAATCCTAACTATATATACCTACTGGCGACCGCCAGTAGGTAATATATATATATATGTATAACGCAGTCGCCAGTAGGTACGGCCTTGTTTCTATAGAAAATGCGTTTTTTCTTTCGTCAATATCTTTGAGAAATTTTCAAAACTGATGGCCCACTCACTTCAGCTGTTTGTTGAAATTTTCAGGGTGTTCCATCAAGCAGGGGCAGAGAAAAATGGGGGTCCCAAAACACTTTTTCTCCATGTTAATTTCCATAGGAAGCTTTAGACACTGCAACAGTCTGAAATGCTGAACGGAATTACACCAAGTTTGACAAAAAGATAGCTTTTGGTTCAGAAAGCACTCTTTTTGTTAAATGGTGTGAATCCATTCAGTAGTTCCTGACATATGTAAACATTTCTAAGATAAACAACTGGGGATGCAGAGGATCCACAACCCTCCCCATCTCGTTCCTGCACTCTGATTGGCTGCTGGCAGTCATCTTGTAACTCGGTTGAACCTAGTGAAAAGAAAAAAGGTTAAAACACCTGAACAAACAGGAAAAGGAAACCCCCTGACCCCTTAGGCCTGCTCAGGGGTTCCCACAGGGATCCACAGGGACCAAAAAAAGAATTTTAAATGAATATCGGCGGGATTCGCATTGCATCCATGAATTCGGCTGACTTTTTTTTTAAAAGCGCGGACTGTCTCACTTTGTTTCATTTAGGCCCCCGGGTGGACCAGGTCTCAGGGGCAATGTTAAAAAGAAATGCGGGCCCACAGAGGCCCCTGCATGCCTGGGGGACTACTATCTCCTTGGGTCTTATAGATTGAATGCAGGGGCTATGCAGCCCCCCCGCAGCCTCAGGGACCACCACCTCCCCGGAGCTAATCATCTTAAATGCCGAGGTGCCACATGGCCCCCCGCAGCCCCAGGGACTGCAACCTACCAAGGGCTAAATTTAGAAAGATGTGGGGGGAGCTTCAGCCCCCCAATAGAACCCAGGGGACTGCCACCTCCCCCAGGGCTATATTGAAAAATAAAGTGTGGGGGTTCCTGCCCCCAACACTGTCCCGGAAACCACCAACTCCTTGGGCATAAATATTATTGAGGGGAACCACACGGCCCTCCCCGTGGAGATGTAAATGGCCCTAGGGACCACCAACCCCGAAGGCAGGCTCCAGCAATGTCCAGGGTGCCCAACCCAGGACATTGCAGTTTACTCTGGGATAGCGCGAGCACTGCTCCCACCATCCAATAGCAAAAAAGTGCTCCACTTTGAGCAAGTGAGAGCATTTTGTTCTTACTTGGAGCACGTTTTTTTTACCTTCAGGGAGCTAAAGCCCCGTTGGCCCCAAAGGAGATGGCCATGCTCTGGGGGATGTGGTCCCAGGGGCCAAAAATGGTCCAGGTGTGGGGCCGCTAGGCTGACTCACTTTAAAAAAGAAAAGCAATGGCTGGGCCCCCAGGGATGTGATCCTTGGGGCTGAAAACAGCCTGGGCAGAGGGGCCTCGCATCCCCCTCCCTTGAAACAATTGGAAAAAAAGTAATGGCCTGGCCCTGGGAGATGGATTCCCCAGGACTAAAAATAGCCTGGGAGGGGGTCTACTTGACCCCTGTCCCTTTAAAACCGAACAAAAAAATCTTACAAAATGGCAATGACCCAGGGTATGAGGTCCCTGGAGCTGAAATCGACCGGGTGGCAGCACGACCCCTCCCCTTTACAAAACATATAGACAAGGCCCAGCCCAAGGGGGTGGGGTCCCCTAGGCATATGTTGGCCTCTGGAAGGTGCCCGCCCAGCTCCCCTCCCATTTTATTTAAATTTTTTCAAAAATGGGTGAGGCCCCGGGGGATGGGGTCCCTGCAGCCAAAAAGGGGCAAGGGAAGGGGGCCATACAGCCCCCTTCCTAAAATAACCACAAAAAAACAAATCCAGCAACTCACCGAAGGTCCTGCCCTCTTTCTCCACTATTCTGCAACCGCACCTCCTGGCATACTCTTGGTTGGGGGATGATGTCCCCCTCACTTCTTAGGGTCCTTAGGGGCCAACGGGCTGTTACCTTCAGTAATTCCCAGACAGTGGGATTGCTGAGAGGTGGTCGGAAGTCATGTCCCTTTTTCTACCACTCTGCAAACGCACCTCTTGGTGCACTGGTGGTGGGGGATGAAGTCCCATTGTGTCCTGAGGGCTTCAGGACTAAAGTGGACTTCATCCCCCAATCATCAGTGCACCAGAGGCGTTTTTCAGAATGTTGGAGAAAGGGGGCGTGGCCTCTGACGACCTCTCAGCAATCACACTTTGTGGGGTTTATTAGAGGTAACAGGTGGGCTAATTGGGCCCTAAAGACCCTCACCATGGAAGGAGGCCTCATCCCCCAACCAAGAGCTCGCTGGCATGCACGTCCACAGGGTGGTGGTGAAAGGAGGCATGGCCTGCTATCAGAACTCAGTAATCCTGCTGTATGGGACTTACTGGAGATAATAGGAGGGGTAGTGGATGTCCTTAGGGGCAAACTACCCCTCCAGTTACCTCCAGTAGGTCCCGCACAGCAGGATTGCTGAGAAGTTGTCAGAGGCCACACCCTCTTTCTCAACCGCTCTGCAAATGTGCCCCCCGGCACACTACTAGTTGAGGGATAAAGTCCCCTTGGCTCCAGAGGGACCTTGGGGCCAAGAAGCTCTCCTAGTACATTGTGTAAGCCCTACATAGTGGAATTCCTGAGAGTTGGTCGGAGGCCCAGCCCTCTTTCTCCACCACTCTCCAAACGTGACTGCTAGTTAAAAAAACCTTTGAAATTCACTTAAAAAACCAAAGGTTACAGGGACGTTATAGTTAGGAATTAGCATTTAAAAAACCTAAGAATATCACTGAAAAAAACTAAGGTTTTAGGATTGTTATAGTTAGCTTGACATTTCACTTGTACAAAAACAGAGAAATTCAGCCGTTATAGTTACCTGAGTTAACTATATCTTGTACCCCCACAACCAACTGCTTATGACTTCACATATTACATCATTCCTGACACGGTCAGTGACATCACTGATGACATCACTTAAGTTAAGTGGATTAGCTAGGCTCCTTTGAAGAGGTGATAAAGATCCCCTGGGGTTAACCAGATCTGCTGAGAGGGCAGTGTTCTGCTACACAGGAATGTCGAAGCAGAGGGAGGAGTTGTAAACAATGGACTTCAAAGGAAGGGGAAGACACCAGTGTCATTTACAACTCTAATCTTTTGAACCCAGCCAGATGCTAGGCTTAAGGAAGGAATGAGCAGATGCAAGGGGGAGAGACTTTAGAGTTTTGTTATCCTAGCAGTGTGTTTAGCTCTTCACTCCCTGCTGTAATGCCAGCCATGATGAATTTGGAATAATTGGTGCACTATAGGACAAAACAGTGCCACACTTGGGGCGTTACCTTGCCCCTCATTGGACAGGAGTGCTGTCCTGCTTGACCCAGAGAACTTGGAAAATGTATATGAGAGGCGCAGAGCTCTCAGATTTGCTGCTTCAAACCTAAGAGAGCAAGAAGGGCAATGCTGAAAAGTTTGATGTACAATTATTAAGGCCTATACTCTGAAGATTGTGCCTTCTGCACCATCTAGAACTACAGCCCTGTGGACTACTTTGCAGTAAAAGGACTAAAGAGTGGACTCCCTGCAAGCTACCGGTTAACAGAGCTCACCTGGAACATCACCACCAAGAATCCTCAACCTGGAGCACTACCAGTGGATTTGTAAGTCTTTTGTCCAAGTGGATTGTGGGAACTGAAGTCCTCAACTTTCAAGGACCATCTTGGGGCTTCTAGACCCTTAAAATGAGTTTGAGACACTTTGGGACACTTTGGGGAACTTCAGGAAGAAGTTTGGAACAACTTTGGGAAAAAGGTCCATAAGTGAAACGACTCAACCTGGTCAGCCAAATCAGCCTCCCATCCAGGGTTGTCCCGCTGAAAAGCTCTGCAGGTCTGCATTACAGAGTTTGACCGGGAGTAGGCAAAATCCAAGGCCAGTGAACCCTCACCGAATCCGGCCTGGTGAAGAGCATTGAGGGACCCCCGCAACAAAAAGCTCTGTAAAATTCAGAAAGAAGAAAAGGTGACTGGGAGCAACAGTGAGATTCAAGCCACCTGCCTTCAACCGTGAGTCTACCTGGAACCTTGGCTCATCCCGCTGGAACGTTCCAGAGGTCGGACCTCCATAAGTTTGACATGGAGCTCGTTGGGAGGCAATCAGGCGAACCTTCACCGAATCAAGACTTGGCTGAGAGCTTCGAGAGACCCTGGGAAGAAAAGCTCCAGAGATGTTTCTAAGACAGAAGATAAAAACTTTAACCAAGACCTATAGTGAGGAGTAGCCGCACAGGGCTCTATCCCAGTCAGTCTGAAACTATGACTTTGACCCTGTCTATTGCGTCCAGAATGTCCCGATAAGTCGCTATAGCTTTCTATGTGCTAGATAATACTAAGGGGCATATTATCAAGGGGGTTTATCTCCGCTTTTTTGGCTTTGAAAGCCAAGAAAGTGGAGATAAAATTATCTCCCTATTACCTAGCTGTCGCTAACACCAGTTAGCGACAGCTAGTAGGAGATAGCGACCATCTTGGGCCCCACTTTGCATGCCAGTGATATTTATCACTAATGATATGCAAAGTGGGCGTGCCAAGATGTTAGCGACTGAAAACAGTCGCTAACATCGCTATCTCCTATTACCAACTTTTGGAGATATTCGCGCTAAGCGCGAATATCTCCAAAAGCTAACACCTGCCCTGAGCAGTTCTTAGCCATGTTATCCAATGGGAGGTGGATAACATGGCTAAGAGCATTAGCTCGGTAATGCATGAATATCGCTGACTTTTCAGCGATATTCATGCATTGCAGCGATTTTTATCGCATTTGCGATAAACCTTGGTAATTCCAAGGTTTATTTGCAGTAAAAATCGCCGCAGCGCAGCGGTAAATTTTTGTCTCTAACCAAGCAATAGCGATAATTATCGCTATTTCTTGGTTAAATCTTTAAAAATTCATATCTCCGGTTCCCTACATTGGATGTTTGTCGTTTTGGTGTCATGTAATAGATGAAATTATTTCCTATTTTTATAAAGTGTTGTTGGATTTTTATTGTGCATTGTGTCATTGTGTCTTATTTATTTACTGAATCATATCATATATCATATCCATCTTTATTTCGGCACAACTTGACCAGAAAAGATTTGCAAAACAACGATACATTAATAAAATACGTATCGTAAACCATTTTTGATACAGAATGAATAAACATGGTTAAAAAATACAGTGCTAGTACAGGATAAACATTTAGATTAAAAGTTACAGAACTAATCCTAGGGAGGCATTTAGACAGGGAACTAGGAGATAAAAAGTCGTATATATACAGTAAAATAAGCCTATCTATCAGTCTTCCGTTAAACATACAGAATAAGAAACATTTAAAATAAATTTTAAACAAATAGGTTTACAGTGTGGATTAGATCATTTGAAGATTTCCCTTATAATTTTAAGCCTTTCTTCCTGCGTACAATGTAGATAGAGATCAGAAATCTACTGACACTGAATACTATTGTTCTAGTCGTATCAGATTTAATGATTCTAAATGCCTCCTTACATGATCTTATGCCCAAAAGAATGCATAGGTGTTTGATCCACTTTCTACAAGCCTTCACATAGGCGGTACGGAAGAAAAGGATATGCTGGTCGCCCTCCTTGAAATTTCCCTGGCACATAGTGCAGATTTCGCTAGTCATTTGGTCATCTCTGGCCCTCCTGGACCAGCATGCCAAGGTTGAATTGGTCACAAGATTGCCATACCTTAGTTACATAAATAATGTTTTGGCTAGGGAGGGCTCGACTTCATCAAGGAAGTTCTCAAAACTGGGCTCATCCTTGAAGGTCAAGAAGTTATTTGTTAAAGTTCCGCCTCTATTTTCATTGGTCATCATACTTTTAATGAAGCCCCAGAAAGCGAGCTTCACCAGATTTTTTGAATTATGCGGTAAAGATTCTGGATTGTCCCAAAACTGGGGCAAGCCTATTTTGGTGAACCATAATCAAACATGTTTTAACCATAAGTTGGATTTTAATACGTCAATACACAGTACTTCTTTTAGCCCATTCCTATAGTCTAGCAATTCTGGTGTTAGCCAAAGTCTCACCCAAAACAAAAGGGGCCGCAAGCTGGTGTAGTGGTCTGTTCTTTTAACATTTAAGTCCAGCAATAGTGGTACTAAAGGAGTGCCTTTTGGAGCCCTTACAAGACTTCTCAGAAATTTGTTCTCACTATTTGAGAAAGCATTCTTGGTCATGGGCCCCCAAATTTCCGCGCCATACAATGCTGCGGACTGAACCTTGAACTTAAATATCTCTAACGCTGGTGACACAGCTTTACTGGTACTTGCACCATGCTTTTTTAGAATCGGTATAGTATTCTGCGTAAATATTACCTTGCTCTTCTCTATTTTGGGCTTCCACGTGAATTTAGGATCAATGGAAACCCCCAGATAGGAGACATTTTGGACCTATTCTAATTTCTGGCCATTCAATGTTAGACAACCTTTTTGTGATTTGTAGGGATTTAGGGCCATGCATTTAGTTTTATTTGTATTTATTTCCAATCCCTTTTGGTTACAATAGCCGTAGAACGAATGGAGGAGTGCCTGTAAACCTCTATTGGTTTGGGAAATTAGGGATGGTGTTGTCCGCAAATAATAATGCGGATACGCTCTCCCCATTCAGTTTAGGGGAGTCATTAATACAGCCAGTCAAGTGGGTAGGAATATCGTTCACGAACCGTGAAAATAAAGTGGGGGCCAGCACACAGCCCTGGCGGACCCCGCGCTTAATTGGTATATTCTGGGATAATTCCCCATTTGGGCCCCATCTCACTTTAGCAAAATTTTTCGCATGTAGCCCAATTATCTGGTACAACAAACAACTAGGTAACCCCATCATATAAAGGGAATTCCATAAAAGATCTTGTGGCACAAGATCGAACACCGCTCTGACATCTACAAAAGCGACGTAAAGATGTCCATTTTTAATGTGGACATATTTCCAATAGAGGCAGCAGAATCTGAAGACTTGATCTACTGTGCTCACTTTGCTTCTGAACCCTGCTTGGAACTTTGTGAGGACCGAATTGTCTTCCATCCACAGGGTTACCCGAGCTAAAATATGCATAGAATACATTTTTTGGAGAATATCCATTAGGCTAATTGGGCGATAGTTTGAAATCCTTGGAAAATCTGGATTTACCTGGAAAATCTATGTTAGTGCAATATATTGATGATCTCCCTGTAGCTGCAAAAACAAGAGATAATTGTGTAACAGATACCATTACTCTTTTAAATCATCTGGCAGATGAGGGACATAAAGTATCTCCTGCAAAATTACAGTTTTGTAAACCGGAAGTAAAATATCTTGGTCACAGAATTGCAAAGGGAATCAGACAAGTGACAACAGAAAGAATAAAAATGATTCAAGCAATGCAACCTCCAAAAATACAGAGACAGGTTAGAATGTTTCTAGGAATGGTAGGTTATTGTCGCCAATGGATTAGTGGATTTTCAGTAATTGCAAAACCACTGCAGAGACTGACAAAAGCAGATATAAAAGACCCGATTAGCCTAACAAAAACTGATTTAGAAGCTTTTGAACAGTTAAAGAAAAGTTTGTGTGAAGCTCCAGCATTGAGAATGCCTGATTATGAAAAAGAATTTGAGCTGTATTGCAGTGAAAGAGAAGGATGTGCATTATCAGTTCTGATTCAAAGACATGGAAGACTGAGAAAGCCAATAGCATATTTTTCAGCTGTTCTTGACCCTGTTGCAAAAGCATTACGAGGTTGCTTAAAAGCAGTAGCTGCAACAAGTGTAAGTTTGGAACAGAGTGAAGGAATAATAATGGGATTTCCTGTGAAAGTATATGTGCCACACTCAGTTGAAATTCTCCTCACTAGAAGTAAAACACAGCATTTGACAAATAATAGGCTGATAAAATATGAAAAAGTCATTCTTGAATTAGATAATGTTTCATTTGCGAGATGTGTGAATTTAAATCCTTCCACATTATTACCTGACACTACTGAAACAGAAATCAGAGATGAAGTAGATCATGAATGCTTGGATGTATTAGAATATTGCACAAAACCAAGGCAAGACATTGCCTGAATCAGATTATGTTTTGTTTGTTGATGGTTCATGTTTAATAACAGATGAAGGTGTTCTGAGTGCAGCATATTCGGTGTGTACAGTTGCAGATGTGATTGAAGCTTCCTGTCTCAAAGGAATTCGTTCAGCTCAAGTAGCAGAATTATTTGCTTTGATTCATGCATGTGATTCGGGAAAAGAGCAAAAGATCACCATAGTGACTGATAGTCAATATGGTTATGGTGTAGTCCATGACTATGGCCAGCTCTGGTCTCAAAGAGGTTATTTAACTTCTGCGGAATCACCAATAAGGAATGCTCAGTTAATAAAAAGATTGATTGATGGAATTCAATTACCAGAAGAAATTGCAGTAGTTAAATGCACAGCACATAAGAGAGGAGAGGACTACATAACAAAAGGAAACTCATATGCTGACGCAATAGCAACATTATGTGCAAAACATAATGTATCAGTTAATCGGAAAAAAGAAAATGAACATGTTTTGAACTCACTTATGCTAATATCTGTAGTTGAGACTTGGCAAGGAGTAAAACAATTGCAAGATGAGGCAAGTGATAAGGAGAAAGACACATGGTTAAAAGCAGGATGTAGACAAAGAGAAGAGGATGAGATTTGGGTTTACAAAGATGACAAAGCAGTAATGACAGATAGTATGATTTCTGACATGGCACGCATGTACCATGGTCCAGGACACATTGGAAGAGATTCAAGGATCAGATTATTTAGGCAAATATGGTATAATCCAAAATTCAGAATAATTGCAGAATCCTTTTGTCAAAGATGTCTTTTCTGCCAACAGATTAACCCAAACAGGAAAACTGTTGTAAGCATGGGAACCATAGGACGGGAGGGTGGTCCATTTACCAGAATACAGCTTGACTTCATTGCGTGCCACCTCACAACAAAGTCAGATATGTTTTGGTGATTATCTGTTTGTTTTCAAGATGGGTGGAAGCATTTCCAACACGTCACAATGATTCAATTACTGTGGCAAAATTGCTTTTGAGAGAATTCATACCAAGGTATGGATTTCCAGTGTCGATCGAGACAGATCGCAGCACACATTTTGAAAACAGATTGCTAAAATTGATTTGTGAAGCATTGGGTATAAAGCAAAAATTACATTGTGCTTACAGACCAGAAGCATCAGGTGTTGTTGAGCAAGTGAATGGTACTATAAAAAACAGAATAGCTAAAATGTGCTCAGCAACAGGAATGAAGTGGACAGATGCCCTTCCACTTGTTTTGATGTCTTTGAGAAGCATCCCAGATAGAAAAATAGGACTGAGCCCCCATGAGGTTCTAATGGCCAGGGTCATGAGACAAGCTTTTGTTCCAGTTGATAAACTGTTGAGCATTAATGATAGCGTCATTATGGATAACTGCAAAAATCTATCTGACGTGGTGACTTCTGTGTTCCATCAGGTAGGAACTGAAGTATTTTCAAAAGAGAAAAAACAAGCTCATGATCTGTTACCAGGAGACTGGGTGAGGACAAAAATGCATCGAAGAAGAAATTGCCTAGTACCAAGGTGGCAAAAGGCAAGACAGGTGATTTTGGTCACGACAAATGCAGTTAAGTGTAGGGGTTTGAAAAGGTGGATTCATGCTAGCCACACCATACGTGTGCCAACACCTGAGAATCCTGACGACGAAGGTGATACAACAGCTGATTCAGATTCAGAAGAGGAGCCTGAAAGAAATCCAGATCCTGAAGATCGACAAGAAAGTCGACATCTGGAAGATTCAAATGAGAATGAAGCATTGAATGAAGAAAATGAAGGAATTGTAATACAAGATTCTGAAGAAGAATATTACAAAGATCTGCTAGATCAAGAAGCAGAAACAGAAACTGATCAGGAAGTGATTCAAGATCAAGATCAAGAAAGTATTGAAAAGCAGATTGGAAACTTTGGAAGAAGGAACGAAAATTCTGAAAGTGGTGAATTGGAAGTAATTGAGGAAGAAGAAGAAGAATAAATTCCAAGTACCAGCTATAAGGATGTTGTTCCTAACAAAGTGAAGCTGCCGAGTAAAGAAGTACCTGAATCTGAAGAAGAATCTGACACAGTAAAACTGATCATTTATGAATCAGCTGATAACACAGAAAGTGAAACAGATGACAGTGAAAATGAATCTAAATTAAAAAGATCAAAGAAAAGAGCTTGGAGAGTGGAGTATAATTTGGCGGAACCGAAAAAGAAGCTAACAAGAAAAGGAGATAATTGGCCCAAAAAAACTGAAGGCCTAAAATTTAAATTAGTGAATAAAGCAAGGGAGCAGGTGAAAGAGATCACAAGTCAAAAAGAAGAAGACTTGAATAAGAAAAAACAAGTAGGAAAGAAAATAGAAGTGATCAACAGCAGAGCAAAGAGAATAATAAGGCCAAATCAGAAGTACAAGTCACCTGAGTGAACCTACATCACATTCCCACCAGTAGTGGAAGTAAATAGTAGTCAAGGTAATTTAGATGATGAAAGTGATAATGATTGATTTTGTTCATTAGGTGACACAAGGTCGAAGAAATTGTGTTAGCTGGAAAAACACATTTGATGTATGACATAAGGTCGAAGAAAAGCTGTTAGGAGAAAAAGTGTTAGGAAATAAAATTATCTGTTGAAAAAAAAAAGGGGAGTATATTTAGTATTTTTCTTTTCATTTTTTTTCTTTTTCTTTTTAGCTATTATTTTGAAAGTAAAGATGCCTTATACTAATAATAATTCGAGATGCTCAATTCTCTCTCAAAAGATGTTGCAAATTGTCTTCAATATGTGTAATATTGATAATTTTAGTTTGGTTAATTTTAGCTGTCATTTTTCCTTTTGGAATAGATAAAGAGGTGTATAAAGGTAACATGACTAGTAAAATTTTAGATAATCATGACAAAACTGATAAGACTAATAGAATTATTGTACATAAACCAGAGATTCATCAAGAAAGATCTGTTGGAGATTTTTCTAGCAATACCTTTTCAAGACTTTTATCTGAATATGTTAAGGTGATGGATGCAAAAGATTGTTATATCTGTGTGAAATTACCTACTTCTGTGTCTGAAGGTGTTACATATAATATGCTTCCTCTTATTTATGGTATACCATGTAGTGTAATAGCTAGTTTGTTTTATAAGACTGGTCGTTTGGAATATTACTATTCTGATTTTGATGACGTTTTTGCAAATGTAAAAGTTGTAGATAGCTTAAATAAAGTGAAATATGCTAAACAGTTAAGAGAATTTTTCTTAACAACTAGTGAACTCACTTATGAGTATGCTTTTAGAAATAATTGAACATGTAAATTGAGGACAAACGAGAAGTCGTTCTTAAATATGGTTGAGGAGAGAAGGGCAATATTCAAGCGAAATGAGATGCTGAAAACTACTAAGTCAAAATTTTGGCAGATGGAAGATGAAAAGCTAAATGGTAAAAATGAAAATGTTGCAATTCACATAGATAAACCTGTTAGTGGAAAATGTTGTATAAGAAGAGATAATACTCTGTTTGATAATTATTTTGTTGGTGCAAGTCAATGTGAAGACACTTACTGAATTTTTGGGGATTTAAAGGAGGCAAAGATCCAATCTTTCCTGGAATTTATTTTATTTGTCGGAATAAAGCTTATTACAGTCTCCCAGACCACTGGTATGGGACGTGTTATGTAGGTTTAGTTTTTCCAAATTTATTTCATGTAGATAGAAATGCAAAAGGTTCATTTGAAATTGGCAATCACTTGAATAGATTTAGAAGAGAAAGCTTTACAGAAATAATGGGAGATATATTTGGTGCATTAATACCTATGGTAGGAATAACCCTGAATGGAAACAAAATTAGAAAAATGTCCACAATTGTTTATAGATTGTCAACAGACACTTCAAGTGAATTTCAATTAGTGAACACAGAACGTATTGCTATGAGGACTATGGTGATGCAGAATCGTCTTGCACTAGACATTCTGCTAGCAAAAGAGGGCGGAGTCTGTGGAATTTTACATGTTCAACAATGTTGCACATACATACCTGATAAAAGTCAGAATATAGAAATGTACATTACAAATATAACTGAGTTACATGAAGAGGTAGAACCTTTAGAAGACAAGAGTTTTTCAGAACGTTTAAGTAAAAGATTTACAGCAATTAAACACTGGTTTCAAGAGCTTGGTAGTTCAATTATAGGTAAAATAGTTTTTCCTTTAATAATCATAGCTATAGTGATACTTTTGTCAAAAATTAGTTGTATGATACACAAGAGAAGAAAACGTGATAGAAAAGAAAAGAATTTGTAAACTAAGAGAAGAAATGGAAAAGAAAATAGAATTAGAAGAGTTTCGTAGAACTCAATATGAGAAATGTAGAAAATCAGGTGAATCTAAAGTCTAGAAATATTAATATTAAGAAAGTCCCAAACATGTTCAAGAGTTGAACGTTTTATGAATTTTGGGTATTATTTGGTGATTTAGAAATCACCAGATGAGGGAGTTGATGGAGCAAGGTAAAGAACAAGATTTTGTTCAAACTTGTGAAGTTAATCTCTCATAATAAAGTTTGAATGAATAGCATTTTTTATACCGCGAAAATCTTAGCCCCAAGGTGCCAACAGACAGAAATCAGATTAATAAGCTTATGGTGGAATTATTCATCAACTTAGTTTAAGAGTACATTCATCATTACACATGGGACAAACTAATGTGCTTTTATGTTGCAATCGCAAAGAAAATAATAAACTAACCTTGTCTATTGTCTTTGTCAGTATTAAATGCAGCAGATAAATTAATGGCATGTGCCTATTTTATGTGCTTATGTTATGTCTTTTTGTGATAAAAGCTCATGGAGTTCTTGCCATTCGAAAAGGAGAAGTAATTATAATGCTGCCTACTTGTGCTTTCGCTAGGTAACATAATTAACAGGATTAATCAGTAAAGGGAGAGGGTAACAGAATGGGTCTCAATTCTTTAATTAATTGATGTCTTGTGTTTGTTTAATAATAGTTTCCAAAGTGAGGTCTAAAAACGGTTCAGAAAATATGGCTGACAGAGCTGCAGACGCGAAAGCTTGTCCAGAGTGAATTCTTTACACATGGCAGTTGTGAAGATTTTTGCTGCATTGTCATCGTGAGATAAAAAGCAGTTCTTTGGTCGCGTTGAACGTGCTCACGGAAAGATGACCCAAGGACAGGAACTTGATTTGTCTGCCAAGGTTAGGAAGTTAATGTTCGAGCGTCGAGAAAAAAAAAAGTATCATTCTTGAGGAAGCAGGGAGAAACGTGGAAATGAAAGACAATAGGGCTTATATGAAGCCTGGACTTGGTCAAGAGTCGGATGACTTAATAATTTTATCCTGGTCTGACACAGGACAGCCAATGAAAAGCTTGGAATCACTGAAAAGAATGTAAAATGTAGAAAGTTTAGCTAGAGAGAAAGGTATAAAATCTGACACTATGAGCAAGGAAAAAACTCCTGAGTGACATGACATGCTGATGGACCTTTGGCGCATGTAAGGACAGCAGACTTTAATTGATTTGTTTTTCCCTTTAAATGAAGTGAGAAATAGACAGGAAAATAGATTTAGGGAATGGGAAACTGTTATTCTGCTAATATTTCATGTTTCTGAGCTTGCTTTAGAATGTCAGTTTTAAATTCATTTCCTTATTGAAATGCTGCTTTCTTATTTGCTTATAAAATAAAGATTCTAAAACGTTAAATGCTCTTTCTTTATGAAAAAAAAGTTAATAAATTAGATTTGAAAAGACAAGCTGGTCTTGTTTATTCATGGTCTAGTTTCCTTCAGTTGATCCATTCGCCATAAGTGATTTGATTTTTAGGTAATAAATTATTTAAAACCATGGTAATGAAATATAAACTGCAGTTGTATATATTAGTGCAAATATTATGTGAATAGTTTATTAATCAAATCACCAGATTCAGTTGCTCAAAAATTGTCTCATTGGTGTTATGGGCCTGTATATGAGTTTAATAATTAATGGTGAGTATTGAGGTGATAGGTAGCATTTGTGAGACAGTTTTTCAATCAGAGCGCTGGATCACCGCTTTGATATAGCACCCTCCCGCCTTCCACGTAATTGTCTAGTGCTAGTTTCTGCGTAAGCCTCAACCATTATATAGTTTCAGTGGTTGTATCATCTAATGCTTCTAATCCAGTGAAGACTGTGATGACATTTGGTGGTTGTGTAGGAGCTTGTAAAAGTGTGTTTGCCCTTTTGTGTACATCTGCTTGTGTCTCAATGAGATTAAGTCTACCAGTGTGCATTAGGGTTTGGGCAGATATGGCCCATAGATGATCTTTTGGCCATCGCAAGATCCTGGGACACTCTACGTTCCATCAAGCTTATACCTTGATCTATGACTGAGTTTGCCCTGATTATAAAATTGTCACGGGTACCTGTCAACTGATTCCCCCCCAATGCGGCTTTACTCCTGCTTTCACGAGTAACCATCCTTTATGAGTATACAACTAGTCAAAGATCAGCAATTTTAAAAGAATCATTTAGATGTTATACATACAACTTACAGGCCCACGGGAAAGCACAATAAAGAGGGATGGCCTGGTCCAGTCTTGTACGGCCTTGAACGGGCTTAAACGGGCCCGCCCTTGGCCCGGGCTTCGTCCGGCGCCTGCCCGCGCGCATCCAGTGTACCGCGGGTATGGGTGTAGCTAAATAGATGAAAGGGAGGTGAGGTAAGAGGCCGGTTATGAGCCGCTATGCAGGCTGGGCCTCGCAGTCCCCCACTTGAAGAGTCAATGTAGTGCTGAGCCCAAAGTCGGCAAAGTACTGGTGCAGCAGAGCGTTGTTTGGAACCCGGTCCGGTTGGCAAAAGGAATCACAGCTCCCAAAATCTGAGCCTGCGAGCGGCTCCCGCGAAGACGGGGCCGCAAGGCTTTTAAATACAGGAGGAAAGGTGAGGGAAGAGGCTCCAGGTGCGGCAGGTTACGAGCCGCTATGCAGGCTGGGCCTCGCAGTCCCGCACTTGAAGAGTCAATGTAGTGCTGAGCCCAAAGTCGGCAAATTCCCGGTGCAGCAGAGCGTTGTTTGGTACCCGGTCCGGTCGGCAAAAGGAATCACAGCTCCCAAAATCTGAGCCTGCGAGCGGCACCCACGAAGGGGGGGGCCGTGAGGCTTTTAATTACAGGAGGGAAGGTGAGGGAAGAGGCTCCAGCTGCGGCAGGTTACGAGCCGCTATGCAGGCTGGGCCTCGCAGTCCTGCACTTGAAGAGTCAATGTAGTGCTGAGCCCAAAGTCGGCAAAGTCCCGGTGCAGCAAAGCGTTGTTTGGAACCCGGTCTGGTTGGCAAAAGGAATCACAGCTCCCAAAATCTGAGCGAGCGGTTTTTATATGCTTTGCATACCTGTCTTTGAAGTTAAGTCTGCTTACTCGCAGCCAACCTACCAAGGGTTGAATTGGAATAATTTTCTAAGACCTATTCTGAGCCCTATACTGTGTTAGTGGCCTTATTGCCAGTGGCAGATATACATTTGCTCCTACTAATAATCCACTTTCCAACAGTATCCTATTACATGTACCTTTTTAAACATAGCAATTCCCTGGGCTTGGTTAGTAGAGCCCAGGGTACAGTCACACTCACAGTCATTTACTACCAGTATCATGAAGCACAAAATGGGGGTGAACAGGGCAAAAGGTGGACTTTCTAACAGTATTCTATAATTTGGTAGCTGTCACAGAAAATGAGTGTGCGGCTCATCGTACCTTTCGAAAATTAGGAACTAGAGCTTTTCTGTTGGAGGCTGATCTTAAGTGTCTAGTGCGCCTATACAAATGAAAGCAACACCTGATTATCAGTGATCCTTTGCCATGAAGGGCCAGGAACACTCCACTAAGTGTCTTGAAACTCACTTGCTTCATAATTGGCAGCCAGTGCAGGTTTAGAAGGCCTTCTTTAATTGAAATATGTATTGGGGTGTTGAGACTGAGACATGCAGCCGCATTTTGAACCGTCTGGCATTGCAGTGATCTAGCCCAGAGGTGATCAATGCGATTACTACTGATTTACGAAGTTCCTCAGGAATAAAAGGGGAAAATCTTCCTGAAGGAGTGAATAATAAAAAGGCAAGTGCTCTTAAAGGTTCTTAACTGATTCCGCAGGGGTAAGTGAACTGAAGGGTGAGTCTGAAGGTCCTCATTTCGTCAATACTGCCAGCTTTGAAGTAGAAGAATCTTCTAGAGTCCCCCCCCAAAGATGGTGTTAGAATGTTATTCTTCCCTGCCCCTGGACATCTTGGGGCACAAAAGGCTAATGGGTATTTTTTTGTGGTGGCTAAAGCAGTTTCTTGAAGTGCCAGTGCCAGTATAGAGCTCTGCCCCAGCTATCTTGTCAGGATGGGTTATCATTCCAATACTCAGTCGCCCTAGGAAAACATAAAGGTTAACTGCCAAATAGACCTATTCATGCGAGCCAGGAATCACGCTGCAGGCACCAAATGGTAAGGACAAAAAAATGCCAACCTTCTAGATATGTGAACTAAAATCCACATTTACCATTAAAGATGCATTTAAATCACAATTCTTTAGACACCAAACATAATATTTCTATCTGCTCTAAAACAAAGGTTAGTGCTTATTATATGTAATAAGATAACCTATTTTTATTCATTAGGCGAGGTAGGCCTCAAAGTAGGGAAAAATGAATTTCTGATTTTTTCACTATAGAGACATGTAAAACCTCAATACATGGCAAACTTTTTTAAAGACACTGCACCTTGCACTATGGCTGTTTAGGGTTTACTTTAGGGGTGACGTAGATGTACTAAAAAGGGATTTTTAGGCCTGGCAAGGGGTTTATTTTGCCAAGTCAAATTGGCAGTTTAAATCTGCACACAGGCAGTAATGGTGGGCCTACGACATGCTTAAGGGGCTACTTAAGTAGATGTCACAATAAGTGCTGCATGCCCCCTAGTGGCATTTAATTTACTAGCCCGTGTATCAAGTATACCACTTTACTAGGGACCTATGAGTAAATTAAACATTCCAATCAGGGGTAAGGTAATTTTACCAATTTTACAATTTTCGGGAGTGAGCACAAGCCCTTTAAATCTGGTTAGCACTGCTAAAGTACGCTGAGCCCTAAGGCCAACAAAAACAATTTCAATAAAACAGGAAGGGAGAAGACAAAACTTTAGTGCAAGACCACCGTTAGTCTGACAGGTGGAGGACAATATAAGACAGTTGGAGAAGGAGTCGAATTTAATAAAATTTCTTAATGTTTATGGAGGGTTGGGACTCTTGTGGGATGTGACTGTGGAAGTAGTTCTTATTAGGAGCATCTGATTTGATGATTTAGGGAGGGGTTGCCCTGTTGTGGGAGGCTAAGGATGTTTTTTGTTCTGTTAAAAGGAAATACTTTACATGGTTTTTACCTTTTGTTATTTAATGTTGTTACCAATCAGTTAATGTGTTTTGTACTTTTTACTATAACATCTGCAAAATTGGATGATCCATGTTCCTGCTTTCAGAGCAGATGCTGATCTTATAACCTGGCCACAATCACAAAGAAGTTGTTAATTTGTACAACCTCACAATCCTCTATTTCATCTACTATCTCTACATCATTTAAGCTCCCCTACATGCTAGTCCCAATGCATGCCTCCAGACTACCCACCAGCAACAAGTGATGAAAATCTGATGATGCATTACCTTTACCTCTCTCCATCATGACTTGATGTCACCTGAATTTTACCACCCTTCAATCAGCCAGTAATTGTAATACATTTAGAATGACCTTCCATGTGCACCTAGTCATGATCACTCTAAGGTCTGGGTGCTCACAAACTTTCTCTCAGGGGCCACATTTTAAGTGTGGATTGTGGCCGAGGGCTGCACCGGTGGGGGTGGGGTCAGTGGGAGAACGGGGGTGGGGCTAGAGAGGTAAAAAAAACTGTGTCCATGAGGTTGAACATAGGCCCCTGCAGCAGACGCATTGGTCCACTGAGCCACCAGACCCGGCATACACAAATCTCTCTTTCTCTTTTTCCCTCTCTATGTCTCCATCTTTATCTCTCTCTCTCTGTCTTCCTCCCTCTCTCTAGCTCTCTCTTGATATCCTTCCCTCTCTCTCTGCCTCCCTCTCTCTCTCCCTCTCTCTCTCTCTCCCTCTCTCGCTCTTCCTCCCTCTCTTCCTCTCTACCTCTCTCTCTCTCTGTCTCCCTCTGCCTCACTACCCCTGTCTCCCTCTGTCTGTCTCCCTATCTCTCTCTCCCTCCCGCTCTCTCTTTCTCCCTCCCTCTCTCTCTGTCTCCCTCTTTCTGCCTCCCTCCCTCTCTCTCCCTCTATCTCCCTCTGTCTGGATCCCTCTGTCTGGCTCCCCCTCTCTGTCCCCCTCCCTCGGTCTCCCTGTCTGTCACCCTACTCCCTCTGTCTGTCTCCCTCTGTATGTCTCCCTCCCTCAGTCTGTTTCCCTCTCTCAGTATCCCTCCTTCTCTCTATTTCTCTCTCCCTCTCTGTCTCCTTCTCTCTGCCTCCCTCCCTCTCTCTCCCTCTGTCTGGCTCCCTCCCTCCGTCTGTCTCCCTCCCTTGGTTTCCCTCCCTCTGTCTCCCTGTCTGTCAACCTTCCTCCCACTGTCTCCTTCCCTCTGTCTGTCTCCCTCACTCTGTCTGTCTACCTCCCACTGTCTGTCTCCCTCAGTCTGCCTCCCTCAGTCTCACTCTCTCTGTCTCCCTCATTCTCCCTCTCTCTGTTTACATCTGTCTCCCTCCCTCTGTCTCCCTCTCCCTCCCCCTTTCTCCACCCCTCTGTCTTTCTCCTGCTGTCTCCCTTCCTCTGTCTCCCTCCGTCTGTCTCCCTCTGTCTGTCTCCCTCCCTGTCTCCCTCCGTCTGTCTCCCTCTGTCTGTCTACCTCTATCTCCTTCTCCCCACTCTATCTCCTTCCCTCTGTCTGTCTCCCTCCCTCCCTCTCCCTCTCTCTGTATCCCTCTCAGCTTTTTCCCTCTGTCTCCCTCCCTTTTTCTCTCTCCCTCTGTCTCCCTCTCTTTGTCTACCCTCTATCTGTCTCCCTCTCTCCCTCTGTCCCCCTCCCTCTCTCTCTCTCTCTCTCTCTCTCTCTCTCTCTCTCTCTCTCTCTCTCTCTCTCTCTCTCTCTCATTCTCTCTCCCTCCCTCTGTCTCCCTCTGCTTGTCTCCCTCTGAATCCCTCCCTCCGTCTCCCTCTCTCTCTGTGTCCCAATCCCTCCCTCTGTTTCCCTCCTTCTCCCTCCATCTCTCTCCCTCTCTCTCTTCCCCGTCTCCCTCTGTCTCCTTCCCCGTCTCCTTCTCCGTCTCCCTCTCCCTCTCCCTCTCCGTCTCTCTGTCTGTCTCTGCCTCTATCTGTCTGTCCCTGTCTCTGCCTCTATCTGTCTCTGTCTGTCCCTGTCTCTGTCTGTCCCAGTCTCTGTCCGTCTCCCTCTCCCTCTATGTCTCTCTTTGTCTCTGTCTGTCTCGGCCTCTATCTGTCCATCCCTGTCTCCGTCTCTGCCTCTATCTGTCTCTGTCTGTCCCTTGCTCTGTCTATCCTTGTCTCTTTCTGTCTCTATCTCTGTCTCTATCTGTCTGTCTGTCTCTGCCTCTATCTGTACCTGCCTCTATCTGTCCTTGGCTCTATCTCTGCCTCTATCTTTGTCTCACTCTTTCTGTAGCTCGCTGTCTGTCTCTCTGTTTGTCTCTACTTCTATCTGTCTCTGCCTCTATCTGTCTCTGCCTACATCTGTCTCTGCCTCTATCTGTCCCTGTCTCTGCCTCTATCTGTCTTTCGGCCTCTGTCTCTCTGCCTCTATCTGTCTCTGTCCCCTCTATCTGTCTCTGTCAATCAGGAAGCTTCCCAAAAGGCCTGTTTAATTATTATGTTTTTTTAAATATATTTTTATTAGCAGCACGAAAATTGGCACAAAGTATATCAGAAAAAAAACAGATATGAATCCAGTTTAAACAGATAGATAAAGAACAGAAGACAAGAAAAAGAGAACATACATAATCATATTTTAAATTTAGACAATACAAACAAATCTAAAAAAAAAGGATTTTTTTTCCTTCTTCCCCTTTTTCAGATAAAGTTACCCCAGATTATGTCAAATTTAAGTAAAGACCTAGTACCTCTAAGTCGAGCCAAGGCTGCCTCCATGCCCCAAATTTCATTAACCAGGGACCACCATTCCATAATATGCAGTGGTTGTGGAGAGATCCAAGCACGAGCGATAGTTAGTTAGGCACAAGATAATAAAATATTAATTAACGGCGGCTGGGGAAGGGTAACCTCATGTATATCTAGGAGTACGGATAAAGCCGGAAGATGCGAGTGCCTAACTAGTTTCAATTAGAAAACTTTATCCAGGGCCAACCAGAACTCCGTTAACGACGGACAAGAAAATAGCATATGTTCTATACTAGCACCTACGATATGACATTTGGGACACTTGGTACGATCACTATATGAAGCATTTACGGACCATTTAAGAATTACTTCGGGGGTAAAGTATAACATACACGTGGTTTTGAACTGTTGTAGTCTTAAGCTCGATGAATGGACCAGATTATTGATGTTTGACAGTGAGTGGGCAATCTGGTCCGAGTTAATCATCTGTTTCAGCATAGAGCTCCATTTCTCAGCTAGTTTAGAACAATCTGTTTTCCTATAGGATATCAGGCAACTATATCCTATACTGATTAGTGATTTAGTCTTAGATGAGTAAAGACTTTCCCAAATATCAGAATCTGAGATATCAAAAATTTTCATCCTATGAACCAAAAAATCATGAATTTGAATATACTTAAACCTCATTTCCTCGGTCAAATTAAAAAATGTTTTAAGTGTTTCAAAGTCCAAAAGGCCATTGGGACCATAAAGGTCCCCAAATGTAGAAATTCCACACGCCGACCATCTATTTGCCCATCCGTCATTAAAAATCCCAGGCAAGCCCGGATTTCCCCACAGCCGTAGTTTAGAATGAAAAAAAGAAGTTTAACAAAACAATCAAATATTAAACCAAATTTTGGCTGTATCTCTGGTGGTCTTAAATTTGACCCTCTTATGGTAGTTTGGATCATTCAGTCTTAGCAAAAACAATCTCGCATCTGATTTCAGCATAATAGTTTTAAAAAAGGTGCGAGTTGGAATTAAGCAAGGAGCGAAGGCGGCCAATAAAAGTGGCTCAAAAGTATAATTTAAAATCTGGAAAATTGAGTCCTCACGTCGCTAAAGATCCTTTCAGTGCTGACAATGATCTTTGAACCTTCCTGTATCCCCAAATAAAGGAACTAAAAACTCCATCCAGTTTTTAAAAAAAAGAATTATTGAGCGCCAATGGTATAGATCGAAATAAATAAAGGAATTTCGGGAGAATTATCATTTTTATCAAGTTGATTCTGCTAATAATGTTTAAAGGGAGTTTATGCAATTTTTTCAGAAGCAGTGCTGTTCTTTTAAGTAACTCATCGTAATTTAGAGGAATTATATCTTTAATTTTAGATGACATTTTAACCCCTAAATAATTAGCAACCTTACATATTGCACAAACGGGTACTGAGGGAGTATAATTAACAACTATTTGAGTTTTATTAGCGTTATTAGCGTTTATTAGCGTTTAATTTATAGCTTGTCGCCTCAACCATTATACCCTCTAGAGCCTCGGAGACATTGGTAGAATATATCGCAATATCATCCGCATATGCGGTTATTTTTAAACAGTGTATCCCCGAGCAAAAAGGTACTATTCTGGGCTTGGCCTGAAGAGCAGAAAGAAATGGCTCCATTGTGAGGGCAAACAACAGGGGCGACAGCCGGCACCCCTGCTGAGTGCTGCGGGAAATAGCAAAAGGAGATGGAGTCAGACCGGCATAACTAATACTCGCTGTAGGTCTATCGTATAGTGTCCTTATCCAGCTTAAAATTTGACCCCTAAAACCTATGAAAGACATCACTGACCAGAGATAATCCCACCCCACTCGGTCGAAAGCTTTCTCGACATCTCGTAGGATCATACCGAGCGGGGTGGAATCCGTCTCTACCATGTCAAAAACCATATTAGCTGTGTTAATATGGGTCGTTGTATCCCTACCCAATACAAATCCGTGTTGTTGCATGTTTACCATTTTTGGAATAAGGGGAGACAGACGGTTTACTAAAATTTTAACAAAAACCTTGGCATCGGTATTGATCAGAGAAATGGGTCTGTAAGACCCACACTCGTCTGCCGGTTTGGCTTTCTTAAAAAAAAAGATCATTTTTGCTACGTTCCAAGAATTTGGGGCCTTCCCGGTTTGCCTATAGATTGAATTACCATATAGAAGAGTGGAATAATTTCCTCCATACAAATTTTGTAGAGTTCAGCCGGGATGGTATCCTCTCCTGCTGCTTTTCCCGCTGGTAGCGAAAGGATCGCTTGCTTAATCTCAAATAAAGTGATCTCCTCTGATAAATGCTCTACCCCAGGCAAATTATGTTTTCCCTTAATGTTGCTCTCCAAATAAGCGAAAATGTCAGATGCGCAAGATGGGTCTCCGGTGTATATAAGGTGTTGTAAAAATCAGCGAATTGAGCCAGTATCTGTGTGGGTTGATTGTAAATAACATTATTAGTGCCCTTAATACTTTTGATCAGAGTCTGTGCTCTATCATCTGCCACTTTATAGGCCAATATTTTACCGATTTTATCCCCACCCTCATAATAGGAGCTTTTAGCTTTGTGTAGTTTAGCACTGCTCTTTTTGATAAAAATTGTCCTTAAATTAGACTTGAGGGATCCAAGTTTTAGCCCCAGTTCTACCGCACTTGAGGAGCCGACTCGTAAATCCTCAGCTAGTGATACTTCTAGAGCCAAGATATTAGAAATCAGTTTTTTATTACTGCTTCGACGTTCCATGATCTGTTTGATATGTTATGTTATGTTATATTATGCTTATATAGCGCATGGCTACCCCAGCAACGAGGTGTCCCAGCGCTTGCAGACAAGCACAATTGCCCAACGACCGGAGTGGAACAGAAGAGTGTCAGCTCACAAGGGAACCCTAAATGGAGGAAAACAATAAGGTTTTGATGTGTTTTCGAAAGTGTAGGTGGGTGGTAATAGAACGCACACCTAAAGGGATAGAGTTCCAGAGTTTTGGGGCCAGGTACCTAAACGATCGGCCCCCAACTCTGCACCTCCGGATCTTGATGGTACAGGCAAGAGAAAGGTCCGCAGAGCGGAGAGCACGCGACGGAACATGAAAGGAACAGATTCCTTGCAAGATTTGGGGACCTACACAATGCAGCATTCTATGAAGAACACACAGGGTTTTGAATTGAATACGTTGTTTAATGGGCAACCAGTAAAGCCTACGCAATACCTGAGAAGTGTGGCAGCGTTTCTGCAAACCGAACAGAATACGGGCTGCAGCATTCTGAGCCCTTTGCAGTCTATTAATGACTGTCAAGTTTGAAAACGCATTGTTGGGTAAGCCCCCTACTGCTGGCCTTGCAAGTGTCCCAGACAGTTAGGTGCGATGCCGAATATAGGTTCATTTTAATAAATTCACAAATATGTAATTTAAGCTGAGAAATATACTCTGCATCGGAAAGTAAGTAACGAGCAAAGGAGAACATTCTTGTAGCCGCTTGAGCTTGAGCAAGTGGGTTGTTAAATACCAATGAGATAGGATTGTGATCCGAGGAAACCCGGGGGCATATTTCCATGGAGCCAGTTTGTATTATTTTATCGGTTGTCAAGCCATGTCAATGCAAGAGCAAGATTTGTGGGGCGCAGAGTAAAAAGTATAACCCAGTATATTAGGGTGGAGGGAGCGCCATATGTCTTTTATGTATCCGACTGATTTCTAGTATGGCAGCACGAACTTTACGCATGCGCTGGAAGGCACCCTGTCTAGTGGTGTCCCGTTGATAGTCCAGGATACAGTTGAAATCCCCCATCATAAAAAGTTCCCCTTCCCACCTCAACAGCGCCTCATTTAACTGATCAAAAACAAAGTCTTCATCTGTATTGGATCCATAAATCCCACAAAGAACATATTTACAGTTGCCTAGAAGTATTTGCGCAATCACCCACCGTCGAATTTTATCTGACGCAGTTTTTATTGTTTCTATTTTACAGCGTTTATCTTTCAAAATAGCAACTCCTCTGAGTGAGACCTGCTGTGATGAACAAATTATGACCTAATAACCCAACTGATTGAGTAACTTCCTATCCCTAAAGGCAATGTGCGTCTTGGAAAGAAAAATTAACTGTGGGTCATAAAGTCTAAGTTCTTCCGAGACAAGTCTCTTTTTGTTCCCGCTATTGAGGCCCGAAATGTTCCAGGCTAAACATTTTATTTTATACATTTCAAAACATGATTTATTTCCATTCTGCCATTCTGCTCAATACCATTCTGCTCGATACCAGTCCAATAGAACAATTTACCATGTTGTGCTGAATTTTTTAACATTTTTTAACATTTCCCCCACGCCCCACCCTCCCTCACCCCAGAACCAGAGGGAGACCCCTCTATGACTGCTGCCGCTGGAGTGGCAGCATGAGAGGAGCAACCCGAGGGCTACCAAACCAACCCCATCTGTGTAAAAAAAAAAAAAAAGGGAAAAAACCAAGAGAGAATAACAAATAATCCAAGCAGCTGGAAATAGGCAGAGACCCCATATACAGCCAGACCAAATTTGTTAGAGAGGATTCTTCATTAGAGTCCCTTACTGCCTTTAACTGAGTTTAGACAGCACACTCTCAGCTTCCTTCTCATCAGTGAAGAAATAAGTGTGGCCCCCCTTGATAACTTTAAGACGGGCAGGTTCCTGCAAAAACACTTGCCCCCCAACAGCTTTAAAAGGATCGATTAATTTCCTTAGCCTCCACCTTCTATCCATGATTGTCTTACTCAAATCAGATCATACAAATATAGACATGTTCTCAAATACTATAGGAGAGTTAGAGCGTGCCTTTAAAGATACAGCCTGCCTTAAAAGGAAGTTGCCAAAGTAGATAATAAAAGGTCTGGGACATTTACTCTCCCTATGCTTCTGAAAAGGAGGGAGACGGTGAGCTCTTTGAACCTGAGAGTCCCAATCCCAATCAGCTAGATCTGGGAAAATCTTGTGTAACAAGTTTACCAGATAGGCCCTAGCGTCTGACCCCTCGGCACCCTCAGGGATGCCAAATAGCCTGAGATTTAATCGCCTTTGGCGATTCTCTAGGTCCTCCACTTTCAGCTGTAAAGCTGTAATCTGAGCGTCATGATAGTTCGGAGCAGTCTCCGCGCGGACCGAACCTTCTTCAATATTAGCAACTCTTTGTTGGAGCTCCTCAACCTCCTGGGAGATCCCACCCAAATTAGAGGACATCTCCAATATAGAATTCTGAAATTTGGTGTTGTCTTCCCGAAGTTGCAAGTAATGTTCCTGTGCCTCCGCCCGATGGTTTGTTAAGGTTTGTAATATGACGTCAAAGGGAGAAGTTGAAGCTTCTCGTTCCCCCGCAGTGCCCAATACGGAGATATGAACTGACTCGTAGAGTCGCTAGTCACCAGTTATGGTAATCCAGATACATGACCATAAGAGTCCAAAGAAGAAAAAGAGGCTACTGTAAGTTCTACTGGTGGCCTAGGGGTGGCGAGGTAAGGCCAGCGGGTGGAGGTGTAAGTTGGGGCCCTGCGTCTGATGTAGGAATAGAACAGTCTTTCGTAGGCCCGGTAACTGGTGGACTTGTGCCTGACAATCTCAATGTCATGTTTTTAACCAGCCCTTTGGCCTGAATCCACTTCCTAAGGGGGCTTTTGGTTGGGGGGAGACATTTTTTTGCACCTGGAGCAGTATTGATCACTGGAAGGTTTTCACTAGAAGCTTTGCTCCCTCTCCTACTTTTGGCCTTCAGTTTTGATTATGCTTTACCCCTTCAGCTAGCCAGAAACTTGGTGTTGGCCGTAGCTGAGGTTGTGTCAGAGGCATGACCGGCAGACTCCTCTTCTTCATCAACCTCGTCGACCTCTTCATATTCTTCATTAGAGCCGTTACAGCCGTCACCTTCTAATTCCTCGACACCAGGGAGGAAAGAAGCATTTAAGACTTCGCCAGGCGGGGTATTTAAACATAGCAGTTCGGAAGACCCTGCCTCTTCAGGCGTCAGCCGCTATCAATACTGTTAGTACCCCCCACATTCGCAGGCTTGGCCACCAAGCCAGTATCGCAACCTCCAAGAGTGGTATCACAATTCCTCTCTGATTCCAGTAAAGTAAACATAATTTTGTTTCCTTCAAGATCAGTATCTGGCAACTTTGTTCTGAGTCCAACTGTTCCGCAACCAGCTTTCTTATTTACATCATTACAACCATTAAGCTGCGCATTAGTAAGTGTCTTTGGCAGAATAGACCTATTTTCCTCTGGTAAAGTTAATGTCGGGGGCGCAGTACCTGTTTGTTTGGTCTGGAGACTGCCACGGATGATTTTGATGAGACCCCTAAAGGAGCAGTACCTGAAGCTCCTCCAACAGAAACCGAAGAAGCCTATGAAGCAGAGGAGGTCGATAATGCCGGTAATGCCAAAGAAGCAGCCGTGGCGGGCGTAACTGGTACACGTATAGTCGGAGAAGTGGTTGTCGCATTTGTTGCTACAGTTTTAGTAGCGCAAGTAACCCTGGGTATGTTTTTTGGAGACATTGTCTCTGGTTCTAATCTCGCGCCACCTGGAGATGCAGTCCGGGTCCGAATCGGCTGTCCACGCCACAGACCCTACCAGTCGTGCACCAACCCACAGACCAGTCGCGGGATTGATTGCTGCACCAGCTGCAAGGAACGCCGGACCAACCACAGCCAAAGCATCCGGACTCACTGTCCCGCGGTCAAACAGTCTGCGATCAGACAGATTGCCAAAAGCGGGACGGCAGAGTCGCCAGATCGGCAGGCTCCCCCTGCTGTAGCCGGCGAGTGTTGATGGTTAGCTAATTACACCGCATTTTTTTTGGTAGTCGGTCGGGTCTCGGGGGCAAGCTCAGTGATGTGTCCGAATCATCCCCTGATGTCTTCCTCGGTAATCCCCCCGGTTTTGTTCACATGGGGTGGAGAGGTAGGAGCCGCGAAGGATTGCTGCTCTCTACGGCACCCTCACTCCGCCATCTTGGACAACCGCCCCAAAAGGCCCGTTTAAAAGTCAGCTGTGAAAGCGCTTACAGCAGACTTTTAAAGGGCCTTTCAGGAAGCTTTTCGAAGGTGCCCTTGTTGTAAAGGTCCAAAGGAGGTTCCCACCAGTATCCTGGTGACACTTACAAGTAAAGTGAACCCTGCAAGAAAATACACAAACAAGTCAAGAAATACAATGAAGACACAGGACGACGATGCTATAGTTGTGGGTCTTCCTTCCACTTTGCAGACTTCAGAAAGTGCCCCGGCAAATTTCAAAAGTGCACATCGTGTGGATTAATAGGTCACTTTGCCAAAGTATGCATCAGAAAATTATTGAGACAAAGCAAGCCTGTGAAACACATCCAGGATGGAGATGACTCCAAATCTGAGGATTCAGATAGTTTGAAGTCTGACGAGGTTAACTATGTGTTCTCCATTGAATATGACATACTTGAACTATCTTCCACCAGGATCAAAAACCCATGTGTGAAATAAGAATGGGCGGGGTACCTTTGAACATTATGGCTGACTCTGGCTCCCCATTCACAATTGTCAACGCGAAAATGTATCGAAGCAGCAACTTGTGGGTAAAATTGGCGCTTCACTTAAAAAATCCAATGTTATAGCCAGGAGTTACTCAGGAGATAATATCGAATTCTTAGGAACTCGTGAACTGGAATTCAAATTCAAAAATAGGAAGGCGTTCTGCAAACTCTTTATAGCTAAAAAAGGTCCTTCTGTCTTGGGTTGTTGAGATCAGGCCGATCTAGGTATCATTCTCAACCCCAATAGTGTTGACTCCGTTAGGTCCATTGATGACACATGAAAAAGCTCCCTTCATAAAGACTGCCCGAGGTATTTTATGGTAAAGTGGGTTTTCTCAACAATTTCCAACACAAAATTGAGCTTAAAGACTCTTCCTCCCCATGTATACACAAAGTTAGGCATCTACCTATTTCAGTCAGCAGTGATGTCCATATGGAACTTGACAGACTGGTTAACAATGGAATCATTGAAAAGGTTGAATCCGCTGAGTGGGTTTCTACCCGAGAGGTCGTCAAACGCCCCAATGGAAAAAATAGACTCCGCATAGATCTCAGAGACCTAAATAAGAATATAATTGTTGATCAGCACCCTTTGCCTCGCACTTGTGAAATGTTCAATGCTACAAAAGACATGCACGTATTTTCCATCATTGATTTAAAATCTGCCTACCACCAGGTACCTTTACACAAGGATAGCCGAAAGTACACCATATTTATTACGCCATTTGGCTGTTATCGTTTCACAAGAGTACCATTGGGTCTGGCTTCGGCCGCAGTACTTTCCAAACAGTCATGTCATCCATCTTGGAGGGCATTGCCTCTATGAGGTTCTTCCAAGATGACATGTTGGTGATGGGTAGCAACCAAATGGAACATGACACACGCCTCAAGCAGGTTTTAGAAAATTAAAAAATGCATGGTTTAACAGTTGAATTAGACAAGTGCAAATTTTCTCAAAATAAAGTGGTTTACCTGGGCCATACTATCAATCACAAAGGTATTAAACCCAAACAAGGATTAGTGGGTGCCACCCTTAAAGCTCCTTGTCCTTCCAGCAAAGAGGATGTGAGAGCTTTCCTCGGTCTATTCGAATACTACTCGAAGTTCATTCGTAACTCTTCGGAAAAAACATACAATTTAAGGCAATAACTCAAAAACAAAACAAAATTTCTGTGGTCTCCAGAATACCAGATCACTTTCAGTTCCATCAAAAAAGAAATCAGCAATGCACCTTTTCTCAAAGGTTTTGACTAACCCTGTGTGTAGTTTGCGAAGTAGCTCTATGCGTAGCAATGCGCTATGCGTGCTACGCGTAGCGCTACGCGAACTGCGTAGTGAGCTGTTCAAGATAATTGCACAATGCCGGAAGCTTGTCCGTACTGTTAAATCATTGAAAACAGCATCTTGCACAGTGCGAGCTGTCGTTTTCTGCTGCTTCTCAACGCAGACTGGTAGTTTCTCATCGCGAGCGCTCGCGAGCATACGCGACCACTCGCAATATGAAACTGGACCTCCTTGCATTGAGAATCTCGCCGGGAGGTTTATTTTCCACGCTCCTAATTGCCAACTTGATGTTGCTGATCGCAAACGTGGCAAAGTCTTGCACGGCGTGTCATTTTGCAACTTGACTTTGAGGCCTGCGAGCAAACAAAAAATTACCACTACGCGTGTTCGCACTATGCTATGTGCAATTTGCTTAGTGCGAAGTAGCTCAAACTTCGCATACTACGCGAGCGTAGCATAGTTGTCCGTCTAGGGTTAGTTTTGACCCAAAGCAGAAATATTTGTCATAACTGACGCCAGCAACAAAAGAATCAGGGCTGAGCTACCTCAGAAGGATGCTGACAACAAGGAATGGGTAGTGGCGTTCGCGTTGATATCACTCACCTCAGCAGAGGAGAAGTACTCGGTGATTGAACGTGAGATGCTTGCCTGTTCTTGGACTCTCAACTATTTCAGAGCATATATTTAAGGATACAATATACATTTGTGCACTGATCACAAACCATTGATAAAGATCCTCTCTGCCTCTGGCCTGCAGAATTATTTCTCCAGGCTCAAAAAGATGTCTGTCAAACTCCTAGACTACAACTATACAGTGAATACTAGCCTGGAGTTAGCTGATTTCTCAAGCAGGTTAACCCTACCCCACCACAAAGTCATAAATGAACACGAAGATGCTGAGAAAGTAGCATTACTGTTCGACTCTGACCATGACGGAATCTCCGCAGAGGAATGGAAAAGACATATGTCAAAAGACCTAAACCTACTGACTGTGTGCAAATATATCAACAGCTCCTGGCCAGAGAAAAAGTGCCTCGATCGAAATGCCAAGGTTTATTGGGAAATAAGAAATTAACTAAGTCTGGAAAACAGGTTGAGTGGTCTCCTGAAACCATCAGAAACAATATAGAAAAGGCGCAAAGGTGCTATAATGATTGGTACGACTCCAGACATGGTGTCAAAGAGTATTCTTTCAAGATAGGAGATCTTGTCAAAGTACGCCTTGAAAGGAAGACCAGTAAGGGAGATAGCAGATTCACCACTCCCTTACACACCAGCAAACTCTACAACAACGCTGCCAGACTCAGTGATGGAAAAGTTTGGCACATGAACAGATTGGCCAAATGGCATTTTACTGGAAACCAATATCAGTCCCATAATGCCATCAGAAATGGGTCAAGTCTATGCCAACCCAACAGTACCTGTAAAGACTTGTGGTTTTATTACGATGAACCTGAAGGGGGTCATAGTTTTATGCCCTATAACAACAGGGGGTCCCACTAATGACCACAGTCCTCCACCCACCTCTGACTCTACAGAGCGTCGCACACCGGACCAGTATGAGGATATAATAGCTTGCGCGCTCCTGAGTTTCATCGGAGTGGCGATGGGGATTCACATTCTGATTCTGATGTCACTTCTGATAGTCAAGGTCTCAGGGGTAGGTTTGGAAGGACCAATAGTGATCCCCATTCAGACAATGAGGTCGTGCCAGACCATCACGGTCTCAGAGGAAGGTTTGGCAGAACCATCAACATACCCAAACGCTTTGATGATTTTGTTTGTAAATAATTGTTAAACATGCAAGAGTGGAAGATGTGTTGTAACTTATTCATATGCAATGTCACGCGCTGCTGCCAGCGCATGACAGTAATTGTCCTAGCTCTCCTGCGCGAGAGCACCCATTGTCTCCTACCCTTCCCATTGGCTCCCTGACATTCCAACTGCCCTTCCCCCCCCTTCCCTGCCCCTCACCTGTAATAACAAGCTGATAGCCCTGACTTCTACGGACACTGCTTGTGGGGCTGTATGGAATAAACCTATATCCTACTCACTGCATCTGCTTCATTTTAACAGCCCTGACTTCACAGAGGCTGGACGTATTTAATACGTATTCACTACATATGCTTCTGCAGTCATCTTCTGTGTTTACTGCCCGCTGTGGAAACTGCAAGGCAAGGTCCGCGGCCGCCAATTGGTACTATGAGTACCTACGCTCTAAGGTGTAATACTACTTACACATACCATGAAATAAAGGAAATGTGTTCATATTACTTATACGTTTTAGTATTTTCCAACCCTCAAATTCTAATCACCTAATCAATCAGAACCTGAGCAAAAAGTATTGTTTCCCACCTCCGCTTAGCTGTTGTTGAAGTAGTGATTTTCTGTTGGTGCCAGCTGCAGGTGACCCTAACAGACCCACACAGGGAAGAAGTGCCAGAAAAAAATAGTGTTCTTGATATACAGAATGGAGCAGGTGAGCAAGCAAAGAAGGATGCTCATCCTAAAATATGAAACAAAATAAAGAATGGACAATCCAAACCAAAGACCAGCATAATTCAACACAGAGTGAAGAGGGAGTAATTCCCATTCAAGTCACATGAGGAGATTATCTTTGGTAGAATCATCAGTGGGTCATAGATTGTGGACAAATTGTGCACACCACCCATCCTTGGCCTACTATTGTTATAATTTATTCTCTGCACTATAATGTCCCCTTCGAGCCTGGTTATTGGGGATGGTGGGGTGAATTAGCAAATTTTTGGAACATCCCACTGCAACATTTAATGATGTATGATGATTCGCCATCATAGCGGTTCCTGTCAAAGGATTGATAGTTTGATGGATGGCTGTGTCACCATGACAGTACCTTCCTTCAGACTTCTAACCTGCTTTTTTAATTTTCAGAACATCTCAAAGCAGGATTTTGTTTTGAAAATAAAAAAGTAGCACTTTGCAGGTGACACAACTAATTTTAAATTTCAACGTGGCAGCCAACTGAAGGCAAAGTAGATCTGTCTAATTTCGGGAGATGTGGTTGAATGCTTTTCTCTGAAATCAGGTGAGCAAAGAGAGTAGGGGTCTGATGTATGAAGGTTCGATTTTAAAATTTATAATTTGATAGAAATATCTGATCTCAAATTATGAATCACAAAATATAATTAAGGTACCTGTACTTTCTGAAAATAACAATTCATTATTATTCACAATATCTAAATAGCGAATCTCAAGATGTGAATAATTAAGAGTCACAAATACTTACTTTTGCCCTGGCAGCCAATGATGACTTCTCTCATTCCAGGAAGTTACTTCAGTTTCAGATGCAAAGCAGAGAGAGAAGACCAGTGCTAACACAATAGGAATTATAACCCACATATCTAGCCAAGAGCCACAAATGGAGGTTGGAAGGAAGAGGATAATAAAAGTTGATTACCTAGAGCTGGAAATTCTTGTGGAAGAATATGTCTCAATGCATTACAAGCATGTTTGACAAATCCTCTACAATTTTCCATGAGGCTAACATAAAACATATTTTAAGTAGAATACAGTAGGGAATAAATGCTGTGTGTGTCACAAAAAAGACATTTGAAAGCAGTGTTTGACCTGAATTTCAGCGCTAAAGTAAAGCTGCCAATAAGAAGACATGAGGCTACAGCTACAGGAGCCGGACCAACTGCAGAGCAACTACCCACCACTGTGGAAGAATGAATTGAGAGCAGTTTTCGGCCTGTTACCATTTCAGGAGTTTCCACCAGAGACATGTCAGTACCAGTAACTGATACTCGAGGTAAAATGTTGAAAGACCTGCTATGTCCTCATGCTAGCTCCCTCTGCCACAGTTCTCCTGAACAATTAGATAGCAATCCACTGCCGTCTGCTGCCTGTCTACCTGTTGCCATGTGTTTGTGCCTCTTCTGCTCATTCCTTGCTCTGTTTTGACTTGTTTTATTGTTTTCCTGCCCTCCGTTTTGCCTTTACTGCTCATTTGCCTGCCCCGTGCTTTGCCATCTTGTACCCAATTTTACGTTTTCTGCTGGTTTTTCTACCTCCAGTTTTGCGTCTACTGCTCTTTGTTTTGCCTTTTCTGTTCATTTTTCTTCCCTCAGTTTTGCCTTTTCTTTTTTTTAAATTATATTTATTGGCATTTCAAATACATTACAGGACGTCTTACGTCCGAACATGAGGTAGTCACACCTCTTACAACATCACTGCATTACAACACTCCACATCCAACAGGGTACGATCTTGTACATTACACGTCAAACCAGTATACATTACATCATGTGTACATTACTGCTGTTCGTCTATTCCAGTTAAATAGTCAATTAAATAATGCCAGTAGTCTTTTGGTTGCAATCGTAGTGGTAATTCTTCCTCAAACAGTTTCAAATTGTCTTTGCAATAAACCATATCCCGGATCTATTGCTTGGTTTGCGGTGCCATTTTACCTCCCCAGCAGATCGCTATTCTCCGTTTGGCCATAAGGAGGGCTATTATGCAAAACCTACGTTTGCGTGCTCTAACACCCGGCAATAGGCCCAGTAAGCATGTGCGAATACTACAATCAATCTGGATGTCCACCATCTTGCCCAGTATATCAGTCACTGACAACCAAAAATGTTCTACCCTCCCACAATACCATGCCATATGTATAAAGTCAGCGTTTTCGGTCCCACACCTTTGACACCTAGAGTCTGCTCTCAGGCCATATTTGTGTAATCTCTTAGGTGTGTGGTACGTTAAATAAATATTTAATGTGTATCAACCGTATATTCCCATTTGGGGTCAGTAGCAGCTGTGATCGTGCCCGTTGTGGACCATTCTTCTTCTGGATCGCCTTGTGCGCTGTGATACCCATTTCGGTCTGCAGTGATACATAGAGCTTGGACACCAGGTGTCTGGGGTCAGGTGTTGTGAGTAGCAATTGTAGGGTCAGTAGTACATATAGATCTGATGGGTAAGTCGGGTAAAGTGCTTTAAGTGCCTTGTGTAGTCTATAGAACGTGAATTTGAAAAGCATCGATTGGTTCTGAATGTATGCAAGGTCCTCTAAAGTTTTGACCACCCCTTCCTGGTATAAGTCCCCCATGGTGTCCATGCCCACCTGTTTAAGGAGTTCCATCCCCACCTTCTCCTGTGTAACCGAGATATTCGGATGATGATGTAATGGCAGTTCCGGGGCGTAAATTGGCTGCTTATTCACCTTTTTAGCCATCAGTCTCCAAGCTTCATTTGTAGCGTCTATTGTGTTTATATCCTGCTTGTGCAATGAGGGTCTGTCGTGTGTCAGTATTGCGTTCAAGGGAATGGGTAGGGCGTCTCCCTCATCAACGGCAACATGTGTAAGGAATGGGACCTTGTGGTACCAGAAATGAGCATATTGGGCCTGAGCGCACAGGTAATAGAGTAGGAAGTCAGGGGCCTTGAACCCTCCACGTGCAAACGGTAAAGTCAGCATTTGGTGGTTAATCCTAGCAGTTTTACCCACCCAGATTATTTTTAGCGTCATGGATGTAATTGTTCGAAATACTGCCATTGGGGGCTTTATCGGTATATTATTAAATAGGTAAAGTAGTTTTGGGAGTACCACCGTCTTCACGATCGCTATTCTATCCGCCATTGACAGCGGTAATTGTATCCATCGGTCAATTTTCTGTTCTAGCCCTGCGACCACTCTACCATAAATCATGCGGATCACTACTTCGGGGTCCCAATGAAACCACACCCCTAAGTATCTAACTGGATCTGATTGCCAGTCCAAGGGGTATTCCGTTTGGAATGAAAGAGTGCTGTCGGTGAGCGGGATAATTGTTGATTTAGCCCAATTTATACTGAGCCCTGAGTGGTATTCAAATTTAATGTATTCGCGCAATAATAGGTTCAGATTGTCTTTCGGGTCTCGCACGTACAGCAGCACATCGTCAGCATAAAGCGATATGTGGAGTGGTCTTTGGGGGAAACTGCAATGCTGAGTAGTGGTGGCCCTGTCGTATCTTGCAAGCTAGGGGTTCTAACGCTATGGCAAAGAGCAGGGAGGATAGTGGGCATCCCTGCCTGGTGCCCCTCCCTATGGAAATTGGCTCTGAGACGTATTTGTTGACCCGAATGTGTGCAATGGGCGCAGTGTGTAGTACTTGCACCCACTGAAGGAACATCGGCGGGAAGCCCATCCTGCCCACAGATAGGTCCAAGCTATGGTGTTGAAAGCTTTCGCAGCGTCCAATAGAACCGCCGCGGCCTTGGTAGTGGGAGTCAAGTAGTGGGAAAGTGCGAATAAGGTTCTGGTGTTATGGGACGTGGAACGGGTCGGGATAAAGCCCAACTGATCGTGTAAGATCAGTCTGGTCATTAGTCGTTGTAGCCTAGTTGCCAAGAGTTTAGAGAGTATTTTAGTGTCAACATTTATAAGAGACAGTGGTCTATAAGTTCCGCATGTCTCTGGGTCCTTGTCCGGTTTCAAAAACGCTAGTATCATAGCCTCCCTTAGTGAAGGCGGTAATGTCATTTTCTCGTGAGCATCTTCCAGCATAGCTACAATATGTGGAGCCAGTAGGTCTACATAGGCTTTATAAAACTCTCCTGTATACCCATATGGCCCGGGCGCCTTTCCATTAGGTAGTGATTGTATGACTTCAGTGACCTCCTCCACTGTCACTGGCAGGGAGAGGTATTCCGTCTGCGAATCAGACAACCAAGCTAGTGCCACATCATCACAGTATGTTGCTATTTCCTCCTCTGATGCTGTTGTGTCTGATGTGTATAACTTCGCGTATGTATACATAAATGCCTCCAGTATCCACTTCGCGTCATGTCGTAGCTCACCCTTTGCGTCCCTCACCACTGTCACTACTGGTGGCGGTCTCTGCGCACTTATTTTGGCTGCCAATATAGCACCTGGCCTCCCACTTTCATCATTGTTTCTCGCAACCCGTCTTTTGTGGACATAATTAAGCTCCTCATCTGCACACTTTTGATATTCGGATATCTCAGTTCTGATTTTGCCCAATATAGCTGTATCCTGAGTCCTTTCGAACTCCATCTCCAGTTCTCATATGTTTTCTTCCCCTTTCGATAGTTTCTGCCGTAGGTGTTTCAAGATACCTGCATTGGTGCTGATGCATATACCCCTAATGGTGGCTTTGAAGGCTTCCCACAGAAACATAGGGTCATCTGTGGTGGGTGCATTTAACTCAAAATACTCTGCTATGGCTTTTTTGATTGTTTCTTTATAAAGTGGGTCCAGTAGGGCCCTCCCATTGAATCTCCAGCTAAAGGGAGGGGGTATATAGTTGGGCAGTGCTAAAGTCAACATCACCGGATTGTGGTCTGACTGAGTTCGGGGGAGGTGGGTTATATCTACCACCCACTGTAACACTTCAGGGGAACCCAGCCAATAATCTATTCTCGACCAGCTACCATGCGCCGCTGTTGTGTGTGTAGCTTCCAATTTGGTCGGGTGTTCTGTTCTCCAGAGGTCTACTAGTTGCTTGTCTAGCAAGATGTCACGTAGCATCTTTAATGCTTGTTTGTGTGTCTCCGCCGATGTATGTGATCTGTCAACTACGTCATTTAATGCTACGTTGAAGTCCCCCCCCCACACCACCGGGACTTCTGGGAGTTCATTTAGTTTCATCCAGATGGCATTGTAAAATGCTGGGTCGTCAATGTTTGGTGCATATATATTCAGTAGGTTGATCTTTTGTCCTCTTAGGGTGCCTGTAACGGTCACATATCTCCCTTCGCTATCAGTGTGAACGTGTTCCGTAATGAAGTTTAACCCTTTCCTTAATAGTATCAGGACCCCTCTTGAGTATAAAGAGTATGCCGCCCCTATGTCGATTCCACCCATCTGTTGCCTATATGTGTCTGTGCATGAGGGTCTATGTGTGTCTCCTGTAGGAAGGCGATGTCAATATGTAATCTCGTGAAATATGCCAGTATTTGCCTAATTTTCTTGGGGTTTTTGAGGCCTTGCACGTTCCAGGTTATTAGTCTTAGCTTATCCGACATTTGTTTCTCAACCATCTCCTCTCTCTAATCTTATGCACATTCGCCATACCTGTTGTGACATGCACTTCAATACATTCCCTGCTCGGATTAAGGCAGTGCTTCTCAAATGCAGTATTTCGAACCAAACAGCCCCAACTCCTCCCCATCTCCCCCCACCCACTTTAGAATCCCAATCATGCCAAAGACATTCCCCACTATCAACAGTTAACTTGTCAAAACCATGGTAGGGGGTCAAACTCATCCAACATAGTGGATGTGGCCAGGTTAGTGGTATTTCGGCTAGTACACCCCATCTGTGTCAACCCCACGTGTAGCAGAGTGTGGTGCCATCTACGCCAATATCAATTGTTTAAAGCCACTGTGCTCCTGACATTTTAGAGCCAGTCTAGTCGGGACCACATGTTCATGTTCATGAAATGCCATAGCAGTCTGTCCAACTGTGTTATTATCTCCGCCCCTCCATATCACACTAGTGTAGTGTACATTTGCTGTTACCTGGTCTAGAGGAAATTGTGGAGACATATTACCACATCACGCCACCTCTTCTAGTCGATTTTGGGTGACTGGCTTTACCAGTCTAGCGCGCTCTGCCAGTCATCCACTCTTCAGGTCATATGTTATACCAGGCAGAACCTGCTTCAAATGTCGGGCCCGCGCAATTTTCGCCGCTTGGGAAGTTTGGTGTAGAGTCCCGTTGAATGATTTCTCCGTTTCATATCTGTGGTATAGGAGTAGTCGACTTACAATGTTCCCAACCTGCTGTTGTCACAACTGGGGTGGTTCTAACTTGCTGTTCACATCTTCGCATCTCTACTCCGAGTCTTGATTCTGCTCCTGTCTGCGTTGCTCGTGGCGCCACTGTCCTATCTTTTTGACAAAGTCGTTCGCCTCCTTTTGTGTTTGGGAAATCACAGTCTTTCCGTCCTTCGTTATTTTCAATCTGGCAGGGTAGAGAATTGCATACTCAACACCCATCTCTCTGAGTTTCTGTTTCGCCCGTGCAAATTCTCTACGTGCCTTTTGGACGTTAGTCGTAAAGTCGGGATAAAATTGCAGTTTGCTACCCTGATGTTCGATCGTCTGCTTCTCCCTCGCCATTTTCAGAACTGCTTCTCTGTCTGTAATTCAGAAGACGTTCAACTATTGGCTGCGGGGGAGCTCCCGGTTTTGGTCTTGGTGCTAGTGTTCTGTGGGCGCGTTCCACAATAAATACTGATGACAAGTGCTCGGTCTCAAAGATGTTTTTCAACAGGTCTTCCACATAAGTTGCCATTTTGCCGGTGTTGGTCGTTTCTGGCACGCCCGCGATTCGGACATTATTGCGTCGGGACCGCGCTTCCAACTCCTTGGATTTGTTTTTAATGACTTCTAGCACTCTGTCCATTTCTGAGCATTTCTGTATGGTAGTTCGGGATTTGTCCTCCACCGCCGACAGGCGCGTTTCTGCCTCTTCAAGTCGTTCGCCGTGTTTGTCTAATTTTGCGGCCATATTATCGACCCTATGCGTGATGGAGTCTAATTTCCTGTGGACGTCCTGCAGGCTTTTTTGGATAGTTTTAATGTTTGCTCCATTACATTGTTTGGCTCAGTGTCATTATCCGGTTCAGTGTCCGAGGGAGCATTGGAGCCTTTCGCAGTCTTCCTGGTGTCAAAGGCCAGCTTAGATTGGACTTTCTCGGGTTTGCCCATATTTTCTGCCCCACAAGATCTCAATATGTGCGATATCGTGCTTGCCAGTCTATGGTCGCTGTCGACTGTTGTCCAATGTGCGTCGGCTGTCGCTCGCGTCTTTCCACTCAGGGTATGTACGTTGCCACAAAACACTGCCTCCCGGGAGTTTGGCTTTTCCAGCCGACGAAGGGGTTGTAGTTAGCTGGCACCTGCTCTAGTATGACTGCACTCCGTCACTTGGTCGTATGTCAGCTGGTAAGGGGCAGCACACGCAGGGTCCCGCCGTCATGCCGCCTAATCCCTGTTATGTTGTGGCCTCCCCGATGCTGCCGTCTCGTACCTGCCGGTTGGGGCAGTATGATGTCTGCACCGCTTTCCCTGCTGTAGGCTCCGTGCTGTGTGCGCACGTCTTCTCTCCTAGCGCCTCCCTGTAGTAGTGTCCGGGATATGTGCACAGTGTATCCCAGAACACATGTGGGATAGGGCGGTGTCAGTGCAGTCTCGTGTGTGAGTTCGACAGTGGCATAGTCTCGTTACCGCCTCTTACCGCTATTTCCAGACATCGACTCCCTGCCGGCAGTCCTGTGTCTGTTTTTGTATTTGCGCTCTAAATCCCTATGGGCGCCGCCATCTTATGATCCAGGACAGTTTACCCTCAACTCTGAGCGATATTGCGGAGGCGTTCGCATTGCTCTGCAGTATTAGGGTATTGATTAGAGCACCTCGTGCATCCCATCTTGTGGGGCTTGGTAGTTTGGGTGCTTCGCTTCAGGGCTGGGGGCATTTCGCGCTGCCGTTCCCAATCGCCGCCATCTTGCGCCTCGTACTGTAATAGAATGCGATGCCTGGGATCATCCACTTGGTCTGCCTTACACTGCTAATAAGGCCATCCAGTCCCTGTTGTGTGCCGCTTAGATCCTCCGCAACTGCGCTGGGAGCCACACTGCGATCCTACCGCCCATATGCTGCATTCTCCGTGTTTCGTGATGTGTTCGTTTCACTGATCTGCCATCTTGGGCCGAGTCGTATACCAGCACAGCAGGTCTCTGGGGCAGATTCCTTGTCATTTGGCTATCGTCCACTCAATTTTGCCTCATCCTGTTCTTCTTGGCACGTTCCGACTTCGATATTTGCCCTTAACGTGTTCCGGGGCATTCGCCTTCCACTAGTAATTGCCGATATTACATCAAGAGGCAGACATTCCGCTGTGCGCCCTCTAGCGCCCCCCCAGTTTGCCTTTTCTGCTAGTTTTACTGCACCTTGTTTTGCCTTCTCTGTTAGTTTTTCTGCCTTTTGTTTTTTTCTTTGACTTTCTTCTGCCTTTTGTGCTTGTTTGTCTGCCCTCTGTTTTGCTTTTTGTGCTTGTGTTTCTGCCCTCTGATTTGCCTTTTTTTGCCCCTGTTTTGGCCTCTTCTCTGTTTGCCTTTCTGCTCATTTTTCTTTCCTCTGTTTTGCCTTTCCTGCTCATTTCTTCCCTCTTCCTGCCATTTCCCTCCTCCGTCCCTTTCCCTCCTCCTGCCACCAATGCCCCACCCTCCCCAGGACCAACTTAAAGGAAGCTGCAGTTCAACCAATTGAGCAGATCCACCTGCCAGCTCACTCTGTGACAGTCCAGCTTTTCGGCGGTCTTCTACCCTCTGCTTCCTGTTTACCTGTTACCCTCTGTTTGTGCCTCCTCCACTTTTTTCTTGCTCTGTTTTGCATTTTCTTCTCATTTTCCTCCCTTCTGTCTTGCCTTTTTCTATCCTCTGTTTTGTCTTTTCTGCTTGTCTTCCTGCCTCCGTTTTGCCCTCTTTTGCTTAGTTTTTCCTTTTCGGCTATTTTTCCTGCCCCTGTTTTCCCCTCTTCTAATCTGTTTAGCCTTTTTTTGCTTGTTTTCTGCCCATTTTTCTGCCATCTGTTTTCCTTTTCTGCTCATTTCTTCCATCTTCTCACTGTTTCCCTCATCCCTCTGCCTGCTGTTTCCCTCCTCCTGCCACCCAGCGCCCTGTCCTCTCCCCAGGATCTACTTTATGGAGACTGCAGCACAACCCCATTGAGCAGGCCCTTCGGCCACCTCACCTCAGTGACAGTTTTTCTGTCCAGCTTGCCCACAGTCCACTACCCTCTGCTTCTTGTCTACCTGCTGCCCTCTGTTTTTGGTTCTGTTTTGCCTTTTCTGCTAATTTTTTTGCCTTCTTGTTTGCCTACTTCTGCTTGATTTTCTGCCCTCTGTTTTGCATTTCCTGCTCATTGTTCGGCCTTCTATTTTGCATAACCGGTTTATTAGTCTTCCTCTACTTCGCCCACTTCTGGCCTGTTTTGCCTTTTATGCTCATTTTACTGCTCTGTTTTGCTTTTTTTGCTTGTTTTTCTACCCTCGATTTTACCTTTCCTCCTCCTTTTTTTCTGCACTCTGTTTTGCCCTCTTCAGCTCTATTTTGCCTTTTCAGCAACTTTTTCTGCCCTCTGTTAAGCCTTTTCTGCTTATTTTTCTGTCTCGTCTGCTTGTTTCTTCTCTCTTTCTATCATTTCCCTTCTCCTGCCAACCGAGGATCTCCTTACTGGAGGCTGCAGCGGAACCCCATTGAGCAGGTCCTCATGACCGCTCCCTCTGCAAAAACTTTCCTATCCAGCTTAACTGCAGTCCGCTACCTTCTGCTTCCTGCCTACCTGCTGTCCTCTGTTTGTGCCTCCCCTGCTCGTTTCTTGCTCTGTTTTGCCTTTTCAGCTCATTTATCTACCCTCAGTTTTGTCTTTTTCTGCTCTTTTTTGCCTTTTCTACTCAGTTTTCTTCCCTATATTTTGCCTTTTCTGCTCCCTTTTCTGCCCTCTGTTTTGCCTTTTCTGCTGCTTTTACTGCCCTCGGTTGTCCCTTTTCTTCTCACTCATTTTTCTGCCCTCTGTTTTGCCTTTTTCTGCTTATTTCTTCCTGGCTTTTCAATGGAGACCCCACAACTCAGCGCCAAGAGACCCCCAGGGGTGACAGTGCAGGGCTCTACAAATGCTGATTGATTGATTAAGTTAATATAATTATTATTAAAAAAGTGTAAAACAAAGATGCAAAAATAGAAATACAGATAATTTGCCTTATTTCTAGAACTTTACTAAAAAGCACTTTGAGGTCTAGTAGGATGGTGGACAGATGGCTGCCGCCGGGCCGGCGGTAGTAACCGCCGGACCGGCGGCGGACATTACTCTGCGATCGCAATCCAGAAAACCGCTGGTCCCATTAGCATAGCTGTGACAACTGTGGCGGTGAGATTTTCTGCCCATCACTTTTCCGCTGGTACCAGTCCACACTCCTGCCTAGCGGGCAGAACTGGAGCGCTGCAATGGTGCCAGTGCAGGGCCATTCTCCACAGGCTTGATTATGATGTCGGCGGTAGTCAGCCTTCCTGCGGTGGTGGGACCGCCATGGAAAGGCATGCAGAGAATGTCTGTGGGAGCCCCTTGCCGCCCCGATGTGTTGGGGGTGTGTGTGGGTGCACTGGGGGTACCTTGGTACACCCCTACATGCCCCTGTACCAAGTGGCAGGCACAGTGTAGTGCCAGCCACGTAGTGCAGTGATATGCATGACATGCCCATTTTCACATCGTGGCAGTGCTGCTGGCAGCAGCAACTGCTGAAATGTTAATGCCTAGGATCATACCACCGCGGTCGGATGTCAACTGCAGAGCAAGCTAATCAGACCAGTGGTTATGTTGCTGTCCTTGCGGGCAGTCTTTTCCTGCTACCATGGCGGCCTGACTGATCTTCGGACCGCCATCCTGATAGACCCCTTTATTCTATTTGAAACAAGATATATTTTCCATAGCCGAATTTTTTTTTTTATTAGTTATTCTTCTCTGATTCTATCTGCAAATAAACTGAAACAAAAGTGTAGTGATCTATACATATAGTTTACTTATTCTTTGAGAATATGTAGGTGATGTGTATTTTCAAAGTAGTTGTAAGACAAATCATTCCTATGCCTATGTTCCTCTTCAGCTGTAGCTGCATCATGCCCTGGGGTGGAAATACTGGGGGATTTTCAACATCGTCTTCATCTGATGCATCACTTTCAGATTCTATAGCAAGTATTTTTCTGATGGTGAAAATATATAACATTACCCAGGTGGCTTTATTTTTACAGCACATTGCTGGATTATATTCTAGAGCATCCCACTTTTGTGCAGACGTCACAATCTAACTCTCAGTCAGCCAAATGTTCAGTCTATAATGCCCCTTGTTTGTTTATGAGCAGCAGTGTATCTCTGTTCTCTCGGTGTTCAATGGTTAAAGTATGGGGTCATTATCCATGGTCATGTGCACTGTTTCCTGAAATTTAAAATACTTATATTACATGCATTAAAAAACACAACATTTAACGCAAAGGTCACATTAAAATGACATTTATCCAACAAATGTTTAACTGCAAGCCCTCCTCTTGCTAATCACTTGTATAGTCCATAGTGGTGAAACAAATTTTGGTTTGGATACCCACACTCTGTTTCTTAATGTAGACATATTAGAACATGAGTACAGTGTACACATCCAATTATTTTTTTTAAATGAGGTATAGCATAGAATTGGCTTTTGATAGCTTCTACCTCAACAAGTGTACTTGGCAATGCAATAATTTTTGCAAACTTTGCATCTAGAATTTTTCTAAAAACCTGGATGTAAGTACTGGGGTCACCAGATCGACTGCGGTAAATTGGCGCGAGAGGGAAGGCACCCGAAAGCTAGGGACTCACACTGAGACAGGGAACGCACGCAATAAAGTGACACCACACCAGCGGGTCGTTTTAAAACAAGATGCTTTTATCTAGATTTGTCTCATTGAAGGTAAGTATCTCATTATTATAATCAAGCATCAATTCCTCAGGCAACATTTCATTGTAGAAGTATAGATAAAACCATTCCTTTAAAACACAGGCAACATTTCATTATGTAGGTATAGCATTTTCATGAGATAGGCATATGCAATTACATTCCTCATTCACTGGTTCATTATGGACAACATTGCATAAGACCACTGTCAATGTAAAGCCTTCGTTATGCATGTAGAGTATCAAAATAGATCAACCTTTGCTTGAAATGGCACAACCAAACAGAAACACAGTTCCCTGCTACAGGGTAGGTTATAAAGAACAGTTCCCCCAACCAGGGGTTACCTCCTTCGCCCAGTTAAGGGGTTCCTAGTCCCTCTACCCCCAGATCCAGTTTCTTATCTGGCTAAATAGGGCCAACGGAGCCCAACCACAGTCTCCGGGAGAGGAGGGGCGGTCACGGGGCTGCCTCACTAACTTGCAGGCTTCTCTGCATCCCTGCGCCCTCCATTGATTCTGGCCCTCCCCTGGGGGTAGTTTACCTTATTTCCCAGTCCTCGCGCTACCAGGCGGGCTCCCCGGGGCATGCTCCTGGCCTGCGGCAGCTCGGGGGGCTTGTGGCCGCTCCAGGCTCTTCAGGGGCTTCTCCCGGCTTCGGGACCAATCTGGGATAGTCCCTGGGAGGTTCGGCACCCGCCGCCTATCACAGCGAGGCCGGCCAGGGGGTTGCGGTCGTGATGGCCAATTGTAGAGGTGCAAGGGCGGGCCTATGATGTGGCTGGCGCCCCGTCACGTGAGGACGGTGCTTGTGGATTCACAGGCCCAGTGCGGGCCTCCCCGATGCCGCGGCGTCCCTCTCCTTGCTCCGGAGGCAGCAGTGGGCAACAGGCACTCGTGGCACTCCTCCGATGAGGCGCTGGGCTGCGGCAGTGTTTCCTGGCCCCAGGCGCAACCGACAGTAGCGCCACTCGGCAGACTCTCCCCACGTGGCACCAGGGCCGTGGCGGTGATATACGGCCTTTCAGTGCTTCTAGACAGCGCAGGGCAGCACGTGTTTCCCCGGGCCACAGCGGTGAAGGCCACAGCGCTATCAGAGCTCTCAGAGGCAATAGCGCTTCGAGGGGCACAGCACTTGGACCAGTGCAACGCTTTAATGGGCACACAGTGAGTCAGGCATGCAGCGCTTCAATAGGCACAGCACTTCCTGTGGCGGAGTAGCGTCGGGCAATTATAGCGCTCAGGGGTTCACAGCGCTTTGGGCACAAGGGCAGTCTCTAGCAGGTCTGGGCAGTCTAGGGGCAAGATAGCTGAAGCAGGACAGCACAGAGGGGAACAGTTTAGTCAGGGAGGCGCGGTGATGGTGCAGCGCTGTAACCTGGTTGATCCTCCAGCGCTCCTCACTGTAGATAAGTGGTCCCTTGCGGAGCTTGATGGTTTCTGCGGCCTTCTTAGGCAGTTTCTTGGAGGGCAAAAGAAGGGGGTTTGAGTTGGTGGCACAGAGGCAGGATGGTTCCCTTGGCTTACTGGAGGTGGTTCCCTGGGTTTCCCCATGCTGGGCCAGATCAGTGGGTTTTGTAGAGTCCCTCACCTAACTTAGAAAGCAATGCCTAGGCCCCGTCAATTCCAGTGGTGTAGGTTCCTCCCCTAGGCCCTACCACCTAAACTCCTGCAGAGGTTCCCTCAGGTCCAGTGATGCCCAAACTGACTAGCAGGTTTCCCTACTTTCCCTAAATACCAGTAGGTTAGGTGACCACTCTCTCAGGGTGGCAAAGTGTAACCCCTCCCCTATTCTGGAAGGTTCTAGGTGCTTCCACAGTCAGAGAAGGTGGGATGGCATGGCTACTGTATCCCAATGTCCCAGCCTGCTCCTGACTACTAGTGTGGGTTTAAAAAGGCCACTCCACAGTTGCAGGGGCCTGTGGCAGCCATGTTGGTAGGAGAGAGCACCTGCACCTTAGCACTGATTGGCAGTGGTAAGACGCCCACAGACCTAGGTCCAACAAAAAAAGGGTGGGAAAAACAAGGCAAAGGGCGAAAAAAACTGAGTAAGTCCACCCTAGGGCTGACAGGTCTAACACTGGATAACACCTCTAGGGTGTCCCCCCTGCAACTGATATTGTAAGTTGATAGCATCCAAAGCCTAAAAGGTAAAAGGTGCACAAAACTTGACTGTGGGTAGGAATTCACCCAGTGCTTTGTGTTGGCCTGCATAGTTCAGGATCCAAGTCATAAATAAACTCAGAGTGACTTCTTTGCTAAACCTATAAATAGCCTATATCTCCTCATTTATTTACTCAAATGGATTTACCCTGTGTCTGAAAATCTTCTATATCCTAGCATACTCTTGCTCCTTTGTTGGACTCCAAGAATCTATATTTTTCTTACTACAGCATAGAATGCAGCAGTTGTGAAATTTTACAATGCTCATAGTACATCTAAATATAAATTTACCATTTGGTATTAGCAATTAGAAATTCACAATGTTTTCTATTGTACAATAAAGAAATCATCTTTATTTGGTAGATCATTCAATTTTTAAAAAATACATCATTAGTAATTCTTCTTTGTACTTCAACCACACCCTATTTAGCTGCTGAAAACTAGTTTGTGACTGGTTTGCGCCTCATTTTTATGCATAAATCAGGCCCTAAATTTGCCGGGAGAATCCTCAAAATGCCGTTCCCATCATCAGTCCTAAAGGTGATGGCACATGCCTTTTTGTCTTCAATAGCTATCTAGAGAGAAGGTGTTTTACATGTTTAGTTGTTATATGGGAAGTGTGCGGGCGTGGCTTGACGCCAACAGAAGATGCCTGCTTGCTGAGAGAGCTCTGCGGCAAGTCAAACGGAGTGTCGGTGTTTCCAGCAGACCCTCGCCTTTTGGTCACACAACAATGGAGTCCTTCAGTATAGGAAGGTCTCCGAAAACTCTTTCCGCCTACTCCTGCTCTGGTGAGCATTTCCTATGTAGCAGAACCAGCTGGCGCGTTTCCCCTCATGGGGCTCGCGCCTGCCATTTTGTGCTTCTCTGCAATGGTTGACTGTATTCCACTCTACAACAATTGCTTGCCTATCGTGGCATAATGAATTGGAGATGTTTTAAATTATTATTATTATTTTTTACAAAAATATCTTGTATTGAGCCTATTAATCTGTTCCTCAAAGTCAGGAAATAAAACAAAAACACAATGAATTACTCTAAAGGAATCCTACAGTCACCTTGGAGAAATTTTTAATAAATTGTGTATAATGCTGATTTGAACACATCGTAAACGTTACATTTTAAAAGTTTTAATTTAACAGTCAGAGGGAAATAGAATTGGTTATTTGGAAGGTACCAATTTTCTGTATGCAATGCATTTCCCTCTTCACAGTTCCTGCGCCCGCCATTTTATCATTCATGGCCTATATTGCTCCACAGTATAGTAGGAACGGGGTTCCAGTGGTCTTGATTTCTCAATGTGCAAGCTCTTTTTTGGCTGAGCCTGACATCTTCACTTTCAAAGAGGCCTTTTCTGATACTTAAATAATAACTAGTGTGTTTCCTAGGCTCTTGGTTGGTTTTATATTGTTACTGCGCTTTTATATCATATTTTTCTCTTCTTCTGTTTTGGTGCTTTTCCTATTCTCAAAGACTTGCCCAGAATGTTATGGGAAGAACGAAATCCACATTGTGTTGTTGCCTTTTCCTTGCCTTTGTCACCATTAGCAGATTACAACCCTTATTCTACACTTTTAGAGGATATGAAGAGTTCTGAATGCAATTCAACATTCTGCCATATGTGAACATTGGCAACAGCATCCAATATGCTGCTTCCCACTAACAAACTTAATCCTAAAAGGATCACTTTATCTGCATTATCTTCTGGTAAATGTTTCAAAAAAGATCCTCCCTCACCTGTTGCACCTCTGCCAGCAAATACTATGGATGTACTTCTAGAAGAAATACTTGTTCTTCAACCCTACAAGGAAGAAACAAACAAACGTCTTTAAGCATTAGATGACAAATGGTCTACTTTGGAAAATAGGATTGTACAGATTGAACAACAAATGGATTCTGTTCAAGTGGTAGTGAACCAAGTCCCTTCGATCAAATCTGAAAATAGAAAATCTTGAAAATTGCAACAAACAAAATAACTTGTGCATATATGGTTTGGTGGAAGGCTTGGATGGCTCAGAGCCTATGTCATTCTTTAAATCATTTATTCCACCAAATCTTGGTATTCCCAGTTCACCTGTATTGAACATTCAAAGAGCGCATCATTTGGGTCGCAGCCCAACTATGGCGTCCTCTTCTACCAAACCTATAGGAGTCATCATATACATCTTGGAGTACACAGACGTATTGAAAATTTTGCAAGCAGCCAAGCTCAAAAGTCATATCTTGTGCCAAGGCTCTAATCGTTTCTTTGTTCATGACTACACCAAAGAAACAGCAGATAGAAGAAAGAAACTCCTGGATATGAGACCAGCACTCCATAATCTCAACACCAGATTAGTTATCTTCCATCCTTGTCTTACCAAGGTCACATATAACAATAGAACTACAAACTATGAAGATCCTGCTTTGTGCAACAGTTCTTACACCAATGCAGAGTAGAAGTTATGGATGAATCCAGATTCGCTGCTGCTTAATTTTGTGGTGTCTACTGTTCAATATGTTCTATATAACATTGTTTTGTCGTCTTGTTCTTGTTTAGTTCTAAGTATTTTCCAGTTTCCTTATGTGATATTTACATTTCATGTACTTCTCTTTTGTTTAGGTACAGATTTTGTTTCCTACATGATATCTGTGATCCTCGGTCTGTCTTGGATGATACCCTCCCTCCCTTGTCCACCCTGAGTTGTCTGGTTAGTTGTGCCGTCTTCCCTATGTGGCCTCACCACCCTTGTCTCATTCATGTTTTTCATGGATGGTTATTATGTTTTCGAAATTTACAGTTCATGTTTCTTTCTTATAATATGTGTTTGTTTTTCTTTGTTTCAGTTCTCTTCTCTCTCTCCACATACTTTTCCTTCTATATTAGAACATTTTCCCTTTTCCTGTTCCTTCCTTATTCTATATCTTTCATTTCCACTTCCATCCTTCTTTGTTATCTTTTTCCTTTTCATAACTACTTATGTCTTTTTCTATACTATTCAATTTTAGTGATATGATGCTACAGTTTCTCTGTTCAATAATATTACTGTTATTTTTTAGCTGTTATATTTACAGTTATATAATGCTCACATCATTTTGACCGCTATAAATTGCCCCCAAAGTTGTTTCATGGAATGTTAAGGGTGTGGGGTCTCCTATAAAACATCAAAAGGTTACTGGCTCATCTATCTAATTTAAAATGTGATGCAGCCTTATTACAAGAAATTCATGTTTTATACAAGGAAATTCGTAAAACTTAAAAGACAATGGGTTGGTCACGGTTTTGCTTCTCCAGGTATGGGAAATCGAAAGGGTGTATGTAGCCATTTTATGTCATAAACACCTTGATTTACAGTTTCTATCTTAAGATGCTGACGATGTAGGTAGATGGATTTCTGTTTCATTATTACTTAACAATGTCTACATGATTCTTTGTAATCTTTATGCACCTACTTCACCAGATGTGACCTTTTGGCCTACAATACATTCTAAATCGATGTCCTTTCAAGATGAATACTTATTAGTTGGTGGAGATTGTAATATGGCTACGGATCCTATTATTGACCATAAGTCTAAGTAAAATTCATTTCTACTCCTATGCATTCTTAGTTTACATCCATTATTCAACAACGGTCACTAGCGGATGCTTTTTGATTGTGCAACCCTACACTTTTAGAATACACATTCTTTTATCCCGTATACTTGTCCTAAACTCGTATAGATTATCTGTTTATTTCAAAATCACTCACACAACATATCACTCATTCTGATATCACCTCTATATTTATTTCTGATCATTCCTCTGTTACTTTAGACCTAGAACTATTTCCACCCACTCAGGTTACCAGCCGATGAAGATTCAAGAATTTTCTCCTATTAGACTCCAATTTTACTCACCAATTTGAAGTTGTTGCCACTAAGAAAATGAAACTCCCTCCATGTCACCACAGATTGTTTGGGATGCTTTTAAAGCTACCTCTTGAAATTTTATAAATTCTTTTGTGGTCCACCGAAAGAAATCCTCCCTGTTTAATTTATAATCGTTTACGACATGTATTAAACAATTAGAGTACTCCTTTTTCTACAAAAAATCGAAATCCTGTTTAGATGACTTGTCAGATCCAAATGCTAACTCAATAAAATAGCTACAGAAATGTTAACTCATTTTTATTCAAATCCTCAGCCAAGTACTATGGTGGTCAGAATAAGATGTGAAAACTCTGCTAAATATTTTAAAGTTAAAAAAGAGTGGATCTATTCTTCCTTCTACTAATCGCGTGGATCATAAAAATGAAAATATCAGAATTCACTCAATTTTTCAATCTCTTTACACTCCTGATTACTCTGTTCTTCAAGAGGATATACGTATCTTCTATTAACCTGCCTTTTTCTTCTAATCTAAATTTTTCAATATTAGATGCAGACATTCAGGTTTTTGATATTCTTACTGCTATTTGTACTATTAAACGTGGTAAAGCCCCAGGACCTGAAAGTTTCACAATTGAATTTTATTCCCACTTCTCTCGAGTTCTTACCCCTAAACTTTTTCAAATATTTCACTTCTTTATTTCCTAAAAAAATTCTGGTGGCTCTTTTCAAGAGGTTTTGACATGCCTCCTTCCCAAGGATGGTACAGATAGTACTTTATGTAAAAACTACAGACCCATTTTTTAAATTATTTTAGACTACAGCATTTTTGCAAAATTTCTAGCTCTTCGTTTAGAATCATTTTTACCTATATTAATTGGGTAGGAACAATGTGGCTTTATTAAAGGTAGACATCTTTCGAATAATAAGACAAGACTATTAATTAATTTCCTTACAAAAGTGAAATCCTGTAAAGATTCTTTAGCAGCTATGTCTTTAGATGCAGAGAAAACATTTGATAGGGTTGGATGGCCTTTTATTTTTTCTACCTTATGCTGGTTTGGTTTTGGTGACATATTCATAAATGAAATTGCCTTTCTTTACTCTTCTCCTGTTTCCTCCATCTTCTCAAATCGTCTCATCTCATCATCTTTTCCTTTACATCTGGGAGTAAGACAAGGATGTCTTTTTTCTCCTCTCCTCTTCTTAAGGTTGTATAAGAGAGTGATTGCTCTAGACAGAGTCACCGTACTAGATTCTAGGGCTGAAAATATGTTGCAACGAGAAGTAGTTTGAGCAGGTCAGAGTTCTTCAGGAGCCAGTCAGAGCATTGATTGGATTAAGGGGGATTACCCAATGATTGGAATCGTCAGAGCAGTTTGTTCAGAAATAGGCAGCTACATGGTACCATGGTGACACAAATATCCCGGGGTTTCTAGAGAGCTTGATTTGGTAATACAACAAGCTGTGTTGCCCAACAATAGGTTAAGAAGGGAGGTGTGTAGTTGAGTGATATGTGTGCATCAGCCAACTCTGGATAGCTGCTAGGCAGGTCAGAATGATGAATAAAGTGAGAAACAACTGCTCACACCCATTCCTTTACAGCAACATTGTCCCTGTTGAAGTTGATGCTCCACACATAGTGGGGTGTCCCAAAGAAGTGTGGGAACAATCAGTTAGGCATTGCCCTTTGTGTCTGAGTCCTGGTGGTGGGACTTGTCTGAGTGGAAGATCTAATATATTATGTCTGTCACAGTTGATGTTTTGACGGGTATACTGCATGATGTCTGTATACTGTATAATTATCTGCCCAACAGAATATTGTGTAAGCAGAAATAACACTGATAGGGAGAGCTGTTTTTGAGTGATAACATTGATGTGTATATGGGTGTCTGTCTGTATGTATGTGTACATGTATTTATTTAATAAATGTATGTCTCAGTGGTGTGCTGCAAATTAAAAGATTGAACAACTTCACAGCAGGATTTTGGGTGTGCATCAACTACTGAGTAAATTCTATGCTCTCTGCTTTTCCTATTTTAAAAATATTTTCCAGAGACTTATTCTTAGGTTTTTGACAACAGATATATTCCTTATTTAGATATAGCTCACCATTGTAGAAACAACTCTGAATATCCTGAAACTTTTACTGGGTGCAAAATAAAGCACATACTTATATCTGATTTCCCACAGCCTATACGTTTAAAACTGTATGCATAATTTTCTTCAGCCCACCAGCATTTGTAATTACAGTCATTTTGATGTACCATTAAAACCTATATTTGCATTTCCTTGCAGTCATTTTAAATCTTAGCTATGCATTGTTTTCAACACTTTTCTGCAAATAACAGCTGCCATGTTTTGCATATTTTAAAGCTATGCAAATCATGTAATAGCCATAGGAAATCTTGTGTATTTATGTATTTCATATTACTTCTCAACATTTACTTAATAAATGTAACTGCACTTTAGAATATTTTGAGGTTTCAACTTCTGAATAGCAACCCTTTCATCATATGAATCAGCCATTGTTGTATATTCTCTTACACAGTGTGTGTGTGTGTGCTTTAACAAGAAAAACACAAAGGGTTGGATTCACAAAAGCAATTATGAGTACAGGAAATGTTACCATAGAAGTACTCTTTAAAAAAATCTTACACTCCTTTTTAAATGGGCCTGAATTATATAACTCTCAATTCATAAAGATGCAAAGAGAGCATAGACCTTTTTATGTGTATGAACTATAAATTATTTCTCCTGGACTATTACCATTTAAGCTGCTTAGAAACCAATTCACAAAGGCATGTAGTAACACATGCAACAGTACTTTAGTAGTTCTACATCCTATACTCATAAATGCTTTTGTCAATCATCCTCAAATAATTTACTGTGCATCCTTTGGTTGTATACTAGTAATAGGCTTCCACAAAGACGATTGAATAATCCTGTGCCACAGTCAATTTAAATGATTGTCTTTCAAGTTTACATTACAAATCTCCCATTACAAATTATATGCACCTATGACCTCAGCAACGAAGAAAACAACTGCATATAATACCCTTGCAATAGAAGGAACTCTGTAATACCAATATACAAACAGGTATCTAATTCTCTTATGGTCAGGCAAATTGTGAACTTACTACTCATGCCTAATATGAAAATGATACCACAATTCATCAGGATTAATTTATTACAGTTATCTGTGACTTCACAAAGCCTCCCATCAGAACCAGGAGACATTGTCACATGGTTACTAGAGACAAAATCGAATACTTTAAGTTACGATGAGCCGAGTAGCCATGATGCTGCTTTTGCACACAACACTGCATGTGTTTATTTTTCTATGACTCATTCTCTGCCTGTTCCTGGAGTTTAGTCTGAACATAGTGAGCAAGATCAATAAACACTTCATCTTGTTATTCTGTTCTGGTCAGGCCATAGCACTTAGACAAAACATACCAACACAGCTGTTTCTGCTGGAGAATTGCAATCTGATATTATGATAATGCATGTTTAGATAACACACACTTGGAGAGGGACCTTTTCAGGGAGTAGAGTAACATGCATCTTTGATGTAGAAATACGATCTATGTCCTGAGATATGGGGTCTGCTGACAGTGCCCAGAGATCTTCTATTATATTCTAATACTTTTGCTTACCAAGTGGTGTGGCCTTATAGTCCTTTATCCACTGTCTTTATACAATGACATATCCCTTTATGATATATGGCCTTGCTGCAATGCTAACTGTGTTGATAATATGCATTTTTGTGTTTCTGTCAGATCTTATTGTAGACAAGTACGAGAATGTGTGAAAAGGGTTGTCTTGTTACCACGATTCCTGGGAGATCCAGGATTGTTGTGTTCTTGGGTGTCTAATCATTGGTTTTTCCATTCAACATAGTACTAACCACTATTGCGTAGGCCACTGAATACGCATGCTTTGACCCTGTCGCGGGTTGTGCCGATCCGTCTGTGTATATGATACGAAGGAAATCCTCCAGTGGGCGCATGGTCAGAAGAGCAGGGTGAACAAATTCATACTGCAAGTACTCTTGTGTCTGCAAAGAGAAATAAAAAATGAATGTGACATCCGTAGACATCAAAGATGTGGCTCATCGTATCCACTGAGAATGCAAAGCTTTTGAATTAGGTACACTGGCTTTCGTCACTGCCTCCAAGGCAAGATACGGTGTAACAACCAACATGTGTTTCCCCTGCGACAACGCTCGTTCTTTCAGAATCGCCATCTGCACTGCAGTCAAAACTTTTTCCACAGAGGAAAATCGCATTTCAGACGAAGTGTACAAGTGTGACTTATAAGCAATAGGGACTGTGTCACCCTCGTTAAAAGTCATGTGTGTGAAACCCACCGCCCCAGGCACAATTCTTATTACCAGGTTGGTGTGAATGTCAAGAGTCAGTAAGAATCTAGATTCAAGAAGATCAAACTGCAAAGATTGCAAAATTGCAGAATGTTCACGCAGCCAGCAAGATTTGGAGTATGTAAGTTGTACCAAGCCATAAAGCCTCTTGATGCGCTGTGCATATTCTGGAATGTAAGTACGCCCAAAGTTTTAAAACAAACTAGTAAAGATTGTAGTTTTTTCAGAGTTGTAGGAGGGTGCAATTGTGCGCATTTCTCCAGGAAATGAGGTGCCAAACCTGGACCTTCATTGTTGAGCTCATAGCCCAAGAACAACACTGTAAACTCTGCAATATGTGATTTTGCTAAGGTAAATTTGTAACCGAAGTCTGCAAACATACAGATTATGCGGTCAAGGCAACACAGACGTCTGTGAGATCAATGTCATCCACATACGAGCACGCATCAGGGTCGAGCCTCTCCAAAAGAGAAAGTATGCGGGCAGCACAGACGCCAGGACTGCTCTTACAGCACAAAGCTAATCTTCAGAACTGTTTTTGTTTACCGCCCCAGGTAAATGCTGTTCATTGACTACTAATAGAGGACAGGTTATGGCTAAAAAAGCCATTGGATATGTCAAGTGTGGTCTTAAAATGTTTACACATGCGACTATCCACAAGAGCAGAACTGTGAGTATTCTGTACTACGCAGGTCCGAAAATGGGAGTTTAAGTGCCGGTAATCCAATGCCAAACGGTACAAGCCATCAGGCTTGGTCATAGTAAAAAGAGGATTATTCATCAGAGAAACACACGTTTCAATCACACCTTGATATTCCAATTGTTCAAGCAACGGAAGCAATGATTAGACAACCCAGAACATGCAACTTAGGTTACTCTCAGGAATGGTGGGAATCAAGAACACTCTTTCGTTTGGTATTCTCATACCAGTCCACAACATGGGTAAAAAGAGACACAATAAAGTTTAAAATGTTTATTTTAACGACGTGCTCTAAGATGCAGTAGCTTTGCTAACATAAGCAGGCATATGATTAAAAATATTACGATCCGCATTGTTCCAATTCCATAAAACACTTAAGAAGAAATCATATTATAATTATAGTGGAAACAGGTCCTATATTGCCTTGTATGCCACCCTCCCTAGCTAGGAACTGTGTTTTATAAAATATAGAAGGTCTATTAGGCTTGAATGGGGAACCCCATACCTCAAGATCAGCAGAGGTGAATCACATTGGGATCTGCAAAAGCTCTCTCTCTCTGGAAATGGATGTTCTCCAAATGCCTAAAATCATGCATGCAGTGCAATATTAAAGGCGCCAGAAATTCAGTTAGTTGCAGCTGCGTGCATGTTGTGTCTAAGCGTGAGCCAATCAACCCAAATAACAGCTAACATTGTTATGATGATAACCTTGGAGGCTTCGAACTCACTGTGCAGACTAAGGTCGTGATGTAAGTCTAGGGATGTTGAAAACAAGCCATTCTCATGTGAAGATATTTCCGCAGTCAAACTTACAACAACAGTTACATGCAGTGTCATGTGCAAAAGCGGCAAAAAGGCAAAATGGCATTTAAACTTCTAATAAGCCTAGGCTAACATAGCAATGTGCGCAAGCAAGGCCCTGCCTTCAATACACAGGGAGGCACCTGATTAGCAATCTCGGATTCTGACTTGGGAGTGTCCAGTCGGATGCTAGGTGAGCACCTGAATAGCAAGCAGGCATTGTTGACGCCTGCCTGCCCATCGCAGAAACAGCAGCTAACCCCAACGGGATCGAGCCATGATGTTTTGGCTATCGACACACTTGGCACAGGGAGATGTGGAGAAATGTCATCATCAAGGGGCAACAAGCCTGTGGAGCAGAACAGACTGAACAGGTATAGGCACAATAAGATGGTGGTGCTCGGTTCCTCCCCCACCGGCATGGGTGGAGCAGTGCTGGGAAAAGCCGCGCTGGAACCGACGCTCAAGGACGTCCTGAAAGTGATTGCAGGTATTAAGACCGCCCTAGAGAATAAGATGGATGCCATCACTGTTGAAGTTAACCTGCTCCGTGCAGCTATGAATAAAAATACTGAACGTGTTAAACAAATTGAGCTCACCACTGTGAGCCTGGTGGAAGATGCCTCTCAGCTACAGTTGGAAGAAAAAAAAACGTGCAAGCATTCCGAAAATTCTCAGAAACTAAGCTGGATAATTATGAAGGGCACCATCGTCGTAACAACGTATGGATTTTAGGGGTCCCAGAACAGTCAGAGGGGCAGGCTGCAGACCCCTTTGTGGAAGACCTTATCCTCAAACATCTACAACCCAAGGGAATGGGAAAATGTTGTGTCATCGAGAGTGCCCTCAGAGTCCCTAGGGGCTGGCCGAAGCCCTGGCCCCCCCTGTCCCATCCTAGCCAGGGTCCTCAACTTTCGAGACCGTGATGTCATACTACAGCATGCCAGGGTGGGACCGCCCTTGAAGTATGAAAACGCAGACATTACCTTTTTCCGGGCTTTACCCAGCTAGTCCAGAAGCAAAGACGCTCCTTTTTGGGGATCAAAAAGACATTGAGGGACAAAGGCTATAAATACGCAATGCTGTTCCCAGCCAGGATCAGGGTGCAGGCAGATGGCACGGCCTGGTTCTTCAAACACACAGAGGTGGCGGCGGAGTGGCTGGACAATTGCTCCAGCACAGCGGAGGCTATCTACCTTCATCGAGGCCATGGGACTTGTGGATGGATGGAGGCTACATAACCAGGACAAGGAGCAGTACACCTTCCTATCTAGTGTTCACCGTAGTCTGTCTTGCATTGATTATATCCTTGTCCCGGCGTCACAGATATGCAATGTCAGAGAGATCCGTCATCTGGCCCGATGCATTTCTCATCATTCCCCAGTCTGGATGCACATGGTCCCGGGCCAAATGAGTGCAGAGAGAATTGCCCCTATTAATCCGTGGTATTTACGTGACCCCGTAATTCAAAAGAAGCTAAATCAGGCTACAGACCATTACTTCCATGAAAACGAGGGGACAGTGCAATCAGCTCAAACGTTATGGGAAGCCTATAAGTCAGTTATCCGTGGGGAGGCCGTGTCCCTTATTGCTGGCAAGAAATGAGACAATCAAAAAGACTTGGTGAGGGCTGAGGACGAGGTACTCAAATTGGAGGAAGAGCTGGAACATGTTGTTACACCTGAAAAACTGCACCTTATAAGTTTAAAGCAAGACAAATTTAAAGGTACAGCAACAGACAGATCAAAGACACAGGGGAAGGATGCACAGAGTAGACTATAGGAGCAGGGAGATAAGGCAGGGAAGTTGTTTGCATGGTTGGATAGGAAGGAATGGGCAGCTTATTTTCGTACCAGAACTGGATAGAGGAGGAGCTGACCCAATTACTGGCCCACAACTCGTAGCTGACCGCTTTGCAAAATATTGTCTACTAGTCTACTGCACAGAAGGGAATTACACAAAGGAGGATAATGTTGCTCTATTCCGGGATCTAGTGCTCCCCACTCTGTCTGATGATAATCGTGAGTACCATGAGTCCGCTTTTTCGAAAGAGGAAGTGGCTCAGGCAATACGGCTGCTTAATTCCTGAAAAGTGTCGAGACCTATCGGCATCCCGATTGAGTTGTACAAACTGAGACCAGACAGGTTAGCCCTGTACCTTCACTTGATGTTTCTTGATAGCAGGGAGAGAGGGACACTCTCTAGTGTTCAGAGGATTGCTAATATTGTATTTATTCATAAAGAAGACAAACCTAAAACCTGTTGCACGTCCTATAGACCGATATTGCTACTCAATGCCAAGCCAAAGATCCTGGCTAAAATGTTGGCGACACGACTCGTAAAAGTAATTGATGCTCTGGTACACCCTGACCAATCAGGCTTCATGCCACACTGTAATACTGCCTTAAATCTGCGTAGGCTACAAGGAGTGTTGGGCAGAGCCACTACTATCCTATAACCCGCAGTCCTAGTATCGTTAGATGCCACCATTGCATTTGACATGGTGGACTGGCCATATCTCTTTGCTGTATTAAATAAACTGGGATTTGGGCCCCAATTTGTGAGATGGATCTGACTATTGTACTCAATAGCCATGGCCCAAGTTGTAGTCAACAACCGCAAATTTGCAGTATTCCAACTCAGCCTTGGAACACGTTGAGGGTGTCCGTTATCACCGCTTTTATTTGCCTTAGCACTGGAGCCCCTGGTGGCGTGGATCCGCAGAGGACCCATGATTCGTAGAATGCATTGGTATGGGAGGATGGGATATCACTTTACACAGATGATATTCTGCTGTATTTGACCTCACGAGGGCCTTATTGATATGCCTGCTTGTCATCCTTGCAATATTTGGCAGATACTCCGGATTACCCATAAACCGGTCTAAGTCTGTTATCTATATTTTACAGGGAAATATACCTGTTGTCCCTAAAGGTTGCCCGATACAGATATCCTTGGATGGCTTTTGCTGCCTCGGAATATTCATTACATTGAATCCCGTGCGCCACTTCACTCGAAATCTCCTGCCGCCAACTCAGAGATTGAAGGGCGATATCAAACATTGGAAGCCATTGCCTCTCTCTCTGTTGGGCAAGCTGTTCTTTTTAAGATGATGGCTCTTCCCTCTTTCCTCTACGCCTTCCAAAACTCAATGGACCCAGATCCCAAAACATATTTCAAAGAGGTAGAGGCTCTACAATGTACTCTCTTGTGGGACGGTAAACCTAGGATTGCACTAACTAAACTCACCCTCAACTGGTATGATGGGGGCATTAGTCTACTGGATATTAAAAAATATTATTGGGGGGCCCATCTGGCAGTGAAAAATCAGGGGACATATGGTCGTCCAGATGATCCAGGATATGCTATCGAAAGATGGTTTCTCCCAGGTGGGGACTTTAGTAGAGAACTTTATTCTAAACCTCGTAAATACACTCTCACAGGTCCGACCGCACACTCAGTCCATGTATTGCAAGAAGCGAATAGGCACCTGGGGTGGGATGGTAGACTTACTCTAGCTACTCCCCTCTGGAACACCGAAATATTGGGGAGCCTGTGGCAAACCAAAGGGTTTGACAAATGGGACCTTATAGGTATTTCCCAGATCAAGGACCTCTGGATCAAAGATGCAATCCTCCCTTTGCATCTCTTCAACAGCAATATAGCATCGCAAGCACTGAGTATTATAGGTATCTTCAGGTCCGACATGCAGTGCATGCTCACATAGCTAGTAGGTCTCCCCTCCCTGATGCATCCCCCCTTGAGGATAGAATTCTCGATGGCCACCTTCCCGAAAATACCATGTCCCTGATCTACAAAAAACTCATAAATAATATGGAAGACCCACTTCAGTCCCTCAAAGAAAAATGGGCTAGAGATGGACTTGAACTGGATGAGGAAGACTGGCGGGATGCAGCTTCTTCCCCAAGAGAAGTAGCGGTCCAGGCACGGTTAGTACAGATAAATATTCTACACTGAGTCTACATCACTGGGACAGGCCTCGTCCACATGGGCAGGACAGATAGTGGGGAATGCAGACGGAGGTGTGGGGAGGTGGGTACGTTTATTCATATTATTTGGGAATGCGAACACATACAGACATACTGGCGGGGCGTACATCGCTCTCTTCTGGAAGTATTGGCAATTGATTTGCAGCTCAGCTCGTCATGGCCCGTGGAACGCTCAAGTGCTCTGAGCTCGTAATGAGCACAGGAGCACTGTAGCTCATGACGCGCTCAAATCGTCATGAGCATAGGGGCGCTGTGTGCGCCCTCTCCCCCCAGCACAGCGGGGGAATAACCCCGCAGCGAAGGGGTTAAATCTCTCATTTGCACAGAGTTTACGATCGAATGAGAACGTCCTTAAAGGTGGGCTTTGACTTTTAGCTTTTAGTGTCATTAAGATCGGTGAATGATAGGACGTGATCCTTGGTAAAACTTGAATTGAAGCCTCGTCTTTCAAAGAAGAAGACAGAAAATAATAATCTAAACACGCAAATTTCTTGTGGGGATATGAATAATAGGTGAACCCAGGAATTGCTGGATTCAAATGACTCCACAGATCTATTAGCGCATGATCATTAATAAAGTCCGGTCATCTATGCTTAAAATATTGGATGTTAATTGGGGGGAATTGGTGGCTAATATTAGTAACTCACTTGACAAATGGTCACGACTATATCTTACACTTATTGGCAGGGTGAATGTGGTGAAGATGAATGTGCTAGCAAAGGTGTTGTATTTATTTAGAGCTGTCCCCTTAGAATTTGCGACACCCCAATTGCAGCAATTACAAGCTATTTGCTCAAAATTCATTTGGGCCCCAGGGAAGCCAAGAAGGGCTATGCGATTTCTTACTCTACCGGTTGCCCGGGGGGGGGAGGGGGTAGCTATGCCAGATTTTATGTTGTATTTCTATACATGTTTTATGTTAAGGATGAGGATAATGTTAACTGGAGAAGACTTACTTAATGAGGCAGAAGCTCCCTCAATCAATCAAATGCTGCTATGACCAGAAGCAAGACAATCTTCATTCAAAGAACTAGATCGGAGCTACTTTAAACGCACCAGGTTTAAGGTTTTATCATCAGCTTTCAATGTTTGGAAAAAGGTTGGAAAATTATTCCAAGTGGGGAAGGTGTCTTGGTTTACCCCAACTAATGCTATTACATTACTACCTCCTATCTTTTGGGATGCTTTGGTGACAGGTTGGCGGGCACAAGGGATTGTTCAATTGGGGGATCTCATAGGAGCTGATGGGGCAGTAATGTCTTTTATTGAGTTATCTTGTTTGTTTAATTTACCGAAACAAAATTTTTTTAAATATTTGCAAATTTGTGATTTCATAATACGGCGAAGGATTGTATGTATTCCCAATTTAATCATAAACGCCATGCAATGCCAGGCAAAATTTGGGGAGGTTTACCAGTTATTATTAGCATATAGGAAAGATGATTTACAGAAAAAAAACGGTCTGAGACTTTAAGGATTGTGGCCCCATCGTTAGATTATGTTATAATATTATCAAAAGAATATTTAATGTCTGCCAATTTGCATGTGCAATGCTATAAAACTATTTTCAATTTATATTACACTCCGGCATATATGGCTAAGTGGAAAACTGGACATGATGGCAAATGCTTCTGATGTAATGTTGACGATGCGGATATGTTACATATTTTTTTTAGCTGTGGGAAGTTAATGAATTTTTGTATTGATCTTGAAAAATTCTTAAGTGATTTGATTGGCAAAACTATTGTTATAACTTCTGCAACTATGCTGTTGGGGTCAGATGTCCAATTCAGTAGGGGTGGGGAATTCTTCAAACATCGTCATCTAATATTTATTGCTATGACAGTAGCAAGATTGTGTATTGCTGCTGCTTGGCTTCAAAGGGATCCTCCATCTTTTTTTCAATGGAGGAGTAGAATGTTTAGCTTATTTAATTTGGAATTTAGCCTGTATGCTGTTAAAGGGGCGAATAAACGCAAAATCAGTAGGGATATATGGGGGCCTTTTGCGAATTATATGAATGTACCGGCATGAAGTAATAACTCAATTGATTTATGTATTGTATTTTTTTGATTTTGCTGTGCAAAAAAAAAAATTAGGTTCTAATTTTTCTCATTGTGTCTATTGCACTACAAGTCCCAGAATCCTTTGATTGAAAATTGTAACTTTTAATTTCTTATTCACAAACAGTGGCACATCACTGCTGGTGACTTCATTTTACATTGGCAAATGGCACTAAATAATTCCTGATCTAGTATCTATCACTGCCGTCTTGTAAATACCATTTAATAAATATGTGACAAGTTGTACATAATCATCATTTCTTGACATTGTCTAGTGACTTCTCCTTTTTATTGCCATATAAAACCAGATAACATTCACCCACTGAAGCAGAGGTCCCTGCACTTTCAGGGAGGCAACTTCATAGGGCACATCAACCTATGCACCCAGCACAAACTGGTATGTAATTATGACCAGAAGAGGGTCCCGTCTACGACACTGGAATCAGACAACCCATAAATATTTTACATAGAATCCATCAACAGTCTCAAACATGTGACCTGAATTAGGAAATGCTGTGCATGGCATGTGTTAACTATACTGTAAATGAAATACCCTGGTATATTGGCCAGAAAGACAGCCCACAGTGAGCTCTGCTCCATGTACGGGTGTGTGAACAAGTCCGGCATTACACAGTGGGTGGATGGTAGACCCTGATAAGTACACGTAATATTGCTCTTACAATATGCTCATGCTTCTAAAAATTGGATGAAATGTATGCAGTCTGTGATGTGTGTCTAATATCCCAGCTGTCACGCATCTCCATATGCTCAGATATGGCTCATAAGAGAGTACTGCTTCATAACATGTTGGCTATTCTCTAAATGCATAGTAAGTGAATACACCAAATTGCTTATATAGTCTCTTCTAAAGAGGAGTAGCCACAACTGAGTAAAAAAAACATAACATGGATACTCACATACAAATTTCCAGTGGCCAAATGTATGGTCATTGTTTTGGCTGAGGGCTGTACTGATGGCAGCAGAGTGGCGGGTTGGTGATGAAGGAGGCTGGTAAGGTTGGTGTAAAGGAAGCAAAGCATATGCATATGGTGGCTGAAATGGACAACGTGACACCAATAAACTTGGGATTAATCCCAGCTTCTCCACTTGACCAAATTGTGTGACCCTAGCCAATTGTTCATTTTCACTTTCCTCTACTTTCCTCCTAGTATAACTGAATCTTGAAATAAATTACTTCAGTATGTGTTCTGTTCTTCTGCACAAAACCTTCTTCAGGGTTAGTTAAAAAAATCTGATGTTGCTCATGACTACTAGGAACACAGGCTGGCCAAAGATTTAACTCTCATTCACTGGGGTCCTTGTTGTCCGGGGTGGGCGGGGGTTTAGGAGGAATGGTACCAAAATCTGGTTTCAAAAATACCCTAATCAAAGGTTACTCTCCAATTCACTGATATGCTCTAATGTACAAAGGTGAAACAGGGCTACATGTTGATGAACACAGTTTTACGATTTTGAAGAGATTTATCATACTGCTGCACTCATGCTGCAAGATGTGTCTAAAAATTGAAGTGTTTTCAAAGTGGTGAAGGACACCCTAGTTACTTCCTTTTCTTTAACTTTCGTCAACTTTCAAAAACACCCTTGCCTGCTCATTTCAAATCTCTTCAATGTCAGTGACGTGTTGAGCCCAGTGCTGCCCCTGACCAGGATGGCCACATGCACCCCCTGGGCTTAACATTGATTATCACTGGTCAATACCCATTATATATCCATGTTAAATCATTAGCATCATCCTTTGTTTAAAAATATGGCTATGTATGTCACAATACAGCTGCTTTTAGGTCTTCCTCAGTGATACAGACAACATCATCCAGAGGTTTGGGCAAAATCCTGGCTGCAGCCTTCAGACCCACTACCATCCATCTGCAAGATAAGTGTGATATACTGTGTTGTAAACTACTGATTCCCAAATTGTGCACAGTAACCAAATCCTGGTGAAAGGACACTCGCAGAAATTGACACTTTAGTGTCACATCTGAAGTTGGTGTGTAATATGTTCCCAACATAATCAGCAATGTCTGTGTACATTTTTGCATGTGAACATAAGAGTCATGATGAATGTCAATTATGGTGCCAATTCCTTCTGAAGCTGCTGGATCGAAAACCACATCTTCTGTAACACACCCAAGGAGCCAGGTTCATCAGATCACAGCAGGTGAGATCTCAATACCACACAGAGCTGTGGTTGGAGCTGGTGAGCTTGAATGTTCATTGCACATCTGCATTGGCCACCTCAATGCTACAGTGTGAGCTGTCACGTGTATGTCTACACAAACCAGTTCACATGTGGAACATTAGTTGAGGCAAAGATTATTAGACCCAACTGTTGTGTTGTACCACATCATATACTAAGGTCAATACTTATTCTCTTGCAATCTCCATCTTACAAGTGCTGAGGATGATGAGTCACTTGAGGAAGCTGGACCATTCACCAGTGGAGGGCGATGGACAATCTGAGGAGAGAAACAACTCCTCCTCTAAGTAGTTATGGCAGCCGGCAGAAATGTACAAAGGGAGAAGGATGAGGAGGGAGGAGAATGAAGAAGAAGTAGAGGAGGATAAAGACAATCTGGTACTGCTAGCAATGAATGATGAGTCTGATCCTCAGGCCTCCATTGTTGGAAGCTTACAACAGCTCCGTCCAGCATAGTGCCACCAACTTCACCTCCAAGGATTGTCCATTCCCATTTATAAGCCAACCTCCCACAGCATGTACCTACCTCAACACAACCATCAACACCTCACATCCCTCACATCCATTTCAGACTGGTTGGGTGTCCTACACACTCCTCCCATGACAGTGCCTCCCACGCATTCTACAAAGCATCTGAGGGACCTAATACCACTGGTAAGGAGCAGGCATACCATAGGATCCAATCTTTTCCTCACAGCCTTCCACCTGCCCCTTCCTCTGTTGATAGACCTCACAGTCATATCAGAGGAAGTCCCATGTAGAGGGGGTTGTTAGAGGTAATGGTTGCCAGTGGGAACCTTTTTTCCCCAAACAGGCTCACATGAAGAAGGACATTTCTGCCATAGGGGCTACTCTGTCTGACATTTCAAACACACTACATCAAATCTCTCAGATAATTGACAGACAGGCCCGTGTCTTGGACAGGATTGAGAAATCTAGCCACGACATGGCAATAGGGCTAAATGGCATCATAGCTACTTATAGGGAAAAGAGTGCAAGACACCATGTCTTGGCCATGAAGATGATGGAGGGTATGTTGAAACTATACTAAAGTCTACCTTCATGTCAACACATGGAGGGGACCCAACATGGTCCCCTTTATGCCTTAATCAACTTGCCTGTGCCACAACCTGCACAGGTACCCTGCCTACGCACCCAGGCACCATCCCCTACACATGTCCCTGGTTCACAGTTATATCCCCCTCTGCCCAGTAACATTCCTACACCCGTACAGCCACCCTCATCCCTGTACAGGCAGGACCCTTGCCTGTCCAGGCACCCTTAAACCCTATCCAGTCATGCTTAAGCCCTGTACAGCCACCCATAACCCCTGTACAGGCAGCTGACCCACCTGTCCACGCACCCTCACCTCCTATCCAGGCACCCTCACCCCCTCCACAGGTACCACCTCCACCTGTCACCTCCCCAGGTGAGCAAGTATCTTAATCAACTGTACAGGCACCTGCCCCACCTGTCCAGGCACCGTCATCCACTGTGCGGGCACCTCCCTCAGCTGTACTGGTACCCTCATCCCCTGTACAGGTACACACACCAGCTACACAGGCCGATGCACCACCCTCGCCCACACATTGGCACCAACACTGTAAATGCACTTACTCACAGCGATCCTCTCCGCCACATTTGTATAGTCACAAGAGAGATCCACCATGAGCACTGTGAAATATTTATACCCCAAAAATTTGTGAATAAACATATATAATTCACAAGTCATTTCATTTCATGAAGCTTTATTTGGTTCATATTATACAAATGAGCATAAAAGCATACAGGCAGAAACATATGATTAAATGACAATATACAGATAAAAATGAGATACAAAATTTAAAATATCATACTTTTCCTGAAATGAATGGATTTACATAGAAAAGTAGCAGTTAAAAAACATTTGTCAGGAGAATTCATATTATAAATCAACTTCATTACCTACTCAACATTATAGATGCCATTTTTTATAAACATTGGTTTCAGGTAGGCCACCCTAAGATTCATGAAAAGGGTACAGATTAACATAAAGTGCAGTGTGCTTTGTTTCGAATGTCCATCACATAGACAAGGACCAACAGGGTGCTTCTTAATATGAGGAAAAGCCACCAAATGGTGAGCCAGTCCAAATATAAGTCTCGTAAGAACAAACCTGTGGGCTGGTCTAGTTACCCGGTTCAAGTATAGTTGAATACCTTCATAGTCAATGTATTTGTTATGGAGGTTAAGTGTGGTCAGGTGGCCATTGGTAACTAAACGCTTTTGGGCTCTATACAACATGAATTTGTTTTTCATCTCCTGCTTAGAGAGATCTTCTGCAGCATAGGGGTCCACTGTTATATTAAGACCATAAATTGCCTGAAAACTGTCTACGATGTACTTTAGCCAGGGGATCTTAGAATAATTGACCAGGTCAAGGCAATCCGTAATAACATGTTGGTTAAAGACTGTCTCTTCCTTGTGCCAAATTGAGCGCCGCATCTTTAAAGGCCTTAATGATATAAGATCACATAAACAGGCGGCCCCCACTTCCCTATGGATTAGATCAGTTGGAGCAGAGGTGGGTAGGCAGAGGAGTTTTTTAAGGAAGGCATTTTCTTCCGTTTGCAGACAGCCTACGTTAGAATATCCCCACAAACCGGCCCCATATAATGCAATCGAGACACTCCTTGCCTGGTAAATCTGCATCATGTCACCGATTCGTCTCTCGCCGATTTTAGAGGTGAATCTAAATATTCCATAGGCGCTTTTTGCCATCTTAGACCTTATATTTACAAGATCCTGGGACCAACTACCATCCGTTGAAAAAGTAACACCCAAAAAGCAAAATTTTTGAACTTGCTGCACTTTCACCCCTTCTATAAAAAATACATGATTTTTATTAGCCCTGGTCCCACCAATCATTGTATGGGTTTTGCTCTTATTTTTTAATCATTTTCTATCTTTTATAAAAACAGAGTACCGGTCCATCAGACGCTGGAGACCTATAGGGGTCCTTGACAATAACACAGAGTCGTCTGCGTAAAGCAGTACTGGCACTTCTGACCCTTTTACCTGAGGCACATCAGCTCTGACTGTTTTTAAAATTTAATCAACGGCATTTATAAAAAGGGTAAAAAGCAGGGGGGCGAGGACGCAACCCTGTCTTATTCCACGCTTTACATTAAAATTAGGGGTACAATCCCCACTTACCCCATAGCGCACACAGGCTTTCATCTTTTCATAAAGTCGGGCTAAAAAGAAAATAATTTCCTCAGGTGCACCAAGTTCTAGCAGGGTTGGCCATAAAATTGAGTGGTCGACCAGATCCAATGCACTGCTCAGGTCAGCGAAGCAGGGATATAAAGTGCCACGCTTGGCCTTGGTGTATTTGCCAATTAGTAAATCTAGATTTAGGCATTGATCTAATGTACCACGCCCCTTCCTAAAACCATACTGTGAACTGGCCAGGATCCCCTTCTCATCAGCCCACTCTTCCAACCTGAACAGCAACACTCTGCTCATGATTTTCACTGATGAGTCAAGTAAGCTGATCGGGCGGTAATTACATGCTGCTGACTTGTCCCCCTTTTTGTGGATAGGGGCAGTAATAGAGTCCCCCCATGTTGGTGGAATCATAGTAGTCACTGCTGCATTGAGAACTAAAGTAAGTATAGGGCCTCATAACATGGGAGAGCCTTGTAGACGTCAATAGGGACCCTGTCTGATCCCTGGGCCTTTCCCCCCTTACTGGCCATAATACTGCTTTCCACCTCAGCTAGATTAATATCTAATGGGACTATAGGCCATAATCTTTGTTTCACACCATTTGGGCTGGCTGTTTGAAATATGGCTGAAAAGTGGGTGACCCAAGCCTCACTACTAACATGGGACGCAAGGTGTGGGGCTTTAGAGTCCATCAGAAAGGGGGAGTTTACTGTAGCCCAGAACAGGCAACAGTCAGAAGTATCCACTGCCTGCACTAGGTTGTCCCAAGCTTCTTGCTGCAACTCCCTCTTCCTTTTGGAAAGAGCCAATTTGTAATCACATCTTAAAAGTATCACTTTGTTCTTGTCACTGGGTCTAACAGCTAACGCTTGCTTTAGTTCAGAAAGGAGGACTGTACATGCATGATCGAACCATCACTTTTTATGGGCGGTTGTCCCTTTCCTGGTCCCTGTAAATATGGTATCTATAGTCTTATTAATATTAATAAAATTCTCTAAAATAAAAACCAAGGCACTCCCTGGTGTCAGGATACCATTAATATCTACCATCGATTTAGATATAATTATGCTCATTACCTTCTCAGATTTTTCACCTTTCCACCTTAACCTTGTCCCATTTAATCGGTGTGGTTCAACATTAACTATGATTCTGGACGTCCGCAGTATACTACGTTTCCAAATCTTAGTTCTCATTGGGATACAGTTGTGGTCACTTAGGGTGGATTCATCAATTACCGGGGTCACACAGTATGACAAGATATTTGAGGAAACCATAACATGGTCAATGTGGGAATTAGTATTCCTGCCTGTATAGGTAGGAATTGTTTGGCCACTGGCATCTTTAGCAGGCTGTAGGAGCTCTAAATCATAAGTTGACCTTATATTATTTATTGCCTCACCATACACGTTATGTGAGAAATGGGGGGTGTTGTCACCCCTGTTATTATGTACCCCACATGCCCGGGAAAATGACATTGGGCAGATCGGAGAGTTAAAATCACCTACCCAGATAAAATCAAAGGTAGTTTTTGCCTCTGCTATGGCACTTTCTAATTTGACTATAACTTTGTGCCGTGTATTGACAAATATATTATTATAAAAATTTACTAAAAGCACCTCATGGCCTTCCTTCTCATGTATCCATAAGATTTGAGAATGTGTTCCAACTGTTAAATGTCTAACTACAGTCAGCATTACATCTAAAGATAGTAAAATAAGCAATCCACCCTTTGCTCTACCGTGCCGCAAACTCAATGCTTCTAGATGGTAACAAACAAACCCATAATAGCTGGGTTTTGCAGAACACCAATTGGCATATTACCAACAACTAGCGATAATTTTTGTCTCTAACTTGTTTAGAGACAAAAATTATCGCCGCACATCGGCGATTTTTATCGCAGATAAACCTTGCTATTAGCAAGGTTTATCGCAAATGCGATAAAAAACGGCCGCAATGCATGAATATCGCTGAAAAGTCAGCGATATTCATGCATTACCGAGCTAATGCTCTTAGCCATGTTATCCACCTCCCATTGGATAACATGGCTAAGAACTGGTCAGGGCAGGTGTTAGCTTTTGGAGATATCCGCGCTTAGCGCGAATATCTCCAAAAGTTGGTAATAGGAGATAGCGATGTTAGCGACTGTTTCCAGTCGCTAACATCTTGGCACGCCCACTTTGCATGTCATTAGTGATAAATATCACTGACATGCAAAGCGGGGCCCAAGATGGTCGCTATCTCCTATTAGCTGTCGCTAACTGGTGTTAGCGACAGCTTGGTAATAGGGAGATAATTTTATCTCCGCTTTCTTGGCTTTTAAAGCCAAAAAAGCGGAGATAAACCCCCTTGATAATATGCCCCCAAGTTTCTTGGAGACACAGGATGTCAGGTGATCTGATAAAATCGGCCCACCCCAGCATTCTTTCTTTGTAGGCCCAGCCAGCTATATTCCAGCTAACAATTGATATTCCCCTCATATTGCCACAATCGGGCTGGTCTTGAGCAATGTAACAATTAATATCGTCCCCACTATACTCTCCCACAACTATGCCAGCATTTAGATTATCTACATCTGCGAGTCCTTGGTCGTTTACCATCCTCTCTTTTGAAAAGACAGTTTTGGGCCCGCTGTCATTAATCAAATTTGAAACGGCCATCAAGGTTAGCTCCGAGTCTATATGTTTTTCGCTTAGTTCATTCACTTGGCTATTTGGAGTCACACACAGGAGAGACCCACACACCTGGGTATGTCGATAATTTAAATCCAGGGAACTTAGGGTTTAATATCTGTTTTGCGTTGAAACCTCAAAAGTTGGGCGATGGATAGGTGTAAAGGGTCTACTTCTATTGTTATCAGGGGGCGCTTTAATAAGATGACTATAGAAGTAGCCAAGTGGGCGCACACATAGACTATCCTCATCATAAATTAGGGAGGCTGCTCTTAATAGGACGGTTGTGACATGTTGAGGATGTTTAAAGTTAACATTAACACAATCGTCCCTACAGGTCTTACTGGAATTGCCTATCCAATTTACCCTTCTAGTGGTCAGTTTTTGATCAGAATACGTAATTGGGACCCCACATTGCTTATGCAACCATGAAACTGTTTTATTTTTAAGGGATTCATGTGATTCCTGCTGATACTGGGTCGAGTTAATTTCAGAAAATGGTACATTAGTTAAAACGACCACATAAGGTGCACAGTCAGGTGGAAGATTAATAAAACGACTTTTCTTCACTTCTGTTGACCCCGTCTTGCTCTCTGGTACTGTTGTTGCCTGTTTTTTCTGACAAAATATTGGCAGGGGGTCGGGCGTAGCTGCTTCAATTATGCTTAACCTCCCATTAGGTGGCTTTGATACGTCTTAACTAACTCTAGGACCCTTATCAGCAACCCTAGATCTTTCAGCCATAACAATGTGGGTGTCCAAAAGGCCTCCTAGTCTTAATACTTCTTCAGAAATCAGATCAAGTTTAATAATATTTTCTATCTTGGCATCTATAAAACTGACTAGTAGATCAAGTTACTCAGTATTCATTTTAACTGTGCCTATCTTATCCATTAGCTTCGCATCACATGCGGTACTTTTAGGTGGTGTTTCTGCTCCTTTTTTACTTCGATTTCCCCCATGTTTAATTTGTACTTTCCTACATGCCCTCAGTGCTCTAGGGGCCGGGGACCGCTGTAGTGGAGTATAATAGGATGCAATATAGAAAACAGAAGAGGGACCCTGAAGCCTAAATAGGATAAAGGGGGAGGGAACAACCCACCAGGATAGAATACATCAAGAACAACATGAAAAAACGAAGTTCCCAATCTTTAGGTGGACCCAAGGGTTCCAGAAAATGAATAAAGTACGCCCACAGAACAGCTCAAAATTCTCAAGATATTAGATCATTTATTTATTTTCATATAAAAATATACCACATTTTAATTAATTAGATAAAGCATATATTGTTTCATAAATAGGAATCGACAATAGTATATCATCAGCCCAAGGGACACAAAAACACTAAAAATTAGCATACAAATCACTCACTCATTCTCTCAATAACTGACTCATTCCCAAACTGAAAGCATTCATACTCTACTCAATCAACAACCACAAATAATCAGGCAAACACTGAAAAGCGCCGACGCGCGTTTCGGAACAGTGCCAATATGGGAAATTCCTTCATCAGGGCGCATGTCATCAGAAACATAAATTATTCAGGTCTCAGTGGAAATCCTGTGAGGGCATGGTGTAGACCAGGTCCCAAGTAGTACATAAGGGCAGGAAGAGCATATCCAATATTTTTAGGAGTAGACTGCTCACAATCAAACATCAGCTTGTGAGCAATGTGAGGACCGGAATATCACTGGTCTCCAAAACAGGGTAGCAGGACAGACAATATCATGGCTGCATCGAAAAATCAATCTAATAGAAAATGCAGGCTGAAAAAACAGGGCGGGTCTGGGTCAGTCAACCTTCCAGGTGACTTATGTCCGAGAGATGAACCGGACGCGAAGTAAAGGGCAGAGGCATCATGGAGCAACAATAAAATTCTATTCAAGACTCATGGATCACCCCTACGGATGGCCAATAAATAATGAATGGGTTCCAAGTAGATACTCGCCAAGGATTCTTCCCACGAACCGCGATGGGGTCTGCCACCCATCCCGCCGAGTGAACGCCAAGTATAATAGGATGCATCCAGTATATCCTGACTGGACGCTGATTGGACTAGCACTTCCGTTATTAAAACATCGAGGTTACCAAGTTCACAGCTATCATCCAATGGTAATACGGCCAATGGTTTAGGCAGTGTAGGAGATATAGCAGGAGGGCTCCCCCGGCCTAACGATAATCGCTGTTCAGTATTAATTTTATCAACTACTTTCACTAAGTAGTTATCCAGCATGGCTAACACTGGTGGGGCTTTTACGACTTTCTGTTTAGACATTATTAACACTAGCAACAAATCCCAGAGTATTTAAATTAAAAGAACAAAGGCTATCATGAATTGCAAAATACAATACTTAAAAAATGTATGTCCGCTCAGTTCCTATAGTTTTACATCTCAATTATGATAATATACGTTCAGGGAATTCAAAAGTCTGACTTTGTGAGTGTAGGTAACCTCTGCTGCAACGACCAAGATCTATGGCCCAGCCCAGCCTCGTCCTGCCACGGACTGCCACAGACTGTCCCGCCCTTGTCCGGGGCTTCTCCCGGGACGGTCCCACGTGCTCCAGCGACGCGGGGGCTGTCCTTGGAATAAATGCGCCTCCAGCATGGAAATGGCGTTGTCGCAGCACAGGAGCCCGGGACAGGTAGTCCCCCATCTCCACACAGCGGCCGCGAAGAATGGAGCTGCGGCGGCAGGAGGGGGGACCAAAACGCCCAGCAGGTAACAGGCAACAGGAGCAGGTAGGTTCCTCCAACTAACACTCCCCCTCGAGTGTCTGGCAAAAGTTCACCGCTCTGCCGGGGCTGTCCTCGGAATAAATGCGCCTCCGGGTGCAGAAATGGCGTTGTCGCCACACAGGAGCCTGGGACAGGTCGTCCCCCACCTCCACACAGTGGCCGCGAAGAATGGAGCTGCGGCGGCTGGAGGAGTGACCAAAACGCCCAGCGGGTGACAGGCAACAGGAGCAGGTAGGTTCCTCCAATTAACACTCCCCCTCGAGTGTCTGGCAAAAGTTCCCTGCTCTGCCGGGGCTGTGCTCGGAATAAATGCGCCTCTGGGTGCGGAAATGGCGTTGTCGCTGCACAGGAGCCTGGGACAGGTAGTCCCCCACCTCCAAAAGCGGCCACGAAGAATGGAGCTGCGGCGGCGGGAGGGGGGACCAAAACGCCCATCAGGTGACAGGCAACAAGAGCAGGTAGGTTCCTCCAACTAACACTCCCCGTCGAGAGTCATCCTGGCTGGCTGGTATAGGAGCAGACACCGCAAAGGAGCAGTAAACATGAGGGGCATGCAGAGTAGTAGGTTATGACATCCAATCTGTTACATCCATCTCAGTCTGCATTCAGACATGGCCACAGCACTGAGTCTGCTCTCCTCTGGCTCACTGAACACCTCAGACTACAACTTGGCTCCGGATGCACCTCGGCGCTCATCCTGTTGGGTTTGAGCGTGGCTTTCGATATGGTGTCTCCTTCCATTCTGTTAGGCCGTCTGGAAGCCTCTGGCATTGTGGACTTGGCTCTGAAGTGGCTGAGGTCTTTCCTTACTGACCGTAATTTTCAGGTCTTCTCTAACAAAGTGAGATTACACACATTGGAGTTAACCTATGGAGCTCCTCAGGGCTCTATTTCTAGCCCTTTACCTTTTAATATATATGTTCGCCCCTTGGCCGTCATTGCGGAGACTTCGGGTCTATCTTCTCCTATGCAGACGATACTCAGATCGTCTTCTCCCTTTCCGCTGCTCAGCACCAGGATCCTTCCTTATTGCCGCTTGGCCTGAGGAATGTTTCACCATGCCTAACCAGTAATGCCCTGAAGCTTGATAGTTCTAAAACTGAGCTGCTCATTCTGGTCGGTAACCCTGAGCTGTGGGGTATTAACCCCTTGCATGCAGTGTGAATTTTTGCGCTGTGTGGGTGATTTGAATAGTGGTTGCTATTTGGACGCCCCCCGGCTGTCCTCCACACATGCCCACCATGACGCATGAAGGCCAGGGGCCGACATGAGCTTGCAAGGGGTTAAACACTGGCCTGATCATTTTGGCCCCCTGTCTGTCCCTGTTCCCAAAGATAAGAACCTGGGCTTTATTATTGACCAAAAGTTCTCCCTTAAACCTCAGTTCTCCAGGGTAGCCTCATCCTGCTTTGCTGCTCTCAGATGGATTAAAAAAAATCCTCTGGTTAATCCCACTGGCAGCTCAGAGAACAGTTCAACAGGCTCTGGTGATATCCAGGTTGGAATATGTCAATGTCCTGTATTTGGATGCTGATAAAGCCTCTTTACATTGGCTACAGGTCATTCAGAATGCTGCTGTTTGCCTTCCTTTCCACCTGGCTTTAAATCAATAAGCGTATTGAGTTCAAGACCCTCAGCTAGATGTTTTGTGCCAAATAGGGCCTTGCTCCTTCCTACATTCAAAGGCTACTCACACCATTCGTTCCGCCTCGACAGGTGCACTCTTCCAGCCTTTCAGGTTCAGGTTTTAAAGTCTTTATTTCGATTATTAGCAAATCATAAAAGACACATTAAAATACAAATGAATATAACTGGTTCATTAAAATATCCAGAAAAAGTCAATGCAATAGAAAATATTTAAGCACTCACAAAATACATAGGTGTACAAACAAAAGAACATTCGTAACAGATGGGTAAAACAGGATTAAATTTCAATTGATGAATAATGAGACCTGAATGTTTTATATAAAATTAAAGAAAAACATTGCATTAAAAAGGTCAAGATTGCAGTTCAATATTGCGAACAATGAATGCAGATAGACATAGTTATAGGGTGGTTTAGCAGTTACATACTCAAGCTAAACAGGTTATGGCCAATTGCAGAACAACCTTTGTACCTGGCGCTAAGGCGTACAGTTTTTTAGCCTAAGAAGCCAAGCCCATCCCAAATACTTTGCCAAAGCTACCACAAAGTGTTCTGAAGTGTTGGTCTTGAGCACCTGTATGGCTTCCATCGCTGTTTTGAATGGTAAGTTTTGAAACAAGGGTTTTAGCCATTTTTTTCGAGGTGCTCCATACCTAGGGCAGGCAAAAAGGAAGTGGCCTTCTGATTCAATATGACCTGAGCAGCAAGTACAGTGAGGTGATATCCCTGTGGATCGTTTGTTCAGAAAGATGTTTAATGGCAAAGCGCCCACTCTAAACTGATGGTACAGTTTCTTATCCAGAGGTCGAGATATAACATCCCAGTATGGCTCTCTCAGTAGGTCAATTTTGAATGTTAAAAACCTGCCTGTAAGGCCGTTTTTGTTGGACATCAGCACTCTTTTTAGGCGTATAGTGGCCCAATATAGAGATTTGAATTCATCTTTGGGTGGGAAAGAGTTAGATTGTGGGGATGACCAGAGATGTTCCAAACCCATGTCTATCAGAATTGTTTTTACAGCAGAGAACCATGGTATTTTCCCAGAACCCCTGATAGACCTAACTTCCAACAGTTCTTTTGCAAAGAGGGATAGGTCTGGGGATATCCATATTCGTCTCCACAATGCCACTAACCTAAATCTTGCCATCTCATTGATAGGGGGGGAACCAAGATCCAAACAGAGGGGGAGCAAGGGTGTAGACTGTGGAAGGCCCACTAGGTTACGAAGGAATCTACATTGAGTTTTGTACAAATTAGACAAGTCCATATGGCCCCATAGATCCGCGCCATATAAGATGGCTGTAGAGATTTTTACATCATAAATCTTAAGGGCCGGCAGGACCCGTTTAGTGATTGATTCCTTCTGCTCTTTAACGAGACAACCAGTCAGCCTGGCAAGTTTAAGATGTTGCATATTGATCTGATCTTTCCATCTTAAGCGACTATCAAGGGTGACCCCTAGATAGGTCATGGTATCAACCTGTTCAAGGTTTACTCCATTCATCTTCACTGAACTCCGGACTGAATGGTTTTTTGTAAAGACCATAAATTTTGTTTTCCCCACGTTGACTACCAAATTGTTGATGGCACAGAACTCCTCAAAGCGGTCCAAAGCCCGCTGTAGTCCGCTGCGTGTTTTTGAGAGGATTAGAGTGTCATCTGCGAAGATGAGTAACGGGAACCTCATCCCTGCCAGCATTGGTGCATCAGTGGGGGTATCCAAGAAGAATTTAACAACTTGATCGATAAAAAGGAGGAAGAGGGTAGGGGCCAGGACACACCCCTGGCGAACACCTCGGGTTACGGGGAATGTTTCTGTCACTTGTCCCTGACCCCCCCCACCTCACCCTCGCAAAGTTGTCCTCATGGAGTCTTATAATAAGGTCCAATAATTCTGGTGGGCACCCCAAATTTTCCAGCACACCCCATAGCCTGTCCCTGGGCACTAGATCAAAGGCGGACTTCAGATCGATGAATGCAGCATAGATGTTACCACCACCTAACCAAACCTCCTTCCAATAGATCAGGCAGAATCTGAAAACCTGATCTATGGTGCTCATTCCCGATCTGAAGCCCACCTGCATGGGGGACAGAAAATTCTCCATTTCTATCCAACCCTGGACCCGTCCCAAAACCATGCGCGCCACTATCTTTTGAATCGAATCAATTAAGCTGATAGGGCGGTAGTTTGCTGGAATGGATTTATCACCCTTTTTATAGACTGGAACAATTTCGGCCCCTTTCCAGGATTTCGGGACTGTTGCTCCAAGAGCCAAAGTATTAGCTATTCTAGTAATATACGGGAGCCACAAAGTGGGATTAGATTTAAAAAGATCAGCCGGGATCAGGTCCATACCGGGGGCCTTAACTCGGAGAGTAAGTGCCAATGCCAGCTCAACCTCAGCAACCGTAAAGGTGAGTTTTTCACTTTCTGGGGTCTGCATGAGTGCATTACCTAAGGAATTTGTGGTCTCATCGTCCCCAGCTATAAATTGGGCCGAGTAAAATGAAACCCAATCCTCAAGTGGCACATTATTTCCCGGGGTAGAAGAGTCTATGTTTTTGCCCCATTTAACCAGATCCCAAAACCTTTTCTGGTTATTAGAGGATGATGCCTCTAGAAGATCTGACCAAAACTCATCCTCCCACTCCCGTTTAGCTTTACTAAGGGTTTTTTTGTAATGGAGTCTAGCAGCTCTCACTCCAACCATGTCCCGAGATTTAATGGTAGAAATAAGAACTGAATGTGCCTCTCTACAGTCCTTATTGTACCATTTTTGGGTTAAAGGATTAGTTTTAGTAGCAACCTTCCCACATGGTTTGGATAGCATTGTTTTTAAGCTGCCAAAACACTTAATATGGACACCCATCACACTATTTGCTGCTCCTGTATCCACCCCCGACATATCTATTTGCAACATTTCATTAAGTGCATTTCCCACTACATCATTGATATTAATAAGTAAGCACTCATCTTCCATAACCCGTGACCACTTCAGTCTCTTCCTGTCGTTGGTAAGTTGGACGTCCCCTGTATTGGTTGCAGATGGTTCCTCGTGTCTATTTAAATCCGGTGTCTTCAATGATAGGGACAGTGGGTTATGATCACTTTCTGGGCGCTCTAAAACTGCCATGTCAATTAGCAGAGCCCAATGCTCCATGTCCAGTAAAATATAATCAATGCGGCTTTGCCTCTGGCCATTATCGAAAGTACAATTTCCCTTCACATCAGAGGCGGAGCGGCCATTACATGCACGGAACCCATTTTGTAGACAAAAGGCCATCCAGGACACTGCAGCCTCTGTAGCTTTAGCCCTCTTCTCCACTTGTAAGTCTGGGATACCCCATACAGAATCATCTGCCATAGTCCAGGTGTCTCCCATATCTAACACGGGTTCTATAGTACAATTTAGATCGCCTGCAAGAATGGTAGTGATGCCTCCGTCCATTTTCGTTATCATATGATCTACAAGGTTCAACAGGGGTGGGCTTCGACCGCCAGGAAGGCCTCTAGCATAGATGTTGATAATGTTCATAACTTGCTTGTTCCCTTTGTTTATTACAATGGATAGGAGATCCTGATTCTCCACCGGGAACTCCGTTGGGTAAAAACCCAGGGATTGTTTCACCCAGATTAGCAACCCACCTGCGGCCCGCCCTTTACCTCCTTTGGTTGCGGGTTTGAAAAAGTTGATATAGCCCAACTTATGGACAGGCTCCGTTGCCCATGTTTCCTGCAGCAGGATAATATCGTAATTGTCCATAAAATTTGACCAATCTGTAGACGCAAGGCGCGCCTTAATACCTGCTATGTTCCAGGACAAAATTTTCAGATGGTCGTTCAAGTTGTCTGGCAACAGAGGGTGTAGGGGCCGTACAGATCCATGAGATACCCCTATATCATCATTGACCACTAAGTGCTTAACACAATCTACAGGGGCAATAGTTTTCTCCTCAATCAGGGACCCCTGGGTAGCTACGTGTGGTCTAGGGCTGATTGGCAGATATGTTTGGCCTCCTTCCCCGTCTTCTAGATTGGTTAATTGGATTGGGCACACCATATTATAATCAATGGGCACTTGGGCTATCACACTACCAGCCAGAGACTCACTAGAGGGATCGTTAAGTTAATCTATAGCTTCCAAGCCAGAAAGGGGGCCAAAATAATTGAAGAGAAAGGGGCGCTGGCAGTCAATCGGGGTTAATGCCAGGGGATGTCTCGCAGCAGGACCTTTACGAAACAAAGGATAAGATTGAAAAGGTATATGCCTGCGCGGGTAAAAATAGGATAAAGCTAGTGTTTGTACATCCCCCTGCCTTGCAAATCTAGGTTCTCGTTTAATAGCATCTACCACCCATGAGTCTTTGAATGATATAAGGATACAGTCTCCTTCTAGATCTTTTGCCTCCGGGCCAACCCAATCTACTCTCCTCACATACAATATCTCCGTGGGGGTGGAGGGGGGTAGCGGGCGATTTTTGTTTAGCCAAAAAGTGACTTTGTTACGAAGGTCACCATAAGATTCCCTTGAGCCTGGTTTTAATGGTGCTACGCCTGTCAGAACGATGGTGTGTAAGGCCGCTTCGGGTGGAAGATCAACACTGGGAATGTTTGGCCTTTTACGCCCCCCCTCCCTGTGATTGGTGGAAGCAGTATTTTGGGTTCTTGAGGTACCTGGGGAAGGACGATTTAAATTAGGTTGTAATGGGGGACCCATGTTTTGACGCCCAACCATATTTTGTTTAGCCTCTGTTTTCGTTTGGGGCTTTAGTACCTGAGTCTGAGAGCAAGCTCCTGATTTAGAAGAGGTGGTAAAGGTAGTATTAGTTTTTTGACCCCCTTTAGATGTGGTATTATTCATTCCTGTTATTTTATTAGGGAAATTCTTGTCGTTTTCCATATTCTTGCTAGTAACCTTACTGGGTGCCTCACTTGGTGCTGGTATGTTAGCAGTACCCTTATTATTTGTGCCACATAATGCTTGTAGCATCGTATGGTTTGATTGGATCAAATCCTCCATGCTATCGATTTTAGAGGTCATGAGCCTAGTCCGCTCCAGGACTGGTAAGAGTAGTGTTTTAAACATGGCCTCCATTTTTGCCAGCAAAACCTCATCGCTATTGAGGCACATGGGACATGTGGTTGAGGAACCCAAAGCCAGAAGTGAGGGGCATAACATATTGTTAGGCACAGAGGGTTTTAGCGAGTTTGGATGAGGCTCGGACCCCTGACACCATTCCCCTTGAACTGTATTTACTTCATTGGGTTTCAGATTTCTTTCCCCTGACATTCTAGAATCCCGTTTTCTCTTTTTAGTATTGGGGCCAAAGTTGGATATAGGTGGATTAACCTTTTCAACAGGATTAGAAATATTGGACTGATTGAGGAGTGAAGTTCCGGATAACTGGCTAAGATCCTGCTCCTCACTAATCACGGAGTCATTATCCTCCATCCCAACCCCTGTATATCTTTGGAGTCGTTAATACTATTCCTTTCTTCCTTTATTTTGCCCCTTGTTGTCGGGCTACCCCCAAAATTTTCTATATGGACTATTGCGTCCGTAGAGGTAGTATGGACACAATTGAAGGCAGCATGGGGTACAGAGGGTGCAGGGGAGATAGATGTAGCTAAAGCCCCCAGTGAGGATCGTTTTCCACTAATTAGGTCTAATGACAGCCTTTTCTCAACCATGGCAATTTCCTTTTCTAAAATACCAGTGGCCCGTGTGATAAAAGCGTCCAAGGGCCCAGAAATGACGCCATTGGAAGTGTTAATTTGAACAGTACGTTCCTTCCCTGATCTTAATGGCATTTTAGGTGGTTTTCTAGACGTCCAGGGGGAGTGGGCCTAGGCCGGACTCTGCCGTACTCGAACGGCCTCAAACGGCCCGCTCTTTGCCCGGTCTTCGCCCCGGTCGCTCCCGCGCGCTCCCGGGCAGCGTAGCACACCACTATTTGTAGGTCTTAGTCCAACCAATGGAGGTGATGTAGGTGGGGCGGGGCGGTCAGGGATAGCGGGGCCAGGTGACTCGGCCACTGACACCGGGACTCCTGGGAATGTGAGTCCGGTGTAACGCTCGCAGCCCTGCTGCCTCGCACAGACCCCACTGCAATGTCCAGGGGTGTGAAGGGATCCGAAGCGGGAACCGCGGAGCGGGTTCCGCAAGGCGTGGGTTTGAAGAAGGGAGTCTTCAGCACACAGCTACGCCGTCCAGGTTAGCAGGTTCGCAGAGCAGTATCCCACAGAACGGTGAGTCCTCGCCCCTTTTCAGGTGATGGAGGTGGGGCGGGCGGTCAGGGAGAGCGGGGCCAGGTGACTCGGCCACTGACACCGGGACTCCTGGGAATGTGAGTCCGGTGTAACGCTCGCAGCCCTGCTGCCTCGCACAGACCCCACTGCAATGTCCAGGGGTGTGAAGGGATCCGAAGCGGGACCCGCGGAGCGGGTTCCGCAAGGCGTGGGTTTGAAGAAGGGAGTCTTCAGCACACAGCTACGCCGTCCAGGTTAGCAGGTTCGCAGAGCAGTATCCCACAGAACGGTGAGTCCTCGCCCCTTTTCAGGTGATGGAGGTGGGGCGGGGCGGTCAGGGAGAGCGGGGCCAGGTGACTCGGCCACTGACACCGGGACTCCTGGGAATGTGAGTCCGGTGTAACGCTCGCAGCCCTGCTGCCTCGCACAGACCCCACTGCAATGTCCAGGGGTGTGAAGGGATCCGAAGCGGGACCCGCGGAGCGGGTTCCGCAAGGCGTGGGTTTGAAGAAGGGAGTCTTCAGCACACAGCTACGCCGTCCAGGTTAGCAGGTTCGCAGAGCAGTATCCTACAGAACGGTGAGTCCTCGCCCCTTTTCAGGTGATGGAGGTGGGGCGGGGCGGTCGGGGAGAGCGGGGCCAGGTGACTCGGCCACTGACACCGGGACTCCTGGGAATGTGAGTCCGGTGTAACGCTCGCAGCCCTGCTGCCTCGCACAGACCCCACTGCAATGTCCAGGGGTGTGAAGGGATCCGAAGCGGGACCCGCGGAGCGGGTTCCGCAAGGCGTGGGTTTGAAGAAGGGAGTCTTCAGCACACAGCTACGCCGTCCAGGTTAGCAGGTTCGCAGAGCAGTATCCCACAGAACGGTGAGTCCTCGCCCCTTTTCAGGTGATGGAGGTGGGGCGGGCGGTCAGGGAGAGCGGGGCCAGGTGACTCGGCCACTGACACCGGGACTCCTGGGAATGTGAGTCCGGTGTAACGCTCGCAGCCCTGCTGCCTCGCACAGACCCTACTGCAATGTCCAGGGGTGTGAAGGGATCCGAGCGGGTTCCGCAAGGCGTGGGTTTGAAGAAGGGAGTCTTCAGCACACAGCTACGCCGTCCAGGTTAGCAGGTTCGCAGAGCAGTATCCAGCCTTTCATTATTTTCGGTTCCCAGGTTCTGGCTCTTCCATATGAGGGGTCGCTCCTTCTCCTGTCTTGGCCCCAGGCTCTTGAATGCCCTTCCGATTGACCTTAGAAACTGTCAGTCCCTGCTGGCCTTCTGTAAAATCTTAAAGAAGTTGCTGTTTAGTCTGATTTCTTTTTCCTTTGTGATCTCTGCCCGTTTATCTTGTCTAGCTGTGTCTGCCTCCACATGTCTAGTGTCGGGAGACCCTGATGGGTAGGTGTGAGCTTTATAAGTGCACTAATAATAATAATAACAATAATAATAATAATTATAATAATAAAAGATGAAACACTGAAGGGAAGACGGACAGGGAGACACATGGACAGTGGTCTGGATTGGACGCTGGGCTAATGCAGACAATATGGCTGCACCCAAGGAAGTAATGGATAAATTGATGGTGACCATGTCCCTGGACAGTGTCTTTCAGAACCAACAGAGTTCATCGCAGATCTCCTGTAGTATCTGAGAGGACACATTTGTCTCACTATCAGATGCCACCATCGCTTCCTGGGATGCAGCCACAGGAGTGATGACAAATAGAGGGGTTTTAGCTTGACATGAGGGGTGGGAAGTGTTGTGCGAAGAGCTATCCCTCAGCTATTTCAGTCAGGCACTTGGAGTGGGAGTAGTGGCATGTAGTGCAGCTGGAGGCACCAATGGAATATGAGCCTCAAGAGTCAGGGAGGCATACTGGCAGGCCCCGATGGTGATGTGGCCTGCTCTGGGGACACCTCAGCAATGAATAGTCCTTCTTCGTCTGGGGTAGAGTCATGTTCCTACCACCCTGGCCGGAGGTGTCCTATTCGATGTACCCCCTTCTGTGTCATCAACCTCAAACAGGGCTGTTGCTGTTGTAGCAAGCTCCATCCAGGTGGACGCACTACCCTTGTCTGATGAAGTTCCAGCCCCTCCTCCACAGTTTCACTGATATCAAGAGGACGTGCCCACCGATCAGCTGAGGATGTCCCGCTCTGCTCCAGGTCCTGTTCAGTGTGGTCTTGGCCAGCCTGGTCCACTGGAATAGAAGGCAGAGTAGTTGGTGTACAAATCATTACAAAGCATGTGAACCAAAAGTATGTGTACTATCCTGTGCTTTCAGGAATTTACTCACACAATGATATCATTAACATTTTGGGTAAGGATACTCTTCTGTATGTACTACTCCTCACCTTCAGCATCAGTGCAATGTGTGTTTCCTGTCATTGAAACATACATCCAACCCTTTATGTGTCTCTAGATTCATCCTGAAATATTCAGTCTCAAGAGTCTTACACTTACTATCATATATCATCTGATGTGTATCGTTGTGCAAGACAACATAAATGCTAAACTGTGCGTACGTACACCAACAAGACCAAGGATATGACCTTTGCATAGATGTGATTCTAAGTATTGGAATATCCTTTGACAACATTTGACACTCTACAAGGCAAATGCCACATATAGCATTTTAACACTGAGTTATTTGTGCTGTACACTTGTGAGTATATGTGCATAGTCAGTACAGCTATCTAGACATTGGAAATTGCATATGTGGCATTGTTCAGAAGATGTGCGTATTTTGTCCCCTTGGATATGTTTGTATACTTTTGAGTGAGACAAGTATCACAAAGTCAGTCTTTACTTCATGGCACATAAAGCAATATTTTACCGCATATTAGACATAAAAGGCATGCATGATACAGCATCTAACACCCAAAGCCCTCTCATCCTCACACTAGATATTGTCCATGCCATTTCATCACCATTGCATACAACAATTATAAGGCTCATTGATCACCTGTCATGATTATTTAAGTGCATGTATGTATTTAAATGCAGCTGTAAGCCTAGGGTAATTTCCGAAGATGGGTTTAGTACACCACAAGTTCCAGAATGCACTCTGGAAACTGAATTCAACGTGCTTCTCTAATGCATTGGTCTTATAAGTACTGCAGCCATTACTCTGATCACATGAATGGTAAAAAAAGACCCATGTAAAAGACATGCATGATAAAGCATTCAACACCCAAAGCCCTCTCATTCCCACACTAGAAATTGTGTGTGCCCTTCCGTCACCATTGAATACAACAATTATAAGGCTCATGGTTTACCTGTCATGATGATGTGAGTTCCTTTATTCATGTGAATGCAACTGTAAGGGTCAGTTGTCCAGCTGGGTTTAGTACACTACAAGTCCCAGAATGCACTCCGGAAACTGCATTTAATGTGCTTCTATGATGCATTGGCCTTACAAAAACTGCAGCCATCACACTGATTACGTGAAAGGTGACAAAAGACACACAATAGTACATCTCTTTCACCACCTACATCATACTACAACACATATGCACCAGTTAATGGGTTTACCAGGTCTCTGCTGCTCATACTTCTCCAGCTGAACATGGAGGGTCGGATATGTAGTTTTCAGACCCTCCTGTACTGTGGCGTAAGACAGGTCCTCTGTAAGTGGCGCTGGGAGGACAAGCCCATTAAGTCCAGGGCCTTGATTCAGGCACAGCATTTCAGGTTCTCCCCGCACTTGTGGCATGTCTTGGCCCGATGCACTGCAGCACACTGCAATGTCTTCCGAGATTCTGGTGCACGCTGTAATGCTCAACTGTTCTTCTGGGTCCCAATAAAGCTGAGGTTAATTATCAATCACCCTCTCCCCAAGTATGCTCAATTACCCTTTCACTGAAAGAGAGTTGCTCATCATCTAGTCCCTCTGCCTTATTGGGGGCAGGTGAGTTATTTAAAGGATCAGGATGGCAGAGGATCCTTCTTAGAGGTGAGGATGACTCAGAATGACCATAAAATGGCTGCCTGCAACTTCCTGTTTTGAAATTCTTGCTTCCTATTTCCTGTGTGTGAACTTTAGGTTCAGACCCGACTTTTGAGTTTCTGGTCTGACTGCGGAGTTCCCGCACCCAGGGTGGGGTTCCCACAGAGACTCTGCACCTAGAGCAGAAATTACAAGATCAGGCCGGAAATCAAATTTTAGACAAAAAATAACAAACAGGAGGAAACAAGCATTGGCAAAGCCAATCGACCATGCCTGTGTGTGATCCCTTGGCTTTTCCAATATGTTATATCCATGTCCCAAATGGCTGAAAGTATAATACAAAGCTTTGTGACACAGCCAGCACTGACTACGTTATAGCGATTATTAGTTTCTTGCATACAGCTATGGTACGCTGCAGCCTGTGGTGCTGTATAATCTATAACATAATGTCCCTCTCTATCAATATTCATGGGAGGGCGCAAGCACACTTCTGACCATTGCATTTGTCCCCCTATTCAAAATGTGCAGGCTCCTATTTACATTTAATTGCCATGAAAGGAAGCAAGTAACTAGGGTGTGAAGCACAGTTAACCTTTGTTTCACCTTCATTTCTTTCAAATTATGAAAAAGTCACTTCAAGACTTCAAGTAATGTTGCCTTAACATGCACAATTGATTTATCTTAGTAGTAGTACATCAGACTAAATTCGTGCAAGATTCTTTTAGTAAGTAATAGTTTTCAAACATGACTTTAGTAACATACATGCTTCCCAACACCCTGACAATGCCAACTGTAAATTTCATGCCCCACACATGAAAGCCAAATATTTTGGGCAGCTGAGGAATGTTTGAGGTGGCTATATCTAACTGAAATATATAAAAGGAGAGGGCACAAGCAGGCTCCATGGAGAAAGTATGCTGCAGTCCTCTTTCCTATATTCTCTCTCACTTTGAGGTCAGCTAAAAGCCAAGACTTTGGTCTTTGAATGGCCAACAAATGTGAAAAGATCAGAGCAAATTTTCAGGCATGTTTTTTACAGAATAAGAGTTAGTGGAAGGAGACTGTAAACACAGCTTCAGCATGGGAAGGGACATACTCAAGCTAGGGAGCCTAAAGCAAAAAAGCCAGCAAATGGAAAGCAAGAAAACTGAAGTTACAATGGCAAAAAATTAGTAGAATGCATTCCTGGGTCAACTGTCTGAAACTTCCAAATAGGTCTTTCACATACCACACAGCTGTGCTGCCAGGTAGGCTGTGTCCTAAAAAACGCAGAACGTTCAATACAAGAGGTTGCAGGCAGCCATTTTAGGGCCATTCTGAGTCATCCTCATCTTCAAGAAAGAACCTCTCCCATCCTGCTGCAGAGTTTAACTCACCTTCCACATCATGACTGAGGGTCTTGAGGCACCCCCACATTCTGGGATAGTGATTTGCACATACTAACTGAGGTGCTGCCTGAGGTACCCTCTGCTTTATGGGGGACCAGAGGGACAGCTGAGTGATGTAGTGCACAGCGTAATCTGGAGTGACCTTGGGCGGGGATGTGTTAGAACATCATAAGCATCTCTGACAGTTGTGGCCACTCTGTGTAATATTTTTCACAAGGGACTTGTAAAGTTTTCATGAGAGCCTTACTTATAAACATGGGTGAACATTAGACCTGTGTGTGTTTGACGCATTAAGCATTGCTCACAATACAAAATGCCTAGCCTTTTTAATTGGGCCAATAGTTGTCAGTTGGATGCATGAAGGAGTCCTTTTCATAGCACACAACCCTTCCAAATTTACCAGGTCCATTTATGATGTGCTGATCCAGTCGTGGTTTTTACTTTGAATTCTGGGACTTGTAGTATTTTTCATTCCATAGTAATACAAGACCACAAGTCACAGTTTCTCTATAAATAACCAGTACAAAAGGGGGTGGTAATGGACGGAGCATGTGAACCAATCAAACACTCACACCCAGTCAAAAGATCTGGGTTTAATCCATCACCGTTCTTTATCCCACTCTGCCACCCCACTTCAGACGTGGCTATATGCAAATCAGTCTGACCCTGTGCCTCATGGGAACAGTCCAGCCCGAACTGCCAAGCCATGCCTTCCCTGGACAGGAAACAAGCTTCCGAGGACCGTTTTCTGGCATTTCAGCCATCTTCAGCCCGCCTTGCTTGAATCCAGTGGCAAAGTGAGCAAGGGACTCACGTCTGAGCATACCCTGCCACACTTGTGGCGGCCAAAAGCGGTACAAAAGGGGGTGGTAATGGACGGAGCATGTGAACCAATCAAACGCTCACACCCAGTCAAAAGATCTGGGTTTAATCCATCACCGTTCTTTAGCCCACTCTGCCACCCCAGTTCAGACATGGCAATATGCAAATCAGTCTGACCCTGTGCCTCATGGGAACAGTCCAGCCCGAACTGCCAAGCCATGCCTTCCCTGGACCGGAAACAAGCTTCTGAGGACCGGTTTCTGGCATTCCAGACGTCTTCAGCCCGGCTTGCTTGAATCCAGTGGCAAAGTGAGCAAGAGACTTACGTCTGAGCATATACAGCCACACTTGTGGCGGCCAAAAGCGGTACAAAAGGGGGTGGTAATGGACGGAGCATGTGAACCAATCAAACACTCGCACCCAGTCAAAAGATCTGGGTTTAATCCATCACCGTTCTTTAGCCCACTCTGCCACCCCAGGTCAGACATGGCTATATGCAAATCAGTCTGACCCTGTGCCTCATGGGAACAGTCCAGCCCGAACTGCCAAGCCATGCCTTCCCTGGACCGGACACAAGCTTCTGAGGACCGGTTTCTGGCATTCCAGCCGTCTTCAGCCTGGCTAGCTTGAAACCAGTGGCAAAGTGAGCAAGGGACTCACGTCTGAGCATACCCTGCTGGGCCTTTAGGCCCATAGGAATGAATGGGGAGTATTCCTTATTTGCGATTAGCAATTTGCTAATCGCAAATAAGGAATGTGTAGGAATCGCAATTTATTTAGCGGTTCCTACATGAATCCCGTTTTGCAAGTCCTTAATAGCGATTCCTTAATAATCGCTATTAAGGACTCGCAAAATGGCTCTTTCATGAATCTAGCAGTATGTCTTCACAATTCCAAGTTACCGAATCGCAAATTGTAATTCAGACATACCAGAATGCATTTTACTGGCCAGAAACTGCCTGATTCTGCAAATCAGGCCGTTTGCGACCGGTAAAATGCCTGATACATGTTGCCCTTATGCTGTACTTCGCTCACACTTTCATGCAATGCTATGCAGCACAGGAACCAATGGACCTTATTTAGAGTTTGGCGGATGGTATACTCCATCAAAATGTGGTGAAGTTATTTTGTTTAAGTTATTTGTTTATTTCAACCTACGGGCTCATATGATTAGAGAGAGATAGCCGTTTGTTTAACTGGATTCTTGCACTGAATATCCCATCTGCCATATTTTTTTTTGTGATAGAACAGAATACCCCATCCGCTTAACTCTAAATATGGCCATTTGGTTGCTGCACTTTCTTGCGTGAAAACGTAGTAAATTTGGCCATTTGTCCTTAAAGTAAAATGAAACATGCTAACTAAAGGTGTTGGTCTATTATTTTATGTCACCCGTGACAACTTGATAAACGCCAACAAGGTTGTCTTTTTTTTTTGTTCAGTTATTAAAAAAAGTCGATTTTCAGAATAATGCCGTCATACATTTGAAGTACTTTAACAATGTTCATATGAATTCAGGATCATGGAAAAAGAAAAAAAATCATATTGCACCGGGGAAACATTTGAAAGAAACTTTGAGATTTCATAGAAAAATATTGTCAGTTCGGGAGGCTGTCAATTTAACAATGGGCCTTTTGACTATGGTGTTTGATTAATGTGAAATTATTCAGTTGGCTACCTTGTAGTTGGCCTATTTTTGTGTCCAATTAGTATGCTAATAATGGTAATTATGTTCTATACTGCATGTCTCATCACCTAGAGGGTTTTTAAAATGATAAAATAATGAGAATAAACAAGCTGATGCTGACATTCACTGGGCCATTCTAATTACTTACTGAGAGCACACTGGGGATTCGACACTCAACCAAAGAAAATGATTCTTGCTTACTTTGTTAAAACTACTCTTTTCAAAGAACATTAATAGTTTGCTGCTGTTTTCCTTATTGCTAATCATCGTTCTATTCTTCCTTTCATGTGCAATGTTTACTTATTTGTAAAAAGAGCATTTAATATTATTTGACTTAAGTCACAACAGATTGCATGAGGTGTTAAGAAAATACAATAATTGCAATCACCAAATGAAACCTTTTATTATGAAGGTCTACATTAATTGTTGGAGGTGTGTATGAAAAACTGTCAATTGCAAGTAAAATATGAAAAAAAACTCACGTTTACAATATCACCTGGCGTGAACTTTATGGAGGATAAATCCATTCAAACATACAAGTCATTTAATCAACTGGCATTCAAGACATGGTGAACAAGTTCCTGGCGTTTCAAGTAGGAAGCAAAGCTATTGAAACTAGGTGGCATTTGGAGATGTAAATAAAGAGACAAATAAGTTTACATAAAGGTACGTATTGTTTACATTGTCTGTTGTATCACATTGCAAGTTTACGTATTAAGTTTTTAAGGAAGGTGCCTTTAGATATATGCTCCTTTCACTGTATTTTAAATGAATATTTGAAAGTTTATTTTGTTAAAAGCAAAAAAAACTAAAATGGCTTAAAAAGATGAGATCATTTAATGGGTGCACCCTGTTTGATGGAGGTACAGTTATTAATTTATGGATGGAATGTTCAGATGAATCATAGGGTACAAGCAGCTGGTAATTTTGTGGGCAGTAAGTTTCTGATAGGTTTGTTGCATTCAGATCATTATCATCAGCCAAGTGAGTCAGGGTGCAAGTTTTTTTCTGTACCTGACTTTGACATGTGTTTCAAAGATGATACAAAGGACCTTGTCCGAGATTCATCTAAGGGGACCTCTCCAGCAACCTTGAGTCGGAGACTACAACCCACACCCACGCCAAGGAAAATCTCACGCCCATGGAAAACCCTGTTCAACCAGACAGATAAACAAGTCTAAGGCAAATAGCCCCAATAAAAAATGTTTGACCAAAGGCTCGCATCCCCCAAAAATACCACAAAGCTAGTCTACCACATGTATGTCGAAACACTCAGCTATTTAGAACACAACATGCACACCACACGTTGGGCCCAATTCACTTATAATCCTAAACTTACTACCATTTTGGTATTCACAGAAGGCACTTACTCATTTTGGTATTCACAGAAGGCACGGCCGTGGTTCTGGACACTCTAGGTTTCCGAGCCGGGAGTCGCCTGGCAGAAAATGAACAGGGCATGAAGATTTCCCCCTGCCACGCGCCTACGGGGCTTCACTCTTGAGTTTTACGAAAACTCCATCTCTCACGCTTTGGGGAGGACGCACGAGGAAGTACCTGTGCTTTGATTGCATTCAAGTCTGTAATCTGCATGTTTTTTTGTCTCGCCGCAGTTGGTTTTGGTGCCTTAGAGTGCACCAGCCACTAGGCGAGGCTTTTATCTTTTTCTTGGTCCTGATGAATGCTGAGCTTACTAGTAGCTCTTTATAGCAGAAACATGTCATGTCGACCTATATCGTTTTTCTATGTATAGGACTTCTTGGTTTAAATTTACACGACCAAATGTATGTCCGCTTTCACCAATGTTTTTAATGGAGTTAGAACTACCCCTTCATTAAAATAATCCAGGGAGTAGTCCACACTCCTTTTAATTATTCACTTTTTCTGGCACCTGTGGTTACTAAATCACGTTTTCCATGAGAACCCAATGAAGACAACTGGCATCTGACTTTTAGTTGATGCCTGTAGGTTCTTTTTTATCACTTTATAACTGCATTACTCACTGCTTCCCTGTTCTTTTTCTACTTTCTCTCTTTTTGTTCTTACATGGGTGGTAGTAACTGTTCTACTGCTTTTGGGTGACATTTAAACATTTATTGTCACTCTTTTGTTGGTTTGCATTGATTTATCTAAAGGGGTATAAGAGTGGCCTTCTGACCCTTTCTCTCCTGTTGATTAATTGTATAATTAGTTATGCCTCAATATGCTTCTCTATTTTTTGCATTAGCCCAGAAATAGAATCATGTGGTATTAGATGCTGTCCATTCATGAGAATTTTTGAAAAATGAAGTCGGGAACAGAAAAAAGGGCCACAAATAAGGTGGAAGATTATGATATAGTGCCCTATATCTGAATATAATACCATGTCTTATCCCTATGGCCATTTGTAAATCAGTCTGACCCTGTGCCTCATGAGAACAGTCCAGTTCGAACTGCCAAGCCATGTCTTCCCTGGAACAGAAACAAGCATCCTGGGACCGGTTTCTGGCTAATCAGCCGTCATTAGCCAGGCTAGCTTGAATCCAGTGGCAAAGTGAGTAAGGGACCCACGTCTGGGCATACCCTGCCAACTTGATTGATTGATTGATTGATTGATTGAGATCTTATATGGTGCATACTGTCACCCTACGGGTATCCTGGCGCTTCAGACCAAAAAACTATGACCAGAGTGGAGTAGGTCACGACAGAGAGATAAAAAGGAGCCGAAACTTAGGTCATGGGATAAAGCCAGGTTTTTAAGTTCCTGCGGAACTCTAACAGAGAGTTGACTTGTCTAAGGTTCTGAGGAAGTTCATTCCATAAGCGTACGCCAGCCACGCTAAAGGCCCTTCCTCCTAACCTCAACAGTTTAAACCGGGGAATCGTCAGCAGGCAAGCACTGGAAGAGCGAAGCTGCCTTGTGGGGTGATACCATGTAAACCTTTCCTGAAGGGGAACTGGACCTAGCTCATGCACTGCTCTGAAAACCATACACAGAGTTTTAAAATGGACCCTCTCCCTAATGGGCAGCCAGTGTAGCTCTCTCAGAGCCAAGGAATTAGAGGAACTCCGTGTCCTACCAAGGGCCAATTTGGCTGTTGCAGACTGGATTCTTTGCAGTCCCTGGACAATATATACAGGGGCCCCCAAATATAGAGAGTTGCAATAATCCAGCCTGCTTCCCACAATGCTGCTTACCACCAGGGAAGGAGCCTCTTTAGGTAGTAGGGGGAGTATTTTCCGTAGCATGCGAATTAGGGCGAAGCAGACGCTGGCGGTCTTACTTGCCTGTGATTATATCTGGAGGTCATCATCAAACATCACCCCCAGATTACGAACCTTCCTAACCGGGGTTAGTGGTGCCTCCTCTGGTGTAAGTCTAAAATCAGATGGAAATTGTCTTGACATCCTACCTGCAGAGCAGTACACTACCTCAGTCTTTCCGCTGTTAAATTGCAATGAGTTCCTTCTGAGCCAGTCAGTCGTCTTCCGCATGCCTTGCTGGAACAAATCCAGAGATAGTGCATAGTCCCCTTCCAAGGAGAAGGCTAGTTGGTTGTCGTCGGCATAGTTGACTAGACAAATCCCGGATGACTTTATCATGGAAATCAGGGGTTGTAGATAGACCTTAAATAGGATAGGGCTGATCGCAGATCCCTGCGGCACCCCATGGGTGACTGAGGATTTACCAGAGGAGAATGGTGCTAAGGTTACCATCTGCTGTCGACCTTCTAGATAGGATTGAAGCCATTGCAATGCCCGGCCTTTCACTCCTATCCTCTTCAGTCTTTCCACTAGTATGGGATGGTTCACCGTGTCAAATGCGGCCGACATATCGATAAGCACTAGAACAGTAGCATTCCCGTTGTCGGCTCTCATACACAAGTTATCCAACATAGTGGTCAGAGCCGTCTCGGTCCCGTGCCCAGGGCGGAAGCCAAATTGGTCTTTATCTAGTAAATTATTCTCCTCCAGGAAGCACGACAGGGACCTACTGACTGCTTTCTCTAGTAACTTCACCGGATGAGGGAGGGGAGAGATGGGTCTGAAATTTGCCGGTATTGATGGTTCCAGAGAAGGCTTTTTAATCAGTGGGGACACCACCGCCAATTTCCAGCACTCCAGGACCATTCCTTCTTCCAGAGACTGATTGCATATCTGCCTCAGCCATGGAAAGGTATTTTGCCCAAGAGATTTCGATATTATATGTGGGAGAAGATCAAGGGGGGATCCTGAAGATATATTATCTCCCAAGCTGTCAAAAGCCGCTTCTGTTAGAGCCTGAAAATTATCCAGATATACAGGCTGTTGTAGATCTACCTAGATTAAGTTGTTCACCCGTATCATTGGCATGCAGGGTATTCACGGTATTTGCAATCTTATCCTGAAAATGTATATCTATTCCATCACATAATTTTTGGGAGGTTACCACTTTATTTTCCATGCTTATAGGGGAGGAAAGGTCCTTGATAATTTAAAAAAGTGCTTCAGTTCCATTAGCCGCATGTATACTTGAGCTGGCATAGAAATCTGCCTTAGCCCTGAGGATTTCCTCTTTATATTGCAGTTGTATCTGTCTTAGATCTTTCTTGTCATTCTCACCATTAACATTTTCTCAATTTTCTTTCCGCCTTCTTACGGAGCAAGCAGAGCTGTTTCAGGTCTCCGTTGAACCATTGAGCCGAGATTTTACTTCTGTTTTTTTATCCTTTATAGGGATTACCTGATCCAGAATGTCAGCTATGTGCCTAGTAAACACTTTATAGGTTTCTTCTACGGACAGCGTAGGTTCAAAATAAGTAGTGTCTAGGTCAGATATTGGAATTCCAGACTTAACTAATTTTGCCCATTCCCTGCCCCTCCTATAAGACCTTTGCTGACCAACTCTGTCCCCAGGGTGTAGCATCCTAATGCTAAAATGGATAAGATAGTGGTCAGACCAGGTCTGAGGTTCTATATTTAGTATCCTAGTAGTGGACTGGTTGGAAAATAACAAGTCAAGGATATGTCCCCCCTGATGTGTTGAACCTTCCACCAGCTGGGAGAGATTCAGGTTTGTGCATGTTTGCCTCCGGTCACGCAGTAGGCTGTTGACATTCTCATCTTCCTAGAGATTAAATTCTCCTAAAATGATCATATTAGAATGTGCCAGTGGCAGTTTGGAGATAGTTTCAAAATTTTTTTGATAGTGTGCGGTCCCACCTGGAGGTCTATAGCACAGCAGTCCTGTAAGGAGGTTCCCCCTAGAAGAGTGTAGAGAGAACCCCAACATTTCTATCCCCTCTACTTCGACTACCTGCAGGAGAGGAGTCTAAAATCCAGCTCCTCTGTGAAAATCACCCCCACGCCTACTCATCTACCCGTAGTTCTAGGCTTGTGAAAAATGTTATAGCCATTAGGACAAGCAAATCCTAGATCCGCAGCTGACTCTGCAGTAGTCCTGGTCTCCGTTAGGAACAGAGCGTCTAGTCCCATATCCTCTATCAGGCCTGTTACCTCAATGGAATGTTTAACAAGGGACCGGCTATTAATCAGTCCCCCGAAAAAGATCTTTCCAGCCTTTCCCACACAGGTCAGGGCAGGGGGCGCTTTGCATTCTGCCTTACCTAACCTCAGCAGTTGTTCTCTGCCATAGATTAGACGCCCTCAAGTGCTGGCCGAACGGGCAGCATTACCGGCACAGAGCACCTCCTTAGCGCGGACAGGCGCAGACAGGCTTGCCTCGGGGGCGCCTCCGGTGCGCCATCGGCGCGCCCGCTGCGCGCCTGCGCGGCGCTTGCATTCCCCACTTAAATATGGTGGCCTGTAGGAGCTGCCAAACAACTAGAACGCCTCTCAAAATAGAGCCCACGGATGTCAGCAAGCCCGACCCTCTCTCACACAAGATGGCACAGCAACCACACATGAGTTCTATCCACGCCAAAGTGGCAGGTGAAGAAGTGAGTTTCCTTTTTTTAAAGTGCGGGTATGTGGTAGAGTTATGCTGTTATGCTATAGCAATCAATCAAAAGCCTTTAAAATTGTAGATCATCAACAGTAAAAAGTCAACAACGATCACCGTGATTAAAAAGGGTAAAAGCCCCTGTATTATGCTCTGTGCGTCCTACGATGCGATGCAGTTCTGTGGTCTGGAACTGCGCGCTTGCATCCCTCCACTTAAATATGGTGGCCTGTAGGAGCTGCCAAACAACTAGAGCGCCTCTCAAAATGGCGCCCACGGATGTCAACAAGCCCGACCCTCACTCACACAAGATGGCACAGCAACCACACAGGAGTTCTATCCACGCCAAAGCGGCGGGTGAAGAAGTGAGTTTCCTTTTTTAAAGTGAAGGTATGTGGTAGAGTTGTGCTGTTATGCTATAGCAATCAATCAAAAGCCTTTAAAATTGTAGATCATCAACAGTAAAAAGTCAACAACGATCGCGGTGATTAAAAAGGGTAAAAGCCCCTGTATTATGCTCTGTGTGTCCTATGATGCGATGCGGTTCTGTGGTCGAACAAAGCAAAACCAAAGGGAATGATGGACGGAGTGTTGAACATTGGAAGCACTCACCCCCAGTCAACTGATCTGGGTTAAATCCATCATCATTCTTTAGCTCACTCCACCAACCCAGTTCAGACATGGCCATATGCAAATCAGTCTAACCCTGTGCCTCATGGGAACAGTCCAGCCCGAACTGCCAAGCCATGCCTTCCCTGGACCGAAAACAAGCATCCTTGGAATGGTTTCTGGCTAATCAGCCATCATCAGCCAGGCTAGCTTGAATCCAGTGGCAAAGTGAGCAAGAACCCACGTCTGGGCATACCCTGTCAACTTAGGGCGAACAAAGCAAAACCATAGTGGATGATGGATGCAGTGTTGAACATTGGAAGGACTCACCCCCAAACAACTGATATGGGCTTAATCCATCATCATTCTTTAGCTCACTCCACGATCCCAGTTCAAATATGGCCATATGCAAATCAGTCTGACCCTGTGCCTCATGGGAACAGTCAAGCCCGAACTGCCAAGCCATGTCTTCCCTGGACTGGAAACAAGCATCCTTGGACCGGTTTCTGGCTAATCAGCCATCATCAGCCAGGCTAGCTTGAATCCAGCGGCAAAGTGAGCAAGGGACCCACATCTGGGCATACCCTGCCAACTTAGGGCGAACAAAGCAAAACCAAAGGGGATGATGGACTGAGTGTTTAACATTGTAAGCACTCACGCCCAGTCAACTGATCTGTGTTTAATCCATCATCATTCTTTAGCTCACTCCACCACCCCAGACATGCAAATCAGTCTGACCCTGTTCCAAAACATAGGCAATCTTTGGGGTACTAATATGGGGTTAACACCAGATACTATTGGTCTTCTAGAGCTGGAAACTTAATTTATGAATATTGGGAGTAATATACAATTCAGCTATTTTGGGTACTTTCACTTAAAAAAAAAAATCAGCTTCCTGTTCAGTAATGAATCACATTGCCTGATCAACTTCCACCACATTTCTTAAGGTGGTGCTTAAACAAAGACGTGGATCCTTGTTGAAAATGCTGTAACTATTCCTGTAAAAGAACAGGTTTTTACATTTTTTGTCATACATTTTGTATGTCATGACCTCTATTGTGCCCCCAATTCTCTGTCGTTTTATTACCACATTGTGTTTGTTTTGAAAGGCCATAAAGCTTTTTCTCTTGGTTTGTCAACTCATGGAAGAATTCTTTATTGATGGTCTCAATTTCTTTAATTTCCATGATAACTACTAATTGAAAGGTTTGCACTGCTACAGGGATGGCCTGTGACGGCGGTTGAAAAGTGGACTTATTTTTAAACCCTGTATTCTTAAAAATAGTGTGTGACTCTGAGGTGTTCTGAAAATAAGGTACCTCTATATTCATCGTAATTAGGATATCAATGTTGGAATCAATTCTGAAGTCCAAAACATAGGCAATCTTTGGGGTACTTAAGTAATTATGGCATTAAAATGACTAAAGGAACCAATCACAGAATTGAGACAATGGATCTAACATGGGGTTAACACCAGATGCTATCTGTCTCTTGGAGCTGGAAACTTTGCAGAGTGAGTGTGCATTGAGCAGGATACAATTGAGAGGAGGCAGGAGGGAATGCACCTCCTAAAAAGAATGCAGAAGGTAGCTTTCCGCGATGTGCGCACTGCAGGCACATTATATCCTGTGGCGGGAGGCATGAAAAAAGGAATTCCCAGCTAGCCCTCCTCCGGGGCTGCTGGGAGATGTAGTCCAGTAGCCTGGTCTGGTCACGGCCGTCTGGCATAGTCAGGAGAAGGGAAGGGGTCATCAGGCTCTGTAGCAGGGGCCAGGTGGGCAGATACCTCCTACAAAGAATGCAGGAGGTGGCTTCTCGCAGAGTGAGTGCTGCAGGCACAGTATATCCTGCATTGGGAGGCAAGATAAAAGGGATTCCCAGCTGGCCTGCTACTGGAAGATGTAGTCTGGTATCTCGGTCCAGTAATGTCCGGCCAGCATAGTCAGAGGAGGTAGGGGTTCTTAAGGGGTTGGGGCAGGAGACAGGAGGGCATACTCCTCCTGAAAAGCATGCAGAAGAAGAGAATATAAAATCAAAAAAAATGTTAGACAACCGAATAGTGAAGGAAACTTTGAAGGTGATAAAGAAGAAAGAAATAACTTTTCAACCTTTTAACCCTACAATTAAATGTTTGAAACAGGCAATGGCCTCCGAAACACTATTAATCATGTAAGCCAAATGAAAACATAAATAAAGACTATGTAATCACTGCTAATACAAAGAACTCTAACCTAAGCTCTAATTGTAGTTGGGAATACGTAAAAGCAGTCTCCACCTACTGTTGTGTCCAACAATTATAACCTTGAAAAATCCTATTCCAATATCTCACAAAACCAATATATTATCTTCTTAAAGTATCATCATATCTATCAGTCTCACCTAGTACGTCTCGTCACTGGTTGCATCTTAAGTGTCAATATGAAGGCGACCGAAGATCGATTAATCTGTAAAGTAGATTCATAATATAATGACTAGCTATCCACAATGTAGCCAAGCCAAGTTTTTATCCATAATCCTCTATTATCTTCCTATTCCATCCTGAACATATTTATTGGGGTCAGTCCATCTAAATATATATATATATATATATTCACTGAAAAAACCATAGGTTTCACACCAGTTATAGTTAGGAATTAGCATTTAAAAAACCTATTAAATTCACTGAAAAAACCATAGGTTTCACACCAGTTATAGTTAGCTGGAAATTTTACTGATATAAAACCATTGAAATTCCCACGTTATAGTTAGTCGGACTCACTATAACTTGCGCGTGCAATGCACTGCTGATGACATCACATATTACATCACTCATGACATGGTCAGTGACATCACTCATGACATCACTGATGACACCATCCAGTGAATATGTGTCTTTCTGAAAAATAAATATTAGTGAGTTATGTTTAAATATTTAAATATATATATTAGTGTTTCACTTTGTGTATAAGTGGCTACATGTGTTGGTAAGTAGCTACATGCGTATGTATATGGGTTATTAGATATTTTTATTAGTATCAGTATGACTGTCTATATGGTTTAGTGGGGGTATTACTTAGCACATAGATGCATGAGTGACTGACTCTTTGTTTGTATGTGTTTTGAAGACAGCATATGTACAGGACTGTATGGGTGGATGAGTGTCTATATGTGTTTGTTAGTGAGTGAATGACTGTCTCACTAGTGTCTTTATCAGTACCTACATATGTTTTAATCTAGTATATATGAATATTGATGTATATAAGTGAGTATATGTGAGAGTAAGAGATTGTAAGAGTTCCTGTTTAAATAAGTATGTGTTTCTATAAGTGATTGTTTAAGAGAATAAATATGTGTAATTTTAAATAGAAGTAAGGTGGAAGTGTGTGTATAACTCTATATTCAAATAAATGGATGTTCAATAGTTTATTTGCACGTGTGAATATGTGTGTGAGTAACTTTTGGATGAATGTCGGTGTGTAACAGGATGTATAGGTGTATCACTTCATATGATGAGTGAGTATATGTATGAGTGACTATATAGAACTGTTGGTGAAAGAGTGGATGTGTATATAGATAGTGGAATTACTGAATTGCTTGTTGTAACTGATATAGGTATCTCCATTTTTTTAAAAATTTCAGTTTCTATTTTTGAATATGTGTCTCAAGGGTTACAATATAGTGAAAGGAGGTCTGTCACTATGTCACAAGGATGGTGTCATGAGTGATGTCACTGACCATGTCATGAGTGATGTAATATGTGATGTCATCAGCAGTGCATTGCACGCGCAAGTTATAGTGAGTCCGACTAACTATAACGTGGGAATTTCAATGGTTTTATATCAGTAAAATTTCCAGCTAACTATAACTGGTGTGAAACCTATGGTTTTTTCAGTGAATTTAATAGGTTTTTTAAATGCTAATTCCTAACTATAACTGGTGTGAAACCTATGGTTTTTTCAGTGAATTTCAAAGGTTTTTTTAATGCTAATTCCTAACTATAAGTTTCACTTTATAAATAAGACTGTTAGCACTCTAGTTGTTCTTTTTAACACTCTGGTACATTTTCTCATTGGGCTACAGTTGGGCTACATCTAGTTGAATTTTGGGCTACATTTTCAATTTTTGATCTCTGGTGGCCATCTTTGGGCTACATTGGGCTACTTTGGGCTACATTTGGGCTACATTTTGGCTCTAACATATATTAAGCCCAATGTAGCACAATACATATTTTTCTAAAGTTAATGTTTTTTACAAACCACTTCAGAATAGAGCTACCTGTCCCTACAATTTTCCCAATTTTTTTTTTAAAAATTATTTTGGGGAGCGCTCCCGGAGCGCGCCCCGGGGAGCGCCCCGAAAAGCGTATTTTTACAAAGCGCCCCGGGGCGCGCTCCGGGGAGCGTCCCGTGAGCGCCAATATCGCAAACGAAAACATAATCGTGACGTATCGCGTAGCCGCGACCGCGTGATACGCACGGCGTAAGCGCACCCGGAAGTACTCGAGCGAATACGATCGCACAACGTAAACTTCCGACGTGCTTACGCTGCGCGACCCGGGGCGCGCCCCCGGGCGCGCCCCGGGCGCGTAGCGTAAGCGCGTCGGGTCATGTGAGCAGAAAATAACACTTTTCATTGGTTCATAACAGTTTTGGTTTCATAATGATGAAGCCCCTGGTCTTGTGACCTGAAAATAACACTTCTCATTGGTTCAGGACAGTTTTTTTTTCTAAATGATGAAAGACCCCACCTTTTTTCCTTATTCTGACTTTGTCCTTTGACTGAGGAAGACCTGTTTGTTGCTCTGTCTACTTTTTTGCTCTTTGAGTAATATTTTGTACTATAAAATGGCTTCATTAGTAGCATCAGCTGGTGCATCTGCCCCACCACCACCACCACAACCACCAAGAGGACCAGCTCCAAATTATGTTGGTGGTCAAGAACAGGAGGAGGAAGAGGAAGAGGAAGAGGAGGAGGGGAGAAGAAGATGGCTGCCTGAAGAAAACACACCTTATAAACCCAAACCACACTTCATTTGGCAGTTTTTTTCAATTCCAGAGGGGAAAAAAAAGGTGAATGCGCCCAAAGTCACTTGCCTCATCTGCAATGATGAACTTTCACGGGGCAACCCAAATAAGAAATATTCTTTTGGTAACTATACCATGATTCGGCACATGACAAGAAAGCATCCAAACAACTACTCTCGTGCAGAGTTCCGGGAAATGGCCAGTAACCTCCCCCATTCATCAAGGACCCCCTCCCAAAGAAACCAACCCACTTCCTCGCAACCAGAAACATCCGAGGTGATGCCTTGCATTCAGCCGAGATTTGCTGATTTTAAAATTACTTGCACTGCTTGTGGCAAACTTATCTCCTATGGGGAAAAAAGTGTGAAACTCATCGTCCTTGCAGGTGATAATCACAAGTGCCCCAAAAAGAAGTAATTTTTTGGGTTTTTTGTTTTTTTGCTCCAGTTGAGCCAGTTTCAATTCCCTTTTTTTGTTTCTCCCCCCAAAAAAATACAAAAAAATATATAAAACTGTTTTGAAAAGCCAAAAAAAGTTCAAAAAGTTCAAAAAACACAAAAAAAATATAAAACAACAAAAAGAAGAAAAAAAAAAGTTCTTTTTAGAACTACCTCCAATTTCTAAATCAAAACTTCATTTTTTAAACACTCTGTCACCTTTTTTCATCATAGTGCGCTCCCAGGGCCGCTCCCCGGTGCGCGCACCGTGCGCTTCCCCCGCGCAAAACGAAAAAAAAAAAAATATTTTAAATGCCCCGCGGGGCCCTTTTATAGCCCCCACATCAAACCTAGGGGGTCAAAGGGGTCTATCCCTGACGCCTTATGGTCAGTTCCCACTTTGTTTTAGCCACCTCTTATGTCTCGATTTTACCGAGACACAAGATGGCGACCGCTCTGGACTGTTTCGAATGTTTACAGACACCCGAGAGCCAATCAGCTTTCCATGCGCACCTCGCGTGGCGCGCCTGGAGCGCTCTCCGGTGCGCGCACCGGAGCGCTGCTATAGATATATATATTTTTTTGAACCTAAATTACTCAAAATCCACTGGAGCACATATCTTGAGACATAGCAAAGGCACATCGGGCTACCAGTCCCTACAATTTTGCCAAGTTTGGTGTAAATCCATTCAGCCGTTCGGGCTAAAAGTGAAATCGACCGCCCTATGGAAATTAACATGGGGAAAACGCGTTTTGGGACCCCCCTTTTATCTCGGGCCCCGCTTGACGAATCCCCCCCAAACTTTCAAGGAAGGACCGGAGCTCGACGAGGCCATTTTCGGGAAATTTTCAGGCAGATTCGTCAACCGGTGCCAAAGTTATTCCAAATAGAATTTTGAGATTTAACATTGAAAAAAATCCTAACTATAACTACCTACTGGCGACCGCCAGTAGGTAATATATATATATATATATATATATATATATATATATATATATATATATATATATATATATATATTCACTGAAAAAACCATAGGTTTGACACATGTTATAGAACCAATGAAATTCCACGTTATAGTTAGTTGGACTCACTATAACTTGCGCGTGCAATGCACTGCTGATGACGTCACATATTACATCACTCATGACATGGTCAGTGACATCACTCATGACATCACTGATGACACCATCCAGTGAATGTGTATCTTACTGAAAAATAAATATTAGTGAATAATGTTTAAATATTTAAATATATATATTAGTGTTTCACTTTGTTTATAAGTGGCTACATGTGTTGGTAAGTAGCTACATGCGTATGTATATGGGTTATTACATGTTTCTCTTAGTATCAGTATGAGTGTCTATATGGTTTGGTGGGGGTATTACTTAGCACATAGATGCATGAGTGACTGACTCTCTGTTTGTATGTGTTTTGAAGACAGCATATGTGCAGGAGTGTATGGGTGGATGAGTGTGTATATGTGTTTGTTAGTGAGTGAATGACTGTCTCACTAGTGTCTTTATCAGTAACGACATATGTTTTAATCTAGTATATGTGAATATTGATGTATATAAGTGACTATATGTGAGAGTAAGAGATTGAAAGAGTTCCTGTTTAAATAAGTATGTGTTTCTATAAGTGATTGTTTAAGAGAATAAATATGTGTAATTTTCAATAGAAGTAAGGTGGAAGTGTGTGTATAACTCTATATTCAAATAAATGGATGTTCAATAGTTTATTTCCACGTGTGAGTATGTGTGTGAGAAACTTTTCGATGATTGCCGGTGTGTAACAGGATGTATAGGTGTATCACTTCATATGATGAGTGAGTATATGTATGAGTGGATGTGTATATAGATGGTGGAATTACTGAATTACTTGTTGTAACTGATATGGGTATCTGCATTTTTTTTTTTAAATTTCAGTTTCTATTTTTGAATATGTGTTTCAAGGGTTACATTACAGTGAAAGGAGGTCTGTCACTATGTCACAAGGATGGTGTCATCAGTGATGTCACTGACCATGTCATGAGTGATGTAATATGTGACGTCATCAGCAGTGCATTGCACGCGCAAGTTATAGTGAGTCCAACTAACTATAACGTGGAATTTCATTGGTTTTATGTCAGTAAAATTTCCAGCTAACTATAACATGTGTCAAACCTATGGTTTTTTCAGTGAATTTCATAGGTTTTTTAAATGCTACTTCCTAACTATAACGTGTGTAAAACCTATGGTTTTTTCTGTGAATTTCATTGGTTTTTAAAATGCTAATTCAGAAAAATGTCGTATATGCAACCTATACTTTTGGCAATAAAGTTCTGGCAATATTTTTTTTCGAAAACAAGCCGTTTTCTTCACTGTTGAAGTTGCATAGAGACTCCTTGTAAAGCAATACAGAATTCGAAAGTCTGTACCTTGCCTTTTTTTAAACACATTAAAATTTGTCTGTAAATAAAAATAGCCTTACTAAACTTTCGTGCGCGACCCGGTGTGCGCACTCTCGGCAACAGTTGTCAATAAAATGGATATCGCATTTCCAGGCTTTCGTGCGCGACCGAGTGCGCGCACAGGCCTATATATTTCGTAAAAACCTTGCAATTTGAACTTATTGAATTTCTTCATACACCCCTCAAAGAACTTATAGTACGTCAAAGAGACTGTACCTAGACTTCTTTTTTATTCTTATGAAACTTTTCAGTAAATGGAGCCGAATGTCTTTTTAAACTTTCGTGCGTTACCGGATGTACACACCTTGGTATTTTTTTTAGAAATATAAAATGTTTCATACTTTAACAATTGTGTGCTTAAATCCAGCTCAGAAGATATACAAAATCATGATGGTAGTTGGTTCAACCCGGACCGTTTATTAGAGATAGATCGTCCAACTCCACCGGAAGACACCCCTAATAAAAAGGACATATATATAAAATGCGGACTAGCCGCTGTATCGTGCTAGCAAACTATAACATATAAATCGTTAGAAAAACAAAAGGAATCGAGCAAAATCAGTAGGCCACTGATGCGATCTTTTTTTGACCTCGCTAAAATAGAAAAATTAGGAACAACCCCTCATGAGAAATATGAAACTAGTGAGAGAAACCGAGCTCGACGCCATGATGGCTGCAAGACAACTCGGCTCCGCCGCCCACCCCACCCAAAATAACGACAAATATTATAAAGATACACAACACACCAGCAAAGTAACAGGGTAAAACGTTTTATTAAATAACTATTTACATGGCAGCCTACTGCAACATGAAAACAACACTTTCAATTGGTTCTTAATAGTTTCAATTCTGGAATTTACACGCAGCACTCCACCCACTTCCCTCACTATCTTTTCTACTCTCAAGAGACAACAACGTCCTACATCTTTCGGAAGACTTTGGTGAAATGGCTACCGTATCTCATTCATCTTCCGAATCTGACCAAAATGATCGACTACCTTTAATAAGAAAAAATAAATCTTTCATCTGGCAATTTTTCACTTATCCTGAAGATCAAAAGAAAGTGAATGCACCAAAAGTAACCTGCACGATATGTGACTTGGTTCTCTCAAGAAGAAATCCAGCAAAAAAATATTCCTTTTCCATACATACCATGGTGCGGCATGTCAAACAAGTGCACCCTCTGCAATTTGCAGAGGCAACGACAAGAGCCCTGGCCACGCTATTACCATTAGAGGTGGCCAGCACATCTTCTGATCGACGACCTGTATCTCCATGGAGTGCAGAGATGGACTTCAGATATTTAACTATATATGGTCTATAACCTATGGTTTTTTCAGTGATTTTCTTTGGTTTTTTAATAGCAAATATCAAAAGCTTTTTTGTGGAAAATGACTAAAATTAGGTATACATAAGCGGCGTTCATTTATGTTCACCACAGCCATTTTTAAAAGTAAAGTGAAAGTCGCGAAACAGTGGCCACGCCATCTAGTCCCTTTTAGGCCCCATCATGCACGTAAGTAACAGCCATTTTCTGTGTCATGGCCTCTCGGCCCACTGCCAATAGCCTATGATTGTTCGAAATTGGTTCTCTTTGAGTCAGTCTCTGTTCACAAATAAGCATAAAGTCGCAATACTCTATTTAGTTTTTGCAGATAGTGAAGGATAGGTAGTGCACACTTTTGTCCCCTTTGTAACCCGTCATGCCTATCTCTGCCCCGTTTGTTGGTAGTTGGTTCAACCCGGACCGTTTATTAGAGGTAGATCGTCCGACTCCACCGGAGGACCCCCCTAATAAAAAGGACATATATATAAAATGTGGACTATCCGCTGTATCGTGCTAGCAAACTATAACATATAAATCGTTAGAAAAAACATGAAACTAGAGAGACGAACCGAGCTCGACGCCATGATGGCTGCAAGACAGCTCGGCTCCGCCACCCACCCCCACCCAAAATAACGACAAACACTATGCAAATATTATAAATATATACAACACACCAGCAAAGTAACAGGATAAAACGTTTTATTAAATAACTATTTACATGGCAGCCTACTGCAACATCAAAAAACAACACTTCTAATTGCTTCTTAGTAGTTTCAATTCTGAAATTGAACACCCAGTACATCCAGAGGTCATGTCCGACAAGTTGTGTGGGGGGATGCCTTGCTAATGCCGCCACCCCCACCACCTTCTGTAGGAAGGACTCTGGATATCCTTGGTCCCTGAGAAGCTTCGATGTCCCTGCCTTGCACAAATGTCATAAGTTCTGGATGTTGAGAGCCATACTTCAGGGTCCGACAAGTTGTGTGGGGGGATGCCTTGCTAATGCCGCCACCCCCACCACCTTCTGTAGGAAGGACTCTGGATATACTTGGTCCCTGAGAGGCTTCGATGTCCCTGCCTTGCACAAATGTCATAAGTTCTGAATGTTGAGTGCCATACTTCAGGGTCCAAGAAACGCGGACTCGGAGGGGGCGCTTGGCTCCTGCCCCCTCCCCAAGTCTTGTTCCCCTGGTATGGCCTGAGATCGCCCCCGACATAGGCGGCCGGCTCCCGGGGTCAGGCGGAACTTCTTGCCTTTTGATGCCTCTTCCATTCTGGACCTTGTCCCACAATCCGTTTGACCTGAAGACACGTCCTGCGGTGCCCTGGTCCGACCATCACATTTACACCGTCTCACCCGCCATCCGGCTGAATTGCACCCACTCTTCCGATACAGCGACAGGCGGCTGCCATGGAGCTCAGGAAATGGCGGTCGGCTCCACAGACTTGGGCCTGGCCTGCAAGGATGGCTCTGGGCAAACCTGGAACTCGGACGCTTGACTGCTAGGGCATGAGCCCCATTCCCAAAAGCGTCCCCTCAGCCTTGAAGATTCTACAAGAGTCACCGAGGCCCCCGACTCCTGCAGACTTCCGGTGGGGAGCGACTGCCATGATTGCTCGCGGAATGGCCACGACGTAGCCACGGGGTGCTCTCATGCTGACGCCAGCTTCAGTCTGAAAAATCCAGAAACACTGTAGACTACCAATTCGATCAGTTCCGGTGGAGCCCCAACGACGTATCGCGTTCTTGCGTAATCCGTCATATGACGCGCCGCGTTAGCGCACCCGGAAGTGCTCCGGTGCGCGAGGCGCGAAGCGCAGCTTCCCGGAAGCAATGCGGATCGCGTAACGTAAGCATTTACATTTCAGTTGGTTCTCCCTCACAATATTTTCAATGTCACATAAAAGTCACCCATCACCCACTGCCATCTCTGGCTGTTTCCATGGTAACACCTCATTCTGCACCTGGCTGAAGGCACAGGTCAAAAGTTCATATCTCAACGTTCTACAGCAAAGTAACAACACTGTTTTCCCTCCAGAAACACCTGCCAATCCACAGCTCTGTTACATGTCTTTTTTTTCACACCCAATAGTACTTTTCGTTTAACATAAACATTAACATGCAACGTACTGTTCAATCTCCACTTCTTACAATCAACCAATCATTTTTATTTTTTAAACCACACCCAGCCTCTTCCTTTTTCTTTATTTAGAATTTCAACTTCTAACTACCATTCCACTTCCAGAACCGATCGGAGGACGACTACAAATCCCTTGAAAATGAAGGTCTGGCTAATAGGACACAGTTATATTCACTGGAGTGAAAAATATGCAGTAAGCAGACGAATTTGCAACCTCAGCTTATCAAATGAACACATAACATGGATTTCCAAAAGAGGATTGAAATGTCACCAATTGATTCCATTGGTGAAAACTTTTATGCATCTCCCAGAACCAGACCGTATAATTGTGCACTGTGGTGGGAACGATCTAGGCACAATCACTGGGGTAGGTCTGGAAATGCTTCTAAAAGACACCTTTCGACAATTGATGACACTTTTTCCTCGATCTGCCTTGGTATATTCCAATATATGCCAAAGACAGAAATGGAATTGGTCCAATCACCATTGTGCACAATTTGAGAAAGCAAGGAGACATGTAATCAAATCTGTTTCTGCGTTCCTCAGAGATTATAGCATGGGTTCTATTTACCACAACAACTTGCGATACCACATGCAAGACGTCTATAGGAGAGACGGTGCTCATTTCACGAATGAGGGAAACAGAATCTTCCTCTGCAACATCAGGCTCTGCATCGGTACTTACTTATAAATGCAGAAAACACTCAATTAACACAATGGCTCTTTTCAGAGCCACCTTATATCTAAGCACTCAAACTTCTGATTTATCTCCATTTTCACACTCTTGTAAAAAGGTGTGCGCGACCGAGTGCGCGCATCACGCAACTTTAAAAAAAAAATATATATATATTTTCGCCTTTAAGGGCCTTACTGCACACCCTGAGAAAACCTACGCAGCAAAACAATCTCTACCTTCTCCCCTTTCCAAGTTCCAACGCTTTGAAATCAACAATATATTTACTCGCAATGACAAAATGGCGGTCAACACTTCCTGATTTCCTTCGAATCGAACGTTAACAGACGTCACGCAGCAAAATTCCGCGCGCGCGCACGCAGCCGTTTGGGTGCGCGCACGTGTGCGCGCGTATAGATATATAATTGACTTTAACTTCAATTTCCTCAGCAACTACTGAACGGATTTACACCATTCCAAAAAAAGCGTAATCTGCGAGCCGGACTGGACAGTTTTGCCAAATTTCTTATAAATCCATTCACCCGTTCGACCTGTAGCCGAGTCTAAAGGTCCTATGGAAAATAACATGGAGAAAACACGTTTTGGGACCCCCTTTTATCTCAGCCCCCACTTGACCAATCCCCCCCAAACTTTTAGGGAAGGAGCGCAGCGGACCAAGCCATCTTCTTTGAAAAATTCGCTAAGATTCTTCAACCAGGGCCAAAGTTATTCCAAATAGAATGTTGAGGATTTCCTATGGAAACTAGGTCCTAACTATAACTACCTACTGGCGACCGCCAGTAGGTAATATATATATATATATATATATATTTTCCCCACAAGCGCCGGTACACAGGTCAGGCTGTCGATGGGAGGTCCCACTAGGCCACCGGCAGGCACGTAAATTATATCCAAAATTCTCCGTATTTAAGAAGAAATGCGGGACACCCAGAGCTTCTGTGATGGTATTTTTATTCAAGCAGACGAAAAAGTCTCACGACGCGTTTCACCACTTAAGGCTTGATCACGCCTTAAGTGGTGAAACGCGTCGTGAGACTTTTTCGTCTGCTTGAATAAAAATACAATCACAGAAGCTCTGGGTGTCCCGCATTTCTTCTTAAATACGGAGAATTTTGGATATATATATATATATATATATATATATATATATATATAACACAAACAGCTCGTATATATATATATATATATATATATATATATATATATATATATATATATATATATATATATATATATATATATATATATATATATATATATATATATATTACCTACTGGCTATCGCCAGTAGGTATATATAGTTAGGATTAATTCCCTATGGCATTTCTGAAAATTCTATGTCTAATAACTTTGGCGTTTGTGGACGGAATCGGCTGAAATTTTCAGGAAAATGGCACATTTTGTTTCTGAGCAGCCCCTGAAAATTTGGTGGGGTTTCGTCAAGGGGGGGCCGAGAAAAAAGGGGGGTCCCAAAACGCGTTTTTCCCATTCATTTTTCCATAGGGCGGTTGGACTCACTTTTAGCTCGAACAGCTGAATGGATTTGCACGAAACTTGGCAAAATTGTAGGGACTGTTAGCCCGATGTGCCTTTGCTAGGTCTCAATATATGTGCTTCAGTGGATTTTGAGAAATTAACGTTTAAATCAAGATATATATCTGTAACAGCGCTCCGGGCAGCGATCCGGTCCGCTTACTTTTCGCGTTTCGGAACTTTGCGCGCAGAAAGCTGATTGGCTCTCCGGTGTCTGTCAACATTCTAAACAGTCCGGAGCGGCCGCCATCTTGTCTCTCGGTAGGATCGAGAGAGAAGAAGAGGTGAAAAATGAAGGGGGAATTTAATGAAAGGGGCAAGGTATCCCCCTCTTGACCCCCTAGGAATGTTGTTGGGGTTATTAAAGGGTCCCGTGGGGAAAAGAAAAAAAAAATGATTTTTCACGGTAGAAGCGCTTCACGGGCCGCAAACTGGTAGCGAAACGGGAATTCGCCATTTTGTGCTTCGTTAATTAAATTACTAGGTATAAGGGGGTGCGGGAGACGTATCCTAATCCCCTATGTTTCCTGAGGGTGGCTGAGGAGGCTGATATATGTTGATACATCTCTTCCAGCGGCTGCGCCATCTTGCCTTTTTCCCAATGCCACAATTTTGTCGTGCACGGCAGCCATTTTAGATGCCAGGCTGGTCCCAGGCTATCACCTACCCCTGCGGATGTAGTTTATGGCCCCAGCTGTAGAGAATTCAGACATGCCAACCCTCCCGATTCAGGCGTGTGACTACTGATTTCAGTGCTAGTCTCCCGCCTCCCGATTTCTGCAAGCAAAAACCCGGGGGCATATTACGAACAACTAGCGATAATTTTTGTCTCTAACTTGTTTAGAGACAAAAATTATCGCCGCACATCGGCGATTTTTATCGCAGATAAACCTTGCTATTATCGCAGAAAAGTCAGCGATATTCATGTATTATCGAGCAAATGCTCTTAGCCATGTTATCCACCTCCCATTGGATAACATGGCTAAGAACTGCTCAGGGCAGGTGTTAGATTTTGGAGATATTCGCGCTTAGCGCGAATATCTCCAAAAGTTGGTAATAGGAGATAGCGATGTTAGGGACTGTTTCCAGTCGCTAACATCTTGGCACGCCACTTTGCATGTCATTAGTGATAAGTATCACTGACATGCAAAGCGGGGCCCAAGATGGTCGCTATCTCCTTTTAGCTGTCACTAACTGGTGTTAGCGACAGCTTGGTAATAGGGAGATAATTTTATCTCCGCTTTCATGGCTTTTAAAGCCAAAAAAGCGGAGATAAACCCCCTTGATAATATGCCCCACGATTCCTTGTGGGTTTCAGCTGATAGGGCTTGGTATTGTGTTACATGGTAATTTTTCCAGGAAACGTCAGAGGGTCGATGCAGGGGTTCTAGAAGAGGTGATAAACCATTTAAGCCTCATGAACAAGCGCATGGTCTTTTAAAGATTTGTGAAGTACTCGGGGCGGCGGTGTGTGTGTGCCCTCTTTCAGGAGCGGGCGGGGGGGCACTGCCAGCAACTTGCCAGGTCAGGTAGTGTTCAACACGTGCATCACCCTTTCTCTGCCTGCTATTGCGCTCCATGCTTCGGAAAGGTAAGAAAAAGAACGTGCATTTGAGTTTGAAATGTCCGATCCTGCAGCAGCACACTTCCAAAGCCCACACATGACAATAACCCGATTCAAGGCCCTATTCACCCGTTTTAAAAAAAATAGATAACACTCCAACAAAGTAAGATTATAAAACTTTATTAACTTTTAACTATAATGAACGGAACAAAAACTAAAAACATTTAAACATTTTTCAACTCAAAAAGCAACAATGGTTAGAAGCTGTCTTTTGTGCGAATAGTCCCAAGGCAGCACAACGTGCAGAGTTCTGGACGGCACCCAGGTGATGTCGCCTGGGTGCCGCACTGGTTTTGGGATCCTGCAATGCAGCACAGAAAAACAGCGTGGGGCGTCCCGGGTGGTGCGGGGGGAGGCCTCGTCAGTAGCGGTCTGTTGTGCGAATAGTCCCAAGGCAGCAGAACGCGTTGAGATGTTGATGGGACTGTGTCCAGTGTCCCATGGCTGACACAACATGTACGACAGGCACCCAGGTGATGTCCAGTAAACTGCCGCACTGGTTTTGGTATCCTACAATGCTGCTCCGAAAATTGGCGTGCGGCGGCCCGGGGGGGGGGGGGGGCGTGGGGGAGGCGGCGTGAACGGGCCTCCCCAGGTGGCGGCCATCTAGCTGAGTTGCGCCCGCTCTTGCGGCTACAGCGTCTCGCTCACCATGTTGTTGAGTTGCTCCCACTCTTGCAGTGCAGCGATAGGCGGCTGCCACATGGCTCTTAAAATGGCGGACGGCTCCTCGGTTTTGGGCCCTGTCCACTGAAATGGCCCTGGGACACCTTGGAACTCGGACGCTTGCCTGTTAGGGCTTGGGCTCCATTCTCGAAAAGCGTCCCCTCAGCCGTGAAGATTCTACAACAGTCTTGGGGGCCCCCCGACTCCCGCAGGCTTCCGGTGGGGAGCGGCTGCTCGTGGCCATTCCACGAGCAATCATGGCAGCCGCTCCCCACCAGAAGCCTGCGGGAGTCGGAGGCCCCCAAGACTTTTGTAGAATCTTCACGGCTGAGGGGACGCTTTTCGAGAATGGGACCCAAGCCCTCTCAGGGAAGCGTCCGAGTTCAAAGGTGTCCCAGGGCCATTTTAGTGGACCAGGCCCAAAACCGAAGAGCCGGCCGCCATTTTGAGAGTCCTGTGGCAGCCGCCTATCGCTGCACCGCAAGAGCGGGAGCAACTCAACTACATGATGAGCGAGACGCTGTAGTCGCAAGAGCGGGCGGTAAACAGCTGAATGGCGGAAGAGGCACAGTGTAGCAAAAGCGGGCGGAATGGCAACTGAAACGGTAAAGGGGCGCCCCACTACAGCGTGTCTTCAGGTCAAACGGATTGTGGGACAAGGTTCAGAATTGAAGAGTCATCAAAAGGCAAAAAGTTCTGCCGGACCCCGGGAGCCGGCCGCCTATGTCGGGGGCGATCTCAGGCTACACCAGTGCTATAAGACTTGGGGAGGGTGTCGGAGCCAAGCGTCTTCTCCGAGTCCATGGCCATCACACCGCCCCTAAGGGGCCTCCGTCAAGCTGTTTAGGAAGGTAACATATCACATTGTTTTCTAATGCAGTCAGGGCCACAAACGACACTCACTTACTTTGAGAATAGTGAAGCTGCAGTAGGTGGAAATAAGCTTCAGACAGTGTTACAAGCACTGCTCAGAACTCTTAACTATGGCACCCAACATCCAGAACTTATGCCATTTGAGAATGGCAGTGACATCGAAGCAACTCAGGGACCAAAACCATTAACGTACTTTCACGTATGAAAATCTTACTTGGGGAGGGGGCAGGAGCGAAGCGCCCTCTCCCAGTCAGCGCCACCACACCGTATGTTGAAAATTTGAAGCCATCGTTCTACAAAGTCAACCAAACTTGGATTGAAAAATCTAGAAAAATGTACAAACTGAAAACCAGTTTTGGTCTGCATAGCATCAGTAGCAACGCTTGAGTCAGCTTTGTGTCAAGCCGCCATTTTGATTCAACAAAGCACAGGCATTGAAAAAGGCTCAAACTCAGAACTCTGAACTATGGCACCCAACATCCAGGAGGTTGCCATCCGGATCTTGGAGCCTTGTGCTGCTTTCGACCTATTCACACATCGGTCCACTACTGACATCATCTTATAAACCAACGTTATGTAAATAGTTTTTTAATAAAATGTTTTACCCTGTTTCTTTGCTGGTGTGTTGTCTATATTTTTAATATTTGCATAGGGTTTGTCATTATTTTGTGCGGGATGGGTGATGGAGCCGAGCTGTCTTGCAGCCCTCATGGTGTGGAGCTCAGTTCATCTCACTATTTTCGTATTTCTCATGAAGGGTTGTTCCTAATATTTCTATTTTAGCAAGGTCAAAAAGAGATCCAATTAGTGGCCTACTGATTTTGCTCGATTACTTTTATTTTTTTACACGATTTTTCACTATCTGCAAAGACTAAACAGAGTATTGCGACTTTGTGCTTGTTTGTAAATAGAGAATGATCCAAAGAGAACCAATTCTAAAACAGTAAATGCTTGGACAACAATCAATCAAATGGAGAGACAAGCAGGCACGACGGATTACAACGGGGGTAAAGGCCTGCGTTAACTACCCTTCAGTATCTGCAAAGAGAGAGTACTACTAAGACAAAAGAGGGGAGGGGGGGGGAGCAGCGTTCAAAGCACATCAGCGTGCATAAATACGAAAATGTTGTTATCTATCACGTACTTGACATTTTAAAGCTTTTCATATTTGCTATTAAAAAACCAATGAAATTCACAGAAAAAACCATAGGTTATAGTGGATATATAGTTAGGAATTTGCATTTACAAAACCTTGAAAATTCAATGAAAAAACCATTGGTTTTAGGCCATATATAGTTAGGGATTTGCATTTACAAAACCTTATTTTACTCGCATAAAACCATTGAAATTCCATATATAGTTATAAGCGCTAACTATATATCGCGCACCCGCAATCCACTGCTGATGATGTCACATATTACATCATTCATGACATGGTTAGTGACATCACTGATGACATCACTGATGACATCTCAAATGACATCACTGATGACATCACTGAAAACATCTCATTTGACATGACTGATAACATCACTGATGATATCATTCATGTGATAATACGATGAACCTCTTCAGACTCTAATATAACCTTAGATACAATCAGTGTAAACAGACACTCACAGACTGTCACTCATCCATGGAGTTACTCACACACCTAGTCAGTCATGCAAAGAATCAATCACACCTCCATTTCCTCAACTATACAGTTATACAAACTTTACTTATTCAAACATATACTAACACATATTTACTCTATTATACAATCCCTGATACAAGTTCACAATGATCCATACAGCCACTCACACATTCACTGGCTCTTATGCACAGTTATTTATATATGTCAACTCTCACATGTACTGTGTTTTACATATGTACTTACTTTGACATGTAGCACTGAGATATCCATTCACTCACCAATACACTCATGCACACAGTCAACCGCCCATACAGCTGTTTCCACATGCACTTTTGAAACCATACATCTAGTGAATCAACTGCTCACACATCTATGCACAGAGTCACACACCTCCCAGCCACCCACACACACACTCAGTATCCCATACAAATACTTGGGCAACCAATCAATAACCCATATAGTTACTCATATAGCTACTTATCAACACATGCAACAGTTTACAGAACAACAGACATAATGATGCACAAATTAAGACAGTTTAGTCACTAACCCATGCACTCAGTGAGACACATTTAATCACTCACTCATACAGTCAGTCATGCACCTACTAAATCCTTCATCCAGACACTTATATATCCACTCATTCTTCAATATGTAAGAGATATTTTAACTTTACAGAAACATACAGTCACTGGATGTTGTCATCAGTGATGTCATCAGTGATGTCATTTGAGATGTCATCAGTGATGTCATCAGTGATGTCACTAACCATGTCATGAATGATGTAATATGTGACATCATCAGCAGTGGATTGCGGGTGCGCGATATATAGTTAGCGCTTATAACTATATATGGAATTTCAATGGTTTTATGCGAGTAAAATAAGGTTTTGTAAATGCAAATCCCTAACTATATATGGCCTAAAACCAATGGTTTTTTAATTGAATTTTCAAGGTTTTGTAAATGCAAATTCCTAACTATATATCCACTATAACCTATGGTTTTTTCTGTGAATATATATATACATATATATATATATATATATATATATATATATATATATATATATATATATATATATATATATATATATATATACTTCTCTCATTCCCTCTAGGGATTTGTTTGTTGGTAATTTCAACGGATAGGCAATGCCACATAGACCCAAACTTCAACTTCCTCTTCCTGTCCAGAAGGCTCTCCCCAATGCTTTGTCCATCTCCTGGGCAATTTTCATTTGGATTTCAAGGGGAAAGAATCAGTCTCTTTGTATGCAATTACTGCTGCATTCACCATTAGAATTTAGGGACTTAGTTTTTGTGGCATCACAACAAATATGTTTTAAAAAACTTTAAGATAAGGGTGTTTTTTGAAGAGGGCATGCACCAGTATATATTTCTACCTTTTATAACAAAATGTAATGTGATTGTGGTTATGATGAATGGTTTAGAGTTGCAGTGAGGGCCTATTTTTTTGCCTTTAATTTTTTAGCTTTGATAAGTGAAACAGGTTGCACAGTTATGTACCTTTTGTCTAGTTTCTAAAATTTGCACTTTTCATTTATTTTACCATGTGGCATAGTCTGCTCAAAAACCATCCAGCTAGAACTTGTAGGCATTGGGTAATCCAGTAACTGTTTTTGTGGTATATTTTGTTTTAGAATATCTATGGTTTAGGGATGGCATTTAAATACAAGAGATTTTTTTTGTATTTTACTTTTGTTTCTGCAAAAAATATATTTCTGTGGGGTAATATTTTAATTACATGGGAGGATGATTTAATGTTCATTTTATGGCATTACTAAAACAATGTTAGCATTTTCTTCTTTTTTTACCATGCCATGGTCAAGTGGCCATTATTTTTTCTGGCAAGTGTGTTTTTGTGTGTTTGCCACAGGCCACCATTTTGTCTTTGTTCTCCATGTCATTAGTCTGCATGTTTTCTTCTTTGTTGCCCATATCTCCATGCTTTTCATTGTTTGAAAATGTGACCGGTGGCTATTTTGTGTAGCCAGACATTGTGCTTTTGTCAAAGGCCTGCATGTGTTCTTTGCTGTCCATGCCTTCTTTCTTGTTGTTGTTTGAACATGTGGCCTTCGGCCATTTTGTGTAGCCAGCCATTGTGTTAAATCCTTTTTTATTCGTTTTCAAAGCCATTTTTTCGGGACAAGATGGAATTGAGCTGTGCCTTTTTCTTCATTTTCATTTTTACTTTTTTCCCTGATATCAATTAAATGTGCTTGAGGATGATTGCAGTATGTATGTACAATATAATATTAAATACATTTGTTTCTATTTTCCCTTGCACCGCCTTGCCTCCCAAAGGATTTTTTATAGTGGCTATTGAGATTAATTTTCTAACATTATTAGATTTTTTCCCTTCTCCCCGTTCCACCTGCCATGAGTATCTTAGGTCATAATTACACACCAGCATTAATATCTTGTAAGGAATAATCAGTTTTTCCCTGCGCCCCATGCCTGCCATAGGTCTCTTAGTATAGGTTCATACTAGCATTTATTTTTAAGAATTATTCCATTATCCACTACACCCTCTGACTGCCATAGGCATGCACAAGAATTAATTTGGAGGATTATTAATTTTTTCCCTGTACCCCCTGCCTGCTAAAGGTCTCTTAGGCCATAGGCGCTCTCCAGCATTCATCTTTTAAGGATTATTTAATTTTCACCTGCACCTTCTGCCTGATATAGGGACACACCAGCATTATTTTTTTTAAGGATTATTTAATTTTACTTGCCCGCCCCCTGCCTGACATAGATCTTGTATGACATAGGCACAGAACAGCATACATTATTTAAGGATTACTTCATTTTACCCTACACCCCCTACTGGCCACAGGTGTCTCATATTTCAAACTGCAAAAATAACACATTTCACTGAATATTTTTCTAATTTGGTTGCTTTTAAGTGCACAAGAGACATCACCCACAGTACTGCCGGATGGAAGGATGACACAAAGTGACACCATACCCGAGTCCTCCTCTGCTTTCCCTTGTTCAGCTAAGTGCAAACTGACAGAGCTTGAAGATGGCCCAAAAATGGTATTCCTGACAAATAAATTGGCCAGTGAGGAGGAGAAGAAGCAGATGGCCTCCAATGCTGAGCCTCCCTCCATCTTTTTCAGGAAATATGTTGTGCCTGCTGAAACTGTCCTCTGATCCACAGAGTTTTATTCACTATGGGATCCAGTGTAATTAATACACGTAGCAAAGCGAATAGTCAGCTGTATTAAAGGTCATACAGTGCCCCAGGAAGGAGAAGGAAGTGATCGTGAAGAGGTAGGGGAGTGGTGGGATAGCGTGACAGTAAAATCAACAGTTCAAAATATATTTCATGCTATAAGTCACATAGCAGTGGGTGCCACAACCTTATGGCAACATTATTTAAAAACAGGCATACAACACATAGTACAATGTAAATGCAAATTCTCGCATGTGTGGTTGCCGTGATTGAAAAAGCCGTCGACGTTTCGACCCTCTGAGACTGAGTTAACTCCCCGCGACATTTGTCTGACTGAATACTGATTACTGGCATAATGCCGTTTTTCGATGCTGACTCAGAACTTCTCATGTTTTAAGTACCTACAAGACCACATTGCGAACTACGGACCATGTGGTCCCCTGCCCCTCCCTTGGTCCTGATGAAGACCCCGCAGCAAGGTTAAATCTTCCTGCAGTCTCAGAGGGTCGAAACGTCGACGGCTTTTTCAATCACGGCAACCACACATGCGAAAATTTGCATTTACATTGTACTATGTGTTGTATGCCTGTTTATAAATAATGTTGCCATAAGGTTGTGGCACCCACTGCTATGTGACTTATAGCATGAAAAATATTTTGAACTGTTGATTTTACTGTCACGCTATCCCACCACTCCCCTACCTCTTCACGATCACTTCCTTCTCCTTCCTGGGGCACTGTATGACCTTTAATACAGCTGACTATTCGCTTTGCTACGTGTATTAATTACACTGGATCCCATAGTGAATAAAACTCTGTGGATCAAAATAATTGCTTTGGATTAATTCTTGTGAAGTTTATTATATGTTTCCCACTCTCATTGGGACCCCTTCCTCTTAACACTTATTGAACCCAGGTCCCTGTGATTCTATTGGGTAACCCCCTTGTATACTAGAAACTGTCCTCTGGGCAGCAAGCTGGGGGCAGCACTGCTACATCAATAACGGCACCAGTGCAACCTAAGACCAAGTTCATGTCTCTCAGCGAGGCAGCCACTGCAGCCATTGTGACAAGTAGTAGGTCTAAACTGGATTCATCCCTGCCACAAAGTACCTAACCAGCGCAAGAAACTGAGCAAAGTGGGCAACAGGAGCTACAGCCAGCAACAGTTCTTTCCTGAAGTAGGAGCAGAACAGGAAGTTAAGGTTCCTGCTGGGCAAGGTGTAGCTCTTGAACCATTGACTACACAATCTCCAGGAAGAAAAAGAAAGGTTACTCCACCATCTACTCCAAGCTCCCTTCTGATGATCTGGACAAGGATTGGATCCCAATCAAATTCACCACAAGAGACCAGGGAAAAGGAAAGTTCTTGAAAGCCTTAGAAATATGGAAAGTGACAGTAATGAGGATGAGCCAGTGATTGTTAGTATAGAGGGCAGCCGAGAGGACAGTCAGATGATCTCTAATTCCATCCCTAGCTTACGTATTTTAAAGGCCCCCTCTGAGACCTGTATCCACCACTACCTCAGTCTAAGTATGCCCTGCACAGAGGCAACTGACACACCCACCTACCTCAAAATCTTCAGATAATGGCAGTGGTAACTAAAAAGGTTCTCTACCCCAGTTTGTGATTTCTTTACGGTTATATAGCAGGAGGATAAAATTGCAATATTCTCAATTTGAGTGCTTCTCTTGGTAGACCTAGCATGTGTGGCGTGTTTTTTCTCTGTCTTTTTTGCTCCTCACCTCCTGCCTTTGACTGTGTGCGGTATTTCGTTTTTGCTTGTTTTCGAACTCTGGACACTTTACCACTGGAGATCATTGCTAAAGTGAAAGTGTTCCACGTCTATATTATGATTGTGATTGGTTATCCATGATTGGCATATTTGATTTAGTGGAAGTAAAGTGCACTGTGTGTGCCCAGGGCCTGCAATTCAAATGCTACTAGAGGGCCTGCAGCGCTGATTGTGCCACCCACATGAGTAACCCTGTAACCATGTCTCAGACCTGCCACTGCAGTGTCTGTATGTGCAGTTTTAATCTGCCATGTCAACCTGGCCAGTGCACCCACTTGCCTGGTTCAAACCTTCCCTTTTACTACTTGTAAGGTACCCCTAAGGTAGGCCCAAGGTAGCTCCATGAGCAGGGTGCAGTCTATTTAGAAGATATAGAAAGTGGGACAAGTACTGTTGTGTTCTACATGCCTTGATATTCAAATACTGCCTTGTAGCCTCTTACATGTGCAACTTCCAATTGGGAAGAGATGGAGATTTAGAGTTTGGGGTCCCTGAAAAAATTGCGATCTTAGAAAGTGGACATTTTCTTGCGTTACCATTCTGTGGCTCTGCGTGGGTGTAACACCGACATCTGCTTTAGACTGACAGTTGGGCTGTTTGTGCATTCACTCTAGACAGTCACACAAAGAGTGCTGAGGTATGCCCTGCATATCCTGATGGCCCATTGCCAGGCTGATGGATCTTCCCGAGCTAGAGCGGTAGGAAGTGTTGTCACTGACTCCTGAATAGGGCTGTGCTTGCTCTCACACCAAGCTGTCTCGAATCCCATGTAGTGTGTCTGGAGCTTGGTCATGGACATGGCAGGGTATTGAGCACCGCAAACACTTTCCTTTGAAGTTTGCCTACTTCAAAGGCAGAAATGGGTATAAGTACTATAGCCATGGCACCATAACTTCAGAACACTTCTGGACTAAGCGGAGATTCGGCCCAGAAGAAGAGCTGGAGAAGCTGTAGGAGGGGGACTGACACTCTGCTTGTTGCTGTGTTGTGCTGGCCTTCTGCTTGCTGCCTCTGTCTTGAACAGCTAAAGGACTGGACTTTGCTTTTTGTATCCTAGGCCCTAGTGTTTATGCGTGCTTGCCTCCTGTTAAGAAGTCTCAGAGCCATCAAAGACTTCATCTACAGCCTCTGACCTCCTCTACTGGGAGTTCTGACCTGCCAAGTTGTGCCAATTTCAGTTCTGGGACCATGGAGGTGGTTTAACTGTAAAGGACTGAATAAAACCAATGCATAGACCTTCTTCGCCTGTTTTTCCAGGTGCAGCACCACCGGGCGGCTGAAAAACGAATGCACTGCCACTGCCACAGCTGAAAAGATCACCACAGGCCAAGCTCTGAGCACTGTGTCTCCGGAATCTGAAGACCCCACTCGAACTTCAATGAAGACCCTGCTCTGCGACTGCAGAAATCGACACATCACCTGCTATGCACCTGAAAAATCACTGCAGCGCCTGTGTCTCTGCTGACGCATCGACCCAGCACGTTTGGATTTTCAATGCATCACAACTTGCACAGGTGTTCTTCATTGAGGTAGCCCAGCATTAAGAAACTGAAGACCTGTGTCCAAAAATCAATGCATCACCTCCCCTCACAGTAAGGAATAGACACATCACCTTCCCTGACAGTAAGGAATTGATGCCTCACCTCCTCTGCACCACTGTAAAGACTAAACGCATCACCTCCCCTGCCAGTAAGAAATTGATGCTTCACCTCCCCCGAGAGTAAGGAATCAACTCATCACTATGTTTTCCGGCGTCTCATCTCTCCTGCACCAGTTTTTGTCTTTAATTATTATGCATCCCAGGTACTTTGTGACAAAAGTGACACATCCATAGTTTCTTATTGACTGAACTGTTTTGAAGCTTTTAAAAGTGATATCTTGATTTATATATGTTGGATTTTTGTTTCACTTTGGTCTTATTTGATTCAGATAAAGATTTGGTATTTTTCTGAACTGGTGTGGTGTCCAGTTGTCGTGTTTTCAATGTGTTACTGTGTGTGTTGCTACAAATGCTTTGCCTCACTGCTTGTGCCAAGCTACCAAGAGTGTGAGCAGGAGTTATTTTAGCTGTGTAATCTCCTTACTCTGACTAGAATAAGTGTTCCTATTTGGACAGGGTGCAAGTCATTGTCAGCTAGAGACTCCCATTTCTAAAAGTCGAGATAAGCCAGGTACACACTAGAATACTGAAGGCCAAATGTACCATTTGATCACGTAATCTGGTGGAAAGATAACCTTAAAAAGGTAGCTGGTGGCATTGATAAGAGAGGGGAAGATGATCACGTTGATAGAGGAAGGCAGTGAGGTAGAAGAGGAGGACAGATTTACACAAGAAAGCCCTGCCCCCGTGGTGTGTGAGTATCACCCACATCAGCAATATCCAAATGGCACAAGATTCAGATGCAGATACCATTGCACATAGTGATTCCCTGAAGATGCACATTGAGTTTACAATCTCCTGGTTCTTTCTGGAAGTTGCCTGTGTCAGTGGAACACAAAAGAAAGAAATTATTGCGGCCATGTTTAAGCAGGAGAGGCACTACGAACACAACCACCCAACTGCATGTTTTTACAATGGGAAGCAGGGTAAAATGTCAGCACTGTACCTCCTACCTTTTATTTGTAGAAGAAGTGGGATTTTTAGAATTTGTGGTGGTCTTCTGCCTGAAATGGAAGGATCCCAGCCGAATCTATTTTGCCAGAGTTGCTGTTACAGCTCTCCATCATAATGTGCTGTAATTGGCTGGTCAATTTTTATTTATTTATATATATATATATATATATTATTTATTCAATTTATAACGCGCACAGCTACTCCGAGGAGTGTCCTGGCGCGAGCCAGAGAACAGGTTGAAAGTCAAATGATAAACTAAAAGGGAAAGGTTTTGAGCTTTTTCTTAAAAGTCACAAGATCTTGGATGCTGTGTAGGGCCAGCGGGAGGGTATTCCATGCCAAAGCAGCAGAGTGTTGTTCACAATATCCACCTGACAACAGACACAAGGACCAGTTGTCAAGCCACTGAATACATGTGTATGACTGCAGACTGGGTCTCTTTTGTTAGGATTAGGCAACAGCTATATGCAGGTCACAGTGCTGAACAAACTTTTAGAATGTTCAGCGGCATGCAACAGTGGCCATGTTCACCATGGAGAAATCCCATAGAGCTGCAAACATCTAGGAAGATTTTAACGCCAATGTGTTGGAGTGGCTTGGAACCAGAGGTGTCAGAACTGGATTTATTGCTACAGACAATGGAAAGTATTATAGTCAAGGCCATGGCAGATAGATATTTCAGGGTCCTGTGATTAGTGCATTGCATCAACCTGATTGTGCAGGGCTTTTCTCAAAAAAGATAACATAGCAGCAATATACAGTGGAATAGCATACAGTGGATTGGCATACAGGGGAATGTCATAGAGTTGAGTGATGAACAATGTAGTTGGGTGCAGTGGAATAGCATGGAGAGGAGGGCATACAGTGGAGTAGTGTACAGTGGAGGATCATAGAGCCAAATACTGTAGAATGGAATAGTGTAGAGGGGAATTGTGTACAGTGGAACAGCATAGAGTGGAGTATCATTGAAGGGAGTGGTGTATATTGCAGGTCCATACAGTCAAGTGCTGGAGAGTGGAGTGGTATAAAGTATAACAGTGTACAGTGAAGTCTCATAGAGTGGAATAGTTTATAGTGGATCGGCATGTACTTGAGGGACGTAAAGTAGAGTGTCTTAGAGTGGAATAGCATAGAGTGTACTAGCATTGAGTGGAGCTGCGTACACTGAAATAGCACAGAGTGAAGCGGCATAGAGTGAAGGGGCGTCCACACCATGCACAGCTGTCAGCTATCCATGGCAAGGGGTTGAGCATTTGCCATGTGGCGTGGGATTGCACTTTGAGTCCCTTGGACCCCATCTCCAGGAACCAAATAAAATTAAAAAGGAGAAGGAGGCATGCAACACCCTCCACAAGACTTCTTGGGCCTTAGGGATCCCATACCCGGGGGCCAAATATAATTAATATGGGGAGGGGACACCCACAGGACACCGTCTACTGGCAGACAGGAAAAGTACAACTGTTCTCTCATTGGATTAAAGAGCAAAGCTGCATCTGCCAGATCAAGAACAAACATTTCCATTTCCATGCATGCACAGTTTTCTCAATCTGATCAACCCAAGTAGGAGACAGTGAGGAAGAGGAGGAGGGCAGAACGGGGATGCCAAAAGTACAGGTAAGTGTTTATTTTTGGGGTTCCTAACGAAGTATTAATAATTTTTTAATAGGTGGGGTGGAGGCGGGGGCTGGTCAACTCCGCTCTGCTGCAAAGTAGGAATTTGCCCTATATTCCACGTTCTACGCGGAACGCGGAGTAGGCAAATCTCTGTACACTCCACTGTCGGAGCGGAGTTGTGGCCCGGGGTTACCCACAACCAGTGTCGCTCTTAACAGATTTACATTTCATATCAGAGCTCAGGAATATTGTGAAAGTTTTGACAAGTTCCTTACGGCTCTACGTGCTTTGTCCACAAACTGCAACTTTGGGCGTATCACTGATAAAATGATCAGGGACCAGATCATTGTACATGCCAAAAGCAAAAAAACGTATGAGAGCAATTGTGGATAATGGGTGATCCCAGTTTGCAGGTTGCCATCAGTACTGCCAAAGCACTGGAACAATCAGAGCAATGGATGAAATCTTTAGACAGAAATACCAGGTTTTCAGGAGATGTGAGCAGTGTTACACCAGGAACTTCGAAAGATACTATCAAGAACACATCGAAGTATAAGGGTGGGCGTAAAACTTTTCATTGTTTCAGGTGTAGTAATCCTGCACACATTGCATCTTCGCCAAGTTGTTCTGCGATTGGGAAAGATTGCAGTAAATGTGGGCGTACTGGACATTTCTCTAGGATGTGCAAGGATAGTAAAAGGAATAATAACACTATTAACTATAAAGGAAAGGTAGCCTGTGTGAATCAGCATACGTATGATGACAATCAAGGTGGAGCGGAGAGGGGCATGGTTATGTCCATTTAAGACTTTTCAGAGAATGCTGAAAAACAAACTATTATGACATCCCCCAAATGTCAAGGAAGCATACTTAATAGGGAACTTTTGTTAATGGCGGACTCTGGATCACCATGGACCATCATCACGAAAGAGTATTGCATTCAGTTTTTTGTTGATTTATTGAATTTAGATACTCTCAAAGTTGCTGAGATTTTTTATGGCTCCAGGATAGACATCTGAGGCTATAAGGAGGTAGAAATTGAATTTTATAGAAGAGAGCTCATATCAACATGTATATAGAAAAAGGGAGTGAATGTGTTAAGGTGGAGGGATCAGGCCATTTTGGGTATTATTTTTAAATCCCAGGAGGCAAACAGCCTGTCGTACTCACCGCAGAAGCTACGGATGGAAAGGATTTGACTAAATCATTTCCTAGTGTTTTTTCTCAGAAATTAGGAAAATTAGTAGGATTCAGTCACAGAATAAAAGTGAAAGAAGGATTGGTTCCAGTGAAACAAAAGCTTTGAGGAGTGCAGATGGTGGTAAGGAAAGAATTGAAGAACATGTTGGAAAGCATGGTCCAAGAGGGAATCATTGAAGAGGTAGAATCCTCACAATGGGTTTCCCCCATTGTTTTAGCTCATAAACCGGATAAAAGTCTTAGCCTCTGTGTAGACTTAAAGGCATTGAACTCCAGTTTAGTGGTAGATTGTCATCCTTTGCCTAACATCAGTGAAGTGGTAAGTATGTTGGAATGAGCCTGTGTGCTTTCAACTTTGGATCTCCGATCGTATCATCAAATTGAGCTAATGGAGGACTCAAAGAAGTTCACAGCTTTTATAACACCACAGGGTTGGTTCCAATTCAAACAAATGCCATATGGGTTGGCCTCTGTGGCATACGTTTTCCAAAGGGTGATGTATCATATTTTCAAGGATCTAGAAAAATGTGTGAAGTGTTTTCAAGATAATATTCTGATCTTTTCAAGGAATAGTGAAGAGCCTCTTGAACATGTAAAAGTAGTGTGTGAGAGATTGGGGCAGTATGGTTCGACGCTCAAGACAGGGAAGTTCAAATTGTTTTGGGATTCCGTAGAATATCTAGAACACACTTTCAGGTGATGGTGTGGTGCCAAAAAAATCATTAATAGATGCAATAATTAAGGCACCTGCACTAGACAACAAGGAAACACTTTTGTCATTTGCAGGACTCTGTGAATATTACAGCACATTTATACAACATTTCGCCTCTAAGATTGAACCCCTTAGACACTGAAAAAGAGTTGTTGGCTGCATTTGGGCCATAGAACATTTTCGTAACTATGTATGCAAAGGTAGATTTCTGTTAAGGACTAATCACAAACCCCTAGTAGGAATTCTATCTCCTAGGGTAGGATGGAATTCTACCACACGTATTGCAAGGCTTACCTCGTGACTACAGGAGTATAATTTTAAAGTGGAATATTTACCTGGTAAGAGCAATGTTACTGCTGATTGTCTGTTGAGATTACCATGTTCTGATACTGTAGACGTATACAATATGGCTGACTGTGAAACTGTGACAACCTTTAGAAATTTTATTTCAACAGAGCTCTGTGGTGTGTCTGAGGAGCTGTGAAAGAAGGCAATGAGAAGCACTGATGAGGTGTGTCAGTTAATAATGAAATACCTGAGAGGAGGCTGAACCAAGGAGAAAGCTTACGCTCCAGAAATGGGTCCATATATTAAGCTCTCTGATGAGATTGAGATGGAGGGAGAGGAGATGTTCAAGGCTGGGAAAGTTATCCCGCCTGGAATCATGCAAGGGAAAGTTTTACAGTTTGCCAATAAGGGACATTTAAGAATGTCTTCCATGAAACGTCTTATTCGAGGCAAATTTTGGTTTCCAGGTCTTGACAAAATAGTTGACGAAACGGTGAGAGTGAATGTATCAATACTGACAAAATGAATAGGGCGTTTTCTGCTCCCCTTAAGCCTGTATCTTGGCCAGTTCCTCAGTGGCAAAAGGTGGCATTTGATATTTCAAGTCTCTACAAATGTTTACAGTTGAAGCAAGATATGCTTTGGTGTTAGTGGACTATCACTCAAAATGGCCAGAAGTAAAGTTTATGGGTAATGCCACTTCTTAAACTGTAATTTATTTCCTAAAAGATATTTCTTTCTTGTGAGGGTTGTCCTGAAATGCTGGTTACCAACAATGGAGTACAGCTCACATCGCTTGAGATGGAAGATTTTCTTCAAAAATGGGGTATGAGATATGTCACTACAGCACTTCATGAACCTAAAGAAAGTCAAGTTGAACGTTTTAACAGGGTGCTCAAGGATAGTGTTGAGTTTGCATGTAGGTCAGGAAAGATTGGGAGGATGCGTTGAGGAAGAGTCTGTGGATGTACTGCATTACCCCTCATTCGGTTACTGAGGTGAGTCCTTTTAGATTATTGAAAGGAATAGATCCTGCTTCTAACATTTGTCCATGGTGGATAAAACAATCGAGCAAAAAGGTTGATGATGTGGATTTGGAAAAGATGACTGTGAGAGTGAAAGAGAGTGAAAGAGAAGCAATTAAAGATGAAAATGGATTTTGATGCGAAATGGAATTTGAGAATTACTGAGTTTGCCATTAGTGATTTGGTGAGAATTAAAAAAAACTGCTTACCACTTGCCTCGGACCTACTAGGACTATTCCCCGTTACTGGTTGCTGTGACCCTCCCGTACACGGACCCTGCTTTTCAGTTTTGACATTTTAAACCATTCTCCCTACTGGACCCGGTTTTTTAAGCAAGAGTTAGAGCAGGAGATTGCAGATTTCTTCCCCAGAAATGAGGGTTTGTGCACACTATTCCACCCTATGGAACGCTTTTAAGGTTACGGTGCAGGGAATATGTATTGCGAAAAGTGGGGGAGTTCTGAAGGACATCCACTCCACTTTGCGTCGCCTGGAGACAAAATTTGGACACATCGAGACTGAACTGCGGCGGGACCCCACCCCTGCATTGCAGGCTAAGCTATGCAGTGCCTTTAGTGAATATCAAGAGACAACGGAGAGGGAATGCAAATACAGGGGGAAATATAATAGAGCACGGCAGTATGGGAAGGGGGACAGGCCTGAAATTATGCTGGCAGTCTTGGTCCGGCCTACACGCTTCTCGAACACTGTGCTGGAAATTGGAGGAGAAGATGGGCAAATGCACAACAACGCGACTGAAATTGTAGAAATTTGTAAACGGTTTTACAAACAATTACATAAAACTCATAGAACTCAGGTTGTAGACTTTGCCCCCTTCTTTGAGAATACAGCGATTGCCTGACTGGGTGATGGGCAGAGGGAATTTCTGTTACGACACCATGAAGATGAGGAAATTATTGCAGCGATAATACAGCTAAAATCTGGGAAGGTCCCGGGCCAGGATGGCCTCACGCCTGAAATTTATAAGACCTTCCATCATCTCCTTATTCCAGTGCTGAGACATGTAATTGAGGAGGCCCGGGAGAGTGATATACTTTCCCCCACTATGAGAGAGGTGCGTATTATCTCTATTCCTAAACCTGGCAAATCGCTTCATCTGTGCGATTCATACAGGCCTTCCTCTTTAATAAATGTTGACGCTAAAATCCTGGCCAAACTCATTGCTTATCTTATTAGTCCCCTTATGACGGGACCGGTGCTGCCGGACCAATCAGGGTTCATGCCTACTCGAGGCATGTCCCATAACTTGCGGACGCTTTTTGCTCTCCTTCATGACATTTATATGGATGCCAACACTGTGACGATGTTTCTCGATGCCACTAAGGTGTTTGACTCCCTGGAGTGGGACTACCTTGCTTTTGTCCTTCAGCGCATGGGGTTTCCAACCACCTTTCTGGAGTGGATCAACTTGCTATACTCTAGGGTGCGTGCCAGGGTGATGGTGAATTGAATCCAGTCGGCGCCCTTCTCTATTATGCGGGGCACCCGGCAGGGATGCCCCCTGTTGCTGATGCTTTTTGCCATAGCTATTGAGCCCTTGGCGGCAAAGGTCTAGCAGCACTATCGAGAGCAATGTTCCCTCTAATTTTTTTCCTCTGTGTGCGGCAGTGTAAGGTCTCTGTGCACTGCAGCCATGTCAATGTGCACCAGGAATCAGACCTTGTGGTGTGTGCAGCGCCAAAAACCCCTCCAAACTTTTGCTTAAAATCTGAAAAGATGGTGCATTTCCACACATACAGCGTCATGTTAAACTATACTGTGTTGTGTGGTTAGGTTTGCCGTAATTTTTAGCTGACAAAATAGCAAATGCAAGTTCAAAGCACTTAAAAAGTATTTTAAAGTTGTGTAAACTAATTACATCGGTGGTACTCATAGTACGGCCCGTGGGCCGCCAGCAGCCCTGCAGGCCTTCATTGGCGGCGCACGGACCTTGCCTTGTTGTTTCTAGGCAAAGTGGAGATGCATGGGCTGTAAGAAGGTTTGAAAAAACAACAAAGCCTCATTAACAAGTAAATGGCCTGTGAAGTACTCAGCTGCAGCTGTGTGCGCGCCCGGGAAGCTGTCTCAGCCCGGACTGCCACAAACGAATGGGTAAGTGGGGGAGGCTGGGGCTTAAGCCCTTTGAGCCCAATAGGCGTTGCACCCCTGGATGTAAGCACATTCAGAACTTGGACAATTGCGCCTAGAGACAGAGACAGATAGGGACAGAAACAGACAGATAGGGAAAGAGACAGAGACAGAAAGGGACAGAGCCAGATAGGGACAGAGACAGATAGGGACAGAGACAGACAGAGACAGAGAGGTAGAGAGAGAGAGGAAGGTACAGGGAGGGAGGGAAGTGGAGGGAAGGAGAAGGGGGTAGAGGGTAGAGGGTGGGAGAGGGAGAGGGAGGTAAGGGAGGTAGAGAGAGAGGGAGGGAGAGGGGGTAGATGGAGAGTGAGGTAGAGGTAGAGGGAGGTAGGGAGAGAGGGAGAGGGAGGGGCAGAGGGAGGGAGCGGGAGGTAGAGGGAGTTTTCAGATTCCTGGGTATGTTGTGGTAAATAAATAATTTCTGAATTGCCTTCAAGACGATGTAGTTCATTAAAAACATTATGTCCATTCAATGCCAATAGGATCTCGTTTTTTCCCATTAAACATCTAATTAAAAAGATTTGCTTTCAACTTAAGTTCAGTTCACCAGCTGGTGGAACGATGCATAGCATGTGAATCCTGAGTAAAATCACACTGGAAAATATTCACAGCCTCAGCCACCAAGCACCCTTTTTGTTAGTTCAAGAATCTTTCCATCAACAGCATAAAGTTAATGTTCAGCAATTTTATGTTCCATGTCATGCTTCATCTCATCTTCATCACTCAATGTTGCCACAGTCCTGCCCTTCCCACCGACTAACCAGTCCCCCAAAATTCGTTTTGTTCATCTTTTTTTTTCCATGTTCATCAAATTACTCCAATTTCTTACACCATGTACTTGTTAATCATACCTTTTTTTTGTTACAGACTTATATAATTTACTTCACTCCCTAGTCTGACAGTTACTCTAAGCTTACCCCGATTCAGATTTCATAATTTTTTTACTTAAAGCCAATCACCGTTGACTGACAGTTGCCCTTAAACTGAACAGGAACAGGGTTAGGATTAACATATTAGTGCAGCAATATCTATTGGGGGGGGGGGGGGGGGGGGGGAAGGCATACTCCAACTGCTTCTTCTGTGGACATCGTGGACAATGTGCAGCCTTTCATTTTAAACTTTTATGTATTCTAGGAGCGAGACGATGACTTGTCTTGCAGCGTTTTAAATACACGTACTTCCAAAGCTATTGCAGCGTTTCTAAATAAAGTTGCTTGCACTTGCCTCTCCCCCTTCTTTCTTTCCTCTATGTTCGTCGCTCCTTTCTCTCTTTCTCCTTTCATTCTACTTGATCACCCATCAACTTCACCTTGCTCCTGGCAATCTTATTCTCTGTCACCTATTCCTAAATGAAGAGGCTCAGAGGTCAGAGCAGGGCAGAGGCCCGGCCTGGGCCGCTCGTGCACACAGCTCTATTTAAATATAATGAGAGAGAGGCTCGGCTGTGTGTGTCAAGAAAGGCAGGCTGAATGTGATTGGTTGCGGATTTCGATTATGCAGATTTTTAAAGCAGTGAGTTAACCAGGATCTACTGAGAATGCTTTATTTCGAAGAATGCGTCTGCCTGTGCATCTTTAGGTTGTTATTTTGTGGTGATATGCATCTGTATGTTTTTGTTAGGGTTGGTGATGCCGAACGTTTTCTTACTGTATGTGAGAATTGTTTTTACTTTTTCTGTCCGTGTGAGCTGCAGTCGAGTTTCTCAACACCATTCTTAACACCATATTATCAGACATTCATTCCGTAATGGTTAACTGAGGTTATGAGTTTCTAAAGAGAGTGGTCTTCGCAAGCTGTGAGGAAGAGATGTAACTTCCGAGCGTGAAGTGAATGCCGCGTGTCTGACACTCCCTTTGCATTACATTCCTTACAGTACCCAGCTGCTGGTGTGCGCGGATACAAATCCCGCAGCTGTGCACCTTAAGAATCGTCAGCCTCGCACATTTTGAAAGCAGCGACGGCGCGAACGGGTGTTGCGGGAGTGCGCGCTAAATATAGCACACTGCGCGCTTAGGGGGACTACTGTGCGCGCGCGCTCACCCGCGCGGCTTATTGGGAACAGTGATCGAGAGCATGCCCTAAAATATCCTGAGAGGCAAATTTTCATTTCTTTATACGCAGGTGACCTAACACTCTACATGAGAGATCCCGCGGTCAGCCTTAACCCCATTCTCCACCTGCTTATCCTCTTTGGACACCTTTCTGGCGTTAATGTGAATTGGGGTGAATCCCAAATCTTCCCCCTTACAGACGCTACAGAGGAATTTACTCTTGACTTTCCGCTGAAATGGTGCAGAGACACCATTACCTATCTGGGTATCCGAATCTCTTAATGTCGAGAAGAACTGATGCGCTCTAATCACGGTCGTGCGCTTGACACCATCACTGACAAGGTAGCTGGATGGATCTCGATGCCTCTTTCCATGGCGGCTAGAGTGTCGCTGAAAACTCGGTTATCTTTTTACTATCATCCCTACGCTCCAAGCCGGTTTTCCTTTAACTGCCTCAAAACGCAACTGATTCGGCTAACATGGGGGGGGGGGGGGGGGAGTGGGGTAAACTGCCCAGATTATCATGGAGGATTTAGACCCGGTCCTTCGAAGATAGTGGGTTCGAGATGCTGGATATGGACCTGTATTTTGCATGCGCTCAAGCGCATTTTGCCGCGTACTGGTTCCACCCCCCCCCCCCCATATATGCCTCTCCTGGCTATTGAGAGCAGTTATTTAGCACCCACACCGAGCACAATCTATCTTAGAGCGACTGCAGTGCCTAGACACTTGGTGGCCACCACGGTGCAGTGCACGACCAGTGCCTGGCGCGACCTAGCGCATACACTTCAGTGCCCCCTTCTTTACTCACCTCTAGTGCCCTTGCAAGGAAGGCAGGATATACCGGTCAGTACAGAGTGAGGATGCAGTCGCATGCTACAGAAACTGTCCTATCTAACTTGGGGCCACTTAGACAACAATAGGAAGTTTAAGACGAAATAGGAGTTTTGTGGCCCCTGCACCCCTACTCCTTTAGAGCGCATTAACTATGTGCGACTTAGGCAGGATATACGATCGTTCACCCAGGACTTACCGTTGGAAACCCCTATAATGGTTCCTTTACACATTTTACTGTAACAGGACCCCCCTGAGCATGTGGTGTCACGTTTATATAGTTCCACTCAAAGAGAATGGGGAAGATGCCCTGTTGCAACTAAGGGGAAGTGGGAGGAAGAGTTGGGGGGTCCCATTTTGGAAGAGCTATGGGCCTTTTGCTGTCACCAAACAGGGGTCATCTCTGCAAACAGCAAGTTACATTTGATACACTATAAATAAGTGCATCATTTATATTATACGCCTGCTAGGTTACACCGGCTACGCTTACGCGACACGGACCGCTGCAATAGATGCAGGGCTGCTGGCGCTGACTTTGGACACCTGGCGTGGGACTTTGTTTGGGAGTACTGGAAGGAGGTACTGCTGGTGCTGGGTGTAATGAATGCAATACTTGTGCGTGATGATCCCCTTACCGTTCTATTGGGCTATATGGAGCAAATTCCCGCTAAGGTCTGGAGGTTCGTCTCTCTAGCTCTTTTGATGGTGAAACGGCGTATAGCCTGTCGCTGGGGGTACGGCCGAGATCCTAAATTTTAAAAATGGCTTACTGACCTTGTATGCTGCCAGGAACAGCTGGATATTTATGCGGACCTAATGCCACCTTCCTCACGCCCTAAGGATACTTGGGGTCCTCCTAGGGCATATCTTCTGGAACATACGGATAATGAGGGGACAGAGCTGGGTCCAGAGTGGGTGGGGACTGGGAGGGGGAGCCGGGAGGAGCTCGTAGAGGAGGAAGAATCTTTGGGTGGGGGCTCATAGGGTCCTAGAGTGGGACATTGGAATGGGGGTGGGGTATGGGAGGGTAGAGATACTTGACCATACATAATTGCCTGTTACCTAAGTGGCAACCAGACTAAGTGAAATGAAAATGTGGCTAACTGTGACTGCTGACTTTTGCAGGGATTAGGTTTTAGGAGGATGCGGTTCTTTGTTACCTTTTAGAAGACCAATATTGACTGCTGACTGCTTTACTTGTCTACCTAACGCAGCTGGCCATCTGTGTTGTAGGCGACTTGCTGTGTACGCATACCCCACTACCTTATGCACAGGATGTCATATACTGCTGTGCCCGCCCGATGGGATGCAGGCACCCGGCTGTGTTACCTTACTGATGTCAATAAAGGTCGTGTTTAATACCAAAATGAACAAATAAATAAATAATAAATTGTAAAAAAACTCGATTAAATCTGTTTTCCTTGACGCTTGAAGGCACCTATACTGGTGTTTTAGTGGCGGAACTCCTGGGGCATACAGCGATAACAAAATTGGGACCTGTGCATAACAGGGCTGCGACGGTGGACCTTTTCTCTGCACCCCCTCCATTGTCTCCAGACCCGGCCTTGCCACGGAACCTTGCCTCATGGTGACTTCACCCCTGGAGACAAGAGAGTGTGCATCCTGATCCCTGGGCAAACACCGCACTCGAGACATAGACGGAGACAGATCGTGTTAAAGAGGGGTTCAGTGCTACATATTGGACTACTGCCACCTCAACGAGAGCCCGTAATCTTCTAGCTTTTCAAGCTATAAAGTAGGTTGCACTATCTTTAACCCAGCGCGACAAAGGAATGTGACTAGCACTTACCACTTACCCTGCTCGGTTTTATTCAAATACATTTGGAAAAAGCTGTGCTAAAGTAATTTACTCTCTGTTGCCTGTCAGCACAGCTCGAGCGTAAAATGTCATTCTTATTGTGATCATTACAACCATAGCTGCAGCAGTTTCCTCAAGGTAACTTCTACGAGTGCAACGCTCACACGCTCAATGTAAAGAGGCATTATGGACATCAGCTTAACAACAATTTAACAACAGCATAGTTATCCAATGCTAGTCTTAATTTAAGACTGAATTACTCACTATGTCACCATGTGCACTGAGCAGTTTGTGCATAAAATGGTGGACTCTTCAGGTCCGCAATTAGTGCAATATTGTTCCCCCAATCTCAAGTGCCCTACATTTATATGCGTAAAACAGTGTAGTCCATGACAGCAATGATCTGTCTATCAGTGTGTGTATGAGGTGGCAAACCAATGAGTGACAGTACTACTTTAACCTTGCTTCTCCCTGGGGAAGCCTGACCCTAAAATGGCCACTGCCGTGGGTGATCCACAACAGTCTCGCTGTTTCTTCTTCGCCAATGTGACTTCTCTGCTCAAGTTTAATCCTGCTGTTCCTGTTGTAAATGCTGATCCATACTGCTCAAGTCTGTGCATGCTGGCCCTGCTGTGTATGCTGATTCATGCAGTATATGCTGATCCATACTGTTTCATACTGTCAATGTAGTGGTGACAACACCCAAAGATAACATTCTGTTCCAGGCTGTGCATGTTGCTCCTTTAACCATTGCTGATGAGTCTGCCATAAAAAAGAAATTCTCTACATATGTTCCTGCTGTGCACACTGCTCCATACTACTCCACACTGTTTGTGACTGTGCATGTTGGCACCACTGTGCACGCTGTTGCAAACTGTTCCATACTGTGCATGCTGGTCCTTTGTACCAATGCTGTTGGGTCGATTGCTGCTGAGTCTTCCAGAGAATATTACTCATGTCACTGTTCACCCAGTCTAAGCTGTGTAAGCCTCTTAAGTGCCTGTGCGGTGCTGATGCTGTGCATTTGCCAATACAGTTACAAGCAGTAATAAACAGCTAAACAGCTGCAAATACAACTACAACTACAAATAGAGCAGACTACCAAACACCGGTGGTACCAATCACCACTACGGTCAGCTGCTAGTGTCTACAAGTCTACAAGGCTACAAGATACACCGAAGATACACTGAAGAAACACAGTAGACGTCAAAAATGAGAATAAGTCAAGCCTCAAGAAAGTCATCGCTGATCCACTGAACCCAGATTCTCCTACTAAAGGAATTCGCAACATCAATGCAACGATGGATACCATATTAAGTAAACTAGCAGAGGTCCAAGATCTTGCAAAATCCATGAAAGAAGAGATCTCTGCGATCAGACAAGATATTAGGGACACCAACGTTAGATTTTCAGAGACAGAGAGCAGAATCAGCATGCTAGAAGATACAGAAACCAAAATGAATAAATCCCTCAAAAGCCTAACAATCTCAATGGACTTTAACAAAGCGCCTATCAGGGCTAGAGGACAGAAATAGGAGAGGGAACTTAAGAATTGTTGGTATTCCTGTAGGGGAAGAAGACGTCTCTGTTTCTTTCATCACTTGGAAAGTTGGTTTGCTCAAGCCACTAACCTGTCCTTCAATAAACCTCAAGAGTTTCACAGGGCCCATCGGGTTCATGGCAAACCAGAAAGCTACAAGACCAATTGTTTGTAAACCTCTCCGTTACCAGCATGCGGAACAGATCCTTGCCTTCATGCGCAAAAATAACCACATCCTTTGTAAGCATAACAATATTTTTCTCCCTCAAGGTTACAGGGAAGACAATGTAGACACTAGAAAAGGTTTCCTGGCACTTCGCCCAAGACTCAAAGCTTTGAAATATCAGTTTGCTTTTGCAGGTCCAGCAAAATTGTGTGTTATGATTCAAGGGTCTCCTCACTTCTTCACAGACCACTTACAGCTGAAAAGATTCCTCAATGGTTCAGAGGATCCTTTATGGATATGACGACCCCCGAACTTTCTTCTATAACTCCTTGATCTTGCATTGCTTCAACATTTCTTAAATCTCCATTGCCTCAGCATTCCACAGCGAACGCTACGATAATAATTTGATCTCTCTTGGCCTTCTTCTGTTACAACAGGCGTATCGCCACAAATGGTTTGCATAGTGACAACATGGTCTCTCCTGGTCTCTTTTGCAACTGCATGGCCATACGAGACACTTTACCTTAACTTGTTGTATTAATGTCATAGGTCACGATCCTGTGTTCTCTATCCTCAAACGTAGGTTGTCAGACGATATGTGCTCTCTTGTCCTTCACTTATCCTCATTTACATCTCTTTAAGCTAGAGAATGTGTTAATGTGTTATTGAATATGGTTTGTAACCTAGATCCTTACTGTAGGTCCTTAGGTACTTTGTTAATGTTCAGCTTTTTAGCAAGTTAGCTTGGCAATTTGTTGTGAAAAAGGCTACAAATAGACCTACTGACCAGGCTCGGTCTGCTGTCCAACTGACTGTTGGCCAGTAGATATTGTTAAATGAGTATGTTAAATGAATATGTTAAAAGTCCAACACTTGCTCCACTTGCATTTTATGGTTAATATGTGTAGACACTTAGACAAATAGTGTGTTTCTGTAGGGCAATAGACCATTGAACACTCTAATTGCACTTAGTTCTTAGTTCACAGTCTTAGTCGTTCTTTATTCCTTAAGCCACAGATTTGACTCAGGCATTCAATACACTCCTCTCTGGTTTCCATCGGAAGGGAGTTTTCTTCCCTGGTCACCATGCCTGTTATCTACCTTCAGGGTGGGGTCGGAGGGTTAGGGATGAGGGGGGTAGGGTTATGGTTTTGGATCTTGTGTTTCTTATTTTATTTTTCTATAGTTGTTTTATTCATTCAAGTGCCTTGCCTATACTCTCAAGCGACGATTTTTGCATGGATAACCTGGTTCAAACAGGGGATACCTCATTGAATGGTCTACTTAATATGCGCGCCATGTCTCTTCACCCAAGTACCATGTTTTCTCACTCTAATATAATGTGTTGCAGTAATAACCTTGCATATGCAGGTGTTACCTCAATATGTGGTAGGCTCCATGTAAGTGACATGTTTCTCTACTCTAGTGCCATGTCTCTATATTCAAGAACCATGTTATTTCTCTCAATGGCAAAGCTTTTATTTGCATGCCAAATGTGTTCCGGTGCTATCCTTGTACACACAGGTGGCTCCTCTTCGAATGGTAAGCCTCATATGCACAACGTGTTCACAGTGCCTGTCAATTCAATACAAATGTGCCCACTAACTTTATTGCAAGTACAAAACGTTGTTACAAACTCAGTGTATATACCCTACAAAAACATTTCCATAGTCAGAGAATCACTGATAATGTCCATAACGTACTAATGATGTCGCAAACATTCCCAGGTAATATGGCCCATATGGCCCATTACAATCTCAAGATTGTCTCACTGAATGTTAAAGGTTTAAACCACCCCATAAAAAGGAGAAAGATCCTTGATTATCTTCATCAACAAAAGGTGATGTTTTCCTTCTACAGGAGATGAAGATTGACTCAAAACAATTTAACTCATTATGAATAAGCTCTGCAGCGATGTTGCGGGAGCATATGCAGTGGGCAGGAAAAACAGTGTCCTGACATGGTGACAAGCACATCTGATACTAAAGGGAGGTGGATCACAACGAAACTGGCAAAAGACAATACGGAATTTTACATTAATAATATTTATGCCCCTAATAAAGATGACACGGACTTCTGGGAAGATCTAAGCAAGCAAATTGATACAATCCCAGACACTACTATGCACATATTTGCGGGCGATTTTAACCTACCCATGGACCCGGCTCTAGACAGTGAACCACGCAGTAGTCGAAGTTGGCGGGATCGGCAGGGCACGGCATGCCCCTACTTCTATAATTCAATAGATCTACCACTTTTTTCATTTTAATAATGTGTCCCACGACTGCAGATAGCTGAGGCATGCATAGAAGGCTCATCGTTCCTGGCCATTCGGGCGGGCAGTGGTCAGAGAAGGAAAAGGACTCTGTCTTTTCCATCTTTCCCAGAGAAGACAAGGACAGTGTCCACTTCTGCTCTGTCGCTGGCAGCTTCTCACCCTATCTCTTTCTTGCTCTTACTGCCTCTTTCTGTCTCGCTCCTCCTCCCTGAAAGCCTGACTTCAAGATCCTCTATTTCCTCCTTTCATTTATTTGTTCCCCTGTGAAATGGATCCAAAAAAAAAAAATGCTTTTGCTGCAAATGTGTTCTATTCCAAAGTACAGCCATCGGACGGAAGGAAATAAAAGTTTCAACTATGAATAATAAATAAATAATTCAATAAAGGAAGAAAGTGTTCACAAAGTGGCCAGATTGATTTTAATCACACCCAAACACATTAGTGCCACTATACAGACTTTGCCAGTGAAGCGCTACTTTTGTTTTATCTTTTCTTTGAACAGCATTTTTTTCCCTGACTGAGGAAGTGCACCAGTCCTGGAGATACTGCAATGGCATATTGATGGGTGGATTGGAAAACAAAATGCGTACTGTGGTTCAGTGTTCATGGATGTGGTCATTTTAAACCATACTGCTTGCATTTTGTAAGGATATAAGCAATGGGCATTGTAGCGGGTCTTTTCTGGGCCCTGTAGTCATTTCCTTAACTTTTCAGGCACAGGCACTCACTGATTTCTGAATAGTGAGTGTACATGCATTAAGATAACCATGTTGTTCCCGCTTACATTTCACATGTTTAACCTAATCATTCCCCATGAGTGTTTGCTTTTCTCAGGATGTTGTTTTTTAAACAGCGTATTGCTCTTGTCTAGTGCGTAATTTGAACTGAGTCGCATCCATGTATTTATAGCAGGGCACAATTGGGTTGTAGTTGAAGGCTGTGGGAGTTTCTCTCAGTGGGGCAGTATGGTGTTCAGTGGGGGAGAGGATGTGGCACTATGGTCCGAGATGCCAAATTCGGAACTGGGGAACCATTGTTCAGCTTTCATGACTAGTCCTCCAGACCACTCTCCTGAGGGAGCACATTCCCATGCTAGGCCTAAGAAGGCTCCACAAGACCATAGAAGCCCTGGTGTCTTACCACCAGCAGATTTACCCTAGTGGGGGCAAGTGTGAGTTAACCTTGGAGGCCTGTCCACCACATTCCATACTGAAGTTCACCTCTAGTCTTGCCTGGAGGCCCATGAACCAGCACACCCTAGAGCAACAGTGACTCTGTCACTGAGGTCACAAAACTCTTGGGAAGTGCCAGCTCTAGGGCGGTACGACCGGTGTGTTGGCACAGTGTGCTGACATTGGGTGGCAAAGTATATTATGGTTTTAAAAGTGCTTGCTGCCTCCTTCCTGCACTCCAGCAATTTTCAGTTATGATAACTCTATCAATTAATGTTCTTCCTACCTAGAGATGAGAGTTTTGGCTAGTGGAAGTTTTGATTCATGGAAAGGTTGCGCAGTGGGTTAATGTGCAGACAGATCTTTGGTTACTTGCAGTTTAGAAGTTAAAATCCTAACAAAAACCAGTGAGCTATTGTCATCTAAGAGCTGCATGCAAGCTGCAAGGTATACATTTTAGAGTATTATCATTTTCCCCCCATAGTCCTTGATTATCCTAATGTTGCAAAAAGAGTTCATTTGTATGGAAATCAATTCTGAATATTAAAGTGCTCTGAGACCCTACACTGGTATGAGTGGTGCTGTAAATCAAATTAAATGCATCTGAGAGACAGTGTGGTTATGGAGCCTTGTGGGGCACTTTAAAATGGTTGTAGTGAGGGAATCTGTGGCGGAGGGGTCATGGGGGGGCACCAACAAACATTGTTGCAAAGGGCACCAACAGCGCTAAAGCCGACCCAACCCTTAAGGCCAGTCCGCCTCACCAATATATATCACCTCCATTGGCCTTGTTTCAGCAGACGTAGCTGCAACTCACCAGGGATCTGCAATGCAGTATTTGTATGCACACCAAACTAAATTAGCAAACTTCACAGTCTCTGTGCGTCATGCAAAAGCACTTTTAACAAATGCTGCCTGCTTTTGGGCAACTGGAATTATGCAGCAAAAGAAGACAAAATTATGCTGCAGTGTTGACTAAATTATGCAGCAAAGAAAGGGTGCAGCGTAATTCAGTATATTTTCTGGTGCTTTATTACTTTGACATTTTAACACATGCTAACAACCTCTGGAAAGGTTTTGTCTTATTAGTACCAGTGTAACGTACAAATGCGGAAGTGAAAAAGGTAATCAGTCAACCTTTGCATAGGGCCATCCACTTCGCAGCAACACAAGTCACCTTTTTCAGTAATGTTTGATCCGTTTGAGCTACAATTCATTAGTTAAAATTGACAGATTATGTAGCAGATGTTGTATTTTGTGGAAAATATGTCAGAGCCATAATTATATAGAAAAAATGTGCAAACTTGGATATTTTTCCCATTAATGTCAGAACTGCTCTTGTGCAAAAAAACTCATATTAAACCTTAAATAATTAAGTTTATCCATTGATTGAATTAAATAACATAATAAGCTGTAACTAGTCAGTAACTAGTCAGTGAAATGCCAAACTCTTATAAATAACAAGATTGGGGTTGATATAGTTTCTTGAGATACCTTTAATCTTAGGAGAAACACAGAACGATCCCTACCAGATGCAGCTGGTCAAACTGTCACTGTCCACTGCATGATGACCTCAAAGACGGAATCCAGGTACATCATAAGTGGGCTGACACAGGCAAGCATAAAACAAGCTGGTGCAATATAACATATCTCCCCATCTTACACTAAAAAGAAAAACACATTAAAAGAAATAAACAAAAGTAATAAAAGTGAAAAAACTTCAAAAATATAAAGACAAGTACTAAAATTGAAATTATATCAAACAGACACTAAGTAGTCTTTAAGATACTGAGGAGCTCTTCTTTCCCCAGCATCTCTCAAAACACGAGAAGATACCACCAACTCATCTCCTCTCCTTCCATCATCACTTTGTCTCACCTCCCGATCTAAAACAGCCCCCCTGTGTTCCGCAAGGTCATATGGCTGAGATACCCGCCACCCCCTCTCAACACAATCCCCAAGAATTGGGAAACCGGAAACAGTTCTTGAACTTTTGGAAGGCGGGAAGGGAGTCACCCTTCCCGGCCGTATTTATTAAAATATGAAACAAAATAAAACATTAAAATAACAGTTTCATATTATGTACAATTTCATTTCCACATTACGATGTTTGGCTAACCTTAACAGATCTCTAATACAAAGGTTCTCCTAGCCGAACTAACATCCTACGAAACATTTGACTTGAAATTGTACATCCTAACGTTAAGGGCCAACGGCAAGGTCGTAACCGGTGTCAGATCCCTAAACCAGAAATACCCCCCTCACTTGTGAGAGGAGCGACCGCACAGAGGCGTACCTCAAGTGCATCTACCAATTTCCCTTTGTACTTGACGGGGGCCCCAATAAACTCGACGCCATTTAATGGTCGTTCGAGGACTCGTGTGAGGTGTCTAAAAGGTAGCGTAAACCCCCTCCCGCACCCCACACAACTTACCCATCTGCCGTCGCAGATGTCCTGGCCCCGGGAAATTCCCCAGGAGGGGCCGTAGCCCCTCCTATCCAGGAAGAGGCCTTGACCACCTTTCCTTTCCTTCCGGCGGCCTCTCCTTAGACAGGACCGCCTCCCCGTTGAGGGGCCAATTGGCCACCTCCCCCGCGCGCTCCCATCCGTAATGGGTGACGCCCCCTCATAGGGATCTTCGAATTACTGCTCACCGATCATGACCTTACCGCCCGACCAAAAAATAAATACGACAATTCTACCTAAGTTACTAAGATTACAAAGCATACATCACTTATTACCAAGCGTAAATACTGATCAATCCTTGTTCCAAATTACTTTATTTGCAAAATATACTGAAAATAACCAATCTTTATTGCATCTTAAGAAATTTCACGATAATCATCACAACCTGTAAGAAAACAGAGAAAACAAACAAGATACTATATCAACTGTATTCACAACGAATCGCTGTACTCAGGGGCTGGTGGGTGGGTCAAAATTGGCTCTTCGTTCCGTCTCGAGCTCACGTGCAGCGGGGAGGTGCAGCTTCAGAGCACAGGAACAAGAGGATGCTTTCTTGGCTTCCGCTCCTTTTATCCGTCTTCAGGGTGGGCGTAAACCCGCCCCCGCCTGCCTCCGAGGGCGTGGCCGGCCACGTCGGTGTCTAGGCCAGCCCACTCTAGGGCGGGAAAAAGGCGCGCCCCGGCTACGCCGCTTCGGGCATACCAGCCGAGACTCGCCTCCCGCCCAAGATGGCTTCCCGGGGGGATCGTGGTACTCCACCATACGTTCGGGGGGACCGAATGGTCGCCCCTTTCCATATGGCTGAGATACCCGCCACCCCCTCTCAACACAATCCCCAAGAATTGGGAAACCGGAAACAGTTCTTGAACTTTTGGAAGGCGGGAAGGGAGTCACCCTTCCCGGCCGTATTTATTAAAATATGAAACAAAATAAAACATTAAAATAACAGTTTCATATTATGTACAATTTCATTTCCACATTACGATGTTTGGCTAACCTTAACAGATCTCTAATACAAAGGTTCTCCTAGCCGAACTAACATCCTACAAAACATTTGACTTGAAATTGTACATCCTAACGTTAAGGGCCAACGGCAAGGTCGTAACCGGTGTCAGATCCCTAAACCAGAAATACCCCCCTCACTTGTGAGAGGAGCGACCGCACAGAGGCGTACCTCAAGTGCATCTACCAATTTCCCTTTGTACTTGACGGGGGCCCCAATAAACTCGACGCCATTTAACGGTCGTTCGAGGACTCGTGTGAGGTGTCTAAAAGGTAGCGTAAACCCCCTCCCGCACCCCACACAACTTACCCATCTGCCGTCGCAGATGTCCTGGCCCCGGGAAATTCCCCAGGAGGGGCCGTAGCCCCTCCTATCCAGGAAGGGGCCTTGACCACCTTTCCTTTCCTTCCGGCGGCCTCTCCTTAGAAAGGACCGCCTCCCCGTTGAGGGGCCAATTGGCCACCTCCCCGCGCGCTCCCATCCGTAATGGGTGACGCCCCCTCATAGGGATCTTCGAATTACTGCTCACCGATCATGACCTTCCCGCCACAGGCCGGATAGTTGACCGGCTATCCGGACCCCCCACAAAACACTCCTACCTAAAGGTCATGCTGTAAACCCCTTAACCAGGCTATGAAGTCTCCTATGAGTAATTCGTTCCCCACCCGGGACAAATGAACACCGTCCCCCAAATACATACTGTCCCCTTTGATACAACCATGCGAAACAGAATGCAGTGTATTTGAACGAAACAATCTACTCACTTTGTTATTTATCTTCCTTACTGAATGATTCAGTGCAGTAACCGAAATAGCTCCCCGCCACATTTTCCGTGGGATCATATGGGACCATGCAATTGTGCACCCTGGAACTCTTCTTGCCAACCAACTTACTGTGGAAAGCATTGCCTCAAGAAGAAGTCGTCTACCAGTGGCCACCAGATCGTTACCCCCAAGATGGACTATGATTATAGACGGCGGTGACCTCGTCCGCTCTAACAAACCCTCAAAAAAGAATTGAAACTGGTCAATACAGAGCCCGCCCTTTCCGTAGAAGGACACCCTGTACCCGTATTCCCCAGTCACGTGACTCATATCACCTGCTTTGAATACGTCCGCGGCACGCCTCACATATGAGTGGCCCACGACCCACACCTCCTTATTCGCAGACGGGGATTTCTGACCGCTGGTCCCCAGGAGTCGGGTCGACTGTACAGTCCGCCCCGCTTCGTAAGCTTGCGTAACTGAAAATCAAACAGAGACAAGAAGCGTGAGTATATCATTACAGCTTCACAACATGTGCAACCGCACATACCTTTTATAACAGTTAGAGGACCAACGCCCCACACGTTTTACTTGCTCCATACTCAGACCCCTGGCTGTCGCCTCAGTAGCAGCCCCTATCCGAAAGGAATGGGTCCCGAACTCGCCGGGGTTCAAGCCCGCGGCCGAAATAGACATCGCAAGCACCCTCCGGAACTGAAACCTCGTCAGTGGGGTGGCGTCAGCGTGCCTCAACAAGGTCCCCCCCCATGCTGCCACCCTCTGCGCCAGATATTCCTCTACGCACACAACAGGGCACATGGAAGAGCCGGGGATCCTCTGAATGATTACGTAGTCCCCGATTGCACCCTGATCGGATTTGGACCTAACAAACGAGACCGTCATCGTCTCCTCCCTGACCTGAATGTGTTCCCGGCACAGTCCCCCCATCGTATCCTGCTTGTTCTTTGCCACTAATTCGCTTACCCGCATAGCCCCATGGAATGCTAGTGCAAATGCGGCTCGGAACAACACTGCTTCGTACTGGGATGAACACGTTGCCGGTAGTACGGACAATAACAGGGTCAACCTATCCAGACCTATCGGGTGCCTATCGTCTACTCTGCGACCCTCAAGGCGTTGCCACCCACGTAGCGCTTTCTGCACAACGAAAGACGCTGTCGGGTCCTGGATCCCATGAGCCCTTGCCATAAAGGAAATGGCGGCCCGATGCCTCTGGGCCGTAGCTACTGACTTGCCTGCCTGATGTAAAGAGAGCAGGAATCTCACTACAGACTCTTCCTGACCCCAAAGCTCCCCCCCGGCAGTACCCAAAAAGGCCCAATAGGAACGGAACGCCCCTTCATATGCCTTCCTCGTCCTGGGTGCTAAACTCTCTCCCACGAGGTTTTGTAGTTCGGGGCACCGAGAGACCAGAGAGCTTCGGGAAAGGGTGCCGCCACCGGGTCCGCTGTGGGCAGAAAACCCCAGAAGGCCTGCATACGGAAACGAGAAAGCGCATCAGCCGCTTGGTTCATCACCCCCGGCACGTGTCGCGCCCTAAACAGTACATTCAGTTGCATGCATAACAACACAATTTCCTTGAGCAGTCTCAGAATCAATTTGCATCGTGCTGCCTGACTATTGATACACTCAACCACGGTCATGTTATCAGACCAGAACACCACAGAGTGATCCCTAAACCCTTCAGGCCATGTTTTCAAAGCCACCAGAATAGGGAACAGTTCGAGAAAAGCAATGTTACTCGTCAACCCGCACTCATGCCACCATGACGGCCATTTTTGAGCCGACCATTGTGTACCCAATATGGCGCCAAAACCCATACTCCCCGCCGAATCTGTCCAAAGCCCCAACTCCTCGGAAGACACCGCTGGTTTGTTCCAGATAATTCGACCATTGAAATCCGCCAGGAATGCAATCCAAATGCGCATGTCCTGGCGAACCTCTGCCGAGAGTCTCGTGCGATGATGTCCTTCCTTCAAGCCGACCATGGATTGTGCAATCGAGCGGGAAAAGGGGCGCGCCATCGGCATTACTCTTAGGGCAAAATTCAACTGACCCACCACCTGTTGCAATTGATGCAGGTTTACTTTTGTTGCACGAATACATGTCTCAAGGGATAACCTGAATTTTAACACTTTTTCCTTGGGTAATCGAAAACAACCTTCCACCGAGTCGAGCTCGATCCCCAGAAACTCGATCAAGGTCGAGGGACCCACAGTCTTACCTGGCGCCAATGGCACACCGAATTGATTCATTAGGACACAAAATTCATGTAAAGCCTGTCCACACTCAGAATCCCCGGCTGCCCCCAAAAACAGAAAGTCATCGAGATAGTGCATAACATGTTGAAAACCTGTCTTCCTTGTGAATACCCACTGCAGAAAACAACTGAACTTCTCGAAATAGGCACATGAAATCGAGCATCCCATTGGCATACATCTATCCATGTAATAGCGACCCTGAAACTGAAAACCAAGGAGACGCTGATCGTCTGGGTGTACCGGGAGCAACCGGAACGCTGACTCGATGTCCGATTTTGCCATCAGCGTCCCGGGCCCCAGGCGATTCAACATGGCAACGGCCTCATCGAAAGATGCGTACCGCACCGAACACATTTCCGGGTCTATCGCGTCATTTACGGAAAGACCACGTGGGGCTGACAAATTATGTATCAGCCGAAACTCACCCGGGTCCTTCTTGGGGACCACCCCTAGAGGAGAACAAACAAAGTTAGCAACCGGTGGCAAATCAAATGGACCGGCGACACGACCTCGAGTCACCTCTTTCCCAATCTTTACCTGCACCACCGCCGTGTGCTGTAAGACCGACATTTGATTCTTACAGTTTGGTACCCCCTGAAAATCCCCCACTGGGATGCGGAAACCATATGAAAACCCGTTCCGTAACACCCCAGCGGAAGCATGATCCGGGTATTCGCTGAGCCAAGGAATCATTGCCATGGTATCAATCGGGGTTGGTAAAGGCGCCCCTCGGACTATATTAGACCTGTTTGGCGCCTCCCTTACCACCGTTATCACCCGTTTTGGCTCTGCACATGGACTCAGGATGGGATGGCTGCCCGCACCCCCCACACTCATGTCTGAATTTACATGACCCCTGGGGCCTAGTACATTTCCCTCTGTTAAAATTCCAACAGATCCCCCTTTTACCTGTGTTGCCACTCGGCTTCGAGTGGTACTCGTTACCTGCACCCGTCCGAAAGGGTGTCCCAGAGTTTTGGCGGGAAGATTCCCCCCCGTTACTCCCTACCAATGGCACCTTCAACATCCCTGTACTCTCCATTTTTTGCCATGACACGGAGTCGTAACAATCCCAAGACAACAATGGGTTGTGTTCTTTAGCTTTTCTAAACAGATTGTCATAGCAGAACCACTGATTGCCCCCATATGCCAAGGAATACTCCATAATACGCGACTGATAAATGGGTAACTCGGTCAACAACTCGGGCCTGCGCTCACCCATGATGGAAGTAAAAATGCCCCACGCTCTGCCCCAAGTACCAATGGTCTCGTCGACCTTAAAGGCGGCCATTTTTGCGCGCCAAACACTCAGATGCATGAGCTCCTTTTGACTCTTCACATGCTCGATCTCGTAATGGTCGGTAAGCAATGAAAACATGTTTACATATTTATCCGCCCAAATCAATTCCTTGATTTCTTGTGGGACGTGCTGGGCAATCTTCTCCTTTCGAGAAGGTACAGACCCCTCCCCCGCAATCGGCAATGGCCGCTTACCTGAAGTAGACCCCGCGCTTGTCGCCGAACTTGGGCCTGCTGTACTTCCAGCCGCCGGAACCTGCGGGGGAACAGAAGATGTTGCCTTCGCAGCCTCCCTAGATTCCCGCAGTTGCCTCATTACTGCCAGGGCGTCGTCAGCCGTGGCGCCCTCGCTATCGTTTCCCAACCACGCTGCCAATTGTGCCGCTAACTCGGGGGGCATATCCTCCCTGTTCACGGGGGTGACCACCACAGGGATTGGGTTCCCCTCCTTCGGCACCGGGGTTGGCTCCTCTCGTGGGGTTTCGGGAACCGGGGTCTCTCCCCCAAGTGCTCCCCTTCTGGGCCTCTTGCTTTTTCCACCGGGGATTGTTCCCTGCAAAGGCCGTTTCGGTCCTCCCTCCCCGTCCTTAGCCGCAACCTTTTTCTTCAGATCGGCTATCTCCTTCATGAGCATGCGGAGCATCTCCTCGGTACCGACCCGCTTTCCGACTTTCTTGGGCATTCTCAGACGGGATATCTGTAAGACAAAAGAAAGATTACAACGCTCAAAATTGGCTCTTCGTTCCGTCTCGAGCTCACGTGCAGCGGGGAGGTGCAGCTTCAGAGCACAGGAACAAGAGGATGCTTTCTTGGCTTCCGCTCCTTTTATCCGTCTTCAGGGTGGGCGTAAACCCGCCCCCGCCTGCCTCCGAGGGCGTGGCCGGCCGCGTCGGTGTCTAGGCCAGCCCACTCTAGGGCGGGAAAAAGGCGCGCCCCGGCTACGCCGCTTTGGGCATACCAGCCGAGACTCGCCTCCCGCCCAAGATGGCTTCCCGGGGGGATCGTGGTACTCCACCATACGTTCGGGGGGACCGAATGGTCGCCCCTTTCCATTATTTCCACAAAATTCTTCATCATCCATCAACATCCAAGGTGACCCACCCTTCTTTTCATATTCTCCATCCAGATCGAACTTACACCTTCCATTCTTTCTTTGATATAAAGCAACTCCCCTCAAATTCCAGGTCTGTCCATTTATCAATTTCACCCAATTTCCACCCACTGTTTTAACTTTGAATGGGCCTCTGAATTTATTCAGAAAATTAGTGTTGAGACCAGGTTTAACCTTAACCCAATCACCAACATTGATAAAGCACTTATAATTTTTTTCTATTGATAAGTCATCTTCTTTTTTTGTTTTCTTACTAGCACGCATCCATGCAGGAAACAATTTTGTCCCTGCCACTCTACCACGCATCATATCAAATGGACTCAAACCTAAATCACTGTTTACTGTTGTCCTGTAAGCCCACAACATCTCAGAAACAGCACTCTCCACATTCATGTGAGAATTATAAGCCAACTGCATAGTCCCTTTTACCATCCTATTCATGTGCTCAACTAAGCCATTACCCAGTGGGTTGTATAATGAACAACAAGAATGCTTGACACCTACAGAATTCAAAACTTCTTCCATCTCATAAGATCTCAATTGTGTGCCATTATCAGACAAGATAACAGATGGAAAACCCTCCCTTTTGAAAATTTCAGTCAAAACAGCAATAGTGGTTGCATTAGTTACTGAACTAACAAAAGCCACTTCAATCCATTTCGATTTTACATCTACTAAAACAAAAGCAAATTTGTGAGACTGTGGCAAAAATGCAAAAGGACCAATGAAATCTATGCAAACTTTCTCCCATACCTTTTCCGCATTGGTAATTTGTTGTTGTTCTCTTGAACTTCCCAAACCTATTTGTAAGCGCTTTTCAGACTCTCTACAAGCTACACACTGCTCCACCCATTCCTTTACATCTGCATCCATGTTCGGCCACCAATAATTCGCCTTAATTCTTTTGACCGTCATGGTTTGCCCCATATGTCCTTCATGTGCCAAACCAATCAACCTTCGCCGTGGACCACATGGCGGCACAAAATTATCGTTCCTCATAACTATACCATCAGGAATTACAGACAATTCATCTAGAATTTTCACATACGGTCTCATATCATCTGGTAACGTACCTTCTCTTCTAGCACCATCCTTAATCATTCTCAGAACACCGGACAAGACAACATCCTGCTGCATATGGGTATACCACATATTCCTTTGTATGGCACCTGCGTAAGTCTCCAAAGAATCATCCACATTCGCCACTACCTCTTCCGTCTTTAAATCAAGAACTTTCTTGCTACAATCTGGTAAGCGTGACAAACAATCCGCTACTCTGTTCTTCCATCCTGGCAAATACTCTGATTTGCAACCAAAGTCTTGCAGCTACACTGCCAATAGAGCCAAACATCCTGAACGATTCTTAATTCCACCAGGTCCTAAAACTTTCAACAAAGGTTTATGATCAGTACGGAGTGTGAAAGTACTACCCCATAAAAACACCCGAAAATAATTTGTTGCCCATGCCGCTGCTAACGCCTCCATCTCAATTACAGCATAATTCCTTTCAACTTCAGATAACGATCGTGACGCAAAAGCCACTGTCTTCTCCTGTTTTCCATGTTTCTGCACAAAAACTGCTCCAATCCCAACCCCACTCGCATCTACAATACTCCTGCATGTGTGATATCATGTTTCACTAACTCAAAATCTCTCTGCTGTTTTTCATTCCAAGCAAACTTCCTGCCACGCCTCAACAATTCCCTCAACGGCTCAGTCTTTCTTGCAAAGTCAAATGCAAACTTTGCATAATATTAAACAAGGCCCATGAAAGACCTCAATGAATCTCTATCATGAGGGGCCTTTGCATTGACAATTGCACTAACTAAATTTTCTTTTGGTTTAATCCCTTCACTCTTGACTGAGTGACCCAGATATTCCACCTCCCTTGTTAAAAATGTACAGTTCTCTCTACGCAATGTCAAACCAGCCCTATCTATACATTCTAGTACTTTTTAAGGAGCTGTTATGGTCTTTCTCACTCTCTCCAAACAGCAACACATCGTCTTGAAACGCCACTGCTTTCTTCACACAAGAAAGAACTGAATTCATTAACCTCTGAAACACGCTTGCCGCTGAGCATAAGCCAAACGGAAGCCTACAAAACCTAAATGTCCCTTCACCAGTAATGAATGATGTTAAATTCCTTGACTGATGATTTAAAGTGACCTGATGATATGCACTTCTCATATCTAGTTTTGTAAAAATGTTTACACCATTCAACATCAACACTAACTCATTAATGTTAGGGAGGGGAAATGTGTCCATGATTACATTTTGGTTTAAACTTCTCAAGTCCACACAAAATCTTAGTGAACCATCCGGCTTTTTTGTGTTAATGACCGGAGATAACCAGTCTCCACAGGTTCAATGACCTTGTCATCCAACAACTGTTGTATAATTTCTTTCACTTTTTCTCTAGCAGCTATGGGGACCCTCCTTGCCAGATGTCTGACTGGTACAGAGTTCTCTCTCAACTTTATTTCATGTTCATAACACTTGAATTTACCTAACCTTTGTTCAAAAACATTTTTGTGCTGTTGCAAAATATCATCCAAGCTTAACCTTTGAATGGCTATAACAGGAACATCAGATTTTGGGTTAATTTTTATGTCTAAATCATATTGATGTGGCCAACCCAAAATAGGCTGGCCTTCCTCTGCCACATATAGTTTACCCTGTGTCACTCTATCCTGAAAATTAATATCAGCATCCACCCATCCTAAGACAGGAATAACATTTCCCTGATATGATTTCAATGCAACATCCGTTTGAGATAGAATTTGCTCTGGCCAAGTCTCTTAAAACAATCCTATTGGAACAATGGTGTAGAGTGATCCCGTGTCCACCATTAGAGACATGTTCTTTCCGTTGATGACAAAATCAGCTTTAGGATGCACTCTTCCACTCTCATCTCCTTCTATTCCAGCCACTTCTTGTGCATCATCCACTACTATTACTCTGTACGTAGATTGTGTATCTTCCACTGCATTTACTTTACTAATTTGCTGTTTACACATTCTAGCCAAATGTCCCCTTATCCCACACTTTAAACAGTCTTTTCCCACTGCAAAGAACAATTTTGAATCAGCTTGATGATAAGTACTCCCACATCTTGTGCACTGTTTAGCCACACCTTTCGCTGGGGCTTTGCTCGACTGCCTTTGAGACCAATGTTTTCCACCTGCAACATTACTTAACTGTGCTTTACTCCAAACTGCATTAACAGTATCCTCCCCATCATCCATAACTGCTACTTCCTCAACTTTTCCTTTATTCACAGTGATTTTCATCTCCCTCATACATTTTTCCGATTCTTCCACCACCTTTGCTATAGCTATAGCATCCTTCAGTGATGGATTACTTGCCGCCCATAGTCTTTCTTGAGTCTTCTTGCATACGCACTGTACGATCAACTGATCCCTTATCATTTCGTCTCGCATTTGACCAAACTCACGTTTCGCAGATAACTCTCTTAGCCTCACAACGAAATCATCTATTGACTCATTTGCAAATTGTGGTTGCATATAAAATTTATGTCTCCTCATCACGACATTGACCTGTTTCGCTAATTTCTTTTGCAATCTCAACACTCCTTCTTTATAGACATCTTCAATCGCTTCTCCTTCCGCTTTTACTTCTGGTGGTAAGTATTTGAATATGTGTTGGCCTTCTTTCCCTAGAGACCCCAGCGACCAAGCTCCGGTTTCCCTATGATAATCACGTGAGCAAACACGTGATTATCAAGACCAATCAAATTGCACATAGAAATAGGGACCAGCGTTTTGATGCCGGAGATTCAAAAAGGCAAATTAGACCTGGTGCGTGGGGCTGCAGCAGTATACCGCGAAGAGTTCGGACTCGAATTTAAGGTAGGCAGAGAACACAACAGTATAACTAGTAACCTGGCAGCTTTAGCATTAAATAAAACAGCAACATTGATGGGCGCACATTTCTCTTACAGAACGAGCCAACCTAGCGGGTACAAATTGAAACACTCGCATTTAAGTAGACGAGCAGCCAACGCTTTAATTTAACATCAGGATATACAAGGTAAATTCTCAAACTTTTAAAAAGGGAAAGAGATTCTGTTGCGAAAAACGAAGTAAAATATAGTTCGATTAAACTCAACCTTATTTTTGATGTAGTGCAGGACGGAAAGGGGAGTCTAAAAAGACGGCGGCCGCACTTGGGACATTTGACACACCATATGAAAGGAGTCAATTATTAAAAATCATGAACTCAAAGGAATGTACCATTAAGGTATTTATCATTGGGATGTCACCTAAGGCAGCGCTAGGCATAACTAAAATAACGGCGTAAATAAAACTAAGGATGTCCACCTTATATTAGCAGGGGCCCGGAACAAAAAGGATTTTAATTTGGAAGGGCACCTCAAGACAAATTCGTCAGAATAAAGATCAGTGCATCCCTATCCGATCTGTGAGGTGAGCAGATTCTTGCTTTAAAATGTATATATTTGATCAAAAATAGACGCTATATATAACAAATATCAAGAGGCAGCACCAGGTAATGCCCATAGACACAAGGGGGTCATATGTGTATATAAAAGAGCCAACTGGTGAGAGGCCAACAAGGACAAAATGAACTCAAATAGTTAACCGAATGGATGGTAATGTTTTAGACGGGAGCCACTAGGGAAGGGACTAAAAGTATAATATCCGCAATTTAACCCAAAGTGTCTAGCAACAGACCCCTAGAGATCTAGGACTAAGGAGGCAAGACCCATAGAAATCCTATGGAAATTATAACCCATTAATATGCAAAAGAGCACCCTGTTAGAACGAAATAGATGTACCCTGTATATCAAGGGTGGGTGCTGGACAATGGCCTTAGATGTGATATATATAAAAATTGTAATAACAGAAACATGTATGATGATTTTTGATGGAATGTATTTGTACTTGTTTTTAGGTAGCAAAAGTACGGAACAAAATAGTGGACAACTTAACTATCTGATTGTCTTGATAAAGGCGGTACCAAATTAACATTAACTGCCGAAACGCGTCGACACCAAGGGGAGGTACAATTGAACACGAAGGCCAAGGAAAGGGTGAAAATATAAAGTATAATATATTGTCCCAAGGCTTTCAATAACAATGTGCAATTTAATTAGACAAGTTTTGAAGTCTTTCATATGTTGTTGTTGTCCAGATTATGCAGGTCATAGTTTGTTCATATTGAATGTGGAATTACGAATTATTGTGAGTGTTTTTAAACAGAATATCTGTATTTTTAATGTGCTTTTGTAATTGTAATATGCAATAGCGTTGTTTAGCATTTTCTGTATTTTATGCATGAATTTTCATTTTTCTTGTTTTAACAAAACACATAAAAATCTTTTTAACCAGAAAAATTTTAAGGCTTTATAATAAAGATATAAACTTATAATAACCAATAATTTGTTTTATTTCAGAATTTTGTACATGGTGATACCAATGTTTTCATAAATTGTATGGCATATGATATGATAACGGATCTAGGTTGATCACAATCAAGGGAAACCTTCTCTTCATTGGGTAACTGTACCTCTATTCCCTTAGTTTTTTAAGAGGTCCCTCTCACTTGTTACAGGATGTGAACAGTAAGCCAACAGGAACAATGGAAAGACACACAGGCCTATGTGGCAAAAACATAACAGCACACTACTACTACCACCACCACGGCTCCCAGTCACATGGTCACTCATCACAGGCACATGGGTAAAGCCCAGAAAACAATAAACTCAAGCTGGCCTATATATCCCTATATGTCCAGAAAAAGGAGGATGCCTGTTACACATCACAGCTTAATGCAAAAAAGAAAATCCCCATGGCTAAAAAGGTTGGAAAGTTACACAACAACAACACATACAACAAAGGCATTTAACACACACCCAAAAAGTTCATTACATCCCAAACACCACATTTGGAAATTCAATCCGATGCCATCCATGCCTTAAATGATGTTACATTCAAAAGACAACATAGAAACAGCTACATCAAGCACCCCGCTGATTACCTCTGGGACTCTAGGCCTACTGGCAGAATAGGCCACAAGTTTGGAGGCCTAAGGCAAAAGCACAGTGGAAGGTCATACAAAATGGCTGCCACCACATGGTCAGCCCACCTTCAAACAACAAAGTACATGCAGAGGACAGGAACAAGAAGTTGAGGTCTCTGGGAAAGTTCCTTCCTCTTTAAAAAAAAAAAATTAACAGAAAAATGATTCCATGCTCCAAAAACTAAAACCAAATGACAACCTGAGTAGTTATTTTAGCAAAATGAACAAAATCATCATTTTCGAGAAGGCTTTATGCAACTCGAGACATATTGCTTGCAAGATTGCAAATTCGGCGTGTTCGGCAGTGCGAACTGTACAAAACGTCGTTATTTCGTGCCCGAGCACGCAGATTGAGCGTGTGAAGAAGACAAAAACTGTAAGGTCGCGTTGTCGCACTTTGCAAAGTTACCAAAACTACGCAAGCTGAATTCCTAGGGTTACCTACTGGCAGAAAAAGCCATAATATTTAACACCCAAAACCTGAAATTCCACACCAAAAACCACATTTTGAAAATCAACTCAAAGCCATCCATGCCATGCATGATGTTACAACTTAAACAAACAGCGCAAAAACAGTTGATAAACTTTCAAGCACCCATGATGACTCGAGTAGTACCCTTGGACCTACTGGCAGAGTAGGCCACAAGCATGGAGGCCTATGGCAAAAACACAGTGGCTGGTCCCACAAAATGGCTGCCACTGCATGGCCAGGCGCTCACAAAAAATAAGAAAAGGAATAAAAATAAGAAAGGAATAGAAAACAGACAAAGCACGCCTATGGGAAAAGCACAATGCCAGGATTCACCAAATGGCCACCACTCACATGGTCAGCCCACCAACAAGAAAGTACATACAATAAACTCAAGCAGGCCTATATACCTACATGGCCAGACAAAGGTGGATGCCTATTATTTAATTTACACAACACAGCTGAATGCAAAAAATAAAATCCACATGGCTAAAAAAGTTGGCAAGTTACACAAAAACAACACATACAACAAAGGCATTTATTAACACACACCCAAAAAGTTCACTACACCCCAAACACCACATTTGGAAATTCAATCCAATGCCATCTATGCCCTAAATGATGTTAAATTCAACAGACAAAATAGAAACAGCTACATCAAGCACCCCCGCTGACTACCTCTGGGACTCTAGGCCTACTGGCAGAATAGACCACAAGTTTGGATGCCTATGGCAAAAGCACAATGAAAGGTCACACAAAATGGCTGCCACCATATGGCCTAGCCACCCTCAACAACATGAAAAGAAAGAGAAGACAGACAATACATGCCTATGGCAAAAGGGCAATGCTTGGCTTCACAAAATGGCCGCCACCCAAATGGTCAGCCCGCCCTCAAACAACAAAGTACACACAGGTCAAGAATAGGAAGTTGAGGTCTTTGGGGAACTTCCTTCCTCCTTAAAAATAATAAAATAAAGAGAAAAATGACTCCATGCTCCAAAAACTACAACCAAATGACAACCTGAGGAGTTTTTTTAGCAAAATGATGAAAATCAACATTTTCGAGAAGGTTTTATGCAACTCGAGACATATTGCTTGCGAGATTGCAAATTCGGCGTGTTTGGCAGCGCGAACTTTACAAAACGTCGTTATCGCGTGCCCGAGCACGCAGATTGAGCGCGCGTAGAAGACAAAAACTGTAAGGACGAGTTGTCGCACTGTGCAAAGTTACCAAAACTACGCCAGCTGAATTCCTAGGGTTACCTACTGGCAGAAAAAGCCATATTTTTTAAAACACACCCAAAACCTGAATGCCCACACCAAAAACCACATTTTGAAAATCAATACAAAGCAATCCATGCCATACATGATGTTACAAATTAAAGAAACACCACAAAACAGTTGATTAACTTTCATGTACCCTGGGCCATGATGACTCCAGTAGTACCTCTGAGCTACTGGCAGAGTAGGCCACAAGCTTGGAGGGCTATGGCAAAAGCACAGTGTTTGGAAACACAAAATGGCAACCACCACATGGCCAGGCCACCCACAGAAAGTAAATATAATGAACTCAAGCAGGCCTACACTAACTATATTAACTACTAGGGTTACCTATTGGCTGAAAAGCCAATATTTAATTACACACAAAAACTGAAAATCCACTACAAAAACAGAGTTTGCAATTTGAATCCAATGCCATCCATGATGTTTAAAAGCTTGAAATTCAACAGATACCACAGAAACGTGGTTGGACCCATGGGTACCTCTAGGCCTACTGGATTAAATTTCAAAGAAATACAACTTAGCCCCTCATGAAAGTACAGGCCTCCCTCTACAATAATTTTTAACAAGGATTGAGAAGCCCAGAAAACTGTAGTTAAAAAAAGCCCACATCAAACAAACATGTACACCAATTCTCCAACTTACTTGTAAAAGAAAATGCCAAATCTAAAAGTCCTCAATAAATCCAATCAAATGCTATGATGCAGCAGACATACAGAAAAATCCTTCCAGCTCCAAATTCAAATGAAAGTGAACAGCACATGGACAAAGCACTGGGAGGAGCCTGGTGGACAGGAACAGGAAGTTGGAGACTCAGGGTCACTTCCTTACTCTTGAAAATAAGAGTAAAAAAAAGAGGACTCCTTGCACAAAAAACTACAGCCAAATCACAATCTGAGGGGTTTTCCTGAGCAAAATTATCATTTTCTAGAAGGTTTTATCATGCTCGAGAGATATTCTGTGCCAGATTGCAGTTTTTCCGTGTTCAGAAACGCGATCTTACCAGCATTGCGCCGCAAGGAAGATCGCGCGTCCTAATGACGTGATCGCACGTCCAAATGACGTGATCGGGTTCGCACAGTCTCGCAGGATTGTGCGGACAGATTCCAAACATCGTGGCGCACGCGACCGGGAGAGAAAATGGAGAAGGCGAACGCAGAACCACGGTAAGTCGTTATCACGCACGAGAGAACACTATTGAGCGTGCGAGGAAGAAAAACAACTACGCTACTCTGTAGATTGCGAAGTAGTTGACAACTTCACGTTCACTGCGAAGCGCGAAGTTGCCGCTACTTCGCAGACTCCGCGAGCGGAGCGTTGTTCACTGCCAAGGGTAACCATTGCAAAAGTAACTTAACGCAACACTCAACATCGCAGTCTACCGCAGGAAAATTACGCTGTGTTAACCAAGTATTCACAACACTGCGGGATCATGCATTAGTCTCCAGATAATGCATCAAATGACTGCATTAAAATCAACGCCACACCGCAGAAATGCGAAACACGAAAGTAAAAAAACTGCGATGAGGCCAATCGCGATACAAAAATCTGCAAAACCTGGTGACAGACCTGCAATTTACATGCATCGGGTGAGAAAAATCCCCATAAAAGTAGAAAAAAACAGATAAACAAATGCCAAAAAACAGCAAAGCACAATGGACGTTGCTGGAGCAAGTACGGAGAACCAGAACCCCACAAGCCCCCCGGAGGACCAGCCTGGGGGGACCCCGGGGTCAGGGAAGGCCAAGGAGAAGAGTAGCAAGAAGAGGTTCAGTTCTCAGGAAAACAGCATCCTGATAACGGAAGGGGTAGAACACCATCAACAACTGTTTGTCACCTCCACTGTGTCATTGGCAACAAAAAATGGACTATGGCAGTCCATCGTGGACAAGGTGAATGCAGTGGGAGTTCTGAAGAAGACAATGGAAGAAGTCAAGAGGCACTGGAATGATGTGAAGCACAAAACCAAGCTGAAACTTGCCAACAACCGGAAGGCAGCAATGCAGACTGGAGGTGGGAGTCCTGCGCCACAGGAGGAGCTGGACGATATGGAGCAAATGGTATCAACAGTCGTCAGTGGGGAGACGGTGGCAGGAGTTGGGGGATGGTACACTGCTCAACATGACTGGACACAACAGCACCAGGGTGAGTAATGACTAGGGACTGGGGGGACGGGGGGGAGATGGGTACAATGACATACATGCAAAATTAAGTAGAGCACATTTGCGGACAGACCATGCCCGAGACCCCCAACTCCCCCCAAGAGACCAATGTATCCAAGTATGCTACATCTCAGCACTGTACAAGCACAGAAGTCAAAAGCACACTGCATAAAAGGGATAAGGGGCAGCAAAATCAAAGCTGTAGGGGTGACTCACCCAAAATGCAGCACACACACATAACATGTAGAGCACACCAACACTGACAACAATGTTGTGCAAACTGCAAAACACCTACAACAGAACACATGACACAACTGATGCCGCTTGGGTGCAGACAATGGCCAATCACATTTGGCATTGTAGGAAAATGTGAATTGATAATGTACAAGTACAAACACACACACGTCTGTTGTTGAAATGTCCACTGTCCCCCATCAAAGAGGCAGCTCCTCCAAAAAGGCCACAGTGTACCCTGTCATGCTGCTGTAAGAAAACATGTACAATGCGACAACATACATGTGGACACATTGTTAAACTACATCTTCCCTTCACATTGCAGAGGGAGAATCAACACCTCCTGCAGAGCAGCCCAACCCTCTCTTCTCTGATGATGGAGGACCACCACAGCTTCAACTCCGACGCCCTTCATCAGCTCGTAGAGAGCCCACTCAGCCCACTTCCAGGAGCTGGGCAGCTTAGCAGCTACAAGGGCACCCCACCCCCTGCACAGACCAAACATTAGGCAGCACCTATCACCTCGGCTGCCTCCCAGGACCCCCATGAAGAACACATGGCCTTCCAACGCCGTGTGTTGGTGTGCCAGGAGAATCTGGCTGAACAGGTGCGGGTGGGCTTCATCCACATGGCAGACAACTAGATGTCATACGTGGGTGTCTAAGTCCCATCAGGGATCACTCACAGTCCTTAACAGACACCGACAGTCTGCTCCATGCTCTCCAACGGACCATGGCTGACATCGCTCAAGACCAGACTCAGAAAATAGAACAACTGTCCAGTAATAGTGGCTCTAGCGATGTCACACAGGAGTTGGGAAACATGCGGAGGTTAATGGAGACCATGGAGCAGGCGAATACGGAACGAAGAGCTGCCACCGCTGCACACCAGCGAGTGGCATCTGGGTTCCTCAATGACCTCAGGACCATCCTCATGGCATTGCTGCCACAAGGCCTGGCACTGGCTACCACTACGTCCAAATCTCTGCCCCCTGAAGTGTCAGTGCCACACAGTGTGGCGGACATTCCACCTCCGGCCCCTGAGTTGTCACTGCCACACAGTGCAGGAGATAGGAGACCGCCACCCACACGTGAGTGGCATGACACAGCAGAGGATGAAGATGCGGATGAATCAGCCAATGTGGTTAGAAGGACACAGTACCATGCATCTCTGCCATAGGGCCGTTTTCAGCTTGGTTCTGCCCTCTGCATCATCACCTTCCACTGTCCCCGATGCACTCTGCTACACTCACCTTGGACCTCGACATGGACTACCATATGCTGTTTGACCGACAATGACGCAGTAATCTGACTGCGGACTGAACTCTTCCTTTTCGTTTGGACTCGTCATTCACTAAAGGGCTCTGGCTGGCCCTTCATTGGCAAAGATCGTCATTTGGGGTTTGCATGGCCTTGTACTGCTCCAGATGCACACTCCACTGAATGTGCATTAAACATTCATAATCACACAGAGATGTCATGTCTATGGTTTTTCAAGTGAGAAAGTATGAATGAATATAGGCTCACTAGACTCCTCTTACATCCATGTGGTTCATGTCATAGAACTGGGTCACAGGGTGACACATTGCCGAATGCAGTCTGGGTGGTGCTGACACAACAACAGGGACACACACATTAGTTACTTCCTTGTCCATCCCAATACTGAACCACGCCCAGGGCCCCGGAGTCATTTACAAACCCTTACGCTGGACTGGCATATGTCAGGCCAGGCAAGCCCACTCCACTTACGCTCACGGGGGGACGGCAACGCTACATGTCCCAGGCCTTAACAGTAGTGATCTGCTGATCAAAGGACTAATTGTCAGCATGCCACAGCCACTCCCTCGCGGCTGGTTTACACCCACACCACACCCATCCAGCACATGCGTCACAGGACATGTGACCCTGCCAATAAAAAAGGGTCCGGCACACGTGCTTGACGCCATTTCCACGCTGTATCTGGGTGCATCTGTGTGGTGTTAATGTAGGCATGAGGGCCTCGGGCTCTACAACATCATATTCCCCAGGACTGGAGGTGACATGATGGCATCTGCAACACGATACCCAATCATATAGTGTCCATGACTTTGGGGGCACCGACTTGGTGACACCGGATACATTGCGGCCGACACAGGCAAACCGCCACCCAAAGGTGACTTTGGGTGCACTGAGGTAGGGGCACCTTAAGTGCTGAGCTGGTGTGCAGCCTGCAATGATGCCCCGTCCCGGCGGTCCAGATGTGTGTGTCCTGCTGGACCACAGTATAGGCCAGAGCCAGCGGGCAGCACGGGCCTACCGCCACTTGGCGACGCATCCCGGATCACAGAGTTAGTGGCACCTCTAGGGCTGAGCAGGTGTGCAGCCTGCGATGATGCCGGGTGCAAGGCAAAATCAAGACCCAGAATCAAATGTGAAACCTGGTGGCCTGTGGAGCGGGGTTGCATGATGTGGAGGGTGCCATGTTCAAGGGCACCGGGCTTGGGGCTTGCACCGGCACGTGGTGGGCCCTCATTGTGACATGCTGGTGGCGCTAGGTGAGCAGTGAGGCTTGGGTGTGCAGGGGTGGTCATGCCCCACTGGGCAGTGGGAGGGGCTGGGGTGTAGCTGCCTGGGTGCGCAGGGGTGGGCATGCCCCACTGGGCAGATGGAGGGGCTGGGGTGCAGCTGCCTGGGTCTGGAACACTTCTCCGCACTAAAAACTAACAAATCCAACTTGACATCTCTCTGGCACAACCCAAACCTGAAGGTTGATGGAGAGATACTCCATTGGGAACATTGGTCCAAAAGCGTCACAATCTAGTCAAAGACCTTTTTACAGGGTCCCTCCCCTACCTTTCTCTGCGCTTCAGTCTCAACATGGACTACACCAGATAGATTTTTATAAATTCCTAAAATTAAAATCACTCCTTATGTTGCACTCTATAAAGCCTTCCGATCCTTAGATTCTCTCAAAGATGCTTCAGCTACTAAAGTCAGGTCACACTGTCTCTAAAGTTTACAAACTCATATCCCCTAAGCCTTTCAAAAGTCACAGGAAACGTGAGGTAAAATGGGAATCCGAGACAAACTCTAGCAATATCCCATTAGACTGGGAGAGGAATATTATCAATCAATCAATCATAGCATTTGTAAAGCACACTATATACCCGTGAGGGTCTGAAGACCCTGGGGGGGGGGGGAGGGGAACGCTGCTACTGTTCAAAGAGCCAGCTCTTGAGGAGTCCTCCTTCTCAAATAAAATCTCCCCCCAATATTATCGCAAACCAAGCTATCTTAATAAATAGGACATATTGGACCCCTGGGAGGAACTTTAAACGTAATCTCAGCAAAAGTCCTACATGCTGGAATTGTAAATCTCATGTTAGTAATCTCACCCACATGCTCTTCCAATGCCCTATCTTACAAACATATTGGGATAAGATCTATGAATGTATAAACAATACTTTCAACATTGTCCCCCAAAGAGAATTTTCCTATATCCTTCTAGGTCCTCTGGACCCTAAGATCAAAGCTGTTAATGACCGATGCTTATTAGATCTCATGCTTACTTTAGCCTGTAAAATTGTTCTGAATAAGTGGAAAAATTCCAAAGAAGTCTCTTTTAGTATGTGGCAAGAATGGTTATCCTTCCTCAAAGTAGCTTACAGCGTTGCACTTCATGCCTATTCCTGTTGCAAATCACACTGGAAGCTTTAGAAATCCCTTGACGTCTTTTCCTTCTCATAGGACTCTCCCTGAAAATTGACTGACACTCTTCACAAAGTAATGCTTATCGCACGTTATATCCGCTGTGCTACTCCTGTAATGTATTGTACTGTCTAAAATTACTACTGTGTAACTGTACTTGCATTGACACGCCTGTACTGCATCGTATTTTACACTATTAATCTCGTGTAACAGTGCTTTATTGTCCACCTGTATGTCATTAGAGCTTCACTGCGACTCCCATGGTAAGGCACTTGAGTAATCAGTTGTTTTTTTGTTTCTATTTCTATTTTTATTTACTTGGTATTTCTTATTGTATGTATTATTAATTATCTTTGTGTTTTTTAGCATTTGCTTATTTGTTCATTTTTTGAAAACTCAAAAAAAATGATTTTAATTAAATAAAACTGGGGGCCTCATTTATGAGAAGTGACACATCGCTGCGTGAAGCAGTGATGCATCACTTCTCAGTGCGCCCTCCTTGCGACATGATTGATGCGTCATATTTACTGTATGACCCATCATGTTGCCACGAGTTACAGATACGTCTGTATTTCTGATGTATCTGTATGGCGCAAAAGTGACGCATTGCTGGAGTGTGTCACTAAAGTGACGCAACTCCAGCAATGTGTCCTTTCACATGGGGCAAGCCCCATATGAAAGGGCCTGCGTCAGTCTTACGCCTGATGTGAGGCAGTCGTAAGATTTTGACGCATTTGCGTCCTAGAAGTGGTGCAGTGAAATCTGGTAGATTTCACTGCGTCACTTCTATGACCCTTTCTGCGTGGGAACATCCCCCTGCATACATTATACCTGGCGCAGTTATAATGTAGCGCAGGGGTTTACAAAGTGACGCACCTACCTAGATGTGTCACTTTGTAAATATGGCGCAACAAAGCACATTTTACACTGCTGGTGCATCACAAAAAGTGACGCACCAGTGGTGCAAAAGTGACGCAAGGGCTCATAAATAAGCCCCTGGATTTTTGGTAAAGGGCAGATCGAAGTTTGGACATCCCATCAGAGTGGCGAATGTATGTAAAAACAGTGTTGTCACTCAGGATGGCAGAGTATGAATATAAGGGAGTGGTTAAGTGTGATAAGGGGTTGGAGTGGAATAGAAATGATTATAAAACCTGGGTGCCTAATTCTGAAAATAATTAAACTGTGGCTGCAAAAGTCAAAGAGAATTATAGAACTAATGGGCATATTTACATGTTCTGACGCTTCTCTGCAAATCAGCAGAGATGCGCCAGAACAGATGCGTCATGCAATCCTCTCCTTCCGCCATCACAGATGCGCCGCATTTACAATGCGGCTCACCATGGTGCAAGGAAGGGAAGATGCGTGACGCATCTTGTGGCGTATGGGCGGTGCATTGCTGGAGTCGCGTCGCAAGCGCAACGCAACTCCTGCAATGCACAGGGGCCACCCATACTCAACGTGGTGCGTCACTCCTTACGCCTGCTTCAGGCAGGCGTAAGGATTTGACGCAGCAGCGTCGTAAAACTGACTCAGTGAAATCTTGTAGTTTTCACTGCATCAGTTTTACGGGGCTTTCCTGCGAGGGAACGCCCACCCTGCGACAGAACGCCCACATGAAACCTGACGCAGGTTTCATGTGGTGCAAGGCTTTACAACGTGACGCATCTGCCTAGATGCGTCACGTTGTAAATAAGTTGCAACGTGGCGCATTGTTTACGCTGCCGCTGCGTCACAAAAGTGATGCAACGGTGGCGTATAAGTGTCGCAAGGGGCTTGTAAATCTGCCCCTAAGTGAATGCCGGTGAGATATAATTGTTAGTTTTTTTTATATGCAGGCAATTTATACTGTTAACCTTTTTGTATATAATTATTTATTGTTCTTACTTGTCATTTAACCTCTTGGCTGCTAATGACAAGGGTAACTCGTCATGCACTTTTCATTGATTTCAATGGAAATTAGAGGAGAATAGGTAAATGGCCTTAGCAGTAAAGGGGTTAAGGGGGAAAATGTGTTGTATGGTTCTTTTATGTCTATGTTGTGCGTGGCTCTTGCCATGTTCTAGGTTCCCTTATTGAACGTCAGTTATATTTCAAATTATACTGGTGTGGTTGACAACTTTTGTACTGTGCTGCCTGAAATTAAATTGTATTGCACTTTTACCTGGATTTACCTCATCTTTACACCATTGCTTATTAACAATAGATCTGAGTTGTCTCTCCTGTTGGCTGAATGTAGTGATAAGTCTAAAGTTATCATACTCATTTTCAACAAGGGGTTTCTTCTCAATGGACTGGTGAGTGTTGTCGGGGGTCTTGAATAAAATTGAGTGTCTAGATTTCTCTGTAGCCTTATTCCTTGCTTGATTTAAGATGCCTGGGTCATAACCTTGTGCTATAAAACATTCAATAGCTGCATCCTGGCATTCCTTTAAAACATCCCCAAGCTGCAGGTTTTACATAACTTAAGAAATTCACCATACAAGATGCTCCTTATTAGTTGTTTAGGATGGAAATTTGAGGTATGAAGGATAGAATTACCCGCCCTTTGACTCCCATTTTCCATTTTTTACATACACTTGGACATCTAGAAATGTAATGGCCTGTCTGTTGATTTGCACTGTACACTCTAAATTCATAATGTTCATATTGATACTTTCAACAAATGACCTGCCATTCTCCTCAGTCCCTCTCCAAAATGAAAAAAATATCATCAATAAATATCCACCAGCTCACCACATTGTTTTGCTATTCATTTTTGTGTATTAACCTGCGGACCTGCTCCTCCCACCAACCCACGTGTTAAAATGCGTAACTAGGAGAGAAGCAGACCCCCATGGCAACCCTCCTTAGTTGCTGAAATATCTCTTTGCGAATAGGAAGAAGTTGTTGGTTAAACACAGATCAATCATTTTTAAAAGCATTTTGTTATGATTGTGAAAACATATCGGACTCTTATTCAAAAAATGTTCCACTGTCCTCAAGCCATCTTTGTTCTCAATTCTCATGTACAAAGAGGTGATGTTCATAGTCATTAGGACAAATTCATCACTCCAACTCAAATTGTGTAATATCTTCAGGAAATCCCCTGTATCTTTGATCAATGATGGTTAATTCATTACAAAATACTAGAGGAAAAAATCAACATATTGTGAGATGTTTTCAAAGAGACTTCTTCTAACTGAAATAATTAGTCTACCTGGCACTGGAAAAATGTCCTTATGTATTTTCAGAAAAAAATACTTCACATGTGTTACTGGAAACTCATTGTTCAAAAACAAAAATTCATCTTTTGAAATGAGACCCTCTCGTTTCCATTTGGTGAGGTAATTTTTTAATGCCGACTTTATAGCTCAAATTCTTTGGACAGATGTTATTTCGTAGCATTTTTCATTATCTAGATGTTTGTACGCTTCTTTTAAATAATCCTCTTTAGGCCAGAGGACCACAATACCCCTTTATCCGATTTGTTGATTATGATTTCATTGCTGCTGAGTAGGTTTTCTATTAGATTGTAGTATTGTCTCTCCTGGTGGTTGAATTTTCGCTTGACCTGATTGGTCCGCCGATTGAGTATCGTTATTTCCTCTACTACCCTATCCTTGAATATATCTACAGCATCCCATGGCATCATTGGCATAAAAGTAAAGGGTGGTTTGAAGTTTTTTTTATTGTTGTTGATAGGCTTACGCCAGCTGAAATTATTGATTGTTGGGTAGATATTAATGTGTTCCGAGAGTCCTCTTCATTGTCCAAAGCTTGCATATTCCTTAATGTTTCCATATCAGACACTTGTAGATTGTGATGTCCTTCTAATGTCATAGGTCTAGGACTAGTTGGTTGACTGGTGGCATTTTTTCAATCTAAAAAACTTTATAGGTTTGAGTTTTCTTATGAATTTGAATACATTGATTCTCGTTTGACTGTAGTTAAAGTTACTATCGGGACAGAAGTTGAGGCCGAAGAAGAAAAATTGGATCTCTGCTTTATTTAACTGGATGTCTGTCAAATTGATAACTGTGTTATCAACAGTATTCACTTTCGTCTCCATTTTTTGACTTCTCATTCTTTTGTTTGTTGCTACTTTTAGGTTCTCTCTTTTCCCACCTTCTCCAGTTTCTCCTTTGCCTTGTTTGTATTGCTGATTCCATGGACGCGATGTTTGGCTACGGTCTCATTGTAAAAAATCCAGCTCTTCCGCCAGTGTCAAGTTTGCTACATAAATTTCCAAATTGCTGGCGATGTCTCTGCCATCCTCTTAATCTGTTTAGCTCTGAACAAAGCTTAAATCTGTAACCTATGTACCATCAATCAATCAATCATTGGATTTGTTAAGTGCACTACTTACCCAGGAGGGTCTCAAAGCGCTGTGGGGAGGGGTGCTGCTACTGCTCGAAGAGCCAGTTCTTGAGGAGCTTCCTGAAGGTGAGCAAGTCCTGGGTCTGTTGCAGGTGGGTTGGGAGGGTGTTCCAGGTCTTGGCGGCGAAGAAGGAGAAAGATCTGCCACCGGATGTTGTTCGTAGGATGCACTGGACGGTGGTGAGGGCGAGACTGGGGGAGCGGAGTTGGCGGGCAGAGGTGTAGAATTTGAGTCTGTTGTTCAGGTAGGTTGGTCCGGTGTTGTGAAGTGCTTTGTGTGAGTGGGTGAGGAGCTTGAAGGTGATCCTCTTGTTGATGGGGAGCCAGTGCAGGTCTCTTAGGTGGGAGGTGATGTGGTTGCGTCAAGGGATATTGAGGATCAAGTGTGCTGAGGCGTTCTGGATTCGTTGCATCCGTTGTAGGTTTTTGGTTGGGATTCCCGCATAGAGTGCGTTGCCGTAGTCCAGCCTGCTGCTAACGAGGGCTTGGGTTACTGTTCTTTTGGTCTCGGTCGGGATCCACTTGTAGATCCTAAGGAGCAAACAGAGGGTGTTGTAGCAGGAGGAGGAGACGGCGTTGACCTGCTTTGACATGGAGAGGGAGGAGTCAAGGATGAATCCTAGGTTGCATGCGTGGTCTGTGGGTGTCGGTGCTGCTCCTTGTGAGGTCGGCCACCAAGAGTCGTCCCAGGCAGTGGGGGTGGGGCAGAGGATGAGTACTTTTGTCTTGTCCGAGTTCAGTTTCAGGTGGCTGTTCCTCATCCACTCGGCGACAGCCTTCATTCCCTCGTGGAGGTTGGTTTTGGCAGTGTGAGGGTCCTTGGTGAGGGAGAGGATGAGTTGGGTGTCATCAGCGTAGGAGATGATGTTCAGGTCATGCTGGCGGGTTACTAGAGCGAGGGGGGCCATGTAGATGTTGAAGAGAGTCGGGCTGAGGGATGAGCCTTGGGGTACACCACAGATGATGTCAGTGGCTTCTGATCGGAAGGGCGGGAGTCGGACTCTCTGGGTTCTGCTAGAGAGGAAGGACGTGGTCCAGTCCAGGGCCTTCTTCTGGATTCTGGCTTCTTGGAGGCGTGTATTCCATTCTGTTGATATGGTGTATTTAATCGGGGCCACTGAATTGATTTGGCTTTATTGAGATGTTGTCTCTTAACAGTGACAAACTTCCTACCAAATGTAAATAATTGCCCCGATTCATAGTCCACCTTATCTCTTGCAAACTTGAAAGCTTTTCTTGCTTTAGTCGTTTCCTCATGTTTTTAAATGTATATATATATATATTTTTTTTTTACACAGTTCGTCTCTACATCAGAGCATGAAAGGGGCACTCCGATTGAAGTTTTACAGGCGAAAATGTAATCAAGGCACGAGGACAATCAGCGTGTTTCGGTAGCCAACCGCTACCTTGGTTGCACTTATACATGCCATTTTGTTTGCAGAACTAAAATAAAATAAATCAATCCCATAGTGCATAGTGTCATTACCAAACATTTCCCACAAGTCATTGAAAACAGTATACGCCATCTTGTAACATTAAAATTCACAAACCATGATTTAAGACTCAATCATCTTTTCCACTTGTTACAATTTTACATGGTATTATCAGGAAATGGGATATCCTTTTTATTGAATGTCAACTGGGAATATGTACTTCATGACTTTGGATGTGTCCACACTCTACACCAGCATTAGACATAGTGGTGGCTTGTGGGCCACACCGCACTGTTTGAGAATGAGACCAATAAACATTTTAGAGCACAACAAGATGCTGTTATCAATGATGGAATGATGTCTCATGAAGAATATGTTTACATGTAGTAACACACTGTATCACCAATTGAGAGGAACTGCAAAGGGCACCTGCTTTGCCCCAGTTATGCAAATCTAAATATGGGCTGGTGGGAGGAGCAGGTGCTGGGCATTATGGACGAATGAGTAGAACACATTGCCCTAGAACTGAGATACATCGATGATCTATTTCTACTATGGAAGGGAAGAGAGTCCCAGGCTGAGAGTTTTTAGAGAAAAATCAATTTGAATTACCTAAATCTGAAATATACTAGAAAACTCGCCAGCAAACAGAAATTGAAGGGTGAGTCATTGGTGACAACAGCATATAGAAAACCATTGGGAGACAATACAATCTTGCATGCACATAGCAGCCACCCAGTACCACTTATTAAGAGCATTTTATAGGGTTTATCGGCAATGTAGCATAGAAGAAGAATGCACTTAAATGGGGATAGCCATGATTTAGCAGTTCCATGAGAGGGGATATTCAGCCACTCTCAATAAAGCTGCTGCTGGGAGCACATAAAAGAGAGGTAGCACTATTTTCCCCATCTAAGAAGCAGCTCAAACAGACCAGAGAACAGATATTTGTAGCTACATACAATGTAGAACATATACAAATACATTTGGCCCTACAGAGACATTGGCACTTACTCATGCATAACATTGCCATATGCGAAGATATACCTAACATGCCACAGATAAGCTTTAGACATGCCAGTTCCTTGAGGGACCAGTTGGTTAAAAGTGAGCTAACTTCCATAACATCTGGAGGGGCATGACTGACACAGAAAGAATGCTTTGAGTGTTCCCACTGCAAAGCATGCCAGCAAGGAGATAATATAACCAAGGTGGAATCACCTTTTAACTCCATCGTTAAAGTAAAGGGCAGGTTTACATGTAAAAGTGAGTTTGTAGTGTATCTTTATGAAGTGTCGCTGTCCAAAGAGAATAGGATGGTAGGTAGATTCAAAGTGAGACTGTACTAACCCTGGACGGAGTTCACGTAGTTGCGCTACCTTCTTGACCTGCTATGTGCTGAGGTCCCGGGGCTGGGGAAGTATCTATCCAGACTACTATTGTGTCATTGTGAATATTATTTTTTTCGCAAATAGCTAACATGCTGCTGCTGCTTATATGCAGGTAACTTATGTTTAAAAATCTTATATTATGTGATTGTTACTTCCAGACAGGTGCTCGGCGCTGCTAACAAATCGTACTTCTTTGCAACTTTGTGCTCGATTGGTCTGGTTATGTAAGAGAGGTTAGAGAATTTAAGTTAGGTAGGTAATCCAGATAGGTAAAGCTCCAGTCCTTTTCTTTGTACTGTCAGGCTGTCCTATGTCCTGTTACAAAAATAGTGTTAGTAGTTAGTTAGTTAGTATTATTTGGTAATTTAGCGGCCTGCGTGGCGCATCCTCTCACATGACTTTAGTCCTAGTAGAACCTTTTGTAGTTCTTATAGTGAGTGAATAGCAACCAACCAATTTGGTGTATGCAATATGCATGCGTCCATCAGTGCACTAAGAAGAATAAATGCAGACTTAGTAATTACTGGCCCGTCAAAGGGGGTTGTTGGAGTTAAGACTGAGAGATGATTGGGAATGAGATTGGAAGTTAGAAGGAAATATAATTTTTTTGCAATTCATTCCAAAGTCTGGAAAGCGGTGGGCTAGGTATGTTTAGGATTCAGTAATCTGAATTAAAATGTGGAATAATAATGAAGGGATGGTGCTCGTCTGTGATACATACTCGTCGACTACTTCTAGTCGAAGTAGTCGATCTGATTGATTTAGGATAGGTCAATGTTATTGCAATTGCCGTTTCCTGTCTAAAAATATTTTTAGAGGAATTGTATTTATGTATTTAACACATCATTTTTTTGTCTCTTAAAATATGTCTTACATAATCAGCATCCAGGGGCAAGAGGAAGGCTGGGTCAGCTGGATTGCCGAGTGTGAGGGAGCTGGATGGGCCTCCCAGGAGCAGCAGGAAGTAGTTTTAAGCGCAGATGGCTCTGCAGCTGGTCCAGTAAGTCCTCCTGGTGTTAAATATTAATAGTTCCTTAACTTTTACCGCTCTATTTTTCAAAAATCCTTTTCAATCTATCTGTTTCTAAATTCTTGTTTTTGCTCCATTACCTACTACTAAGTACTAGTACTACTGCTGACATTGTTTCTAGTGTCTGTTATTTATTTTTTCTTTTTAATTATTTTATTGACAATACATGAGAAATCACAAAGACATAAAACAGAAGAGGAATACAGCACATACGTTAAAATCATATAGTAAACTACAAAATCCCATTACAAATTGCATGAAACTCTACAGGGAATATAAAGAGATTGAATATGTACAGGGGATATTCAACAGGGGTCACAGAGATAGCAAAAAATAAAGTAACAAGCCGAAAGGCACATTTATATATCTATGTCCAGATAAGACAAAACTGAACCCCAAATCTGCAAACCCAATTTCCGTTTACGGCTGCCTTTGAGAGTATACAAACTATACTCGATATTAAACTTAGCCAGAAATCTAGCCCTCCAAGCATCAAAGGATGGGGCATCCTTTTGTAGCCAACAAGAAGCTATACACAGCCTTAACACTGCTGCGGGTACAAAAATGAAATATAAAGCATTCTTCTGTACCGTATCTGCATTTGCACCCATCTCTGCACCCAACAGGATCTGCATAAGTGATAAATGTATAGGGGATCCCATAATCGCAGTTAAAAAGTTATCTACATGCTCCAGTAATTTATCTAATTGTGAACATGTATAAAAAATATGTACCACATCTGCATCTGGATTACCACAGCAAAAACATTTCCCCTTTTGTTCTCCACCCAATTTAGCGATTTTATTAGGTGTAAGGTACAAATAAAATATAGTCTTGTAATGTTGAGCAGATAAATTAGCGTACATAAATAATCGGTTAGCAAATTCAATGGAGGTCTCCAAATGTATATCATGACTGCCGAACCTTCTCTCCTGTGTTCCTCTAAATTGTTAGGTTTTGTTTCTAACATAATAATGAACAGTGCCTCGATTCCAGATGCCTTACTAATAGCTTTTACAAGGGGGTTAGTCTGGATATTCCACCGGGCTTTAAGGAGATAGTCTCTAATTTGTAGATATTTAAAAAAATCTGCCTGGGGGACCAGATATTGCTCTCCAATTTGTTCAAAGATCTCATACCCCCCTCCATAAATAGATCCCCGACCATTCTTATACCTTTACTTCGCCAATTGTACATAATCCTGTCCCAAAATACATTCGGAAAAAGGGCCGTAGCTGTTAATGGGGTATACCATGAGACTTTTTCTATTGCAAACATTTTCTTAATGGCTTTCCATACTTTATAAGCAGCTATCACTATCTTGAATCTTGTCCGTTTATAGTAACTCCAATCTAAATTTATAAACAAGCAGCTTTTCGCATCAGAACCCAGCAACATCTGATATATGGAAGGGGACTGAGCGACATCAGTTGGTCTTACCCCAGTAGTAAGCAATATATTCATACGCTGTAGCACACATGAGTAATAATAAAGAGTGAAATCCAGGACAGCCCACCCCCTACAACTCTAGGTAACACCATGTATCGCATTGCTCTACGAGCTTTTCTACGTGCCCATATGAAATTCATGCAAAGAGACTGTAGTTGTGCCAGATGAGTACTCAATATGGAACACATCCAATAAAATATAATATTTTTGGCAGGATCATCATTTTAAGAACATTGCATTTACCAATTAGTGAAAGATGCAAACATTCACAATGATCTAATTGCCTGCGGGCCCCATTCAACAGCTTCTCCCAGTTAGAATCAATCAATGCAGCTGTAGAAGTCCAAATTAAAACTCCCAGATACTTACGTCCTGTAACACCCTTGGATCATTAAAGTCACCTACATTGTGGCACAGAATTTGTGTTTTAGCTGTGTTTATCTTATAGCCCGATACAGCCCCATACTCTACTGCTAATTGTTCTATCTCCTGCATTGCTGCCACCGGCTTAGGAGATACAACAGCGACATCATCGGCATAGGCAAAAACACGGTATTGTTGCTGCTGTATAATTACAGGTTGTATCTGCCGGCTATGCTCAAGCATTTTCAGGAATGGATCAATGTATAGCGAGAATAATAGTGGAGAGCAGGGGCAACCCTGTCTGGTCCCCCTCCGAATAAACACTTCCTTTGATTCGAGCCCCATGGTGCATATCCTGGCAACAGGTTGGCGATATAACGTTTGTATTGCAGTGATGTATTGCTGCCCAAAGCATGTTGTCGCATCACTTCCCATAGAAAGCACCAAGAGACTCGATCAAAAGCCTTCTCAGCATCTAGTAGAATTAGGCTGAAGGCGTCTCCGGTACTATTAGCTTGGTCTAATAGAGTTATAACTCTATTCACATGGTTTGTAGTGCCCCGATTAGGAATAAAACCATGTTGTATTGTAGACACAAGTGAAGTAATTACAGTGGCTAACCTAGTGGCCAGAATCTTAGAATAGATGTTACCATCCACATTCATTAAAGATATAGGGCGGTACGATGCCGGCAAATCAGGAGGTTTATCTTTTTTCAAAAATACGACAATACTGGCTTCATCCCAAGATTTTGGAGATACCCCACTCTGTGCTCTTCTGACTGTAGCTAACATATCCTCCTTTAGAGAATCAAAGAAAGATTTATATATCTCCAACGGCAATTTATCGGGGCTAGCCACCTTACCAGTTGCCAGCCCATTTATAGCTTGCTCAAGCTCAGACATTGTAATAGGGGCATCTAATCTCGCTGCATCCTCCTCCCCAAGATCTAGTTCGCAATACTGGCATACAAATGTTTTGACTTTATGTAAATCATATTGATCATCCGCATATAATGTTTCATAGACATTCTTAAAAACCTCCAATATGCCAGTCTCATTCTCAATAAGGCATTCGCTAGGGTCCAACATAGTATTAATTCTTTCAGCCGCTTCTTTCATCCGTAATTTGTGGGCCATTCACCTGCCACTTGCCTCATCATATTCATAATTTAACTGCCATTTAAAAACATATTTTATTTGCAGCCACTTGACTGCATTGTAGATTTGTTTTTGCTTTAGCATGTGCCACTTCCGTAGCTGTATCCCAATATCTATACTAGCATGTATTCCCTGGACTAAAATCTCTTCAGCCTTTACGAGACCTTGATACAACACCTGTAGCTTTAGCCCAAGCTGCTTTTGAATATGTAGCCCATAACTAAGAATTTCTCCCCTTAAGGCAACCTTAAAGGCTGCCTAAACATAGACTGGATCAGTGCTTCCACAATTAATGCAAAAAAAACTCTACAATACAAACCTTCATATGTGCAAGAAACTTTTGATCCAGGGGAAGCTTCCGATCAAAGGAGAACATCCTAGGTTTGTTAACAACCTCAACACCTGACATGGTTATCACCACTAGCCCGTGATCTGATGTCACACTTGGATATACCTGAATGCGTGCGGCATTCAGGGGATGCTGTGGAACAAAAAAATAGTCAAGCCTAACTAGCTTTTGGTGAGGGCACGAAAAAAAGTGTACCCAGCTTCAGAGCCCCTTAAGTATGCCCAGGCATCAACCAACCTATGTGCCAAAATCAGCGATTGTAATGCATTGTACACCTTTGGTTTCCGACCCATATACCTAAAACTATTACGTAATATATCAGGTGGTAAATTTACAAGTCTGTTTAGTGCATACCGCAAGCTCATAACCCAACTCATTTAATAGTTTCCTTTTAGACCACGGTATGTGAGTCTCTTGTAAACAAATAGCATCACAATGAAGCATCTGAAGCTCTCTTACAGCCCGCTGCCTTTTATTAATAGAATTCAAACCCCTGACATTAAGTGTCCCGAGTCTGATACACTTAGCCAACATTGAATTCTAATATGACACCATAACAAAGACGCATGCGCCTAGTGACCGAAACTTTCAAACACTGCAACAGATTATACTCATGTATTGATTTTGACTTACTTTTTACCCCCGCTCCCCCAAACCCGCCCCCCTGAAACCCCCCACCTGGCCTACCCCACCCACACCCACACCCACACCCCCACCACCCAAACCGGGGCTTAAGGACCATGTCCTTTGTGATGGAGAGTGAAATGTGCATTGTTCCCTCCCCATTGTTCTTTATATATAACCTTTAATTTTGCTGGGTTGAGGAGAAATACCTGAGCACCTTTTGATTGAAAGGATACCATTAGCTTCCTCAATTGCCACCGTTGCTGTACCGTGGACAGACAGAAATCGGGGCGCACAAAAAACTCACACCCCAAACTAGCTCTTCGCCTATCTGGGTGTACCAGATCAAACACTGCCTCTAGTAGCAAATCATTGTTTAAACAAATTAAAATTGCCCTCGGATATGCATTTGTAACTACTCTAGGATCCTTCTTATACTGCCGTAGTACAAATGGAAATCTGTGCGCCCTGATAACCTCAGTGTCCCAATTCTAGTCTTTAAGCTCAGAAAAAGCCACTTTAAACAGTTCAGCAATACATTTTCTTGTATCCTGCTCTTTCTTAGATTCAGCAATGCCCAAGACACGTAGATTGTTTCGTCTAGAGCGATTTTCCAAATCACTAAGTTTCCAGTCCACATCTGCTCTAGACTTTTGAAGTGTGTCTATGGTTGACTGTTCTTTCACCAAAGAATCCTCAGCACAGGAAACAATGTTCTTCAACCTCCCCTACCCGCGTAGTTGTTTCTGCACAGGACTTGGCCAGACGCCGCACTGTATTTTGCAGTTTTCGAACAGCCCCCTGCATGCGCAGACCCTATGCCTTAGTCTCAGCCCTATGAGCCATAATGATCTTATAGATTGTACTTAAAGTAAGTGTATCTTCATCAATGTCATCATCCATATTAGGCTGATCAAATGGCACACTCAACCCATGGGGGGGCGTTCACCGGGATCAGTCCGTTTTCTCAGTCTCTTGAGGTGGAGACTGCACAGAGTCATCGCCTTCCTCCTCCTCCGGAACATCACCCCAATCCCCAGCATTACTCAAGTTATCATTGTCTTCATCATTTTGCTCGGCTTCAGCATGTGCAGTGTTCGCTGGAATTGTTCGAGGGAGAACGCGGTCCTACCTGTGGGCGATCTAACGCGTGTGGCGATGTACAATGGCCCCGAAAGGGAGAGGCGGTGCGATAGTCCGAGGTGGAGTGCCGGCAAGCATGACTGTGGCTGGTACCGGGGCAGAGGGTGGTAGCACTGCTACGGGACACACTGTGAACACTGAGAGTGCAGTAAACCCCCGGACACCCAGAAGTGGGAATAGCGGGAATAATGACATTAACATAAATAATGAAAATCGACAATCAATGTGTCCATCTAACCCTGTGTTGCTAAGTGGACAGCAGGATATTGGCACGATGATATGATCCCCAGGGCCAGTGAATGGTCATACGCAACAGGGTGCCCACCAGCAGCAACAGCTAGATAATGTTGTTAGACCCCGAACAGTACCTGCAATTTTTGCTAAGAAACCGCCACAGAAAGGTAAAACAGGTGTAGATATGAGTTTTGCTGACCAGAATGTATCTGACAATGTAGAAGCGGACGTTGCCAGTGGTTTAAACTGCGTGTCCGACTCGACAAATTTGGCTATTAACATAGCAATGCCACTGGCGATCGGCTTATCAATATTAGCTAAAGCAACATCTAGCAGGTTTGCGAGGACCTGGGTTTGGCCCCTGCCCCCGCCCTTGCTATGGATAAGGGTAGTTAAGTTGAATATGCTGGGTCAGAAGGCAAGTTCTATTTTATGTACGACGTTTCAATGGCCTCAGGTAAAGATAACGAGGAAGATGACGAAGACAATGATAACTTGAGCGTCTGTTATTTTTTTACTTCAAATCAAACTGCATCTGACTAACCTCTGCTATGACTCTGTAGTAGTCTGCCTGTAGCTTGCTTTATTTTGGGTTTCCCTCAGTGTTCCCTCTCACTTTAGTAATATGTGGATTGCCTACTGTTAGACTCAGACAACCCATTGGTCCTAGGCTACGACTAGTACTAGTAAGGACTCCGTACTACCACTAGTACTAGTACCACTAATCTGCTGTGCAGATTGCATGCCCAAGTATGGTATTATCAGCAGGTTTATGAGATGAGAAGGCTTCAGTTTCTTTCGCTGTCTCATCGTGCTCAATTAGCAATGCAGGACATCCCAAATTGGTGTATTTTACTGTTTCCAATCCAGGCCTAGTACTTTTTTTAGTAGCAGCAATTGATGGTGAACACTGAACAACTGTTACCGTACACCGTAGCTGAAAGGAAGTATGAGGAGTTGGAGGACGCCATCATTATTTTCCAACTAAGAGAGACCTCATGTCAGCCCAGATGACCACTTTTTCTTCTTTTCAAAAAATGAGATGCACCAATAGCTCTAATCAATTCAATTCAAGGATTCTTTATTCGACGATTAAAAATCACCATAAAAGCACATACATATATACATGAGTAAAAAATTCATTAAATCATTTTCAGGATCCCAATTATAATAATTATTTTTACACATTGCAAAAAAGGGAAAGGGGATTTTGACAAAGATTAATAACAATTTTTAGGCATCCTCTGGTTACCCTTAAACGAACCGCCACTTTGATCAAAATCATTATGCAGCACAATGTTAAAGGGTCGGATGCTTTCTGTAGGTAGGTTAGGGCCTCTTTAGCATGTTTCAGGTTGGCTTGTTTTAAAATTTTCACTAGAAATCTACGCCTGGGCATAGAGTAAAAAGGGCACAGGAGTACAAAGTGAAGGGAATCCTGCGGAGACCTATTGTCGCAGCCGCAGGTTCCCTTCTGCTCAGTTGTGGTTAAAAACCCTGCTGGTGATGCCAATAAGTATGGAAGTAGATTTAATCTAAAGCGACACATCAGAAATCTGTCCCGAGCGTTATGCATGAGATACAAATATGGCTCCATTCCCTCGACGCTCTTAACCAGGTTGTGAGCCCTCACTGTCTTTTTGGGCCCTTCAGCCTCAGCTCTCTGTAATGCTTTTTGATCTAAAAAAGCTTTTTTTGCTAACACCTTGTGCTGGGATACAATTGCTACAGGGTTGGTGAAGAGGTTCCTGTAGCCAAGGGCCTCTAAGGTACTCTTTACATAATTGAGCCATGGTATTCTCATACATTTATCCCCTTCTAAGCAATCAGTTAGAATTTCCCTGCTTAGAGACGCCTCAGGGTTGACCCAAATTTTTAACCAGACCACTATTGGCCTACCTTTTACCAGATCTTCTAGGTAAGGCCTCCCTAGTTCCCTGTGTGCTATGAAACCAGCGGTACTTGGGGGTACTCTCAAGATGGTTCTTAAGTATTTATTTTCTTCCCGCTGTATTTTTGCAGTATTAACAAAGCCCCATACCTCTGCCCCATAAATCACTTTGGAGCAGCATATGGAGCTATACAGGTTCATCACCTGTTCAGGACTCCATCTGCCTACCCTCCTGCCATAACTTGCAATAGCGCCATTGGTAGCGATCATTTTGCAACAGCGCTCCTCAACCAGGGAGTTAAATTGTAAAGCCCCATCAAAAATTACACCTAGATAGGGAAACGTTTTAACCTCTTCTATTTTATGGTTTCCTATCGTGTACGTAAATTTGGTGCAAGGTTTGTTACCAGCCAACAGCACATATGATTTGCCCAAATTGACAAAAAGGTCTAGGGAGCCCATAAATTTAACAAATCCATCAATCAAAATCTGTAAGCTCCTAGGCGTACGTGCGAGCAAGACCGCGTCGTCTGCGTAAAGCAGAATGGGGATATGACGCGTCCCCACCCTTGGGCAATCTGTCTTTAGATTTAACAAAAACTGCTCCAAATTGTTTATATAAAGGGAAAATAAAAATGGGGCAAGAATACAGCCTTGCCGTACCCCACTCTTGCAAGGAAATGAATCGGTTAGCCCACCCTCCCTATTGAAATGGACTTTAGCAGAGGTATCACTGTGAAGTTCCCTTAAGATGTTAATTAGGCCAACCTCTATCCCCATGAGAGACATCATGACCCAAAGTTTCTCCCTATTAACATGATCGAATGCCGCTGCCAGGTCCATGAACCCCATATAGATGGCTTCATTACTGGCCATGGTGTATTTGGCAGTCAGCATATAAAGGTTCAAGCATTGATCACTGGTGGACCTCCCCGTCCTAAATCCATATTGAGTGTCCAAGAAGATGTTATTTTCTTCGGTCCACTCGGACAGTCTATTGAGGATCGCCCTTCCCACAAGTTTGGCAGACACATCAATCAGGGAAATCGGGCGATAACACTTGGGGTCATCCCTATTGCCCTTCTTAAAAATAGGGACGATTATGGCCTTTGACCAGGATGGCGGCAGGCCACAAGTAATGGCAGTATTTATGACCCTAGTCATTATGGGGGCCCAGAGTTCTACACAGCTCAAAAACAAATCAGGGGGGATCCCGTCAGGGCCAGGGGCTTTATTTTTTGTCAATCCCTCTATTCCAGCAGTGATCTCCTTAATGGTGAACACTACTGTAGTGCCCTGATGTGAGGTCTCTCCATGCTCTTCAGTTGTTCCTGGCTCGTAGTTGTACAGCCCCTTATAATGAGAGACCCACTGTTCTGGTAGGATATTTGATCCTATCTCCGGGGTGTTATTTTCCTGGAAAGTTGGTTGGTTGATGATTCTCCAGAACCCGGACATGTCCCTATTTTCCCCCGCTTCTCTTAGGTCTGCCCACGCTTCTCCCTGTAGAGCTAATTTCCACCTCTTGGTCTCCCTCTTATATTTGTTCCTACATACAGCGATTTGTAGGGTGTCTCTTGGTTTGTTTTTAAGGCTGCTTTTGAGCTCCCTCAAAGCCTCTGAGCAATCTCTATCGAACCAACGTGGGTTACAATGGTTCCTTATGGGCGCACTAGTTTTTAGTAGACCGTCTATAAGGTCAGCAATCTGGCCAAATGCTTCGAGCAACCTTGGACCTTGAACATCCATATCTAAACAGTCATCCATGGCGGGTTTACCAGAGTCCATCAAGGATTTATAAAAGGTTTCCCCATCTATTTTGGACCACCTTTCCTTCCCTGGTCTGTTACCTTCTCAGTAATTGTGCCTTGGTATCTACTTTTTGGACCCGCCAGATGCAACAACCCCAATACAAGGGGGTTGTGATCACTAAAACTACTCCATTCTATCCCTACGCTGATGACTCTATTTATTAAAAATCTAGAAACTAAGATTGAGTCAATGAAAGAGGAACATCCTCTACCCTTGAATGTAGGTGGGAGGCTGCCATCCCTCTGCACACCCATCATATTAATAGTGTGCTCTAGATCGTGATTAAGCAGGAGTTTACTAAAAGCTAAACCATCCGGCGTGTGGGAGAAATGCGGCCCTTTCTCTACAGGGCAATGGGACCATTCTGCATCTATTGGGACCAGTGCCGAGCATAGGTGACAGTTAAAGTCTCCCATGACCAGCAGAGCAGGTCTAATCATTGACTCCAGTCCTTTGGGTTGTCCTCTTCTTGAGAGGCTTTCCAAAAATTGCCACCAACAAAATGCCCAACCGGATATTAGTTTGTTATTTTATATTTTTTTAACAAGTATTGGTTGTTTCTAAATAAGGTACTACATACCATATGAAAAATTAGGAACATACGAAATAGACATACAAAAATAAACAATGAAGATAAGACAATAATTCAATGATCAGCAGAAGTCATTAATAACCAATATGACATAGCGTTACATTACAGATTTAGCATATGTAGTATCAGTGCAATGCCCCACAGGTGATGACATCCGCTAACAATAGCAGGAGAGGTATCCAGAGGATCAGTATGGAGAGTTGCAGCAAAAAGTGCAGACCTGAGGAATATGGTGCACCAGGGGCAGCGGGACACTGTCACAGTATAGTCGAGCCTTAGTGTAAATAGTACTACTCTGTTTTAACCTACAACAACAACAGGACAGAGCAGGCAATGGTGCCCACCCAACCTCCAGTTAGCTAAGATTTTGAACCAGACAGGGCACACATATACAGCAACATAGCATTTTCCAAATTAAGTAACTAAATCAATGCACCGCTCCACTTGCCTCCACCACTACAGAGACATGTAAGTCTGTGGTGGTTGTTGTTTATGACTTGTTTACCTTTTATGCCACTCATAAAATGCCCCAAGTTATTCCATCGATCATCTCTGACCCTACTGACTGAGTGCAATGAGTATAGTATGGTCATCATCATCATCATCATCATGGTGTCTAACTCTGTAGTGTACCGAGTGATTCCTGAATAGATTCCATATTCAAAAATGCAATGAATCGGCCTGCACATGAAGTACAATTTTGTTATCATTCAACAACAAGAGAGAGAGGGAATCTAAGGAGCACTCTTGGTCCACCAATTCAATTGGTCAAAACAACAAAAGAGTGTGCCTTCTCAGGAGAAGAGCAAGCATGAAGAATCAAACTTGATTCTTTAGAAAGCCCTCACTCACCAACCTAGTTGATGATATCCACGGTGTCCTGTCGCGCTTTCTGGAAGCTAACAATCTGCTCCATCCATCTCAATCCGGTTTCCGTCCTAATTTTAGTACAGAAACGGCATTGCTAGAGGTCACTGAGATCATCAGGGAGACTCTTGATGTCGGCGGGAGGGTGATGCTGGTCATGTTAGATCTATCGGCGGACTTCGACACCGTCCCCCATAGGGCGCTCTTAGCGAGGCTTTATGACATCGGCCTTAGGGGGACGGCGCTCAGGTGGTTTACATCCTTCCTTGAAGGCCGACGCCAGACGGTCTGGGTTTCCCAGAGCTCTGCCGAGATGCCGCCATTGGGAGTTGGGGTTCCACAGGGATCTGTGTTGAGCCCCACATTGTTTAACATCTTTATGTCCCCTTTGGCGGCCATGGTGGAAGCATATGGGGCCCAGATCATCTCTTCACATGCGGGAAAGACCAGGAGTTTGATGGAGGGAGAATTCGGGACTGTCTTACATTGGTCTTTGACTGGTTCCAACAGAACAGTCTAAGGGCCAACTCGAGCAAGTCCGAGGTTCTGTTTTTTGGTTGCGGTGTCGATCCGGAGTGGCAGCATTGGTGGCCGTCCGACATGAGCCCTCCTGCACAGTCTTCCTTGGTGGCTAAAAACCTGGGTGTCAAGCTGAACAACCAGCTATCGCTGCGAACACACATTCTGGGTCTGGCTGGCACCTGTTATGGAATTTTGAAAATGCTCCGTAAATTCCTGCCCCTGCTGTCTGAGGAGCACAGGCGTATTACTGTGCAGGCTCTCGTCGGTTCGAGGCTTGATTATGCTAATGCCCTCTTCCTTGGCCTCCCTGATTACCTAGTTCAGCGCCTACAGGTGGTACAGAACTCTGCCGCCCGGGCTATCTTTGGCCTGCGTAGACGAGCCCGAGCTTCCGGGCTGCTTCAGGCGCTACATTGGCTGCCTGTCCGGAAGCGGATCCAGTTTAAATCCCTGACTCTGATGCACATAGCCCTGTTTGGATCAGGGGCTGGATACCTGCGGCGGAGACTAGCCTTCTATCGACCAGTCCGCTCCTTGCGCTCGGAATCCCTTTACAAAGCGATGGTCCCTCGGGTGAGGAAGGCCCGCACGGGAGGGCGCTCTTTCAGCTGCAAAGCCCCACAGCTGTGGAACTCGCTTCCTCTTTCGCTGCGCAGCACTGTCAATTTGTTCCAGTTCAGGAAGAGCCTGAAGACCTGGCTTTTTAATCTTTAGGCTGTTCTTATTGCTTCAGTTTCAGTTCTTTTTCTCATTCTTTTGCTGTGTTGTGTTATTTTTATTCTGAGATGCAGGTGGAAAGCGCCGGGACACTCTTTTCGAGTAGCCGTGCGCTATAAAAGAACGCTGTAACATAACATAACATAACATGCTTCATCATCGGGCCCCACCAGGAAGTCTGAGTGCCTCCCCAGTGTGCTTCAAAGCTAGAATTACTGTGAAGCAGGTTTGTGTTGTCTGAGTGACAAGTGAAAGTGATTGTGAGGTGGGTTAAAAATGTCTAGATTGTGTCCAAAAATAATTGTATTTGTTGGCCAACCAAACACGAGTAAAAAACAAAGTGAGCGATGTATGAGCTGGATAGATTGATCAGCTATGTCTCACTGTGTCAGGCATTCTTCAGGACCAAAGTGTGAACCTCGGCGGTATGAGTGTGCTCAGGCTCACCCTAACCATGAGGTCCAATGTGTGAAAAGAAACAAAAGTTTATAGTAACCTGCTGTTACTGAGGAATCCTTCCTATTTGGAGGAACCCAAAATAAATCTGTAATGATAGAACAAACAAACACACTAAGAAAGAAACAAAAAAATATTTAGATTGCAGTAATAGTGCGTTTGCCTTTCGAATTTCATCATGCACTTGTGCTTTTCTCAAAGTGTACTGTTACCTTACCTATGAGAGCTAAGGTGTACTAAGGTGAGTAACAATGTGCACATGTTTTCACATTATCGCTAATAGAAGTTTCTGAGCCCACTCATAATGTGGGCGTAGTTCGCGAATTAGCGCTAAGCGTAGCTATGCGAAGTGGACTTCGCACTACGCGAGCTACGCGTAGCACTACGCGAACTGCGTAGTGCGCTGTTCACGATGATTCCACATTGCCGGATGCTTGTCCGCACTGTGCAATCATTGAAAACTGCATCTTGCACAGTGCGAGCGAGTAGATTTTTACTCGAGTGGCAGCTTTCTCAATGTGGACTGGTAGTTTCTCATCGCGAGTGACCTAACAAGTCCTTGCTGTAGAAACCATTGCTGTGCTGATTTTGGTTGGGCTTATGCTCCTGGTCTTATTGTTGTTGATGTTGTTCTTGGTGTTTTTGGTGGTTTTGGCTGCTGTGAGCCAACTGCACTGCCCTCATGCTCTGAAGTTGAACGTCGGCTGCTCTGTAGTACTTGTTTGGGCCTGGAGTAGCGGACCTCTAATTGCCAGACGTTCTTTTTCTAAGCAACTGGCTTCCACAGTTATCCAAGTTTTGTACTTGGCAACATCCACTTCTGAAAAAGGACTCATTGTGTTAGTGTTCAGTACTGCTTTGTATCGTAGATCCAGAATCGTGGCAGAAATGTTATGGTTGGATGACACAATGCCTCTTTCACCCTTGAATTTCCAAACAAACGAAGAGTTAAGCTCTCCACCATATGTTTTTCCTCCACACCTACGTACATTGCAGACACCGCCTTCAGCTGTTCCTGTAGCATGTGCAATAATGGGATAGCTTGGCCCATAGTACAGTCCTCCTAGCTGACTTCACATGTGAAGAGCTCTCAAGGAAGTAGCATTTTTGTCAGGCATTTAACTAGGCCCCATTAATCCATCTCAACTGTCATGCCTTTCACAGTATTATCCCCTCTTTGCATGACATATTCATTGATTGGTCTGTACTGCTCAAACAGACCTTCAAGCATGTAATAAGATGAGTTCCAACGTGATAGCACCTCCTGGATGAGTGCTTTAACCAGCACTCTATGCTCAGATTGAATGATCCTCAGCTGCTTCTGAGCTTTAAAAGAAGGGTTTAAATGTGTGCAGATTCTTCTGCAGGTGGTCAGTAAGTTGCTGACTTGGTCTTCTTTTTTCAGAAAGTCTTGAACTATAATGTTAATGCAGTGCGCCAAACAGAGGACCCTGAATTAGCCATCATCATACATGGCCCTAACTATATTACTGCCATTGTCCTTGGTAACAAAACCAGTGTTAAGCCCTCTTGGATGCAGCCATTCAAAACCCTTGCTGTTAAACTCTTCCAAAATGTTTGCAGTAGTATGAGATTTCTCCATGGTGAACATGGCAAAGGTTCATTGTTTCAGAGTGGCATTAAAAATCTCAGCAGTGTCAACACCTGCAGATATTTTTTCTCTAATCCCCACAAAAGAGATCCAGTGTGCAGTGATGCACATGTAATCAGTGGCTTGACAACTGGCCCAGCATGTTTTGATGTAGTGCTGGAACAGCAACTCTGGTAAATTAGGATCAGTTGGGAACCTTCCATTTTTGGGCAGATTGATGTCACAAATTCAAGAAAACCCACCCCTTCCACATAAGGAAAAGGGAGGAGGTCCAGCGCTAACATTTTAGCCAGCTTCACATTCTACAAACGTATCATTGAGTGGTTGCGTTCAAACTGCCCCTCTGACCTAAACATGCTAAGAATGGTAGGCTGGATTTGTTTCTTTTCTAGGCTCAACATTGCATGTTTTTTCATTGTGGTACTCTCTAGCATTAGTGTCTCAGCTTGAGTCTTACTCTTGTGCCACTGAAAATTTGCTGAGGCTGATGAGGATGTGGGCGGTACCACTGCACTGCCTCGGAGAAAATATCTCTGTCTTGTTCACCTTCCACCGCAAGGGTATCTTCTAATTCTTCATCACCACCAACAGCAATGAGTGCATTTTTTGGGCTGCTAATATGCGTCTCCCACTGGATCAAGTGGTATATTTTCAGATGGGTTGTTTGGCCTCCGGTACCATAGTTAGTACCAAGCCTACTCCGACTAATACCTTGCCCACAAATGGAGCATATAGCAACGTTCTCCTCCTTACGGCTAACCGAAAAGTAGTCCCAAACTGGGAAGGTGAACTTTCTGGTGCTGCTGGATGTGCCACTTGCAATGCCAGATGAACTGGAAGGTGGGCGTGGAGTTTGAATCTCGACAGTACCTACTTCTACTGAGGGGATTGTGCTGGATGTAGGTCGCTGCTGGGCCTTTGCAAGTGAAAATATGGAAGCTGCGGGTGGTGTTGGTGTTATCTCTGTTGGTGGAATCCGTGCCATATCCCTCACAGCAATTTGCGATGAGGTAATGTCGAACTCCAATGGGGCGATACTAATGACTATGATGACTGGCTCATCATCATCCTCCTCTTCTGCATCTACCTCCATAACTCCAAGGCTTTCTGGAATCTTCCTTTTCCCTAGTCTTGTCTCGTGGTGTGTCTCACTCCCAGACTGAGGTGGTGGCTTACAAGTGCCATCTAGATCATCAGAAGGGGGGCTTGCTGAAAAACTCAATGGATTAACCCTCCATTTCCTTGCTGGGGATCTGGAAGACAATGGATCTTCTGAAAGAGTGGCTTGCTCTTCTTCCTATGCTGGAAGCTCTATCTCCTGAACTGCCTCTACGTTGGGAGGAACAACTAATATTGCGGGCGATGGTTGCGGCTGTTGATGCAACTGTTGTCCACTTATCTGAGTTTCCTGCATTGATTGGGTACTACTTTACGATAACGATAAGTCAATTTCAACATCACTGCTCATCGGTGTTGTTGTGATTAGACTGGCTGCCTCTGCGACAGACATGGGCTTGGGACTAGGTTTAAGGGATAGGTCAACTGATGAGGGGTTGCTGCTCAAAGTTAACTCCCCAGACACTGCTGATACTGGCACAGTTTTTATTTTCCCAACAAACATCTTGGGCAGCACACCAGTCTTGGTAAGTGGCAGTTTCTTCTTCTCACTGGCAACTTTCTTGGTAGTGGAGGACCTGGTACCTTCCTTTGGGGCCATCTTCTTCAGATAAAACAAAACAGGTGATGGACCGAATGTGGATCAATGTCACACATTCACCCCAGTCCAAAAATCTGGGCCCAAATCCATCGTTTTTTTGCACTCCACACCACCCTGGGTTAGACAATGGCGATATGCAAATCAGCTCTGACCCTGTGCCCCATGGGAACAGTCCAGTCCGAACTACAAAAGCCATGTCCTTCCCAGAACGGAATCAAGCATCCGAGGACCGGACCGGTTTCGAGGTAACACCTCTCATCAGCCCGGCTAGCTAGACTCCAGTGGTGTGGAGTGCCTGGGACCCACGTCTGAGCATCCCCAGCGCACTTATGGCGGTATTGCAAACAAAACAGGTGATGGACCGAATGTGGATCAATGTCACACATTCACCCCAGTCCAAAGATCTGGGCCCAAATCCATCATTTTTTTGCACTCCACACCACCCTGGGTTAGACAATGGCGATATGCAAATCAGCTCTGACCCTGTGCCCCATGGGAACAGTCCAGTCCGAACTACAAAAGCCATGTCCTTCCCAGAACGGAATCAAGCATCCGAGGACCGGACCGGTTTCGAGGTAACACCTCTCATCAGCCCGGCTAGCTTGACTCCAGTGGTGTGGAGTGCCTGGGACCCACGTCTGAGCATCCCCAGCGCACTTATGGCGGTATTGCAAACAAAACAGGTGATGGACCGAATGTGGATCAATGTCACACATTCACCCCAGTCCAAAGATCTGGGCCCAAATCAATCAATTTTTTGCACTCCACACCACCCTGGGTTAGACAATGGCGATATGCAAATCAGCTCTGACCCTGTGGCCCATGGGAACAGTCCAGTCCGAACTACAAAAGCCATGTCCTTCCCAGAACGGAATCAAGCATCCGAGGACCGGACCGGTTTCGAGGTAACACCTCTCATCAGCCCGGCTAGCTTGACTCCAGTGGTGTGGAGTGCCTGGGACCCACGTCTGAGCATCCCCAGCGCATTTATGGCGGTATTGCAAACAAAACAGGTGATGGACCGAATGTGGATCAATGTCACACATTCACCCCAGTCCAAAGATCTGGGCCCAAATCCATCATTTTTTTGCACTCGACACGACCCTGGGTTAGACAATGGCGATATGCAAATCAGCTCTGACCCTGTGCCCCATGGGAACAGTCCAGTCCGAACTACAAAAGCCATGTCCTTCCCAGAACGGAATCAAGCATCCGAGGACTGGACCGGTTTCGAGGTAATACCTCTCATCAGCCCGGCTAGCTTGACTCCAGTGGTGTGGAGTGCCTGGGACCCACGTCTGAGCATCCCCAGAGCACTTATGGCGGTATTGCAAACAAAACAGGTGATGGACCGAATGTGGATCAATGTCACACATTCACCCCAGTCCAAAGATCTGGGCCCAAATCCAACGTTTTTTTGCACTCCACACCACCCTGGGTTAGACAATGGCGATATGCAAATCAGCTCTGACCCTGTGCCCCATGGGAACAGTCCAGTCCGAACTACAAAAGCCATGTCCTTCCCAGAACGGAATCAAGCATCCGAGGACCGGACCGGTTTCGAGGTAACACCTCTCATCACCCCGGCTAGCTTGACTCCAGTGGTGTGGAGAGCCTTGGACCCACGTCTGAGCATCCCCAGCGCACTTATGGCGGTATTGCACTCCACACCACTCGGATGCTTGATTCCGTTCTGGGAAGGACATGACTTTTGTAGTTCGGACTGGACTGTGCTCCAATGGGGCACAGGGTCAGAGCTGATTTGCATATCGCCATTGTCTAACCCGGGGTGGTGTGGAGTGCAAAAAAACGATGGATTTGGGCCCAGATCTTTGGACTGGGTTGAGTGTGTGACATTGATCCACATTCGGTCCATCACCTGTTGTTTTTGCAAATTCCGCCCTAAGTGTGCTCGGGATGCCCAGACGTGGGTCCCAGGCACTCCACACCACTGGAGTCAAGCTAGCCGTGCTGATGAGAGGTGTTACCTCGAAACCGGTCCGGTCCTCGGATGCTTGATTCCGTTCTGGGAAGGACATGGCTTTTGTAGTTCGGACTGGACTGTGCTCCAATGGGGCACAGGGTCAGAGCTGATTTGCATATCGCCATTGTCTAACCCGGGGTGGTGTGGAGTGCAAAAAAACGATGGATTTGGGCCCAGATCTTTGGACTGGGTTGAGTGTGTGACATTGATCCACATTCGGTCCATCACCTGTTGTTTTTGCAAATTCCGCCCTAAGTGCGCTGGGGATGCCCAGACGTGGGTCCCAGGCACTCCACACCACTGGAGTCAAGCTAGCCGTGCTGATGAGAGGTGTTACCTCGAAACCGGTCCGGTCCTCGGATGCTTGATTCCTTTCTGGGAAGGACATGGCTTTTGTAGTTCGGACTGGACTGTGCTCCAATTGGGCACAGGGTCAGAGCTGATTTGCATATCGCCATTGTCTAACCTGGGGTGGTGTGGAGTGCAAAAAAACGATGGATTTGGGCCCAGATCTTTGGACTGGGTTGAGTGTGTGACATTGATCCACATTCGGTCCATCACCTGTTGTTTTTGCAAATTCCGCCCTAAGTGCACTGGGGATGCCCAGACGTGGGTCCCAGGCACTCCACACCACTGGAGTCAAGCTAGCCGGGCTGATGAGAGGTGTTACCTCGAAACCGGTCCGGTCCTCGGATGCTTGATTCCGTTCTGGGAAGGACATGGCTTTTGTAGTTCGGACTGGACTGTGCTCCAATGGGGCACAGGGTCAGAGCTGATTTGCATATCGCCATTGTCTAACCCGGGGTGGTGTGGAGTGCAAAAAAACGATGGATTTGGGCCCAGATCTTTGGACTGGGTTGAGTGTGTGGCATTGATCCACATTCGGTCCATCACCTGTTGTTTTTGCAAATTCCGCCCTAAGTGCGCTGGGGATGCCCAGACGTGGGTCCCAGGCACTCCACACCACTGGAGTCAAGCTAGCCGGGCTGATGAGAGGTGTTACCTCAAAACCGGTCCGGTCCTCGGATGCTTGATTCCGTTCTGGGAAGGACATGGCTTTTGTAGTTCGGACTGGACTGTGCTCCAATGGGGCACAGGGTCAGAGCTGATTTGCATATCGCCATTGTCTAACCCGGGGTGGTGTGGAGTGCAAAAAAAGATGGATTTGGGCCCAGATCTTTGGACTGGGTTGAGTGTGTGACATTGATCCACATTCGGTCCATCACCTGTTGTTTTTGCAAATTCCGCCCTAAGTGCGCTGGGGATGCCCAGACGTGGGTCCCAGGCACTCCACACCACTGGAGTCAAGCTAGCTGGGCTGATGAGAGGTGTTACCTCGAAACCGGTCCGGTCCTTGGATGCTTGATTCCGTTCTGGGAAGGACATGGCTTTTGTAGTTCGGACTGGACTGTGCTCCAATGGGGCACAGGGTCAGAGCTGATTTGCATATCGCCATTGTCTAACCCGGGGTGGTGTGGAGTGCAAAAAAACGATGGATTTGGGCCCAGATCTTTGGACTGGGTTGAATGTGTGACATTGATCCACATTCGGTCCATCACCTGTTGTTTTTGCAAATTCCGCCCTAAGTGCGCTGGGGATGCCCTGACGTGGGTCCCAGGCACTCCACACCACTGGAGTCAAGCTAGCCGGGCTGATGAGAGGTGTTACCTCAAAACCGGTCTGGTCCTCGGATGCTTGATTCCGTTCTGGGAAGGACATGGCTTTTGTAGTTCGGACTGGACTGTGCTCCAATGGGGCACAGGGTCAGAGCTGATTTGCATATCGCCATTGTCTAACCCAGGGTGGTGTGGAGTGCAAAAAAACAATGGATTTGGGCCCAGATCTTTGGACTGGGTTGAGTGTGTGACATTGATCCACATTCGGTCCATCACCTGTTGTTTTTGCAAATTCTGTCCTAAGTGCGCTGGGGATGCCCAGACGTTGGTCCCAGGCACTCCACACCACTGGAGTCAAGCTAGCCGGGCTGATGAGAGGTGTTACCTCGAAACCGGTCCGGTCCTCGGATGCTTGATTTCGTTCTGGGAAGGACATGGCTTTTGTAGTTTGGACTGGACTGTGCTCCAATGGGGCACAGGGTCAGAGCTGATTTGCATATCGCCATTGTCTAACCCGCGGTGGTGTGGAGTGCAAAAAAATGATGGATTTGGGCCCAGATCTTTGGACTGGGTTGAGTGTGTGACATTGATCCACATTCGGTCCATCCCCTGTTGTTTTTGCAAATTCCGCCCTAAGTGCGCTGGGGAGGCCCAGACGTGGGACCCAGGCACTCCACACCACTGGAGTCAAGCTAGCCGGGCTGATGAGAGGTGTTACCTCGAAACCGGTCCGGTCCTCGGATGCTTGATTCCGTTCTGGGAAGGACATGGCTTTTGCAGTTCGGACTGGACTGTGCTCCAATAGGGCTCAGAGTCAGAGCTGATTTGCATATCGCCATTGTCTAACCCGGGGTGGTGTGGAGTGCAAAAAAACGATGGATTTGGGCCCAGCTCTTTGGACTGGGTTGAGTGTGTGACATTGATCCACATTCGGTCCATCACCTGTTGTTTTTGCAAATTCCGCCCTAAGTGCGCTGGGGATGCCCAGACGTGGGTCCCAGGCACTCCACACCACTGGAGTCAAGCTAGCCGGGCTGATGAGAGGTGTTACCTCGAAACCGGTCCGGTCCTCGGATGCTTGATTCTGTTCTGGGAAGGACATGGCTTTTGTAGTTCGGACTGGACTGTGCTCCAATGGGGCACAGGGTCAGAGCTGATTTGCATATCGCCATTGTCTAACCCGGGGTGGTGTGGAGTGCAAAAAAACGATGGATTTGAGCCCAGATCTTTGGACTGGGTTGAGTGTGTGACATTGATCCACATTCGGTCCATCACCTGTTGTTTTTGCAAATTCCGCCCTAAGTGCGCTGGGGATGCCCAGACGTGGGTCCCAGGCACTCCACACCATTGGAGTCAAGCTAGCCGGGCTGATGAGAGGTGTTACCTCGAAACCGGTCCGGTCCTCGGATGCTTGATTCCGTTCTGGGAAGGACATGGCTTTTGTAGTTCGGACTGGACTGTGCTCCAATGGGGCACAGGATCAGAGCTGATTTGCATATCGCCATTGTCTAACCCGGGGTGGTGTGGAGTGCAATAAAATGATGGATTTGGGCCCAGATCTTTGGACTGGGTTGAGTGTGTGACATTGATCCACATTCGGTCCATCACCTGTTGTTTTTGCAAATTCCGCCCTAAGTGCGCTGGGGATGCCCAGACGTGGGTCCCAGGCACTCCACACCACTGGAGTCAAGCTAGCCGGGCTGATGAGAGGTGTTACCTCGAAACCGGTCCGGTCCTCGGATGCTTGATTCCGTTCTGGGAAGGACATGGCTTTTGTAGTTCGGACTGGACTGTGCTCCGATGGGGCACAGGGTCAGAGCTGATTTGCATATCGCCATTGTCTAACCCGGGGTGGTGTGGAGTGCAAAAAAACGATGGATTTGGGCCCAGATCTTTGGACTGGGTTGAGTGTGTGACATTGATCCACATTCGGTCCATCACCTGTTGTTTTTGCAAATTCCGCCCTAAGTGCGCTGGGGATGCCCAGACGTGGGTCCCAGGCACTCCACACCACTGGAGTCAAGCTAGCCGGGCTGATGAGAGGCGTTACCTCGAAACCGGTCCGGTCCTCGGATGCTTGATTCCGTTCTGGGAAGGACATGGCTTTTGTAGTTCGGACTGGACTGTGCTCCAATGGGGCACAGGGTCAGAGCTGATTTGCATATCGCCATTGTCTAACCCGGGGTGGTGTGGAGTGCAAAAAAACGATGGATTTGGGCCCAGATCTTTGGACTGGGTTGAGTGTGTGACATTGATCCACATTCGGTCCATCACCTGTTGTTTTTGCATCTTCTTCAGATGTCAGCAGAACGCAGTGGCACAAGTTGAAGAGATGTCTGTCTATGGTCCCAGATCATGTGACGTTGTGCGCAGCAGGTCTTCCTTCTGGCAGCTCAACGGGTGATGATAACACCTCCTCCTCAGTCTTTTGTGCACCTAAAAGCAAAGAAGCCAGAAGAACATCAGAGAAGCGTGACATTTGTTATTGTGGTTCAATTACTACTAGTACAAACAAACAAATATATAACTTAGTGTGTGGTCGCACTTGTTAGTGTTATTATTAATAATATTAAAATGTATTAACTGAGTTATTTAAAAAACATAACAAAAGTGAAGCCATTTGTGACACTTTGACAACAAGGGATTTCATAGTGTACTGTGTACACTCAGGAAGGATAGGAAAGAAGAAGAACAAAATCAAAAATACAAATGTAATGGAACCTGTTTGGCATTGTGCATCACGTGGAATACAGCATTCAGCGAGCTGCAGCTGGCAATGGGGATGGAAGCAGTAAGCCAAGATGTGCAAAGGAAAGACATGCAAGCCTAACTACCACCACAAAATGGCCACCAGCCACATCGTCACTCAGAGCACAACAAGCAGGAGACCTGGAAAACAATGAACTCAAATAGGTCTATATGGCGCGAGAAAGGAGGCATGTTAAACAACACACCTGTTATGCAACAATGCAAAAACGAAAATCCATAGGGCACGAAAAATGTTTGCAAGGTACACAACAACTACACCACACACATCCAAAAAATGTATTTATTTAATACACACAAAAAAGTGAAATACCCTTCAAAAAACACCTTTTGCAATTCAATTCAATGCCATCAATGACCTAAATTATGTTTAAATTTGACACCACAAAAACAGTTGCTTCAGGCACCCATAATAAGTACCTCTTGGCCTACTTGCTTAAAGGCCTATTGGCAGACTACGGTGCTAGTGATTTAAACAGATATTGCAAATTGATTTCAAAAGTTGGAGAAAATGTAGTGAACTATGCAACATGTTTCCTTTATAAAAGAAAACTAGTAGAAACATTGCATACAAAGAAACAATGACTAAGCCCCTACTGTAACTTCAGGCCACCCACAACAATACATTTAAAAATAAATTATGAAAAGTACAATGCCCCAATCATACAAACAACAACAATTTTGCAACCTGCTTGTGAAATCTCAAATCCCAAAATCCTTAAATCCAATGATATATGATAAAGCAGACACAAAGGGGTCGATCCTGATTCAGGAAAAAACGCTCGGAATAGCCGTTCGGAGCGTTTTTCCCATACAAATCGTACCCTGCAACGTCCCCAGTTCGTACGACGAAGTACGATTCATACCAGGAGCTGGACTCGTACAGAGACCGTACAAATCAAATCCCGTACGAATCTCCCTCGGAACCTGCTGTACGAGACATCTGTACGGGTCGCAGCTGCTTTTTCCGACCCGGCAAGTATGATTCGTGTCGGGTACGCACCGTACAACCCTTTTTCTACGGGAGCTGAGAACAGCCGTAAAAGCAGAGTTCGCCCCGAAACGGGTACGGAACGGCCCCCCCGGGTACGGTGCGTACACCCCATGATCGCAGGGGTACGGTGCGTACCCCTGCGATCACGGGGTGTATGCACCATATCCCGCGATCTTGGGGTGTACGCACCGTACCCCATGTTTGCTGGGTGTACGGTACGGTGCGTACACCAAGCGATTGTGGGGTACGGTGCGTACACCCCATGATTGCAGGGGTACGGTGCGTACCCCTGCGATCATGGGGTGTACGCACCGTACGGTGTGTAAGTGATTGTGTTGCATTACCGTATGAATCACTCTTACCTGACGTGGACTGTACGAAACATGTCCTCATACCCCGGTCCTGATCGTACTCGTCAGGTCGAACGACATGTGTACGAGTCGTACAGTTTACTGTTTCAGCCTTGCAATACGTACAGATCGCGACGATTCGGACGGATTGATAAAATACAGATCGTACACGACTCGGACGGATGGGTACAAATCGTACGGCAATGGCTCCGGATGAAAATCGTACGGACGTTTTTTTCCAGGATCGGAATCAGCCCCAAAGAGTCTACAATTGGAGCAGGTCATATTCTGATTGGATGGTATAACCAATTTCTCTGAAGACACTGGGGGATATTCACATGCCCCTATCAGCACAAGAACGTCACTTTTTGTGATGTTCCTGTGGCAATACTCCCTTTCCCTAATTTACAAGTCAGCGTTAAGCCACTTAACATGGCTTAACACCACCTTGTAAATAATGCCCCCTTTCACGCTACACTTAGGAGGCAGCACCAAAATTAAGACTAGGGAAAACATGTTCTTCAAACAGCAAAAGAAGGGGAAATTGTTAATTTCTCCTACTGTTTGCTGTTTCTAAGTGTTCTGCATTGTGCAGCATATATAGAAACAGCAAATCACCATGAATAATGGTATATGCGAAGGAAGGTGTCTTTTCCTGCACATAAACAATCATTAAACAAATGGCGATTTGCAACTTCTATGTGTGCTGCACAATGCAGCAAACATAGGAGTTTCAATTTGCATCCTGGATTGTTTAAGTGCAGACAGGGACACCTTCCTGCTCCGAAACAATCTGTCCCCCCAACGCAAAAACTGTTGCATATGTTGCAAGGGTGTCTGCATTGTAGCTAGGCAGGTACATTTAGCGCCAGTACCCAGGGAAATTCTTGTGAATATGGCGCATCCCTGCATATTCAGAATTGCGAAGCGTTGCTTTAGCAAATTTTTCTTAACGCCATGCTGCAGAATTCTGTTGTAAATACGTCCCCTTGTTTTGCAAATTGGCTTGTTAAGTATAGAAATTGTTCATTATTTATATTAGTAGTAGATGTAAAATACAATTTTCACATTGATGGTCCCTTTTATAACTTAGTCCAAACAATTAATCAATATTTATATCTTCTTCTTCTAACACTCCAAGCATAACCATTATAAAATCTTGTGAATCTTGTGAATCTTTTTAAATGTTGTGACTAAACATTACTGAACCACTATATGTATACAAAAGATCTCAAATGCCTGAAACAGATTGTATTATACTTCTGTCACTGAGTAAACATTTCAGTAAATGTCATAGAGCAGAACTGAACTTCTTTCACGGTTTTGTTCAATTTCTTTAATAACATTTGATAAATTAAATACTACATTGAGAATCACATTGACAAAGCAATTTTCCAACTGGTGTTAAACAATATCTCCCTCAGTTTCCACTTTTTTCTTCTTTAGGATGTTTCCATTTTGGATACATTATCTGTTTCTCATAAATAGGGTATTGACCTAATAAGTAGCTTATACACTACTTGACTGGCTGTACTTGTTTACAAAAGTTGCATCAGTACTCACTTTTTTATCAATAGTCCATCAAATACAAACCAGACAGTGTTCTTACTCAAGACAATGCAGCATATGCCATTTCCTCTTTAAACACCCTACTATAGAGGTTCACAAAATCTCTGTCTATACTTAATCCTTGAGATTTGGGGATGGTTACAGCACAAGCTAGGGACATTGGGAACATTGGGGACTGATGTCGTTGACCTACAAGTCCTCTAACAAGCATTAAACGTACAACACAACACCCAATCTGCTTTACTCCATCAATCTGATCAAATTGTACCATTAACAATTCTATCTGATCTGTGTTTTGAAAATTAATGCAAATCAATACTTTACTCATACTACCATTTACTTATCCTTCCTCTACATTCCAATTATGTTGCAAAATAACTCTGTAGTTTTCACACACACTTAAACACTTACATAATCCTGCAGTCTTTCATACAGACTTCTCGAAAGAATCCAATTTTCCTTGTAGTTTTACAGTTAGTAGGATTTTTACACCCTGGTAGTCCATTCTATCAATAACATCCAATTACATTTTTTATTTTGTATTTTATTTATTAACTTTTGTCATCAAAAGTTATACAGAATTACATCATACATGTCAGCTTGCAATGGGTGCAGTAATGCATAGTATATGTGCCTTACATAACAGCAAATATCCGGCAACAGAAACAGCGAAAAGAAGACACAAAAATACTGGTGCAATGCAATGCTGTATAGCATATTCTGAGTCCATAACCACCACTTATCCCAGCTTAGACTTTCATCAGAAAATGTGTACATATACTGCCCATTCATAAGCGTTCAAGATTATACCATGTACAGATGCTATAGCAGATAGCAAGTCAGCGGTGCTCAGAAGTCTTTCGGTCCAGAGGCCTCAGGCAGTTCCTTTTCATAGGCAGTCAACTTTTCCTTTCAGTAAATAAGTTATTTTACCATTGTGCCACTGTAGGGGTCAATCTGCCACCCCAATGCCTAACAGCGAAGCATTTCGCTAAGGGGGTGGTGACAACTACTATTCTCCTGTTGCATGGCTTAAGTCTTTTTACTAAGTATGGGTGAAATTTGCGAATTCGCAATTCGCAAATTTGCGGATTTGAGAATTCGCAATCCGCAAAATTCGCGAAATTGTGCGAATTTGCAGATTTTTTTTGCGTGTTCGCGGGGTGATTTGCGAGTTCACGGGGTGCTTTGCGTGTTCGCGGGGTGCTTTGCGTGTTTGCGGGGGTTTTTTGTGCGAGACCGCTCGTTGTTGTGCCCTTCTGCCCTCTGCCCCACTCGTTTTTGTGCCAGTCTGCCCTCTGCCCCACTCGTTGTTGTGCCATTCTTCCCTCTGCCCTACTCAATGTTGTGCCCTTCTGCCCTCTGCCCCACTTGTTGTTGTGCCCTTCTGCCCTCTGCCCCGCTCGTTGTTGTGCCCTTCTGCCCTCTGCCACACTCGTTGTTGTGCCCTTCTGCCCTCTGCCCCTCTCCTGTTTTATTTTAGAATGGCGCCTGCAAGCTGCCATCGCCATTCTAAAATAGTTACTAAGTTAGCTTCATCAGGAAGCACTAATAGATAAAATAAAGCAGGTGCTCGAATTCAGTTAAACTCGAGCACCTGCTTCTATTAGTGCTTCCTGTTGAAACTAACTTAGTAACTATTTTAGAATGGCGCTGGCAGCTTGCCGGCACCATTCTAAAATAGTTACAAGCTTGAACTTTTGCCCCCCGGATCCGTTCCGCTTGCGGATTCGCGGATTTTCGGCAAATTCGCGTGAGTTCTCGGATTGCGAATTTGCCGAAAATCTGCAAAATCCGCGAGCGGAATGGATTTTGCGCCCATGCTTACTTTTTACCATACCTAGAAGACATCTCAGGTGTGCATTCCATTGTTTCCAGTACTATTGATGTTAGTGTTACAGTGACCTTTGTCCAGAAATCAATGATAGAATTGCACGATCATGCCAAATGCGCAAAGTCTGCCCCATCCTCTTCGCATCTCACACATCTGGCATCCTGACGCAACCCATATCTCTGCAGTCTCCTTGATGTGTAATACATTTGGTGCAGGAATTTAAAATGTATTATCCTATCATTACAGTTGGCAGTAAGGCTGCCAGTCAATGCAAAGCACGCCTCCCAGTCTTCCCAAACCAATGGCAAATCCAACTGTCTATTCCAATTTTCAAGGGATAGAGAGCGTTTTACATCATTTTCTCTTTTGGATACATTATACAGCTGAGAGTTAAGACCTCTAGACAGCACCACTGTCAACACAATTTGCAGCGCTTTTAACATTTTTGGCTCATCTGGGACCCCCGTATCCAGTGCCCTAACAGCCATGCGAACCTGGTGTAGACAAACCAGTGCATTGCATTATATTGATGCCCTGCTGTGAAGTCGCATAAAAGTAGAAACTTTCCATTTAAATACATATCCCCCAGTTCAGTTATCCATGCTGTGGACAGAACAGTCAGTGTCCCTGCCTCCTGAGCCACTGAGAAATAGAAGTGTGCAACAATTGACATGGCCGGTGCATACAAGCGTTAACATCGTGCGCTGGCTGCCAGGGCCTTCCAAGCCTGGTTAGTGCATGTAACAGTGTTGATCTCTGTCCTATTCCCCTGTGTTTTGTTGTGTAACACTATAGCAGTCAACGGGATATGTTGTGCATTATCTACATCCACCGCCGGATGTGGCAGGTAGTGCTGTGGAAAATACCAACAGTGTGCAAATTGGACATAGATAATATAGTCAAATATCTGGGGCCTCAGAACCGTCCCTTTCAAATGGTTGTGCTAGGGTATCCCAACTACATCTCTGCTTTTTACCCACCCAGACCAAGCCCAGTAAGCATCAATCAATCAATCAAGTATTTGTAGAGCGCACTACTCACCCGTGAGGGTCTCAAGACGCTAAGGGGTGGGGGGAGGCAGCTACTGATCGAACAGCAAGGTCTTGACGCGTCTCCTAAAGGTCAGCAGGTCCTGGGTCAGATGCAGGTGCAGGTGCATGTCTTTGCGGTGTGGTGGGAGAATAATCTGCCGCCAGAGTTTGTTCAGCAGATGCGTGGGGTGGTCGCAAGGGTGAGGTCGGCGGAGCAAAGCTGGCAGTTTGGGGTGTAGAAGGACAGTCGTTTGTTGAGGTATGCAGGTATGGCATTGTGGATTCCTTTGTGAGCGTGGGTGAGGAGTTTGAAGGTGATACTCTTGTTGACCGAGAGCCAGTGCAGATCTTTTAGGTGGGTGGTGATGTGGCTGTGGCGAGGGAGTTCGATGATGAGGTGTGCGGAGGTGTTCTGTATGCGTTGGAGTCTCTTCTGTAGTGTAGTTGTGGTTCCTGCATAGAGGGCTTTGCTGTAGTCCAGCTTGCTCCTGACGAGTGTTTGGGTGAATGTTCTCCTTGTTTCAGTGGGGATCCATCTGTAGATCTTGCAAAGCATTCGAACGGTGTTGAAGCAGGAGGAGGAAGTAGTGTTGACTTGTTGGGTCATAGAGAGCATTGAGTCCAGAATGAACCCCAGATTGCATGCATGGTTTGTGGGTGTCAGGGGCGCTCCCAGCGCGATCGGCCACCAGGAGTCATCCCATGCGGAGGGGCTGGTGCTGAGGATGACTGCATAGCGCGAAACATGACTTTGTTTAGTGTAATTGGGATGTTCACAAACAGTTATAACAATTTGAGGAGTATCACCATCTTAACAACAGCTATCCTATTTGCCAGTTACAGTGGGAGGCCATTTGGCAACCTGATCACTTAACCTGGCCAGAGCTCACCCATAGTTCAAACTAAGTATTGTGTCAGGGTCCCGGTGTACCCAGACTCCCAAGTATTGCACAGGCTCACTCGACCAGGCCAGCAGAAACTCCAGCTCCTGCGCCTTTGTGCACTCAGTTAAGGGAAAGACAGTGGACTTACTCCAGTTAATTCCCAGGCCTGAATATCATTTGAAATGGACGTACTCCCGCAGCAGGTGTTCCACGTGTACAGCAGGTTCTTTAACATACAAAAGCATATCATCTGCATATAATGATATGGCAAGTGGTCGCTGTCTGAAACCCTGGAACGCAGTGGCATGGCCCTGCCTTATCTTGCAAGCCAGAGGCTCAAGTGCTAGGGAAAAACAGCATCGGGGATAAGGGGCAGCCCTGTCTAGTCCCTCAACAAATATTATGGGGTCAGTGGCCAGTCCATTCATGCACACCCTGGCAGCCGGGCCCGAATAAAGAAGGCACACCAACTCCAGGAAAAATGGTGGGATCCCCATACGTTGCAAAACCAAACACATAAAATTCCAGTGTCGCGAATCAAAGGCTTTGGTCACATCCAACAGGAGCGCCTCAGTGGGAAGCTCGGGGTCCAGCCGATGTAACACATCAAATATAGTACGCAAGTTATGTGTGGTGGTTCTCTTGGGCACGAACCCCGATTGATCCTGGAAGACCAGATTTGAGATTAAAGGTTGCAATCTGTTAGCAATTAGCCTTTATTTTGGTATTGATATTTATCATGAAAAGAGGCCTATACGATTCACATCTATTGGGCACCTTATCAGCATCAACAACGTCACTATAAGAAATTCCCTCATAGAGGGGGGGAGTGTGCCTGCCTCATAAGCTTCTGAGAAGACCTCCAACAGTCTGTGGGTGAGTGAATCTGTATATGCCTTGCAAAATTCACTGGGCAACCAATCCAGCCCGACTGCCTCTGCATTCCGCAGGGACATAATAGTCCCCTTAACATCTTCAGTCATCCAGGGCTGCGTGAGATACTCTTGCTGGCCAGGGGATAGCCAATTCAGAGCAATATCATCTAAGTATTAAGAGATCTCGCATTCTGCAATTGGTGGTGCCGGACCACATAGATCAGAAAAGTACCCCATAAAAACCTGGCCTATCTCCAGCGTAGTGTACTGAGCTACAATTTACAATCTAATATTTCTTCAATATGTTACTGGCTTCTAGGTGTCTGCAATTTACGAGCAAGTGAGCGGCCCGATCTACCTCCCTCCCCATATCGCCATGCTTCTGGTGCTATGCCGGTTCTCCTGCTAGGCCACTTTATCATATTCCGTTATAAGATCTCCTATCTTGGCCAGCAAAATATGTGTTGGTGCTTGTTCATATAGGCGTTCAAGCCCACGGATCCAGCCCTCTAATCCACACAACTGGGACAGTAGTGGTTTTAGAACCCCAGCCTGTGCTCCTATACATTCCCCTTGAATGGTCACTTTAAAGGCCTCCTATAGTAAGCCAGGGCCGTCCACCGAACCTCCATTCTCCGAGAAAATGTTTTGTATGGCTGCCCCTATCATGATACAAAATACTTGATCCAGTAGCGATGAAGACAGCAGTCCCCACTGAAAAGCTGGCCTAGTATTGGTTGGTATATCCAACTCCAAAAGAACGGCGGTATGATCAGAAATATTTTTATTGAGGTAGCCTGACTGACACTGTCCATGCACTTCCTCCCCTAGATACGAGCCAGTCATCCAGCCTGGACCATGAGCCATGCACTGTAGAAACAAATGTGCACTCCCTCCCTGCATGGTTATGACATCCCACACATCAACAAGGCCCTTTGCTACCATTATCTCACATATTATCTGCACTGCCTGTTACTGTGCTGTGTTGTGTTGGCTGATCTGTCTAACTGTGAGTCAAGATACACAATTAAATCACCACCCCATTACCTGCTGAGGGAAGCAGCGTCGCTATGCATCTCCAGATATCATTATACAATGCAGGGTCATCTTCGTTGGGACCATATGAGTTGACAAACAACAGCTTTGTGCCACTCAATCAGCCCTGCAAAATGAGCACCCTCCCTTGATCATTAGTTTCTGAGTGAGTTAATGTGAAAGGAGTCCCCTGCTTCACCAATGGGAGTGCACCACTGGAGTATGTGGGATACAAAGCAGCTACTCTGACTGTGGCCCAGCGAGCCTCGACACTATGTTCTGTATACTTGGTGAGGCAGGTGTCCTGCAGGAGCGCCACCTGAATAACGTGTTTACCAAGATTTGTTATTACCTTCTGAATTTTTTGCGAAGTATTGAGGCCCTGCACATTCCATGTTAGCAGTTTATTGATACCACGCAGGCTTCACCGTAACTATTTGTAACCTGCTGTAGCCAGTATTGCTGATAACACCAACAGCCAGGTACCCAGAAATAACCTTCATTTGCGATCTGCACTGCATCTGCACCAGAACATGAACCAACGACCCACCCCCATCAGCACTCACAACATGCTAAAGCCATTCTAAAGACATGTAAACATGACCCCATCACATAACATTTGCCAAGTACAGAAGTGGGGTGCACCAATAGGGGAACACTAGAGGGCAGTCAACCTCCCAGGTGTCAGAGAGGTGGCCAAACATAAGCAATATGGTAGCTAGCCACTCCATTTCTCTGCAGTGATAGGACCTGAATGAATAGAGACATGAGCAGCTGAGGCATCCCAGTACTCACGTAGTGATCAGTAAACATCATTTGGAGTCCTCATTCCTATGGTAGCAACCATCAACTCATCTCATGTGGCCACTGCAGTTATTCCTACCCTGATTGCACCAAGGCTGCACCACAAGCAGGACAAAAATCCTAAGTCTTCCTCATCTCCCGGGGCCTCTGATGCATTGCGTCATCTTCTTTTTTGTGTTTTCGCATATTCCATGGCTGATTTAGGGCTTGTGAATATCTTGGCTTTGCCCTTTGATCCTATATTTAGCCAGGCAGGGTACAGCATGGCTTGTGATATGTGCTCTTCGAGTAGCAATTGTTTGACTGATAGTAAAATCTGGGTAGAAGGCCAAGTCATTTCCAAGGTAGTTTGGGGTGCCCTTTACGCCAGGCATCACCATCCGGACCTGAAATCCTTAACGACACCGCAGACGACTCCAACCATGACCCCCACTTTGAACCGATCGTTTCAAACTGAACTGAACATAACTGAATCTCCGTCCCTATAGTTTCATAACCTTGCAATAATCGGCCACGGCGGAGCGCCCGTGGGCAGGTGCACCACCAGTGATCTGTGGACTCTTTCCACAATGAGCATCTGTGACAGGTTGTAGGCACCAAAGATTTCCTTGAGCATGTTCTCAACATATGTCTCCAGTTTTCCTGTATTGGTCGACCCCAGCAGGCCTAGAATTCGCAGATTATTATGCTGAGACCTGGCTACAAGATCCTTATTCTTGGCCTGAATAATCGCGATTACCTTCTCCATGTTGAGGGTTTTGGAGGAGACACTTTGCATACTATATTCTGCATCAGAAATTTCCTTTTCTGCTTCGCCCAACCAGGCACCCTGTTTGTCAAGTTTCACTGACATGTGATCCATTCTTAAATTAAGGGCATCAATTTTCCCATCTATAGATTGCGGGCTGCTCTGCATTGCATGGAGAGTCACCTCTAGCTATGGTACACCATCAGAAGGAGACTGGATCTCCGAGTCCGAAGTTGCTCTTTGCTGCGACTTGCCAGGTGTATGCAGTTCAAACGGGAGTTGGGACAGATTCCTGTCCGTCTTGCCCATTTTGCCCTTGTCGGATGTGGCTATCCTGATAAATCACTTTGCGCTGTTGTACTGCCCCTCGCGCTGCGTTCATGGCCTCAGCAGCATTCCCAGTTCATCAGGGGCCGTCTACCTGGCTGCAAAAAATCCTGGCCCAAGGCAGCGCGCACTACATTACAATTTCAGCAGTATTACCCTGTTATGTGTGCTTTTCAGTGAGCACCACACTCCATTTCTTTAAGGGATCACATCGCTAATTATGCCAAGTGGAGGGTAGGGTAGTAACCCAGCGTGGCACATGAGACCCATGCACCTCAACAATTCAAGTCATCAGCATCTCTGAATCATACAATGCCATGAGTCACCTGCCACCCAGCACCCTCCGCTTTGCACCATTAAGTACCTTAGCTCGTAGCATCAAAGGGCCCTCTCAAGTGTATTTCAGACAGCGCAAGGTTCAATTACATTGCTGCCCAAACACTTCCCAGTTCGCTCGGCCTCGCCCAGTACCAGATATAGGCCCAAAAACATGAAGCTGGGAAGCCGCACTGTTCACTGTGAACAGAGGGACATAGAGGGACAACAGATTTTTGACTTTACTTAGTCCCATGTTGTGTAGAGCTCTATGTGTCATGCTTTGAATTTGATTCTGTCTTCCATCGGGTGCCAGTGGAGTGCTTTGGGATGCTTCCTGGTTGATTCCTGGATCGGGACCTTACATAGCAGCCTTTCTGCTGCATTCTGGACCACCTAAAGTCTATTAATCACGTATTTTGCTGCCCCTAGGAAACGTGAGTTTCCGTAGTCCAGACCAAGGAGTGGAATATTGTCTTTCTAAACTATATGGGAAAACGCTCCAGAATTTTGTGGAGCATTCTAAGTAGTCCAAAACACTTGCTTACTAGTTTCTTGGCTTGGATCACCATTGTTAGATCCTTGTCGAGCCAGAAACCAAGATTTTTGCTAGACTACGTCAAAGCGATCGCTCTGCTTGGCAGGCAGTGTCGGTTTGCTGGTTCCTTGCGGGCCTCTGGGTGCATCTCTCTCCTCACAGAAGCCCACGATTCACGCAGGTCCGCTGAGCGCCTTCAAGACCTCCGCGCTCACCATCTCTCAGTAGGAACATCCATCTCATCCTGTGGTCGCCATGTTTTTCTTTTTCTTCCCTCGGAGCCACAACAGGATCTCCAATCCGAGGACTACTGGCTTCATGCAGCTCGTATCCTCTCTCAAACTGTGCCCCTCGTGCAGCTTGAGTGTGAATGCTTTGGATGGCGGACTGCAAGCAGGATATTGCTGGTTAGGATGTTCAGTCGGCAAAGCTGCACTAAGGCACAGCCATCTTTCTGTGCGCCCTCTAGTGCCCCCTAATTCCATTTATTTGGGTTTGCCAGTTTGAGTATTTCTTCATTAAATTGCAGTGTAGGTATTACACAAACTGTGGATCTGTCGTCTGCAATCATATTATACATTAGTTGTGCTGGTGTATTTTCAGATCCAAACAGCCTCTTTATCAGTCGACTTTTCAAAGTTTGTATAACATCTTTTGACAAAACTCAAAACTCCTATTCTTATGTCTTTAAGGATATTCCCATATTCTTTATCGGCTGCTTGTCGCATATTCTTTACTATTTCCTTATATTAATGGTTTAGCCAAATGTTACATTTCCATGCTTTCCGAAGAATTCCTTGTCTCATTGTGGAGAAGTGTTTTAAAAACAGGTTGTCCTTTAACAGGAGTCAGTTGACGTAGGTCAGTTTCAGGTTCAAAGCTTTATTCGATTATTTAAAAAAAAAACAATCATAAAAGCATACAGAACATGTGCATATACAATCATATTAATAAGCTCTGATATAATTGCTCCATAACAGTTTAACAGAGTATATCGATAAAAATTGAGAGTTAAAAAAGAGTTAAAATGGTTACAGACTTAATGCAGCTCAATAATATGAAAAATACAAAATGTTTAAAAAACCATACTTTTCCTTGCAGCCATAGATTTCAGGATATACATATCTGTAAAAAAACAAATATCGGGATCATCTAGGGAAAAAACAACCTCATTGCCGATTTTACAGTTATAATTGCTCTTTTTAGAAATAGGGGTTTTAAATAGACAATACGGAGATGCTTATAGAGATCACACAGGAACAAAAGTAAATAGTATTCTGTTTAGTGACCCCATCGCAAGGGCAAGGTATAGAGGGATAGTTCTTCATGAGAGGAAACGCCACCAAATGGTGGACAATTCTGAATCTTAATCTGATAAGAACAAAATGGTGTGATGGTCGAGTAACTACCTTTAAATATTTAGGAAAGCCAGATGTGCCCCTATTGGAGTAGTAGTACTGAGGGATGGTTAATAGCGTAGTAGCGTCTCTACACGCTTGAGCTTTCTTATGTAAATAAAAGCACTTAAGCTCTTTCTTTGGAATATCAGAAAAGCTTTCCGGATCTCCAGGAGATTGAAGTTAAATAAGTCCCTGGCAGTTGTCATGACATAATTGATCCAAGGGATCAGTGAGCTTTTGTCTAGGCGGAGACAATCCTTAATAATACTCCTCGTAAAACTAGTTTCTTTCTTATGCCAAATTACTCTCCACACAAACAGTGGTCTTAAGTAAATTAAATCAGATAAAAACTCCAGACCCAATTCCTGGTGTATTATCACAGTGGGAGCTGACATAGGCAAACATAACAGTCTTTTTAAGAAACTGTTTTCTTCAATTTGCAGATCCCCATGGCAACAGTACCCCCAAACACCGGATCCGTAGAGCGCAATTGCAACGCATCTACAGCAATATATGTGTAACATATCATGTATACGACGGTCACCAAGCTTATTTGCAAATTTAAAAACTCCATATGCACTTTTAGACATCTTGGCTTTTACATTGGATATCTCCTGTGACTATATATAGTTACTACTAAATGTTATACCCAGATAACAGAATTTGTTTACTATTTCTATTTTTGACCCTCTATATAGAAAGTTTTCAACTTCCTCATTTTCTTTCCGCATGGCATGAGGAATGTTTTGGTATTATTAATTTTAAGTTTTTGTTCTTTAATGAAACCCGCAAACTTATCCATCAATCTCTGTATGCCACAAGGGGCTCTGGATAGAAGCACTGAATCATCGGCATAAAGCAGAATGGGTAAAGCCTGGCCGTCTATCAGCAGGGCATCTGAATTAACCTGCTTGAGTTCAGAGTCTATTGCATTAATAAAAAAGGAGAAGAGAAGGGGCGCAAGGACACAGCCCTGTCTAATGCCTAAGTTAACACTAATATGGTCCGTGCATTCCCCCCGTTGGCCATATCTTATACGGGCAGATAATTTAGAATATAATCTGGCCATAGCAGCGCGTGGTCAACAAGATCAAACGCGCTGCTTAGGTCAGCGAAGCAGAGAAATAGCGAACCCTGCTTAGCACAAGTATACTGTAGCGTTCTAATCTAGGATCCTGATCGATACTGTGACCTTATGCCCCTATTCGGCTATAAATCCATTTATTCCCTATATTGGCATAACCGTTCAAGTGCAATATTCAGTAACTCATCTCTGGCCTCACACGAACAGAGCCACATTCCAGAATAGCTTTCTCTGCCACTTCCTTTGCAACCAATTAGTGCAATGACAGAGCAGAAGTCAATATCTGCGATTCCTAGATTAACACTCTGAGTTCTTCAACAAGATAAAAACTCAGCAAGCCTGGAAATCCCCGCTTGCTGTGTTTTGATTAGTAATAGAACACTAATGAGCACAGATAGACGATCACTTCCTAGTGACATATTATTGACGTCTTATGTCCAGCAAACTTACGTCAAACAAGGCACCTTTCAGGTATAAATACTACCAACGTGGCCTTAAGCAAGTGCCCTGTTGCCCGTCGCCTGAAGCTGCTGTTATGCTGAAGATATCATAGCTGCTATCGCTACTGCTATCGCTGCTAACTAGCGAACAATGGTGTGGTGAACCTAGGAGCTGAACAGCCGTCCCCCTGCAAGAGCTCAGCAGATGCAAGCTGCCCGCGGACGCTGTCCCCCCTCCTTCTCCTCCTCGACGCGCTGAGAAGAGACGCTGCCTTTCTCCTGCCGAGAAATCCAGCTCCGGCGTTTCTGGTCTACCCTTGCGGGTGACTGGGATATCGAGCCCTGAGGGAGATACCAGACCTCCATCATTCTATTCCAGAGGTATGGTGTTGACTAAACCCTTGAGAGAGAATTCTTGAAGCAAACCTTGGCAAAACTAACTTAACTTAAAGCTACTTACTTACTCCCCTCCCAAGTATTAGGCTTAGGTCAGGTACACTGGGGTAGGCGTAGTTAGAAGCACCAGTTGAGTATTTTAGCCTAATGTATATATGAATGTATATATGTTTTATTACTTTTAAACCATTGTATGGCTAAGAAACCATATTAATGCTTTTACAGTATTATTTCGCAATACTAATCTTACTGTACGTACTTTTTATAATAACAAGTCTTGCAATTGTGGCAATTCATTTCTCTTGTACGAGAAGAAAGACTGTTCAATAAATGTTAACCTTTTATTGACAAACGCCCGTCTCTCTATTCTCTACATATTGTGAAAGTAAACTGCACCAACCTGACTGAGTAAAATAACTGTCTATTGTTTCACACGACCCTAGAGATTGACTCTTGATCTGAGGAGCAAAGTTGTCATGTTGCACGGTTGTTGGAAAACTGAATCCCTTCTTGTCTGTGCCAGGGAAGCTGATCACTTCCTATTTCAGAGAAGAAAGTTTCCAGTGAACTCTGAGCTAGTTGGTAACAAACCCAATTAAGTTTAGCATAGTCAGTAGAGGCCTGGAAGATCCGCACTTCTACGTCGATACTACTGTTTATGTTATTCCAATGCGCAGGGCCTATTGGGAAAATAGGAACTACGCTACAATACTTCCCTATTAAAAGATCTAAATTTATACATTGTTCTACGGTTCCCAAGCCCTTTCGGAATCCAAATTGGGACTGCGCAAGGATACCACTACCCTCAGTCCACTATTCAAGCCTGGCTAACAGCACCCGGCTCATGGTTTTAAGTGATGAATCTAAAAGGGAGATAGGTCAGTAGTTTTTGACATCTGACCTATCCCCCTTTTTATATATTGGGTTGATTACAGATTCCCCCCACGTGGGCGGGGTGCAGCCCATAATTGCTGCATTAAAGACCTTTGTCATGACAGGGCCCCACAGTGTTGTATCTGCCTTAAACAGGCCGATGGGCACCCCATCAGGGCCCGGAGCTTTCGCTCCCTTGCTAGTCCTAATAGCAAGGTCTACCTCCCGTGTAGTAATACTTAGGGGGATAATTGGCCATAATTCTGCCTCTCCCCATGATGAACCCTCCACCCTCTCTGAATCAGAAATATTAGCGAAGTGAGTAACCCAACTATCCTCACTAACATGGGCAGTGATGGCTGGCATGTCATCACTCTTCAAAAGGGGGCAGTTAACCGTATTCCAAAATAATTTGCTATCCGTTAGTTCAACAGCCCTGGTCAAGTTATCCCACGCTTCCTCCTGCAATTCCAGTTTCCGGCGTTTCAAATGCCCCTTGTAAGCGGCCCTTAGGTTAGTAATTATTGACCTATCTCTGGGCCTACTGGATAAAGCTTTTTTGAGCTTCTGCAGTGACTCTGTGCACAAAGAGTCAAACCAACCTATCTTGGATTTCCAATTAGTGTGCTTGGAGAAGGTCATGGTATTTTCGACAATGGCGTTAATCCTTTTAAAAATAGTTAATATGCCCCTGGGGTTGTACTTTTATCCAGGCAGAGATGCGAATCGGGCAGACAAGCCGCCACGATTTTAACTAACAACTTTTCAGAGTTTTCTCCCTTCCACTTTATTCTGTTGCCATTAGGTCTACATGGGAAAATATCGGTAACGACCGTTTTAGCTGCCGATACTTTATTACCCCAAATGAGCACTGTTACTGTGACACAGTTGTGGTCGCTGATCTCAAGATCTAATACAACCGGAGTGTCACAATACTTGCAAATATCCTCTGAGACTAGCAAGTGGTCAATAACCGTGGCAGCATTCCTCCCTGTAAAGGTGGGGATGGGGTTTCCATCATTATCCCTTGCGGTTTTTAACACCACCAAATCATATTTTGCAAGAACAGAGTTCAGTGACTCTCCAGGTGCTATGTATAAAGTGAGTACAATTTTCTCCTCTGTCTTCATATATTTCACACACCTTAGTCGATGAAAAAGGACACAACGGGATATTGAAGTCCCCACCCCAAATAAGTACAAAATTAACATGATTAGCCAGGACAATCCCATTGACGTAAATAATTAATTTACTCTCTTAATTTCTATGCAGGTAAGTACTTGATCAATAATAACTCAGATCGGATGAAAAAAGACAGAGTCCGTGGTGTGAGAGTTCTAAGGGGTTTTATTCCTTAAAAAGGAATGGTCATGGCCAAGATATCATGTTCTGACCACCACACAGGGTGTCAGAAGGGATAGAGCGCTACATTTTATTAACAGTACATAGCTTATATACTTATTTCATTCCATAAGTAACAGTGCAAGAGGCGTAACAGCTGAGAGAAGACAAGATAACAATATTACACGTGGTACATGTGCGTAATCAAGAGGCGTGAACTAGAGGTGTGTGCTAGAAACGTCACAGATAGGTGTCACGAATGGGTGGCACTAACAGAAAATGTGGCAATGTCAGCAGAAATCGGAAGCTTGGATGCGCGCGCAGCTGGATGACGTGTAACTGGAGGGGTGCAGGGGACTTGACATTTACACTGACGGGAAGAGACAGAAGTCTGGCATGTCAGATCAACTTGTGCTTCTATCATATCTGATATCTGATGTTTAGGAACTAAGCTATCTGGGCAGAAAGGTCTCTAGAGCAGAAGCTATTCTATACTTGCTGTGAGTGCGTGTATAAGCGCCTGAGTGTCTGTATGAGAAGCGTGGGGGCATGGGGCCTTCCATGGAAGCATGGCAACAGAAGCTATGAATTACTTGCATAGAGACAGGTCGGCCCTTTAGCCCTGTAGCTGAGGAAGGATGTTTACTGAAGCTAGCAGGAAGGAATGTATTTTCGGGGAGGGAAACAGATAACTCGAAGGTTATAGTCAATCTTGGCAGGCAGCAGGCTGAGCTGAGCACGGAGGGCCGCGCTAGAAGTAAGTCAGAGTTCACGGATACGGGGGCTGCCTGGGCAGAGATTTCTCGGAGTCAGAAGCCAGAAAAGAGGCTCGGTGGCAGAGATTCAGGGCCTACTTCAGCCAGGGCTGAAAAAACGTAGGAGTACACTACAAAAAGACGTTGGCATAGCATACTTAGGAACGGACCATTCAACCCATTCATGGTGGGTCTGAAAGAGGACATGTTAACGTTGGACGCAAATGTATTTGCGTCTTCATAGCTGACACAGGAGGGAAGTTACATGCACTTTAACTCGTACATGGAGTCGGTGGGGTACTCGCTAGGGAACACAACTTGACCATAAAATTTATATTACCTCATTCCCTCCTTGTTCCCTACGGACCCTTCATGATATATCGATCCTCATAAATCGATCGGTTTGTTCTTGTAACATTATATGTTCATCTTTCTTTCTTTGACTGTTTGAGAGACAACTGGAATGTTCAATGCACGATGTGGCACACAGTCCACATATCGCTGGCCCACACTGTAGGCACAGGCAGCAGCTGAATACTATAACAAGGCCAATGCCTAGGAATGATAAGATCTTCCATCCCCAAGCTGTTAACGTAGTCCAGAACCAACCGGACCAAGTCCAGGTGCCTGGATTCTGATGTATCTGATTTGCAATTTTATGCAGACGGGTAATAGCTTGATAGACAGATGGTGCATTTTGTGGGATGAAAACACAGCAACTTGACCCGATGACCTTACAGGCTCCACCTCTATCTGCCAAGATGACGTCAATTACAAGACGATTTTGAAGGACAACAACCCGCATAGCAGATTGCTCCTCTGTTATGTTACCTAAGGCGGAGGCAGTTTCATGTACTACTGCTTCAAGTGTTCTGGTTAATCTGCGTATTAATTTACTGTTTTGGACAGGCCCTAGGAAGAAAAAGAATCCTTTATTGAAATCAGTGTACTGTTCCCATGCCGTTTCTGTGTAATCGACAAGTGGAATATCTCTTTTGGGTCTATTCTGTACTAGATTCGTATTTCTATGGTAATCAGGGGGAGCTAGAAAAACAGGTGGCAGAAGGAATGCAATATAACAGGTACCATCCCAATCTGGAGGCAAACGTATGTATGCGGTATGACCACAAACAAAATAGGAGTGACTTATAGCTTTAAAGGACGATTTACCATGATCACTGAATTCGACCACAGTAGTGCATTTACTATGACCTACGTGTACTGAACCTTTCTTGCTAACACATAATTCACCTGTGACTGGTAATACCAACATATGGGGCAGAACTGGAGCAGCTTCGGATTCAACAGTTAGAATCATGAGGTTAATTGTGTAATTACCTAATCCATATACTTCATTTTCTAGATTGGTTCCTATTCGAGTGGGAAGTCCCTCTTTATCAGGGTAACAGACGTTGAGCAGGACTAAGTTCAAGTTTCCCCAAACCCAGCCCCCATCGAAAACAGCAATATCAGGATCTAAGGAATTAATTATTTTAAACCATGCCCCACAGGAGCCATTGTGAGTGAACGGGTACGGAAAGAGGGGCAGAGCTCCCTTGTAATTCTGGTAGGGAGGGAGTCGGCCACATATCCAGCAGTCTGTAGCATTATTCGTCTGATGGGAGTGATGTAACATACTAATGAATGTATTGTTGCGCAGCGCAAGTCTGTAAGAGAGTTCATGTGCAGGAAGTTCACTAAAAGTGTGTTCAGCAGAGACATTGTAAGCAGATTGTTCACGCCTGAAAATAGGCCAATATATAGGTAGCAGAATGCTGGCAATAATGATTAGAATACTTAGAAAAAACATTATTAACAACGTCACTATACAGTGACTACGCAGTGATTTGCAGTATGTACGTTTCTTTGCTTCTCTCTCTCTCTCTCTATCTCGATCTAGGGGATACATGTCAGAAACTATTTAACCGATTCACCTAGGGGAGGACTTAAACAATTAAACTGTCTGACTTGCTAGATCGGAGCTTCATACGGTACAGTTCTTGGGGAGTCTTTTCTCGTTCGGTAACGGTAAAGTCTTTCGTTTCAACACAGTCTTTGGTGGGGGTGGACGAGTCAGAGTCCTGTTTCAGTCCGTTTTTTAGTTCATTGCAGAGTTTGATGTGACTCGTATGGACCCACCCCTTTCTCCCCTCTATCTTCACGGCGGTCCTGGTTGTAAGGAGGACGGTCTTCGGAGACTTCCAACGGGGCTCCAGCGGACTTTTCCGGTCGAAATTCCGGACGAGTACCAGGTCCCCAGGACGGACCTCATGCGCCTTTACATCGGTGTTGTCAGGGAAGGCTGCGGCAACCTGTGAACGACATGATTGGAGTGCAGACATCAAGGAGGCAAGGTAATCTGTCAACATATTACAATCAACATCAGTGATTTTCTTCGGAATGGGCGTCCCCCACATATTCGGTGGTCTGCCAAAGACCACTTCGTACAGGGATAGCCCTGATCTTGAGTGGGCGACCATTCTCATGTAGAATAGTGCCACGGGCAGGGCGACTATCCAGTCGACCCCTTTTTCCTGACAGATCTTGGCAAGGCGGATTTTTAGTGTCTGATTATGCCTTTCTACAAGGCCTGCTGCTTCGGGATGTCGGACACAGTGGAACCTCCACTGATATCCTAGCAAAAGGGAAACCTGTTTCATCTACTCGGACGAGAACGGCTGTCCGTTATCTGAATACACGACACGGGGCAAACCGTACCGTGGGAAGAATTCACGAACCAACTGTCTGGCAGTGGTCGGAGCAGTGTAGTCTGGGACTGGGTATGCTTCGGTCCAGCGGGACAGAGCACAAACAATTACAAGGACATATTTAAAACCTCGACAACTGTTCATCTGGATATAATCCATCTGGAGGACTTCAAAAGGGTGATCGGGAGGATGAAATCCTCCTTGCTCTACAGGGACGCTTTTACCTGGATTGAACTGACAACAGATCATGCAAGTACGCACTTTCTGTTTTGCTGCTGCTCGTAAGTGTTTGTTGTACCAGAGATTCTGTAAACTGTCTAACATCGCCTTCTCTCCTAGATGTGCCGGGCTATGTGCTGTATTTATCATGACTTGAACCATCGAGTCAGGGAGAAACCATATAGATTTTCCCTTCGTCACCCAACCTTGATCTGTCTGAATCCCTCCTAGTTCAGTCCATTTCTTTATTTCATCTGGAGTAGCATGTGTCTGAATGTCAATTACGTCTAGGGCGGGATCTCTAATTGTCATACACTTTGTCGGAACTATTGTCTTTGTCACATCAGTAATCTGGATGTGAGTTAGTGCTGTATGTTTTGCTGTCTGGTCTGCCAGGTCGTTACCCTGGGAAACAGAATCTGTAATTTTAGTATGTGCCTTACACTTCATGACTGATATGCCCGAGGGCAAATGTATTGCTTCTAACAGTGCTTGAATGAGGGGACCATGTTGAATCTTGGCCCCATGAGAGGTCAGGAAACCTCGTTCTTGCCAGAGGACTCCGAAGTCGTGTACAACTCCGAAGGCATAACGGGAATCAGTGTATATGTTAACATTTCTGTTCTTGGCTAGAATACAAGCTCGGGTCAGAGCGATGAGCTCTGCTGCTTGAGCAGACAGTGTGTCAATACGGTGTGTTTCTTTAACTTCAGTTTCAGTGGTCACGGCATACGCGGCCACTAATTCTCCTGTACTTGTTCTCATACATGAACCGTCCACATAAAGTGTCAGGTCTGGATTTTTCAATGGAACATCTGTTAAGTCTCGTCGTGGCTTTGTTACTGCATTAATGATTTCTATACAATCATGTGGGGCTGGATCTGTCATAACTGTTGGTAATAGTGTTGCGGGGTTCAGGATACTGCAGCGTCTGATTTCTATGTGTGGCTGGAATAGTGTTAATTCATAACCTGTCAGTCGTGCTATAGTCAAGTGTTGAGTCTGGGTTCTGTTTAACAAAACCTCTACAGAATGTGGTACTTGAACTGTTAACTGATGACCTAAAACAATTGAATCGCTTTGTCTTATTGCTAACGCTGTTGCTGCTACTGACTTTAAGCACGCAGGGAGTGCTTGGGCTACTGAATCCAATGTACTAGAAAAATAAGCGCAAGGCTTATGTGAACCTGCTTGATCTTGAGTGAGGACAGACAACGCTGTACCGTCCCGTTCTGTAACAAAAAGTGTAAACGGTTTGCTGTAACATGGTGTCGCTAAAACTGGTGCTTGACATAAGGCTTTCTTTAAGTCTTCAAAAGCTTGTGTGTGTTCCTGAGACCAAGGGAGGGCAGTCGAAGTCGCTGCCTCCTGTGTCGTTAACTGGATGAGTGGCTTGGCTAGAAATGCATACTGGGGAATCCATTGTCTGCAGTACGAGGTGAGGCCTATGAAGGCCCGCACTTCCTTTTGTGTCTGGGGTTGTGGCATATTTGCAATTAACTGAATGCGATCGGGAGTGAGCTGTCTCCCCACTTTGGACAGCAAGTGACCCAAGTACACAACTTGCTGAACACAGAATTGTAGCTTCGAAGGAGACACCTTGTGTCCCTTGTCGGCCAGAAAGTGCAAAACGGTCAGTGATGCTTTTTCACATTCGGGCTCACTTCGTGCGGTGATCAGCAGATCATCGACGTATTGCAGTAAAGCGGTGTTAACTGGCATTTGAATACAATCTAGTTGTCTTTTCAGTGCTTGACTATAGATGCTGGGGCTTTCTGTGAATCCTTGAGGTGCGCGCGAAAATTTGAAGCTGCGTCCATTTAAACTGAATCCGAAGAGATATTGGCTCTCTGGATCAATAGGCACGCTGAAGAAGGCGTTCTTGAGATCAATTACAGTAAAGAACGTTGCTTCTGAATCAATAGCAGTCAATAGAGAGGAGATATCGGGGACCACAGGATACTGTGGAATAATGCATTTATTCAATTCTCGAAGATCAATCACCAGCCGATATACTGGCGGTGCATTGGGATCAGTACGTTTAAGAATCGGAATGATGGGTGAGTTACAGATATTGGAGTCGGTCTCGACGACCACTCCTTGGGCAATGAGCTCTTCAATGATTTTCAGCAAAGCCACTACAGCATCGGGTGGTAACTTATATTGTCTGATTCTGGGTAATACAACACCTGTCTTGAGTGTAACACGGTATGGTGTAATGTGCATACATCCTACATCAGTTGGGCCTTTTGCCCACAAGTAATCTGGTACATTTTTTAATCTGACGTCAAACTCACGCAAAACATAATGACCCTTGAAATCCCGCAGAAAGAGTCTAACTCCCTCCGGGGAACAGCAGATTATAGCTCCTAGAGCCTTCAATGTCTTAATTCCTAACAGATTTTCTGGACATGATTTCGTGAGTAACAGGTCTGTAACGCGTGATAATGGACCCACAGCCAGGGGAACTGGTTCGGATACTTCATTTACAATAGGCTGTCCTGAAAAACCCAGGGAAACATTCTGTGAGCCTGAGAGGGGTGCCCCTGGAACTTCATCATGACTTATTGTAGTGCGACTTGCCCCTGTGTCAATTAAAAACTTTCTGTCTTTTCCCAATACTTGACTGTGTACATAAGGACCTTCTTGATCTACAGGAATCTCAATAAGAGGCAAGCCACCTTCCCTCTCTAGGCTGTTTCATGTATATCGGGAATATTCAGGGTAAGCAGACTGGGCATACTGGTACATCTGCTGTGAACCTTGCTGAGTTGCGGCGATGGGCTGTGGCTGTGATACTGCTACGGTCTGTGCTGGAGTCGAGGAAGCATGCATAGGCTGTGTATTCTGTGTAGACTGATGCTGATTATGGTCTTGTCTAGGCGGATGCGGTCTTTCTTTAGTTTTGCCTGTCGCTATGTTATGTTTCAGAACTGGGCATTCGTGTACGTAGTGACCTGGCTGCTTGCAATAATTGCATGTCCCTTTAACAGGAGCTGCAGTGTGACTTGTCTGGGTCGTACCCTTTCTGTGACTGTCAGATGGGACTGTCTGAGCTACTAACATTTTCATCTTTGTGTCTTTCATACGTTTCTGTTCCTGATCTTGTTCTTCTCTAATTCTGTTCTGGTGATATTGTAACATCTGTAACATCTGAGATGGCGTATTTGCTTGCCATGTACTCTCAACCTTGTACACTCGATTTTTAACTAACGGTAGGGAATTCTCTACTAACTTTGATACAAAAAGATGTGGGTACGACTCGCTACTTGGCTGGAGGCCACTATTAATAATAAAACATTTCTCGAATCTTGAATAGAAGTCACTAGTATCTTCATCATGTTTCTGTTTACAGGACGAGATTGCATCCCAATCCTCCTTTCTAGTTGTCAATAATCTGGGCAGGACCTGTACTATCAAACCTGGCAATGCTTTAGTTTTGTCCCCAAGGCCTAACCCTGGGACCCGTTTCTTTTCCTCTTCCTCTATTTCTGCCCAGGCAATCTTTGTGTCTCCCACCTCCCATTCCTTTTCCTTTAATTTCTCGAATATACCCGTAGGCAATAATACTTTCAACATTTTCATGATATCATCATATGTGTAGTCCCCCATTAATAACATGTCTTTAAGCTCTCTATGGAAACCTGCAGGGTCTTTATCATGGCATGGTACTAGTTTCTTCATTTCTAACAGTTCTAATTTAGTCAGAGGCGTGTGTACATACACGCGTTTCAAAGTTTTATCCTCACCCATAACAGGGTGCACTTCTCGTAAGGGGTTCTGACTTTCAATACCACCCCCGCACTGCATATGGTACATTTTCCTTTCTGGAGGTGGGGCGGGAACATATTCAGAGCTTACAAAGGTATCATATCTGTGTCGTTGTTCTAGAATTATTTGAATTAATGTAGTGCTTAGACCTCTCCATCTATCCATCAGTAGTGCTTCTAGTGTCTCGTGTAAGGGACCTGGATCGGAATAGTGTTTTCTGTATTTAATGAGAAGGTGCTGAATCATGTATACACCTGCTAATTTCTGTTCGTCGGGGGAGAGGTTCAGAAATGTCTGCGCTACTGTGTCATCATTATATATGTCTGCATTTTCGGCCCATGATACAGCTGATCGGGCTAGTTCTTGTTCATCCATAGAATTGAGTACATGGTACCCAACTCGATCTCGAAGCCTTTTATCAGTTTCCTGGAACTGATGCTCAGCAGAATTCGGATTTGTTAAGGCAGAGAAGAAAACTCTCTTGCTCTCCGGACGGATGCCCTTCCTAAGGTAAGTTCCCTTACCTACATATGCTATTGTTCCTATATTTCTTTCGGATTCTTCCTGTACTTCTTCCTCCTCGGAGGAAGCCTTTTCTTTCTCTTTCTGGTGTACTGCTATCACTGCTTTCTTAATCTTCTTGTACATAGAGTCTATGCAATTTTGTCTGTCATGTCTTCCATCAGCTATATTTTGACCCCACTTGTTCAATGCGTCTAATTCACTCTGATCTGTTCCGGGCCTGTCTCGTTCTCTTATTAGACAATTTATGAAAAATCGTAGTATCAGTGCTTGCATGCCAACTTTCTGTTTCTCCATGGCATCCTTAATACTGTCAGAGTCCTTTCCTGTCTGAACGAACTCATATATTCTGTCTAGACGATCCTTCATTCCTGCATAACATAACAAACTATCAGTAGCGGATCTTAACCGTAATGATGCCAATATCATTAAATCGTCCTTTCCGGGTACTGGATCATATCTGCAAACTGACATGTTTTCTTTTAATGTGTCAAGGCGGGATGAATTAGAGGAGTGGGGAGACCTGTACGTGAGAGGACTCTGCATATCTTTGAGATTGAATCTGTGAGTTGGTGGCGGGGTCTGAGGACCCGCGGTCGCACCTCCTGAAGCGGACGCTTGTACATTACCTCCCTGTGGAGTCTGTATCTGAACGTGAACTTGTCGTTTAGGTGGATCAGGCAAACGTGGTTTCGGTAGGTCAGTTTTGAGTACGGGAAGTGGCGGGGCTGGCGGAACAGGGGAAGTCTGTTGCGGTACCGGCGGAACGTGACCTGGGGGTGGAGTGCCACCCCCGTCCCTGTCTATAGGCAGGGCACGGACAGGCAGATTGGTGTAAGCTGGTGCTACATCGTCTAAGTATGAATTTAGGAATATGTCTTTAGTAGTCTTATGCATTACTTTAGTTGGAACTAATGGTGACGGCAAATTTTTCGGTATTTCTGAAATGGCGTCAGGGGTACCTTCGGCCAAAAGATACATGTTGTTCACTTGGCTATTTCGGATGCGATCTATTTGTTCTGATTTTACTCGAATTCCTTCAGTAACTAATTCGTTTTCTTGGGCCTTTTCTGATTCTTTAAGTCTGTCTTCTCTACGGAGTGCTCTTTCAGCACGTTTATGTGATTCCTTACGCCAAAATTCTATGGCGTCTTTCTGAGATTGTCTGGCTTTCTTTTTCCGTAATGCTTCTTCTACCTTTATGATGCACTCGGCATCCCATGTTCCGTTAACTGGCCATCGGTATCTTTCCTCTAGGTGCTTGGTATAATCGGTCCATAACTCTAGATACAATATGGCGTCTATGCCATGTTTGTTATACATAAAATTGCCTGGAGTGTCCCTAGGGGGGATAGGAATTTCTTCCTCTAACATCCCTTTCCTAGTTCCTATCTGCTTTAGCTTGTTAAAAAACGGCATTTTTGCCTACTTGATACTGAAATGCTCGATCCTGGATACTTAATTCTGAATGTAACTATTTATACAAGCAAACACAATAATGCACAAAAAAACAATCACATTCATACCACGACATTAATCACAAAAACATTTAAAACATAGATGACTACCCCACTATACTAGATGTACTGCTAAAACAGTACAGATACACTGTGGTAACAGTGCAAAAATTCAGAAATTCGGAATACTAGATATACTGCTAAACAGTACAGATACACTGCCTAAAAACAGTGCAGACCGGACTTGCGTACCCAAACCCGTCTAGATACGACCCAGCAATGGTACTCACCGGGAAGCACGGAAACAGAAGGCCTCGGAAAAACTCGACTGGACTCGACTCGGGACTTCGGAAAACTTCGGAAAACTTCGGAAAACTTCGGAAAACTTCGGAAAACTGGTGGGCCTCTTGACACCTCGGACCTTGCTTCTTTCGGCTAGGCTCTGGTCGGGATCCTCCGCACTCCTCACCGCCTCGTCTGGGCACTGATCGCAGTCTTCGTCACCTCCGTGGGTCAGAGGGAGATGCAGGAAATCCTGCCGGTACGCGTAGGTTCCTTCTAACTGATGGCAGGGGACAGAGCTTGCAATGCGCCAACCGGCGCGTGAGGTGGGGGAGGGGTCCCTATTCGGGCGCCAAAATGACGTAAATAATTAATTTACTCTCTTAATTTCTATGCAGGTAAGTACTTGATGAATAATAACTCAGATCGGATGAAAAAAGACAGAGTCCGTGGTGTGAGAGTTCTAAGGGGTTTTATTCCTTAAAAAGGAATGGTCATGGCCAAGATATCATGTTCTGACCACCACACAGGGTGTCAGAAGGGATAGAGCGCTACATTTTATTAACAGTACATAGCTTATATACTTATTTCATTCCATAAGTAACAGTGCAAGAGGCGTAACAGCTGAGAGAAGACAAGATAACAATATTACACGTGGTACATGTGCGTAATCAAGAGGCGTGAACTAGAGGTGTGTGCTAGAAACGTCACAGATAGGTGTCACGAATGGGTGGCACTAACAGAAAATGTGGCAATGTCAGCAGAAATCGGAAGCTTGGATGCGCGCGCAGCTGGATGACGTGTAACTGGAGGGGTGCAGGGGACTTGACATTTACACTGACGGAAAGAGACAGAAGTCTGGCATGTCAGATCAACTTGTGCTTCTATCATATCTGATATCTGATGTTTAGGAACTAAGCTATCTGGGCAGAAAGGTCTCTAGAGCAGAAGCTATTCTATACTTGCTGTGAGTGCGTGTATAAGCGCCTGAGTGTCTGTATGAGAAGCGTGGGGGCATGGGGCCTTCCATGGAAGCATGGCAACAGAAGCTATGAATTACTTGCATAGAGGCAGGTCGGCCCTTTAGCCCTGTAGCTGAGGAAGGATGTTTACTGAAGCTAGCAGGAAGGAATGTATTTTCGGGGAGGGAAACAGATAACTCGAAGGTTATAGTCAATCTTGGCAGGCAGCAGGCTGAGCTGAGCACGGAGGGCCGCGCTAGAAGTAAGTCAGAGTTCACGGATACGGGGGCTGCCTGGGCAGAGATTTCTCGGAGTCAGAAGCCAGAAAAGAGGCTCGGTGGCAGAGATTCAGGGCCTACTTCAGCCAGGGCTGAAAAAACGTAGGAGTACACTACAAAAAGACGTTGGCATAGCATACTTAGGAACGGACCATTCAACCCATTCATGGTGGGTCTGAAAGAGGACATGTTAACGTTGGACGCAAATGTATTTGCGTCTTCATAGCTGACACAGGAGGGAAGTTACATGCACTTTAACTCGTACATGGAGTCGGTGGGGTACTCGCTAGGGAACACAACTTGACCATAAAATTTATATTACCTCACCATCCACAGCTTTCGCAGCTTCAATAACTGCAGTCGATCGCATTATGTCGGGTAAATTATTATAAAAGTTGATCAGTAGAACATTAGGGCCATTCTTATGTCTCAGCCATAACAATTGGGAGTGACATCCAACCATTACGTATCCTATAACTAGCCCCGGGAAGTCAACAGAAAGCAAAATGAGTAAACCCCCTTTGGCTCTGCCCATATTTGAACTCAGTGCTTGTAGATTAAAAGACACAATGCCCTCATAACTGATATCATCTACAGTCCATTTCTCTTGGAGGCATAGAATGTCATACTTTTCTACAAATTCTCTCCAGCCCAGGGCACCCATTTTGCTGTTCCAGCCTGCAATGTTCCAGCTTGCTAGGTTGTACCCTCGTCTATTTTTATCTGACCCAACCATGCCGATAGCACTGCTGTCCCTATATGTGGCATCTACTGCCCTAGTATTTACTGGGTCAGGGGTCGGACTACTACATCCGTGCTTATGCAGACGGCATGTAGTGTTTGACTCTTCCTGGTCCACATATTCATGCGACTCTGGGCCTTTAACTCCGATGGGGCCACAATTCTCAATAACGTTAGGTTGCACACAGTCTGGCAGCTCTAGGGGGACAAGTGAAAATCCTCCCAGTCCTTCCTGGCCCTTATCTCCGGCAGGGCTACAATCATCAAAAGTATTAGGTTGCAGACAATTTGGCAGCTTTAATGAGTCCAGTGGTACTTCTTCTACTCCCTCTTCGACCTTAGAAGTTCCTTGTTCGTAAGTTGAGGGATGCAGTCAGTCTACTGCCTCCAGACAGCTGAAACGGTTATAGTTGAAGAAGGGGTCTGGGATATACATAGGAGCCATTCTACCCCATGTTCCTCTGTTCCCACCTCTCCTTTCCACTCTTGTCCAATCATTGGTCCTCCTCTTTGGTTCCCCTAAAAAGTGTGGTGGATAGAAGTAAGCTAATGGTAATGACTGGATAGTTGCGTCAAGTACTTGGTTGGGCCATGCGCATATATTGGAGACAGTTCTAGGGTCTCTAAAGGTGACCACGATACAGTCCCCTTCTATATTTTTAGTCATTCTACCTATCCATGAAACACTCCTTACCATTATAATCTCGCTCGAACTTCGGGGGGCAGGGGTCTATTTAAGCTAAGCCAATTTATTACATTATTTTTTAGAGCAGCAAAGGGTTCCTTTGTGTGCTCTCTCAGGGCAGGAACTCCCGCTAATATAACCACTAAAGGGTTAGCTTCTGGAGGAAACTCCGGTGTTAATAAGATACCCTTCATATTGTTATCTGCATGCACCTTTACTTTATGTGGACTGTCATGCTTCGTGAGAATAACCTGAGATGCCAATGGAGGTCCAGCAACTGTATCGCTACAGGGCAAGGGCACTGCGGTGGCAGGGATTATAATAACAGGTTTATCAGCTGGGACAGGTAGAGCTGTAGGTACATCCTTGAGAATCCTCTGGGTCTGGCTAACATTTGACAGTACCTTGGTGGGCTTCTTAGCTTCCACTAACCCATTCAGAGTACTGGAATTTGCTTTCACCAGTTTTTCCAACTGATCTAATTTATCATTAAGCATTCTAGTTTGTTCTAGTAGGGGAAGCATTAGGGATTTCCATAAGATTTCCATTTTACCCAGAAGTTCATTGTTAGCACTAAAATCTATGGCGGGATTAATATCAGTGGAAAGCCCCCTGGTTGGGCTATCATGCTGAGTACTAGATACTGGCACATGGTGGTTTTTTTTTTAGATTTTTGCCAAATTCCCCTTCCGGGGAACACCCCCTCTTTTCCTTTTACCCTTATTATCGTTTGGTTTGGGCATAGATTTGATGTTTTCTTTTACAACCAAGTTAGGGGTTTTTACAAGGGGACTAAGTGTAGCAGGGATAGGTAGGGAAGTACTATGTAAAGAGGGGGACCCTGAAAGTCCACTTGTCATGGTAGAATTTATGGTAGCCTCTACTACATCTACGATGTCATGTTCTACTAATGTAGAACCTGTTTCAGGCCGTTGGGCAGCTGTTAAGTCAGGGTGGATTGGATTAGTAGAGACGACAGTCCCTATGGCGCCCAAGGACGAGCGCTTTTCTATTACTAGGTTTAGGGAAAGTTTTTTTTTCTGTCAGGGCAATATCTTTATCTAAAATTGCAGTAGCACGCGTAAGGAATTGGTCCATCGTCCCGGTGACCGGCCCATCGACAGTCGTGACCGTCAACTTTCTCCCCTTTCCTGACCGAAGAACCATAGCCCCTGAATTAATAAATACAATATTAATATCTTTCCAGCTACTAAGCGCAGTCCTGACCCAAACCTTTAAAGAGACGGGGCCCGGCCTCTCCCATCCTCGGACGGCCTCAGTCGGCCCACCCTTTGCCCAGGCTTCGCCCGGCGCCGCCAGCGCACGTACCGCGAGGCGCGTGACCGGGCACTGCTATAGGAGTGGAGGGGGAGGAGGGTGGGAAGAGTCACAGGTGCGTTAGATGTCCGGCACGCACAGAGTCCAGGGACTCGCAGTCCCGCTCCCTCACTGGTCCAGAAGGCGAAAGCCCCGTTCAGGACAATGCCTCAGCACAGATTCCGACTCCACACAGGCAGGGATTCCAAAGTTCAAGTATGCAGCCAGGGAAAGTAAGCAGCCTTCCTAATGCATGGCTACAAGCGGCGCCCGCAGAGTGGGGTCCACGAGCCATAGATAACTGCGTGGAGGGGGAGGAGGGTGGGAAGAGTCACAGGTGCGTTAGATGTCCGGCACGCACAGAGTCCTGGAAATCGTAGTTCCGCTCCCTCACTGGTCCAGAAGGCGAAAGCCCCGTTCGGCACAATTCCTCAGCACAGATTCCGACTACACACAGGCAGGGATTCCAATGTTCAAGTATGCAGCCAGGGAAAGTCAGCAGCCTAGCTAATGCACGGCTACGAGCGGCATCCGCAGAGCGGGGGCCGCGAGCCGTAGATAATTGCATGGAGGGGGAGGGGGGTGGGAAGAGTCACAGGTGCGTTAGATGTCCGGCACGCAAAGGGTCCTGGGACTCGCAGTCCCGCTCCCTCACTGGTCCAGAAAGCGAAAGCGCCGTTCGGCACAATTCCTCAGCACAGATTCCGACTACACACAGGCAGGGATTCCAAAGTACAAGTATGCAGCCAGGGAAAGTCAGCAGCCTCCCTAATGCACGGCTACGGGCAGAGTCATTATGCACCGGGTTAAGGTTACAGGCCCGTGAAAACGCGAAGATAATTATCCGATATCTCATCACCAAACCATTCAAGCGTGCCACCCCTTCACTGGCGTGTTCGCCCCTAAGAGTTGCCGGGAAGACGTAGGTTTTGATCGTAGGATTCAAGTAAATGTGACAACCCCTCGAGGGCGCCCAAGGAGCAAGTGCTTGTTTGCAGTCAGTCGTAAACTCAGCTGCAAGTGCATGTTTGTTCGCAGTAGGTCTCTGAAGACAATTGTATGCATTCCTCCAAACAGTACATTGTACTCTGTCTTTAAAATCTGTTGCATTCTCAAGTGTACAAAGGCAAGCATTAAGTTTGAGACCATGCCTACCTCATCAATGATTAAAAGCTTCCGTAACTACACTACTCTTGAGACTTCATGACAAGCTTCTACAGATAACTTCTGGTATTCCAGTTTAGTATCGTGTTCAAAAGGTAGCTTAAATAGTTGATGTAAAATAATCCTTAATTGTTGTGTGCTGCTAATCTATTTGGCACTGTCACTACACAGGATACATTTGATTCTGTTTTGCTGTGTAGCTTACCCAAACTATTCCTCTTGACTTTGAGTACAAACTGGCAGAGCTCAAATGATCTAAATAATCATAGGATCCTATCTCACTGTGGGAAAGCATCTTCAAGCTGAAGCTGTACAATTTCTTGCTGAGACACTTTTCTGCAGAAATCTCCTCCCACATCTCTTTCATCTTTGACTTCCTAGATTTTGTAATGCAAGATCTTACATAATGAGCAACAGCAATTGAGTTGTCTGCAACAAACTGAATATTCATGTCTGCATTCCATGTTTTCAAAATGACTGGCTTATAGTTATGAATATGCAAAAACTGATGGACAGAACGCTGGACAATGCAAACATTCACCCACAGTCACAAGGATCTGGGTTTAATCCATCATTCTTTTGCTCACCACACCACCCCAGTTTAGACCAAGCCATATGCAAATCAGTCTTGACCCTGTTCCAGATCTGTGACTGGGGGTTAGTGTCTGAAAAGTTTCAGTGCTCCATCCATCATCTCCTTGTGTTTGCTTTGTTCACCCTAAGTTGGCAGGGAAAGCCCAGGCGTTGGTCCCTTGCTAACTTTGCCTATGGATTCAAGGTAGCCCGGCTGATGAAGGGTGTTACGCAGAAACCAGTCCCAGGATGATTGTTTCTGATTCAGGAAAATCCTGGCTTGGCAGTTTGGGCTGGACTGTTCCCATGAGGCACAGGGTCAAGACTGATTTGCATTTAGCTGCGTCTGAACTGAGGTGGCAAAGTGAGCTAAGAATGATGAAGGATTCCACCCAGATCTGTAACTGGGGGTGAGTGTCCGAAAAGTTTCAGTGCTCCGTGCAACATCTCCTTGTGTTTGCTTTGTTGGCCCTAAGTTGGCAGGGTATGCCCAGACATGGGTCTCTTGCTCACTTTGCCACTTGCTTCAAGCTAACCTGGCTGATGAAGGGTGTTACCCAGAAGCCGGTCCCATGATGCTTTTTTCCAGGGTGCCTGATAACGTTTCAGTGCTCCGTCGATCATCTCCTTGTGTTTTTTTTATACTTATGAATATACTTTAAAGCTTCTGTCCTCCTTAGGTTGTATATATTCTTGGGAGGTTTCAAAGTAATATTTAGGGGTGGGCAGAGTTGGTGGAGTGCCACTCCGCAGAGTTCCTCAGAGATGAGATAAACTCTGTGGAACTCCGCTCTGCTGCAACCTGACAAAAAAAATGGGAAAAAATCATGTGCAGTACTCCCAAGATGTACAAAGTAGGGGTATGCGACCAACGAGAATGGGAGGAGTCTGGACGGTGAGGAGGAGAGACCACGGCAAGGAGAGTAGCCCGGAGACGACAGACCAAGTAAGTGATTTTGTTTTTGTTCTTCTAAGTGGGCACTGGGGCAGGGGATAACTCCACTTTCTGCCTGAACTCTGGGTTCCCAAAACAGAATGGAGTTGCCAAAACTCCATAAACTCCGCTGGCAGAGTTTGCCACACAGGGTTATTTATTATATGTCTTACCACTGTTACCACTGACAAAAAGCTGTAAGGTTGTGGAAACCAAAATGAAATTTTGTATAAAATGCTCCTTCACATTTGTATTTTCGAGTGCAGTATTTTGCACATCTATATGACTTTGAAACCGTAAAACTTGTTTTCTCAAGCTGTTTTCTCCACCTTCTCTTGGGAAGGTACATGTGACATACTGTCCATTCAAAATGTTGGTGCATCCTTAATCCATAATAACATGTATAAATGAGGAGCACCTCTGGCTTTGTACCCTTTTGGCCAAAAATAAATCAGTTACCTCTCTAGGAGGTGGAATATGGTTGTTGCAGATAAACAACATCATAGCTTCAAACCTGCGGTAAACAATTCGGCAAACATTTGGAGGACCCAAGGGACAAAGTTTTCCAGCTGTCTTTACTTCAATGTTATTTGCATTCGAATTTGCTTCTTATAAGAATTCAAGTAAGTCATCCCATGCATATTCAACACAACTGAGTGTTAGAAACCAAGTAGGTGTACCTATGTTCCTTAAGATGCATTTATGTTCACCATGACAGCAATACCAATATTTGTTGGTACCACGTTGGCACGCCATCAAATTAATTAAGTGAATTTTCAAATTTTCATCCCTTTGTTCAACTTTGTCCATGAACTCTTTTGCAGAAAGATTTTGAAGATGAACTCCTGTTTTTAATATATGACTCACTATATATTATATGATTGACTATATATGAAATGCCTACACAAATCACTCTCAGAGAGAAGATAAAATTTGTAGGGAATGCACTGCCAAAGTCATGGATCTCCAGAGTACAATCTTGTTGATCAGTATTGAGACAGTAGAATCTGTACAGCTCGGTCATCAAATCACCCACTTTCTCCAGTGGGGAAGTGTGCAAAAGAGCCAGCTTGTAAACCTTTTTCCTATATACTCATGGGAGCTCCTTTTCCTTCTTTCATTTGAAATAATTCAATGGTGTTATCAAGGACTTATTTTGAATGAACATGATGTATGCTATAACATTCATACATCTTCTTTGATCTAGATTGATCTACTCTTTCGATTCGGCCACCTGAAACTAATGTTTCACCCTATGCATATATAGTAGCGTCAAGAACATCAACATTCTTATAATAAACATTATTTTGCACACAGTTTAATGGCGCATTTCTAACTTTACTAATATCTACTAACTCTTGCCAGATTTTTTATTCTTCTTGACACACCATTTACTAGAATTACCACTGGCTCAGTGTCCTCTCTGTCCGCACCAATAGCTTCAAGGTAGATATACAACCCTTCCTTTAAGGCCTTTTTGGAAGTCAATTGGTGGCAGCTTACCTGTCTTAGGCTCCATACGGACTTTGGCCTGGAATGGTTGTACAGAGTGGATTAGAATAGACTCATACACATTTAACCTGCCTGGCCTTGAGGAATAGGTACCAACTGTAAGTTAATATGGACTGCTCTAGCTGGTATTTTGTTTTCTTCTAACTTGTTGCAATTAGTTACATATAACTTGATCACTGGGCAAGTCAAATCATTCTTTAGCAAATAAATAAATAGCAAATTGTTGCCACTTATCATTGTTTTCTTTTTCACTCTATAAATATAAATCAACTTTACTAGTTGGACTTTCGTAGTGAGAGCATAAACAACAAATATATACCCAGTTCAATTTATCAGAGGAAACTGTGCCAAGCTTTGCAATTTCTTCTACATAGTTGTCAAAAGTAATGTCTCTTTCATGTTTTGCTACACCTGCAGATAGTAAGTTTTTACTTCCTCTACATACCTCTTCACAACCAAAGAAACAAAACTGAACATCATCACAAACTTTCTTCACATCTGCTACTGTACCATGCAATAAAGCTGTAGTAATTTCACCTAAACATAGTGTTGGAGTTTTCAGATAATAAAATCTCCTGACTAACTTACGCATTTCAGACTGATGGACATCTAATATTCTGAAATGATGAAAGGTGATTTGTCACACTTTACTTCATAAACAATTCAGAGAACGTCCCTGTAAGCGAGTACACTTTGTAATTTTACATGGGTCTAATCCTTGCAACATATTAATGTTCCATTTGATACTCCAAACTGAAAATTCACCTAAAATGTTTCATAAAATATCAATAGATTTTTCCCGAATACTACAGATACTGCTGCAATTCGAATTATATAAAGGAGCCTGTCCATGCCTTCCCAGTACTTCTTCAGCTATCACTTTTTTTACCATTCCTAGCAACCATATCCTCTTTTGCAATGGGACTATCATCCTTCACCTCATAACATTGACCGCTTGTGTAACAACAACAAAAATACAAAAAAGGCCTTCTTTTTACATTGTTTTGTAGTGTGAACATAAGTTATTCCTTTAATTTCTGACTTGTTTCTTCTCATAATTTTTTACATTTTTCTTTCATGTTAATACTGATTTAGCAAACTGCTTTGTTCTCTGGCCAGCAGATTATTTTTCCCTAGAGAGTATTCAGTCCATCATTCACTTTTTTCTTTTGAGTCTTGTTGACTTGTTTTTTGTGCTTTACTCCTTTGTTCCCTTCTTGTCCTTTGTAAATCTTCTTTTTCAACCAAGCCAGATATCTTATTTATTTATTTATTTTATTTTGAAAGTTTTATAGAGCGCAAAGAAGATCCTGACGGTTATCAGAGCGCTATACAACCATTAAAAGTTACTTATACATGAAAATATAACATATCCACACATATTTACAAAGCATATTGTAAAAATGGCATAGTAAGTTGTAACATCCTAAAATGTTTTGTAGTTGAGGGCGCGTGTGCGTCTCGTCACAGGGTTTCAAAAAACCATACTCATGTGAATTTAACCATGAGGATGGATTTGACTTCCTTTTTAAAAGAGGTAGTGGACGGGTTCAGTCTGGTTTCTGGGGGTAAGGCATTCCATATTCTGGGCGCCATCCCAGAGAAGCATCTGTTATAAGTTTTTTTCTTATGGAATTTTTTTGGTTTCAATAGTAATTTTTCCGCATTTCTTGAGGATCTGGATCCACCCGAGATCGTCAGTTTCTGTGCCAGGTAGCTGGGTGTCTTGTGAAGCATGGCTACAGTCAAATTATTGCATACTGCTCCTACTGCCCGGCTACGTTTAAACGGCACAATCTCGGAAAACTTTACACTCTCACGTGGCACACAACAAGGTTGCCCATTATCCCCGCTGCTGTTCATACTGGCGATGGACCCTCTGGTTCGTCATTTTCAAGAACAACACCTCCATAGGGTGCTTAAGTTCTGCACGGGGCCTCTCCTCCTTTCTTTATACGCGGATGACACAATTCTGTATGGTCAAACACCGCAGACCAAGCTGGAACCCCTGTTATTGGAAGTAACCCGTTTTGGAGAGTAGTCTGGCCTTCGCATTAACTGGCACAAATCTGTCGTCTTTCCGCTTACCCCCTCCACCTCGCAATGGGAGTGTGCTTTTCCTCTTGATTGGACCACAGATTCAGTCAAATATTTGGGAATTCATGTCCACCTTGACACGGTGTCCATGATTCACTTGAAATACGGGCATGCCCTTGATTTTGTAGAAGATCACCTGGAGAGGTGGATCCACCTCCCCTTATCCATGGCAGGCCGGATCGCCATTATTAAAATGATCATACTTTCTCGCTTTTTATACCTCTTCAACAACATTCCTATTCCTCTCACCAAGATTTTTTTCTCGCACCTCCATTCCTTATCGTTGCATTTGGTGTGGGATGATAGAAACCCGCGGGTTTCCTGGCGTACCTTAACGCTTCCTTATGAGAGGGGGGGCTTTGGTGTGCCCGACTTTTATCTTAATTATCTGGTCGCGCACTGCTTGTATGCCTACTCATGGTTCCATCCAGACACTAGAATTTTGTATCTGTGGCCCGAGGCGGACCTGGTGTTGTCTGTTCCGCTTCATGCCATACTCCCGAAAGGGATTCGTCGGGTCCCACAGGACATACAAACAGTTTCCACCACATGCTGGGCGTGGGAAAAACTGGTAGGTTACTACAGATTGAGGTATTATATTCATCTGCCCTTCCGTTACCTAATGCTTACTGGCTCCCAATCTCTGGCGAGTCTGTGGTTCAGCGTACATTATCCAAATATCAATTACGCACGGTCGGGGACCTGTTCCCGGACGGACATGTGTTCTCCGTGACGGAGGATCAGCGCTTTGCTGATCAATCATTTATGGACTCTTTCATACTGACTAGGCTCCGGTCTGTGCTTCGAGCTGCTTTCCCCTCGTTTCCACTTCCCCCCGAGGACACAGCGACTCTCACGTTCATAATACAGAGTCAGACGGGTGCACATGTAGTCTCAAAGCTATACAAACTATGTCTGGCCTCGCTTCCCTCCTCAGACACGGAAGTGCGTGCCGCGTGGGAAAAAGACCTTGGGAACTCAATCACTGACGATCAATGGGCATGTGCTGTGTGGCCACCAGGGGGGTATCCAATAATAGCAGACACAAGATGATACATTTTAAGTTTTTGAGACGGATGTATCATACCCCTGCCCTAGCCCACAAGATTGACCCTAATAAACCACACGGTTGCCCTAAATGCAAAGCCCCATATGCTGATTTTTCCCACCTTTCCTGGAAATGCCCTCTGCTTCGTGACTATTGGGTTCAGGTTCATCGTATTTTCGGAGACATACTGGACTTGCAGCTTACACCCATCCCTGAGATAGCACTACTGGGATATGTCGTAAATTTTTCACGCGCTACCCGTAGATTGGCAGCCATTGGCTTTTTATTAGCTAAGAGAGAGAATGCACTGCTTTGGGGCTCATGTCCAATCGACATATGGGGGCCGTATCTCACATATATTGTGAAAATTACCCAGGAATCGCAGTCCCAATCCATGAATTCCATAGTTCCGGAGGGAGTGGGTTAGGCGCTTGTGCATAGATTCACTGTGAGTGCCTTTGCTACAGCCTGTGCCACGTGCACCTTTACACTGAATGGTGGAGCTTGGAGATTGCAGACACCACGATTGTCACAGAGTTCAAATGCTGGTTCCTAATTGCTGTTATATTCCTATGAGCAGGTATTTATTCTCACACTTGTGTTCATTGCGGACTGTCCTGATTCAAAATGTAATACTAATTGTCCTTTACCAACAATCTGCTATTCAATGGTTGTTTGTTGTGATGATTGAATTGCTCCCTCTCTCTCGCAACCAAACGCGTATACTTTATTTTCTCTCTTTTTAATTTTTTATTGTTTTACTTTCTCTTTCCTTTTTTTATTCTTTAATTATTTGCATTGCATTTTCATTATTTTGATTTATCTTAAACCATAAAATCGAAATACATCACGTATGTTGCTGTTGATCCCTCTGAAGGATTGTTTATCCTATGTACAATGCTTCGGACATTTGCCAATGCACATTTTATTTATTCATGTATATGTAAGAGTGGATAGCATATCTGTTTAATAAAAAATTTTAAAAACAAAAACAAAAAAAAACATATTGATTGTAATTTGCTGAATTCATTTTTCTCATTGTTATAAGTATTGTAATATGGATCAATATTTAGAAATATATTTGTAGGTATAAATATAAAATAATTGTTTATATAAAATATTGTGGCAATATTACAACAAAAAATACTTATTTTGTAAAAATCAAAAAATGATTTAGAAACAAAAAACTTGGTGACATTTTTTTCCCTTTACTGTATCCATATGCTACATACGAAAATAGATTAACAATTAATGATCAAAACTGTAAATATTTGCAAAGTTTACACAGGCCATAAGAGTTTTCGCTCAGGCACAGGTACAAATAGCAGCAGCGCTTTAGGGGAGGCATAGACAAAAGCCTGGCAACAAATAAACAGGTTGTAGCGGGATTTATAAGCCCCGTAGGGAAAGCGCAAATACAGCAAAGCACGTTATAGCAAGGGAAGACCAAACCGACGGGGAAGATCAGATAGTTAGCTTCGTGCTGTATTTCTAATCTCCCCTCTGACGTAGGGGGAGATCAAACCGATGGGGAAGATCAGCTAGTTAGAACACTGGCAGGCAAGGAGAGTGCTGCAGCCTTGCGGAAGCTAATGGGTGATGTAATTTGTTTTAGTGTGAATGAATCTGATGTTTAAAAAAAAAAGAAACAAATCTCACCTTTTAATTTGATTCCTTCCTGATTGAATTGGGTACCACTGCTTCATGACTCGGTCGAGTGCCGAGCATACTTCGTGGGGGCTCACCCAGTGGGGCGGCCAATCAGCATCAAGCAGGAGGAGAAGTTAGGCTGCGATCTGGCCATTTAATGCCAGTCGCAGCGCGGAAGCGCAGCCGACACGCTCAGCAGACGCGCTGGCGGCGCTCTGAAGGCACGCCCTTCTGTGCCCGTCAGTGCCCATTCGGGACCAGGAGCCAGTCACTATGCCCAATTCTTGAAATACACCTCGAGGAAACTTAAGCAACTCCCCTCCACAAACCATCATTTGAATCCTCACACAAGTGATCAACTGATTAAATTAAATATCATGAAGCTCAGGGACGTCTTTCCCGAATTTGATTGCTGCTCCCCTGCTAGTACAAACACACAAAGGCAAGACTGCCAGGGGACACATGACTTAACAATTACGTTTTTTAAACACACGCTCCTTAGTAAAACACAAATTAGAAATGTTCCACCTCCTAGACTCTACAAAGCCTGACATTCTTCTACTAACAGAAACCTGGCTTACCCCAGAATCAACCCCAGACATCTTGAATGCTCTCCCACACAACTATTACATTCTGCAGGCAAATCGCCCGGTCAATAAAAAAAGGTGGTGGGGTAGCTGCTATTATCTGTAAAGATTTTAACTTCACTAGACTGACCGCCCTAGACGTAACCTCAGTTGATAGTTTAGTTATTAAACTAGATTCAACTTCGGCACCTTTAGTCTGTGTACTGCTCTACAGAACCCCCCAGAGCATGCCACTCTTTCCTCAAAAATTGGGTGAACAGATGGCCCACTTAACTACTAATTATGCAAACATTGTACTCATCTGCGATTTTAATTATTGGGCCAATGACAGGGAGGGTGGCCCACATTTCGCTGAAAGGACCTATCTACCCAACAGGCTGAATTGTATTCAGCATGTAAAATCACCAACACATATTAAGGTACATATTTTAGATCAAATCTGGACTTCCAATCTGGTAATATCTGATTTGACAATGCCCCATGCACCTGGTCTCATCATTTCTCAATAAATTTGTGATTACCAATGCAATCAAGAGTAATCCCTCAGCCAAAGGAGGCCTGAAGGCAAGTGAATGGAACAATATTGACATTAATGCCTTCTGTAAATTTCTGACTGATACAGCTCTCATTGATCAGCCATCTGTCAACCTCGACCTTAGTGCAGAAGCTATGACAGACTGGCTAACTGCAGCTAGTAACAAACACGCACCCCTCAGGATAATTAGAGTAGCAAGGCGCCATGAGGCACAGAGATGATTCTCTGAAAACTTAAAAATCCAAAAATTTACCTTTCCCCAATCAGAAAGAAGGTAGAGATAGAACTACTCCCCTGATACAAAAGCCTCCTACCTAATTTAACTAAAGGACTATAAGTAAGTAAGTAAGTAAAGTAGTTTTATAGAATGCATGTCTGCCCCAGCAAAGGGGCGTCCTGGCGCTGATAGCAACAAAAGAGCAGCAGATGGCAGAAGTGGCCTGTAATAAAGGAGAGGGGGAATCTGATGACATAAGCAGAAGCACACATGACAGACAGGTGGGATGAGAACAGCAGAAGAAGGCCTATAGTGAAGGAAAAAGGTGGGTCTTGGTAGCCTTATGAAAAGCAGAGTAATTATCAATGCCCGAATGTGAATAGTAAGTGAGTTCCAAAGTTTAGCTGCCAGTGTGCGAAAGGTGCGCCGACCAGCACGTAGCCTCCGTACCCGGGGAACAACAGCCAGGTGATGGCCTATTGAGCGGTGTTAGTTTCTAACGCCTGACTGTGACCTCGTGATTGTTTTACCTCCCCTCGGATATCCATCAGTATGGCCGGGAGGCTTGCTAGCTTTTCAATAATACTTCCACATCCACAGTTTCGTTGTTGGTTACTCGAGCTGGAATTCTGCTCTAATTGTGAGTTGTTAAAAGTGATGATAGGGAGTCCAGTTTTGCATTTATGCCCGAGATATGCCCGGCCACTAATGTAATATGGTCGATCTGGACTTCCATTTTATTAGATTGGTAGTTCAGCACCCTTATTGCTTGCTCTAGGGTGCTTAACGTAGAGGGCTCGTCTTTTGGGATTTTGCTCAGATCCTTGAGTTCTAAGACCGAAGTGCTCCCCGATGAAATTGTAATTGGCCCAGGCTGAGTGGAATGTAGTTGATTTGCCTGCATAATGATACTATTGTTTATGCTTACTTTTTGTTGGTCTCTTTTTTGCTCCGGGACACGGGGGGTTGAGACCAGCATACCCGGACTCAGATGTCGATCATCAAAACCGTAATCTGCTTGTGGCGCTCTCCCTTGTGAGTCAATATACTTTGTAATTCTCTCAGTAAGTTCCTCAAGTTGAGAATCATTTGGTAGGAAGAGGGGCTTTAACCATTAGTCCCCTTCTTGCCCAGATAAGGTGGATGGGTTTTTGTGACCAGTGTTTCCCTCCTGAATGCCCTTATTTGCCGCTGCGTGATCACTGGCTTCGACTGGCTCCTCGATTGTCGCGATTGTCACGCTTTTACTCTGGCTCAACCTGATATCCTTTGCGGGGTGACATTCTGTGGTGTTATTTACAGCTCTTACTCCCTTAGTTTCATTTGTGGCTACAGGTGTGTTGGGATGGTGTACCTGGGCGGTTACTAACGCCAGTTTGCCTTGGAGAGGGGGCCCCGAACACGATGGAAGGGATAGACACTCTAGTTTGGTGCTTGACATGTTCTGCAGGCTACTCGCCAGTGGAGAAGGAACGGTCAATTGCGCAATGGGGCTTGGTAGCTTGCTAGCCTCCGCCGTTGGTGCATAAATTGCCGCCATTGGGTCTTTAAGGTAAAGAATTTTTGGAGTCCGGATTTCCGTCTGGGGACTGATGTTAACTCGGGGGTTGGTGCCGATACCAACCTCTCCCTAGGATTTAATTCGGGCCCTGTTTCTGGTGGCGTTTTAGCTTCAACGGTTGTCTTTCTTGATTTTTTAGGGGATTTTTTACTTTCCGTGGGTTGGCGCATTTTCCCCGATCTCATTTCCCCGATCGGGGCCTCGCAATCCTTTTGACCCTGTCTGGGGGTTTGGTGGTAAAGGCTTAAAACTGTCTTTGGCGAGGACGAGCGTTGACTGGTGCAAGAGCTTGTCGGAGTTGACGTCGGCAGGGATGTAAACAATGCTTGGATAGGCGGACGACCCAACTGGCTTGTGGGGGGAAAGAGAGGGGGTGCAGCCAGTCGTACAGGTCAGGCAACCCCAGCCTCGGGGGTTCTCTTACTCCAGGACCTCCCCCACCTCCACTCACGCTGAGCCTCTTACCGCTCTGGGTTGCCGCCGTCCGCTGCTTACTCTATAGTAATACTCAGCTCAGGTATACTCAGCTCTCACGTGGTCCTGCACTTCCCTGGCATTGCCTCGGCTTAATTCTGTGGTTCATTGGCTCAGTTGTGAGGACCTCGTGCCAATGTGCCTGTGTTTAGGGTGCCCGCGGCACCTGTTGCTTTTAGGGTATTTATCCGGGAGTATTGTTTTATCTAGTGGCTCCTGCCTCGTTAGGATGCAGCGGATTCCGCGATGGCTGGAAAGGGATGAGCGCCCCCAGGCTTCCACCACTTTTCTCCTCCGCTCACCGCTCACTGCTGCAACCCCTCTCCTCTATTGCGGTGGCGTGTGGCTTGTGGGGGTGGCGTTGACGCAGAGTCCCGCTGGGCAGCTGCACGCCCTGCCCAGCCTCACTGTAGTTCAGCACAGCAAAGCGCTGCAACAAAGCAGCCCAGCACGGGTTTGCCACCTCTCCTGGGGCGCGTTTGTCTCCCTGTGTCCCGGCTCTGTGGCTCCTTGTTGATCGCTGCTTGCTGCTTGCTGCAGCCCACTCTGCCAGTCGGCCCATTGGCCTGCCTACACAATGCAGCTGCAGCACCCGGGCCAGGGACAAGTGTTGGCGGGGAGGAGCGTTGGACGAATGGGAGGCACGGGTGCGGTGCTACGGCAGGTGCTCCTGCTCCTCCTGCGGCGACGGCACCCCCGCGGGTCCCGGCCGCAGTTGCGTCAGTGTTTGTGGCAGGTTACAGCAATGTTTTCTTCTCTTTTTGGCTGCGGCACCCGGCGTCTGCCTTTCCTCGGCAGTGGGGCAGTGGGGCGGTGGAGCAACGGCTGCGGTGAAGATGCGATGGTGATTGTTTTCATCAGCGGCCTCGGCCGCGGCACCCGGCACCCGGCTTCTGCCTTGTCTTGCCTTGGCAGCGGTGCGACAGGCTGCGGGCTGCGGGCTAGCTGTGGGCTGGCTGCAGGCTGTGTTGGCTTTTTTCGAGGCAGCTGGCTCCACAGGTCATGGCGTCTCCACCAGCCTCCGCGGTCCGCGGCTACCGCAGTCACAGCTTGCTCCTCCTTCTCCTCTCAGGTGAGTCAAAGAACAGCAATCTCGTGCGAAAACTAACTCATCTATACTAATATAATAAAGAGAGAGCCCAAACATTTGAGGCGGGTAATCTCAGGAACCACAGCACCAATCCCAACACCCAATACAGCTTTGGAAAGGGCAGTTGCAGCAGAAGGACATAGGCTATGCAGACGCCATCCATATACATTTAAAAGGTAAAAGAACTGTGCCAGCAAAGTAGTCCCTTGTGGGCGTGTCTGCATTGTGCTGTGGGTGTATGCTTGGGGCGTGACAAACGATGGGGGCTTGTGATACGTTCCGCCCTTCATGCCATGTCTCATTTTGTGTGCTAATACCACCCTGCTCCCTTTAAATACCCCTGTACCCCATAATCATAACCCACCCTTACTCCTTAAAATACTCCAACACCCTTAAACACTAACCCATCTTAACCCTATGAATATACCCTGTACCCCAAAACCCAAACCTATTCCTAAACCTTAAAAATACCCCTGTACCCTAAAACCCAAACCTAGCCCTGAACCCTATAAATACCCCTGTACCTCAAAACCCACACCTACCCCTGAACCCTAAAAAGTGCCCCTGTACCCCAAAACCCAAGCCTAGCCCTGAACCCTAAACATAGCACTGTACCCCAAAACCCAAACTTACCCCTGAACCCTAAAATACCCCTGTACCCCAAAACCCAAACCTAGCCCTGAACCCTTAAAATACCCCTGTACCCCAAAACCCAAACCTACCCCTGAACCCTAAAAATACCCCTTTACCCCAAAACCCAAACCTAGCCCTGAACCCTAAAAATAACCCTGCACCCCAAAACCCAAACCTACCCCTGAACCCTAAAATACCCCTGTACCCTAAAACCCAAACCTAGCCCTGAACCCTTAAAATACCCATGTACCCCAAAACCCAAACCTACCCCTGAACCCTAAAAATACCCCTTTACCCCAAAACCCAAACCTAGCCCTGAACCCTGAAGATACCCATGCACCCCAAAACCCAAACCTAGCCCTGAACCCTTAATTTACCCCTGTACCCCAAAACCCAAACCTACCACTGAACCCTAAAAATACCCTATACCCCAAAACCCAAACCTAGCCATGAACCCTAAAAATACCCCTGTACCCTAAAACCCATACCTATCCCTAAACCCTAAAACTACCCCTGTACCCCATAACCCAAAACTATATCTGAACCCTTAAAATACCCAAACACCCCAAAACGTATACCTCAGTACCCCAAAACATATACCCCTATACCCATACTTACCTTATCCAAACATTAAAAAAACATGCTTTTACCATTCATGCATTTACAACGAATTTCGTTGTAAATGTATGCATGGTAAAAGCATATAAAATGTAATGCCATGCGTTATAATGGCATTGAGGAGTCATGGTACTTTCGTAATGAAAGTATGCAGAGTGATGGTATGCGGAAAGAAAGTTGTGGAATAATGGGTGTTTACCCTCCCCCGGTGAGTACATTGGTGGCACGGCGGCCCACATCTCCAGCAACATAGTCATATTTTTTCACCACCCATTTGAAAAATTCACAGGTCTCTCTTATTGATGGCCAGCACCGACATACACTTTTAGACACACCTCCCGCCACAAGTTCTCAAATTGCGAACTTTAGAGCTGGGGAGCTACGTTCGAATCTCGGCATCAGCTCAACATCCTGTGATTCCAGGCAAATCGCTTTGTCTCTCCCTGCCTACAACAAATGAATGTGTTCTTCTGTAATGTAAATTGTGCTCATGTCATGTTGTCGAGTTCGCGCTATATAACATTCCAAGGAAAAATAAAGTAGGGAAACTCGAGTTCACACACTTCTGAACGCGCACTCTTAAGTGCATCAGGAGTGCACTGTGAATCGGAGCATTTCACAGGCCTGTCACAGATAAGAAATGCTATTAAAACGAAATCCTCCAAAACAATATACTACTGGCCAGCAGCAATTCATACCCGGACAACGTCGGGACGGGCTGCTAGTGGTATATATTTTTATATAAACATATACTTGTTTTTTTATGAAACTCGTGTGGAGTCCATTTGCGGTGTCATCATTGGGTTAGTGAGAGCGGGGTTGCAAATACTTTACACATTTGCCTTGGAGATAATCCTGGCTGCTCATGCTAAGCTACTGAGGGAGTGAGCAGGGGCTATCTGAGAAGGTGTCCTTCCTTTCCCTGACTCATAAGCAAAGGTCCCTATTTGCATAAGGTACCTACCTCAGACAACTAGAAACTCCCAGTTTTAACATTGGTGGTCAGTGTTTGGGATTAGAATGTGTATTTGCAAATTCACTCTCAGTGATTGGTGTACATCACTAGTTTAGAGCAGACCACGATGTAACCACATAGTGTGTTTTAATTTTTGGTTCTATGTTTAAGCGACCTTTAAGCCACACATCATGTCTCGGGGGAGTCAAGTAACTAGTGACGTTGCTGAATTGGTTTTCGACATTGAGGCATTGCTTACCTCCAAAGTTTATCAATTGAGGCATTTCTACAGAGCTTTGGGATGTCCCATGAAAAGTAGCGCCAAGAAGGGGGACCTGCAAACGGCCTTGAGGACCTGGTGGGAAGCCAAAGGTGCTCAGAAGACAGGTGATGTTGAGGTGGATGAGATCACCCAGGCAATGGATTTGGTCCACAGGATTTGCCAGTGGAAGGTCCAGCCTCAGGGGGTGGTAGTAACCATTCAGGGAAGAGTTTTTGCCCAGAGGAGCTGGAGGATAACCAAAGAGTCAGCGAGCATGAGTTGGAGGTTTTAAAACTTAAAACTCAAGCAGAACAGAAACAGCTGCTCATTGAAAGTAAAAAGTGAGCAGAGGAGAGCAGGAACACTCTTGCCTTGGTAGAGAAGAAGAATCTCTTAGCTCATGAGTTAAGCATGAGGGAACTGGACATTAAGGCTGAACAGGTGGAGTCCAGTTCAAATGGTGGCAGCGCAAAGCCAGTGCCAAGTGTGGGTGAGTACAATTGTGCACTGGATGATTGGGTGATGGTTACCAGCATAGCAAATGATTTGAAGAGGTTGCTCAATTTGGCCCCCATGGAGCATAGGCTCTGTAATTGTTTTCCAGGATTGAGCCAACCCTTGTTAGGGTGCGAGCTCTGTGATTCCCGATAGCTTGCACAAGAGCCTGACCCCTGATCATGGGTCCAAGGGTCTGAGGAGGCATTAGAGAGGGAAGAGAAGTGAAGAAGAGTAGGTAGGTCCCAGAGTAGTTGGGGGACATGCGGGCTGGTGCCCTGTCTCACAGGAGAGGAAGGAGTGTGAGCAGCATCCCCAGGGGTTCACCACCCCATCCCAGAGACTGGAGGTTTCATTAGAGGAGCACCAGGTTGGAGGCCTAGCACCTACTTGCAAGCTGTGTGAGGAAGAACACCTAGCATCAGGAGGCCATGGGACATCTGTAACCAGAGCTCCTGTTGTCCTGAAATTTGTGGGTGCCATTCCTAAATGGCAGGCACAGAAATCTAAATGGAAGGCTAAGGGAGGAAGGTATCCCCGTGGGAAAACCTGTGAGACAGTGCCCAGCCAGTAGGGCTAGGTCCCCTAGAAGTGACCAGGGTAAACACACCTTTAACCTGGAGGGAAGGATAACTGGAGACAGTATCCTGACCACAGGGTCTTCCAGGGGTATCGCTCTAGGTGGGAATTGGCAAGGGACTAGCACCCCTGGAGGGCCCCCAACTGCCAGGAAGTACCCATGGAGCAGCATAGTTGGCCCAGGGAGTACTGACCAAGAGAAGCCCCTAGGGTTCAGGAAGGCAGAGAACAGGAGGGTGTCCCAGCTATAGCGGGCCTGCATCCTTGTTCTATTGCCCCAAGCAGGAAGGTTCATCAAGGTAGTTGATTGGTCTACCCAGGCGTTAGGCTGGGAAGGGGTTGTGTTGGACTTGGCACTTTTTGGCTAAAGTTCCCTAAATTTTTTTGCCTTCCCCCTAGACCTTTCTTCTGACATGGTGTTGCCAACTTAGATGCTTTGGGAACGTTTCACTTCTGATCAGTGTCAAAGTGCAGGTGCTCCCTGTGTAAAGTGTAATGATAATTGTTTGTCCATGATTGATAAGTTTGCCTTACTAGTAAAGTCCTTAGTAAAGTGCACCATGTGTGCCAGGGTTGTAATGCAAATGCTACTAGTGGGCATGCAGCACTAAATGGCCACCCACACAAGTAGCCCTAAAGAGAGAACTCGGGCCGGCCACTGCAGTGCCTGTGCACAGTTTGTTAAACTGCCAGGTCGTCCTAACAAGTGCACCCTCTTGCCAGTCCTTACCCTTCCCTTTTTATGCACATCAGACACCCCTATGGTAGGTCCAAGGTACCCCCTGGACAGGGTGCAGTGCATGTGAAAGATAGGACATGTACTAAGGTGCGTACCATGTCCTGACAGTGAAATACACTCCATTTCATTTTTCACTGTTGCAAGGCCATCTTGCCCATTGGGCAGAATAGGGGAGGCTGTGTAATATGTTTCCAGCCTATCTTCCCATGGGTTTAAGATGGATAGGTGAAGTTTAGTGTGACTGAACTCAAAATTTATTAACACATCATTTTGTGAATGTAGTTTTTGCATTGTGTGTTTGGAAACCACTCTTTTAGAAGTGGCTGTTTTTTTGTGTTTTAACATTTCTGTGTGTTTCTGCCTGGTTGTGGATTAACTGTCTGGATTTGAATGTGATAGGTTCTGGAGAATGTCTTGACCCAGGGGAGGAGGTGAGACAGCAACAGGCTGACCTGCATCTGGATTGTAGGGGGGAGGAGTAGCCCCTGGAAGTGAAAAGGCCTAGGCTACCACAATAAATCAATGGCTCCATCTCCTGCTGAGTGATTAAGGATCCAGACCTCCAATATCAAAGGAAAAAGGTGTCACTGGCAGGGAGACACCTGGAACATAGTTTGACAGGGGTCAGTGCCCCCCTGAACACAAAGACTTCAAAGACATTTAGGGGTATAACTATGAGAGCTGAAACCCCCGGACTTTGGAATCAAACTGATCAAGACTGTAAAGGATTCAAACTACTTTGTAGTCAAGAGGAACCTCTGCCAAGGAAGAAACAGCTGAAGAGTCAGAAGGAAAGGACTGACCCTTACTGTGTGTTCTGTGGCTGGCCTGCAGTTTGCTGATTTAACCAAGAAGAGGCTAAAGAGACTTTGGTGTGTCCCCCTGCTTGAAAGGACTTTGCTGTGTGCTGTGTCCTGAAGTAACTTATCCCCAAGGGCCCTTGGAGAGCTGGCTTCCTGTTGTGGAAACTCAGGAACACAAAAATGTCCAGGTGTGTCTCAGCGATGCTGTGTGCGTGTGCTTTTTGTAGCCTAAGACCCTCGTAAGAAGTGCCCTGTGATAGTGGGGACCAGGAGTCCAAGTGAGTCTCAGCGATGCTGTGTGCATGTGCTTTGTGCAGCCTGAGACCTTCGAGAGGATTGCACTGTGACCATGCACACCCGGAACTCAAGTGAGTCCCAGCGACGCTGTGTGTGTGTTCCCTGTTGCAGCCTCAGCTCTTCATTGCCATCAGCCCAGACCGGCATCCCCAGTAGAGCTGTGCTGCTGGTCCGAGCCCGTCTTTGCCAAGAAGGGACCTCGAACCATCCCTGAGCGGGGGGGGGCCATGTTCCACTGCCCAAAATCAACGAAGCTGCATCGGATGCCCTAGTCGCGAGGACAGGAGAGGAGAGTGAGGTCGTACCCACCAGGTAACGCTCAGTAAGCGTGCGTGTGTCGCCACCTGGGGCGGGGTGCGGGCTCGAAGAGAAACGCTCTTGGCCTTCCCTTACTTTGCAGTGCGAGCCTCCGCTGAAGTCCAAATTGTGGCCCGTAATTTCCGGGAAGTGGCGGTACCGGGGCCGGAGTGTGGAGCTATACTTTGTTTTACACAATACCCGTGTTGAGGGCATATTTTGGCTGTTGCTGACAGCGAGTCAGCAGCAGTGGCATAGAGACCAACCCGAGCACCATGATCGGTGCCAGTGTACATTATTTTGGCATTACGAACTGCCTGATTGTTGCATTACACATAGCATTATTTCTGCATAACGAACTGCCTGATTGTTGCATTCCGAATTGCATTTTTTGGCATTACGAACTGCCTGATTGTTGCATAAAGAACTTCATTAGTGTTAAGGATCAGGATTTTGTTGCCATACAGTCTTTGATTTAAGGAAAAAACCCAAATCCTGTGACCATTGAAATTTACAGCTTAGCTATGAACTATCGAGCAGTTGTAATACGCATAATAATAATACCAAGCGGGACAGGAAGGGGGACACCGGGGTCAAGCAGTACTAATCAATGCACGTTCATTGGTGAAGCACGGTGTTGAGGTAGCGGAGTTGATAGAGACTCATCAAATAGATATCGCCTTCATAACAGAGACCTGGGCGGATGCAACGTCTGATCCGGACATGCATTTTGCGCTCCCTACCCAGTATAGAATGATCAGAGTAGATAGAAGGAACAAAAGAGGAGGGGTGTAGTGTAGTTCCTATATTCCCAATAGGCTCTGCGCATTGGAATAACATAAACAACAGTATAGACGTAGGACTGAGGTCGACTAGGTCTCTATTGAATATGTTAGACTCAATTATGAAATGCCAGCTAGCTCAGAGGTCACTAGAAACTTTCTCGAGTAAACAAAAAGGTGTTAACTTTCCTGAATAGACAAGAAGGGATTAGTTTCTGACAACCGCATAAACATGACAACTTTCCTCCCCCAGAATAAGGAGTATATCTCCAGAGTCGCAGAAACAATATATAGCTATTTCACTGAGTCAATCGTGCATGCTTAGTTTCACCAGGAGTGCAGAGAAATAGAGAGACAGGCGTTGTCAATAAAAAGGGTATTTATTGAGCAGTCTACTTTCTTATGCAAGAGAAGAGAATTGCCACAATGGCAATACTTGTCATAAAGTAAAGTGCGTACAGTAAAATTAGTTTTATGAAATAATACTGTAAAAGCATTTATATGGTTTCTAAGCCATATGATACTTAAAACAGATAAAATACATACAACGATAAAATAATGACTAAACGTACTCAACTGGTGTTTCTAAGATACGCCTACCCCAGTGTACCTAACCTAAGCCTAGTACAGGGAAGTAGTAGATGAGTTACAGTTTTTGCCAAGAATCTGAATCAAGAATTCTCTGTGGGTCTAATCAGTTCCGTACCTTGGTTATAGAATGAAGGAGGTCTTGTATCTCTTTCTCAGGACTCGATCTCCCAGCAACCCGCAAGGGTGACAGGGAAACACTGGAGCTGGATTTCTCGGCAGGAGAAAAGACAGCGTCTCTCTCAGTGCGTCAGCAGGGAGGGTCGGCTTCCTTCGGCACTTGCATCAGCAGGGCGTCGGGCAAGTAGATAGCTGATCTGCTCCAAACCACTGTGTGTTGCTTAAGGCAGATGCTGGTATATTTATACCTGAAAGGTGCCGAGTTTGATGTAAGGTTGGACATAAGACGTCACTAAGAACTCGCAGTTCTTTCAGGACTCCAGGAGTTCTAGGACAAATCAATACAGAAGCAGGGGGAATTCCCCGGCTGCTGGAGGCTTGGTTTGTTTAAGAACGCGTTGCGCTTTCTAGAAGTCTATGGGAGTAGCCTTGCCGTATTTGGACTGCATTGGCTATATCTTAATATGGGTATGATTCTTATGCCTATATAAGGGTATTATATGATATAACCGCATAAGGGCATGAAATAGGGAATATTTACTAGAGTCCTAGAATCATCTATAACACCCACTCCACATATAATGTCCATCATTACTAAATACTAAGTAATGTTTAAGCATATCTAAGCATGTGTTTTCCATCCCACCCCAAAATACATAAAATGCATTTGAAATGGTATATACACGAAAATGAGTATTATACTGTATGTTTTTTGTAAGCAGTGGTGTCATTCAGATAATGCATATATTGTACATTTAAAATGTTGACTGAATGAATCACAAAATTTACATTTATGAAATGGCTCTTAATACAGAAGATAGGGTCGAGACCATTTCATCACATAGTTATACAAGACTGTACATGTGCTAGAGACTAAGTAAAAATATTGTCTCTAGAGTTTCTAAAAATAGAAATCTTGTTCTCCAAGAATGGTTCTACTTTAAGCAGAGTATTATGTGCCAAAAAAAGTAAATATTTTGGGAACTGGATAAAATCAATTTCGCTCTCTGGAGAAAAAATATAGTTCCAACGTTTTTTTAGGTTCTGTTTACCAAAACTGAAGGCTGAATTCAGATTTCAGGGAACGCCATGTGCTTGCTTTTTCAACAGTTATTCTCGTTGTTAGGGGAGAACATCAACTCAGATAGGCTGGCAAAAAATTTGTCTAGAACAGTAGGTGAAAGTTGGGCCATTTCCGAAAAAGTGGAAATAGTGCATATGTGAGATGCATTACCGTCAGTGTTATCTGGATCAGCAATGTTCACAGAAGGTTGTACCTGTGTGCCGCTTTCATCTCGTACCTCACCGCCACCTAATCGTAATGGTGAGGTCTCAACAAATGCCGTCCTCAGAATAGGTAGCCTCTGTGGACAACACGTTGCATGAGCCGTTACCGAACCAAGCAAAGTATCGATATCCATAGGTACTGCTGATGGTAGTATGAGACAGATGTTTAACACGCATTCTTCTCCGCATAGCAGGCATCGTAGAACAGGTAAGATGCAATCTTGCCAGATTGGTCTGAATGAAAGAAACCAGGTAGTATTCAGATCTTTTAGACAAGCTAAGCCGAGGACTTTAGTAATCCGCTCTCGGTATTGCATTGCTAGGATCGTGTCTTCCATTGTAGCCTGAGTATTGTCTGTGACTTGACTTGCCATATCGGAGCAGAAGGAACAAAAATAGGATTCCTGCTACGAGTCCCAAGATGAGAGCCAGGCCGCCAAACACAGAGTGCACGAAATTCGGGAAGATGCTCAGGACTGCTTCAAAGGGTGCTAATAGTCCAGAAAAAAATTGTCTTAAATACATGTGCAATGCCACTGGTATCAGACATGTCTAAGATTTGGATTAACATTTCTACGAAATGTACGGGGCAATTTGTCGATAATAATGTATGTATCTCTGCTGCTGTCCTTGCAACTTGCACATCATACGTTTCTCTAGATGAGGTTAAAGGCACATTTGTTTGTAAAAGAATGGAGTTCATTCTGCTTAAAGTATCAATTCGAATAGAAGAGATATTCAAAGTAGGCCATATTGCCGCCTCCATGTGTAGCTTGTTGTTTGGATACAATACTTGCATACAACAGGTGACCCTGGAAGTAACGCTCACGAGATAGGCCGTTCCTGGCACCATGTCACAACAGCTGTGGTCACTTATTAGAACGAAGCTGCCGTTGGAAAGCTGTATGAAAAAAGGCTTTATATGTGTAGCAGGGGTGCCGTGCAGGTGGCATAAAAGGTTATTTGATGAACCTTCGCAGGCTCCCTGTAAGTTAATTTCTTGACACAGAAGTGTACCACTTAGTGAATTTTTACAGTTGTTACCACTAAGGAATACCTCTTTCTTGCGCCCACTCCAACATCTATGTGTGTAAGGTAAATTACAGGTTGACTTTCATACAGGCCTGCTGGTATATACTTTTGGCAATATTGAAACTGAAAAGTTGTTATCGGAATTGTAATGGTGCCATGTATCATCCAATCAATGATAGGTCTTTCGGAGACTGTCAGTGGTAATCTTCCTAGTTTTTCAATGCTCAGCACCGTATAGTCTGCCCCTCTTTGTGCCAAAGAGATTTGTTTATCAGTAAGGTTAAAGATAGAAAATAATGACTGTGTGTTTATCAGACGCCATGGTACGTAGCCTGAACGCAGATTTTGTAACATCCAGCCTAACTGTACAATAGAACCTAATTGGGACTGGCCATGTTGTAACATTAGCATATCCTGTTCTATTATATCAATAGTAGATGATACAATGCTGTCCAGTGAATTAATTCTGGAGGACAGAGTTGTTAACCCATTGTCCACCACAGACAGTGATTTTTCCGAATTAATACGATCAATTTCTCGTATTTTTTCTACAGTTTCAATTTGTGTTACTTTCCAAGCTTTATTGTAAGCTGCGTATATACCGGCATATATGAAACGTTTTTGAAGCTGTTTCCGAGGTCCTAGTAAGAAATCATGCAAGTCAGCACCTTCTTTAAGTAAAGTCAAGTGGTGCTTAATTTCAGGTAGTGTGGATTTCTGTAGCCATTCGAGGCATAGTTTTCCTACACTGTAGGTTGTTACTATGCCTGGATGTTGTCTCTGGGAATATTTTGGGTCTGGCCTATTCTGTTTGAACCCCTGTATTTTGTTCAGGAATCTATCGTGACAGTTATTAGTGTTTGTGGGCAAGATCAACCATTTGTTCCAATTAGGAAGTTTTCTGTTATGTTTTAAAATAAGGGATACGTCTATCTCCACTTCTGTAGTGCTATTACTTTCAGGTATGGGTTTTGGTATAGACGGTTTGTTTTTATCCTGGCTAGGCCAAGACAGGTCGTTTGTTGAATGGTGTCATTCAGGAACATTATTTGTTCTGGGATCATGCTGGCTCAGAATAACGATTCTAAACCTTGTACCTGCCAGTCTTTTGTACCCCAGACAGTTTTGTCTCAATGATGTTTTTCCAAAATTCAAAACCAAACATAGACATTTTTTCATAAAATTTTTCAGAATAAATCAGTGTAGTATTTGTCAACATGTTTTTCATTCCTGTCTTATTCATAATTTTAAAATAAATCGTTTCTGTATCAGTGATATTAAACCCTGAAAGTATGGGAATTTTTCATAAAATGTTTTTGAGCTGCCTTTTGGCGGAGTTGGACAATGTTTCCATTGATTATACATAAAAACATTTCTAGGATTTGCTGATTTATGCAAATAGTGATGCCCCATAATGATTATAGCAATACATTTCTTCATAATTTGATGAACCTTGTAAATAATCATGTTCTGTATATTTAGCTGACATTTCTAAATCTGACATCATATTCTTAGTATTTTCAAAGTCCCAATCATCAGAGAAAGTGCTAGGTGATACAAAGTCACTTAAAGAAATCTTGAACTGATGTGGATATTTCCAGAGTTCAACCGGGCCATAGATGTCGTAATCATTAGTGTCCCACGCTACACCACCAGGTATAGGAATGGCTGTGATGTTCACTGATGATAGTTCTCTTTTTTCAATGTGAGATGATCTGTGACGTTTTAGAACCAAGTTGATGTTCTGACTCGCTGTGTCCTTTGTACTGTATTTTCCATCAATCATTCTTCCCAAGCTTAGAATTAAAATGAGCCAGAGCAGGAGAAAAAGTACACCTAACACAATCCACAATTCAATACACGGTGAAATCAGATATGTTTCCCCAAGTTGATGAAAGAGTTCGCAATTTTGTCTTTGAAAGTTTTGTTTGCTGGCTTGTCTTCATGTTCACTTGGATCATCAGAAAAGTAATCGAAATTGATGGAGTAGCCAGATGCAGTTCTGTCAATTGTTTGAATGGCATCAGGATTGTTATTAATCTTCGTAGTTGCTTCTTCCTTTTTCATATTGGTATAGTCCGAGGCTACATCATTGTAGACAGGTGTTTCTTGACAAACTGTTGCAATTTGGGTTTCAAGAGGCACAAGTTCCATGGCTTTGTTTTATAGTCCTTTTTTATTCACTGCAGGTTTATCAAATGTGATTAGTCTCTCAGTTTGGTCTTCTGCTACTTCTTGGGAGTCCACTGGGCCTGCTACTTATTATTGGCCACCTGGTTGTGGTTTTACCAGGTCGATTGAACCACTCTATTCTCCTTTTTACCAGCAAGAGGCGGTAGTATGACTGATCTTGTTCCACTGATAGCTAAAACAGGTACTGCTTTTCTGTAAGAAGGCCCAAATTCCTTCTTTACCGCAATTTTTTCTCTGACCAGATCCCCAATCTTTGGAATCCAGACAGGTCTTGCTGGGACAGGTGGTTTTTCTTTAGTGGCCGTTGGCTTTAGCTTTGTGTTACTTAGACTTCTTCTCTTTTTATTCAAGTCCTGTAAAACAGCCAAACGATCTTTGATATCAAAAGCTTTTTGTTCCACCACTGAAGTCTGACAATCAAGATCTTCGATTATCATTCTTGTACCAAAAAAAAGTTCATACGGAGTGATTCCACCCAGAGAATTTCTTGGAAGATTATTAAGACTACATTGGACACTTATTAGATGTTTGACCCACCCATCACCCGAACCTAATACCCTTGCTGTTATAGATTGCTTTATGTCACTTTTTTTTCCTCTACCACCTTTCCCTCAGGATGGAATGGACTAGAGTACCGCAATGCAATGTCCAAGCTGGTCATGGCCTCCTTGTAAGCTCGAGAGCTAAACACAGGACCCTGGTCAGAATGTAGCATGCCAATTTGCGTATGTGCCGATAAAGACTCGCAAATCTTTTATACCAGTTCTGATGTCACCCGAGCCCTGGGGCCACATCCAAATCAATCTCGTCTTAATATTTATGGGATCGCATTTGTCTGATCGGACACCTGCGTGTAGATAGTCTAATGCTGTCTAATAGTGGTGTCTGGGCTGGTCTTACTATGCTAGAATCCGATATCTGGTCCGGTTCATAACTGCGATCTCTATTGTAGTCTTGACAATCCATTGCAAAGTTATAAACTTGCACGCTCATTCCCGGCCACCAGTATCTTGATTGCAATTCTATTAGAGATTTCAGGATCTCTTGGTGCCTCAGACCCATTCCCATGTGTGCTTCTTGAATCAAGAAGACCCTCCGTTTCTTGTTTGGAATTACTCTATCCCCCACTCCAGGGATTTGAGCAAAAGGAACAGAGTTCGCATCAATTATGTATGTATTTCTGAGTGGATAATTTAGAGGTAATGCCGCATAATAGCCTTCCATTGAGGCTTTTACTGCTAGTAGCGTTTCTCCATCTATTTGTTTTTTAGAACGCTTTTTTGTAGCTATGGAAGCCGGTTGACCAGCTGCCACTGTGGCTTTATTAGCCAATGAATTCCCTGCAACGTGAACGCCATCACGTTGAAGACTCTGCGTATGTATCACGTGAGTCTTTCGTAGTTTTTTTCTGTAAAAGAACTACTTGTTCCCATAGTATTTTATGTTTTATTGTGTCACCTGTCTCATCCTTGTAACCGTTTTCAATCCAGGTCCGCATGGAATTATTGTAAGATTTGACGCAGTAATGCAAATCGCACACTATTAGTGTGGGGATTTCGTGATCTGCATTTTCAAGCGCCATCTTAAAAGCATGTAGCTCAGCTCGCTGAGCTGTACAGTTTCTGAGCGATTCAGTTTTAGTGATTAACGGTCTAAATTTTCCTATGCGCCAGCGACCTTTTACAATCGCGCACACAGCATTATATTCTTTTTTATCCACAACGTAGTGTTGTGCAAATCTGTCTGTGTAGATTACACAGGTTTACTGTTCCAGAGGTAGAATTTCAGTTGGCAGAGGACATTCCTATTCGTATTGGAGAAATTCTTGCGATTTTAAGTTAGCATCAAATTCGTACACTACGTCTGATGCAGCAAGAGAATTAACCCATTGTATCCATCTCGGATGTAAGGCTTTAGTATTCGGAATGGTTGCTCTTGTTACTGCTTCCGTGGCAGGTATTGGTGTAACAATTATTATGCGTTTACCTTGTGCCAGGGCTCTTTCTTTTGCTACAGCAGTTTGTACCGCAGTTAGAATCTTTTCGGTGGAACTGAATTTCATTTCAGCTTGTGAGTACAAGTGTGATTTGTAAGCTATTGGTACCGTTTCTCCCTCATTAGAGGTCAGGTATGTAAATCTGCATCTTCCTGGGATCACTCAGATTAAAAGGTTGCGTTCGTTCGAGCTTGTTTGCAGTTTTGTTTTAGTTAACAAGTCTGTTTGTAATGATCGTAAAATTTCTGTGTGTTTCTGAGTCCAATTCATTGCTTTAAAATCAGGTTTTATTAGTTCGTAGAGCGGTTTAACCCTCTCTGCATAATTTAGAATGTAAGTTCTTCCGAAATTCAGGAAACCTAGAATTGATTGTAAGTTTTTCAGCGCTTTTGGAGCATGGAGTACTGCACACTTCTCTAAGAAGTTGTCTGCTAGGCTTTTGCCTTCACTTGATAATTCATATCCTAAAAATAGAACAGTGAGGTGGGCAATTCGTGACTTTTTAAAGTTACATTTGTACCCTTCAGATGCGAACCCAAGTATTATGGTGTTCACTCTTTTCAAGTGTGTCTCCAGGTCATCGTCTGTTAGATAGATAACGTCGACATAGGATAATGCCTCATCATCATACATTTGTAGTAACTCTGTTACTCTGGCTGAGAATAATCCTGGGCTATTCTTGAATCCCTTTTGGAGACGGCAAAATTGCTTTTGGGCCCCGATACTAGAGAAAGCGGTCAACTACCTGCTTTCTTGTGCAATGTTTTGACAGAAGAAACCATTTGAAATATCTAATGTCGTTACATATTTTTTGCGCACAATGTTATTCTTCAGTGCTGCACTGTGTGACTTTTGTACTGCAAATGTTTTGTAACAGGAGTTTAAGTGTCTGTAGTCCAATACTAGACGATCTGAATTGTCTGTTTTGGATACAGTAAACAAAGGATTGTTCATTTGTGAGGTGCATGTTTCAATCACCCCCTGGTACTCAAGTTGATCTAAGATCTCCCTTGTTTTTTAGCTTCTTGTTTAACAGGATACTGCTCTTGTGCAGTAGGTTGATATTTTAACTGGATTTTATGGTGAGGAGAATCCTCAACCAATCCTACATGATTTTTATATAATGCAGGAGCCAGGGCCACTGCCCATTTTCTAGCATATGTGTATTTTCTATGAATTGGAATGTGATTTGAGAAGGTAGGCATAATCATTTCTTCGCCATGTGGGCACTCCCTGACAAACTCTTGTGGCCAGTCCTTTTCTGCTAGAAGGATATCTTAACCTTTAGATAGGATCTCCCAGAAGAGACCTCTTATTTTCCTAGTTTTGTCCCCTCTATATGTAATGTTATTTCATATAATTTATGGGGCACATTGACTCTGCACTGGCTCCCCTGTAGTGTAGTTCCTATTTTCCCAATAGGCCCTGCGCATTGGAATAACATAAACAGTAGTATCGACGTAGAAGTGCGGATCTTCCAGGCCTCTACTGACTATGCTAAACTTAATTGGGTTTGTTACCAACTAGTTCAGAGGTCACTGGAAACTTTCTTGACTGAATAGGAAGTGATCAGCTTCCCTGGCACAGCCAAGAAGGGATTCAGTTTTCCAACAACCGTGCAACATGACAACTTTGCTCCTCAGATAAGAGTCAATCTCTAGAGTTGTGTAAAACAATAGACATTTATTTTACTCAGTCAGTTGTTGTGCAGATTACTTTCACAATATGTAGAGAATAGAGAGACGGGCGTTTTCAATAAAAGGCATTATTTATTGAACAGTCTTTCTTCTCATACAAGAGAAATGAATTGCCACAATTGCAAGACTTGTTATTATAAAAAGAGCGTACAGTAAAATGAGTATTGCGAAATAATGCTGTAAAAGCATTGATATGGTTTCTTAGCCATACAATGGTTTAAAATGAATAAAACATATATACAGTCATATATACATTAGGCTAATGTACTCATCTGGTGCTTCTAACTACGCCTAAGCCAGTGTACCTGACCTAAGCCTAACACGTGGAAGGGAGTAAGTAGCTTAAGTTAAGTTGGTTTTGCCAAGGTTTGCTTCAAGAATTCTCTCTAAGGGTTTAGTCAACACCATACCTCTGGAATAGAATGTTGGAGGTCTGGTATCTCCTTCCAGGGGCTTGATATTCCAGTCACTCGCAAGAGTAGGCTGGAAACGCCGGAGCTGGATTTTCTCGGCAGGAGAAAAGACAACATCTTTCTCAGCGCGTCAAAGAGGAGGAGGAGGGGCAGCGTCCATGGGCTGGTTGCATCTGCTGGGCTCTGCAAGGGACGGCTGTTCAGCTCCTCTGTTCACCACACCATTGTTCGCTCGTTCGCAGCTATAGCATCAGCAGCGATAACGGCAGCGATGTCTATGAGGCAGCTAGCATTTGCTTAAGGCAACGTTGGTAATATTTATACCTGATTGGTGCCTTGTTTGACGTACGTTTTTAGACATAAGACGTCAATAAAGATGTCACTAGGAAGTGATCGTCTCTCAGTGCTCATTAGAGTTCTATTACTGATCAAAACATAGCAAGCGGGGCTTTTCCTGGTTGCTGAGTTTTTATCTTGTTGAAGAACTCGGAGTGTAATCTAGGAATCTTAGATAGTGGCTTCTGCTGTGTCATTTGCAGTAATGAGCTGCAAAGGAAGTTGCAGAGGAAGATATTCTGAAATGTGGCTCTGATCGTGTGAGGCCAGAGACGAGTTTCTGAATATTGCATTTGATCGGTTATGCCAATATAAATGGATTATAGCCGTATAGGGGCATAAAGTCACAGTATCGATCACGGTCCTAGATTAGAACGCGACACCCACTCCATGAATTTATGTCTATCAATTTACTAAAACTATAGCAAAAGATGCATGTGTAACATTGCCCACTCCAAAATACATATTTGCATTTGAAATAGGCGTATTTGAAATACGTGAAAATATAGGTACTGTACGTCTTTAAACATAGAAATCATTCAAAATTATAGCATATGTAATCAATGAACGATTTTGTGAAAAAATTACACATGAAATATCTCTGAATACAGAAAAGAAGGGCGAGATAATTTCATCACATATAATTGCATTGCAGTAAAATGTGCTAGAGGCTGGTGTAAAGTTATTATGTCTCTAGATTAACCTAAAAATAGAAGTAGAAGCTTCTGTTCTTTTTGAATAGGTCTACTTTAAGCAAAGAATTTTCGTGCCAGAAAAAGGTGAATATTTTTTTTAAAGTGTTCAATTCAAAAAAATTGTTGTTGAACGGGGGAAATAGAGTTCCAACGCTGTTTAGCAGTTTTTGTTGATCAAAACTGAAGGCCGAATTCAGAGTTCATGGGAACGCTGTGTGTCGGAATGCTTTTCAAAAGTTATTGTTTCTGTTCAGGGGAGAACATCATATACGACAGGCTCTCCAAAAATTGGTCTACAAAATCAGGTGACAGTTCAACCAAATTCGATAGTGCTGTAACTTGGCAGGTGTGAGAATGATTGCTATCATCAAAGTCTGGATCAGCAATGCTCACAGAAGGTCGTACCTGGGTGATGTTGCTTTTGTCACTCGCTCCACTGTTACCACCTAGTCGTAGTACAGGAGTCTCAACGAATGCCGTCATCAGGATTGGTAGCCGCTGGGGACAACACAATGCGTGAGCCGTTATCGGACTGAGCAAAGTATCGATATCCATTGGTACTGCCGATGGAAGTACAAGACAGATGTCCAACACGCACTCATCTCCTTATAGCATACATCGAAGCACAGGTAAGATGCAGGATTGCCATATCGGTCTGAATGAAAGAAACCAGGTCATGTTTAGATTTCTCAGCCCGGCCAATCCAAGGACTCTAGTTATTCTGTCCCGGTAGCGGATTGCTAGGATTGTTTCTTCCATCCTCGTAGAAGTCATGTCTGAGCTTTGGCTTGCCATATCGGAGCAGGAGGGTGAAAAAAAATGCCTGCTACAAGTCCCAAAAATAGGGGTATGCCGCCAAAGACTGAATGAACGAAATTAGGAATGATTCCCAGAATTGCTTGAAATGGTGTTAGCAGCCCCGTAAAAATCGTCTTAAATATGCCTGGGATGCCTGTGGCACTAGACATGTTAAGGAGTTGGCTAAGCATTTCTGTGAAATGCACGGGGCAATTTGTTGATAAAAGGTCATGAATCTCTGTAGCTGTCCTTGCAACTAGGAGATCATACGTCTCTTTTGATGACGTGATGGGCACTGTTGTCTGCAAAAGCACAGACTTCATTCTGCTTAAAGGTCAATTCGTATAGAAGAGAAATTCAAACAAGGCCATATGGGAGTCTCTATGTCTCCAGGGCCGCTCGGAAACAATGCTTGCATACAGCATTTGACCATGGAAGTTACGCTTACGAGATAGGCTTTCCCTGGCAAAAGTTCACAACAGCTGTGATCCGTTATTAGAATGTAACTCCCATTTGTGAGTTGCATAAAGAAAGGCTCTATCTGCGTTGCAGGTGTGACATGTTGGTGGCATGAAAGGTTGTTAGAATTTCCTTCACAGGCTCCGTGTAAATTAATACCCTGGCACAAAAGTATACCGCTTAGTGAATGTTTACAGTTTTCACCACTAAGAAATACATTTTTGTTGCTGTCACTATAGCATGTATGTGTGTATGGTAATTTCCATGCTGACTTAATGTAACTCTTACCCAATCGTTCATACTGGCCAATAGGTATATATTCAAGGCAATTTTTAAATCAGAAAGTTGTTATCGGAATTGTGATAATCCCGTGTATTATCCATTCAATGACAGGACTTTCTGACATTGTCAAAGGTAATCTCTCAAGTTTTTCGATGCTCAGGTTTATATAGTCTGCTTCTTTCTGTGCCAAGCTGATTTGTTTATTAGTAAGGTTAAAGATGGAAAACAATGACGTTGTGTTGATCAAACGCCAAGGCACATAGCCTGAACGAAGATTTTGCAGCGTCCAGCCTAACTGTACAATAGAACGTTATTGTGACTGGCCATGCTGTAACATTAGCAAGTCTTTTGTCTATTATATCAAAGGCAGATGATACAATACTGTCCAACGAATATATTCTGGAGGACAGAGTCATTAACCCATTGTCCACTACAGAAAGTGATTTTTCCAAATTAATACGATCAATTTCTCGTATTTTTTCTGCTGTTTCAATTTGTGTGACTTTCCAAGCCTCGTTGTATACCGCATAGATACTGGTCGCTATGAAGCGTTTCTGACGCTGTTTGCGTGGTCCCATAATAAAATCGCGCAAATCAGCACCATCTTTAAGTAAAGACAAGTGTTGCTTAATTTCTGCCAGTGTGGATGATCCTAGCCATTCGAGGCGGAGTTTCCCTATACTGTATGTTGTTACTATCCCTGGATGTTGTCTCTGGGAGTATCTAGGGTCTTGTCTGGACATAGTTAACCCCTGTGTTTTGTTCACGAATCTATCTTGACAGTTGTTTGTGTCAACAGGCCAGATTAACCACTTTTTCCAATCAGGATGTGTTCTGTTTAAATGCAAAATTTTAGATACGTCTATCTCAATATCTGTTGTTGTATTCTCAGGTATTGGCTTTGGAATAGACGGTTTGTTAAGGTCTTTAATCTCAGCTAGGCCAAGACAGGATGTTTGGTGAATTGTGTCATTTAAAAACATCATTTGTTCTGGGATCATGCAGGCTCTGAACAATGCTTCTAGGCCTTGCACCTGCCACTCTTTTGTACCTCAGATGGTTTTTGTTTCAATGTTATTTTTCCAATAATCAAAACCAAATGTCATCATATTTTCATAAAATGCTTCTGAATATATCAATTTAGTGCTTGTCAGCATTGTTTTCAATCCAGTTTTATCTAACAGTTTATAATAAAACGTTTCTGCATCACTGGTGTTAAACCCTGAGAAGTACTGAAATTTCTCAAAGAATGTTTTAGAACTGCTTTTAGGTGGTGTAGCACAATGTTCCTATTGGTTATACTTAAAAACATTTCTAGGCTGTGCAGACTTATGCAAGTAATGATCACCATAATGTGTGAAGCAGAACATCTGTTCATAACTAGACGAACCCTGTAAATAATCATGTTCTGTGAATCTAGCTGACATTACTAAATCAGACATCATATTATTAATACTTTCAAAGTCCCAATCATCAGAGAATGTACTAGGTTTTACGAAGTCACTTAAGGAAACCTTGAATTGATGAGGATTTTTCAGGATTTCGACCGGACCATAGATTTCATAGTCAGTTTTTTCCCATACTACCCAACCGGGTATTGGAATGGCTGTGACATTTACTGTTGACAGTTCTCTTTTCTTCACGTGGGATGATCTGTGTGGTTTGAGGACTAAGTTGATGTTCTGACTTGCTGTGTCCATTGTACTATATTTTCCCTCAATGAATTTTCCCAAACAAAGTACCATGATGAGCCAAAGCAGGAGGAAAAATACACCTAGTCCAAACCAGAACTCTAACCATGGAGAAATAAGGTAAATTTCCTTCAGTTGATGAAAGAGTCCTGCTGCTTTTTCTTTAAAAGTCTTTTTTGTTTCTGGCATCACTTCGGGGTTGCTTTGATCCTCGGAAAAGTTGTCGAAGTTGATGAAGTAGTCAGAGGCAGTTCTGTCAATTGTTGGGATTGTTCTTTCAATTTGTCTTTCGGTAGCACATTCTGATGCCACATCATTGTAGACTGGTGTTTCTTGACGAACCGTTTCAATCTGTGTTTCAAGAGGGATGAGTTCCATGGTATTATTGCATAGTCCTTCTCTGTGCACTGCAGGCTGATCGAATGTGATTAGTCTTTCAGTTTCAACCTCTTGGATTGTTGCAAGTTTGGGTATTCTGTTGTTTCTCGGGAGTCCACTGGGCCTACTGTTGATTATAGGCCACATGCTTGTGGTTTTACCAAGGTGATTGATACAACTCTGTTCTCCTTTTTACCAGCAAGGGGCTGTAGTACTACTGATCTTGTTCCGTTGATAGCTAAGACAGGTACTGCTTTTCTGTAAGAAGGCCCAAATTCCTTCTTCACCGCTATTTATTCTCTGACTACATCCCCAGTCTTTGGAATCAAGACAGGCCTTGCTGGGGCTGGTGCTGGTGGCGCCTCGTCAGTGGTAGCTGGCTGTTGCTTTAACTTTATGTTGCTTAAGGATTTTCTTGTTTCGTTCAAGTCCTGTAAAACAGCCAAACGATCTTTGATGTCAAAGTCTGTTTTCTTATCTTCTACCACTGATACCTGACTATCTAAGTCCTGAATTCGCATTCTAGTTCCGAACAATAGTTCGTATGGGCTGAAACCTTTTAGAGAATTTCTTGGCAAGTTTTTTAGGCTTAACTGGACACTTATTAAATGTTTGACCCACCCAGCACCCGAACCTAATACCTTCGCTGTTATAGATTGCTTTACGTCCCGGTTTTTTCTTTCTACCACACTGTTCCCTTCGGGGTGTGACGGACAAGAATACCGCAACCCAACTCCCATGCTGGCCATGGCCTCCTTATAAGCTCGAGAGCTAAAAGCAGGACCCTGGTCAGAATAGAACATGGCAATTGCGTATGTGCCGATAAAAACTCGCAGATCTTTTATAACCATTCTGGCGTCAGCCGAGCGCTGGGGCCACATTTTTTTAAGTGGGTTTAGCCTTCATGATGTACAATGGGACGCTTTTCTCTTGTTTGATTGCGCGGATAGATTGCCTTATGCTTTCTATCAGGGTTTCTGACACTACACTGGCCGGTTCTCCACTGCGATCTCTGTTGCAGTCTTCACAATTTTTAGCAAAATATTGAATATCTACACTCATTCCCGGCCATCAGTACTCTGATTGTAATTCTTTCAGAGATTCCTTGATTGTTTGGTGTCTCAGACCCAACCCCACGTGTGCTTCCAGTAAGAGGAAGCCCCTCCGGTTCTTGTTTGGAATTACCCTATCCCCACTCCAGGGATTCGAGCAAAAGGAACGGAGTTTGCATCAATTGCGTATGCATAATTGAGTGTATAGTTCACGGGTAGTGCTGCACAGTCGCCTTTTACGGATGTTTTGACTGCCAGCATGGTTTCCCCGTCTATGTATTTTTCTGCACGCTTTTTTGTGGCTACGGAAGCCGGTTTAGTTGCTTCTGCTGTGGCTGTATTAGCCAATGAATTCCCTGCAATGTGAACGCCATCACGTTGAAGACTCTGTGCGTGTATCACGTGAGTCTTTTGTAGTTCTTTCTGTAAAAGAGCTATTTGTTTCCAGAGCAATTTATGCTTTATTGTGGCACCTGTATCATCTTTGTAATCATTTTCAATCCAGCTCTGCAACTTATTATTATAAGAGTTGACGCATAAATGAGAATCGCACACGATTAGTGTCGGGAATTCACGTTCTGCATTTTCAAGCGCCATCTTTAAAGATCTTATTTCAGCTCTCTGAGCCGAACAGTACCTCACTGATTCAGTTTTTTTATTTTCGGTCTGAATTTACCGCTCAGCCAGCGACCTTTAACAATCGCATATGCTGCATCGTAGGATTTGTTCTCTACGTTGAAATGCTGTACAAATCTATCTGTATAGATTATACAGGTGTACTGTGGGAGAGGCGGAAGTTCGATTGGCAGAGGATATTCTTCTTCATATTCTAAATCATTCAGTTTTTTGAATTGCGGGGCGAAATAGTATTTCACATCTTCCGCTCCAAGAAAATCTACACACTGTATCCATTTTGGATTCAGTGACACTGTGGGCAGATTTACTGGGCTGAATAGTGCCTCGAAGGCGGATTCCGCTGTGAGGATATTAATCCTTTTGCCTTGTGCTAGTTCTCGTTCATTCGCTAATGCAGTTTCTACTGCTTTCACAGTTCTTTCTGTGGGACTGAATGTTTTTTCTGCTTGTGTGTACAAGTGAGATTTAATTGAAATTGGTACCTTTTCTCCCTCATTAGAGGTCAGGTATGTGAATCCGCATCTTCCTGGGATGGCTCGGATTACAAGATTGCGTGTGTTGTCACGTGTATATAGTTTTGTTTTTGCTAACATGTCTGTTTACAGTGATCTCAAAATTTCTGTGTCTTTTTGAGTCCAATTGATTTGTTTAAAACCAGGTTTAATTAGTTCGTAGAGAGGTTTAACCCTCTCCGCGTAATTTAGAATGTAGGTTCTACCGAAATTCAGGAAACCTAGAATCGATTGTAAATTCTTAAGCGTTTTCGGTGCCTGGAGTACAGCGCACTTCTCTAAGAAGTTGTCCGCTAGGCTTTTTCCTTCACTTGATAACTCGTATCCTAAAAATAATACTGTCAGATGGGCAATTCGAGACTTTTTAAAGTTGAATTTGTAACCCTCTGCTGCGAACCCAAGTATAATGGTGTTCACTCTTTTCAAGTGAGTATCCAAGTCGTCGTCTGTGAGATAGATATCATCTATGTAAGATAATGCCTCATCATCATATATTTGTAGTAACTCTGTTACTCTAGCTGAGAATAGTCCTGGGCTGTTCTTGAATCCCAGTGGGAGCCTACAGAAATTTTTCTGTGACCCCATTACTGAGAAAGCGGTCAAGTATCTGCTTTCTGGTGCAATGTTTTGACAAAAGAAACCATTAGATATGTCTAATGTCGTTTTATATTTTTTCCTAACTATGTTATTCATTAGTGCAGCACTATGCGAATTTTGTACTGCAAAAGTTTTGCAACATGCATTAAGGTGTCTGTAGTCCAAAACTAGACAATATGAATTGTCTAGCTTGGAGACAGGAAACAAAGGATTGTTCATTTGAGAGGTGCATGTTTCAATCACCCCTTGATATTCAAGTTGATCTAAAATCTCCCTGACTTGTTTTTTAGCTTCTTGCTTGATGGGATACTGCCTTTGGGCAGTCGGTTGATTTTTTAACTGGATTTTGTGAGGAGGAGAGTCCTCATCCCATCCTACATGATTTTTATATAATGCCACTGCCCATTCCCTTGCATAAGTATATTTTTTGTGAATCGGAATGTGATTCCAGAAGGCAGGCATAATCATTTCTTCGCCACGAGGGCACTCCCTGACAAACTCTGGGGGCCAATCTTTTTCAGCTAACAGAATATCATAGCCTTTTGAGAGTTTATCTCAAAATAGACCCTTTCTTTTCCTAGTCTTATCACCCTCTATACGCAATGTTATTTTGTATATCTTATGGGGCTCGCTAAGTCTGGTGTCGGCAGTTTCTACTTGAATGTATTCATTCGTGTCCACTGTCTCCAGATGACTCATCAGGATCTTGCGGGCTATACTGATTTCTGCTGCACTGTCTAGCATTGTCTGTGCCCACTCCCCGTTTTTCAACTGTGTCCTCAGTATTCTCGGCATGGTTGATTACTCTAATACTGGCTGCCTTCTTTTTTTTGGAAATTGAGATTTTTTACTCTGAGCAGGTTCCTTGTCTTTGGACTTGGTGTGCTCTCCTGGGTCTGACCGTCCTCTTCTTTCCGATTTCTGCGAAAAAGATCGAGAGGGACGTGTATCAATACTTTGATATCTATCAGGCTTTTTCAAATTATCCCTATTTCTAAGGTTATATCTTTTCTCAGAGGGCTCCCTCTGGGGAGACTGGTGTTCTCAAGTCGGAGTTCTTTCCCTCAGTCGAGGAGACCTTCCTCTGGACTGGAAAACTTTTTCTTTGGGAGTGCATTGTTTATTTCCATCCCATCTCTTTTTAGGAGTGTTTGAATTATTTTTAATAAATACTTTTTCAGGAATTTCGAGCAGTTGGGGCTTTACTGGTTTTCCACCCAAGCTGTCTCTACCTAATTCTTCATAGCATTTCTCTATGATTCTGGCAAGCTCAATTGGTTGATCTGTTATATCTGTTTCCTTCAACTTCTGGCGGATCGCCACAGATGCTGCTTCTACTTTTATATTGGCTAATAATATAGCCGTGACCTGCTTGAAGTCTTTCAGTAATTTCATACCAAGAGTTAAAGCAGGTTCTGGACCGTATTCATTTTGAATCTGTTTTAGCACATCTGGTATTACCGCCATAGACGGAACACCATGTGTTTTTGTGTAGATGGAAGCAAAGACTGTACCCCAAGTGTCACAGTCCTTCACGTGTGGTGCGACCCCCATAGGAAGGCAGATGGTCAGGATCCAGTGTTTCTCAATAGGGGTAGTATTCGGAAATACTGCCTCTATTTGAGTGATTTTTTGCGCTAACCAGAAAGGAATTTGTTCCCGTTTAACGGGTGTTTTACCAAGACATGATTGTATGTTCTGTGGTGTAATTTTATTGGTGTTCCCCTAATGAGGGGTCAGCTGTGGAATATTAACAGCTGGTTGGACTGTTGCAGTCCGCATTACATATTGGACTAATTGCCTATGTATTTTAATTAATGTTTTTAGCTCTGCTAAAAGTTCTTCTCTAGACATTTTTTCAATGTCCGGATGTGGTGTGTAGCTGGCTAGAACCGGCCACGTTGCTCCTGGTCTACCTAGTGGACCGAGCCTGGTTATATGATCATTATGTTTTAGGGCACCTTTAAACCAGAGCAGGTGCTCTTGGAATTTTAATGGTATTTCAATCTCCTCGAAAGGAGCGTACTCTCCCGGTGGAACTCGTGTGTTGCAGCGTTTGCCGCTGGAAATTTTATCCATGAATAGAATACCTCTGTCTGCCGATATTCGTGTGCCTCTATTACGAAGACGACTCTGCCACCTTGTGTGGTCAGTCCATTTTCTATAAGTTTTGAAGTTATAGATTTTCTTAAATGTGCCGGGATGATTATTATACCCGGTTCAGTAGTACCTTCGGGACCCTGCTGAGTCGCATTTACTGCTGGTGCAGCAGTTCCGCTTTCTCCTGGCATTGTATAAATGTAGGTTTTGCAGGGCAGGTCTCCAAGGAGACAAAGATTAGGTGCACAATATTTTGGAACACTGTATCCTTCAACGTTGAATAAACCAGAGCTTTACATAGGAATCTCTTCCTACTAAGGTCGGGCAGATTTTAACCTTTCACCCACTCCAGACGTCTATTGGAGTATTTACGGGAGAAAGGGGTCTGTGTGAAAAATGCACGACTGAGTTACTCTAACGTCTTGCGTTAGTTTATCGCCTTACCAAACGTTTGGGCGCCATGTAGTGTAGTTCCTATTTTCCCAAAAGGCCCTGCGCATTGGAATAACATAATCAGTAGTATCGACTAAGAAGTGCGGATCTTCCAGGCCTCTACTGACTATGCTAAACTTAATTGGGTTTGTTACCAACTAGCTCAGAGGTCACTGGAAACTTTCTTGACTGAATAGGAAGTGATCAGCTTCCCTGGCACAGCCAAGAAGAGATTCAGTTTTCCAACAACCGTGCAACATGACAACTTTGCTCCTCAGATAAGAGTCAGTCTCTAGAGTCGTGTGAAACAATAGGCAGTTATTTTACTCAGTCAGTTGTTGTGCAGATTACTTTCACAATATGTATTTTATAGAGAGACGGGCGTTTTCAATAAAAGGTATTATTTATTGAACAGTCTTTCTTCTCATACAAGAGAAATGAATTGCCACAATTGCAAGACTTGTTATTATAAAAAGGGCGTACAGTAAAATGAGTATTGCGAAATAATACTGTAAAAGCATTGATATGGTTTCTTAGCCATACAATGGTTTAAAATGAATAAAACATATATACAGTCATATATACATTAGGCTAACGTACCCAACTGGTGCTTCTAACTACGCCTACCCCAGTGTACCTGACCTAAGCCTAACACGTGGAAGGGAGTAAGTAGCTTAAGTTAAGTTGGTTTTGCCAAGGTTTGCTTCAAGAATTCTCTCTAAGGGTTTAGTCAACACCATACCTCTGGAATAGAATGTTGGAGGTCTGGTATCTCCTTCCAGGGACTCGATATTCCAGTCACTTGCAAGTAGGCTGGAAACGCCGGAGCTGGATATTCTCGGCAGGAGAAAAGACAGCGTCTTTCTCAGCGCGTCGAGGAGGAGGAGGAGGGGCAGCGTCCATGGGCTGGTTGCATCTGCTGGGCTCTCCAAGGGACGGCTGTTCAGCTCCTCTGTTCACCACACCATTGTTCGCTCGTTCGCAGCGATAGCATCAGCAGTGATAACGGCAGCGATGTCTATGAGGCAGCTAGCATTTGCTTAAGGCAACGTTGGTAATATTTATACCTGAAAGGTGCCTTGTTTGACGTAAGTTTTTGGACATAAGACGTCAATAAAGATGTCACTAGGAAGTGATCGTCTCTCAGTGCTCATTAGAGTTCTATTACTAATCAAAACATAGCAAGCGGGGCTTTCCCTGGTTGCTGAGTTTTTATCTTGTTGAAGAACTCGGAGTGTAATCTAGGAATCTTAGATAGTGGCTTCTGCTGTGTCATTTGCACTAATGAAAAGGAAGTTGCAGAGGAAGAGATTCTGAAATGTGGCTCTGATCGTGTGAGGCCAGAGACGAGTTTCTGAATATTGCATTTGATCGGTTATGCCAATATAGGGGAATAAATGGATTATAGCCGTAAAGGGGCATAAAGTCACAGTATCGATCAACGTTGAATAAACCAAAAACTATTATATAGGAATCTCTTCCTACTAAGTTTTGGCGGATATTAACCTTTTACCCACTCCAGACTTCTATTGGAGTTTTTACGGAAAAAGGGGTCTGTGTGAAAAGCACGACTAAGTTACTCTAGTATCTAGTGTTGAATTATCGCCTTACTAAACGTTGGGCGCCATGTAGTGTAGTTCCTATATTCCCAATAGGCACTGTGCATTGGAATAACATAAACAACAGTATAGTCTTAGGACTGAGGTCGACTAGGTCTCTATTGAATATGTTAGACTTAATTATGAAATGCCAATTAGCTCAGAGGTCACTAGAAACTTTCTCGAGTAAACAAGAAGGTGTTATCTTTCCTGAATAGACAAGAAGGGATTCGTTTCTGACAACTGCATATACATGACAACTTTTCTCCCCCAAAATAAGGAGTATATCTCCAGAGTCGCAATGAGATCTTCATTGCCATCAGCCCAGACCGGCATCCCCAGTAGAGCTGTGCCACTGGTCCGAGCCCGTCTTTGCCAAGAAGGGACCTCGAACCATCCCTGTGCGGGGGTGCCATGTTCCACTGCCCAAAATCAACGAAGCCGCATCGAATGCCCTAGTCGCGAGGACAGGAGAGGAGAGTGAGGCCGCACTCACCAGGTAACGCTCAGTAAGCGTGCGTGTGTCGCTACCTGGGGCGGGGTGCGGGCTCGGAGAGAAACGCTATCGGCCTTCCCTTACTTTGCAGCGCGAGCCTCTGCTGATGTCCGTATTGTGGCCTGTAATTTCCGGGAAGTGGCAGTACCGGGGCCGGAGGGTGGAGCTATACTTTGTTTTACACAATACCCGTGTTGAGGGCATATTTTGGCTGTTGCTGACAGCGAGTCGGCAACAGTGGCATAGAGACCAACGCGAGCACCATGATCGATGCCAGTGTACATTATTTTGGCATTACGAACTGCCTGATTGTTGCGTTACACATAGCGTTATTTCTGCATAACGAACTACTTGATTGTTGCATTACGCATTGCAATATTTCTGCATAACAAACTGCCTGATTGGTGCATTCCGAATTGCATTTTTTGTGGCATTACGAACTGCCTGATTGTTGCATAACGAACTTCATTAGTGTTAAAGATCAGGATTTTGTTGCCATACAGTCTTTGATTTAAGGAAAAACCCCAAAACCTGTGACCATTGCAATGTACAGCTTAGCTATGAACTATCGAGCAGTTGTAATACGCATACTAATAATACCAAGCGGGACAGGAAGGGGGACACCGGGGTCAAAGCAGTACTAATCAATGCACGTTCATTGGTGAAGCACAGTGTTGAGGTAGCGGAGTTGATAGAGACTGATCAAATAGATATCGCCTTCATAACAGAGACCTGGGTGGACGCAACGTCTGATCCGGACTTGCATTTTGCGCTCCCTACCCAGTATAGAATGATCAGAGTAGATAGGAGGAACAAAGGAGGAGGGGTGTAGTGTAGTTCCTATATTCCCAATAGGCTCTGCGCATTGGAATAACATAAACGACAGTATAGATGTAGGACTGAGGTCGACTAGGTCTCTATTGAATATGTTAGACTTAATTATGAAATGCCCACTAGCTCAGAGGTCACTAGCAACTTTCTCGAGTAAACAAGAAGGTGTTAACTTTCCTGAATAGACAAGAAGGGATAAGTTTCTGACAACCGCATAAACATGACAACTTTGCTCCCACAGAATAAGGAGTATATCTCCAGAGTCGCAGAAACAATAGATAGCTATTTCACTGAGTCAATTGTGCATGCTTAGTTTCACCAGGAGTGCAGATAAATAGAGAGACGGGTGTTTTCAATAAAAAGGGTATTTATTGAGCAGTCTACTTTCTCATGCAAGAGAAGTGAATTGCCACAATTGCAATACTTGTCATAAAGTAAAGTGCGTACAGTAAAATGAGTATTATGAAATAATACTGTAAAAGCATGTATATGGTTTCTAAGCCATATGATACTTAAAATGGATAAATACATACAATGATAAAATAATGACTAAACACACTCAACTGATGTTTCTAAGATACGCCTACCCCAGTGTACGTAACCTAAGCCTAGTACAGGGAAGGAGTAGATGAGTTACAGTTTTTGCCAAGAATCTGAATCAAGAATTCTCTGTGGGTCTAATCAGCTCCGTACCTTGGTTATAGAATGAAGGAGGTCTTGTATCTCTTTCTCAGGACTCGATCACCAAGCAACCCGCAAGGGTGACAGGAAAACACTGGAGCTGGATTTCTCGGCAGAAGAAAAGACAGCGTCTCTCTCAGTGCGTCAGCAGGGAGGGTCTGCTTCCTTCGGCACTCGCATCAGCAGGGTGTCGGGCAAGTAGATAGCCGATCTGCTCCAAACCACTGTGTGTTGCTTAAGGCAGATGCTGGTATATTTATACCTGGAAGGCGCCGAGTTTGACCTAAGGTTGGACACATGACATCACTAAGAACTGGCAGTTCTTTCAGGACTCCAGGAGTTCTAGGAAAAATCAATACAGAAGCAGGGGGAATTCCCGGGCTGCTGGAGGCTTGGTTTGTTTGAGAACGCGTTGTGTTTTCTAGGAGTCTTTGGCAGTAGCCTTGCCATATTTGGACTGCATTGGATATGTCTTAATAGGGTATGATTCTTATGCCCATATAAGGGTATGATATGATATAACCGCATAAGGGCATGAAATCGGGAATATTTACTAGAGTCCTAGAATCATCTAGGACAGGGGGACTTGCAATCATCGCAAGAGAAGGCTTCAAAATCACAGGAGGTATGAGTACTGGCTCGCTTGATTGTGAAACTCTGCCTTTTCAAATAAAAATTAACAACAACTATACTTTTAAAGGGCTTCTCGTATATTGCCCACCAAAAGCCCAAGCTTTGTTGCTGGAAAATATCAGTCCTTTTTTAGAGGATAGTGTGAACTGCACCGATTATACAGTCGTAGGAGACTTTAATTACCATCTGGAAAAGATAGAGGACAGTAATATTACTACATTTACTGATGGAATGGCCAGTTTTTCCTTAAGACAGTTGGTCAAACAAGGGACTCACAGGGCCAGACATACATTAGACAGAATATTTACTTCCAATAATATGATAGAAGTACTGGAAGTTACCCCAGTGACCTGGTCCGATCACAAAGCAATTATATTTATAATACAGGATACTCAGCAACTGGTAACATCGCCAACCGGTCCCGGTACAGTTGTATACCAGGATTGGAGTAAAATTAACCCAATAAACTTTCAGACTCAGTTAAAAACATCTAAACCAGTCAGAGTTTTGGGTGTTACCAACATGGTCAACAAAGTAAATTCCAGGATCAAAGCTGCGGTACACGCAACTGTCCCTAATAAAAGCCTACTATCAAAAAGGAAAAAGCCATCTGAGCCGTGGTTCACGGACAAACTCAGAGAACAGAAAGAAATATTTATACAGAAGATTTTAAAGACTTTGGAGAATAGATTACTCAAAGGCAAGGAAAAGAGGATACGCTATTAGTTTATCCGAATATAAAAAAATGATTATCAAGGAGAAAGGTAACTACTTTACTCAAAACATTTTAGAGTCCAAAAACTCCAGCAAAGAGATTTTTATTACAGTGAAAAAATTAGCAAAACTTCCTGAGAATTTACAAAAGATAAAAAATCATGAATTCTGCAATATACTTGGAGAATTCTTTATTAAGAAAGTGGAGGATGTGTACAAAACATTCAGAGATAACACAATTAAACCGGTGGAGATAAAAACACTGGGCTTTCACCACTCGCCCAATGCTCCAACTTTCTCCTTTCTCCCTCCAACAGAAGAACAGATAGTTCAAGTAGTAAAGTCAACAAAGGCAGGGGCTCCATCAGATCCATGCCCTCCAAAAATCTTTCACTTATGTCCAGAGCTAATTGGAGAGCAACTTAGGCCAGTATTCTTAGAAAGAATTCAGTCAGGCATTTTTCCAGAGGCATGGAAAATGGCTTCAGTTAGGCCAGTGCTAAAAAAAAGGCCAACTCAGACCCAATAGAACCAAAAAACTATAGACCAATATCAAGGATCCTTTTTAGCGCTAAGGTGCTGGAAATGTTGATTAATGGACAGATCACATCCTTTATCGCAGAGGGTGAATTACTAGATCACTCACAGTATGGTTTCAGGGAAGACCATGGAACTGAAACGGATTTGGTGATGGCAGCGGAAGAACTAAGAAAAACTCTGGATGAGGGTAAGAAGGCCACCTTGATCTTATTAGATCTATCGGCGGCCTTCGACACGGTCAAGCACCAAATCCTGATTAATAGACTGGCTGAACTGGGATTTCAAGGCAGTGCCATTAAGTTATTGGCTTCATTTTTAATGAATGGAACATTCGCGGTAGAAATGGATGGAAAGACCTCCAAACCTTTTAAACTGAAACGCGGGGTGCCTCAGGGTTCATCGTTGAGCCCTACGCTTTTTAACATTTATGTGGCCCGCTGGCAGAAATTATTAGAGCATGTGGCTTCTCGGTTATATCATATGCCGATGATACATAGGTTGTGATCTCGGTATCAGATAATATTGAGGAGACGACGGAGCGTTTTAATAATTGTATGCTGCAGATCAACACTTGGATGCAGAGGAACTGCCTCAAGTTGAATAGAGAGAAGACCGAGGTTTTGACACTGGGCAACAATACCTCCTTCTGGTCCCCAAAGTGGTGGCCGGATGATTTGGGTGATTGCCCAGTGCCAGTGTCCAAGGTGAGAAATTTGGGTGTCATATTTGATCAAAGACTGACCTTTGAAGGTCAAATGAATAAACTTACCTCCACTTTTTGGGGTATCCTTAAGATCATCATGAAGATTCGTCCGTTTATTCCTATGGATGCTCTAAAAACTGTGGTAACAGCACTAACCATATTGAGGCTAGACTATGGAAATGTTCTGTATACAGGTCTTCAGACACAGCTCTTGCTTAGAATCCAGCGGATGCAAAATGCAGCAGCAAGGCTAATACTGGATATTCCTAAATATGAACCAGTAACTAATCGACTGAAGGATCTCCAGTGGTTGCCGGTAGGCAAGTGAATCATATTTAAGTCGCAGTGTCTGGCATTTAAAGCATTACAGGGGAAAGGACCTCTTTTTCTCAGAACACATCTTAGGAAATATGCCACTTCCAGAAATTTAAGATCAGCTCAGTCTCACCTATTAGTAGTTTCAAGGTATAGGGAGTTGAGATGGGGGGGAGTTTTGTCATCGGCACGGCCAAGATATGGAACTACCTTCCCTTAGAGATTAAAAACAGCGACTCCTTGATGATGTTCAGAAGTCAGCTGAAAACGTGGCTGTTTAAAAACTAATCAGGCAGTCAAAATGGGATTTAGTTGGTACTCTAGTCTTCCAGACTATTTCAGCGCCAAGACGTCCTCGGGCATACGCTGCGCTTTATAAAATGTAAAATCAAATCAAATCAAATCAATCAAATAAAATCAAGTTACAAAGTGCCTAGTTCTTGCATTACAGACTGCTTAGCATTGCATGAGGACTGCATTGGATCTTCTAGAATTGCTCCTTAATACTGCATGAACCTACAAGGGCTTGCTGGCCTAATAACTAGCAAGGTGAAATATTACAAATATGTATATGTTGGATTTTTATCTTGTGGTCTCATCGTATATCTTTTTATACAGACATATACTTGTTTTTTTAAATGAAACTCATGTGGATTCCATTTGTGGTGTCATCATTGGGCTACTGAGAGCGGGGTTATAAATACTTTACACATTTGCCTTGGAGATAAGCCTGGCTGCTCGTGCCAAGCTACCAAGGGGGTTAGCAGGTACTATCTGAGAAGGTGTCCTTCCTTTTCCTAACTTAGAAGCAAGGGTTCCTATTTGGCCTAAGGTACCTACCTCAGCCAACTAGAGACCCCCAGTTCTAATAAGCGGAGTTGGAGGGTGGGTGTATATGATAGAAGCAAACTAGCCAGAATGCCAGGAGAGGAGAAATTCAAAATCCTAAAGGCAATACAGAGCGACTTGAACTCCACTCATCTGGCCACCGGCAGCCAATGTAGCTGACGAATAGCACTGGTGGTGGGCAGATTCTAGAAAGGCCAAGGAAAGTTCTGGCACCCCATTTTGGACCCGCTGCAGTCTCATAATTTCCATCTTATTTGCCCCAGGTAGAGCGAGCTGGCAAAGTCCAGTCTTAACAATACAGAGACCTGAACAATCATCTGATGGATGGGTCGAAAAAACCCAACTGTGGTTTAAGCCGCTGTAGTATGCCGAAGTACGTTACTGCCACTTTCTTTGGGCCTGGAAGCTGAGAGTCAACCTAGATTTTTCACCACCTGTTTGGGGGCGGATGCACAAACTAAGGTAGTAGGCCACCAGTGTTCACACCACAGCTCAGGATCTTTCCCTACCAGCAAGACCTCAGACTTGCTGGCATTGAGCTGGAGGCAGTTGGTAGTCATCCATTCCGTGACAGCAGCAAGACTGCTCCAGAACGTATGAGCGGCATGCAGACATTCATCGGAGAGAGTGACTGCCAATTGCGTATCATCTGCATATGATACTACTGTCAGCCCTCAACTCTTGGCCACCGCAGCTAATGGCTAGATATACAGATTAAAGAGCGTTGGGCTCAGGGCTGGGGCTTGCAGCACACTCTGCTTGATAGTTTGAACCCTGGAGGTGAAAGGGGGATGTTACCTGGAAGGTCCTCTCCAAAAGAAAGGAGGGGAACCAATCCAGTGCAGGGCCCACAATGCTAACTTCCTCCAACATTTACAGCAGGATCTGGTGGGAGACCTATCAAATGCAGCACTGAGATACAGAAGGATCAGTGCCGAGGTCATCCAGTCCTCAGATGTCCGATCACTGCTAAGAAGGAGGACTCCCTGCTGAGGCCTGAGCGGAAACTGCACTGAGAGGAATCAAGTATGTTGTTCTCTTCCAGAAAACATGACAAGATAGAGTTCATATAGGCTTCGGAGATCTTGACAGCAGGAGATAAATAGAACGGAAGTTCTCAAGTTTAGCTGTATCAAGGGTAGGTTTTTTAATTGGGGAATAACCCTAGCCTGCTTCCAGGTCCTAGGGACAACTGCCATAGACAGGGACATGTTAGTCACCTGGTCCAGGGATGTGAGAAGCACAGGTAGCAGTCTCATGTATTGATCAGGCTTCATTTTGCCAGATTTAACCTTGCTGCATAATGAGTGCAGCACATCCTCAAAGATCAGCGGGAAGGTGGCAAGCGTGTGGGTGGGAGGGGTCTGCCCCCAGAGCCAGAACACATAACTACATGAGGAAAGGTCTTATAAATGTTTTCCACGGTGTTGACAAAGAAGGTGGCAAGAGCCTCACATTGCTCATCTGACGTGATAGAGGGAGTAGCGGATGCCCCAGCCGATTTAAGATCTTCAGGTATGGAAAAAATACTCTTGGTAGGATTGTCGCTGTACCTAATCTCATCAGCGAAGTATGCTGCACGTTCATTCTGAATAGCCCTATGGTATTTCTTGGTGGCTTCCTGATAACATCTTTTCAGGATTGGGTCAAAATCTCGTCACCACGCCCGCACCAGCCTCTTACAGGCTTTATGCATTTTGGCGAGCTTGTCATTGTACCAAGGATTGGATTTGGTACTATGGCACCTAGACCATTTGGCAGGAATAAGTGCATCCAAAGGACAAAGTATCCAGGCCGATATCGCTTTGTCAGCAGCATCCAGATCATGCGGAAGGATGGGTATGTTGGAGTAGAGAAGGGAGTTCAAATTGCCAAAATTTTATTTGTGCCAGAGGCGTAGGAGAGAGTATTTCTGAGTCACCCTCCACGGGGGCTCTACCCCAGAGAGTGTCATGGGAATAAGATAATGGTCAGACCAGCTCACAAGAATGGGGTCAGAGACTGTGAGGTAGGAAAGGTTAGAGAAGACAGGATCAAGTAAATGGCCAGCAGAGTGGGTCTGACCCTGAACCAGTTGAAGTAGTTGCCAAGCTGCTAGGTCAGCGGAGAAGTTGCCCACTTCTGAGTCATGGGAGTTGTCAAGATGCAAATTCAGATCACCAATAACACTGAAGTTGGCATATCTCACCACCAAAGAACTAACTATATCAATCAGCACAGCCTTAAACTCCTTTGAAGGACCTGGTGGACGATAAACCAGTAAGCCAGAGATAGAATAGCTGGTATTAAAAGAGTTACCAAAACACCTGCACTCGCAACCCACTAGGGTTTCTTTGACAAAGGTGCAAGTATACCAGCATTTAAAAACAACTGCAACACCGCCCCCTCTAGTCTCTCGATTCAGAGTCACGATACTGAAACCCAGGGGAGCGCCAGGCATGTCAGCTGACAGCCATGTATACGTCAGGAAGAGGACACTGGGAGATTCATCGTGTAGCAGGTCATATACATCATGATGATGCTTGAATAGAGAGCGACAATTAAGGCTGAGCAATATGATGTTCTGTCTGGGCCAGGGACGGGGTGTGGGGAGGGACAAAGTGGTAGTCCAGGAGTTGAAGCCACAGTTCCTACAGCAAAATGGACCCTCAGGCAGATTTACAAGGAGGATGCCTGCAGGGGCTCCCTATTTGCCTAATGGCAAGAAGTTTATCATGGAATTAGGAGAGCTTGTTGCAGCTCCAACCGGCAGTATGTCTGGCGTCTGGCAACATCCAGGCGCGGACAAAGATTATGCACTCTACCAACAAAGAACTATTCTCAATTCTCTTCAAGTTATCTAACCCTGATTGAGTCATAATAAAACCAGTGCCATTGCAGTCACTCTGTAACTCATTGAACGCCCTCTTCATTAATAAAATTGCTAATATCAAAACCAGCATCATCGTAAGTCCTGCATACAAGGCCTTGCCTACGTCCTCAAGGAACCCTAACTCCCTATACAAATTTCCACTGATTAGCAGTGAAGCTTTCCTGGAACTGTTGGGCAGGGTTAAATTGGGTTCTCCCACCGACAGCTGTCCACCACACATTCTCAAGGAAGTGTTTACTTCTAACCCTACTCCCGCTCTCCATCTTCTGAATGAATCTCTGAAGCAGGGCCTTGTCCCCAGAGCCTTTTAAAAAGCTACTGCAGTTCCCCTTCTGAAAAAACCTGTGGCCGACCCCTTGGCCCTACTTAATATTTGTCCTATATCTTTGCTTCCTTATCTGACTAAAATACTGGAATCCCATGTAGCAAAATGCTTATGCTCATTTATCAAACTATTTCAGTTCCTTGACCCCCATCAAGCAGGATTTCATCCATCTCACTCTACGCAGATGGCAAATCTGTCGGTATTGGATGAATTAAGAAAGGAAGCTGGTAAGGGCACCTCTCCGGCCCTGGTGCTGCTAGATCTTTCCCCTGCTTTTGACACGGTCGACAATGCTGGTGGACCATGTCAGAGATGCTAGACTCCAGGATCCAGCCCTTGACTAGGTCACATCCTTTCTGGACGATTGATCTCAATCAGTCCATCTGTCTCACTTTATTGCGCCTGAGGATATGACCAATTGTGGAGTGCCACAGGGATTGTCATTGTCCCTGCACTTGTTTAATCCATACCTACCCCCTTTGATCTGATCCTTAAGGGAGCGTAAGATGAACACCTTTAACTATGCAGATGACCTACAACTTATATTCATAATCAATAACACACCAGAGTCCATCTCTGACTTTCAGGCTACCTTGCTGTACATCAGCAACTGGATGATTAGCAACCAACTGAAGTTAAACCCGGACAAAACCGAACTGATCTTGACTGGTGGCATCCAGAACCCCTGGAGATCACACTTTTGGCCTACAGAGTTGGGCAGTCCTCCAGTTCCATCCCCATCAACGAAGAGCCCAGGGGTAAAATTAAACAGTGACTTACCTTTGAAGTCCAAGATCGGAACATCGGTCTCCACCAGATTCTTCTATTAAAGGAGAATTAGGAAAATCAGTAGATTCCTTACGAGAGAAGTACTGAAGCAAGTTGTCCTAGTCCTGGTCATCTCCCATATTGACTACGCTAACTTTCTATATCTCAGGTTACCTGCGTATCTATTCAGGAAACTGCAGCTGGTGCAGAACCAGGCTGCCAGACTGATCTTCCATCAACCAAGATGGCAACATGCCACCCCCTTTTATGCAGCAGCTCTACTGGCTCCAAAAACCACAACGATGTGCTTTTAAAATTGGGTGCCTCATCTTTAGGTCCCTACAGGATGTGGGCCTGAAAATGAATCTCTAACCTAATCAAGAGACATGTACCTATGCGTAATCTGAGATCTGCACACTTGAATCTACTGGTCATTCCGCCTTATAAACGGAAAAGACTAGGGGGCAACAGGTTCGCAGTGTTGGCCCCACACTTCTGGAATGCTCTTCCATATGGAATCAGATCCTGCACAGATTTACCTATGTTCAAGAGACTTCTTAAGACATGGCTCTTTGTCCAGGCTTATGAATAGATCTTCAGGGGCTCAACTACTCCTATACTGGCGCCAAGAAACCAATCACTGTATTTGCGCTTAAAAAATAATTTAAACATAATATAAAACACTACCGCACTCCACTCTACAACACACCACTCCACTCTTGGCCACTCAACTGTACTCTATGATAAGCCTGGGCAAAGCACTACACTACGCTCGCGTAGTTTGAGAAGTTTGCGCTACTTCACACTACGCAAATTACAAGTAGCACAGTGCAAACACGCGTAGCCTAGTGTCATTTTTTGCTTGCTTGCATTCCTCAATGTCAAGTTGGCGACCGTGAGCAAGCAAAATGACATCAGGGTGAGGCTTTTTCCTCGTTCGCGATCAGCAACATCAAGTTGCCGATCGCGAGCGTAGAAAATAAACCTCCGGGCGAACTTCTCAACGCAGGAAGTTCAGGTTTCTCATTGCGAGTGGTTGCGTATGCTCGCGATGAGACACTACCAGTCCGCATTGAGAAAGCTGCCGCTTGAGTAAAAATGTACTCGAGCGGCTGTAAAAGACAGCTTGCACTGTGCAAGATGCCGTTTTCAATGATTGCAGTCTGCGGACAAGCATCCGGCACTGTGCAATCATCGCGAACAGCGCACTATGCAGTTCACGTAGTGCTACCCATAGCTCGCATAGTGTGAAGTGCACTTCACGTAGCTACGCGTAGCACTACTTCGCGAACTACGCCCAGGGTTACTCTATGACACCCCAATACCTCTCCACTCCATGACACACCACTCCACTCTATGCCACTTCACTCTATGCCCCTCCACTCTTCTTTATTCTACTCCACACTACTCCACTCTATGCCACTCCAATATCTGCCACTCCACTTAGACTATTCCATTCAATGCCACTCTACTCCACTCTACACTACTCTACTCTATGCCAATCTACTCTACGCCACTCACCTTTATGCTTCTCCACTCCAGGCTACTCTGTGTCACTCTATTCCGTGTCACTCAATGACACTCCACTGTACGTCCCTCCATTGTAAGACACTGGAGCACATACCACTCTATGGCAGAACACTCCACTCTACTCTATGACATGCCATTCAACTCTATGCCACTCCACTCTTAACCCGCATTCTATGCCACTGTATGACACTCCACTCTACGCCCCTCCACTCTACATCACTCTACTCCTCTTCAATAAACTCCACTGTACAAAACTCTGCTACACTTGTTGCCACTCTACAAAGCTCTAACACTCTACTCCACTCTGTGTCACTGTGCGACTCTCTCTGCTACTCTGTGCATCCTACAATATTCCAGTCCACTCTAGGACTTTCTGTGCAACTCCCTCTAAGCCACTCTACTCACTTTACTCCACTATGCTCTATAACACACTATTCCACTCTACTCCACCACTCTATGCCACTCAATTCTACAACACTAGAGGCAAATTAACTCTACTATACTATATGTTATTCTATTGCATGTCCTTTCACTCTACAGCACTCTACTTCACTCCATTTTGCTCCATTTTACAACGCTTTCTGATACTGTATGACAACCCAGACCAATCCACAGTACAACATGTTACTCCAATTTATGACACTTTACTCAAATCTATGCTACACCACTCTACTCCATGCCACTGTACTCTAGAACACCCTACTCCACTGAATACAACTTTACACCACTCTATGCTACACCACTCCACTCAACTCACTTCCACTTTACACCACTGCACGACACTTTACCCCACTGTACAACACTCCATTCTATGATGCTGTACTGTACGACTCTCTACTCCACAGTTAAACCTGGCACCTTATAGTGTGGTTTCCCCTGACTTTTTGCCTTATGACCTCCTGTTTTTGACTGTATGCTGAGCTTAGTTTTGCTGGCTTTAGGACTCTGTGCACTTTTTTACTGCTGACCAGTGCTAAAGTGTACGTGCTCTGTATCTACAATTAAATAAAATGTTGTCGGACCTAGCCCTTTTTGCATGATTATCCCAAAACCATTTTTTTTTACTTTCTTTGTGTTGGCTTATGGACTCTGGGCACTTTACCACTGCTAATCAGTAAATATATCATCTTTATTGCTTGATTATGAAAATCATTGCAATCACAACATCTTGTGTCTCCAAAACAAAACACATTTACATTACAAACAATACAGCATCTCATCACATAATACAAAAAAATGGTCCCATAAATACAATTTAAAAACTTATCGATAAGCCCAAATCTAGGTGCCTGACATCGTTAATCACAGGATATTATTGCACATTATACATTTTAAATGGACAGTGTGCTTTACATACTATTTCCATGGATATAGCAGAAAAATAGTCTGACCAATAAACATTCATTTCCCCTTCCTTTCAAAATGCTAATGTGCACAAAATGCACCAGTCTGCTGCAATGATAACCCAGCTATTGTTACATTTTGAATTAACACAGTCGCAACAAAAATTACTGGGTAATAAAATGTATAAGCCGTTAAAACTAACAGCACCAAGGACAAAAAAATAGAGGGATCTGCCCTATATTAGACATTTTTCAACTGCCATTAAAAATGTTACCAGTTGACATAGTAATGGAACCAATTCACCAGATAATAACATGATTAATGCCTGTCGGGCAGATATCATGCCACTCATCAGAAAATAAAGTCTCAAAACTAAACGTCTAAGATTAATCAACTTTGGGCAAACACATATGTACAAGAGTTTCCTGTGGCCATCCACAAAAACTACCATTAGAATCCGGCCACTGTTTGATCCAAGATCGAGTGCCCTTCTTTGTCGGGTTTATACCCATACGTAGCCTTAAAAATATTTTTTTTAACTTTAAAGAAAAGAAAACATTAAAATACGGCTGAACACACGGGGATTGGTATGAATTGATCACGTACCATGCATAGTTTTTTTCAGCTAATGCAATTTTATCCAATTTAAATGATTCAACTTTAATATTCTTTTTTAAAAATTAATTTATAGTTGGGCATTTTCAAAACTGGCAGTTCAATTTGCAGGCCGATATCTCGTAAGGTAGTTAAAATATAAGCTCTCCATTTAACCGTGTAAGCAGATTTATCCATTTCTTTCCAACAAATATTCCCTGAAGATGCAGGGGCTCATGTTAACAATGCAGCCATACATTTTAGGAAAGATCCTTTTGATACCAGGCACTGTCTTTGGAGACCAAATTCCAATCTAATTCCTGCTTGACACACTGACCGGGCAATTCCAAAGGATGCTTTAAAAACCAAGTCAAGCATCTTGACATCTTTACCTCTAGTAATCGGGGAACCATAAATGAGGGTAGGTTGTAACTTGGCTTTGATTAATTTATGAATAAACTCATATGATTGACAGTTCAGTGATTTCTTTAAACTTTTAAAAACATGAATCAATGTCACAGCCTTGGCCCTTAGATCTTTAAGGTGAAATTTATAAGACATGCTATTGTCAAACATCATCCCTAAGTATCTATGGGCTAGATGTAGGTAAATCAGATTTACCGATTCATAAATACCGAATTTACCGATTCGGTATTAATGAATCAGTAAATCTGATGTAGGTAACTATTCGGTAACAAATACCGAATCGGTAGGATTCGGTATTTACCGATTCGGTAATTACCGAATCGGTATTTGCCGTTGATTCCTATGGGCCTTGAAGCCCATAGGAATCAATGGCAAATACCGATTCGGTAATTACCGAATCGGTAAAAATACCGAATTGCCAAGGGGGACAGGGTGTCACTTTGACACCCTGTTGCACTCCTGTTTCTGGCTTGTGTGCCATGTGACACACATACATGCCCTGTGTGCCACATGGCACATACATGCCCTAAGGGCATATATGTGTGTCACATGGCACAGGTGTACATGCACAGATGTGCATGTACACAGGAATTTGTTATTTAACATGCAATATTATTACATAGTAAATAACGAATTCTTAGGGGCCTGTGGCACTGTTCGCAGTGTCACCTACATCTGGATTTACAGAATCGGTAAATGTACCGATTCTGTATTTTACCAAATCGGTGAATGTACCGAATCGGTAAATTTACAGATTCTGTAAAATAAATGCCCCCTACATTTCGATACCCAAATACCGGTCGGTAACAGCCGAAATCGGCCGTTACCGACCGGTATTTGGGCTCCTACATCTGGCCCTATATGTCTTAACAATATCATTTGTACCTGCTCTGGCCTTCCTGGGATTAAACTTCTTTTGACTACACCAATTTTCATTACTTTAGTTTTTTTAACATTCAGTTCAAGGATATTCTGCTGTAGGCCGATAGGGGTATAGCTCACAAGAATCGTATCATCAGCATATTGGAGGTTGCTAATTTGCACTCCCCCCCTCCTAGGAACATGCCCATTCATAATATCCAAATGCTGAGAAAGGTCTTATAAAAATAAATGAAATAAGCAGGGGGCAAGAACACAGCCCTGCTTCAGACCATTATATGTTCTAATCTTCCTTGATAAGGAATTACCCTCCCCAATCTTAACTTGAACCCAAGTGTTGATATAGAGAGGTTTAATAGCTTTCAACAATTTCTTTGAGATTCCCAGATCTGACAATGTTTTCCATAATAATTTTCAAGGCACAGAGTCGAAGGCTGCCTTAAGATCAATAAAAGCAATATATAAGTTTATTCAAGACAGCCTGATCCGCAAGCAAGGTTAGAGCCAGCAAATTAGTGATAGTGGATTGACCTTTCGGGAAACCAGTCTGATTAAATGTGATAATACTCTCCTTTATAGCCCAGTCTTCCAATTTTATTAGGAGACAAGAAGTAAACACCTTTGCACCGACATCGGTCAACGAGATTGGTCGATAATTAGCAGTGTTTGACACTGAGCTGCTTTTATTAATTGGTTCCACTCTGCTACCTTGCCATGTCTCCGGAACAACCCCTAATGCCAAAAACTTCCCTAAATGAATTATACAAAGTGCTGACCCACAGATCACTATTAAGATGAAACAGAGCATTCGGTAGCCCATTAGGTCCCGGGGCTCCATTTGCTCGCAGCCCGCGTAACAGGGTCAATACTTGATTACAGCTTGGAATCTCTAAATCAAAATTTGGATCAAGACTAGAATCAATAACATGATCATTAGAGTTGAAATCGAGACACTCTCCATTCCCTGCGTTAGTTAGTGATATATTACTTACCACACCTAAAGCAAACCTGTCTGGGTGTTTCCCCACCCGACCGGATACGCCATACAAATTGGTTATAAACATAACCCAACTGGGTTCAGGTATATTTAATGAAAAAGCCCTACAGCCTCCCCTTTTGAGGTTATTAATAACTACCCAAAATTGTTTTGCATTATTTTGCTTTGTGGTGGATAGTAAGCTATTCCATATCCTAGTTTGATATTTAAGTTTTGCTTTCCATATTTATTGTTTGTAGGTCGTCTTAAGTTCCTTTAGGTTTTCTTTATACACTGGGTAGGTCTGATAAAATCTACGGATGTATGCTTCACTGGCAGCTCTATTAAGTACTTTCTTTAATTTTAATAGTTTGGGGGTGTTAGAATTGGCGGTCTCTAGTTGGCACAGGTAGGTACTTGTGACAAATAGGGACCCTCTCTTCTAGTCAGGATAAGGGGAATACACTCCTAAAATAACCCCTGCTCATCCCCTTGGTAGCTTGGCACGAGCAGTAAGGCTATATCTCAGAGGCGTTGTAAGTTAAGCATTTGTGACTACATAAAGTAACCCAGTGACAACACTACAAATGGACACCACACAAGGTTTTATATCAAAAATAGTATATTTTATATAGAGTTACCACAAGACCAATAAACGACAAAAATAATTCACAGTACTATTAGAATTCAAGAGTTCTGGTTGAAAAGGCTTAAATCAAGGTTCTATGCGAGTCGGTAGCCTGGTCCGGCTACTGCGTTGTTGAAATAACTCAGAGTCGAACAAATCCAGCGGACTGCGTCGGTACGGGCCACCTCAAATGTCGACAGACTCAGTCACAGTACCTTTTACTTGATACAGCCGGCACGGACGTGCAAGCCGGTTCCGGTGTTCGCCGCGGTGCAGAAAAGAAAGCGCTGCAGGACGCATTGTCCCTCGATGAGGTGCAGGCAGCGGTCCTTTGACGGAGTCGGCGGATCCAAGGCTTGCTTTGCACGGTGAGACGGTGCTTTGTTGCAGTGATTCCAGCTTGCGGTGCGGCGACAGAGCCAGAGCTCGGGAGCTGGCGTCAATCAGTCCTGACAGCGGTGTGAGTCGGGCGGTGTGTCGCGAAGCGTGGAAGCCTGTGCTCAATTCCGGTGTGTTCATAGGACTCGAAGTCAGCAGCAGTGACAGCGTCGGTCCGACCAGTACGAGTAGGTGTAGCTTGCGATGTTCGATGCAGTGCCTACAGGACACCGGGCCGGTCATGAGAGTTGGTCACAGCTCCCCGCCTCTGTAGTCACTGAAACAGCGCTTCCAGCAGCAATCCACAAAGGCTGGTGAAGTCTACTGGTCCTGCGACTTAGGTCAGGGGGCAAGTTCCAAGCCCTTGGAGATCCTTAACAAGTAAAGTACACAACGTTTTTTCTCCTCTCTTTGGCAGTCAGGCAACCACTGCAGGCCAATCCCCCAAGCAGCACTTCAGCATGGTAATAGTCTCTCCTCCGTTTCTTCAGGTTCCTCTCCTCAGCAAAGGTTTCTTTTTGTAGTCCAAAAGTGATCTAATTTCTTGGGATCAGGTCCCAATACTTATACCCCAAAATCCTTTGTTTTCTGAGGGGAGAGGGGCCTGTGCCCAGTTCAAGCCAGTTCTGAAGCACTAATAACACAAACTTGGTGATAACGGGGTCACCTAGTTGGCCGCACTTAACGAGCAATCTTCAAAAATTCAAGTATTGATTACGCTCAACCCCCCACAGTGGCACCGCCCACCTCCCTATAAAACAACAATGGATCCAATCAGGAAGGAGCATACTAATAATACAATATGCATGGAATAACTTCAATCCACAATAACTCTTATCCACAAAGATGTCTTTTGTATTTTCCAAAGTTTTATTTATTCTTTCGACTCAACAATTTTCATAGGATCACAGTACAAATTAACAGCCGATGCGTTTCGTCCCGTGACTGGACGTCCTCAGGGCTTAAATCACTTATAACATTCAAAGTATGACTTGAGCATGTATTTCTATCTTTTCGCAGAAATTCTGAAGGCGACTGAAAATTTGAGTTTTAAGTAGAGGATTTAGTATAATCTCCTAATAATGTCTTTGTTTGCTCCAACCGTTACACCAACGTCAATCCTCAAATATTCACCCGCATAGGATAATGCTCCTTATTACAAAATCACTGTTCTTAATCTTGTTGCTTCCTTCCTTCTTTGCTTCTGATTCCCCTCATAACTTCTTATTCGTCTTTGCTTATATCCGTACTCTGCATTCTCTGACCGTCGCCTTGACCATCCCTGCACAAACCCGATTCAGTCTCTCAGACAGGGTGAATATTTGAGTACTAAGGGATATGACTGTACTCGTTAATAAGAAGCAGACATAATGTGACATAATTAAGCAAAGATTGAAGGAGATGGACAACAGGTCAGCGGAAGGTTCACACATAAATTCGCTAGATCAGGGACGAGCCATAGCTGGTAGCACTTCTGAGGGATGAAATACTCTGCAAACATATGTTTTGCTCAAGAACAAACATGCCCAATAGCTGTTCTTGTGGCTCCTCACAAATGCTCAGTTCGCACCCAATTTATCGTCACATCATCTTTGTTGTTTTTGGCCATTCCTCTGTTTCCTATGTTGTTCATCTCCTGAATTTATCCAATTGCTCTCCGTATGCTCCAGAGTACCCGCCGTTCCACTACCACAGTCTTCATCCCTCTCCAAGTTTCTGACACTTCAGTGGGCCTCAGGGCAGGTATTGAAGTATGCCTTGGGGTGAAGTATAGTTTACTGGCAGCATGCGATGTGTAAGTGACATACATCTTGAGAAAGAGAGGGAGAGGCCTGGATTCATCTGTAATGAATAAGAACTGGATAGCCATTGCGCTTACGGGAGCTATATCTAAATTCAGTTCTTCCATGACACCACTGCCTCCTGTCCAGTTTCTGCTTTTCCATTCCGAGTTTTCCTTCTAGCCTTCTGCAGGATACAATGTCCCTCCCTAACTCTCTGTCTCTCTTACTTTTTTCTTTTCATTTCCACCACCTCCCTCTGCAATAGTTCTCACGTTAACGCTAATAGTATACAGGGTATCTACAGACCTCTTAAGGGAGGTGAAAAGATTGACATGACTTCTACCCGAGCCACAGGTTATAACACCCATTTTCTGCCTTCTCTTCTGTTTATGTTGCTACGGTACTGCTCAAGTCCCTATTATTCATGTTTCTAACGAAATTCTGATGTTACTTTTAACATCCAGAATACATGAAAAACCAGTTTCATAAAATGTGTGAGCAATACTTGATCCAACCTTTATTGATAATTCGTTATTCTGCTTTAAGGCAAAGCTACTGAGAGATACTTCAATGTTTTTTTTTGTGAAACTATACTTTACCTACCGAGATATTGAACTACATTCTCAAATATGTTGCTGTAACCTACTATTGTAGAACTCGCTGACGGGGACCTTTTCCCAAATTAATGAGTCCAATGAATCAATCTATCTATCTATCTATCTATCTATCTATCTATCTATCTATCTATCTATCTATCTATCTATCTATCTATCTATCTATCTATCTATCTATCTATCTATCTATCTATCTATCTATCTATCTATCTATCTATCTATCTATCTATCTATCTATCTATCTAACTATCTATCTATCTTTCTGTCTATCTATCTATCTATCTATCTATTATCTATCTATCTATCTATCTATCTATCTATCTATCTATCTATCTATCTATCTATCTATCTATCTATCTATCTATCTATCTATCTATCTATCTATCTATCTATCTATCTGTCTATCTATCTCTCTGTCTGTCTCTCTGTCTGTCTGTCTATCTACCTATCTACACATGTTATTTGTAGAATGTGTGTTAGTAACCTTGCATTGCAGCACTTAGTATTGCAGTGCAAATCGCATTCGTCATGTTATTTCTATTCTCTGAAAAGTAACCTGAAAACTCACTCAAACCAATTCTGCTTAACATCAAGCAACACTGGCACCAATGAAAATCAATGTCATTCTAATCCTCTGTTGACTAGTTTTCAACAGGACACGATTTTTTTCCTGGATGTCCACCACTGTCTGCACCCACAAAACCCGATTCTAGTAGGATTTAATTGAGATTAAAAACAAAATAAATTCCTGCGCGGATGAAATACACTCCTTACTTGGTTTAATTGAATTAGATGCGAAGTTGATGACCCAAGAAAGGGAAAGAAATTAGGGAAAATAGCTGGACAGATTGCAGTTTCACAGAGACAGCTTCAGAAAGTCAATCTGTGCCCTCTAAGTGATAATAAAATCCAATAATTCCTTCATAAAAATAAACACAGAAACACAGCGCTTGAAACAAATTAGGATGTGCAAACTGTTCACAATTTTCAGTGGTAAAAGGTCAATATATTGAAGGAGCCATAAACTAACACCAAAGCTGTTACACAGATAATGTTCTTTTTCCATTTTTTAAACCATGCCAGAAGAAAAGGATAGCCGCAGATTCATGTGAACCTCTTACAGTAAGAAACATTTTAGAAAGTTTCAGAAGTCATCTTAAAGAAGAAAATACACATCATGTGCATAGAGTTCGCCGATTCAGGTTATGGATACATATATGTGCACATAACTGGTGTTCAAGACAAGTAGCATTGCATACACAAGAGATGCAGCTGGGGAGCGGGTATTATGCAGGTTTAACATTGTTGCAGGAGGAGAGGAACATCTTGAACCACTTGAGATTTTATCTCTTGTATGTCGGGTAGTAGAAGAGTTGTGAAAGTAGTGCTATTCAAACAAAACAGGGAGATATGAGAGAGAGAGAGGAAGAGAGAGAGAGAGAGAGAGAGAGAGAGAGAGAGAGAGGGAGAGAGAGAGAGAGGTGTCTTACCCTACATTTCATATTATGGCTACTGGGTGAGAAGCATTGAGCCACATGTATCGAACAATTTTGCGCTCATAAGCAACCTTTTACTGATTCGCAAAGTGGGTTTGCGATTCGGTATTTGGAAGGGGCATGTTCTAATGGTATATATGAATGTTTTGTGACATCGACTGCGGTCGCAAAATATTCGCATTTGGCCACCAACTTCAAGTTTAATGTATGCAAAAAATAAATGTGAGTGTAGGCAGTGATCCCAATGGAATTCTTTTCATTTTTCTTTTTGGCTGCTTAAAAAAATAAGATTGCTTTATTTAAAAGCAATCATAGACATGGTATTCTGCTGTGATTTTGATGATTCCTAATGGTTTGCAAATTGCGACCAACCTCATTAATATTCATGAAGTAGGTCATTCGCGAACCACTGGAAATCGCAGGAAGTGTTCAACACACTTTCATACCTGCCGTTTTGCGACTTCCTAATTGAGAATCAAAGGATTTTGAAGTAGGGAATTGCAAAATGGCCCTCTGCCTATGATTCATTGAGCATGGAAACTACAGTGTTGGTTTGTAGCCTGGTCTAGAGAAAGGTTTGAAGAAGAGGATTGGAAACTTCAGTCCTCTAAGTGTAGCTGAGATGAGGCAGTAGGCAACCCAATGATCTTCGTAGCAATGAAAGTCACAGAATGCCACCCACAGCGACTATGGCCCACATGTATTTCCCTATTTTGTGTTATCAAACAGGCCGCCCGTTTGCAAATGCAAAAAGCTTTCCTATGTGTCAAACCCTATTTTGTGATTCAGAACCTGTTACCGAATCGCAAAAAGGGTTTGCCATTCAGTATTTGGAAGGGGCGTGTTTAGGCCGTCCCTTCCAAATACCCAATCGCAAAGGTATGTATGATGGATTGTTTCGTGACCGACTGTGAATGATGTTGTAAATCATTCGCATTTTACCACCAACTTCAAGTTGGTGGTAACCTATTTGCAAATGAGAAGGGATCCTCAAGGACCCCTCCCCCTTATTATTATTATTATTATTATTATTATTTATTTTTATAAAGCGCGTAGTCACCCGGAGGTATCCCAGCGCTAAAAAATCCTATCTCCTGAGTACAGTGGGACAAGGGAAGGAGAGAAGGAAAAAGAAAAGGACATTGGGGGCGGAACGAAAGAGGTGGGTAAGGGCCTAGAGTGATTCACTGTGGAAAGAGGTGAGTTTTGAGCTGTTTCCTAAAACGGAGGTATTGGGGTTCGAGGCGCAGGCCTCGGGGGAGTGTGTTCCAGAGTCGTGCAGTCTGGACTGAGAAACGCCTTCCTCCAGATCGGGCTCTCTTGAATTTGGGGGCGACAATGAGGTTTTCAGTGTCAGAACGGAGGGGTCTTGAGGATTTGTAAGGTGTGATAAATTTCTTGAGAGCGGGGGGGCCTTGATTTTGTCGTAGTTTGTGGGTCATACACAAGGCCTTGAATTTGACCCGCTCTCTTATGGGGAGCCAGTGGAGGAGTTTTAGGGCCGGTTTGGCCGACGCTCTGGCAGGGGTATTTGTGAGGATCCGGGCCGCGGTATTCTGAATTCTCTGAAGTTTATTCAGAGTCACCTCTGGGGCGCCCAGGTATATCACGTTGCTATAATCAAGCCTCGAGATTATTAGGCCTTGAATTAGCAACTTTTGGGAGTCGATGGGCAGGAGGGGCAGGACTTTCCTCAATGATTTCAGAAGTCCAAAGCAGGTCCCGGCCACTTTCTTTGCCTGCACAGTGAACGAGAGGTCGGTGCCAAGCCACACTCCCAGACTCTTTACTTCCTCTCTGGGTTATGGAAGGGGACCCAGACAGGCTGGCCAGATGTTCGGGGACAGTGTGAGTCCTTTTGGGAATGGTGGCTTAAATGTTTTTCAAGAGATGGCAGTGGTCTTACGGACCACTGCCTGCGATTAGAAAATTAAAAGAAAACTTTTCTTTTTTTTTCTTTTCAATGCAATCCATTTTATAAGGAAAATGGGCTGCATAAAAAAAGATTGCTTTATTGAAAAGCAAACACGGAAATGGTGACCTGCTGACCATAGCAGGTCACTATCCCCGTGATTTTAGTGATTCCTAGGGGTCGCAAATTGTGATCTAACTCATTAATATTAATGAGGTAGGTCGATTTGTGACCCCCCCTAGGAATGGCTGAATGAAACTCTTGGAGTTTCATACATTAGTATTAGCGATTACCTATTTGCGATTCGCTTAATATTGCAATTAGGTAATCGCTATTACTAATGTTGATACATGTGGCCCTATTATCTGGTAGATCACTCAGGAGCTGGTGCTATCTTGGGACTCCTTAATCTCGCAAGTGTACTTTGTATCCACCAAGGTACAGCAAGGAACAGCTGTGAGGGAGTACCTTGCTTCACAGACTGCACAAAAGTAAACATTTCTAAAATGCTATCTAAGATAGGCTGTCATGCTAACCAGCTACGAGTGACCATTTACCAAAAGTCAGTTTTGAGAAGATAGTTGCTCAGCAACTAGAAACATTATTGGCAAAGCCTGCTTCATATCAACAAGAATGGAAAGTACATGGACTCCTTCCAAGAAAGGGGGGAACCGATTCAGACGATTATGGTGTCCACCCATCAGCTGTGATGGTGCAATGCAAAAACCTAGGTAAATCAAATAAATCGATCAGACAACACAATAATGGGTCTATTGAGTCCACCTGCTTCTTTCACATGTCACTGCCTGCTGGCTCGTCTGGCGATTTCTGGCCCAGCCTGCTGCTGTTGGGGCTCCCTGGTGGACAAATATCCCAGGGACGTGCCGTTTTCTGCCCCACTGTCACCTCCATCACCCTGGGAGAGGACTGCAACTCCTAGGGTGCACCTTAGTCACCACAGCTGCCGCGAGTAAGGGGGAGGCGTGTCCATCGCGCATAAAGCATTGCCTCTCCCCCCACGGCACGGGAACCTGAACCACCTGCTTCTTTCCCCTGTCACTGCCTGCTGGCTTGTCTGGTGATTCCTGGCCCAGCCTGCTGCTGTTGGGGCTCCCTGGTGGAACGAGGATCCCTTGGGCTTGCCGTTTTCTGCCCCACTTTCACCGCCATCACCCTGGGAGAGGACTGCAACTCCTAGGATACACCTCAGTCACCACAGCTGCCATGAGTAAGAGGGAGGCATGTCCATCACGCATATAGTACTGCCTTTCCCCACCGCGGGAACCTGAACCACCCGCTTCTTTCACCTGTCACTGCCTGCTGGCTCGTCTGGTGATTCCTGGCCCAGCCTGCTGCTGTTGGGGTCCCTGGTGGGACAAAGATCCCAGGGACTTGCAGTTTTCTGCCCCACTGTCACCGCTTCACCCTGGGAGAGGACTGCAACTCCCAGGGTGCACCTTAGTCACCACATCTGCCGCGAGTGAGGGGGAGGCATGTCCATCATGCATAAAGAGCTGCCTCTCCTCCCACAGCGCAGAACGCGCTTGGGACGCAGCCTGGATGAAGCCCAGACCATGGGCGGGCCCGTCTGCGCACATCAGAGACCATAAGAGCCCGGGCAGGGTCACGCTATTAAGTTTTTGTGTTGGAAGTAGTTTTGTGTAATTTGAGCTTAGCGAGGTTGTCCTGGTTCTAAACTTAAATTACTCCTGTGCGTGTCTATCGTTATAATGAGTCCACGTAGATTAAATAAAGGTAAGGGGGCGGTAGGTACCCTGGACGCTTTTATTCACAGGGCTGAATTAGTGCTCATAAATTAAATTAAACTTATAGAACGGGGAATGTCCCTTGAGCCCGTACCCCCTTCTACCAGAATTTCTCTGACGCCGGTTCTTACAGAAGCCTCTGTAATGCTTAATAACGAGGGATTCCCTTTGCGATCTGGTTTACTTCCACACAATGTTGTAGATCTAACATTGAATATTGTTTCTTCATCATCCTCTGATTTAGAGTGCAGTCCTGTTAGGCATATAGTTAAAACTTGAGGGCAAAAAGCCAAACCCAGGATTGTCTCTACTGTGGAACCCCCTCCAAAAAATAGGAAGGGTTGGATTCCTCGTAAACAGAGCAAACCTAGGCAGAAACCAAATGGAGCATCAGCAAAACCTTCTAACAGCCCCTGTGAATCTAGGGAGGGACAGCCAAACTGTATTAATTCCAATCAGCCAATCACATCTGCTGATGGTTTACATGATGGGAATTTTGTTTGTAGGCTTGAAACAATGGTGACATCCCTGTTGTAACCCATTTTGGTAAAAATATCTACTGTTGAAGCTAAGTTAGCCAAAGTGGAGAAACTTGTTAGTCAAACACACTTAGATCCTCTACCACGTAGTTTAAAGCCATGTTCCTGTGCCTCAGTTTGTACAGAGGCAGACACGGGGCCTGGTCATTCAAGTGGTTCCACAAACAAGCAATTACAGGGCGGAAATAATCCTAGAAACACAGACTCAAGTACAGTAAATATTTCAGTTCACACTAGACAACCAAACCCTCAAATAGGAACTTCTGTGGTACCCTCAAGTAACGCTTCTGATACATTGAATGGAGGACCGACCGTTAAAATGCCTGGCCTATTTAAGGATAGAGAGAGAGGAAACATTTTTGGCGAACATCTTGAAACTCTCCTACCTCCCTTACATAATTTACACTTGCCGCCAGAAGCCACTCCGTATACAGTAGTTTTGACAAATATTCCTCTCCTACCCCACAATACCCAGCAACATTGGGCTACTTTGAGGAACAAGGCCCTTCATTTCTTGGGTCAGAGAACAGGTTTAGAGCAGTCTCTCTTTCGGGAATTTAAAATGGTTTGAAGAGTAGGATGGGTGGGCCCCACAGCCAAGTCGTTCCAAGGGGACTGTGTTGTGTTAACATTCAGGTCACCTCTTCTGATACGAACATATCTTGAGAGGGGAAATACTGGGCCCTTTAACATCAGTAATATACATATTTTACCAATGGGTTACTTTTATAAACCACAGAATTTTCATGAGCCCCGAGGTACCACTTTTATGGGGGGTAACCCCATGAGTTTCGGGGCGACCGGATTCTCAATCCCGGTGTCTAATCACTTCAATGCTTTCATTTGAGGATATAGACTGACTGGATGCGGGACTGTTGGCTATCCCAACCTGTGTAGTGGAAGGGTCCGGTGTTGGGCAAAACCGCAGTTGCTCCAGATCAGGAAGAGTTGGCCCCTATTCTAATTGTAATCATATCTGTGATACTAATGAGGTTAAAAGAGAGCCAAAGATATAGATTATAAATAATATTAGTTGAATCCACAGGCTTGTTAAATGCTTCTCTTTTACCAAATCGCATAGTGGAGGACTCACATGGGACAGCCACGGAAAATTGTTCTAAGAGTGGTAAACCAGATACTAATGAGGTTCAAAGAGAGCCAGAGGTGGAGAATATACTATTAGATGAACCCAAGGGCTTGTTAAATGTTTCTCTTTCACCCAATCGCATATTGGGGGACTCCACTGGGACAGCCACGGCTGGTGTTCTAAGAGTGGCAAACCCGGGTTATGCAATGTTCCCTCCTGGAACGTTGCTGGTATTTCCTCTAAGTTAAATAACCATCTGTGGAGTGAATCTATTAGTCAGTTTGAGATTCTGTGCCTTCAGGAAACCTGGGTCAAGGAGACGGTTCACTTGAATGGCTTCAGGACTTACCATACCCCAGCGGCTAGTAGTCTGAGTGGTAAGGCTAAGGGTGGTCTCTGTATTTACATATCGTGCACCGTTAATACTAAAAAGATAACCCTGCTTGTGCAGGATAACTACTAACAATTAGTTAAATTGGACTTAGATCCCATGCACTTCATTGTTGACATTAATTTTTATAATATTATTCCCTCTGACAAAATGAGAGTTGTTAATCAAAATATGATAAAAACACTGAATAATGTTGGTAGGAGTAAAGATTTAATGTTGATAGTGGCCGGAGATTTTAACTGTACTTTATGTATGAATGCTGGGGACAAACTATGTGATGTGCTAAATGATGATGGAACATGCGTGTCCCTTTTTAGACATTCTGTTACGGTTGATGAATTTAATGAGCTTGGCTTCTCCCTTGACTTGGGCTTTGAAAAACAACTGTGTCCCCTTCCTGTTTCCATGCCTTGGACATTCACTGGCAGGGGCCTTTTTTCTATTATTGATGATGTTTTAGTCTCCAATAGTCATGCATATACCCTCAATTCCTTTTATGTAGCAGACAATTCTCTTAGTGACCATTTCCCGCTTTGTTTGGCGTTCTCACTACCGTCCACCTCGATTTCAATTTCTAAACAGCATAATCATTTGCAAGGAAACCTAGTTATGGGGAGCACTAATGGGTATTCCTTGCGTTGGACAAACTGCACTGGTTAAAACTGTGTTGGGCAATAGCAAACTAGCAATAGAGACTTGCCTGAGTGAGACAGCCAATCCAGAAGATATCTTGGCTCCCTTTTTAGACAATTTCCCACGCCGTTAGAGAGTCTCTTATCAAACGTAAAAGTACTAAGGGCCATCATAACGGCTGGTTTGACTCTAGGTGCACTCAAGCTTATTCCCATTTGACAAAGGTGTTGTATATAATGCAGAGGAATACTACTGATGTAAAGATGGCTAGAGGTGCTTACAAACAAACAATTAAGGATTGAAAAGTCACTTTAAAGAAGGAGGTGTGGGAAGCATTACATTCTGCTTCAGTACTCAACAATAGTGTGGCTTTTTGGAAAGTTATTAGGGCCCCTTTCCTGTCCAGAGAGGGCGACCAACTATTGAAATAGCAATAACTGAGGAGCAATGGATTGAGCATTTTACAAATGTATATCATGGGAAGGGAAACCCACCCATGATGGATAGCTCTGCCCAGGACGTCTGGAGTTTGAATTTGCCCTCTTATCATTCACCCTGGATGAGGTTGAATAGGCTCTGTCTGTCAGTAAGGGTGGCAAGGCTCCTAGACCAGATGGGGGTACCACTGGATCTGTTTAAGGCAGATGTTACTCTATGGGGACCCCTCCTGACACAGGTCCTAAATGCTAGCTGCAGTGCATCCTTTCCACCAACTTGGGTGGAATCAACTATTGGCCCCATTTTTAAAAAGAGAGACAGGCATGACATGGCCTGCCATAGGCCTATTTCATTACTTGATGCCATAACTAAAGTAGTGGGTAGAATAATATTATAACGTCTTCCGGATTGGGCTGAAAATAACTCCATTCTGTCAGACCTGCAATACGGCTTTCGAGTCGGAGTAGGGACCGTAGAGCAGGGTTTGAATTTGTCCTTTTTTTGTGGGCAAATACACCAGTGCTAAGGCTGGGAACCTATTTTTTGCTTTCGTTGACCTCACAGCCGCATTTGATTGCTTAATTCATTCTAAACTTTTGTCAATTTTAGAGGTGAAGGGGTTGATCTACAGATTATTTATTGTCTTAGACGTTTTTATAGCGATGCCAATTCACACTGTGGTCTGCAGGGCGAACGCTCCGCTTCCTTTCTGATTAGAAGTGGAGTCAGGCAAGGTTGTGTCCTGGCTCTGTTTCTCTTCAATCTGTACACAAACAGTTTGGGAAGGCCCTTTTAAAAGATAACCATGACTTCCCTCATGTTGCGGGGCATCCTATTCCAGCCCTCTTATATGCAGACAGTGCAGTGCTGATGCCCCACACCCAAGTGGGACTTCAGAGGGTTCTGAATAGTTTTATTAATTTTATGAATGAGTTAGGCTTAAGAGTTAACTCTTCTAAGACTTTTGTTATGCGTTGCGGTACTGGCATTAAGAGAACTAAAGATATGTTTGTGGCAGAACAGAATATCGGGGTCACCACGACATTTTCATATCTGGGAATTCTCTTTGCCCACAATGATTCTTGGTCTCAGGCAGTGTCTGCGAAAAAATTTACATTATTGCATACTACATTTGCCCTTAGAGATTTTGCGAGAAATTTAGGCAAAAGACCAACTGAGAAGCTCATTAGGATATATAAATCAAAATCTTCACAGCTGCAGTTTATGGGACTGGGATATGGGGCCAGTTGATTGCTTCCCATTCAAAGAGTAGAAAACGCTTTCCTGAAATTCATCTTGTCTGTCCAGAGTGGCACTTCAGCAAGTATCTGACATGTGGAGTTGGGCCTCGCCTTTATTTCAAATTTAATTAAGCTCGAGCCTGTGCTGTTATGGCATTGACCCTGGACAAAAGAAGAGACAAAACTAAACAGAGAAATTGTTTGGGATCTTCTGAAACTAGATGGGGACCTGAGGATCCCATGGCTGAGCTATGTGCGTAACTTCCTACTAGATCTTGATCATCATTTTTCAGTTGGGCGCTGCGGTCTGCCGGTCTGCCTGCCCACACACAGCTTGGAGGCTGCAGGTTGCCCGAGACACCCCGACGCCCGACGTTGTTCAGTATGCCGCCGTTGATGCTCAGTGTAGGCGGCTTCGCTCCTGCCTGGCTGATGTCCTAGGCTGCCACATTCCAGCTGGTAAGATCAGTGGGGCTCTGTTGTTCGGGTGAATTTTCCTACCAAAGGACCCTACATGGAGCAGATCATGGCTTTTGGCCGATGTCCTTGGCTCCCACATTACTGCTGGTAAGATCAGTGGGGGCTCTGCTGTTAGCCGCCCGCCCACGTGGATCGTGGGTTTAAGGATCCAGCCCTCATCACTCGCTTACGGGGCTTTGCGACGGAGGCAACGGATGCTCTAGTTGCCCTCGGCCGCTTAGAAGACCCGCCTCACCCAAATCCTCGATACCTGGTCGACTGAGTCTTCTACCACCTTGGCCACCTCTCCTACCAAGACGTACTTGCCGACCCTGATGGTGGTTGGTTGGGTCTGTATAGTCCCTGGCCGGGCGTCTCTGACTCACCCATTGCCCTTTAATCCTTGTCTTTGTTAGCCCTCAATAGTATCTCAATGTTTTACCATTTCTTTAGATGCAACTCCTTGATTCATCTCTGGATTCAATCATTAAGAATGAAATAGCGTGCTGAGTCCATTTTGTTTACTCTCGGTCATTAACAATTTTTATCTGGCCTCCATTTTGATGCTCTCTACCTATTCGACAATGTGCTTCTCCTGCCTATTGGTGACATAGACACTGAGAAAGGACTGCTTTCACCTATTTGTGTTATGGTGATTGGACCTTCAAGGGTTTTAATTGTCTTAATGTGTCAAATATTATTTTAAATATCTACAATTGTACGACCTGATATATTTGATGCCGTTAATGCACAACAACTGTGACAAATGTCTTTTTAAGTCAATTTCTGTTTGTCACTGAACAGTGATCTTTTTAAAACAAAAGAGAGCAAAAGAAAGGGTGTATATGAAAAAGTATTCGGATGTAATATTTGTTACAAGGGTACATGATAGATATACAACGTTGTAAGAGAACATACAAATAAATTGATCTACAAAATTTCTCTATACAACAATTGCAGGAGCTTTTCTACCTATTTACAATCTAATTTATTATCCGGTAGAAAAAGCAATCGTCGACGTTTCGGTCTCTATTCTTGCGTTTCCGAGACCATCCTCAGGACATAAATAATCATATCTTGGGAGACCCTCAATCACGAAAATTCTGAATATAGGGTAATGTGCGACACGGCATAAATCAAAACGATTGTATCTCTCTTGTTTGAAGTCCATATTCGCCTGACTTCATAGATGAAGAAAATAAAATGCCAAGTCAGTTCTTGCTCCTGAACTGACTTAGAAGTGACGGGCTACAGCAAACTAATTTCAGTTGTTGAGAGCTGACTGCGATAGACCCAACGTTGTAACTACAAACGCCAGAATAATACGATAGGAGATTTTCACAATTTTCTTAGATATTTTATCTGCCCAATTCCTTTTCTGTACATCTATGAAGTCAGGCGAATAAGGACTTCAAACAGGTTACTCTACTAAGAGAGATACAATCATTTTGATTTATGCCGTGTCGCACATTACCACTATATTCAGAATTTTCGTGATTGAGGGTCTCCCAAGATATGATTTTTTATGTCCTGAGGATGGTCTAGGAAACGCAAGAATAGAGACCGAAACGTCAACGATTGCTTTTTCTACCGGATAATACATTAGATTGTAAATAGGTAGAAAAGCTCCTGCAATTGTTGTATAGAGAATTTTTGTAGATCAATTTATTTGTATGTTCTCTTACAATGTTGTATATCTATCATGTACCCTTGTAACAAATATTAAATCCGAATACTTTTTCATATACACCCTTTCTTTTGCTCTCTTTTGTCTCAAAAAGATCACTGTTCAGTGACAAACAGAAATTGACTTAAAAAGACATTTGTCACAGTTGTTGCGCATTAACGGCATCGAATATATCAGGTAGTACAATTGTAGATATTTAAAATAATATTTGAAACATTAAGACAATTAAAACCCTTGAAGGTCCAATTACCATAACATATCTATTGCCCAAACCCTCAAGGGTATATTGGGTTGCTCACTTTTGTGTACCACTTCACCTGTTTGTGACATAGACACTAAAAAAGGACTTCTTTCTCATCTACAAATTTGACGGCCATCTTTGAAAATAGCCCTGATCTCTAATCACAACTATAAGCCCCTGCCCGCTATCTCTGCTTTTTATCTTATTTAACTTTCATCTCGCAACCTGCTCCCTTATATCTCCTACATCTCTTCTTGTCATTTTCTTGTTCACCTTATTTTCTGTAACCTCACTATACCCCCCTCAGAACCAGTTATTTTCACTGTATGCTATTTCATATTATTTTATTCTTACTTATCTTACTTTATCTCTACCCCCTTCATGTGTGCACTTTATACATTTCTAATTTTAATTTTTATTCTGGATTTGTGATTTCATTGCTGTGCACTTCAACTGGCCCTATTATTTTTCATCTTTAATTCTGTAACCATTTGATTGGGTATTAAGTTATGTCCTTCTTCCACATGGCATTTTATTTTCTTCATATATTTGTAATGTATTTGTCATATATTTCAATTTTAAATCTTCTATTTTAGACTGTTTATGATATTTTGTCCTCTTCCACTTTGCACTTTATCATAATGTGTAATCTGTTGTGATATATTGTTTTATTGTATATTTTGATGTTCCTATATATATTGTGTTACATTGTATATCTTGAAGTTCCTCCGTGTAGCTCACCCTCTTGTTCTGTCATTGTAATCTGTTTCAGTTTATTATTCTAATTGTTCTATATGCTATATTTCCACCTCCTGTCTGCATTTTGAGGATCAGTGCGATCAAATCTGCTATTCATCCCGTTCTCCCCCTTTTCTCCAAACCATGCCTCCACTCACTCTTCCACCCTCAATCTCAAACCCTCCCATCAGGAAACTCGGCCCAAACTCTTGGTCCATCATCTACCCCCCCCCCCCATCTCTCCAAACATGGTAGGAAAAATGTCAAACATAAACTGCTCTGTCTCCACCCAGAAACATTATTTGCTGATCATCATAACAGCCTTAACGCCTCACTTATTCACTAAACCTCCATCTAAATGGAAAAGCCTATTTTTACGCTACCTCCTTATCTCTAATTCACGTAATATCCCTTACGGTCTAAAACTCTCCACCACACCATCTTCGCCCTTCCCTGGCGAAATGGATATCTCCATCTTCAAATCCGGAAACCATACGCATCCAAGCATCTGAAAACCACCTCGACATCTTTGAACAACACTTTTGCAATATATCCCAAACCCTCACTCAATCCCTGAACCATGCCATCTCGCCCCCTCTACTCCTTGATGCATCACCCCATCCCATCCCAGACCCCCTCACTTCATCTCTCTGATTTATCCCAACTCGTTTTGCCTTCATCACCCTTCATTTCTCCCTCCCTCCTATCACCTCTTCCTGAATTTCCCTCTCCCCCTTACTCCTAACAACGTTTCCCTTTCCCAACCTCAAATGACCTCCCCCACTTACATCTCCAGTATTAGTTCAGATCCACCACTCCCTCACCCCATTGTATCCCCTCTCGCTATCTCCCCCTCCTCCCCCTCACACACTCATAATGACTATTCACACGCCATTGTATCCCCTCTCACTTCCTTCCCCTCCTCTCCGTCCCACAATCAAACTGACTATTCTCAATCTCTACTTACCTCCCTCGCTCTCAATATTATAACCCGCTATGGCTCCCTTATCTTACAATCTTCTAGTGTACATGCCCCCTTCGCTTCTCCGCCACCAACAACTCTCCCTCCCCCCCTTCGAGTCCTTCACTTCGTCTAATGCCCTGGTTACCCACTCACCCACTCTTGCTCCCCTACCAATACCTAATGCACTAGGCTCTGCCTCACACGCCTCTCCTCTTGACCTCCTCTTCCACATCTCTCCTCTTTGCTCCACACTACTCATTCCCTCAACAACACCTCCAACATCCCCCACTTACCCCCTGGTCCCCCCCGATTCTAACTACAAATTCTCTTCCACACTCCTCCCACCCCTCGACCTCTTTACCAATTCTCCCTCTGCCTTGTACCTCCTGGTTCCCCATGCTCCATTAATAATCTCTCTTCTATGCACCTCCCTCCCTGACTCACATTTCACTTCTCCTGCTGCCACTTACCCCCTGGTACTACCCCCTTCCAAACACACACTCTCTCCTACACTCCTCCCTCCTTACGACTCACATACCCTCTCTCCCTCTCGCTCACATCCCCACACACCCTTAGCAGCCAATATGTACCCTACACAATCCCCCTCTCACCTCCCTGTTATGTTCGAAAATCCTCAAGTCAACAGGATTGCCACCTCCTATTTCCTCTGTGCCACTTTCTTCGAACTGTCAGCCCGAAAAGTATAACTTTACTCCATTCTCCTTGTGTTCACTTCGGCTCTACAAAAATGATCCTCCCCCGCATTTTAATCCCACCCCCCTCCCCCTCCAGGTTTTTCCCCCATCCTCCACACTTTCCCCCAAACAACTCCAACACTGTCAACTTCCCAATAAATACGGTTCCACCACTCCTATCTAACCACACATTGGCTTCCCCTAATATTGAACTGGTCCTCACATCCCTAATCTCAGAACTCTCCTCACTCAGAAGTGATATCTCACTCCTTACTAAAACAATCTCCTCACACAATGACACTCTCCGCAACCCATCCACTTTCTGCCCACCAAACACTATTACCTACAGGAACACTCCTCCCCACTTTAATAACGACACAACCAGTTCCTTATACACTCATCCTTCCTTAATAGTCCCTCCCTACATTGACAAAATGCCCTCACCGCAGCAACTTGGTACTCACCCAACAACCTCGGAAGTTAACATTTCTACAAACTCTCCCATCTCTCCCTCTCCACCCCTGCCCACTTTTCCCCCTATTCATTAGTCTAATATCCCAGTTCTCTTAGGAACTAGCAGTCTCCCCATTCCTCCGACCTCCCCGAGACCACCCCAACAACTTAGGCCTATCCCCCCCTGTCCCCCCTCCCAATCGCCCGACCCCACTCCCCTATGTTGCATGCTGATTAATTGCAGATCCACCTCATGCCATGCTACTGAGATTGCAGAAATCATTCACAGCGAAAACATTGAAATCGCATTTCTAACTGAAACCTAGCTCACCGCCCACTCCACTCCCATCCTCGACTTACTTATTCCCCCTGGCTATTCTATCATTAAGAAAGATAGAATTGAACAAACAGGAGGAGGACTCGCCTTAATTTTTAAAGCTGAACTTAACATCTCACGTGTCCCCCTACAAGATCCTTCATCCTTTGAATACCTTTGCGCCGATCTCACTATACCTGACTCCCCCACCACCCGGTTGCACACGATCTACCACCCCCCTGGAATTAACATCCCCTTTCGGAAGAGATGACTGATCTTATTATCCAAGCGTCACTTTCACACTGTAAAAATCTCTTTCTCGGTGACTACAACATCCATTGGAACAAAAATGATGACCCTGCGGTCATCTTATTTAATGACACCATGGACATCACCAATATGACCCAACTCTGCCTTTCTCCTATCCATAACAAAGGTGCCACCCTCGATGCTATTATGACTAGCTGCGATCTGGCCTCCCTATTTAACATACTTCCGGTAGACTGGTCTAACCACTACCTAATCCTTTTTACCATGAATAGATCCTTTTCTCGCCCCACACCCATCAGCACTGTACCAAAGAAACCCACACACAACCTTCACCTCATTCCTCCTGGCCAATAGGAATCCACAATTAAGAACCGCTTACTTATTCTCCCACTCTCTGTCAGCACCACCGATCTAACTAACCACTATAATAACTCTATTCTTGAAGACCTAATTGCTCCAATCAAACTCAAACAACAAAAAACATCCCTCCTAAGTCTTGGTTCAATACTGAACTAAATAATCGAAGACGGACCCTTAGACATTCTGAACGGGTTTGGAAGAACCATCCAACCATTGAGAATCTGGCTCTACTTAGAATTGCTAGAGCCCAATACAAAAAACATATCTTCAATGAAAAAGCCTCCTTTCTCTGGTCACAGCTTGATCAGGCGAGAAACCGCTCTAGAGAAGTCTTTAACATTGTTTAAAAACAAACTTCCACTGGCCCTCCTAAAATTGTAGCCTCTACTGACAGATGCGAAGAAATTAACAGCTTCTTTACCAACAAAATCAACATGATCGAACTATCCTTCTCTTCCCTCCCACTTTCGCTCCAACCTCCCTCATCCAACACACCCTCCCCAACACCTCTAACTCACTTTTGTTCACTGTCTCAACACCTCCCAATCCTTAATAAAGCCCTCCCTGCTCTCTCCCAACCAGACCCTGTTCTGGAACAAAGCCCCCCGCTAAAAACAATGCCTCTTGGAGTGACTTTAGTCCAGTATCTGAATCTACGATCACTATCATTGCCAAACTCAAACCTTCCTCCCACTTCAAAGATCCTCTTCCCGCCCATTTGGTTCAAAAACGTAAATCTATCATCGCCCCTATATGGACCAATGTCATCAACTCCTCTCTTTCTACTGGCTGCTTCCCCGCCTCTCTTCAACTTGGTCAAATCACACCCATTCTTAAAAACCCCACGACCGACCCTAATGACCTTAACAACCTTCGCCCTATTTCTAACCTTCCATTCCTCTATAAAGCCCTTGAGAAATGTGTCCTATTACAATAACAAAAACACATCATGACCTTCAATCTACTTGATGTTTTCCAATATGGCTACACCACCCCACCCTTCTCAACACTCTAAAAGTTCGATTCGGCCTAGAAGGTAATGTTTTCAAATTGTTCTCCTCATTCCTTCAAAATAGATCACAACAAATCAAGCTCAGCCACTACCTCTCTAAACCCCAACCCGTCTCACTCGTCGTCCCTCAAGGATCCATCCTCTCCTCAACCCTATTCAATCTGTTCATGGAACCACTCACTCTCATCCTCAAACAATCTAATATAAGTTACCATCACTATGCTGATGACACTCAATTATACTACAAGATCAAATCCCACAAAGACATACTTCACCTCAATGACACCTTGACTAGAGTTCAAACCTGGTTCCATCGGAACCATTTCAAACTAAACCAGAAAAAAACTGAAATCATACTGTTCTCCCCCAAAAAAAATTCCCTTCCCATCCAACTCTGGATCAATGACATCAAAGCTCTTAACTCTTCACTCTCCACATCTAATTCTATTAAATCCCTAGGCATCAGTATTGACCAGAACCTTAATCTGATACCCCACATTAAAAATGCAGCAAAAAGTGCTCTTATCACCCTTCTCCACCTCAAGAAAATTAAACCATTTATTCCAGCAGACGATTTCAAGCTTGTTGTCCAATCGCTTGTCCTTTCTAGGATTGACTATGGTAACGCCACTTTGGCCGGCACTCCTAAAATCCACCTTGCTCTGATTTAATCTATCCTCAATCTAGCTGCGAGACTCATCTCTGACTGTAAAAAATTTGATCACATCTCCCCGTCCTCAAAACCCTCAATTGGCTCCCAATAGAAGGAAGATCCACCTGTTAAGATTGCTTGCATCGCGCACAAAGCTCTCCACCAAAACACACCTTCTTATCTTGCAACCAAACTACACAAAGCAGGATGCTCCAGGTCCCTGAGAAGCACTAACTCCCTTGTCCTTATCCAGCCTAGACTCAAATGTCAGAAGACCCAATCCCGTGCATTCTCTAGTAACGCTCCTACAATTTGGAACTCTCTCCCCAAGGATCTTCGCTGCAACCCCTCTTACTCTCACTTAAAAAAAGAACTCAAAGTACTTCTTCTCAACAAATACTGGGGTATCTAATGCTATCGATCCTGAACATGCTCACTCTTCTTTCCTCGCATGTCCGCTACTCTTCCATCCCCCTCTCAATCCCTTCATATTCTCACTCCCCATCTCCACACCTCCTTCTCTCTCCTAGCTCTCAATTACTCTTTTCTCCTCGCACGTCCACTCCTCTCCCCACCCCCTCTCAATCACCTCATACTCTCTCTCCCCCTCTCCACACTCCTTCTTTCTCCTAACTTTCAATCTCTCATTTCCTCCTTAATTTTATCTCTTTTTTTCTCCATTTAGCCCCCTTAGTTGTGCCGATTGCACTGTCATTATGTATATTTGCTTTTTGTTTTTCTGTTTTCCGCACAAGCATACGTTTATCTCACTTTGTTCACCTCCATGTAAAGCGATCTGATACTCTTGGGTCCACAGTGCTACATAAAACCTTTTAAATAAATAAAAAATACTTTACTAATCTTAGTAGTATTCAGAAAATATGTAGGAATGAACTAAAAGCAAAGGGCTTGTCATTGTTAGATACTGCTAGACAGTCTTCTGAAATTGTAAAACCCACTGTCCTACACAATCATATGATTTTACCTACTTTTATCATTCAACCCTACCTCACCCTTGTGACGAGTGAATATGATAGATTACTACTAGTTCGCTTTCGATTGGGGGGTTTTCATAGATTAGTCATATTTCCTAAAGTGAATGACTGGTGTCAAGACCGCCAGCTTTGCCCATGTGATATCTCTAAGCAAACCACGATTCATGGTATACTTTTTTTTAGATTTTATTCTGATTCTGATGCCAGGAAAATGTGCTTAGTCCCTCTCTTAAAATGGTTTGGGCTCCGGCAATGTCGACCTGCCTTTTTGGCATTACAACAATTAGATAATGTGCACAGTGTCTACAGGATGGTAATCAAAAAGTTCTTTGTTTAGGGAAACTTATGATTCTTTCTTAAATTGTTGTTTAATCCTAGGAAACCTGTTGTGTTTAATACTTTTTTAACCTTTTCAATGAAATTTAAATAATTGGCATATATGTATTTTATATGAATTTTCATATATGAAGCCATGTTATTATGCTTTTATGATTGCTTGTTTACAATCGAATAAAGCTTTCTTTGATTGATTGATTGAGTCCACTTAAAAGCAGTGATGCTGCAATCCAGGAAATCAGACACCATTGTGATGGTTGTAAGGGGTCTATTCAGTAGCAGTAGAGACAAAACCAAGAGAATGAATAAGTCACCACATAAATGTGTCAATGTGGTCTCTACAGAAGACGTTTTAGTGCAGCCCACAGAAGTGTATGGTGCCAAGGACACCATACTGAGTAGGTATCTAAAATGGACAGAATGTAGTTCGATTTAATTAGGTGAGAGACAGAAAGACCTGTGCTGAGTATATAGGGAATACATGTGAGAGTCGGATATATATCAGCAGGGGTTCTGTCCCTAGAACCAGCCTTGCTCTGTTAGTCCCAAACAAGGAAAACACCACAGAAAGTGTATTAACTCTCCACATTGGGCATTTGGGGTGGATGCCATGAATAGCGTTTTTTAGTAAATTAGACTTGAAGTCATGCTCTGACCTGTGAGATCAATGTGGCAAACATGTGTCAGAAAAAAGATTAGAAGAAGAGAAAGGCTTCAGATTAAGTCCCGGTAGATGGTGGACACAAGGGTGATAGAGGGTGAGGTGACCCAAGGAGAAGGGAAAAAGCAGGGTCAAGGGAAGAACAATGTAAATACAGAGTGAGAACAAACAAGTAATACAGAAGGACTAAAATGCAGCAGCAAAAATTAACATATAGTTTGGGTTGCTTTTTTGATGCTTTAGAAAGGTTTACTCAATTTTTTCAAAAAAGTAGCTCACAACAACCAGAGTATCCAAGGCCTTGCTTCACAAAAACTATTTTTAAAAAACTTCTAACTTCTAATCCGAGATATTGCAGTTAGGCTTTTAAGATCCAATAATAATTCATTTTTGCTGGATTTATATCACTTTCCTCATGACTTAGCCTCAAACTCTAACTTCCAACAATGCACTTAATATAGAGATATCAATAACAAATATTACGGAGTGAGAGACTGCTACAGTGGATGCTTTAGCAAGAAGAAATCTACATTTTTAATGAAAGTGTCTCCAATGCCCTCTTCACAAAAACTATACAAATAAAGTTAAGATTTTCAGCAGTGTATGGAAAAATTAAATGATAATAACTAAATGTTCTTTTAATATTATTTTTTCCTGTTGCGGGCACAGCAGTTTTGCTAGGTGGGGTGGGCGGGCAGTGGCGGCTCGCTGAGGGAGTACTGCGGGGCGGGGAGGGGCAGGGTGGGGGGGTAGTGGACTCTGGCATACGGCAAACAGGAGTAAGGTAAGTAATTAAATACATAAAACTATTTACCTTGCAATCACTGCATCGCCTAGTTGTCGATGCTTCGAGCGCAAGGCAAATAGTTTTATTCATTTAATTACTTACCTTACTCCTCTTTGCCGTATGCCAGAGTCCACTACCCCCTCACCCTTCCCACTCCCTTGGTGAGCCGCCACTGTGGGCGGGGCTGCTCTGCTGACAGAGCGGAGGAGGGGAGGACTGGTTTTCACTCCCTAAGTGTGCATGACATTTTGGCCGGTCATCTCGGGTGGGCAAACATTCATGCGCATATAGCATGTTCTCCACACAGGCTGCATTACATGCCCAGGTTTCCAGTCCCCATCTGAGAGCCAAACAATGGCGCTCTGACCAATCACAATGCTTCACTGAAGCGTTGTGATTGGCTCAGGGGAGCCTGGGTGCTTCCTGTTCCGTGTTCTGCCGGAGGGACGAGGAGGAGCTACGCGATGAGGCGGATGCGGCGAGGATGTAAATTTTATTTTTATTTTTATTTACCACCTTCCTACCTCCCCTGCCTCCTTGACTCACCACCCCAGAACCCTGCCGGCCGCCACTGAAGTTAACCTACAATGATCCCAACTCTTGTCATTTAATTGTTCAGAAACATTGAGACTACTGCATTTAGGCTGGACGTTCTATTAATTTCCCCAGGCCTAGGCCTCAAACTACGTATTCCCAGATGCACTTAGTAATTTTTCGTTAGAATATAGCTTTCTTACTGATAGGGAAAAGTTAGTGTACGTTGATTACAAATTACGTACGGAGAGCTTTAACTTTCAGCCAACCATGCAGATCCAGACTACAGAGCTAACAACTTAGCAGGACTGGTGGAATAAAGATAAAGAGAAGCTCAAAGTTATGTAATTAAGGGCCATATGTCTCATAACTTGTAACGGTCGCTCATGGCGTGTTAGGCCTATTTGCGATCAGTAAAATGCATTTCGATATGTATGAATTTCAATTTGAGATTCGGTAACATGTTACTGAATTGTAATTTGGATTTGCTAATACATACTGATTCGATGTGAGGAAAGGAGGTATTTAGGTCGTCCCTTTCTAATAACGAATTGCAGCAGTATGTAGGAATTGTGTGCGACCAAAATGCGGTTGCAAAACGTTTTCATGTTACCACCTACTTCATGTAGTTGTTAATCCATTCGTAAACGGGGAGGAGTCCTCAAGGGATCCCTTCTCCTTTATGAATGTTCGTAAAAATGTTTTCAAGATCAAGCAGTGGTCCTAAAAAGAAAACTTTTCATTTTTTTTTTTTAAATGCAACCCATTTTCCTTTAAGGAAAATGGTCTGCATGAAAAAATATATTGCTTTAATTAAAAGCAATCACAGACATGGTGGTCTGCTGACCCTAGAAGACCATCATACCTGTGATTTTAGCGATTCCTAAAGGGTTGAAAATTGCAACGTGCCTTTTTAATATTAATGAGGGAAGTTGATTTGTGACCCACGTTTGGAAATGCTAAATGAAAATCATGGAGATTGATATATTAAAAAAATGATTACCTAATTGCGATTCATGGAGAATCACAACTAAGCAACCACTATTTGAAAGAAGGATACATGTGGCCCAAAAAGTATAACGAAGCATGCCAGTCTTAACTGTTCAGGTAGTGAATTAATCAGTGATCATGATATTCTTGCCTAAAGGGATGGAGTTTCAGGACTAATTGCCAGATATATGACCATTAAGTTTAGCGCATCGACAATTGCACAATTTTTGCAACTTGCAATTTGCAACTCGCAAAACTTAATGCACAACAATGTCTCAGACACTATTTGCAATTCCCAATGGGTTCGCAAATTGCATGCCTCATGAATATTAATGAGGCTGTTGCAATTTGGGACCCCATTGGGAATGGCTAGCACTCCCAGGGGAGATGGCCTGCTGGGGTCAGCAGACCCCCATGTCTGTGACTGCTTTATCAATTAAGCATTTTTTTTTAATGCAGCCCATTTCCCATAAAGGAAAACGGGATGCATTTAAAACAAAAAAATGAAACTTTAAAGTTTTATTTTTTACGGGCACGCAGTGGTCCAAGGGTGGTACACTGGGACTGTTTAGCGTCGGCAAATGTGGTCGTAAAACAATTATACATGGCAATTGCACGCGCTATTAGGAAGGGACGTCCTTGACACAGCCCTTCCTAAAAGTTAGTCGCTAACCATATTTTGTGAGTTGCTAATAAGTTAGCGACTCACAAAATAGGGTTAAGTACATTGGGCAGACGTTTGCTGCAGTCGCAATTTGGCCAAATTCCCCTTTGCGACTGCAAAAATTGGTTGTAAATCTTCCCCTTAATGAAAAAGTAACACAAAAGGGGACAGTCTGATAGCAGGGGACAGAAAGCTCCATCATGAGAGGAAGCCTAGGTTTAACATAGCAGAGTTTGGGGACGACTATGTGCAGCAGCATACTACTCCAAGTGATTCTGATCATGCAATTTGCTTGACAAATAGGAACACCCTCCTTATCATCCTTTCCTACTAGACATTGCATTTTATGTTTTATTTATTATTTTCCCAATCATCTTTGTTTGCTATTGGTTTCCATCACACAATAGCTAAGCACGCATTTAATTGCTCTAGCTTTACTCCAGCAGAGTTACTGACTGAGTATCCACCTCAGTCAAAAGAAATTTACCAAATAAAACACTGAATATAATTTCATCTTAAGCAAAGCTTCAGAAGTATTACTTATTGTGGCTGATCTTTAGTTAAACTGTATCCAAACAATGTGATGCAAGACCTTGGCTCCCTTGTCATTCTAGTCTGGCGGCTGCGCAAAGCCCACCATGTTCTTCCCTGTGGTAATTATGAGACTAGTGCTGTTAAATGGAGTTAGACTCCCAGTGCAGTGTGGAGTTGTTTTGGATATGGGTGAGCATGACAGACTGGGGAACGACCCCCAAGCACATGAAGAAAGTAAGCATAATGAGTGTGAGAGAGAGCACATGGTTCAGTAGCAACTGACCAGACTGAGCTGGAACTCCAGTAAATTAGGCAAGTTATAAAATCTGCTAGAGGGAATTGAGCTCTCTCCCATGTCATTAGTGACAACACACAATAGTCAGGCCCTCTTTACCTACCCCCTGCAATGGAACTTTCTTGAGGGCCTGAGGAATGAAGGAGTTAAGATCAATTTCAATGTATTACCAATGGTTACTGTGTAATCCATTGGGTCACACAGTAAAGCTCAGAGTCAATAAGCGGAATCAAGTAAAGATGTATTAAAAATTCAGAGCCAATGTACTATAAATCAGTCTGAGAAACACAGGGGTAGATTTACAAATACTTTGCCACAAAAGTGACGCTAACCAGTGCAATTTTCTTGGCTATTTACTTTGCAGCACAACTTGTTTTGCACTGGAGAGCTCCTTCAAAGTAACGTAAAGGAGCGTGAAGCACTGCTGTGCGTTACTTTGTGCCGAGGGGGCGTTATATGCATGGGACATGGGCGTTCCCATGCCAACACCAATGCCTTTTGACAAGAATTTACAACAGGAGGTGGTGTTTAAAGAGATAATTAGCGCTCATGTAAGATTTACACTCAGTTTTTAAACAAATCACACCAACAAAGTACAGCCGTGCTCACAGAAAGGGAGATTAAACACCCAATCCCTCCAAAAGCTCAACTACCAAGTTGAAAATACTATTTACAGTTTTCTGTTGCACAGGCTAGGGCATATAAAGATTTTTTTTTTTTTGGTCCTCATCTCACCTGACAAGCCTCTGCGGATCTTATGAAGCCGCGTTCGTTACTGGTCGCCCCTACGGCTTACCGCACTCGCTTGGGTCATCCGACCAGTCCCATTGTTTTGTATGGGACCCTGGTGTAATCATAAGACCAATGATGTTACAATAATCTTAAGTCCTTGCCCCAGCTCACCAAGGGGTGCCAGATATTGGAGATTTTATCTTCCGCTCCATCGTACTCTAGTCGCGCCATAGCAAATGCAGCTTTAAGCCATTCCTCCCTTTGCGGGGGTAGGGCATCCTTCCACTAAGCATGAGCGGATTTTGCGGATTGGCAATCCGCGAATTTTGCGGATTTGCGGATTCGCAATCCGCAAAATCCGCGAATTCCCGCGAATTTGCGGATTTTTTTTTTTTTGTGTTCGCCCGTGTTTCTGCCAGTTCGCGAGGGTTTTTACAATTTCGCAATTTGCGAACTTACCTGTCGGGTCGCAAGTTTTGCGAACTTGTTGTTTCTACGTGTCCAGCCTGTTTGGGACACTCTTCTTCATCACTGCCACTCTCTGTCACCACTGCCACTCTCTGACTACTCATGCCACCCTCTGGCCCACCCATGCCACCCTCTGTTTCATCACTACACCCTCTGGTTGTCCAGTGTACATTATTTTCGGCAAAGCAAAGCACACCTTCCCTGCCTCAAGTGACCTGAATTAATTTGGGGCTGATTAATGTGTCACAGAATATTTTTTTAGCTGGCACCTGCTTCCTTAGTGCGCCCTGATTAGTGATCTTTTGCACTTGCTAAGTGCTTTCATTGTTGCAAAATTAGTTACAACACCTGCCCTGCCCCAACTGACAATAATGAATTAGGGGCTGATTAATGGATTTTAACTTCCAGCCTGGCTCCTGCTTGTCTCCCTTAGCTGTAATTCAGGACCTTTGTGGCATATGTGTAACTATTCTGAGGTTCAGAGCAGGGTCACATAATAGTTTCAACTGGCAACTGAACTCTGGAGGGGCCCCTCAGGAAGCCCTACAGGAAATGGCTACTAATGATGTGCCTGAACTTTTGAACCTGGTAAGTAGTTACTTTCAGTTTTGCCAAGATCGTATTTCTGCAATTTCGCACTTATTCGCGGGGCGCGAACTCACGCTAACAGTGCGAGCAGTGCGAGCAAAATCCGCTGCTCGCGGATTTGCGGATTTTGCGGGAAATTCGCAAATCTCGCGGATTGCGGATTTCCCGAAAATCCGCAAAATCCGCGAGCGGAACGGATTTTCCGCCCACGCCTACCTTCCACCTCTTACACACTTCCCTTCTTGCCAGCAGTATCAAGTTCAGTAATAGGCCCCTATCTTTCTGCGAGAGGTTCTGGCTGAGTTGGCCATCATCTCCAAAAAATACCAGTTGTATATTGATCTCAATGTTGGTATTAAATATGCCCAGTAAGTTGTCCCCTACCTCAGCCCAGTATCTTGTGAGTGCTGGGCACTCATAGAAGATATGTAAGTCATTTGCTAAGGGTTCTGCGCATCTGGGGCATTTAGGGACGGGAAAAGGAGCGAACTTTGCAATTTTTGCCGGGGTGTAATAGAGTCTATTAATAACAAAAAAATGATTTTTCTTTAGGCAGGCAGGTTTAACTGATCTGTACAGGGTCTTCAGTGAGGGTTCATACAAAAGGTCTGCTGGTGGTCCAAGTGGGGATCCTGTCCACACTGCTGCAGAAGCGGGAGTCTTATGGTCTTCGGCATCTAGCAGACTGTTATACCAAATAGATATTTCCTTATTCAGTGGGCTTGTCTCTTGCAGCAAGTCTTCAATCTCCCAGTTTCCGCTTATCTCCCGCTTTTCAGCCACATACCATGATGTTAACTGTATGTATTTAAATCTTGAGAACCCGGTGCCAATCTTAGCCCTCAGATAATCCCAGGGGAGTATGCCCCCACTGTCCAACAGTTCAGACCAGATTTTGACGCCGGCCCTCTTTATCGGCAGTGCCAAGCCATCCTGCAAGCAACCCGGGGTCCCTGGGCCGTCCCATATAGGGGCATAATCAGAATAGTATCCAATGCCCCATCTATGCCTGAGCCTACACCAAGTCTCCAAAGCTGTCCTTAGAACCTTCAGACGTACCATCTTGAAGAACCTAGGGGATCCAAATTTATACAGAAATGCTTCTCCATTGCCTCCCCCTTCTACCCGCACCATTTCACCTAATAGCCTCCCCCAAGCTGATTCCCCTGGCTTAACTAACAGCATCCGTATGCTTTTAAACTGAAACGCCTCTGCATATAGTCTTACGTCTGGAAGCGCCAGCCCTCCTTTTTTTAATCTACGTCTAAGTTTTTTCCACGCTAGTCGAACCCCTTTATTGCCCCAAATGAAACTGTTGATCTTACTCTGTACTTTACTCAGGCTTTTACTTGAAAATGTCAAAGGAATTGAAGAAAAGAGGTATGACAGTTTAGGAAGGATGACCATCTTTACTAGGTTAGTTTTTCCATATATAGTCAGAGGTAGATTTTTCCATCTACTGAATAAGCTGTCAATTTCCTTTACCACCCTCTTTAGATTTAACTCAGGGATCTTTTCAATTTCCTTCACTACATAGATCCCCAAGTATCTCATCTCTTCACTTTCTGTCCCTGTCCATTCCAAATTCCAGCACATCACCTCCGTCTTGGTTTTATTTACAAGAAACCCAGAAATTGCTCCAAACTCGCGCATACGCTCTTCCACCCTTATAATAGCTGTATCCGGTGTCGCTTGTATACAGAACCAGATCGTCAGCGTACAGAGCTATTTTTGAGCTATAATGTTCTGATCTGAATGGATAGATTGACTCATCCAATCTTATCGTCTGTGCCAATGGCTCCATATATAAATTAAACAAAAGGGGTGAAATCGGACACCCTTGCCTCGTTCCTCTCTGAATTTTAAAACTCGCGGTGAGGAACCCATTCCAAAAATATTCTGGCAGAAGCACCCTGATAACAATACTGCAGGGTCTGAATAAAAATAGGATCAAAACCCATAGCCCTCAGGACCTCCCATAAGTATGCCCAACAGACTCTATCGAACGCCTTGGCCGCATCGACTGCGATAACGGCCAAGGGTTCTGTCTTCTTGATAGCCAAGTCGATGTTGCCTATAAGAAGCTGTGCTTGTTCCTGTATATGTCTACCTGCGACAAACCCTTTCTGATCTGGATGTACTAACCCAGGTATCAGTTTGGCCAATCTCCCTGCTAAAAGGCCCATAAAGATCTTATAGTCGGCGTTCAGCAGGGAGATTGGGCGGTAAGAGTCTGCCTTTTTTGGGTCCTTACCCGGTTTCAATATCAGAACTATTATTGCTTCTTTCCACGTATTAGGGACCTTTCCGTCCATACCATAAATTGAGTTAAAGGTGTTTTCCATGGGTTTGAGGAGCTCCTCTTTAAGATGTTTATATATTTCACTCGGGAGCGCGTCTGATCCTGCAGCCTTTTTATTCTTAGATTTATTTATCTGAGCTATGATCTCCTCTGATGTAAAGGGAGCATCTAAGTTGTTTTTACTTTCTTCTGTGAGAACTGGAAGTTGTTTGTTTCTGATAAATGACTGAATCACACAAGATCGGGGAGTCAGGTCTTCCCTATATAGATCTGAGAACATGGAGAGAAGACATGTCTGTATGTCATCTATCTTATTTGAGATTTCCCCGCCGTCGTTTATTTTAAGTTCTTTTATATCATTCCTGGCCCGGTCGGCTCTAGCTTTCCAGGCTAATAGAGCACCGGCCCTCTCTCCATACTCATAATTCTGCATCTTACCAATCTCCCACTGTGCTCTACATTTAGCTTCTAGTTTCCCTCTATAATCTGATCTTGCCTCCTCTAACTTTCCCAAGATTTGAGTGAGTTGTTCCTGGTCCCCATTACTAGCCCCATCCCTTTCTCTCTCCAGGCCACCTATCCTCTCTTCGATACCTTTTAATACCGTGGCTTTAATCTTATTCTTATAACAGATGGCTCCATGGAGTTTCCCTCTGAGCCAGGCTTTATAGGCGTCCCAGATGACATCTGGGGTTGTTGAGTCGGAGTTCAACACAAAAAACTCAGAGGATGAGGCCTGTACAGCGGTGATCACATCAGGGTCCTGCAACTTGGTCCTATTAAGGGTCCACCTTAGTGCCCGTCGCTGAGTTTCCTTGAACTGATACACAATACGTAGAGGTGCATGGTCGGATAGATGACTCGGGAGGACTAAAATCTCTTCTATGCTAGCTAATGAGCCTCTATCAAGGAAGATATAATCAATCCTGGAGGAATGACGATACTTTTTGCTAATAAAAGTAAAGCCCTTCTCATTTCCTTTTATTTCCCTCCATAGATCTACTAGGTCCATATCGTGGATCATGTTAACTAACGCCCTACGTACCTTCACTGCACCTTTATAATGACTTACGTTAGATCTATCTTTAAGGGGGTCAATCAAAACATTAAAATCCCCCCTATCACGTATGGTGGTGGCTCCAACATCAATATTGATTGCAGTTTATAGATATAGTTGGGGTCATCAGAGTTCGGGCCGTAGAAAGAGGCACAGACCATATCGCGATTTTCAAATGCTAAAGTAGCGATCAACCATCTACCGGAACAATCTGACTGCACTTTTTTAATATTGCAGGGTGTCCCTTTTTTAATTAGTATGGCTACCCCTCTATTTTGGGCTGTTTGTGTTGATGCACCAAAGCTCTTAACCCAAGTAATTTTTGAGAAAGTTGCTATGCTCTCTTCATGGCTCAAGTGTGTCTCCTGTAGCAGGCATATTTGTGCAGTTGACAATTCTAAATGCTTAAATATAAGCCTCTGTCGCCGAGGGCATCTTAAGCCATTGACGTTCCACGAGATAAATATTGCCCCACTACTCCTTGAGGTCACAGTAGCCATCCTCCTCTTTTCCTACCCATGAGTGTCGACCCTTTTTTTATAAAGATTATGTTTAAACAGCAATAAAACACATGACAGTCTTGATATTCCGTCCTTTTTAATTCTTTTCTTTTTCTTCCACTCCTTTGTGCCAACGCGTTTCATCGTATGCGGGTGTAACCCTTACGACTTCCTCAGGGCTGGAAGCAATACATAAAACTTCGTATTACATATACAATAAGGCAAGTATTATTTCCATTGCCCGAAACAATGCACCAATTAGAGTGCGGGGAGTGATAGAACGTGTGCACATGCATAATTATAGATCATTACAAAAATTAGAGTACATGGGTTTATGGAGACACCCTCTGTGTATATATATCACGTTGTGCTACATTCTACCAACAAGATAGCCCAAAATTATTAAATTTAAACAAAAATGACTACACATTATGTCTTAACCAATTGTACCTTCTGTATCTATGGCTGAGTATATCCTGAAACAACATAAGTTCATTTAATATCCATTAGCCTGGAAGCTGCGGAGGCATGAATCCACAACACAAAATGCTAGTCACCCATGTATTAGCACAATGGCCAACCCTTACCTAGAATCTCCGTTCCGCAAAACTGTCTGATCCTTTCCTCTAATTTAAAGATTTGTGGCTATTTTAACCACTATCTGTAAAACAATAATGAATTATCTCTAAATCAGACCATCTATATCGCCATATATAAAGATAACTCTACTTATTCATTCATTATTACTCCAAGGTTCAAATGCAATTGCATGTTGATATCCTACATCACACATCAAAAGAATGTATCTTCTAAAACATATTTACTTCAAAGCCATGTCTCTATGACTAGCCACAGCTGATTCCAGCTCAGTTAGTATAAAACAGATATTGTGCATAAATAGTTTAAACGAACTGAGCTATAATCAGCTGTGGCTAGTCACAGAGACATTGTTCGTTCTTTGAAGTAAATATGTTTTAGAAGATACATTCTATTGATTCGTTATTGTTTTACAGATAGTGGTTAAAATAGCCACAAATCTTTAAATTAGAGGAAAGGTTCAGACAGTTTTGTGGAACGGCGATTCTAGGTAAGGGTTGGCCATTGTGCTAATACATGGGTGACTAGCATTTTGTGTTGTGGATTCATGCCTCTGCAGCTTCCAAGCTTATGGATATTAAATGAACTTATGTCATTTCAGGATATACTCAGCCATAGATACAGAAGGTACAATGGGTAAGACATAATGTGTAGTCATTTTTGTTTAAATTTAATAATGTTGGGCTATCTTGTTGGTGGAATGTAGCACAACGTGATATACATACACAGAGGGTGTCTCCATAACCCCATGTGCATGCATGTGCACATGTTCTATTACTCCCCGCACTCAAATTGGTGCATTGTTTCGGGCAATGGAAATAATAATTGCCTTATTGTATATGTGATAAGAAGTTTTATGTATTGCTTCCAGCCCTGAGGAAGTCGTAAGGGTTACACCCGCATACGATAAAACGCGTTGGCACAAGGGAGTGGAAGAAAAAGAAAAGAATTAAAAAGGACTGAATATCAAGAATGTCATGTGTTTTATTACTGTTTAAATATACTCTTTATATGCCCTAGCCTGTGCAACAGAAAACTGTAAATAGCCTTTTGACGAGAAACCCTATTTACAAAGAATTGTAGACGTGGTTTTGCTTCAAAAGTTAACACCTCTTCAAAGGAGGGGTCAACAGGAGAAATGCTTTCATTTCTTAGTGCCTTTCCGCCTTTGCATTCGTGTTGCAGTGCGCGTAGAAAGTGTGAAAAACTTTGCATCTTGTCTAGGCATAGTGGTTTTACGGGAAGGGTAACCTTCCTGTACAAAACCTATGTTAGACTCATGCACACACCCTTGCGCTGTGGCACTAAGGGGTCTGTCTGGTGCACGGCAGCTGAAATCAGCACCAGCACAATGAAAAGGGGAGGAGAGAGCTATATCTCTGAAGATATGTTGCACTCCTGCTACCTCTCTGTCCCGCAACACAGCGCACCCATGCACAGATATTTTGAAAATCTCCACCATAGTGTAAAAATACAAAATTACCAATGGAAAGCTAAATGGGTGCACAAACGTTATCCTCAATAATAAACAGCACATGTGGAATTCAATAGTCACAGTACAAAGGATAAGGAAAAAGGTTTGATGATTAGATTGGAAAGTTTCAATCCTCCTGCCTATGATGCATGAAGGAATATTAATTCTCCTTAACTAACCTACACTGATTAAAGCTCTATGGGAAAGCTCTAATTAGATCCACTGAAGTAGAAAGGTGTCAACATAGCAAAACAGCTGTAGAAATTCTCCAAATGAAGAATATTGCGTGCATAAAGCCAAACAACAGAAATAGCATAAAGAGGTCTGTACCTCACCTAGTTTGAAAGGAATCTGAATCTAATTAAAGTGTTGTTGCATAGTTATACCCACAGAAAGAACCTGTGAGTGTCCCATACTAAAGGTCTCAATAATGTCTACTTCAAACAGTAATTTTTGGCAGCTACACTTGCAACTCCTTTCTTTGATCCACATATTCAGAACGTCCTTGAATTCCACTCATATCATCATTCCTCACAGACAGTAGTCCTCCCTTAGTTAGTTTTATCATCTTTGCTATGAGTACTCCTTTTGAACTTCCCTGCCTTGGTCATTCAATGTGCCTTTCTATTTTCATTAGTTCATGCAACTGCACCTGCAGAGGAGAGAAAAACAATGCACCTGAAGCAAATATTCACTTTGAAGGTTTAGCATTGTGAAACGCAAATGCTCAAGTCCTTTGGTCAATTTTAATACAGCAATCATTTCAATACAAATAACTATGTGATTACAGATGCATAGACAGTCACATTATAAATGCGAAATGCTATTTGAATACACATATTTCCCATTATACAAAAGATGCAAAATGTTATTTAAATGAGTACATGGATACATGAGTATTAACAAGGTTATTCAAACCACAAATGTGCAGATATATATCAAAACTGTAATTCGTTGTTACATTAAGGGAAACATTAAAATGCATGCACATATAAATGTGAAGGGTACATGATAAATGCACTTTCAATATTGGTTCAAGTGCACTACATCTCATTAATCATATTAAATCACACAAATACATGAGGCCATAAGTAAACATGTATGTGGCCTCATCAATCATGAAAGGGTGGAGCTAAAACTACACTAATTCAGTCTGATTAGGAAAAGGCAAACCAAGGGCATCCCTTCCTAACAGCGACTCAGAATGGTATATACCATTGTTTTGCAACCTCATTTGCAGTCACAAAATACTTGCAGTTTACTGCCTACTTCAAGTAGGTGTCAAGCTCGCAAATTGGAAGGGGACCTTCTTTCCTTTGTGAGTGGGTGCGAAAATCGAAATAAAAACTTTCTTTTTTTTTTAACACATCCCGTTTTCCTTTAGGGAAAACGTCCTGGATTTGAATAAAAAAGTTGCTTTATTGAAAAGTCAAACACAAACATGTGGGTCTACTGTCCCTAGCAGGCCTCCCTTCCAGTGTTTCCAGGCCATTCCCAATGGGTCGCAATTTGCGACCTGCCTGTTGCGTGTTTATCTAGGTTCCTGATCGATACTGTGACCTTATGCCCCTATTCGGCTATAAATCCATTTATTCCCTATATTGGCATAACCGTTCAAGTGCGATATTCAGAAAGTCATCTCTGGCCTCACACGAACAGAGCCACATTCCAGCATAGTTCTCTGCCACTTCCTTTGCAACCAATTAGTGCAATGACAGAGCAGAAGTCACTATCTGATATTCCTAGATTAACACCCCGAGTTCTTCAACAAGATAAAAACTCAGCAAACCTGGAAATCCCTGCTTGCTGTGTTTTGATTAGTAATGGAACTCTAATGAGCAACTGATAGCTATCACTTCCTAGTGACACTTTAATTGACGTCTTATGTCCAGCAAACTTGCGTCAAACCAGGCACCTGTCAGGTATAAATATTACCAACGTTGCCTTAAGCAATTGCTGGTGTCCCATTGCTGTTGTATGCTGTATGCAGTACGCTGATGCTGCTGCTGTCCCTTTGGTGGTGAAGCTACTGATACCATTATCGCTGCTAAAGCGCGAACGATGGTGTGGTGAGCTTAGGAGCTGAACAGCCGTCCCTCTGCGAAGAGCCCAGCAGATGCCAAGCTGCCCGCGGACGCTGTCCCCCCCCCTCCTTCCTCGACGCGCTGAAGAGAGACGCTGCATTTCTTCTGCTGAGAAATCCAGCGCCAGCGTTTCTAGTCTGCCCTCGCGGGTGACTGGGATACCGATGCCTCCTGAAGGAGATACCAGACCTCAATCATTCTATTCAGAGGTATGGTGTTGACTAAAACCTTACATGAGAATACTTGAAGCAAACCTTGGCAAAACCAACTTAACTAAAGCTACTTACTCACTCCCCTTCCACGTGTTAGGCTTAGGTCAGGCACACTGGGGTAGGCGTAGTTAGAAGCACCAGTTGAGTATTTTAGCCTAATGTATATATGACTGTATATATGTTTTATTACTTTTAAACCATTGTATGGCTAAGAAACCATATCAATGCTTTTACAGTATTATTTCGCAATCCTTATCTTACTGTACGTACTTTTTATCATAACAAGTCTTGCAATTGTGGCAATACATTTCTCTTGTACGAGAAGAAAGACTGTTCAATAACTGTTAACCCTTTATTGACAAACGCCCGTCTCTCTATTCTCTACATCTCATGAAAGTAAACTGCACTAACCTGACTGAGTGAAATACATGTCTATTGTTTCACACGACCCTAGAGATTGACTCTTGATCTGAGGAGCAAAGTTGTCATGTTGCACGGTTGTTGGAAAGCTGAATCCCTTCTTGTCTGTGCCAGGGAAGCTGATCACTTCCCATGCAGAGAAGAAAGTTTCCAGTGACCTCTGAGCTAGTTGGTAACACACCCAATTAAGTTTAGCATAGTCAGTGGAGGCCTGGAATATCCGCAGTTCCACGTCGATACTACTGTTTATGTTATTCCAATGTGCAGGGCCTAGTGGGAAACTAGGAACTACACTACATGGCGCCCAAACGTTTGGTAAAGCGATAAACTAATGCAAGACGTTAGAGTAACTCAGTCGTGCATATTTCACAGACCCCTTTCTCCCGTAAATACTCCAATAGACGTCTGGAGTGGGTGAAAGGTTAAAATCCGCCGACCTTAGTAGGAAGAGATTCCTATGTAAAGCTCTGGTTTATTCAACGTTGAAGGATACAGTGTTCCAAAATATTGTGCACCTAATCTTTGTCTCCTTGGAGACCAACTCTGCAAACCTGCATTTATACAATGCCAGGAGAAAACGGAACCACTGGGGCCGCAGCAGATGCGACTCAGCAAGGTCCCGAACACACAGACCCGGGTGCAATTATCATCCCGGTCCACTTAAGAAAACCTATAACTTTAAAACTTATAGAAAACTGACTGACACCTCAAGGTGGTACAGTAATGTTCGTGATAGAGGCTCACGAGTATCGGCAGACAGAGGTATTCTATTCATGGATAAACTTTCCAGCGGCAAACGCTACAACAAAAGAGTTTCACTATTACAAAATAGAGGAACCTCCGGAAGAGTACGCTCCTTTCGAGGAGATTGAAATTCCACTTAAATTTCAAGAGCACCTGCTCTGGTTTAATGGCGTCCTAAAACATAATGATCACATTACCAGGCTCGGTCCACTAGGTAGACCAGGAGCAACGTGGCCGGTTCTAGCCAGCTACACACCACATCCTGACATTGTAAAAATGTCAAAGGAAGAGCTGTTAGTACAGCTAAAAACACTAATTAAAATACATAGGCAATTAGTCCAATATGTAATGCGGACTGCAATATTCCAGCCAGCTGTTAATGTACCACAGCTGACCCCTCATCAGGGGAACACTAATAAAATCACACCACAGAACATACAGTCATGTCTTGGTAAAACACCCGTAAAACGGGAACAAATTCCTTTCTGGTTAGCACAGAAAATCACTCAAATAGAGGCAGTATTTCCTGATACTACCCCTATAGAGAAACACAGAATCTTGACAATCTGCCTTCCTATGGGAATCGCACCACACGTGGAGGACTGCGACACTTGGGGTACAGTCTTTGCTTCCATTTACACAAAAACACACGGTGTTCCGTCTATGGCGGTAATACCAGAAGTGCTAAAACAGATTCAAATTGAATACGGTCCAGAGCCCGCTTTAAATCTAGGTATGAAATTACTGAAAGACTTCAAGCAGGTCTCGGCTATATTACTAGCCAACATTAAGGGAGAAGCAGCATCTGTGGCGATCCGCCAGAAGTTGAAGGAAACAGATATAAAAGATCCAATTGAACTTGCCAAAATCATAGAAAAATGCTATGAAGAATTAGGTAGAGACAGCTTGGGTGGAAAACCAGTAAAGCCCCAACTGCTCGAAAATCCTGAAAAATTATTTATTAAAAATAATTCAAACACTCCTAAAAAGAGCTGGGATGGAAATAAACAATCCACTCCCAAGGAAAAAGTTTTCCAGTCCAGAGGAAGGTCTCCTCGACGGAGGGAAAGAACTCCGACTCGAGAACACCAGTCTCCCCAGAGGGAACCCTCTGAGAAAAGATATAACCTTAGAAATAGGGATAATCTGAGAAAACCTGATAGATATCAAAGTATTGATACACGTCCCTCTCGATCTTTTCCACAGAAATCGGAAAAAGAAGAGGACGGTCAGACCCAGGAGAGCACACCAAGTCCAAAGACAAGGAACCTGCTCAGAGTAAAAAATCTCAATTTCAGAAAAAGAAGGTAGCCAGTATTAGAGTAATCAACCATGCCGAGAATACTGAGGACACAGTTGAAAAACGGGGAGTGGGCATTGACAATGTTGGACAGTGCAGCAGAAATCAGTATAGCGCGCAAGATCTTGATGAGTCATCTGGAGACAGTGGACACGAATGAATACATTCAGGTTGAAACTGCCGACACCAGGCTTAGCGAGCCCCATAAAATATACGAAATAACATTGCGTATGGAGGGTGATAAGACTAGGAAAATTAGAGGTCTATTTTGGGATAAGCTCTCAAAAGGCTACGATATTCTGTTAGCTGAAAAAGATTGGCCCCCAGAGTTTGTCAGGGAGTGCCCTCGTGGCGAAGAAGTGATTATGCCTGCCTTCTCGAATCACATTCCGATTCACAAAAAATATACTTATGCAAGGAAATGGGCAGTAGCCCAGGCTCCGGCATTGTATAAAAATCATGTAGGATGGGATGAGGACTCACCGCCTCACAAAATCCAATTAAAAAGTGAACCAACTGCCCAACTGCAGTATCCCATAAAGCAAGAAGCTAAAAAACACGTCAGGGAGATCTTAGATCAACTTGAATACCAGGGGGTGATTGAAACATGCACCTCTCAAATGAACAATCCTTTGTTTCCTGTCTCCAGACCAGACAATTCATATTGTCTAGTTTTGGACTACAGACATCTTAATACATGTTGTAAAACTTTTGCAGTACAAAACTCGCATAGTGCAGCCCTAATGAATAACATAGTTAGGAAAAAATATAAAACGACATTAGACATATCTAATGGTTTCTTTTGTCAAAACATTGCACCGGAAAGCAGATATTTGACCGCTTTCTCTGCATTTGGGTCGCAGAATAAATTCTGTCGACTCCCACAGGGGTTCAAGAACAGCCCAGGACTATTCTCAGCTAGGGTAACAGAGTTACTACAAATATATGATGATGAGGCATTATCTTACATAGATGATATCTATCTCACAGACGACGACTTGGATACTCACTTGAAAAGAGTGAATACCATTATACTTGGGTTCGCAGCAGAGGGTTACAAATTCAACTTTAAAAAGTCTCGAATTGCCCATCTGACAGTACTATTCTTAGGGTACGAATTATCAAGTGAAGGCAAAAGCCTAGCGGACAACTTCTTAGAGAAGTGCGCTGTACTCCAAGCTCCAAAAACGCTGAAGAATTTACAATCCATTCTAAGTTTTCTGAATTTCGGAAGAACTTACATTCTAAATTACGCAGAGAGGGTTAAACCTCTCTACGAACTAATTAAACCTGATTTTAAACAAATCACCTGGACTCAAAAACACACAGAAATTTTGAGATCACTGCAAACAGACATGTTAGCTAAAACAAAATTAGATACACGTGACAATACACGCGATCTTGTAATCCGAGTCATCCCAGGAAGATGCGGATTCACGTACCTAACCTCTAATGAGGGAGAAAAGGTACCAATTTCAATTAAATCTCACTTGTACACACAAGCAGAAAAAACATTCAGTCACACAGAAAGAACTGTGAAAGCAGTGCAAATCGCATTAGCAAATGAACGAGAACTAGCACACGGCAAACGGATTAATATCCTTACAGCGGAATCCGCCTTCGAGGCGCTATTCAGCCCAGTAAACCTGCCTACAGTGTCACTGGATCCGAAATGGATACAGTTTATAGATTCTCTAGGAGCGGAAGATGTGAAATACTATTTCGCCCCGCAATTCGAAGAACTGAATGATTTAGAATATGAAGAAGAATATCCTCTGCCAATCGAAATTCTGCCTCTCCCACAATACGCCTGTATAATCTATACAGATAGATTTGTACAGCATTTCAATGTAGAGAGCAAATCCTACGATGCAGCATGTGTGATTATTAAAGGTCGTTGGCTGTGCGGTAAATTCAGACCGAAAGTAACAAAAACTGAATCTGTAAGAAACTGTTCGGTTCAGAGAACTGAAATCAGATGCTTAAAGATGGCGCTCGAAAATGCAGAACGTGAATTCCCGACACTTATAGTGTGCGTTTCTCATTTTTGCGTCAACTCTTACAATAATAAACTGCAGAGTTGGATTGAAAACGACTACAAAGATGACACAGGTGCCACAATAAAGCATAAATTGCTCTGGAAACAGGTAGCTCTTTTACACAAAGAACTACAAAAGACTCACGTGGTACACGCAGAGAGTCTTCAAAGTGATGGCGTTCACGTTGCAGGGAACTCATTGGCTAATACAGCCACAGCGGAAGCAACTAACCCGGCTTCCGTAGCCACAAAAAAGCGTACAGAAAAATACATAGACGGGGAAACCATGCTGGCAGTAAAAACGACCGTAAAAGGCGACTGTGCAGCACTACCCGTGAACTATCCACTCAATTATGCATACATAATCGATGCAAACTCCGTTCCTTTTGCTCGAATCCCTGGAGTGGGGGACAGAGTAATTCCAAACATGAACAGGAGAATATTTTTAATAGCAAATGCACACATGAGATTGGGTCTGAGACACCAAACAATCAGGGACTCTCTGACTGAATTACAATCAGTATACTGGTGGCCGGGAATGAGTGTAGAACACCAAATATATGCAAACAACTGTGAAAATTGCAATAGGGATCGCAGTAGTGAACCATGCTACTGGCTACCGATCAGAAACAGCGTAACGCTGCCTGCACCCTAACCTGCGTCCTATTAATTAGTTAAGGCTAAACACGCTTAAAAAATGTGGCCTCCAGCACTCGGCTGACGCATAGAACTGTTATAAAAGATTTGCGAGTCCATATCGGCACATACGCAATTACCACGTTCCATTCTGACCAGGGTCCTGCTTTCAGCTCTCGAGCTTATAAGGAGGCCATGGCCAGCATGGGAATTGGGTTGCGGTATTCTTGTCCGTCGCACCCCAAAGGGAATAGTGTGGTAGAAAGAAAAAACCAGGACATAAAGCGATCTATAACAGCGAAGGTATTAGGTTCAGGCGCTGGGTGGGTCAAACATTTAATAAGTGTCCAGACTAGTCTTAATAACTTGCCAAGAAATTCTCTAAAAGGTTTCAGCCCATACGAACTATTGTTCGGAATTAGAATGAGCATTCAGGACCTCGATAGTCAGATGTCAGTGGTACAAGAAAAAACAACAGACTTTGACATCAAAGATCTTTTGGCTGTTTTACAGGAACTGAATGAAACAAGAAAATCCTTAAGCAACATAAAGTTAAAGCAACAGCCAAATACCACTGACGAGGCACCACAAGCAACAGCCCCAGCAAGGCCTGTCTGGATTCCAAAGATTGGGGATCTAGTCAGAGAAAAGATCGCGGTGAAGAAGGAATTTGGGCCTTCTTACAGAAAAGCAGTACCTGTCTTGGCAGTCACCGGAACAAGATCAGTAGTACTACCGCCCCTTGCTGGTAAAAAGGAGAACAGAGTCGTGTCAATCGACCTGGTAAAACCACAAGCATGTGGCCTATAATCAACAGTAGGCCCAGTGGACTCCCAAGAAACAACAGAATACCCAAACTTGCAACAATCCAAGAGGTTCAAACTGAAAGACTAATCACATTCGATCAGCCTGCAGTGCACAATGAAGGACTATGCAATAATGCCATGGAACACGTGCCTCTTGGGACACAGATTGAAACAATTCGTCAAGAAACAACACCAGTCTACACTAATGTGGCATCAGAAAGGGCTACCGAGAGACAGATTGAAAGAACAATCCCATCAATCGACAGAACTGCCTCTGGTTATTTCATCAACTTCGACAACTTCTCTGAAGATCAAAACGACACCGAAGTGATGCCAGAAACAAAAAAGTATTCTAAAGAAAATACAACAGGACTCCTTCAACAAATCAAAGAATTATATCTGGATTCACCGTTGATTGAGCATTGGATTATTTCAGGGGTATTCATACTCCTACTATGCCTAATTTTAGTTTTAATTTTAGGAAAGTTTATTACAATTGAATGGACACAGCAAGTCAGAACATCAACCTAGTCCTGAAACCACACAGATCATCACACGTGAAGAAAAGAGAACTGTCAACAGTAAATGTCACAGCAATTCCAATACCTGGTGGGGTAGTATGGGAGAAAACAGACTATGAGATATATGGTCCGGTCGAAATCCTGAAGTATCCTCATCAACTGAAGGTTTCCTTAAGTGACTTTGTAAAACCTAGCACATTCTCTGATGATTGAGACTTTGACAGTATTAATGACATGATGTCTGATTTAGTAATGTCAGCTAGATTCACAGATCATGATTATTTACAAGGTTCATCTAGTTATGAGCAGCTATTCTGCTACACACACTATGGTGATCATTACTTGCATAAATCTGCACAGCCTAGAAATGTTTTTTATGTATAATCAATGGGAACATTGTGCTACACCACCTAAAAGCAGTTCTAAAGCATTTTTTGAGAAATTCAAATACTTCTCAGGGTTTAACAACAGTAACGCAGAAACGTTTTATTACAAACTGTTAGATAAAACAGGAATGAAAACAATGCTGACAAATTCTAAATCGATATATTCTGAGGCATTTTATGAAAAAATTATGACATTTGGTTTTGATTTTTGGAAAAATAATATTGAAACGAAAACAATTTGGGGTACAAAAGATTGGCAGGTACAAGGCCTTGAAGCACTATTCAGAACCTGCATGATACCAGAACAAATGATGTTTTTAAATGACACAATACACCAAACATCCTGTCTTGCCCTAGCTAAGATCAAGACCTTAAAACACCGTCTATTCCAAAGCCAATACCTGAAAATACAACTACAGATATTGAGTTAGACGTGTCACAAATTTTACATTTTAACAGAACACATCCTGATTGGAAAAAGTGGTTAATCTGGTCTACTGACACAAACATTTGTCAAGATAGATTCCTGAATAAAACACAGGGGTTAAAAATGACCAGACTAGACCCGAGATACTCCCAGAGACAACATCCAGGGATAATAACAACATACAGTGTAGGGAAACTCTGCCTCGAATGGCTAACATCATCCACACTGGCTGAAATTAAGCAACATTTGTCTTCACTAAAAGATGGTGCTGATTTGCGCGATTTCATTCTTGGACCACGCAAACAGCGTCAAAAGCGTTTCATAGCGACCAGTATCTATGGTGCGTACAACGAGGCTTGGAAAGTCAAACAAATTGAAACAGCAGAAAAAATACGAGAAATTGATCGTATTAATTTGGAAAAATCACTTTCTGTAGTAGACAATGGGTTAATGACTCTGTCTTCCAGAATATATTCGTTGGACAATATTGTATCCTCTGCCTTTGATGTGATAGACAGAGACTTGCTAATGTTACAACATGGCCAATCTCAATTACGTTCTATTATATAATTAGGCTGGACGCTGCAAAATCTTCGTTCAGGCTATGTGCCTTGGCGTTTAATCAACACAACGTCATTATTTTCCATTTTTAACCTTACTGATAAACAGATCAGTTTGGCACAGAAAGGAGCAGACTATACAATCCTGAGCATCGAAAAACTTGAGAGATTACCATTGACAATGTCAGAGAGTCCTGTCATTGAATGGATAATACACGGAATTATCCCTATTCCGATAACAACTTTCCGATTTAAAAATTGCCTTGAGTACATACCTGCTGGCCAGTATGAACAATTGGGTAAAGGATATGTAAAATCTGAATGGAAATTACTATACACATATTCTTGCTATTGTGACAGCGACAAAAATATATTTCTTAGTGGTGAAAATTATAAACATTCACTAAGCGGTATACTTTTGTGTCAGGGTATTAATTTACACGGCGCATGTGATGGAAATTCTAACAACCTTTCATGCCACCAGCTAGTCACACCTGCAACTCAGATAGAGCCCTTCTTTATGCAACTTGCAAACGGGAGTTACATTCTTAGAACGGATCACAGATGTTGTGGCCTAGTGCCAGGGAAAAGTTATCTAGTAAGTGTAACATCCATGGTCAAATGTTGTATGCAGGCATTATTCCCGAATGGGCCTGCAGAAACAGTGACTCCCATCTGGCCTCGTCTGAATCTCTATTCTATACGAATTGATACTTTAAGCAAAATGAAGTCTGTGCTTTTACAGACAACAGTGCCTATAACGTCATCAAAAGAGATGTATGATCTTCTAGTTGCAAGGACAGCTACTGAAGTTCATGAACTTTTATCAACAAATTGCCCCGTGCATTTCGTAGAAATGCTTAGCCAACTCCTTAACATGTCTAGTGCCACGAGCATCCCAGGCATATTTAAGACGATTTTTACGGGACTGCTAACACCTTTTCAAGCAATCTTGGGAATCGTTCCTAATTTTGTTCACTCTGTTTTTGGTGGCATACCACTATTTTTGGGACTCGTTGCAGGGATTTTATTTTTGACCCTCCTGCTTCGTTATGGCAAGCCGAAACTCAGACATAGCTCCCATGGGAATGGAAGAGACAATCCTAGCAATTCGCTACCGGGACAGGATAACTAACGTCCTCGGATTGGCCAGGCTGAGAGATCTAAACATGACCTGGTTCCTTTCATTCAGACCTATATGGCAGAACTGTATCTTACCGGTACTTCGATGTATGCTATGCGGAGATGAGTGCGTGTTGGACATCTGTCTTTCACTTCCATCAGCAGTACCAATGGACGTCGATACTTTGCTCAGTCCAATAACGGCTCACGCATTGTGTTGTCCCCAGCGGCTACCAATCCTGATGACAGCATTCGTTGAGACTCCTGTACTACGACTAGGTGGTAACAGTGGAGCAAGTGACAAAAGCAACATCACCCAGGTACGACCTTCTGTGAGCATTGCTGAACCCGACTATGATGACAGCAATCATTCTCACACCTGCCAAGTTACAGCGCTATCGAATTTGGTTGAACTGTCACCTGATTTTGTAGACCAATCCTTTGAGAGCCTGTCTGATACGATGTTCTCACCCGTACAGAAACAATAACTTTTGAGAAGCTTTCCGACACAGCGTTCCCATGAACTCTGAATTCGGCCTTCAGTTTTGATCAACAAAAACTGCAAAAAGTGTTGGAACTCTATTTCCCCGTTCAAGCAATAATTCTTTTGAATTGGATATTTTTTAATATTGACCCTTTTTGGCACGAACAATTCTTTGCTTAACGTAAAAACTATTCTTAGAGAACAGAAGCTTCAAACTTCTATTTTTAAACACATCTAGAGACATAACAACTTACATCAGCCTCTAGCACACATTTATTGCAATGCATTTATATGTGATGATTTATCTCGCCCTTCTTCTGTTTCAGAGATATTTCATGTGTAATTATTTTTGCATAATCGTTCATTGATTTCATATGCAATAATTTTTGAATGATTTCTATGCTTCAAAAACGTACTGTACCTAAATTTTCATGTATGACAAATACGCCTATTTCGAATGCATTTATGTATTTTGGGGTGGGCAATGTTACACATGCATCTAATTGCTCTAGTTTTAGTAATTTGATGGACATGAAAACGTGGAGTGATGTTGCGTGTTTATTTAGGTTCCTGATCGATACTGTGACCTTATGCCCCTATTCGGCTATAAATCCATTTATTCCCTATATTGGCATATCCGTTCAAGTGCGATATTCAGAAAGTCATCTCTGGCCTCACACGAACAGAGCCACATTCCAGCATAGTTCTCTGCCACTTCCTTTGCAACCAATTAGTGCAATGACAGAGCAGAATTCACTATCTGATATACCTAGATTAACACTCTGAGTTCTTCAACAAGATAAAAACTCAGCAAACCTGGAAATCCCCGCTTGCTGTGTTTTGATTAGTAATGGAACTCTAATGAGCAACTGATAGCTATCACTTCCTAGTGACATCTTTAATTGACGTCTTATGTCAAGCAAACTTGCGTCAAACCAGGCACCTGTCAGGTATAAATATTACCAACGTTGCCTTAAGCAATTGCTGATGTCCCATTGCTGTTGTATGCTGTATGCAGTACGCTGATGCTGCTGCTGCTGTGCTGTCTGATACCATTATCGCTGCTAAAGCGCGAACAATGGTGTGGTGAGCTTAGGAGCTGAACAGCCGTCCCTCTGCGAAGAGCCCAGCAGATGCCAAGCTGCCCGCGGACGCTGTCCCCCCCCTCCTTCCTCGACGCACTGAAGAGAGACGCTGCAGTTCTTCTGCTGAGAAATCCAGCGCCAGCGTTTCTAGTCTGCCCTCGCGGGTGACTGGGATACCGAGTGCCTCCTGAAGGAGATACCAGACCTCCATCATTCTATTCAGAGGTATGGTGTTGACTAAACCCTTAGATGAGAATTCTTGAAGCAAACCTTGGCAAAACCAACTTAACTAAAGCTACTTACTCACTCCCCTTCCACGTGTTAGGCTTAGGTCAGGCACACTGGGGTAGGCGTAGTTAGAAGCACCAGTTGAGTATTTTAGCCTAATGTATATATGACTGTATATATGTTTTATTACTTTTAAACCATTGTATGGCTAAGAAACCATATCAATGCTTTTTCAGTATTATTTCGCAATCCTTATCTTACTGTACGTACTTTTTATCATAACAAGTCTTGTAATTGTGGCAATACATTTCTCTTGTACGAGAAGAAAGACTGTTAAATAAATGTTAACCCTTTATTGACAAACACCCGTCTCTCTATTCTCTACATCTCGTGAAAGTAAACTGCACTAACCTGACTGAGTGAAATACATGTCTATTGTTTCACACGACCCTAGAGATTGACTCTTGATCTGAGGAGCAAAGTTGTCATGTTGCACGGTTGTTGGAAAGCTGAATCCCTTCTTGTCTGTGCCAGGGAAGCTGATCACTTCCCATGCAGAGAAGAAAGTTTCCAGTGACCTCTGAGCTAGTTGGTAACACACCCAATTAAGTTTAGCATAGTCAGTGGAGGCCTGGAATATCCGCAGTTCCACGTCGATACTACTGTTTATGTTATTCCAATGCGCAGGGCCTAGTGGGAAACTAGGAACTACACTACATGCCTCATGAATAATAATGAGGCAGGTCCCTTCCCACCCATTTGAGAATTTTAAACAGTGTCTCAGACACTGTTGAACATTCCATTTTGTGAGCCGTAAGTTGCAATTCACAAACTATTGCAATTTGTGACTCTCAAAATGGAATGGCCGTACATCTGGGCCATAGGGAGCAATAGAGTTGTGTGATCCTTGCAGCATCTATCAAGGAATTACTTTTCCTTATAATGTCTTTAATTTTCCAAATTAGTGGTGCAGTTGTGGGCTACACAAGTGACTAGCACCATTCAGAATCTTCTTCGTCTACATAAAGCCTGCCAAAGGGAAAAGGGGTTAGGTGATTGACGCTAATGCTGCAAGGGCTAGTCCGAGGTACAGAAATTCCATCCTCATGGGGAAAAAAATGGGGAAGAAATGAGCATCTGTTTTCGTTGCTAAAAACGTTATAATGTTTTTATCGGATCTGTATGTAACAATGTGTACATTTCTATTTATATGATAGAGATACCTGATGATGCAGCAGAGCATACAATGGAAATGTTTATTGCAGGTATTAAGAATAAACCAATAAACCAAACAGTGTTATGATCAGGGCAGGACTGGCCATAGCGGGCACAGGGCATTTCCTCAGTATGCGGCCAGGGTGGGGAACGGTTTTAGACCCCTTGGGGCTGTGTTTGTTACCAGGGCCAGTTTTGCATTGTAGCTGCAATATCGGCCCCCAGCAACAAAAGCGTCTGGCCCTGCTTATGGCACTCTTGATAATTTGTACATCGAAAATCAATGGCCTACTTTCGAGTATAAAGTGCTTAGTGGACTAAGAAAATCTGAAGGGTTAGGATCATACTTTCCCGTACTTTGAAATTACAAATTTAAACAAAACGAACAGCCAAACGTTGTTACAGCTTTGGTATTAGAAGTGTACATCACTTTGGCCATGGCTACTTTGAGAGGATTGACCATATTTCTGCACAGGAAGACAGGGGCAACATGAACTAATTCACTAGGGATAGCCCAAGTTAGTGGACAATAACCATGATTACGACTAGTCAAGGCAAATTAACAATGTCTAATTTATTTTGTTTAAATTTTGATTTTGATACCCTCTTTGATACATTTTGCAATTGATTTAACACAATAATCAGACACCTTTCTAGAAGTCAGGCACTTGAATTGTACAATAAATATACATTCTGCATGTTTTCTCATACACCTTTCAAATAAGATGCCGAACTTCTGATATTCGGCCACTATAATTATATTCCAGAAGGAAAGAAAATGTAATGCTCAATTTCTATGTTCAAAGCAGAATTCAAACTATTCTCTAAGGCCATATTTCTTTTATTATCTAGCTAATATTGAATCTATATTGGTACATGCTGGGGTTTATGCCAAGTTGGGGCATATTTTCCAACAACGGCAAAGACTTCTTGATGGCAGATATTGTACAACTTGTATCAACTTGTAGCTACCACCACATTCACTTTCTTGCTGACCAACTGGCAAAAAAAGGTATGCGTGATACCCTTAGACATATTACAACTAGCTGAAATGTAGACATATTACTGATGAGCAATTTGAAGACTTTATTTCAATCAGATTATGTTGAGCAGTAAAAAGAACTGCACGCTCTCTTCAAAGAATAGAGGATGGACTCTTCCTCTTTTTCCCCCACTTGGTCCCATATGCTTGCTTTCTCTCCAAATTCCCATCCTTCATTTGTCGATACTGATCTCAGGACCGATTCTCCCCTCTCCCATTGGGAACCCCATAACCCTCCAAACACTGCTCTATACCTACCGTTGTAAGTAACACTTATGTTCATTTGCTTTGTCCTATTCCCATTTTACAGTTCATCGCTGACACACCTCCCTTTCTCCCTGTCATTCTTCTTCTACATCTACAACCCTCCACGGACAGCTGTGCAGCAGTACCCACAGTCCACTAATCTCACAGATTACCCATTCAGTCTGAGACTGATCCATCTAAACTTTATTGGCCTCACCCACTACATAAAGAGGAACAAACTCCTGTCCTCCCTTCACACACTCTGACCAGATGTTACATTCATTCAAGAAACACTACTCCCTCGCTGAAAGCGTGAAACTCCACTGTAACTAGGATGGGTGAGAAAACCATTCCAAGGAGGGTGGGGCACGAAAGGGATATACCCCCCAACAGACCTTAAAGTAAAGATGGGATTGCCATATAAATCCATAAGGGACTCCCATAAAGATTTTTAAGTTGTGGACTGACCTAGAGGTGCAGTATATCTTTATTAGAGCCAGTATACACAATCTTTCTTTGATTATTGGTTCTGCCTGTGCTCCAACCAGGGACAAAAGAGAGCCCTTCAAGGAGCTGGACCATATTCTCCTCCCTGCTTATAAGAATACGTCTTGACTGGATCCTGGTGTTAGATATTTATTTGGACAAATCAGACCACCACACCCCTCCTTCTTGCAGAGACTGACTCATTCCTACAGATCTACTGTTTTCAGTAATCTTACAGGCTTCTTATTATCTAGGCTTGGTACTATTAAGCTCTTAGTCATACTATCATTTTCTGATCATGCCATGTGATGTCCTTGAAGTTTACCAACATATCTATCTCAATATTTGTGATAAGCAGTTTGTTTTTGCCTTATAGCTCTGCCACAAGTTAAGAATGCTATTTTCTAATGTCACTATACAGAATACATTCGGGAAACTGATCAAGTTATGGATGTTCTCAGAACTCACCAACATGTTTCTCTCATTGCCTTTTGAATAAATGATTTCGGGGTCTAGTAAAATTGTCATATATATCAGACAACGCTATTCTCTAATGTCACTATATAGAATATGCTTGTGAAAATGATCAAGTCAAGTAATGTTCTCAGAATTTATTGACATGTTTCTCTTATGATTTGAAGAAGTATTTGTCTGGTACAGTCATGCCACAATTAGAGAATGTCATTCATAACTTGTCTTTTGAAAAAATAAGAGTTCAGGTCCAACTACAACTGTCATGTCTAACAAATGTTCATTTTTTTATACACACTATATGACTTAATAGATTATGTAATCATGTAAATATGTAAATAGAAGGACAATATTCAAAAATGTGCTAAAATTCATTGTTGATGCAATATATCTATATTTGAAAGACATACTCGTTAAATAATCCTCTTACCTTGCTGCTTATATGAAGACACATAGCTGAATAAGTGTATATATTATGTGTATGTACTTAAGTCTACTGTATATAATATGTCTGTTGTGTAAATGTATTGATATATGTTGTTTTATAATTTATAGAGCAATAGACGGTAACCTGAAAAAGGCTCAAGAGCCAAAACGCGCGTTGTGACATCTACCGCTTTGCCTTCAACGGATCACTGACATAATATCGACTACCAAAATATCGACTACCCAAAATATCGAGGAAAAAATATCTACAACCAAAATATCGAGTTTGTATGTGCAAACAGGTAAGTACAAAAATATCGAGTACAAAATATCGTTGTAAAAAATATCGTTGTAAAAAATATCGACTTTACTAAAAACAATGTTTAATTACATTAATATAAAAAATTAATTACTAAAATATAATTAACAATACTTAAAATAACTTTTAATAATTAAATAATTAATGAAAGAAAAAAAATAATATTTTTTTAATCATATTTCTTAAAACATATATATATATATACAGTAACACAATTTAATTAAATAATAGGCAATATTGTATATGTACCCCAAAAACCCCAAAATGACCCTGAACCCTAAAAATACCCCTTTACCCAAAAACTGAAAACTGACCCTGAACCCTAAAAATACCCCTTTACCCAAAAACTAAAAACTGACCCTGAACCCTAAAAATACCCCTTTACCCAAAAACTAAAAACTGACCCTGAACCCTAAAAATACCCCTTCACCCAAAAACTAAAAACTGACCCTGAACCCTAAAAATACCCCTTTACCCAAAAACTGAAAACTGACCCTGAACCCTAAAAATACCCCTTCACCCAAAAACTAAAAACTGACCCTGAACCCTAAAAATACCCCTTCACCCAAAAACTAAAAACTGACCCTGAACCCTAAAAATACCCCTTTACCCAAAAACTGAAAACTGACCCTGAACCCTAAAAATACCCCTTCACCCAAAAACTAAAAACTGACCCTGAACCCTAAAAATACCCCTTCACCCAAAAACTAAAAACTGACCCTGAACCCTAAAAATACCCCTTTAATTTAACATAATTAGCAATTAATCAATTAAATTAAATTAATTACCAATTAAATTTTAAATGATTAACATATATTATTTAATTACCAATTAATTAATTATTACTACCAATTAATAAATTTACATATTTAATTAATTATAATTAAATTACTTCCCACCCTATTCCCCTATAAACCCACAACCCGCTACAGAATAACATTACAGAATAATTAAAAAAATCATTAATTAAAAATAATTATAAAATAAAATGACACTTTTCACACATATTATAACATAAAAACACTATAAATAATTAAATAATATTTTAAAAACTATATTTTTTACTATCTAGATTATATACTTGGATATTTTCACTGTCTATATTATTTACAGTCGATATTACTTCACTTACCTTAAAAACGATATTTTGGCTGTCGATATTCTGTCTAGTCGATATTTTGTCCAAACGATATTTAAAACTCGATATTCTGTCCAAACGATATTTTGGAGTCGATATTATGTCTGTGCACCGCCTTCAACATTTTGTTGAGTCTCATGTCTATTAGTTATGTATTTTTTCTATTATGCTTTAAACTGACTTTTGCTATATTGAAAAACAACTATAAGAAAAGAAAAGAAAACAGAAGAGAAAAACACAAAAAGAATATAAAATATGTAAATCTTAAAAGAATTGATGAATATATATAATATATACCAATAAAATCAAATGAGAATATTTCATTGTTTGAGATTATCGATATATAGTTGGACTTTCCATTCTCCATCTTATATTTAGGCTATATCAACTATGAACTCCATATATACAGAATTTGATTGTGTCACTTGGCTATAGACCTTCCACAGCGGCTACCTATTCTGATTACGGCATTCGTTGAGACTTCACCATTACGAGTAGGTGGCGGTGAAGTACGAGAGGAAAGCAGCACCAAACAGGTACAACCTTCTGTGAGCATTGCTGATCCAAACATCGACAATAGCAATCACGCATAGAACTGCACAGTTTCACTATTTTCAAACTTGGTCAAACTTTCAACTGATGTTGTAGACCAATTTTTTGGAAGCCTGTCTGATACGATGTTCAACGAGAATAGCTTTTTAAAACAACAAGCACACAGCGTTCCCTGAACTCTGAATTTGGCCTTCAGTTCTGTTAAACAAAGCAACTGAAAACAATTGGAACTAATTTTGTTTCCCCCTGAAAGCAAAATTATTTTTCTTTCAAATCAAAAATATTTACCATTTTTTTTTTCCGGCACATGGTACTTTGCTTAAAGTAGAACTATTCTTAGAGAAGAGAGCTTCTATTTTTAGAGACGTTAGAGACAATATTTTACCTCATCCTCTAGCACATGTACAGTATCGTATAAACATGTGATGGAATGGTCTCGACCTTCTTTTCTGTAAACAGAGCCATTTCATGTGTAATTTTCGCAATTCATTGGAGAAGTGTGGCTCAATGATGTGGAGAAGTGTGGCTCAATGATTAGAGCGGCAGACCCTTATGTAGAGGTCTAGCCCGGAACCAGGGTTCAATTCCCCACCTCGGCGGGTCTTGCACTCAAAATTCCACGGACCTGATAATTCTTGCCTCGGTGCCTATTCCAATCATGGAGTCCCACTCTGCAACTCTGGGCAATAGCTTGCTTAATCTCCACAACGGCCCCCACAACGCTAAGGATGCCTGACCTCCACCTTGGAGGTGCCCAGGAGTGGACGCCTCACAGGGAAAGCCAGGATGGGTTCCACAGCGGTATTCATATAAGCGCCTTGAGACCCTTGCGGGTGAGTAGTGCGCTATACAAGTATCAATTTACATTCACAATCAGCTGATATATATATGCATTTAACTGAATGATAACCTTGCTTGAAAAACGTACAGTACCAATACTCATTTTCGTGTATAAACCATACACCATTTCAAATGCAATTATGTATTTTGGGGTGTGTTGGAAAACATACATGCACCGTATGTTTAATATTGTTTATTTTTAGTAATGATGGACATTAATACGTGGAGTGGGTGTTGTATTTCGATCTAGGACCCTAATTCGATATTCCCGATTCATGCCCTTATATGTTTATAATAAATAGTATCCTTATAAAGGCATCATAATCATATCATATTTAGTAATAGCCCATGCAGTCCAAAGCACGGCAAGGCTACTCCAATAGACTCCTAGAAAGCACAACGCGTTCTTTAAACAAACGAAGCCTTCAGCAGCCCGGAAATTTCCCCTGCTTTTGTTTTGATTTGCACAAGAACTCCTGGAGTCCAGAAAGAACTGTTAGTTCTAGTGACGTCTTATGTCCAACCTTACATCAAACCCGGCACCTTTCAGGTATAAATACCTTAAGCAAACACGCAGTGGTGGGGAGCAGAGCGACGTTCTACTTGTCCGAGAGCACAGCTGTTGCCAGAGCCGAAGGAAGCCGCCCCTCCCTTTTTTGACATGCTGGAGAAGCTGCCTTTTCTCACACCGAGAAATCCAGCTCCGGTGTTCCCAAGTCACCCTCGCGGGTTGCTGGGAGATCGAGTCCTGAGAAGCGAAATACAAGACCTTCTTCATTCTATAACCAAGGTACGGAGCTGATTAAAACCTTAGAGAGAATTCTTGATTCCGATACTTGGCAAAAACCTAACTTAACTTAAAACTGCAACTTACTTACTCCTTCCCTCATATTAGGCTTAGGTCAGGTACACCGGGGTAGGCGTATCTTAGAAGCACCAGTTGAGTTCGTTAGTCAATGCTTTTATGTATGTATATATTTTATCCATTTTAAAGTATCATATGGCTAAAAACCATATCAATGCTTTTACAGTATTATTTCATAATACTACTTTTACTGTACACACTTTACTTTATGATAAGTATTGCAATTGTGGCAATTCATTTCTCTTGCATGAGAAAGAAGACTGCTCAATAAAATAACACCTTTTATTGAAAACGCGTGTCTCTCTATTTCTCTGCACTATGGTGCAATTAGGCATGCCAAATTGACTGAGTGAAATAGCTGTCTATTGTTTTCACATGACACTATAGATACACTCTTTATTCTGAGGGAGCAAAGTTGTCATGTTTATACGGTTGTCAGAAACTAATCCCTTCTTGTCTAAATCAGGACGGTTAACCCTTTCCTGAACATTCGAGAACGTGTCTAGTGACCTCTGAGCTAGCTGGCGGAAACTAATTAAGTCTAACATAGTCAGAGGAGACCTAGATGACCTCAGTCCTACGTCTACACTGCTGTTTATGTTATTCCAATGTGCAGAGCCTATTGGGAATATAGGAACTACACTACAAGGTATCCTATCCGGTCTTGGTGAACGGACAGAGACACTGGAACTAATTGCTACTTCTGTCTCCCTAAGCGAGAATTGGAGCTCGTTAGATTCAAGTGTTCCCTCCCCCACAACTACAGGATCTCTAACATTAGGCATTCTGGATTTGTCAGGATATAAATAACTAAAATGTGTAACACACTCTTTTGGCTGAATACAAAAGTCCAGTCTAGGTTTCGTGCCCCTGGACACAATAGCTTTACTTTTCCAAAACTCCCTAGTGTCCCTACTGACCAGGGCATCATGAAAATCAGACCACAGTGATTTTGTTTTGCATTTTTAAGGACCTTCTTGTGGCAGGCCATGGATTTCTTAATCTGAGCCTGGGATTTAGACTTAATTGTATCCAAAAGCTCTCCCTTTGCCACTCTGCATGCCTTGCTATACCAGGACTCGGATTTAGGACTAGGGTTCTTCTTCCGTCTGTTTTTACCCAAAGTGTCTCTAATTTTCTCCCCTATCTTCTTGTGTGTGTGGGGCATTTTTTCGTTTCTCAGTTTAGTGGGGAGTTTATATAAAAGGTCAAGGTCCGCCTTGACAAGTCCTTTTACAATAGTTAATAGCTCAGGATGTTTGGTTACCCAGTTCAATCTGATTGTTCGCAAATTATTTGCTAGACAAAGTTCACCAATATAACTATGCCCCATATTCTCAGGACGGGATGATTCTTTAATCCTGAGTGATAGACTAAGTACATTGTGATCACTATTGGAGCGATCTATCACCTCCATGTCCGTAACCGCAGACCATAAATCAACTTGGGCTAGAATATAATCAATTCTACTGCAGTGGCCCAATCTATTAAAGGTAAATTTACCCTGGCGATCTGAGCTACTCCTGCCATTAGTGACCCTCAGATCATGCCCAAGGGTAAGTGCCAAAATTTGTTTGGCTTTGCGTGTCCATTTTACATTGGGTAACTCCAAAATGGGAATACCCCATTGGTTATCCAGGTCAGTGGGTAAATCGTGGGGAGAGGCCACTATTGGCTCAAACGTAGTTTTAAAATCTCCTGCCATCAATATTAGATCTTGTGAACGCAAGTTCAGGAGTTGATGCTCTAATTGATAAATTACTTGTGTCTCACTATTCCTGCCCTCTACCCTATTATAAATATTTGTACGTTTTATAGACAGTCCTGAGGGAAACTTGAGCCGAAGGGCAAGAATATCGTTAGAGCTACACGGCAGAGTTCCAATAGTACACCGCAAGGAAGTCTTAACCCATATACCCAATCCTCCTGAGGGTCTTCCTTTTGTGCTATTGGTTGCATTAACACAATAAGATGTATACTAATTTCTGTGAGCTGGTGCCAAACACCAGGTCTCTTGGAATAGGCACACATCAAAGGTGTCTATGAATTCACCCCAGTGAGCATCAGGCAAAAGTGTGGTCAATCCTGCAGCATTCCAAGAAGCTAATCTCACCACAGACTCCTTGGCCAGTTCTGTCTCACATGAAGTGGATATAGTTTTAGGGTTACTATCAGTTAACATAATATCAGTCTCAAGCCTAGTTGACAATGTGTTCCCTATTTTTCAGGTCTTTCTCAATCCACTAGCAATCTCATTATTCCTAGAAAAATCTCCCTTTTCCATAGGTGCCAGCAATACATTCACTGCCCCCTCACTTCCACAAACACCCTCATTGCAAGAAGTATTACACTCCAGTAGAACTAGTCTTGCTCTGATATCAGGGGTAAGCAGCTTTTGGATCTCACTTTCCACTTGGTTCTTTGGGTCAGATATATATAGTCAATCACATGCTTCAAGGTCGGTTAGAGCAGCAAATCTGTTCTCCAGCCTTACACTCTGTGCGCCCTGGGTACCCCATATGTTCCTCCAATCCAAAGGGTCCCTCCATTGAATTCTACCTCCTGTTTCCAATATGCCCAGAGATCTATAGAAATAGGCAAGGGATAGAATGGTAATCTGGGAATTTTTAAACAGAACTTTACCCAGGTACTGTACTAGGGATCTCACCACAAATCCATTGTTAAAATGTATAACCACACAATCTCCCATCAGATTCTTCTTGCAGGCCCCACCCAGTCTGTCCTGGCCATAATCATTTGATTTTGGAAACACCTACCTCTACTCCCCACTTCATTAAGATGATTTGTTAACCAATGAAGGGCTTTAGACATTAGTTGCTCTGTCAATTCTGTTTGGCCCTCCCTCAATGTGGGGACAATCACAAGTGCCAATACCAAAGGAGATGCTTCCTGAGGGGAGATGTATAAACTGTTGACTAGAAGCATCAACTCCCTCTTTAGATCTATTAGCCGTCCGTTGGTCAGCTTGCCCACTAATCCCTAATGTAGAAGGTTCCTGACCAGCACTAACAACATTGGGCTGATAACTTTGCCTGTTGGATGTAACTTCCCCTGGTACACCCTCCTCAAAGGTATCGGAATGTTGTTAAAGAGCCTGAGTATGCGAGATAGTGCAGGTAATGGTGTCGGGATTAGTATGTATGGGTTTAGCCAAACCAGAACGTAGAGAGGCCTTTTTTTGAGGTACAATCATCGAGTGTGGTCTACGTGGAGATGAGGTATTTGTGGCTCAGATTCATGGGGGGGATTAATCCTGGTATGCATTCCCTCTAAGGCACGAAAATTGTTTGTGGCCTGAGACTCCAGGTCGGCTAACTTCTCCTCTATCTTAATTAATCTGAGTGAGATAGGATTCAACATGTTTGCCACCAATGATACAATTTCATGACACATGTCCTCACTCATCAAGGGGGACTCAGTTTGGTTGGAGATCCGGGGAGAGTTCACTTCACCTGGGAGAGCTTCTATTTCATTGCTCCCCCCTGTTCTTACTAACCTTGAGACCTTTGCAGATTCCCACCTTTGTATCCCGCCACCCCTTTTTCTCTTCACTGGCAAATCAGTTCGGGCTCCTGCAGGCTTTAATAAAGCAGTACCCCTAGTAGATACTCTTGATGCAGAAGTCACCGGGGGTAGCAATTGGGGTATCACTCCCATAGATGGCTCCGCTACCACTTCATGGACTACTGCAGGTGATTGATAAGGGGTTTTAGAAGGCATATCACCCCCTAAGGAGGTTCTCTTTTGAGAAATGGGTTCCAAGGACAACCAACGGTCAGTCAATTCATTTTCAGGTGCTAAGACTGATGTGGCCCTCGCTAAAAGGGAATCAAGTGTTCCAACAATACCCCCCTGGTTGCTCCCTCGGTCCCTTTCGCTTATTCATCATAGGGCTCAGTGAAACTAGTATTCTACAGAAGGACAAACCAAAGAATTAAAAATATAGCAGCAAATAGTACCTTTATGCAATCTACCATGTTACGGAAGGGGCCAAGCCCAGTCTCCTCCGGGCTATGACGTGCCGGTCCTTGGCCCGGGCTTTGACCGGGCGCTGTTCATGCAGCAGGGTTGTATAGCGCCTCCTGGCACTGCATGAGGGCGTCAGAGGTCACAGGGTAGTCTGGGGGTTGTAGTCCTGGCTCCCGGCACCACTTCAGGCCCCCTCCGTGACACCAGCAAAAGACAACTGCAGTTACGGGCTTCCCATGCTCGGGAGCCCGTTAGAGATGTTATCACACCTCCTGGCGCTGCGTGAGGGAGTTAGAGGCCACAGGGTAGTCTGGGGGTTGTAGTCCTGGCTCCAGGCTCCACTTCAGGCCACCTCCGTGACACCAGCAAAAGGCAACTGGAATTACGGGCTTCCTGCGCAGTTGGAGCCTGGTAGAGATTTTATTGCACCTCCTGGCGCTGCGTGAGGGAATTGGAGGCCACCGGGTAGTCTGGGGGTTGTAGTCCAGGCTCTACTTCAGGCCCCCTCTGTGACACCAGCAAAAGGCAACTGCAATTAAGGGCACGGGAAACCAGACCCCATTGTTTGCACGGTCCAGGAGGAGGGGAAGCCCTGGAACCTACACGGGAGCTAGTTGCAGAACAGGGGGACCTGCCTGATCCATTGGCAGCAAGAAGGAGGACTCTCCAGGGAGTAATTCTGTGCAGAACAGAATAAGTGTCCTTCTCATGTGGGTTTTCCAGGCAGCAGGTGATCAGTCTGGATCACGTTAGATCTACTGGGAGAATGACCTCCTATCTAGCAAGCCTAAGGCTGCTGAGCCTGAGTCAGCCCATGTGCTGGTGGTACCCCTGTGCTTCAGAGCCTTCCTACTGGGTTTGGCTCATTATGTACCTTTAGCTGGACATCTGGGACAGGACAAGATCTTTGAACAGCTTGTCATCCACTTTTATTGGCCCCAGATGCATGAGAGTTCATACACTAAGTGTAGGACTTCTCAAACTTGCCAGGTAAGTGGGAAGAGTGGGAGGAAGCACAAGGCTCCTCTCCAGCCCTTCCCTGTGGTCAGCACCCCCTCTGAAAGGGTGAGCATTGACATTGTGGGGCCTCTGGACCCCAAGACAGCCATGGGCAACAGGTTTATTCTGGTCTTGGTGGACCATGCTAACCGGTCACTGGCGTAACAAAAATTGAGGAGGCCTCCCTGCAAGGTATGTAGAGGGACCCCCTCCAGGCCCAATTAGGAGCTCTCGGGACAGAGTGCAGTACCGAGGGGGCCCCCTGGAGTTTCGACTCCCCTGCACCGCGTGGGCTGCAGGGGCCTGTGTTACGCCCCTGTAACCGGTACCCGGAAGTCATTCCTCTCAGGACAGTGACGGCCCTCGTGGTGAGATGTGCACTGAAGGGTATTTTCTCCCGTGTGGGGTTCCCAAGAGAGGTGGTGTCAGACGGCGGTACAAACCTAATTCCTAAGTATATTAAGTCCCTGTGGCAGGAGTGTGGAGTAACTTATACGTTCACCACTCCTTATCACCCCCAAGGTAATGGGCTGGTTGAGAGATTCACCGGAACCTCAAAGGCATGATTATGGGTCTTAAGGTGTAAGTGGGACGTCCTCTTGCCATGCCTTCTCTTTGCTTACCGTGAGGTGCCACAGAAGTCCTTAGCATTCAGTCCCTTTGAACTGCTGTATGGACACCCAGTAAGAGGAATTCTGACTCTGGTTACGGAAGGCTGGGAGAAAGCTCCAAAGAAACCTCCCCAGGATGTATATAGCAACATGCTGGCCTTCAGGAACCAGACTAGGCAAATCAGACAACTTGCTCAGGCGAACCTGGAATCCAGTCAGAGATGTAGCGGTGGTACGATCAGAATGCCACTCTGATTGAACTTCAGCCTGGTCAGAAAGTTTGGGTCATGGCCCCAGTGGAGCCCTGTGCACTCTAGGATAAGTGGAGCGGACTTTTTGAGATGGTGGAGCGCAAAAGTGATGTCACCTACTTGGTGGACTTGCAATCTCCCTGAACCCTTTGTTGGTCCTACATGTCAACCGCCTGAAGCCCCACTTAGAAAGGTCTTAAGTGGGCATGCTCCTAGCAACAGATGCTGTAATGGAAGAGGAGACTGAGCCTCTTCCTGGCCTCCTGTCTGCAACACAGCAAGATGGGTCAGTGGATGGTTTAAACCTCTCTTCCACCCTGACCCCTGAGCAGCAGAATGATTGTCGACAACTGTTGGGACAATTCTCTGACTTGTTCTCCCTTGTTCATTGTGTCACTGTGCGGTGCATCCATGATGTAGACACTGGAGACAGTCCTCCTGTGAAGCACAAGGGTTACAGAGTGACTGACAGGGTCAGAGCTTACACAAAGGAGGAGGTCTCCAAGATGTTTGTCTTAGGTTTGATTGAGTTATCCTACAGCCCTTGGGTCAGCCCAGTGGTCTTGCTCCGAAAGGCTTTCGTGCCTGGTGCCACACCCACACTCCGGATCTATGTTGACTACTGTGGACTCAATTCAGTCACCAAGACTGGCGCGCACCCCATCCCCAGAGCTGATGAGCTCATTGATCGCTTAGGGGCTGCACAGTACCTCAGTGAGTTTTATTTGACGTTGGTGTACTGGCAGATCGCCTTGACTAATGGGGACAGCATTCTCCACACCATATGGTCACTACCAATTCCGGTTTATGCCCTTTGGGATGAAAAATGCCCCTGCCACCTTTCAGAGGTTGGTCGACCATGTGTTGGCTGGAATGGAAGATTTCGGTGCCGCCTACCTGGATGACATTGCAGTGTTCAGCACCAGTTGGAAAGAACATCTGCGCCCCTTTGGGAAGTGTTGATGGCGCTGTCCAGAGCAGGCCTCACGATCAAGGTAAGTAAGTGCCAGATCGGGCAGGATTCCATGGTGTACTTGGGGCACCAGGTAGAAGCAGCCAGGTGGTGCCCCTACAAACCAAGATTGATACCATCCTGGCATGGGAACCCCCCAAAACCCAGACACAGATGAGAGTCTTTTTGGGACTCACAGGGTACTACAGGAGGTTTGTCAAGGGGTATGGCAACATTGTTGCACCCTTGACTGAGCTGACTTCCAGGAAGCAGCCCAAGAAAGTGAACTGGACACCTGTCAGGAAGCTTTTGATGCCCTGTAGACTGCCATGTGCACAGCACCTGTGCTTCAGGCGCCCAACGTCTCAAAGGAATTCATTGTCCAAACAGACACTTCATAGGTTGGTGTGGGGGATATTCTTTCACAGATAAATGAGGAGGGCCTAGATCAACCTGTTGCCTTCATCAGTAGGAGGTTACTTCCACAGGAACAAAGGTGGAGTGCAATTAAGCGTGAGGCATTTTCTGTGGTCTGAACACTGAAGAAGTTGAGACCATACTTGTTTGGGACTCCCTTCCGGGTTCAGACAGACCACAGGCCCTTCAGATGGTTGATGCAGATGAAGGTCTGAGAATCCAAAGTTGTTAAGGTGGTCCATTTCCCTACAGGGGATGGACTTCACGGTGGAACACCGCCCTGGTACAGAACACGCCAATGCTGATGGTCTGTCCAGATTTTTCTGCCTTAGGGAAGAGAACTCCCAAGAGGATGGGTAGTTCTTCGCACTTTTCAGCTGTAGGGGACACGTGTTGGATCTGGGACGATTGGAGTGAGTCTCCTTTCCATTTTCTGCTGTTGTCTCCTCTGTTTTAATATGTTTTGCTGGTTTTAGACGCTTTGTGCACTGTGCCACTGCTATTCAGTGCCACAGTTAAAGTGCTCCGTATTGTAAATTATTGTAATGGATTAGTGACTTCATGATTGGCTTGTTTGATTTACTTGTCAGACCCTAGTACAGTGCACCATGTGCCACTTGCAGCACTGATTGTGCCACCCACAGAAGCAGCTTGCAAAGTGTGTCTCAGGCCTGCCATTGCAGAGCCTGTGTGAAGTCTATTACTGACATGTCGACTTTGTAAGTGCACTCAATTACCAGTTCCTCAACCTTCCATTTTCTACATGTTAGACAGCCCTAGATAAAGCCCTAGGGCAGGGTGCATTGTATGTGAAAGGTAGAACATGCCCTGATGTGTGTAGCATGTCCTGATAGTGAATTACAGCCAATTTTGTTTTTCACAATTGCAAGACTACCTGTCCCCATAGGCAAGAATGGACAGTTTGATTATAACATCTTATAATCCTAACTGACCCAGGGAACATGGTCGAAAGACGTATTTAGTATCCCTGAAATTCGAATGATAAAATACATCTTTTAGTAAAGTTGGTTTTTACATTCTGTGTTTCCCTTCCCTGCCTTGTGGATATCCCTGGGGCACTTACTGACTCACAGAAACACCGGGCTGCCACAAAACCGCATCGTAGTCCTCCCGCCGCTGCTCCGGTCACCTGCGACCGCCGAGTGGAGGACTACGTCTCACTTGTTGCATTGTGGCAGGAGCCACCATCGCCAGACACCGCCCCAGGAGGCGCTACTAAAGCGCGCGTCACACACATCGCAGGACGCCGGGCGAAGCCCGGGCAAAGGGCGGGCCCTCTTAGGCCAGAGGAGGCCCGAGGAGGCCAGGCTGGGCCACTCCCCTGTCGTGTCAGACATTGGACCCCATAAACTGGTATTTAGATTTGCGCCATCTAACACACTGTTCTGTGTATCATTATTGCCTTCTTTGTTGCACTGTGGTGCGAACACTTAGGAAGGACCGCAAGGTCACTATTCCATCCACTGGGGGGGTTGCTACTGGCACTATTGATCAATTCTTGACACTGCCAAAAGTGATTATAGAGAAAGGGATAGCGCTAGTGGAGAAGTGCTTGCCGCTAGATCTTTTAACTGGGAAACGCTCCTCGCTTGGCAAGATAGGAACATCTGTTACACCTGAACCTGTTCCAAGCACCACTCCACTAGTCACTCTGAGCCCAGTATTCAGTCACACACAAGGAGAAATCGATAGCACTGAGGCATGTTCCCTATTAAATTCTACTCCTATCAGTCTGACCTCTCGTGCCTTCTGCGTTTCATCACCCGTATTATCCATCTCACCATTGCAGCCATCTTCTCCCGCTATCTCTGTACATGTTATTACAGAGACGCGCGAGACCACCAATATTAGTACGGTAAATTCACCAGCATTATTGTCATCCCCACCTGCGATCTCTGTGCATGCTAATTTAGAGTTACCAGAAAATATGAATATTGGTACCATCAGTACTACTGACCCACCAGGTAAAAGGAAAAGAGGCGTCAGTCCACCGAAAAAGGTGGCAGTAAAGAGGCGCAAAAAAGTACAAAGGGTACCCCGAGAGCCTGTGCCACCTGTTACCTCACCTCCAATAGTTAATGACAACCCCCATCTAGTCCTGCAAGGGTGTGGTGAAGCAAGGCAAATGGAGAAAATGGAAAAGCTGGTTAGGTCACTAATGTTACCACTAATTGAAAGGACGAAACAGATTAATTCTAAATTAGATCACTTAGAAAAATTAGTTTCTGGTAACACAACCAGACTAGACGCCATTACAACAGTTTTAAAGAATCCAAAGGTCCCACATCCTACTACCGCAATACCAACTACCGTCCCAAGTACAAAAAGTGTAACGATGAAATATAATACCAACACTACCTTGGTCACTCTACCCGCAACAACCACGCTGAATAAAAGTACGCCAGATCCCAATTTAAAGGGGTATGCTAGAAACACAGTCGCAAGGGTAGGCGCCACGCATAAGAACCAACCCGAGTCACGTGTTCATACAACATACAACTTGCCCAAGGCACAGGGTGATACGAACAATAAACATATTCACCAACGAGCCCCCGTGTAAATCTTCCACCAGAAGCAATACCTTATACACATAGGGACTTGAAGCACAAAGTCATCTACTGGCTCAATACCAACAGAACACTCCCCCCCTTTTCCAACACAGAGATACTTAACGTTAGGAGGGTAAACTGGGTAGGGAACACTACCAAGGACCTGGAAGGTGACTGTGTCATTGTGAGTTTTAAAGATCCCTGGGTGGTTGATTTCATCCGCAGGGAACCAAGGTTCGGCAGAGAGGGGGACATCCAAACATTAGACCTAAATTATTTCTACCCTGGTATAAGACATGGCCCACCGTTCCACCCGCACCATGCATATAGAAGGGAGCCATATGTAGCAAACACTTTCAACAGGGCTATGTTTCACTACCCTTATCAAACCGATTCGAGCTGTTTTCAAATTTAGAGGGGGTAGACTGACTGTCATGTAATGTTGATTCATCTGTAACTAGTAAATTTAATAAGATGTCCCTGTGGGGCACCAATCATGCAGCGATCGTGGAAACTTTAAACGATGGGCAGGAGGAGGGCAACAAGGAAGGCCAAGAAGAGCGGCAGGATGTGGACATGTTTTATCAGCATTCTGTTGAGGGAAAAATAGTTAGCATTAGATCCATTATAATTGATCTAGCCCAGAATGCGGACCCCCCTGTCAATTTGGAGAAAGACCAATACCTATGCGATCTGGATAAAACCTTATGCACAGAGGCAAATGTTCCATCAAAACATAACAACACGCCCACTATTGATACTATACGTACAGGCAGCCATAGGTTATCACCATCCCACCAACCACTATATGTAACTGGATTTGGATTGAACTTTATAACCTGGAATATAGCAGGTATTAATAGCAAATTTGATACTCCATTTTGGAATGATTTTATCTCCCAAGGGCATGACATAATATGTCTCCAAGAGACATGGTACAGAGATCAAATTACTGTTGAAGGTTATACATCCTTTTATTTAAACGCCGAGGACCCGGTTGCTGGCAGAGCAAAGGGTGGCTTATTGACCCTGATATCTACTGGGCTCACAGATTCAAACTAGGAAAACACATAGATGTTGGCCCTCATGCTTTAATAACTTGCCTTGAACACCAGCAAACTAATGATTTAATGATTGTTAACTTCTATAACAAAATTTTTAACGCAAATAGAGTTTTTGTGGTACAGGAAATAGAAACAGCAATAGACAATCTTCTCACCAACTACAGATATTGCCCTGTTAATCTTTGGGCAGGGGATTTTAACCTGCAAGCTTGTGCAGATGCCCAAAAGGGGATCTGCGGTACCACTTACGACCTAGAGGATAGAAGTACACTAATCCAAAATCATTTCTCACATGATAAATATGGGTTGGCTTTGAATAGCTTGGTCGCCAAATTAGATCTAGAACTTCTGGACTGCTCTAAAAAGAGGGGAGACATCAGATGTCCAACATTTAAGGGAAGGAATTTTAATTCCAACATTGATCATATTTTATTATCGAGTGGTACTGCGTACCGTGATCTATGGATAGAGGAGCAAGCTGTGAGTGATCACAACAGTATCTCACTAACTTTACTCGGCTGGGGTCCTAAAACCCAAATATATAGTAAGCTGACACAAGAAATTAGGGCCTCTAGACCAAATGGCCCCAGAATTAAGTGGGCTAAAATTAACCCCTAGAAAACTACTAGCGGAAATAAAAGATAAATGTGGAGCGCAAATAAGCTATTGCCTCAAGGACGAGTATAACCCGGTAACTATGCTACCCATGATCAATAAGATCCACGCTACTGTAGAGGGCCTATTGACTGGCAAGAACCGTAAACACAGAGCCAAACAATCGGGCTGGTTTGACAAAGACTGTATAGAGGCTCTATCCTCATTAAAACACAGTGATGTCAACCAAACCAAGAGACCCGGAACAAATTAGGGAAAAGTGGCATGTTTACAAAACCAGGCTAGCAATAAGGAAAAAACAATTACAAGATGAGGCATGGGAAAATTTAGAAATGGCGGCAACTTTAAAAAACAGTAAATTATTATGGGAGACAATTAATTGTCCTTTTCTAAAGAATGACACCATACCTGCAGTAACTATTAATGTTAGTTGTACAGATTGGATAGAACATTACTCCAAGGTTTTTAATTCGGATGATTTGTTTTCAGATACTTCTGGCCAATGGCCGACCATCGCGCTAGCTCTTTCCCTGAACGAGGTCAAGGCAGGACTTGAGAAGAGCAGTGGTGGCAAGACCCCTGGACCGGATGGTGTGCCCATAGACTTATATAAACACGAAAAACACCTATGGGCACCCATCCATACACGTTTTTTCAATGCTGCTATTGAATTTGAACTTCCTCAGACATGGGGCCAATCAATCATTGTACCCTCTCTTTAAGAAGGGTTCTAGGGATGAGGCATGCAACTACAGACCTATCTCCCTCCTCGATTCTTCTATCAAAGTACTAAGCAGGGTCCTCCTGGCTAGACTGGAAACTTGGGCAGAAGAGGAATCCATTTTATCACCAGTACAGTATGGATTCAGGAGGGGGATTGGTACGATGGAGCAATGCGTCAACCTCGACCTCATCATTAATAAATACACAACAGTTAAGGAACGAAGCCTTTTTTAATGTTTTGCCGATCTCAGTTCTGCTTTTGATTTGGTCGAACACTCACTCTTATGGCCTGTTTTAATAGTCATGGGAGCACCTAAATAAATCATATACTTTCTCGCTAGATTATATGAAATACTTACATGCAAGGTACGTTATGGGACGGCTGGCGAATGCACCCCTTATTTTAAAGTTAACAGAGGCATAAGGCAAGGATGCGTTTTAGCACCACCTCTGTTTTCATTGTTTATCAATGAGATAGATATGATACTTAGAACTACTGCAGTGGATGTACCATGTATTGATGGTAAGCCCATTCCAATTCTGCTTTATGCAGACAACGCAGTACTTTTATCGCATACTCAAAACGGTCTGCAACATCTCATTGACAACTTTTCTGCTTTTATAGTCAAACGGAAACTGGTAATTATAGAACAAACATGTAGGATTCCCTGAGCACAAAAGTACATGTATCTGTGAATGTTTACAGATAATATCTGTTCAAAGAATCAGTGTCCATATCTATTCATCCAAAGTATGAAAAAGTCCTTATTTTTATTTTCACAGTCCAAAAATGTTCATGAATACTTGTGGGTACAGAAGTACAGTCTTGAAACAGAACACAACAGCCACAACGCCAACACGTGTTTCGTCAAGGGACATTTACCCAATGACTTCTTCAGGGCTGTAACAATAAATTTATACCCAATTATAATCCCCATACAATGGGGAGCCAAGTTATAACGCAAAATACCTCCACCATAAAACCCATGAAAATTACTAGGTAAAGAAAAAGTAACTCCAAGAAAAGGATGAACGAAGAATAATAAGTGGGAAAAGGATACCCATAGACACAAAAATTATAAGCAAACACCCAAATTGTGTCAATATCAGAGACCCACCGTGAAAAAAAAGAAGAGAGTCACAAACAACCTAATACGGAAATCAATCCAAGGTTATCAATTATTAGATCATTCAGTGTAATTTATGAGATGACTAAAGATGTGAGAATTACATGATACCATGAGTGAGAACATATTCTAGGGTGAGTTGTTGTTTAATAGTCATCTCATTGACACAATTTGGGTGTTTGATTATAATTTTTGTGTCTATGGGTATCCTTTTCCCACTTATTATTCTTCGTTCATCCTTTTCTTGGAGTTACTTTTTCTTTACCTAGTAATTTTCATGGGTTTTATGGTGGAGGTATTTTGCATTATAACTTGGCTCCCCATTGTATGGGGATTATAATTGGGTATAAATTTATTGTTACAGCCCTGAAGAAGTCATTGGGTAAATGTCCCTTGACGAAACACGTGTTGGCGTTGTGGCTGTTGTGTTCTGTTTCAAGACTGTACTGCTGTACCCACAAGTCTTCATGAACATGTTTGGACTGTGAAAATAAAAATAAGGACTTTTTCATACTTTGGATGAATAGATATGGACACTGATTCTTTGAACAGATATTATCTGTAAACATTCACAGATACATGCACTTTTGTGCTCAGGGAATCCTACATGTTTGTTCTATTGTGACAATAATTATTTTGTAATTGTTGTCTTTTGACAGCGGTGGGTGGTAGCTGTCTTTCGTTCCCTTGATGCCACTTCAAAATAATTTTTCTAAATATCGTATGCGACTTGGGCTATGCGCTGGTAATACCTCACCACCTTTCTTTTCAGATTGTCGGAAACTGGTAAAACGTTCACAATGGCATGTGGGAAAAAGGCCAAGCAAAATAGGACCTTCTTTTTAGACAATGTCAGGTTAGAACCCGTCAAGAAATTCTGTTACCTAGGGATAACTTTTTCTGGGGACGGGGGCTGGACTAGCGAACAGGAGTCTGTACAACTAAAATTGTCGAGGAACACTAACAGCATCTTTAGATTCGCAACTAAACTGGGGAACCGCAGAATAAAAGAAATGATCCACATCTACATCGTGAGGTGTTTGTCATCTAAACTCTACGGGGCTGGCGTGTGGAGACATAACACTAATAGTTGTAAGCTACTTCAACATCAGGAAAATCATTTCCTTAATCGCTTATTATGTACCCCGGCATCCGCTTCCATAGAGATCATACATAGGGAAGTAGGTTTAGCCTACATCAGAGATTTGGCCGCATTACGTCCCCTTTTCCTATGGAGATCCATGTGGTCTAAAGCAGAAACAGAATTTACACAAACCGTAATTAAGGATTGTTTAAAACTAGAACGTCATATGCGTATCCCCTGGTTTAGGCATATCCAGTTTTGGTTCAAGTCAGTTTTTGACCACGACCCATTTTTGAATCCAGAACTGGGCATCCTGGTTTAAAAAAAAGAGCTTAAAGAACTGTTCCTGGAAAATGGAAAGAAGGTTAGGGCTACCAGATATGAAAGTCAACACACATACGTTTTCTACAACGAACATAATATCACAGAAGGTCTCCAACAATATCTGATATCCGTCACCAGAAGTTCACACTGTTTTGTACTGACCCGGCTGAGACTAGGCACCGTGCACCATCTAGTGTCCTTCCCCTTTACTGGAAGGAGTAGCACTTTGCCCTACCCATGCGATGGGATATCTAAACAGAGCTTTTGCCATTTTATGCTTTTCTGTAAATTTTATATTTCTTATAGGAAAATGTACCTAAAGCCTTTGTTTTTAAAACATAACAAAATAACTACTAAAGAAGCCTTGCAGTTAATGTTCGATTTGAATAGCACGGATGTATGTTTGCATGTAGCCATTTACATTTTAAAATGTGTTTGCAGCAGAAAATCGATCATTCTATGATCCAGATTAACATGATCCCTGTAATTTTAATAGTTTGTATATTGCTGTTTGTACTGGTTTTATTTTGTATTTTAAATCAATTGATTATTTATTTAGATGAAATTATCATATGTTATTAATAATTTTAAAATGAATTTAACCAGAAACTATGGGCCCGATGTAGGTGGCGAATTCGGCCGTTTCCGACCGGTATTTGGCATCTTGAGATGTAGGGGGCCAGATTTTACAGATTCTGTAAATTTACTGAATCGGTAAATTTACAGAATCTGTAAAATACTGAATCGGTATTTTTACCGATTCGGTAATTCCCAGATGTAGGTGGGACTCTTCTGAGTCCCAAAGGCCCTACAAATTCGGTATTTTACAACCCAATCCAATTGGGTGTTAAAATACCGAATTCAGGTGTGCATGCACATGTGTGCATGCACATCTAGCCATGTGACAGACAAACATGCCCTTAGGGCATGTCTGTGTGCCACATGGTGCACATGCCTATTTTTGGGGTGCCAGAGGGTGTCAAAGTGACACCCCCTGCACCCTTGCAAAATTCGGTATTTACCGATTCTGTAATTACAGAATCGGTATTGCCCATTGATTCCTATGGGCTTTAAGGCCCATAGGAATCAATGGGCAATACCGATTCGGTATTTACAGATTCAGTAAATACCGAATCTTAACGATTCGGTATTTACAGAATGTGTAATACCTACATCTCCCCCTTCATATTTACCGACTCTTAAATACCGAATCGGTAAAATTCGGTATTTAAAAGTCGGTAAATATGAATTACCTACATCTGGCCCTATATCCCTAAACGAAATATGAGCTATTCTAATCTTATCTGACAAACTTTGGGATTATGCACTTCGTCACTTTATTTAAAGGAAATAATGTAATAATGCAAATAACTGTTTGTAAAGTGTCTTGAGTGAAACACCGTAACTCTGTCCTCTAAAAATGATTTCATTTATCTAATTTTGCGGAGATTTAGTTCACGTCCTTGTTCTAGTATGGTAATCGATCTTTTAAAAAAATAAGGTTTATGATGTATTATCTGTATTTCTTTTTGTATGCTATATGGTTATATTTTATATACCGAATAAATCATTTGAAATTTGAATTTGACATTCTGTATTTGAAAATACCACTTTTAGAAAGTTGGTATTTTCTTGACTAACCACCCAAGACTGCCTCTGCTAGGTTGTGTGTTCCATGTCTGGTTTGTGAGTGACAGGGGCTGGGGTGGCTCCAGGAGACAGGGTGAGTCAGCACAAGGCTGAATAAACCTATCTGCATTGGGAGTGGTGGGAGGAGTAGCACCTGGGCCTGAATAGGGCTTTGCCTGCCTTCCACAATGCTGGCTCCACCTCCTGTGGTGCCTCTGATGACCCTGGCCAACACTGACAAAGGAAAAAGTTGTACACTGGCAGAAGGTACAGACACTCTCTGCCTTCAGAGACAAATGATTTGTGTGTATACAACTGGGGACCCAGAACTTTAGATCACTTCTGGACATCAAGATGGACCTTTTACCAAGGAGAAGAACCAGTGAATCTGAAGGAGTTTTTTATTTTCCCTGTGTCATTGTGTTGCTTTCTGGGGTTGGCCTGCAGTGGTTTCTTTATTGCCAAGGAAAGGAGAAAGATTTTGATTTGCAACTTACATCATCTTGAAGAAGAATCTCCAAGGGCTTAAACTGTGCTTGCCTCCTGCGAAAGTCTCAGGAATACAAGACTTCACCACCAGCTCCCCCTTGAATTTACTTGCTGGGAATTCTGTCTGCAGAAGCCTGCGTGTTGTTGGGAGCTGGAAGCTTGACTCAACGAGAAGAAGTGGGTTGCATTCGTAGTTGTTGCCGTCGCATCATCAGAGAAGCGTGTCGCCTCTGCAAGGGTCGCCCTCGCATCACCGGAGAAGTGTGTCTCCATTGCAACTGAGTGTCGTCGCATCCCTGGAGAAGGGTGTCGCTACTGCAAGGGTCGCCATCATATCACTGGAGAAACCTGTTTCAGGGTCTGTAGTTACTCCAGAGATACAGAGTCACCGCAAAGCCGTAAGGCGTGCATGCATTGTCTTCACGCCATTGCGTTGCATCAAGAGCGCCATCTTGTCGCATTGCTCCGGATCGTTGCATCACATCAAGGCGCCATCTTGTCGCATCGCCACCGGGATGCACCACAAGATCGGCGCATCACTCCTCTCTGGTGAGGAACAGACGCATCACCTACTTTGCGCAAGAACTGAGGAACAGATGCATCACCTCCCCCGAAGCAAGGAACCAACGCATTGTTCTCCCTGCAAACCTTTTGTTTATCTTGCGTGACGCATCCAAAGGTACTTTGTGAGAAACGTGTCGCATTTACCATCTAAAGTGAACTGAGTTATTTCTGCCACCTTAAAGTCATTTTCTTACTTCTGTATTGTGGATTTTTGTAATTTGGGGCTTGTGTTAAGTCTATATGAAGAGGACTTATTTTTTATCAAACCTGTGTTGTGTCCATCTGTAGTGTTTTCACTGTATTACTGTATGTGTTCCCAAATGCTTTACACATTGCCTCAGAGATAAGCCTTACTGCTCATGCCAAGGGTTGAGCAGGGGTTATTTTAGGAGTGTGGCCCCCTTACTCTGACCAGAAGCAAGGGTCCCTATTTGGACAAAGGTGCAAGCCACTGCCAACTAGAGACCGTTAGTTCTAACATTCATGATTTTCTTTCCAACTGTACCCATATGGTAGTTGCATGGACAGAATTTTGCTTTTGTGTGTACATTCTTGATTTAACTTGGAATACTTTAAAAAAACAAGTTATATATAAGGGTGGGTGAGGTAATCAGAGTTGTTTTGAACACTTGAACCAGAGAAGGGAGGAGTGAATTCTGTCACCAAGACCAGAACTTACAGAAGGACATCTCATAAAGTGAAATTACCTCTGGGGGAGTCCATTCTCTCACTTCCATGGTACACAAAGATGCACTGATAACTGGTTGGTGGTCGTCCAGGTCCTAGGAGAAACAGACAAAGTCTATACTTCACATTGAAGGCATTGCGGAAATTGAATTTGGAGTGAAGACTGCTGAGTACAAACAGCACCTCTATCACACTAACTAGTTCACCATCCTCCCTCTCTGAATGAATTAAGTAATTTGTAAAGCGCAAGCTTTCACTACAAAGGAGCATCTTGGCGCTGAAAGCGGGTAAGCTGAGTGTCAAGGAGAGTGGTCTCTGATGGCGCGTTATGAGATGAGAGATCGGGTACTGCGAAGATCCAGGTTTTCAGTGTTTTCTTAAACATGGACTCCAGCTGTGTGAGTATCAGTTGGGTGGGTAGATAGTTCCATGCTTTTGTTCCCAGAACTGCCATAGATTTTTCTCCTCTGGACGTCAGATGGAAATGGGGGTGTACTAATAGATTTTCTGTGCTTTTATTCTAGTCCTGAGGTATTTGGGGCCATATTTTATTACAGCTCTGAAGGTTATTACCAGGATCTTACAAAAGAAGCCTCATGTGTATTGGCAACCAGTGGAGAATTTGAAGGGCCTCAGAGGCAGAGGACCCCCTTGGAAGTTTCAGTACCATTCGGGCTGCCAACCCAAATTCCAAATGCAAATCGCTCCACTATTGACAATTGCTTCAAAAAGTATGCTCTCTGATGTATGTCACAATTCCGTATGAACTAAGCCAACAACACACTAATTCAATCACACATCAGAACGATTCCTTCTTTCGCTAAATTCAAAAGTCAGCTCAAAACCTTTTCCTTGATCGATCCTTAGCGAACAGATAGGAGCAGCCGGAGTTCTGAAATTTACACCTCACCCCTCTCGGATGCGGTGTTAACAAGACCTTGAAATGGAACTCTTCATCATTGTCATTACTATTACTCTTATCTGGAATGTCTTGCTTTACTGTACTATGTTCTGCTCTATTTTGCTCTGCTCTGTAACTAATGTCAAGCGCTCTGATACCCTCCGGTCAGGCTAGTGCTATATAAAACTTCTTAAATAAAATAAATACAAAAAAAAACACCAGTTGGCATCTTTACTTCTCTCCTACAGGATAGAATTTCTGCTGTAGGGAGAGGTAATGCCATCAGTTCGCCCTCTGAGCAGCATTCCTGTACTCAGCCTTGGCCAGCTCTGGGAGGCCAGATGTCTCCTCTCCACACTGCAGCACCATCTGGCAATCCAGTCATGAAACATGTTGCTCCAGATATAGAATTTACATTGCTTGAGTCCGTTTATCTTATGGGCTATCGTGGAATGTAGTCTGTCCCGCATGACTTCTTCGTGGGCTACCCAGAACACCACCGAGGAGTCCACCTAGACATTCTTTTCTTCATAATAGACAGTGGTATCTGCCCTTGTTAAAGTCACTATATCAGGGTTTTGTAGTTTTGATGCATTGAAGTGCCCCCAGGGGCACCATCTTTTCTGCCCTCCCCCCCCCCCAAGAGAGACCATAAGTGGGGAGTGGTCAAAACTTCCTCTCCCAAGATATTCTGCCCCTTCTATCATCAGGGCTATCTTTATTCTATATAATCTAGTCTGAAAAAAGACCTGTGGGTACCTAAGTGGTAGGAATATGCCTCTTTATTCATGTGTTTCAGTCTCCATTTGTCTGCAAGTCTCAGTGCTCTAACAAACTATAACAGCAGAGATTTGTGGAGCAGTTCACCACCTCTCATTGTCAACTTGTCCAGGGTCAGTATGAGAATTCCCTCAACCAGTGAGAAGATATCAAACACCTCCAACAATATTTCCAATGCATCCTTCGGCAACTGTGTGGAGGCATAGACATTCATGAGTATGTAGGCTGGTCCCCTATAAGTCAAACACCATTCCCTGTGGGTCTTGCCACGTCCTTGTAACCCTAAGTGGGGGGGCTTTTCTTGGCCAAAATTGCTACTCCCCTGAAGCCCTTGGAGGACCCAGCATGGACCAATGATTCATACCTAGTTCCTCCGAGGAATCAAGAGTCTGCGCTCAAGAGATGGATCACCTGCAGGAAAAAGATACCCGGGGTGATGAGTTAGATATATTGGGAGACCACCCCTCATTTAATCTTACTGCCTAGGCCATTAACATACCTGGTTAAGAGTTTGAGGGGGTCTAGCCTTTCACCTTCTTCCATCATAGCTCAATGTCTGAACCAACCCACCATCACCCACCTCTCAGCCCTTTTGCAGCGATCGTGTGTTCATTCCAGTGTCTGCTCAATAAACAAAAAATACCCAACTTCGTTTTTAGTCCCCTATCCCACATTTCCTAATAATAAGTAATAACAGGCTTGTTCCAAAATAAGGAAAGGTATGTTGCTCAACCCTCATCCAATTAAGAAAACCAACCACTGTAAAATATGATGTTCTACCCTGCAATTGTCAGCCAAGTGGATAGTTCTCCCCAATTTCTCCCATCACGGGGGAGAAGAGTAGAGCAAGTTGACCCAACATTCCTCTTGTCCACTGTTGAGATGCACTAGGATGCCAGGTCTCTTATCAATCAATCAATCAAAGACATTTATAGAGCGCACTACTTACCCGGAGGGTCTCAAGGCGCTTGGGGGGGGTGGTGCTGCTACTGCTCGAACAGCCAGGTCTTGAGCTTCTTCCTGAAGGAGAGGTGGTCTTGGGTCAGGCGCAGGTCGGTCGGGAGGGAGTTCCAGGTCTTGGCGGCCAGGTAGGAGAAGGACCTTCCTCCTGTTGTCGTTCTTCGGATGCGGGGGACGGCGGTGAGGGCGTGACTGGCTGATCGGAGGTGGCGTTTGGGAGCGTAGAAGTTGATGCGGTTGTTGAGGTAGCTCGGGCCTTGATCGTGTAGGGCTTTGTGTGCGTGGGTGAGGAGACGGAAGGTGATTCTTTTGTTGACGGGGAGCCAATGCAGGTCTCTCAGATGTCCGGAGATGTGGCTGTGTCGTGGGATGTCGAGGATGAGTCTGGCTGAGGTGTTCTGGATCAGCTGGAGTCTCTTCTGGAGCTTGGTGGTGGTTCCGGCGTAGAGGGCGTTGCCGTAGTCCAGTCGGCTGGTGATGGGGGCCTGGGTGACCGTCTTCCTGGTCTCGGTGGGGATCCACCGGAAGATCTTCCGTAGCATGCGCAGGATGTTGAAGCACGACGAGGAGATGGCGTTGACTTGTCTGGTCATGGAGAGGGAGTAGTCCAGGATGAAGCCCAGGTTGCGTGCGTGGTCTGTTGGTTTGGGTGCGCTGCCCAGGGCGGGGGGCCACCAGGAGTCGTCCCAGGCGGAGGGCGAGGAGCCCATGATGAGGACTTCCGTCTTGTCTGAGTTCAGTTTCAGGCGGCTGGTCGTCATCCACTCGGCTACATCTTTCATCCCTTCGTGAAGGTTGGCTCTGGCGGCGGCGGGGTCGTTGGTCAGGGAGAGGATCAGCTGGGTGTCGTCGGCATAGGAGATGATGTTGAGGTTGTGTTGGCGTGCGACGGCCGCGAGGGGGCTCATGTAGACGTTGAAGAGGGTGGGGCTCAGCGAGGATCCTTGAGGGACGCCGCAGATGACTTCGGTGGCCTCTGACTTGTACGGTGGTAGACGGACTCTCTGTGTTCTTCCATCGAGGAAGGAGATGATCCATTCCAGTGCCTTCTCCTGGATTCCGACGTTGCTGAGGCGCTGCACTAGGGTGCGGTGGCAGACAGTGTTGAATGCCGCGGAGAGGTCTAGGAGGATGAGGGCCGCTGTTTCTCCGTTGTCCATCAGGGCTCGGATGTCATCGGTGGCAGCGATGAGGGCGGTCTCGGTGCTGTGGTTGGCTCGGAAGCCAGACTGTGAGGGGTCGAGGGATCCATTCGTCTCGAGGAAGGCGGCCAGCTGTTTGTTGACGGTCTTCTCGATGACTTTGGCTGGAAACGGGAGGAGCGAGATGGGGCGGTAATTCTTGAGTTCGGTGGGGTCCGCTGTTGGTTTCTTTAGTAGAGCGCTGAGTTCGGCGTGTTTCCAGCTCTCCGGGAAGGTGGCGGTGTCGAAGGAGGTGTTGATGATGTCCCGCAGGTGGGGTGCAATGACAGCGTCGGCCTTGTTGAAGACGTGGTGAGGGCAGGGGTCGGTTGGAGATCCGGAGTTGATGGAGTTCATCATGCGGACGGTGTCTTCGGTGCTGATCGGAGTCCAGGCGTGGAGGGTGGTGGTGGGGGGCGTTGCTGAGGTCGTGGCGTGCGTCGGTTGAATGCTGAAGCTGTTGTGTATGTCTGCGATCTTGTTGTGGAAGTAGGAGGCGAGGGAGTTGCAGAGGTCTTGCGATGGGGTGATGTCGTTGTTTCCGGCGTTGGGGTTGGAGAGCTCTTTCAAGATGTTGAAGAGTTCCTTGCAGTTGTGTGCATTGTTGTCCAGCCGGTCCTTGAATGCAGTTTTCTTGGTGGCGCGGATCAGTTGGTGGTGCTTCCGGGTGGCAAGCTTGAGGGTGGTCATGTTGTCCGGTGTTGGTTCCCTTCTCCAGACTTTCTCGAGGGCTCGGCAGTTCTTCTTGGAGCCCTTGAGTTCGTCGGTGAACCATGGGGCTTTCTTGCTGCCGGGTCTGCTGGGCGGGGTCCTCAGTGGGGCGAGTTCGTCCGCGCAGTTGCTGATCCACTTCGTGAGGTTGTCGGCGGCCTGGCTGGGGTTCGCTGAGCTAGCGGGAGGGTGCTGGCTCAGGGAAGCGGCGAGCTGGTCGGCTGTGATCTTTTTCCAGATTCTTCGGGCAACCTGTTGCTGGTGGTGGTGGATCGTCGTTCTTCTGAAGGTGAAGTGGACGCAGCTGTGGTCTGTCCAGTGGAGTCCTGTGGCGTGGCTGAAGGCGAAGTCTTTGCTGGATGAGAAGACGGCGTCGAGTGTGTGTCCGGCGAGGTGGGTGGGGGTGGACACCAGCTGCTTGAGTCCGAGGTTGGCGAGGTTGTCGAGCAGGGTGATGGTGTTGCGGTCGCTGTTGTTCTCCAGGTGGAAGTTGAGGTCCCCCAGGAGGATGTAGTCAGCGGAGGGGAGGGCATGCGGGCTGATGAAGTCGGCGATGTCCTCGCTGAATTGTGTGCGTGGTCCCGGGGGTCGGTAGATCAGGGTGCCTCTGAGGGTGGTCTTCGGGTCGGTGTGGATCTGGAAGTGTAGGTGTTCGGCGGTGGTCAGGGTGTCGTCGGTGTTGGTCGTGATGTGGATGGTGTCCCTGTGGATGATGGCGATGCCTCCTCCCATCTGGTTGGCGGTGCGGTCCCTCCGGGTGATCTTGTAGCCCTCTGGGATGGCGATGGCGATGTCGGGCGCTGAGGAGTCGTTCATCCAGGTTTCCGTGAGGAAGGCAACGTCAGGAGCTGTGGTGTCGAGGAGGTTCCAGAGTTTGATGGCGTGTCTGTGGACGGAGCGGGTGTTGAGCAGGATGCACTTGAGGTGGTTGCTGCTGGTGTTCGGCTTGGCGGGTGCTGGTGCGAGGCAGGTCCGGATGCAGGTTTACTTGCAGGCGTGGCAGCTGAAGGGTCCGTGGGTGCGTCTCGGGGTGGCTCGGTAGCATCCCGGGATTCGGCCGGTGTTGAGCGCGTTGAGGGTGGCGGCGATGTACGTCCGGCGGGTGGGCTGGGGTCCTCGAGGGCCAGGGGTCCTGGCACTGGGCGCGGTCCAGGCGCGGACGGGTGCAGACGGGCTTACCTTTGGCGCACCTTCGGCGCTCAATCGGTGCTCCTGCTGCGCGCGTCCGCTGCGCGGTCGCTCTGGGGGCGTCATAAGAGGGGAGCCGGGACGGAGGGTCTGCGGGGAGGCGGGTAGCGCGGCAACCAATCGGCGGGCGGGGGGGCAGGGTTTCGCGGGAGTCCGGCGGGAAAAGGAAAGCCTGGGGGCTCGGCGGCGGCCCTGCGGTGGCTGGGGCGGCGCTGCAGTGGCTAGTGCGGCTCAGCGGCGGTCCTGCGGCGGCTGGGGCGACGTGCAGTGCGAGGCACAGGCAGCAGGTAGCAGCAGGTGAGGAGGAGCAGGTGGGGGCGACCAGGCCCTCTCAGTTTTACAGTAGACAAGTGTTCCAGACTGATCATATTAGACCATCCTCAGTCATGGGGGTCAGGCCCCCGAGTCTGCCACCAACTCAGCACCAGTTTGGGAGGATTCCAGGCTGAGCCCTACCACTGAACTCTGAGTCACCAATTCTGCTACCTCTCTGGCCCTTTCGATTCGTGCCTGAGACTATGAAGGGCGGCTGTCAACAGGTGAGGCCACTGTTTCCTCCTGCCAGCTTGCTGCTAGATGTCTTCTCCTCTGATGGCAATGTCTTCTCCCTCCAGCCAGTGCCAGGCCTCCCCTAGCATGAGGAAAAAATGTGCTGTGTAATCTTTCATGACCGGGAGCTTAGGTGTGTAGTGGAGCATTTATTGCATCTGTTCCAGTTTTGCCTTGACCTCTAGGAAGGAACTACTTTGCTGCTGGACCTGCAGTGTGAAGTCAGGATAAAGGTAGACCACAATACCTTCCATGTTCAAGGGACTGTGGGCTGTGGCTCTGGCAGTCTACAAAATCCAATCCTGGTGCTTAAGGATCAGCAGCCTGGTGACCATTGGGCACAAAAGAGCCCCAGGGGCCCAGGGCTCATTTACTCTCTCCACAGCAAAGAGAGTTGAGGCATTACCTTTGTAAATGTTGGTTATGGGCCGTTGCTCCAGTAAGTGTTTTGCCCTTTGACCTTCAATTTTCTGAAGGTGTCTAGTTATCTGAACATTGTTGCAGTGAAAATGACCCTTCACATTGTCCACCTGCTCCTGAAGTCTTGACATCATAGCAGCAATGTATTGGAGCTTACGCTTCATTCCCCCCAGGTCCGGCATGGGATGCCCCATGGTGTCCTCCATCTCAGTAACTCTGGCCACAGGTTTCCTGTAGTCCACTCACAGAGCCCCAGGTCAAGTGCCACACCATAGATCGTTGTCTATAGATAGTTTTTGAGGTCCACTATTGCAATCAGCATATTTTCCCGTAGGTCTGTTTGATTTGCCATGACGTCGCCCAAGGATCTCAGTGAGGGTTCATATTGGTCATCCGCTCTCCAGAGCTGGCACTGTGGCTCGCACATCTCACCTTCACCTCTTGGGGGGTGAGGATGCTAATCACTTTCTCTATTGGACCCTGCATCCCTCCTGCTGGATATGGAGATCCTGATGCGCATCAGCTGGCTGCCTCCGGCCAGCCCTATGCTTCCTGGTGTGCCTCCGCCATCTTGCATGGGGCCAGGCCAGCCTCCCAATCTCCAGGCCTAGCCAGGCTCCAGAGGTCGATATGTTGCCTCCTCATCCCATGCAGTCCTAAAGAGCATCAGGGTATTTCAATTCCCCCAGGGGCTCGGATGCCTGTGATTGCAACTCATATGGTAATGCCGCTTGCACTTCCTACCTCTATCACTGGGGGAGCGATCGTGATCACCTCAATCTATCATGACCTGTTATCAAGCACAAGGAATTTCCATTGCCTGGTGTAGGGAGTTTCCAGAGGTCTTTCCCAGCAGTTGATCCCTTTGTTGGGACGTAGGTCAGACAGGATTAATTCTGAACACACTGAGCAAATATTTGCTTTACTTGAAATTAGATCATTAACAAATATGGTGCATAATTTTGAGATTTGTAGATGGGTTTTCAGTCACAAGAATGAAAGAAATCCCATCCACCCTATTACAAGTGCGAAATAATATAATGCACTTGTAATAAGGCAGACAGGATATTCATGATGTTTGTGACAGAACCACCGGGGTGTCGAAACCAGTACTTTTATGATGCCCTCTCTTGAGATTAATAACCAACAATGTATACATTGTGGACCTCTTTGATGTGTTTACCATTTGTTATTTGTTACAGAGATGTTTTATTGGAAGGATGGAAACTAATTCCCATATGTGAGAATGGTGGGTGTCGTGAGGTAGCAGCGCTGGATGGAAACATAAAGATAAAGTGACATTAAAACTGCCTAGAGTAGATACACTAGCATTATATTTATTATGGTGTTCTACCTGACAGGATTAAAACATAGAGCAACGCAGTGGTATGGATTTACAACCACCGTCACGTTTAGGTCTAAATGTGACGGTGGTTGTAAATCCAATAAAACATCTCTGAGCTCCTTCCTTAAACAGCGAGAAGTCGTAGCTCCCAGTGCTGACTAGGTTTTCACCACTGGTAAGGAGGACCCATATGATGGAGCATGTCACCCTTGAGTGAGTGAGGGTTCTACTCCTTAAGGGATGATTCCCCCTATGGGCTGTTAATTTGTAGTTTGTAGAGAGATCGCAACCATTCAGTATCAATAGTCACAAAAAAGCTCTAGAAAGACTCGAGGTGACTCATGTGTGTGTGGTATTTAGAACAGGGGAACTCTCACTTCGTGGTCTTTAAACGTATTCCCTTGGACCCTTAATCCACGGCAGTCTTATATACACACTTTGGGAGACCAATAGGTGGTCACTTCAACATCTGATTCTGAGTCTGTCAACTCTGTCCAGCCATTGTGGTGGCAGTTCGGGCTGGACTGTTCCAATGTGGCACAGGGTCAAGAATGATTTGCATATAGCTGGGTCTGAACTGAGGAGGCTAAGTGAGCTAAAGAATGATGATGGATTTAACCCAGATCTGTGACTGGGAGTGAGTTTCTGAAAAGTTTCAGAACTCCGTCCATCATCCCCTTGTGTTTGCTTCGTTCGCCCTAAGTTGGCAGGGTATGCCCAGACGTCAGTCCCTTGCTCACTTTTCCACTGGATTCAAGCTAGCCTGGCTGATGAACGGTGTTACCCAGAAACCGGTCCCAGGATGATTGTTTCTGGTGCTGGGAAGACCTAGCTTGGCAGTTCGTACTGGACTGTTCCCATTAGGCACAGGGTTAAGATTGATTTACATATAGCTGGTTCTGAACTGAGGTGGTGAAGTGAGCTAAATAATGATAGATTCAACCCAAATCTGTGACTTGGGCTGAGTGTCTGAAATGTTTCAGCGCTCCGACCATCATCTCCCTGTGTTTGCTTTGTGCACCCCAAGTTGGCAGGGTATTCCCGGACGTGGTCCCCTTGCTCACTTTGCCACTGGATTCAAGCTAGCCTGGCTGATGAAGGGTGTTACCCAGAAACCGGTCCCATGAAGCTTGTTTCCGGCTCAGGGAAGACCTGGTTTGGCACTTCGGGATTGACTGTTTCCGTGAGGTACAGGGACAAGACTGATTTGCATATAGCTAGGTCTGAACTGAGGTGGCGAAGTGTGCGAAAAACTGATGATCGATTCAACCCAGATCTGTGACTGGGGGTGAGTGTCTGAAAAGTTTCAGATCTCCGTCCATCATCTCCTTGTGTTTGCTTTGTTCGCCCTAAGTTGGCAGGGCATGCCCAGACGTGGGTCCCTTGCTCACTTTGCCGCTGGTTTCGAGCTAGCCTGGTTGATGTAGGGTGTTACCCAGAAACCGGTCCCAGGATGCTTGTTTCTGGCTCTGGGAAGACCTGGCTAGTCAGTTCGGGCTGGACTGTTCCCATGAGGCACAGAGTCAAGACTGATTTGCATATAGCTGGGTCAGAACAGAGGTGAGCTAAAGAATGATGATGGATTCATCCCAGATCTGTGACTCTGGGTAAGTGTCTGAAAAGTTTCAGTGCTCCGTCCATCATCTCCCTGTGTTTGCTTTGTGCAGCCATTGTGGTGGCACCCAAAAATCACAGGCCAATACATCTTCTCCTTTGGCTTCTCCCTCTATGAGCACCAGCACCACTCTTACTCTTGTTCCTGAGTTGCAAAGCCAGTACTCAGTCTCTAAACAGACTGGGGTATCATTCACCTTAGGTACCTCTCCCCCACGTCCACCCTGTCCACAATAGTGTCAGAAGAGGCCTTGGAGGTTCTTTTGAAAAGCTCTATGTGGAAAACAGCATTGTTGCATGCCATCAAGGATTTCATTCAGCAATTGTCTCCAGTGATTGACATCCTGGATGACATGCACTCTTCACTGAGGTCACACAGATGTCCTTTCACTGCTAGTGGCTTCTCTCACACCAGTGCTTTTGGCACACCTTCCCCTACCCCTCCTTCCCCCATTCTAACCCTTGAACATTCCACCACCCGACCCTAGTCAAAGCCCTAATGCTGTTCCAAAGCTATGCCACTATTTCACCTGTCTATAAATGATTCCTTACCCCAAAACACTCCCATGACCCTAAACCTCGCCATTTATATTCACATTCCACTCCAGAACCTCCAGGCCATGCCCACCTAAACAAATTGTTGAAACCCGACCGCGTCCTAAAAAGTAGATGTCCACATTCCCCTGTGCTCCAGAAAGATGGAGAGCCCCACGAGGGGGGAAGTACTGCAAAGTTGAGAAGAAAACCTGACAACCTGGAGTCTACCTATAAGACCTTGATAAGACATTTTGTTTTCTACCACTCCCAAACTTTGATTATTAATACTATTTTGCCTTAACACTTGTATTAACCCATACAGATATTTGTTGTCCCCTTACATTTTAAATTTATAACTAGCTATACTTGAACTTTTCGTGACTGGTTTTTATTTGTAGATATTGTTTGCCTTTAAAATGTTCAAATGTTTGACATATATGTTTTATTTCTCATACTAACCATTACCTTTCATTTCTAGGTCTTGTCCTTTCCTATCTGTTGCATTATGGGAGATGTAGTTCATAACCTTTCCCATGTGTTTTTAAAAGAACCACTAGTGTTGTTGTGAGAGCCTAATGTGTGTGACATTCAGTGTGTGAGTGCATGTGGCTACATTTAAATTTACCATTTTGTTTAAAAATGTAGGAATTCCTTCATATATTTAGGTTCACATAGATACCATGTCATACATTATGTATACCTACACCTAAGCATGAGTAGAATGTCTGGCGTGTGACTGTGTGTCCTGCCCTTGATTTAAAAGCGTAAAATAGCAAGGATTGAGTAGTGAAAATGTCAACTTGGGGTAGATGGTGGCATCATATTATTATGGAGTGTGTGGTAAGTGGGTAAAGTGGGATCAAGCGTAGCCTCTGAACAGCTGTGTAATTCATTTCAAACACTATAGTTTTGAGATAATATTAGCATACATTTCATTTGCAAAAAACTGCCTAGTTATAGATTGTTATCATTATGTTTTTGTCTGACAAAGTAGATATTTAAAATATGTGCATGCAATTACGGACCTAAAGTGTAGGGTGCAGTACATTTGAATTAGGTGAGTATCCAAAATGGGCATGTATTGGAGGCATGTGCCCCGAAAGAGAGGGTAAATTGATTAGATATGGCTTGGTGTACATAAACTTAATTTTAGTGCCATTGATAATTAACATAGTGCAATTAAACTAGTTTGAAAAGTTTTACTTACATTCTATTTTGTTGAGGGTGGTGATACTGTTCATCCACCACAGCCAGCAACAGCCCAAGAGCTTTGAGTAACGAAGTCATGTTGACAGAGTAGGTTTATGGTTATTATTGGCAAGGCTTGATGATTTGTGCCCAGGTGTGGAGCATGAACTGCAATGTGCCCGTCAATGGAAATTATACTTTAAATAAAGCAACTGGAGTAGTGACTTTCATCCAGTCTCTCTATCCTGTTTCGGGTATACCTCTATCAACAGACTAAGGAAAATACAGTGGAGGCGTCAGACAGATGACAAACTTTCATCTGTCAAACTGACTTAATCTAAGTAAGAGGGATGGACCTCGTTGGCGGTGGACAGGAAAACAGACAGGCACGTGCTTTAGGGTTCTACGTCTGCTCAAACCTATTCTTGGATTCTTTGTTTCTCACACTCGACAGGTTATTATTCAGTCAGCCATTCTCTCTAGGTTAGACTATTGTAATACCCTTTACTTAGGATCTAATAAGATGGTAATTAGAAAATGCTGCGGCAATGCTGTTAATCTCTCTCCCAAAATTCTGGCCATTCTTTAGACTCACCCGCAGATTACATTAGCTCCCTGTAGAAAAGCGCATCTACTTCAAGGTCATGTGCACTGCTCATAAGATTCTTGTCTCCCAGGGGCCCTCCTTTATGTCCAACCTGTTTCTTCTTCTGTATATACCCTACCAGCCCCGCGCTCAGTCAACCTTATTTTGGCCTGTGTTCCACGTTTTAAAAGATTTAGAGTAGGAGGCCGTGCTCTCCACGCTAAAGCGCCTGCTCTTTGGAACACAATTTCCTTATCTATTAGGATCATTCAGAGCCATTGATCCTTCAGGAAAAATGTAAACCTATTTATTCTCTGTATAAAGCTCTTGTGGCCCAATTTGTTTGTCTTTTTTCTGCTGCTGTTTCTCCTGAGGCAAGCACTGGGACAACCCATTACTGCGGCAGCCCTCTGCTTTACAAATTCTTTAATGTTAACTAACCCTGGGCGTCGTTCACGAAGTAGCGCTACGCATAGCTACGCAAAGTGCACTTCGCACAACGCGAGCTACACGTAGCACTACGCAAACTGCATAGTGCCCTGTTTGCGATGATTGCACAGTGCCGGATTCTTGTCCGTACTGTGCAATCATTGAAAACGGTATAATGCACAGTACGAGCTGTCTTTTACTGCCGCTCGAGCTGCTGCTTTTTTCAAAGCTGACTAGTAGTTTCTCATCATGAGCGGTCGCGAGCATACGCAACCACTCGCAATGAGAAACCTGACCTCGCCGGGAGGTGTATTTTCCACGCTCGCGATCGGCAAATTTATGTTGCTGATCTCGAACGAGGGGAAACTCTCGCTGGGATGTCATTTTGCTTGCTAGCGGTCACCAACTTGACGTTGAGGACCACGAGCAAGCAAATAATTAACGCTACGCTACGCATGTTTGTACTGTGCTACGTGCAATTCGCATAGTGCGAAGTAGCGCAAACTTCGCAAACTACGGGAGCGTAGCGTATTGCTTTGCCCAGGGTTATTGTTAACATTAATACTTTTCGACGGCCCTAAATCAAGGTTAAGCAGCTGCTGGGTCACGGATTGATGGAATATTCCAATCTAAATATTCCAGAAAGTGACTTTGTATACAGTTGGGTGGATTTTAGGATATCTATTCCGGCGGACACAGGACTTTAATATGTAATGACTGTTCACAAGGTGTATCAGTCTCCCTGGTTCTTTAATTAAACGGTCCTCTATAAAAGCACTTAGGAAGCTATGTTCATTTGCATATGCAGCATCCGGCCTGCCTGCTCTGTCCAGCATGGAGATCAATGTAAGGTTCTAGTTCCCTTCTGTGCCTACTGTCAACTTTCCAATTTCAGTGGAAAGAATGGAGAGATCAGATAGGAAAGTGTGTTTAGTACCAACAGAGGCATAGTCCAAACCAATGAGCATCAATTTGCCTTGTATTATATTGTCAAAAACATAACTTACTATAGGGTATTAATATGTTTTCAGAACTTTCAAAGAGAGATGTTTCTTGAATAATGTAGCTACCCAATATTTCCTGAATCCTGTACCTTGTGGTGCCCCATTTCTGGGTGCTTTGGATCAGCTACCAAGTACCTCATTGCTCCCCTAATCTCATTGTATTTTATTAGTTGCTAGTGGTGTCAAACGTCCTACATATTGCAAAAAGTGTGTTTTATTTTATGTCATTACAATAATAGTAATAATGTAATTAAAATATTTATAATGCTGTTAGAGTTTCTATGATTTAATGGAGTTGGCCAGTTATCCTCTACTGTACATCACTAAAGAAACTGTTGATCAAGTCAGGTTGCAAAGTTTGTTTATATTTCTAGGTGCTGTTGTTAAATGACCTGGGATTTGCAACCCAGATATGCATTTAAAGGAGCCGCTGAGGGATGGGTAAACATCAGGGTTCAGTGTTGTACTTAAAGGGATGATGTAAGGCGAGTGAAACATTGCATAACCACAAAACATGGAACAAGGTTTTGGGAGGTCCATTGGCTGGACATTTTTGGCTTCAAGACCAGCAGGTGGGTTAAAGCTCAGTGTTATGTAGGACTCATCTGACAAGAGGATATAGGTTGGTGCACCATTAATTAGCCTTCCAATCCTGAAAGTACATGAAAGGCTCACATTGCCATTCTTATTTGACAAAACAATGTCTAGAATTGTCATCAGTTTGTGTATCAAGAAATACAGGGTAAAGATTTAGACTGGACTCCTCTTATTGGGGGAAAATTCAAAAAGAGTTATAACGAAACTTAAAGGGAACGGCCAGATTAAAATCTATGTTACCTTGGGAATGATTGTGCCTAGGGTCATGGTCTTTGACCAATTTAGTTAAAGCAAGCCTGATTAATCACAATATGAGGATGACTAATCCTATATTTCAATACAGTGAGTAATGTGGTGGGTTGGAATACAATATTGCTGAGGCATCGGTTTCAGTAATGCTGTAAGGCATTGTGGATCCTCAGGTGTTTTGCATGTCCACCCTTTTACCCACTACACTGATTCAAAGTAAAAATAACCTAACGTCCAACTGTAAGAATTTTAAACACATGTGTCTTTCAGTGAGAATCTGTATTTTATGAGCATTCAGATGTGGATATGGCCTAACCTACTCTGTGAGTGATACGATAAAGAGAATATGTTTTGCTCTCATACCAACAAATTTAACTTTTACATATTTTGTGTTGATAAAGTTTAAGAGCCAATACACTGGAGCAAAACTAATGTTGGGTGTAATACCATCTATGATGATTATACTCTTTGAACGAACAAATAACAACACAATTAAAATTACTCTTAATGTCTTATCTAAAACTCTTCAAAGGGAAGCTAGCTATATCAGGATTCATACACTAAATATTTTGAGATCTGTATTTGTCCCTTATTTGTGCAAAACTATCTCCTGCTCCCTGTCTCTAACTGTTATCTACTCTCTTCTTTTCATAATTCTGTTACCTGGTATCTCCATCAGCATTAACAGTAACCATCTGTGTCTTAGAAGCTACTATTTGAGATTACTCCAATGAGAAGAAGATGGTGAGGTCCAAGGCAGGGACAAGGAAACTGAACCACTTGTCTTGGAATTGTAGATGGTCTTTTCATTCCATCCCCTCTAGCAGGCAAAGTATTTTAGCATTGTTCTATGAGAAGCAGCCATCAGCTTTATCAGTGCATTATTCAAGCATGCAGAGCTGATCTTGCAAATTACGAATGGCATGTGCATTGTTGCAGGTCTGAGGCTGGAGCGCAGCCAGAGGTTTTTCCTTTTTGACTATCCTGTCCATAGGTTTTCGGTGGTCATCTATGAGGAAGGTTAGCTACATAACTAGAGACCCAAGGCCTTTAACATGGATTTGCAAGAGCGTTCGATTACTTCTAGAACTTGATCTAGTATATCCTCTGGGGGCTGTGAGGCTGCATCAGGTGAATTCTGCTGGAAGGTGTCAGGGATTGTTTTATGAGGGGGTCTGGTTGTGGCCTCTTCGATAATAATGTAGAAGTTTTCGGGCACCCCATTGTGCATTACAACAGGACGGTGCCAACCTCTTAGTGTATTGTATTGGCAATTGGGCAAAGAAACCAATCAGAAATGGCCGTATAGGTCCGGGAAACCTGATGAAGAGGGTACCCAAACCAGTGGAGAGGTGATGGAGGGCAGTCCCCAACATGCAAAGAGGGGCAGATGTTCTCGCTGAATCTGTTGATGTTGGCCTGAGTAAGTGCGAGGGCAGTGCCAGGACAGTGTCCTCCACGATGGGGTAAAAGTCACCATGATATTGGCTTGGAAACCGAGGATGTCTATCTTTAGAGTGATCCACCAAGGAGGGAAAGCAGCATAGCCTGCACTACAATTCCATCATTTCACAATAGGGACACCGAGGTCCTTAGTACCTGCAGACCCCCGCTTTAGGGAATAGTCATTTGCGATACGCGAGGGGTCATAACAGATGGGTACACCTCACAGCCCATCTGGGATGAAGATGATGTTTATCAATGTGCCTCCCCTTGCCAACAAGGATGTGGTATTGATCAGGGCGGAGGCCAGCAGGTGATGGTGGCCATAGAGGGAGGAGGGCCCCAGTGTGAGAAGTAGAGGGCCACAATAGGTATAGCTGGAGAAGTTGGGGGAGGCCAGGTATCTTCACTACAGTCTTGTGGCAAGCAAGGAGGTTTCAGTGCATGGGTCTCCCCCGTGACAGATTAATGAAGGAGAATACATCAAAAATATTAGTGTAATTTTCACCCTCAATGTCCCTGATTCACCAGGCTATGCAGTACCAGGGATATCCTACGGTTCAGTTTTGGTCCCCCAACTTAGGCAGAGACCCCCACAGGTTCCGCCATGGCCTTGTGGCAAGTCATGGAGAGCCTTCAGTAGGAGGCCAGACCACACCAAAATGGGATGCCTTGTTGGGGCACTCCAAGCTGCTTAGTCCAGTCTTGTTGTTTGGTGGGTTCAAGGGCCCAGTGCCCAACTACGGAGACCGGTGACCAAACAGGGGGAACCTCAACAGCTGAAGGGTTCCTTGTTTCATGGGTGATTCAATCTCACATAGTCTCTGTGCATTTGTTCAGTAAGGGTTTTGATGTTGTCAGTCATCATGCAGTGGGTGTAGTGCTGATCCATACCACGCAGGTATTTAATTCTCGTTGACATCCACTGAATTTGTAAACCACGAAGACACGTTGCTGTTATTGCCGACGTTATGAGCACCACTTTGCTGTTCGTCCAGTTGATGCAGTATTCACCAAAGGCCTGGAAGCAGTCAACTATCCCCATCAGCTCCGGTATAGATGTTGCCAGGGACATTAAGGATAGCAGCATATAATTCATGTATACCATCAGCTTTAATTCACCCACTGGTGTACGCATATTTTCAATAACAGTTGCCCTCCGGATGGCAATCTCCAGGGGTTTCGAGGCTGGTAGGAAGAGCCGAATGGACAACCCTGCTGAGTTCCCCTGTCGATGTTCCACGGGGTGGAACGGAGCGGAAGTCATTGCAGCTTCTCATCACCTTGGGAGCATTGTATAGCCATCTTAGCCAAGCCAGGGTGGTCAGTCTGATAGCCATTTTCTTAGCCCCATGTGTAGATAGCCCCACTCAATCCAACCATAGGCCTTTTTCAGCATCAAGACATAGAGCTAGCTAGTCTGTATCTTGTTGAGCAGTTGTCCTGAAGAGATGGGATAGGCTTCTCAGATGTTTCATGAAGAGCTCTCTGGGACAAACCTCATTTGATACTTATGAACTAGAGATGGAATGTATTTTTTCTGTCTAGTTGCCAGTACCTTGCCTAGAATCCCAATGTCCGAAATTATCAGTAAATTTGGGCAATAGTTCTCACATTTCAGATGATCTTCTCTGGGCTGCGAAATTTGGGAGATGGTGGCTTGGGTACATTCTATTAGCGGAAGTCCCTGAGAGATAGCTGTCCCAGTGTTTCGCAGTAATCTTATAAAACTTGATTGGAAATCCATCTACTCCCGGCATCTTGCAGAAGCGTATATTTGTAACATCTGCTTTTTCTCCATTCTCAGTGTTGCTGAGACTTCCGCTTGGCTTTACAGTGCAAGTCTTGGGATTGGGAAGCCTTGGAAGAACCAGAGTTCTTGAGTCATTTCAATTAGTGCCTTCAAAGTATAGAGAGTATAATAATATGTGGTAAATTCATTGAGGATGTTGCCGGGACATGCAAGCATTCTTCCTCCTCATCCTCGTAGTGCTGTAATGGAAGCTTACACTGGTTGTTTTCGCAACTGAAATGCAAGTAATCTGCCTACCTTTTCCCTTCATTCACAGTGTAAGCTTCTAAGACAGTGAATCACTTTTTCAGCAGTGAATCTGAGTAATGATTAACGCTTGCATTTTTTTTGATGTGTGGTTGTAGAGATTCATTATTTTGGGTTGTGCCGGTAAGCAAATGTCAATGTGGTGACTTCGTCCTATAAGTATAAAGTTTGTGGCTGGCCCTGTTTCCTAGCTATTGTTGCATCCTGAATCACCAGCCTCCTCATGAAGACCTTACCAGGGGCCCATAGTGTCTGCAGGGAGGATGTGGTGGCCTGGTCAAGTTCCCCATATCCCTGTAGATAGTCAGAAAGTTTCTATCACAGGGTATCCATCTTCCAAAGCCTGACCCTTGGAGTTTGTAATTGAAATCTAGAGTTAATGATATTGGTGTAGGGCCCGACACACATTGCTCTCCTAGCATACATGAAGTGACCTTTGGGAAGGAAGATGTATGCAGTAAAAGTAGTTGTTGGAAATAGCCCTTTTTGCAGGCTTATGCCCAAACATTTGCTTCTTCCTCCCTTATTTTTCCTGACCTGTGGTTGTTGGCAATAGAACTCTGGGTACTTTACCACTGCTGATCAGTGCTAAAGTGCATATGCTCTCTATAAATTGTTATTGTGATTGGTTATCCATGGTTGGCATATTTGTTTTACCAGTAGGTTCCTAGTAAAGTGCACTGAGAGTGCCAGGGCTGGAGATTTAAATGCAAGTAGTGGGCCTGCAGTACTGATTGTGCCACCCACATGAGTAGCCCTAAAATGGTGTCTCAGGCCTGAGACCGCAGTGCCTGTGTTCAGTTGTTAACTGCCATGCTGACCTAACCAGTGTCCAGGCCTAACCCTTACCTTTCTGTGCAAATTGGACACCCCTATGGAAGGCTCAAGGTACCCCCAGGACAGGGTGCAGTGTATGTGAAAGGAGATCATGTACTAATGTAGGTGACATGCTCTGATAGTGAAATACTGCCAATTTCGTCTTTCACTATTGAAAGGCTATCTTGCCCATCGGCTATAATTGGGAATGCTATGTATAATGTTTACATGCATATCTTCCCATAGGAGCAAGTTAGAAAATTAAAGTCTGGTATCCCTGAACTCAGAATTTAATAACACATCGTTTAGGAGAGATGTTTTTTAAATCCTGTGTTCGAAAACAGCACTTTTAGATAGTGGCTGTTTTCTTTTCTGACCTTTCTGTGTGCCTTGGCCTGTTTGTGAATTGACTGTCCGATTTGTGAGTAACAGGAGCTGGGCTGGCTCCAAGGAGCTGAGTGAGTCAGCCCTAGGCTGAATAGCTGTATCTGCATCTTGAGTGGTGGGAGGGGATAGCACTTGGGCCTGAAGGGCTGTGCCTGCCTTCCACAATGCTGGCTCCACCTCCTGCTGGGCGGCTAACAACCCTGCCCCTCTCTCTCAAAGGAAAGAAGAAGTAAGGAAAACAAAGTGCTCCAAGACTGACCAGAACTGGTTTTGACTAGGACAAGGCCTCCCTGCTCTCAGACAACAAAGAGAATTTTGGCATAAAAAGGGATGCCCAGACCTCAGAAAATTAGATCATCCTGGAATCAAGAAGGAACCTCTACCAAGGAGAAAGCTGGAAGACCGAAGAGGAATGACTGCCCTGCTGTGTGTTTGTGGGCTGACCTGCAGTTGCTTTTCTGCCAAGGAGAGGGGAAGGACTTTGCTGTGGCTGTGTCCCCTTGCTTGAAGAGATCTCCAAGGGCCTGAGAAGATCTTGCCTCCTGTTACGAAGTCCCAGGAACAAAAGGACTTCACCCCCAGCTTCCCCCCTGAACTCTGCTGAGTGAGTTCTGCCCTTCCTAGAGTGTTTGATCCATTTGTGGGGCCTCTGGAAGTTGTTGCCTGCTGTTTGGGGAGCTGGACAAGAAGAAAAGAAGAAGATCTACATTTTGCATACATCGCTCGCTTGCAGAGCGCATTGTCGACAGTGTGAAAAAATTCCCATTGCCAAGAAAAATCGTCGCAGCGCCTGTTGCCGTTGCAAGAACCAACGCATTGTTCGCTTGCGGAGCGCATCTCCCCGGTGCGGGAAGATTCCTGTCACTGCAAGCATCGTCGCAGAGCCTGTCGTCGCTGTGAGAAACCGTCGCACCGCTTGCTTGCGGATCACATCCCGTCGCTGCGAACATCATCGCAGAGCCAACGCATCGAGGGGCCACACGAGAAGAAGATCAATGCTGCGCCATGCATCGTCTCCGCGCCGAAGATCGTCACTGTCATGAAGATCGTCGCATCGTGCATGCGCGAGACGCTTCCTAACTAACCTGCACAACAGAATCCATACAAGGTATCGCATCCCTCCCCATACAGACCGGATTCATTGCAACACACCCGCTGCGTGCAGTGGGGTTGTCGCATCACCTCCCCAGGGTCTCAGGAGTGACGCATTGTTTGTTTTCCAATGGTGCAGCTTCTACTTGGAACTTTTGTCACATGTAAAGGTACTTTGGGCTTAGAGTGACACAACTGTGGATTATTTTGACGCAAACCCTTGAACTCTTTATAAAGACTTATTCTTGAACTGTGAATGTTGGATTTTTGTCGTTCTGGTCTTGTGTAGTTTAGATATAGATACTTTCTTTTTCTAAACTGGAGTGGAGGCTCTTTGTAGTGTTTTCACTGTGTTACTGAGAGTGTTAGTACAAATACTTTACACATTGCCTTTGATAAGCTTGTCTGCTCGTGCCAAGCTACCAAGGGGGTGAGAAGGGGTTATCTTAAGAGTGTATCCCCCTTACCCTGACTAGAAGCAAGGGTCCCTATATGGACATTGGTACCTACCTCTGCAACTAGAGACCCCCAGATCTAACATTAGTCAATATCAGTTTCTAGGATATGTGGTCATTAGTAGAAGCTGTAATTTCTGTCTGTTGGATGTAAATGTCTTCATGGTTTGTTACTCTATGTCTGCTAGTAAGCCATGCATAATTCTGGGTTCAGTGCTCTCTCAAGTCTGCGTGGCCAAAGCAGTCCAGTACATGTGTCTAGGGCCAGGTTCCAAACCCTTCTTACTACCAGAAGATGGTCTCCTATTTCTGTAAGGACTCAGTTCAGGGTTGAAAGGAAGTCTTTGTCCTCTCCTCTCAATGTGCAGATGGAGTCCACCCCATGTGGAAGTGTGAAACATTCCATCTACAGGTTGTTCAGAATGCTGCAGCCAAACTGGCTCACAACAAGACCAAGTATAGTTCGGCCTCAGGCTGCTTGAAAGAACTCCATTGGCTGCCTTTGAGACAGAGAGCCAAGTTTGAGCTTCTATGGTATGCACACAGAGAATTGTATAAACTTGGCTCCAGAATACACCAGGCAAACTGGAATTTTATGCGGCCTCCTGTGACCTTAGGTCAGGCAACCATGTGCTAGCAAATATTCTACAGCGGGGGGAGGTCACTCCTTTACCTATCTGGGAGCTACCCACTGGAATAACCTTCTGTTAGAGCTTTGTCTCACTGAGAATCATGTGAGTTTTAGGAAGAATCTGAAGACATGGAATTTCTCAGGGCTCAAGTAATGTTACCCACGGATTTGGCTCCAGATCCGATGCATTCAGCTTACATCACATTTCGCTCTGAATGTCGCTGTGATGTCCCTTGACATAAATGCTGCACTTTACAAAATACAAATACAAATGCATGCAAACACATAATTGTGCTTTTACAAGGCGGTCGTTACAATGACTGCATTGTTACAACGCAGTTCCATTACAAAGCAAGTCATTACAACGACTTGCTCTAGATGGCGTGCTGGACTTAGGAATAGTATAATTTACTATTCCAACTCCAGTGTGTGCAACAGTAGGTAAGGAGTTGGAATAATAAATTGTACTGTTCCTTAGTTTAGCGCGCCATCTAGAGCAAGTCGTTGTAACGATTTGCATTGTAATTGTACTGTGTTGTAATAACGCGTTTGTTGTAACAACCGCATTGCAAAGGTATTGCGGTGTAATGACCGCATTGTAAATGTTGTTTCCCATGGCAATGGTGTTAGTGATGATCATGGAGTAGTGGGTGGGGGGCAAGTATAGCAAGTATATTGTCAGAGATTTGGCATCTGGGTTTGGGAAAGGCACTCAGTGGTCAGCTGTCAGAGCCCAGTTCCACACTGGAGTAGCACAAAATGCATCTTACCAAAGGTGGCTTACTGTAAAATATTGAATGCAGCACCAGCACCCCCTCATGTTGGTCCCTGGGGTTTCTCTTTAGAATGAGTGACTAACAGCCTCTGCCTGCCTCGATCCGTCTTCTGCGCTCCATTGTCAGTGTTGTGTGGTTGCAACGTGTTATATAATCGGTCCTCCGCTAATGTCGTCAGATCAATTGAAATTCACCCTGGCCCCCTGCTGTTGAATCATGGATGATTTTGGCCCCCGTTCTATTGGGTATGCTACCTAAACTCTTTAATTAAAAACTTCAAAATACCCAAAAGGCGCAGTCTGAGAAGAAAACAGTAAACACAGCTCTCCGTGTTAAAAGAATGAGCAGCACTTTCACACTAAGATGCATGTCATGGAATATTTTGTATTTGAACACACAGTAAATGCTCCAGGACTTATAAATAGTATCCTCTTTATTGTTAATTGTATATTAGACCTCCAACAAAAATATATCTAGGTGCTGCAGCACCGTTGCATCCCTACTTCCAGCATCACTGGACGAGCACCTCCACACTGCTCATTACAGCTGATTCCTTAAGAGTGTTGTAATTCTTTAATAATTGTTTACTGTTGGACTTAGCCCTTTTTGCAGGGTCATCCCTGAAATTTTTGCCTTTCTCCTGTATTTTCTATGACCTGTTGTTGGCTCTTTTATGACTCTAGGTACTTTACCACTGCTAATCAGTGCTAAAGTGCATATGCTCTCCCTATTGTAAATTGATGTATGGCTTAGTGACTCCATGATTGGCTGGTTTGGTTTACTTGTCAGATCCCAGTACGTGCACTGCGTGTGCCCAGGGCTTGTAAATCAAATGATCCTAGTGGGCTTGCAGCACTGGTTGTGCCACCCACAGAAGTAGCCTGTAAAGTGTGTCTCAGGTCTACCATTGCAGAGCCTGTGTGCAGTCTGATACTGCCATGTTGACTGGGCAAGTGGACCTACTTGCCAGTCCCTAAACCATCCCTTCTCTGCATATTAGTCACCCTATGGTAGGCCCAATGGCAGGGTGCATTGTAGGTAAAAGGTAGGACATGCCCTGGTGTGTGTGGCATGTCCTGATAGTGAATTACAGCCATTTATGTTTTAAACTATTTCAAGGCTACCTGCTCCCCTTAGGCCAGAATGGGCGGTTTGATTATAACATCTTATAATCCTATCTGACTCAGGGAACTATGTAGAAATTCGAGTTTAGTATGCCTGAACTCAGAATGATAAAATACATCTTTTAGTGAAGTTGGTTTTAACATTCTGTGTTTGAAAATACCACTTTTAGAAAGTAGGTATTTTCTTGCCTAACTATCCAAGCCTGCCTCTACTAGGTTGTGTATTCCTTCTCTGGACTTTGAGTGACAGGGGCTGGGGGATTCCAGGAGAAAGGGTGAGTGAGCACATGGCTGAATAGAGCTATCTGAATGTAGATGGGTAGGAGGTGCACCTGGGACCTGAATAGGGCTGGGCCTGCCTTCCACAATGCTGGCTCCACCTCCTGCGGTGCGTCTGATGTCCCTGGCCCACACTGTCAAAGGAAAGAAGGAGTCTTGTCAATAAAGTGCTCCAGGGCTGCACAGAACTGGTTTGGACTGGATACAGGACACTCTGCATTCAGAGGACAAAGTATTTGCTAGTATAACTATTGGGACCCAGACCCAAGAACTTTAGATCACTTTTGGGAAAGAAGAAGAACCTTTGCTGAGGAGAGGAAGCAGAGAAACTGAGCTAAGCGCTGTTCAGGGGATTGGCCTTCAGTGGTTGCCTCACTGCCAAAGAAAGGAGAAGGACTTTGTGCTACTTTCAAATTAACTTTTAAAGGGTCTCCAAGGGCTTGAGATAGAGCTTGCCAGTTGCTGGTCTCAGGGACAACAAACTTCAACAACCAGCTCCCGTGCCTTCCCTTGCTGGGAATTGACGTGCCTGCTGTTGAGCTGGGCATTCTGAGAGACTGCGTGTCGCTGGGAGCTGGAAGCGCGATTCAAGATAAAGAAGCGTGTCGCCGCCGCAGTCGTTGTCATCGCAACACCAGAGAAGAATGTCGCCGTCGCAGCAGATGCCGTCGCATCACCGGAGGAGCGGGTCACAGGGCCTGTTGCATCTCAGAAGAATTGCTGAGTCACTGCAAGGCTGTCAGGCGTGCAGGCATCATTGTTGCATCAAGAAGAAGACACCATTTTTTTTCATTGCACCGGATCTTCATCATATCACGGCACTTAGTCGCATCACTACAGAAGTGCAGTAAAAAACGACGCATCACCTCCCCACACAGAGAAGAACCAAGGCATCCCCTACGCAGCAGTAGGGACTAGACACACCACAGTTCTTGCGTGTAAGAAACCGACATATCACCTTCCCTGCAACACTTTCATTGCATAGCGCTGCGCATCCAAAGGTACATTGAACTCAAAGTGTCACATTTTACATCTAAAGAGAACTAAGCTATTTCTACCATTTTAAAGTACAGTATTGTGGTTTTTTGTCATTAGTGGTCTTGTGTTAAGTTTATATAAAGATACTTATTTTTATACTACAACTTGTTGTGGTGTCCATCTGTAGTGTTGTCACTGGGTTACTGTATGTGTTCACAAATGCCTTACACACTGCCTCTGAGATAATCTTGTCTGCTCGTGCCAAGCTACCAAGGGGGTGAGCAGGGGTTATTTTAGGAGTGTACCCCCTTACCCTGACCAGACGCAAGGGTCCCTATTTGGTCAAAGGTACCTACCTCTTCCAACTAGAGACCCCCAAATCTAACATTTACATTACCTCAATACACAGAGCAAACATGAGAATAATAATATTACATATATACAATTAATACTATTATTTGGAGAGTGTATTTTTAAAAAGAAAAAGACTAAAAATAGGCTCTGAATATGCTTTGACCAACAACAGAGCAACTTCATATTTTATGGCACTTGAGCTCAACCTTTGTGCGATGTGTTTATGAATGAAGGAATACGTTCTTGCCTGCATGCACTCATGAAAATGTACTGTATCAAGTAGCACAGTGGACAGTTAATGAGATTCAGAATTGCCTAACCCCATTTTATGGGGTTGAAAGCTAAAGCATAACTTAATAAGAAAAATCAGTATATGCTTTTGTTGTTTCAAATTGACACATTTGAATACATTCTAGTTTAATGCTCTACTTCAATAAATACAAGACTGTAAAAAGTTCCCTTTATTTCTCTGACATACATAACATCTTCCACCTCACCTGTCTGCTTTCTACAAGTTCATTCTTCTTCCCCAGTTTCTTGCTCCTTTCTACCTTCTCTGTCAAATGACATTCCATCTGCAGGGGATCTCTCTGCTGTTTCCTTCCACTGTATGTTTACCTCTCCATTAACATCCAATTTCAATCGTAATTGCTACTCTTTATAAATGCCAATCAATTTTACATTGAGAATTAATAATTAGTATGTGATTATCCACCTCTGCTGTTTCTTGGAAGGGTTTCATTTCTCTCCGTATTCTCTTTGTGTGGTTGATATTTCACATATCGAAATTAAAGTTGCCTGTATCGTGGTGAAAACTTCAAGGAAAAGAGCCTGTGGCTGCAGATCAGTCAATTTTAAAACTGTCCAACATTACATTGCCCATATTTCTCCAAAACAGTTTTAACCAGCAAGTAAGGAATACTCTTGGGGGAGAGATACATTGGTGATAGCCTTCAATGCTGGCATGGTGGAGCTCAGGGGCAACCCATCCTTAAAGCAAAGAGCACCGCTACCCCATCTTTTTTGCAGAAAATAAGAGCGTATGTCAGACTGAGTAACGGTTAGACTAACAGACACTGGTGTTCAGGCCAGCAGGCAGGCACTATACATGTACTGAATGCTCAGGTGCCGGGCTCCTGAGCTGGACTATGCTGGACCCAGGATTTATTAGTCCTCTGCGTGTGACTTCCTCAGACCAGCAAAGCACTGAGATCTCCTCCCCCTCATGCCGAGGATGAACATCACTGAAAACTGGGACAAAGGGGCCTCAGTTTCAAGCGCCGAAATGCCCAGGTCCAATTGTCAATCAGTGGCACCTTGTCATAATTGTGGGGTGGGGTTAGGTCAGGAACTGTTACTGACACCATCCCACTACTTAACGAGTAAGGGACTGGCATCTCCTATTAACGCAAGGTCAGCCAATGACAAAAGACAGCAGCAGTATGAACACTCCAGGAACATCGGACGCCACCTGAGATCACCGCTGCTGCTGCTGGCATGTTTGGTGTGTGCGTGCCTGTGTGTATGTATGAATGCATGTGTATTGGTGCATGTGTGCTGTGAATGGGTATATGTGTGTGTATGTGCTTGTAAATGGCGGTTATGTGTGTACACACTTAAGAATGCATAAATGTGAGTTGGTGTGCATGAAGATGGGGGAGTACATGTGTGTGAGTATATGCCTCACCCAACCCCTCCTGCTCAAATTACCAGCCGCCACTGGTAGAACAGTTGATTTAATGAATTTTTAAGGAGTGACATAATGATTCTTTCAACATAACAATACTGAACATTATACATCTCTTGGACAATGATTGTTGAAATTTACTGATCAATCACAACATTTTTAGTTTCTTAACATTTGAGATATAATCTATGTTCCCTTAACTAGCCAACACATGTTTCTCAATTTTTAAATCACTTCTCCAGGGTCAAATAAATATTTCAATCAAGTTCAAAATTAATATTGAGTGGTGCCACTTTGTATTGATAATCAGCTACATAGCTCTGATGTCCAAAATATTTGGTAAACACAATTTGACTCTTTATAGGTGTTCACAACATTACCAATGTAGCTTCTTTCTCAAATCTGACGACTCAATTTCCCATCTCAATCTAAGCAAGATCCTGGTGAAAATGTTTTCAGATATGTGAGTTCTGAAGATAGACCCCTACGCTGGAATTGATACTTAATGTTATGAACCATAGAAAAAACACTGTCTTTCTTTGTTCATGACTTTTCTTGCTTCAATTAATTTGTGTACATACATCTCCTATTACGTTTTCCAAGTAAAGAATTGATTTAAAACATACTTCTCTTTCTTTGCTCTGTTTTTTCTAACCTTCCATGAATTTATGTTGAGTGAAACAAGATTGTTATCCTCAGGATACTAAAGAGTGTGAGACTGTGATACCACTCCATAACTCAGAGAAAATATTTCGAAAATAAGTCCCTTGTAGCACCTTATGTTCTGAACCTTAAAGAACTTAGAGGCAGATATATATTTTGGCCCGATGGACTTTTGACAGTCAGGGCAATGGAGTCATTTGCCCTGTCACCTTGACTGCACCACTGCCAGCTAAATTTTGAAATGACCCCCAAGTCATAAGTCTTTTCTTTTAGCATTGCAAGGAACCACAATCACAGTGGTTCCTGTCAATGTTTTTTGCCGTTTGACGAATGGCTACATCAATCATGATGGAGCTATATGGCAAACTGTTTTCTATTTTCTTTTTTTATTATTCCTGAAGCAGCATTTTCATAATTTTCACTGCCCCTTACTGCCAGGGTTTTCCTAGCAGTGATAGGCATTGAAAATTGGCCTCTAATTTGGTCCATTTAAATTAGATGGGTGGAATTAGAGGTCAATATCTGACAACCTTTACTCCATTGGAAGGTTTAATCACAGCACATATGGAGAAGTCTCTGCAGTGATTAAACCAAAGGTCCACCAACATTTAAATCAGGCAGAAGGACCACAGGCTTGGTATTATGAACACCAGGCTGCTGTTGCCCTACAACCAAGATACAATTCAGTCCCTTAGCTCTAATTTGGAAAACCTTGTTGAATGGCCTCTCAAAGAGACACACAAGATGTGCAAAGAAGAGGAAGAGTGTACACCTAAAATGAGATAGTTCCAGATCCTATGGTAAAGTAATAAAATTGGGATTGGGCACATTGAGGAACATGGTAAAGCAATTTTAGCTAGCAAGCAGAGAATACAAGACAGGTGAAAGGCAGAGGTGAACAGCAAAGGAGGGGTAAGGAGAGGCCACACCATCAACATCTTTGAAGGCAATGCTTAGGAAATGTAAGATGGAAGGAAGGGGGAAACCAGCAGAGAGATAAGCTGAGGAGAAAGTTGAGCATTGAGGGAAAATGTAGATTAATGGCAAGTTATTGTCATCCTCAAAACATGCTGCTTTTGTGGGTGAAAAACACAGTCTACAAATGTTAGTAGATAAGGCTTAGTATCAGATTTCATGGGTGGCTTCAAGGGAACATCTATGTACCACCCATGGTAAGTCCCGTTGATGCAAAGTAATGCAAAAATAGAATGTAATTACTTTGTGTTTATTAGGTTTTTTTTTTTGCCCAAAACAGGTTTTGTCCTGGAGAGTAAATCCCATTTCTGCAACTTGCACCAGTTTGCATCCCTTTTGTTACACACATCCAGGGCAAAGTGTTAGCAACGGTGACCCTAAGAGTGAGGACAAGAACTATGGTGATCCTAAAATAAAAATATGAAAAGCAAATAAGCACATGCAGTATGCAGATTTGAAAGCAGAGTAAAAAATAAGCTGGCAGATGAGAAAAGATTGATTTGATTTGATTTGATTTGATTTGTGCATTTGTAAAGCGCACGATTGCCCATAGGCGTCTTGGCGCTGTGATTCGACTCTGACTCTTGAGATGTTAATTTAGGGATATGCGGAGAACAGCCACGTTTTTACTTGCTTTCTGAATGATTTCAGTGATGGACTTGTTTTTATATCTAGCGGTAGTTGGTTCCAGATTCTCGCTGTATGTACCAGGAAGCTTCTTCCACCCCAGTTTGCTCTCTTGAATCTTGGCACCGCGATTATTTTCTTTTGGCCAGATCTGAGGGTTCTATTTGGCTCATATAGTTTTAGATGGGTTTTTAAAAATTGGGATCCAGTTCCATTGGTTGCTTTATATGCTAAGCACAGTGTTTTGAATTGTATTCTTTTTTCGATTGGTAGCCAGTGTAGGTCTCTAAGTTTGTGGCTGATTCTTTCAAATTTTGGTATCCCTAATATCAGCCTGGCTGCTGCATTCTGCAGACGTTGGAGTTTGATTAGAATTTTCTTCCTGGCTCCAGCATATAGGCCGTTCCCATAGTCCAGTCTGGACAAGGCTAGTGCTGTCACCACTGTCTTTCGTGAGTCAAGTGGTAGGTAGGGTAGAATTTTCTTGATCATTTTTAGAATGTACCACAGTGATGATGCCAGTTTATTCACTTGGGCGTCAAAGGAGAGATTAGTGTCTAGAGTGATTCCCAGATTTTTTACCTTTTCCGTTGGTTCAGGACATCCTCCTAGTTCTTTTGGCCACCATGAATGGGACCAGATTTTTTTGTCCCCTCCTAGGATCATGACCTCACTTTTGTCTCCATTTAGTTTTAGACAATTTATTCTCATCCATTGGCTGATTTTTTTCATGCAGATTTGAAATTTTTCTGCTGTGTTCTCTACGTCTTCATTTATTGACACCACAATTTGGGTGTCGTCAGCGTAGGATATTGGGGTGAATCCACAGTTCCTTATTAGTTGTGCGAGGGGGGTGACATATAAGTTAAAAAGAGTGGGGCTAATCGAGGAGCCCTGCGGGACTCCACATGGTAGGTTGAATTGATTAGATTTTGCTTCTCCTGATTCTATTGAGAACGTTCTGTTCTCTAGATAGGAGGTGATGAGTGCACATGCTGATTCATGCAATTGTGCTGTTTTCAGGCGTGTTATGAGGATCTCATGGCTAACCGTATCGAAGACCGCCGATAGATCAAGTAATATCAAGGCGGCCTTCGATCCGTTATCCAGTACTTGTCTAAGCTCCTCCACCGCTGTAATAAGGGCGGTTTCTGTTAAATGCCCTTCGCGGAAACCGAACTGCGAATGGTCCAACCAGTTGCCGTCCAGTAAGTACCGGGATAATTGTTTATTTAATAGTTTTTCTAGAATTTTGGCGGCGAAAGGGATCCTAGCTATTGGCCTATAGTTGTTCGGGCTTTCGCAGTCCAGGTTGGGCTTTTTTAAAAGTGGCCTGATCGATATCATTTTCCAATCATCGGGAAAGATGTTGGTTTTAATGATTTGGGAAAAAAGTTTCTCTAGTACTATGCTCAGTTGTTCGGAGCAAACATGCATTATTTTGGATGGACATGGGTCCATTGGGCTGCCTGAGTTGATGGTGTGGATCTCTTTTTGGATCTGTTCCGCTGTTGGGGGAGTAAATTGGAATAAGGTGGTAGGATCTGAGTCCTTGCTCACTGGGATTGTTGTCTGTGAATTATCCTTTATGGATATTTCAGTGCTATGATTTTTAAAGGAGTCACACACTAGTGATACCTTGCTGACAAAAAATTCTCCTAACACGTTACAGAAGTCTGAGCATAGCGTTTCTGAGTTGTTGTTCTCGAATTTTTATAGTTTTTTGACAGTGTTGAATAGGGTTTTGCTTGAGTTTTTTGACTCATTCATTTTATGGATAAAGTATTTACTGTTTCCCGTTATAATTAGTTTTTTATAACATGCTAAGGTAGCTTTGTATTCTTGTTTGAGATCGGTGTCATATTTAGTTCTCCACTTTTTTTCCGCTCTTCTACATATCTGTTTCTGGGTTCTTAGTGCTTCCGAGAATCATGGCTGTGAGGGGGTTTTTCTCTTTAGAGTGGCTTTTTTTCGTGGGACTGTTTGCTCTACTGCATTCTCCAGTCATTCATTAAATTGTTTGCAGGCTGTATTGCAGTTTTCTTGAAGTGCAGGGTAAGATGATTGCAGTATATCAATGAATGTCTGGTTATCCAACTTAGACCATTCTAGATATGTTGTTTGCTTAATATTCTCCATAGGTCTTCCTGTGTCCTCTTTAATTTCTAAAGTGGAACTGATTAGTTTGTGGTCCGTCCACGGGATAGGAATGGTACCTGTTTTTGTTAGATTTTGACAAGAGGTGAAAATACCGTCCAATGTGTGGCCTGCCTCATGGGTATCCACGTGTACTTTTTGTTTTAGATCAAAGTTTGACATTGTATCAATGAATGAGGCTACCTTCGGGTCGGAGGTTTTTTCTAAATGTAGATTAAAGTCTCCTAAAACTGTGTAGTCCGGACTAATCACGCTAGATTCGAGAAACGGACTTAACAGTTCGATCAACTGCGTTTTTGCACTAGGTGGTCTGTATATAAGTAGTCCATTGAACGTGTAGTTGTTTGTGACTTTTATTTGAAATGTTAAAGTTTCACAGTCTGGGGTGCTTCCTTTATCTGATGTTTTAATTTTGTAGTCATTCTTTGCTATAATTGCCAATCCTCCTCCACGTTTTATTTTTCTATCCGCTCTGGAGATGGAGTAACCCTCTGGAATAGCCAGGGTCAAGTCGGCGTCTGATGCTTCATCCGCCCAAGTTTCGGTAACAAATAGTATGTCAATATTATGATTATCTATTAATTCCGCCAAGAAACAGCTGAGAAGTGGGAAATGATACATATAGATGAAAGCTGTAGGGTAGAAGAGTAGTGTTAGATTTCTAGGACTCACACAAGTGCCCTAGTTGTGCTGGGATGTTGTACCTAGCTCTTGGTGTCCATCAAAAACCATTTTTATGCTGGAGCTCTCTGGTTTCTTAGGAGGACTAAGGAGATGCTAATGAAAATGGTGTCGGATGAACTGTTCTGAATTGAGACAACACTCCAACACTCCAATGGCATTGGCCAGATCAAGTACTCTTCACTTTCTTCGTGTTAATGGGTACAAACAGTCAATGTAGAGTCAGAGAAGGTCCATTGTGAATCACATAGTTAGAAGCGATGAACAGCAAAGTTTTCTAGATTCATTTATTGGTATTTTCCTGTTTCTTTCGTATGTGAAAGCTATTTATCGGTACATATTTTTCTGTGTAAATAACATTAAATATATTAATGATTTTTGCTTTGGGTTTAATACTCAAATGCTGAATTAGCTGGTATGCAGTTGATACAAGTTTAAGTTCCGGGTTTATAAGTGTGTTTATTAACATGTCACATTTTACAGTAGCACCCTACTGGTTTCAATGGATGCTGTTTCTTTCTATGTACCTTCACTCCTACATTCACCTCCTCCCATCAGGTTTCTCTGCCCATCTCCTCTCCTCACAGGCACCTCAACAGCAAAGACAACTGATGTCATGTGTTTTTAAGTTTGATAATATTTAAAGACCTAATAAATTAATCTTCCAGGGGCATATTTACAAGCCCCTTCCTCCATATGAGCATCACTTTTTGTGAAGCTCCGGAGGCACAAATTACAAAATTATAAATATGAGGACACGCAAAGCCACAATGCGAGGCTTTCAATAGCCTCATAGATATGGAGTAAGGCAAGGCATTCTAAGGGCGTTGATTTGGGTTGATGCTGCCTCAGATTTATAAGAGCATGTAAACCTGGGGAGGTGCCAAATCCTTACACCTCCGGAGGTGAGGCGTAACAAGGAGAAATATCTTTATGTCTACTTGTTTTTTCCTCTATAGGTGCTGCATGCAGCACACATAGAAAGACAAAAACATATCTTAGGATTTTTTCTGAGCAGGAAAGTTCCACTTGCTGCACAAAAACCAATCCTACCGACTGCACAGGCACCCTTGCACCATGGTGCACATCGGTGCTAGGCTGCCAAAACAGTGCCAGAGAAGGGGGGAAGGACAGAAGTGCACTGTATTACACAAAAAAAGTGCATTCCGGCCCTTTTATTTTGGTGCAGGGTAGCGCAGCAATATGATTTTCTACGCTGCCTACGCCAAACCCGCATGAATGAGTGCCCTAGTGTATAGGAACATTGGAACTTTCATTTCACACTTTCATGACCAGCTTTTGTTAGATGTTGCAAGTTATGTGCAAAACATTTCTGGAAGATTGTATCAATGATGAGCATCCTGCTTAATTCAGATAGTGCTAACACGTAATGTCATTTATGTGGTTTACTCTGATTTGCTAAATTATTGATTCATGGGATCATGCCATGCTGAATCCGGGCTTTAGCTAATTTCATAAGCAGGAATTGAGTATAAGAACCTGTTTGATTTTGGAGGTGAATTAGATGTTTTTCCTTGCATACTTTTTTAGATTTTTATGCACATATAGCCTCTTACAAGCAAGTGCCGTCCTGATTGCCACTGACCCAAGGGCCTGTATTCGGGGTCTGTTCTCAAATGATATTTACACTAAGTTTCCACCCAGCACCTTACATCATGAGCTGACCAAGAGGTTTAATTATTGGACCTGTTGATCTCATGTAATTGTCCATTAAATTCCAAATTAACCTTCTTCAGCCTTCCTTTTGTTTGGGTTCAACTTTGGTCTAGATCCCTAATGTATCACACAGAGTTCCAGCACTCCCTCCCGATAGGAGTTGTGACCTGACACCACCTCTTGCATATCTCCCTCCTAACCAGGAGGACAAAATAAAATATTAAGTCATTTTGAAGTTTAGAGAGGCCCAATGAACCAGACCCAGGCTGCATAACAAACATGATTAAAGTGGGTCTTACCTTTGCTTCCACATCCACGATTGTTGGACTTTCCTCCAAAATTTCTCCAGGACCGAGCATATGCTTCTCAAGCTCTGCACTTTTTACTCATAGCCTCCCTACCGCCTCTTATCTTGGTCAACTTGGTTGGTGACCAGTATATTCTGTGCAAGGTAAAGAGGTGATTCCTTCTTAATGCAGGAGACATAATTACAAAATAAATTGTGCATAAGGATACTTGCCATAATTCCTCCTGCTCTTCACTTGGCAAGTGACCTTCCCGAACCAAGTAAGGGGATCTCATGCTTTCTTTTGCTGCTGCAACCAGATATCCATATATGAAAGCAACCTCCTTCTTTCTTGGTCTCAGATCATGTAGGTCCTTCGCTATAGGATTTTCTCTTCGGGCGGATCACCTCTACTTCCTGAACCACACAGATATTTGGTAAAATTTAAACCTGGAAAGCCTGCCATTAGTCAGATCACTCCATACGTCCCATGAGCAGCAACCACCCCTCTCGATCATCTCCCCCCCAGCGTGTTATTCCACAGCTTTTCAGAGGTATTGCCAAGCAATCCAATAAAAGCTCTGGATTTCCAGGAGTGTCCCATACTGGTGCCCAATCACTATAATAAGAGATACCTAACAGGGATCGACACTCGTGACACACTTTCACTGCAGCCTTCAGAACATTCGCCGAAATTTCTTGTAGAATTGCAGAGTCCCCAATTTAGGCATGAAGCCCACCTTTGATGTATTTGCCAGCATAGCGTGGTACATATGACCCACAACAGAGCTATCAGGCTGGAGCAAAAGCATCCTGCTGTTCTTCATTTGGTTTGCACAACAATAAAGTTAAAAGTTGGAGAGCCCAGCCCACCACTTCCTAGCCTTCTTCTTAGCTTCTTCCATGAAAGTCTAACCCCCTTTTTAGCCCAAAGAAAATATGTAATTCCTCCCTGTATTCTCAAGAGCATTTTGTTTTCTAAATTTTAGTTGAATAAGTAGGAGAAATTAGGTAAAATAGACATCTTAACCATGTTGACCCGACCATACAAGGTAAGAGGGAAATTATGCCACTTCTTTAGAATCTTATCTGCTTCCTTAAAACCTTTCTCTAAATTCACCTTGGGCATCTCCTCTAGATCTTGTAGAATTGTTATACCCAGGTATCTCAGTTCCCTTGAAAGTCTAATGCCACCATCTTTCTGGTTCCATACCATCACCTCTGTTTTACTACTGTTTATATCATAACCTCAAAGCCTCCTGAACATGTTCACCGCCATCAGATTCGGAAGAGCTTGGCTTATGTCTGCAGTATACAAAATCAGGTTGTCGGCATATAGGGCTATCTTCCTAGAGAAAGCTCCCAAGTTGAAAGGGCTAATTTTCCTATTCTGCCTTAAGCTTTGTGTCAGATGTTCAATAAATAAATTGAAGAGAACAGTGACAAGGATCAGCCCTGTCTAGTACCCCTTCCTAACATTACAACAGCTGTAAGGGTTCCATTAACCAGTATTTGCATTTGAGGTTACTTACATATCTTGTCCAGGACATTCCGAAACTTTTCGCCAAACCTGGCACCTTTAATGTGCCTCTCAGGTATTTCCAATTCACAAAGTAAGTCAAAAAACCATACTGGCGTCAAGGGTAACTATTGCTAGGGGAGGGGGCTCCCTGGGTAGAAGCAAGAACTATTGATCTTATCAGAGTGTGCATGAGTTCTCTCATCTGTCTTCCTGGAAGGAAGCCCTTCTGGTCTTATTAATTAGGACCCCTGCTGTCTTGTAAAAATGTTATAGTTGCAATTCAGCAAAGATATTGATTGATATGATTGAAATTGCATGGGGTCCTTACCTGGTTTCAAGGTGAGCGAAATAACAACCTCATTCCAGGACTCTGGCATAGGAGAGTCTCTACATAGCATGTCATTAAATAGTTCTAGCCAGACAGGGATTACTACCTCAGAGAGTCTTATATACACTTCATTTGAGGTCGCATCTGGCCAGCTGCCTTTCCCTTTTTAAGCTTTTTAACTGCTGTGGGGATTTAATTCCCCCTTATTTCCCGATTCAGGTATTGCTGGTCCTCAAAGCTCAATTTTGGTAATTGTTTCCCTAAGAGCCAGTACTCTAACTCAGTCTCCTCCTCCTCAAGTTCTTCTGAATATAGTCCTGGAAGAATTAAAAAAATACTTACTCTATCCTTTCCGCGTCCTCCACCACTCTGTCCTCCTCTTCTACATTAATTCTCCTTATATAGTTGCGAGACCTGTCCTTCCTAGTTTTCATAGCCAGCAGTTTTCCATATTTCTCCTCCTGCCCATACTCCCTCAAATTGCTTACATTCCATTGCTGTTGCAATTTCTTCTCCAACTTCAATTGAAGCTGAAGTTGCTAGTCTTCAAACTTTTCCTCTAGGCTCTTTCTTATATTAAAACAAACAAATTGGAATCCACTCAGAGTGGTAGTGGTCCCTAAAGTGATGGGGAGCACACAGTGTTGTTTAAATGCCCCTCACACACCAACAGGCCCCTTGGTGTCATGCTTCATCATCGGGGCCTTCGCACCCCTCTACGGGATGCGGCGTGCTACGACTCACGACTACGTAGGAGCACTAAGTAGTGAGCTATGTGAGGGGGTGTGTTTCTAAAGGAAGGTGTGAGTGAGGTGAAGTGAAAATGAATTCCTTAAAAAATACCTGGCACGTAGGGAAAAAAATATATTTTATTAAGTCCTCGGCTGGTATTATTAAAAAAGTGCAGAGCGGGGTTGTAAATATACGCATTAGGGTATTACAACCACTTCAAAGTGTCAACATGTTTCGGAGCTCAGGGGCTCCTTCTTCAGGACAAGGATAAGCACATATCCTCACCTTACTCACATGTAGATATAAAAGTGTTTTTTAAAAATTTACAACAATGTGTAATGTACTTAACAATGTTTTATATGTAGGTGAGATTAGTTGCGCCCAATTGGCGTTGGAGATAACTTTTGAAAAGAAAACACAATAAACACAATGGTCCAATGTTAAAAAACTGAGAAAACCACTGTTACTCTCAGTGCTTTTAGGGTAATTACTAGAACCCAACATGAGGTCCAAGAAACCCTGTGAAAACACAAAACATTCAAAAAAAATTTTGAGAATCTTAAAAAAGGACAAACACAGCAACACACAGACATACAATAACTATGTAGAAACTCTCTCTCATTAGTTAGAAACAGGAGGGAGAGAATGATAGGAATTGAGGCTTACTTATTGTTCTTAATCCCATAACCTCATGAGCCTATGTCGTGCGCGTCTTCGCGCATGCGCAACAACGTGGGCACTACTCTGAGCACGCATGCGCGGCTCTCACTAACTCCTAGAAACCTAGTCGGGCGCGCAGTCCCGGATGCGAAGGCTTGAATATCTCCGTATTTGGGCAGGTTTCCGAGTCTCATTAATCAATTTACTTCACTAATTACTAGTTAGGACAGTATAAATAGGGTACCGGCTCAACTACATGCTCACTTCATCGGAGCAGCGTTGAGGGGAAGGCAGGCGACTAGCTTTGCAGGAACAGTGAGTAGGGTTGTAACTATTAGCACTACTTCGGTGCTTTAGATAGTTTGTGCTTTTTAACAAACTAAAACCCCTAAAATTAATACTTTTCAGGTTACTTTACTGAACAGTAAGGAAGGATCCCCCCAATACCACGCATAGGCTCATGAGGTTATGGGATTAAGAACAATAAGTAAGCCTCAATTCCTATCATTCTCTCCCTCCTGTTTCTAACTAATGAGAGAGAGTTTCTACATAGTTATTGTATGTCTGTGTTGTGCTGTGTTTGTCCTTTTTTAAGATTCTCAAAATTTTTTTGGAATGTTTTGTTTTTTCACAGGGTTTCTTGGACCTCATGTTGGGTTCTAGTAATTACCCTAAAAGCACTGAGAGTAACAGTGGTTTTCTCAGTTTTTTAACATTAGACCATTGTGTTTATTGTGTTTTCTTTTCACAGGTTATCTTCAACGCCAATTGGGCGCAACTAATCTCACCTACATATAAAACATTGTTAGGTACATTACACATTGTTGTAAATTTTTAAAAAACACTTTTATATCTACATGTGAGTAAGGTGAGGATATGTGCTTATCCTTGTCCTGAAGAAGGAGCCCCTGAGCTCGGAAACATGTTGACACTTTGAAGTGGTTGTAATACCCTAATACGTATATTTAAAACCCCGCTCTGCACTTTTTTAATAATACCAGCCGAGAACTTAATAAAATATATTTTTTCCCCTACGTGCCAGGTATTTTTTAAGTAATTCACTTTCACTTCACCTCACTCACACCTTCCTTTAGAAACACACCCCCTCACATAGCTCACTACTTAGTGCTCCTACGTAGTCGTGAGTCATAGCACGCCGCATCCCGTAGAGGGGTGCGAAGGCCCCGATGATGAAGCATGACACCAAGGGGCCTGTTGGTGTGTGAGGGGCATTTAAACAACACTCTGTGCTCCCCATCACTTTAGGGACCACTACCACTCTGAGTGGATTCCAATTTGTTTGTTTGCATTACCAAGGGAGACTGAATCCACTGACTCTCTCTCTCCCCCTGTTGTTTATATCTCTTTCTTATATTACCCTGAAAATGTCCTGACTTCAAATCAGCTTCAGCCCCTACTAAGTTCTCTTCCAACAGAGAGATTTGCTTTCTTTCTTCTCTTTTGTAATGTAATGTAAATGGGATCTTATATAGCGCAGCTATCACTCCAAGGAGACTCTTGGTGCTGAAAACGGAACACCAGGGATGATATGGGACACTGGTTTACTGCTCCTATGAGAGGAGCTAAGGCATTCAGATCAAAGCTTTACACAGTGTGTCAGGTGCACTGTAAATCCAGGTCTTAAGTGCCTTCCTAAAAAACGATTCGGATGCAATTTGGCAGAGATGGAGTGGGAGTTGATTCCAAGCCTTAGATCTTATGACTGCCAAAGATTTCCCTCCCTCAGCAAATCTGCATTGGATGATCTTAGATTACGGGACGGGAAATAGCATTTGAAACCCGTTTGGAGATATTTAGGACCTTGTGAGTAAAAGACCCTAAAAGTAATGATTAGGACTTTAAACAGAACACGTTTATGAATTGGCAGCCAGTGAAGGACATACAATGCAGCTGTGGCAGAGGATTTCCTGGGCCACCTCAAAACCAGCCGGGCAGCTGCATGCTGGACCATCTGCAGCCTATGCATCACTGCTTTGTTGGTTCCCACGTAAAGGCTGTTACAGTAATCCAGCCTAGATATTATGAGGGCAACCGCCACCCTTTGTCTGGCTGTGTATGGTAGCAGGTCAAAGTATTTCCTTAGGCTTTTAATGATGTGGAAGCAAGTGCCTGAAACAGCCAGGGACTGTTGTTTGAAAGATAGAGTGGTATCAAATTTGATTCCAAAATTCCTGGCAGAATTTATTGTGTTGGGGGGAGAGGTGGCATTTTGAGGCCACCACCGTTTAGGGATGAAGAGATTTAGTTGGCCAAAAGGCTGAATTTCATTTTTTCTGAATTACACCTCAAATGGTTGTTGTTCATCCATTCGAAGGTGCCTGAGAGGCAGTTTTTGAGATTTTCTTCTGCATCCATGGTATCATTGTCGGGGACCAGAATAAGCTGCGTATCGTCCGCATAAGAGATTGTATTAATCTTCAAAGACGATAATACCTTGATCAAGGGGGCCATATATACATTAAAAAGGGTCGGGCTCAGGCTAGATCCCTGAGGGACCCCTGAGGTGAGTGCTTTTTCTTCTGAGCTGAACTGCCCTAGAGTGATCACTTGGCGCCTGTTTTGCAGAAAGTTCTTGTTCCACTCCAAGACATTCCCAGCTATGCCAGATGTTGATAGACAGTCTATAGGAATGGCGTGAGAGACCGTGTCATAGGCCGCGGGTAGGTCTAATAGTACCAGAACTGCCTTTTTTCCCTGATCCATGGCTATACTAAGGTTTTTCCGCGGTGACCAGGAGGGCGGATTCTGTAGAGTGTTGGGCTCTGAAACTCGATTGGTTGGAGTGCTATACATTGGTATCTTCTAAAAAAGTAGTGAATGTCTGTTAATATTGAATCCATTCTTGATTATGTGGTAGTGGATAGTACTTCCTTTCATCTTTTAAAAGATCTGTTAGTAATTGATACAGAATTTAGTGACCATAAGGTACTTGCAATCTCTGTAAATGTAAATCCACCAGCGGTGGATACGTGGTTTTTAAATAGTGATCAGGTAAAGTTTGGAGTTAATTCCGGGAGATGTTATTGGAATTTTAAGGTAATAGAGGGTTTGACGAGCATCTTAGAGACTGCTGTAGAGAATTTGGTTCACTGGGATGGATGTGTATTAAAATGCTTCTCTGACCTCTTGCATACAGTAATTTCAACTGCAAAGAAACCCCGACCTGTAAAAAAGCCTAAAGCAGTCCCTAGCTGTCTTCGTTATCTTAATATCGAAATAAATAAATTGGTAAGGGAGCAATACCTTATATACACCCCCGAAAGATATCATAGGATCGTCTTACGAGAAGACGAAGGAATAGGATGAAGGCTAAATTAAAAAGGGGGCAAGAAGATGCTCTTTGGATTAGACTTCGTGAGGCAGTCTATAAGGGTCAAGCTAGGACATTTTGGTCAATAATTAGGGAGGGCTGTGGATTAAGATCTAGACTTTTGCCAATCCCCATTGAAGAGCTTATTTGGGTTGAATACATCGAGAAGTTATATGCTAGTAATGGTAGGGCTCACAAGGACAGTAGATTATTAGTGGATAACCTTCTTTATGGTCCTCCGTCAGAAAATGACATTAAATCAGCGATTAAGGGCCTGCGATCTTCTGGAGCAATGGGTCCGGATGAGCTCCCCATCTCTGTTATAAAACAACATAGTAAGATGTGGAGCAAAATTCTGTTTCCAGTTTTTAACTTCTGCTTCTCTAGTTAAATTGTTACCCCCCTCATGGAGGGGAAGCATATTAGTCCCCCTATTTAAGAAGGGAGCACGTAATATGCCTCAAAACTATTGTCAAATCGCCCTCCTGGATGCCATAGGCAAGGTTTTTTCAAAATGTATTCTTAAAATAATTCATGAGTGGGTGTCAAGGGACGATATTTTGCACTTTGAGCAGACAGGGTTAAAGCAGAGACATAGCACCTTAGACAATTTGACAGCATTGCAGGTTATAACAGAGAAATATGTTAAGGTTCGTGGAGGTAGAGTTTATGGCTCCTTCATAGATTTCTCCATAGCATTTGATAAAGTAGACTGATCTTTGCTGTGGAGGAAGTTATCAAATCTTGGCATGCCATCCACTCTCTTGGAGTTAACACGAGCATTACATTCTGAAACCTGGTGTAGAGTTCTGTTAGGTTGGGAAAGAGGCCTATCACAAGAAATCAAAACTGCAAATGGGTTAAAACAAGGCTGCTTATTGGCCCCTATATTGTTTTCCCTTTATATAACCGATCTACCCCAGGCTTTGTCTGTAAGTGATGGAATTACTCCAATGTTGGGGGGAGTCCCAATTGTTTGTCTAATGTATGCAGACGATATACTGATTCTAGATCTAACACCTAAAGGTCTAAATAACCGTCTGCACGCTCTACATAAATATGCCGAAGCACACCACTTGACGATAAATGTTTCAAAAAGCAAAGTAATGTGCATGACGGGAAGAAAAAAGTTGAAATATGTGAATTTCCCATGGTCCGTAGGGGGACAGAGATTGGAAGTGGTACAATCTTATGTCTTCCTCGGAAAAATTGTTACGGGTAATTTAAGCGAGAAAGCTCATGTAGCCAATAATACTCGGAAAACAATTATCCAAGGTAAAAGTCTAGTCTCTTTATATAAGGCTACTGGTAGACGGCATTTTGATATCTTGTTGGAAGTATATCGTACAAAAATGTCTGCATCTTTATTATATGGCATGGAAATAGTAGATATAAAAACATGGGGCTTCCTAAACTCTACGGAAGGCAAAATTCTGCGTAGACTCATCATGGTTAATACTGCATGCTCTACAGCTGCACTCAGATTGGAATTCGGCCTACGAAGCAGTTGGGTCCAAGGTTTAGCTGGAATAGTGTGCTGGGTTTTTAATATTGCACAGAGGGACCCAGGCACCCTAAGATATATCGTAAAAACGGAGTTGCTTGGAAACCTCAGAGAATATTCAACAATTGTAAAAAATTTCAGAACTGCAGTTGATATTCTTGAACTTGACGAATCGGTTTTATTTACTTTATCCACACATCAGTTGAAATCTATCCTGAAATCGGCCTCTTGGAACTAAGCTTCAGGTTGGACAGGGAATCACATACCTTGAAAAAAGGTGCCCATCTGGCCGAAGATTCCTGCCAAATGAGAATTGCCCAACCATATGTCACCTGGAATCTCCATCATGGGGTACGGCGATTCTTCCTTTTATTAAGGCAGGATCTACTTCCGTTGAACTCTTTGACATCCAGATGGTATGGCTCTTCAGCTTTATGTGATCTTTGTAATAATAGTAATCAGGATATTAATCATGTTATTTTTGTGTGCCCAGCTTTACTTGCATCCAGGCGCAAGTGGCTTTGACCTATCTGCCTTCAATTGGGTATTTCCTCTGCTATTTCTTTTTTTGATGCTATTCACAATCCCCCTGATGAACTGTTTTGTTATAAAAATTTTAACTTCTTTAAAACTTTTTAAACTTTATATTAATTAAGGTTGGAAATGTATATTGCTATTTTTTATTGAATAATGATTGTATGTAAATGTACTTAACTGTTTAAATTTTTATGTGGATCTCATTTGAGTTCCAAAATCATAAATAAAATAAACTTGAAACTTGAACTTGTCTGTTCACAGATTTTTCAGTTAGCTTGCACAAGGTGGGTAAAAGCGAAATAGGCCGTAGGTTAGAGAGGGTTGTAGGATCTGTCAATTGCTTCTTCTGGAGTGGTTTTACCGCCGCAAGTTTCCGTTCTATAGGTATTCTGCTGTACAAATGAGGAATTTATTATGTTGTTGATGGTGGGAATGACAATGTCAATGAGGGCTTGTAATAGAATGGGGGGGTCAGGGGTGAAAAGGAGAGCCTAATTTAATAGAAAGGATAGCCAGATGAGTTTCCTCCAAGGTGATGGGCAGGAAAGTTTTCATACAGGCTGTATTTGTGCCTGCAGTGATCCTCTTATCTGAGATAGATGGTATGGGATGGGGGAAATCTTTAGTAAGTGTCAGGACTTTTTCTTCAAAATAGTTTGCTATGTTGTTGCAAAGACTCTGGGAGGAAGGGATCTCTTGCAGAAGACTTTTAGGGTTCGTAAATAGATTTACTATTTTGAAAATCTCTTTCTTTATGTTATTGGTGTTTTTTATGGCCTCCGTGTAGAAGTTTATTTTAGTGGTCTTGATCAGGGCATGATATTTTCTGCGTGTGGATTTGAAGATGTTAAGGTCATTACTTTCGTAGTTTTGGCGCCATCTATGTTCTAGTGCCCTTACTTCACCTTGTTTTTCTTTTAGTGTATTTGAAAACCAAGGTGCAGACAGTTTATTTATTTAGTGGCCTATGAGTCGGAACTACAGAAGCCGACAGATCTCTTAATCCGAGCATCCAGTGCCCGAAAAGCTGGTTGTCAGTTATAGGGTTTCCATTTATATTGGGTCTACCTTTGAGGGCTTTAGGAATAATATCAGGGAGCCTTATGACTGATTTCCATCTGGGTTTATCCTGCTGAGAAATTGTAGTTTTACCTTTGCTTGTGAAGCTGTCCTTTATCAGGAGTTCAAAGGGGATAAGTTTATGGTCAGACCATGTTTGCGTGACTGGGGACTTTACTTTGAGATTTTCCAGACTGGAGCAGATGCAGTCCAAGATGTGGCCTGTGCTGTGTGTGGCATCTAGGGTGAGTTGTTGTAGGCAAAGAACATTTATTATCTCCTTGAAGCGGGTTGCCCCCGGATCTTTGAGGGAATCAAGGTGAAGATTTACGTCGCCTAGTAGCGTGAAATTTGAGAACCTAAGAGCCAGGGTACTGACCACCTCTCCAATGCTTTCAAGGAACTCATTGTGCTGTCCTGGAGGTCGGTAAACTAATGCCCCTGAAAAGGTGAAGGAGTCATGGACCTGAATGCGAAAACTGATGCTTTCAGCTCCTTTCTGATCGGGAATCTGATCTATTGTGCATTTCAGGGTGTCACGATAAATTATTGCGAGGCCACCTCCAAGTTGTTCTGATCTGTCTGCCCTTTGAATTAGATAACCTGGGGGAAGGGTGTTCACAATGTCTGGGTTACATCAAGTTTTTAACCATGTCTCGGTTATAAAGAGACAATCTAGTTCGTCATCAACTATAAGATCAAAGATATGCAGTGCATGTTTGCACATTGATCTTGCATTTATAAGCCCCCCACGTAAACCTCTGAATGGACCCTTCCCCAGTAGTGTATGTGCTTGAGTAAAGTTGAAAGCCTTTTTACAATGGTTACAGCTGATTGGTTCCTCCCATGTGGCCACATTTAGGGCCTGATGGCATTTGTTTGGATCGTTATTTAAAGATAGTATAGGATCCCTAGAGAGAGACTGTTTCAGGCGTGGAGAGGCAGCATGTCTGGCCCTAGGCCCGGTCATGGTGCGGACGGGCGCAGACGGACTTGCCTTTGGCGCGCTCTCTGCGCGCGTCCACTGCTCGTCGGCTCCATCTGTGCTTCAAATAGGAGGCTGAGATTGGTCCTAGTGAGAAAACTAGACCGTCACCTTAGCCAAAATGGCCTCCTCTAATGTGCCACAGGAAGTGAGTATTATTCACTCACAGTGGGTCACGCTTTGAACCTCCCTCCACACAAACAGCACAGGCTGCGGTGGACCGGAGAGAGAAAAGCGGCGCCCAACACAGTAGGAGTTAAAAATGAGTTATTGTGCACACAGACAAAACGCGAATTAAAACAGGTAGCTGTACTGAATTGTAATCAATCTGCAAAACAGTCTTAAACAGGGAAAATAGAGATAAAAGATTCCTAGATGTGTATAAAGCTCAACAAAATACCAGAATTCTTTAAGGAGCAGCTGATTCCGCTGCACGTCGGCGCCAAATGCGCTTCAAATAGGAGGTTGCGATCAGTCCTAGTGAGAAGACTAGACCGTCACCTTAACCAAAATGGCCTTCTCTAATGTGCCACAAGAAATGAGTATTATTCACTCACAGTGGGTCGCGCTTTGAACCTCCCTCCACACAAACAGCACAAGTTGCGGTGGACCGGTGTGAGAAAAGCGGCGCCCAACACGGTAGGGGTTAAAAATGAGTTATTGTACACACAGACAAAACGTGAATTAAAACAGGTTGCTGTGCTGAATTGTAATCAATTGGCAAAACAATCTTAAACAGGGAAAATAGACATAAAAGATTCCTAGACGTGTATAAAGCTCAACAGAATACCAGAATTATGTAAGGAGCAGCTGATTCCGCTGCGCGTCTGCATCAAATGCGCTTTAAATAGGAGGCTGAGATCGGTCCTAGTGAAAAGACTAGACCGTCACCTTAGCCAAAATGGCCTCCTCTAATGTGCCACAGGAAGTGAGTATTATTCGCTAACAGTGGTTTGCGCTTTCAACCTCTCTCCACACAAACAGGACAAGTTGCGGTGGACCGGGGAGAGAAAAGCGGCACCCAACACGGTAGGTGTTAAAAAGGAGTTATTGTGCACACAGACAAAACGTGAATTAAAACAGGTACCTGTGCTGAATTGTAAACAATCAGCAAAACAGTCTTAAACAGGGAAAATAGAGATAAAAGATTCCTGAACGTGTATAAAGCTCAACAAAATACCAGAATTCTTTAAGGAGCAGCTGATTCTGCTGCACGTCGGCGCCAAATGCGCTTCAAATAGGAGGTTGAGATCAGTCCTAGTGAGAAGACTAGACCGTCACCTTAACCAAAATGGCCTTCTCTAATGTGCCACAGGAAGTGACTATTATTCACTCACAGTGGGCCGCGCTTTGAACCTCCCTCCACACAAACAGCACAAGCTGCGGTGGACCGGGGAGAGAAAAGCGGCGCCCAACACGGTAGGGGTTAAAAATGAGTTATTGTACACACAGACAAAATGTGAATTAAAACAGGTTGCTGTGCTGAATTGTAATCAATTGGCAAAACAGTCTTAAACAGGGAAAATAGAGATAAAAGATTCCTAGACGTGTATAAAGCTCAACAGAATACCAGAATTATTTAAAGAGCAGCTGATTCCACTGCGCGTTGGGGCCAAATGCGATTCGAATAGGAGGCCTATATCGGTCCTAGTGAGAAGACTTGACAGTCACCTTGGCCAATATGGCCTCCTCTAATGTGCCACAGGAAGTGAGTATTATTCACTCACAGTGGGTCGCGCTTTGAACCTCCCTCCACACAAACAGCACAAGCTGCGGTGAACCGGGGAGAGAAAAGCAGCGCCCAACATGTAGGAGTTTAAAATGAGTTATCGTGCACACAGACAAAACATGAATTAAAACAGGTAGCTGTGCTGAATTATAATCATTCGGCAAAACAGTCTTAAACAGGGAAAATAGAGATAAAAGATTCCTAGACTTGTATAAACTCTACAGAATACCAAAATTCTTTAAGGATCAGCTGATACCGCTGCGTGTTGGCCCCAAATGCACTTCAAATAGGAGGCTGAGATCGGTCCTAGTGAGAAGACCTGACAGTCACCTTAGCCAAAAAGGCCTCCTCTAATGTGCCACAGGAAGTGAGTATTATTCACTAACATCGGGTCGCGCTTTTAACCTCCCTCCACACAAACAGCCCACGCTGCGGTGAACCGGGGAAAGAAAAGCAGCGCCCAACACGGTAGGAGTTTAAAATGAGTTATCGTGCACACAGACAAAACATGAATTAAAACAGGTAGCTGTGCTGAATTATAATCATTCGGCAAAACAGTCTTAAACAGGGAAAATAGAGATAAAAGATTCCTAGACGTATATAAAGCTCAACAGAATACCAGAATTCTTTAAGTAGCAACTGATTCCGCTGCGTGTCGTCGCCAAATGCGCTTCATATAGGAGGCTGAGATCGGTCCTAGTGAGAGGACTAGACCAACACCTTAGCAAAAATGGCCTCTTCTAATGTGCCACAGGAAGTGAGTTTTATTCACTCACAGTGGGTCGCGCTTTGAACCTCCCTCCACACAAACAGAACAAGCTGCGGTGGACCGGGGAGAGAAAAGTGGCGCCCAACACGGTCGGAGTTTAAAATGAGTTATTGTGCACACAGACAAAACGTGAATTAAAACAGGTAGCTGAGCTGAATTGTAATCATTCGGCAAAACAGTCTTAAACAGGGAAAATAGAGATACAAGATTCCTAGACGTGTAAAAAGCACAACAGGATACCAGAATTCTAAAATTTTTATCGAAGCCACAGAAGTGTCCCACCCTACATAAATTACATAAATAGGGGTTGAGGCTAGATTCCACCTGAAAAAGTCAGTTGCTCCCTCCTCTATCGCATTCATAAATGCTGGTTGCGAAAGGAACCTTCTATTTATACACATCACAGCGATTCAAATTGTCTTGCATAGATAACAAGTAAGCCCTGATTCTTGGTGAGTTATTTTGAGTACGAGCTGATGACCTATCTAAGGTATTATTTAATAACACATTTAAATCGCCTCCCAAAATTAGTGGGGCCTCAAAATATGACAAGCTAGAGAACAAATTGTTCAATGTTGTGACATCATCCACATTTGAGCTGTCATCATCTAGCGCCATTCTTCATCTGCCCTATAACTCCATAGCTCTACCCCAGAGTTACTTTCATCATTATAGCTACTCCTTTTGTGCAGTGTTGCCGATCAATAACTACAACCTTCTTTACCCATAATTAACTTTGGAAGGGCTTTATTTCAAGTATTGAAGGACTAGATGTTCCCTTCTTTTGATTTTATTCCATTCACATTCCAGCTCATATAATTGAGGAGTTTGTCCCATGCAATATCTCTTCCCCCCCATTACACTTTATCAAACAACCCCCAATGGCCTGTGACCCAATATAACCTATATGAAGACATTTTATTTAACTTTTCGCCCTAAACTCCCCACCACATGTGCATCCCCCCAAGGGACTCTCCCACTTCTTCCTCTTGGCATACTAAGCCAATTCAAGATACCACCCATGATTTCAGTGATGACAGGCCAATATTAACCGACTTTTAACTACTCATTAAGCAATGTGCCTAACCTACTCATCCCTGACTGCATTCTGGGCTACAAACTGGAAGTTATGGGAACCTTAACTGCACTTGTGCGCCCATTTTTCTGTGAGGCTCCATTTGCTTGCCCAGTTCCCACCAACTATTCTGCATAGTATATGGAAATGTATAACCTGATTTTAAAGGTGAGATCCTCGACCTGCAGTGATTTCTCCTATAATGCTGCCCCTAGCATTTTCTCTTTAGTTGTATAAGAGTGAAGGTTAATTAAGATGTTCCTGGGATTCTTCTGCCCGGGATTCTGAATAAAGGGATCTCAGTGCACTCCCTGTTTCTTGGTTTCCAAATTGACATCAGAGACCATGTGGGGGAAAGCTTTAGTCAGAAGTTCTACCATGGATGACTAAACATTAGCCCCTACCCCCCTTTTCATAGCATTGTTCTCTAACCGTTCTAGTTTCTCTGTTAGATCCTTCTCCCTTTGCGTTAGCCTTTATACCTCTTGGGTGTTATCACTCACACTTAACCCGAAACTTTATTTTCTAGAGCTTCTGTACGTTGTGTAAGGATCAACATTTTCTCCTATAGATTCTGACACATGTTCTGTATCACTCTCTGATTAGCTTCTGATGTTGACAATCACTCTTTAATCTCTATTGAGAGTTGATTTATGATGCTCTGGACCATCTCCAAACCTGATATGTCGCTGCCTGCTCTTCTCAGAAATTGATCCAGTGGTACAAACTGTTTGCATCTCTCATACCCCTCTGCCATGCTTTCAGAGCTGCTCCCTACCTCGTTTCCTAACATTCAGATTGATTTTTCCAGTGGTGCAAATCTATTTGCAGTAGGTATATCTGGGTGAATTACGAGATTATCCACTACCCTGGGTTTTATTCTTCTCCTGACACATCGCTCTCTGTACTGGTCGTGGAGTTTCCAATTTAGACATAGTGTTTACTTCGAAATATAATCTCAGTGAGGGAGTACTCTGTGACGTTTTTAGTATTATTTATTTCCTCCTTTAGAGCAATGTCTTTCTTTTGAGAAAGTCTATTAACCCCTTCCATGCTGATGACTGCCGGGAGCCGTCATGGCACACAGTGCTCGTGTGCTGATGACGGCTCGGCAATCATGAACGCACCCGCGGGGGGCGTGGCTTAGCAAGCCACGATGGCGGCGGTGTTTTGCTGAGGCTCCGCGATCGGGCTTGCATCCTGCCCGTTTCCAGGGATCGCCGTGAGCCTCAGCCAACGGAAAAAGTTACCGGTGGATGCAAACGCACCGGAGGCACCATTCAGGAGAGCCGCAGCCGCTGTTGAAGTGCGGCACCAGAGGGGGAAATCTTTTCTACCGGAGCGGGGAGCCGAACCGCAAGATGGCGGCCGCGTCTCCGACCTTCTAAGTTCAATACCGCTACACCCTCGTATCCAGATCGGACACCCGGGGAACACGCACACAGACCAGGGCTGCGGAGCTCCTGACAGGACAGCGCGGCTGACCCCAGGAGGTGCACTCGGCACTGGGCTCACCCCAGCAGGCGCGCATCGGCGTGCAAGATGGCGGCCACCGAACCAGAGCCTCACCCCACCAGTGCTCCTGCCCGGCTGGATGCCTGCCCAACCACTGAGGACTGAGGGACACCGGTGGACGCACCACCGGCACGGCACCTGGACTCCCCTGCGGCCGTTAAGCTTCCTATGGGTGGTGAGTGTCCGCTCCCCTTTCCCCCCCCCGGGGGCCCCCAACGCTACCACCCCAATGGCCTCCGACCTCCTCTGAGACCCCAGCGGTCACCCAACACCTCACTCCCTGGACGGGGGAACGGAGCGACCTGAACATTCCTGGCACAGCAAACGGCCCCGCAGATCGGGTTGCCTGACCCTAACATGGCGCCCAGGAGGTCTCGGATGCCGGGTCCGGTGCGGGCCTCCTCATAGCGATGGCAGCGACCCCCCCAGGATACGGAGGTGGCACGCCACAACAGGGACAACTCATCACTGCCACAGTCCCACAGGAACCTACCGCTCAGCCCCCCCTACCCCGACTCCTGCCAAAGACTGTTCTCCACCTCGAGGGGGGAGGGGTGCGGCCGTCCCCCTATCTTGTTAATAGCCTGCTGCTGTGAGCCTGCAGACACCAACGCAGGCCCCACCACTACCTCACCACGAAGTCACCGGACCCCCGGCGCGTGCCGGACCGGAGGGGCCCTGCGGCGAGCCCAGTGGCACCTCGGCGCCAACAAGGACTAGATACTCGACCCCCACTGGGTTGGCATTCGTCCCAACAACCCGTAGCTTCAGGACTCCACGACGACGTGGCGCCCTCTCCCACAGCCCAATGGGGAAACCGAGGGGCTCGCAGATGACTGCCGTCCCTGAAACGGCCGTCGAGAAAATGCCGCACACAAGGACATGGACTCAGGCAAACACGCCAAATGCGGATCCCACGCTATCGGCGAAACTGGATCAGGTGCTGGCGGCTATCGAAATGTCCCGGCTTTCTATGGAGGAATGATTCGGCGTTTTGACAACGGACATCAGCCTGATTCGCGATGACCACCGCAAACTAGTGGACAGAGTGAAGGAGGGAGAGCGAATCGTGGCTGCACTTCAACCCACGGTGAAAACGCAGGAAGCAGACATGAAGGAAGTCCTGCGCCGAGTGGCGGCCCTCGAGGAGCGCACAATCGATTTGGAGGGACGCTCGAGGCGATGCAACATCCGTGTCCTGGGACTGCCGGAGGGGATTGAAAACTCGGACCCGCTAACCTATATGGAATCATGGACCAGATCGTTTACCCCCGAGTTGGAGCGGTCAGCATTCTTCTCAATCGAAATGGCCCACAGGGTCCCCGCCCGGAAACCCAAGCCAGGCCTTCCTGCACGCCCTATGCTGGCTAAGTTCCTACATTTCCGAGACCACGATGCGGTGCTCCGCATGGCCCGGGAGGCGGGCCCCCTGCAAGTGGAAGACCAACAGGTCATGGTGTTCCCGGATTATGCCCGAGAGGTACAACAACAGCGCTCGACCTATCTGGAGGTTAAAAGACGTCTCCGCAAAAATAATCTCCAGTACTCCCTACTGTTCCCAGCCCGCCTTAAGGTGCTCCATAATGTGAAATCCATATTCTTCACCACGGCGGAGGAGGCACAGGATTGGGCGGAGTTCCACTGTCCGTTGATCCCTAAGCCCGGTCCCCAGCAGAGACACAACAATGACTCGCGACGATCCAGGAGACGAGGCACAAACCGCACCCGGACAGACCCCTCCAAGAGTCAAGCATCCTCTCCTTCGGGCTCGCCCGATCTCACGCAAATTATGCGGGAGAGACGTGACGCCTTACGGGCGGTGACTGAACTGCACACTTCTCCCCAAGCATCGGACCTGGAAAGCCAACCACACCTGTTCACCCCTGAGAAGGACCAGGGCAGCGACGGCACAATGTCGGGATTTGGTCCGATCTCATCCCCCCTCCTTGCGGTGCATACAACGGACACTACCCAGGCTGGCCAGCCTGGCACCTCTTCATGATGAACCATTGGACGATTGCTGTATCCTCTTTCTTGGTTGTTTAACGCGCTGTGCGATGTTTGCGTGCCAAAGATGCATAACCAGTTGGCTGTATGTGCACACATGCGATTGTCATCTCTCCTACAACAGCCCGATCTGCGAATAAGACCGGCAGTAACACACGCTGCCACCCCCACAGAATTTTGTTATATTTTTCCCCTAGTGGGACACTGGTTTGGATATGCCACCCCCGGTGTTGCCACCCACAGGTATTGGGACTGTTACCCACCTTTGGTTCTACCTGTTGTAGCCCCCGTTAGACCCTCCTCCACACATATAGAAGCATGGGGCGCAGGGGCACACACGAAACACAGGACCTCACGGTCCTTGGGAATTGCAAGGGTGCCCCACTCACGAGCACGATATCATAGCAATGGCGATTCCACGGTCGGGCGTTAACGTCCTCACACTGAATGTACGGGGCCTCCACACACCTAGCAAACGCTACTCCGTCTACTCTTACATTAAACGTATGCCAGCTTGCGTAGCACTGCTACAAGAGACACATACCAACGCTACCGAACTGGGCCGATTACAGGCCAAATGGCGAGGGACCTTCTGCGTCACAACATACTCAGCATTTGCACGTGGCGCCTTAATTTGGGTTAGGCCAGGCACCCCTTTTCGAACTCTCAGACGGGTGGTTGACAGGGAGGGCAGATACGCGCTATTAGAGGGAATCTTAGACGGGCAAGGGGTCCTTCTGGGCAGCATTTATGCCCCTAACACTGAGCAAGATAAATTCTGGGATCACATCACGGGAGTCCTGGCCCAGTTTACTGCAATTCCATGGATCTTGGGAGGAGATTACAACTGCTCGCTAGACCCAGCCCTTGACCGATCACACCCACCCCCGCGGGTTCCCCAACCCCCGACAAGCGGAACACTTTAGAGCTTGGATCACACACTGGGGGCTCACTGACGCGTGGCGGCACTTACACCGACTGACCCGTGTTTACTCATTCCACTCTATACCACACAGCCTTCGGGTCCGTCTGGACAGGTTCTTATGCTCTGCACCAATACTCCCAAAGGTAACATCTTCGGACTACCTAGGTCGAATCCTCTCGGATCATGACGCCCACATTCTGCGCTTGATCTGGCGCCCCCCACACCCACCAATCCCCACTTGGCACCTCCCAAAGGACTGCTTATCAGATCAGGTTTTTAGGGACACACACAAAACCAGCATACAAAACTACTTCCTACACAATGCGGACTCGGCATCGTCAACGTTAGTGCAATGGGACACGTTCAAAGTGGTAGCACGGAGGAATGTATTAAACAAATTGCAGGGGTTCGCCGCACATTAGAACGGACACTCATAACATCGGAACAGCGCTTTGCTACAGTCACTAAACAAACCAATGACTCGGAGGAAAACGTCACGCTCACGGCCGAAGCGAAATCGGTGTACCAAGCTGCCCGTGCTGATCTTCGGAAATACAATTTTCGGGCCTATGCCTCCAGAGTGCACAAAGACCGGGATAAAACGGGGGCGATGCTTGCCTGGATGGCGAGGCAGGACACTGAGACCAAACCAATTACGGATATAATCAATCCGGAGGGCGTACTAGTGCGATCTCAGGCTGAGATACTCCTGGCATTCCAACACTACTACGCAAAGGTATACGAGGCCCCAACCCGGTACACTCCGTCATTAGTGGACCACTTCCTCGACCCATTGACACTGCCCACAATATCGGACGCTGACAAGCGTACACTTGACACCAAAATAACTCCCTCGGATGTCACCCAAGCACTACGTGCCCTGTCCCGCTTGAATACTACTCAATGTTCTCTGCCCTGCTAGCTCCACGATTGGCTCGGATGTTCGCGGCAGCCCTCCACTCTCGAGTGCTTCCCCGTTCACTGGGGGAATCCGTAATTGTGACCTTCCCCAAGCCCCACAGGGACCCACTCCAACTGGGATCGTATCGTCCCATCACGCTCCTGTCAGCAGACTGTAAGATCCTCGAGAAAATCCTGGCTGACAGGTATACCCAGGTCATACGCCCACTGGTCCACCCTGACCAATGTGGATTTGTGCCGGGTAGAAACACCTCACAGAACATCCGCCGCGTCTTCCATGTACAGGATCAGGTTCGGGACAGATTCCCCCGCGCCGCTTGCCTGATTATGGATTTGGAAAAGGCGTATGACACCCTCAGCTGGCCATACCTTTTCTCGACCCTACGTCGTCTCAACGTCGGCCCGACACTCATGGGATACACTCGTCTCCTGTACACCGACCTAAAAACGCGAGTGCGGATTGGGAAACACATCTCCTCTGCATTTGAGGTTCGCAGAGGCACGAGACAGGGGTGCCCCCTGTCACCACTTCTATTCGCCCTGGCCGTCAAACCGCTGGCGGTTCGACTGCGCCAGGAGGGAGTACATTGGGGCATCCCGCTCGCGAACGACACACACTTCGTCTCTATGTACGCAGACGACCTCCTTATATATGTCCGGGATATCGAGGCGGATCTCACTCCCATAGGAGTGGCGCTGACTGAGTTCGCTGACGCCTCGGGACTCCAGGTGAACTGGGACAAATCCACGATCTATCCTTTCCACCCGCACGTACCCCCCCCCCGCGACGTCGAGCTGGGAACCCATAGACTCTCTTGGTCCGCGGAAGCTCCCCGGTACCTCGAGGTCCGCCTGTACCACTCTCCGGCATACATCTTTGACGGCAATCACCGTAAAGTGCTAGCTAACCTGCGCCCGACGGTTGCCTTCTGGAACAAGCACCCATTGGCCCCGATAGGGCGGATAGCCCTAGCCAAAATTGTGATGCTCCCCCAACTTCTCTACCACTTCACAAACCTGCCGGTGGTGCCGCCCAGATCCTTCTTCTGGGACCTCAACTCTCTCCTGGGTACCCTTATATGGGGCGCTAACCGACACAGAGTGGCCTTGAAAACCCTCCAACTTCCCACAACACAAGGCGGGCTCAGAGCGCCTTCCTTTGAGTTCTACTTCCTGGCGGCGCAGCTCCAGTGGCTGTCGTACTGGACAGCGGACCGTTACACTCAGGAGACCTTCACCCCGACCGGTAGAGTCCTGATCCCAGAGCTCACCCGTCTTCTCCTCCCGGGCACCAAACCCCGACGCACATACCCCCTTCAAGTCGCGATTGCGCGTCAATGTATGATGGCGATCCACCGGATAGCCCCTGGTAGAGCCCCATACTCCCCGTTACTACCATTGGTAGGCTGCCCCAGACGGGAATCCTATTTCATGGTGCCTATGCTTACTGAATGGACACATTGTGCCATCACGGATATGGAGTCGCTCTTCGAGGAGGGACAGCTGAAACCAATCGAACGGCTGGTTGCGGAGTATGAACTCCCCCAGGTCAATTCCTCAGGCATCGACAAGTACTCGACGGATTTCGTCCCTACTGTAATCTAGGAGCAGGTGAACCAGACACGCATCCAGTAATACACACTATCCTACACATGGGAGTGGGACGCCACTTGGTCACCTGGTTGTATAAATCAATACGGGAACTCTCGCACGCCCCCCTGACAGCCCTACGGGCCACGTGGGAGGAAGACATCGGCCGCGCATTTCACGACACAGAGTGGACCAAGGCACTTGAGGCCCCGAAATGCGTCTCTAGTAATGCTCGATTCAAAAACATTCAATACTATATACTACACAGGGCGTACCTCACCCCAGCGCGCCTACAGCGGTTTTACCCTTCTACACAATTCCTGTGCCCCAGATGTCGATCCCCTGCTGCAGATTTTCGTCACATGTTTTGGAGCTTCCCCGACCTCCACTCCCTATGGAAAATGGTGCACGACACGCAGACAGATATTACAGGTCTCACATCACTAGCCTCCTGGGAATCCAGTGCACTAGGCATCTTCCATGTCCCTAAACGTGACCCGGTACACAGGCGCTTTGTATCCTTGGCGCTATTGCTGGCAAACAGATGCATAGCCATGCACTGGCGATCCCCGGAAGGCCCCCCTATAGCAGCTTGGACGGAGGTGGTTTGTAAGTGGGCGGTGGTAGAGGAGGACGCTCTTAGGGAGGAGGAATTCAGAGGAGCGCGTAAGCATCCCATCTCTATGGAATGGGCCATGCTCCAGCATGGCTTCCGGCAGACCCTGCACACAGACGACCCGCCTACGCCCCCCTCCCCCCCACACCTGAATGTGCACGTAATCCCTGACCAAGGCCCCGCCCCCACACCAACCACCCCAATACTCACAGACACGGAATGCCCCCACTCTCTGATTGCTCTACCTTAGCGTGAGTGCACACTGAGGGAACCCTTTGTCTCCAGACACCCAACACTTGCCCTCCACTACTGTGCTCTTGCCAACGCCTATATGCTTCCTCCCACAGTTCTGACCCCCCAGTTACTGGTAATACCGTTATAAGAACTGTACAGACCCCTATCCTACGCCTCCAAGGCAGAACTTCACACACCCACTAGTATTCTCCTTCCTCCCTTACGGAGCACGATAACGGAGCCCCCAGCCTGATGACATACCTGACCGATCTGTACTGTTTAATGGAAGAAATGTCAATTACCACGAGTTTGTATTCAGAAAAGTTGCGTGCACGACTGACCGTGGCTGAATGTTGACGCCACGCCGGCCATTGGTCCACTTTGTACCCAGGAGCTACGATGCAACAATAAAAACAAATGTAAAAAAAAAAAATTCATGAACGCACTCGCGATCAGAATGTGCCGCACAGGCACAGAATCGTGGCCACGCCCAAGGGGTTAAAGGGACTCTTAGCTTTTTGCAGAGTGGACTCCAATGGCTGCTTACCCCTACCTCTAATACAGCCAATTTCAGTATCTGAATCTTTTGATAGGAAGGAGCTTGATCTAAGCTTATATCTTTTCCCTAAATATTGCTCCTTCACTACCATCTCTGCTGTATCCAACTCTCTTTGTACTCCTATTGAGACCGCCTCCCCCCTTTAAGCATCTTACCCTCAAGAAGGATGCTCGCTGGTTCCATATGATCAGGCTTTACAATGTTCTTTTGCCAATTGTTCCACCCTTCGGCCCGGTAGACTCAAATGGAAAGTAATAAAACAGACCTTTTTTCTATTCTGCTGTTGACGTGCTGCTCCTCTTAGAGGCCCTGTGTTACACTTGCAGCCGCTGCCCTGTCCTAGGGTAGCACTCCTAGTGCTGACTTTGCACTACCTGGATTGCTTCAGGGTTGGGAAAGGACGCGCTGATCCTCTTTGATACTGAGGAGTGCACTCACTGCCGTGAACCACTGGAGGCCGGGGAGCCTGAATCAGATTTTCAAATTTGAAAGGATGAGATATTCTGCCTCGCTGCAGAAGCCTGCACTCCTTCCTGGTCACTCTCGATACGGCTTGCTCGTTGATCCCCAGATCAGTAGATAAGCCTCAATTACTCATCGCCTCAATAGCTCATCAAAGCAATCTCATTGTACCCTCACAGAGTCTCCTGGAACCCATGGATGAGCTCCCGACTAACCCTGCTACCTGGCCGCCATGCTCCCTGTCACCGCCTGACATCATCGAACTTTCTGTTCGAATAGTGTTGCTGTCCAACATTTCTTTGATTTTGCTGTTCATTTGAAACTTTTAAAGATTTATTGACTATTCTGTCTTATCTTTGCATTTTAAGCCTTCATGTATTCTGTACCATTTGACTTTGAGATTTTTGTAATAAAACGTTTTACTTTTCCCTGTTTGTGAAACTCAGTTATTGAGAGATCTTTATGACTTATTATGTTACTGTGCTAAACTGATGTTGGGTGGAGTGTCTTTCTGATGCAAGATCAACCCAGAGTGGACCCTCCTGAGGTAATTATGGTATTTCGAAGACTTTAGGGTGTCATGGTTATTGGAGCACAGTCCTAAACGTTGGGGCAAGGCGATCTACTTTGACACCTACAGCACTGCAAGATCCTGGTGCCTTTTCCTAATGGTGCACACACCTCCTTGATTTGATGCACAGCACCAATATACATCTTAGATTTGGAATTTAAAAGTAGCACGACCCAATACACCTCAATGGAGGTGCACAGAATAAGACTCATAAATATAGAGAAGGCATTTGCTGTGGCCTATGCAAAAACAATATCACCAACTTAGAATAGCACTAATGACCTTGGCATACCCACTCCTACACATACAATCCCACAAAGCTACATATTACTAACTTTACTTTAAAGTTGGACACTAATGATGGCCCTAATATCCATTGATGCCACAAAATATTAGCTGAAACAATTAAGGTAGTAATTGTTCTTAGTTCATAATATACTCATAGCACATGGATAAGGCCGTTATTCTGCTAAAATGTGGAAGTGAAAAAAGTCATATTATAGAGTTCTTGAAGTCATCATGAAAGTGACAAATGATTGAAGTAGTGTGGCTCACTGGTTAGAGGCGGCAGACCCGAGAGCAGAGGACGGCCCGGGACCAGGGTTCGATTCCCGGCGCGGCAGGTTTCTGGACCAGGGTCAGCGGACACGATAATTCTCTCGCCTCGGTGCCCACTCTGATCAGCGTTCACACTCGGCAACTCTGGGCATTAGCTTGCCTCAACTTCACCTACGGCCCCACCAGACCGCCGGGGATGCCTGGTCTCACCCTGGAGATACCCATTAAGGAACCATCTCTCAGGGAAGCCAGGAAGGGTTTTGCAGCGGTCGAAGCGCCTTGGGACCCTCCGGGTAAGAAGTGCGCTATATAAATGCCTATACATTTACATACATTTACATTTACACATTGAAATATGACTTGGCAGGCCACAATAAATACAAAATCAATGGTGGTTTACATTTTGACAGATATACTGCTCTTCATAGTTAACTTTAATTCCCTCAGCCACTAGTTACCCTAAACTTTGATGTGGAGGAGGGTGCTTTGGTGAATGGTTGGGCTCTGGTGAATCAGAAAAGAAACATAGAAGACTTACTTTGACTTCAAACATCAGTTAAAAAATCACATTTTCATCACATTTCTGTTATGGAAAATTTTGGAATATGCAGGTAGCCACAAACTTCCTACCCCCCAGAAATCCCCTAAATCTCATGATAGAAAATGGTACCTCACTTGTGTGGGTAGGCCTAGTGCCCACAAAATGATACAGCCCAAAACACAACATGTTTTGCAGGGTGGGTATATCTAGATTTTGAGCCCTCGCTCAGCCATCACACATCACCCAGGAAAACCTAGCAAACCTGTACAGTTTTGAAAACTTTACACAAAGGGAAATCCAGGGTGGGGTAACTTGGGTGCAACCTCAAACCTTGACTAAAGAAACCCATTTTCCTCACATTTCTGTGATAGAAAGTTTTGGAATCTATGAGGGAGCCACAAACTTCCTTCCACCCAACATTTCCATAAGTCTTCTGATAAAAATGGTACTTCTTTTGTGTTGGTAGGCTTATTCCCTGGAACAGGAAACATCCCAAATCGCAACATGGATACATCACATTTTTCAACTCAAAACTGACCTTTTAAAATAAAAAAGTGGATAGCTGTGTACATTGGGCCATAGCTCAGCCAGCATCTATTGAAACATAGCAAACCTATCCATTTTTTAAAACTAGACACCTAGAGAAATTGAGGGTGGGGTGACTTGCATGGCTCTCACCCAGTTTTTTTCCCTAGCAATCTTTGTAAACCTCTACATGTTTGAAAGCTGGACACCTGGAGGGGGAGAAGTCCAGGGTTGTGTGCCTTATGTGGGTCCCATGAGATTTCCTTACCCAAAATGCCCAGTAAACCTCGAACTTTGCCCAAATTCACTTATTTTCTTTACATTTCTGTGATGAGAACATCAGAAATTTGCAAAATTCCTACCACCTAGCGTTACCCCACTTGCGAGGGGACTCCATTTCACCTTGGTTTGATCCGATCCTTTCACAGTCGCTAGCTCCCAACCACACAAGTAGCATATCGTTTTTATCGGACAAGTAGGACAATGCTGGGTGGTAGGTATTTTGTGGATTCCTGAGGATTGCAGACATTTCCATCACATAACTGTAAAGAAAATGTCTGATTACAGGTAAAGTTTGAGGTCTGGGTCGGTTAGTTTTTCCAGGTGGCAGCCTACACAAGTCTATAAAGTACAGCCTTCCACCACTGCATGTGGTTCGACACTGGAAGTTAGCCACACTCTCCTGGCCCATATGTAAAAACAAAACTGAAAATAATCAAATTTACTCTCACTTGCCATGGAATGGGATGTTTTAGTCCACAGGGGAGCAGAGAGACTATTGAGATCTTTAACTGTGAGGGTGGGCCTGATGTTTGGATGCGCAAGACCCACTCCGTATTTTAAAACAAAATGTAGATTCCTGCTATACTGTGTGCTTTCTTCCCCTGGGGTGGAAAAAAGGCATGTTTTTCCCTTTTCGGGTGGGGTGGGGCCAATGGCATAATGTGACTAATGCACCACTTTCTTTTCTCCCTAAGGGCATAAACCCTGGTGTCAGGTGGCTTTTCTAAACTACCAAAGGCAAGTGTGGGCCAACCTCCCCTATTTGGACAAACTTTCTATTTTCTCTGGGGGCAAAAAGACACTATTGACCCCAGTAGCTGCCCCATTGTTTTGTTTATTTTGATGCCCTTTTGAAATCCCTGGTGTCTAGTGAGGTTTCTCCCCCACCCCTGAGTACAGTGGCAGATTGGAGGTGAATACTTTATCCACCCCCCCCCCATGGGAGGGACAGTAAGTCTATTTGATCCCAGGGTGGTGGGAGCATGGACCAATGCCAAGTGGGGGCCACTCCCCTCAAAGAATATTGCATGAATCCAGTCTCTAGTGTTCAGTGGGCTCTCTGCTCTTGGAGGCGTATCAGGGTAATTACCCCCATGGGAGAAATACTTTTGCCCCATTCAGTTTAGGAGGGAACATACCCATGCCCTATTTGAAATGGGGGTCTCTGGTTGGCAGGTTATTACCTTGTCCAAGTAGGGAAACGTCTTCCTCGTCAGCATAAGGGGGATTCACTTCTAAAATACCCACTGCTCACCCCTTGGTAGATTGGTACAAACAGTCAGGCTCATCTCAGAGACAGTGAGTAAAGCAGTTGCACTTAACCAGCAATAATTCTGTGACAAAACTACAAACGGATACCACACCAGTTTTTAGAAAAATATCCAATATTTAATGTTTGTAAAGCACGATCAAAAACAATAAAAAAACTTCGTATATGGGCACATACATCAAAGTCACAAATTGCGATTCCTTATTTGCGATTTTTAAGGATTCGCAAATAAGGAATCGCAATTTGCTATGCATCAAATTTTTCGAAATTTTTTAGCGATTCTGTAAAAATCACAATTTTTACCGAATCGCAAGATTTTTGCGAATTCGCAGTTTGCGAATTCGCAAATTGCGAAATCGCACACATGACGCATATTATTCAGTTAACAGCTAGGAAGCTAGTAGAGTAATCACAGACAGCTGCTCCCTGGTTTCAGTTGGAGGTTTGGCAGTTGGTGTTTGGAGCCTTGCTTGGAGGAGGTGCTGCAGTCTGGGTGTCTGAATTCTTTGGAGAAATGGCTGAAGAAAATGCAGTTGAAGAGGGGCAAGCCAGGAAAAGAAAAATTATTCAGTGACCAGGAGCTGGAAATTCTTATTGAGAAGGTCACTGAGAGGCAGGAACAACTTTTTGGCAAACAATCTTTGAGGGTTCTTGAAGCAGTGAAAAGGAATCTCTGGCTTGCTATCAAAGCAAAGGTGAATGCTGTGGGTGTTGCACATCGTGACATAAACAACTTACAAAAACGCTGGTATGACCTGCGAAGTCGTGCCAAAGAGAAAATTGCAACCAGAATTAAAACAGCAAAAAGAACTGTTGGTGGCCACCCAGGGATAGGCCCAATACCCCCTGGAAGACAGGGTGGAAGGCAAACTTTTAACTGAGGCTGTTGTTGGAGTGATTGATATTGATATGTCAGAGCTTCCTACCCCTTCTTAAGGTAAGTTTTTTCATTTTTTCATTCTTAAATGTGGAATGAGAGTGCATGTGAGCTATCAATGTTGTTGAACATGCTGAAATATCATTTAAGTATTGTACTAGTTCATTTTTGTTTTTTCAATCTGGTTATTAACAGTTGTAAGTCAGAAAGCAGTGCATCATGGGAACTGTAGTTTACTGATATGAAAATTAGTAAATACCAAAGCTACTGACTTTAAATTAGTGGTAGTCATTACTGAGACCAAAGTAGACAGACAACATGTGATTTTATTTAAAGAAAACCTTTTTTAGAGACATTTTACAACAGTGCAAAATCAAAAGTAACATACTGTTTGCACTTTCTTACTCATAGAAAGACTTCAAGAACTCATAGAACATGACTTGAGAGACTACAACAATCAAGATGATCAACAGTCAGAAGAGGCAAATGTTGCTACTACATTAACATCCCTTTTTCAAAGAAGGCAAAAATGCAGAGTGCGCCAACTGCAGCACTCTGATTCAGATGAAGTTCAAAATGAAAATGTCTCTGACATGCAGACTGTTCAAACTGCAGCAACCAGTAACACTAGGCAAAGTAGGCGAAGGAGACTTCAGCACTTTTATAGGCGCCGGTCACAACTATCAGATGTTGGCAGAGCTGCAGAGGGTACCAGCACTGGTAGTGTTGTGGAAGATAAAATCCTCAAAGTTCAGCGCCTACAAGGCAAAGATATGAAAATTATTAAGGGTAAACTTGGAAATATCAGTAAAGAGATTGGTGCCATGCACAACAGTATCAAAAAAATTGCAAATGTCATTGAGAAAGGGCATAACTCAACCTCGAAAAAGCTGGACCGCATTGCAAATTCTTTGGAGACATTGTGCACAGTGGTACAGACCCAGCAACTGAGAAGTGGTGAAAGACACCTTAGAGCTATGAACTGCATGCAGGGTCATACCAGGGGAATGTTTCGCCTCTCCAACTCTACTGCGCAACTCTGCAAGCAGACAGTTGCCATGCAATTTGATATGAAGCAAATTTGTTCAGAGATTGCCAGGGTAATGGTAACACTACATGATGCTGTTGATAACATACACATTGATGCTGCACCTGATATGCAGACTGAAAAGGAGGGTAATGAATGTGGCAGTAGTGTCATTGGCATACTTGACCATGGCTTACCTGGGGCACGGTGAAGCAGCAGGAAACAAAATAATTCCTGCAAGGTGGCTATGGGCAATTTCATTAATAAAGGGAAGGCATGAGGTGTGCGTGGGCGTAAGAAATAATGTTTTCAGTGATGTTACATTTTTGTTACCATTTTGGCCACATCATTTCATTATCATCTAATTTTTTGCTGACATGAATGCAAAAACATTTACAAGCATAAGAAAAACCATTCAGATTGCATGATTTTAAATGCCTTTAAGTTCACATTGTGAAATAAATAATTTCCATTCAAGCAGCAGATTGCCTTGTGTACTTCTTACCTTTCTCAGAAGTAATGTTGTGTTATCTCTGCCCTTCTCCTTCTTCCCTCTGCTGCTTCTGGTCCATGCATTCTTGGTTGGGGTTGTTGAGGCTGATTGTAATTTCGAGGTAGTACATCTTCTTCTTCAAGTTCTATGCCTCTCTCAGTTGCTAAGTTGTGCAACATTGCACATGCAGCCACTATTTTGCAACAAACTTCAGGGCCATATTGCAATGCTCCACCAGTCTTATGAAGTATGAGAAAACGGATTTCATCACACCAAAAGTTCTCTCTATCACATTGCGGGTTATTATGTGAGCATGGTTATACTGCTGCTCTTTCCTGGTTGCTGGATTGAGATATGGTGTTAATATATAAGACCTCACTGCATAGGCACTATCACCTAGAAGAAATGATAATGACAGATGAAATGCAGAAATGACATGTGTCTACATTAAAGGAGGATGTCTTTTGGATTAGAAATGAAAATTTACCCAGCAAATATCCATCTCCAAATTCACCAGCAAGCAGTCGTGCATGGATGGCACTGTGTCTAAAAATGTAGGAGTCATGGGCACTGCCAGGGTAACTTGCCACTAAGTCTGTGGTGATAGTTTTAGCATTACAAATTGCCTGAATGTTAAGGGTATGGAAGCATTTCCTGTTGCGAAAAATGTATTCATTTTCAGAGGGTGGGAAATGGGAACATGTGTGCCATCTACACAGCCAATGACATGTGGGAATTGAGCCATGTTATAGAAATCTAACTAGGTGTTCAACAAATCCTGCTGTGTACTAGGAAACTTAATGTGATGCCTTATTCTTTGTAACATGGCATTTAGAAATGCATTAAAAAATCTGGAAAGTGAACTCTGGGAGACACCACCAGCAATTGCTATTACACCCTGAAATGACCCAGAAGCAAGGAGACGCAGTGAGCATAATACCTGAACATGTGTTGGTATAGCTTGTGTCCTGCGTGTTTGTCTCTGCAATATTGGATCAAGTTCATCAATTAAATTTAAAATTAAGTGAGCATTGAGCCTATACCTATCATAGATTTCTGCTTCAGTCTGCCCTAGTAAGGTAATGAGTACTCTGATATTCTTTCCTGTATTAACCTTCTCCTCCATCCTGCTGCTGCTCTCAACCTCTGCCTGCGTGCCAAAATGAAAAGTGCTGCCATCCTGGAAAAGATGTGGATGCTTTCTGAGGCCCCTTATATGCAGTCCTGATGAGTATCACCTTTTTTGGACAAAGTTAGGAAAATTACCACCAGGTTTGACTTCTTCTAATTTTAAGAATTCCAATTTGCGATTTCTTAAGAAATCGCAAATTGCGAATTTTCATGCATAGCATTTTTTCGCAAAAATATGCGATTTGCAACTTTAGCAATAAATTTAAGGAATTGCAAAGGCATTTGCGATTCCTAAAATTGCGAAAATGCACTTCTAAGTTGATGCATCCCAAATCAATGAATTGCATTTGCAATTGGACGAATTTTGCAATTCGCACCGTTTGCAAATGCAATTCAGTTTGATGCATGTGGGCAATAGTTCTTAGAAATATCAATAAGCAAAAATAGACTTAAAAATGCAGGTCCTTGAAGTTTATATCTCCGTCTGGAACTATTACAGCGGTGTGAGCAACAATTCCAAACAGTTCTGGCTGACTCCGGAGTTGTGGTTCAGCTACGGTGACAGAAAGACCTGCATAGAGCACCTTTAGAAATTCAGGGCATCGGTGGCCTCGCGATGATCCTCAAAGAACCGACCTCAGAGGGTTTTGGTTCCGGAGGTCAGTGCAGAGTCATTTGGCTCTTGAAGTCACATGTGTTGCAGATCGAAATACATGTGGTTGAAGTCAGGAGCACTGGCATCGGTGGGCATCGGGGCTGCTGCGTGAAGTGCAGTGGTGCAGTGTGTGGTGCCCTCAGGTTGTGGTGCAGGCAGCAACTCAGTGACAGTTGTCCAGCGACGCCGGTGAGATCTCTGCGGTGTGAAGTGGAGCAGTGCTTGTTGCGTTGCTAGGAAGTCATAGTGCAAACAGCAGCTTTGTCATTGCGGAAAGGCTGTAGTCAGCTGAGAAACCTGAGTTGATGGTGCTGGCATCAGTGGGCCATGGCTGCTGTGTGAGACAGGGTGGTGCATTGTGTAAGTTACGAGCAGTGCCCTCAAACCACAGTGCGATCAGGATACCAGGGTGGCGGTTTTAAGTGAGGAGGTGCGAAGTGTGGAGCTCACCGGTCACAGTGCAAAAAGTGGCTTGGTGCCAGCGGTTGCAGCTACGAGACTAGGGTTGCTGTGCCTTCAGGACACAAAGTTGGCAGTGGCATCGTTGATCCTGTTAGGTTGCTTTTTCTACTGTTGCAGCACAAAACACACAGTTCTCAGTGCTGGTTGCAGATGCCTTAAAGCCTTTGCTGTTCCTGGGACTTATTGAACAGGGGGAAAGCTCTACAGCAAACCCTTGGAGAAACTCAAGCAAAGAAGTTGCAGAAAGTTCAGTGCAGTCCTTTCTCTGCCTAAGACAAAAGTAGCCACTGCAGGGCAACACAGCAAAGCACACAGCAAAGTGGGAGTTCATCCTCACAGCTTCTCCAGCTCTTCTTCCTGGCAGGTACCTTGATCCAAATTAAGATCTAAAGTTCTAGGATCAGGGCCCCAATACTATTATCATGTTTTCTCTTTGTTAGTGGCAAGGGTCTCTGAACCCAGTCTAATCGAGTTCTGCCCTCTCTGGGGCAGGTTCACTACAGGAAGTAGAGACAGCATTGTGCAGAGGAGACACTGCCTATTCAGGTGCTACTGAAAACTCCTCCCACCATTCTAAATGCAGAACAGGCTTATCCAGCCCAACTATGAGTCACCCAGGAAAGGCAGGGAACACCTCACCCCCGTATGACTGTCTACATGGAATGAAGATCCCTGGCCATTCTCACTCCAAAACCAGACAGTTAATACACAAACCAGCACAGACACAAAGAATGGTTAAACAAGAAAATGCCTGCTTTCTAAAAGTAAAACACCACTAGAATTGCCAATACTGTTCACTATTCATTCCAGTACTTCAAAATTGGGGCACATCCCTGACTCAATGTGACACCGAAGATTTCACTTCATATCTTTGTATGAATTTTTGAAGAGCTCATTATACTTTTTTTATCAAAATCAATCAATCAATGTACACATATCATATATACAACCCACACCCACCATTTACATTTTTACAAAAGGCAACAAAAGATTATGGACATTACCTAGGTACAACATAAGGACAAAAAAACTTCAGAAAAAATGATACAAACAATTAAACATATACAAAGAAAAAATCACTTAATTTAAATTCATTAAATAATAATCATACAACCAACAGTGCCTTTTATCAATAAACCCACTGCTTGTAGTAATTATTATTTGTACTTAATATGTTTGTTAAACACTACAATGAAACTGGGGGTCATTTTCTTTATGCTGCACTTGTTGGAAAGAAGAACTACATGGTCGACGCGTTTCGAAACCAGCACTTAGTTCACAGGGTTCTCATCAGGACCAATAGTTGAAAAAACAAATATAACACTGTATTAAAGACTGCACTGTACCCCTACGGAGCACCTTCTCAGTTTGTTACCACCTCCATAAACTCCAAAATTACCTTTTTTCAACGAGATCAGCCAATCTCCTTTTATCCAAATACTTTGTGTCTCCAAACTGATTTAAACAGAGAAAGAGGAGAGAAGAGGAAAGGACCGTCAAAGTGTTTTCAAAGATTGGCCTGTTATAACTGAAGTGTACTGTCATGCACTTACTTGTTTATTTTTATGGAGGTGCATAGGCAGCCATCCTTGCCATTGCATTCTAAAAGTGGCATTTTCAAACACACAATTTTAAAACATTCTCCCTTAAAAGCTCTATTATTAAATTCTGAGTTCAGAGAGTCTAAACTCCATTTCTCCATCGTGTCCCAATGGAAAGTTATATTTGTAAGATGTTACAAAACAACTTCCATGTTAGCCGATGAGACAGATAGCCTTGCAATATTTGAAAAAACGAAATTGGCAATATTTCACTATCAAGACCTGCGGGGTGCCTTACCTGTGAGAAAAGGGAAGATTAGGGCACATTAGGACCTGGCAAGTGGGGTTACTTACCAGGTCCATATGGCAGTAAAAACTGACACTACAGTGGCAGGTTTGAGACACATTTGAAAGGGCGCTAGTGTGGGTGGCACAATCAGTGCTGCAGGCCCATTAGCAGCATTTGATGTACAGGAACTGAGCACACACAGTGCACTATACTAGGGACTTAGTAGTAAATCAAATAAGCCAAACATGGAAACACCAATCAATAAAAACTGTTTACAGTAGAAGCACTTGCACTTTAACAATGAACAGCAGTGAGAAAGTGTGCAGAGTTTAAACCAGCAACATGAAGTCCAATGTACAATTAAAAACAGGAGGCCAAGAAGCAAAAAGACGGGGTAAATATGTCAAAACATGACAGGTCTAACATGCCCATACTGGGGAGGGCCCACCCCTATAAAAATGATCTGGCATCCATTTGGCTTTCTGGCCCCCACTTTGGGGCAGATTGAGCATTACCATTCATCTGCCCCCCGGGGGGGGGGGGTAGAAAGACTGTTATCCCATTTATTTGAAGCAGAAGCATCGCCATGCCCATACAGGGTGACCTCCATGCATATATTTTTCTTTTTTAGAAGTCCCTTGTGTCTGGTGCGCTTTCTGTCCCCTTTTAGGGCAGATCGGGGGTAATTACCCTCAACAGACCCCTAAGACACAGAAATACAATTACCACATTTACCTGGGGTGGGGATATGGCTATGCCTATGCTGGACAGGCTCCACCCATAAATGTAAAATAAAATCACTGGTGTCTAGTGGGCTTGCTGGCCTCCTGGAGGTAGACCGTGGTAATTAACCCCATCTGGGGCTGAAAGACTGTTGCCCTATTTACTTGGGGTGCGAAATTAGCAATGCCTATGGTGGGTAGCTCCCCTCCATATTTAAAAAAAAACAAAAAAAACAATCTCTGACATTTTGGGGCCTTTTCTCCCCCATGGGTGGCAAATCAAGGGTAATGATCCCATCGCCTCCCGTGGGCAAAAAGACTGTTGCCTCAAAAGATTAGCCTTCTTTAAGGCAATCGTAACAGTAGAGCAAGTTTTAGAACTCTCCACATTTTTCTAATGTTGCATGTGTGAATAAACACATACCAAGCCGGTAAAGTAGTAAGGTATTATTTTTGTATTGAAAGATTTTTCTTCCAGTACAAAGCCTATGCTTGAAACAATCGTGCATATATGTGTGCATTGGTGCATGGAAGCCTAAAGTGTGCCAGCTGGGTTGTGTGAAACACTAGTAAATCTGCCCCTAATTTGTAGATAGGACTTGGTGCCAAAAGATAATGCCTCTTTGAGGCTGGTGTTAACTATGAGAAAGTTTTTATTTCTCCGTTCTTTTTCAACATTCCATTTGTGCTGCACTTTAGAACACATATACAAAGTGGGAAATATGTTAAACTATGTCTGATCAAGCATTGTGTTTTGTATTCAAAGGGTACCCATCCAATACAAAAGCTATGCTTGACAATGGTACAAGGGTGCATGCATTGGTGCATGGCACCCAAAAGTACTCTAGTGCAGTGGTTCTTAACCTTTTGACTTGGGGAAATCCGGGGAGCCCTACAGGGACATTAATGGAAGCTGGGGTCACAAAACCCCTGAGTAGGTGTTGTGGAGCCCCAGCGGTCCCCATGCCACATGTTAAGAACCGCTGCGCAAGCCCCTTCGTGGAACACAGCGTAGCAACTTTGGTTGCTCTGCTGCATTGCATGAAAAGCTAGTAAATCTGCCCCTATCTCTCGCTGAAAGACAATAATGTTGTTCCGTGGTTTAATTTTATAAGAGCTGGTAGCCCACAGAATTCCTTTATTTAGATGGCACTTTTTGTGTACAAAAAACCCCACAATACTCTTGGACTAGTGGCGGGCGGCATGGTTCGCGGGTGGCGGGCCGGGCCCGGTAAATAATTAAAACTTACCTTGCAGCCAGGTCCGGCGTCTGCTCTTGCTCTCCTGTGCCAGTCTCCAAGAACTGGAAGCACCTCCAGCCTCCCCTGACCAATCACAACGCTGCAATGCAGCATTGTGATTGGTTTGAGAGTCATGATTCCGCGCTCAGCTAGGTACAGGGCATGGGGGCGGGGCCTGGGCATGTACTCCAAGCAGGGAAAGTGGCATGCCTGTTTTGGGTGGCCCAAGAGGGCCGGCGAAGCAGTCATTGCGCACATAGGGGGGCTCTACCACACCTCCCCTGCTATTCAGCCCCACCCCTCACGCAAAGCTGCCGCAGCTGGAGAACGAAATTAAATGATAATAACATTACGTTATCATTTTATGTTTTCTTTCTTTTACTGCTTCAAGGCAGTGGGTTGACTCTCCGGTTTGCCCTAAAAGGTGAAAGCATTTTCAATAATTACAGAAATTCTACTTTGCCTCTGTAGCACTCCGCTTTCATTTTTTTTGCTTTTTAGAGCCTTCTCTAGGATATATTCCAAGGCTCTTGCTCTAACTCACGCTGTGGAGGTGTGGTGCAGCAGTCAGGACGGCTGATTCTGGAACCCGGGGGCTGACGGTTCGATCCCCAGCAGCAGGTTAGCGTGACTCCTGAGGTAGATATGTGCTTTACACATGTTGGTTTTTATTATATTGTGTGGAGAGGTACCACGATTAGCTGTTACTATGAATATGTTACTGAAAACGCCTGGGAGGCCTCCTCAAATACTGATTCATGTCAGGCGCAACAAAACAGTCATCAAGGGCCATATGTATCAAGCCTTTTGTAATTCTGCGAATTTTGGCCTTAGCGAATCGCAAACTGCCTTTTTTCCGATTTTGAAATGTATGAAAAATTAGCACAATAAGGAATCGCAAAAAATTGCGATTCCTTATTTTGCTTAAGCATTTAAGGAATCGCAATTTTGCGATTCCTTTAAAGATATGTATGAAGCTTTTCAAAATTGCGAAATCAGGTTTAAAAATTGCAAATGACCACCAACTTGTAGTTGGTGGTAATTTGCGATTTCTTGTAAATACGCACAATTGTGCATTTGTGAGGGTGGCATGCGTTTACTACCTGGGTCTCGGTCTGTAAGGAAACAGCAGTCCAAAGCAAATGTTGTTGTGAGTGGTATTTGTTCTTTTGTTTAGGTAATTAAATCATAATCCCAAGATTAACAAGCGTATTACATTTATGCAGTAGAAGGAATACTGTTGTTGGCATTTAATGAAACACAGTGTTCCTTCTTTCTTGATGGGCTGAGTAATATTTTAGAGAATACCAACATGACGTCAATACAGTGGCTTCGAGTTTATTTGTGGATCTGGTGCTCTTGCCTTCTGTTCACAGGAACATTCGCAGATTCTACAAGTCATTTTTACTTTTCTGATCTGCGAGTAACACGCGGTGTAAATTGTGCCTATTATTTAAATGTGTTAAAATGTATATGGCTTTTGTGGCTACCGTTCTAATGTGTGTAAAATTCTTAATAGTAGAGCAGAGCTATTTCCCAAGCTGTGAGCTAACATAACAAAGTGCAACCTTGTAGAGAGCTTAATAAAGGTAGGAAGAGCCCTTTTCATTCTGCAGAAGTTTGAACATTACTTACTGGGGCCATACCGTTGCAAACCTGTCATGTACCAATTGCCTTCCAACCCCCAGTCTCAAAGATGCACAATTAATGAGTATTGTTTGCAGGTTTTTTTTTTACAAAATGAAAAAGTGACTCATTTGAAGAGTCAAAAACTCGGACTCATAAGGGAATCCTGAAAACATAAATTACGAGGTGCAGGATTTCCCATCCAATCGCCTTAGCACCCCTAGATCTCCGAGAGCAAATCAAAGTTCCAAAGGCAGCGTCATACAGTCACCTGCCTCAAGGTATGTTAAGAAACTGCTGCCTGCCAACTAAGGTTTCACTCATAGACGAGAAGGCCACTGTGAAGGGTACACGGGAAGCCATGTCCTCTGTCTACTCCTCTCCCTAACCTTCTGGATAAGGGCTATCTCCAGTATATTCTCGCCAATATTTGCCTTTTAAAAATGTGAAGTGTTTGCATACTTAACTGTCACATACTAGGGAAACAATTTACATTCTGTGGCACCACCAACACTTCCCATAGGCAACTGGACTAGCCATTTAAATTAATGCAATTGTAACAGTCATTTCTTGGCATCTTCCTCTGTGCTTAGCAGAGAAGGCGATGGAACAGTATTTTGAGGACCGTTAAAAACGTCATGCCGAAGAATGCCTCACATTTACATATTGCCTTCGCAAATGCAGCGGAGTTAAGACCAGCACCGCATTCGCCATTTGTCCAATTGGCATGTTTAGGTCTAACTCGACTAGTCCCCAGTTGCAGAAGAGAATGCTGCCTCTGAGACAGAAAACATACATTATCTATAACTGGAATGCGATTGATAACAAATTCCCATATGACAGATGCCTCCACCTCTGATAAGTTCCAGGCTGCGGATCTTTACTTTATCACAACTAAAAATAGCCACAGCTACATAACTATGGGGCATATTATCAAGGGGGTTTATCTCCGCTTTTTTGGCTTTAAAAGCCAAGAAAGCGGAGATAAAATTATCTCCCTATTACCAAGCTGTCGCTAACACCAGTTAGTGACAGCTAAAAGGAGATAGCGACCATCTTGGGCCCCGCTTTGCATGTCAGTGATATTTATCACTAATGAGGTGCAAAGTGGGCGTGCCAAGATGTTAGAGACTGGAAACAGTCGCTAACATCGCTATCTCCTATTACCAACTTTTGGAGATATTCGCGCTAAGCGCGAATATCTCCAAAAGCTAACACCTGCCCTGAGCAGTTCTTAGCCATGTTATCCAATGGGAGGTGGATAACATGGCTAAGAGCATTTGCTCGATAATGCATGAATATCGCTGACTTTTCAGCGATATTCATGCATTGCGGCCGTTTTTTATCGCATTTGCGATAAACCTTGCTAATAGCAAGGTTTATCTGCGATAAAAATCGCCGATGTGCGGCGATAATTTTTGTCTCTAAACAAGTTAGAGACAAAAAGTATCGCTAGTTGTTGGTAATATGCCCCTATGTTCCTTTTGCTGTAGGAACTTCTTCAGGGCTGTCGTAATGTCACATTTGTACACAGTCACATAGTAAAACATATTTTTTCGATAACGTCAACTCAAGCCTGTGTATATGTTGTTCATAGTTCTCATGTAGACATGGATTAAAGAAAGAGGCACAGGTGCTATCAACACACCTCCAGTTTAGCCTCATGCATACCAACCTACTTTTGCATGTTTCCTTAGTATAATAAAAATTGTAGTCATTTTATAAAAAATAAAAAAATATCATTGCTTGGGCTCTTTATTTATTGAGATTGATACATGTACAACATTAACTAGAAGTTCCACGACCCAAACCAGCCTCCAAGAGTAAGTCTTGCCTTGACCGCCCCTTAAAAAAACACCCTTGACTTTTCAGTGAGTTTACATTCGTTTCTGGTTTCTACATTTTCACAAACCAAGACAATATTTGTAACAAATATTGCCAAATGGTCCTTCAGTAGTGTAGATGCTGGAGAAATGGCCTGAAAGCAAGGACAAGATACATAAATCAGAGCGACCAATCTCAATGTTAATGTTAATGATATTTATACAGCGCAGCTGTTACACAAAGGTGTCATGGCGCAATGTAAGCAATATCTAGATTTTGAGGCACACTGCTCAGGGGCTGCCTTCAAATGAAACATGGAATATCTGCTGGTGACCAAACACTCAATCAAGATAGTAGACTGCCAGCTGAACTCAGTTACACCTCTCAAGCTGAGCCTGCATACTCATCTGAGAGAGCTACTACTATACTTCATATATTACAATTACTTTCTAAGTATTGCACAAAAATGCATATAGATCTAAAAAAAACTCAAAGAATTATTTTTCAACAGATTCAAAGTACTCTGTTTAAGACTTGCCAGAAACATCATCACCTAGGAATGCTTTGAAGAACAATGGGTCTACGTAGATAATCATGAAAATTAGTCTTTTTGATCTGTTCAGAAGAGTTTTGATTATTCCGACAAAGATGTGTACAATAATTTATACTGGTATATTGTTAAAGTCCTTTAGATATCAATTTTAGAATTGAAAACAAGGCACTTTGCCTACTGTATGTATTGGTCACACTGCTACCTTTTCTCCCTGATCCCAGTGTTAATGACTTTCATCTAGGACACCGCACTGGAAGACCTTAAAAAGCTTGGTCACACATCACTGGAGCCACCCACATTGTGACCCTTTTTGGACACGGTTTTCTTTTCAATCAACAACATCACAGTCGATAAGCCAACAACTATGACCTGGACATACCACGCACTTGTTAGTTTCAGCATACCCATCCCGCACCACCACAGACCTGCCACCACAAAAACCACCCACTGCAGCTGGAAAAGCATCACAGAATAGAAGTAGGTTTCCTCCCTCTCTGCGTACCAGGGCAAACACAACAGCAACCTACCAAAGCCATCAAGTACCTCAATAGCTGAGTCATGGCATGCGCTGATACCATGGCTCCCCTCTATGCAACCTATTGACAAGAGACTGATAACAGGCCAGTTAGTAAACAGAAGAATTCAGCCTGATGAAACTCTACTGCAAGCAACTGGAGCTCTAAAAGAAAACAAGTCAAGATACCACAGTTCACTAGATGCCAGAAGAGCTTTCAATATGATAGAGTGACCCTTCCTGTTTGACGTCCCAGAACTGATGGGTTTTGGGAGCAGTTTCATAGCATGGATCAGGCTTCTATACCCTGAACCCCTGGTGCAGGTGACGGTAAATGGGGGCTGATTGTCAATATTCAGTCACCACAGAGGGACGGGGCAAGGCTGTCCCCTATCCCCACTAATAAATTCCTTGGTGCTGGAGCCCATAGCAGTCTGGATACAGAGTGATCCCCTTATTAGAGGACTTAAATGGATGAGAGTGTGGGAAGATAGAATTTCCCTTTAAGGAGATGACATTCTCCTTTATTTGGCTATACATTATTCCTCCCTGCATAGGGTGCTACATATTTTCACCCTATACCAAAAGTATTTGAGATACACCATGAACTGGGATAAGTCACTTATATATATCCTGTGGGGTGGAAACCTGAGATTTTCCAGGGAATGTGAAGCTTGAGTGGTGACAGAAGGATTTAAGTACTTAGGAATCTATGTAACCAGAGAACCATCAGTCTTCCAGAGCCGGAATCTAGACCCCCTGCTGTGCTGATTGTAGGAGGACGTGATATACTGGAGGTCTTTACCCTAGGCATTGCTGGGTAGGGCAGCCTTCTACAAAATGATGGCGCTTCCCCACTTCATTCATGTTTTCCAAAATATGCCATATGTGGTGCCCCCGGGGGACTCCTATATGGTAGAGACTGAATTAACCCTTTCGATGCTGATGACGAGCTCAGCTCGTCATCACCCACGGGTGTCGTGTGCTGATGACGAGCTGAGCTCGTCATGAATAACTGACATCCTGAATTTTTCAGCACAGGACGGGAAAACTGCCAGCAGCCATGTGGTTAAGCACACTCCTCTGGGATGTGGTAGTCCTTGAATTGCACTACATAAACTGACCAGGAGCTGGTATGATGGGGGGATCACGCTTCCTGCGTTGCAAACCTTCTACTGGGCAACTCAATTAGCAATAGTTAATAAATGGGTACATGTAACCCACAATGACCCATCCTACAATACGGACAGACACAACATGAAATCAGGAGGTTACCCCAGAGCCATCTATGATGGGAAACACGCAACACCACTCCACTCCCCAATACCATCAACAATTAAAATATGGCACACAGCATCAAGGGCGCTGGGCTGGAAAGACAAAATAACCTTGGCTACACCACTGTGGGATTCTAGAGCCCTGGGATTACTGGGGTACCAACCAGGTTTTGATGAATGGGATTTGATTGGCCTCTCCAAGGTGTGTGACCTTTGGGTGAGAGGGAGGGTTAGACCCTTTGCCAACCTCCAAAAAGACTACAATTTGGCTCCCACAGAGACCTTTCGATACCTCCAAGTCAGACATGCACTAAACCAAGCTATTTCAAGCGGTTCAGACCGTCAGCCTCATCGGAGGATAGGCTTTTAGATGATTATTTGAGTAAGAAAGCAATATCACTCATCTATCGAACGATATTAAATAATTCCCCAGAAAAGCTTGAGAAATTGAGATACAAATGGGAGAGGGATGTGGGCAGACTGGATGATGAGGACTGGTTTGAGGCAAAATCGCCACAGAGAGAAGTGGCGATCCGGTCCTGATTCAACCTGATTAAATTGAAACTACTACATAGTTCATATTATTCACGTGCTACACTAGTCAAAATCAACAGACTTACCTCTGCACGTTGTCCCAAAGTCTGTGGCCAAGATGGCACCTTTTAACATCTATGGTGGAGCTCCCTTAAAATAGGAGAATACTGGAATAATATCGCCATGCACATGCACCAACTCTGTGGCAAGGATCTAGTGATCTCACCCCAAAAGTGTTTATTATAAGTCTGGGGTACAACTGATCTAATGAGGGGGGAGAAACTCTGGGCCACATTAGGTTTGTGATAGCTAAACACAACATAGCGCTGAAATGGGGGGCCGAGTCCAGTCCGTTATTCAACAACTGGGCAAACAACATGTACTGGTGTATGCAGGCAACAAAAGGTGGTTTACGAGAGATGGGGATGCCCACATAAATGGACAAAGGTCTGGGGTAAATGGAATGAAAGTACGGGGATGCTCTGTCAACCAGTTCAACTACCGACCCACCCAAGGTCACTGAAGAGTGAGCACACTCGGGCCGGGGTGATCCCCATGACGGGAAAAGGGGGGCTTGTTGTTATAATGGTAAACCGCATCTGTTAGAATTACGAGATGTAAGATGAAAGTCCTGCAAATGTAAACAGCATGTCACTTGTAAATGTATGCTGATCAAAATGGTTGTGGCTGTCTTGATGATGTACAGTTCCAGAATAAAATAAAAAAACAATAAATAGAAAGAAAAAGAAGATACCACATTTAAGGACATCTTCAAATCAGCTCCAAGACGCTACCCTCAACAGATATTGAACACCAAGTGCACAGCAGATTGCATCAATTCCAGCACCACCAGCACCATAGAAATCTTTGCCATCGTCAACAGTTTCACTGCACCGGCGGACACCACCAGAAACAAAACCCCTTCATAACACTACTGCAATGAGTTCTAGGTATTCTTCTTTAACAAAATCACCTCCATATAGAGCTACTACGACCCTCAACTCAACCCTGTCACCATCGCAACCATCACAACCCAAGAATGAATCCAGACTTCAAGGCCCGCAGACACCACCTTTGTAATAGTTCTTAAAAAAGCTGCCACCATGAAGACTATCCACTTGAGGACCCCACATGACCTTTTTCCCACCATGTCTTCACAAAAGGTCTCCTACTGATCAGCAAAGCACTAATACCCACCCACAGCACCTTAATTGACTCAGCCCAATTCCCGGACACTAGGAAACAGGCCACCATCATGCCCCTATTCAAGAAGTCATTCTGTTGACCCAATAAACAATTGTGCACCGAGCACTCCAATTTGATATCTATATTTATCTTGCTTAGATATAGTATAGTGATCTGTGTGCTGCGACTGATAGAGTGTACCCTAACACTCTGACTGTAACATGAAAATATGGCCAGCCATATTTTCATGTTACAGTCAGAGTGTTAGGGTACACTCTATCAGTCGCAGCACACAGATCACTATACTATATCTAAGCAAGATAAATATAGATATCAAATTGGAGTGCTCGGTGCACAATTGTTTATTTCTTCTAACGTTACCCACTTTAGCTTCAGAGCACCCACAGTTATTACAAATAGTTCAAAATGTCTTTTGATGCAATTGCGTCTTTAACCGAGAATAGAGCAATAACAAAAGGATATACAACGGAACAGGCAACTGAAATATATGGCCTAATTGGCGAAGTCACTAATCTACAGGCACACAGCACATCCATAGGTCAACAATTGAAACAACTAGAATTTGTTACAAGACGTGAACTTAATCAGAGATTACATGCATCCACGCTGGTTCAATACCACAAGGTAAAACGAATTCCAAGGGGACTCAGGTTATCAATTAAACCAATGCTATACCGACTGAAGAACAATCCACAGTTTATGGAGAAGTGGTACCAGATATTGAACAAATGTTCATTAGATTTGATTCTTCTCATCATTGAAGAATTAGCAAAAACCATTGATGAACTCAAAACTGAAATTTTCACGATTAAATCAGATCTATCCGAGCGAATGACAGAAGATGAACTTGGGAGATTTTTGAGTGATTTAAACATCAAACTGGAAGAATATGAAAAAGAGCTGCAAGAAACTAAACTAAGAAAGTTTAAGAGAGATACCATCGACTACAAGTTGAATGAGGCATACACCTGGGCAGAGGTGTATGCCCAGAGACGCTTTACTCGACGACCAACGACAACCTCGTCTGAAGAAAGTTTAGCAACAGATCGTGATATAGATTCATCACGTGCACCTATCAAAACAACACAGTTATTAAACCCCATTCAAGCTGAGAAAGCAAGTACTTCAAGCCCTCAGGTTTCTTTTTTAACCGAGGTCGTGGAAATAGACCGTCCGCCAGAACAGGAACCAACAACAAAAAAACGAGGAGAGGACAAAGAAAAAGAGAGAGAGATACAATTAAAAAAGGGACTGAGGAGCCAGGGGAAACCCTCATAATAAATATCTCTACACATTCCTTGACTAAACATGAAGAGAGAGTTTTAAACAAAGGCATAACATTTGTCCCCACCTACATGGGCTCCAAATTTGAGGATGAAGTGGCTTTCTACAAGTTTATGAGAGTTTTGAAATTGAGGAATTTTTTTGACAATGTCGTTCCTACTGATGAAAGACAAGGGGAAAGGAAAGTAGAAGTCTTTCGACCTAAGAGTACATTTGAGGCACCTACCTCACACAAGACACTTGATCTTTTTGAAACATTGGTGATGAAGGATATGAAGAAACTGAATTACAGACAACACAAAAAAACATTGAATAATTTGAACAGACTGGAAAGAAGTATATTGGTCCAATTATCCAAAAAGACAGAACTGACATTTCAGAAGGCAGATAAGGGGGGTGCCTTGGTGCTTATGGACACTGAATTTTACGAACAAAAAGTGGAAGAACACGTCAATGACACCAATATTTATTTATTGCTTCAACAAGATCCGACAAGCGAAATTCAAAAGATATTGCAATCTTTAATAAATAAAGCCATTGATGAAGATTGGATCACACCTAACATGGCTAAATTTCTTATGCCACAAAACCCCAGTAAACCTAAGATTTATATGTTGCCTAAAGTGCATAAGTCACTAGAAAATCCACCATTTCGACCCATAGTGGCAGGCTGTAATTCAATTTTTGAACCAGCTGGTCAAATAATTGATTATTTTTTGCAACCGTTTATTCAAAAATGGCATACATACATACAGGATACAACTGATTTTCTTGTAAAACTGGCATCTGTCAAATTACAAACAGGTAAAGAATACATTTTATGCACCATAGACGTTGTGTCATTGTACACATCAATTGGACACATGGACGGACTGGAGGCTGAAGAATGGATGTTGTTGCAACATCCAGAACTGGAAATCAATCCTGTATTCCTGTTGGAGTTGACACAATTCTGTTTAAAGAATAGTTACTTTCAATGGGCAGAAAGATTTTATATGCAGCTGAACGGAACATCTATGGGCTTTACTGGGGCTCCAGTATTTGCCAATACCTACATGGCAAAATTTGAGCAAGAATTTGTTTTTAGTCACAAAGAATGGACGGAACATCTTGAATTTTTCTGTCGTTTCATAGACGACATCTTCTTGATATGGTCTGGAACTGAGGCACAATTAGATCACAACATTATCTTATTGAATTCAAGGAATCCACGTATCCAGGTAACACATACTATCAGCAGATCAAAGATAGCATACTTGGATGTTATGGTAGAACTGGATGGAGAAAGGATCAGCACTTCCTTATATCGTAAACCTACGGATAAGAATAGCACGTTGCTTTATCAAAGTTTCCATCCCCCGAATCTATTGAAGAATCTTCCATACTCCCAATTTTTAAGGATTAGGAGAATAGTCACGGAAGATAATGAGTGTCTGGAATCGATCAAGGAATATAAGGACAACTACAAAAAAAGAGGCTATCCAATGGATATACTAGAGATTGCGCAAAACAAAGCAATTGTGAAAAATCGTACTGATTTATTAGTACAAAAACACAAGGATAAACAGAAACGGAATGTGTTTGTGTCAAAATACTCAGTTAATTCACAAAAACTAAAAAACATCATACAACAAAGATGGGAACTTCTTCAACAAGAAAATGATTTTCACAATAGCTTTTGTGATAAACCTGTGTTTGCTTACACCCGGTCAAAAAACTTAAAAGAACTGTTGAAACATTCAAAGTCTACCAAAAAGATGGAGTACAAAGGGATGAGGAGATGCACAAACTGTGTGCACTGCAACAATGTTATGGTTGGCAATGTAATCATGCATCCTCAATCTGGAAGAACCATCAATTTGAAATTTCAAGGAGACTGTAACAGCAATCAGGTTGTATATACTATAAAATGTCCGTGCGGACTTTTATATGTTGGGAAAACTGAGCGTAAACTGAAAATCCGCATCTCAGAACATAAAAGCAGAATACGAAACAAATCCATGACACCTTCCTTAGCAACACATTGGCTAGAAAAAAAAAAAAAAAAAAAAACACACGATAGCCCAACTCAGATTTACCATTCTAGAGACAGTATCTATGACAGAGGGTTGTGACAGGAACAAGAAATTACTGCAAAGAGAGTCTTTTTGGATAAAAATGTTGGGAACATTGACCCCTGGGGGATTAAATGATCGGATTGAGTTAAGCAGTTTCTTGTAATAACTGTAAAAAAATGTAGTTTAGTTAATTCACTGATTCAACTGTAAGGATTGTATATCATCATTTCTTAATGTCACTCCGTTTCTTTTAGTTTTTTAGCATAATGCATTCATGTCACTATTGTTTCAAACTGTTTGACATACCTCTGACTCAGTTTTTGACTAGGTATGTATATTAACTGATTTATTGTCAGCTCAACACATGTAATATACTGTTCACATGTCGCTTTATTTATTTTTCTTTATGCTTCAATTTTCTCAATTTACTTTTCTCACTTGGTGGGTGTTACTTTATGCTCTGTGCGTTTCTTTTTGACTATTTGTTTTTAACGAGGACATTGACTCCCATGTACTATTTGTGTAATAACAGAGTCTTGTGATAAGGTAAATTTCCATGATTACTTTTGTTTCTGAATCCTGATAGATTGTTATCTGGAATTATACTGCTGGCGGATAACAGATTAGTTGTGATATGACATATTGTAATTGAATACTCGCGCTCTTGTGCCCGATAGTTTGCTATGTAATTTTCAATTAACCTACGATATGTTTTGTAGTCCGTCATCTATGTTTGCTTAGCAGGTAGACAGTGTTAGTTCAGCGAGTTTTGGGTATTGTTGAGGTACGGTTTCTGTAGCAACGCACAACGTAAATTTTTCAGACATTATGGTTTCATCATAATGAACACTCGCGCTCTTGTGCACGATAGATTGCTATTCGGTCTTTAATTAATCTACGATACGTTTTGTAGTCTGTCATCTGTGTTTGTTATCAGGTAGATAGGGTTAGCTAGCGAGCTTTGGGCATTTTTGAAGTATGGTTTCCATAGTAACGCACTACGAGAATTATTAGGTGTTAGCGCACACCTGATTGGCTAATACATTTTCACTGCTACCAATTGAGAGGAGGTTAAAAAATAGGTTCTTCTTGAACTTTTTCGAACGAGAACGCGGGATACTCCGTTTTGTCGATTTGGTGTCCGTGTGGATTATTGAAGGAGCTGCGTTTACGAGTGGATTATTTAAGAAGCTGCGTTTGCTGTTGAAAACGGTAAGGACTCGCATTAGAACGTAGATATACAGCCTTTTGGCAGGGTGAATTTCTTAGACGCTTAGTACATTAGGTATTCTATCTTGTCATTGCAGACAGGTGTGACAACTGTTGGATATATATTGAAAGGAGCAAGGGTTTACAGCACGCATTTATTCGTTACATTAGCAGGTAGGATTCCGTACTACTTTGAAGTGTATTGTGGTCACAGTTTTTGTGTACACGTTTAGAGATGGTAGTCTAATATCCGTTTGAATTTTGGTTTTTTCCTCAGTTTGTTTGGATTGTTGGATTACGAAGTTTATTAGAAGTACACTCACTAGTGTGCTAACGTGAGTAGTTTTGTTATTGTTTATGTGACTTATGAGTTACACAGTGGGTTATTGCACTATGGGTGTTTTTTCACTTTTTGGTTTCTCTTGGTGATGGTATCATTAAAGTGAATTTACCTATGTGTTAAAACGTTGTATTTAAGACTGATGTGCCTGTATATGTTATTTTTACAGCATTGCCCCTGACGAAGGGACTCGACATTCGTCCCGAAATGCATTGGGCGGATTGTGATGCACACAAGAATATTTTACGCATTCACCATGTATATATGCATTTGATTTTGGTTTAACAAATGGAAAGTTATGTGTTTATGCTTAAACACAGAATGTTATGTTGAAAGATGTTAGATTGATGAGAAAATATATGAAAAAATATATATGAATCAAATAAAATGTTTAAACGTTCAAAATAGGTTTGATCATTAGAATACACTAAAGTTGTGCGCCACTGAGCCTGCGTTAACTTTCTGTTAACCAGCCATATTTTCATATTCTGTTGACCCAGCCACATTTTCCATCTCTAGACCAATCTCTCTCCTACCATACCCAGCAAAGGCCATAGAGAAACTAATCAACTCACACCTCACTCACCACCTCAGCAACCAACAGCTCCTTGATGATACACAGTCCAGAGTCAGGTTCAACCACAGTCCAGACACAGCACTAATCACCGCCAGAAGCAACATGTGCATGGTTCTTGACAGAGGAGACACAGCAGCCCCAACAACGGCCTCACACTCCACATTATATATGCGCCCCCTTGCTGAGATAGTCCGCCCTTTTGGCATACAAATTGTATCCTACGCTGATGATACTCAGCTGGTGGTAACCCTGAATCATCCCTCCTCTCAATTAAGTGACCTAAGGGGTTGTATGGAGGCAATATGTGTCTGGATGACCCAATCTTATCTCACGCAGGGCTTCTTGCCGTGGCGGATTGGATGCGTATTAACTGTTTACAGTTAAACGCCAAGAAAACCGAAGTCCTGATTTTAGGAAAGCAAGCGGAATTGTGGGGAGATCAATGGTGGCCTCCTGAATTGGGGGTGACTCCCATTCCAGCGGCCGAAGTGAAGAACTTGGGGGTCTGGCTGGACTCCAACCTTTCTTTTACCAGCCATACTAAGAAGATCGCAGCCACCTGTTATGGGATTCTGCGAGGACTGAGACCTGTCCTCAAATTCTTCGACCCCCCTACTCGGCAACTGGTGGTCCAAGCCTCCATTCTTTCCCGGCTGGACTACGGGAGTGCTCTGTTGCTCGGCGTTAATCAGGCCGAGGCAACTAGACTGCAGAGGGTGCAGAATGCCGCTGCGCGGGCCATTGTGGGCCTCCCGAGACGGTGCTCTGTATCTGCAATCTTGACCTCCCTGCACTGGCTGCCGGTCAGACAGAGAATCAAATTTAAGGCACTCTGTCTGACATTTAAGATCTTGAAACTCTCGTCTCCTCCTGCCCTGATGGGTCTTGTTTCCCCATATGTCCCCAGGCGGTCTCTCAGGTCGGAATCTCTTTATCTAGCGAACATGCCTAGATTCAGACTGAGTAGGATAGGAGGTCGCTCTTTTCGCGTTATGGCGGCTGGATTATGGAACTCCCTTCCTGTCCATATCCGTGCCCTGAATAGCCTGACTCTCTTCAGACGGGCGATTAAGACCCATCTGTTTACCTCTGTTAACTGATCTCCTCTTCTCAGCGGCGATTTGTTATGTTGTGGTACTTGATCAGGCGCCAGGACGCCCCTTCGCTGGGGCAGCTGTGCGCTGAATAAAAGTTATTAACATAACATAACATAACAAATTAAACGGAGATAAGACAGAGCTAATGGTACTCGGGAACCCCTTACAGAAATCCATTGACTCTATATGGCCACCAGCTCTAGGCCCGGCGCAGCCCGGCACCGGCCCGGCACCTCCAGCAAAAAATACCATCAAGAGCCTAGGAATCTGGCTGGCTAGTACATTGATTTTTGGTTACCAGGCAACTAAACTATCTGCCACCTGCATGGGCATCCTGAGACTTATTCGGAAGATCCTTCCGCTCTTACCGTTCATAGCCAGACAGATCATGGTTCAGGGCCTAATCCTTTCCCGGCTTGATTTCGGGAATGCCCTCTACGTAGGAGCCCCTCAATTAACCCTAAAAAAGCTCCAGCTGATTCAAAATTGTGCGGCCCGAATTTTGCTGCGTATCCGTCGCCGCCAATCCGTGAAATCCGAACTTAAACATCTCCACTGGTTACCAGTGAGGGAGAGAATCAACTTCAAGAGCATGTGTATTGTCCACCGTGCCTACTGGAGGAAGGGAGCACATCTGAACCACACTCTGATCATTCCCTATCTTCCCAACAGACAGCTTAGATCAGCCCATACTTTTCAAGCCATCATTCCCAGGATCAGAAGAGAGAGGAGCGGAGGTAGGATGTTCTCAGTAAATGCAGCAAAACTCTGGAACTCCCTCCCAATCTCCCTCCGATCAGAACCCAACCTTCTGCTCTTCCGGAAAAAATTAAAAACCCTTCTTTTTAGTAGATAACCAGACCCCGCCATAGACATCTGTGAAATAGTAATTATCTTTAGCGCTAGGACGCCTGCGGGTAGCTATCGCGCTATATAAGTACTAATCCAATCCAATTATTGCCTCTCACCTTTGATTATTTAAGAAGCTGAAGACTTGGCTTTTCAAATAACCAACCTATTATAGGCAGAATTAGGCACACACATAAGTTCAAGTTCAAGTTCATAGATTTGTATAGCGCACTATTCACACAGAGGGTCTCAAGGTGCTTGGGGGAGGAGGGGGGGTACTTTACTTATCGAATATCCAAGTTTTAAGTTGCTTTCTGAAGGAGAGGTGGTTCTGTGTAAGGCGGAGGTGGGTGGGGAGAGAATTCCAACTTTTGGGCGCTAGGTAGGAGAAGGATATTCCCCCCATGGTGGATTTGTTGATGCGCGGAATAGCAGCAAGGGCCTGATTAATCGAACGAAGTTGGCGGGTGGGGTTGTAAAAGGACAGGCGCGTATTGAGGCATTCGGGTCCTAGGTCGTAGAGGGCTTTGTGTGCGTGGGTGAGGAGTCGGAACGTTATCCTCCTGTTGACGGGGAGCCAGTGGAGGTCTTTCAGGTGACCGGAGATGTGAGCTTGGCGGGAGATGTCTAGGATGAGTCTGGCTGAGGCGTTTTGGATGCGTTGGAGTTTTTTCTGTAGTTTGGCTGTGGTTCCGGCGTAAAGGGTGTTTCCGTAATCCAGTCGGCTTGTGACCAGTGCGTGGGTGACTGTTTTTCTTGTTTCGGTGGGGATCCAACTGAATATTTTTTTAGGCTTGCGTAGGATGTTGAAGCATGATGAGGAAACGGCGTTGACTTGTCTGGTCATCGAGAGGGAGGAATCCAGGATGAAGCCCAGGTTGCGTGCGTGGTCCGCAGGTTTGGGAGCGTTCCCCAGGGCCGGTGGCCACCATGAGTCATCCCAGGCAGAGGGGGATGATCCTAAAATGAGGACTTCCGTTTTGTCCGAGTTCAGTTTTAAACGGCTGTTCTTCATCCACTCGGCCACTTCTTTCATCCCGTCGTGTAGGTTCGTTTTGGCGGAGTTTGGGTCTTTGGTGAGGGAGAGGATCAGCTGGGTGTCGTCTGCGTAGGAGATGATGTTGAGGTTGTGTTGGCGTGCGATGGATGCGAGGGGACTCATGTATACATTGAAGAGGGTGGGACTGAGTGATGATCCTTGTGGTACGGCGCAGATGACTTCGGTGGGCTCCGATCTGAAAGGGGGGAGGCGGACTCTCTGGGTTCTTCCGGCGAGGAACGAGATGATCCAGTCCAATGCTTTTCCTTGTATCCCGACGTTGTTGAGGCGTTGTATGAGGGTGCTGTGGCAGACTGTGTCGAAGGCTGCGGAGAGGTCAAGTAGGATGAGGGCGACTGTTTCTCCGTTGTCCAGTAGTGTTCGAATGTTGTCAGTTGCTGCGATGAGGGCGGTCTCAGTGCTGTGTTTGGCTCGGAAGCCGGACTGTGAAGGGTCGAGGGATTTGTTGGATTCGAGGAAGGCGGCGAGCTGACTGTTGACGGCTTTCTCAATGGCTTTGGCAGGGAATGGGAGGAGCGAGATGGGGCGGTAGTTCTTGAGTTCAGTGGGGTCTGCTGTGGGTTTCTTCAGGAGGGCGCTGAGTTTGGTATGTTTCCAGCTTTCCGGGAAGGTGGCGGAGTTGAGAGAGCAGTTGATGACGTCTCGGAGATGGGGTGCGATGATGGAGTCTGCTTTGTTGAAAATGTGGTGTGGACATGGGTCGGTAGGCGATCCTGAGTGGATGGAGTTCATCAGGTGGATGGTGTCTTCAGTGGTGATTGGGTCCCAGGTGCAAAGGTTGTTGGAGGGGGGATTTGGTTCAGGGGTGGGTGGGGTGGACTGGTCTCCGGACTGGTTTTCAAAGCTGTTATGTATGTCGGCGATTTTGTTGTGGAAGAAAGAGGCTAGGGAGTCGCAGCGGTCTTGGGATGAGGTGATGTCGTTGGTGCCGGCGGTGGGGTTGGTAAATTCTTTGACTATGTTGAATAGTTCCTTGCTGTTGTGGGCGTTGTTGTCAAGTCAATCCTTGAGTACTGATTTCTTGGTGGAATGGACCATTTGGTGGTGTTTGCGGGTGGCGTTCTTGAAGGTGGTCAGGTTGTCAGTGGTTGGGTTTTTTCTCCAGGCTTTCTCGAGGGAACGACATAACTTCTTGGATGTCTTAAGGTCATCATTGAACCAGGGGGCTTTTTTGCTACTTTGCTTGATTTGATGGTTTTTCAAGGGTGCTAGTTCGTCAGCGCTGTGGGTGATCCATTGTGTGAGGTTGGTGGCAGCTTGGTTTGGGTCCGATGTTTTGGCAGGAGGGTTTTTGTGAAGTGAAGTAAAGAGCTGGTCGGTGGTAATTTTGTTCCAGTTTCTTCGCGGGATTGGTTGAGGGAGGTTGTGGGTCGTGGTTTTTTTGTAGTTGAAGTGAACGCAGCTGTAGTCCATCCAGTGGTGAGCTGTGGTGTGGTTAAAGGAGATGTGCTTGCTGGAGGTGAAGATTGGGTCGAGCGTGTGCCTGGCATAGTGGGTGGGGGTATCAACAAGTTGTTTTAGTCCGAGATTGGCTAAGTTGTCCAGGAGGGTGGTGTTGTTGCTGTCGTTTTTCTTTTCCAGGTGGAAGTTGAGGTCTCCCAGTAGTATGTAGTCCTCAGAGGGGAGGGCGTGTGGGCTGATGAAGTCAGTGATGTCTTCGCTGAATCGAGTGCGGGGTCCTGGTGGTCTGTAGATGAGGGTGCCTCTGAGTGTGGTTTTGGGGTCGGTGTGGATTTGGAAGTGAAGGTGTTCGGCGGCTGTGAGGTTATCGTCTGAGCTGGTCGTGATGCGGATGGAGTTCTTATGTACGATGGCGATGCCTCCTCCTGTTTGGATGGTGCGGTCTTTTCGGATGATCTTGTAGCCGTCTGGGATGGCTATGGCGATGTCGGGAGCTGATGAGGCGTTCATCCAGGTTTCTGTAAGGAAGGCGACATCCGGCGAAGTGGTGTCGAGTAGGTTCCAAAGTTCAATGGCGTGTCTGTGGACCGAGCGGGTGTTGAGCAGGATGCACTTCAGATGGTTATTGTCAGAGCTCTGTTTGGAGTCTGTGGAATTAGTGTGGGTCTTGATGGAGCAGTTGCATAACGAAAACATTAACAAAGAAGGTTTATTATCATTTAATTTTTCTTTCCTGGCAGGTCTTGGTGTCATGGCCTAATCCATGTTCGTAATGGAGGAGGAGTGACATGTGCTACCAGTGCACATGTGGGTTTGGCCGGCCATCTCAGGACGGCCTAACCAACATATGCAATAAGCTGTCTCCAACCCGAGCTGTGTTGCTGGGGTGGTGACAGAGGCACAGGCTCCCAGTCTACCTGGGAGTGCAAATCGAGGGCGCTCAGGCCAATCCTGACGCTGCTCTCATGCTGTCAGCAGCCTGAGAGCAGCATTAGGATTGGCCACAGGGGAGTCTGGGAGCCTGTCATGCACTGGAGCAAAAATAGCAGTGATGGAGCGATGCAACGGGCATTCGGGTAAGTTCTTTTTTTTAGGTGTCTTTATGATTGTCCCCCCTACCTTCTTCCACCCCGCCACTCTACTCCAACACCAGCTAAGACTCCAATAGTTACTGGTTCAATACTTTTTCGACTCAAGCAGGATGCAATAAAGAGGGTATTGTAAAATTTCAGTGGCAAGAGACCATTTTTTTTTTCCTTTGGAGTCCACTCTTTGTTACTGAAAATATAAACAAGCTGGCTACTTACTTCTAAATTTCCAGGTAGATAAATATAGATTTCATTCACTCTTCAGAAATATCATGATTGGTGTTGAACTGACACTGAGATATTCTTCATCTTTTTTACCCTTTCCTCGTACTCACACAATTGGAAAATCAGCTGTAGGAGATAGCTATTAAAACTTAACTAGATGTGAAAGGTTACCGTCCTGGTGTAGGAGGTTGTGTCAGGGAGGAGTGGAGAATTGAATGGCCAGCCCTGAGAAATTCGTTTTGTGTGTTCAATCAAAATAGAGAATTTTAACCAACACGCATACATGGAGAGCACCGCTATGCTATTGTATAATGTAATAACTACAAAATAGTTTATTTTGCTTATATATAGCATACCGTAAAGAACACATTTACTTCTAGGCATAACGGCAATGAGTTGGAATGCATAGCAATATGCCAGTGTATATAATTGCCTTCTGTAAGTGAAATTAGTTTTAATTGGTTGCAGAGTTGAGAGTCATGTACATTTTTCATATATTATACAGGTAACTGGAAATATGTTTGGTGATACCCTTGCACATTACACCCAACTGGGGGCGGAACTTTTGTGAATGCAAAAGTACTTCGCACATCTGGTCCTTGGTTCCTTTCATCCCTACTATGCTTTTTCTCATCGTCCGCTTTTGAACAGGCATGGGAGACTTTTTAGTTATGCTGGAGTAATCTGAGTAATTTCAGTAACTTTGTGCTATGCTTGTGATGTAAAATTATGCAGTTCCGCCCGCTTGCGTAGTTTAGAGTAATTTGCCTATTGACAAGTGGGCAGGGACTGAGTGCAAGTGGCTACTGACTGCTGCTGTTCACGTTCTGCTGCATTTACCACTATTTTCTGAACGCAAAATGCATCCTTGGGTCCATTTTGGACATGAGGATGCATTTTGTCCTTAGAAAATAACACTAAATGCAGGGCTACACTGCTTGTGTAATTCTACATAATCTTGCATAATGTTGCTGCATTACTCTATAGGAAACTAGGCGAACTACACCCACACCTACTTTTGGACCAGGTAATTTCTATTCCTGCCTCACTCCTGTCTTTCTGCCAAGATCATTTTTTATCTGATAGAATATTGATCTATTCCAGCAATCTCCTTTTGGACAGTGTTGAACCTATTGTGTCTGACAACCTGGATCAGTCGCAGCCTTCAAGGAGTTGCAGGCCCTACCTTGGTTGCAAGACATGACATTGTGATAAGCAAACAGCTTCTCCGTTACTTGATTGAATGTGCTGCCTAAAACATTGCAGCTCTACTCAAGAAGAACAGTTGGAAATATCACAATGCACTACAGACTTAAAAACCTATATAATCAAGTTTAGGTATCTAGTTTCTTAGGAAGGAGTTAGAAGAAGATTTGAAGGAGGAACTGGGATGTGTGGGATGGCCAGCATCCCTATCTGACCTAATATCCATAGTTCTCCAATTTGAGAGTAGTTTCAAGAAAGAAGGTGAGAAATATTTAAGAGTAATATCCGAACAAGACTAAATACTAGGCCAGGTCATCAAAAAGCACCTCCTTTTTGTTGAGTTTTGACGTTGTCGGACTTAGTAATTTGTAAAGATGGGAGGTGTGGTGGCCTAGCTTGTTTAGGTTCCCCATGTATTGTAAGGTGGAGGGTGTGTTTTTGTCCAGATTGGCAGATGTTGTGCGGGCGGGGGACGATGATGGATGTCGGGGAGGTGGGGGGAGGGGAAACGGACAGGAAAACATAAAACAAAATAGGGAAAAATAAATTACCCTCAGCCCGCCTCTCTTCTCTGTGTGCTCACTGCTGCACAGGCCCCCGACTCCCTTGCGGCCAATCCTGATGCTGCTCTCATGCTAGAAAGTAGCATAAGGATTGGCCTTAGAACCGTGAATTTGAACTTCTAGAGAGACTGTGAGTCTGTGCTGTTGCAGTCTCCAAACACGCAATGCAGCTGGGTTGGAGACAGCTCAGTGCGCATGTCCCTTGGTGAAAGGGAAGACATTGAGCCAAACCTGAAATTCCTTGCACAAATAAATCAATTGCATTCTGGCTTTATCAAGATACAGTCCATCCTATCTTTTGAAAACAAAAACAACGACATACCCACACTGGTAGACAGTAGAGCATCTGGGAATTTTGTTGATCTTCAGTGGGCTGAACAAAACTATGTTTCAACCTGCAAGAAAGGCCAGAAAGTAATCAAAGAGATTAGAATTCAGATGGAATAGTTCAGGGAATCACCAGCTGGCAGTATCTAATTACTCAGTACTTGCTTCCACTCAACCTCTCTTAAAGGAAATAACCCCTATGGAAAGTTAGTAAGAGAAAACATAATTGTGCTCACTTGCGGCATTCCCGAAAAGAAACAATTATGCTACAGATGTTCAAAGAATGGTTTATCCAGCAAATGTTTTAGAAATATCATCATAGAAAGTTGTTAGCCGTACCAGGAAGGACTTCGTATTTAGAAAAACAAAACAATTGGAAGAGAATATAACAGACTGTAAATTGATTACAACTTTCAGCAATAATGAAAGTTAAATAGGACGGATTAATAGGACACACTGGAAAGTACTCAAGATTGTTTCAGGAGTTGATTCCAGGATAAGAAACAATCCTCGTATACCTTTTAGAAGATTGGGAACTCATAAGGAATTTACCAACCCCTCGGCCAACTCTAACAACATCACCCCCTCTCAAGCCCTCTGCGACTCCCTGGCTTTATTCTTCCACAACAAAATTGCAGACATCCACAACAGCTTCGACAACCAACCCGGAGACCAACCCACCCAACCATATGCTGAACATTCTCCCCCCTTGAACACCCTCAACGACTGGAACCCAATCTCCACTGAGGACACCATCCGCCTGATGAACTCCATCCACTCAGGATCCCCCACAGACCCATGTCCTCACCACATCTTCAACAAAGCAGACTCCGTCATAGCACCGCACCTCCGAGACGTCATCAACTGCTCTTTCAACTCCGCCACCTTCCCGGAAAGCTCGAAACACTCTGAACTCACCGCCCTTCTGAAAAAACCCACAGCGGACCCCACCGAACTCAAAAATTACCGCCCCATATCGCTCCTTCCTTTCCCGGCCAAAGTCATCGAGAAAGCTGTCAACAACCAACTTGCCGCCTTCCTCGAAGCCAACAAATCCCTCGACTCCTCACAATCTGGCTTCCGAGCCAAACACAGCACTGAGACCGCCCTCATCGCAGCAACAGACGACATTCGAACTCTACTGGACAATGGAGACACAGTCGCCCTCATCCTCCTCGACCTCTCTGCAGCCTTCGACACAGTCCGAGGCCACTGAAGTCATCTGTGGCGTACCACAAGGATCCTCACTCAGTCCCACCCTCTTCAACGTATACATGAGCCCCCTTGCGGCCATCGCTCGCCAACACAATCTCAACATCATCTCCTATGCGGATGACACTCAACTGATCCTCTCTCTCACCAATGACCCCAGCACCGCCTAAACCAACCTACACGAAGGAATGAAAGAAGTTGCCGAATGGATGAAACACAGCCGTCTGAAACTGAACTCAGATAAAACAGAAGTCCTCCTCTTAGGTACATCCCCCTCTGCATGGGACGACTCTTGTGGCCGGAAGCCCTTGGAAAAGCACCCATCCCGACAGACCACGCACGGAACCTAGGCGTTATCCTGGATTCTTCACTTTCAATGAACAGACAAGTCAGCGCCGTATCCTCATCCTGCTTCAACATTCTTCGCATGCTCAAAAAAACATTTCGCTGGACCCCCACCGAAACCAGAAAAACAGTCACCCATGCTCTGGTCACGAGCCGACTGGACTAAGGAAACACCCTCTACGCAGGTACTACCGCTAAAATCCAGAAGAAACTCCAACGAATCCAAAACGCCTCAGCCAGGATCATATTAGACATCCCACGTAACGAACACATCTCTGGCCACCTGAAAGACCTCCACTGGCTGCCCATCGATAAGAGGATCACTTTCCGACTGCTGACCCACGCACACAAATCACTCTACGACATCGGACCAGAATGCCTCAACTCACGACTGTCCTTCTACACCCCCTCCCGCCAACTACGTTCTTCCAGCCAAGCCCTCGCCACTGTACCCCGCATTAACAAGACCACCATGGGTGGAAGATCCTTCTCATACCTGGCAGCTAAAACATGGAACTCACTCCCCACTTACCTTCGCCTTACCCAGAACCACCTAGCATTCAGAAAGCAACTTAAAACGTGGATATTTGACAAGTAACCCTCCTCCCCTCCCTAAGCGCCTTGAGACCCTCTGGGTATGTAGTGCGCTATATAAATTCTTTGATTTGACTTGACTTGACTAGTCCATAGTCGTTTGGAGAGTGACAGAAAATCAGGTTGGATTATGCTTAAAGCTGGTTTCTGTCTCTTTAGCAAGTGCAAAGCATATAAAAATATAAACAAAGAGCACACTAGAACATCTTTTTCAGAGACTGAAAGATAAACAAGCATTTCACATGTAAACACATTTTTACGATTTATGTATTCAAATGTGGTGGTCAAAAACACTATGGTTGGAATATGGGCCTTATGTTTAAAAAGTGTGACTGGCAAGCCAGTCACAATCTGATGTGCGAACCAATAAAACGTTCTATCGGTATGTTCTAATGTTTAAATTGTATGCATTTCTGTTGTTTAATACTGCAAACAAAAAGGTTTTCCGATTTGCAAATAGGTCATCCTAAAATCAATTTAGCAACTCGTATTTGGTATGTTCGCAAAGTGCGACTTTTTGCACTAGTAATTTGATACCATTTGGATGCAGGTTTAAACCAGGTGCCTCGTTTCTTTACAGAGTGACTATGTCGTATACCATGGTGAAGTGCAGAAGAGGAGGCACATTTTGGCAGCAGTACAGAGTAGAAGGGACAGGCAAGATAGGATCTGTATAGGGTGGGAGTTACACTCTTTGACCAAACAAAGGAGGAGATTGATACAGAGCTCATATTTTCTCGAAGTGTTATTTTATATTATATTTAATACATGAAATGCACCCTTTAGTAGAAGGAGACACTCGCAGAGCCCAGGCCATGCCCTCACACATTCAAGTGCTGGCATCCAGGCATTGCCAAGCCAATGTAGCTGAAGAAGGAGGCATTTTACAGAGTGAGCTATCTCAGGTTTTCAAAACATTTCTTGAAGCCATGTTGCTGACATACATATTTACATTGTGGGGCGGTCAAGGACACTCTACAGGGGCTTCTGCATTTGAACCTACCTGCTCCCTGGTGCGGACGTTCTTCTGTTGGGGTCGCTGGTGCTCTCGGTCCCCTCTCCCGCCGCCTCAGTTCCAGCCTTAGCAGCCGCTGAGCCGAGGTGGGGACTACACATCCCAGGCTGCACAGCAGCAGAAGTCGCCCACGATACGTCCGCGCCCGGAGGCGCACTTAACCGGAGGACAACCCCGGCAGAGCGGGCGATCAAGGACACTATACGGGGGCTTCTGCATTTGAACCTACCTGCTCCCTGGTGCGGATGTTCTTCTGGTGGGGTCACTGGTGCTCTCGGTCCCCCCTCACGCCGCCGCAGTTCCAGCCTTAGCGGCCGCTGAGCAGAGGAGGGGACTACACATCCCAGGCTGTACAGCGGCGGAAGTCACCCACGATACTTCGGCGCCCTGAGGCGCACTTAACTGGATGACAGCCCCAGCAGAGCGGGCAGCCAAGGACACTCTACGCTCTAGAAACATCCTTCCTTCCGGTGGAAAAACAGTGTATTTTATCTTCTTTTACGGAATCACACAGTTCAATTTCTTCTATACATGGGATGCCAGTCAATTCGCTATTGCATCAGCTTGTGTGCAAACGCGGTCGCTCCAATGGAGCGACTGCGTTTCCAAATCCAGGTGAGGCACACGTCCTATTCCATCCACCTGTTTTCCAATTCTTCACTCTTATTATTTGTATAGATGTTGTTTGAGTGAATGTTTCAAGTATGCTTATGAAAGTATCACAGAATGAATGTGGTAATGTGATTGTATGTTTAAAATAAAAAGTTTTTTGTCTCTTGTTTTTGTCAAACACTTTGTTTTTTTTCCCCTCCCCTCTTTCTTCATATATAGGTGACCACCACCAATCAATCCTCAAATGCAACATCAACAGAGTCAAAACTACCAACAACGAGTTCCTTTTTTAGGGAGAGGCCCTGTGACTCGGAGGTCGAGATGGAGAGGAGTAACTTGGTCAGACCAAACACGACAAGTTCAAACCAGGAGTGTAACCAAAGCGAAAGCAGGACCAAGCACAACACCCTCGTCGTAAATCTCACAGACAAGGAATTAACTCAGAGTCAAGGTTTAGGGTACGTTCCTACTCCAAACCTTGATATCTTAAACACAAAATGCGAACTTGCGGAATTCTGTCGGAAGCTAAAACTGAAAGCTTTCTTCAAAAATCAAGAATCTCCTACTGAAGATGGAGACACCTGTCTAAGAAACAAATCTAAATTTTGCCCCATGAATTCACAAGTACCGGTCGAAATCATGACTTTTGAACAGGCCATCATGAAAGAACTAGATGAATTACAAGACAGACAATTCAAACCTTTCCAAAATGTAACGAAAGCTGAACAACGAGCATTGAATGAACTAAAAAATGATGAAGGAATTGTCATAAAACCGGCGGACAAGGGTGGAGGAATAGTCCTTTTGAGTAAAGAAGGATACCATAACCAGTGCATGGACCTTCTATCAGACCAAAAATTCTGTCAGATTATAACAACAGACCCTACACCGAGACTACAAAGGACAATTGCCCTCATGGTGGAAGAAGCAGAGACCAACAATTGGATTTCCAAAAAAGAGGCTGAATACTTAGAGACTAAAACACCAAGAATACCATATTTTTACTCTCTGCCTAAGACTCATAAAGCACGCACCCCACCACCAGGAAGGCCAATTATATCTGGCATAGGGTCAGTTTTAGAACCTCTCTCGCAGTTTGCCGACCAATATTTGAAACCATTGACACAACGAACCTCGACCTATCTAAAAGATACGAGAGACCTCCCTAACCATCTTCAACAAGTGGTCTACTCAGAACAAAACATGATCCTGGTAGGATTAGACGTACAAAGTCTTTATACCAGTTTACCACAACAGAAAACTCTAGATACTTTAGAGACATTGATCTTCAACGTGAACTGGAATCATAAGACCCCGAGACACTTTGTTCTTGAATGCTGCAGACTTGCACTCACTGAAAATTTCTTTCAGTACAATGACACCCTATATAAACAGTGCCATGGAACATCTATGAGCAGCACATTCGCCCAGAGTGTGGCAGGTTTATACGTCAGTAACTTTGAGGAGACCTTTGTTAACAACACCAACAATCTATTTCGACATCAAATATATTTCTGGAAATGTTACATAGACGATATCCTCCTAATATGGAAAGAAGATTTGGAAAGTCTGGTGAATTTCACCTCTTGGATCAACAACAGGGATGAATGGCTGAAATTCACATACACTGCGAGCAAACAGAGCCTTGACTTTCTAGATATTACCATCTATGTGGAAGGCAACACCTTACAAACGATAACTTTTTTAAACCCACTGCCAAAAACAGTTTATTGTCTTTCAATAGTTTTCACCCTCATCCCACTAAGGGAAAATCTCCCTTACAGCCAGTTCCTTAGGTTGCACAGGAATTGCAGCAAAACAGATGAATACAAGAGCCAAGCGAATGATCTATGAAAAAAATTGAAAGACCGGAATTACCCTAGAAAGGTCATTAACAAATGCAAAAAAAGAGCTAGAAATCAGAACAGAGAAAGCCTTCTCGAGACTACTATAAGACCCCCGGAGGAAGTTCTTTTGACTTGCGTGACTACCTATAGTGCGGCATCGAACAACATAAAGAAGATAATAATCAAAAAACTGGCGTATACTGACATCTGCTTCCATCAAGTGGCCAAAACCCAGATTTGCAAACAGAAGGACTCGCAACTTAAAAGATATCCTTGTCCACACTGAAGGGCTGGGTTCTTTTGGACCCAGCGGTGCCAGGGCACAACACCTGAAACCTTCGTGGGTAACCTGTTCCGGCGTACAAGTCACAGAGACACGGGACACTTCCTTCGGCGTCAAAGAGTCAAGGTTTATTTACTGCAGGGAACACAGAAGTCACAGGAAGTACATCGAGTGTAGTTCGGGGAGACTGCTTCAAATTGGTTTTGTGGAGTCGCTCCTTTTATACAGTTTTTACCCATAGGCTAACATTGAACACAAAGGTTTACAACTCGGTTCCCACATCTAGCTCCCAGAGGGGTCGCTTTGGTCGCTTTGGTCGCTTTGAAACACATAAGGTCCGGAACATAAGTGCGGAAACATTTAGCGGTTCCCAACTGTAAAAACCCATCTTCCCACCATTAGCAAATTCCAATCAGCAATCAAGTAGATCGAAACAGGAACGAAGACAGGTGCAGAGGAAGACGGAGACAGTGGGGAGATCGGAAAGGGTGTCAAAGGGGAGGTATCGGGAAGCACGAGATACAGGCATCAAAGGGACGTGCCTAATGAGATGCACGGCTGAGACAATAAGTCCGTGCGGCAAGATGAGCCTCGAGCGGCGCCACCTGCCTTACAGTAGCAACCCCCTCGTCATAAAGGCACTTTCAAAGAACATGTGTCTTCCGCAAATATCTTGGGAGTCCCAGGGTCGCGAAGCGGACAGCGTCCGTTCGCTGACTACTTGAGGGCAAGAGACAAAATGGATGCCGTATCTAAGATGGAACCCGTGGGTACAGATGAGAAACCCACGTAACAAACGAACGGTTTAAGTTAGCACAGCGAAACTGCGCACACTTACTAAACTCGTCATTTGCGGTTCATAGATACCAGACTCGACCATATTCGTGCGAGTCGGAAACACCACTTACAATTGTCGCGGAACCTCAGACGCTCCTTTTGCCCTCATGTAGGCAAGCACTAGTCGGAATCATATTCGATATTCATCAGACCATCAAGATGTCGTTGTAGCATAGCTCTGTCCGACCGAGTCCCCTTGGTAACAGGTGGTTGTCTCATACACGTTGTAGCACAGAGGCCACATAAGGCAGGACCACACTGCACACAAAGGCAACACGTGAACAGGAACACTACCACCACTCCGATGATCATCAGAATCTTCCAACCCCAAGTCGACATCAGGCCCCAAAACCAACCAAGTAGCGTCCAATCCCCTACATCCACGTGTATGGATTCGGAGATCTTGTGCAACTTCGAGATGGCTTGATAGACAGTAGGAGCATTATCAGGTATGAAAATGCAACAGCTCGAATGGATCACTTTACATACCCCACCGCGATCTGCCAAGACGACATCTAAAACCATACGGTTTTGTAACGTCATAAGTCTCTCCGCCTGAAGTTCTGTGGTGATATTACCAAGGGCACTAGCAGTAACATTAGCTGTCGATTCTACCACTCGAGTCAACTGTCTCAGGTTCCTACTATTAACCATAGGTCCCCAAAACGGGAGGAAACCCTTGAAAAAGTCTCCTGCCTCTTGACCGGCAGTATCCTCTTCGCTAATTACGCCTCGTACAACTCTAGTCTTATGATAATCGGCATCTACAGTGAACGTCGGAGGCAACAGATTTGCAACGAAACATGAGCCCATGAAGTCTACGGGCAACCATGTGTATGCACGATCATGACAGATGAAGTACGTACCCTTGGCAGCCAGAAACACAGGGGAAGGGGACATTGGCAGAACGTAACTTTCAATGCAAGCGCTGGCTCCAAGTGAGGCTTGCGAACCACGACCCACGAGACAAAGATTACCAGTGTGGGGTACGACCCATATTGGAGGCGAGCTTTTAAGCTGCTTTTCATTAGTGAACATACTATATTCCCCTCTACTCAGGACCCTATAGGCTTGTACCTCATCTTTAGGGATGAGAAAAGCATCATGGATCTCATCTTCCATATCCTCTATTGCCATCGATAGCACCCACTGATACGAGGTAGGACCAGAGTTGGGGGAACGTTGTTCTGGAGTGGGGTGGAAACCCAGTGCGCTTCGAAGCATTGTTTGGAATGCTCGAGCTGACCCTTGGGAACTATACGGTAACACCAGATATGGAATTCCCTTACCCGTAGTATGTGGCATCAACCCACACACCCAACAATTAGTAGTGTTAACCACTAACTGATGCTGATGGAGGAGCTGGATAAAGGAATTGTTGCGGAATTCTACACGTCTAGCCTGTTCGTGTTCCGGTAAAATATGAAAGGAATGGGGAGAAGCAGTAGTAGTGGTAAAAGTAAGGTTAAGGTAAGGAGTAGGAGTAGGTGTAGCAAGTAAGAAGTGAGACATAGTGTAATACACCCCACCCGCCAAGAATGCAGAAGCAGTTAAAAACAATACAAACAATTGGAATACAACACATTTAGTACGACTGAGTTTCTGCAGTTTGACTCTGTACGCCTGAGCTCCTTCCAAATCGTTCAGCTTCGAAAATGCCATTTCCCTACGACCGTCCGCAACGTTTCTTGACGCACTTCGTTCTGTGCAGCAATAGTCAATCCCCAGGAGTTCCTAGGAACCGACGGCCTTTGACCTAGCGTCAAGACCTACTGTCCAGAAGGAAGTACGCGCGCGGCCCTACGGCCCTCAATACACAATATGTATTTATTTAGCACAATAATTCTCTGCTGTGGAAGGAAAAAGATACAAGGAAGAAGCTTGATATATGTACAAAGCAAATTTCAACGATACGAATGTTCAAAGTTGATCAGGGGAAACGAAGATATTGCAGTTATCAATTTCAGCAAAGCAAGAAAAACTTTATTTGTCCTTAGTGTGAGAACGCAACGAATATCGATGTCTCCCGGGACGTGTCTGCTCGTCGAACAAAGGATCCGTCGAAGAGACAGCGTCCTGCTGATCAGTTTGTTGATCTGGTCTCGAGTCTTTCGCTGACAATGTTTCAACAGTGGCTTTCTGCTGCGCCGAGGTTTCTCCAACAAGCTGTGCGTCGCTAAAAGGTACAAACGCCGGCAATGTCTCTGCTTCTGTTGACGCAATGCCTTTCCTTACCCACGGGTCTGCCGGCAAAGGAATAGGGACTCGCTTACAATGGGTAGCATGTACCCAATTCTTCCGCCCCTCAAGACGAACGGCAGTCCTCGTGGCCAGGAGCACCTGGTAAGGTCCAACAAAGCGGGGGTCCAGATTCTTCTTGCGTGAGAAGTTACGGGTAACTACCCAATCACCGGGCTGGAGCTGGTGGCCTGGACCCTCCGTCTGCGTCGGCAAAGCGTCGTAAACCTGTTGATGAATTAACCTCAGTTTAGCAGTCAAGTCATGTAAGTAGTCAATCAACATCGGGTATTCAAGATCAACGAATATACCTGGCCTAGGAACCCCCCACACATTCGCAGGACGGCCAAACACTATTTCATAGGGGCTAAGCCCTATTCGGGAGTGTACAGTCGCCCTAGTTGACAGTAATGCTAGAGGCAAAGCGTCAGGCCACGAAAGTCCAGTCGTAGCCTGAATCTTCGCTAACTTTAGTTTAAGGGTACCATTGTAACCTTCAACCAATCCAGCTGACTGGGGATGATTGGCGCTATGGAATTTCTGATTAATTCCAAGGCCCTTACACACACTCTTCATCACACTCCCAACAAACTCACTTCCGTTATCTGACCACACGACTCTAGGCATTCCATACCGAGGAAAGTATTCCTTCAGTAGGATTTTCGCAGTAGACAAAGCAGTATTGTCTTTGAGGGGATAGGCCTCGATCCATCGGGAGAATGCGCAAACCACAACCAAAACATATTTCAAGTTATTGCATCGCTCCATATGGATGAAGTCCAATTGAATCACCTCAAAGGGATACGAAGGAGGAGCAAAACTGCCAGGGGGAGTTGGGGTTCCTTTGCCAGGATTGTACATTACACACACCATACAGTTCTTCACCAGACGTTCAGCACACTTCATAATTCCATCATTCTTCCACACAGGCGACAACAACTTGCAAATGCCTTTCGCGCTAATATGTGCTAACCCATGTGCCATTGTCACAACGGCCAACACATACGCATCAGGCAACATCCATCTTTTCTGATCTGACAAATCAATCCAGCAACCATTCGCATCCAACCTTCCCGTACTTTCTTTCCACTTCGTCTTTTCCGTGTCGGTGGCCTCATTCTGAATTGCTTTCACGCTCTCTATAGTATTCTCACACATACTCGATTCTGTAGGCCACCTAACCGAACTCGTCACATACATTCGAGTGCTAAGGTTCCGGGCAGTCTCCTTAGCAATCTCATCTGCAAACGCATTACCACGACCAACATCATCCGTCACTTTACGATGCGCACTACACTTAACAATCGCAACTTGAGCAGGCAAAGTCAATGCATCCAAAAGATCGTTCACAAGCTGGCCATGCTGTATTTTCGTACCGTGTGACGTCAAAAAACCACGCTCTCGCCACAATCGTCCAAAGCTATGCGCTACACCAAAAGCGTACTGGCTATCGGTGTACACATTCACACGTTTCCCTTTCGCTAATACACATGCTCTAGTAAGAGCAATCAGCTCTGCAGCTTGGGCAGAATTCTGATTCAATCTCGCAGTCTCAACAACAGTATTCAACGTCACAACAGCATAAGCAGTAGTCACATCACCATTCGGCAATTTAAAACATGACCCATCCACATACAGAGTGCCGTCAGGGTCTTCCAATGGGGTGTTTTTAAGGTCCACTCGACCCTTTGTTTCCTCCTCTGTACGCAAGTAGCAGTCATGTTCTGTTACTTGATCTGACTCTGCACTAATCGGTAACAAAGTTGCCGGATTTAGGACATTACAACGTTTTATTTGAATGTGGCTTGCCAAGAGCGTCAATTCGTACCCAGACAACCTCGCACTCGTCAAGTGCTGAGTTTTCGTTCGATTCAAAAGAGTGTCGACTGCATGCGGAACCATCACCGTAAGCATATTATCCATGACCAATCCTGCTGATTGTCGGATGGAGACCGCAGCTGCCGCAGTTGCTCTCAAACAACTCGGCAATGCTCTAGCTACTGGGTCTAAGGTCGAGGAAAAATATGCACATGGACGTTGCTTACCACCAAAAGGTTGCGTTAAGACACTCAACGCACAACCTTCCCTCTCATGAACATATAACGTAAACGGCTTACTGTAGTCAGGGGTACTTAACACAGGGGCCGAACACAATGAATCACGCAGTTCAGAAAAACTTTTCTGACATTCTTCCGTCCATGGTAAAGGAGTTGAAACATCCTTGCACGTAAGAGCCACCAATGGTTTCGCTAGCAATGAAAAATTAGGAATCCACTGCCTACAGTACGACGTGATACCTAGAAAGGCACGCACATCTCTTTGGGTTTGTGGCACAGCCATTCGCGCAATCGCTGCAATTCTCTCTGGGGTCAATCTCCTTCCCTCCTTTGACAATAAGTGACCTAGATAGGTTACTTCTTGACAACAATATTGGAGTTTAGAAGGTGACACCTTATGATTTAACTCACAGAGATGTTGCAGCAACGACACCGTAGCAATTTTGCAAATGTCCTGAGTATCAGCAGCCACCAATAAGTCGTCGACGTATTGGATTAAGGCCGCACCAACCGGCAACCTAAACGCATCCAGTTGTCCCTTCAAGGCTTGACTGTAAATAGACGGACTTTCACAGTAGCCCTGAGGAGCGCGTTTGAACCGGAAGCTACGTCCACCAAGAGAGAAACCAAAAAGGTCCCTGCTCTCTTCGGCAATCGGGATGCTGAAAAAGGCGTTTTTCAAATCAATCACCGAAAACCATGATGCAGTAGCTGGAATCAGAGTCAGTAGCGCCGTGATGTCAGGCACAACAGGAAATTGAGGAACCACAATTTTATTCACCTCCCGTAAATCGATAACAAAACGATAAACAGGCGGTTTGGTAGGATCAGTACGTTTAAGAATGGGCAGTACAGGGCTATTGCACACGTTTCCCCGAGTCTCCTCGATAACATCTTTCTCGATCAAATCATAGATGATCGCTAACAAAGCCCGCTCACCATCAAGGGAGATACGATATTGGGGAATACGTGGCAGCCGCACATTAGCTTTCAACTGTACAACATAAGGGGAGATATCAAGTAGGCCCACATCATTTGGACCCGTTGCCCACAAAGACGCAGGAAGAGAATCCAATTCCGGTGGAAGCTTATCGAGAGACAAATACATAGGAGAGACAACCCTCTCACCTAACGTAAGCTTTACACCCGCAGGAGAACAATACAAAGTTGCATACAAACGTTTAAGCAAATCCAGACCCAAAAGATTTTCGCCACAACCAGTGGTCAAAATCAACGGAGCTTCAAGCTCACGCGGCCCAATTTGAAGGGGCAAAGGGCGTGAAACTGGATTGCTAACGGGGGCGCCAGAGAATCCAACGGATACATTTGTTAAGCCAGACAAAGGTGCGCCAGGGAGTTTCGAATGCATAATGGAACTTTTCGCTGCACCAGTGTCCAACAGAAAAGGCTCAACGACGCCCGATGTAGCAACTGCGACGTAAGGCCCTCTCTGATCAACCGGAACTGATACCACTCCCTCCTTTTGTCTTTGGCTGTCCTAGTAATTACTATCGTCAGTCCCCTGATCGACGTAATAATCGTCTACATTGTACTGCGCAGATCGTCCTTGCGATGATCCACGTTGATCGAAACAATTATTAGAATTCGATGAGTTGTCAGAACGGTCGTTCTGAGCACCACGACCTCGACCACGTGATGTATTCTGTGAACCACCACGGCCTCCTCTAGACGAATTACCACTAATACGTTCGTTCAAAGCGGGACAATTGAATTTAATGTGTCCCTCCTGTCTACAATAAGCACATTGATTGTATCCCAACGAAGATCTTTGAAAAGAGGAATCGTTACGCGACTGCGATCTATTCGATTGCGACTGTGATCTATTCTGCTGAGACGCATTCTGATTAGAACGCGGCGGATACGCTTGTTGTAACAACACTTTAGTTTTCAGCTCTTTTGTCTTTTTATCAGCTCGGTCATTTTCTTCTTTCTCTCTATTTTCATAATATTGTGCCGTAGCCAGAATCTGAGCTGAGGTAGAAACGGCCCATGCACTTTCTGAATTCTTCAATTTATTGCACAAGTCGGGCAATAAGTTCGATACAAATTTATCCACAAACAACCTCTGTCCACCCTCAGTACCCAGATCCTGTCCACTATGATCGACGAATGTTTCCTCAAACCTCGTAAAGAAGTCTGATACACTCTCATCCTTCTTTTGCTTACAGGCTGACAACTTGTCCCAATTTACCCTCATAGCTGGCATAAGCGTTTTCATTAATGTAATGATTCGCTGAGGAAGAAGTTCAATCAACTGATCGGGTTTAGTAGCAGCCACTTGTCCAGCGTCTGCCGCTGTAATGGCATTCCAATCACCACCTAATTCATTTGCGTGATCTTGGTGACGAATCTTAGCCCATACCGGTTGTGGTACGACGTTGCCAAACAACATGTCGATATCGGCAAGATTCATTACCGTAGCATCTACGAGCTGCGATAATTCCTTATAATACCCAGCAGGATTTTTGCGAGGATCGGGCAAAGATTGTTTCACCTGAAGCACTTCCGATCGTTTCCATGGGAGATGTATCCACACTCTCTGGAAATGTGCTGCCACTGGAGCATTAACATTAGTATTATCAGCTGGTATCCAAACCGGCGGAACTTCACGCATAGGGTATTGGCCAGACTCGGCTTGTTGGCGTTCAAGATCCTCGACAAACAGCGCGTGAGGAATAGGAGCGAGGCGAAAAGACAGCAACTGCTCAATAGCACGTCGGACATTAGTATCGACTATCAGTCCAGTTGCGAACTGAAGCCGAAGATTAGACAGGGCGGTCAGCACCTCGTCAGGCGCAACGGCCGCTATCTGATCATGTAAAAGTTTACACATTTCGTCAAACACATATCTCTGAGTTGGTATGTTGAATTGACTAAATGTTTCAAGAACAACTCGGGGTGGATTTCTGTGCGGATTATCCATCCAACCCATCGCCATATTGTATAACGCAGCGCGTTCCCTATTACCAGGAAGCTGACTACGTCTCTGCGGTGGACCATCAGAACCAGCGGACCCAAGAACAGGTCCGAGCGACTGAAAGAAACTAGCCGCAATGGGAGAATTACGGTTACGAGTAGAGGGACAAGAGTAAGACACAGGACTAACAAGAGGAGGAGTAGAAACGGTAGGAACAACAGGGGTTAACAACACAGGGGCAGTAGCGTGAGTAGGAGTATGTGGAAGCGGAGGAGCAGTAGGAATCGAAACAGGCACAGGAGCAGGAACAGTCGGAAGAGCGGGTGCAGGTTGAGGAACGGGTGGAGGAATAACAGGTGGAAGAACAGGTACGGCAGGGACCACAGGAGCTGCGGTACCCTGTACGTACAGAGGTGGCAACTTCATAAGATAGGACATTAAAGGATCCTCAACTGCCTCTTCCGTCTTATCCGACTCCGTAGGCAAAGCAGGATAGCATTTATCTATGGTCATACGTTGTAGCCTCTCAAACACTTCCTTATCCTTATCCTCCTTATCACGCTGAAACTGCTCAGCTTTCTTCACTATGGTAGCAACATTATCTCGCTCACTACGTTTATTCTGTCTGATCTCTTTCTGTCGGGCTTCTTTGCGCCACAACCGAAAGGCATCAAACATGGCCGGCCTAGATTTACGTTCGAACAACTTTATTTCCAAATTATCTAAGATCGACGCTTCGAAGCTACCGTGAGGTGGCCAACGAAGATCGCCGTCTTTCTTTGTATATTTTATCCAATAATCGTTAAAAGCAATCGGGCCTAGCCCATGTTTGCTATATAAGTCATAAGTAGGAGTTCCAACCGGAGGTATCGGACAGGAGTCCTCCAGCAGGGAATCCACACCACAAGGTCTACAACAACTGAACAAAGTACTGCGACCAGGCATCTTGCACACTAGCCGAGTTTCACAAACTTCAAGGGTTACGGGATTTACCAAGTCCCAGCAAGAACAAAACCCTCGGTCTTTGGCGGCTGCAGTCGTCAAACAAATACAACAACAAAGTACGCTAGCAAAGTGTCACCGACAAAAACACTCACACAGCGTGTACAACAAAAGCCACTAGTGTTTACAACAAGGACACTTGCTAAAAGTGTCTACAACAAAAACACTCGCTAAAGTGTTTACGACAAAAACACTCGCTAAAGTGTTTACAACCAAGGACTCTGGGAGCGACCCACAAATACTTAACTCAAAGATCAATGGCGTCCTCAGGAAGGCCCGTCAATCGTCTCGCTATACCAAGGTCTACGCCAGGCGCCAAAACAGGTCTACAGTCAGGGCAGCAGTCCGTCGCAGCCGTTAGGAGGCGGGAATCTTCGCGGGAAAAGTCTTCGGGCCACTTATTTCGACAACAGGATCGATGAAGCGGGGTGCACCTTCCCTCGGAGATTTCACACGAAGTTCCTCACGATCGTCGGGCTTGGACCGGTACCACTGATGCAGCCCCACGTTGGGCGCCAACTGAAGGGCTGGGTTCTTTTGGACCCAGCGGTGCCAGGGCACAACACCTGAAACCTTCGTGGGTAACCTGTTCCGGCGTACAAGTCACAGAGACACGGGACACTTCCTTCGGCGTCAAAGAGTCAAGGTTTATTTACTGCAGGGAACACAGAAGTCACAGGAAGTACATCGAGTGTAGTTCGGGGAGACTGCTTCAAATTGGTTTTGTGGAGTCGCTCCTTTTATACAGTTTTTACCCATAGGCTAACATTGAACACAAAGGTTTACAACTCGGTTCCCACATCTAGCTCCCAGAGGGGTCGCTTTGGTCGCTTTGGTCGCTTTGAAACACATAAGGTCCGGAACATAAGTGCGGAAACATTTAGCGGTTCCCAACTGTAAAAACCCATCTTCCCACCATTAGCAAATTCCAATCAGCAATCAAGTAGATCGAAACAGGAACGAAGACAGGTGCAGAGGAAGACGGAGACAGTGGGGAGATCGGAAAGGGTGTCAAAGGGGAGGTATCGGGAAGCACGAGATACAGGCATCAAAGGGACGTGCCTAATGAGATGCACGGCTGAGACAATAAGTCCGTGCGGCAAGATGAGCCTCGAGCGGCGCCACCTGCCTTACAGTAGCAACCCCCTCGTCATAAAGGCACTTTCAAAGAACATGTGTCTTCCGCAAATATCTTGGGAGTCCCAGGGTCGCGAAGCGGACAGCGTCCGTTCGCTGACTACTTGAGGGCAAGAGACAAAATGGATGCCGTATCTAAGATGGAACCCGTGGGTACAGATGAGAAACCCACGTAACAAACGAACGGTTTAAGTTAGCACAGCGAAACTGCGCACACTTACTAAACTCGTCATTTGCGGTTCATAGATACCAGACTCGACCATATTCGTGCGAGTCGGAAACACCACTTACAATTGTCGCGGAACCTCAACACCCAACCTCCACCAGTAAAACAGTAATAAAGCGTTGGCCTGTGGCACCATCCACCAGTGACTGGACATTTCCCTTGTGGTACATGTTCAGTTTGTAAATTAACCAAACCGACAAAAGAGATACAACTTTTACCCAATCTGAAATGGACCATCAAGAGTCATACAAACTGTAACACCAGCCCTGTAATTTACATGATAACCTGCCCATGTAACATGCACTACATAGGCATGACTTTCAGAAAAATAAAGCAGAGGATCTGCGAGCATCGCTGCAACATGAAGTGTAAGAAAATCACTACAAAAATGTCAATGCACTTCCTTGAAGTGGGTCACACAGTGGATGATCTGAAATGGATTATTTTAGAGACACCACCACACAAAGATCACAATGCTGAATGCATCCTATTCGAAAAAGAACAGAGATGGGTATACAGATTGAAAACCGACCAAATAGGGTTAAATGACAATATCCAGTAGGTAAGTCTGAATAAATAATTTTGATCTACCAACAATATGCTACAAGCATTATTCAGAAAGCAAAGGACCTAACAACTTGCATCAGGCTAAAACCGATGAAAACCGATGAACATCTCAATACCATAATATGCAAATTAGCTAAATATAATATCCACTATAAACATGGTCCAACATGTTTGGGTTTAATTTACAAGTTTTATTACCTTCTTGAAATAAACAATAAGAGAAATCTGTCTTCAGAAATCAAGTAGTCTTTTCTCGCTTTTGCACGATAAAAATACCTTGACATCCCAATATACAAATGAGCTAAAAGGATAACATCCCCTATGTACTTCTAATCAAGTAAATTAAGTTTAACACAGTTTGATTTAATTTAATAGCTCTTTATTGAAACACAAGATAAAAACGAGCTGTCCTCATAAAACAACCAGTCTTTCTTCGCTTTTTACTCGACTACCATCTCGGTCTTAAAAACGTGACCCGGAAAGCAAGTGAACAACCGGGTCCAAGAAGGCAGTGTCAGCACAAGTCGTGCCAAAGGTTCAGCCGCAGGTAACAAGAACGCGAGACTCTTGAATGCAGCAAAAACCGTAACGTACAATACTATGTATTTTTGACCTGTGTACTATTGTCATCTACAGTAGGCTCCCTGACCCTCTGGTACCCGTTGAAGCGTCAAAAAAGAGCTATTGAGGTATGTCTTCGACAACGTAAATTGTAAGATGCTCCACACAGCAACTCTCTCACTCGTCATTAAACAAGTATCGGCATATGTACTATTAGAGACCATTCACCAGAATGCCCGATATTAAGATGAAAACTTATGTGTATTCAGATAACAATAACTTAGATCTTTATATGTATGTGAGAACGATATCACAAACTATATACACAGAACTATTAGCTAATATGCTGGTGAAAACACGCAGAAAATCCCTTGGTAATGGTAATCAGTCGAAATGTTCAGTATGTTGAAATACAAGTGAGATTCAACATTAATGGCGGCATTATTGTTGGTATCTCAACACATCATGTACCCACATTACAAACTTGTTGTGCTGTCCATGGTAAAAAACGAGCAGAGAACTATTCATGAATAATTACACAGCATTAAATGAGTCATTACATTTTGTGGCTAGATATGAGTGGGTTGACGTTGCCCAAGTGAAACGTGCTCAATTAAGTATTGCTATTTTTCCAATTGCGATATAAACATTTTGATAACCAAATAGTTATCATGTCCCATGTCAATGTTTTCCCTCCCCTTAGTTAAATGTTTTTATTTCTACAGGTACCACAAGACCTCAACGCAGCAAGGAACTAATATGTCATTTTGCAACACCTTCCTATCAGAATAAGTAATCCTTATAGATGGTATTTTAATTCACTTCACATGGTCCTGAAGAAAGCCCACATGACCAAACTGGCAATTGAGGACTGAAACATGTCGACCTTTTCCTATCACGAAAATTGAGTGCATATGACCCATTGTAATTCAATTTATGCACATCTAAATATTTTCACATAAACTGCTCGAATCCAGAAAAATAAAATTCAAGTCTGGCTGTCCGAGTATTTTATAACATTTCACTCACCACTTATCACTACTCACTACTGCTTTTAACCAAGGGTATATACCTCCGGGTGGAGGTTGCATAACAACTAACCCAATGATTATGCAGTTACGTGTATAAATAGCGGAGAATCAAGATATACCGCTACTTTGTTCCATTTTACACGTGCATGAGGGTTTTTCAATTGGGACTAACACAAACGTCTTCTGTATACCCAGGTTATGCAGAACAAGTGATCCTTCCTCCCATGATTTAGAAGTTGTAAAATAAACTACATATCTAATTTTGTTCCATTGAAAAATAAAAATGATCTTAAAAGAATTTTTCAAAAAAATATAATTTAATAAAAGATTCATACAGACGGAATTGGAGGTCTTGAGTGATACAATTGTTTGATTCATTGTTCACTGACATTTGTGAAAGCTCTGCGCAGTACTGGCATCCTGTTTTGTTTGAACTGTAATCGGCGTGGCCTTTCTGCACTTTAGCCAAACCCTTGTTGTTTTTTCGCAGTTCCAGCCTTAGCGGCCGCTGAGCGGAGATGGGGACTACACATCCCAGGCTGCACAGCGGCGGAAGTCCCCCACGATACTTCCGTGCCCGGAGGCGCACTTAACTTGTGGACAGCCTCCGTGACGCAGGACCGCGTGTGGGTTAAGCCCGGGATAAGGGCAGGACCATCTGTAGCCGTCCGGGGCCGAACGAGGCCGGGCCGGACCACCCCCCTTATACTTCTCAGCATCCATTGTTACTGACTGGTATTTATACTGACTTGCTCCGCACTTGTGGGTGTATACCCTTCTTTATTTTGTCTTTTATTACTTAGCAGTCAAAGCTTGCCCCCCCATGCTCAGGCATAGTTAGTAGGGTTTCTTAATGGTGCTATCTATCATCGTGAATATTTTTTAAAACAACCTGTCGTTTAATTTGTTTTTAACATAAAACTGTGGTTTAGCTGGGATTTTTCCCCTTTTTGTTTTTTCCTTTTCCTTTTTCTTCTTATACCACAAGCAACATGGGTAAAAGTGATAAGGTGCTCACCTTGCTTCCCATGACCAGACAGCCAGCAGCCTCGACACAGTCCATACCTACCCTCACAGCAATCAACAAAATGCTTCAAAAAACGATTGGAGTTGTCTTAACTGCAATTGAAAATACTGAGAGACGAATCTCACTCACCCCGATGATCACTTTTTCCCAGTCTGTAGGGGATTCCCGCGAAACCACAGTCAACCCCTTTGAATCCACTTAATTCCTTACGTCCTTTTCAGAGTTACCTTTTGCCCAACAGGTCCTGGAAGCCTTTGCTCCTGCAGCAGATCCCCTGCCATATCCCCCACCTGTAGGGAAAAAGGCCCCCAAATCTTGTGTTAAACGTAGGAAGACGAAAACATGCACACAAACACGCGAACAAAACAAACTCAATACCCGCTTCACTACAGTCGGAATCTGGCTCCTATTTACCCCATACCGGACCCCCACTGTGGGCCACACATTTACTAATTGATTTACAGGTCCACATAGATCAGCTTACAACATCACATTTTAAAATACTGTTATCCAGGATTGACAGACTAGCATCCTTTATTAATAATAAAAGTTTGGGGAAAGACCTGACAACTGGAGTATTGGAGAGCTCTGCCCCTAGAGTAGGTCCTGGCCCTCCCCTGCTCATTCCCCTGGACACTGGGCGTGACACTAGCTCCCCTCTTACAAATTACCCACAACCCCTGCCACCAGCAGCTGTGAGGAAACTTCCCACAACAGCAAATGCCATTGGACCCTCTAGGAGTACCAGTGCGCCTCCTACCGCTTTAGGTGGGACTGCCTCTGGTATGCAACTTCCACTGTCTTCCCCTGGGCACCCGCAGTTAACTTGGAGCAAACACAAATCTCCTCCCCTCCTAAACACTACGAAACTAGCCAAACGAAGCCTCCACCTCGCCCTCAGCTTCCCCCTGAGGCAGCACCGTATGTGGTGTTGCTCACGGGTGTCCCACCACTGAACAGCTCTCGTGATGAAACCTTCCCCGAGTTAAAAAACAAGGTCATCCACTGGCTAAACAGGCACTGACCCCTCATGGGCCGAGGCCAGGGGGAGATCTTGTTTGCTCGCAGGGTTGACTGGCTGGGTACAAGAAGAAAATATGTCAAGGGTGACTGCATCATTGTTAACTTTAGGGACCCTGTAGCAGTCAAGTACTTGTTAGGGAGTGTGGGCCAGCTTTCCCTGGCTCTATCAATACTTGTCACCTGGGGTATTTTTATTGTCAGAATCAGGCCATGCCCACTCTGGAACAACCCCTGCCCTCATATGGTAACATCCTCCTTGAGTATACCATCCCAGTAGCCAATAGATTCAGTGCTTTGAGCAGTGTGAATTGACTACGGACATACACAGCAGCTTCAACAACCAACCAACGCACACCATGACCGAACAACCGCCCCCCACCACCACCCTCCACGCCTGGACCCCGATCAGCACCGAAGACACCATACGCACGATGAACTCCATCCATTCCGGATCACCGACCGACCCCTGCCCTCACCACGTCTTCAACAAGGCCGACGCTATCATCGCACCCCACCTGCGAGACATCATCAACACATCCTTCGACACCGCCACCTTCCCTGAGAGCTGGAAGCACGCCGAACTCAGCGCTCTACTCAAGAAACCCACAGCGGACCCCACCGAACTCAAGAACTACCGCCCCATCTCGCTCCTCCCGTTTCCAGCCAAAGTCATCGAGAAGACCGTCAACAAGCAGATGGCCGCCTTCCTCGAGACGAACGGATCCCTCGACCCCTCACAGTCCGGCTTCCGAGCCAACCACAGCACCGAGACCGCCCTCATCGCCGCCACCGATGACATCCGAGCCCTGATGGACAAGGGAGAAACAGCGGCCCTCATCCTCCTAGACCTCTCCGCGGCATTCGACACGGTCTGCCACCGCACCCTAGTACGGCGCCTCAGCAACATCGGCATCCAGGACAAGGCGCTGGAATGGATCATCTCCTTCCTCGACGGAAGAACACAGAGAGTCCGCCTACCACCGTACAAGTCAGAGGCCTCCGAAGTCATCTGCGGCGTCCCCCAAGGATCATCTCTGAGCCCCACCCTCTTCAACGTCTACATGAGCCCCCTCGCGGCCATCGTACGCAAACACAACCTCAGCATAATATCCTATGCCGACGACACCCAGCTGATCCTCTCCCTGACCAACGACCCCGCCGCCGCCAGAGCCAACCTGCACGAAGGGATGAAAGAGGTAGCCGAGTGGATGACAACCAGCCGCCTGAAACTGAACTCGGACAAGACGGAGGTCCTCATCCTGGGCTCCTCACCCTCCGCCTGGGACGACTCCTGGTGGCCTCCCGCCCTGGGCACCGCACCCAAACCGACAGTCCATGCACGAAACCTGGGCTTCATCCTGGACTCCTCCCTCTCCATGACCAGGCAAGTCAACAACGTCTCCTCGGCGTGCTTCAACATCCTACGCATGCTACGGAAGATCTTCTGGTGGATCCCCACCGAGACCAGGAAGACCGTCACCCAGGCCCTCGTCACCAGCCGACTGGACTACGGCAACGCCCTCTACGCCGGTACCACCGCCAAGCTCCAGAAGAGACTCCAGCGGATCCAGAACGCCTCAGCCAGACTCATCCTCGACATCCCACGAACCACCCACATCTCCGGACATCTGAGAGACCTTCACTGGCTCCCCGTCAACAAAAGAATCACCTTCCGCCTCCTCACCCACGCACACAAGGCCCTACACGATCAAGGCCCGAGCTACCTCAACAGCCGAGTCAACTTCTACGCTCCCAAACGCCACCTCCGATCAGCCAACCACGCCCTCGCCGCCGTCCCCCGCATCCGAAGAGCGACTACAGGAGGAAGGTCCTTCTCCTACCTGGCCGCCAAGACCTGGAACTCCCTCCCGACCGACCTGCGCCTGACCCAAGACCACCTCTCCTTCAGGAAGAAGCTGAAGACCTGGCTGTTCGAGCAGTAGCGGCACCCCCCCCCCCCCCCCCCCCTCAGCGCCTTGAGACCCTACGGGTATGTAGCGCGCTTTACAAGTGACACTGATTGATTGATTGACTACCGTTGAGTGCTCCTATCGCAGCTCCATCCCCAGTTGCACTACCTGAAGTGGGAGGCCCAAGCAAGAAAGCAGGGCTTATAGTACAGACGGCCAACCTAGGGAACGATGGCCTATTTCCACCACTCGATAATTGCGCAGCCATCACTGACGGATGGGTCTCGGATTTCCATCCACAGGCAACACTCACTCCCCCTGGCCTAGTGCACCCCACTGGAGTACACCGGCCCCCCGTCCCACCCTGATTGCTTCCTGGAACGTAGCTTGGTTGGGGACAAGCTACAAAACCCTGAGTGGGGGGAGCTGGTGGATAGGTATGACCTCTGCCTATTCCAAGGGACTTGGTTATTACCTGTCCCAGTGAGGGTAGGTTTTGCGTCATATTATAGAGCAGCAGTTCAGGGACCAAGGGGAAGACCCTCCGGAGGGCTGTGTATCTGGGTGGCAGTCCACCTGGGGTGTATAGTTAAGGTAATTGATACCAACTGTCTAGACATCCTGTGTATCACATTGACATTCAAAGGGGGTATGGTCTTGGCAGTGATAAATATCTATTCAAGCCCCTTCCCCCGAAAAAAAGGCCTATCCATCCTGGAGGCCCTGGAGGCACTTCTATCTTCCTTTCCCTCTACGTACCACAAAATCATTGGGGCAGACTTCAATTGCCACTTTGAGCCACTGTCGGGGATTCCCCCTTTCACTTCTGAGGAGGATGAGACATGGCTCATCCCGGAATGCTCCATGTATTCAGAAAACCGCCTGATGCCGTTGGCACTCGCGATTAATAAATTGGTCGTAGCATTTTCCCTAAGGGCCTGCAATGGCAGGCTCCACCCAGATACATCGGGCACACGTACCTATATTAGACTGGGGAAAAGCACGACAATTGATTATATTTTGATTAACGTGGAAGTCTGGGCTCAATTAAAAGAGTTTGTTGTAACGACAAGAGTTGACAGTGATCATAATCTATTGTCACTCGAACTAGTTAGTCCCTTGGGGAAACAGACAACACAGGATGGAGCTGGCTCCCCTACTAACCAGGAACTACTTCTAACAGGGGGAGGTAGGCGTGTCAGGTGGTAGAGGGTGGCCCAGGCACCGAACAAGTTGGCAGAGATATACAATCAGGTAACAGGGGCTCTAGTCAGGGTCAGCGACTTCAGGAACCGGAACTCCGAGCCCTCGTATTTCTCGGCCCTCCAGACCACCCATAACACGCTATTCACCACAAATGCTGACTTTTTCACAGCTCCCGAGTCAAGTAGAGGGAGAACTTCTAAGAGAGAGAACTGGTTCAATAAAAGTTGCAGGGAGGCAAAATCATCCCTGATAAAAGATGTGAAAGTGGGCACTCAGTCATCCATCAGAAACCCACGGCAAATTTACACAAGCCTGACCCAAGCGGCCAAAGCAGAGTGGGAAGCCGATAGATGGGAGAAAATCAGAGTAGCTTTAGACGCCTGTGAGTTTAGGGCTTTCTGGAACTTGGTACGTGGAGGCCCGACCACAGGGACGCTCGCAGTTGTTCCCAACCTTTGCGAAGAGGTGTGGCTTGCACATTTCAAGCCCCTCTACTCACTTGATTCCGAGTCAACCTCAGTGGTAACATTGGAGCATGCAAGTCTCCTCGATCCAGCTCCTGTCGAGGGCAGTGCCCAAGATAGTTACCCCTGCACGATCTCCGAAGGTAAGGCGGAAATAAGGAGTTCGATCCCGGGGAAGGCACCTGGCCTTGATAGGATCCCCGGGGATCTTTATCGGTCTGAACAAAGGGTGTGGGCACCATACATTTGCACCTTCTTCAACGCCATTATGCAGGGCTTGGATATCCCCCCCGACCTGACTGGGAGCAGAAATTATACCCATCCATAAGAAGGCTTCTCCCTTGGACCCGGCCAACTACCGTCCCATAAGCTTGATCGATGTCCTCCAGAAACTCTTTGCCCGAGTCCTCCTAACCAGGCTGCAGTGTTAGATGATGATCACCACATCCTAACCTCCCTGCAGGCAGGGTTTCGCGCGGGGTCTCCAAGATCGACCAGCTGTTCAGGCTACAGCTTGTGTACTGGAGGACGGTCACCTTGGGAGCGGGTAGCCTGTATCTGATATTTGTGGATCTCCGGTCCGCATTTGACCTGGTCCAGAGGGACAAGCTTTGGGTTATCCTAAAGGGGATGGGAGCCCCGGCCTACTTGTGTGATCTTTTTATACGATTGCACAAGGGTACATATGCTAGGGTGAGGTACGGGAGGGGAGGTGCTCTGTCAACCTCATTCCCGGAAGAACGTGGAGTGAGGCAGGGGTGCATCCTAGCCCCCACGCTATTTTCCCTATTCATTAACGGTCTGCTCACCTTTTTACTGGCAGCAAAAGACCTAGATTCTCCCAGCTTAGCGGGACGGAAAATACCGGCACTAATGTTTGCCGAAGATAACCTCCTGTTGTCGAAATCATCGGGGGGATTCAGCGAACAATGAAGGCCTTTTCTAGGTTTTGCAAGGCGAGGAACTTGGAAATCAATTTCACCAAAACCAAGTATATGGTGTTTAATTTGAAACGCCCCAATCGCCCCGACCCGCACTTGGATGGCTTGGCCCTGGACTGTGTGTCGACCTTCGAGTATTTGGTGGTCACCTTAAATGATAGAATGGATTGGGGTTTGCAGATCACTAAAGCCAACCTGAAGCTCGCCCATTCTTCGGTGGAATTTTAAAAGTCTTCAATGAATCCTCTCTCAAACAGGTGGGACCTCCCGTTGAAATATATAAAGCCCAGGCGAGAGGTGGCGCACTCTATGGTGCGTACCTATGGGGACAAGTAAGTGCGGCCTCCCTCTCCCTCACCGAGAATAGTTTTATGAGATGTCTCCTGAGGTGACCCCAGAGCACACCTTTCACTCTTTAAGGCTGGATCTGGGCATGGTCCCTATTCAGGATGTCGTCTTGAACCGTCCTTTGCTGTACTGGAGACAACTCTGGGCCACCCCAGAGTTGGAGAGCTATAGGGAGGATCTACTGAATCTGTTAGTAAGCAGGGGTGTGGGGAAAATACCTTGGTTAAAGCACATTCGGTACCTCTCTAAGGCCTTAGGCAGGGAGGACTTGTGGTCTTCCCCGAGGAGACCTGCGCCTCGCTATCTAGAAAAAGTTTGAGTTTGGCACTGAGAGAGCATGGCTTGGCCCTCTTATTATCAAGTTCTTCCCCGGGTAGGCTGACCACTACTTTCCTAGAAATCAAGGTCCACCCCGACTTTGAGAGATTTTTGGATGACATCCAGCTGCCCCTGGCCAGGAAACTCTATATCCAGTTTAGGCATGGCTCACTCCCCCTTAGGGACGTTACAGATAAGTGGTCAAAAGCCACACCCTTAGTGAGCACTTGCCCCGGATGCCGGGAAAGCAGAGAGACAGATCTGCACGTCCTGCTCTTCTGCCCCTCATATTCTAGGGCAAGAGCAAAATGGATAATTCATTTCTGTAAGTCCAGGGGTATTAGAGACTTTAGGGAGACCTACAGAATTCTTAAAACTGACACCGCATTTATGACAGTATACGCAACGTCTAAATTTTTGCTGTCTATGTAGTCTATTAGGTGTGCAATACTAAAAAAGGCATCCCCATTAACTATTCCCCACTGGGTACCTTGACGTAAAAAAGGGGAGGTCCCCTTCTATCACAGAAAACCGGGTAGCCTGGTGGGATCCATTGTAGCATTTGTGAGATATTTATCCATGTATCCTCTTTTTAAATCTTTTTATCTTGAAATTATGTACGTTGATCCTAGGAGGTATTTTAATGCTTTTATTATGTATAATTATGCACAAATAGCACTGATGTATGTAAATATGCCTTTTTATGGTTTTTAACCGAAATAAAAGCCTTTGACTGACTGACTGACATTGTGTTTCTTCATACACAAGGTGACCTACTAGACACCAAGTTAGCATTTTTCGAAGTAATACAACTCCCTCAGTTCATTGGCTGCATTGAAGGGACACACATCGGAATATGTCAACCATCCTGATCTGAATTTTTATACTAAAGTACCAAAAATTGTCACTTAAATATACAGGTAGTTTGTAATGATGAGTGTTATAACTGGCATTGTATCAAGTTATCCAGGCAGTATGCTTGATTCCTATATGTTCTGCCACTTTGGTCTGTACACCCCTTTAGTACAGGGCAGCTTAGTGATGTTTTTTTTGAGTATGCACTACAATGGAAATTAACACATATGTATATAACTTCATAATGAATAACATGAGCTGGATTTCCTATAACTTTTAATAGACTTCTAGATGACAGTGCATATGTTTCTCGAACATGGATTATGAAACTCTACCTATGTCCTCATTCAGTCAGGCAGCGAAGATATATTGTAACACACCAACAGACCAGGGGCCTCATTTATGGAAAGTGACGCATCGCTGCGTGAAAACAGCGATGCGTCACTTTTCACAGCGCACTCCTTACGACATTCCTGATGCGTCATATTTAATGTATGATGCATCATGTCGCAAGGAGTTACAGATACGTCAGTATTTCTGACGTATCTGTAAGCGCAAAAGTGACGCATTGCTGGAGTGTGTCACAAAAGTGACGCAACTCCAGCAATGCGTCCTTTCACATGAGGAAAGCCCCATGTCAAAGGGCTTGCGTCAGTCTTACGCCTGCTGTGAGGCAGGTGCAAGATTTTGACGCAACAGCGTCCTAAAAGTGACGCAGTGAAATCTCAGAGATTTCACTGCGTCACTATTACGAGGCTTTTTGCGGGGGAACGCCCCCTCTGCATCCATTATACCTGACGCAGGTATAATGTGGCGCAGGGGTTTAAAAAGTGACGCATCTACCTAGATGCGTCACTTTTTAAATATGGCGCAACGAGGCGCATTTTTTTCACCGCTGGTGCGTCACAAAAAGTGACACACCGGCGGCGCAAAACAGACGCAAGGCCTTCATAAATAAGGCCCCAGGTCTAACATAGCGCAAATATTTGGCCTTCTGAAAAGTCTATTCAGATGCCTACATAAAGAGGGGGAAAATCTCTGAACACAAATCACCTTCTACTTTTGAAGTGTTATCTTATTATTGAAATGTTTGCCTTCCACAAAGTATCATTTTTAAATTGTAAACAATATGTATTCATTATTTTTCACAGACCAATAATGAACAAAGTTATCTTTTTCTTTCAAGTAACGTTTTGCAAATTAAATGCAACTATAAATATCTCTTTTACGGAATGTTTTTTCCGTTAAAATGTATATGCAAAATAAACAAAGAGGTAATAATACAACAATAGTTACAGATTTACCGCTTTGCTCCTTTTTTACCTTTCATTCCTTTAAATCTGTCACTAAACATTCGTGTATTAATTGTGTGTACATCTGGGATTTGTGTAGAACTGTGTCTTAGAGAACCCTTCTGTTACACAGACAAATGCTGTGTTTTCACGGTGTGGTTGTGGGTAATATAAATGATGGAATAGCCTAATTACTTGTACCGGCAGAATACGCAGAAGCTAAATAGAAACGAAATTAGATATGGGAATGATTTGTATTAAAAGGGGCATTCATTGAATGATCCCATAATATATATCAAAACACAAACACAGACATCAAAAAGGAACATTCTATTGTTGAAGATTGTTAGCTACTCAGGGCTGCACAGTGAGACATTTCTTTTTCTTTGCTTTCGTTGAGTTACTCAAATGAATGGGTTTCTGTGATCCACTGTGTCAAGGCTGCAGCGTGCTTAAGGCCTATTGGTGACTCGTCCAATTTGAGAGGGAAATGATGGGGGAAATTACCCCTGATGTTTGCAAGTGCATTTTCAGTTCCTTCTAAGCGTCAGAACTGAGTTGTGAACCACACTGTGGTGGTATTGCACAGAGTTCTTGAAGCTCAAGTTTTACTTCTTGTTTGAGAATTGATATGGAAGCGATGATTTCTGATTCTGGTTAGTTTGATAGTAACTCAGGAGTTTCTTCAGGAGCGATGGAGATTTTATTGTTTAATGGACCTGGAAATATCTCATTACAAAGCATTTGTGAGATGTGTCATATCTGGGCAAGGAACATCATGATGATGGGGGTGTGGCTTGCCAGCATGTCTGCTTAAACGTGTTCTAGCCGAGCTCTACGTGGCTGCCCAAAGTAAGGAAGAATCGTGCTTTATCCTGGCCTATAATAAGCTATACCTGCTTTTGGAACTACTGCAGACTTACACACAACTTAAAGCTGAGACCACAGAGGCGAGCACTACGCTGAAAAATCAACATTATACCAGCGACGCTTTGGTGCCATTTTATCCTGCGGGGAAACGAGACACAGGGGAGGAGAGCTTAGAATCGGAGTGTCCTGTCGCTCGTCTCTGCCAGGGGCGGCTCTAGGCTCATGGCGGCCCTGGGCAGGGAGCGTACGTAGGGGGCCCTGGAAGAGAGGGTCCAGGCGGGGCGGAGTGCAGAGGCCAGTGAAGAGGGGGGGTCAGGGTGTTTGGAAGTGGAAAAGAGCCGGAGGCTGCCAAATCCCTGCCAGGGGCCGCCACGTAAATATGTATCCATCCTCAGAGGATTATTATATTAAGGATATATATTGGTGTGGTGGCCCCAGGGGTTTTGTGGCCCAGTGCAGGTGCACAGCTTGCACATGCCTAAGGCCGCCCCTGACTATGCTATCCACTGAGGAGAGGGGAGCGGGCAGGGGGCTATGCGGGACAGCTCTGAGTCTGAACCCGGAGTTGAGCGAAAGCGGAGGCCGCAATAAAGGCAGGTCGCCTTAGCACGGTGGAGGAATCCTGGATGAGGGAGCTTGTGAGTCTTCTGGTCCCACTCCTGAGGGAGGTACTAGGGAGATGCCGTTCCGGAGGCCGACACCTTCCCACGGAGACCCAGGGACCCAGTGGACGAGGGTTGTTAGAACTCCGGGCCCACAGCTCCAGCTGGTGGCGTGTTCCCTCTAGGAGCCCCAAGGGGAGGGGCAGCACAGCCCGGGCCTAGGCGCGGCCGTAGCCCCGGTAGAGCCGCTGAGTGGAGGTTGAGGTAAATACGGAGGCTACTGACATCAGAACCCTCCCGGCCCTGAGAAGTAGATTGCCAGAGTTGCTGACGGCTGTCACAGTGCAAGCTATCATCGTGGCACATTAGGGACAATCTTGATATTCCTAGCGAGAACCCGTAGCTGATTTCGCCCTGCTGCCCTGGGGATACACAGATAACATAGAGCTCTCGGGCTGGATTGTTTTTTATTTTTATCCTGGCAAGACTCAAAGGGGCAGAAAAACACTATGGTGATGGGGTGGGGTGTGCCTAACATGAAACAAAACCCTTATTAGGGACAGAGGCAATGAGGTCTGTGAAGCACGATAAAGGAACACTGACAACACAAGTGGGGGAAACTAACAACAAAGGCAAAGGTGGTGAGAACCAAGTGGTGCTGTTGGTCCTAAACACAACTGGATAGCAGCGGGCCAAGGGGAGGGGGGGTGGAGGCAGGTGCCAGTGCCTCCTCAGACCCAGTGGATAGGCAGGTTAACATCCTGCCCCGAAGACCCCACGTGAGATGGCATAAACCTTTCGGAATAGAGGGGTCAACAAAATTACCAGTGATCATGGTGAAAGAGAAGACGTCCAAGGCATAGACAAGTACAATTATGGCCTGGAAAATAGGGAAGAGGATGCCCACGATGGGAAAACGCCAACAGAACGGGGGGGAGGACCCTCCCACACTAACCGATGAGATGTAGGCCATGCAAACAACTACAGATGATATGATTCAAAAGAAAGATGCAGTGGCCATAGATGTAAGCCTGCTGCAGTGTGATTTGCAGAAGGTCTTGGAAAGGGTGTCCGTTACTGAGAAAGAAGTGGGTGCCTTGCAAAAGGAAATGAAAAGCCTCAGTGCTACAGTAGTGGAATAAAAGAAATAGGTAATTAAATACGATGAAAGGTGTTAGATCTGGGGGTCTCTAGTTGACAGAGGTAGGTACCAATGTCCAAATGGGGACCCTTGCTTCTAGTCAGGTTAAGGGGGATACACTCTTTAGATAACCCCTGCTCACCCCCTTGGTAGCTTAGCACGAGCAGACAGGTGTATTAAAGGCAATGTGTAAAGTATTTGTACCAACACTCACAGTAACACAGTGAAAACATCACAAATGGACTCCACACAAGTTTAGAAAAATAAAGTTATTTAATCTAAACTACACAAGACCAAAACGACAAAAATCCAACATACACAGTTCAAGAATATGATTTTAAAAGACTTCTTAGGGTTTGGATTAAAGTAATCCACAGTTGCGTCACGCTTAGCCAAAAGTACCTTTAGATGCGACAAAAGTTCCAAGTGAAAATGGCAGCGTTGAAAAACACGCAATGCTTCACTCCTGAGACCCTGGGGAGGCGATGCGACAGCCCCGCTGGACGCAGCGGGCATGTTGCGACGAATCCGGTCTGTATTGGCCCTTGTATGGTTCCGTAGGAAGTGTCTCTCAAAGCCACGATGAAACGATCTTCGGGACGGTGATGATCGCAGATGCGGCGACGATACATAGCGCAGCTGCGATCTTCTCCTCTCGCGGCCCCTCGATGCGATGGCTCTCCGACAATGCTCACAGCGACGTCATTGGGGCCGCAAGCAAGCAGTGATCTCACCCAGCGACGACAGGCTCTGCGACGATACTCTCAGCGATGTTAATCTTCCCACACCAGAGCGAAGCGTTCCACAAGTGAAGGATGCGTCAGTTCTTGCAGCGGCAACAGGTGATGTGACGATCTCGATCTTCGCGGCGGCAGGAATTTCCTCGTACTGTCGGGGATGCGCTCCGCAAGCAAGCAATGCATGAAAATGTGCAGATTGTCTTTAGTTTCTCCTTGTCCAGCTTCCCAAACAACAGGTAAAACTTCCAGAGGCTCCACAACTGGACCAGGCACTCTAGGAAGGACAGAACTCTCTCAGTAGAGTTCAGGGAGAAGCTGGGGATGACGTCCTTTTGCTCCTGGGACTTCTTAACAGAGAGCCAGCTCTACTCAGGCCCTTGGAGATCTCTTCAAGCAAGGGGACACAGCAACAGCAAAGTCCTTACCCTCTCCTTGGCAGCAAAGCAACTGCAGGCCAGCCCACAAGTACACATCAGGACAGTCCTTCCTCTTCAGTCTTCCAGTTTTCTCCTTGGCAGAGGTTCCTTCTTGATTCCAGGATGATCTAATTTTCTGTAGTCTGGGGTCCTGTACTTATACCCCAAAAGTATTTGCTCCCTTTGTGCAGAAGGGCTCTGAACCCGGTCTGAACCAGTTCTGGGTGTTCCTTGAGCACTTTGTTTTCCCGGCGTCTCCTCTCCTTTGAGAGAGAGGGGCAAGGTCGTCAGCCGCCCAGCAGGAGGTGGAGCCAGCATTGTGGAAAGCAGGCACAGCCCTATTCAGGCCCAGATGCTTTCCCCTCCCACCACTCTAGATGCAGATGGAGCTTTTCAGCCCAGGGATGGCCCTCGCAGCCTCTGGGAGCCACCCAGCCACTGCCACTCACAAACCAGACAGTCAGTTCACAAAAAGGCCAAGGCACAGAGAAAGGTCAGACAAGAAAACAGCTACCTTCAAAAAATGCTGTTTTCAAACACAGGATTTACCATCTTTCCTAAAAGATGTGTTATTAAATTCTGAGTTCAGGGATACCAGACTTTTATGTCCTATCTTGCTCCTATGGGAAGATATGTAGGTAACCACTGTACACAGCATTCCCCATTATAGCCTGTGGGCAAGATAGCCTTACAATAGTGAAAAAACGAAAATGGCTATAATTCACTACCAGAACACTAGTACACGCTCTACCTCTCACATACACTGAACCCTGCCCGGGGGGGTACCTTGGGCCTTCCATGGAGGTGTCCAATGTGTACAGACAGGGAGGGGTTAGGCCTGGTCAGTGGGGGCACTGGCCAGGTTAGCATGGCAGTTAACAACTGCACACAGGCACTGCAGTGACAGGCCTAAGACACCAATTTAGGGCTACTCATTTGGGTGGTACAATCAGTGCTGCAGGCCCACAAGTAGCATTTGAATCACCAGCCCTGGCATACTCATTGCATTTTACTAGGGACATACTGGTAAAACAAATATGCCAATCATGGATAACCAATCACAATGTCAATTTATACAGAGAGCATATGCACTTTAACACTGAACAGCAGTGGTAAAGTGCCCGGAGTCCTATTGCCAATAACCACAGGTCAGGAAAAATAAAGGAGGAAGAAGCAAAATGTTTGGGGATAACCCTGCAAAAGGGGCCATTTCTAACAAAAAGGCAGAAGACTCTGAAGGAAGATCGAGACAAAGTAACCCGAGATTTGTTGAATTGCCCGAAAAAGCGGGGGGGCCCTCAACGAAACTGTTGTTGGAAGACTGGATAATTCAGGAAATAGCCCCCTAAAAATTATCAACATTTTTCAATATTTAAAGAGCGCATAGGGCGCTGGTGTCGCCGCCCAGATCCGGAGCACCCCATCAGGCCATTATCGCAAAACTCTTTAATTACAGGGATAGAGACCTCCTCCTCCAGATGTCACGCAGCAGGCATTGGTTCTTCTTTGAGGGCCACCCCATCTCGATGTATCCAGACTACACCCAAAGAGTACAGGAACAGAGGAAGTCATTCATCGTGGTCAAGAGCAGGCTGCACGACCTGAGCCTGTTGTTCCAGGCTGAGCTCCGAGTGGAAAATGAGAATCGCACATTGCTATTTTTTTCAGCAGAAGACGCAAACGACTGGTGGAACCCAGGGTGCCAAGAAGACGACGCCTGGACTCGTCTATGGGCTCTACTGGAAATTCGACAATGGAAACCGCACAGGAATGTTGGCAGTCCAAACGTCTACAACATGCAGAACAGAAAATGGGTGTGACTGGATTAAGGTTCTTCAAGATGGCACATTGAAGGTCTCTGACACAGAGACAGTGCCGGAATCCATGATGCAACGCAGAATCGTGAGTCTGATACTGGAGATCAAGGAATTGGGCATGTATGAACTTGGATAGCACAGACCTCGAAAAACAGAGACACATATAAGTGACTATTAAGTAATTTCAATATATAATCCATGTTATTTTGGGCAAGATATATGTGAAGACTGAGATGGACATTAATTGTAGTAAGGGCAAATGGACAGCCACGGGGTAGCCACACTCACCAGAGTATGAGCCCACCTGGGATGCTTGAGAGTAATCTCGCACCCTGGTGAGGGCAGTTCTCTAGCACAGCACTTAACATCAAACAGTTATACAGGAAATAAGTGTAGCGGGGGCAGTCCACAGACCTCGGATATTAATGTTGCAAAATCAACAGTTATTTGTGGGGTCTATGGGGGAATGGGTCAGTATGTGCTGCTTGTTGTGCTAGTTGTATTTTGCACAATAAAACTCACACTACTGCCCAAGGGTATGGGGTACCACGGGCTTGTTGTGTTACAAATGTTATATCAATTCCAGGGTAAACTTCAAGGTCGTGGGGAGGATGCGCTTATCCAACACAGACAGCTGGAACAAAGGAAAGATACCCACAGGGCAGGAATGGCGAGGAGGAACAGAGGGTAAAACACAACCATGGATGCACAAGCTTTTAAAATACTAATCTGGAATATCCGTGGGACGGCACGCCTAGAAAATGCTGCAGAGTGCATGAATTTTTGAAAAGATACACAGTAGAGATAGCTAGACTACAGGAGTATATATGGGGGTACACCATTGCAAGCATATGAAAGGGATGGAGAGGGCAGTTAAAACACACTTCATATTCAGGCTTTGTGTGAGGGGCTCTTGAATGGGTGGTACCCAGAGTCCCCTTTCGGCACCTTCACCATGTCCTAAACCCTGAGGGAAGGTGTTGGACTTGGCCCTTTTGGCAGGTTTACCCCGAAACTTTTTGCATTTGCCTAGCCTGTTTCTGTAACCTGGTGTTGGTGATTTTAGGCCTCTGCGCACTTTTTCACTGTCGTCCAGTGTAAAGTGCGTGCACTCTCTGTGTATGTGTAGTGAGAGTGGCCTGCCCTCCCATAGGAATGCATGGGGAATATATATGTCCATGGTAGTTCCTGATGTGTGGGGAGTGCAGGGTCGAGTTTGGTATGTGCAAACTCATGAGATTAAATGCTGCACGATGATGTGCGCAGATTTAATGTGTCTAGTGTGGAAGTGCCACTTCTAGAAGTTGGCATGTCCGTGCAGCGAATCTGAATTGACTGTCTGGCTTGTGATTGGCTGGAGCTGGCTGGTATGTCTAGCTCCAGGAGTCAGGATGGGTCTGCCCCGGAGGTGAATGGAGAGATCTTCATGTTGATAGGAGGGATGACTGCACCTGGGACCTGAATAGGGCTGGGCCTTCCCTCCACAATGCTGGCTCCACCCCCTGTGGTGTGTCTGATGTTCCTGACCCACCCTGTGAATAGGCAGAGGGGCTGAGCAAAAACAAAGTGCTCTAGAACCAGTTGCGTCTGGTTCGCCCCTTGCCTGCACCTTTGGAAACAAAGGGATGATGTGTATAAAAGAGGGGCTGAGACCCCATGATTTTGTTCTTGTTTCCTGACTTGAATCTACCAGGGGCGTGCTGCTGCTGGGGCCCAGGGGAAGGCTTGCCTTCCAGGGCCCTGCCCTGCCCCTGGGTGCCTTGAGTTCTTGCTGGGTCATGACAGAAAGGGGCTTGCTGCTGTTGGGGCCCAGGAGGGACTGCCATGGGGGTTGACGCCTTGCTGGAGCGCCCTGTGTGCTGGCCCCTGGGCCCTACACTGCCCTCCCTGATGCCCAGGACTTCTTGGATCTTTATTGCCTCCTTTTTGCTGGCCTTATGGAGTTGAGGCTGCCCTAGCGCGCTGTGAGCGCTTTATTTTCTTTCCTGGATTTTCCCCCAGCTGAGGGAGAGCGTGGGCTTGCCAGCGCTGTGCTGCACTGTTGTCTTGGGGGAATCCCCGGCATGGCGATTCCCCTGAAATGGCTCCACTGAGGGTGCCCACCCCGCTTATTTAATTATTTTTATTAAGGGTGCCCATCCCGTTTATAGGAGCCTTAGCTCGGGTTCGAGGGCGCCTGGCAGAGGCACCTAGTCAGAGCGGCCCATGTGTGCAGCGGGCCGCTCCAACGTAGAGATGGCGGCCGAGAGGACCCCGCGGGGGTCCCCCATGTAAGAAGCCATATCGGGGTGCTTTGTGGGCACCCGGGCGGCCCCGCTGGTGAGAAGGCCGCCTCAAGACCGGGGGCATACTTGTTTAAGGAGCCGAGGTGGCTCTCCCGCCCCCCCATTAGTTTACCGAGCCCAGGCCTGGCTCCAACGATGGCCCTAATTATCTAAAAGGCCCCAGTGGGGGTCCCGAGGGCCAGAGAGGGGCCAGTGTTCTTGCCCCTGAGGGCCCCAGTTATTTCTAGAGCCTAGAGGGATCCAACCTTTCGGGGGCACAGTTGTTTAAGAGCCTAGAGGGCTCCCATGTTCGCAATATGTATTTCTAGAGCCTTGAGGGCTCCCACGTTTTGATGCATTGTTGTTCTAAAGGGCCAGTGAGAGCCCATGTCGCAGTTTTGATTCACAGCTGCCCAGCAAGTAGTGGGCAGCTGCACTGTTTAGGTTTTCCTTTCAGGGGACTTTTTCTTTTTGAACCCAGGAGTGAGTCGTACTCCCTTCGCCCCTACTTTGGCCTTCCACAGCTCCGCAGCACTTAGTGCCAGCTGCACCGTTTAGGCCTCCAGTTCATTGTCTTCAGCTGCCCAGCAAGTAGTGGGCAGCTGCCACGTTTAGGCTTGGCGCAGTGGCGCAACCTGGACCTCCGCTGCTTAGGCAGCAGCCCTGACTCTGTGGACATAGGGCATTTGAGCCCCTTCCTAGATGGCCAGTTGACTGGGGGTTGTTACATTTATAGGGTGCAGGCCCTATTGTGATTTATGTGCTAAATGTGATATGTGCTTTAAATGTGGTGCTAGGAGATGTAATGCATCTAGTATGTTTTACGCACCCTGTGTTGATATCTCTAGAGATGGTTTTACCTATGGAGGTTTGTGTTAGTGAGATTGTACTTCACTGTGATTTACACCCCTAAATGTGAGTTATACTTAGGAGGTAGGGTCTAATGTGTTTAGACTAGAGAGGAGATTGCCCACTGTATTTATACTGGTTAGGCCTAATGTGATTTATGGGTAATATGCAATGCCTTTATGCCTGTGATACCTCTACATGTGTTTTCATGCTTAGGAGGTTGGTTTGCCTAGTGTAGTTTATACTAGTGAGTTTATGTGTCCCTGCATGATCTATGCCTATGGTGATTAGTATTGCGTAGTGTAGTTGAGCTTATATAGCGCACAGCTACCCACAGTGGGTGTCCCGGCGCTTGCTTAGGGAACCCGTCCTGATATTCCCCTGTGTGATAGCCCCAGCGGGTATCCACAAGGTGAAAGTCAGGCATCCCGCCGCGAGGGGCCGTTGTGGAGATTAAGCAAGCTATTGCCCAGAGTCGCAGAGTGTGAACCCGTGAGTCGAGAAGGCACCGGAGCGAGAATTATCGAGTCCGTGGAAGTTTTAGCCCAAGACCCGCCGAGGCGGGGAATTGAACCCTGGTCCAGGACCGATCTCAGCTTCCGGGTCTGCCGCCTCTAACCCCTGAGCCACACCCCTGAGCCACACTTCTCCACGTGCGTAGTGCGTACCTACCTTTAACCAGTGGTTACTGGTTGTGGTATATAATTGTTATTTGGTGTTACATTTACTCTAAGTGCTATTTCTACTAAGTGCTGATTCTGACAGTGGCCAACGTGGCCCTGTCCTGTGTAAATAGTCCCTCGTGAATATTGCTCGTGTCAGTTGGCACAATGTATATTGTGTGATTACTATCTGATGTGTTTTAAGAATACAAAAGTTATTTTTATATAACCTTGTGTGGAGTTCCTTTTGTAGTGTGCCTGGGATGTTGTTGCTGTGTGCGTGCGCAAATGCTTTACACATTGCCTCTGGGATAAGCCTGTCTACCAAGGGGGTGAGCAGGGGTTATCTTTGGCGTGTAACTCACTTGCCCTGACTAGAGTGGTGGTTTCTGCCTGGCTTTGGCGCAAGCCTTAGCCAACCAGAAATCCCATTTCTAACAGAAGGTATGTAATTTACATGGGTAATGGGAGGGCAGGGAGCTATGTAATATCAACGTCTATGCCCACAATACAGATTGTCCCGATTTCTTCCCGTCTATCCTAAAAGCAGCAATGCCAAACATAGGAGCAGAGATTATTCTCTTCGGAGATTTTAACTGTGTCTTTCATCCGGTGTTAGATAGAGAGCCCACCAGGGACAACACAAAAGCATGCATGACAAGGTCGCTGAATGTCCTCCTACAAGGCATGTAACTTAGAGATGAATGCAGAGTTAGGAACCATTTGCAGAGAGTGTTTGCCTGGTATAGCCCGTCTGCAATACATTCAGTCGAATTGATCACTGCTGACTTACACCTGGCCTCTACGCTAACACAGATAGAATCTCTTACTTGCCTCGCCTCTGTAACCATGCACCGCTGTTGCTCACACTGAAAAGTGGACCGGGCCGGGCGGCCACTCCACTATGGCAACTCAGGGTTGAGGCACTCACAGACCCACCATACGCAAACAGAGTATCAGAGTCCTTACAACACGATTTCAGGGAAAATTAGGGGTTGCCGGCCACTACATCCACAGAATAGGAAGCCATGAAATTAATTATCAGGGGTATGTATGAGGACTAAGTATGGGGTGAAACAGCAATTGAGCAAAGATATCACAGCTCTAGAAAACCAATTACCAAGACTGGAAGGCACCATACACACAACTCCAAACCACATGACTGACTGGGTATGGGTCCGAGGAGAGCTATTTGAAGCCTGACCTACGTTAGAAAAATTCACATACACAGCCTATAGACAGAGACTACATATGGAAGGGGACAGGTCTGCGGCACTCCGTGCAAGATTGATCAGAACTGAAATGGAACATACACCTTTCCTGCAACTCCAAAATAGTAAGGAAGACACATTGCACACACAGAGAGCAATACTAAATGTATTTGTAGCCCACTTTGAGCATACATGTATGACCAGTCACCAAACTGAGTCGCATACACAGCAGGAGTTCTTGGCTGGTATGGAGCTCCCCATCCTAGAAGAGGCAGATCGGAGAGGCTGGGGGCACCAATTTCCAGGTAGGAAATACTTGCATCGCTCAAAAAACTAAAGTCGGAAAAGTGCCCCAGGGGGATGGACTCCCAGTGGAGTTCTATCAAACATTTGCTCCACAGCTGGCTGTTCACTTGCTTGACATATGTAATGAGGTCCTTGCCCATAGAGTGTTGCCCAAAACTATGCTGGAGGAGACAGTGTCCATGATCCCCAAGCCAGACAGTGATCCCCTCTTTCCGAGCTCCTACAATCCGATTTCTCTCCTAAATATATGTTGTAAATGTAAATGTTGTAGTGCTTATATAGCACACAATCACCCCAAGGGGTATCACAACACTGTACACATACTGCTCTGGAACCCCTCCTGGCCTTTCCATGTGAATTGCCTACTCCTGGGCCCCCCAAGGTGAAGCCAGGCATCCTGGCACTGTTGGGGTCACTGTGGAGATTAAGCAAGCTATTGCCCAGAGTTGCAGCGTGGGACCAATGATTAGAATAGGCACCGAGGCGAGAATTGTCAGGTCCAAGGAAATTTAGCACAAGACCCGCCTGAGGCTGGAATTGAACCCTGGTCCGGGCCAGACCTCTGCATCAGGGTCTGCCGCTCTAACCATTGAGCCACACTTCTCCACTAAATATAGATGCCAAAATACTGAGAGGGGTTTCTCCCAGCCCTGGTCCGGGCCAGACCTCTGCATCAGGGTCTGCCGCTCTAACCATTGAGCCACACTTCTCCACTAAATATAGATGCCAAAATACTGAGAGGGGTTTCTCCCAGCCCGTCTCTTGCCCTATATGTCCTGGTTGATCCACCCAGACCAAACTGGTTTTATCCCTGGATGGAATACCACACAAAATTTGCACAGGCTGGCGCAGGTGTGCAGAAAAAGAGAATTGGGCATTGAGCCTGCTGGACATAGAGCAAGCCTTCGATTCAGTGGAGTGGGACAATGTATGGGCGGTGCTTGTAGGTATGGGACTAGGAGAACAATACATAAAATGGACAAATATATTATATACTGGACCGGCTGCAAGAGTACGCCTCTGCGAGCAGGTGTCGGAGAGTTTTATATTACAGAGAGGAGCCCGATAGGAATGACCCCTGTCTCCACTCTTGTTTGCCATCACAATGGAGCCTCTGGCGATTACCCTGAGGTGCAAAATGGGGGGCAGGTTCATCCGTCTGGGGGACACTATGTATGGCAGCAACACACTGATGTACATGTGCCATCCCGAAGAAGCAGTTATCACGGAGCTGGGGAGGTTTGGGGAATTGTCCGGACTGTGCCTTAACCCAGGGAAATCCAAGTTCTTCCCCACGGGAAACCTGGTTTGGGAAAATGAAGCTGAGCTGCCTAAGGTAGGCATGAAATGGGTTTGTGATGAAGTTTGATACCTAGGGATCAAATTAGTGCACACACATACAGCTACTCAGAGAACAACATATGAAGGAGTGTTGAGGGCATCAGAAGATCGATTGCCTTCTGGAAAGGCCTGCCATTGTCACTGATGGGCAGAGCGGCATTGACAAAAATTGTCATCTTACCACACTGTCAGTATGCCCTTCAGATATGCCCTCCTTTATATGGAATTCCACACAGGTATTTCTTGCAGTTGGAGCGTCTGATGGTAGAGCTCCTTTAGGGATCCAAAAGAAATGAATAAAACTAAGCACCCCGCAGCGAAAATGGGAGCAAGGGGGCTGGAGGTCCCTCGTCTGGACTTATATTATATGGCTACACAGCTCTAACACGCCGTGCAATGGTTAGATGACCCACCAACTTTTCGACGAAACGCAGTTTGGTTTTAGGAAAGGGCATGGAACAGAGACCGCCTTGATAAAGGCCTCTGATGAGATCAGGGCGATCATGGATCAGGGAGGGGCGGCTGTCCTCATCCTTCTGGATTTTTCAGCGGCCTTTGACACGGTCGACCATGTCACTCTTGTCGACCGTGTCACAGCCCTGGGGATAAACGGTCTGGCCAGCGATCTCATCTCATCTTTCCTGGCAAACCGTACCCAGACAGTGAGGCTCGGAGACTTCTACTCTCCTATCTCTGCACTCCCTTGTGGAGTCCCACAAGGCTCCTCGCTAAGTCCTATGCTATTTAACATCTATGTAGCGGACTTAGCGAGGGTAATAAAGGCCCATGGGGTACGGCTTACATCTTACGCAGATGATACCCAGCTGGTTCTGGGTATCCACAGGGACGGCCTCACTGTGGCAGCCAACTTCCAGAGAGCTATGCTTGAGGTCAGTACCTGGATGGCCTCGAATTGTCTTAGGCTCAACTCGGACAAGACCGAGATTATGACCTTCGGAAAACTCTCACCTGAATGGTCCTCTAGTTGGTGGCAGGAAAAGCTCGGCCACCCACCTGTCCCAGTGGAAAAAGACAGAAATCTGGGAGTGATTTTTGACAGCAAGCTGGCTTTTGACCTCCACACTAACAAGGTTGTCTCGTCATCATTCTTTATTTTGAAAAAAATTAAGAAACTACTACCTTATCTCCCCCCCTCAGCTGGGAAGACTCTGGTCTCCACCTTAGTCTTCTCTAAAATAGATTATGGGAACGCTCTCTTTCTTCACACCCAGAAGCGTGTCATAACTAAGCTGCAATCCGTCCAGAATGCGGCTGCCAGGATCCTTCTAAACATTCCTCGCCGCAAATCCACCACTCTTGGCATTTGTCAGCTCCACTCGCTGAGAGTTGAGAGCCGCATTAAATTTAAGGCCCTCTGCATTGCATATAAGGCAGTACATGGCATAGGACCCAGGTTCCTGACCGAAGCTTTTCAGCTGTATACTCCCAGTAGGCAATTAAGATCGGCCAACACCAGTCTCCTCCCTGTGCCACGCACAAGAACGGCCACCTGGGGAGACAGGCGCTTCCTTGTGGCCACTCCAAAACTTTGGAATCTTTTGCCACTGGCCATCAAAATTGCCCCGAACCTGATGAGCTTCCGCAGGCTCTTAAAAACATGGTTGTTTAACCAGTAAGAGGATGGCTGACTCCAGTAGTTCCACAGCGCCGAGACACCCCAGGGTATTTGTTGCGCTATAAAAATTACGTAAATAAATAAATAAATAAATAATTGGGAGAAGCAACTACAGGCGGGTACCCATCGGGGAGTCCCCTTGCCGGAACTGCTCATGATGGGATCTGGAGTGTCTGAATTCTTCCCCTACATTATCATGCATGTTGCTGTGATATGGGTGAACGTAGTAAAGAAGGTACATAAGAGGGTGCCCTATGCCCCATATGCACCATTATGGAGTTAACAGCCCTTCAAACAGATAGGGCAAACAATTGGGATTTCTAAATGGACAGAGGGAGTCTGCCACATGGTGGGAACTTATAAAGAGGCAGAGAACAAATTTGAGCATGGCAGGGGTCAATATTTACAATATGCAAAGATTTCCTGAGTGTCCTGTGGCCTACGGTCGGCATTCCCAGAGGAGCCACCTGTTGCATCAGTCCTGCAGGCGATATCCACCCTGGCAGGAGGGCGTAGACTAGTTTCCCATAAATATAAAGTGCTTGTTGAGGATTCTCCTACCAATCCCCTACCAATTCATATAAAATGGGACATTGTAATGAACGAACCCTTAACACTGACAGAATGGAAGAAAGTATATGAGGGGGTCAAATTGATCAGTTCCAACACCAGGTTCAAGCTAATACAGTACAACATTGTGCATCAACCATATCTAACCCGCAAACATCACATACAATATCCCAGGATTTTCCAAATCATTGTCTTAGATGTAGGTCTGCAGATGCCCAGTTTGTGCACATGGTGTGGGATTGCTTAGAACTCGAACCTTATTCGAGGAAAATAAGAGATAACTTGCAGAATGCCACAGGATAGAAGATGTCGGTTAACATTAGAACGGGGATCCTGGGACTTCTCCCCATGCCCGAGAACAAAAAACTCAGCAGAAAATTTCTTCAGATGGGGTTGGTGCTGGCAAAAATAGGAATAGCAATTAGGTGGCTGAGTCCAGATCCCCCTACAGTTGAGAACTGGGTTAAAGATGTACACGAATGGGCAACAGCAGAACTTATTTGTAGGATAAAAGTTAGAATGGAATAACAATCTTGAGGGAAGTGTGAAGACTTGGGTTCTCATAATGGCAGATCCACTTCAAAAGGACAACCTCCTAACATGGTAGGTAGAAGTAGCTCAGTCGAGACAAAGAGAAAACATAGTAATGGCAGAGCTGGGTGACTCTCCAGTAACTGAGGATAATATAGAATTGTGAAACATACAAAAAGTGGTGTCTCCTAATGTTCCCAACATAGTACAGCATTGCACAACCTTATGGGGGGAGTGAGGGGAGATAAGTTAAAGGTTACGTTTCTATACAGTTGAACATTGGTATATACACAAGTACACTGTAACTGTCTCGAAGGAGATTTGAGAACCAACATATGTGATTTGTGCAGTTCGTAACACCTGAGAATGTTCTTGTACTACATTTGGCTGATAATGCATTGTTACTATGCAAAGTACCAATAAAAAAAAGGAACATCGTGATATCTTCCTCTGAGCATTTGTCAGGGGCTGGACCATTTCCTCTTGAGTTCTAAATTGCCTACATCCTCTCAGTTCTCGTCTTTAGATAGTGATAGTGCCAGTAGCCAAATAATAAGGGAAGAGTAATGGGATTTTATGGATGGCTTACTCTTATTATTTTTGTGCAATATTTATTTTATTGGAATTCGGACAAGTTTACACATCCAAACATTGTGACATGTTACCTTGCATTTTAACCAGACTAAACTTTTACAATCAGAGTGACACATTTATGTAAACCCTAGATGGCAGCAGGACAGTAAAACACAATCCTGTGTACAATAGTTTTCAATCAAACTTAAATAGAGTCAACATCTGGTCCAGCCCACCACACACTGCCACACTCTCCTTATTCTGAACAGAAACACTTATTAGTGGTGTGTCCCCTCCCTCCACATGTCCAAACATTCTCAAAATGCAATCTGTGCAGTGCAGCAGATTGTTCTAGATTCTAAACACCTGTTCCGCCTATCTTATCTCTCAAAGCTAATTGTAAGTTTACAAGTAACCACAGTGAACATGGTAGAATTACTTTTTAGCAGTTGTTTCTACATCTAACCGAATATCCAAAACTGTCAATAGTACAAAGCCTATTTGACTAGAACTGCATTAAAATTAAATGAGTTCCTGATTGACTTCACCCCATAACTAGTGTATCTGATAATGGTGCTTTCTATGTGCCTAGAAATTTTGGCCCATATTTATGAGGACTTTGTGTAGCCCCTGGGCCATTCAAGATGACGCAAGGACAACGGAAAGGCTTCAGTTATATTGACAAAGCTCCGCACGGCCTGATTTGTAATGAAATTGTAATGAAATGTAATTCAAGGCAGCTGCTTGTGCTGCCTTGAATTATATTTCAACTTTGGAGGCATTCCATGGGTGGATCATTGGTGTTCCCATGTTGGTGCATTCCCAGTTTAACACGATTTGTAAACCAGGTAATGCATCAAAATGCTTCACCTTAGCAAGTGAGGTGCAACAAGTAGAAATGTGATTATTTCTCCTTGTTATATCCTCTTTCCACCTGTTCTGTATTTTGTGACACACACAGAAAGAGGGAAATTCCTCTAAGGATTGTTATTTTGCAGGAAGGTGTCACTTCCTGAACAAAAAAAATCCTGCCTGTAATGCAAGAACCCGTTCTCTATAGTAGAAGAGTGACTGCATTGACCAAGACCACTGACTCATTGTCAGTGAAATTACTCTCCCTCCCTTCGCAGCTCCACCATTAAGTGAGGCCTTCCCCTGAGCCCCTGCACTCTCGAGTGTTGGTGTTCAAGGCTCTCCTCCACCCACAGGTTTCACCTGCGCCTCATCCCTGGTGGTCTAGTGGACCTCTGTCTCCATTTCTCTTGCTCCGCTTTTTCTTTCCTTTTTTACTCTTTTTTTCCCTCACTTCTATTGCCCTCCCTTCACTCTCCATCTGGGTCTTTCCTCCATTTTCTGTCGTTTTACCCTCATCTCTATCTCCCCCTTTTCACTCTCATTCTGTGTCCTCTGTGTCTATCCTCCACTCTTTCTTGCACTTTTGCTGCCTTTTTTGCACTCTCTTTTTGCCTTTTTTCTTTTGCCTTTTTCACCCTGTTTTTCCGCGCTGCTCCTGCCCCCGCGGCCCCTCCCCCAGCACGGCCTGTGCAACTGTCCCAATCCTGCCTCTCAGCTGTCTAGCCCTCCGCGGCCCCTCCTTAATGGAGGCTGCGCCGCCGGCGTGCCAAAGGCAAGCCCGTCTGCGCCCGTCCGCAACCCGAATGCGACCACCACCAGGAACCCTGGATCTCTGCACCACCAACGCTACGACCCAGCGGCACTCCACACTCTCAACCCAGGCCGCAACAACAACTACAACCTAGCATCAAACCTAGCATCACCAGCCGACACTCACTGACCCTTTAGCTGTCACCTCTGCCGGCACAACTGCAGCACTGCCAAGACCACGGACCCAGCACAACCCACCCGCAAGAACACAACGGAACAAAAGACCCTGCACTGCATCCTTCTCAACATCCAATCCCTCCACAAACATGCCACCAAAATCTGGGACCTCCTCAACAGCACCACCCCTGATGTAGCATTCTTTACCGAAACCTGGACCAATACCAGCTTGGCACCAGACATCACCTTCGCCATTACCCAAGGGTACAAGATCTCCAGGAAGGACTGCCCCAAACACCCGGGAGGAGGAATCACCATCTTCCACAAATCCACCCTCTTCCAGAGCACACTCCCTAACGAGCCCACAGACCTGATGGAACACCTTGACTTCAAGATATTGGCCAGCCCTACCGCCACCCTCCGAGGAACCCTTGTCTACTGACCCCGTCGACTTTTCACCAACTCCATCATGGACATCATCTCCCCGCATGCCATCATGTCCACCAACTACACCCTACTGGGAGAAATAAACTTCCACCCCAACAACCAACTGGATCCCAGCACCACATCCCTCCTTGACAACCTCCACAACATTGGACTCCACCAGATCATGACCGAACCCACGCACTCAGCTGGACACACCCTTGACCCCTTCTTCACAACAGGAAACTCCATCGCCTTCAGCCACACCACCGAACTCTCATGGACTGACCACTGATGCCTCCACTTCACCTTCAGAACACCCACCATCCACAGACACCAACACCTGATCCCATGAAGAAACTAGACCAGAATCACCGACAACCAGCTAACCTCATCACTCAGCAACTCCACCCCAACCATCGCAGAAAAAGACGACCCCAACACTGCAGCCCGTGCCCTGCACAGTTGGCTCTCCGACAGTGCCAACAACATAGCCCCCCTCAAGAAAAACAACAACACCCACTCCAAGAAAGCTAGATGGTGCACCACCAAACTACGAGTGTACAGACGCACTTGCCGCCGCCTCAAAAAGGCCTGGAGGAACACAAAATCCCCAGAAGCCAAGAACAGCTTCAGAGATACCACCAACACCCACCACAAACTCATCAGAAAAATTAGGATAAAAGCAATTGAAGACAGAATCTCCACTCATGCACACAGCAGCAAAGAACTCTTCAACATCATCAAGGCGTTCGCCCAACCCACAAGTGAGTTCACCAACATCTCTCCCTCACAAGACCTCTGCGACAAACTCAGCACCTTTATCCACCACAAAATCAAGAGCATCTACGACAACTTCGACGAAGACAACCAACACACTGAACCCTCACCAACAACCCAGACACCCTGAAGCCAGCGATTGACAATTGGACAGTCTTCAACCCTCGAAGACACACTAAAGACAAGGAAGTCAATCCATTCCGAGACCCCACGGACCCCTGCCCCCACCACATTTTCACCAGAGCTGCTGACGCCATCGCACCCATGCTCTGCCACACCATCAACCGCTCCTGGCAACCGCCTTGTTCCCTGACAACTGGAAACACGCTGAGATCAACCCCCTCCTAAAGAAACCCTCGGTGGACCCCACCCAGCTCAAAAACTATAGACCCATCTCCCTGCTCCCGTTCCCAGCAAAAATCATTGAGAAAGCCATCAACAGCCAACTCGCCACCTCCGGCAAAGAACACAACATCCTGAACTCCCCCCAATCTGGCTTCAGAAAAAAACACAGTAAAGAAAGCGCCCTACTCGCCGCAACAGACGAAATCTGTACCTTACAGGACGAAAGAGAAACAGTAGCCCTCATCCTCCTCGACCTCTCAGCGGCGTTCGACACAGTCTCTCACGTACCCTAATACACAGACTACATGCTGCAGGGATCCAAGACAAGGCCCTCGGCTGGATCCGCTCCTTCCTCTCTGGCAGAATAGAGCAGTTCAGACTTTCCCTTTCCTCTCGGACCCTACACCTACCATCTGCAGAGTCCCCCCTGGGTCCTTCCTCAACCCTAAGCTCTTGAACATCTACATGGCTCTGCTTGCCCTCATAGCCAGAACCTATGGACTCAACATTGTGTCATACGCAGATGACACCCAACTCATCCTCTCCCTATCCAATTAACCCAACACCGCCAGACACAACTTTCAAGAAGGCAAGGAGGCCGATCGCCAAATGGATGAAAAACAGCTGTCTACAACTAAACACCAATAAAACTGAAGTACTCATCATGGGCCCAAACCCCGACGCCTGGAACGACTCCTGGTGGCCCCCCGCCCTCGTAAGCCTGTCTATCCCCACGGACCACACATGCAACCTGGGAATCATCCTGGACTCAGAGCTCAAAATGGACTGCCAGATCAACTCTGTCTCGTCCTCCTGCTTCCACACCCTCTGCCTCATATGTAAGACTTTCAAATGGATCCCCCTTGAAAACAGAAAGACCGTCAATCACGCCCTGGTCACCAGCAGGCTCATCTACGGCAACGCACTCTATGCCGGATTAAACAAAAGCCTCATCTTGCAAGCTACAGAACATCCAAAACATATTGCACGTGATCGGCCCTGGACCTAGGGCTCAGGGTCAAGCAGCTCCAGCTAGCTCCTGGCTGCGATCCCCCTTCCCACGTTCCCCCTTCCCTCAAGACATTAACCTGGGGCGTAGCTTCCCCCCGGTTCATGGTCTTGTCGTACACGGGTCAATAGAGAGCTCCCGATGAATAAGACATTAGATTCCCCTGTACACAGGAGGGCTGGAGGAGATGTGCTCATTACCGGCACACACAGTTCCAGGCTTCAACCTAATTTGGCGCTGCCCCACTCCTCACACTGGTGGTCCATAACAGCACAACAAGCAGACTGAGACCAGGTTCTGGTACGCTTAGAGAAATTGACATGCTGATTAGCATGGAGCCAGGAGCTTCGGGCGCTAGGACAAAACCTAGACCCCAGGTGGCTCATCACGCCCATGGTGTTTGCAGATAAGACTGTAAACTTACTATGTGCATGGTAGTAAACATGCTCTTTGCTCACGCTGATCACTATTGTACTATAACGGCGGATTACAATCTAGGGCTCGCACAGTCTCTCATTCGGATCGTGCAAGCCGCGTTATAGGCTGCAGTCCCAATAGGAGGAGCAGAATAAGGTGTACATGACTCAGTTAAGTTGATTTTATTTTATTTTGTTTGCCACAGACCAGTAAAGGCTAGAGAACACATTATATGACTGCTTTCATGCAATTTGGACAAGCTTTAGCCGCCTCCACACATTTCTCAAAAAGGCAGCACTGGATAGAATCAGGGAGAAAGGACTAATCAGGCCTGGAAAGAGACAAAGAGAAACATAGGACTTCTCCACATTATGCACTCACTTGAAAACATAGAAAAGACCACTCCCCCCTGGCTAAATAAACATGGTAATAGGACTAATGCACTAGAGGAACAACTAATGGAAAGTGAAAGAGGGACAATTAAGGGAAAGCAAAAGAGGATTGCATCGGAGGAACAGATCTATGTAGAAAACATGGCGGCCATATTGGAATGACTCACTCTAAAGGAACGAATCAAAGAAAAATCAGACAACATCTGCATTCCCGCAGTCTACAATCTCAAAGAAACAAATTATGCCCCTATGACCTAGAACCACCTGCACCCCATAGTGCACTCATCCTCATCTAGTCCCCCATTTCCTTCTACTCCCCTTACTACAAGCCCCAACCCTACTATGGAGCATTCTGGTCTACACACATATGCCATTAAATACCCGCCAACCTTACAAAGAAAGCAGTTAAATCCTTTATACAATTTTTTTTTAAATCTCACCCAGAAACGCCTTACCTATCATATAACAAAGGACACGTAACTAATGACATTATCTTCGACACAAAAAGAAGAACACAAAGGAGGAAAGCCTTTCTCAACCTACTCTTAATCACCTCCATGAGGAAAACAGCACTTGGGCTCACACTATCTAACGCCCCCTCCTCATCTAGAAAGCTGCAGCTACAATCACGTCACCATCTATAATAACGGGATCATCCTCATGCAATCATCAGACTGTAACCTAAACCTACTAGATAACATCTTTCCCCTCATCAAGGAAAAAGTGACAAGACCCCCTCTCAGCTCCCCAGACAATCACAATTACAGCTTACTTACCATCTCCCGACTTGACCCCCTGTTTATTCATTCTCCCTGATCTCCCTCCTACATACTCACTTACCCCAGACTTAACCATCACCCCTAGCTAGAACACACCTTTCCACGAATCATACCTGGTCCCCAACACCATAGATGACACCAGAGTTCCAATCACACCCCTATTATTCCCCCCATACTGACTTACCCCCTCTTGCCCATCACCAACTCTCCCACTGTCCCTTACACACCCCACTTACATACCACCTCACATCCTCATGATGACATACATTTCCCCAACTTCTTCCTCTCCTTCAACAACAGTACTCACACTGTCCCAATTACACCCTATACCCCTAACACCTCATATCCTTTTGCCCCTCCCGTCCCCTCTCCCCTCACCACAGCTCCAACAGTCCCATGCACAACCCACACCCCCTGACCCCCATCTTATCACACCCACCTGCTATAGACAACCACACAGGGAGACTACAACACATCTTGTAGATTACGATTCCCCCTAAATCCATGTACATGGGTCAACCTCTCCTTCCTCACTCACAGTCCACACACCAAACATGGCACCGCTTACTCCAGATCACAAACTAGATGAGATATTACTATCTCTGCAACAAGTCAAAAATGATATCCAAAACCTACATGACCTGATTCTACAACAACCCAAGCTCACGTGACCTGGACCACAGACTCGACCGTACCAACACACCGTAAACTCAAAATGCACCCACCAATTACACACAGGCTCTCGTAATCTGGAACCCCCAAGATGGAGAACTAAACCCTACCCCAATGCCTCGTCCTTTCTGGAGAAAAATCCCTCTATCTACTAAAGACGTGAGCTACGTACTCCGTTTCTATGAGCTACGGTATCTCCCTCCCAATTCGGGACTCCTAGATAACATACATAAACATTCCTTAATCCAACCAACCCTACCAATACCCACAGAGTTATAACACGCAATGCTAGAGGTATAGTTTCGAATAACCTCACGCAAATCCCCCTCATGCCGGAAACAAACTCAACAGCCACCATAAGTCGCCTAAAATGTATACTCCTAAACTGTAGGTCAGCATACCGACCCGCAACCGATATAGCTGACCTCATACTCACTAATGAACCTGACCTACTAATCCTGACTGAAACATAGCTAAACAAATCATCTTCACCCATCTTGGACATACTGGTTGCCAAAATTATAAAATCCCTTGACTAGATAGAATTGATATGCCAGGTGGTGGTATCGCTTGCATTCAGTGGAGCAATCTATCAGTGAACAAATCCAGCTCCCCTGTATTATCCTCCTGTGAATACCTCTGTGTAGACATCTCTAGCAATAAAAAATCAATATGCTCACTACACACATTCTACCACCCCCCAGGGGATAACCTCCCCTTCATCGAACATCTAATAGAAATTCTAGCTACTAATGATGGACTACATTATATTCAAATATTCCTTGATAACTTCAACCTCCATTGGGAGGACCTGAATGACCCAGGGGTCAACAGCCTCAAAGCTTTCCTATCAGACCTTAACCTCACCCAATTCTGTAATAGCCCCACACACGACAAAGGGGCAACCCTCGATCTAGTAATGTCTAAAGCTAACTCCACTCAACTTGAATGGATCCTCCCCTGTGGCTGGTCTGACCACCACATAATTACATTTCAAAACAATGAATCTGTTAAATGTCTCTCTGCACAACCCATGAATTGAAAACCTGGAAGCGGAATCTAAAGAACGTAGGCTCAAACCTACTCTCAACATCCAATCCTAACTACTTCCTCCCCCCTGAAGGCCCAGCCGATGTATATGGCTTGACTAACCATTACTTCCAATCCATGAACATGGTACTAGATAAAATAGCTCCACTACAGCTGAAAAGAGTCACCACCAAGGATTCAAAACCATGGTATGATAGTAGTTTAAATAAAGATAGACCAGTCCTAAGAACGACAATGGAGATCTACACCCTCCTCTGACCACCTCAAGCTACTAAGAATTGCAAGAAACACCTACTACAGAAAGATCAGATGAGCTAAATCTAACTTCTTTAGTAATCAACTAGACCAAGCCAAGAACCGGCCAAAAAGCTATTCGAACTAATCAAAACCCAAACAAAGGGTGCTCTCCACCACCACCATGCTAATCCCAGAGCACTACCCAATTGTGAAGAATTTGCATTCTTCTTCACTATGAAGACTGAAACCATGAAGACTGACCTACTCAACGACTTAATATGCCCTTTTGACTCTCAGATGGACACCTCATTACCTCCACCAAGAGCCCCACTTCTATGCCCCACCAAGTTCGCCTTCAAAATCAACGCATCATGGTCCTCCATCAACACTTACAGTGAAGATACTATACTAAAAACGCTAACAACCTTGAATCCCTCCTGCCACTTCACAGACCCTCTTCCTGCAAACTACCTAAAAGACTTCATACCACTATTACTGCCCCTATGGACCAGGATTACAAACAGTTCCCTACTTCATGGAACTATCCCAGAAATCCTTAAATCAGGACAGGTATCCCCTATCCTAAAGAAATCAACGCTGACCCAGCAGACTTAAATACCTATCACCCGATATCCAACATCCCCACTCTTGCCAAACTCTTGCAAAAATGTGTCAACATGCAGCTTAGCAATCACTTTGATCCATTCCAACTGCTCAACCAATATCAATCAGGATTTCATGCAGGTCACAGTAAAGAATCTGCCATGACCCACATAATTGATGACGCACAAAAAATTCTTGACCAAAACGAAGCCTGTTTACTAATCTTACTTGACCTTTCATTGGCATTCGACACCGTCAAACACAACAACCTGGTAGTGCTCCTGAAACAAAGAATGTTATTATCTGGACCTGTGCTTACTTGGTTTACCTCCTTCCTCCAAAACAGATCACAAAGATTCAAGGTTAATCAATCCGTATCCAAACCCATCCCAGTCACCTTAGGAGTACCTCAGGGATCATCCCTCTCACCCACACCTTTCAACCTTTTCATGGAACCTCTCACCGCACTGCTCTGCTTCTCCGATGTCCACTATCACATGTACATAGATGATGCTCAACTCTACATAAGGATCCACTCACGTGAGGACATTACATCTCCCAACTCACTGGCCGAATACCACTTGAAACTAAACACCCTCAAAACTGAATTCCTCCTATTTGCCCCCCCCTCCAACAAACCAACCACCATCCTTGATTATGATGAATCACCTAACAGCACTCAAAGGCCAACCTCTCTTTATCCACACAGCGAAATTGCTGGGAGTGACTCTGGACAGAAATCTAAACACGCAGAAGCATATCAGCGTCTCTACTAAAATAGCACTTTTTCAGATGAACACTTTGAGAAAACTGAAACCTTTCCTGCCCACTAATGACTTAAAACAGGCAGTTCAAGCTCTAGTAATCCAGCTGCGGCCCATGGAGGGAGTTCCATGGGGCAGAAAGGCAGGGTGGGGGAGGGGCTGGGTGGGAGGTGCTAAACACCGGAATGGGGATGTGAGGTAATTAAACGATTTAATAAATAAAACGAATTTCGTAGTGCGCCCTGCATCTCAAAATGCGATGCAGGGCACGCTACAAAATTTGTTTTTTTTAATAAATTGTTTATTTACCTCACATTATCCATATTCCAGTGTTTAGCACCCCCGCCACGCCTTTCTTCACCAACAAAACTCCCTCCACGGGCCGCGGCTGTAGTAATCCCAAGATTGAAATACGGCAGTGTCGCCCTTTGCGGCCTGCCCAGATCTACGACGGTTCCTCTTAGAGCCTTAATCAACACTGCTGCTAGACTCATCACAAGCTCCTAAAGAAACTGTCACATCTCACCAGACCTTAAGAGGCCTCAACTGGCTACCGTTCGAGGATAGAATTCATCTGAAAATCGCTTGCATGACGCACAAGGCCATACATCACAATACGCTGAGTTATCCAGCCCAGAAAATGGTACTGGTACTGGTACCATGAATCTTCTTCTGAAACCGCAACGATTTGCCAAGAAGAAAACTTACAACCGGACCTTCTCAGGAACATCACCTAGAATCTGGAATGCTTTCCCTCCAGAAATAAGACTGAACCCTTCCACTGCTTCCTTCAAAAGAGAAGTGAAATCGATTCTGATGGCCAAATTTACCTGATCTACTCACATCTCAGTATACTTTATTCACAAGTTTTATTATTGATCACTATGTATAGGTGTCACTTATATATTTCTTTTCTTGATGTTTGGTATTTGTTTCTTACATCTGCTGTGTAACGTGTTCTGATATCCGCAAGGGTGTTGTCAGCGCTATCTAAATCCTTTCAAAATAAATAAAGAGCTCAAAATAAACCACCAGATAAACTCTGTCTCTTCCTCCTGCTTCCACACCGTTCGCCTCCTACGCAAAGCCTTCAAATGGATCCCTCTCGAACACAGAAAGACGTCACTCACGCCCTGGTTACCAGCAGGCTCGACTACGGCAATGCACTCTATGCCGGAGTAAACAAAAACCTCACCCGCAAGCTACAGAACATCCAAACCGCTACTGCAAGACTGATCCTCAACCTGCCAAGACACTGCCACATCTCCCAGCACCTGCGCACACTACACTGGCTCCCCATCGAAGCTAGAGTCAGCTTTGAGATGCTAACCCACGCTCACAAGGACCTCCAGGACACTGGACCAGCGTACCTGAACAGCCGACTCAAATTCCATGCACCCCAAAGGACCCTACGATCAGCCCAGCTTCCCTACACCATGGTCCCCCGTACTGGAAAGGCCATATCAGGAGGCCTCTCCTTCTCCTTCCACGCAGCCAGAGCCTGGAACGACCTTCCACTCCACCTCAGACAGATAACAACGCTCCCCATCTTCACAAGAAACCTCAAAACCTGGCCCTTCGACAGACCCCCTCCTTGATGGACTGGAACCTGCAACCCCCTTACCCCCCAGCGCCTTGAGACCCTTACCGGTGAGTAGTCATGCTTAAAAAACACCTGATTGATTGATTGATTGACACTGGGCTGTGCACAGTGCACCAGCACAAGGAGAGAGCAAAAATGCTGCATATCTTTGTAAAGATGATCCTTTCTGCTCTCTACCTTTCACTCAAAGCAGCCCAGCAACCTTTCTTGCTGTGCTGCATTGTGTGAAAGTTTAGTAAATGCCTGCTTGTGTATTTTGCCTAATCCCTTCTACTGGATATATAAATAGTTGCCATATCCGTTCACAGATCATTGGTTTATATATTCCTCCCGCAGTCCACTTCTATGGCTAATTCAGTTAACCAGTTAGCATGCTTCAATAAAGCCCCTCTTTGCCAAAGTCATAAATCACATTTCTTTGCAGGAACTAAAGCTGTTGCCCGCCATCAACGTCTGAGAAATTTGATGGTTTCTGTCACAATATTTTCTATTTTCCATATGAAAACATTTCTATATTGCCAGCAGAAATATGAAAAGGTGAGGATATATTTGAAATAGATTACTTATAATATTACAAAACTGAAAATGTGTGCACATTCACATGCCAAAAGAAATTGAATTACAACCAAAGAATACTGACGTGACAAAAAGAGGAAGGGGATTTGTAACTGGAATCTTCATCCAGTTGGAGCCAGAAATGGACCATGATCATTTTACAATGAAGGAACTGGATGTGGTCAATGGAAAACCCTTTACCAGAACCAAGACTGTCCTCCTCATCCCATTGTTAATAAAAAGACTACTATTGGAGAAAGGAAGTCCAACCCTTCGATTTGGTGGAGGTTAGCAGTGGAAGTGTCAAGAAGAATTGTATGAATAATGGGGGTACAACTGTGAACTCTGTTAGGGCTTCCCCCCCTCATAGATCTCTTTGGGACGGAAGTTTTTGGCAAACTCATTCTTATTCAAGCTAGTTGTGATGTTCTTAATGGAAAATACCTTACGTAGAAATGTAGAAGCCCTGGCAGTAAATAATGATCTGGCAAAAGCCCAAAAAGGTTCATTACAGGTGATTGCTGTGGAATAAAAAAAAATTATCATTGCATGGTCACCCTAGTTAGACCTATAGGAGATGATAAGGAACAGGTGATAGATGAACTCACAGAGGATTGGGAAGTAGAACTCAATAATTGTGATTGCCCTCTGTCCATATTTGTTTCAAAACAACTGATGTTGATAACAAAATTGGGGGTCTATTAGGGTTGCAGAGGTAACATCCCATTTCACAAACAATATATAAAATTAGATGGGCAACCTGTAAGAAGGGGGTTATTAGGGGAAAGGTTCCAAAGGGAAATGGAAGCCCCAAAACATTGATAACTCAAGGATAATAGACAGCAGTGCAGGGGAGAAGGATGAGAGTGCCTCATATCCCGCCTCGGCTGATATTGGTGGTTCTTGGGCTCATAATTCCTCGGACCTGATTTCTCGCCTCGGTGCCTACTCTGAGCATGAGTCCCACGCTGCAACTCTGGGCAATAGCTTGCTTAGCGTCCACAACGGCCCCCTACAGCGCTGGGGATGCCTGGTTGCACCCCGGGGATGCCCAGGAGTGGACATTTCATGGGGAAAAGCCAGGACGGGTTCCCTAGCGGTATGAGTACAGCGCCAGGACACACTGCTTGCCAGGGTATCAGTGCGCTTTACAAATACGTCTACATTTACATTTACATTTACATATGTTATAAGGATGATAGAAAAGGGGGACAGCCTGTCAAAAAGAAATATAATGCAGTTCATGAGGTCTCCCTGTGAAACCGCCAGGCTGCCCTCTGATAGCGAAAGGGAGAAGAGTAATCTTGATACAGAGGTGGTTAAGGGAAAACCAGGGAGAGACGACAGTCCGGAACACTTTGTGATGTGAGCAAGCCTCAACTAGGCCTACTAGTGCAAGGGGTTCGCCCTTCTCTGCACAGAGTCCTCAGACCATAGGAAGAAGTTGGCAATGAAACTGGAAAATACCAAAGCAAAGTTTATTAAACCTTTAAAGTTGGTACTACAGTCCACACAACACCCTTCAGTATTGTATAGAGTAGCACACAGAACTAAAGCACATGGCCCCTTTTATACACAATGAGGGGCTCAAAAGAAGGCGGTACAGAATACAAGAGCAGTTTTATGACCATACAAGGACATATTGGAAAGCACAATCGATAAGTGGGCGGAGTTAACAGTCTTCAGAAACTAGTAAACAAATTCCTTTCTGGGACTAATTAGTAACAGCCGCAGACCCTACTGGGCATGTCTGGGCATGCTGGAAGTGGGGGATGCTAAATATAGCCTGTTGCCGGGCAGACTTCAGGTGCAGTTAACAAGGAGGTAGGACAAAGCACATGATGAGCACATGGCAATGTATGGCATACAAAATGGCCGCTACGAATACAAAATGGAGTCTGTTCATTTGCTACGATAATGGTCAAATACAGCATGTCTTCTGCTAATGCTTAACCTAATCGACGTTGATTTACAACATTTGGAGGGAGCAGGTCACCGACAATGTAGAGGAGAGATGAAAGCGTGCGTAGATCATAAAAGTAGAGACCGATTTAAGTAGGCAATAATAGTGGGGACAACCTGTGGGTCTTTTTGGAACAGCAGCAAGTTCATAATGGAGGAAAAGTCCAAGGAAACCTAACCCACTGAATCTCTACCATCTTCTGTATGCACTTGTTAAGTGCCCAAAGTTGCACAAAATTACATATGGTGACATAAAGCAAGTAGGATTTGAAATAAATGAGAACATAAGAGAGGTGAAGGAGGTGCACTTTTATTCAGAAATCATGAAATCAGCACTGAGGAGAGCAGAGGAAGAGGTTTTGAGAGAAGCTATGAGGCTCCTACATGTGAGTGAGTTGAGGAAGGAGGTACAGATGGGTCATAATCTCCTGGCCAATCATGCAGGGCTAAGTTTAAACAAAGTCATATAGGGTCAGTAAAATGATTATAATGTCAGAATTCTGGCAAATGTAAAGGAAGGAGGTCTGCAGATCACTGCTCCAGGGGACAATTGAAAGTGGTTAATTAAGGGTCTAGGAACAAGAAACCACATTAAGTGCTTGTCAGACTCCTTATTGAGTTTCGAAGTTAGTATAAGAGGAGATGGGAGTGATTTGGATTAGGTGTTAGGCAGTTCGCACAGCTTGGTAGTTCAAACTTGGAACATAGGTGCATATAGGACATTGTTAAATCAGGATTTTTTCAAAGAAATGCTGCCAAATTGTGAGATTATGTGTTTGAGGGAGACATGACATTATGAAGAGCCTGAACTAGTAGATGGGTTTTCATAATGTAAAAAATGGCAGAGTCTAGGTCCCCCGTTGAGTGGCTGATCACTCTAATCTCAACCAAAGTTACAAACAAGGGCAACATTATAAAGGTAAAAAGTAGATGAATCTTTTCCGGTCCAGTAAAGCTATATTGTAATAATAACGGAAAGGCATGTATAATAACTATTAACTTATATATTCAGTCACCAAATGCAGAATAATATGGAATCCAGTTAGGTTTGGTAGAAGAAGACTTAGAAAGGCTAAGTACAGAATACCCAACTCAGCTGATAGCTCTTTTAGGGGACTTTAGCCATAAATGAAAATTTAGTGATCCAACTGACAACAACGGTTTGTTATCTGCTTCCCAGGTCCCCTGCAAAACTTCCCAAATGCTTGCTGTTCAGTGTGTGACATAGCATTAGTAAAGTTTCTAGGGTCAAAAGGGTTGTTTTGTGTAAATAGTTAGGTAACTATAGATCGCAGAGTAAATCAAACCTTTCGATATGGGAACAAGGGATGCCCAATTCACTATGGGGCATATTATCAAGGACCGGTGTTAAAATAATCGCCGTTTTATCGGCAGGAAATTGCCGATAAAACGGCGATAATGGGCTTGATAATACGCCCTTGTTAATTCCCATGGAAGCCCATGTTTTGATGTTAACATGGGCTTCTATGGGAATTAACAAGGGCGCATTATCAAGCCCATTATCTCTGTTTTATCGGCAATTTCCTGCCGATAAAATGGCGATAATTTTAACACCGGTCCTTGATAATATGCCCCTTTGTCTTCATTAATGCATGGTATTTTCCATCAGTAGAATGATTTAGGGTGCTGCACACAGAGGGAAGCGATCACTGGCGTTTACATCTACAGTTAAATTTAGAGCCTAGTGAGCTGCGGGAAAAAGACATCCCGATGCAAGTGGAATAACCTAGACGTCTTACAATTCGAATTTTTGATGAGTACTTAAAGTTCCGTAATGATTTGATTTAGGTGTAAAAGTTGCCTAATGTGAAGAAGACTCCAGATAACTTTATATCATGGCACAATTGAGTTCTTGCTCGGGTTGTTAACTGTTCGAGTGTGGATCTCCATACTAAAGCGTGGAAGGAGAAAAGGGAGCTCGTTCCACAGACAACGCTGATTGGTTGGTTTGAAAGTGTGTGTGAGCGATTAAAACAAAAAATATGAAAATGGGAGGGATCAATAAAAGAAAAGCATGATCACGAGTTAGGAGCAATCTGTGCATGGTAAAATTTCAACAGAAGAAAAGGCAAGAAAATCAGAAAAAATTGCATATTAGTACAAATCAGGCAAAATATGATTGAGGTAATTGAAACTGAGAACAGCAGTAAGTTTGTGAAGGGAGAAGGTTAGGGAACATGATTTTTTTTATAGAAGAAGATGATTGGGCTGATTACTTGAAAAAGTATATGTTAATGAAAATGATGAGGCATGGCAGAAGGACACGTTTGTAGTGAGTAATGAGATTGTGCTATATTTCACAGCTAAGAGGATCAAGGAAAGCATCCTGTCCCTAAAGCTAACAAAGCAAGCCCTTCCTGACAATCTACCTGCCATCATAATACAAAATAATGAAGACTGGTGGGACATTTCTTATCATGCTGTATTCCAAAAGGTTTTGGCTTCTGGGTGCTTTCCTGACAGCTGAAAAGAGGCAATTTAAGACCCATATATAAAAAGGATGATGCTACGGCATCAAGGAACTATTGTTTGGTCATTCTACTGGATGAGAGAGAGAACGTTTTTTCAAAAATGTTGTTGTGCCTGCAATAAGACTGGCTGGAAGAGAACAATATAATTAAGCCTGGGCGGAACTCCGCAAAATGACCAAAAATCTCAGCCAAGCTACGCGCAGTTCCATAAGTGGCTGAGTGCACTTGGTCACAACTGTTCACGTTGATTTTCAGCACCAGGTGTTTGTCCTGCCCTGGAAAATCATTGCAAGGGCACCATGTGCAGTGCAAGCGGCACTACTTCTTTTCTGCTGCTCAAGTACATTTCCTACTGGAGGAGCAACTTTCTCAACGCAAACAGAAGGTTTCTCAACGCGAGCGGTCGCGACTACCAGCGTCCGCCCGCTTTAAGAAATCTGACAACCTTGCCAGGAGGTGGATTTTTCTCCCTCACCAACTTGACGTTGGGGAGTGAGAGTGAGGAAAGATCTTGCCGTATTGTGAATTTTCCTTGCGTGCGCTCACCAACTTAATGTCGGGGAGCGTGAGTGCGAAAAAAATTCTGCTCCACTATACAAAGCAGAGTTTTTCAGTACTCTGCATGCTAAGCGGAGCACTGAAAAACTCCAGAAACTGTGCAAGCGGAGTTCACCGCCCAGGCTTAAATATAATCTCAATTGGGTTGAAAGAAGGCCACTCAACTCTAGATCACTGTTTTAGTCTGTGGGCAATGGCAAGCAAATCCATAGACCTTAAGGGGAAACTAATTTGTTGTTTTGTTTATTTCCATGCCGCTTTTGATTTGGTGGACCTCAAAATATTGTGGGAAATGTTGATAATTCTTGGAATTCAAAAAGACTTTCTTCAGATTCTTCAGGAGTTACATAGCCAGGTTTGGGTGTGGGTGATATTAGATATGGCAGGTACATCATCCAGGAAGATGCAAATTAAAAACGGCCATTATTATTTTCCAAATGTTTAGCAGATCTGCAGAACACTCTGAAAAGTAAAAGGTCTATGCCCCCGGATAAATGATTTTCATGTCTCATGGTTGTTAAATGCTGATGGCCTGGTGACAACGCATTTGATGATAGTAGCCTTACAAAGGAAGATGTATGTCTTTTACGAATATTGTTTAAGGAAGAAGCTTGCAGTAAACTTTGTTAAGACAAAGATCATGGTGATAGAGAAAGGAAATATAAAGTACAACTGGTCGCTGAGAAGAAATAAGCTGGATGTATTGGAAACGTGTAAATGCTTAGGAATGTGCTTTGATGTGAAGGTTATTTGGAAAGAAAACAACAATGGGAGAGGTAGGGAGAATCAAAGACGCTCTCTCAGTCCCCGGTTAAATGCAAATAAACAAAAAAAGAGAGGTCAACTCAGTCTCAGAATTGCCACTAGATTGGAGCGAGATAGATAGGGATCACACACTCACTTAGGGTGAATAGGAAGGCCCTCACACACCGACCTAGTCAGTGTCATGCTTCATCACTGGGCCCCACCAAAGAGGCCGAGTGCCTCTTTGGTGTGCTGCGACGCCAGAAAGACTGCGGAGCTGGTTGTGTGAAGAGGGGCGTGTTGTGAAGGTAAGTGAAATAAAAAGTGTCTAAGAGGGTATCAGTAAAAAGAATTTAATAGGTGATCCCTAAGACATGTATAACAAGTATTATGTGTCTGAATTTAATTGCCAAGGTTTAGGAATGGTAAAATTCAGAGAAATACAATAAATCAGTCAGTCAACATGTTTCTGCCATATGGGTGGTTTAAATTTACCAAGGCATTCATCAGGACTATACCCCGGCGGTATGGACTCTCTAATCGTCCACCCTAACCTGGGGGCGTGAAAGTGAAAATTGGGCCATAATGGAGCGAAACACTTGTCCGCTGATCTGAAACATCTTGGCACTTATCGTGTTATCATCCTGAACATTCTATTCATGATGGATTGAGGAAATCTCTCTTTGTGAATAAAACTCATACTAGCACAAATGTACTATCAGCTCTGTCTGGATTTATTGTACTGTGGAACACTACTTCAAAGTGACGACATTCACTGTAATGGTAGATGTAAGAAGAGGATGCACTCATTTCTATTACATAGTCCTTGGAGTCACTCTGGTAGTCCTCGGTTTAGGTGAAGATGCAGAGCTCAAAAGCAGGGCTGGTCTCTGAGGGTTCAAGGCAGGCTCCAGGCAGCAAAAATGTCCTTCCAGGTAAAGCAAAACACTCTTGCCGATTGCACAGCAGGTCAAAGTAGCAGGTAGTCATCTGAGAGTCCTTCTGCATGGTCAGGAGGGAACTGAAGAATTAGTGTCTGAGGTTCTATTTTTATACCCTGATGCCCCAAATCTGGATGGTGGAAGAAGGTTCTGGAAGTGTCTTTAAGGTGCATGGAATGTCCTGACTTCTGTGCCCTGGCTTCAAACTGGCTGCAGTGTCAGTCAGCCAGACACTTAAACAATTGTTTATTTAGACCATAGCTTATTAAAACTACCACAAATACAACCATATCATCGTACATGCAATCAATTAACTTGAAGAATAAGAACAACAAAAAACTCCATAAATACAATTATGTCATAATATATACCATTAATACACTTGGGAAATAAATAAACTGAATGTAAAACACTCATAAGTAAAACTGTACACCTAAAAATTTCCATTATACCCAAATCTCATTAAATCACATTCAGCCTGATTCATTAAAGGTAATTGCGCTCGCAAAGGGCCAGATTCTGAGAATCTGGCCCTTTGCGAGTGCAATTTTTGCATTTGGGATTCATCATCCCAAATGCAAAACTCGGTAATAGCGAATTCGCAAATTTGCGAGGAATTACATTTAAGGAATCTCTATTTGATATTCCTTAAATGCAATTCATCATCCATTTTCAAATTGCGAAATCGCAATTTAGGGCCGCTATTTACCGGGAGGTCAAACCTCGTGGTAAATAGCGAAAACTCTGAAAAATGCTTTTAAAAGCATTTTTCTGAGTTGCATGCTGCACACACACATGTCCTTTGGACATGAGCATCGTCGGGGTCCGGTTCTGAGGCTGAACCTAGGTTTCAAGTGGGCTGAGAGAGTTGAGGGCGATGTGCCAGGCACGCTCCAACCCCCCTCCGGAGACCCATGGTGCAAGTAGCGCCCAATTTTAAAGTGCTGAGACACCCCTGATTTTGGAGTGTTTTTTTGGATTGAGCTATTCGCTCTCCCATTTTTTCAAGCACTTTTTTCACCTTTTATCATTTTCACTTTCACGCCCCCAGGTTAGGGTGGACGATTAGAGAGTCCATACTGCCGGGGTATAGTCCTGATGAATGCCTTGGTAAATTTAAACCACCCATATGGCAGAAACATGTTGACTGACTGATTTATTGTATTTCTCAGAATTTTACCATTCCTAAACCTTGGCAATTAAATTCAGACACATAATACTTGTTATACGTGTCTTAGGGATCACCTATTAAATTCTTTTTACTGATACCCTCTTAGACACTTTTTATTTCACTTACCCTCACAACACGCCCCTCTTCACACAACCAGCTCCGCAGTCTTTCTGGCGTCGCAGCACACCAAAGAGGCACTCGGCCTCTTTGGTGGGGCCCAGTGATGAAGCATGACACTGACTAGGTTGGTTATTTGGAACGAACATATAGAATGGTTAAAAAGCTACAGCATTGTCCTCAGTATTGGGCCTAAAGCAATTTAATACAATATATGGGTGTCCCTCTGTTCGCCTAATCTTGTCTGCCTAATATGCCATGGTCCGACCGCAATTACTGTATGGAGTAGAACTCTTAAGTCAAAGTGGTAAATTGGACTAGAATCATGAAGAAGATACATGTGTGAAAAAACTGCTTTCCTTACCACTTTCATCTATGATTCATGCTGTAAGGTTGGATACACAGCTTACGGTCTGGAGTTACCTGGGGTTCTCAACTGAGATTGCGTTTTGGTTGGGGTTAGCCAAGGAAAGAAGCTTAAAAATTTCCACTTTCCTTAAAGGCGCGGTAGAAGGTAGTGAATCGAAATTGGTGAAGCAAGTGAGGCAAATGGGTGAAATCTGTAATAGAGTAACAACAAAATTGGATAAGATAAAGACGGGATGATGATCTCCAAATTACAGCTGTGGGAGCTTTAAAAAACACGTACTAGAGAGCACAACCTATGGTATCTAAGTGAGAAAACATCCACAGTCTTTGTTAAAAGATGGGTGATAGTTTTCCTTACATTTAGCTATTGTCTACCCTTAAACTAAGACATGTTACATTGAAATTTAGAGGTGGGATAAATATCTGTTATGAAGATAGGAGGGTGATATCAGTAATTATAGATGATCTGGGTATGTATACATTTGGTATGTATGCAAAATAAAATGGGGCTCATTTTATATTAGATAGCCGATTGCTTTTAAATGCAATCGGCTATCTAATATAAAATGATTTTTAAAACGAATCCTTTTAAAGTTTGGAATTGCAAATTGGAAACAAGCATTTATTTTATTGATAGTTATGAGATTCCTGGATGTTACCTGTGCAATTACAGGATTTTTAATTACAGTTAAGAGAGTTTTTAGAGACAATCAGCCTGATTCATCATTGGGAGGTTTTGCGAGTCTGAAATAGCGAATCATAAGGAATCGCTATTCCAGACTCGCAAAACGGGATTCATGTAGGAATAGCAACATTTTTTGCGATTCCTACAGATTCCTTATTTGCGATTAGCAAATTGCTAATCGCAAATAAGGAATAACTCTCCATTCATTCCTATGGGCCAAAAGGCCCATAGGAATGAATGGGGTGTATTCCTTATTTGCGATTAGCAATTAGCTAATCGCAAATAAGATAGCGATTTAAAGGGTGCCAGGGGTGTCCAGAGGACACCCTGTACCACCCCTTAAATGCTAATTTAAACAGGTGTTGTGCACACACATGTCCAAAGGACATGTGTGTGTGCAGCATGCAACTCAGAAAAATGCTTTTAAAAGCATTTTTCTGAGTTTTCGCTATTTACCACGAGGTTTGACCTCGCGGTAAATAGCGGCCCTAAATTGCGATTTCGCAATTTGAAAATGGATGATGAATTGCATTTAAGGAATCTCAAATAGAGATTCCTTAAATGTAATTCCTCGCAAATTTGCGAATTCGCTATTACCGAGTTTTTTCATTTGGGATGATGAATCCCAAATGCAAAAATTGCACTCGCAAAGGGCCAGATTCTCAGAATCTGGCCCTTTGCGAGCGCAATTACCTTTAATGAATCAGGCTGAATGTGATTTAATGAGATTTGGGTATAATGGAAATTTTTAGGTGTACAGTTTTACTTATGAGTGTTTTACATTCAGTTTATCTATTTCCCAAGTGTATTAATGGTATATATTATGACATAATTGTATTTATGGAGTTTTTTGTTGTTCTTATTCTTCAAGTTAATTGATTGCATGTACGATGATATGGTTGTATTTGTGGTAGTTTTAATAAGCTATGGTCTAAATAAACAATTGTTTAAGTGTCTGGCTGACTGACACTGCAGCCAGTTTGAAGCCAGGGCACAGAAGTCAGGACATTCCATGCACTTAAAAGACACTTCCAGAACCTTCTTCACCATCCAGATTTGGGGCACCAGGGTATAAAAATAGGACCTCAGACACTAATTCTTCAGTTCCCTCCTGGCCATGCAGAAGGACTCTCGGATGACTACCTGCTACTTTGACCTGCTGTGCAGTCGGCAAGAGTGTTTTGCTTTACCTGGAAGGACATTTTTGCTGCCTGGAGCCTGCCTTGAACCCTCAGAGACCAGCCCTGCTTTTGAGCTCTGCATCTTCACCTAAACCGAGGACTACCAGAGTGACTCCAAGGACTATGTAATAGAAGTGAGTGCATCCTCTCCTTACATCTACCATTACAGTGAATGTCGTCACTTTGAAGTAGTGTTCCACAGTACAATAAATCCAGACAGAGCTGATAGTACATTTGTGCTAGTATGAGTTTTATTCACAAAGAGAGATTTCCTCAATCCATCATGAATAGAATGTTCAGGATGATAACACGATAAGTGCCAAGATGTTTCAGATCAGCCGACAAGTGTTTCGCTCCATTTTGGCCCATTTGCCTGAAGATTTTTCAAGGCTCTCAAAAATACGATGGATTTGCGTTTTTCAAGGTGCCTTATAAGTAGGTGTGATAAATTCAATCTAGTCCCGAGCTCAATCCCAAAAAATGTCAGCACAAGCATTGCAGCATTACTCCCTACAGTGAGGGAGTTCTGGACCTTGCACCACTTCTTCTGACTCCAAGGACTAGATTGCTGGCCTCCTGTTCAGATCCACAGGGACTCAAAAGACTCCCACTATATTGAACTCCCACCTACACCCAGCCTGAGTGAGTCCTGACCCCCCCAAGTGGTGTCCTAACAGTCCTGGACCCTTTGTTGTAGTTCTAGTTGTCCCCAGATGGCCAAATATCAAGACTGAGAATTTAGAAATGTTTCTAATCAAAAGCTGTCCCGAAAACCAGGAGGAGACCCGGACCAACCTGCTCGCTTATCCAACTGAGGTGCATCACCTGTTGGATTAACTTTGTAGCTTTTCTAACTACGTTCTTCTCAGCAGTAGCTAATCCATTTAAGTGGTCCTTCGCCAAAGAGGTATCCAGCCTTGTGGGAATTTCTTTGGCTACAACCCTCTGTCTTGTCGCACTGGAAATTTTCAAACTTCCAAACAACTGACTAAGTCTGAACATAGAAATCCTCGACAGAAGTTCGACACAAGGCTCCATGACGACAACACTCCCTCCTTGGATACCTTCTGCAGCTGTCCCCCAGAACTTTGCCTTCTCAGACACTTTTTCTCAGAATTTCTTCTAAGTCCGAAGGTAAGCGCAGAAAAGGTCCAATCTACTTCTTGTATCTGAACCACTCTCCAAAGTTGGCCAAATTGTTTAACTTTGACCTGGTCTTGTGGGACTACAAGTCCATTGTTGGCGCTTTGGACTTTTAGGTTTCACTGATTGGATTTTCTGTCTTTTTGGTGTCAAATAGTTTATTGATATGTAATCTATTTTTCTAAATGGGTTTGGGATTTTTCTTTTGTTGCATTTTAATGGTATCACTGTTTATGAGCTGCATAAATACATTACACTTTGCCTCCAAGTTAAGCCATACTGCTTTTTCTGCCAAGCCACTATCAGGTTATATCTGGAACTGATCATTGGAATGTGTTCTTCTTTCTGCTAAAATCGCTGAGGCAGCTGGAACCAAACAATCCCCGGAAACCACCCGATGGACACTGATAATGAGGTTACCAGTACACATATGAAGATTATAAGGGAAGGGGGTTTTGGAACAATAATAAATTAACATAAAAAGCTAAAAGAGCTAAGAAAACAACAGGTGTGCATTCATACCTGTGTAGAAAACAAACAAAGGGCCACTGGTCTGGTCTTTGAATGTTACAATCGTATTCCTGTTTCTTCTGGTTGAGCGCTCTCTTAAACTATACCTGTGGTAAGTTCCTCCCTACTATAATACTTATAACAATTCAAACATGCTGCAACAAATAAACACCCACCTGAGTTATTAGTTGAGCAGATTGGGAGGCCAGATGCTGCAACATATCATGCAATAGACACACAATATTACTCAACATGTTTATATCACGTAAAGAAACATACATATCTCATAATTTGATCATCACCAGATTCCCACCTATCTTTGATGAGCCATGGGAATGGGTCTCAGAAAGTAACTTCTAAACGGATGCCAATCCTTTATTTACAATATACCGAACAACACAGTAAATCCCATAACAAAGTGTACATAGAGAATTGTAAGATGTGGTTTCCTGCTACTGCAACATATAGAAACTTAACACAGTGATTACACACAAGGATCTTTTCCTTCACACCGACTGTTGGTTCTGTCCCCCAGGAGGGAAGACCTAACTGCAATCGCAAATTCTTTTTATAGTGTCTCCTGCATAGCCTAGCAAAAGTTAGTTGCAGGCACTAAAGATTAGGAGTAAATGTAAATGTGCATCAGAACAAAATTTAGTGCAAAAGCCGGTGCAATGACTTATCTGAGTCCTGAAAGTATAGGAGAGGCTTTGTTGCTACTGCTCCCCTGGTGGAGGTCTGCTAAGATAGACCAGGAGTGCCGTGAAGCACCAAAATACCGCTTCCCTCTGGAAATTCTCATTGCGAAGCATCGAGACTCCTGGGATTGGGTTAAAATAGAGGTGGAGGGATGAAATGAGCCTCTACAGTTTAGCGACTCTTGTGAGGGCACCCCGATTACTACAGTCCTTTAAATGCAGGGGAGCATAGCCCCAACCACTCAGGACAGCTCAAAGCAAGGTTGCAGGAGGAAGAAAGCAGCCCTAGTACTATGGTGCCGGCACTTTTTCAGATTGCTGTACATTACTGTCCAAAGGTGCTGGGTGGGAATAATGGTAAAGAAAATGTTTCAACCCACATTATGCATCATGAGAGGGTTACATTTGTAATATTTGTAGGCAGGACATGGCTTGATCCACAGCACATCTCCATTGTATGTAGAGTGGGTGTGGGCTTAAGCAGGAGAGGGGGCTTGAAAGGAGCAAATAAAGATTTCTTAGGTAGGGCATAAGATCTGTGTCAAACCCAGTAGGAAGATGAATGGGAGGTCCATAGACAGGCATCCCCAGTGGTGGGAACATGGATTCCAAATCGTCCATGACACCTAAAGATCTGGGAAGTCCTTACAGTAACCCCCTTCAAAGACTGGGGGCAGGGCCCCGTTTATGATTATTGGACAGATGGAATATATGCAGTAAGCGTAGCACATGGATGTGTGCTGCTATTTCCCTAGTCCTTTTGTGGGGCCATACCCCTTCCAACTCACTAGATAGAACAGAGTACCCCATGTATGGTGGGAATCGAGAATGGCGCTCACTTTGTGTTCTATGTGATCATCAATAGTTCATGGAAGAGGGGGTGAGAAGCTGAGTGTATTGATGAATTGTTTGAGAAGAGATACATGAAATCTTGGGTTGTTTTTTTTGATTGGCGGGTAAAGTCAAACAAACCACTGAGTTCTGACCAACCTGTTTTAATGGGAAGGGACTTATATAGCACGGCTGCAATTTGCAGGGACCTATCAGATGCGAATGCTGGATGGATAGCCAAACCTTTCCGCCTACTACGTACTTAGGAGGTGGGTGTCTCTTCTGTCCATATACTGGTTGTAGATGAGTTTTGCTCGAGTTCCCTTCAACCTTTTCAAGATTTGTCTGCTGCAAGATATGGTTTTGGGGGATTGACTCCGAATAAGATGAACTGTCATTTAGTAGTGGATAACTTCTGGATTGGTATCCATAAACTGCTTGGAAAATGAAAAGTCCAATTTAGGAGTTAAATACATTGTTATGGGAGAATTCCGCTAACCAAAGTAGATTGATCCATTGTTCTTGATTAATTACATAGTTTAATAGGAGTTGTTAAATGCCTTGGCTTGTTCCTTTATCTGTCCGTCTTATTCTGTGTGGTAACATTATGTTGTATAAACAGATTAGTCAATTCGAAAACATCTGAGATGAAACATTTTGGTTAAGAGATCGAGCATAACTACCATTGTAGTGAAGCCATGATCCTCAGGCAAGTCTTCAATTAGATCTATAGCTATGGAATGTCAAGGAACTAGTGGAGTCGGAAGAGGATTTAATAGGCCTGCACGTTTCTGATGATCTGGTATGGTTCAAGCAGAATTTTCACAGGTCTTTACATAATGCAGGCAGTCAACCCGCATGGTTGGCACCAGTAATCCTGTTACTAGAATTCTAGAGTGTTAGTAATGCCCTGGTGACCAGAGAGAGGCGAATCATGACACCAACTTTAGACTTGTTGCTTGAGCTCCAATGCGGTTAGATACAGATGGTCTATGTGGTACAAAGTCTCATTTTGGGTGTTCACAAAACATTGGCTTTAATATAACCGGAAGCGTGACAAAGTTGTTCTGTTCATGTGTGATCCATTTTATTTATGATGTTAATAAGATTTGTTTGGGCTATTAATAAAGGTGATTTGCTGATTTGTTCTGTATCATGTGTTGGTTGTGACAGGGCATCTGCCTTGCCATTCTTTCCCCTGGTCAAAAGGTTTTGCCAAAGAAAAAATCTGCAAAAAATAAGGACCAACGTAATTGTGTAGGTGTTAACGCTGTGACACATTTAAAAACCCGCGGGTTTCTGTGAGCTGTATAAACGGTGACATGGCACCTTTTTTCCAAGGGAATAATGCCTCTAATCCTGAATCGATGCCATGACTGCCCACAATTCCACTTCTTACAACTTCCAGGAATAGAAAGTTACTGGATATAGCTGTGAGGTGTATTTATGACAATGGGATAGTATAATACCTGAGGCTATATTAGACGTGTCAGCTTCAAAGGGTTCCAAAGTGCCAGGGCGTAGGATGACGGGGCAAAGTGAAAGCCATTGTGAGTTGCTGAAAGGCTTGATTGGCCTCTTAGGTCCATTGGAACATTTTCCCTTTGTGAATAGGTGAGATGAAATACTTTTGAGAATCTGTTTATAAATCATCAATAAAAATTAGCATTAATACATGTGGGAGCAGGCCATTGCAGGACAGTTTCGACCTTGACAGTGTCCGCTCCCCACCACATTTGGTGATATCCTGAATCCCCAAAAATTCACGGTTATAAAATTAAACTCACATTTTGATATTTTTGATTAAAAATACCTTCAGTAATTTCCAGATGTGCTCGACATGATCAGTAGGAGAGTGTGAGAACATTGAAATGGCATTGCTATATACGATCATAAAGATATTGGAAGGTGACTGAATTGATCCGGAAGGCTGTTTTCCATTCGTCAACTTATGTAATGCATTCAAGGTGGTATGCACCTTGTAAATCTAGTATAGTAAAGATGGTGGCAGAGCGCACTTGATTGAACATAGAGGTAAATAATGCCACAGGGTATCATTTTATAAAGTTTACCTGATATAGGGCTATATAATCAATATAAACGTGGAGCTCAATTTTTGGATACAAAAAAGATGGTGACGAGGATGGTGATTTGGAATGCCGGATAAATCCATTCACCAAAAAATGTGACAGATGAGCTTTCAAAACCTCATTTTCACATTTAATAAGAGTATAAATACAACTTAATGGAATATATATGCCAGGGTGTAATGTCAATTTTAAAGGTTAAACTCACAATGTGGTGGGAGAGTGTCTTTTTTGTTGTTCACCAAAACCATCTTTGAAGCCTTTGTATTTATTAGGCAAGCTTATGAGTTTTGCAGCTGCCACTTGAGTTCCAGGTAAGAGTGCAGCAGTGCTGTGGATCTGGGAAAACCTGACTTTTACAAAACAAGTTACATTTTTCGGACAGAAAGGTGATGGTTTGCTTGTCTCAGTCTATAGTTGGGTTATGTACAGGCAGCCAAGAAGACCTCAGATAACACCATACTGAGGAGACTTGACTACGTCTAGCTAACATTCATCTTTTATGCCATCTGGTATTTCAATGATTAGATGGATTGGGTGGTGAGAAATGGGTCCTGAGGACAACTGGGAGCCACCAACAGCACATACCTGTTCTATGATAATTTTCTTTGCAATAGGAATGTGGTGTGCACAAACAAATCCCCACAACGTTTCCCCTTTTTCCAGAGTCAATCATCACTGATTCTGAAAATTGGGACCACTTAAAGATACATCCACTGTAATGTGGGTGGTTGCGATGTTGGTGTTATTGGTAGCTTTCCCTTTCTGGAAGTTCACATTTCTCGGATTCTTTTGAGGATTTTTGGTGCAAACCTTAACAAAGTGGACCTCTAACCCAGACAAACGTTTTCTCTCTGTCTTCGATCCTTTTCTCCCTTCTACACTGGAGGCCAGATAAAACCATTTGGCATTTGTTCCCCAGCGTCTAATAGGTTGGACCTAGAAGGTCAGGAACATGTCCAGGTTGATGTTACTGGGGTTTCTTTTCAAAGCACTTCTTTTGCCCCCGTCGTTACGAGAGGCGATGGTTCAGTTAAACTACTAAAGAAATGAGAGCTTCACAAACACAGAAATTTTCCAAAACCTGAGCCAAAATGTCCTTGAGCTCATCACACAACCCACAGTAAAACAGCAATGCCTGTCATTTTCAGGCCAGTTAGTCTATTAAACAGATAAAGGTAGGCAAGGATATCTTGATTCCCTTGTCTGAGTTCCAAGAGCTTATTGTCGACAGTATGAGTGGCATTACATCAGTGAAAGATGCACCTAATTTTATGTTCAAAGAGTGAATGCAAGATTGGGTCATCACCGGCAACCAGTGTAGTGAACCAAGCTGCTGCATCCCCAGAACTATACGATAACACAAAAGCGACTCTGGTTGTAGGAGTGAAATGCTGTTGGCCTACACAAGAAATTTAACTTACACTGGGTTAAGAACACATTACATTTCTGAGGGCCCCCTTTGAATTACTCAGGTGGGGCTAAGGGCACCTCCAAATGATTGTACAGCTAGAGTTGAGTGGGGAAATTCCCTCTGCAGAAGGAGGGGGTTCGGAACCATTTCCCTCCATCTGAGGTTCTTACTTGAGCAGTTTGCGAGGCCAGCCTCTACAACATATCATGGTTTAGACACACAATGTCATTCAAAATGTATATTTACATGAAGAAACACACATATCTCACAACATGATCACCATCAGAGTCCCACCTATCCACAGTGAGCCATAGGCATGTGTCTCAGAAAGTAACTGCTGAATGGAAGCGAATCTGTTCTCTACCATATAACAAACAACACAATACATCAAACAACAAGGTGCACAAAGAGAATTACAAGACAGTTTCATGCTGATGTAAACAGAGTGATTATACACAAGAATCTTTTCCTCCAAACCAACTGTTGGCTCTAGTCCCCCAGGAGGGAAGACTCCTCTGCAATTGTAAAGTCTTTTTAATGCAGAACATAGTAAAGGTTAGTTGCAGAGGCTAAATATTAGGAGTAAATGCTAGTACACATCAGGCCTGAATTAAGCAGACCTATGTGCATGCTGACAGTATAGGAAAGTCTTCATTATTTCTGCTGTCACAGCGAAGGTCCCCTGAGATGACCGGGATGTGAGCAAGGCACCCTAGAAATGCTTCCCACAGGAAATTCGCCATGCAAAGCATGAAGACTTCTCGGGAGGGGTATAAGTATAGTCGGATTATCAAAACGGCATTTGAGAGAATATAGCCTCTCGCGATGGTGCCCCAGCCACTAAAGCCAATTTTGTTGCAAGGGAGTGGAGGTCTAACAACTCAGGGATAGTCCAATTCAAGGTTACAGGAGGAGGAATACAGCTCCAACCACTATGGCACTGACCCTCTTTCGGGGTGCTGCATGTTACTGATCAAGGGTACCTAGAGGGAATATTGGTAAGAAAAAATTTTCAAACCACATTATGCATCATGCTCAGGTTACATTTGTAATGCTTGAAGACAAGACATGGGTTGGTACACAGTGCATCCACACTGTACGTAGAGTGGGTTTGGGCTTAAGTACAAGATGGGACGTATAGGGAACCAATGCAGATTTATTGGGTAGGACATAGATTATGCGTCGGGACAAGTGGAAAGATGAAGGGGAATTCCACAGACAGGCATCTCCAGTGTGAGAGCATGGATTCTAACTTGTCCAGGATGCCTAAGGATCAGGGAAGTCCTAACAGCTATATAGGTCAAGCACAAGTTTACTTAGTCACTTTTTGTGATTCACCCTGCAAGCGATTGCAGCTATTGCTTGACCAGGGCTAACACCCCAGTCAACCAACAACCCAATTGATCACATTGGGCTTCAACAGAGCCATTGCCATGAGTGCTCTGCAGAAGATATTGAAGCTATGCTGGGTAGATGAAATGTTCAATTTACCTGCACAACAAAGTTTTTTGTTTTTCAGAAACAAATTACTAAAGCCGAAGAATAATTTTGAATAAAAATCATTGGCCTTGACACTCTTGGAATTTTATCTCCCAGTGTCTGGTTGTCATTTATTTGTTTTCCAGTTTGTACTGCCAGGATCTCCGTGGTGGCCCTGAACAGGAAAAAATTACATTGAAAAATACACTCTAAGTTGAATGTAAAGCTTTATGTATTTTGATGGCTCCATGTCAGTTGTGTCGTCAGTCACAGGCTTCCTCCAGCAAAATCAGAGAAAATCTACTGGTATAAGGATTGTGGTTGTTCCATCTATCAATAGAAAAGACAACACAATTCTAGACAAAGTACTAAGGGTTTGAGTCAAATCTTGGTGCAGGGGAATACTACATCACAAACATGATGGATATCTCATCCCATCCACCGTATTTTGATCCCATTACATCATATGGAGATCTTAATATGGTGGACGAGTTATCCGTCATGTTTGTGACAAAGTATTCCATCTGCCCAGATCTAAATAAAGCCCTAAGTATGCTGAATTGTACATAAGACGCGTACTTTTATCTCCAGTATACAAGAACCATTTTCATATTCACTCTCTTTGCTACTTCCACTACTATCCATTTTCACATAATTCAAACACTAAGTCTGGTGTTGGGTTGTAAAATTGGATATATACTTGATTGGCCCACTATGTATCATATAACTGTGGATACATAAGAATAATCATATACTATCATGTAGATATGAGTATGCTTGTTGCATTATTCATGCAGGCCTATTCAGGCCTATTGATATAACCACGGCCTGTTTGTTCTTTTTCCTGTGTTCATGTACCATTTCCCAGAAGTCACGTGAGTTAGCCCTCGCTTCGAAACCATGTTGCTATGCCCAGTTTCCCTCTCTGATCTTTAGTGTGTAGCTCAGGGAAACTCAAGGTCGCACCTGCCTCTCTTGTGGGATGCGTGCCTTTCAGCAGAGCCCGTTCTTGTACTCTCCGGGCTCCAGATAGACAAGAAGGCATCCCGTTGACCTACCCCCGGAATAGCTTCTTTCTAGCTACTAGCAATCAATTGTGCCTTATATGGGTCTTCCTGCTGGCTCACTGACAACTTGTGTTTTTCCTTCTAGGGTGTCGACTGAGGTGTGCGAAATGTACATATGCATTGTATCTTTTGCATGAAGTTAGTCTCCTCTGCGCACACCCGAGGTCGTGTAGACCTAAGCTCCCCTGACAGGGCTTGTATTTGATTTGAATAAACGATTCGACTCTCTCCATTGCCGACTGCCTTATTCTTCAATTGTATTATATATGGGCTATTGGTAAGTATAGCCATGTTTGTAAAATTTCGATTCCTTCACTGGCTACCAAAATAAGAATCCAGTCATCAACTGACGTATGCTCTTTCTCTTATTTGAAATATCTCCTCATTGATCACACACTGGACATTACAAACATGATAAATACCTTCAGCCTTACATTTTTCAGCAAGATGATGGAAAGAGAGATGACAAATCTAACTAACCAACATCATCTATGACCATATGTCTTAGGATAGACCTGTGAAGGGCGGTGAAGGAACAATAGCAGGTACAAGAGACAGGTTCCTTTTCTCAATGGACAAAGATAACAAAAAGGGCTTCATCCCCTTCAATCTTCATAACTAGAACAGATGAATCATCCACATGTCCAGTATCCCGGAATAATCATCCACATCTTTCATACTAAGCAATAGCAAGTCAACGTTCAAGTGTATGAAGATGGAAGACAACCACATTTCCAGCTAGGCAACAACCTGTACAACACTACTACCATCAACTTGTGTCTTGAACATGTCCTTTATTGGAAGAAGGATAGATTGCTTTGCATGGGTTAATCCGATACTAAAATCATGGTAGTGAGAGAAAATAAGTGTCTCTCATTAAGTTTGATTGACCCTCCAGGTCTGGTGACTCCTTACTTCTAGGCACCGGGGAATCTGTAAGATTAGGGTATTACTTCAAACCAACTACCTTGGGTGATTAGATCCCACATTGTGTTCCAGCTGGACTATTGTAACATCATTTATACTGGCAGAATATGCCTTAACCTCTATAAACAAGGCATATGCATTTTTCTATAGAAGCTCTCCATTTGCTTTCAGTCAAAGCCATAATTTAATGTAAGGTTCTCTGCACTTCCCATAATGCTACGTGAGGGAACTATAAACCGTCCAGAAGCCTCCACACATCAGCTACCGAACTGCTTCATCCAAGGTTAAGCAACGTTTTCCCAAATGGAAGAAACATGAAGGCCAATCCCTGCGAGTACAAGGCCCAAAACTGGAGTTTTTTGCAGCTGGAAATGAATCATATATTTTTCAGGAAACTAAACTATTCAGGCTCTCTGTCTAATGGACCTTCTGCAATAACAGAACATCGGCTGTGGAAACCCTCTGTGTGTGGTAGACTGCATTTCTCCACACTTTTTACTTCTGGGATGGCAGCAGAACTGTCTACAAGACCCAATGTTGACAACTTCAGTTAGTTAAAGCATTCATAGAATGGGCTTTAGCTCTGAATGGAAGAGTATGCATTTGTCATCTCATGCTTTTGGTTGCTTCTTTGCCTGCTTGGTGTATTATTCCACCTTCTATGAAGTACATGCACTAAAATGAATGAAGGATTGCACAAAAGCACACTAAATCATTACACAATACATTCTTGTTTTTATATATGCTTCAAGTAAATAAAGCAAATATTCTTTTGTTTTGTCTTTTCACTAAAGCTGAGTATTTTATTTAATATTCTATGACTCAAAATCTTTATTCGGTCCAAAAAGACCATAAAAGCACTTGTTAAAAACTGTTACAGACAGATCACAAGCATTACATTCACAAAAGTCAAATTTTGTTCTTTAAATTCCTTGCCTGAGTAATTAATTTCAACACTGAATAACAGAATGTTGGGAACTCACAGAGTTGTACAAACAATAATCCTTCTTGATGTGTTTTAAAACCTTTCCCAACTAAAATTGGGCATACAAACTGGGTTCTAAAAGCAGAATATAAAGTGCAAAATAATTTAATGTGCTGAGTGTACTGTAAGAACACTCTATCCCACGGGCAGCAAGGTAGTGAAGCAACACATAATCCAGTGAAGTAGAAAAACAACAATGGCAACCCATACCTATTGGTTTTGTCAATGTTTGTTTTTCTTCTCAGAATGCACACTGCTTTATATTAAGGGCCAGATGTAGGTAAATCATATTTACCGACTCTTAAATACAGAATTTTACCGATTCGGTATTTAAGAGTCGGTAAATATGAAGGGGGGAGATGTAGGTAATTCGAATTTAAGAATTACTGAATCGGTAGGATTCGGTATTTACCGATTGATTCCTATGGGCCATGAAGCCCAAAGGAATCAATGGGCAATACCGATTCGGTATTTACCGAATCGGTAAATACCGAATCCTGCAAGGGTGCAGGGGGTGTCACTTTGACACCCTCTAGCACCCCAATTCCGGGCTTGTGTGCCATGTGGCATGTCTGTGTGTCACATTGCACAGGTGTGCATGCACAGATGTGCATGCACACCTGAATTCGGTATTTTACCACACAATTGGATTGGGTGGTAAAATACCGATTCTTAAGGGCCTGTGACACTCTTAGGAGTGTTACCTACATGTGGATTAACCGAATAGGTAAAATCACCGATTCGGTATTTTAACGAATCGGTAAATTTACCGAATTGTTACCTTTACCGATTCTGTAAAATGATGGCCCCTACATGCCGAATCCTAAATACCGGTCGGTAACGGCCGAAATCGGCCGTTACAGACCGGTATTTTCTCTCCTACATCTGGCCCTTAGTCCTTTGAATTAGCCAAACAACAGATTAATATTTACTGCCTAAATAATAAATAAATAAATAATCTTAACTATGCTAACCAAACTTGATCTCTAGAAGGATGCAGAAAGAGGGCAAGGGAAGCTACTGATATCCCAAGCAATTCTAAAAACGCTTTATAATTGGACATATATTCTTCTACATTTCTACTACCAAGCACATAGCTGACCCAAATAATATGAACTGCAGCGTCAGTGCTACACCGGCTACAAGTCGTCATAAACTTAAATAGTAAAAACATTATTAAGCTGTGTAATGTATTATACATAATGTGGTAAATGCATCAAAATACAAGTTGTGGGAATAAATGAAATCTCTACCAAGTATCATAAACACATGTTAAAAGGCCTGGAACATTTGATCTGGAATGTGAATTTCGAAAACATAATGAAACAGAATGTGTAACCTATGTACTTTGCTGAAACCTCGGTCAGCAAGTGCACCCTGACACATACTTTTGTATTCCTTCATGTTAATGTGTTAATTACCTAATTAAATGTTGACTGCATTTGAATTGTTTAATGCACCACCCCAAAGAGTACTTTGCAATGTCGGTTAGTTTATTAATGATGTTTACCTAAATTAGACATTAGGGGCTCTAGTCACAAAAGCTATTTTAGAGTACATAAAATGGAACAACTTGACATACTCTAAAATACATTTCACAAACCCCCAGTAAGAGATGTCTGCTTCAATGTCTCTTATCCTTCTTGTAGGAGGTCTCAGCGGATGTGCCTATAGGATTTAGTAATAAACGATGGAGGGATAGGAGGGAGTAGTAGGAAAATGAGGTATAATTGCTTCAAAATAGCTAAAATCTTGCTAAATTTGTGAAGAGGTTTAGGGATAGGCATGCCAATATTGCTAAAACAAAACACCAATTCATATAACAGTAAGATCATTGCGATTTACAAAATACACATTTAAATCTATTTCTATTACAGTAATCCTACTGACAAACACCCCTAAATGTACTCCAGGCCATTCTAGGAGTAAATCAAACCCCAGACACGGCCAACCACTGGTAGTGGAACACACTCCCAAAACAAAATCAATGGAGGCAGGGAAAAACATAAACACATAAGGAAACATTTATTTTATATGTTACGTGTTAGTGCTGTTCCCTTATGTTAATTACTACATTTTTTATTTACAATTTGTTAATATTATTTTCAATGAATATTAAAAGCATTTTAGTATAATGTATTGTAAATCATAGCTTTTAAAAAAAAAACAAATTGAATCACATATAAAATAACACATAACTTGCATCCAAGAACTTGACACATTTACCATAAATGATACGGTTATGCTGGGGCATGAAAAATTAATACTTTCATTATTTTATCTATTTAAAAATGTTTAAATAAAAATTGATTGGGAAGGTGGACACTTCTACGTCTACATCCAGGTATGAATCTACACATTGAGAATGGTGAATCACAATAAAGTGGAGATTTAAACCTAGGTGTAGGAGTAGATATACATATCAGTAGATCTACACATGAAAATTTACCTTTTATGAATAGGGCCTGATAATGTGTATTTATTCTGAAGCACAAACATAATATATTAAAATTGTTTTCTTGACAAAAGATATAAATGAATCCTAATCTCAATTCTAGATTGTAGCTCTAGATATGCACCTTGCTTTATACTCCTAATTGCATTATCAGCTATGTGCACTGCTCTGGTGCACATGTGTGTGCGTGCAAATACAAACACACACACAAACACACAGACCCACACACACCCTCACACATATACGCACAGACTTGTTTTTACACCTAGACAGGAGTATAAGTGGTTACATCTTTGCATTGAGACAGTATCACAATAATGGAAAGGGGCGACCAACTCGGTCCCCCCGAACGTATGGCCGAGTGCCTCGATCCCCCCGGGAAGCCATTTTTGGGCGGGAGGCGCGTCTCAGCTGGTATGCCCGAAGCGGCGTAGCTGGGGCGCGCTCGTTCCCGCCCTAGAGTGGGCTGGCCTAGACACCGACGCAGCCAGCCACGCCCTCGGGGCAGGCAGGGGCGGGTATACGCCCGCCCTGAAGACGGATAAAAAGGGACGCAAGACCAGAAGACATCCTCTTGTTCTTGTGCTCTGAAGCTGCACCTCCTCGCTGCACGTGAGCTCGGGACAGAACGAAGAGCCAATTTTGAGCGTTTTAATCTCTCTTTTTGTCTTCTAGATACTTCGTCTGAAAAGATGCCCAAGAAAGGCGCGAAGAGAATGTCGACTGACCAGTTGGTTCGGGCCCTCATGAAGGACATGTCCGAAATTAAGAAGCGGTTGGCGGAGCGAGATGGCGAGGAGGGATCGGGGCGTCCACCGGCCGGAGGGAAGCCAAAGAGGCCGAGAAGGGGGCCGGTCGGGGGAGACGTCCCGGTTCCCTGTTCCCCGCTCGAGGCGCCAGCCCCGGTACCGGCCCCAGTACCGAAGGAGGGGAATCCGATTCCCGTAGTAGTCACCCCGACATCCACTGAAGATATGCCTCCCGAGTTGGCGGCACAGTTAGCGGCGTGGTTGGGGGACAGTAGCGAGGGCGCCACGGCTGCCGAAGCGCAAGCACTCATTAAACAGTTGCGCGAGAAACGTGATACAGCCAAAGTGCCCGCGTCGGATGCGGTGATAGACAAGCCACGAGTGGCGGAGGCAGCGTCCGGTGCAGGTAAGCGGCCATTGCCGATCGCAAGGGATGAGTCAACACCCTCTCGTAGAGAAAAGTTGGGGCAACATGTTCCTTTGGCAATAAAGGAAAAGATTTGGGCGGGGGAATACGTAAACATTTTCTCCTTGCTCGTTGATCATTATGAGGTTGAAACTGTTAAGGGCCAAAAGGATCTGATGCATCCAAGTGTTTGGCGCGCAAAAATGGCCGCCTTTAAAGTGAATGAGAATATTGGCAACTGGGGTAATGCTTGGGGAATTTTTACGTCAATTTTGGGGGAACGTAGGCCTGAATTGCTCCCTGAATTTCCAGTATATCAGTCACGAATTATGGGGTACTCGACATCGCACCAAGGTAACCAATGGTTCTGTTATGACAACCTTTTCAGGAAAGCGATGGAGCATAACAAAAGTTTAACCTGGGACTGTTACGATTCTTTGACATGGAATAAAATGAAAGAGTCGGGGATGTTGAAAGTGCCGTTGGTGGGGAGTACTGTTGGTGAGTCCTCCCGCCGAAATGGGGGGACGCCCTTTCGGTCGGGTACGGGTACAGACGATTACCCGAGACCCGCCGGCAATACAGGGAAGAGGGGTTTCTGTTTCAATTTCAACAGAAGTAAATGTACTAGGCCCCCGGGATCTTGTAAATTCAAACACGAATGTAGTGGTTGTGGGGCACCCCATCCTGAGTCCTCGTGCAGAGCCAAATCGGGTGAAAATGGGGGTAGAGGGGGCGCCAAACAGGTCTAATATAGTCCGAGGGGCGCCTTTACCAACCCCGATTGATACCCTGGCGATGATTCCCTGGCTCAGCGAATACCCAGATCGTACTTCAGCTGGGGTGCTACGAAACGGTTTTTCATATGGTTTCCGCATCCCGGTGGGGAACTTTCAGGGTGTCGGGTCGTGCAAAAACCAACTTTCCGTCTTGCAGCATACGACTGTAGTACAGGATAAGATCCGGAAAGAGGTTACCCGAGGTCGGGTTGCCGGCCCGTTTAGTGTTCCCCCGGTACAGAATTTTGTTTGTTCTCCTTTAGGGGTGGTCCCCAAGAAGGACCCAGGTGAGTTTCGATTGATTCACAATTTATCAGCGCCTCATGGCCTTTCTGTAAACGACGCAATTGATCCAGAGATATGTTCGGTGCGGTACGCATCATTCGATGAGGCCGTAGCCATTTTGAATCGCCTGGGGCCCGGGACGCTGATGGCGAAATCAGATATCGAGTCAGCGTTCCGTTTGCTCCCGGTATACCCGGAAGACCAACGGCTTTTGGGATTCATGTTTCAAGGTTCGTATTACATGGATAGGTGTATGCCGATGGGGTGCTCTATATCTTGTGCATATTTCGAGAAATTCAGTAGTTTTCTACAATGGGTTTACACGAAGAAAACGGGTTTTCGAAATGTGATGCATTACCTCGATGACTTTCTGTTCCTTGGGGCCGCTGGGGATGATGAATGTGCCCGGGCCTTGACTGAATTTTGTGTTTTAATGAATCAATTTGGCGTGCCATTGGCACCAGGTAAAACTGTGGGTCCCACGACTTGCCTCGAGTTTCTCGGGATCGAGTTGGACTCTAGTGAGGGTTGTTTTCGTTTACCAGCTGCCAAAGTGTCGAAATTCAGGGCAGCCCTTCAAATGTGTATTATTGCATCTAAAGTTACGCTGCATCAATTGCAGCAATTGGTGGGGAAGTTGAATTTTGCCCTGAGGGTGATCCCGATGGCCCGCCCCTTCTCCCGTTCAATTGCCCAGGCGATGGTCGGCCTAAAAGAGGGTCATCATCGCACGAGATTATCGGCCGAGGTCCGCCAAGACATGCGTATTTGGTTAGCATTTTTGGCGGATTTCAATGGTCGAGTCGTCTGGAACAAACCGGCCTTGTCCTCTGAAGAGCTTGGTCTATGGACGGATTCAGCGGGAAGCATGGGTTTCGGCGCCATCTTCGGCACAAAATGGTCGGCACAAAGGTGGCCAACATGGTGGCATGAAGAGGGGCTGACGAGTAATATTGCTTTCCTTGAACTGTTTCCCATTTTGGTGGCCCTCAGAACCTGGCCCGATGGATTCAAAAATCACTCTGTCATATTTTGGTCGGACAATATGACCGTTGTAGAATGCATCAATAGTCAGGCAGCACGTTGTAAAATGATTTTAAGGCTGCTTAAAGAAATTGTCTTACTGTGTATGCAACTGAACGTGGTATTCAGAGCAAAACATGTCCCAGGGGTGATGAATCAGGCTGCTGATGCACTGTCTCGTTTTCAAATGCAGGCTTTCTTGGGTTTCCTTCCCTCAGCGGACCCAGAGCCAGCACCCTTTCCCGAAGCTCTCTGGTCTCTCGGTGCCCCGAACTTCGTTACCTCGTGGGAGAGAGTCTAGCACCAAGGACGAGGAAGGCATACGAAGGGGCGTTTCGGGCTTATTTAGCCTTTTTGGGGACTGAGAGAGGGGGGCTTTGGGGGCATGAGGATTGGGTAGTACATTTTCTGATGTCCTTGCGTAAAGCTGGGAAGTCGGTGGCTACAGCCCAGAGGCATCGTGCTGCCATTTCCTTTGTTGCCAGGGCGCATAATATCCAGGACCCGACAGCGTCTTTTGTGGTACAGAAAGCGCTGCGTGGGTGGCAACGCCTTGAGGGTCGCAAAGTAGATGAGAGGCGCCCGATAGGTCTGGATAGGTTGTCCCAGTTGCTGGCCACACTCCCCGCCACATGCTCGTCTCAGTTCGAGGCCTGTTTGTTCCGAGCTGCCTTTACGCTTGCATTTCACGGGGCAATGAGGATAAGTGAGCTGGTAGCAAGGAACAAGCGGGATGTGGTGGGGGGTTTGTGCCGGGAACACGTTCAGATCAGGGGTGAGACGATGACTGTATCCTTTGTCAAGTCAAAAACCGATCAAGGTGGGGTGGGAGACTGCATAGTCATTCGCAGGATTTCAGGGTCTTCCATGTGTCCGGTGAAGTGTTTAGAAGATTACCTAGCACGAAGGGTGGCATCATGGGGGGGGACATTGTTGAGACACGCGGACGCCACCCCACTGACGAAGTTTCAGTTTCAGCGGGTGCTCGCGATGTCAATTACCGCAGCGGGCTTGGACCCGGGTGAGTTTGGGACCCATTCCTTTCGGATAGGGGCTGCCACTGAAGCTACAGCCAGGGGTCTTAATGTGGAACAAGTAAAACGAGTGGGGCGTTGGTCCTCCAATTGTTATAAGAGGTATGTGCGGTTGCACATGTTGTGAAGCTGTAATAATGTACTCACGCTTCTTGTCTTTTGTTTGGTTTTCAGTTACGCAAGCCTACGAGGCGGGGCGGACTATGCAGTCGACCCAACACCGGGCCAGCGGTCAGACATCACCGGCTGTGAGAAAGGAGGTGTGGGTCGTGGGCCACTCATACGTGAGGCGTGCCGCTGACGTATTCGAAGCAGGTGACATGATTCACGTAGCTGGGGAATACGGGTACAGAATGTCCTTCTACGGAAGGGGCGGTCTCTGTATTGACCAGTTTCAGGCATTCTTTGAGGGTTTGTTAGGGCGGACGAGGTCACCGCCGTCTATAGTCATAGTACATTTAGGGGGCAATGATTTGGCCACCACCGGTAGACGACTTCTCCTGGAGGCAATGCTTTCCACTGTAAGTTGGTTGGCGAGGAAAGTTCCGGGGTGCATAATTGCGTGGTCTCATATGATCCCACGAAAAGTGTGGCGGGGGGCTGTTTCGATCCCTGCTTTGAACCATTCTGTTAGAAAACTTAATAACAAAGTGAGTAGGTTGTTTCGTTCCAGGACATTGCATTCTATCTCGCACGGTTGTATTAATGATGACAGTATGTATCTAGGGGATGGTGTGCATTTGTCTCGGGTGGGAAATGAGTTACTCATAGGAGACTTCTTAGCATGGTTAAAAACGTTGGAACATGACCTTTAGCTAGGAGTTTTGTGGGGGGCCCGGATAGCCGGTCAACTATCCGGGCCTGTGGCGGTAAGGTCATGATCGGTGAGCACTAATTAGTAGATCCCTATGAGTGGGCGTCACCCAACACGGATGGGAGCGCTCGGGAGAGGTGGCCATTGGCCCCTCAATGGGGAGGCGGTCCCTTCTAAGGATGGGTCGCCGGAAGTAAAGGAAAGGCGGTCAAGGCCCCTTCCTTTGTAGGAGGGGTTACAGCCCCCTCCTGGGGAATTTCCCGGGGCCAGTGACATCTGCGACGGCAGATGCGGTAAGTTGTGTGGGGTTGGGATAAGGTCTACGGTACCTTCTAGATACCTCACACGAGTATTCGAACGACCTTTAACTGGCGTCGAGTCTTTAGGTGCCCCCGTCAAGTCAAGGGAAATTGGTAATAGTTGCACTTGAGGTACGCCTCCGTGCTGTCGCCCAGCCCAAGTGGGAGGGGTAAGTCTGGTTAGGGATCTTGACACCGGTTATGACCTTGCCGTTGGCCCTTAAACGTTAGGTTGTACAATTTCAATATGTCAAGAAATGTTTTGTAGGATGCTAGTTCGGCTAGGAGAACCTCTGTATTAGAGAATCTGTTAAGGTTAGCCAAACATCGCAATATGGTAATGAAATTGTACATAACATGAAACGTTTAATGTTTTAATTTTGTTTTAATAAATACGGCCGGGATGGTCACTCCATCCCACTTCCAAAAACTTCAAGAACTGTTTCCGGTTTCCCTCCTTTTGGGGATTGTGTTGAGAGGGGGTGGCGGGTATCTCGGCCATATGGAAAGGGGCGACCAACTCGGTCCCCCCGAACGTATGGCCGAGTGCCTCGATCCCCCCGGGAAGCCATTTTTGGGCGGGAGGCGCGTCTCAGCTGGTATGCCCGAAGCGGCGTAGCTGGGGCGCGCTCGTTCCCGCCCTAGAGTGGGCTGGCCTAGACACCGACGCAGCCAGCCACGCCCTCGGGGCAGGCAGGGGCGGGTATACGCCCGCCCTGAAGACGGATAAAAAGGGACGCAAGACCAGAAGACATCCTCTTGTTCTTGTGCTCTGAAGCTGCACCTCCTCGCTGCACGTGAGCTCGGGACAGAACGAAGAGCCAATTTTGACCCACCCACCAGCCCCTGAAGACAGCCAGTTGTGTAGAATAAAGTTGATTAATTTTGCTTCGGTTTTCGTATACAGGTTGTAGTGCCATGTTGATGAGTTAATAAAGAATGGTCGTTTTGAGAATGTTTGCCATTAAAGATATTCAGTTTAGTGTTGAATTTTTAATGCATGCTCTTGCGGTCATAGTGGCCAATGTATTCGTAGGTTAATTTGCACTGTCGTATTTATTTTGGGAGGCGGTAAGGTCATGATCGGTGAGCACTAATTAGTAGATCCCTATGAGTGGGCGTCACCCAACACGGATGGGAGCGCTCGGGAGAGGTGGCCATTGGCCCCTCAATGGGGAGGCGGTCCCTTCTAAGGATGGGTCGCCGGAAGTAAAGGAAAGGCGGTCAAGGCCCCTTCCTTTGTAGGAGGGGTTACAGCCCCCTCCTGGGGAATTTCCCGGGGCCAGTGACATCTGCGACGGCAGATGCGGTAAGTTGTGTGGGGTTGGGATAAGGTCTACGGTACCTTCTAGATACCTCACACGAGTATTCAAACGACCTTTAACTGGCGTCGAGTCTTTAGGTGCCCCCGTCAAGTCAAGGGAAATTGGTAATAGTTGCACTTGAGGTACGCCTCCGTGCTGTCGCCCAGCCCAAGTGGGAGGGGTAAGTCTGGTTAGGGATCTTGACACCGGTTATGACCTTGCCGTTGGCCCTTAAACGTTAGGTTGTACAATTTCAATATGTCAAGAAATGTTTTGTAGGATGCTAGTTCGGCTAGGAGAACCTCTGTATTAGAGAATCTGTTAAGGTTAGCCAAACATCGCAATATGGTAATGAAATTGTACATAACATGAAACGTTTAATGTTTTAATTTTGTTTTAATAAATACGGCCGGGATGGTCACTCCATCCCACTTCCAAAAACTTCAAGAACTGTTTCCGGTTTCCCTCCTTTTGGGGATTGTGTTGAGAGGGGGTGGCGGGTATCTCGGCCATACTGGGTTTTGTGTGTATGGCATAAAAGATATTCGTTTCAAATAGAGATTTATTAAACTCAATGCATTAAACTCTTTAGTCTAATGGGCTAATGATTTAACTTCATATGTAACAATTATATCCCTTCTTGATTTCAAATAGTGTTCATACAGCTGTCAAATATGTTACTAGTTTTAAGTTGGTGATGCCTTTCTAATGTCTAAACATCATTGATTTAAAACAAGGGGCCTGAATCACAAAGGCAAATATGCATGTCTATTTTTACGCAGTTGTAGATCTACTTCTATACGTAGTTTTAACTCTCCACTTTTTTGCTATTCAACATTACGGTGTGGAGAATTACGTGCAATTGTACACTTACTTGTCTCCACCCACTCAAGCCAGGAGTGGGGCCTCAAACAATCACATTTTTGAGTATAAAACAACTTCTTGTGACTTTTCAACTGTTGTTTGAGTTCACTACGGGGACAGATTTAGCCCCTGGAAATTTATAGGGAAAACCAAAAATGTTTATTGTTATTTGTTTAAATGTTATGAGGTGAAATATCTTTTCTGATATGGGTCAAAATTAATATTTATAAATGTAATTGATACATGTAAATGATTTCATTTTTTGACTATACATTTAAATGAGGAGGTAATGTGCTGGTAAATGTTTTTAATTAGTTCCAGATTATTTGGAAATATTTTAAAGGTATTTGCTTCATATTATATGATTAAATGTGTTTCAAAAAATGTATTTTAATATGCATTATTTTTAGATATATTTATATATATATATATATATTACCTACTGGCGGTCGCCAGTAGGTAGTTATAGGTAAAACTTAGTTTCCATAGGAAATCCGCAACATTCTAGTTGGAATAACTTTGGCGCCGTTGGACGAATCTTCGCGAATTTCCCCAAGAAAATGGCCTGTCCTGCTTTTCTCCTTCCCCGAAAGTTTGGGGGTGATTCGTGAAGCGGGGGCCGAGAAAAAAGGGGGGTCCCTAAACGTGTTTTCCCCGTGCAGTTTTCCATAGGAACTTTAGCCGGGGCTACAGCCCGAGCGGCTGAACAGAATTACACCAAACTTGGCAAAAAGGTAGAGTTCTGTTCGCAGATGGGCTTTTTTGATAAATGGTGTAAATTCGTCAAGTAGTTCCAGAGAAAATCATAGGTAAAATCATAAGTATATATTGGAGGTGTTACTGTAAGCTAACTGTAAGCTTACTGTACTCTGTACCTTCCCGAGCACGAGCTGCATGCTGATTGTATGTCAACTGTCTGTCAACACTCCAAACCAGGAAGTGTTGGCAGCCATCTTGTGCCTTGGTAGAACCGAGGTACAAGAAAGCTGAAAACAAACACACAAAACACGCAAAGGGGCAGGGTAGACATACCCTGACCCCCTAGGCCTGCTCAGGGGGTCCCAAAAGGACAAAAATTGTGGGGTACGAGTACTGTATGAGTCGAATACGAGTACGGTAAGCCTAATATAAGCTTACTGTACTCTGTACCTTCCCGAGCACGAGCTGAATGCTAATTGGCTGTCAACTGTCTGTCAACACTCCAAACCAGAAAGTGTTGGCAGCCATCTAGTGCCTCAGTAGACTGAGGCACAAGAAAGCAGAAAAACAAACGTGTTGAACGCAAAAAGGGGCCAGGGTAGAAACACCCTGACCCCCTAGGCCTACTCAGGGGTCCCACAAGGACCCCCAAGGCCCCCTAATTTTGTTTTACAAACATCGCGATGTACGAGTACTGTACGAGTACCTTTCCGAGCTGCATGCTCATTGGCTGTGAACACTCCAAACCAGGAAGTGTTGGCAGCCATCTTGTGCTCGGTAGACCGAGGCACAAGAAAGCAGAAAAACAAACGTGTAGAACGCAAAAAGGGGGCAGGGTAGAAACAGCTTGACCCCCCAGGCTTGCTCAGATGGTCCCAAAAGGACCCCCAAGGCCCCTTTTTTTTTTTTTTCTTAAACTCGGTCTGCTTTTTTTCAAATTACCCCCCAGGGGGACCAAATCCCGGGGCATAGTGAAAAAGAGGTTTGGGGGTCCCCCAATCCCCCCCCCACACTGCCCCGGGGACCACCACCCCTTGGGGCAAAGCAACGCAGCCACCGGGCGCATACTGTAGGTTCCAGGTGGGCTAGTTGACCCCCATGGACCAACAGTATGCAAGGGGAATTGGTTCCCCCTCTGCAAATGCGCCAGGGGGCTGCGTTGCAGAGAGGTGTAAAAAGGAGGGTGGGCTCATTACACCTCTTTGCAATGCAGCCCCCTGGCGCATACTGGAGGTTCCTGGTGGGCTAGTTGGCCCCCATGGACCAGCAGTATGCAAGGGGAATTAGTTCCCTCTCTACAAACGCGCCCAGGGGCTGCGTTGCAGAGAGGTGTAAACAGGGGTGTGGCCTCATTACACCTCTCTGCAATGCAGCCCCCTGGCGTATACTGGAGATTCCTGGTGGACTAGTTGGCCCCCAGGGACCCCCAGTATGCAAGAGTATTTAGTTCCACCTCTGCAAACGCGCCCGGGGACTGCGTTTCAGAGAGGTGTAAAAAGGGGCAGGCCTCATTACACTTCTCCGGAACGCAGCCTCCTGGCGCATACTGGAGGTTTCCGGTGGGCTAGTTGGCCCCAGGGACCCCTAGTATGCAAGGGGACTTAATTCCCCAACTTAGAACACTCTACAGGTTGCGTTAGCACAGTGGTGAATGTAGGGGGGCAGGGGTTTAGGTGAAGTGAGTGCAAACATGCCCTTAGGCGCGTGTTAAGGTGGGAAATTAATTCATGTTCAATCCAGAGGTCCCCCAGGGGGCAACTAGTCCAACAGGTATCTCCAGTAAGCGCCATGGAGCTGTGTTGCACAGTGTTGTAATAAAGGGGCGTGCCCTTTGCAAGACTCTCGGCAACACAGCTGCCAGGCGCATACTGGAGGTACCTGGTGGGCTAGTTGGCTCACCGGGGACCTCAAGATTGAAGAGGAAGTAATTCCCCAATATAGCTCACTACTATTCTTTGAGCCCAGTACTGATCCTGAAAAGTAATTCTAACCGTACTTACCAGTAACTTGTATTTCCTTCCATAAGAATCCATCCATCCTTAAAAATTGCCTATATGACTTAAACGCATTCTTTCGACTGTTTACAGTAGATGCACCCCTGCTTGAACCAGGATCCACCACTGAGTAAGAAAAAGTAACGTTAAAACTACTTACCTGATAAGTGAATTTCCTCCCATAGGATAACATTGATGATTCTATGTAAAAAAGTTTCTAGGTGTCATCTTTTAAAATACAATAATATTGCTTAAAAATCACTACTGTAACCAAAACACTTTTACTCAACTGTTTACAGGTGATGTCTCGGGACTGAATTTAGGATCTAGTCCTGTGGTTAGAAAAGTAATCCTAAAAGTAAATAATTGCATTTAACTAGAAATGCACATTGACCTCAATGTTCCATTGTGTTTGAAATTGAGTTGCCCATTGCAACTACTGTAACTACTGTACTTAGAAGTCTATTGCCTATTTACAAAGTATTTAAACTAAAGTAATTCATTCTGAGAAAGTATATTTTGTAATGTAATGTATAATGTAATTATAATGTAATTTAAAAAATAAAATATCTAAAAATAAACTGTTTACAAAAATGTAGAAAATCAGTTTAAAAAATAGAAATAACAATAAATACATTTAAAAATTGTCATTTACAAAACCTTTGAAATTCACTGAAAAAACCATAGGTTTCAGACATGTTATAGTTAGGAATTAGCATTTAAAACACCTTTGAAATTCAATGAAAAAACCATAGGTTTCAGACAAGTTATAGTTAGGAATTACCATTTAAAAAACCTTAGAAGTACATTTAATAGTGTTCTATTGATCTTTGTTAGCATGTATGAGTGAATATATAGGTAAGTGTTTAGATGTGTGTGTAGATGTTGGAATCACTGAGTGGGTTTTTAGAAACTTGGTGTGTCAATGGTTTCAAATATGGTACTTCATATTTTATAATGAGTTTAGAAAAGTTATACTAGTGTATGATAAGATGTATCAGATTGTCACGTGGATGATGTCATCAGTGATGTCATTTGAGATGTCGTCAGTGATGTCATCAGTGATGTCACTGACCATGTCATGAATGATGTAATATGTGACATCATCAGCAGTGGATTGCTGGTGCGCGAGTTATAGTTAGTACAACTAACTATAACGGGGGAATTTCAATGGTTTTGTATGAGTGAAAGGTCCTACTATAACACCCCTAAAACCTATGTTTTTTTCAGTGAATATATATATATATATATATATATATATATATATATTTTTTTTTTGGTTTAATTTTTTTATTACGCTTTACACCCTAAAAACTAATCCCACTGTGGTCCCTTTAAATACCCCTGCACCGCATAATCCTAACCCACCCTTACTCCTTAAAATACCCCAGCACCCTTAAACACTAACCCATCCTGAACCCTAAAAATACACCCTGCACCCCAAAACCCAAAACTATCCCTGAACCCTAAAAATGCCCATATACCCAAAAACTTTAATACACCCTAAACCCTCAATAAACCTTATCACCCCGAAACAAGTACCCATCCTGAACCCTAATATTACACCCTACACCCCAAAACTCAAATCTATCCCTGAACCCTAAAAATATGCCTGTACCCCAAAACTTTAATACCCTCTAAACCTTAAAATAAACCTCAGCACCCCAAAACCCAAACCTATCCCTGAACCCTAAAAATACCCATGTATCCCAAAACTTTAATACCCTCTAAACCCTTAAATAAACCTCAGCACCCAAAAACACAAACCCATCCTGAACCCTAAAAATACACCCCACATCCCAAAACCCAAACCTATTCCTAAACCCTAAAAATGCCCCTGTACCCCAAAACCCATAATCCACCCTAAACCCTAAAAATGCCCCTGTACCCCAAAACCGAAACCGATCCCTGAACTCTAAAAATACCCCTGTATCCCAAAACCCAAACCTATCCCTGAACCCTAAAAATACCCCTGTACCCCAAAACTAAAACCTATCCCTGAACCCTAAAAATACCCCTGTACCCCAAAACCCAAACCTATCCCTGAACCCTAAAAATACCCCTGTACACTAAAACCCAAACCTATCCCTGAACCCTAAAAATACCCCTGTACACTAAAACCCAAACCTTTCCCTGAACCCTAAAATTGCCCCTGTACCCCAAAACCCATAATCCACCTTAAACCCTAAAGATGCCCCTATACCCTAAAACTTTAATACCCTTTAAACCCTCAATCAACCTTAACACCCCAAAACACAAACCTATCCCTGAACCCAAAAAATACACCCTGCATCCCAAAACCCAAACCTATCCATGAACCCTAAAAATACCCCTGTACCCCAAAACCCAAACCTATCCCTGAACCCTAAAAATACACCTGTACCCCAAAACCCAAACCTATCCCTGAACCCTAAAAATACCCCTGTACCCCAAAACCCAAACACATCCCTGAACCTTAAAAATACCCCTGTACCCCAAAACCCAAACCTATCCCTGAACCCTCAAAGTACTTTAATACCCTCTAAACCCTTAAATAAACCTCATCACCCCAAAACACAAACCCATCCTGAACGCTAAAAATACATCCCACACCCCAAAACCCAAACCTATTCCTGAACCCTAAAAATGCCCCTGTACCCCAAAACCCATAACCCACCCTAAATGCTAAAAATGCCCCTGTACCCCAAAACTTTAATACCCTCTAAACCCTTAATCAACCTTATCACCCCAAAACCTAAACCTATCCCTTTACCCTAGAATACACACTGCACCACAAAAACCCAAACCTATCCCTGAACCCTAAAAATACCCCTGTACCCTAAAACCCATACCTATCCCTGAACCTTAAACATACCCCTGTACCCCAAAACCCAAACCATTCCCTGAACCCTAAAAATACCCCTGTACCCCAAAACGTGAATAACCTCTAAACCCTTAAACAAACCTCATCACCCCAAAACACAAACCCATCCTGAACCCTAAAAATACATCCCACACCCCAAAACCCAAACCTATTCCTGAAACCTAAAAATGCCCCTGTACCCCAAACCCCATAACCCACCCTAAATGCTAAAAATGCCCCTGTACCCCAAAACTTTAATGCCCTCTAAACCCTCATTTGAATTTGAATTTAAAATTACTTTTAAAGCGCACGTTCGCCAGCGGCTTCATGGCGCTACAACAAACAGAAACAGGGTGGGCAAGCCCATACATGATAGATAATTCAGATTATGGGGGGAGCAGTTTAATTAAAGGCTTTTGAAAACAAAAGGGTCTTGAGTTGCTTTCTGAACTGGGGATAAAGAATCAGGGTCCTAAGCTCAAGGGGAAGGGAATTCCAGAGGAGAGGGGCAAGGGTCGCAAATTTCGAACCGCCCCATTTCTTCCTCCGAAAACGTGGGACCGTAAGAAGGGACTGGGTGGATGAACGGAGGTCTCTAGTGGGGACGTAGGAGGTAATCTCAGAAGAGATGAACGCTGGAGCCGTGCCCAGTCTCGCTTGAAAAGTGATGGAAGCTAGCTTGAACTGGACACGCTCGCGAACGGGGAGCCAGTGTAAAGATTTAAGGAGGGGAGTGACATGGTGGAATTTAGGTAATTTGAACACCAGGCGGGCCGCCTGGTTTTGGACCTGTTGCAACCGCCTAAGACTGTATGCAGGTATACTAGCATACAGGGCGTTGCCGTAATCCAGGCGGGAGATGACCATCGCCAAGGTGATCAGTTTAAGGGCTTGAAAAGAAAAGAAACGGGACACCTTGCGTATAGTACGCAGTGAGAGAAAGGCAGAGGACACCACGGAACTAACCTGGGAGTGAAGAGTGAGTTGTGGATTGAGCTTGATACCTAAAGTTTTTACTGAGGAAGAAGGGACAGGTGGGAAACCGAGAGAAGGGGGCCAGAACAAAGAAGACCAGGGGCTGGATGAACCACCTGTTAACACCAGTTCGGTCTTATCTGGGTTAAGTTTTAGATGGTTGTGGTTCATCCAGTCACGAATATGGGTCATAGTAGATTGGAAATTAGAAATAGAAGACAGAGAGGAAGAGAGATCAAAAACAAGTTGGAGGTCGTCAGCATAGTTATATACTGAGACCTCCATCTGCTGAAGAGAGAAGATGAGCGGGGCAATGTAAAGATTGAATAAGAGGGGAGAAAGAGAAGAGCCCTGGGGAACCCCGCACTGAACTTTCCGGAAATCTGCGGTAAGATCACCCAGGCGAACAGCCTCAATCAACCTTATCACCCCAAAACCCAAACCTATCCCTTTACCCTAGAAATACACACTGCACTCCAAAACCCAAACCTATCCCTGAATCCTAAAAATACCCCTGTACACGATAACCCAAACCTATCCCTGAACCCTAAAAATACCCCCTATACCGCAAAACTTTAATACCCTCTAAACCCTTAAATAAACCTCAGCAGCCCAAAACACAAACCCATCCTGAACCCTACAAATCCACCCTGCACCCCAAAACCCAAACCTATGCCTAAACCCTTAAAATACCCCACACCCCAAAACATATACCTCAGAACCCCAAAACATATACCCCTATACCCATACTTACCTTATCCTAAAATATAAAAAAATGCTTTTACCATTCATACATTTACAACGAATTTCATTGTAAATGTATGCGTGGTAAAAGTATATAAAATATGATGCCATGTGCAATAATGGCATTGCGGAGTCATGGTAGATGCGTAATAAAAGTATGCCGAGTGATGGTATGCGGGAAGAAAGATTTGTGATAATGGGTGTTTACTGTTGCAATATGCTCGGGGTTGCTGGCATTGGCACCACCAGCCAGTTGAGGCTGTTTGTAGACCATTGTTGCAGCAGGATCCTTGATCCCAGCAGAGCCGGCGGTCTTGTGGAGGTCTGACCGTCACACGCAAAATACGTGCTCGTAATCAGGCCCAAAATCTGGAAACTTCCACACCCAAATTGCAGCAATGCACCGTATTTAAGGCACTATGGTGCATTCCAGCCTTCACCCCTGCACTGGTGCCCTTTTGACTGCCTAGCACCATTGCAGGCACACTTTCACTATGGTGCAAGAGTGACGGCGTTGTAAGGAGAATAGTTTTTGTGCCGGAAAGGGTGTTTTCTCCTTTCTATGTGTACTACAGAATGTATGACACATGGAGGAAAAAATGAAGAGAAATAAAAATATTTTTCCCTATACATCTCACCTGGAAAGGCGTAGGTTATTGGCACATTCTCTGGTCTACCACTTCTGGTAAATCTAGGAATGCATTATAATCCATGGCTGTTGCAAGGGAAAACCCACATTATGCCCATGGAAATGCCTCCCTGGCACAAAGAAATGCAATGCAGTGATTTTCACTGAGTTGCGTTACTCGAGATTATTGGAGCAACTCAGGTCCATTTTAAATTTGTGGGTACATTTTTAATGTTACGTGGTGCAAGAGCGACGTGAAGGGGCTCATAAATATGCCTGTTAGTGTTTTTTAATCTGTGATATTGTCATTATTTCAATAAGAGTCGATATTTTCCCCGGGAAACCAAACGTAAGTGCAAAAACAATAGTTGATTTTTAACCGGTTGAACAAAGTGTGGTCAACAGCTTTTGGTTGGAAACGTTACTTCGAACCAGTAGTAATCTTTTACAAAGAAGTCTCTGTGATCACTGTCCTGAACACCTAGGGGCTGATTTAGAAGCCCCTTGCGCCTCATTTACACCGCAGTTGCGTCTCTTTTGTGACGCAGCGCCGCCGCAAATCCTGCGCCATGGTGCGGGGTACTTACAACGTGACGCATCTTGGAGATGCATCACGTTGTAAAGCCCTGCGCCACATGTAGGCGTTCCTGCGCAAGGGGGGGCGTCCCGGCGCAGGAACACCTCCTAAAAGTGGCTGAGTGAAATGTACAAGATTTCACTCAGTCACTTTTAGGCCCATGCTGCGTCAAAACCCTGTGCCTGCCTGAAGCAGGCGTACGGATTGATGCAGCATTAACTAGATAGGTCCCCCAGAGCATTGCTGGAGCTACGTCGCGCTTGCGACGCAACTCCAGCAATGCACCACTTTTGCGGCACAGATGCGTGACGTATCTGTGCCGTTTTTGCCCCATGGTGCGCTGCATTGTAAATGCGGCGCATCCATGATGGCGGAGCTGTGGCGCACAATAACTGGCGCATCCCTGCTGATTTGCTGGGATGCGCCAGTTATTGTAAATATGCCCCCTAGTGACTCTTCCCCTGGAGCGTGATCATCATCAGGAAACATTTTCGGAGCGATCTACAGATAACTAATCAGACTCAAAGGGCTTCTTCCGTTTGCTGGTAAATGAAGAACTCACAGACTGGTGAAAAAGTGTACGTGTATGGCGTAATTGCACAGTGAGTCGCGCCCAAGGCTCTTCTAAAAGGCTTTCCACTTACTCGATTGACTCCTGGAAAAATAGGCCAATGCAATTCGTATCCCTAGCGCGTTGTGGAATATGTCAAGGGCAACAAAACAAAACCTTTATGGGAGGGTAAACTATTAGTAACACATTGACCAGAAAGGGAACAGCTCGCCTGTTGTTTTCCATATATTGGCTAACCGAGATGACTAACAAAGTAAATACATAAACATTTATCCTGGAAGCATAAACCATTAACAGAAAGCTTCTATTTTAAGCCAAATCGTTTACTGAAGTCCGATGACCCGGCTACTCAGCTCGGTTTCTGACTTGACATGGCATCTCCTTTTGTGTAGTTTGGACCGGATCCAAGGTTCCCTGTTGGAAAGCAATCTGCTAATTTGCATATCAAAGTAAAGAAATGAGCCAAACCCAATAGCACTGAAGGGAAATGAAATTCCGGAATTTGAGAGTCTCAGTTTTGGCTATTCTCCTTTTCTCTCCATCCTCAAGAGGGACATGGCCTCTGTTCCTTTCATGAAATCCAATAACCTGAATTAATGTACCTGAATCACTGCTCTTCCTGGCTTTCTTCGTTCCATTTACCCTTTCTTCCGTATTCCTCCTACCCGCTCTCATTTTATATTTATTCTCCTCATTTTATATTTCGTCCTAATATTTTCTTCTTCATTCTTACTTTCTTCTTCTTCATTTCTTTATTTTCTTTCTCATCATTTGTTGCATTTCATTTATTGCTGATTCTTCTTTTTCACCTTTCTTCCATGCATATTATACATTTTTTCCAGGTCGATTCTCAGTGCAAATTTAGATGCAAGATGTGCATTACGAAAACACAAATATTGGCCTTTTACAAGTTACCGATTAATGAACAATTTGAACTTGAGAATGCTGATGAACCCGTGATCTAATTTCTCAAACAACGTGCAAATCACAACCAATACATTTTATATCACACACCACATGCAACACTGCCTCCAGCCTCTGAAATTAATGTGGCATTTTATTACCCGAGTTAATTGTACTTATTTTGTCATCTTCGGTAAGCTAAGAAAGACTCTCGGTATTAGAAAGCAGGACTTTCAGACCTCGGGCATAATTAAGGGAAGAAACATGATGATCAGAAGTCGTGCAAAGTAGACATATCCAAAGACAGGCAGCATGCAAGAAATGTTCATGAGTCACCGTCACTTATCACTGGATATCGATTCGCCTAATCAAGCAATCGATTAGTTGAAAAATGGTCCATCACCATCTGTTCCAAGCTAGCACAGAAGAGAATCGCAAAAAACTATTCCTCTGCAAATGCAAATGTAAATAGTCTCTTCAGCACTTCTTAGGCACAGCAGTGCAAAGGAGACTAGAATTATCGGAGTATTAATTATTTGAGTATTCACCAACCGCTGCTCGACATAAATTACACTCCACTAGTTAACCTCATCTTTGGATGAAGCAATCAACTCATGCCATTACCTCACATGCATTTACCTCACCGTTATTACAACGATGGCAACACTACCTCGCATGCATTTATCTCACCGTTATTACAGCCATGGCAACACTACCTTGCATTCATTTACCATCCAAGTCGCTACTACGCATATGCCATTACCAAGCATGCCTTTGCAACTGATTTTCATTGTACGGTAAAGGCATATGTGTGGTACAAGTTTAACAGGTAAGTATACCCTCGAAATAAGGAGAGGAGTTTGCCTAACGGCTAGGGCGGTCAACATCGAATCCGGGGAACTGGGTTCGAGTCTCGGCAATGACGCTGAACATCCTGTGACTCTGGGCAAATCACTTAATCTCCCTGGGCCTCATTTATGAGAAATGACGCATCGCTGCGTGAAAGCAGCGATGCGTCACTTCTCGGTGCGCACTCCATGCGACATTCCTGATGCGTCATATTTAATGTATGATGCACCATGTCGCAAGGAGGTACAGACACGTCAGTATTTCTGACGTATCTGTAAGCGCAAAAGTGACGCATTGCTGGAGTGTGTCACAAAAGTGACGCAACTCCAGCAATGCTCCCTTTTTACATGGGGCAAGCCCCATGTGAAAGGGCCTGCGTCAGTCTTACGCCTGCTGTGAGGAAGACACAAGATTTTGACGCAACAGTGTCCTAAAAGTGACGCAGTGAAATCTCATAGATTTCACTGCGTCACTTCTACGACCCTTCCTTGCATCAATACGCCCCCCTTGCATACATTATACCTGGCGCAGGTATAATATGGTGCAGGGGTTTACAAAGTGACGCATCTACCTAGATGCATCACTTTGTAAATATGGCGCAACAAGGCGCATTTTTTACACCACTGGTGCGTCACAAAAAGTGACGCACCGGCGGCGTAAAAGTGACGCACAGCCTCATAAATGAGGCCCCCTGTACCTAACAAAAATGAATGTGTCCTCATGTAACGCAACTGGTATGATGTGAAGCTCTATGATACGCAATATCTAAGGGTAAAGTTTGCACTGTGTAAAATTAAGTAAAATAATATAGATAGATAGAAAATTCTTTATAGCTTTATAGTTAGGCCGACATTTCACTTCTACAAAACCAGAGGTGTTCAGCCATTATCGTTAGCTGAGCTAACTATAACTCGCTAACTATAACTCGCTCCCCTGCAATGCACTGCTTATGACCTCACATAGTACATCACTGATGAGCCTCGAAGAGCGGGAATTAGCATGTGTTGGTTCCAGAGGTCGGTGCAGGAGTCATCGGGCACTTGAAGTCACATGCATTGCAGATTACATTCTGTGCTGTTGAAGTCAAGAGCACTGGTGTTGGCAGGTGTCAGTGTGCAGTGCAGCGGTGTAGTGTGTGGTGCCCTCAGGTCGCGGTGCAAACAGTGGCTCGGTGATGGCGTCTCGCAGTGTCAGTGATATCAGGGCTGCAGTGAGAAGAAAGGGCGGTGCAAAGTAGGGTGGTGCTAGCACGTCACAGTGCAAGCAGCAGCATTGTTGTTGCTGAAGTCACCAGCAACCAGAGTCGATGGAGCCAGTGTCGATAGCCAAGGCTACAGTGTGAGACGGGGTGGTGCATTGTGTAACTTACGAGTGGTGTCCTCACACAGCAGCGGAGTCGATGTCGGCATAAAGTGGTGTCCCAGGGGATACCTGGGCAGCAACATGAAGTGATGCAGTGCAAAGTGCAGTGCCCATCAGTGACAATGAAAGCAGTGACTCGTGGTGGCAGGCGTCATTATTGGTGAGACCAGGGTTGCAGTGTTAAGTGCGGTATTGCCATCTGCGATGCCTCCAGAACACGGAGCTGGCAATGGTGTCATTGAAGGTGTTGGGTTACTTTTTCTTCTGTTGCAGTGCAAATCACACAGTTACCAGAAAAGGTAGCAGATGAACTTGAAGTCTTTGCTGTTCCCAGGAAAGGCAGGACACACTTCAGTCCCCCTTGTGGCTGTCTACAGTGCATGCACATCCCCTACCCCCCCTCCTGCATTGTTTGTAAGATCAATCAAATATACTTTTTAGGCAACATTTAAATATTTACATCAGACAGCACCTTATGATGAGAGTACTGTATATATATATGAATCAATTGTATATGCCAAACTCAACAATTGTATGCATTTAATGGACGATGGAGAGTTGTATATATATAGCAATTATATTCAGGAGTAGTAATTCTTCCATCAATGTCTGTCCTATCCCAATGGGATTTCTTAGATCTAGTTTTTAATTAAACTCGAATATTTATATATTAAACAGAATGCACTTTATGTAGTAGGTTGCACTTTATTTTGCTTGATGGTCTTATACCATAAATGCCATGAACACAAGCCTACTACCCTCATGGCAAGAATATGGAAATAGGAATGGTCACTGATTTAGTTCCCTTTTATGTAAATCATTACATAGTCAACAGTGTGGGATGCAGCCTGTGTCTATTTTTCCCTATTCTTCTGTATATTGTCATTGTGTTCCTTCTTATCTTGGAACATTTCATTTTGCAAATTCCCCACTAGCCTCTATGGGCAATAGTTTTAGTCATCACATTGGTTATATAGGTGTATACGTTATAGTAGAGTTCCTATTAACCGAATAGACCAATTGCATTATTGTCATCCTGTCAGTTATCAGTACTTTGCTTTGATGTGAAAGTTACAAAGTAATATAGCCAGTTATATACCCGCTGTTAGCTTGGGGCTTTAATATTGTTATGAAATTCATATATTGTGTGATATCACCTGTGAAATCTTGACAATTGATTGAGCGTTTACAACTAAACTTACCTGTGTAGTGTATAATATGTAACAACATGTGTGTGTTCCCCTTTAATTGTGGATGTGATTTTGGTGGGAATTTTCCATTTAAACGGCTTGTCTATACACCCAAGCTCTATGACCCTGTTGAAGGCTACGGCTGACCATGTCATGAATGATGTAATATGTGACATCATCAGCAGTGGATTGCGGGTGCGCGATATATAGTTAGTGCAACTAACTATATATGCAAATTTCAATGGTTTTGTGTGAGTAAAATAAGGTTTTTTAAATGCTAATTCCTAACTATATATGGTCTATAACCTATGGTTTTTTCAGTGAATTTTCAAGGTTTTGTAAAAGCTAATTCCTAACTATATATGGTCTATAACCTATGGTTTCTTCATTGAATTTCAATGTCTTTTTAATAGCAAATATCAAAAGCTGTAAAATGTATTCTTCTTTTAATCGAAAAATATATTTTATATGTTTTTAATATAATATTTTTATGTATATATTTTTTTAATTATTTTTTTTGGTTTCGCTACCGGTCCGCGTACCGGGTAGCTTCCCGTTAGCTCAATTTGTTGCCGCGACCCGGTCCGCGAACCGGTAAACGTTCCGTTAGCGCAACTGCCGCGTTACAAAACAACATCGTGAAGCGTCGTGTAAGCGCGACGTATCGCTTTGCCGCGTAATGCGTCTTATGACGCGCCACGTTAGCGCACCCGGAAGCGTTCCGGAACGCGAACCGAGGTGCGAAGCGCAGCACCCCGGAAGCACTCCGGGTGCGTAGCGGGACGCGCAACGTAAGCGTAACAGGTCATGTGACTTGAAAATAACACTTTTTATTGGTTCATTTCACTTTTGTTTTCCTAATGATGTAAGGATAGGTCATGTGACCTAAAAATAACACTTTTCATTGGTTTAGAACATTTTTTTTTCCAAAATGATGAAAGCCCCCACCTTTTTTCTCACTCTGACTTTCAACTTTGTGAGAGGAAGACCTATTTTGATTATTGAAAGATGGCTTCAATAGTAGCTGCAGCTGGTGGACCCCCACCACCTCCTAGGAAGGAAGGACCACCTACCCAGTTCATTCCCAACCCTGAGGAAGAGGAGGAAGAAGAGGAAGAGGAGGTACATGAGAGAGTATTCTTGCCTGAACAGCCCCGGAAATCCCACCACAAGGACAATTTCATTTGGCAGTTTTTTACATTTCCTCAAGGCCAAAAAAAGGTCAATGCCCGTCATGTAACATGCCTGATCTGTAAAGAAGTTCTGTCCCGAGGCACAGATAAAAAGTATAGCTTTGGGACCTATACTATGCATCGCCACATGCAAAGGTGGCATCCAATAAATTACGGTGTGGCTGAGGTTCGTAACCTCCGTGAAAACCCACCAACTCCTGTGGCCACCACCTCAACACAGGAAAGTCTTTCGGGACCAGAGGCGAGGGAGACGGTCCCAAGTATCCAGACAAATTTTGCACACATCAAGCTAGTGTGTATATATTGTGGGGGATTACTTTGTTACGGCGAGATGAGTATACATTTAATGAACGGAGCATATGAAAATCACAAGTGCTCACAACACCCCAAAAAGTGATTTTTTTTGCTCCTTTTGAGCCGTTTCTAATGCCTGTTTTTCGTTCTTCCCCCTCAAAAAACCCAACATTTTTTTGAAATTGTTCAAAAAATAAAAAAAATTTAAAAAATGTTCAGAAAAATAATAAAAAATATATAAAACAAAAAAACAATAAAAAAAGTTCTTATCAGAACTACCTCCCATTAATAAAAAATTGCTAAAATGTTTAGCACTCTTGCATTCTCTTTTTTTTTGATTCGCTTCCTGGTTCGCGCCCCAGGACGCGAACCGGAAGCGAACCAAAAAAAAATGGAAAAAAAAATAGTGTATATTAGAGAAGGAGACAGAGAGAATAATGTTAAAAGAAAGACAGCTAGAGGGAGTAACACAGAGATACTGTATAATAGATAATTATACAAAGAAAAGTTGTAAGAGGGAAAAATTGAGAAAAAGAAAATAGAAAAGGAAGTGAAAGAAAAAAAGAGTGTAGAAGAATAATAAACAAGAGTTACTTGGAGAATGTGAATGAATCTTCAAATTAAAAAGAAAGAGAGTAAAGGATGTGGAATAAGAGGTAGGGATAGAACCGGACCAAAACAACAACCCTGAGGGAAGGTGTTAAAAAAAAGAGAGTGAAAGTAAATAGGATTAAAACAAGGTGTATCATAGTGAATGAGATTAAAACATGTGGAATGACAGAGAAAAAACAGAAATAAGAAAAGAAGAAGTGATAGAAAAAGAATAATTGAAGCAGCAAAAAAATGAAAATAAGATAGTGTGCATGAACTACAGAGAGAAAGCATAAAGAACAACTTGTAAAAGAGTGAAGAGACAGTGACAGTTTGTGTTAGAGAGACGGACTGAGTGAAAAGGAGTGAGGGACTGTGAGAACAGAGGGACTGACAAAAGGAGTGGAAGGAGTAGAGTAAGTAAGTAATTGAAAAGGAGTGAGGGAAAAAGCAAATGAAGGAAACTGCGGGTTAAGGAAATAAAGCAGTGGAAGTAATAGAAGTTGAATGTGATAGAGATGTAAGGGAAAAAGTACTAAATACTTACTTTCTAGTTATTGTTAACTCCATCACTTATAATTGTTTTTATTTCAATCTGTGAAAGAAAGAACAAAAATTTGAAAAATATTAAAACATGTACTTAAAAAATAGAAAAGACAAGGTATAAGGTTGAAAATCATACAATTTTACAAAGAAATAAAGTTAGAGATAAAGATTCAGAAAGGAAAATAAAGTAACGGTGAAAGACAGACAGAGTCAAAAAGAAATAGAAATAGAGTAAATTACTAAGTGAATAAAAAGGAGGATGGATTCAGTGACAGAAAAGAAGGATAGAAGAGAAAAATAAACTAAAGATGTGTAAGATACTAAAAGAATGTGAGTAAGGTAAACTAAATAAGGAAAGGGTGACTAAGGAAAAGAGAGTGAGGGAGAGAGGGGACACAGAAAGTGAAGGAAAGAGTGTCAGATACAGACTGAGTGAAGCAACAAAGAAAGATAAATGAGTGAAGGTGAGTTATACTAACTGATTGCAACAAAAAAGGAGAACCCAAAATTATTTAATTTCGAAAATAAAAGGGAGAAAAGATGGAAAAGAAAAGCGAAGCAGAGGGTCTAAAAGCTAGAAAATGGTGCATGAGAGAAAAGAAAAAAGCAGAGTTGGAATAAGGAAACAAAGGTTGAAAGATAAGTGGAGTTAGAGAACAAGGGTGAAAGAGAATAAAACAAAAGGCAATGTGAGTATGTAAAGAAAATTGATATAAGGTAGTAAAAGACAAGTGAGCATGAGACAAGATGAGTACAAATTTAAAATCACAATACAAAATATAGAATTAATTATACATGTTAAATGGTTTATTTTTGCTGTTCTCAGAATATATCAAATTTCACTAAAAACAGTGAGTTGAAGGTATTCATCATATAACAGCGGGGAAAAAAAACATAATCAAAATGATTGTGTTTAAAAAACCCATATAATATAACAAATCAGAAATCAGAACTCATCAAAAGTACACTTACTTTCCATGACGTTGAATGATATGCGATGAACAACTTATACTCTGTTGTGCTCTAAAAAATCTGTGCCCGCCACTTTCTGAAAGAAAAGCTCTTTCTTTCTGAGTAATATGTTAGAAACAATAAATGACTTTTTGCTCTCTACCACACTTCTCCTCACGGCCAAATCGTGTAAGAGCCAATTTAATCTCTTCGAATTCCTCAAAGCAAATACCGTCATTTTCTTTTTCCCCGACTTTCAGAAAGAAAACGTCCAAAATTACTTTCACAATCTTGTACTAATAATATCTCCCCTTCTAGTTTACTCATGTTTCACATTTCCTATAACATTGATACCACTTACTATGAGGCACACTTACACTACCTCTATGACTTTTCCAATTTTTTCATTCTCTTGATCTCAGTTACTAACAAAGCAATTTTAAACAACAGAGTAAATCATATCAACTCTTTGAATCATTATAGACCAGTTATGTATCTCTATGACTACTTTACATTTTTATTTATTATGATCACTCTAATTCACAAAGCAATTTAAAACAGCAGACTAAAATGTATCAACTGCTGCAATCTTCGTAGGCCACTTTCCTTCCCTAAAAGTTTGGTTTTAAAAACACTAGGTAAGAATTTTGAAAGTCAAACGGTAAACATTTTTTGAAAGTTAAAACAGAATCATTGCAGAATGACCAGCCGTTTCCAGATTTTAAATAAGCTGTGTAATGTCCTGAAGTTGTTGAAGGACCGTCATGATGTATAATTGCTGCAGTTACAAAGGTCCTTCCTGATATTGACAACTGCGAAGCCACAACATTTTTAATTAAAGTTGTCAATTTAGTTCCATCAGACCTACATCGTTGGAACATTAAAATGACATACTGGCCATAACTTCGTATAAATAATGTGGACAGCATTGCAGACTTACATTGGCTACACTCAAATGTTTTGATCGGCTGCTTTTACTAGCTTATTAAAGGATACTGATTTACTGTCAGGCAAAGTTAAATATATAAATCTTTCTGAGTCTACACTAGTAGTACTTGACAGCCTACAGTTCTCGCAGTCATGCTGCCATTGATAAGAAAGGCCAAACAGATAATCTACATCTACACCTTCATCTTGCAAAACATCAAGCATATACATTAAAAACTCCTGACAATCCTGCTGAATATTTTGAGAGAATTGCGTTTGACCTGAATATTTGTCTAAGAGATTTCGAATTTCAGATACACTTTCCATTTTTCTTCTATCAGTGCTACATTTCTCTAACACAGAATTTACCAAACAGCAAAATCTTTGATCTGAATTGACCACAATCTGTTCTTTTACTGTTTCTAGAGAAAAGACAACATTAACCACTACATTAGCATAGCAGTTGACACCAGAACTATTTTCAAATTGAAAACCAACAACATCTTGAACAGCATCCATTTTCTTTCTGCTTACAATTTCGTATTCATCGACTTTTCGTGTTTTTGCTACAACCTCCCTACTGAGGAAAATTAAATTTTGGCCATGTTGTGTTCCCTAGCGCGTACCCCACCGACTCCATGTACGAGTTAAAGTGCATGTAACTTCCCTCCTGTGCCAGCTATGAAGACGCAAATACATTTGCGTCCACCGTTAACTTGTCCTCTTTCAAATGCACCATGAATGGATTATATAGCCCGTTCCTAAGTATGCTATGCCACCGTCTTTTTGTAATACACTTTTCACTTTTTCCTGCTCTAGCCAGAGTAGGCCCTGAATTCCTGCCATCTGAACCTCTTTTGTGGCTCCTGGCTCTGCCCAGGCTACCTCTGTACTCGTGAACTCTGTCCTACATTCAGCGCGGCCCCTTGCGCTCAGCTCAAGCCTGCTTTCTGCCAAGACTGACTATAACCTTCGAGTTATCTGTTCCGCCCCCCGAGAATACATTCCTGCCTACTAGATCCTGTAAACATCCTCTCCAGCTGCAGAGCCAAAAGGCCGATCTGTCTTAATGCAAGTAATTCATAGCCTCCGTTGCCATGCTTCCATGGAAGGCCCCGTGCCCCCACGCTTCACATGTAGACACTTAGGCGCTCATACACGCATCCACAGTTAGCATAGAACAGCTTTTACCCTAGAGACCTTTCCGCCCAGATAGTATAGTTCCTAAACATCAGATATCAGATAGGATAAAAGTACAAGTTGATCTGACATGCCAGACTTCTGTCTCTTTCCGTCAGTGTAAATGTCAAGTCCCCTGCACCCCGTCAATCACACGTCATGCAGCTGCGCGCGCATCCAAGCTTCCGATTTCTGCTGACATTGCAACATTCTGTTAGCACCACCCCTTGGTGCCACCCACTTGCGTCACCTATCAGTGACGTTTCTAGCACACACCTCTAGTTTACGCCTAGTTTACGCCTCTTGATGATGTACTAATACCACGTGTATACTGTTATCTTGTTTTCTCTCAGCTGTTATGCCTCTTACATTGAACATTATGATGTAAATCAAGTATATAAGCTATGTATTGTCAATAAACGACAGCGCGCTCATCTATCCCTTCTGACACCCTGTGTGGTGGTCAGAACATGATATCCTGATTCCTTTATGAGGAATAAAACCCTTAGAAACTCTTACACCACGGACTCTGTTTTCCTTCATTCTGATTGAGTTATTATTAATTAAGTACTTACCTGCATAGAAATTAAGAGAGTAAATTAATTATTTACATCATTTTGGCGCCCGAACAGGGACCCCTCCCCCACCTCACGCGCCGGTTGGCGCGTTGCATACTGTGTCCCCTGCCATCAGTTAGACGGACTACACGTGTACTGGCAGGATTTCCTGCATCCCCCTCTGACCCACGGAGGTGACGAAGACTGCAATCAGTGCCCAGACGAGGCGGTGAGGAGTGCGGAGGATCCCGACCAGAGCCCAGCCGAAAGAAGCAAGGTCCGAGGTGTGAAGAGGCCCACCTGTTTTCCGAAGTTTTCCGAAGTTCTCCGAAGTTTTCCGAAGTTTTCCGAAGTCCCGAGTCGAGTCCAGTCGAGTTTTCCGAGGCCTTCTGTTTTCCGTGCTTCCCGGTGAGTACCATTGCTGGGTCGTATCTAGACGGGTTTGGGTACGCAAGTCCGGTCTGTACTGTTTTTAGGCAGTGTATCTGTACTGTTTAGCAGTATATCGAGTCTTCCGAATTTTTGCACTGTTACAGCAGTGTATCCGTACTGTTGAGCAGTACATTCAGTTAGCTATGTCCTCAATGTTTTCATGTGATTAATGTCGTGGTATGAATGTGACTGTTTAAACGTGTATTATTGTGTTGTTCATGTAATAACAGCTGTCGAAAAGTATCAAGGAATAAAGATCTAGCGTTCAGTAATAAGGATGCCGTTTTTCAACAAGTTAAAACAGATAGGGACTAGGAAAGGGATGTTAGAGGAAGAGATTCCAATCCCCCCTAGGGACACTCCAGGTAATTTTATGTACAATAAACATGGCATAGACGCCATTCTGTATCTAGAGTTATGGACCGATTATACCAAGCACCTAGAGGAAAGATACCGATGGCCAGTTAACGGAACATGGGATGCCGAGTGCATCATAAAGGTAGAAGAAGTATTACGGAAAAAGAAAGCCAGACAATCTCAGAAAGACGCCATAGAATTTTGGCGTAAGGAATCACGTAAGCGTGCTGAAAGAGCACTCCGTAGAGAAGACAGACTTCAAGAATCAGAAAAGGCCCAAGAAAACGAATTAGTTACTGAGGGAATTCGAGTAAAATTAGAACAAATAGATCGTACCCAAAATAGCCAAGTGAACAACATGTATCTTTTGGCCGAAGGTACCCCTGACGCCATTTCAGAAATACCGAAAAATTTACCGTCACCATTGGTTCCAACTAAAGTATTGCACAAGACTACTAAAGACATATTCCTAAATTCCTATCTAGATGATGTAGCACCAGCTTACACCAATCTGCCTGTTCGCGCCCTGCCTGCAGACAGGGATGGGAGTGGTACTCCACCCCCAGGTCACGTTCCGCCGGTACCGCAACAGACTTCTCCTGTTCCGCCAGCCCCGCCACTTCCCCTACTCAAAACTGACCTACCGAAACAAGGTTTGCCTGATCCACCTAAACGACAAGTTCAAGTTCAGATACAGACTCCGCGGAGAGATAATGCCCAAGCATCCGCCTCAGGAGGTGTGACAGCGGGTCTACAGACCCCGCCACCGACACACAGATTGCATTTAAAAGACACACAGAATCCTTTCCAGTCTCCCCACTACTCATCCCGGCTTGAGGCATTGAAAGATAGGATGTCATTCTGCAGATATGATCCAGTACCCGGAACAGACGATCTAATGGTATTAGCATCACTGCGCTTAAGATCTGCCACCGACAGCTTGTTATGCTGTGTGGGAATGCAGGAAGCCCTCGACAGACTATACAAATTCATACAGACAGGGAAAGATCCCGACAGTGTCCAAGCAGCAATGTATAAACAGAAAGTTGACATTCAAAAACAGATATTACGATTCTTCATTAATTGTGTAATAAGAGAACGAGACAGGCCTCGAACAGATCAGAGTGAATTAGATGTATTGAATAAGTGGGGCCAAAATATAGCAGAAGCAAAACATGACAAGGGGACTTGCATAGCCGCTATGTCCCAGAAAATTAGAAAGGCAGTATTAACTGCACACCAGGAAGAAACTGATAAAGCTTCCTCCGAGGAGGAAAATGAAGATGAGACATCAGGAAAGTCTACAGACATTATAGCATATGTAGGTAGGGGAAACTACCTTAGGAAAGGTGTCCGTCCGGAGAGCAAGAGAGTTTTCTTCTCTGCCTTAACGAATCCGAATTCTGCTGAGCATCAGTTCCAGGAAACTGATAAAAGACTTCGAGATCGAGTAGGGTACCATGTACTCAATTCTATGGATGAACAAGAACTAGCCCGATCAGCTGTATCATGGGCCGAGAATGCAGACATATATAATGATGATACCGTAGCACAGACATTTTTGAACCTCTCCCCCGACGAACAGAAATTAGCAGGTGTATACATGATTCAGCACCTTCTCATTAAATACAGAAAACATTATTCCGATCCAGGTCCCTTACACGAGACACTAGAAGCACTACTGATGGATAGATGGAGAGGCTTAAGTACCAAATTAATTCAAATAATTCTAGAACAACGACGCAGATATGATACCTTTGTAAGCTCTGAATATGTTCCCGCCCCACCTCCAGAGAGGAAAATGTACCATATGCAGTGCGGGGGTGGTATTGAAAGTCAGAACCCCTTACGAGAAGTACACCCTGTTGTGGGTGAGGATAAGGTTTTGAAACGCGTGTATGTACACACGCCTCTGACTAAATTAGAACTGTTAGAAATGAAGAAATTAGTCCCGTGCCATGATAAAGACCCTGCAGGTTTTCACAGAGAGCTCAAAGATATGTTACTGATGGGAGACTACACGTATGATGATATCATGAAAATGTTGAAAGTATTACTGCCTACGGGTATATTCGAGAAACTGAAGGAAAAGGAATGGGAGGTGGGAGACACAAAGATTGCCTGGGCAGAAATAGAAGACGAGGAGAAAAAACGGGTTCCAGGGTTAGGCCTTGGGGACAAAACTAAAGCATTACCAGGTTTGATAGTACAGGTCTTGCCCAGATTGTTGACAACTAGAAAAGAAGATTGGGACGCAATCTCGTCCTGTAAACAGAAACAAGATGAAGATACTAGCGACTTCTATTCAAGATTCGAGAAATGTTTTATTATCAATAGTGGCCTCCAGCCAAGTAGCGAGTCGTACCCACATCTTTTTGTATCAAAGTTAGTCGAGAATTCCCTACCGTTAGTTAAAAATAGAGTGTATAAAGTCGAGAGTACATGGCAAGCAAACACGCCATCCCAGATGTTACAAATGTTACAATATCACCAGAATAGAATTAGGGAAGAACAAGATCAGGAACAGAGACGTATGAAAGACACGAAAATGAAAATGTTAGTAGCTCAGACGGTCCCATCCGACAGTCACAGAAAAGGTACGACCCAGACAAGTCACACTGCAGCCCCTGTTAAAGGGACATGCAATTATTGCAAGCAGCCAGGTCACTATGTACACGAATGCCCAGTTCTGAAACATAACATAGCGACAGGTAAAACTAAAGAAAGACCGCATCCGCCTAGACAAGACCATAACCAGCATCAGTCTACACAGAATACACAGCCTATGCATGCATCCGCACAGACAGCACAGACCGTAGCAGTACCACAGCCACAGCCCATTGCTGCAACTCAACAAGTCTCACAACAGATGTACCAGTATGCCCAGTCTGCTTACCCCGAATATTCCCGATATACATGAAACAGCCTAGAGAGGGAAGGTGGCTTGCCTCTTATTGAGATTCCTGTAGATCAAGAAGGTCCTTATGTACACAGTCAAGTATTGGGGAAAGACAGAAAGTTTTTAATTGACACAGGGGCAAGTCGCACTACAATAAGTCATGACGAAGTTCCAGGGGCACCCCTCTCAGGCTCACAAAATGTTTCCCTTGGTTTTTCAGGACAGCCCATTGTAAATGAAGTATCAGAACCAGTTCCCCTGGCTGTGGGTCCATTATCACGCGTTACAGACCTGTTACTAACAAAATCATGTCCGGAAAATCTGTTAGGAATTAAAACATTGAAGGCTCTAGGAGCTATAATCTGCTGCTCCCCGGAGGGAGTTAGACTCTTTCTGCGGGATTTCAAGGGTCATTACGTTCTTCGTGAGTTTGACGTCAGATTGAAAAATGTACCTGATTACCTATGGGCAAAAGGCCCAACTGATGTAGGATGTATGCACATTACACCATACCGCGTTACACTCAAGGCAGGTGTTGTATTACCTAGAATCAGACAATACAAGTTACCACCCGATGCTGTAGTGGCTTTACTGAAAATCATTGAAGAGCTCATTGCCCAAGGAGTGGTCGTCGAAACCGACTCCAATATCTGTAATTCACCCATCATTCCGATTCTTAAACGTACTGATCCCAATGCACCGCCAGTATATCGGCTGGTGATTGATCTTCGAGAATTGAATAAATGCATTATCCCACAGTATCCTGTGGTCCCCGATATATCATCTCTATTGACTGCCATTGATTCAGAAGCAACGTTCTTTACTGTAATTGATCTCAAGAACGCCTTCTTCAGCGTGCCTATTGATCCAGAGAGCCAATATCTCTTCGGATTCTGTTTAAATGGACGCAGTTTCAAATTTTCGCGCGCACCTCAAGGATTCACAGAAAGCCCCAGCATCTATAGTCAAGCACTGAAGAGACAACTAGATTGTATTCAAATGCCAGTTAACACCGCTTTACTACAATACGTCGATGATCTGCTGATCACCGCACGAAGTGAGCCCGAATGTGAAAAAGCATCACTGACAGTTTTACATTTCCTGGCCGACAAGGGACACAAGGTGTCTCCTTCGAAGCTACAATTCTGTGTTCAGCAAGTTGTGTACTTGGGTCACTTGCTGTCCAAAGTGGGGAGACAGCTCACTCCCGATCGCATTCAGTTAATTGCAAATATGCCACAACCCCAGACACAAAAGGAAGTGCGGGCCTTCATAGGCCTCACCTCGTACTGCAGACAATGGATTCCCCAGTATGCATTTCTAGCTAAACCACTCATCCAGTTAACGACACAGGAGGCAGCGACTTCGACTGCCCTCCCTTGGACTCAGGAACATACACAAGCTTTTGAAGACTTAAAGAAAGCATTATGCCAAGCACCAGTTTTAGCAACACCATGTTACAGCAAACCGTTTACACTTTTTGTTACAGAACGTGATGGTACAGCGTTGTCTGTCCTCACTCAAGATCAAGCAGGTTCACATAAGCCTTGTGCTTATTTTTCTAGTACATTGGATTCAGTAGCCCAAGCACTCCCTGCGTGCTTAAAGTCAGTAGCAGCAACAGCGTTAGCAATAAGACAAAGTGATTCAATTGTTTTAGGTCATCAGTTAACAGTTCAAGTACCACATTCTGTAGAGGTTTTGTTAAACAGAACCCAGACTCAACACTTAACTATAGCACGACTGACAGGTTATGAATTAACACTATTCCAGCCACACATAGAAATCAGACGTTGCAGCATCCTGAATCCAGCAACACTGTTACCTACAGTTATGACAGATCCAGCTCCACATGATTGTATAGAAATAATTAATGCAGTAACTAAGCCTAGACGAGACTTAACAGATGTCCCATTGACAAATCCAGACCTGACACTTTATGTGGACGGTTCATGCATGAGAACAAGTACAGGAGAATTAGTGGCCGCGTATGCCGTGACCACTGAAACTGAAATTAAAGAAACGCATCGTATTGACACACTGTCTGCTCAAGCAGCAGAGCTCATCGCTCTGACCCGAGCTTGCATTCTAGCCAAGAACAGAAATGTTAACATATACACAGATTCCCGCTATGCCTTCGGAGTTGTACACGACTTCGGAGTCCTCTGGCAAGAACGAGGTTTTCTGACTTCCCATGGGGCCAAGATCCAGCATGGCCCCCTCATCCAAGCACTGTTAGAAGCAATACATTTACCCTCGGGCATATCAGTCATGAAGTGTAAGGCCCATACTAAAGTCACAGATTCTGTTTCCCAGGGTAACGACCTGGCAGATCAGACAGCAAAACATACAGCATTGACTCACACCCAGACTACTGATGTGACAAAGACAATAGTACAGACACAGTGTATGGCAGTTAGAGATCCCGCCCTAGACGTAATTGATATCCAGACACATGCTACTCCAGAGGAGATAAAGAAATGGACTGAACTAGGAGGGATTCAGACAGATCAAGGTTGGGTGACGAAGGGAAAATCTATATGGTTTCTCCCCGACTCAATGGTTCAGGTCATGATAAATACAGCACATAGCCCGGCCCATCTAGGAGAGAAGGCGATGTTAGACAGTTTACAGAATCTCTGGTACAACAAACACTTACGAGCAGCAGCAAAACAGAAAGTGCGTACTTGCATGATCTGTTGTCAGTTCAATCCAGGTAAAAGCGTCCCTGTTGAGCAAGGTGGATTCCATCCTCCCGATCACCCTTTTGAAGTCCTCCAGATGGATTATATCCAGATGAATAGCTGTAGAGGATTTAAGTATGTCCTTGTAATTGTTTGTGCTCTGTCCCGCTGGACCGAAGCATACCCAGTCCCAGACTACACTGCTCCGACCACTGCCAGACAGTTGGTTCGTGAATTCTTCCCACGGTACGGTTTGCCCCGTGTCGTGTATTCAGATAACGGACAGCCGTTCTCGTCCGAGTTGATGAGACAAGTTTCCCTCTTGCTAGGATATCAGTGGAGGTTCCACTGTGTCCGACATCCCGAAGCAGCTGGCCTTGTAGAAAGGCATAATCAGACACTAAAAATCCGTCTTGCCAAGATCTGTCAGGAAAAAGGGGTCGACTGGATAGTCGCCCTACCCGTGGCACTATTCTACATGAGGATGGTCGCCCACTCAAGATCAGGGCTATCCCCGTACGAAGTGGTCTTTGGCAGACCACCGAATATGTGGGGGACGCCCATTCCGAAAAAGATCACTGATGTTGATTGTAACATGTTGACAGATTACCTTGCCTCCTTGATGTCTGCACTCCAATCATGTCGTTCACAGGTTGCCGCAGCCTTCCCTGACAATACCGATGTAAAGGCGCATGAGGTCCGTCCAGGGGACCTGGTTCTCGTCCGGAATTTCGACCGGAAAAGTCCGCTGGAGCCCCGCTGGAAGTCTCCGAAGACCGTCCTCCTTACCACAAGGACCGCTGTGAAGATCGAGGGGAGAAAGGGGTGGGTCCACACGAGTCACATCAAACTATGCAATGAACTAAAAAACGGACTGAAACAGGACTCTGACTCGTCCACCCCCACCAAAGACTGTGTTGAAGCACAAGACGTTACCGTTCCTAAAAGAGAAAAGACTCCCCAAGAACTCTACCGAATGAAACTCCGATCTAGCAAGTCAGACAGTTTAATTGTTTAAGTCCTCCCCTAGGTGAATCGGTTAAATAGTTTCTGACATGTATCCCCTAGATCGAGTTAGAGAGAGAGAGGAAAAGAAAAGAACATATTGCAAATCACTTCGTAGTCACTGCATAGTGACACTAATAATCATGTTTATTCTCAGTATACTACTCATTATTGCCAGCATTCTGCTACCTATATATTGGCCTATTCTCAGGCATGAACAATCTGCTTACAATGTCTCTGCTGAACACACTTTTAGTGAACTTCCTGCACATGAACTCTCTTACAGACTTGCGCTGCGCAACAATACATTCATTAGTATGTTACACCACTCCCATCAGACAAACAATGCTACCGACTGCTGGATATGTGGCCGACTCCCTCCCTACCAGAATTACAAGGGAGCTCTGCCCCTCTTTCCGTACCCATTCACTCACAATGGCTCCTGTGGAGCATGGTTTAAAATAATTAATTCCTTAGATCCTGATATTGCTGTTTTCGATGGGGGCTGGGTTTGGGGAAACTTGAACTCAGTCCTGCTCCACGTCTGTTATCCTGATAAAGAAGGACTTCCCACTCGAATAGGAACTGACCTAGAAAATGAAGTATATGGATTAGGTAATTATACAATTAGCCTTATGATCCTTACTGTTGAATCCGAAACTGCTCCAGTTCTGCCCCATATGTTAGTATTACCAGTCACAGGTGAATTATGTGTTAGCAAGAAAGGTTCAGTACACGTAGGCCATAGTAAATGCACTACTGTGGTCGAGTTCAGTGACCATGGTAAATCGTCCTTTAAAGCTACCAGTCATTCTTACTTTGTTTGTGGTCATACCGCATACATTAGCCTACCTCCAGATTGGGATGGTACCTGTTACATTGCATTCCTTCTGCCACCTGTTTTTCTAGCTCCCCCTGATTACCATAGAAATACGAATCTAACACCGAATAGACCCAAAAGAGATATTCCCCTTGTCGACTACACAGAAACGGCATGGGAACAATACACTGATTTTAATAAAGGATTCTTTTTCTTCCTAGGACCTGTCCAAAACAGTAAATTGATACGCAGATTAACAAGAACTCTTGAAGCAGTAGTGAATGAAACTGCCTCCGCTCTAGGTAACTTAACAGAGGAGCAGTCTGCTATACGGACTGTTGTCCTTCAAAATCGTCTTGTAATTGACGTCATCTTGGCAGATAGAGGTGGAGCCTGTAAGGTCATCGGGTCAAGTTGCTGTGTTTTCATTCCACAAAATGCACCATCTGTATATCAAGCTATCACCCGTCTCCATAAAATTGCAAATCAGATACATCAGAATCCAGGCACCTGGACTTGGTCCGGTTGGTTCTGGACAACGTTAACAGCTTGGGGATGGAAGATCCTATCCTTCCTAGGCATTGGCCTAGTCCTAGTATTCAGTTGCTGCCTATGCCTGCAGTGTGGGCCAGCGATCTGTGGACTGTGTGCCACATCCTGCATTGAGCATTCCAGTTGTCTCTCAAACAGTCAAAGAAAGAGAGATGAACATATAATGTTACAAGAACAAACTGATCGATTTATGAGGATCGATATTTCATGAAGGGTCCGTAGGGAACAAGGAGGGAATGAGGAAAATTAAATTTTGGCCATGTTGTGTTCCCTAGCGCGTACCCCACCGACTCCATGTACGAGTTAAAGTGCATGTAACTTCCCTCCTGTGCCAGCTATGAAGACGCAAATACATTTGCGTCCACCGTTAACTTGTCCTCTTTCAAATGCACCATGAATGGATTATATAGCCCGTTCCTAAGTATGCTATGCCACCGTCTTTTTGTAATACACTTTTCACTTTTTCCTGCTCTAGCCAGAGTAGGCCCTGAATTCCTGCCATCTGAACCTCTTTTGTGGCTCCTGGCTCTGCCCAGGCTACCTCTGTACTCGTGAACTCTGTCCTACATTCAGCGCGGCCCCTTGCGCTCAGCTCAAGCCTGCTTTCTGCCAAGACTGACTATAACCTTCGAGTTATCTGTTCCGCCCCCCGAGAATACATTCCTGCCTACTAGATCCTGTAAACATCCTCTCCAGCTGCAGAGCCAAAAGGCCGATCTGTCTTAATGCAAGTAATTCATAGCCTCCGTTGCCATGCTTCCATGGAAGGCCCCGTGCCCCCACGCTTCACATGTAGACACTTAGGCGCTCATACACGCATCCACAGTTAGCATAGAACAGCTTTTACCCTAGAGACCTTTCCGCCCAGATAGTATAGTTCCTAAACATCAGATATCAGATAGGATAAAAGTACAAGTTGATCTGACATGCCAGACTTCTGTCTCTTTCCGTCAGTGTAAATGTCAAGTCCCCTGCACCCCGTCAATCACACGTCATGCAGCTGCGCGCGCATCCAAGCTTCCGATTTCTGCTGACATTGCAACATTCTGTTAGCACCACCCCTTGGTGCCACCCACTTGCGTCACCTATCAGTGACGTTTCTAGCACACACCTCTAGTTTACGCCTAGTTTACGCCTCTTGATGATGTACTAATACCACGTGTATACTGTTATCTTGTTTTCTCTCAGCTGTTACGCCTCTTACATTGAACATTATGATGTAAATCAAGTATATAAGCTATGTATTGTCAATAAACGACAGCGCGCTCATCTATCCCTTCTGACACCCTGTGTGGTGGTCAGAACATGATATCCTGATTCCTTTATGAGGAATAAAACCCTTAGAAACTCTTACACCACGGACTCTGTTTTCCTTCATTCTGATTGAGTTATTATTAATTAAGTACTTACCTGCATAGAAATTAAGAGAGTAAATTAATTATTTACATCACTACTATTGGTCACATTTGTTCGTTTCCGGCCTACCACACGTTTTTCAAACAAAGGATATTGAGGCAAATGTGGCGCATACTCTCTTCTTAACCTATTGTATTCCTTAACACAATCTAGATCTGCACAAATATTTGTCTCATCACACTCAATCAAGTACAATCCAGATAAAGTTCTGACTTGTGATAATGCCACATAAGCCATACCCTCCTTGAACACAGAACGGCCAATATTCACCAAAGCACTGTCTACACTTAAACCTTGTGATTTATGGATTGTCACCGCATATGCCAAGCAAACAGGAAACTGCTTACGGCGAACATGTAAGTCTTTAACAAGCAAAAACCTAGCAGAGCAACGACCAATTTGCTGTACATCCTCAATGCCATCAAATTTAATTGTTATAAATTCAATTCCATCTCTATTTCTGTATTTCTCAAAATCAACAACATTACCCATTGATCCATTTACCAGACCTCTTTCAACATTTAAATTCCTTCTCAAAATGATACGGCAATTAAAGCACATATTCAGAGTCTTTTCAAAACCCGCAGTTTTAGATATAGTCTTCTCTAATGAATCCAATTTAGATTTCAAATTTTCAGACAAAATAATTGTTACTCCCATATGCTCAATTCTGTCAATAGCTTCCAGTTTCACTATGTCTTGGTTTTCTAAATTCAACATTTTGTTGTTGAAGATGGAACATTCTTGCAGAGTTGGCATCAAACATATCCCAGATTTCTTCTCAGTAATTTTCTGAAAAATATTCTCTGGCTGAACGTCTTCATCTGGATACAAATTTGACAATAATCGTGCATGTAAAGCTTCCTTCCCATGCCCAGTCACTTTTCCAATTCTAACATCTTGTAGAATATTCTTATAATCTTCATCCTTCTCCTGACGCATATTTTCACGCAGTTCAGCATAATTGAAGTTTAACCATATATTAACGTTGCCAATGCTCCCTAGGCACTTCCTGGTATCTTCATGCGTCAGTAGTTTAAACACTGGTTGTCCTTTCACTGGTGTCAGCTGCAGAATATCACCGAAAACAATGATGTGTTTGCCACCAATTAACACATCATACTTTGTTTTAAGAACTTCTTGCATTCTCAAATGCACAAAGGCAATCATGACATTAGAAACCATGCTAACTTTGCCAATGATAAGAAGTTTCATCTTCTTTAGGACTCTTGAAACTTCACAACAAGCATCTCCAGATAACTTGTGGTATTGTAATTTGTTATCATGCTCCACTGGCAGCATCAGTAGACGATGCAAAGTAATACCTTTAATGTTATGTGCTGCCAGACCAGTTGGAGCGGTGACAACACAAGACAGCGATGACTCAGTCCTTTTCTGCAAATAACATGAAATTGTTTTAATGAGGAAACTTTTTCCAGTTCCTGCTTCCCCACTCACGTACAGTCGGACAGGCTTCAACGACGTACATGAGCACTGTTTCTTCTCATGACTTAATCCATGATCAATTTGGTTGGTAACTTCGTCATATATTTTCCTCTGCTCAACGTTGAGTTGTCTTTCCAAATATTCTAAGTTAACCGCATCTTCCTGAGCATGTGCCATGGCTCTTTCCACTTCAATTATGGCCGTGGCAGCTTCATTTTCGATAACTGGTCCTCCTAGTGGATCCTGACTCAATGAAGTGGAACTCTGACTGTCCTGAGAACTGTCTCTAGCAATCTCGGCTGCAATTGTTGCTTCCTGCTCGATTTTTGCATTCAACATTTCTAGATATTTTGGAAAAACAGGACATTCTATGGACTCCTTGGCTGCATTGAAAGAATCTTCATAACAGAGGAAATCTCCAAGCAGTTCCTCTTCTACACGCCAAGGCTTGAAAAGTTGCAAAAGAGCTAAATAGAAAAACTCTTTTCTTTCAGGAGATTCGCAATTCAATTTTCGATGATTAACCAATTGGCATTTTCTTTGCTTGACCAGACATCCCTCACTTCCAATTACAGCATACACTCCTTTATCAATATCTTCTTTGATGTTCCTCTTGAATATGTAATTTTGTAGAACCTCATACAGACAAACATTCTCGAGATGACTGCTTCTATTTGGATAATATGTATCCAACATGTTGGTCTTCAAAATATCTGTACTGTTTGGCTCCTTCTCCGCCAAATACTCAATTTCCCATACAGGCTTCAGAACTCGATTACGTGTTGCAGCAGGACCAAGACTCACCCAAATTATACTCCTAGATTTGGCATAGAGACTTGCTGAAGATAACCGATCAGAACATTCGTATGCTCCGATTTCTCGATGCGACAACATCTTTAGACTGAAACTGTACAACTTCTTACTGAGGTTCTTTTCATGTGAAATGTCATCCCACATATCCTTCAGTTCTGTCTTTTCTTTTTTTGTGATATAAGACGTCACATACCGAGCCACAGCCATACAGTTGTCAGCCACAAACTGTATATCCATGTTGGCATTCCACATGGACAAAATCACTGGGTTGTAGTCGTTGATGTACTTGGACTCTTCGTTTCTTTTTAAATTGTATGTATTTTTGGGTGATTTCCTCGTCACATTATGTCGCAGCGAAGACATCAAATTGTTCACTCTTCCTTCAGATATCACTGATCGTGGAAACCCAAAACGGCATTTTGTATATAACTTGTTCTTGTTTCTAAATTTACGACGACAGTACTTTCCACAACGATGGTTTTGAAAGCGTAAAACTTGTTCTCTTAAACTTTTGTCTTCCTTTGTCTTTGGAACAGCACATGTAGAATACTGTTCTATGAAACTCATCACTAAGTCATCCGGATCTGTTCCAAATTTGGGTGCATCTTTGATCCATAGTAGCATATGTATATGAGGAGCACCTCTTGCTGGATACTCCTTTCTCCAGAAGAAATCCAACACCTCTCCAAGAGGTGGATTTTTCTTGTTCGTAATGAAAGACATCATAGCTTCAAATCTATGATTGAAGTACCTGCATACATTGACTGGATCCAAAGAGCACAGTTCTCCGGGTGTCTTGAATTCGATATTTTCAATGTTTCCATTTGCCTCTCGTAGAAATTCAAGTAAGTCTTCCCAGCCATACTCGGCACAGCTGAGAGTGAGGAACCATGTGGGAGTTCCTAAGTTCCTCAGCATACATTTTAAGTCACCATGACGACGGTACCAATACCCATTAGTACCACGCTGACATGCCATGAGATTAATCAGGTGAGAATCCAAAATACTGTCTTGCACATTGACTTTATCCATAAACTCCCTTGCCGAGATATTTTGCAACTGTACACCACTTTTCAGGATGTGGTTCACTGCATAAGACAGTCCAGACAGATCACTTTCATACAGTAGATGAAACAAATAGGGAATGCATTGACGAAACCTAGGATCTTCTGCATACAATCGTAAAGTCCGGTATTCAGAAGCAGGAATTTGATCAGGTCGCTCATCATATCTTCCTCCTCGACCTGTTGGAAATAACTGTGGGAAACACTGAGCTTCCAAACTTTCCTCCCAAACACTAATGGGACTCCCTTTGACTTGTTTCATTTGAAACAACTCAATAGCATTCCCCATGACTTCTTTAGAATGCAAAGGATGAACACTATAATGTTCATATATTTCTTCATTTTTAGAGGCATCTACTTTCTCTATTTGTCCAGTACACAAATCACTGTCCTCTTCTTCACTTAGTTCATCTTCTGCGAAACATACATTCTTGTAGTACTCATTGTTTTTCATCAAATACAACGTTGCTTTTTTGACTTTCCTAACATCCACTAAATCTTGCCAGATTTTCTTACTCTTTGTCGGAACCCCATTAACTAGGATAACCAGAGGTTCCTCTTCCACTTTGTCTACACCAATTGTATCAATATTTTTCTTCAAATCCAGAGGCAAATAAACAATTCTTCCCTTTAATCCTCTCTGTAAATCTGAAGGAGGCAATTTCCCTGTCTTAGGCTCCATTTGAACAATAGCCTGAAAAGGATGAACACTTTGAATCAAAATAGATTCATAAGTATTTAAATCCTTCAGTTCAGAAGGAATGTCAACCAATTCCAGATTATTATGAACCGCTCTAGCAGGCATCCGGTTTTGTTTTAATTTGTTAAAACAATAAGTACACATACGTTGATCTGATCCCAAATCAAAACGATTTTCTACTATCAAGTATGTTGCAAAATCCTTCCATTCACTATTGTTTACCATTTCACTTTTTGTATATAAATCCACTAACTTAGTCTGATTCTTATAATAAGTCCGTCGACAACACACACAAGTGAAATTAGGCCTCTCACTTGATTTCACCATAAACGTGGAAATTTCCTTGTGAAACTTATCTGTACTGAAAATCTGTACACTCTCTTCCACATTACCTTCTTCTACTGGGTCAATTTCAACATTGTTCTCTTTACTTGCAAAGTAACAAAACTCAATTTCTTCACAAATATTCTTCACATCTACTTCAGAACCATGCAGAAGAGCAGTGCTTAATTGTTTAAGCATAATTGCTGGACTCTTAGCATAATACAACATTCTAACTAATTTCCTCACTTTATTATGATGCACTGCTAGCATCCTGAAATGATGAAAAACACTCTGGCATACTCTCCTGGAAAGACAAGCCAGTGAATGACCATGCAAACCTGTCACTTCTCTCACTCTGCAAGGATCTAATTCTTGCAACAAATTCATTTTCTGTTTTAAACTTTTCTTATTAAATGTCCGTACAAAATCACAAAGCAAATTAATGGAATCCTGTCGCACACTGCATATACTACTACACTTGCAGGTGTACACTGGTCCCTTAGGACGTCTTCCTAAAACTTCATTACCTAACACCTCTTCTGCCTCTGTTGACACAAGTTTTTCTTTTTCAACCGGACAACCGTCTTTCACCTCATAAGCTTGACCACTGGTGTCAACTGCATGCACCAAATCATTGTCCTGGAAATAACTCTCCTCATTAAAAAATGCCTCACAACTTGAACTATGCATCCATTCTCCTGAAAAAACTTCACAAAAATTACTACGATTAACTGTTCTCTTCCATCTACTATTTGATTTGAAATCATAAATTGCCTTGTTTAGTTTCCTAATTCTATTGATTATCAAAATAAATAACTTTCGCTTAATTTCAAAAGCCTGCTCAATAATTTTTTCTACATTTTTCTTTCTCTTATAAAAAGCCACTTTCTGTTGACCTTTCTTAATATTTTTTAACAAATTGCCAATTATCCTGTTGCGGAACATTCGTCTACAAATATCTCTAAACAGATTCCTCCTTCTACTACCATGCACAGAGTTATCTCCTGCTCTAGCAGTAACATTTTTGAGAGACTTTTCCTTCCCGTTTAAATTGGCTCTCTTTTTCTGAAGTAAAACATGTTCTGTAGTGATACTTTTTCGTCTGCAAATGTTTCCTAAAAAAGATTTTGTTGTCTTACCCGGAGTTTTTTTGATGACTTGAAAACTTTTTATTGTAGAGGACTGCTGCAATGCTTTACCAAGGTGGGGTATAAGTCGCTTTGCTTCTTTTCTTCTCCTTTGCCTTGAGGGCATGTTTCAATTTTTCAAAAAATCTTGAGTTGAATCTGTGGTAATTTTTAAAAAAAAAAGGTATTAAATACTATTACCAAACAGTAAATCAATAACAGTAAGCAAACAATTAACACACTAGATGTCAATTCTACCTATGGTAATTTAGCAGCATAGACAGAATATGTACTGCTAGAATTTCATAGCCAGTATGGGGCATATTTACAAAGCCTTTGAGCCATTTTAAGTAAAAAAACACATTTTTAAAACACATCAAGTAAGTAAATTATTCTCCCACATTCATGGGGAAGTGACTTAAAATGCCCTAACACACATGAGGGCGTATTTACAAGGCCCTTGCACCACTTTTGCGTCACTTTTAACATGGGAAAAATGACGTGAAAGTGGCTCAAAGTCCTTATAAATATGCCCCTTGCTGGCTATAAAACTCTAGCACTACATATCAAAAAACCGAAATGACTTCAAGAAACGTTTTTAAACACATCAAGTAAGCAAATTATTCTCCCAAATTCATTGAGAAGTGACTTAAAATGCCCTAACACACATGAGGGCGTATTTACAAGGCCCTTGCACCACTTTTGCGTCACATTTAACATGGGGAAAATAACGTGAAAGTGGCTCAAAGTCCTTATAAATATGTACCATGCTCACTATGAAACTCTAGCAGTATACATATCAAGAAACCTAAATGACTTCAAGAAACGTTTTTAAACACATCAAGTAAGCAAATTATTTTCCCCCATTCATGGGGAAGTGACTTAAAATGCCCTAACACACATGAGGGCGTATTTACAAGGCATACTAGTCTCTATCTAAATTAAATAAATATTTTCACTCCTTAGTGAAATGCTTTTTGAATTTCAAAACAGTCTCAGACACACACCAATTTTTCTTTAGCAGAGCAAAGGGTATGCACTCCAGAGGCTGCAACCAGATTATTCTCCCAGATTCATGGAGAAGTGACTTAAAATGCCCTAACACACATGAGGGCGGATTTACAAGACCCTTGCACCACTTTTGCGTCACTTTTAACATGAAGAAAATAACGTGAAAGTGGCTAAAAGTCCTTATAAATATGCCCCATGCTGACTATGAAACTCTAGCAGTACATATCAAGAAACCTAAATGACTTCAAGAAACGTTTTTAAACACATCAAATAAGCAAATTATTCAACCCCATTCATGGGGAAGTGACTTAAAATGCCCTAACACACATGAGGGCGTATTTACAAGGCATACTAGTCTCTATCTAAATTAAATGAATATTTTCTCTCCTTAGCAAATGCTTTTTGAATTTCAAAACAGTCTCAGACAAAATACCAATTTTTCTTTAGCAGAGCAAAGGGTATGCACTTCAAAGGCTGCAACCAGATTAATCTCCCAGATTAATGGAGAAGTGACTTAAAATGCCCTAACACACATAAGGGCGGATTTACAAGGCCCTTGCACCACTTTTGCGTCACATTTAACATGGGGAAAATAACGTGAAAGTGGCTCAAAGTCCTTAAAAATATACCCCATGCTGACTATGAAACTCTAGCAGTACATATCAAGAAACCTAAATGACTCCAAGAAACGTTTTTAAACACATCAAGTAATCAAATTATTCTCCCCCATTCATGGGGAAGTGACTTAAAATGCCCTAACACACATGAGGGCGTATTTACAAGGCCCTTGCACCACTTTTACATCACTTTTAACATGGGGAAAATAACGTGAAAGTGGCTCAAAAGTGGCTCAAAGTCCTTTTAAATATGCCCCAGGCTGACTATGAAACTCTAACAGTACATATCAAGAAACCTAAATGACTTCAAGAAACGTTTTTAAACACATCAAATAAGCAAATTATTCAACCCCATTCATGTGGAAGTGACTTAAAATGCCCTAACACACATGAGGGCGTATTTACAAGGCATACTAGTCTCTATCTAAATTAAATGAATCTTTTCTCTCCTTAACAAATGCTTTTTGAATTTCAAAACAGTCTCAGACACACACCAATTTTTCTTTAGCAGAGCAAAGAGTATGCACTCCAGAGGCTGCAACCAGATTATTCTCCCAGATTCATGGAGAAGTGACTTAAAATGCCCTAACACACATGAGGGCGGATATACAAGGCCCTTGCACCACTTTTGCGTCACTTTTAACATGGGGAAAATAACGCGAAAGTGGCTCAAAGTCCTTAAAAATATGCCCCATGCTGACTATGAAACTCTAGCAGTACATATCAAGAAACCTAAATGACTTCAAGAAACTTTTTAAAACACATCTAGTAAGCAAATTATTCTCCCAGATTCATGGGGAAGTGACTTAAAATGCCCTAACACACATGGAGGCATATTTACAAGGCCCTTGCACCACTTTTGTGTCACTTTTAACATCGGGAAATTAACGTGAAAGTGGCTCAAAGGCCTTGTAAATATGCCCCATGCTGGCTATGAAACTCTAGCAGTACATATCAAGAAACCTAAATGACTTTGAGAAACTTTTTTGAACACATCAAGTAAGCAAATTATTCTCCCTGAATCATGGGACAAGTGAAATATTTGTTTAAAGAAGCAGACACCATTTTTTCCTTCTCTTAAATTTAAAAAGCATTGCTTTTCCCTAAAAACGATTTTCAAGTCATAATTTGAAAACACAGCACAGCTCCTATGTACAAGCACACCCTGTCAGTACTAATACCTCACATTATCTCCAATTACAATTTCTCAAAGAAACAAAATCTTGTTGTAAAACATTTGACACGAAGCAACATTTTAAATACACAACTTTCTTCCTAATTTTCTCCCTAAAGCATACTAGTCTCTATATAAATTAAACGAATCTTTTCTCACCTTAGCAAATACTTTTTGAATTTCAAAACAGTCTCAGACACACACCAATCTTTCTTTAGCAGAGCAAAGGGTATGCACTCCAGAGGCTGCAACCAACAATGGCACAGAAATGCTGTTATTCATCACACATATCTCTCATGTCACCCAATCAAAACTCTTCCCTCACTTTTTTCAAATCAACATCCTTCCCCCCTCTGCCCTTTCTGCCTTTTTTCCATAGCAACTACCTCCTGAAAGACCTCTCATGTTTACAAGTTCACACAACATTGTTTCAAATGAACTCTGAACTCTCAGTACACCTGCTTATCCAGTGCAATGTTTCTTAAAATGATTTTTTCTTAACCATTCGAATTACATCTTTCAAAGAACACATCCATGCACCCTAACTTTCTGTTTTCAGCAATCAAAAACCACCAATCACTGCTACTGAATCATTAGCACTAAAACTCCACAATTTTTTTCATTACAAACTCCTACTGTTCCAACTGCCATTTCATTCCCACACTTCATCTGACTGCAGCAGAACCTCCTTTCACCATGTTTTCTGTCTGGATTCTTGGACATAGCTACATCCACTGGGCTCACAGGTATGCTGATAACAGAAATTTACACAACCTCAATTTACAAAATGTGGAAATCAAATGGATTAGCCAAAGAGGATTGAAATGTCACCAATTGATACCATTGGTGTAAACCTTTTTGCATTTGCCAAACCCTGACCTCATAATAGTGCACTGTGGAGGAAATGATTTGGGCACTTTGACTGGGGTTGGTCTGGAAATGCTTTTAAAGGACACCTTTGAGCAATTGATGGCACTTTTTCCTCAAACTGCCTTGCTATATTCCAATATATGCCAAAGACAGAAATGGAGGTGGTCCAATCAATTTTGTCCACAAATTGAGAAAGCGAGGAAGCATGTAAATAAGTCTGTTTCAGCTTACATGAGAGACCATGGAATGGGCGCCATCAACAACAATAACTTGTGTTACTACATGCAAGATATCTACAGAGGAGATGGTGTGCACTTCACAGATGAGGGGAACAGAGTTTTCATCCAGAATTTTAGACTGTGTATTGGTACCTACTTATAAGTACCTAAATCTTCCACAGACCAAAAAGCTCTTTTCAGAGCTACCCTACCTTAAACTTTTTTTTAACTAATTTTCACAATTTACGCTTTCCGGAGCGCTACCCGGTTCGCGCACCAGACGCTAACCGCGCGAAAATTTGATTTTTTTTCTTCTTTTTTAGACATATATAGGCCTCTTCATCCACCCTCACAAAACCTAGGGGGTCAAGACATGTCTCCCTTGCCCCATTTTACACGAACTCAGCATTGTTTATCATCCATCTTGTGTCCAAATTAGACCTTAACGCAAGATGGCGGACTCCCGTTACGCTACCGGTAAGCTACCCGGTTCGCGTACCGGGTAGCGCTTCTACTGCGAAAAATCGAAAAAACATTGTTTTTTATTTTTTTGCCCACGGGGCCCTTTAATAGCCCCCACATCAATCGTAGGGGGTCACGAGGGGTCTACCTTGCACCCTTTCATTCATTTCCCCCTTCGTTTATTTCCACCTCTTGTCTCTCGATCCTACCGAGAGACAAAATGGCGGCCGCTCCGAACTGTTTAGAATGTTCACAGTCACCAGAGAGCCAATCCGCTTCTGGTACGAATGTTGGAATATATATATATTCACTGAAAAAACCATAGGTTATAGACCATATATAGTTAGGAATTAGCATTTACAAAACCTTGAAAATTCAATGAAAAAACCATAGGTTATAGACCATATATAGTTAGGGATTAGCATTTAAAAAACCTTATTTTACTCACACAAAACCATTGAAATTCGCATATATAGTTAGTTGCACTAACTATATATCGCGCACCCGCAATCCACTGCTGATGATGTCACATATTACATCATTCATGACATGGTCAGTGACATCACTGATGACATCACTGATGACATCACTGATGACAACTCAAATGACATCACTGATGACAACATCCAGTGACTGTATGTTTCTGTAAAGTTAAAATATGTCTTACATATTGAAGAATGAGTGGATGTATAAATGTCTGGATGAAGGATTTAGTAGGTGCATGACTGACTGTATGAGAGAGTGATTAAATGTGTCTCACTGAGTGCATGGGTTAGTGATTAAACTGTCTTAATTTATGCATCATTATATCTGTTATAAAATCAAATGCCCTTGTGGCTTAGTTTATGTGAGTAAAACCAGCAGGAAAATAAAGACTCACATATTGAAACACAAAAGCAATATTAGAACCAAGAACTTAAAGTCAACTGTAGCAACCCACTTCAATGAGAGATCTTACAATATTGCACAACTTAAATTCACCATTCTGGAGATAGTAGAGAAAGCTGAAGATAAAGACAACAACAAAATGCTCTTAAAGAGGGAGAACACCTGGATTTATAAGATGGAATCCATGAAACCAAAAGGACTCAATGACCGCCTGGAATTTGCATGTTATCTATGACATTTTCTATGTACATGTTTACTGTCATCGCTTCTCAATCCAGACACATCTTTCATATTAAATTTCATAATTTTTGTTCATGTCACCAATGATGACGCTGATATTTTTCATTCATGTTTTGTCCACTGTATAGCAATAGGATTTATTCATGTACTTTCTGGTCACACTATAGGGTTGTACTTTTTTAACATGGTCCCTCACACCAATTGCGATTATATCAAATGATCCATTTGTGCAGTTTTTCACCATTCATTCACGCTCACTATACACACTTTAAGATGGCCACAGTGGTTTTCACTCGATCACATGGCCACAGTTCGGTTTCTATACTCATGCACACATAATATGCCCGCCGGCAACTAGAGGTAGCACTCAAGAAACTTTGATGCAACACTGCTGGCAGCACGTTAGACTGAACGCGAGGTAAGCCCCCATTGTGAAATGAAGCTGCTATGATTAGATCTTCAGTACTGCTCGAACCCTTATAGAACGAGCATGAGTTGATGACCGCTTTACGGAGTCTAAATTAATTAGTAATGTCACTATTTCAATAAGGAGTAGAACCTCATTTAGTTTATTATTTTGATTTCATTCAGAATATAATCTCAAATCAGTTGAAAACTGGTTGATTTGAAAATAACAACGTTGGATGTAAAACAACTCAATAAATGAATTCATGAATCAAATAAATGTAATCTTTCAATGATAAATTTATTGTCCAATGGTTGAGGATACAAATTATTGACTATATCGCTCACAGCAATTCTCACTGTGGTGCTCAGAGGGTCGACCCCTATGTTTAGAGACCGCGTGTACAATAGAGATAACCCTTATAACAGTGATAATGACTTCAGTAATTTTTCACTGTCAGGAAAATTAAACCTTAAACACACATGTCCTACTTTAAAAGGCCCTGCCCTATTAATAGTTAGGGCCTACCTTAGGGATTACTTATAAGTAGTAAAAAGAAAGGTTTAGGCCTGGCAAACGGCTTATTCTTGTTAAATGGAATGTGTTGCACACACCCGGTTTTCAATTAATAATGAGTATAATTAAACCATACCTCTTGCTTAGTGTGTTTACTGCTGCCTGGCGTGTTGGTCAGGAATGAGACTTCTCTCTTATGGAATAAATTATTTGGATGACAAGTGAACACTGTCACTTGTAACCTGGCTGTGCAGCTTTTGTAGTCATGGACAGAAGCTTTTACATGCGAAAGGTACAAGAACATGTCATAGATTATACAACATATTTTTGATTAGATAAATATCGCACAGTGGAGATCCAGAAGACCCTAACTGTGATCCTGGAAAAAGCTGAAAGTATGGACTGGACATCATCTAACACATTGAATTTCCTCAAGGTACAATATCCCAGATGTCCCAGATTGTATATGCTTCTGAAACTGCAGAAGAACTTACATGATCCTCCATTCAGACCAAAAGTTTCAGTGTGCAATTCCCTGTTAAAACAACTGTGTGGATCTGGATTTATTTTTACAAACCTTTTTTCAAAGTTAGAATTCCTACATAAAAAAATACCACACATTTCCTACAACTTTTGGAGGAGCTTGACAGTGGCGCATATGAACAATGGATACTGTGCACAATTGATGTTGCATAACTGTACACCTCCATTCCTCTACAAGAGGGGATTGAAGCGCGTGAATGGGCATCACTACCACAGACAGCCATTCAAGCTAATAAGGAATTATTTTGGAAATTCTCCAGGTTTGCTTACAGCTTAGTTACTTTAGGTGGAATAATGGGTTTTACCTCCAGCTCAGCAGCTCTATGGGCTTTGCGGAAGCACCCGTGTATGCCATTATTTTCATGGCCAAATTCGAGCAAGACCATATCTTTACTGACTCAGACTGGAACTCTAATTGGCTTTCTTATTGCCAGTTTATTGATGGTACTTTTCTGAAAAGGAACAATTCAGAAGATAGATTGGTAACTAAAATCAAAGAGTTAAATCGAAAAAAACACGAGGATTTAACTCTCACATAGCATCAGTAATAACAGTGTACATTTTTTATTTAAAGTCTTTTTATTGAAAGTAAAGCATAAAGAAGTAAAAGGTCAAGTAAAGTGGGGACACATGTCCCAACAAGGATAGCGACAATACAACATCGCATATTGAGCTGTTCCTCAAAATCGTCGAAGAGAATAAAGCCACTAGGAACACACGATGGGCCATTTACAAGAATAGCAATCCCTCCCCCGTATATAGAAAAGCTTAAAGAAAAATCAATGCAATCTACTCTCCCAGCCCCCAAACAGCTAAGTATTATTCCCAAAATTAAGGGGATACATATGAAGAGCTGGGGATCAAGAACTGCTCCATAGTCCAAATGTCCTGAGAGAGGGTGCATCATTAGTACAGCCAAATGTTCCCATTGATTGCCAGAGGGACCTGTGGATGGTAGCCTTATCGTAAGTAAGACCCTGCCACCAATGAGAGAAAACTCATAAGCCATAACAAAATAAAGAATAATATCAAATAGAAGAAGAGACAGATAAGACAGGACAGATAAAAAGTAGCAAGATGAAAGAACAGGACAGCAAGAACAGACATAGGGGACTTCCCTAGGCGCTGCAAGAGTCCAAGGGCTAGACTAGGGACCAAATTGGGCTCAAAATATTAAGGACGTGTCTGTAGTGTAAGATGGGTCAATCCAAAGAGTCAGGTTTACATCCCCTAGCAAAGGGTACCAGTGAGTCTTTAAAGCGTTGCAGGGCTTGGAGTCTGAGGGAAACCATTTGAGAGTGCTTGACCTTGGAGAAATTTTATTTGAGGGGTTGCCAAATGTGCTCAAAGCATGAGTAATTCCAAGGCTAAAATATTCCACAATGAAGAAACCAAACGGTAACATGGGGAGGGTGTGGTTTCTTCCAATATAAAACAATGAACTGTGTAGCTGCCCGCAACAGGTGAAGGATCAAGTGCCACTCTACATTGGTCATTCATTTCAGCGTGGTGGGTTTGATACCCAAGAGCACTACCAATGGTGAGGAAGGAATCAGGAAACCCACCACCTCTTTGATATGACTGCTGATCTCTTTCCAGAATAAGGTGAGACCAGGACAGGACCACCAGATAAGCACAAAGTCGCCTCCATTCCCCAGGCATCTCCAACAGGTCAGGGGTAGTTAGGGAACATCTGATGCAAACAAATCGGCATATAGTACCACTGTGTCATCAGTTTGTAGGTGGAGTCATGCTGCGGGGTGCTTCGGAATACCTTGGGGATGTTCCTCCATAATCGGCCCATTCCTCCGGGGAAATATCCTCATCTAAGTATATGGCTTAAAGTGGCTAACAGCCGTGTAGTGTGGAATGTTGGGAGTGTTGCAAAACAGTTTTAGAAATGAGGCCCTTTGAGCCCTTAAATTTGCGGTCCAGAGATTCGAAGGGGGTGAGTTGTCTAGTGACTTCTTGACTATATATCTGAAAGCTGAGCCAGTGTCGCAACTGGTAATATTGCATACGCACCCTTTCCGGGAGATGAAAAAGTTGTTTGCATTGTTCAAGTCATTGCCTTGAAAGAGATCTTGGATAACTCGACACTCACCCTCTGTCCAGGCTACAAATTCCTGGGCTTGAAGGGCAGGGGGAACACCGGGTTACGCATCATTGGTGTGTTTGGGGAGGGAAATGTCGTAAGACTCCGCGAAGTCGCCAGTCTGTCCCAAATCTCGTGTACCATCCTTGTCGGTGTGGCTATGTATGCACTACATGGATGAGCCCCTCAGGGAGGCCATGCCAGATTCCACAATGATCTGCATGCTTCTGCTTGGTCTAAATGGAACCAGTGCTTTTCATTTTTTGCGAACTACCCACTCCGATATGAATCCGTGGTGGCAGGCCTAGTAATATTCCAGAAGGTTAGGGCACGCTAGACCATCCCAGCTTTGGAGAAGCATAAGAATCTTGTTAGTGAAAAGAGGACAACATTTTCCCCAGATACATTTTGTAAAGTCCTGATGGAAGGCCAACATATCCACCTGGGGTATTGGAGTGGGGAAAGTTTGAAAAATGTAGAGGACTCTGGGGAAAAGAGACATCTTTATGGCATTGATGCGTTCTAACCATGCAAGGGGGAGGCCTTTCCATCTACACATATCCTGCCGTATGGTTTGTCTATATCTTGGCCAATTAGCCGAGGTTCAAGTCGATAGTGTAGCAGTCAGGTTCAGACTTAAATATCTGATTGAGTCATTAGTCCATTGAACCAGGAGCATCTCCTGTAGGACCTAGATGTCCGAGCTCCAGAGCCTGAGATTACAGGTGTGAGATTTAGCAAGATTAATCCAGTATCCAGAAGTGTTTTGAAAGGATCAAGGGAGCGTTGCTACAGCTGAAAGGAAGAGAGACGGAGGAGACAAGGACAGAATGAGATCATCAGCAAAAAGTTATGCTCATAGCCACTCATGGGAATTCCCTGTATACCCAGATCCCTATGTAAAGCAATAGCAAGGGGTTCCACCACAACAGCAAATAAAAGTGGGAAGAGCACACCCCCTTTTCTAGTGCCGCGATGAATGGAGATAGGGGTCATACAACGTCTGTTAAAGTGATTGCACGTAGTGGGTTTTGCATATGGAGCCATAAGTTTTGAGATCAACCCAGGACCCATGTCCATCTTTTAAAGGACTGCCTGAGAAAGCTACAGTCCACGCGGTGAAATGGTTTCTCTGCATCAAGGGACACTAAACAAGCAGGGATATTCCTGAGCTGTGCCTTCTCTACCAGGTGGGGTATCCTGTGAATATTGTCTGCCCCCATACGATGACGGATAAACCCTACCTGGTCAGGGTCGATGAGACCGGGCAGGTGTGGTTCGAAGCAGTACACCAGGATTTTTGTGTAGATCTTGGCATCAGTATTCAACAAGGCAATAGGACAGAACCAAGCGGGCCTCCCATACAGCTCAGTCAGAGCCTGAGGTACCGACGGAGAGGGCGGGTCCTCCTATACCTGAGTTGTGACCGGGTAAGGTGAGGGTTTACCTTCGTACAAGACAGGTGTCAAAGGCACTACGCCTGTACAGAGGAAAAATCACTTAAAAGGTTGAATCTATTCCAACTTTATGAAATGTATTTTTTTCACTTAATCATTAATGCAGTAGCAATATAGTTTTTGTTGAGGTCCTGAAGATAGCCTATGACCAACAGTCAACAAGGCTGAAACATGTTGACCGTATTGTGAGGCAGCCTATGTGTTCAAAGCTGCTTCTGCACTATTTTTAATCAGGATTAGCAGAGATATTTGGAATAAAAATGTTTTCTCTTCTAATTCCTTTTTAATTTCACTAACATGTACTGCACATCAAATTCCATCACCTAAAAATACATAATCCACTACTGATGTTTATTACCATGTGAGAAATTGGTATTTTCTTTACTTCCTCCCATTGTGATTGATGACCTGGTCGAAACCCGATCCACATGATCTACAGGTGTAGTGGTGGGTAGGGAGGATATCCAAATGATGACACTGCACATTGGTAATTGATGGAAATTTTTTGGTTCGCAAAGGTCTTTGCTTTTTGCGGCTAGTATCTCGGTAGTATTCTCTGTGTGATGTGGTAATTTAGTCTTACCTCTCCCATGTAGACCAACAGACTTATTTGTTGAAAAGAAGGTATGGTCCTTCCCAGGTTTGAGAATAAGCACAACTTCTGGCTCATTCGTTGTAGGAGAGAGACCCGAGTTGTCAGTGCAACTATTGAAGAGATGAAGCATATGGTCTCTTAGATGCGGATAAAAGACACAATAGAAACCTCCATGTCAAACTGTCAGGTCTCGGGGTTTTGCCTATCGGAGTTGTTTCAATGCTTTGGCAGTCTCATCATGGGTGATAGGGCTATCAAGCAATTCTGTGAAATAAGGGTTGATCGGTGTCCAGGGGCAAGGGTCTAGAAAGTCAGGGAGGGCGTCAGGTGAACACTGAGTATCAGCATAGAGATCTCAATAAAAGGTTTCCAGTTAAAGGTTTTTGTCAGCCTTAAAGATGGCCCAAGTGCCATCCCAAGATTTATGTTTAGCAACGTGAGCCCGTGTGGTCTGGGCTTGAAGATGTCTTGTCAAGCACGCCCTGACCTTGTCCCCTCCCATATAGAATTTCTGTTTGCGAGTGATTAAAAGGTGCTCAGCTTTGTTGGTGCAATGAAGACCTAGTTGGCCACAGAGTTCGGCAAGAAGCCGCTTATTGTGAAGAGAGGTGTGTATGTGACCTTTACGTTCCAAATCTTTAATGTCCCAGGAGAGGGTGGATTCTACCAATCGTGCCTCCCGAATCCTAGCAATCAAAATGGACGTGATGGCCCCTCGAATGGTAGCTTTGAATGCATCCACCGAACATCTTCGGGGGTATCAGAGAGGGTATTGGCTAGAAAGAAGACCTCAATTTCCTTCCGGATGTCTGCCACATCAACAGGATCTTGGAGGACCTGAGGGGGTAGTCTCCAGTGAGGCACGGATTCCCTGCTCAAATCAGGAAGTTGGACATGTGGGTGATCCGACATGGGTATATCCGAGTTTCTGCAGTACAGAGCATATGTATCAAATGGAGGGAAAGGAAAAATTATCTGTACAAGAATACAATTGAGGCGCATGAGAGAAGAAGGAGAAGTCCTGAGAGACCGGATGGAGGTGTCTCCAGGCGTCAATTAATCCAGAGTCAGTAATGACATTCCCCAATGTTGCTGGCATTGCTCCGGTGGATTGAAATTTGTGTGTAGTGCGATCCCATTCCAGATTCCAGACCAAACTAAAACCCTTCCCAAGGACAACAGGAATTGTTATGGGCTGCAAAAGGGATTCAAGATGCAAAAAAAGATATGCATCTTGGTTTTGATTGGGGGCGTATATGTTAACAAAAGTTAGGGACCATCAACCCCAGGCCATGTGCTTGCTAAGAACCCCCCCCCATCTGCTGTTACCTTAGGATTTGATTGTTGCCAACTTGGTTTAAAGAGAAGCACCACCCTGCTTGTTTTAGAGGAGGAGCATGGCCAATATTGAATGGGATATTTAGGATGTGGCACAAGGTTGGTGTCTGCGGAAAGGAAATGGATCTCCTGAAGAAAGATCGCATCAGGGTCCTGATGAAGCAGATATATCCATGCCTGACAGCGCTTATTAAGGGAGTTCAGCCCCTTCACGTTCAGGGAAATGAAATGTAATAGGGGTAGCTGTAGTAACTAGGGGGGAATACCCTTCTCCTGCAGGCCAGCAGCCAGAACCGACCGAATCATCCCCAAGGAACACCTCCACCAGTGTAACACCAAGGAAGACTCTCCTGGCCTAATTTCTGGCAGCAAACATTTGAGCTAATACCCACAGTGCATTCCCAGAGGTTTGCAGTATTACAGTCCCTAACAGTAGCACGTCCAAGAGAAGAAAATATACAGAGGAAAAAAAAGAAAAAAAGAGAGATCTAGGAAAGAAAATACAAACAAATGGCCAACTGGGCCAGGCAATTTGTGGACCCGATTCACTAACTTAAGACAAAATCCTAAACTTACTACCATTTTGGTATTCACAGAAGGCACTTACTCATTTTGTTATTCACAGAAGGCACTTACTCATTTCGCTATTCACAGAAGTTAGGAGTCCTACCTTTAGTACTCCTAAATGTCTTCTATGAATACCGAAAGTCTTAAAGTTAGGATTTGTCTCTGTTTACGAGTAGTAGTACTACTCCTAAATTGAGATAAATCCTAACTTTAAGAATGTATGTACGATGGAGTGGGTGTCTGAAATTCTCTGTTCTACTATTGAAATTTAGCGTATTCTTTTGCTTGTAAGGAATCATTCTCCCAGATGGCATGAAGGAGGTCCACAGTGTATGTTAGGATATCTTTCCCTTCCGTTCCCAGTGGAACTCCTATGATGTGTAACTTATTCCACCTACTGCAGGTTCGAGGTCCTCCTGCTTCAATTGCAGGGTGATAATTTGATCATCAAGTTCAGTCACCTTTTCCCAGAGATTTTCGAGGTCTTCTGTCCTGATATCCATTGTGTGTTCGCCTATCTCTGTTAACTCTCTACAGATATCTTGGAGCCCAGCCTTAAAATCCGTTCGGAGTGAGCCAATCTCATCCTTAATTTCTTGCAAAAAAGATGACATGAATGCTTGAGTTATTGGCACGTCTGATGCAGGTTTCCCAGATGACGCTAATGAAGAGGTAGGGTCCTTCTGTGCATGCAAATTCTTCTATGACCAGAGAGAAGTAACTGGGTTGTCACGGGAGGCCACAGAGTCTGCGTCCTTGTTGGCCTTCTGGTTGGTTGGCATGACAGCAGCATCAGAGAAAACCAAGGGTCCATTGACAAAGAGAAGAAGCAGGGGATGGACCCTGGAGGGAGCAGCAGCAGTGCAACAAAAGGCAGGAGTCCAGCACTGTACACTATAAATGTTCTGCCTAGTATGGAGTTCAAAGAAAGAGAGACCATGTAGTTCATGAAACCAAAGGTAGGAGGGGGGTCATAAGAGTCCTCACATTAAGACTGCAGGACCATTCGAGCTCCAGTCCAGGAGGCAAAGCCAGATGATTAGCAGTGTGCCATTACCACCCCTCTGGTTACCAATCCGTGGTGCAGGGGTGCAGTCTAGGGGTTTCACTCACAACTGCACCACTACTGTAAGAACAGCTAAGGCGGAGTTTCCAAACACTTTCCGCCACGGGTGGAATGTTGTATAGTGGGGGTGGTCAGAATGGAGTGGAGAAGTGTGGCTCAATGGTTAGAGCGGCAGACACTGATGCAGAAGTCTGGCCAGGGACCAGAGTTCAATTCCCGCCTCGGCGGGTCTTGGGCCCAATTTCCTCTGACCTGTTAATTCTCGCCTCATTGCCTATTCTAATCATGGGTCCCCCTCTGCAACTCTGGGCAATAGCTTGCTTAATTCCACAACGGCCCCAACAATGCTAGGATGCCTGGCTTCACCTTGGGGGTGCCCACGAGTGGGCATTTCACAGGGAAAGTCCAGGAAGGGTTTCTCAGCGGTATTCGTACAAGTGCCGAGAGGCCTCCGGGTAGTCGTGCGCTATACAAGTACCTCTACATTTACATTTAAATGCACAGGAAACTCTTCTACAGAGTCATTCCAGTTAATGATATACTGTATCCTACAGTAGTGCAGGCAAGTATCTTTGTGTGCTACACACCCCCAGTGGATAGTTAAGTATCAGGGGCCCTGTATCCCTGAGCCCAACAGCATGACCCAAGACAAGAGGTAGGTTCCCTAGAAGGGAGAAAGATGGGTGCTGCATACCCAAAAGGAGGGGCTCCTCCTATTGGTAGGCACAGTGTCCTCAACATCAGATGGGCCCCTAACCAGGAGCCAGCAGTAACAGTTGGACAGGGGGGAAGCACAAGGGTATTAAGGAGTCTCTGGACCTTCTTTGGGGCCCCTGTAGGCAGAGTGTCAGTTCCCCACTCACCCCAATCAAATCCTCTCGTGGCCCCTCCGGAGGATCAAGGGCACCAACATCACCTGGGGGCATTTGTTTTGGCAGTGCAGGGGGAGGAATCCAGCAAAGGCAGGCCAGACAACTTGAAGTGAGCACTCTCAGCTAGAGCTCTCACTCAGAGTGTCCCACGCAGCCAAGAGCCAAGGCTGAAAGCAATGTTGCTGGGGCTGGAGCACCGTAAGCCACAAGTAGGCCTCAGGAGGGCAGACGTGCATGGGCTGGGAGACCTGGAACAAGCAGGGTCCTCCCAGTGACCGGTGGATGTGCCCGTCTTGCCTCACAGAATCCGCTCAGCACCTTTCCTCTGGGTGCGATGTGGTGCAGGGTAGAACTCCTCAGTGCCGTCCATGGGGCCCGGAAGCTGGAGTGACAGGGAGCAGTTGATCACCCCGACAATCACCGGAGGCCGAGGGGCCCCCAAACAGTGTTCAGGGGTACGGAATGGCCGGGTATGTGCAGCAGCGCCTGGGACGCCCCCGTGTAATCGAGTCCCATTCGGGGCTCAGAGGCAGGGCGGACAATCATTGGACAGGCCTCCGCCGAAATCGGCACCCAAGATGATGGCCGGGGGAATCCGCTTCACTGCCCATCGGGAAGCTCTCTCATGCAAGGCCCGAGAGCTGCTTTTCGCTAGAGAGGTTACTCCCGCTATGTCAGCAAGGTTAGTTGAGTGCCGTGCCCCGGGGCACCTTCAAGATGGCGACTCCATTCTGTATTTGGACAAACAAATTATAGTGAGAATAACTGAACACAAAAGCATGATACGGAATTGCAATACAAACTCCAATTTAGTTGTTCACAGGTTGGAAAACACACACAACATAGCTCAATTGACGTTTTCCATTCTTGAAACTATTCAAACTAGATAAAATATAGATAACTCTTAGTGGTTATTTCAGAGGGAGATTTGGTGGATTAAAAGGTTCAATACGATGACACCTCTTGGTCTTAACAACAAACTTGACATGAGTTGTTTTTTATAACTTTATTTGAATGTACAGTGTCTAGATTATTACAAATGGCACAACATTAATCAGGTGTGATATTAGCACAGTGATCGTTGAGATTATGTATGATTCTATAAAACATAATGCTGCATTATGTTTGTACTTTGTATTAACCAGGTCCACTAAGTTTTCCATTGTATGTTTTGTACTAGTCAATGTTTTGTTTGAGACAACTCTCTTGCATTTAGATCAGTATATTGTGGTTGATCTAGATTACAATGGTAGTTATCTTTTGTGAAATAACTGAGCATTAATTTGATATTCCGTTTTAGTGTCATAGGATTCTTAAATTCTGTTTCTGCGAGTCATTATTACTGTATGATGGATTGTAGTCGAAGGTCAACTTAGATCTTCATGTTAGCTATTTTGTTTAGAAAGAATTGGCTGTTGTTCGATATCCAATTGTATTCGCTATCCAACTATTGTTATCATTGTTGTATATGTTTGAGCCACAGGAATCTTCATTCTCCTCTCCATATTACTTTCACATTGACACATGATGGGTGTATAGTAAATATTATTTTCTTATTGTAGGTGAGGCAATCAAAGTTTCGTCAAATAATAGACTTTTTTATTGCTTCATCATCAGTTTGTTTTCTTCTCTTTTTGGTGGGTTAGATAATCACTACGACTGAGAGCAAGCTAATTTCTTTAATATTTATATCAACAGATCGTGCCTATCATGGTAGTATAACATTTTTATTTTTATCCAGAACATTAGCAGCTATGTTTTGGGAACGCCCACACTTCATCGAGCAACCTTACACCAGGTTACAGGTTTACAGCATGCATTTTTTGCATACTAGATTGTATATTTTAGAGCATGTTGTTCCACTTGTTTATATTTTTCATTAGGGTATAATTTTTTTCTTCCAATCAAGCACATAAATATTTCTGTGCTCACATTCTCGGGGCACCTTCAAGATGGCGACTCCATTCTGTATTTGAACACATTAGCTCACAAGATAAATCCTGCTTTTATTTTTGTTCTGCAAGAATGCCATTAAACGTGCTGATTGCAGCAGCTACCACTTTCTGGTGATTCAGTTAATTCTGACACACACGCTGATAGAAGTGGTTAAGAGTCATTTTCAAGTATTGTCCATGTGAGCAGTTATGCTTTCCTTGGTTACAAAAATTTGGAGTTCACAGTATCCCTCTATTGTGCAGGGACTACATTTGTCAAACTTGTCAAGAGTATCAGGATAGCGTGGCTTTCACAAGATATTAAGTACAAGGCATTCCAGTTTTCGTCGTAAAATCTTTTTTACCACTTGATTCACTCAGAATTTTGGAGTTTGAAATTCACAAGCCTACATTTGTTTTTTCAGGTCACGACTTTTTTAACTTCTCTTCTCTTGGGCGATGTTCTTACTCATTGTGTAAGTTAGGGGCATATTATCAAGAAAAGGCATTAAAATGATTGCCGCTTTAGTGGCAGGAAACTGCTTCTAAAGCAGCGATAATGGGCTTGATAATATGCTGAATTCTCATAGAAGCCCATGTTCTGGTGTGAACATGGGCTTCTATTGGAATTCTCAAGGGCATATTGTCAAGCCCATTATCTCCGCTTCAGCTGCAGTTCTCCCCGCTAAAGCAGCGAAAATTTTAACGCCGTTCTTGATAATATGCCCCTTAGTCATTTTTGATCATCTTTAACCTGTCTAGTTAATTGCTCAGTTGTCTACACTAACTGCACAGCATGGCAGAATGCTGCAATATTCTTTGAGAACTTTGGTGGGTACTTGCTATTTTCAATATCTATTTTTTCTTCCAATTCAGTACTGTGTGCTAAAAGCTTGGGTAAGCACTTCATTCTTAAAAAATTTTCACTAGATTGATCTAATATTCACATCGCTATCACAGCTAATATTTATTGGGCACCTTTTAGATCATTATTTTTCGTGATGGGCGAAGGAATGTTCGAGCGGCCAACCCCCTTTCTTTCACAGTTGCACCAGTGAATTGATCTGGTATTTTCAAGTCTAATCTGCATCTTTTTTCCATGAAACCTGCACTAATACCCCCTCTATGTATGATGGTGAACTCTGAAACCGGTATATTTGTTGATTACAGTTTGAAGGGGCCCTGAAGAAGGGATGTCGCTCCTAAAATTCATTGGGCATGCACAACAATTTCGTGAGAGAAGCATTGATCGATGACGAAAATATGTGTTACAATTTGTTTTCAAATCATTTGTTATGTTGCTGTGAATATTAAGACATGCCCCGGTTACTTACCGGTAATCTTCATTACTCCGAGTATAGTCTTCCTCGCCACATGAGTTACAAAGTGAGCTTTAGCTCCACAACAGAACCCTCCGAAGCAAAAAGAAACCACCTCCCACCCCCTCCCAACATGGCCGACCAGTCCCACCTGACCTCTATAAGAGGCGGGCCGGCCCCACCAATCAGCCTGATCTACCAAGCAAACAATGAAGCCGATAGCCAGACAGGGAGGGGGGAGGGAACTCATGTGGCGAGGAAGACTATACTCGGAGTAATGAAGATTACCGGTAAGTAACCGGGGCATTACCTCCTCGTTAGTCTTCCTCGCCCCCTGAGTTACAAAGTGAGCCAATACCCAAGCCAACAAGGCTTCATTGACCACCAGAACAACAACACCACACGGTGATGCAGAGAAACCAACCCAAGGTTGATGTAAAACAACTGAAAAGAAAACAGGGACCACAGGAAACCTGAAATCAAGACCTCCAGGAAAAGGAGGCCAACCAGGAGCCGCAGCTCCAGCACTCAGAACGGCCCCAGCGAAGTCCCCCCGGGACTGCCAGAGACCCACGCACCAGGCGGGTGATGACCACGCCGAAGTCAGACAAAACTCCACAGAGGAGACACCCAGTAAGGGGGCCCAGGGAACAGAGCCACACCTCGCGGACCGACCCTGGGCCCCCGCCGGATCCACCGAACCCAGCGAAGCGTAGGGAAGGATGCCAGCCGGTGTAAGCCCGCGAACCAAGGAGGAACGAGGGCTAGCGGCCCGAACGAACCGGGCCCAAAAGGCATAACACAGGTCATCCCACCGGGAAAGGAAAAACGTGCGGCTAAGAGAAGCCAAAGCAGCACGCCGAACAACCAGTCCGGACAAGGGAGGAACCACGTTGGCCGGAAAAAGCGGTAAAGATACCACCTGAGTCCGAGGCCCCAGGGAAGGGACCCCGGGAAGGACACGGGGGACGTGCCGGAGGAGCAACCCCGTCCGGCAAAACCCGCAAGAAGGGCGGGGAGCGGAGGAACGACCCCCGCACGCCCATCCGCCCAGCAGACACCATCGCCACCAGGGAAAATCACCCGAAAGGCGAGGAACCGCAAAGCCACCGAGGGCCGGGGCCCAACAGGGCGGACCCCGAAGAGCTCGTAGAACGAGCGAGAAGACTCCCGTGGAACGCCTCCCGAATTTGCGAGACACCCTTGCGCAGGGGCCCTGCAAATCTCCTGTAACATTCCAACATAAGTATATGAGCAGCCGAAGCGAGCCCCCAAGGGGGAGACCGGCAGAGCGCCCGTGGGCGAAGGAGAAATATCATCGGAGCCAAGCGAGCCATCAAGGAAACCAGGCCGTCGAACACCGGACAGTGGAAGGCCCGCACGGCCGCCCACCGGGCCCACAGGAAAGAAGGGGCCACGTTCCAGGAACACCCCTCAGACCGGAAAACCAAGACCCGCAAGGGGACCACGGAGGCGGGGACAGCACCAAGCCGACCGCGCCAATGCGAGAAGGGCGCCCAGCGCCGGGCACAGGCAGAGCACGTGGAAGACCTGCGGGAACCCCGCAGCAATCCACAACCCCGAGCACCCGCCCCAGACCCGGGCCTGCCGAAGGAGGCAGGCCAGCCGTCGGCACAACACCGATGCCGAGAGCGGGGGACCCAACCACGGTATGGGAAGATCCGGGATCGGCCAGGAGGCTCGAACCGTCAGCTCGCCAAAGGAGAGGGTCCCCGGGGCGGCGGACCCCGCCGGGAACCAAAAAACCGGAACGCACCCCGACTCGTGTGTCAACTACGCGCGGGTGCCAGGCCCCTCTACACTGCCATGTTCCAAACTAAGACCATGCGCTGCCGAGGCGAGCACCCAGGAGTACCCTGGCCCTGCCCAAGCGGGTCCAGCCGCGACATTAGAGGGCACGGGGGAACGCGTACCACAGACCGAAATGGCCAGGCAACAGGCCGGGCAACCCCCAGGACCCGGAAGGAGGAGTAGAACCCGGGCAGGAGGGCCGAGTCCCCTTCCGTGAACAGAGGCACCCAGGCAGCGAAGGAATAGATCCGACACCGTCGAACCGCCTTCACCTAGCCGGACCCCGGGGGAACGCCCACAGCACCAGGACGCTTGACCCGACCAAGACCTGGGGACCCAAAGCCCCCCAATCACAGTCAATGTGCGGCCGAAACGAGCACAGAACAACGACGGCAGGCTAGGAGGACAAACAGCAAACTCCGAAGCACGAGGAGTTGCGTGACCTCCGGAGATCCCACCGACCCCCCAACGACCCGGCGCCAAAGGACGCCTACCCACCCCACCCCCCCCCCCTGAATGAACCAGAGGGAAGTACCGGGGCCAGGCACACGCCCCCCCGAAGGAGGACAAGCCCGATACGAGGACCGAAGGGGCCACCGTACCTAGGTCAGGGAGCCGACGGGCGAGAGACACCGCCAGACGTGAAGCCATACCCACGGGGGAAGAAGAGAGACGAGGCCGAGAGGTAGTGAGAGTGGGGCCCCCCCCTTCGCAGGCCGGCCCCACAGGCCACCACACGGACCCCGAGCCCCAGGACCGGGACAGCAACGTCCCAGGACGGGTCGGGAACAGCCGTCACTCGGGCCCGGAAGCCCACCCCGAAAGCACCCCGAGAAGACTGACCTCGGGTGGAAAGGCCGAAGGGCCCCACCCCAGCAAGGGCGGGACGACCACCCCCACAGGCGGATGGGGAGTCCGAAGGAAGGCCGCGCCCGGGGGAGCGGGCCCCAAATGAAAAGACCGGAGGCCAGGACGCAGCCCGAGTGGGAAAGGCGACAAAGCCCCCCCCCCAACGCCCCTCACCATGGACGCAGGCAGAGGAAGGGAGACAGGCGACCAGCGCAGAGACCCTACCCCGAGACACCCCGGGACATACCACTGCCGCTGGCAGATGGAAAGTCACGCTACACGCGGAACGAATCACGCACTTGCGTGACCTCCCCGCGCAGGAGCCCTTCTTGAACTGCACTGAAGCGCAACACGCCACAGCACACAACACCTCCGCAAGGGCCCAAGGCGCTCGCACGAACGCCGATGTGGACACCTGGTCAAGTCCCCGAGGCGTCCTACCCCGGACACCTCCAAGGTGGAGGTCAGGCCCCTGGAGGGGGCCGATGCGGAAAAAAAACAAGCCATTGCCCAGAGCCGCAGGACGCGTAAAGCACACGTCCACCCGTAGTTGTCTTGGCACCGAATAACAGATAATAATTACTCAACGGTACTCATTTTGTCAACCTCAGATGGATGAAGGGCTGAAAGGCCAGGACCGGGGACGCACACGACCCCCTGGGCGAGAGGCAGATGAGGCGAGGAGGGGTCCAGGGCCCCCGCCGCGTCCGGTCAGAAGGGCTATTGCCGCCAAACCGGGAGTCCGCCTCCCCAAGGAGACCAGAAGGCACCGCCACCCTGCCCCCATAGGGGAAAAAAAACAGACCAAAGGGCTCCGAAAGCGGATGCCAGGCATCCACCGCGTCGTGGAGTTGCCAGGCGTGACTCCCTCAATGGGATAGGCACCGAGCCGGGATTGTCTCAGGGTCCGCCGCCCAAACCATTGAGCCACACATCTTCACTGCACAACCTCGGCATGGTTCAGATTAAGAACTGCCGTACAAGTACCGCGCGCAATCGATTGTGCACAGCTAAGCCCAGACATAAGTGCATACAGCTCGTGCCAGACCGATGACAGAATCATCGGTTTTGAATATGAACAACACGAACACCACCCCAGCGTTGCACGCTACAGTCCGCCAACACGGGGCCGGCTTAAATGCGGCGCCATTGGCAGAGTACAGTAGAGACTATTAAACACACGACTAAATTCATGTTGTGAATAATAACTGCACCTTTCAACAAAGGGATGAGAAGAGCACTTTGCAGAGTCGAGCCAGCCAGGAGTCGAACCCAATAGCGCCCCTGGCCCACCGCACCAACAATTGCAAAACGGCACTGACCTTGCGCTATTTTAAAAATTTCACTGTTTGCAAATACCCCACCTCGGGACACTTCTACAGCCCCGGCAGGATTCGAACCCTGGCCCGTGGGGGTCGTCCCCACCAAAGGCACAAGCCTCACCTTCGAGCCACAGCTCCCTGGTTTGAAAAAAGCCCTCATCGAGGATCGAGCTGCGCCCTGCATGCTGCGTCCAAACCAGTCGGAAACAGCCGTGTCATTTAGCAAGCTAATGCCCAGAGCCACAGGGTGCTCGGCCGAGCTGCCGCCAGAGCTGGGGCTAGAACCGTTAGCCTCACTGCACCGGAATCTGCCCTCCAGCTTGCTGCGCCACACCCGGATTCGGACGCACCTGGTGGCCATCAAACCCCGCCCCCGAGGGGCGGGGAGCAGCCGGAGCAAACACCCGCACGGCCTTCCGTAGGGGCCCAATCATCACGGATGGAGGCGGCAGCGCCCAGCGCCGCGCACCAGGGACTCCCGAGGAGAGCCTCCGGATCCGGACCGTGTAGCCCCCGCCGACATGCGAGGTAAGTCCAGGGGGCCCCACATTGTACCCGGGATCTCCAGGCGGTTCGAAAGTCACCGCTCCCAGGCAGGGTATGTGCGGAGCTCCTTGCGACTCCCAGCTCAGAGCTACGTGCTCTATCACAGAGTCATGCAGGGAAAGCCCAGTGCCGCCAGCGTCCGTAGTGTAAAAGAGCATGCAATTACCATACATATTCTTTAGCTGACAGAGCTATCCCAGCACTTCCCTCCACTCGTGGAAAGAAGGCAGAGCGCCATCTGCATAAAACACAGCAGAGCGAGGCGGAACTGACCTGATAAGCCAGCCCAACCGTCATTAGCATATAACTCCAAACCGCACTGCAGCAGATACATTGAGCAAGAAAAACTGCAGGCCGTCTGTAACAGGGCAGCAGCCCGCGCCCAGGAGTAATTCAATGGGCGTCTGCTGCGCCGGACCCAAAAAGCCCACAGAGTGGCCAGGGCCCATCAGGAACGACCTGGGGATACACAGGGATGTCCAACCACCCCATATCCCCTGCCGCCCCCCCCCCTGTAAACCACTGGCATGCTATAGCAGTACCTAACCGGCCCCACAGGACCGGGGGAAGGAAGAGGGGGGGGGATTTTTAGGCATAAGGCACTCGAGACCGCTAGAGCAGGTCCTCCACCCTAAACCCCAAGGGCCAGCTCACGCCGGCCCATCTTACCAGAACAGTGCTCTGGAGAGAATCGTGCAGAACAAAAAAAACAGGCTGATTGGTGGGGCCGGCCCGCCTCTTATAGAGGTCAGGTGGGACTGGTCGGCCATGTTGGGAGGGGGTGGGAGGTGGTTTCTTTTTGCTTTGGAGGGTTCTGTTGTGGAGCTAAAGCTCACTTTGTAACTCAGGGGGCGAGGAAGACTAACGAGGAGGTAATGCATTTCTCACGCGTCTTGAATGTGTGGGATATTAACCATTAAATACATTACAAGTGTAAAAGTATTTTATACACGTTTCAGTGTATACGCATTTATGTTCATAATCTGTCTTCATTTAATTTGTTTAGCTGTGCGGACTGGTTCCAACTGACAGTGTTTACTTGTCATACAAATAAAAGAGGCTTATTCTGCCAGTTCGAAATTGCAGTTTAAAACTGAACAATTTGATGCAGTAGTAGAACTGAGAAAATATTTCAAAAAGTTACTTTAGTGGCTGGCACAATGATTGTTGTTGCCCACTAGTAGCATTTAACTTTGAAGCCTAGGGAACATGTAGTATCATTTACACGGGACTTACAAGTAAAATTAATGTTTCAATTAGGTGTAGTTCAATTTTACAATCTTTGAAGGAGAGAGCACAAGCACTTTAACACTGGTTATCAGGGATGCATTTCACTGAGTCCTTATGCAAACAAAAACGAATTCAGCAAAAATCACGGAGCGAAGGCAAAACGTCTAATGATATACCATGTCAAAGATGTCAGGTTTAACAACTAGCTACTGTAGAGCAGCTCTGCTTCAGTACATATGGAAATGGTCTCAGAAAGAAAGAGTGCTGGTCTGTTTATCATTCTGCAGTTCCCCCAAAGACACATGTGGAGCACTGTCCGTCGGATTACTTACTGCATCAAGGATACTTTCGACTACTGAAGCAACTGTGTAGTGGCTTATGACAGATGTTGTAATATTAGGATTGCCATCAATAATGCCACAGGCTCCCTGATGAAGTCTATGGTTAAACCCATAAAGACTAATCACGTGTTGGCTTAAGCTGTGGCTGTATCTTTATTGATGAAGATTGGAGCACAGATAACCATACAAGATATGACATAAAAACAAAGAAGAACAACATCTAAGAATGCTGTGTGGACGTATACGTACATTACTATAAGATCACTGCTCAGGATATTGAATTTTGTTTAATAATATATTGTATTTTTCTTTTTAAAGTTATATGTATATTGTAAAATTAGCCCTTTAGCAACAGCAATCCGTGGTATGAACCCTGATCATTGACACAGGTAAAAGGAAAGTTTCTATTGTATAGGGGTAGTTTTCACTGAATAGGAGAGTGTATTAACGAGTTGGAACACCAAGTCATTGTTTTAGGGCTTTATTTGCAAAGCCAATGACTCTCAATGTTGTGCTCCCTTTACCAGTCAGCAGAAAGCTGCCGGCGAACAGAACACCACACCGACACAAAGCAATTAGAACACAGGACCCTTGAAATGATCACAAGGTCGATTTCCCTAGAGACCTATGTAATTGCATTACAACACAGCCCCTTCCGTTATTATACAAACACACAGAAAAAAATAACCGGTGCAGAAATCAAGGTAAAGTATTGTTTGAGGTGAAACAAATGTAAACAACTATAAATAAAATTACATGACTTAAACCATACTGTATATTGCCAAATGGCAAATGCTTGCAGAGAAGTATTCAGAGGCCATGCCCCTTTTTACAACACTCTGTAACACAGCTCCGGGGCACTAACATGCTGCTCCCCATATGGAAAAGCAATCTGCTTTCCTATTTGGAAGAGAGAGCAGGTTTCCTGCTCGCTCTTCCAAATAGGAAAGCAGTTTGCATTGACAGGGTGGGAGCCGCGAGGCTCCCGCCCTGTCATTGCAAATGGCAGTGTCCCAGGGGTGGGCACCCCGGGACACCGCAGGAGCCGGCCCTGGGGGGGTGGTGGTCCCCAGGGCCTGTACAAGACTCCAGGAGGGGGGCCAAGCGGCCCCCCTCCCACATTTCTAAGAAGCCCAGGGGGTGGTGGTTCCCGGGGCTTGGGCGGCCTCAGAGCCCTCTACACCTAATTTGCAGTAGTCCTGGGGGGTGGCGGTCCCTGGGGCTAGGGGGGCCTCAGAGCCCCCCAAACTGACTTTAAAGTAGCCCCGGGGTGGCTGTCCTCGGGGCTGAGGGTGCCTGGGAGCCCCCCACCCAATTTTAATAAGCCCCGGGGGTTGGTGGTCCCCGGGGCTGGGGGGGGGCCTGAGAGCCCCTGTACATCATTTTAACAAGCCCCGGGGGTGGCGATCCCTGGGGCCCCTCCGGGCCCCCCTTTACATATAGTCCATTGCCCTCAGGGGCTAAAAACCAAAGATGCACGGGAGCCCACGAACAGAAAAACCACCCTAATTCACCAGCTATGGTGCAGTAAACAAGCCATTAATTGTGCCCCGGTCATGAACTGCTTATTAGATATCACAAAACTCATGGCATGTTAAATGACATCGTTGATGACATCACTGATGACATCCCATATAAATCACTCATGACATTACTAGCAAAGTTTTCTTTCTCTGCAGAGTTAAAATGCATCTCGCAACATTTGTTGTGTAAAAGAAAAACATAGAGCAACTTTGTGACTAACATTTGAAGAACCTCTTACGGCTTTTACTCTACAACCATTGCAAAATGGAAGGTGTTTTCTACTCAAAGACTCCCTTTTAAATGGGAGTGAATTGTGAAATGTATTTGCTAGTCCTGGCATTCATTTGACAACACAAGAAGCTTTTGTTTCCTTGAAATGAGCAACACCGTATGTCAATATTAGTTTTTTTTTGGATTGCCATAGTTCTAAAAATGTTTGCAAATAATTTAAACTGTAAAGTTTCCAGCTGCTAGTTTTTTTTAATATATTTTTTTATTTGTTTTTTTAGGTCATAAATAACAAGGTACAAACTCGAGCCATCTATTACATCAATTATAATTATTATCTTTCAACAGCTTTTTGGCTCTCCCTCCCCTCCCCTCCCTCTCACTCATCCCTCACCCTCCCTCAGACTGTTCGATTCTAATGCCATTCATTGGTGTTTTTGGTGTCAGGTTACATTTATGATCTAAGGGCAGGGGCTACCCCCCTTGCCACCATTATTGTAGTCCTCACTACCCTGACCAATAATTTTGGCTCATTCACAACCATTCTCACTATTCATGGTATTATGAGCTATGATGGCAGTACATCCAGGGGCGTCAATAATTCTGTGAGCATTGCCATCCATGCTCTCATGTCATCTTCCAATTTTACATCTCTTCGCGTCAGTCTCATATGGCATCCCTCTGCAGTAACCCATTCCGCCATAACTTTTAACCAATCTTTGGGTATCTTGGGGACAGCCATCCCATTGCAATCTTGCGCTTAGCTAGTATTAGTCCAAGCTTAAGAAACCTCCTGCTCAGCATTTTCTTTTTCCGAAACCGGACATGTCCCAAGAGTTCCCAGCTACTAGTTAAAAGAGGTGAAAATTATTATTTACCTTGACAACATTTTCATATTGGTACAGGACGAATGTCTATTAATGGCTCTGGCCATGGCCTTAATGCTAAAGGTGAGTATAGCTCGTGTGATTCAGTGTTGCATAATCACACAGACTGAACTAAGAATTCTGCAAGATTATGCATAATTATGCAAGAAGGGTAATTCGGTATTTAGCACTATTTATTACAACTAAAGTATCCCTTCACTTAAAAAATGGGCACAAGAATGCACTTTGTGCTAAAATATAGCACTAAATACAACAGAACATGAATAGAGAACAGACTTATGCTAGCTTGATGTGCTCCTGGGGAAAGATTTCCCCTAACTTACTCCATTCATTTAGCACTATTCTTTTACTACAAAATTTCACCTTGTGTCTCAAATGAGTGCAAGAATGCATTTAGCGCTATGAAATAGGGCTAAACGTGTTTTGGTGTAGGATATTTCCCAACTTACTCCCTGCATTTAGCGCTCTTTTCTTAGCATGAAATGCACCCTCATGTCAAAATGGATGCAAGGAAGCATTGCGAGCTACGAAATAGAATTAAATGGAGCAGAACATAAATAGTAAATGCAAAATGTGCTATTGCAGTAGGATTTTCCCCCAAACTACTCTTTATTACAAAACAATTAATTTGATATATTGATGGCAAATTGTGTGCCAGCAGATGCTCTCATAGGCTCAGATGGCCTGTTGCTGCCCAATGTAAGCCCTGTGTACTAGTCTTACAGCGGGAGGGCAAAGATCAGCACTAGCCCCTCGGCCTGGCCTAGAGCGGCGCTGCATTGTCTGTGGGGGAAATGAGGCAGTGCTAGTCCCGAGGGCTTTGCACAAGTGGCCCTGCAAGAAAGTCGGGCTTGTGCCAATGCACCCTCAGAGATCCCTACACCTACTGGTCCATGGTGCTGCATCCTACCGCATTAAGAACTTGGGCCCAAAGCTTGGCCGATCGACAGAGGAGAAGTCCCCCTCACTAGTGAGTGGAAAGGTTGCCCTCTCTCTCCCCTCCTTCCCTCTCATCCTGCAGTTGTTGCACGGAGCCAGGATGGTTGTGCAAACCCTTCCTTCCCCACCTCCAAATTGTTCATTACTGGGGGCTCCGGGGTGATCATCAGAGGTGAGTTCCAAGGTTTTGACTGGACAAGGAGACGGGTGGCTTAAAATGGGCACCCCACACAGAACCCTGGCATCAAGGAAGATATCTGCCATACTATAGTCACATAGTGCAGTTCTTCTAGCCCTTTTAAGCTGTGACTTTGGGCTTCCTGATTCCACCATGTCGCTGAGACCTTACAATCATATGCCACCCCAGCCTTTGCACCACCCAACTTCGCTCTGCTGGATGGTTGGTGCAGTCATTGGACTAGCGTGGTATGCACAGATATCATGCAGATGGCTTAATGTTCATTCTGCCCCCTCCCTTTGCTACAAAGCTTTGAGGGGGCCATGCGCGACAGCACTGAAAGAGGAGCTTGGGAGCCTGTCCTGTAATCTCCTACTACCCCTGAAGACTCAAAAAGGGCCCATCCAGTGCACCTGACTCTTGCAAGCAGCACTAGGATTGGAGTCAATCAGAGAAGTGTCATAGGTCCAAACAAGGATTGACAAATTAACGACCCATCATCTAGGTGCGACTGGGGCCCACAATGAAGAAACACTGAATCAGTGCTCAAAAACTCCACTGATACCAGGGCCCTCCTGCAGGCAAACCAGGGGTCTAGGAAGGTGGAAATGAAGATTAGTGAGGTGAAGGTGGATGTGACACTACTCCAGCAAAACCTTTGCAAAGTGACCAAGTAAGTTGCAGAGGCTGAAGTTTGAATCTCCACCCTAGAAAATTAAATTACCTCCCATAAATCCATGGTCTCTAAAATACTCCTCTCTAATAAACAACTCATAACCATATCAGAAGATGCAGAAAACAGATCCCAACACAATCACTTTCATTTTTGGGATTTCCATATGTGGCAGAAACAGAAAGCCAACTTTCAAGAGACCTGGCTGAAATCCTGGATCCCTAATGATCTGCTCTCCCCATGGTTCAGGCTTCCGTGGGGAGAGGTGCTTTACGTCCAATGATGGCTCGTATCCTGAAACTTTCCAGACTGGGATGTAATAATCTGGGAGGCAAGGACAGCTGGGAACCTAACACTCCAATCCACATGCATCATGATCTTGCCAGATTACTTTAAAAGGCCAAGCAGAAAGGTAAATCCTTTGATGAGTTTGAGCAGAATTGAGAGCAATGATCTTCCAATGGCCATGAAGGTAAAACATAACTATCTTACCCACTTCTTTGAGACACTGGAGGAGGCAGAGTAAAAGAAGGCTCTCCACTGGGTTCCTGGATCAGACCATACACAACAGAAAATCTCCAATTATCCTGAGCCCCTAGTCAAAATGGTATTGGATGCGGCCTGATACAATGGTTTCCAGGCTCATTTGAAACAAACGTGGGCCTTCCTCAGGGAGACAAATGGGAGCACCCCTTGGTGTTCCTAGCCCATGGAAGCCCAGCAGATGCTGGAACAGTGACTAAAGTAGACAACTCCAATGTGAGCCCCTGTAGACAGGGGTGACAAGCAACCACCATTGGTCATCTGGCCTGGGGCCGTAAGCACTCAATCTATGATTCCACTCATGCCTCAAACCTTGCTGCAACACTGCAGCATCGAAAAGTCTTGGAGCTTGGAGGTGCACCACTAATGCTCCATTATAATAACTGTATTGGTTGGTTTTAACGGTTGTTTAAGGACCACAGATGATTCTGGGAGGGAAGAAGGGGTGGGGGTAGCTGGGGAGAAAGGGGGTTTGATTTTAATTGTTCTGTTTATAGTTGTGTCAACTGGCACATCCATCCTACACTATGAGTTCAACAAATAAATTCTCACTAGACCAAGGCCCTCCGAAAAGAGAATCTCAAGGGTCACACTAAGGTGGTACACCCAGCTTGTGGAGCTCTTGATTCCCCAAGGCCCTATGACAAAATTTGATTTGAAAAGTACTTAAAATGGCCGTAGCTACATCATTTTTGTAAAACTGAACTCAGAAACCAATTGAGAGATCTAATAGCAGCTTCAGTAAAGCAGCTGAATCTTTTTGATCAAATCCAAGCATGACTATACTGTCAAATGCAAGCAACCTAGGCACCCACGGAGCATAATTATCCAAGAGGCTTACTCCCTGTCAGACACTGTTCAGGAGGCAACTAGGTAGACAGGGGTTACTGGGCCCCAATATGGGGGTTGTCCTACAATCCATCCTACTAAGGGGTTGCAAATTTGGCCTTGTACATTCAGCACTTGATTCTCAGGGTAGCGAGAGTAAACTGTTGAAGGCTTCTAAGTTAAATAGTGTGGTGGGAAAGAGAGCGGGTGTCAACAGTCAGTCAAAAGGAATTTATTGTCAAGCCTAGAACATATATATATATATATATATATATATATATATATATATATATATTACCTACTGGCGGTCGCCAGTAGGTATATATAGTTAGGACCTAGTTACCATAGGAAATTCTGAACATTCTATTGGGAATAACTTTGGCACCGATTGAGGGATTTGCCTGTAATTTTCCTTAAAGTTGCCTCGCTGTGCTCCGCTCCTTCCCTGAAAGTTTCGGGGGATTCGTCAAGCGAGGGCCGAGAAAAAAGGGGGTCCCAAAACATGTTTTCCCCATGTTAATTTCCATAGGGACATTCTGACAAGGCTACAGCTCGAACGGCTGAACGGAAGTATACCAGATTTGGCAAAATGGTAGGGACTGGTATGCAGCAGTGCTTTTTGTATGTTGAGTGTAAATCCCTCCAGTATTTCTTGAGAAAATTGAATTTGAAATTTTTCAAATTGCATTTTCTAGGGGACCTTTAGACACGGCTACAGCCCAAGCGGCTGAATGGAATTACACCAAACTTGGCAAAATGGTAGGGACAGGTATGCAGTATGGTGAAAATCCCTCCAGTAGTTGTTGAGAAAATTGAATTTGAGCAAATTATATATCTATATGCGCTCAACATTCTATTGGGAATAACTTTGGCGCTGATTGAGGAATCTGCGTGTTTTTTCCAGAATTCTGGCCAGCTCCGCTCCGCTCCTTCCCTGAAAGTTTCGGGGGGATTTGTCAAGCGGGGGCCGAAAGGGTGGTCCCAAAATGTGTTTTCCCATGTTAATTTCCATAGGGACCTTTAGACACAGCTACAGCCCGAACGGCTGAATGGAATTACACCAAACTTGGCAAAATGGTAGGGCCTGGTATGCACATGTGCCTTTGCTATGTTTGGTGAAAATCCCTCCAGTAGTTCTTGAGAAAATTGAATTTGAAATTTTTCAAATTGCATTTTCTATGGGACCTTTAGACACGGCTACAGCTCGAACGGCTGAACGGAATTACACCAAACTTGGCAAAATGGTAGAGACAGGTATGCAGTAGTGCCTTTTCTATATTTGGTGAAAATCCCTCCAGTAATTGTTGAGAAAATCGAATTTGAGCAAATTATATATCTATATGTGCTCACCGTATGCGCACCGTACGCGTACCGTACGCGCGCATACCCTTACGTGCGCGAGCGAGTTTCTGATTGGCTGGCAGTCGACTGTCAACATTCCAAACTGTCCAAACCAGGAAGTGTTGGCCACCATCTTGTTTTTCAGGAGAACTGAGGCACAAGAGAGCCCAAAACAAGAGTGGAAAACACGAAAAGGGGGCAGGGTTGAGACCCCCCAACCCTCTAGCACTACTCAGGGGGTCCCAGAAGGACCCCCAAGGGCAAAAAAAAAATGTATTGAAAAAATTGAGGTGTACGCACACGTACCGTGCGCGTACCCCGCGATTTAAAAAAAAGATATATTTTTTTGCACTTGGTGGTCGTTCTGTGAGCCCCTGAGAAGGGCTAGGGGATCAGGGGGTCTCTACCATGCCCCCTTTTCGCGTTTTCCACTCTTGTTTTGTGCTTTCTTGTGCCTCACTTCTCCTGAGAAACAAGATGGCTGCTCAGGTGGTCCTTGCAAATTCACTGAAAAAAACATAGGTTTCAGGCCTTATATAGTTAGGAATTAGCATTTAAAAAACCTTGCAAATTCACTAAAAAAAACATAGGTTTCAGGTCTTATATAGTATTATAGTTAGGAATTAGCATTTAAAAAACCTTGCAAATTCACTTAAAAAACCATAGGTTTCAGGCCTTATATAGTTAGGAATTAGCATTTTAAAAACCTTGCAAATTCACTTAAAAAACCATAGGTTTCAGGCCTTATATAGTTAGGAATTAGCATTTAAAAAAACATTGAAATTGCTCCTATATAGTTAGTTGTACTAACTATATTTCTCGCACCCGCAATCCACTGCTGATGATGTCACATATTACATCATTCATGACATGGTCAGTGACATCACTGATGACATCACTGATGACATCTCAAATGACATCACTGATGACATCTCATTTGACATCACTGATCACATCACTGTTGATATCATTCATGTGATAATATGATGCACCTCCTCACACTCTAATATAACCTTTGATACACCAAGTGTTAAAAACAGACTACCATTCTTGAAACCATTGACACACCAATATCATTTACTACATACGCACTCACTGATTCCTAGGTCTACACACACATTCACTTATTCACCCATAGAATCACTCATACATACCGCCACTCATCAATACAACACTATCACATGCACTCATACACCTATACAGACACTCACACACTGCCACTCATCCATGGAGTTACTCACACACCTAGTCAGTCATGCAAAGAATCAATCACACTTACATTTCCTCAACTATACAGTTATACACACAACACCTTACTTATTCAAACATATACTAACACATTCTTACTCTCTTATACAATCACTGATACAAGTACACAATGATCCATATAGCCACTCGCACATTTACTGGCTCTCATGTATAGTCATTTATATATGCCAACTCTCACATGCACTGTGTTTTACATATGTACTTACTTGCACATGTAGCACTGAGATATCCATTCACTCACCAACACACCCATGCACACAGTGAACCGCCCATATAGCTGTTTCCACATGCACTCTTGAACTCATACACCTAGTGAATCAACTGCTCACACATCTATGCACAGAGTCACACACCTCCCAGCCACCCACACACACACTCAGTCTCCCATTCAAATACTTGGGCAACCAATCAATAACCCATATAGCCACTCATATAGCTACTGTTCAACACATGCAGCAGCTTACACAACAACAGACATAATGATGCACACATTCAGACAGTTTAGTCACTAACTCATGCATTTAATAAGACACATTTAACTCCTTCGATGCGGATGACAAAGCCAGCTCGTCATGGGCGTTACCTGCGCTGCGCGCATGATGAGCTGGCTTTATCACGTAACCTGTGAATTTCGAATCTTCCGCGAGCAGCGGGAAAACCCGCTAGCACGCATGCGGTTAATCACTCACTCATACAGTCAGTCACGCACCTACTAGATCCTTCATCCAGACACTTATACATCCACTCATTCTTCAATATGTAAAACATATTTAAACTTTACAGAAACACACAGTCACAGGATGATGTCATCAGTGATGTCAAATGAGATGTCATCAGTGATGTCATCAGTGATTTCATTTTAGATGTCATCAGTGATGTCACTGACCATGTCATGAATGATGTAATATGTGACATCATCAGCAGTGGATTGCGGGTGCGCGAAATATAGTTAGTACAACTAACTATATAGGAGCAATTTCAATGGTTTTTTAAATGCTAATTCCTAACTATATAAGGCCTGAAACCTATGGTTTTTTAATCCCTCCGCTGCTCATGACGAGCTCAGCTCGTCATGAGGCACGGTTAATCTGTGCTTATGACGAGCTGAGCTTGTCATGTATAATGGAATTCAAACAATGTTAGCACAGGAGGGGAAACCATTAGCAGCCAATGTGTTAAGTGAATATATATATATATACATATATATATATATATAAAAAATCTAAGGTATTTTGAGACCACCCTAAAGTTTTTAAGGCAGTCAGCTAGTGCAGTCTGGTTTGACATATTTTCTTCCTTGGTCCCGAGCTGCAAATGTAACAAAAGTGGTTTCAGCCTCACAAAATCATTTATATGTCCTAGCCGCACTTCTTTCTGGCAAATATGAGAATTAGTGGTTTTTCGTATGGCCAACAATCTTTACAAAAGCCGTTCTCTACCCTTTCACTAATACCATATAAGCCGGCTTCTTAACAGCATTTGGCAGGCACTTTGACTTATGAATTGTCATAATTTCCCTGAAGGGTTTGCTACACAACCTAGTCTTGAAGCTTAGGACTGCCTCCATGCTTCTTGCCAGAGAAGCTGCTCTTGTTGTTTTCAGAGGACCCCAGGTGAATTTATCTTCACACAGGATTCCTAAATACAGATATGAGGGACTATGCAAATTTTCTTTATTCACTGAAAAAACGATATCTTTCTTTTTCAGAGAACCATAGACCAATATGTGTGTTTTTGCTTGATTTACTGTAAGGTCTGTCATAAAAGCACAAAGCTGGTCTAACAGTTTCTACAACCCAAACGCTGTTCTGGTCAATAAGACTGTGTAAGTCTGGAACACTGCAATTTCCTATCCGGGTTAGTCAGCATTGATGTCTAATAAGTGTTTCTCAATAACATTAAGATAGTAAGTAGTTACGTAAGTAAGGGAGTTTCTAAAGTGTGACAGTTACTCCGAAGAGTGTCCGGGTGCCGTGCACAGACAGTGTAACAACTGAGCGGGGAATGGGACTGGCTCAATTACTTGAAAAGAGCCATGTTTTCAGCTTCTTACAGACCAGGGCAGGGGGTAGCTGTGATGCTTCCAAATTCAAGGAAAAGTTTATTGCATGAAGACGGACCCAAGAAGGAAAATCATCTGCCTCTTGTCCTTGACCTACGGATCCGAGGGACTTTGGCCAGACAGAGAATTGCTGAGTGTAAACTTCTAAGAGGAGTGTAGAAACTAATTCTCACTCTTAGGTACCCGGGCCTGCCCCATATAATCCTTTGGGGGTTAGCAGTAGGATCTTAAAGGTGATCCTCTTCCTAACAGGAAGCCAGTGCAGCTCTCTGAGTGATTAAGGCACATAAGTTCACAGAGCTAGGCTAAGTACTGTAGGAGCAGCTGCATTACGAACCATCTGTAGCCTATTCATAAAATAATCAGGCAGGCCCAGGTAAAGTGCATTGCCATAGTCCAGTTTAGATGTAATCCGAACTTGGACCGCCTATTGTCTAGCCACCAGAGACAGAAAGAGCAGGAACCTTCTCAGCATGCGTAATAATCCAAAACTGGTTCCTACCACAGCATTAACTTGTGAGAGAAAAGAAAGTTCCCCATTGAGCTTGATACCTACATTTTTGGCGGACTTGGTATGAATAAGTTGTCGAGGGCATCATTTGGCCAGAAGGTTCGCCAGGGTTCTTTCGATCTAAGACCGAAGAAGAGGAGCTCTGTTTTCACTGCATTACATTTCATTTGATTGACCCAGAGCCGTTCATTAGAAAAATCAGGCCAAGCAAATTCTGATCTTATCACCCAGAAATGTTTCATTTTTTCCTCCCATTAAAGTAACAGCTGGGTGTCATCTGCATAAGCAAGAACTTTAGCACCAGAGGCCTCCGCCAAACATGCCAGGGGATCCAGATACAAGTTAAATAGTGTAGGGCTCAGGGAGGAGCCCTGCGGAACTCCCACCTTAAGCTCTTGTGGTCTGGCTGAGAAAGAAGGACACCACACCTCTTGACATCTATCTTTGAGAAAGGAGGCCAACCATTTCTACGCCTGCCCTCTAATCCTGACAGAATGGTGTCTCGTCAAAAGGGTGTGGTGGGGGATCATATCACATGCTGCTGACAAATCCAGCATAATTAGCGCAGCTTTGCCACCATCATCGAGGATACATCCAATAAAATCTACCTCCTCCACCAATGCTGTTTCAGTACTTCAACTGAGAAGAAACCCATATTGGCTTGAATGCAGTATATCATTGCTTTCCAGGTATCAGGATACCAGCTGATTCACATGCTTTTCAAGAACTTTCGAAAGGGCCGGGAGTAGAGGAATTTGCCTATAATTAGCCGGATCTGTGGCATTTGCTTGAGTTTTTTTCAGCAGGGAGAATTTTAGCCTGCATCCATCCCTTAGGGACAATAGCTGTGGAGAGTGAGGTATTAAGAAGAAAGGCAATAGGAATTCTGCCCTCTGTAGAGAATAGAGATTAGACTGGCAAGGATCAGATGGCGAGCCTGATTTAAGATTCCCTAGAGCATCTAGTGACTCTTCTAGGGAGATCAGAACAAATATCTCTAGGAAATATGTAGGGTTAGGGATATGATTGTTTTGCTGACTAGTGTCAAGACTCTCCTCACTCCATCCTGGGGGAGAGACTAGCTTGGATAGTTGAGACCTTGTCCTGAAATTAATGAGCCAGTTTTTCACACGATGATCAATACAGGCTACTGGGGAGGTAAAGGACTTCACTATTTTGAAGACCTCTTTTGATATATTACCAGCTTTTGAGATTCTGGCCTCAAAGTAAAATTTTGTTGCGATCTTAATTTCTTGATAGTAGTAGTAGTACAAAGCTTTATTTCGATATAAAATATCTTAAAAAGCACATCTACAATTAAAATCACAATTCATTTTAAAAATACATTAAAAAGCTCTTTGACAAGAATACAAATATAACAATAAAAATTTATTAAACCAATTACAGCTTTGGACAAAGTTAAAAAGGAGTCGCCTTGTAGATTCAGCGTAAGTCTTTCAGTCTAATCACCCACGCCCAACTAAGGAATTTGGCCACCCCGCAAGCTAGGGTGGTGTTAGGATCTGTCTGCAAAATTCTGAGGGCAGAAGAGTGATTCTTGGTCTCAAGCTGACAGCAGACAGGTTTTAACCATTTCGACCTATGTTTTGCTAAAAGCGTTTCATACAAAGAAAAAATGCGGGATAGTTTCAGGTACACCAGTACAAAATGGACAGTCAACAGGTGTTTGGTAGGGTGGTTTCTCCACTTACATGTACGTTCACGAACGGGAAGAGTTCCCATTCTGAGCTGAATGTAAAGTGCCATATCTCTGGGTTTCCTAATGAAGTCCAGATAGGGTTCAAGACGATGTATTGTCTTGTGCAAGTGGAACTCATCTGTCAACCTCCCCACATAGGTATCTCTGAGATCTTGAGCATCTACCCATGCCCAATAGGCTCTCTTAATTTCCACTTTTGACACCGATACACCTGACTCCCATACAATATTAAAACCAATAGCCAGTAAAATCTTTTTTATCCTAGCAAGACAAACAATTTTGTGTGAACCCTGCAAGGTCATGACTTCTCTTAAGCCATCTGCATAGCAGGATAGCTCGGGTGTATGCCACAAACGGGCCCAATAGAGAAAATAACTTGTTTTCTGCCGTAACAAGAACATCAACATTGTTAAAACCCCAGAGCACAGCTCCGTTCAATGCACGACCTACAGCTTTGGAAGCATAAATCTCCAATGCAGGGGCTATGGGTCTGGATATTGAGGATCTGTGTTCCCCCCCAATGACTCCCAGAACACGCTTATGGCTTAAGGCCATTTTCTCACTGTGTGGCTGCCATTTCAGTTGGTCTGATAGTCTAATCCCCTTAGGTTGCAGAAGAGACAAAAACGATCTAAAAGTTTCTGGAGGCCCGTTGATGTTTTTGATACAAATAACGTATCATCCGCAAAAAGCAGAGCGGGGACCTTAACACCTGCCAGGGTGGGGGCATCAGCGTTGATTTCAGACAAAAATGAGACAACCCCACTCACAAACAACGAAAGTAGGGTCGGCGCCAGGACGCATCCCTGGCGGACACCTCTATTTACCTCAATTTTGTCAGTTTTCTGCTCCTGGGTACCCCAGCGAATGCTTGCATAATTTCCATTGTGCATACGGGCCAACAAATTCAAGATAGGCAAGGGAAACCCCATCTCCCGCAGGACCATCCACAATGCTAAATAAAGACCACCCTTGCCAATGGTAACTACCTTCCAATGCAACAAAACCAGCCTGAAAGCCTGGTCGACAGTACCCGTAGAAGCCCTGAAGCCTGCCTGGAATTGTGAGATGATATTGTTCTCTTCCGCCCACAAAAGAATCCTCTCCAGAAGTACCCTGCCAACCACCTTCTGGTCACCCCTAGGCCCCTTCTTGTATATAGGGATCACTTCAGCCCCTTTCCAAGAGCTTGGAACCGAAGAGCCCCGGAGAAGGGCATTGATCAAGAGGGAAAAGTATTTGGCCCATTGCTCAGTGTTGGCACGGAATAGGTCACATGGAATGCCATCCTGGCCCGGTGCCTTCCCGGATACGACTTTATTAATGGCAACCTCAGGATCAAAGGAGGGCGGAATAGTTGACCAAGACAATGGAAAATATTCGGGAGACCCTCCATCATCTGTCATCTCAGCCCCCTTATACAAACTCCTAAAGTGGTCAAACCATTCCCTATCAGTAATGTGGTTGGGTGTTTGATCAGTATCACCACCATTTGACCTTCTGACCAGAGCCCAAAACAGCTCACCATTCTTGTACTGATATGCCGACTTCAACTCATCCCAGTGCTGGTCCTCCCATTCCCTTTTTGCCACGGATAATGCTCGCCTGTACTGGAATCGAACTAAGCGGACCTCGGCAGCATTACAGGATTTAATGACACATATTATTTTTGATTTTTCCCCCTACAATCCTGATTGTACCACTTGGCTGCAGGTTTCTTACTCCTGGACTGATTTATGGCCCGAATATTCAGAAAGAGAGCACTCATCATATCAATTTCTTCAGCATAGATTACATCCGCCCGACACGGTCCCAGCCCATTGATACGAATTGCTGAGAGCTTCGCAGTCTGATCTCTTGCGATCTCTTCGAGGGTGCTTGTTTTTTGTTCATCCCAAATGAATTTTTTCTATTTAATAAACCTTCTGCAAATGTAAGGGGTGATTTCCCTGGTCAGCATCCTCGGTCCACTACTAATCAAAGGTTCCCCATTTGGAAACAGATTCCGCATACAAAGGGACAGGGGGGATATGGTCGCTATGGATAGATGGAATGACAGACATGTCACTCACAAATTTCCACAGCCTCTCGGCGACAATTTCTTAACTGGCTCGATCATCAATTGCGGTATGCCCCATCTAGCGTCTTCATCGTGAAAACCACCAGCACCGTCGACACTCAACGGTTCGAAGGTGCAATTAAAATCACCGGCAACCAAAGCCAGGGAGTCAGTGGGGCAGCATGAAAGTAATTCAGACAGTGCGGAAATAGTCGGAGATTTAGTCCCCCCATGCAGGCCTCTGGCATAAATATTAAACAGTTCCAGGGTCACGCTAGCCTTTGAAACCCTAATTGTTAGCTTCATCAAGTCCTTTAAAGCATTTTGATGGTGGGTGATTTTACAATTGAGTGCAACTTTAGCCCAGATTAACAGTCCTCCCGACGGACGACCCCACCCAGAGGGGATAGCGGGCACATGGAAAGAAGAAAAGCCAGGCTTATACATTGGCTCAAGACACCATGTTTCCTGAAAAATACACAGGTCATATTTATCTATAAAATTATTCCAGTCCGGGAGAGGTAACTTTTTATGCAAGCCCGCTACATTCCATGAAATGATTTTAAGGTTACTATTGCAGCCATTAATAGAGGCAACACCATCGTATAGGGAAGCCAACCCCTCACCTGATCCATTGACACCTTCCAGGGTAGGTGTCAATGAACTTGCCAGTGCAGGGTCTATAAGCTCCATGACCCCAACAATGTCACTTTCTACAGGGGAGGTAATATCCAGGGGTGTGGCCATATCTAATAGGTGATCAAAACTTGGCAAATTATCCTTTATACCCCTATGTTTTAGTGTAACCTGGGTTGAGCATGCAATACCATCAAGCTGTGATGACCTAAGGGGGCTACTACCAAAAGTTCGCAGTGGGAAAGTCATAAAGGGAAAAACCCCTACACATATCAGGAGTCAATCAACAGCTTCCAGTCCGCTAAACCGGTTCTGACAGGGAATATAAGGCGTGGCAAACTGGGGGCCCCCAGGATTCAAACTCCCCCCAGTTGAGTTTCCCCCCCTCTCCGCTGTATTAGGGTCCAACCATCTTCTGTTGGTGGAGGAAAACCAGGAAAGAAATAGGACAATGAGAGGGATAGAATGGAAGTTCCCAAACCATGGCTTTTCCAATTACAAATGTGTTCTACTGTCCTAGGATCATCAAAGTTAACTAAGACACAATCCCCCCTGATATCCTTGTCTGTGTGTCCCACCCAAGAAACCCTTTTGACCATCAATATCCTGCTCAAAATAGGCATGGGTAGTGGTCTAAATTTATTGAGCCAGTCCACAACCTTATTCCGAAGGGATGCGTATGATTCATGGTCATCTTTTTTCAAAACTGGTACTCCCGCCAGAACTACCAAATAAGGGATTACTTCTGGAGGAAGGTCAATGTTAATTCCTTCACTGGTAGATGGTTCCATCAAAACCCCGTCTCCCATCTTCTTTCGAGGCGTTTTACTCAGATTTGCAACTGCGACCTTTGCCTGCGCCTTAAGTGAGGGAGCAGCTGCAACCAGTGTATCTGAAGGCTTGGGTGGCGGGGATTATATGATCATTTACAGCTCTCACTCCTGGAGGATTGATAGAGGGGGCTTCAGCCCTGGATGCATTTGCCATCTGCAATGGATCAACCGTATCAGGGCTCATAATTCCTATCTTGTCTAGTTTCTCTTCGATCTTAGTCAGCCTCTCAATATTTATACTTTTTTAAGGATGACTGTAGCAGGTTTTGGCCTGAGGTTCCGTGATTCTGAACCCGTTCAATAAAAGTCGTCGTACCTAGACGATTTTTGTATCAGCGGACCGCAAATGACGAGTGTGGTATGTACGAGTGTTTTCGTCATAATCAGTCAATGGAGACACTGTGTATTCATGGATTTCGTTCGAACCTTCGTGTTCCATTTTGTGTACGGCAGCCATTTTGTGGTTGCCCTCACATAGGCCGATGACTACGGCCGAACGAGTCCTTGGGACAGGTACACCTTCAGCTAACTTTTGCGTGACCTGAACGAGCTGACTCCCTTGCCCGAGGCTGACCTTGTTGAGCCAGTTCCTTGTTAGACAGCTGGTCAGATAGAGATCAAAGAGCAGGACATTGCTGAGTTTATGGTACATGCACACACCCTTCTATCTTGCTTTCATCTGTTTTTGTTCCTTCCTTTTTGGCTTAATTTCTGATATGGGTTGAGGTCCTTTTATTATGTGTTCGTCCGGCCTGTCCGAGCAGGAATGTTGGATTTTGCCTAGTCATTTCTGGTGGGCTGGACAACGGAAAGTGGGTTTGTCGTCAAGCGATATGATTGAAATGTCATCATCTGATTGGTCAGTATGTATGTAACTGATGCTAGCCAGGAATGTGATTTTTAGCATAAAAGACGATGCTTCGCTCTATGAATTTGTGCAGTCTCTAGCGAACCACCGGTGTTGTGCTTCGTAGACCTCTGTTCCTGGTTGCAGCGAATAAATTTGGTCTTTGACGTCACCGAGAAGTATCCCGTGTCTCTGTATTCTAAGACAGGTGAACCCGAAGACATCCGGCGTTTCCCCTGGCGCAGCTGGGTTCTAAAACCCGGTTCTTCAGTTGGCGCCCCACGTGGGGCGACTTTAGCGGTACCTGTCCATGCCTGAAGATTGTGAGGAGCTTTGTGTGAAAATTCTGGAGGAAGGCCTGCCACTTCATCGACCCCTGTATGTCGTCGTGGTCCGAAAGTCTTTGCTGCGAGGTTCCCCACTTTCCGACGGCTACGAAGGACTGCTGCCCTGACTGTCGCCCTATCTTGGAGCCATTAGACGATTTGTAAAGCAAGACAATAGACGGGTCTTCTGGCAACGCCATTGACATTTCAGTTAAGTATGATTGGAGCGCCTCCCAGTCCTTAGTTTTGTTTTTGGTATCCCCTTGGGATTCTTTGATTTGGTACCTGCAGGCCCCAAAGCCGAGGGACTCGTGTATTCGCGAGACTATCGATTTTGATATTCCCTTGAAGTTTGAAGCTAGACTAGTGAGCGAAGATGTCTGGTCTTAGCAGACTTGGAAAGATATTTTGTTGTGGTTGTAATAGGGATTTCCGATTGGAGGACTCGTGTCCGGTTCCTCCGATTGGAACTCCGACCTTTGAGCTCTATGTAAAACATGGTGTGGGCCCTATCGCGTATAATGAAGTATGGATTAAGTATACCAGGAAAGACATGTCTTACAGTGGCCCCGATATGGTAGCTTTGAAACAGAGATTTTAGACAATCTCAAAGTTAAACTGTTCAAGAAGAAAGTCCGTCCGGCGATGTTTGACTCTTTTCGCTTATGGCGAAAGGAAGCCAAACAGAGAGAAATTAAGTTAGCAAAGAGAAATAAACGAGAACGAGGTATGTCAATGGTGCAAGCTGCTATACAGTTTAGGGATAACGAAGAAGAACAAGAGAGCGAACAGTTGCTTAGGCAACGTAAAATGGCGATAGACAAGTGCTATCCAGCTTTGCCACCTCAGCAGCAAGATGAAAAGAAAGACCTTGAGAAAGATCCTTTGATGTCGCATCTATTGAGTTCGCCACCCCCTTATGTGCAGAGTCCTACAGCACCTCCGTCACCTTTAGTTGCGCAACCTCCGGTTGCTTTGCCACCTGTGGTTCCTCAACAGCCAGCTCCTCTTCAGTTGGCTCCTACTCCTTTGGCGCAGCCTTCTCAAGGGCCGCTGACTTTGCTACTTCCTTCGTCTGCTACTCATACGCCTGTATTGTCTACTCCTTCTGCTACTGCTTCTATGCATGCTTCTGCTCATCCTGTTTTTCCTCCTGTTCTTTTGTCAACTTCTCCTTCTATTCGACAGAGAATGACTGATACTGTTGCTGGTTTCTTCTTGGGTCATTGGGTATGTCTCCTGTTGCAGAGCGTAAACAATTGCGTAGCCAATTGCCTGGTCCTGATGAACGTTCAGTGTTAGATCATTTAGCGCGTAAATGGGTTACTTACCCTTTGCACTATAGTCTTGAGTGTGTCATGGATGTTTTCCGTCAATGGGAAGCACCGACACAGAGATGTGTTTTTGGGACAATGTGTGCTTTCCTTCGTGAAGAATCGGAAGATGGTGAGTTAGGACGAGCTCCGCCTGAGTTGTTCCGTATACAGTCTGAGTTTGCGAAGGGAATTATAGTGGGTTTGATGTTGAGAAAGCAGTTGCGACATTGTTGTCGTTTAGGAGTGAGTCTCCTACTAGGTCGATGTTTGAGCCTGATTCTTCAGTTAGGAGAAAGGCGCGACAATATCCGATGAGAGAGGTTCCCCCGGTTTGGAGACCGGGTAATGCAAATGCTGTTCCACCTATTCAGCCACATTTCCAGCGTGTTTGGGTACATGTTCCATGGAAGCGAGTTGAAGTTTTGGCCCTTTAGCAGTCTTTGCCTGATCCACGTAAAAATCCTGCAGGGTACTATAAGGAATTAGCACAGACTGCGGGTTCGTGTATTATGAATCTGGCCGATATAGACTTGTTGTTTGGGAATGTTGTTCCACAGCCTATATGGGGAATGATTCCTCATACGGATCATGCGCAAGAGTTAGGTGACACATGGAATAATATTAGAGCCGAAGATGCAAGACAAGTAGGTGGTGCTAAACCAGAGGATTTAGTTGCAGACCTCCCTGGTAGGATTGTTGATTACATGAAGACTTTAATGCCCGCCGTGAGTGTTAATTGGGACAAGTTGTCTGCGTGTAAGCAAAAGAAAGACAAAAGCGTGTCCGACTTTTTCACTAGGTCTGAAGAGACGTTTGTCGACCATAGTGGTCAGGACATGAGTACGGAAGGTGGTCAATGGTTGTTCGTTGACAAGTTTGTGCATAATTTGCTTCCCGAGTTGAGCAATAAGTTGAAGGATTCTGAGAGTGCTTGGGCTGTTTCTTCGTCAGCACAGATTTTGGCTACTGCCCAGTACTACGAGAATAGGGATAAGGATGAGAAAGAGAAAGTGGATAAAAAGACTAAAGAATTAAAAACTAAGGTTCTTTTACAGCAAGCGTATCCGCCTCGTAATAATCAACGTGATTATCAGCAACCTCAGCAATATCAGAGAAACTCGCAGAGGTTCGAGTCTTCTCAACAGCGTTTTCCTGTAGGCCCTAATCAGTGTGCGTATTGTAAAGGAGAGGGTCATTTCAAGAATAGTTGTCCGGTTCTGTTACAGCGCACGAATAGTGCTTCTGGTGTAAGAGGTTGAGGTGTTCAGCAAGCTCCTAGAGGTAGAGGACGTCGTGTGTTTCCTCAGAATGCGCAATCCTTGCCTCCACAGAATTCAATGAATAGCTTTGATCAGCAGAATGGTGCGTCTGGTAGGACAGCTCAGTACTATACGGACGATTACTATGTCGAAGGTGAGAATATGGATGGTAATGATTGCTAGGACAGCCATAGACAAAGAGAGAGAGTTGTTTCAGTTCCAGTAGATCAGAATGGACCTTATGTTGAAGTGATTGCATCAGGTGTGTCAGAGCCTTTTCTGTTGGATACTGGTGCTGCAAAGAGTTCTATCATGCACTCTAAACTCCCTGGCCCACCTTTGTCTGGCTTAACGAATGTTTCAGTAGGTTTTTCTGGTGCCCCGGTTACGAATCCGTTTTCCAGTCCGTTGTCTATTTCTGTTGGACCTTGTGAATTCGAAGCACCCCTCATTCTGACGACAGGTTGTGGTGAGAACTTGTTGGGATTAGACTTGTTGAAAAGATTGTATGCAACACTACATTGTTCTCCTTCAGGAGTACAGCTTACATTGGATAAGAGAGTGATCTCTCCGATGTATTTGTCTAAAGATCGACTTACAGCTGAATTGTCTTCTCTCCCTGATTCTCTTTGGGCTACTGGTCCGAACGATGTGGGTCTCTTGGAGATTCCTCCATATGTTGTGACGTTGAAAGCGAATGCTAGATTGCCACGTATTCCCCAAAATCGAATTTCCAGTGATGGTGAAAGAGCGCTATGGCGATCATCTATGATCTGATTGAGAAAGGTGTGATTGAGGAAACAAGAGGTAATGTGTGCGAAAGTCCTGTTTTGCCTGTTCTGAAAAGAAATGATTCTTCACATCCCCCTGTATATAGGTTTGTGATCGATATTCGCGAGGTGAATAAGATTGTTGTTCCTCAATTTCCAGTTGTGCCAGATATCACCGCTTTACTGACTTTGATTCCGGCTTCAGCCACGTGGTTTTCGGTGATTGACTTGAAGAATGCTTTCTTCAGCATCCCGATTGCTGTGGAAAGTAGATATATTTTTGCCTTCTCTTTAGGAGGACGAAGTTTCTGGTTTAAGCGCGCTCCTCAAGGTTATTGTGAGAGTCCATTGATCTATAGTCAGGCTTTGAAAACACAACTTGATTTGATTGTTTTACCTGATGGTGCTGCTCTTATTCAGTATGTTGATGATTTGTTGGTTGCGGCAGACAGTGAAGAGATCTGTAAAGAGGCTACTTTGTCGTTGTTACGTCATTTGTCTGATTTCCATCATAAGGTGTCTCTTTAGAAGTTGCAATATTGTCGACAAGCAGTTACCTACTTAGGTCACCTCTTATCAAAGGAGGGAAGGAAATTGGCCCCAGAAAGAATTCAAGCGATTGCGAAAATGAGTGCGCCTATGACACAGAGAGAAGTGCGTGCTTTCCTAGGTATTACATCATACTGTAGACAGTGGATCCCTAATTTTTCATTGCTTGCGAAGCCTTTGATAGCTCTTACTGTTAAGGATACTCCAAATCCTATTCCTTGGACTGACGAATGTCAGAAGAGCTTTTCAGAATTGCGTGATGCGTTGTGTTCGGCTCCTGTGTTGGGTGCTCCCGACTACAGTAAGCCGTTTACATTGTATGTCCACGAGAGAGAGGGATGTGCATTGTCAGTTTTGACACAGCAGTTCGGCGATAAGCAACGTCCATGTGCTTATTTTTCGTCGACTTTGGATCCGGTAGCTAGAGCGTTGCCGAGTTGTTTGAGAGCTACAGCATCAGCGGCTGTTTCGATTCGACAGTCTGCTGGCTTTGTGATGGACAATACATTGATTATGATGGTTCCACATGCAGTGGATACCTTGTTGAATCGCACCAAGACACAGCACTTAACTAGGGCTCGGTTGTTGGGTTACAAATTGACACTCTTAGCGAGTCATGTGCATATAAAGAGATGCAACAAGTTGAATCCAGCTACGTTGTTGCCGATTTCAGTTGAGACAGATGTTATTGAACAGCATGATTGCTTCCTTAGGACAGAGGAAGAAACGAAAGGGAGGATTGACCTTAGGGACACTCCTCTTCCAGAGTGTGATGGTACCTTATGGGTTGATGGTTCATGCTTTAAGCTTCCGAATGGTGATACGACTGCGGCATATGCTGTTACGACTTTGCATACGATTGTTGAAGCTGCACGTATCCCACACAATTCAATGCAAGCAGCAGAGTTGATTGCATTAACAAGAGCGTGTGTGTTGTCGAAAGGAAAACGAGTGACTGTGTATACCGATAGCCAGTATGCGTTTGGTGTGGCTCATAGTTTTGGACGTTTGTGGAAAGAACGTGGGTTCCTGACTTCGCATGGAACTACGATTCAGCATGGTCAGTTGGTGAATGAACTTCTTGAATCTCTTACTTTGCCGTTGCAAGTTACGATTGTGAAATGCAGTGCGCATAAGAAAGTTACTGATGATGTTGGTTGTGGTAATGCGTTTGCAGATGAAGTTGCGAAAGAAACTGCAAGAGATGTGATGAGTCGAATGTATGTTGTGGGTCCGGCGAGATGGGTTCCGGATAGGAGTATGTGTAAAGATACGATTGAGAGTGTGAAATCCATCCAAACTGAAGCTACAGAGAAAGAGCCGAATGAATGGAGAGAAAGCAAGGGTAAATTGGATTCGAATGGTTGTTGGATTGAGTTGTCAGAGCATCAGCGATGGTTGTTACCCGATGTGTATGTACTTCCAGTGGTTACGATGGCTCATGGAATGACTCATATCAGCGTGAAAGGGATTTGCAATTTGTTAGCTCCAGTAAGGCAGAATGCTGGAATTCCTAAGTGTGCAGAGAATCTGGTTAAGAATTGTATGGTGCGTTTGATGTACAATCCTGGTAAGGGAACTCCGACTCCAGCTGGTCATTTTGCTCCTCCAACGTATCCGTTCGAGGCTTTGCAGCTAGATTTCATCCCCATGGAGAGGTGCAACAACCTCAAATATATGAGGGGCGTTGTTTGCTCTTTTTCGAGATGGGTGGAAGCCTACTCTTTGAAAGATAACACTGCCTTGTCCACAGCGAATGCCCTTATTAAGGAATTTTTCCCTAGGTATGGTTTGCCGAGAATGATCTGGAGTGACAATGGGAGTGAATTTGTGGGTCAAGTGATGAAGAGAGTATGTGATGGGTTAGGAATAAGGCAAAAATTCCACGCTGCAAATCATCCCCAATCAGCTGGTCTAGTTGAGTGCTATAATGGCACCCTTAAGCTAAAACTAGCCAAGATTCAGGCGAGCTCTGGTTTACAATGGCCAGATGCCTTGCCATTAGCCCTTCTGTCCACAAGAATGACTGTACATTCGCGAATGGGACTTAGTCCTTATGAAATTGTGTTTGGTCGCCCGGAAGGGTATGCCCAGACGTGGATCCCGTGCTCACTACGCCACTGGAGTCTAGCTATCATCGCTGAAGACGGCTGATAGCCAGAAACAAGTCCTAGGAGCCTTGATTCCAGTCCAGGGAAGACATGACTTGGCAGTTCGGGCTGGACTGTTCCCACGAGGCACAGGATCAAGACTGATTTGCATATGGCCATGTCTGAACTGGGGTGGTGTGGAGTGCAAAAAACGATGGATTTGGGCCCAGATCTATGTATTTGGGTGAATGTATGACATTGTTCTGCATTCTGTCCATCACCTGTGGTTTTTGCCCGGCAAATATTTGGGGAGTGCCGCGGCCGTCAAAATTTTGCGAGATAGAACATCCTGTATTGCTTGATTACCTGTACGAATTGACGGCTAAATTGCGTGTTTTGCACCAACAGGTTCATGATACACTGCCACAAGCTTCTGAAGATCCAGGACACGCCATCGAACCTGGATCATGGCTCCTAATTAAAAATATCCAGCGGACCAAGAACGAGCAGCCCTGCTGGATCGGCCCCTACTTGGTACTTCTGTCCACACGTTCCGCAGTACGAGTTCACGGTAAAAAGAACTGGATCCACGGCGTACATTGTAAGAGGGCCCCTTTGCCTCTGCCGTACGACCGGTGGGTCCAGAACGGACTTCCTGATTCTGAGACTGAAACCGTGCCTCGTTTTCTGCCTTTTAGTGATGCCCGTTTGATTGGAACGAACTCTGAACGAGAAAGCGACGATCTTTTGCAAGAAGCTGTGCCTCCGTCGGATCGTTTGGACACTTCTGAACCTAAGCTCTTGTCCCGAGAACTGACATTGCCTGGCAAAGAGCGTTATAATTTTCGACCGAGAGTCGCTGGACTAATAAAGAAATAAATTCTTTCTTTTCTGACTTTTAAGGTTAAGCTCTCCTCCGAGGAACTATTTTGATTTTTGTTTTTTGAACTACCATCCGGGTTCAGCTGTAGGGTTGTGGTGTCAAGTCTTTGGAGTGCAAGCCGAAGACGTTAGGTCAACGGTTCTGGTTGGTCTAAGGGCGTTCCCTAGGCTGATAGACGCATTCCTTAGCACGGAACACCCTAACGCCACGAGCAGCACGATTAGAGGATGGAGTTTTTCGAGATGGAGAGACCTGTTGAAAGAATGAACTTCAAGAGCAAAATATGTAAATTAATGAGCAGAAAACGTTTTTTAATATTATGTTTGTTTATGTTGTTTAGTTTAATTATGTTTTTAATTGGATATGTGACATTCTCTTTTCAAGTGACGTTCTTGCCCACTATAACTACTGTTTCTTCACATTCTTTTCACCCTCTGCCCGAACATGAAACTGTTAGAAGACTGGAATTTACTAACAATTCCTGTGTTCAGCTTTTGCATCAAAACCAGCTAGTAATGAACACGACTAATTGTTGGGTGTGTGGCCTTATGCCTCATGCCTCATACTACTGATAAAGGTATTCCTTACCTGGTTTTGCCTTTTAGCTACAATGGTTCTGTTTAGGCATACAGAACAATGTTTATTTATGCTCATGGAGTCTATCCCCAACGTTCTGTGAAAGATAGTCCGAAGACTAGTGCTCTGGTTAAGGGTATAGTCGACATGGATAGTGCCCCATCAGGGCCATTATTGTCTGCAAGGTAATGGCAAGAATCCGAGAGCTCAGTTAGGGAAGAGTGTTTGCCCTGAGACGTATGTTTTTGCGTCCAGACTTCCCCAGCGTTCCTAGCAGCTAAGGTTACCTATTTCATCTGTTATGATAAAGCGTATACATGGTTGCCCCCTGATTTTTCAGGCACATGTTTTGTCTCGTTCCTGTTGCCTCCCACGTTTACAGCTGCGGCAGATTACCACAAGACGAGAGTTGCTAGAGGTGTCTTCAGTAAGGACAAGAATTGGGAGATTTCGTGAAGGGTTTTTTGCTGTTCTGGGGACCTATGGCTAATAGCAGGAACATTCGACAGTTGACGAGAGTGGTTGAGTCCACCATAGTTAAAACTGCCGGTGCCCTTAGTAACTTGACTGCTGAGCTCCAGTCGGATCGCCTTATGACTCTTCAGAACAGAGTTGCGTTAGACGTCATACTTGCAGATAGAGGTGGGGTGTGTAAATTGATTCAATCAAGCTGCTGTGTTTTCATTCCAGACAACACTCCGACAGTTTTCCAAGCCATTTCCAAGCTACATAAGATCTCCGAGTCTGTACATATAGACGAAGGAGATTGGTCGCTGATGGGATGGTTTTGGGTATTGTTATCCATGTGGGGATGGAAGATTCTGATGATCATTGGGATGATCTTAGCTATCCTTTTCCTGTTCTGTCTTTGTGCACAGTGTGCTCCTGCTATTTGTGGCCTTTGTGCTACTTCGTGTGCGAGGAGACCTGTCCAGAGAGAGTTACTAAGTAATAAGATAATGCTACAGCAACATCTTGATGATCTGATGAATATAGACCTGGATTCAGACTGACATGGGTTTGGGTCTGTGGGAGATTACCTCCCACAGACTCCAGAGGCTGCATTACGAGCAGTCATACATTTTAGAGCTTTTAAAATCGATTTTTGATCGTTTTACTATCCCTTGTGTCCGACCCCCCCCGAGCTGGATTTTGCACAAATACAGGGGCTAAATAGAAAAATCATTGCAGACTTGCACTTTAATACTCTTTCCCCGCTCCACAGGTGGTGCTTGGCCGACCTTAGGGCTAAACTCACCGGGTCCCGGATGGTAGCAGTTTGGCGGCCATCTTGAGTAGGGCTGACATTGGTGGAACGCTCTAGTCACTCTATTTAAGGAGGGCTTACAGGGCAAACAGGAGATTACCTCCCACAGACTCCAGAGGCTGCATTACGAGCAGTCATACATTTTAGAGCTTTTAAAATCGATTTTTGATCGTTTTACTATCCCTTGTGTCCGACCCCCCCCGAGCTGGATTTTGCACAAATACAGGGGCTAAATAGAAAAATCATTGCAGACTTGCACTTTAATACTCTTTTCCCGCTCCCCAGGTGGTGCTTGGCCGACCTTAGGGCTAAACTCACCGGGTCCCGGATGGTAGCAGTTTGGCGGCCATCTTGAGTAGGGCTGACATTGGTGGAGCGCTCTAGTCACTTTATTTAAGGAGGGCTTACAGGGCAAACAGGAGATTACCTCCCACAGACTCCAGAGGCTGCATTACGAGCAGTCATACATTTTAGAGCTTTTAAAATCGATTTTTGATCGTTTTACTATCCCTTGTGTCCGACCCCCCCCCGAGCTGGATTTTGCACAAATACAGGGGCTAAATAGAAAAATCATTGCAGACTTGCACTTTAATACTCTTTCCCCGCTCCCCAGGTGGTGCTTGGCCGACCTTAGGGCTAAACTCACCGGGTCCCGGATGGTAGCAGTTTGGCGGCCATCTTGAGTAGGGCTGACATTGGTGGAGCGCTCTAGTCACTTTATTTAAGGAGGGCTTACAGGGCAAACAGGAGATTACCTCCCACAGACTCCAGAGGCTGCATTACGAGCAGTCATACATTTTAGAGCTTTTAAAATCGATTTTTGATCGTTTTACTATCCCTTGTGTCCGACCCCCCCCCCGAGCTGGATTTTGCACAAATACAGGGGCTAAATAGAAAAATCATTGCAGACTTGCACTTTAATACTCTTTCCCCGCTCCCCAGGTGGTGCTTGGCCGACCTTAGGGCTAAACTCACCGGGTCCCGGATGGTAGCAGTTTGGCGGCCATCTTGAGTAGGGCTGACATTGGTGGAGCGCTCTAGTCGCTCTATTTAAACGGTCAACCATGTCTCCGCGCAGCGGACGCGTGCATTGGACGCACCGGACCTACGCCGGAGTCACGCCTGAGTCCAGCCCGTCTGCGCCCGTCCGTGCCTCGGACGGGCCGTCGGGCTGGACCGTAGCAGGTGAGGACAGGATAGAAAATTATAGCAGAGAGGCACTACTCGCCCTACGGCCAGCTTACAATGATTGTCACAGGTTAGACCCCGCCTCAGGGACTGGCCCAGAGTCCTGCCTACACTGTGGCCATACTTTCCTTTGGTCACAGATTATTCCTAGACCTGCATTAAATAATACTTTTAAAGGAGGTCTTCTTAATGTTAGGTCTCTACCTAGACACGCCCAGCATGTCTTCGATCTATTGGTTGAGGACAACTTGGACTGTTTATTTATTACGGAGACATGGCTAAATCCGTGCTGTGTCCCAGACATGGTACACTCCTTGCCACCAGGTTTCAGTATGCAAAGGAGAGACAGAGGAGGAGATAAACGAGGAGGAGGAATAGCTATAATTCACAAGGAGGCATATATATGTTCGGTGATTGAACTCCCTGAATTAAAGGAGGCGGAGGGGATGGGTTTTTGCATTAAAATCAGCGAGACCATGACATTTGCGGGGGCCCTCATTTACCGACCACCTGGTACATGTAAAGACTTCCTGGAAAATATAGGAGAGGCACTGAGTCCTCTGGTGCTCAGATACTCCAACTTTACATTATTGGGAGATGTGAATATACACTTGGAGTCTACCACCGATACTGCAGCTGTCTCTTTTAAAGAATTAATGGAAGTCCTCGGACTAGAGATTGGGACAGTTCAAGCTACCCATGACGCAGGTCATGCCCTTGACTGCATAGCCACCAATCTGCAATCGCTTAAGACAAACTGCCCAATACCTCAAACATGGACAGACCATGCTCTAGTACCATTCATGTTCCCCATTCAGAGCCCTAAGGAATGTAACAATAAGGTTAAGTACGACCAGGCTGACCTACAAGAATGGAGGGCCTTAATGGCAAATCCAAATCTGATTGAGATGGCTAGGGATTGTAAGCCTACCGGGTCAGGCTTAGGGTTCTCAGACCCCAGCACTTTCAGAGAATGGATGGTTGAATTAAAAAATATGACAGGGCGGCCAAACAGGACTCGAAAACAGAATACTAAGAAAAAATCAGCTCCATGGTACAATCAAGAATTAAAAATAGCACAGGGGGAGCTCCGTAGAGCAGAACGCAGATGGAGAAAAAACTATAGCACGGAAGAGCGGGGTAAATATAAAAGGGCTATAAGCACCTACCATGCGCGAATTAAATCAACAAAAAGGAAATTCTACGAATCCGCCATAGTTGCTGCAAAAAACAAACAAAAATGTATTTTTAACATTGTAAATGATTTTAATAAACCCACATTTTTAACACAGGAAATTCCACCCTCAAAAGCCCTCTGCGAAAATATAGCTGATTATTTTGAGGACAAAGTACAGGGTCTAACCAAAGATTTTGAAATTCCCTCTCTGGAACCCAGTAGAGAAGGTGGAAGTGCTGATGAAATTATGAACCAGTTAGCAACATTCCGCCCAATTAGCCTGGAAGAAACAAGGCAGTCAATCTTAACCACAAAATCTGGGTCCCCATTTGACCCCTGTCCCATAAGACTCCTGCATCTCATGGTAGATGAAGTAAATCCTATGATTAACGAAATCGTAAATCATTCACTTTCCACGGCCAATGTGCCACTGGAATGGAAACTTGCGGCAGTGAAACCCTTACAGAAAAAACCCCTTCCTGACCCTGCGACTCTTTCCAATCTGCGACCTATCTCACTTCTCCCAGCATTATGTAAGATCGCTGAATCACTGGTTAACAAACAGCTGACCATGTTCTTAGAAGTCAACGAGATATGGCATCCCAATCAGGCGGGGTTTAGAGCCCAGCATTCAACAGAATCGGCTCTACTGTACACGACAGACACCATTCGTACTGCCCTAGACCAAGGAAAGAAGGCAGTCCTGATTTTATTAGACCTGTCGGCGGCCTTCGACACGGTCTCTCATGCCATCCTATTAGATCGGCTAAAAACATCGGGCGTGAAGGGGACGGTACTAGAGTGGTTGGAAAACTACCTAAGGGACAGGAGACAGGTGATAACCCTGGGGGAATTTACCTCCACGGAAAAACATCAGACGATGGGAGTACCCCAGGGGTCCAGCCTCAGCCCGACATTATTCAATGTCTACACTGCACCTCTGATTAAACTAATATCATCTTTTGGCATAGAGGTAGTAGCATATGCCGATGATACGCAGTTAATACTGGTTACGGATAGGGACAACCAGTCATGGGAAGAAACATTCAAGGAATGTTTAACTGCCACCTTTGATTGGATGCGGAAGAATCACCTAAAATGTAATACAGGAAAAACAGAGATCATTCCGCTAGGCCCAAATAATGACTTTATTCCCAGGCAATGGTGGCCAGAAAGGGCAGAAATACCGCCTCATACAACCATAGTTGCTCGGAACCTGGGGGTCACGTTTGATTCCAATCTCGCCTTCAAGCAGCAGGCAATAAAAGTGGCAGGAATGTGCTTTGGCTTAATCAAAAGCCTGAGGAAATTCTTTGATTTACTCCCTTTGGAGGCGAGGAAAACTGTTGCAGTAGCGTTGGTAACATCGCGCTTAGATTATTGCAACAGTCTGTATGCTGGCACAAATAAAGAAGTAACTTACAGGCTTCAGCTAGTGCAAAGCGCTGCTGCCAGATTGGTGCTAAAATGGCCAAAAAGATCGTCAGCCTCAGGGGCATTAAAAGCTCTTCATTGGCTTCCCATTGTAAAAAGGATCCTGTTCAAGGTTTTGATTATAACATTTCGAGCAATGCACAAAACAGGACCAATATATCTACAGAAAAAATTCAAGAGATACTGCCCAACCAGAAGCCTACGATCATCAAATTCCAATACTCTGGTGATTCCTAGGTTTCGTTTAAAAACCCGTGGAGGAAAGTCCCTGGCAGTACTGGGTGCAAAGGCTTGGAATACTCTGCCTCTTGCCCTGAGAACTCTGGATAAAGAAACAGAGTTCCGCAAAGAATTAAAAACTTGGATATTTAAACTGCAAGATAGCATGGCCAGAACTCTAGTTTGATGCTTGCCTCTGTTTTTGGTCCAACTCTGAGTCACCTTGTCATCTGGTAATTTGCCGGAGGTAGCGCCTAGATGCTCCATTGGAGCGATTGCTGCGCGATATAAATAAAACTTTACATTACATTACATTACATTTGTTGCCTATGTGAGGGCAAAAGGAGGGTCTGAGGTTCCGTGATTCTGAACCCGTTCAATAAAAGACGTCGTATCTACACGATTTTGGTATCAGTGGACCGCGAATGACGAGTGCGGTATGTACGAGTATTTTCGTCATAATCGATCAATGGAGACACCGTGTATTCATGGATTTCCTTCGAACATTCGGGTTCCATTTTGTGTACAGCAGCCATTTTGTGGTTGCCCTCACATAGGCCGATGACTACGGCCGAACGAGTCCTTGGGACACGTACACTTTTAGCTGACTTTTGTGTGACCTGAACGAGCTGACTCCCTTGCCCGAGGCTGACCTTGTTGAGCCAGTTCCTTGTTAGGCAGCTGGTCAGATAGAGATCAAAGAGAAGGACATTGCTGAGTTTATGGTACATGCACACACCCTTCTATCTTGCTTCTCATCTGTTTTTGTTCCTTCCTTTATGGCTTAATTTCTGATATGGGTTGAGGTCCTTTTATTATGTGTTCGTCCGGCCTGTCCGAGCAGGAATGTTGGATTTTGCCTAGTCATTTCTGGTGGGCTGGACAACGGAAAGTGGGTTTGTCGTCATGCGATATGTTTGAAATGTCATCATCTGATTGGTCAGTTTGTATGTAACTGATGCTAGCCAGGAATGTGATTTTTAGCATAAAAGACGATGCTTCGCTCTATGAATTGGTGCAGTCTCTAGCGAACCACCCGTGTTGTGCTTCGTAGACCTCTGTTCCTGGTTGCAGCCAATAAATTTGGTCTTTGACATCACTGAGAAGTATCCCGTGTCTCTGTATTCTAAGACAGGTGAACCCGAAGACATTGGGCGTTTCCCCTGGCGCCGCTGGGTTCTAAAACCCGGTTCTTCAGGCCATAGGAAAGTACAACACCCTCCAAAATCAGTCTATGTGGTTCCACTCTAGTTTAGCCTTCTTAAGAGAGATACTATACCACAGGTTTGAGGATCTAGTGCAATATGACTGTTGTAACCTCTCTGGCGAAAATGCGCAAGTAGTGACCTCAATCGAGTTGTCCATAAAGCCAACATCCAGGTCCACATCCCCTGTAAGTCAGAATTTTTCCTATTTCAGAGTCCTAAAAAACATCTCCGGTTAGACTTTACGAAAGGCTCTTACTGCTCTAGATAATAAGGTTTTTCGAGATATAGATCTCTCCAGCCTAGCCTAGCCCACATGAACCTAATCATATAATGATCTGTTCAGACTAAAGAGGTCTAGGACTCCACTTTTAGGTGTAGATTAGGGAAGATCAGATCTACGGTATACAAACAGTAAGAAAAGAAAGGGGGCAAAATGCAGGCCTGGCCTATGTCTCTAGCAAGCCTAAAGGCTTCTGTTGTATCCCCACCAGGGCAAACCCTCACACTTGCAGTCACGTATAGGTGTAACTCCCTCACAAAGTTGACAATGCTCATCTGTACCCTAATTTCAATCATAATGGTTCAAAGCTTTTACCTGTTGACTGTGCCAAATGCCAAACTCAAATCCATACATGTATATATATCTGTCCTTCCATGGTCACTGTGTATTTATTTATCAAAAGGTAAAAGTGAGGGACTGCTCAATTGTCCTGATGCCAGTGCAAAACCTAAAGTGCAACTCTGAGAGAACATTGTTTTCATTTGCCCAAGTTTGCAAACGCTCTAACAGGATTATGCGGCATAATTAATCAGCAAAATTGAGCAGTAACATTGTGTATTCCCATTAGAGCCTGTGATTAAGTTATGGGAGGGCCCGTTTTTAGGGAGTCCTTCAAAACATTGGTCAAAAGGGAGCCCGCAAGGACATTTTAGCCTTAAAAATATATGCAGGCACCCCATCCTGCACCCCATCCGGCCCTGGAGCTTTCCCTGCAGGGCAAATATTGTTCAATTCAATCTCTTTTCTAGAGGAGGGCATTAAGGGTTTGAAGATATTGTATAATTATTTTTGGCTATCCTATCGCTGAGGAATTTTCAAATTAAGAACGGTGGCAAGAATTATTTTGGTTACCCTGAGGTTGGAGTATATCCGAATAAGAACAGATTACTCAGAAGATACTATGGAAATGGAAAAATAAAGAGAAGAAAAGAAACCTAATACCACTGAAGAGAGTTCTTTATTGATATGTACACTTATGTTTGCAAGCGTTGCTCAGGTTTGAAATTGTGATTGTTCTTGTAGGGTGGACTTTGTCTATCTGTTACACAACTGCTGGCAGTGGTTGTATTCTTACCTTGTAGCATTTGCTTGCCCCAAATATTGAGAGAAATTGTGCACAATCTTGCGCATTTATCCCCTACTGCCAACCCTTGTCTGAACCAGTTTCATGAGTATTCTCAAAATAAGTGTGATTCAACATCTGCCAGAAGAGTTTGTTCTCTTTGAGTGCACTAGCCATTGTTAGAGTATGGTAGGATTCCTCTCTTACTGGTTTTGTTAGGGTCATTAATGCCCTTTTAAACACCTTCCTGCAGATGCGCACTTGTTTCAGATCACATGTACCTGCTTTAAGTGCTAGCATCAGATGATTATGAATCTCTGTACAGTTGGAGTCAAATCATTTAATTTGTTTCCTTATGTTAGTATTAATTGTAACAGTAAGCAGTTCATGTGCTTTCTTAGCTGTTGTTTATTGTGCCCCCCCAGCATTGTTTTCATCAAGACATACCAAAAAATCTGAATAAGTTGTGCCCACTAGGACAGAGAGAAATGAGACCTTGTCATCTTTAGGCCAGCTCATAACCACCCATGTATTACTTTTATGGACCAATTGTAGAGGATTCAAAGCCACCTGGATTTTTGTGAAGAAAGTTTTGCTCATTGAAATCGCTATCGGTTTATGATGACAAAGAGGTGTATCTAATACTACACAATCTTCAATTCAGCTCCTGGCTATTAGACCAGCCCTCCTTGTCATGGTTTTTCCTGAATATTTGCCTCTAACGCCTGTATTTTTGATGCTATTCTGGAATTAATTGTTTCTTGCTTAGATGCTATGAGCACCTTGCCACTGCTGATTAGTGTCAAAGTTCAAGTGCTCCCAAGAGAAATTGCTATTATAATTGATTCTCCATGACTGAGTGTGGCAGGGCCTGTAAATAAAATGCGACTAGTGGGCCTCCAGCACTGGTTGTGACACCCACATGAGTAGCCCTGTAAAGGTATCTCAGACCTGCCACTGCAGTGTCTGCATGCAGTTTTGAACTGCCAGGTCGACCTGGCAAGTGCACCTACTTTCCAGGCCCCAACCTTCGCTCTTCTTACATTTAAGGCACCCCTCATGTAGGCTCAAGGTACCCAATCAGCACGGAGCAGTTTATGGGAAGGAAAGACATGTACGAGTGTGTGTTACATGTCTTGATTGCGCCAATTTCGGTTGTCACTATTGAAAGACTGTCTGTCTCTCCATTAGGCCAAGACATGGAGTTTAGGCTTTCTGCACTAACTGTCTTCCTTGCGCAATGTTGTCTCCTCCTCCTGTGGTCATGCTGCACCAAGGAGGTCGGAACTGGGTTGGACTGGGCAGAGAGACCCTTGCCTAGAGAAGGAAGAGAAATAGGGTATAAGTATTGGATATTAAACCCCAGAGAATCAGATTACTTCTGGACTCAAAAGGAACGTTTTCCAAGGTGAAGAGCTGAGAGCTGCAAGGAGGACTACTGTCCCTTTGCTGAGTGTGCATTGCTGAGTTGGCCTACAATTGCTCCTTCTGCCAAGGAGAGGGCAAAGACTAGAACATTGCTGTGACCCTGCTTGAAGAAGAATCTCCAATGGCTTCTATGACCTGGCCTACTGTTCTGAAGTCTCAGGGGCACAAAGACCTCACCTGCAGCCCACTGACCAGCACCTGGACTCCTCTGTGGACTCCTGCATTCAAAATGGCACCAATTCCAGTTCCTGGGCCCCGGGATTTGTGTGGTTGGTGCTAGAAAGCAATAAAAACAACTCTGAAGCCATCAGTGACACCACCAGTGATGCCGCTACCTGCACCAATGCCAGAGACATTACTTGCCTGTACCACAGCATTAACGCCCTTTGATGCCTGCAGTTATTTGACTTCCCTTTGCCAGCACTCGCACCGTTGCTGTCACTGCCAGCACCTGCATCCCGTTATCACGGAGCTGATTATCGAGGGTGACTTCACAAACTCTTCAACTTTGCATCGCCTCACCGGAACTGACGCCTCACCACCCACACTGCAGACTTCCCCTGTTCTGGATTCAACGCGTGCATTGTCCGTACAATTTTCCATGGTACTGTGGTATGGGCATCCATGTGACTCCCTGCCCGATGCTGCTCTCCTCGAGATCCGCCTTGTACTTTGGATTTATGCCTGTCACAACGTTGTAATAGCCCCAGTTGGAGGTACTTTGTTTCTACAAGTTCTGTTTTTGAAATAACTGTTCCGAGGTCATAATTTGCAACATGTATTTTGGATTTTTTCCCGTTTTGGTCTTGTTTGGTTTAGATAAAGTTACTTTACTTTGAGAAATTGGTGTAGTGTCCATTTGCGGTGTCCTTACTGTTACTGAGTGTTTCAACTTCAAATACTTTACACATTGTCTTTGGGATAAGCCTGTCTGTTCATGCTAGGCTACCAAGGGTGGTGAGCATGGGTGCCCCTTACTCTGACTAGAAGCAAGGGTCCCTACTTGTACAAAGGTACATACGCTTGCCAATTAGAGACCTCCATTTCTAACACTGATGTTTTGAGAAAATATAATACAATTTATTAAACTGGAGCCTCTCCTGTAAGCGAAAGTTGGGCCGATGACTGGGTCTGTAGTCAGAGAGTCAAAGAAGAACACCAGATTATAATTCATGAGGAGTACATTCAGTTTCTTTCTATACAGGGAGTGATGATATTGTGTAATGGAGTCCCCTCCAGCATTCATCACACCACAGGTCTCCTCTACAGGAGATAGTTGACACTTTGTCATCTACAAAGCACCTATCCATGTTATCAGATAGTTGCCCTTAATCGTGTTCAGTCTCTGTTCAATATCCTCATGTAACAATTTCATCATGTGAAAGTTACTTATATGAACAACATTAATATTAAAATTAATCAGTAGCACATAACTTCAATGACAGCTTATCTGTAAAAGTTAGTAATGGGGAGAATGAAGGTTCGTCCATGTGATCATCTTGGAAAAGTGAGGGAAACTAGTGTGATTAAACCTCCATTGGCCCACCCATGCATCGAGGCACAGCAAATATAAAGTATGTAACAAAAACATCAATCAGTTTTCTTGCCTGTGTAGTAATTCATGACATTTAATAAAATGTTGTCAATTAGAATCTGTCAGCTTGACTGCCAGTCTGCCACATTCCATGAAGCTAGCCTTATAGTTTGGTCTATTTGGCTCTGAGAGAAATTCCTAGGAGAAATCTCCCCTTCCAAACTCATTATAGGAGGTGTAAATTAGGTATAGAAATGAGAAGCTCTCAATCTGGCACCCTTTAGCTGAGCGTTCCAATGGTCTAAGAGAAATAATCTTATGTTGAAGTTAATCCAGGTGATCTAGTTGTGATAGAGGTGAACACCTGTTTGTAATAGTAACAAGAAAGGTCACCTGGGAAGATGTCAAGATCATATAACTTACTAGTCAGTAGAAGCCACCCACAGGGAGTGCCCTATTTGTATTTGGGGTATGCACAGAATAAATAAGCCTGCCCAATATGTTGTGCACAAATGATCTGTTCTTGCAGTTCAGGACAATGCAATCACTGCTATCCGGTTTGGGAAGATTTCCTTCCCATAAAACTCACTAGATTTATTTGGTTGCAAAGTTGCCCTGGAGCCCCCACGCTACCATTAATTCAGTGCACCACTTTGTTTACTAACTGGTTGTGATATTCAGATAAACTTGGTCTCAGTGTAGTAACACCTTTAAGAACCAGCACATAAGGAGTGGGTTCAGGTGGCAACTGCAAGATAAGGTGATCCATAGAAGGAGCCCTTTGAGAATTGAGAATGCCCCTGTACTGCTTCAAGCTTCTCCCATTGGTCCTTGATTTTCCAAAGGTGATAATTCCTTTGCAGTGGGAGCTGGCTGGGCTCCTATGGGAGGCTGCATTAAAGTTCTAATATCCCTATTCCCTCTAGTCGCTCCCCAGTCTATTGAGGTTTTCATACAGGCATAACTAGTCAAAGGCCTAGAGGGCTGTAGACATGTGCCAAGTCCCCTAAGGAGAACCTCACATGAGTCTAATCTGCCTAGAGCAGTATTGATAACATCAGGCACATGCTTATTAAAGACAACTGCATCTCTCCTGGCCCATAATATCTGGTAAATACACCAATTTCATTTTTTCTTCAATTTTCTTTTAAATTTGGAACATTCCACCCTCAGTGGGTGGGGTGCTCTTATAGTATGATAGCCATTCTGCCCTGGGCTAAAACAATTGTTAAATACTGTCTCCATGACTGATTATCAGCATTCACCTGTGGGTTGGGTGGCATAAGCAGGGATCGGAGACCTTTAAAGATCAGTATGACCCTCAGCAATGGGCTACAATGCTAAATTGTAGACCATTCTAAATCACTTTTGGTGCAACATCTTCCATCAAAAACTCAAACCTACCATGTCGGATACATTTCAAGTTTCAAGGTTGCCTTTCACTAATGGTGTTCACTCTGAGTGAGCAAAGTCTAGCACAGCAGTAAATAAATGGGACTATACCAATAAAGAGTGTTTTCCATCATAAATCCATGTTTTTCTTACCACACAATATTTGAACCATCCATAGATCCGGATTAGCCTCAGTGCTTTAGAATATTGTGGTATTTCATTTAATCAAAAAAGAAATTAGAGTTTGTGGACCACACTTTGAGATCATTATACTTCTTTGATACAATTAAGCCAGGTTTGCTCCTACTACTCTGAAATTTAGGAATAACTCATATAGAAATATAAAATATTCAGAAGAACAGATTTAACATATACAATTGATAACCAACTGATTCATCTCTGAGGGGAGATAAACATTTGGTCGAGCTTTGCAATTATGGAATATAATACTCTGAACACAATTTGAATATAGCATACATTTCAAATGCAACTATGAATACTCAACTCAATCAGTTTCCAAGATACAACATTGTTGGAATCATGCATGAAATTCATCTCACATTTCTGTGTTACTATTTCTGCCATTGTTGGCTGAATGTATTGTTAATTTTATTTTTGTAGTTTTGACAATTCATCAGATATGTTTCCTGTGTTAAAGCAGATTCTGACTCATAAAGATGTAGTTTTAGTTTTAGTGTTTGACCTCTGGTTTTGGATATCTGTTGTGAGTGGGTCACCATATCTGAGCCTCACTCACTGTAAGCTTTTGCTAAAAAAATAGATTTGAGCTGTAACTCCCAGTCCCTTCCTTCTAAAATAATGTCTGCTGCTAGTGTGAGATGATCTGCTTAGGTTTCCTATATTTACAGCAAGGGGTGGTGAGGGACAGAGTCTCTGAATTAAGCAGAAAGCTCTCACCCAGTCAAGAGATCAGGGCTAGATCCAACACCGTTTTTTAGCTCACTGCACCATCCCAGTTTCAGAACCTGGCTGTATGCAAATGAGTCTGTTCCTGTCCCAGTGCATGATGGGAACAGGGCAAACCAAACTACAAAAGCCAATTCTTACACTGGGAAGGAAACAAGCTCCCGGGGACCGGTTTCTGGCATTACAGCCGTCTTCGGCCCGGTTTGCTTGAATCCTGATGGTGCAATGAGCAAGGGTCTCACATCTGAGAATACCCTTCCATGCTTAGGGTGGACAAAAATATTTACAGCAAGGGGTGGTGAGGGACAGAGTCTCTGAATTAAGCAGAAAGCTCTCACCCAGTCAAGAGATCAGGGCTAGATCCAACACCGTTTTTTAGCTCACTGCACCATCCCAGTTTCAGAACCTGGCTGTATGCAAATGAGTCTGTTACTGTCCCAGTGCATGATGGGAACAGGGCAAACCAAACTACAAAAGCCAATTCTTACACTGGGAAGGAAACAAGCTCCCGGGGACCGGTTTCTGGCATTACAGCCGTCTTCGGCCCGGTTTGCTTGAATCCTGATGGTGCAATGAGCAAGGGTCTCACATCTGAGAATACCCTTCCACGCTTAGGGTGGACAAAAATATTTACAGCAAGGGGTGGTGAGGGACAGAGTCTCTGAATTAAGCAGAAAGCTCTCACCCAGTCAAGAGATCAGGGCTAGATCCAACACCGTTTTTTTGCTCACTGCACCATCCCAGTTTCAGAACCTGGCTGTATGCAAATGAGTCTGTTCCTGTCCCAGTGCATGATGGGAACAGGGCAAACCAAACTACAAAAGCCAATTCTTACACTGGGAAGGAAACAAGCTCCCGGGGACCGGTTTCTGGCATTACAGCCGTCTTCGGCCCGGTTTGCTTGAATCCTGATGGTGCAATGAGCAAGGGTCTCACATCTGAGAATACCCTTCCACGCTTAGGGTGGACACAAATATTTACAGCAAGGGGTGGTGAGGGACAGAGTCTCTGAATTAAGCAGAAAGCTCTCACCCAGTCAAGAGATCAGGGCTAGATCCAACACCGTTTTTTAGCTCACTGCACCATCCCAGTTTCAGAACCTGGCTGTATGCAAATGAGTCTGTTCCTGTCCCAGTGCATGATGGGAACAGGGCAAACCAAACTACAAAAGCCAATTCTTACACTGGGAAGGAAACAAGCTCCCGGGGACCGGTTTCTGGCATTACAGCCGTCTTCGGCCCGGTTTGCTTGAATCCTGATGGTGCAATGAGCAAGGGTCTCACATCTGAGAATACCCTTCCACGCTTAGGGTGGACAAAAATAATTACAGCAAGGGTGGTGAGGGACAGAGTCTCTGAATTAAGCAGAAAGCTCTCACCCAGTCAAGAGATCAGGGCTAGATCCAACACCGTTTTTTAGCTCACTGCACCATCCCAGTTTCAGAACCTGGCTGTATGCAAATGAGTCTGTTACTGTCCCAGTGCATGATGGGAACAGGGCAAACCAAACTACAAAAGCCAATTCTTACACTGGGAAGGAAACAAGCTCCCGGGGACCGGTTTCTGGCATTACAGCCGTCTTCGGCCCGGTTTGCTTGAATCCTGATGGTGCAATGAGCAAGGGTCTCACATCTGAGAATACCCTTCCACGCTTAGGGTGGACACAAATATTTACAGCAAGGGGTGGTGAGGGACAGAGTCTCTGAATTAAGCAGAAAGCTCTCACCCAGTCAAGAGATCAGGGCTAGATCCAACACCGTTTTTTAGCTCACTGCACCATCCCAGTTTCAGAACCTGGCTGTATGCAAATGAGTCTGTTCCTGTCCCAGTGCATGATGGGAACAGGGCAAACCAAACTACAAAAGCCAATTCTTACACTGGGAAGGAAACAAGCTCCCGGGGACCGGTTTCTGGCATTACAGCCGTCTTCGGCCCGGTTTGCTTGAATCCTGATGGTGCAATGAGCAAGGGTCTCACATCTGAGAATACCCTTCCACGCTTAGGGTGGACAAAAATAATTACAGCAAGGGTGGTGAGGGACAGAGTCTCTGAATTAAGCAGAAAGCTCTCACCCAGTCAAGAGATCAGGGCTAGATCCAACACCGTTTTTTTGCTCACTGCACCATCCCAGTTTCAGAACCTGGCTGTATGCAAATGAGTCTGTTCCTGTCCCAGTGCATGATGGGAACAGGGCAAACCAAACTACAAAAGCCAATTCTTACACTGGGAAGGAAACAAGCTCCCGGGGACCGGTTTCTGGCATTACAGCCGTCTTCGGCCCGGTTTGCTTGAATCCTGATGGTGCAATGAGCAAGGGTCTCACATCTGAGAATACCCTTCCACGCTTAGGGTGGACACAAATATTTACAGCAAGGGGTGGTGAGGGACAGAGTCTCTGAATTAAGCAGAAAGCTCTCACCCAGTCAAGAGATCAGGGCTAGATCCAACACCGTTTTTTAGCTCACTGCACCATCCCAGTTTCAGAACCTGGCTGTATGCAAATGAGTCTGTTCCTGTCCCAGTGCATGATGGGAACAGGGCAAACCAAACTACAAAAGCCAATTCTTACACTGGGAAGGAAACAAGCTCCCGGGGACCGGTTTCTGGCATTACAGCCGTCTTCGGCCCGGTTTGCTTGAATCCTGATGGTGCAATGAGCAAGGGTCTCACATCTGAGAATACCCTTCCACGCTTAGGGTGGACAAAAATAATTACAGCAAGGGTGGTGAGGGACAGAGTCTCTGAATTAAGCAGAAAGCTCTCACCCAGTCAAGAGATCAGGGCTAGATCCAACACCGTTTTTTAGCTCACTGCACCATCCCAGTTTCAGAACCTGGCTGTATGCAAATGAGTCTGTTACTGTCCCAGTGCATGATGGGAACAGGGCAAACCAAACTACAAAAGCCAATTCTTACACTGGGAAGGAAACAAGCTCCCGGGGACCGGTTTCTGGCATTACAGCCGTCTTCGGCCCGGTTTGCTTGAATCCTGATGGTGCAATGAGCAAGGGTCTCACATCTGAGAATACCCTTCCACGCTTAGGGTGGACACAAATATTTACAGCAAGGGGTGGTGAGGGACAGAGTCTCTGAATTAAGCAGAAAGCTCTCACCCAGTCAAGAGATCAGGGCTAGATCCAACACCGTTTTTTAGCTCACTGCACCATCCCAGTTTCAGAACCTGGCTGTATGCAAATGAGTCTGTTCCTGTCCCAGTGCATGATGGGAACAGGGCAAACCAAACTACAAAAGCCAATTCTTACACTGGGAAGGAAACAAGCTCCCGGGGACCGGTTTCTGGCATTACAGCCGTCTTCGGCCCGGTTTGCTTGAATCCTGATGGTGCAATGAGCAAGGGTCTCACATCTGAGAATACCCTTCCACGCTTAGGGTGGACAAAAATAATTACAGCAAGGGTGGTGAGGGACAGAGTCTCTGAATTAAGCAGAAAGCTCTCACCCAGTCAAGAGATCAGGGCTAGATCCAACACCGTTTTTTAGCTCACTGCACCATCCCAGTTTCAGAACCTGGCTGTATGCAAATGAGTCTGTTCCTGTCCCAGTGCATGATGGGAACAGGGCAAACCAAACTACAAAAGCCAATTCTTACACTGGGAAGGAAACAAGCTCCCGGGGACCGGTTTCTGGCATTACAGCCGTCTTCGGCCCGGTTTGCTTGAATCCTGATGGTGCAATGAGCAAGGGTCTCACATCTGAGAATACCCTTCCACGCTTAGGGTGGACAAAAATATTTACAGCAAGGGGTGGTGAGGGACAGAGTCTCTGAATTAAGCAGAAAGCTCTCACCCAGTCAAGAGATCAGGACTAGATCCAACACCGTTTTTTAGCTCACTGCACCATCCCAGTTTCAGAACCTGGCTGTATGCAAATGAGTCTGTTCCTGTCCCAGTGCATGATGGGAACAGGGCAAACCAAACTACAAAAGCCAATTCTTACACTGGGAAGGAAACAAGCTCCCGGGGACCGGTTTCTGGCATTACAGCCGTCTTCGGCCCGGTTTGCTTGAATCCTGATGGTGCAATGAGCAAGGGTCTCACATCTGAGAATACCCTTCCACGCTTAGGGTGGACAAAAATATTTACAGCAAGGGGTGGTGAGGGACAGAGTCTCTGAATTAAGCAGAAAGCTCTCACCCAGTCAAGAGATCAGGGCTAGATCCAACACCGTTTTTTAGCTCACTGCACCATCCCAGTTTCAGAACCTGGCTGTATGCAAATGAGTCTGTTCCTGTCCCAGTGCATGATGGGAACAGGGCAAACCAAACTACAAAAGCCAATTCTTACACTGGGAAGGAAACAAGCTCCCGGGGACCGGTTTCTGGCATTACAGCCGTCTTCGGCCCGGTTTGCTTGAATCCTGATGGTGCAATGAGCAAGGGTCTCACATCTGAGAATACCCTTCCACGCTTAGGGTGGACAAAAATATTTACAGCAAGGGGTGGTGAGGGACAGAGTCTCTGAATTAAGCAGAAAGCTCTCACCCAGTCAAGAGATCAGGGCTAGATCCAACACCGTTTTTTAGCTCACTGCACCATCCCAGTTTCAGAACCTGGCTGTATGCAAATGAGTCTGTTCCTGTCCCAGTGCATGATGGGAACAGGGCAAACCAAACTACAAAAGCCAATTCTTACACTGGGAAGGAAACAAGCTCCCGGGGACCGGTTTCTGGCATTACAGCCGTCTTCGGCCCGGTTTGCTTGAATCCTGATGGTGCAATGAGCAAGGGTCTCACATCTGAGAATACCCTTCCACGCTTAGGGTGGACAAAAATATTTACAGCAAGGGGTGGTGAGGGACAGAGTCTCTGAATTAAGCAGAAAGCTCTCACCCAGTCAAGAGATCAGGGCTAGATCCAACACCGTTTTTTAGCTCACTGCACCATCCCAGTTTCAGAACCTGGCTGTATGCAAATGAGTCTGTTCCTGTCCCAGTGCATGATGGGAACAGGGCAAACCAAACTACAAAAGCCAATTCTTACACTGGGAAGGAAACAAGCTCCCGGGGACCGGTTTCTGGCATTACAGCCGTCTTCGGCCCGGTTTGCTTGAATCCTGATGGTGCAATGAGCAAGGGTCTCACATCTGAGAATACCCTTCCACGCTTAGGGTGGACAAAAATATTTACAGCAAGGGGTGGTGAGGGACAGAGTCTCTGAATTAAGCAGAAAGCTCTCACCCAGTCAAGAGATCAGGGCTAGATCCAACACTGTTTTTTAGCTCACTGCACCATCCCAGTTTCAGAACCTGGCTGTATGCAAATGAGTCTGTTCCTGTCCCAGTGCATGATGGGAACAGGGCAAACCAAACTACAAAAGCCAATTCTTACACTGGGAAGGAAACAAGCTCCCGGGGACCGGTTTCTGGCATTACAGCCGTCTTCGGCCCGGTTTGCTTGAATCCTGATGGTGCAATGAGCAAGGGTCTCACATCTGAGAATACCCTTCCACGCTTAGGGTGGACAAAAATATTTACAGCAAGGGGTGGTGAGGGACAGAGTCTCTGAATTAAGCAGAAAGCTCTCACCCAGTCAAGAGATCAGGGCTAGATCCAACACCGTATAGGTGTGGCAGGGTATACTCAGACATGAGTCCCTTTCTCACTGCTCCATCAGGATTCAAGCAAGCCGGGCCGAAGAAGGCTGAAATGCCAGAAACCGGTCCCCGGTAGCTTGTCTCCTTTCTGGTGAAGAATTGGCTTGGTAGTTTAGTCTGCCCTGTTCCCATGATGCACTGGGCCAGGGACAGACTGATTTGCATATAGCCAGGTTCTGAGCTGGGATGGGGCAGTGAGATAAATAACGGTGATGGATCAAGCCCTGATCTTTGGACTGGGTAAGAGTGGTCTGTTTAACTCAGACACTCTGTTCATCACCACCCCCTTTTCTAAATCGTTTTTGGCCACTATAGGTGTGGCAGGGTATACTCAGACATGAGTCCCTTTCTCACTGCTCCATCAGGATTCAAGCAAGCTGGGCCTAAGAAGGCTGAAATGCCAGAAACCGGTCCCCGGTAGCTTGTCTCCTTTCTGGTGAAGAATTGGCTTGGTAGTTTAGTCTGCCCTGTTCCCATGATGCACTGGGCCAGGGACAGACTGATTTGCATATAGCCAGGTTCTGAGCTGGGATGGGGCAGTGAGATAAATAACGGTGATGGATCAAGCCCTGATCTTTGGACTGGGTAAGAGTGGTCTGTTTAACTCAGACACTCTGTTCATCACCACCCCCTTTTCTAAATCGTTTTTGGCCACTATAGGTGTGGCAGGGTATACTCAGACATGAGTCCCTTTCTCACTGCTCCATCAGGATTCAAGCAAGCCGGGCCGAAGAAGGCTGAAATGCCAGAAACCGGTCCCCGGTAGCTTGTCTCCTTTCTGGTGAAGAATTGGCTTGGTAGTTTAGTCTGCCCTGTTCCCATGATGCACTGGGCCAGGGACAGACTGATTTGCATATAGCCAGGTTCTGAGCTGGGATGGGGCAGTGAGATAAATAACGGTGATGGATCAAGTCCTGATCTTTGGACTGGGTAAGAGTGGTCTGTTTAACTCAGACACTCTGTTCATCACCACCCCCCTTTTCTAAATAGGTTTCCTATAAGCATGTGTTCACACATGTGTACACGTGTGTAAGCAATTTAAGCAAGATTGATGTCTGAATAAGCCTGGCATTTGCACACAGGGAGCACTGTAGCATAAGGCCTGCAAAGTAAATTGGTAATGGCCTGTTTATGTCTTTAATTATGAATTTAATTATTTTCCTTTCTTTTTGTCTGTAGTGTAAAGTTTGTAGATTGGAAACAGTTTTTAGTCTTTGGAGAAAATATACCTACAGCATATCTTTGAAAAGCAAAACATTTCTGAATCAAGTGCAGTTTTAAAACAGACATATTACCCTGAGCAGGTTTTAATGGATTTAAAATTTTGAGCTTCCCTGCTTGGCCAAGTTAACTAATCTGCTGAGTAGATGGCAGTTGCAGTTCAAAGATCCCTCTGAACAATAGACCCACTGTGGGAAATTAACCTTCTCTGGGTAGTGGAAAGGGTCATGAGTGAAATCATCCTCAGATAATTAACTGCATCTCCTTGACAAGCACAGGTCAGATGCATCTACAGAAATAATAAGGGACTACTGCCCCAATATCCCTTCAGTTGCTATCTTGATTCTTTATAGAATGTTGTGCAGATGGGTTGGTCTCTGGGAGTGTCCATCAAGGCTCGAGAGGAAATGTGCCAGCTCTCGATTGTATAGAGCCTTCAGCCTTCTAAACCTCTCAACCTCCATTTTTAAACCTCTGCACAGGGGATGAGAGCAGAGAAAAGGAAAGATAGAAGATTAAGGATTGGCCTACTCTGTGAATTCACCTGACTCCAGCAAGGAAAGTCTCTAAACATGTACTTTGTAATCATTTGTTGGATGCTGACTCGAGAGCCACTAGTACTGGTATACTGCCTTCTCTCAGGAATAGTATAGGGTGGGCACGCTGTGAATTCTGAAGGAAGGAGTGCCTGCTTGTAATTCTGTGAAATGGTCCTTTTGTGCTTGCCCTTAGAGAGGGTCTCCAGGCACCTTCTAGAAACACAGCCAACCCGCAACACAACTGTTTCTTTGTGCTATGCAAACAGCTTCCCACAATGCTCTCCCTGCTCCTCTTGGTCCTCTCCAACATGAATGGGACTCCTAGCATGACTTTGAGAAGGTCAACTTTAGATGGACCAATCGGTGTCGTGTCTGTAGACGACCTGCACTGAATTGCGATCAGCCTAAAAGTGTGACTTTGAACCAGTCCAGCCCAACCAGACAGCCCCAGCTGGCGCTTTGTGCTTTTTGGCACTATTTTCACTAACATTTTTTTAATTTTCTAACTCTGATTCTACTGTTGTGGCATCCTTTTGTGGTGTATTTTTACTGTGTTACTCTTTGAAGTGTTGTAAATACCCTTTACACATTGCCTCTGAGTTAAGCTTGACTGCTCTGTGGCAAGCTACCTCAGGGTCGAGCACACGTTAGTTTAGGGTTTGATTGTGACTTCACCCTGATGTGGTTGCTGCTCTGAGTGCCTGGGCAGAGGTCCACCAGTTGATTACAGCCACAGAGGAGCAGAAATATGACAATGATATGGAGGGCAAGCTCAACCCTTGTGTGCAGTTTTTAGTGGAGGCGGATAACCCAAATTCTGAGTTAGAACTCCCTGCTAGAGCAGGAAGCAGTCTGTCCTCACATTGACTGATCCTAGAAGAGCTGGCAAATAGGAAGGCGGATAGGGAGTTCAGGTTCAACATTGCCCACCTCAGGATGGAGGAAATGAAGGTGGATCTAGAGGAGCCTTAAGGAGTAGGAAATTAAAGCACATCAGGCAGATTCCAGCATTGATGGCAGTATACCTGCAGTGTCTGAAGGAGACAGGAAGGTCCACATGCCCCAAGATCTGGTGCTCAACTATGTGGTAGGGGATGACCTAGATAAGTGGCTTGCCTCCTATAAGGTAGCTCTAAAGAAACACATGATTCTAGAAGAGGGCTAAGGGAGGCTTGTGGAAACACATGCCTCCAATGGGGAGGGACACACGCTTACACTAGAAGAGGTGGACCAAATCAGATATGCTTCCATGAAAACCATCCCTAACACCATATTTGGATTCACCCCAGAGTAGTACTGCATCAGGTTCAGGGATATCAAAATATTGGGTGGACTTCTTGGATTGTGCCAGCAAGGCACTGAATTGTTGGGTTCAGACAGCAATTTCTATGATTCTACTGGGTTTTTTAACCTGATACTAAGAGAAGACATCTTCAACACATGTTTAACAGAGCTTTACCATCATCTAGTTAACAGCAAGTCGACTGACCCCAGGAAATGTGCTTAGGAGGCAGGCATCTGGGTCAGTACAAGAGTGTTGTGTCAAAAAAGGTACCTGGGAGTATGACCCCAAGAGTGTTGGTTCATATTCCCCGCAGCAGAATGAGGGGGAAGTTAACATGATCCAGACAAGTCCCAGAGTAATGGGGGAAGGAATGGGTTCCCATCTGAGAAACAGGGGAGGTGGGTGGTTTATGTGGATGGTGGCCCAGGGTGCCCAATTTCGAACTCTGCTCTTTTTAGTGGTTTGTGCACAATCAGGGGGGCTCTATCTGTTCAAAGAACCCCCTCTCCCTGTGGTGGGACCTCCACAGGGGTGGCAAATGTGGCTTTGGGCTAAGTAATTCCCTGGGGCAGGTCGAAGACTATGCCATGGTCTCCCTTACCTGGGGGATAGACTCAGAGGGTGAGCATATGATCCCTGAGGGTGGGATTTGTCACTTACACGAGAGGAAAGAAAGTGAAGGGGATCCCTGCCTCTGCTCTGAGGGACACTGGGAACAACCAGACATTGATATTGGAAAGGCTAGCTTCCTCAGAGTAGTGCACCGGCCAGGTTTGTATGGTTACTCAGGTCCATGGGCAGGACTTTCTCCACCCTATAGCTGGGTATTACTGGAGTGGGGTGGGGAGGGGACCCAGAGGAGGGGCATAAATAGTCCCCAGATGCCTACTGGCTGCATTCTGAGGAATGAGTTGCCCCGGGTGTCAGTGAAGCTGAATAGAGACATGGTAAACAGAAAATAAATTGGCAGGGTGCTGACAAAGCACACAAATAAATTGTGAGAGACTTTATTAAACAATAACAAGTCAGAACCCCTGCATTAATTTAACTCAAACCATCCTGCTACTCCAGGATGTCCCTGGGCAGTTCTTGCCCGCTAAAAATGGAGGAATGTTTTCTATAGCAATTTTAACATAATAATGGGTCAGTGCACACTGAAAATATTTTGTGTAAATAATTATTATTTGAATATAATGAGTATAAAAATGAATAAAGCAGTTATGAAGAAGTATGACTATCACTTTTTTGGCAACATATATCTTTTCATTCTTTCTCCTTCAGTTTATGACAGATTCGTAAAAAGACGAAAAAAATGTTTGTGTACATCCTGTAGTCACAGCTGTTGTGCTTGTCTCACTCTCAGGACTTTTCTAAGGCTTCAAATGGCATATTACTAGCATAAATGTAATTTCTAATTTAGGTGGTAGATAGCACATCATAAATCAATGGTAACAATTGTATGATGCAATTGGTTGTCAAAAGATGTTAGAATGCACATTTAATGAGAGGAAATATCTATTTTTCTCAGGTGGTGTTGCTTTATTGGCCTACCATTGCCAAGCACATCAGCTCTAAATACCTGTGCTTTTAGTAAAAAAATAATTATATAAACTGCATCAGTTGTGTTTCCGTAGGTTACCACTCTTCATTCTTCCACCTTCAATTTGCTGGTCGCCCGCTATATTTACCACATCAGCCTAGGATGGAATCTTTCTCTGTCTCTACAGCTAAGACTTAGAAATCACCCCTCCAACATTAGCTTCTACTGAAAATCACCTTATCTTCTGGAAAAAAAATCCTAAATGTGGGTTTTCTTCATTAAAGACGTAATCCTTCCAGCACCCTCCCCTATTTAATGCCTCTGTTTATTCCATATCTTTTCTTTTCTTACATGTATTTCTTGTTATAAGGTAGCAGCAGCAGCCCTGTAATCAGTCTATGGGCTACACGCATTAAAATTTTAAATTTTGAATACCTAATTACGAATTCCGGAGACTCACAATTCGGTTTCCACAATTTATAATGTATAAAACTCAAAGACTTTCAGATAGCAATTTGATCCACCACATTAATAATGGTTTCAATTTGTAACCCCCAAGGAATCGCAAAAATCACGGGGATGGTGGGCTTCTGAGGTCCGCAGACCAAAATGTCTGTGATTGCTTTTAAATAAAGCAATCTTTTTTTTGGAAAGCAGACCTTTGGCTTTACAAAAAGTGAAATGAAAAGTTTTCTTTTAATTTTTTTAAAGTAGATAGAGGTCTGAGGGACCACTGACTGCTCCTAAAATTTTTGTTAACAAACATTCACAAAGGTGAAAGGGTTCCTTGGGACCCCTTTCCATTTGCAATTTTTAATGCCCCTTGATAGTTGAAATAGTTCAATTGAATTCCTAAAACTAATTTATTTAAATTGTCCCTCTCCATACACGCCTACACCAGGGAGAGGTTGGCACAGGGGGAAAGTTAGGCCACCTTCCTTCCTGTATTTGTTTAAATATCTCTCAAACAGTAGTACTATGCTGTTACGGATTTCAAAATACCTTACATATACTCTGTTTTCTATAAAGGAGACTCACAAACTTAATACCTTAGCTGAGGCTTTATGTTATGTTTGTGGGTGGAACAGCAGAGCAGTAAATTCTGCTTTCTCATTCTCAGGCCAAGTCCGACAAATGGTTGCTGGCACCTGATTGTATATTTGTGGAATTTGCTTGTCGCCCGCTATGTTTGCCACATCAGCCTAGGATGGGGTTATTTCTCTGTCCCTACAGCTAAAACCTGGAAATCACCCCTCCTACATTATGTTCAACTGAAAATCACCTTATAAATCAAAGACGTAATCTTTCCAGCACCCTCCCCTATTTAATGCCTCTGTTTATTCCATATCTTTTCTTTTCTTACATGTTTTTCTTGCTATAAGGTAGCAGCAGCAGCCCTGTAACCAGTATATGGGCTACATGCATCAAAAGTGTAAATTTTGAATACCTAATTACGAAATCCGGAGTATCGCAATTAGGTTTTCACAATTTACAATGTATAAAACTCAAAGAGTTTCAGATAGCAGTTTTCAGGGGTTCGCAAATTGCTCTGCCTCATTAATATTATTGAGGTTGGTTTCAATTTGTAATCCCCTAGGAATCGCAAAAGTCATGGGATGGTGGGCTTCTGAGGTCCGCAGACCCAAATGTCTGTGATTGCTTTTAAATAAAGCAATCTTTTTTTTTGTAAAGCAGACCATTGGCTTACAAAAAGTGAAATGAAAAGTTTTCTTTTCATTTTTAAAGAGTAGGCAGAGGTCCGTGGAAGCACTGCCTCCTCCTAAAAAATGCTGTAACAAACATTCACAAAGGGGGAACATTCACAAAGGGGACCCCTTCCCATTTGCGGAGGGGTTACCACCTACTTAAAGTAGGTGGTAACCCTTCCGCAACCCCTTCCTACTTAAAGTAGGTGGTAAAATGTGAATGTTTTGCAACCGCATTTCGGTCACAAAACATTCCTACATACCGGTGCAATTTAGTATTAGGAAGGGATGCCCTAAACATGCCCCTTCCTAATATCGAATCTCAAACCCATTTTGCTGCTCGGTAACAGGTTTCAGAATCGCAAAATAGGGTTTGCTGCGCCTGAAAAGCATTTTTTGCATTCACAGATGGCTAGTTTGCAAAGGCAAATATGCTTGTGCCCCTAAATCATCATTATAATATCGGCATTTCTTCTGAACTCTCTTCAAAATTACATAAATTGCCTTTTGAACACATAATACTGATGGTCTCTTGCCTCTTTTAGGTCTCAATTTTGTAAGTCACTCTCCTGGGATACTGTGTTTCCATTAATGTCTGCAAATTAATAGTAGTAGTTTCCACAATGTTTTACAAATCAAAGGAATTCTGGAAAAATGTTGATAACTAATGCAGCTCCACGGATCCTTTTGTTTATGTAGTTTGGGTAATTGGACTCTTTAGGCCCCTCGTTTGCCTGTTAAGGTCCATCTTTTGCCCGTCTTGGCCACCTCATGCAGAGTTGTTTTCTGTTCAACACTTTCAACATATGAAAATCTAGGGTGCTCTTGTTCGTAAACAGAATTACATTTTTAGCCCTCACAGCCAGAGCATTTTTATACGTTATTTTCCCTTTGGGTGAAACATTTAACACTTGCTTGTATTTTTTCCTAATGTCAACTGCAAAACAAGCTTTGACGAAGCCACTAGGTCTGGTGTTGGTTGACACCCTATTGCCAATGAAGGCTTTTTCATGTTTATGTAAAACTTTTTTTACCCACAACATTAAAAAACGGGAGCACGAAATTATGTACTCATGCACTCACGCAGGCTGTTGTCTTTAAATATATTTGTAATAAGGTTGTAGCAAGCATTACAAGATGGCTGCCTGTGGATGCGTCTGCAAGAGCTTGCCCAGCCCGATAAATGTGTTGCTTCTGTATATAATGTTTAACTAAAGTATTCCAAGTGCTCTGGCCATATTGTAAGCTGTGGTTTGCGAAGCCAAAAATGTGAATCGCAATTGAACACACCAATGGATGAAGATCCCTCTTGGTACGTCTGATTTTTATAAAAGATGTTACAAGAACCAAAGGATCTCAGCTAATACCAACCAGACATTAAAAAGAGGTGTTTCTGAAGCATGCATGTATTATACCTGCAGGAAAGTTGAATATTATTTTACCACATGTGGAGCGCCTAAGGAAGAAAAACAACAGTTAACAAACAGCTTTTGTGCCAAGTATCGCCTATGTTATTTTGTGGAGTTTGCAATAGAGTGTAAGAAACGAGGCGTTGCCTGTGAAAAAACGTGGCACTTAAATAGTGTGCATATTTCCGCACTTTTTTAAAATGTTGTTTGTGGCAGACCCCATCTAAAACATGATATGTAAAAATAGTCGAGAATGTAATTGTACCATTTGGTTTCAAATTTGCCCCATCTCATGTCTCTTGGCAACTCTGTGGCGGTTTACATTGTTACTCTGGCATGCATTTTCGAAACATTGTTGGGGTGCATGTGTCCTGTGAAGTCAAGCTAACCGAATATTTAATATTGCGACGTTTACTGTGGCAGTTTTAATGTTGCAAAGCAAACTATGCAATATCTGTTCTCTAGAACGTATGTGGTAAACAGAATGTGTGAGGGGTGAGTGATTTTGTGTCCTTTGAAGTAGCAAAGTGGAACATATGCTTGTAATTAGAAGTGGTAATGCAATATACCCAACAGTAAATTACTTCTCTCACTTCGTGAAAAAGCACTTCTTGTCGCCACTCAGTTATTTGGAAATAAAACTACCTCTATAGAGAGGAGGAAACATATGGAAGTACCTATTTTTGAATATTAAACATGCAATCAATTTCCCTTGGTCCTCGACATTTCTTCATACTTGCAGTGAACTCGATATTTTTTTCTCTGTCACCTCACAAATACAAGTTGCATCTTACTTCTCTATAAGTGAACGCGGGGAGGTCAAATTCTATGAAAAATGTCATAATTCTGTAGATAAAATTAGGCTTGGTGATTATATGGGTGTAAATACTAACAAAATGGATTTATTGGGATGTCAGTACTAGATTCAGTGTTAAGTTAATCCATGTCAAATTATTACATTATTTTTGTTGGGTTTATCAGGACTAGACTGCTTTTTCATCTCTGAGGTGGTACCCTTCAAGAAGGTGTCACTGTGCTCTGATGTCAATGACCTTCCTGTACTGCACTGTACACGGATTCTCACTCTCAAAAATAATTTAAGGCCAATTTCCTACAGATATTCACAGTTTTGTGCTGTGTTACCCTCCCACCTATGATGATTTTCCTTAGTAATTTCTTTCTTCTCTTTCCTTCAAGCTCAATAAGTCAAAGGTGAGAACCTGCTAACTACAATAGATCCAAAATATGTAAATGAATCAGATACAACATGATAGCTAAATGCTTGACATTTTACCTGATGACTTATTCATAAAGGTTAATATTCCTGAATGTCTGCCCAATTTAAGGCAGATCTCCAATCCATCTCTGCATGGTAAGCATACCAGTCCCAGGCACAAAAAACATCAGTTGGGTCTTTGTGTAGGGAGAAAATCTCCCAGTGCGTTGCGGCCATTTAATTTGTGTTCCACAAAATTAAACCAATGCTTTGGGTGTTTGTTTCTGAAGTACAAGGAGTAATGCCATTAGGTGTCAGCAACAGGAGATATATTTTGGCTAAAAAAGGTTACAGCACATGTGCATGAGTACTTTCCACTTAATGATCCCCACCAAGTTGGTGATGATCCCTTCATCAGGAGGGTATTCTTGCAAAAGGCATGTGATTGTAGGGAATAGATCTCAATAGAGGTTTTAGCTACCACAAGTCTTTCTCCCAATCACCCCTTATAGTTCGCTAATCACAGATCTTCCGAAGAACGAGATCTTATCAATTTCAAACTGTGATTCCATTTAATTTTGAGTTGATTATTACAGATAACGTTCTGATGATGTATTTTAGTATATTGAATCAATTGTTTAAAAATGCTCATGCTTGTCCTTGATAAGCACAATTGTCATACAATCCTGTGCTTCGCTAGGCATTTTGGGGGCAAGCACTTCCTTCAAAATCTGAATATAAATGTATGCCTTAGGACTGTTAAACAAATGTGGGGGTACAAAACATATACAACTGTGGTTATAGGGTAGGGTTATGATAAGTTGGATAAATGGTGTGCCTTCAGCTGCTGCACATCTTTGAGGTAGGTGAGCACATGGCTTGAGGTTTTGTTTGGCGACGTAGCACTTCAGTTTTTTGGGATGTACAAATGGGAAGCCCTTTCACATCTTTGGCACATAGCAGGAAAATGCAACATTGGTCTCATGCAAGAAAGTTGAAAAAATAAATAAAATATAGACAGAGTCAATCTATATTTAAGAGTGACATGTCCAGCCGGACAGTGGTCTTTCAAAGTTTACTCAATTTACACGTAGTTATATCACACAGAGTACCTTCCACAAGTCAGCCAGTGTGGCTATCATTTGTCCCGGCGACCTATCCCAATTTTTTGGACCTCCAGTCCGAGTTGATGGCTTTCTTTCGTAAATTAAGATTACGCTCCTACTTCGAACTTAACCCATCAGAGCCTAAAACTGTTGTGACACCATTTAGACCACCATCCACTTTTTCTCCAACCACCAACATGATCCCTCGTGAGATTGTCACCTTTGAGAAGGTTATCCTGAAAGAGATTTCTGAGCTTGAGAAAACACATCTCTTTATACCTTTCAATATTTCATTGGAAGAGAAAACTGCCATCACCACCCTGAGAAATAATAATGAGCTGATAATTAAGCCAGCTGATAAGGGAGGGGGCATTATCCTGCAGGACGTTGTTAACTACAAAGAGGAATTACAACGCCAAGTCTCTAACACCGACCATTATTGTAAACTCCCCTGTAACCCCACCAAAGAGATACAGACTCTGATTAGGCAACTGACTACAGAGGCCCTTTCCAATGGCATTATTAGCCAACATGAATTTAATTTCCTGAATACCACCAATCCAAGAATCCCGGTCATCTACACCCTGTCTAAAATCCACAAAACACTCGAAAAGCCCCCAGGGAGGCCGATAGTGTCAGGTTGCGGGTCGATTTTGGAACCACTGGGTCATTACGTCAACTATTTCTTAAAGGACTTTGTGCCAGTAACTCAATGCTACATTAGAGACAGCATGCATATGATCAACCTCATTGAAAATCATGCGTATGATCCCGAAATTGAGACTCTCTGTACATTAGACGTTGAGTCTCTTTATACCAACATACCCCAGAGAGACTCCCTGCTCGTGATGGAAAGCATTCTCAATACCCGGCCCAGCCCCCACAGAGTTCCCACTCTGTTCATTGTACAGCTTCTGGAGATTTGCCTCACCCAAAACGTTTTCATGCATGATTCCCAATACTACCAGCAGGTGCGGGGTACATCCATGGGTGCTATTTTTGCCCCAACCCTGGCGATCCTCTACATGGACTGGCTGGAGACCAATACCATCTTGTCTCCTAGCAACCCATTCCACCAAGGGTTGCATACATGGAAAAGATATATAGACGATATCTTTCTTATCTGGGGTGGTGCCCTGGACGAGCTTCGGGAGTTGCTGCACTGGCTAAATAATAATTGTCATGGCCTCACGTTCACCCTATCCCACAATAAGCATAATATCTCATTCTTAGACCTTAATATTCAACATCAAGATGGCACTCTATATACTCCATTGTTCCGTAAACCTACGGAAAGGAATACCCTACTGAGCTATGACAGCTGTCACCCCGGGGCCCTGCGGGATAGCCTGCCATATTCTCAGTTTCTAAGACTAAGGAGGAACTGTTTCAAAAAAGAGGATTACTTCTGTGAGGCTAATACCCTTTCTGGGAAACTCAGAGCAAGAGGCTACCCAAGACGCTTGATTAAGAACTCCATGAAAAGAGCTTGGTACTGTCCTCGCGAAACTCTCCTCGAGCCCAAACCTAAACAACCATCTGACAAATTGGTATGTGTAACCACCTACTCACCCATCTCAAATCGTATCAAGCAGTGCATTAAAAAGAATTGGCACATACTGAACTCGGGCCCTCTGAATTGGGATACTTTGCCTTTAAGAAAAACAAAAACCTTAAAGATCAGCTAGTAAGGGCGGCATTACCAACAGTAAGAAATGTTACTCTCCATGACCATTGGCAACTACAACCACTCCATGGCCATTCTAGATGTGGTACGTGTGTTGTTTGTGATTACTCATTAGATGGTAAGGAATTTGTCTATAAAGATGTGAGAAATGTATTGAAAACGTTTACTAACTGTAACAGCTGCAATATCGTGTATGCCATTTTTTGCCCATGCAATAAGATATATGTGGGCCAAACCAAGCAGAAAATCAAGCTGAGGATATCCCAACACTGGAGTCGCATTCGATGCAAAACACCTAATGCCCCTTTGGTTGAACATTTCTTGGATAAAGGACACACGGATAATGACATTCGCTGGACTGTAATTTCTCAGATCACTGTTCCGCCCAGGGGTGGTGATATCACCCACCTACTGAACAGAGAGGAGCTCAAATGGATTTTGAAGACTGACAGTCTTAACTCTGGACTGAACCTGCAGGATGAATGGACTGCTTTGATATAGCCTTAGGCTCTGAGTCAGCTTTCATGTTTACTGTAAATGATGTAATGTTTTATTTGCACTTATGTAATTGCCTGGATACATGTCACTTTCACTCTCCCTGGGCACTTCACCCCTCTAATATGGCCGCTGAGCGCAGTCCGTTTTCTATTATTATGCCCTAAATCTACCACATGGTCCTTGAACAATCGGCACTCCACCCTTCCAATATGGCTGCTGAGCGCAGTCCGTTTTCTATTATTATGCCCTTATTGACCACATGGTTTTCGACCAATCGGCAACTCTTATATTCAGGAGTTTACTCTCCTCCCTTGAGCACGCCAGGAAGCACGAGTGAAAACCGACTCACCCGGTAAGCTTGTCAACTGACTTACAGGCGACCACTTTTGCTTTAGGTTTCTGCCTGTTTCTAATGCCCAGGATTTCCTTGTAGGTTCCCCTGGCCGCCGACGGATACCATTGTGTACCGCGGCACCCCTCGCCTGATTGCGGTAAGAACCGGATCCCCCGGCTCCTATTTCCTCTCCACTTTCCCCGGTGCAAGCCCGGTCACCTAATTACAACAATCCTTTTATTTAGGGCGGGCGCAACTCTCCACTGCCTTTCCTATTCAGGATCTCTGGTAAGACTGATCCTTCGGCAATGTTGCCTGCCTTCGCGCCGCTCACATGCCCCGTGGTCTCCCGTTATACGCACAATAATGGTTACTCGCACTTTGTTATAAACTACCTCTCGGCGGATGCGCACTGGCACCAACACATCCACTGTGTTTAGATGACGAGGCCGAGTTCAATCTCGTATATGCGGTTCCACTAGTCTAGACACTCTTGTCGAACAGCAGTATGTAATTTCCGCATAGTTCACGGAATCGCCCCACCAGCGACAATACACGGTCATAGTTGGACCTCCGCATTTCCACCAGCATGCTCGCCCAAATCACTTTATTTTTACACCTCCTCCTGAAATTCACACGCTCCTTTAGCGGAGCCGATCACTATTCACCACCCCCGTGGTCTGATAGTAGCATGACTTTACGCATAGTATCGTCCACGCATGGAATCAGTTGGACTACCGCAGTCCTCACCAACACGCCCGTCCGAACCACCGTGTCTTCACAATTGTCCACCAGGTTTTTCCTTGCGCCACACAATGGTAACTACAAATCACTTGTTCTGGGAATCCCAGTCTATGTAATTAAATGTTTATATTTTCCTTTTTCCCCCTTCTAGGCATTTAGAGGCTATATTATTGTTAAGGCTTTCACTGAAAATGTCCTGATGATGGTCCCCGTGATTTACTAGGGGTCCGAAACGCCGTCGACCTTTAAGTACCAAAAAACGAAAACGTGATTACTATGTGTTGCAATGGTGCTTTGTTTAAATATTCTGTACAACTGCATTCATAACAGAAAAACGTGTTTTGCCTTATAAAGCCCTCATTTGCTCTCTATATTCACCTTCTGTACACACTTTGGGAGTGCTGGGCACAGGCTTGTGTTCCACACTGGCTGACTTGTGGAAGGTACTCTGTGTGATATAACTATGTGTAAATTGAGTAAACTTTGAAAGACCACTGTCCGGCTGGACATGTCACTCTTAAATATAGATTGACTCTGTCTATATTTTATTTATTTTTTCAACTTTCTTGCATGGGACCAATGTTGCATGTACAAAGTATGTTCCCCGAGGTCCCTGCTGACTAATTTGGGGCCCCTTGTTGTTGTAAATTTAACATAGCAGGAAAAGCCTATGCATCTCTTTAATGCAGGTCTTTGCCTTGAGTTGGGTGATGTTGAATTACAGGGTGCGTGGCTCCCTAACTTTGATCTTGATATGAACTACAGGTACTGTGAGGATGATTTACATTAAAGCTCCCTAGAAGATGCAGTATTATTTGAAGGAAATAAAGGCCTTCCCTTTATTATCTAGATTAGTTCTCTCTGCAGTAGTGTTTCAAGGTAATGCAGGCATTTAGAATAAGCTAGTCGAGTTATCTGTGTTGGGTGAGATTCTGTCCAACTTTCCTTCTCCTTGAGTAGTCCACAAGCACAAAGCAGGATGCACTTTTGGGTTGTCAAGTGGAAATCTGAGACAGTGGTGCCAAAATTGCTGCCTCCTTCAATGTGACCTAGCCACAGTTCATACATGATATGAAGCCTCCTTTTGAAGAAAATTCTTCACTGGGCAGTGCATAGTAAAATAATAAAAGCTGGATAATGTGTGGCTTTTTCTTTTTGCAATGTGTGATCTGAAAGTTCAGGATCTGTTGATGAAGAATCCTATGAAACTGGCACTGTTGAAAATCATCGGTAGGAACTTTCATGGTCTGAGAGCCAACCTATATTTTACTCAAAAGATAGTGCTCATCTACGGTAAAATCACAGCAGCAGGCAGCCTGCAGCCGATTTCTATGGCCTCGGACCAACTGGAAATGGTTAACCTGCAGCTGCTAAAGAACTTTCCCACTATTTTTTTAGCAGAGGTTGAAACTTTGATCCATAAGATAAAGTCGGGATCACCCTCTGACCATATTCCAGCAAAAATCATTCCATCTTTGTCTAATCCGCTCTCCAGGTGGTGCAATATCTTATCAATCTTTCCCTCACAGTGGGCCATGTACCACAGGAGTGGAAGGTTGCCCAGGTTACACCTATCCGGAAGAACTCTAAAATTCTGTGGAATGACCTCTCTAACCTCCGCTCCATCTCACTTCTTCCATTCTTGAGCAAACTAATGGAGAAACATGTTAATACCCAACTTTCCAACTATATCGAACTGGCTGGATGTTTAGATCATTCCCAGCCCGGTTTCAGGCCCAAAAACAGCAACGAATCTGCATAACTTACAGTTACAGATAAAATCAGAATGACCATAGATAAGGGACATTCCATGGTTCCGGTGCTGTAGGGCCTATCTGCAGCACTCAACACAGTTTCCCATAGTATTTCGCTCAGAAGACTGGAAGAGGTTGGGTTACAAGAATCAGCCTTATCATGGATGAAGAGTTTCCTGTCTGATCACTCTCAGATTGTTAATCTAGGCTCGTATCGTTCGGCTCCTATGGAATTGACTAAGGGAGTACCTCAGGGCTCTATCTGAGCCCAACATTATTTAACATCTATATTGCTCCCTTGGCCAATCTCCTGAGGACACATGGGTTCATCCCCATATCATACGCCGATGCTACCCAGCTTCTATTCCCATTTAACAAATCCTCTTCTGCGGTGCAGTTGGCCTCCTCTAATGGGATGAGGGCCATATCACCCTGGATGAAGAATAACTTCCACAAATGTAACGTGGGAAAGACCGAAATCATGCTCTTTGGAGAGGTCCCCCTTCTATGGACACCTGATTGGAAGGACTAGACTAGGAGGAAAAGCTCTCTCTTATCTCGGTCCCCGCCTTTGGAACAAGCTCCCCCTCCATCTAAGACAGTGTCCAGAACATCTGCAATTTAGAAAGTTGCTGAACACCTTCTTGTTCTGTGTTCGCTGATCCTGCTGTAATCTGTTGCCTCCCCTCAGTCTGCGTCAAGCTCGGAGATGCCCCTTTGGGGGTCGATTCTAGCGCTATATAAACAAATAAATAAAGAAACCATCTGCTTGTTCTTGTTTGATGTGGGAGTTGATGTGCATAGGCTCAGTCTTTAGGGACTGGTGTTTAAGATATCCCTTGCTTTTTTTACCTCTGGCTCTCAAAATAGTACGTCGACAATGGAAATACGCTGCCAATATATTAATAATATATGTTCTCTGTTAATGAAGAAAAAAATGCTGACCCAGCACTTATTGTTGGGTTTGCCATCACTAGTTCAGAGTTTTTCTGTTGATGCACAATTGTTTCAAGGAGGCAGTTTTACTCAATTATTGCTAGGTACCTGTCCCATTCAACTCTGCAGTCTGATAAAAATGTGTAGCTGAGAATCTATTAGTGGGTATGGACTACATGGTATTTACCCATTAAATGATAGGGCAATGCTATTAGATAGCATTGTTAGACTTTATTCAACCCAAAAGAACACTTGTTTTACAATTTAAGGTTGATAGTTAGGAGCAAGAAAGCCTTATAATTATAAAGACATGTAACATGTACCAAGTTGTGTATTCAGCATTGAGTATGTGTGCAGAATAGGGAAAAAGGAAAGGCACAGGAATGACTACACATCTCCAAGAAGTAAAGTCGGTTAGAGAAAACGTAGTTGGTATCCCAGAATAGATTTATATCCCAAGAAAGGGAAAGGTAAAAGAACAATGTTGTGGGTGTTAAATTAAAATAGCAAAAGTCTTTGTGTGAAAAATAGTGCTCGAAGGTCTCAGGACAATCAAAATGTACTGGGCCTTTCTTAGGGGGGTCTTTTGTCTGTGGTGACCTTGGATCCCTGCACTGTGGATACTCAAACTGGGAACCTAGAATCTGTGTAAGCACTTGACTCGCTGAAAAACATGAATCGCATGAGGCAGAGGAGTCCCAGACTTACTAAGGTCTGAGCCGTGGGTCAGTGTAAGAAGTTTGTTTACTGGATGAGGGCAGTGAAATCCTTCTCAAGCAACAACCACAACTCTTCTCAGGGTGCAGTCACAAACAAACCCTAAGTTCTTGTAGCAGGAGAGCAGTCCTTCTTGCTAACAGAGTACCTGAAGGTGCAGAAGTGTACTGAGGTGGTGGTGTCTCAGGTCAGGTATATATACCCAGTTGAGCCTTTGAAGGGGGGGAGAAACTTCTTGTTCTGTCCGCAGACTAGCTATAGTGGTGTGCCACCCTTTGTGTGGAGGCAGGAGACAGCCTATTCATGTGCAAGTTGGGCTGTGCCCAGCATCTCCCTCACATCCTACAAGTGATGACCTGTCCAGGCACATCTAAGCTACCTATTGTGTGTGGCTGTCTAGGAGGAATACACAAAGCCCAACTGCCAGGTACACCCACTCATGTAACCAGAGATAGGATACATGCATTTAATGGCTAAGGCAGGAAGATGCCAACTTTCTGAAAGTAGCATTTTCAAAATGTAATTTAAGATATGATATCACCATAAATTAGGATTATAATTTAGGATTATAAATTAAGATTTCAGAGACAGCACACGTGAACTGGTTATCTATGCCCATGTGGAAATAACTCTTAAAGAAGTAATAAAATAACTCCAATGTCACCCTATGGCAGAAGTAGACCTTGCAGTAGTGAAAAACAAATTTAAGAGAATTTTACTACCAAGACAAAAGTTCAATTCCAACATTTCAAATATACTGCACCCTGCCCTCTGGGTTGTCCAGGGTTGACATATATGTATTAAAAATGAAACTTAGACCTAACAAAAGGTTCATTTTTTCAGGTCTATATGGTGATTTAGAATTGCACACACAGGCTGCAATGTCAGGTCTGAGACACGGTTAAAGTGCTACTTAAGAGGTGACACAATCAGTGCTGCAGGCCCACAAGTAGCATTTAATTTGCAGGCCCTGGATATATGTAGTCCCATTTTACTAGGGACTTATAAGTAAAATACATTTGCTAACTGGGAATAAGACAATCTAACTTGCTTAAAGACAAAGCACAACTACTTTAGCACTGGTAAGCAGTGGCAAAGTGTGCACAGTCTTAAAGTCAACAAAAATGAATTCAGCAAAAAGGGAAAGGTATAGGAAAAAATGTTGGTTACCCTGCAGAGGAGATAGATTGTAGATAATGGTCCTCTACTGCAGGGGCACCCTTCAGTTCTATGATCTTCCAATTTCAGGTCGATCCCTCCGTCTATAGTTTGTTGAGCCACTGAACGGATCCCTGGGGACCCTTCTCCCCACCTGTGGACCCACTCTGTACAACTCCTAAACTTAGTTTGCTCACAGATGTATCCCAGTGGTCAGACAGGACCAACTTGGCCAACAATGTGTTGTGGTACATTCCACCCCTTGGATAAGACTTTTATCCCTGACTCAAGGAAAACTCTGCCCATAAGGGCAGTAACCAACGGAGGTCAATGAAAACTATCAGTTTCAGGAGCCAGGCCCTGGGCCATCCTCTACTAGGTGAAGGCTCTAAGAGGGGATATTGGGTAGGACTTTTTTTCCAGCCTGGAGCTGGAAAGGAGTTTCCCTGTAGGATATTGAGTGTTCTCTGACCTCTGAGGTTTCTCAGAGCGAGGGCAACAGCCTCAGATGTCAGGCATCCCACTTTATATTCCAGTAGTTCAGGGGTGATTTCCTGAGACTGGCCACTCAGGCCTGTCATGTATGTAGGAGAGAAGGATCTGCTTCTTATAGTTACGTCCACTTTTTTCTGATGTTTCACTGTTTTCGACTTAGCCTGGCTGGGATCCTGCTTTTCAGGACCCCAGCCTAGCTGCTTTCTCCCTAAACTGATTGCATGTACTTTAGGTAAACTCCAGATTGGAATCTGGGGTACCCTTATAAGTCCCTAGTATATGGTATGCTATATACCCCAGGCACAGTTACCCCAGAGGCCTCCCAGCGGCTGCAGCATGTATTATGCCACCCCTGAGAGGCCACTTAATTTGACACCACAGGTCTGGTACTGCAGCCTGTGTAAGTTGGTGCATGCACCCCTTACTTAGATATAGGTTCACTATATCTACCTTATCACTGCACATATAAACCTATCAGTCACCCTTATGGCTTGCCTTATCAATCCTGAAGGCAGGGTGCTGGGTTTTATGTGTGAGGGTGACCATGCATAAGCAGGGCCTCTCTGCAGCCTTCAGAATATATTCTCCGGGGTTGTTCTGTGATGCAACCATACCATATACTCTTAAGTGCATTATAACCTTGCAGTAAATGCTAACTTTAAAACAGATGCACCGAAACCTGTCGCGTTTGGTGTCAAACACCTTGGAATCATTCCTCCACACCAGTAACTGGTGTGGGAGGTATGATTCCACCCTCCTAGAGGGAGGAATATGACTTCAACAGTACACCTGGTACCAGCTTTCTTGACCATGGCATCACAAGATGGATGCTGCCAGCCACAGAGTCTGCCCCTATGCTGCTGGATGAAACTCCGGCAGGGGAGGCTGGACAATAGGCTTCCTGTAACAGGGAGGTGTAACCACCGCCCAGACAGGCTTTAGTGTATTGCGTTTGGGTGGGTGCACTCCAAGAGTGCTTTGAGGTCTGCAGTGGGGGCACATTTGGTGTCCTTGTGCATAATCCAGCTCAAACCGGGTTGCAGGGGCTAGCAGCCGCTGCTCTGGCTCAAAACTGGACACAGGACATGGGAGTAGCCACCATTCTGTCCTGACCCTCCCATACATGGGTCCCCACAGTTTGTCCCACCCCTTCCTTGGGTACAAAGTAGGAACTACGGACTAGAGGACTTTAGATTTACCTGGATGAAACTCTGCTACTGAAACCAAGTACTTCGATGATCTACACTGCACCAGATGACTGAAGAATCTCCCTTGGAGTAAAGGAGTTACTCCCCTGCTAAGCAGGCACCAAAGACGCATCTGACCCGTTTGCAACTCCGAAGCTCCTGAGGACTATGACGACTTTTTGCAACACAGGAGGTGGGTTTCCAAGCATCACCGAGGTTGACTAGTGTGCTCAGAAAACCTGAAACCCTTATCCCTCGTGGGGACCATGAAACCTGAACCCCTGGGCATTGTGTCCATTTGCAGAAGCATCTGCTTTTCGGCCACCCTTGAAGCTGTGCTTTGGGCTGATTGTAGTCCAGACCCATAGTAGTGATTCCACTGAAGATTACCAGCCTACACTCCACGAGTGTTCCTTGGACTGGTGTTTTGAGATTCCTCTCGAGGTCACTTCCAGATCCCTTGTCCGTCGGTCTATGTGTCCCTAAGAAGGGAATTTTAACTTTCAACTGGCTTTCCTGGTTGCTCCAGATGTGCTCTGACTCTCCATTGCTTGGGAAGTCCCAGAACCTTGCTGGTCCTCACTGAAGCATCTTTTCTCTGACCGCATGGGTTGCAGTTGCCAAGGCTTGTTGGTAATCAATCCGAAAACACTGACGCCCCTAGCACTCGACATCCTTCATGGGACAGATTGCCTGTGGACTTTGGTTGTCGTCAACATCTCCTGGTCCCCGTGGCTGCAGAGTCAAGCTTCACCTCTTCTCACCTGAAACACCCGACATCAGTGGGCCTTCGTCTACCAAGCCCCTGGTAACTGGCAAGTGACCCAGACTCTGTCCCCTCTGCTTTCAGGTTCTTCTCAGCTCTGATCAAGTTTGGATCATACTGGACACTTTTCCTCTTCACGGCAGCAGCACTTTGAAGCATCTTGCCATAGAAAACAACGAAGATTCCCGACACCATTTGACACCTATGCGCCCGACTTCCCTGGGTTAGGTAACACAAGGAATCCAGTGCTCACATGGGTGCTGGCCTTGGAACCTGCTAAGTCTGAAAGGGTTTGCTCAAAGTCTTCTCCTAAGTGTCTTTAATCTTTAAAATTCCAACCTTGACTTTCCCATAGGATTGTACAAAGCTCGCTGCTGTGTTCTCACATTGCACGCGTTCCCCGTGGGTCCCCTGTGTCACTACCTTGGGCTGTTCCTGGGGTCCCAGTGATTCTACATTCTCTAGGCACTGTGTCTAGTCAAGTCGTGGTTGTTATACCACTTTCTTAATATTTGGTTTGGTCTCCCCCTGGGGCCCAATGTTTATTGTGCTATTTACTGTTGTTCTAGTACTGTAATATTGTGTGCCTTGTTCTCTAATCTCATAAATAGGTTAGTAGAGAGTGTTTAGTAATAAATACATATATTTTATATATATACCTTGTATGGTTCTCCTTTCATTTACAAAAAAACAGGAGCCTAGGGGGAAACAGAAGCAGGCCGCCCCCCACTCAAATATCTCTCATACAACATTGGCCTGCTCCTGAGCAGCTCAACGGCTAAAAAAGGAAGAATTTACTCTTGTGGTAGAGGGAGTATCTAACTTCTATCCACAGTATTACACACCGTTGTAATTTTCAGTCTGGCAATGTTGCCAAGACGTGTGTATGTATATCAGTATCACCACCACGCTACATATATGTCCTCCCTTCCATACGTGAAAAAAAAGGGGGAGGGGAGGTTGACAGTGCCTCACGGAAGCAACACCAAGGAGAGGATTGTATCAGACTGGTACTCGCCTGATTCCTCACTTCTCATCATCGGCTACTGTCAACCTTAAAGAAATGGGAGAAAAACAAACATAAAGAAAGTGCATATAGGTCAAACAACCGTGAGGTGTTGTGAGTGCTGAGGACCCAGTGTGATATTTCCGTGCCCAATTAAGTGAAAAAACAAAAAAATACCACTATAAAAAGAGTAAGACTAACTGGCAACTCATGACTTTATTCTGTGCTGTTAGCTCACTCTGATTAAAAGTCAACCGACATGTTTCATCACTTTGTCTTACAGTGATTTCTTCAGGGTTTGTTGGTGGGTCAGCGTTTAGCATGCACCTTTCAAAGTCTTCCCTTATTGTACCTGTAGCGGGTGGTGGGACACAACAGACAAACACACACAAATGTTAAAAAGTCTCAGCGGGCAGCACCGAGCCCGGTGCTCACTGGCACATGACAAATTTCTGCTATATAGATTTACCAGATGGCCTTCTGTGATGAGCCTACCCGGCCCCCGTGGAAGACTGCGTCACGTGTATTGTTCCCTGTCTCTGTACTGGGACGCTTTGAACCGCCAAACGGTCGGTATCTGTGGCAAAAGACGAAGGCGAGCAAGTTTAATTGTAGTGCACCTCTGGCTAGAGACCCTACACCTGACCTACAAACGACTATACAGACCATGGTGGCAGCTGCCCGAGAAAAGAAATGGATCACAGTAAAAGAGGCTGATTTCTTGATCAATCCATCCCCTAGAATACCAGCATTCTATATTGTGCCCAAAATTCACAAGCCACAACGTCCACCGCCTGGAAGGCCAATAGTCTCAGGTATAAATTCTGTACTTGAGCCGCTCTCCCAGTTTGCGGATTTCTTCTTGCGTGAGTGTGTTATTACACAACCCTCATACGTGCAAGACACCACAGACATCCTGAGACATCTCCAAACGGTCACATATAATCCTGAGGAAAATCTATTGGTGACGATTGACATTGAGTCACTCTATACTAGCATACCCCAGGAGGCGACGCTGGTGGCAGCAGCCCGCTCCCTGGGGGAGCTAGAATGGTTTTATGACACAGCACAGACTCTAGTTCTGCAGTGCATCGAATTAGCTTTGACCCGCAATTTCTTTGCACACAAAGACCAACTGTTTCTGCAGACCTCAGGGACTTCAATGGGGGCAACTTTTGCCCCCAACCTGGCATGTATCTATGTCGGCCAATTTGAAGCCAATCACATCTATCACGCTACCAATCTCTTCCAGGGGAACATTGTCCTCTGGAAGAGATACATAGATGACAATCTGTGCATCTGGAGAGGAACACCTGAGACATTGGACTGTTTTCTAACATGGCTTAACACACTGGATAGATGTCTCAGGTTCACCTGGAATATAGACCGATACAAAGCCACCTATCTGGACCTGGATATCAGTGCCATAGACAACAAATTGGCAACATCTGTACATCAAAAACCCACAGACAAGAACTCGTTGTTACACTATAAGTCATTCCATCCCAGGGCTTTGCGAGACAACCTTCCTGTGGGACAATTCATGAGGTACCGGAGAAATTGCACAACTACCAACAGCTACATGGAACAATCTGAAGAACTGTCTGATAAACTTATCGCCAGAGCATACCCCCGCAAAATGATAAAACAGGCCAAGAAACGAGCACTGAATACACCAAGAGAAGCTCTACTCGAGCGACAACCGAAGGAAACCGAAGACTGTATTCCAGTGATCACTACTTTTGGACCCCACTCCACCAAAATCCGCCAAATAGTGAGAAAACACTGGCATATCCTTAGCACCAACTCTATGCGAATGCCACCACCCAGGTTCGCCTTCAAGCGATCTTCCAGCTTGAAGGACCGGCTGGTCCATACAAGACCACAAGTTAAGCTGCCCCACTCTAATCTTCCGTCTGGCCACTACCCGTGCGGAGAATGTACCATCTGTCCTCTAACTATGAAAACAAACTTCATCACTAGGACGAATGGAAGCACATGGCACCTAAACAGCTTCAGTAACTGTAACACGTGTAACGTGATATACAGACTAACCTGTCCATGTGGATTGCACTATATAGGGCTTACCACCAGAAAAATCAAGGTGAGAATTCAGGAACATCTCAGCAGCCTAAAGACAGCTAAACTCTCAACCAAACTGGTACAACATTTCAACAGCTTGAAACACACACCCAGAGACCTCCGCTGGACCGTGTTAGAGAGAGTGCAAGGTGACACACACAATATGAGCAGTAGATTATTAAAGAAAGAGGCACGATGGATCTATGAAGAGTTAACAGCTGACCAAGGCCTCAATGACATTATTGAGTGGAACAAGGTCTCAATGACCTAGAGTACGATCTTGATGAATCTACATATGAACAAACAGCACAACACTGAGACTAGTGGCCCCCCATCTAGTATGAATATTGTAAGGTGTATCACCCATAGGGGACCCTATGTAGAAGTCTCACACCACCTGCTGTTAAATCAATCTTTACTGCATAATAAATACTTGTGATATGGTGACAATAGGAGCATGTACCCGTATGTCAAGTAATCACAAAAGCCCTTGCTGTGGGATCCCTATAATATTATCGTGTCATATTCCACTGTACCTTTTCATAATGACAGGGACCTTATGGATATGAGTGTCCCACTCGAAGATGGCAATCGCTGTATTAACGTGGCGGTATGTCATGCAGAGAGGTGAACAACACCATTAGGATTTTACTAATTTGCTTCACAATTTAAATAATGGAAAGAAGTTTTTCATTCCACGAGTCGCTGGGGCTGGTTTCCGCTAAATTATCTAACTAGGTACATCAAGCCGAGTGTATCCCACAGGGGCGACAATAGCGCACCCTCCGAGATACTTTCCCGTTCAAAGATGGCGCCCGCTGTTTAACGTGACGTAGCACGTCACGCTGGTCCACGTGACCCGGAAACGGGCTTTGTAAACAGCCGGCCGGCACCGCTACAACACACGAGGGGTGAGCCGAGACCACACCTGCACGCGTATGCGGTAAGGAGTTTTGTAACCAGGCTGTTAAAGGACAGAGGGAGCAGGGGCTGTAACTAAAGGGAAAGAGGGTCCGGATCGAATCACGTCCGTCCGCAATTGAATAGGCATAAGCTAAGCAAGGTGCACTACAACTAAACTTGCTCGCCTTCGTCTTTTGCCACAGATACCGACCGTTTGGCGGTTCAAAGCGTCCCAGTACAGAGACAGGGAACGATACACGTGACGCAGTCTTCCACGGGGGCCGGGTAGGCTCATCATAGAAGGCCACCTGGTAAATCTATATAGCAGAAATTTGTCATGTGCCAGTGAGCACCGGGCTCGGTGCTGCCCGCTGAGACTTTTTAACATTTGTGTGTGTTTGTCTGTTGTGTCCCACCACCCGCTACAGGTACAATAAGGGAAGACTTTGAAAGGTGCATGCTAAACGCTGACCCACGAACAAACCCTGAAGAAATCACTGTAAGACAAAGTGATGAAACATGTCGGTTGACTTTTAATCAGAGTGAGCTAACAGCACAGAATAAAGTCATGAGTTGCCAGTTAGTCCTACTCTTTTTATGGTGGTATTTTTTTGTTTTTTCACTTAATTGGGCACGGAAATATCACACAGGGTCCTCAGCACTCACAACACCTCACGGTTGTTTGACCTATATGCACTTTCTTTATGTTTGTTTTTCTCCCATTTCTTTAAGGTTGACAGTAGCCGATGATGAGAAGTGAGGAATCAGGCGAGTACCAGTCTGATACAATCCTCTCCTTGGTGTTGCTTCCGTGAGGCACTGTGAACCTCCCCTCCCCCTTTTTTTTCACGTATGGAAGGGAGGACATATATGTAGCGTGGTGGTGATACTGATATACATACACACGTCTTGGCAACATTGCCAGACTGAAAATTACAACGGTGTGTAATACTGTGGATAGAAGTTAGATACTCCCTCTACCACAAGAGTAAATTCTTCCTTTTTTAGCCGTTGAGCTGCTCAGGAGCAGGCCATTGTTGTATGAGAGATCTCCTTTCATTTAGTCATTCAGGAGGTTATAATCTGGTAAACCAAGCTGCTTTACATTCTTTTGAGACTTAGTCTGTAGGCTGCTCTCCATAGCTACCACCAGGATAGCTTTCATAAAGGTTGTCTTTAACCTAATCATCAATAAGGGTTGTTTGGACTGGTACAAGGTGCCCACTATAATTATTGGTCAGCACATACCAGGCCAACTCTCATAATGTAGTGCCCACTAATCCGTAGGATCTACACATTTGTTGCACAACTTAAACTAGGGGCTTGGTGCTTAGACTGATTCTGGGCACCCTCACAGGATATGTTGGCCATAGACCATCTAGCTCACAGTGCCACTGTAAGCGTCCCTAACCTTACCAGGGAGCGAATGGTTTCTGGCAAGCACTGAACAGGACAACCCTGGCCCCTCAGGGATCGTGAAAACAGTACGGAACCTTTTACTCCGTCACTTGTGCTCACTTATTCTCAGAGAGGTATACAGATAATACACAGTGGGAAGTTTTCAATACATTTATTGAACCAAAGTTATTCTTGTATAAAATACATGTGCTGCAATGGTTAATAGACAGAAGCAGATGAAAGTGATTACAAGCTCCATGAGCGTAAATAGTAGACATGGTTCCTCTCTGGTGCTTAAACAATGTATATATAGAGGCATATATAACAAGGCAATAATCTAACTTACTCCTACTATGCAAACCCTACTTTAAGTGTACCTAGAGTGTGTGTAGGTGCGAGCCAAGAATTCCCCCCCCCCACCACCAAGGGGCGATCCAACGCCATTACCTGGTGGAAGAGAATGAAGGACCCCGTCTTGGACATGAACTGGACACCCCTTACGAGATGTCAGACCACTGCGTGATGTAGTCTCAGCATGCAAGGACCCTCAGTGTCAGCTGAATTGTCTCCTCTCCTAATCTATTGTGATGTTTATCTTTTATAATAGAAAGTAGCCTCGGGATGATCGTATAGATTAGTGATGGGTTGGATATTTAGATAACCCTGTCGCCCCATGGGTGAGGATTGTGCATAGTGCAAGAAGATACCTTGCACATGATCAGGGCATTGTGGTAATGTTGTGCAAAGCTAGATGTATAAACACGATTAGTTTCAGGAAAACTAATCCAACATTGTTACTGCTGAAAAAAAAGAACAATGCAAGAAATAAGCTGCTTCACTACTTAGACTTAGTTTAGGAATATAACAGGCCAGAGTCTTAACTCTGAGGCTGCACAGACAACAGGGGCTAGTCCACCCTCACCCTGCACACACACACACACAGACACAGAGAGAGAGAGAGAAAGAGAGACAGAGACAGAGACAGAGAGAGAGAGAGAGAGAGAGAGAGAGAGAATGTGAGGGGGAAATGTGAGGGAGAGAGAGTATATGAATGAATCAGTTGTACTGCTTAATCCATGATTGTCGTGATGTTGATATTCCATTGTCTAGTCAGATCCTATTCAGTGGATGTGATGTATTGGATGTAAGATCACTGTGGTAGAAAAGCCGACAGATTGAACAGCAATTTTTATTACTCTAAGTATTAGTCTACAGTTACACATTCGGTTGTGAAATTATCCTGTCATCTATACAAACCATGATGTACAGAAGTAGTTCTTGAATTATATTGGATTATGCTGTGATCAAATTACAATCAAGATTAACACTGTTCTGTTAAGGCTAATACTGAAATAATAATAACAAAATGTTACGCAGAAACATTCATCCGCAATAGTAAATGCTCATGTTAGAAGCATCTAGAATTCCCTTTTTGTCTATACACTACGTCACATATCGATATGAAATCTAAGAGTACCCATGTCCTTAGGATCGATGTGGTGGAGACTCTAATGATGACAGTGATGGAATTTCAACTAAACATATTCAGGTTGTAAGCTATACATTATTGAAACTGCAATACTGTCTAGATAACAACATGCACAGAACGAGGTCATTTTGAATGTTATGCACAAGCCCAAGCTCATAGTTCTGTAACACTAGATGAAAGTTTGCAGTTTGTAAACAAGTCCCAAATGTATTCTATTGCTGCAAAACGTTGAAATGTGGATAAAGCATGCCAACTGACTACCTAACTCCCTACTTAATCTTACTTGGATCTTTTCTTCCAGTGGGTACAGCAGAAAGTACAGTGAAGCATAACATGGAAGAGGAAACCTGGAGCTGATAATTCCTTGCACGCGTTGCAGGCAGTGTACGCCAGACAACCTTTTTAGCATGGCTCACGACCAAACTACCTACTCTAGGGTGGCCGAAGAAAGTGGTCCGTTTCAGGCCTCATTGTTATTTATTTGATGGAACTGTCTAGCTACCCATTGCTTTGATGACCAACCCCTTCCTTCACCTTGGTCTTACTGGCTGCTATATCTCTCATGAGTCTAGTTGTCAGAAGCCTCTGGAGGTGTCAGGGACTTAGGGACAAAATCTACCCTACCCATTTTCTATAGCTGACCACCGACTGCCAATCCATAAACTGGCCATATCAATGTGAGGTTACTTTGAACAGCTCAGATCTCTTCTCTAATTCCCAGGTCTGATTTAAAAAAATATATATATATTCACTGAAAAAACCATAGGTTTCACACCAGTTACATTTAGGTGGAAAGTTTACTCGCATAAAACCATTGAAATTCCCACGTTATAGTTAGTTGGACTCACTATAACTTGCGCGTGCAATGCACTGCTGATGACGTCACATATTACATCACTCATGACATGGTCAGTGACATCACTCATGACATCACTGATGACATCTCAAATGACATCACTGATGACAACATCCTTGTGACAAAGTGGCAGACCACCTAACAGCATAAAATAACCTTTGACACACACAATCAAAAATAGAAACTAACATTTTCTTAAAAAAGGAGAAACCAATACCAATTACAACAACTTATTAGGTAATTCCAACATCTACATACACATCCACTCATTCACCAACAGTTCTATATAGTCACTCATGCATGTACTTACTCATCATATGTACTCATACACCTATACATCCTGTTACACACTAATACTCATCCATATAGTTACTCACACACATATTCACACATGCAAATAAACTATCAAAAAACCATTTACTTGATTATACTGCTATATCCACACCACTACACATACTTCTACAGAAACGGAAACATATTTACTCTCTTAAACAATCAATTATAAAACACATACTCACTAACCCACCCATACACACAATCATCCACCCATACAGTCTTGCACACATGCTGTCTTCAAAATACATACAAATAGTGAGGCACTCATTCATGCATCTGCGCTCTAAGTAATATCCCCTACCGAACCATACAGACACTGATACTGATACTCAAAAAAACAACTAATAACCCATATACACACTCATGTAGCTACTCACCAACCTATGCAGCCACTTATACACAAAGTGAGACACAGATACAGATATTTAAATATTTAAACATTACTCGCTAATATATGTATTCACTAAGATACATTTAATAAGTCAGTTAACCAATCAATTTTACACAAAAAAAATCCATTAGACATTTATTTACCAATTTATTCTTCCATCAACCTTTAGATATACATATATAAAAAATATTTATTTTTCAGAAAGATACACATTCACTGGATGATGTCATCAGTGATGTCATGATTGATGTCACTAACTATAACTGGTGTGAAACCTATGGTTTTTTCAGTGAATTTAATAGGTTTTTTAAATGCTAATTCCTAACTATAACTGGTGTGAAACCTATGTTTTTTTCAGTGAATTTCAAAGGTTTTTTAAATGCTAATTCCTAACTGTAAGTCTCAGTTTATATGTAAGACTGTTAGCGCTCTAGTTTTTCTTTAGAACACTTTGGGACATTCTGTCATTGGGCTATATTTGGGCTACATCTGGCTGATATTTGGGCTACATTTGATTTTTTTTGTGTCTGGTGGCCATCTTTGGGCTACATTGGGCTACATTGGGCTACATTTGGGCTCTTACATATATATAGCCCAATGTAGGCCAATATATATTTTTTTCAAAGTTAATTTTCGTAAAAACCACTTGAGCATATATCTTGAGACATAGCAAAGGCACATCAAGCTACCAGTCCCTACAATTTTGGCAATTTTTTTTTTGTATATATGTATTTTTTTTGTAAACATTTTTTTTTCCTTGGAGCGCTCCCGGTGCGTGCCCCGGTGAGCGCCCCAGAAAGCGTAGTTTTATGAAGCGCACCGGGGAGCATCCCGTAAGCGCCAATATCGCGAACAAAAACATAATTGTGACGTATCGCGTAGCCGCATCCGTGTGATACGCACGGCGTAAGTGCACCCGGAAGCACTCGAGCGAATACGATCGCGCAACGTAAGCATCCGACACGCTTACGCGACGCGCCCCTCGGCGCGCCCCGGGGCGCGCCCCGAGGCACGTATCGTAAGTGCGTCGGGTCATGTGACCTGAAAATAACACTTTTCATTGGTTAATAACAGTTTTTTTTCACAAGTAGGGAAATACCCCACCCATTTCCCTCACAACCTGTTTGCTTTTGCTGAGACAACACCTCTTGTATGTTCCTGCAAAAAAATCTAATTCAACCATGTCTGCTTCCCAGAACCCTTCCCAGGACCAGTCCTCTGACTCTTCGGATGGATTCCTGCCTGAGGCCCCCCCACAGAGAAAAGTGAAGGACCACTTCATATGGAAGTTTTTCTCATTTCCAGAGGGGGAGAAAAAATGCAATGCAGCCAAAGTCACCTGTAAACTTTGTGACACTGTCCTATCACGTGGGGATCCCACCCAGAAGTATAGTTTCGGGAATGCTACTTTAATCAGACATGTTGAGAGGAGGCACCCGATTAATTATGCACGGGAGAGCACCAGGGCCCTGGCTTGCAATCCACCACCCGATGGCCCCTCCACTTCCACCGGAGCTTCAACATCATCGGTGAGAGGAAGACCAGCAGTGATGATCCCAAGTATTCAGCCTGTTTTTTCAGATATTACAATTCGTTGTAAGCAGTGTGACGAACTGCTCTGTTATGGGGAGCAGAGCATTGAGCTGATTGTTAGAAAGAGGGAGGAACACCGCTGCGCCCCTCAGCCCTAATTTTTCCTCTTTTTTTTTGCTCCTGTTGAGCAGTTTTGCATTCCCTAGTTTTGTTTTTGTTCTGAAAAAAATACCAAAAAAATTTAAAAACGTTCGGAAAAAGTAAAAAAAAAATTAAAACCTAAAAAAGAAGAAAAAAACCAGTTATTTTTAGAACTACCTCCAATTTCTAAAAAAAGACTAAATTTTTTAAAAACTCTATTATTCGTTTTTCCCCATGGTACGCTCCCCAGTGCGCTCGCTTGTGCCCGTACCTGGCGCTCCCCCCGCGCAAATAAAAAAATAAATTTTTTTTTTGCCCCGCTGGGCCCTTCTATGGCCCCCACATCAAACCTAGGGGGTCAGGGGGGGTCTATCCCTGCCCCCTTATGGTCATTTCCCCCTTTGATTTTTCCACCTCTTATGTCTCGATTTTACCGAGACACAAGATGGCGGCCGCTCCGGACTGTTTCGAATGTTTACAGACACCCGGAAGCCAATCAGCTTTCTGTGCGCAAGCCGCGTGGCGCGCCCGGTACGCGCCCCGGTGCGCCTACCGGGGCGCTGCTATAGATATATATATTTTTATTAACCTAAATTACTCAAAATCCACATGAGCACATATCTTGAGACATAGCAAAGGCACATCGGGCTACCAGTCCCTACAATTTTGCTAAGTTTGGTGGAAATCCATTCAGCCGTTCGGGCTAAAAGTGAGTTCGACCGCCCTATGGAAATTAACATGCGGAAAACACTTTTGAGACCCCCCTTTCATCTCGGACCCTGCTTGACGAATCCCCGCCAAACTTTCAGGGAAGGACCGGAGCTCGACGAGGCAAATTTGAGGAAATTTTCAGGCGGATTCGTCAACCGGCGCCAAAGTTATTCCAAATAGAATTTTGAGATTTTACATTGAAAAAAATCCTAACTATAACTACCTACTGGCGACCGCGGTTATATATATATATATATATATATATATATATATATATATATATATATATATATATATATAAAAATTTCTATGGCAAAATGAAACCCCTCATTTTGTTCCTTTTCAAATCAAATGTATTAAGTGTTAACACTTTATTCCAATCAAGATGACTTCAGGTGTGCCATACTTTTGTCATAAGTAAGACTGTTAGCGCTCTAGTTGTTCTTTAGAACACTCTGGGACATTCTGTCATTGGGCTATAGTTGGGCTATATCTGGCTGATATTTGGGCTACATTTGTTTTTTTTTGTCTCTGGTGGCCATCTTTGGGCTACATTGGGCTACATTGGGCTACATTTGGGCTCTAACATATATATAGCCCAATATATATTTTTCAAAGTTAATATTCGTAAAAACCACTGGAGCACATATCTTGAGACATAACAAAGGCACATCGGGCTACCAGTCCGTACAATTTCGCCAAGTTTGGTGCAAATCCATTCAGCCGTTCGGGCTAAAAGTGAGTTTGACCGCCCTATGAAAATTAACATGGGGAAAACACGTTTTTGGACCCCCCTTTTATCTCGGCCCCCGCTTGACGAATCGCAAATTTGAGGACATTTTCAGGCAGATTCGTCAACCGATGCTAAAGTTATTCACAATAGAATTTTGAGATTTTGCATTGAAAAAAATCCTAACTATAACTACCTACTGGCGACCGCCAGTAGGTTTTATATATATATATACATATATATATATAGCCAGTAGGTATATATAGTTAGGACCTAGTTACCATAGGAATTTCCGAACATTCTATTGGGATTATTTTTGGCGCCGATTGAGGGATCTGCCTGTAATTTTTCTTAAATTTGCCTAGCTGCGCTCCGCTCCTTCCCTGAAAGTTTCGGGGGGATTTGTCAAGCGGGGTCCGAGAAAAAAGGGGGGTCCCAAAACGTGTTTTCCCCATGTTCATTTCCATAGGGACATTCTGACAAGGCTACAGCTCGAACGGCTGAACGGAATTACACCAGATTTGGCAAAATGGTAGGGACTGGTATGCAGCAGTGCCTTTTGTATGTTTGGTGAAAATCCCTCCAGTAGTTCTTGAGAAAATTGAATTTGAAATTTTTCAAAAGGCATTTTCTAAGGGACCTTTAGACATGGCTACAGCCCGAACGGCTGAACGGAATTACACCAAACTTGGCAAAATGGTAGGGACAGGTATGCAGTAGTGCCTTTTCTATATTTGGTGAAAATCCCTCCAGTAGTTGTTGAGAAATTGAATTTGAGCAAATTATATATCTCTTTGCGCTCAATATTCTATTGGGAATAACTTTAGGGCCAATTGAGGAATCTATGTGTAATTTTCCAGAATTTTGGCCAGCTCCGCTCCTTTCCTGAAAGTATCGGGGGGGATTTGTCAAGCGGGGGCCAAAAGGGGGGTCCCAAAATGTGTTTTCCCCATGGTAATTTCCATAGGGACCGCTAGACACAGCTACAGCCCGAACGGCTGAATTGATTACACCAAACTTGGCAAAATTATGTCAAATGAGATGTCATCAGTGATGTCATCAGTGATGTCACTGACCATGTCATGAATGATGTAATATGTGACATCATCAGCAGTGGATTGCGGGTGCGCGATATATAGTTAGTGCAAATATCTATATATGCGAATTTCAATGGTTTTGTGCGAGTAAAATAAGGTTTTCTAAATGCTAATCCCTAACTATATATGGTCTATAACCTATGGTTTTTTCAGTGAATTTCAATGGTTTTTTCTTAGCAAATATGAAAAGCTGTAAAATGTATTCTTATTTTAATTCACTAATATATTTTATATATTTTTGTATTATATTTTTTAAATTTAATTTATATTATAATTTAAATTATTTTTTATTGTTTCGCTGCCGGTACCCGAACCGGTAAACGTTCCGTTAGTGCAAGTCCCGCGTTAGAAAGCCACATCGTGACGCATCGCGTAATCGCAACGTATCGCCTTACTGCGTACTGTGCCTTATGACGCGCCGCGTTAGCGCACCCGGAAGCGCTCTGAAACGCGAACCAAGGCGCGAAACGCAGAGCCCCGGAAACGATCCGAGGCGCGGCGCGGAGCGCGTAACGTAAGCATAACAGGCCATGTGACTAGTTCATAAAACTTTTCATTGGTTCATTTTACTTTTAGTTTCCTAATGATGGAACGCTTGATCATATGACGTAAAATAAACACTTTTCATTGGTTTAGAACATTTTTTTTTCCCAAATGATAAAAGTCCTACCTTTTTTCCTCACTCCGACTTTCATTTTTATGAGAGAAAGACCTGTTTCTGCTTGTTCAGTCATGGCATCTGTAGTAGCTGCAGCTGGTGGATCCCCACCACCACCACCACCTCCAAGGAAGAGAGGACCAACTCCACAGGTCATCTTCCAACAAGAGGAGGAAGAAGAGGAAGACGAGGAACAGGAGCAAGGGACAAGGGTGTTTTTAAAAGAAAAGCCAAGGACGTCCCATATTAAAGAAAATTTTATTTGGCAATTTTTTTCATTTTCTCCACATGAAAAAAAAGTAAATGCCAGGTACGTTACCTGCCTCATCTGCCACGATGTACTCTCCAGAGGAACCGAAAAAAACATATAGTTATGGTATTTATACCATGCATCGTCATATGGAGAGGTGGCACCCGATTAATTATAGTGCTGCCCAAATTCGAGATTTGGTGGATAACCCTCGACCTGCCAGTACATCCACCAATGAAGTGGCAGTGACAGAACCAGAGGCAAGGGAAACGGTCCCAAATCTTCCGAAGAATTTTGGACAGATGAAAATCACATGTTTAACTTGTGGCAAATTAATTTCATGTGGAGAGAGGAGTGTTACTCTAATCAATAGAGCATATGAACATCATCAATGTTCAAAACGTCCCAGAAACTACATTTTCTTTTTTTTTTGTTGCTCCTGTTGAGCCCTTTGTAATGAATCATTTTTGTTTCCCCTCCCTCCAAAAAAACACAAAAAAATATAAAACAACAAAAATAATAAAAAAAGTTCTTTTCAGAACTACCTTCCCTTTAAGAAAAATTGCTAGACTGTTTAGCACTCTAGCATCCTCTATTTCTTTTGATTCGCTTCCCGGTTCGCGTGTCGGTACGCGAACCGGAAGCGAAATAAAAAAAAAATGTTTTTAAAAAAAAGACGAGTAAGTAAACAGAGAGTAATGTGAAAAGAAAGACAAATAGAGGGAGTAACACACAGTTACTGTTGAAAGAGGGACTCATAAAAGGAGTGAAAACAGTAGTATAAATAAAAAATAGAAAAAGAAATGAAGGAAGTAGCAACGGCAGGAAACTAAGGGTTAAAGAAATGAAGCAGTGGAACTAATAAAAGTTAAATGTGATAGACATGTAACAAAAAGAGTACTAAACACTTACCTTATAATTGTCATTAACATAGTCAATTGTCATTTTTATACTTTTAATCTGTGTAAGAAAGAACAAAAATTTTTAAATTAATAGAAGGTAGTAAAAAAAGAGTGAGCATGAGACAAAATGAATACATATTATAAATCACAATTCAAAGTACAAAATTAATTATACATATTTAATGGTTTATTTTTGCTGTTATCAGAAAATATCAAATTTCACTGAAAACAGTGAGTTGAAGGCATTCATCATATAACAGCGGGGAAAAAAAAACACAATCAAAATGATTGTGTTTAAAAAACCCAAATAATATAACTAATCAGAAATCAGTGAGTTGAAGGCATTCATCATATAACAGCGGGGAAAAAAAACACAATCAAAATTATTGTGTTTAAAAAACCCAAATAATATAACTAATCAGAAATCAGAACTCCTCAAAAGTAACTTACTTTCTATGACGTCAAAGGATGTCCTATGAACAGCTTATACTCTGTTGTGCTGTTACTATTTTCTGCCCGCCATTTTCTGAAAGATAAACTCCATTGATTTAAGAAAAATGAGACATACAAAGCAATTTAAAACTGCATACTAAATTACATCCACACCTCGAATCATTATAATCCAGTTACCAACCCTAAATTCTCACTTCAGAAAACAAGTCAAAAGGCAACATTGCTTCATACTAAAATGATAACCATTGCCGAAAGACTAGCCTTTTTTATATTTCAAATAAGCTGTGTAATATCCTGATGTTGTCAAAGGAACATCATAATATATAATAGCTGCAGTTGCAAATATTCTTCCTGAAATCGATGACCGTGTAGCCAAAACATTTTTAATTAGACTTAACAACTTTTTTTCATCCAGTTTATGTAGTTGAAATTGTAAAATGACATTTCACTCATATGTTTCCATAAAAAATATGGACAGCATTGCAGACTTACATTTCCTCTACTCCTTATTTTGATCTGCTGCTTGACTTAGCTTATAAACACAAACAGTTTTCGCTCTGTACTGCAATTATCCACAAGGCCATATAGAGTAGGAGCCATTAGAACCTCTGGAAATTCCTCTGAACAAATCACAGGATTCCTTTCCTAAAATTTTGGTTGTAAGAACACCAGGTAAGAATTTTGAAGGTGGAAAGGCAATCTTTTTTTGATAGTTAAAACAGAATCATTGCAGAATGACCAGCCGTTTCCAGATTTTAAATAAGCTGTATAATGTCCTGAAGTAGTTGAAGGACCGTCATGATATATAATTGCTGTAGTTATAAAAGTCCTTCCTGATATTGACAACTGCGAAGCCACAAAATTATTAATTAAAGTTGTCAATTTAGTTCCATCAGGCCTACATTGTTGGAACATTAAAATGACATACTGGCCATAACTTCGTAAAATTAACGTGGACAGCATTGCAGACTTACATTGGCTACACTCCATGTTTTGATCGGCTGCCTTTACTAGCTTATTGAAGGATACTGATTTACTGTCAGGCAAAGTTAAATATATAAATCTTTCTGAGTCTACACTAGTAGTACTTGATAGCCTACAGTTCTCGCAATCATGCTGCCATAGATAAGAAAGGCCAAACAGATAATCTACATCTACACCTTCATCTTGCAATACATCAAGCATATACATTAAAAACTCCTGACAATCCTGCTGAATATTTTCAGAGAATTGTGTTTGACCTGAACATTCGTCTAACAGAAAACGAATTTCAGACACACTTTCTACTCTTGTTCTATCAGCGCTACATTTCTCTAACACAGAATTCAACGAACAGCATAAACTTTGTTCCGAATTGATCACAATCTGTTCTTTTAAAGTCTCTAGTGAAAAGAGAACATCAACAACTACATTTGCATAGCAGTTGACACCAGAACTATTTTCAAATTTAAAACCAACATTTTCAACAGAATTCATTTTATTCCTGCTTACAATTTTTGGTTCATCGACTTTTGGTCTTTTTGCTTCAACCTCCCTACTATTACTGATATTTCTTCGTTTCCGGCCTACCACACGTTTCTCAAACAAAGGATATTGAGGCAAATGTGGCGCATACTCTCTTCTTAACCTATTGTATTCCTTAACACAATCTAGATCCGCAGAAATGTTTGTGACATCACAGTCAATCAAGTACAAACCGATAAAGTTCTGACTCGTGACAATGCTACATAAGCCATACCCTCTTTGAACACAGAACTGCCAATATTCACTAAAGCAGTGTCTACACTTAAACCTTGCGATTTATGAATTATCACCGCATATGCCAAGCAAACAGGAAACTGCTTACGGCGAACATATAGGTCTTTTACAAGCAAAAACCTAGCTGTGCAACGACCAATTAGCTGTACTTCCTCAATGCCATCAAATTTAATTTTTAAAAATTCAATTCCATCTCTACTTCTGTATTTCTCAAAATCAACAACATTACCCATTGATCCATTTACCAGACCTCTTTCAACATGTAAATTCCTTCTCAAAATGATACGGCAATTTAAGCACACATTCAGAGTCTTTTCAAAACCCGCAGTTTTAGATATAGTCTTCTCTAATGAATCCAATTTAGATTTCAAATTCTCAGACAAAATAATTGTTGCTCCCATATGCTCTATTTTGTCAATAGCTTCCAGTTTCACAATCTCTTGTTTTTCTAAATTCAACATTTTGTTGTTGAAGATGGAACATTCTGCAAGAGTTGGCATCAAACATATTCCAGATTTCTTCACAGTAATTTTCTGAAAAATATCCTCTGGCAAAACGTCTTCTTCTGGATATAAATTTGACAGTAATCGTGCATGTAAAGCTTCTTTCCCACGCTCAGTCACTTTCCCGATTCTAACAACTTGTAGAATATTCTTGTAATCTTCGTCCTTCGCCTGACGCATATTTTCACGCAGCTCAGCATAACTGAAGTTTAACCATATGTTAACGTTGCAAATGCTCCCTAGGCACTTCTTGGTATCTTCATGTGTAAGCAGTTTAAACACTGGTTGTCCTTTCACTGGTGTCAGCTGCAGAAGATCACCAAAAACAATGATGTGTTTGCCACCGAATAACACATCATACTCTGTTTTAAGAACTTCCTGCATTCTCAAATGCACAAGGGCAAGCATGACATTGGAAACCATGCTTACGTTCGTCAATGATAAGAAGTTTCATCTTCTTCAACACTCTAGATACTTCACAACACGCATCCCCAGATAACTTGTGGTATTGCAATTTGTTATCATGCTCCACTGGCAGCATCAGTAACCGATGCAAAGTAATCCCTTTAATGTTATGAGCTGCCAGTCCAGTTGGAGCGGTCACAACACAAGACAGCGATGACTCAGTCCTTTTCTGCAGATAACATGAAATTGCTTTAATGAGGAAACTTTTTCCAGTTCCTGCTTCTCCACTCACGTATAGTCGGACAGGCTTCAACGACGTACATGAGCACTCTTTCTTCTCATGACTTAATCCATGCTCAATTTGGTTGGTAACTTCGTCATATATTTTCCTCTGCTCAACGTTGAGTTGTCTTTCCAAATCTTCAAAGTTAACCGCCAAGGCTTGAAAAGTTGTAAAAGAGCTAAATAGAAAAACTCTTTTCTTTCTGGAGATTCGCAATCCAATTTTCGATGATTTATCAATTGATATTTTTTTTGCTTGACCAGACATCCCTCACTTCCAATTACAGCATACACTCCTTTATCAATATCTTCTTTAATGTTCCTCCTGAAAACGTAATTTTGTATAACATCATACAGACAAACATTCTCCAGGTGACTGCTTCTATTTGGATAATATGTATCCAACATGTTGGTCTTCAAAATATCTGTACTGTTTGGCTCCTTCTCCACCAAATACTCAATTTCCCGTACAGGTTTCAGAACTCGATTACGCGTTGCAGCAAGACCAAGACTCGCCCAAATGATACTCCTAGAATTGGCATAGAGACTTGCTGAAGATAACCGGTCAGAACATTCGTAAGCTCCGATTTCTCGATGCGACAACATCTTCAGACTGAAACTGTACAACTTCTGACTGAGGCTCTTTTCATGGGAAATATCCTCCCACATATCCTTCAATTCTGTCTTTTCTTTTTTGGTGATGTAAGACGTCACATACCGAGCCACAGCCATACAGTTGTCAGCCACAAACTGTATATCCATGTTAGCATTCCACATGGACAAAATCACTGGGTTGTAGTCGTTAATGTACTTGGACTCTTCGTTTCTTTTCAAATTGTATGTGTTTTTGGGTGATTTTCTCGTCACATTATGTCGCAGCGTAGACATTAAATTGTTAACTCATCCTTTTGATATCACCGACCGTGGAAATGCAAAACGACATTTGGTATAGTACTTGTCCTTGTTTCTGAATTTACTACGGCAGTACTTTCCACAACGATGGCTTTGAAACCGTAAAACTTGTTCTCTTAGACTTTTGTCTTCGTTTGTCTTTGGAACAGCACATGTAGCATACTGTTCTATGAAACTCATCACTAAGTCATCCGGATCTGTTCCAAATTTGGGTGCATCTTTGATCCATAGCAGCATATGTATATGAGGAGCTCCTCTTGCTTGATACTCCTTTCTCCAGAAGAAATCCAACACCTCTCCAAGAGGTGGATTTTTCTTGTTCATGATGAAAGACATCATAGCTTCAAATCTATGATTGAAGTATCTGCATACATTCACTGGATCCAAAGAGCACAGTTCTCCAGGTGTCTTGAATTCGATATTTTCAATGTTTCCATTTGCCTCTCGTAGAAATTCAAGTAAGTCTTCCCAGCCATACTCAGCACAGCTGAGAGTGAGGAACCATGTGGGAGTTCCTAAGTTCCTCAGCATACATTTTAAGTCACCATGACGATGGTACCAATACTCATTAGTACCACGCTGACATGTCATCAGATTAATCAGGTGAGAATCCAAAATACTGTCTTGCACATTGACTTTATCCATAAAGTCCCTTGCCGAGATATTTCGCAGTTGTACACCACTTTTCAAGATGTGGTTCACTGCATAGGACAATCCAGAGAGATCACTTTCAAACAGTAGATGAAATAAATAGGGAATGCATTGACGAAACCTAGGATCTTCTGCATACAATCGTAAAGTCCGGTATTCTGAAGCAGGAATTTGAACAGGTCGCTCATCATATCGTCCTCCTCGACCTGTGGGAAATAACTGTGGGAAACATCGAGCTTCCAAACTTTCCTCCCAAACACTAATGGGACTCCCTTTGGCTTGTTTCATTTGAAACAACTCAATAGCATTCCCCATGACTTCCTTGGAATGCAAAGGATGAACACTATAATGTTCATATATTTCTTCCTTTTTAGAGGCTTCTACTTTCTCAATTTGTCCAGGACACAAATCGCTGTCCTCTTCTTCACTTACTTCCTCTTATGCAACACATACATTCTTGTAGTACTCATTATTTTTTATCAAATACAATGTTGCCTTTTTGACTTTCCTAACATCCACTAAATCTTGCCCGATTTTCTTACTTTTTGTCGGAACACCATTAACTATGATAACCAGAGGTTCCTCTTCCACTTTCTCTACTCCAATTGTATTAATGTTTTTCTTCAAATCCAAAGGCAAATAAACAACCCTTCCCTTTAATCCTCTCTGTAAATCTGATGGAGGCAACTTCCCTGTCTTGGGCTCCATTCGTACAATAGCCTGAAAGGGATGGACACTTTGAATCAAAATAGACTCATAAGTATTTAAATCCTTTAATTCAGAAGGAATGTCAACTAATTCCAGATTATTATAAACCGCTCTAGCAGGCATCTGGTTTTGGTTTAATTTGTTATAGCAATAAGTACACATACGTTGGTCCGCTGCCAAATCTAAACAATTTTCTACCATCAAGTATGTGACAAAATCCTTCCATTCACTATAGTTTTCCATATCACTTTTTGCATATAAATCCGCTAACTTAGTCTGATTCTTATAATAAGTCCGTCGACAACACACACAAGTGAAATTAGGCCTCTCACATGTTTTCACCATAAACGTGGAAATTTCCTTGTGAAACTTATGTGTACTGAAAATCTGTACACTGTCTTCCACATTACCTTCTTCTAGTGGTTCAATATCAACATTGTTCTCTTTACCAGCAAAGTAACAGAACTCAATTCTTGACAAATATTCTTCACATCTACTTCAGAACCATGCAAAAGAGCTCTGCTTAATTTTTTAAGCATAATTGCTGGACTCCTAGCATAATACAACATTCTAACTAATTTCCTCACTTTATTATGGTACACTGCTAGCATTCTGAAATGATGAAAAACACTCTGGCATACTCTCCTAGAAAGACAAGCCAGTGAATGACCATGCAAACCTGTCACTTGTCTCACTCTGCAAGGATCTAATTCTTGCAACAACTTTATTGTTTGTTTTAAACGTTTCTTATTAAATGTCCGTATAAAATCACAAAGCAAATTGATGGAATCCTGTCGCACACTGCAAATAGAACTACACTTCCAGGTGTACACTGGTCCCTTAGGACGTCTCCCTAAAACCTCATCACTTAACACCTCTTCTGCATCTGCAGACACAAGTATTTCTTTTTCAACCGGACGACCATCTTTTACCTCATATGCTCGACCACTGCTGTCAACTGCATGCACCAAATCATTGACCTGAAAATAACTCTCCTCATTAAAAAATGCCTCATTATTTGAACTATGCATCCATTCTCCTAAGAAAACTTCACAAAAATTATTTCGATTAACTTCTCTCTTCCATCTACTATTTGATTTGAAAACATAGATTACCTTGTTTAGTTTCCTAATTCTATTAATTACCAAAATAAATAACTTTCGCTTAATTTCGAAAGCCTGATCAATAATTTTCTCTACATTTTTCTTTTTCTTATAAAATGCCACTTTCTGTTGGCCTTTCCTAAATTGTTTTAGCAAATTGACAATTACCCTGTTGCGGAACATTCGCCTACGAATGTCCCTGAATTTATTTTCCCTTCTACTGCCATGCACAGAGTTATCTCCTGCTCTAGCAGAAACTTTTTTGACGGGCCTTTCCTTTCCATTTAAATTGGCTCTCTTTTTCTGGCCTAAAACTTGTTCTGTAGTTATACTTTTGTTTCTACAAATGTTTCTAAGGAATGATTTTGTTCTCTTACCCGGAGCTTTCTTCGTGCGTTGAGGTGATTTTAATGTAGAGGACTGCTGCAAGCATTTAGTAATCTGCTGTCTTTGACCTTTCGTAGCCTTTCGGATTCTATCCTTAGACGGCATTGTCTAATTTCTAAATAATCTGCAGTTGAATCTGTGGTAAAATATAATAAAAAATTTTATTAACCACTATTACCAAACAGTAAATCAATAACAGTAAGAATTTGATTCAGCAATGCTATAAAGATGATTCAGTGAAATGTTCTTAATTTTACTGTGATAGTGATAGTATTACAGGGCTTTCATGCAAATGACTGCCCACCATGCAACAAAAAGCCCACATGAAACTTTACGCACATTAAATTGTGTACTTACCTGCAATAATACATATGCCAGTGTTTAGGTCCCTCCACCCTACCCCTCCCCTTCCCCGCCTCCCTGCCCCACCGTAACTCCCTCCACGACCCGCGGCTGCTATCTTGCAACATGGTGCATCTTGTAAATCACTACTGCATTATAAAAGTGATGCAACAGCAGCACAAAATAGGCGCACAACCATCATAAATCTGCCCCTAAGACTTTAAATGATTGATTCAGGATGACGATAAGGTGTGGACTATCTAGAAGTTTGTTTGAGGTGAGGCCTACTCAGGGTTGCAGATGAAATTTAGACTTGTTGAAGAGTACAGAGGTGATAAGACATGTACAGGCCTACCAAAGAAGTGAATCATGTCCACTGCACTCTTGAACAAAGGCCAGACCTCCTCTATCTCCCTGAACATGACTAAATATCATCTGCACAATGTGATTCGTAATGTTAGGAAACACAAGTGATATAATTGAAAAACGTGAAAATATTTTTGCAAATTTAACAATCACATCACCTGTATTTCTTCAGCTTACTTATCTCATTATGCAGATGTAGTCTACGTCCTATGTAGAAGCACACCCTATCAATACTTAAATTACCCAAGCACACATGGGAGCGTATTTACAAGGACCTTGCTCCAGGGGAAATGTCTTAAATTAAAATTGGAAAAATTACATCAAAGGGACTCAAAGGCCTTGTAAATATGCCCCAAACAACCTATGAAACACTAGCAGTACATATCAAGAAACCTAATTGATTTCAAAAAACGTTTTTAAACCTTTTATGTAAAACAATTATATACCTACATTCATGGGGAACTGACTTAAAATGCCCTAATACACATGAAAAAGTTTTTTTTAAGGTACTTGCACCTTTTTTTCAATAACTTTTAACATGGCTATGTAACTCAAACAATCAAAATCAAAATTTTTCAAGCACACATGGGGGCGTATTTACAAGGGCCTTGCACCACGGGGAAAGTGACTACAAATGACCAGACACACATGGGGGGGTATTTACAAGGCCCTTGAACCAGGGGAAAGTGACTTGAAATGGCTAAGCACACATAGGAGAGTATTTACAATGCCCGTGCAACACTTATGCATAATTTTTTACATGTACACTGTAGAGCAGCATGGGGCAATAACAACACAGATGCATCATGCATCTGTTCCGCAAAAACGACGCATTGCAGGAGTCACATCACAAGTAAATCAATTCTCATAATTTTTTAAAGCATTCCTTTTCCTTAAAAACGATTTTCTGATCATAATTTGAAAACACAGCACAGCTCCTATATACAACCACACCTTGTCAGTACTAATACTTTACATTATCTGCAATTACAATTGGTAAAAGAATGCAAAATCGTCTTTGAAAGCATAATGCAAACACTTGACTCAAAACATCATTTTAAATACACAGCTGGCTTTCTTATTTACGCAAAAAAGCATACTAGTCTTTATCTAAAATATAGAAACGATAACTCACCTTTACAAATGCTTTTTGAATTTCAAAACAGTCTCAGAAACACACCAATTTTTCTTTAGCAGAATTAAAGGTATGCACTCCGGAGGCTACAAAAAACAAAGGCACTGAAATGCTGATATTCATCACACATATCTCTCATGTCAGCCAATCAAAACTCTTCCCTCACTATTTTCAAATCAACACCCTTCCCCCCTCTGCCCTTTCTGCCCTTTTTCCATAGCAACTACCGCCTGCCAGACCTCTCATGTTTACAAGTTCACACAACAATGTTTCAAATGAACTCTGAACTCTCAGTACACCTGCTAATCCACTGCAATCTTTCATAACATTATTTTTAAATAACCATTCAAATTACATCTTTCAAAGAACACATCCATGCACCCTAACTTTCTGTTTTCAGCAATGGAAATACACCAATCACTACTTATGAATCATTTGTACTCAAACTCCACAGTTTTTTCTCATTACGAACTTCACTATTTCAACTGCCATTTCATTCCCACACTTCATCTGACTGCAGAAAAAACTCCTCTAGCCATGTTTCAGTCTGGATTCTTGGACATAGCTACATCCACTGGGCTCACAGGTATGCTGATAACAGAAATTTACACAACCTCAATTTACAAAATGTGGAAATCAAATGGATTGGCCGAAGAGGATTGAAATGTCACCAATTGATACCATTGGTGAAAACCTTTTTACATTTGCCAAACCCTGACCTCATAATAGTGCACTGTGGAGGAAATGATTTGGGCACTTTGACTGGGGTAGGTCTGGAAATGCTCTTAAAAGACACCTTTGAGCAATTGATGACACTTTTTCCTCAAACTGCCTTGGTATATTCCAATATATGCCAAAGACAAAAATGGAGGTGGTCCAATCAATTTTGTCCACAAATTGAGAAATCGAGGAAGCATGTAAATAAGTCTGTTTCAGCTTACATGAGAGACCATGGAATGGGTGCTATCTACAACAATAACTTGCGTTACTATATGCAAGATATCTACAGAGGAGATGGCGTGCACTTCTCAGATGAGGGGAACAGAGTTTTCATACTAAATTTAAGAATGTGTATTGGTTCCTACTTATAAGTACCTAGAACTTACACAGAACACAAAAGCTCTTTTCAGAGCTACCTTAACTTTATTTACTTTTTTGAAATTTCGAATGTACCTTTTTTCACTAATTTTCACTTATGTTCGCGTCCCGGTTCGCTACCCGGTTCGCGTACCGGCAGCTAACAGCGCGAAAAATTCAAAAAAAAATTTCGACATATATGAGCCTCCTCAGCCAACCTCAGAAAACCTAGGGGGTCAGGATACATCTAAAGGACCCCCTTCTACCCATTCTGAACATTATTTACCCTCCATCTTGTATCTCAATTCTACCGAAACACAAAATGGAGGACTCCCGTAACGCTGCAGGTTCGCGTACCGGGACACGCACTGACAAGAACTCGCTCAAAAAAGGTGGGAAAGTAATTTACAGAAAAACCACTGGAGACACTTTCACCAATTAAACATTAGCTCATACTACATACCAATCCCTACCATTTTCACAAATTTGGTTGGAATTCCATTTAGCCATTTAGCATGTAGAACTCTCTAAATTCCCTGAGGTAAATTACTTCACAAAACACATCGGAAGTGTTGGAATTGACAACCAATTAAAATGTTACTTTCAATTTCCACTATTATATCATGACATTTGATTGGTTATGTACCTGAATATATATAAACAAAGAGAGAGAAACACAGCCATTTTGACTACTACTTCTTGAAGTACATATCAACTACATTTCAACTGATAACTTCAAATTCTATTTGAAAGGTAAGATATTATTTTAAAAACTGAAGTATGTTCTGTACTGTAAGCTAATTAGGAAAACATTTTCTGATAGTTATATTCTATCACTCTGTAATACTTATAGAATAAAATAGACTTCTCTGTTTTAGTTATGGATGGAGTTAGACTTGTCTTGTATAATTAAGAATTGACTTAGAGTTTATTTCATAATTTTTTTCATATTTCTACTTCCAGTTTGATACCATACACTGCCCAACGAAAAAATCACTGTTTAAAAAACCAAACTACCTGTCTGTACTTAAACCCAACAGTGCCCTATCTGTACTGATATATTTTTAAAAAATTCATTTTACAGCATACAAAATGGAAGGACAACAGAAAAATAACTTGGAAATTGTTGCAGGAAGCAAAACAGATACAGAAATTGACCATGAATTCAATGATGATTCACGGGACTTTGAACTTCTGCAATGTGTGGAAGCAGTAGATTTCCTACTTGAAAATGAAAAAAAAATGATAATGAATTATTAGAATTTCTTTTAAATTTTTAAAAAGAATCAGAAAAAATATTTTTTTTATTTAATAATTCAAAAATTGTTTGAGACATTATTCATTTTTATATGTATTTTGTAAACTAGTGGCAAATTGATTATAATTTAAAGTCAGACTTTAAATATACTGTGCAACTTTTTTGTGTTACATACTAAGTTTGCTCATAGTTACTTCCTTTCTTCCACTATATTATCTCCAATGTGTATTTAACATCTCTTTATCATCTCCTACCTCCATATTGTTTCGGCTTTCCAGACAGACTATGGTATGAATTCCATATACCACAAAAACTTCAGAAACAACTTGCAAGATATCTACAAAGGAGACGGTGTTTATTGATTTTTAGACTCTGCATTGGTACCTACATGTTGCTACGTAAATAAAAATAAACAAAAAAAAACAACAAAACGAACAATCAATAAACATACAATATTTTAAAAGTCAATCATTCTTGTTTTATTGAAGCAGGGTAAGGAAGGAAACAACAAAGTACATGAAAAAGAAAACCACAGGTGCCCCCATAATCAGTGTGCACGGTACATTAGATACATCAAAGCAATTCTGTCGCCACAGTGGGCACCATCCTGCTCGGAAACACAGCTTGCGCACCTGTGGTTGGAGGCAAAATAAAAAATAAAAAAAAGGGGGGGTGGGAGGGAAGGAAGGGGAAAAAGGAAAAAAGGAAAAGGGGCGGGGAAACAATCCTACTCCATTTCCTACCCAACCAACAACCCCCAACTCATACACACCATCCCACCCCCTGTACTGTGCCGTCGACCACGCAGTCTCTCCTCGTAGCAACACATCAATTGCCCCCGCTACCAGATTCCGGCTCCGACCAATCAAACAGGCGGGTCCGGTGGCGATGTCAGCCGCAACAGTCTGAGATACCTAGGGCAGGTGATTTCCCTGAATTCAGAGCACAACAGATTATGGAAAGGCGCCCACAGCTCCTCAAAGGCATCTACCTCCCCTGCCGCCACTAAGGACAATTTCTCCATGCCAAGGACATGCCACAATCTATGCAGCCAGCCGACAACAGTGGGGAGCGTGGTGGAGCGCCAGTGTATGAGTATGTTTTGTACAGCTGACCCCAAAGCTATCGCAATCTGTCTACCCCTTTTAGCCCTGAGAGGGTACATCAATCCATTCGGCAATCCCAATAGGACGTAGGCAGGAAATCGGGGCAACTCTATCTCAAAACATTTGTCAACCTCATTGAGGACCTCCTCCCAGTAAGAAGCCAAAAGGGGACAGTCCCACAAGATATGAGTAAGTGTGCCATCCTGGCTGCAGTTACGCCAGCACGTCCCCGGTATTGATCTATCCATCTCATGTAGTTTCTCAGGAGTGCGATACCAATAGGTTGAAATTTTTGTGAAGGTCTCCGTGAGCCCCGTGTGATAGGCAGAGTGGCGTGCCCGGTAGGAGATGTGGTCACATTCAGTATGACTCAGCCCTCGACCAAGCTCCCGCTCCCAGCGCTCCCTACCCGGGTTGTGGGTGTGAAAGGGGGGGGCTGCAGCATCTTGTACAAATCGGAGATAAGCTTAGCGTCCGACGTGCGAGTGACTAGCCAGCGCTCGTACACCGTGATCTCCCGATCTGCCGTCGCGCGCACCTCAGGCTGTAGCGCCCAGCGGCGCGCCTGCATGTATCGCATACGTTCCGTCTCGGGGAGGCCATAATCCCGACACAAGTCCTGGAAGGGAATGACACCCTCTGGGCCATATAGGTGATACAAAGTGCAGCAGCGGGCCGCCCGCCAGTAATCGTAGGCGCCAGGCTCCATTCCCGGGCCAAAGTCCGGATTGCCAATCAACGGAGTGAAGGGAGAGGGAAAGGTAGTGAGTTCATGCCTAGTGGCCACTGAGTCCCACACCCGAAGCGGGACCCGCGTCACGAAAGAGGCATAAAGGTTAGGGGGCCGATGAGCCCGCCTCAGGAAAGGCACCTCCTGTAGCGTCCTGCCCGCTACCGCCTGGTCCTGAAACAGCCAGTGTTTATCCGACTCCCACCGGCTCCACTCCACCAAATAGCGCAGTTGGGCGGCCTGGAAATACTTCTGCAAATCTGGTATCCCTAGTCCCCCAGATTCAGGCGCCAGCGTGGCTATGGTCCATTTGATTCGATGCCTACGGCCCTGCCACACAAAACGTGCAATGGCCAATTGAGTCTCCGCGAGCCATCCTGTGGGGGGCTGTAGCGGGAGCGCCCTAAACAGGTATAGTACCTGCGGTAGAAGGGTCATCTTTACTGCGGCCACCCTGCCCAGCAGCGATAGCGTGCCCTTATCCCACCGGGCCAATTCCTCTCTGATTTTCGTGCTCAAAGCCGTGTAATTGGTCGTGACCATCGCGGGGAGTGAGGGTGCCAAGAGGATCCCCAGATACGGAATCCGGTCCCCCGACCAGCTCAAAGGGAAAAGCCTCTGCAAGTCAGCTCTGGTGGCGGTAGTCAGCGAGATATCGAGGGCAGCAGATTTCCCGAGGTTCACCTTGAAGCCCGCCACCGCGGCAAAGAGGTCCAGTTCCGCGATACATGCAGGCAGTGACCTCCGTGGGTCGTCGAGCGTCAAAATGACGTCATCCGCATAGAGGCTAATCGTATGGTGAAACTCCCTCATCCTGACCCCTATGATATCAGGGTTCTGTCGGACCCTTTGTGCAAACGGCTCCATATAAAGAGCAAAGAGCAGAGGGGACAGTGGGCATCCCTGTCGCGTACCACGTTCTATAGGAAAGGGTCGGGAGCTGCCCCCATTCACCCGGACCACCGCGGACGGAAACCGGTAGCAGTTGAAGATCAGGTGCCGGAACTTCTCGCTGACCCCGAACTTGCTCAGGACCTTCTCTAGGTAGGGCCAATGCACCCTGTCAAAAGCCTTCTCCGCGTCTATGGAGAGGAGCATGCGTTCCCCGGGAATCCTGGAGGCCTTCTCAAGAATATGAGTCACCCTCTTCGTGTTGTCCACCGTCTGCCTACCTGGCACGAAGCCAGCTTGATCTGAGTCGACCATGCCCGGGAGATGGAGTGCCAAACGTGCCACCAGTATGCTAGTGAAAACCTTCAGGTCCGTGTACAGTAGCGAGATAGGGCGGTAGGACCCGCAGGCAGTTCGGTCCTTGCCCGGTTTCGGGATCACGGAGACCGTGGCCTGGAGAAATTCGGGGGAAATGGCACCCGGCTCCGAGAATGTATTGAAGAGGCGGGTCAATAGAGGCGCCAGCTCCTGACAGAAGGTCTTATAAAAAAGAGGAATGAAGCCATCCGGTCCCGGGGCCTTACCCGCCTTAAGCCGTGAGATCGCCGTAACCACCTCCTCGATACGAATCTCCCACTCCAGATACTGGGCCTGATCTGGCGTCAACGACGGGAGCGGCACCAATTCCAGATAGTCCTCCTCCGCTCGGGCGGAGGGGGCCTCGCCAGTGTAAAGGTCAGCGTAGAAGTTGCGGAACACGTCCGCAATCTGCTCGTCTTCCGTGACTGACCCTCCGGTAGGAGTAACCAGCTCTTTCACTCGGTGCTGCTGATGTTGCACCCTGAGCTTGTGTGCCAAGAGCCGGCCACACCTGTCGCCACCGGTGTAATACTTGTGCTTCAGGCGAAGCACTGCGTACTCCGCCCGGTCTGTGTCAAGAGCAGACAAGAGTTTCCTGGCGGCCTTCAGTTGCCTCCAGACTCTGGGGGCGCCCGTTCTGTGATGTACCTGTTCCAGCTCCCTCACCTGCCGGGTGAGCTCGTCCCTCTTGGGCTGGCGATCCTTGTTCTCCGCCGAGGAGATAGCTATAAATTCTCCCCGGAGCACCGCCTTCAGGGCGGCCCATTGCGTCGCGCGGGAGGTGTCGTCGTTGTCGTTGACGCGCTGGAAGTCCGTAATGGCCGCGCAAATCTGTTGCACCGTCGAACGCCTGTGCAGTAATGTGTCCCGGAGACGCCAGACCCCTCTCGGACGAGCCACCGGGGGTATACTGAAGGTACCCTCCACCGGCGCATGGTCGGAGAGAGAGAGGACCCCCATGTTGGCATTCGAGGCTAGTGCGAGCATCGGGCCTGTCACTAGTAGATGATCCAGTCTCGCGTAGGACTTGTGTGCATGAGAGAAATAGGAGTATGCGCGGGTCGCGGGGTGGAGGCGGCACCACATGTCGTGCAAATCAAGCTCCTCCAGTCGGGTACGAACCGAGCCCGAAAGCTCTCCCAACTGGTGGCGCCGTTGCACAGACCTGTCCAGAGCCGCATCAAAGACCAAATTCAAATCTCACCCGAGCACTATGTGCCTATCAGAGGTGGACGCCACATCTTCCAATGCCCTGTGCAAAAATTGGTCTTGATGGTCATTGGGGCCGTATATGGAGCCTACAGTCATCACCAAGCTCCCTACCTTGATCCTGTACGCCAGAAGTCTCCCTTTCTGTTCCGCTACCTTTTGCAAGACCTCCCCCCTGAACCCCCTAGAGAACAGAAGTGCCACCCCTGCCGTTTTAGATGCACTGGAGGAAAAGAGCTGCGTGGGGAACTTGGGGGTACGCATTCTGGGACAATCCTTGGCTAGCAGATGGGTTTCCTGCAGTAGGCAGATGTCAGCCTGAGAATTCTCCAACAGAGACAGGACGGCTCGCCTTTTAACCGGGTTATTCAGCCCTTTCACATTCAGAGTAACTACTTTAAGAGCCATCAAGGAAGAGAACCCCAGAAACGCACATAAAGGTGGGCAAGGCCCAGCGGGCGAAACACAGAGGCAACATCAAGAAACCTCAGCACACAGCGTAAGCAAACATCCCTACGGCACAGTACAGTCCCCAAACCCCAAAACTCCCCAACGAAATGGACCCCCCCTTCCCCCGGAACTTCGCACACCCAGCTCCACACTGCTCCCAACTCCCAGCCCCCCAACAAACCCCCCAACTCGAAACATTCCCCTGCAACTCCCATTCCCACCCCCGCTTCTCAAGCCATTCAAATAAGCCATTGTCCCAGTCCGGTCCTTATCGGACAAGGCCGTGGAAAGTCGATCTAGTGGACGTCCAGTCACCACCTCCAGCACTCCCGTCCCTCCCTACCCCCAGAACCCCCGCACCTGCAGTGATGAAAGGCTAATGTAGACTCCTCCCGGAGTAAGTTCAGGCCGTCAAGGCCACATCACTGTTCGCCGTTGCTCTGGAGGCCTCCTGGATGGCGCTCGACATGTCCGCCCGAATCGTGGGCGAGTCAGGCCGCTCCGGTGGCGGGGAGCGTCTCTCCCCGTTCTGCTGCCAACCATCTCGAGTGCTTCGTCTGCGGCGCGGCGCCGGGGTGTCTGTATCCGAAGCCGTGATCCCCAATACTGCGCAGACATCCTGGAGGGACCGGAGCTGGTGCAATATCCCGTTCCACCGGAAGATCAAGCGGTGCCCCCAAGAGTATTGCGTTTCATGCTCCCGGAGGAAATCCGTGGCAATTTTAAAAGACTTCCTCTTCTGCAGCGTGACCGTGGACAAGTCTTGATAAAGGGCCACCGGGTGGTCTCTGAAGCGGAAAGGCTGCTGCCTCCGCGCCTCGCGGAGAATCCGCTCCTTCAGGGGGAAGTCCGGTAGAAAGGCCAGAATGTCCGGGGGGGCGCCGTGGCTCTGCGAGGGCGGCCCACCCTGTGCGCTCTGTCGATGCGGACTTGAAAGTCTTCTGACTCCCCCAGGATTGCACGGAAGAGGGCTTTCAAGTAGGCGGTCACGTCGTCACCCTCCTCGTTGGATGGGACACCCCGGACCCTGATATTGTTCCGCCTGGACCGATTTTCGAGGTCCTCGGCGTGGGCCTGCAGCTCAATCTGTTGCTCCCACAGCCGCAGAACCTCCTGCTGCAAGTGGTTGATCTCTTCATCTCTGGAATGACCAGCCTCCTCCACAGTGTTGACTCGCTCCCCCAGGGAGTCCACCTCTCTCCGGACCTCCCGGACCTCTCCGGCCACCTCTTGCTTCAAAGTCTGAAAGTCCTCCCTCAAGGAGCTAAACAACGACTCCAGGAACGATCGAGTCACTGGGGGCTCTCCGCCTTCAGCGCCTCTGGAAGGGGCCGGGGAGCTCGGGCGGTTTGGCTCCCCCCGCTGCGCAGGGCACCGCGTCCCAGCATGTCCGGCAAAGTTCGGTCGCCTCTCCTCTGACCCCGGGCGTTCGACATCTTGGCGGGGTGGGAGGCACCGACGGCCTCAGTTTAGTGAAGAGGCGCCTGAGGTCAGGGCAGCCGAGTAGCGGGAGCCAGCCGGGCACCCAGTCGGCGGTCAGGAAGCGCCGCAACACAGAGGCCCCGATCAAGGCCGGGCGGCCAGTCCGAGGTTCCCAAAATGGCCGCCCAGTACAGACAATGGGCCAACGCCCAGGGAACGAGGCCTACCTCCGTCACGGGTCCAGTTGCGATACACACCGTCGAAGGGCAGGCTCGCGGGGCGAGAGCCAACCAGGGCCGGTGCGCCTGGACATGCAAATACTCCGGAGGCGCGACACTACTCCGCCACGGCCAGGGTTGGGCCGGAGCAGCCACGCGAAGCAGTCGTTCTCGAGCCCCGGACTTGCGTAGTGACGTAGGCCGGCTACGCATCTGTCGTCCTCTCCGCTCGGCTCCGCTCCACCGGCGAAGTCCACCTCGGCACCACTCGGTCGCTGCAGCGCCGGCACTCCGGCAGGCCACTCGCAGTCGCTGGATCACTCCGCCGGGACCCCCAAGCCTGGAGGTCTCGCGGCTCTCTGGCTACGCACAAGCCGATCAGCGGGCACTGTCTCTGCCGGCTCCGGCCGGAATCACCACAGTGGCGGGACACCTGGGGCTCGCCGACTGCTCTACACCACCACAGGGGTCACCAGGCGCGGTTACCGCTCGATCCGGGGGGAATCAGCGGATGAAAGCAGTCCAGGATTTCAGGGGCTCGGGAGCTCTCGGCAAGTGCGTCCTCTCAGCCCGCCATCTTGGCCATGCCCCCGCGGGGCCCTTTTAAAGCCTCCACATCAAACATAGGGGGTCAGGGAGGATCTACTATGCCCCCTTATGGTCATTTGCCCCTTCGTTTTGGCCTCCTCTTGTCTCTCGATCCTACAGAGAGACAAGATGGCGGCCGCTCCGGACTGTTTAGAATGTTGACAGACACCGGAGAGCCAATCAGCTTCGCTTCGCAAAGCTCCGTTACGCGAAAAGTACGCGAACCGGAACGCTACCCGGGACGCTGTTACAGATATATCTGTTTTCTTTAAACGTTAATTTCTCAAAATCCACTGGAGCACATATATTGAGACCCAGCAAAGGCACATCGGACTAAGAGTCCCTACAATTTTGCCAAGTTTCGTGCAAATCCATTCAGCCGTTCGAGCTAAAAGTAAGGCCAAACGCCCTATGGAAAACTCAATGTTAAAAACGCGTTTTGGGACCCCCCTTTTTTCTCGGCCCCCCCTTGACGCAACCCCCCCAAATTTTCAGGGGCTGCTCAGGAACAAAATGTGCCATTTTCCTGAAAATTTCAGCCGATTCCGTCTACAAACACTAAAGTTATTAGACATAGAATTTTCAAAAGTCCCATAGAGAAAAAATCCTAACTATATATACCTACTGGCGACCACCAGTAGGTAATATATATATATATATATTTTACCTACTGGCGATAGCCAGTAGGTATATATAGTTAGGACCTAGTTACCATAGGAAATTCCGAACATTCTATTGGGATTATTTTTGGCGCCGATTGAGGGATCTGCCTGTAATTTTCCTTAAATTTGCCTCGCTGCGCTCCGCTCCTTCCCTGAAAGTTTCGGGGGGATTCGTCAAGCGGGGTCCGAGAAAAAAGGGGGGGTCCCAAAACGTGTTTTCCCCATGTTAATTTCCATAGGGAAATTCTGACAAGGCTACAGCTCGAACGGCTGAACGGAATTACATCAGATTTGGCAAAATGGTAGGGACTGGTATGCAGCAGTGCCTTTTGTATGTTTGGTGAAAATCCCTCCAGTAGTTCTTGAGAAAATTGAATTTGAAATTTTTCAAAAGGCATTTTCTAAGGGACCTTTAGACATGGCTACAGCCCGAACGGCTGAACGGAATTACACCAAACTTGGTAAAATAGTAGGGACAGGAATGCAGTAGTGCCTTTTCTATATTTGGTGAAAATCCCTCCAGTAGTTGTTGAGAAATTGAATTTTGAGCAAATTATATATCTCTTTGCGCTCAATATTCTATTGGGAATAACTTTAGGGCCAATTGAGGAATCTGTGTGTAATTTTCCAGAATTTTGGCCAGCTCCGCTCCTTCCCTGAAAGTATCGGGGGGATTTGTCAAGCGGGGGCCAAAAGGGTGGTCCCAAAACGTGTTTTCCCCATGTTAATTTCCATAGGGACCATTAGACACGGCTACAGCCCGAACGGCTGAATGGAATTACACCAAACTTGGCAAAATTATGTCAAATGAGATGTCATCAGTGATGTCATCAGTGATGTTATTTGAGATGTCATCCGTGATGTCATCAGCGATGTCACTGACCATGTCACGAATTATGTAATATGTGACATCATCAGCAGTGGATTGTGGGTGCGAAATATAGTTAGTACAACTAACTATATAGGAGCAATTTCAATGGTTTTTTGAATGCTAATTCCTAACAATATAAGGCCTGAAACCTACGTTTTTTTTAGTAAATTTGCCAGGTTTTTAAAATGCTAATTCCTAACTATATAAGGCCTGAAACCTATGGTTTTTTAAGTGAATATATATATGTGTGGATGATTGTGTGTATGGGTGGGTTAGTGAGTATGTGTTTTTATAATTGATTGTTTAAGGGAGTAAATATGTTTCCGTTTCTGTAGAAGTATGTGTAGTGGTGTGTATATAGCAGTATAATCAAGTAGATGGGCAGCTACACACTTGCTTGTTCAGAAAAGAGACTGCTGGCAATTCAACACTTTTTGCGGTCTAGATACCATACCCGCTAATGTGAGGGGTGGAGATCGCCTGAGACGACTCCGTAGACTGGAATCCAGGTTCATCATAGACCTTTCCACGAAGCACCCCAGGGGTCTGAATGCGGGGGAGGAGATGGCATTCCATCTGGGAAAATAGGATCATAAACACCGTGTAGGCCATATATAATATATAATATCTCCCCATTAGTAAGAAAAGTCAGAGGAGGAGTGGAGTATGAATCCCAGGTGATCATAGAATACATACAGGGTCTTCAATGTAGCTGGAATGAGATGTTGAATATGACGTTGAATAGTACTTGTTCGTTTGTTTGCCTTACAATGTAAGACTCAATTGTCTTTCGAGAATATATAATTTACTTTAACATCCTCGCACTGTCTGTACGCTCAGGTAATCAGGGCCCTTTATTATGTTGAATGGACCTTGATCATATTTACTGGAATTCGTTCCTTTGCCCAGATCTCACCTATGCACAGGATTTGAACAATGTTGTGTTCCATGGCTTGTATAATCGTATTCACATAACATTGGGGATGAATATATATCCAGTTACAGAGTTGTACAGTCTAGCGATTTTTGTGACTTTTTTCAGTAACATATGATGCCATGTGCCTGCAGAATATAGGTGGACTATTATCTGACACACTAGATAGAGGACTCTAGCCGATCCACGGCTTTATTTTATTCTGTTTATGTCTTAAACATTATAATTTCTGTGTATACCCACTCCCTGTATGGATTTGCCCATCTATGGGCTTTATTGCACAACCTGTAAAACATCTTTAGGTTGCACATATTGACATTCAAAGATGGCGCCTACAGTGACCATAGTGGGGTTGTCCTCTGTCTATTACAAGAAAGTGAAAATGTCTTATATAATCCGCCTAAGAGTGTATAATGTTGTTACCACACTGACGAAGGCAGCACGCCGAAACGCGTTTGTGGAGGGTGCCTGCAAGTAATAAACCTGCACGTTTTGAAAAGTAACCCTCGAGTGCTGTCGTCCTCTTCTTATACGAGGGGGAGTTGGAGCGTGATATATATATATAATATATATATATATATATATATATATATATATATATATATATATATATATATATATATATACATATATATATATATATACTATATATATATATATGTATAATATGGAGTCTATAAGCATCATAGTACCTATCCCTTAAGTCCTCCCTCCATCTATTTAATTTTAGACACATTGGGAGGTTTTGTTTTCTGTTTTTCTCGTAGGGGCATTGACAGTTGGTTGTGTGGTCTCTCCATTCTGTACAGTCTAGAGCTACCCCACTAGTCAGTATACTCAATAATCTCTTTGGGTGCAAGAGCATTGTTTCAACCAGATGTTGATGCAAATCTGCAAGGCAATTACTCAACAATTACTCAAGTTGTGCTCTCGTTATTGTATAATTTGTCCTAATTTTTCAAATGTCTTCCTTAACACCTTCCATTATGCAACTTAAATGGTTGGTTGGTTGTATAAGCTTTATTCGAGACAATTCTCATAAAAGCACATAAAAATTAGAACAATTGCAGAATAAAACATAACAGTTACAGATATAAATTCATTATACATTCTGTACAGCTCATACAATATTAGCATAAAAAAAGAAAAAAAAAACATTTAAAACAAATAGTTTTACATAAGTCGTGGTTAAAAGGAAAACCTGATTACCTAATTCCCCCCAGAGATCGTCGTCTAATTGCCCAAGCCCAGCCCAGGTATTTGGCTACCCCTATGACTATCGAATCCTGGGTTGTTGTACATAAGATTCTTAAAGCCACTTCGCTGTCGCGTGTCCCCAGGTTTTTGCATACAGGCGTAAGCCATTTTCTCCTCGGTAGTAAATAAGCTTGACATGCAAATAGGAAATGGCCAACACTCTCCACGGCATTTTCACATGCTGGACATAAGTTATTGGTCGGTCTATGCCAACCAGCTGTCAGTTTCTTTAGGGGGATAGATCCGGATCTTAACTGAAAGACGAGTTTCCTATCCATTGGTACCGTAATGGTATCCCAATAGTTTTCTAGGATAGGAAAGATTTTTGTCTCCAGGAAGCGACCAGCCATAGAGTCGGCCCTAGCGTCTTTCAGCAGATTACCACCCACCCAATCCCAATATTGTAGTTTGAGGGCTTCTTTGCTTGGGAAGATCTCTCCCACTGGGTTATTCCAGAGATTTGAAAACCCTAAGTTAGTCAACATGGCCTTCAGGTTTTTGAGCCATTTTATCTTGTGGAAGATGTCTTCCTTAATTATCCAAAGAAAACCCTCCGCATATTGTCTGATTTCTGGAGTCGTCCAGAGACGTCTCCAATAGAGGACTGGGCGCAATCGAGCTCTGTCGGCAATAGGACGCCTACCAAGCTCCAGAAACAATGGGATTAAGGGGGTGCTCTATGGAAGTCCTGTGATCCCTCGCAAGAACTTGTTCTCAGAAGTCTGTAGAGCCACAAGATTATCCCAAGCCCATAACTCCGCACCATATAATGTGACACCCAAGACCTTCGCATCGTACACTATAAGTGCGGGTTTAATCGGTTTTGTCTTGGATTTGCGGTGTTCCCCCCTCAAAGCACCTAAGAGCTGTTGGTGTTTTAAGACCACTTTATCCAAATGATGCATCCAGCCAGCGCCCTCTGCAATCTGTACTCCCAAATACGTGAACTCTGCGACAGTATCTAACCTGCTGTTGTTTAAGGTTACCTTGGGGTAATTTCTGCGACGTGGGGAGAAGGCCATCAATTTTGTTTTTCCCACGTTCACTTCTAGCCCATGCTCTGTGCAAAAAACATCAAAATGTTTAGTGCACGTTGTAGCCCTGCAGGGGTCTTAGACAAGATAAGGGTGTCGTCAGCGAACATCAGGATCGGAACCCTGGTGTCCGCTAACGACGGAGCGTCTACGCTAGCCTCCAACATTCTCTCAACAATCCCGTTAATAAATAACGAGAAGAGTAAAGGAGCCATGGAACAGCCTTGTCGGACACCCCTTTCAACTGGGAAGTCCGAAGTTGTCTCCCCGTTACCACCCCACTGTACTCTTGCAAAGTTGGATTCATGCAATCGCATGATTAGTGTGAGCAGATCGGCAGGAATCCCAAGCCTTTGCAGAACCAACCATAGCTTAAACCGGGGGACTAGGTCGAATGCCACCCGCAGGTCGACAAACGCGACATACAGACAGCCCCTTCCTAGTAAAACCGTCTTCCACCGCAATATGGTGAAGCGGAAGACCTGGTCAATGGTACTGGTTGCACGCCTAAATCCAGCTTGGTATGGAGAAAGGGCGTTGTTGTCATCAACCCAGTCCATGAGCTGGTTTGCTACCATTCTCCCCACTACTTTTTGCATGGTAGCTATTAGGCTTATAGGCCTATAGTTGGCAGGCAGTGAACGATCACCCTTCTTGTGAATGGGGATAATAGTTGCGTCTTTCCAAAGGTCGGGGACCACTTCCCCCTTCGCTAGGGCATTTACTACTAGGAAGGTATACCTCGCCCATCTAGTCATGTCGTATTTAAAAATATCCGGGGGAATACCGTCTGGCCCTGGCGCCCTCCCACATTTCACGGAACTAATCGCAATTTCCACTTCTCTAAGGGAAAACAAATTATCGGTTGCATAGACTGGTGTTATGCCATTGGCCACCCCAGGGTGCATGACTTCAGCATACTGTGGTCTAAAATAGTCAACCCAGGCATCTTCTGTTACATTATTATCTGGCTTTGCGGGGCCAGCTCCTCTACCCCACTTGATAATTTTCCAAAATGTCCTAGAGTCATTGTTACCTGAAGCCTCTTTTAATTCGGCCCAATGGTCTTCGTCCCATTTCTTTTTAGCTCGGTAAATGGCCATCTTGTACAGTTTCCTATTCTCTGTTATTGCAGCACGGTCCCTATTCCTTATAGCTTGTCCCAGTTCTAGTCGTGCCGATCTACATTGGCTGTCAAACCACCTTCCCACATCTTTAGTTTTCTTCCCTTTCCTGTTTTTGATAAAGAAACATGGTTTCAGGAGGGAAAATAGCTTATTGTGGATTACGGTGATACCACTAGCCCCCGGAACTACTGGATCTGCTGCCTCCATAGCGGAAATTGCACTATCAACCGCGTTGTTGATATAAATCATGGTGGCCTCATTTGCCAATACCTTTGGCCATTTTAACCTGCGTTCGTCGTTACTCATAACAGGGACTTCGTCATTAGTTTGATGCGAGTTTCCCACTCCAACGTTCCACCACCTATGGGTCACACAAAGGGGGTTGTGATCACTTTCAACCCTAGGCCTAATGGCCATGTCAACAACCCCATTCCACAGTTGGAGACTACACAATATATAATCAATTCTACTCCTGCTGTTACCGTTGTCAAAAGTGTAGCTGCCCTCCTTGTCCCCTGGTGTCCTCCCATTCAGTGCTCTTAAACCATGTTCCATACAAATTGCATTTAATAATAAAATCTCTTTTGTCCATCTCTTTACGGGTTTTAAACATAGAGAAGGTACTCCCCAGAGATTGTTCTCGTCATTCCCCAAGGAGTCATTTGTACAGTCCAAAGGTTCAAAAGTCCTGTTGAGGTCTCCTGCTATTATCACCATGCTATCTTGGGACTTGGTCTCTATGGCAGCAGACAACAACTCAATGGTAGATGAATTGATTACATTATTACCTCTTGCATAAACATTATACAAATCCATTGGTGTACCCTTGCCTGTGGAGATTCTTAATACTTGTAAATCACTACTTCCCAGGTCCAACATTTTGATGTTAATGTGCAAGTCCTGCTTTACCCAAACAGTGAGGCCTCCCTTAGGCCGCCCCCTTCCCCCTTTTAATGCTGGTATAAAATAGTTTAAATAACCAAAACAGAAAAGGGGGTCACAAGCCCAGGTTTCTTGAAAGCAGCAGATATCATACCCACTGATATAATCCACCCAGGATTGTGAATCTAACTTACCGCCCAACCCAGCAACATTCCAAGATAAAAGCGTACCAATGCTAGCCTCAGTCCCATCGTGGATGTTAATGTTTGGAGATACTTGAGCGATCATCGGGCTTTCAATATTGTTAATCAGCTTTCCATTATCATCAATGGGATCTACAGTCATGTTGGCTATTGGTGAGGGTAATGTCACAGCATTAGCATTTGTAATTCCCGGTCTAGTACCACCTTCTTCAACAAAACTCCCCATCTCAATGTTACCAACCGTTGGACATGTAACAATGGTGTCAACATAAATGCCACAAACCCCTTTAGACTCATTATTATTCCCTCCTATCCTGCTGTTCCTATCTATGTTGTTTTGTCAATATCCCCATCCCGGGTCCTGCCATCCTACATGAGAGTTTTAATTTGTGTATGTAGTATGATTATGGCCAACCGAAGGAGCTGGTAAGGAATTAACTGGCCATGATATAGTAGGGGGGATTAGGGGTTCATTGAGCAAGCTAGTCGTTACACTGGTTGGTCGGGGGTAAAAAAAGGTAAGGTCTACAATTCCAACACCTCCCTTGTTTGTTCCCCATCCCTGCCTAGTTATCCATCCTGCCACCCTTGGATCTTGGAAATTAACCACGATACAGTCCCCACCCAAGGTTTTTGGTGTATACCCCATCCAGTCTATTCTCCTTACCCCTATGATTAACCCATCAATATCACCAGGCAGAGGATGATTTTCCCTTAACCAGTGCATGATCTTGTTTTTGAGCATCTGGAAAGTTTCTCTCTGTCCTGTGGGTAATGGTGGTACATTTATAAGAACTGCTACATAGGGGAAGGAATCTGGAGTGAGATTCACCGGGGGTTTTCTGTGGGGTGGCTTTGTCAAGGGCGGTGGGATTGTTTTAGGAACTTGGGGGACGGGTTGGGGGGCAGGTTTCGACGTCTGCTGTTTATTATTTGGTTGGGTCAGTACTAGAGTTTTGTCTACGAGAGGGCATGCATTAGCCCTATTCCCCACCACAGGAATGTTTGAGACTATCTGCTTGTTGTTGGTTACTTTTGCAGATGTTGGAACTTTGCCCACTTGGGGGCAAGCTGTAGCCTCTACACTCGTAGCAATTGTTGGATTTTGTATCTGGGGTATTGTAGACTGTGAAGGATATGTAGTAGTCGGCTGGGATTGAGCAGAACCTACGTGCGCTCTGTCAGATCTATCTGCGGGTTTTACAGTTGTTTTGGCGGTGGGATTGCTTTGCTTAGATAGTAAAGGGGAGTTATTTTGAGACCTTCTTCCCCTATCCTGGGTAACAGGGTTAGTGAGAACCTGAGGCTTTATGCTTGCATCCACCCTAGTGTTGGCTTTAATCAAGGATTTTGTGGAATAGAAATTGTCTAGTGTTGCCTGTTCAAAATGATTTAGCCTATCTGAAAGCTTGACAATTCTTTCCTCAATAGGGGTGAGCAATAATCTAAGCAATTTTTCCAACTCTGGGAGCACATTTACAAGTGATAACACCTTTTCATTAGTTGATACAGTGGAGTCAGTACAAGTATTCTCTTCTTTGTCTTGACTGTCCAAAGGGGCAAGATTAATGTGTGGAGCACTTTCTGTACTTTGATTTGCTTCAATGACAGCCTCTCCAGTGTTCACCGTTTTATGCAGCTTCCTGTGCTTTTGAGGGGGTTTAACCACCATTTTACATTTTCTTACAGGGGCTGGTCTTTTCCTTTTAGACCCGAGCTTAGATTGGGTCAATGTAACCTGAGCACCAGAGTCATGGAACGATGATGGTTGGGGATTATTCCCACAGTGATTGTTCAATTCAGTTGCAATGTCCTTGTTCGGTGTTTGTGCTTGACCCTCGCAGTGTTCGTTGGCACCCGGAAGATTCAATGAGGATAGAGGGGTTACCAGGGTGGGGTATGCTAGAGTTGGGAGTTTATCCGTAGAATTCTTGAGTAGTTCTACGGATAATCTACGCTCTGCACGCCTCTCAGCCAAGGATAGCTCTTTATCAATTGACAATGTGCGATTAAATTTTTTTTTATCTAAAGGGCCGATTGCTAAAGGACCAGACTCGACCGGAGGAGTTGTCAAGTGGCTATTTGCAGTACTTGTCAATACAGACATTGCCATACTTCCCACCAGTCGAAAACTATAAGTCAATGTCACTTACTGGAGAGATTACTGTGGGTCACTGGTAAAGGGGGTGGCCCAGCCCGGCCTCCTTCGGCCCCTGACGGCCACAGACGGTCCCGCCCTTGTCCCGGGCTTCTCCCGGCGCGCTCCCGCTCGCTCCCGCGAAGCGGGTATCCTGATCCGTTTCACTCTCTATCAGTGTGTCATTGGTTGGTGGACAGGGGGGTGTGGCCAGCGGGGAGAGCAGCCCAGGTGTGTCAAATGGGCACGCAGGGGCTCCTGGATACTGGAGTCCCTGCCTGTGCTCGCTGCCCCGCCGGCTCCTCTACCTGCCCGCTCTGTGATGGTAGCTCCCTCTGAAATGCAGCCTCTGTCACACGAGGCGCTGCGGGACCCGCGAAGCGGGTCCGGCGAGGTCTTTAAAAAACCTGGGGAAGATAAGGCGCTGCAATTCCCTCTGGGGGGGTCGCTTTGGTCCGCGTTGTCCTTCCAGCAAGGAAACAAGTTCAGGAGTAATCTAATGTAATTCTAACCCACTTTAGGAGTGGTGAGTCTCTTTGGCACTGTGCCTGTATTTCCTGGTGTGCTTTCTAAGAATCAGATCGTACTTCTTGAACATAGCTTCCTTAATACTGTTTACCATATATTACTTAAGTCTCAAACAGTAGAATGCAGATAATTCCCTCTAGGGGTGAATCCCTGCATTGCCACCACCAAAGAATGCTCCAACTTTAACTGACCTAAACATGAATGTTGTAACTAACTACCACCTCTTTAGTAGCCTGTGTTTAGAGTGTATTGCATTTTTAGTTTCAGTAATATTTGCTGTGCTGCCCATTCTCTGAATTACATTGACACATATAGGGCTAGATGTAGGTAAAATAGATTTACCGATTTTTAATTACCGAATTTTACCGATTCGGTAATTAAAAATCGGTAAATCTAAGCTGTGGACATGTAGGTATTCCAGATGTGCTGGAATACCGATTCGGAAGTATTCGGTATTTACTGATTCGGTAAATACCGAATCGATAATGCCCATTCATTCCTATGGGCTTTGAAGCCCATAGGAATGAATGGGCATTACCGATTCGGTATTTACCGAATCGGTAAATACCGATTTTCACAAGGGTGCGGGGGTGTCACTTTGACACCCTCTAGCACCCCCAAAACATGCTCGGGTGCCATGTGGCAGGCATACATGCCCTAAGGGCAGGTCTGCCTGTCACATGGCATAGGTGTGCATGCACACATGTGCATTCACACCAGAATCGGTATTTTACCATCAAATTGGATTTGATGGTAAAATACCGATTCTGTAAGGCCTCTGGGACTCAGAAGAGTCCCACCTACATATGGGAGCCTCAGATTCGGTAAATTTACCGAATTTTTATTTTACCGATTCGGTAATTTTACCGAATCGGTAAAAAAATGCCCCTTACATACCTGTCACCCATTTACCGATCGGTAACGGCCAAAATCGGCCGTTACCGATCGGTAAATGGCCTGAAACGGCCACCTACATCTGGCCCATAGTGCCTATTTTGTTGTAAATGTATAGCTTTTTATCGCCGTTCCCAACTACAGGATAACCTCTTTATGATTTTCCACATCAAATTGTATTTTTAGTCCCCAATTAGCGATCGATAATGTACCAAATAACGGTATTGCATCCTATTTTCTCTTATTAATCTATGAGAGATTAATTATGCATGCAGTTTCATTTTTTTGGTTGTTGTCATTTTGTGTCGTTAAAAAATTTCTATTTGCAACATTTTCAAAATGTCGTTTGATGAATTTCAAGTGTATTAGTTGCATGTCATGGAGCATTGCACTGGTGCCAGTCAAGGGGCATATTATCTAGCAGGGAGTTAAAAATTATCGCTGTTTTAGTGTCAGAAAACTGCTGCTAAAGCGGCGATAATGGGCATGATAATATGGCCTTGTGAATTCCAATAGAAACCCATGATCTGGTGTAAACATGGGCTTCTATTGGAATTCTCCAGGGCATATTATCAATCCCATTATCAACTGCCGCTAAAACGGCGCTAATTTAAACACCCTGCTTGATAATATGCCCCCAACAAGTTTCGCTGTTATGCGATAGTGTTCTACTTTTTGGCGTTTCTCTATAAATACATTTATAGCTAGACCTATACGCTTGATATTCCCACATTAGGAGAGTGGCATACTTCAAATACAAAAAAGCAACATGCAAAAAGAGGTACGTTACATTGTGAGACAAAGAAAGTTAATTTTCTCTTACAAGGTTACCCTTCTTGCTGAGCATTAAAAGATAGCCTAAAGCCATTCACAATTATAACCTTGACTACGAAAATGTAAGTTAATAAGGCTTCAACAAATTATGGTCTTTTTGGTCGATTTGCCTAGTGAACTGTTAATTGTAAAACCGAAAGACATTATGTTCAGCTTTCTCTATCACATCTTTTGTGTTTTAACAGTGACACTTCATTGAGTGCAATTAACAAAGCCTCGGAGATTTATTAACACACTTCTTCATGGCCAATGATCCATTCCACGTAAGACATAACACTGTAAAATGCGCATTATCTCCTTTTGGCACTTACAATAATGCTTCATGAACTAGGAAGGCATATGTTAAGGCAGATAAAGTAGCATTATTAGCTGACAAATCTTACAATTTATTAGACAGTTAATTTATCAGCTTAAAAGACACTTAAAACAGCTGTGCATTTAATGTCTTTTTAATGTATCCAGTAAAACTTGCATAATTGCCTGTAGTGCAATTTATATTTAGCTATGTTGCAGAATCTCTGCATTTACTGTTTACATTTTATTTAATTTTTCCTGCAAGGCTCATCACATCTCACCCTAAGCTCCAATGATGTGGGTAGATAATCAGACAGGAGATGTCGCGTATAAATAGTTCCCCATGAATGAAATGCTCAAATGTGATTCAAAAGGCGGACCATCGGGTGTTATCACCTCTTTCTCAAGGGTAAAATATTCGGGAAAATAGGGATTCCTCAAACTTCAGAGCAGGCCTGGATTAACAAACACAGCACACCCGAGGGTGGTAATGCCAGCTCTGCCAGGGATTAACATGTGCAACATATTCTGAACCTTCTGTCTGTGGTGTAAACTAACAAGGCTCAGACCAAATTAACAGAGGTGTTTCATTATATAATTAAGGTAATTGTTCCCTCTAGAGGCATTGTTTGAAGTCTAAGCACTGCGCTTTGTAAAAAGGCACGTGATGTGCAACACATTTAATGATTCTCTTGCATACAATGTAGTCGTTTGTTTGTGCTTTCTAATTTTATGGACCCTGTGGTAAATGTTCTTGCTTTTCTGCACCATTTCTCCAAACAGCATATCTGTAGGGAGCTAACCACTTGTTATAAGACTATGAAGGTCACAGAATCTGTTTTATGATACCAATTCAGTCAAAACCACGCATGGATAATTTAGGCAATATTGTCGCTCAACACAATGTTAATCAAATTAAACACTGCAAGTTAATTAAGGGATGCTTCTAAACTCTTAGAAATAATCTACACCTATCCATCAATTAACTCATGAAAGATCTTCATAAAATAAGCATACATTTAATTCTCCGGAATTCAAGTTATTGCATGACATCGTCATTTCAACCCTTTGTATAACTAATTAAAAGAGTAAATACAACTTTTATTTGAGTATAAAAAAGAACTAGTATCATGAACGGGAAACATTCCTATTAGATTTATCATTATTTGATCTCTATTTGTTCTACATTCTTTGAATCATCTGCATACTTTATGTGATCAGATACCGTTTAATCAGCTTGGAAGAAAGAAGGTTTTTCAGTCAAAAATGGCACTGTGCCTTTGTATGAATAACAAGCATTGGCAAAGACAATAGGTCTCGTCTGTGCACGACTTATGGGCTTGACTGTGTTTTTTAGCCATGTTCATGCAACACGGCTAAAAGTCATTAAAAGAAATACAATGATGTATTCAACTCTGGCTGCGTTATATCACTTTTTTTATCTTTCAATCATGTTGCACAGCAGTCGCTGTACAGCCTGGTCTACAAAAACGTTGGTAAAGCCAAAAACTAGAGTAGGGCAGTGGGGCACAACGATGTGGGAGGGGCGGGATAGTGGGTCAAGGAACAACGGAGGCGGTGATGGGGTGGGGAGGGGAACAGGGCAATCAACAATGCCAGGGCCATAGCACGATAGGGGTTGAAAGTTGACCCGACAAGCAATGGCAGGCGGTTGGGATTGGGGACTGGGTAAGCAACGAAGGAGGTAGAAGTTAATTGGTGAATCGACAATGCAGGAGAGGAGGTGGGCGAAGCAAGCAACGTCAGGGAAACAATGCGGTAGAGGTAGGGACTCAGGGCAAGGAGTTAGTAGGACAGAAGGAGGGGAGACAACCTACTCCTAGGGAGTGCTTCAAGGAAATGAAAAAGTAACCTAGGTCAGGAATTAGGTGCAGCAGAAGGACACTTAAAAATTACTATATGCCCCTTTTTATACAAACAGTCATTGCATCTGTCAACCAACCAGTGCACCCTTAATTCATTATACCTAGCTATTGTTTTAGGACCAACTTCCAGCTCCGCCCTTATGCCTAATGCCATTGTCTTTTTGAGGGAAAACAACTGGTGCTCCCATGTTTTGTGCACCATCACAAAATCCAAAGTTACGATGCACAGGGGAAGCAGATATTTTCTGCATTTGCATCATTAAAAAAAGCATGCTTATGAGATCATGTTTTGCAGAAGGTTTAGCATGATGATCAGCAACAATAGTTATGGTTGGAAACTCCTCATCAATGAGGTATGTGGATGGGAACGTTCAAGCTTCCTATCCCTCCACCCTCCACGTTCAAGCTTCCTATCCCTCCACCCTCCACGTTTCCTATCCCTGCACCCTCCACCTTCAAGCTTCCTATCCCTCCACCTTCCACGTTCAAGCTTCCTATCCCTCCATCGTTGGAAATCCCCAGAGAGTGTGTGAGAGACCTAAATCTCAAGTTAACTTCTGACTCAGTCATTGACACCCCAGGTCATTCCAAAAATGTTTCACAGAGGGTCTGCAGGAGAATATGACCCTGAGCGAAAGTTATGCTTCTCATGGAACAACAGACCCAATAGAAGTCTGAGTCTCATGAACGGCACATCCGCGGCTGGGCCCCATGAAATTGTTCCCTTCTGTGTGAGCTCCAGTCCGGTGACTGGATTGCACCCAGACACATTTACAGCATGACAAGAGTCCATTAACCACTGTTAAGGATGACACATTCTGGGGTGTAATTTGTTGGCTTGACAGCTTACTATCTTTGTCTCCTCTTTGCCACATGTGCATGCTGAACATTTGGGCTCCCATCTTGGTAAACGCAAGTTGATCTCCTAAGAGCCTGATGTCTACATAAGCCAAACGAACACCATATTGAAGGTAACTTTATTGCAGGCTTCAAGACGATCACTTAGCTTTGTGCTTTCAATACTTGAAAGAGTTTTTCACTTAAATGGCTTAAATAGTCTTTCCAGAGGTTTTTAAACACAGAGGAACTACTCCCTCTTATGGCCCTGTTTGAAAACCACTGACTTCACTGCAGTGCAAAGCATTCCACTCAGTGCCCTTACAGATGCTACAGTAATTACTGTAGAGTATGCAAGAACAGCCAGGGGTATGCAATGCTATGATTTCCAAACAGGGTGAGAAAGGGGAACAGGCCTTCTATGTTTAAAAACTGCTGCCGACTAAACTTTAATCTGCAGTACCTTGTAAACATAGAAGGTCTACTCCCTCTTCCGCACCTGTTTAAAAAACACTGCACAGCAGTGCATACCCCTCAGTGCTATTACATATTCTGCCTGGAGAGTGTGTAAGGGCACCGAGGTCTATGCACAGTGCCCTTAAATACTAAGCTGTATGAATAACGGCAAAGTATGTAAGGCACCGAGGGGTATGCATTTAGTGCATTTGGTATTTGGCTGCACAATTTCTCATTTGGTACTTGGCTGCACTATTTCTTGTTGCAAAATGAATCCTCACATTTATTTTTGGATGTGAGGGTGCTTTTTGCACTTAGAAAATAGCACTAAATGACCACACCTCCCCTTGCAGAATTCTGCAGAATATTTCAGAGTTTTAATGTAATTCCGTGGAATTCTGCAGAATCAAACTCTGACAATTCCGCCCACCGTACTTCAAGTGTCAGTTGGCTGACTTTATGCTCTTTTTCCACCATTTGCAGAAAAATTGAGACTATAGAGAAGTTTCATTTGATGAATTCATCGAGGACCCATGAAAAAAACTGTTTAACTGTCTTGTTTTATATAAAATCCCGTATTTAGTGTTACCTGGATTAGTAGCTTTAACCAACTGAACCTGAGAGGTCAAGTAATACATATATGGGATTAAAAGGAATGTTCGGGTAGTAAATGGATACAATATAATGAAAGAGAAATTATACTAGAAGGATTATCCTTTTAAAATCATGTTTAAATCAGTCATGTAGATATATTTTAAATCGAACAGGACAACCGAGACGTGTTCCTGTTGGGTCTACGTTTGAAATCATCGATATTTCCCTATAACCACCTAATATCTGAGAGGTGGGAGTGGAACATCTTAAAGGTAGATGTGGTAAACCAGGGCACTGTTGAATACTAATATTGAGCTGTCTTTCACCTACATACAGGGGGTGATTTAACTGGAAATGAGTTCAAATAAATACATTGTCCTTTCGATCAAGACAATGGACAAATGAAGGTACTCGGTCAATACCCTATGTGAAAGGAATAGTGGGAACAAAGAGTAACAATAGAATAGTCTATTGAATAATGTCTCATATCATTTATTTATACATATAGTGTCTGGTACTACATCAAATCACTGAAGTGTCCATCTCCGAATTCACATAGGAGCCACACCTTCCGAGTGCTGTAGCACCGGTGAGTGTAGTCATGTATTGTTAGTTGTTTGGCGATGAATGAATGGGTATTTGGTTTAGCAGAATAGCCTTGTTTAAGATAAAGTTGAGATTGAACATATGTGTTTTTTTCCCATAAAGCTCTATCATGAGATGTGTGTGTATTTACAAGATCATATATAGAATGCCCTACGATATGTTTTGTACTAGGAAATAATATACATAACTTGAAGAATAGAAAGATGTCTTTATTTATTAAATGAAGGAGGGTTGTTATAATAAACTAGCTTGGTGGGGGGAAGTAAGGTCATTGAAATGTCTCATTTAAATATACATATTACCAAAAAAAATCTTATGATGTTTAATAAGATTGTGTCTTATTTTTATGTATGTTGATTTTATCTCTCTATGTTAGGTGTATTATAATTATGACAGAGAGCGATTTGGATAGGGGAAGTAACTTGTTAGTTGTGAAGAAGGTGGCTTTATTAGCACCGTTCTACCAAAATGCGTTGGCGCTGAATATGTTAAATTTGAAGAGAGTCAGCAACCACAAAAAAAGACAGGGAAGGTTTTCTCCTGTGGGGTGCTGTCTACAATAATTTCAAATTTACAGTTGTAAAACAGATTTTATTGTCTCTTGTAGCTTCCTGTCAAGGGAGGTTGTTCATTATGAATTGCAGTCTATTCGACAACCCAGGTGTTTTTACAATGTTAGTTTATTGTATTATTGTTTATAATATGTATTTGTATTGTATATTTTTATTTATGTTTGATATGATCTATTAAATATGCACATAAGTGCTTACAAACTCTGAGTAGAGCTTTTATTTGCAAACTTGGGGCATAAGTGGAACATTACATATTCATTGGTATTATTGCTGTATGAAAGAAAAAGTGTGTAAAAGGAGCTCCAAAGGGAAAATTTGGTTTTAACTATTAAGTGACCTCCAGTTAAGCTAAAAGGCACAAAAGCTGCAGGAAGCCCACTTTCCTGAATAAGCCTGGCTGACCAGTTTCCACTTGACCTGCCATGGACCCTCGTTTTCCACCTGGACAAACCTGATGCTTGTATCCAAACCACTGTTCATTGCCGTTGACCTGAAAACGTCCCCTTATCTCAATCAAATTCAACCGTATTGATACAGCTAGCACTTAACTCTTTTTCATGCTATTTTTATTTAAAATATTCAAAATTCAAATCTTCAGTTCCCCTTGCTAGATTTTTATAATTTTTGTGTCATTTTGTTCATTAGAATATTCTCTAGTCTTATTAATTGGATTTTTTATTGTATCGTGTTTCTGACTTTTTAATTGTTTCATTACTTCTAAATGATTTACACATTGTCTTAAGTTAACCATGTCTCCTCTGTAGCATACTTACCAGGGACTGAGTTCATGTTCAAATTACTGAAACTAACTTGTGGTAGTCTGCCTGCACCTCAAAAATTAATCCACTTTCTCACAATAGTATAACATAACATAACATGATATCACCAAGAGTCAGGCTTGCAATCCTCTAGAGACATCGAAACCACAGTGCCCCATATCAGGAATGTAAGTCTTTCTGTCAATGGATGAAGAGCCACAATCAGCTGTGATATTGCGCAAACTGGGTGCTGTATTTTAAACAATTGAATACGTGAGACTATTGAAAATACTTCAGGTTAGGGTGGGTATTACCACAAGTGCTCTGGAATGGATCTACATCCCCCACTGAAATTGCAGCCTGCAATTCTGGATTAGGTGGACAACAACATCCGCCCAGTGAGTGTCCAATGGAATGCCACAATAGAACCAATTGTATTCGAATGTTTTGCTCTGGGCCTTCACTGTAGTTGTGTGGAACCTCCCTACAGTTTGAACCCATGACCCAGTGTTCTGAAATGTTGAAGCCTTTGGGGACACCGAGAAGGAAGTACATTTTCTTAAAAGCTGAAAATCACAATCTTTTTTATTTCTGCAGAACCGGGAAAGAGGCTCAAGTATACTCGAAAAAGATGTACACTCTCTATGAGTTCAAAAACTTGATTTTAAATGTATGATTATGTGATCATTTATTTTCAGAAAGTATATAAAGGAAGTTTATGTTATGTTAACACAAGGAAGAATGGAATTTTGGCTATTTATGCCTTGGTGGTTTAATATATTTTATATCGTTTTTGACAGATATTAAAGAAGCAGATAACAGGTTTAGAGAGATTGTCAGTAGTTTGGCTCGTGCAGGGCAAAGATCCACTGTTATATTCCTTATAACAAGAAAGTATGGATTGGACCCCATCTTTTTTTCAAATTTTGTTGGCTAGCTACTTCAAATCTTTCACCTTCAAACTTATATTTTTGAAGGGTGTATGCCCTTAGTAAGATAAAACTTCTCAGTGGATGTTTGGTTAGTCTTTCAGCTACTATGCCGGGCAACATGCAGGATAAACACTAATCCATGCTAAGGAGAAAAACAAAACTTGATTTGAGTGAGAGGATGCAGACATTTAGGGGGCCAGCTTTGTACTTGCATCTAAACATGCCAGCACTCTAGTTATGACGGAAACAGTGCAGCATCTCAGAACAGTTGACCAGATAGTTATCCTCTAACGTTTCTCCTTGTACATTAAATGTAATTGTAAGCTTGAAGCCTTAATGCAAAGCCAGCGCATGATCATGTTTGAATTCAAGCCTGAGTTTTTTCCGTGTCAGAAGTGCTACTAACAACAGAGGTAACTCGAGTACTCCAGTTGACACTGCCTAATGACCTGTTATCATTTAAATGACCTCAAACAGTGTCTCAAACGTCAGAAAGGTGTACAAAGCTGCTAGTTTTAATAAAGTACCAAAGAACATTCTGTGTGGGAAGGATTATCCATGATATTTTAAAATGTGTAAAAAAGCCAAACAGGCATAGCAAAAGTGAAATTTATCACATAGAACCTGGCTGCGCTCATAGTGAATGCGCGCAAACTGTTGGGGGTATTCTAGACCGTACCTGCTGGTTCCTCGCTTCAGACGCTGGTCGTCCTGCCTGCCCTCCTGTCCTCCCGCCACCGCTGAGAGGAGGACTACGCTCTCCAGGCTCCTTAGCAGCGGAAGCTGCCCACGTCATTCCCGCGCCCGGAGGCGCTTTAAATCACGCTCAGCCATGGTGGAGAGGGTATTGCTGCAAACTGTTGGAGGCATTCTAGACCGTACCTGCTGGTTCCTCGCTTTAGACACCGGTCATCCTGCCTGCCCTCCTGTCCTCCCGCCGCCGCATTTTAAACTCCTCTGGCCGCTTAGAGGAAGACTACACTCTCCAGGCTCCTCAGCGGCAGAAGCCGCCCACGTCATTCCCGCGCCCGGAGGCGCTTTAAATCACGCTCAGCCCCCGCACCGGGAGAAGCCCGGGACAAGGCGGGACCGTCTGAGGCCGTCCGAGGCCAGAAGAGGCCGGGCTGGGCAACCCCTCTTGACTGTTCACCCCGTTAATGTACCAGTCAATAATTTAAGTTAGTATTTGATGACAGACTGTATGGGCTATCAGTTGTGTCAGCATAAAGAGGATAATACAAGTATTCCCTAATCTAACTGAATTCCAGAGTTGGAACTATGACTGAGATGAGTGGGAGGCCGGGGGTAACTGGTTCTTTGGATGATTTTATAAGTAGAGCAGAACAACTAGTGTGTCGTGAGATTGAATTTGCTAAGCGATGACTTTCACTTGACCCATGTAGTCTTCCAACATATAGTCAAATGATCAGTAAGCCTATCAGCCAAATACCGGTTACTGTTCCACATCAGAACGAGGGTAACAACACACTGTCATCGCAAAAAGCATAAATAATACCGGCCCTGCGACCTCACATAAAGATCCCGGGATAGCAGGGATTTTTACTAGACTGCGGACACAGAAGTCTGGTGCAGAAATGGGAGCTAAAGCAAAAATCCAGTTTAAGGAGAAAAAACTGGCTGTGAAGAAAGGGAAGCCAAGCAAACCTGTGGGTTGTAAGAATGGGGATGGCAATGCGCACACGCATGACCTGGTTGAAACAAGATGCAGATCCTTGGGAACTCAAACTGACTTTGACTATGATACAAATTTTGGTAAACAGATTGGGGTGGAGGCAAAAGAAGATCGTACAATGGTGGAAATTTTCAAAAATGCCCTAGACACAATACAATACCAGATAGATGAATGTTTAAACTCTAGATTAACAGTTCTTGATGATAAAGTAGAAGAACTAAATACATTGTCCACTAAATTACTGCAACTATTGAAGAGGGCAAGGGGTTAATTGAAGATGGTACTTGTCTGTTGAGTGAATTGGAGAGCAGATGTATGGATAGCCATAAAGTGATTAATGCTGTAGAGCATGCAAATCACCCACGTTCTATTATGATACAGGATGACAGCATTGGAGAAGATGGCTCGCGGGTAACCAATAGTAATATTGCCCCTGCACCTGCTTCAGTACTTGCTAACAATAAGATAGAACATATAAGGGTTCAAGGAAGAGAGGGGATTATTCATAGCCCAAAGGGGACTGATTTGGTGCCAAATGAAAATATTTAAAGCCTACCGCCTGCTGCATCTCCTTATGTATTGGTATTGTCAGGTGCCCCAGTCCTAAAAAGAGATCAAAAGAATCATGGGACAACCTTAGGAACAAAGTTGCTAATTGGCTCTGCAAATACAAAAAGTTCCATCCAAATAGAAGTGGAGAAATACTGATGGTGAGAAGGGTAGGGTGGGTAGGTGTATCACCAAAAGACATTCAAGGGATTGTATAATTGTAAATTTTAGATATCCTCATACGGTCTGTAAGATACTAAAAGTTCATGAGGAGTCCCCTTTACAAAGGCCCGTCTTGCAAGCTTTACCACTAGGTTATTTTTACAAACCAAGTGTGCCAAAACCAATGCAAAATCTGGGACCACTGAGCTTCTTAGAGACTCCATTGAGCTTCTTAGAAACTCCAAACAGGTTTAATGAATTATCGTCCTTAGAGGCGGTCGATTGACTACAATCAATGCATACGGCCAAGGAAAAGGAAATGGCATACACAGGTTCCACTATAGAGGGGATTGGTACACGTGTAATGGAAGGTGGTGACCTATTTTAATCCCATAGTCCTACCTTAAGTTCACTATGCGGAATAACGTTAAAGAAGGAAGTTAGTGGCACAGAATTTAAGGCAGCAGATAATGTACTTAGTGTTGCCAGCCCTCTTAGTCTTTCTCTACCAACTAGTATTTTCAATTTAAACGGTTCCTCTGAGATAAAGTTTATATCATGGAACATAGCGGGTTTGGGATCAAATATAAGTGACCCGGAATGCAACCATTACATAAATACAAGCGACATCTGTATACTTCAGGAAACATGGGCCACGAAAGCTGTACACAGGGTAGGATATAAAACTTACCAAATAAATGCAGTCCCATCGGCAAGGGGTCGACCGTCTGGGGGCCTTATCATTTGGGTTAGAGTGACTATTGACATTACTATTAGTAAATTAAGTATCAACTCCTTAGACATACTTGGAGTGAAAATAGTCACTAATGATAAAAAGGTTTTATACTTATATAACGTTTACAACAGACCATGTCCATCTTATAGGGAGTCTCCCAGAATCGAAATCCGGGATTCACTTTTAAATGCTTTAGATCCAAGAACAAGTTAAATACTATGTGGAGACCTGAACTGCAACTCTGAAACCATTGCAGGGTTGGATAAGTTGCTAGAGGACGAAGACAGTGCCAATAATATACCATCATTATCCAGCAGTGGGTTAGTTGCTGGCACTGTCCTAGCCCTCCAAATCACAAGGGTAATGGCTGGCCACGGGATGAGGGCATGTAATGGGCGCCTACCATCTGATAGCCCCAAATCCCCAACCTTCTTTAGATACAACTGCCAGAGTAAAATTTATTACATTATCCTATCCTCGGATATATGGTCATTTGCTGTAGACATGGAAATAAGAGCAAGAACAGATAGCGACCATCTCCCACTTGAAATTAGTTTTTGTCTAGGAGCCTACTATTGGGACAGAATTTAACATTTCTCAAAATGAGCCTAGGATATTTTTAAACCTACATAAAACGTTTTTAAAACCTACATAAAACGTTTTTCAAGGAACTCCTACTACTAATGACAAAAAGACCAAAAAAGATGGGAGGAGTAATTGATTCCCAGTTTGTAGGTAAACCTTGGTTTAACAAAGAGTGCCGCACTGTAAAGTTAAACTTAGTTCAGGCGATTAAAAACAACAATGTATTGGCAGTTAAAGAGGTCTATCAAAGAATATAAGAGAGCCTTGGCTGAAGCCAAATCTTGTTGGACAAAGAAATTTGGTCAAGCATGCTTTCAGCGGCCAAAATGAAGGACCAAAAATTATTTTGAGAAATAGTGGCAAAAGGCAATAAAAAGAAAGAGGGCTCAAGAGAGGTCTTCCTTGATGAGGCCACTTGGATTGACCACTTCACAAATTATACGATAACCCAGAGGGGGACAAGCCTCTGCAGGTTGTGCATACACCATCATCTTCACCTATACAAGGGACCTCTGTGTAGAAACTCCTTTGAAATTAGGGAGAATACGTTTTTCAGGGCGTTGTTAAAACTACCAGTCAGTGCCCCGTTGATTCCTCTTCTTTTACACCTGAAGATGAAATGCGTAGACCATCATGCAATTTTGCGAACGTTGATGCTCTGGGTCGGATTGTCAGATTGTGGATGATCCCAGGACTGTCAGACTATAAAGAAGGTCTGAAAGAAGTTATGGATCTAGATTGCTGTAACAAAGTTCAATGGCTTAAACATGTAAGATCCTGGTTGGTAAAAATAGGTTTACCACACTTTTGGAATGAACCAGTATCAATGAACTCGTCCTCAAAGAAAAATGTAAAGCTCTCATTCTGGTCATATGTGAGTTATGAGATAGTGAACATAAAAACACGTGGATCTCTGACAAATAATTTCTTATTGTTCAAAGACATAGCGTCTTTTGAACTTTTTTTGGACGAGATTCACCCACCGCTAGCAAAGACAATCTATATGAAATTCAGATATGGTACGCTTAAGACAAATGTTTGTGAACTGAGGTGGTCCAATAGTAGTAGTAATCTGTGTACCTTATGTGCAAACCAGGCAAAGGAAGATCAGTTACACATTTTGTTTTTTGCCCAATTTATGTAATACCAAGGAAAAGGTGGATATTGCCCCTCTGTCGGAACATAGGTTCCAGATCCCACAAAGAGGCTGGAGGAATTCTAGAAACTAATACCAGTCAGGTAATAGTCTTTGGTGTTAGTAGATTCCTCCTGACTGTTTTATGAAAATGAAATTGGGTTTGAAACTTTGAAGTCGTAGAATCTATATATCAGGTGCAATTCTCTAAGTAATATTGTTGGACACTTATGAAGTAGATTATTTTTAATATCTATACATGATATATTAACTGTCTCAATGTTGGATCCCCAGATTTTTTAAATAAGTTTTTATATGAATGCCTTTTTAGCTTTTTACCTTTTAAATTATTTAAATGTTTTAACGTGACTTTTTGCCCCCGGAAATGGTGTCTAGGATGTAAATTAAATGTACTGCCTATAAACTATTAGTTCCGTTATGTGACCTTGCGATCTATGTAATGTATATTGTGAAATCGTAATGTAATTATAATGTATTTTTTGCATGTTTTATGGTACTTAACGGTACTTAACGTACCGAAATAAAGATTTATTGATTGATTGAATGCCTGTCCTTCACTTGTTCATTCTAGAAGGGGTTTAATTTAAGGAAAACCCCACCATACATAAAAAAACGATATAGCGAAGTCTGATAATTCTATGAATGGTGAATTATTCCCAGATGAAAAGCTGACCCTTGCAATCGTACAAGCCCTTGCTTTGAGCATGCCGACAAGAGCCAATTTGGTTTAATTTAGGAATGCACAAAGCAGGCAGATTATTCAATGGAAGGTGAAACTTTCGAGAAGTGAGCTTTACCCAGCTTATCCAACAAGGTTGATACCAAACAAACAAATTTGCAGACAACTCAAGCTATTCTTACACAGTCCAGAGTAGAACTGTCTGCATCTAAGATTACAGGCCCTTATTTTTACTAAATCTGAAATAAACTCCATTGAGAACTTGAAAATTAAACTGCACACCATGAGGTCATTAGAACATTCTGATCCTCAATGTCACCAAAATCTAAGGACATATGTATGTTGAGTCTCTCAAATTGAATTGAATTCTTACTTGTCTGTGACTATAAGTGGGCCCAGGATATGTATGTAGTAAAAATGAAACAGTGCCCAAAATAGTTTCTATAAAAGACTGGGACTAAATCAATGACTATTTCTTCACAGAATGCAGAAAAAGTTATGCGTTGATCTCTTAGGCTTAAGCAAGCTGTTTTTCAAAAAAACACTGTGAAGTAATCTGATTATGATATTTAGGAAATCGAATATTCACAGATCTTCGTCAAGGCACAGAATTAAGAGGATTGTATGTACTTATTTGTATCCCTTGAGCTTGAATTATGGCTCAGTCTTAATATGGTTGACCCTTAACTTGTGTTGCAAGAATCCCCATTTCTATTTTGTTTTGTATGAATTCTTCTAAACCAGGGGCCTCATTTATGAAAAGTGACGCATCGCTGCGTGAAAACAGCGATGCCTCACTTTTCACTGCGCACTCCTTGCGACACCAATGATGCGTCATATTTAATGTATGACGCATCATGTCGCAAGGACTTACAGATACGTCAGTATTTCTGACGCATCTGTAAGCGCAAAAGTGACGCATTGCTGGAGTGTGTCACAAAAGTGACGCAACTCCAGCAATGCGTCCTTTCACATGGGGAAAGCCCCATGTGAAAGGGCTTGCGTCAGTCTTACGCCTGCTGTGAGGCAGGCGCAAGATTTTGACGCAACCGCATCCTAAAAGTGACGCAGTGAAATCTCATAGATTTCACTGCGTCACTATTACGAGGCTTTTTGCGGGGGAACGCCCCCTTTGCATACATTATACCTGACGCAGGCATAATGTGGCGCAGGGGTTTAAAAAGTGACGCATCTACCTAGATGCGTCACTTTTTAAATATGGAGCAACAAGGCGCATGTTTTACGCCGCCGATGCGTCACAAAAAGTGACGCATCCGCAGCGCAAAACTGACGCAAGGCCTCATAAATGAGGCCCCAGGGTCCTTTGCCCTGTTCCTTTATTGTGGCTACCATGCCTATCAATGTATTTAATTTGTTTTTGTCCACTTCGATCTAAACACGGAAAAGTATTATTTCTGACTTTCTTCTATTCCAAAGATTCTTGAATCCTGTCAATTTTCTGATACTTTGATCTGTACATCAAAGGACAAAGCAGCTGAAGTGTGTCTAAATAAACTTACAACTTTTCATTGGGGTGATTAGATGCTCTCCAAATCTTGGCAATCATTGAGCACGCTGTTAAATTAAACTGGGAGATTAATTTACCAGCAATGAATATTAGGCAAATATGTGGAGTCTTCAAAATCACAAGTGATTCACACAAGACTTAATGTGGTAAAACCTTTTTACAAGGGCAAGAATACCTTTACATAAAAGGGAGGATCCCCATACTTTGATGACAGTGGTATGGAGGGGTGATAGCTCATATAGGGTATTAATGATATGTGTTCTGAAACATGAAGTCTCTGGCACCATGTCTGCTGCACTTGAAAAATTTGCTGCTAGAGAGTTGCACTGAAACTGGATGCTAATCAGAATGAACATTGGAGTACATTGTTAGCTGCATTAGAAGTAATGTTAGCAATCAGAGTAGTAGCAATGGGTAATATGCTGGACCATAATGGCTCAGGCTGATCATCCTGCTGTGATGTTTTGTATTACCTGGTTTATAATGCCACTTGGCAGAAAAGCTGTCAATACTGGAGGAGGTGTCTGTGATGGGCAGTGTTCTGAACATAACGAGAGTTGTAAAAAGGATAATTATTCCCAGAACTGAGAAAGGACCCACTGCACTATAAGACATATCAGATCCTGCTCGAGTTGATTTGGACTAGGTGGGCGGAAAATCCGTTCCGCTCGCGGATTTTGCGGATTTTCGGGAAATCCGCAATCCGCGAGATTTGCGAATCTCCCGCAAAATCCGCAAATCCGCGAGCAGCGGATTTTGCTCGCACTGCTCGCACTGTTCGCGTGAGTTCGCGTGAGTTCGCGCCCCGCGAATAAGTGCAAAATTGCAGAAATCCGATTTTAGCAAAACTGAAAGTAACTACTTACCAGGTTCAAAAGTTCAGGCTCATCATTAGTAGCCATTTCCTGTAGTGCTTCCTGAGGGGCCCCTCCAGAGTTCAGTTGCCAGTTGAAACTATTATGTGACCCTGCTCTGAACCTCAGAATAGTTACACATATGCCACAAAGGTCCTGAATTACAGCTAAGGGAGACAAGCAGGAGCCAGGCTGGAAGTTAAAATCCATTAATCAGCCCCTAATTCATTATTGTCAGTTGGGGCAGGGCAGGTGTTGTAACTAATTTTGCAACAATGAAAGCACTTAGCAAGTGCAAAAGATCACTAATCAGGGCGCACTAAGGAAGCAGGTGCCAGCTAAAAAAATATTCTGTGACACATTAATCAGCCCCAAATTAATTCAGGTCACTTGAGGCAGGGAAGGTGTGCTTTGCTTTGCCGAAAATAATGTACACTGGACAACCAGAGGGTGTGGTGATGAAACAGAGGGTGGCATGGGTGGGCCAGAGGGTGGCATGAGTAGTCAGAGAGTGGCAGTGGTGACAGAGAGTGGCAGTGATGAAGAAGAGTGTCCCAAACAGGCTGGACACGTAGAAACAACAAGTTCGCGAAACTTGCGACCCGACAGGTAAGTTCACAATTTGCGAAAGTGTACAAAACCCTCGCGAACTGGCAGAAACACGGGCGAACACACAAAAAAAAAAAATCCGCAAATTCGCGGGAATTCGCGGATTTTGCGGATTGCGAATCCGCAAATCCGCAAAATTCGCGAACGCGAGATCCGCAAAATTCGCTCATGCTTAATTTGGACACCAAGATATTTTGGGAGGTATTGACAAAGAACTGGCAGACTGTTGTAATGACTCTGGCTAACTTGGATCATTCATATTTCTCTGAAAAACACATACCAATTTGGTGAAACTTTACATGTGACATAGTGGGTAGTATGAGGAAATGCGTGGCAGATTCAATAAATGCAAAAAAGTCAATAGTTCCATTTCCCAGTTAAGGAGTATGTAGTGACCATTGGTGCTTTGTGCATTGGATTTAATGCTGTGTACAAAATCCCTCAAAAGAGTGAGGAATGGGAAAATTGGAGATAGATGGAGTAAAAGACTGGACTGCTCCCTTTCATCCCTCACTTAGATTTTGTAGCACTTGACTGGATTGTTATGAAAGAATATGGTAGATTGTGGTCCGCCGGCAGGGATCATAGAGCACATTGTAAAGCTTTACACTGATGGCATGCTGGTGTGTAATAAGAGTTCTAAGTTCATGATCCTCTAGCTTCTGAGAGAAATATTGAATGTTGTCTCAGTTTCTGGCCTACAGAATAACTGGCACACATATCTATTGCTCTCACAGAGTGTATTGGCTATCAAGTATGAGGATCTCATTCTGGTTGTGTCCCTGCAATGGAGAGTGGATTTGTTTAAATTCTTTAGAATTATGATTTACATGAAGTCCCATAGGGCACAAAAATTGGATCTACATAGGGTCATACAGGGCTGTCGAACGCTACTGAGTTCTAGATATTTCTGCTTTTGTCAATGATTGTCATATGTGACACTTACAAATATGTCTCTACTCCCCTGCTATCTGTACATTTGTCTACATTGCAATGGTTTTCAACTGACTGGATGGCTGACTTGGTCAGCTAGTCTGGTCTGGCAGTTATAGTCAGATCAAATTGCTTCAATGTATTACTTCCTTGGCTTGACTTTATCACAGCTTGACTAGATGGCTGATTAGAAGACATGCTACAACCTTTCACAAATGCGTGCATTGATTTCTCAGGTACTGCAGCCTAAGATTCTAGTTTCTACAATGGTTCTAGTGGCAAGGACATGCAGACATCTATTAGTCACTATTAAGCAGCTCTCTTAAAACTGTTGTGCTCGAAGGTCTGAAATGCAGCAGGAAGAGTCAACATCCACCCACACAGAACACTACAGGCCTGATTCGCAAACTCAATTTTGGAGTATGTAAAGTAGTATTCTGGTAACCCCAGGGCTCCTCCCTCAGCCCAACCCTGTTCAACATTTACATGGCACTGTTTGCTTGCATCATAAGAACCCACTGCATCAATATTGTCTCCTACTTTGACGACACTCAGCTCATCCTCTACCTCACCGATGTGAACAATACCACCAGGACCAACTTCACTGCCTACATGCCAAACATGGCCAACTGGATGCAAGAGAACTGCCCCATATCAACATGAACAAAATGGAGATGCTGATCTTTAGAAGTAAAAGCTTCCCTGGCACTCCTCCTTGTAGCCACACAACCTGGGCCCCACCCGCATAGACCACGCTAAAAACCACAGCTTCATCCTTGATGACAAATTCATGATGAAAAGGTTGACACTGTGATCTCATTCTGCTACCGCATTCTTAAAATTATTTGCAAGATCTTCAAATGCCCCCCCATGTACCCAAGATGCACTGTCACCCAGGCCTGCATCACCAGCTAACTCGAGAACAGCAACACATTCTATGTTGGTATCTGTAACCAACTCTAGAAAAGACTCCAAACCATTTAAAACACCAGACTCATTCCCAGATGCATTCAATTCACTTCCTACCTCCCCAAATTATGCTGGCTACCCATCCAGAAAAGTTGTTAATTCAAGCTGCTTATCCACGCTTACAAAACCTCCAATACAGGACCAGCATACCTCAGTGACCATCTCCAACTCTATCAACCTCCAGAAAACCCCACCTCTCTCTCCCTCACATGAATCCTCTGCATTTGTAGAAACAAAGCAGCAGATTGCATATTCTTCTTTATCGCTGCCAAAAACCTGGAACACACTACATCCACACTTCAGGTCTGCCATGCTACACCTCAACTTCCACAAAAACCTGGTTTTTCAACTAGGAGCACCACCGGGCCTTCGCTTCTGCTTCAGTGCCTGGATAATAAGCTGCCCCATACAAATTCACATAACATAACATTAATACAAATTGCAGTTAACAAACCAATGGGTGCAAATCTCCACCTCCACCTCTCCTATCTCTTCTGTACAGAGATCTCCAGCAAGTTCCACCATGGATAGTTTTCAGTAATGAAAATAGGATGTGCTGAAAAAGAGAGAGTGGTTGCCTCTGGGAACTTTATGCTAGTCCATGAGTTCCCTTAGATCATTTGAAGTGAATAAGAGGAACTGGGCCAGAAATTCAGAAAAATTAGGAAAATTAAAAAGGTTGATTAAACTTTACAATAAATTAGTAAAAATATTTTTTTCTTAAATATTAATGTAGACATTTTATTATTTAAACTAAATAATGAACAAAATAAAAAAAATGCAGCATTATTAACTTAATCGTGAATTAAATCTTTAATTAATTTGAATACACTAAACTAAATTAAATACAGTTATGTTATGAAGATCAAATTAAAATATTAATTCTCCCCTAGAGTAAAAAAATGTTTTTATGCCTTAATAATTATTAAGTGGTGACTAGAATTAAGTAAAATTAATGTCATTATATTTTAATAAATGTTAATGTTACATTAATTTATCACCTTAAAAGAATGTTCTAATAGTTTATAAATAAATAATAAATATATTTTATTATTGGATATTTTTCAACATTAAATCATATTTAGTTTTTTAATGTATTCCTATCTTTCACTATTTTAAATAATGTAATCATTTTAAAAAAATCCAATGGGAGTTTATTTTAAGTCTCTAACAGCATTATTTTATATGATAGAATATTGGAGTACCAGTTGTTTGCCATCTGTGGTGCTGGACTTACTCCAGCTTTGAACTGGAGACATTTAATATTGCTTTGGATCTGTTTTTGGCTGGAGTAACTTTAGAATTGCAGTTTGTGAATAGCAATGTACATTCTCGTAGGTGGGAGGGGGTATGTCTCTCCCTAGACCCCTACCTAGTCCTCCCTAAACCCCTTATTACGCCGCCCTAAACCCCTCCTATGACGTAGTATGCCCCCTTTTTCAACCACTCCTCTGGTCTTTACCACATTTACTATCAACTAACAAACTTGCTTGTGTGAGGATCTGCCAAAAGAAAAGATAGGAGAGGAGGCAGTGTAGATTTACACTCATAGGTTTGTGAAGTGTATTATTATTGAGGTTCTACAGTACTACTAAATGTAATGCAAAATACCATTTGTGAATAGGCCCCCATAGCGTACAAAGGCAGCATGATGCAATATTTCCCTTATTGATCGATACAATCATACGCAAGATATCAAGGACTGTATGCAGCATGTTTGGCTTTTCTTCCCGCACTTCAATCTCTACTTCACTTTTTCCTTTTTGGAAGCAAACACCTTTAGCACCTTTATCAAAAAGTATGTCAAACAGTGCATTTTCAAAGAATATTTGTAGAGTATAATTTCACTGGTATAGACCTCTCAGCTTCCTTCATCGCCATCTCCCAACAGACCCTCTGTCAAGACTCCATGATGCTGGCATATGTGATAAAGTCCTAGAATGGATCTGCTCATTCCTCACTGGATAAATGCAGAGAGTCAGACTTCCACCGTTCTACTCAGAGCCCAAAGAGATCAGCTATGGAGTGCCTGAGGAATCCTCCCTGAGCCCCACCCTATTCAACATCTACATGGCCCCTCTTGCAGCTATGATCAGAAGCCACGGACTCAACATTGTCCCCTATGCCAATGACACCCAGCTGATTCTCTCCTTCACAGACAAACCCACAGCCGCCAAGAGCAACTTCCATGACAGGATGAAGGCAGTCGCCACCTGGATTAAGGACAGCTGCCTCAAGCTTAACTCAAACAAGATCGAAGTCTTTGTCCTGGGTCGACTCTTGGTGACCTGCAGCACTCGGAATCCCCCACATCCACCTACCACGCACGAAACCTTGGCATCATCCTTGAGTCTGCACTCTCAATGAACTGCAAATCAATGCTGTTTCATCCTCCTTTTCCACACTCTCTGTCTCCCTTGGAAGATGTTCAAGTGGATCTCCACACAGTCCTGAAAAATGGTCATCCATGTGCTCATCAGCAGCAGACTCGACTACGGAAACACACTCTACTCTGGCACCACCCAGAAACTGCAAAACAAACTTCAGACTGTCCAAAACGCTTCTGCCAGACTCATCCTGGACATCCCATCACCATCCACCTGAGAGACCTTCACCTGTCAACAGGAGAATCACCTTCAAGCTTCTAATGCATTCCTAAAAATCCCTCCGAAATGCTGGACCTGCATACATCAACAACCGTCTCTCCTTTACACTCCCACCAGACATCTCCGCTCTTGCCAACTGGCCCTGGACACCATTCCACGGATCCGCAAAAACACAGCAGGAGGAAGATCCTTCTTCTACCTCGCTGCGAAGACTTGGAACTCCCTGACTCTGCACCTCAGGGAATCACCATTGCTTCTACAAATCACATAGGATTCAAGACCTGGCTCTTTGACGGAACCATAAACCTAGTCCCCCACCCTCCAGCAACTTGAGAGCCTCCCAGGTGAGTAGTTGTGCTTCATAAGAATATTGATTGATTGATGCTGTTCATTGTAGACTATCATATAGAAAACTAATTGGTTTGGGCTTGCCTACTAGAGGAATAATTTGAACATCATTGTCCGGGTTAGCTTTTTCCTCCCTGGGAGCAGGGGCCTTTTACAGCCTTGGCTTAACATTAAGTCGCAGCATTTCAGATGCTTCTTTTCTGGTATTGGCCTGTCCCTCTTAAAAAACCGTTTCTGGAGGTGCTCCAGCGCACCCTGAGTTCAGTGGAGGTGGAGTTATTTATCCCGCAACGCCATGTAGCAGCCATTGTTCGTGAATGCACTACCTCCAAAACCTTTTAAAATATTGTACACACTCAAATAAACAAAGCAAGCTCATCAAATCATGTTTCATTCACTGCCTGACCTCACGCTGCGATTTTGGGATTGGGGTTTTGTGAAGCTAAATTCTTAACATGGCAGTCATTAGCTTCTACAGCTCATCTCACCCCACACTTTGCATTTCAAAAGCCTTTTGGTAATGCAGAAGTATCTGGCTGGCTGCTGTATGGATAAACAGATCATTTACCTCCTGTTGAGAAAGACGATTACACATGAAAGGTGCTCTGTGCTATTATGAAGTGAAAGAAAAGTGACCATTTACACCAGCCTCATCTCAGCCAAGCTCGACACCAACCTGCTCCTATAGGCATAAATAACTAAAGTATCATAACACCAAAAGCACGTTATGTTATATGCGAGTGATAAAGTATACAAATAAAATATACAAGGTTTACAAAAAATGGCGCTTAGCAATAACGTATTTTGTTTTCTAGAATTCAAACAATACCATAGGATCATCCAAATAATCGACTAAAATAGATAATGCTTTTATTTATTTAACAAAAAGAGAGTGAAAATCATAAGATAATGCAGCTATTTATTCTATTGCATTTCTCTGTTTTAATAGTTTCTAAGCATTAATAAAATATGTTCTTGGTTGCTGGCTACCTATATAGCAAATATACCAAACTAAATAGTGGCTATCTGCTTTGCTATTACTCAACTTAATCAAGCTCCTTTTTACTAGCATCTGAACTAATCGAGTCAAAGGAATATGCCATCCTTCTGTTTGTGACCTCTCGCTTTTGTCCACTTTTGCCCGAATCATTAACTCTGTTATGCGCCATGCATTTGTTGTGACATTCTGTTTTGTGTCTCTCTTGTCTGTTTTTTTCAGTCGGGTTTTGTGCATATCGTTGTTGTGACCTTCTGTGCTGTTTAGTTTTTGCCACTTCTTTGCTCGTTTTTTGTGCCAACTCTTTATTCTGTAACCTCGGTTTTGTGACTCTTGCTCTGCATTCACTCCGTTTGTGGCTCTGCTTTATTTTGACCTTTGTCTTTGTGCCAATTCCCCTTAGCTGAACCCTTCACTTTTCTGCTCTTTTCCTCCATCCGTGCTCCTTACCTGGTCCATTTCTCCCATTTCTCACTTCCCACTGCCCCTTAGCCCCGCCCACTGCCACTTAAGTTCCTACCCCCTCCCAGGACCTATGTAATGGTGACTGCAGCACATTCATGCAGTGGACGTGTGCAGTGGGTGTACCTCTGGTGCACCAAAGGCACACCAGAGGAAAGAACGCCTGTCTGTGCCCTCCTGTGCCTGAACTGTGCCCAGTGCCAGGAATGCTTGTGCTCTGCTACCTACTGCTACCCTGCCTCAATCCTCCATGCGCTCCACCCCAGCCACTGATCACTGCACTGCTGCCACACTGCACCACATGGCACAGCGTGAGCTTTCACATGAGCCTCATGCAAGATCTCATGCACTGTACACCCCCTAATCCCACACCAACAGCACTCATTTTGTCACGGCTGGATTATTGAAACAGTCTGTACTTGAACATTCAAAAGAAACAACTGAACAAACTCCAGCTGGTGCACAATGCGGCAGCCAGGCTGCTAACGGGCACGTCTAGGTTCGTCTCAGTTAGAAACGGACTCCCACACCTGCACTGGCTTCCAGTAAAACAGCTTTCACAATTTAAATCACGTGGCACGGTTTTCAAGTCCTTGGTGGGGAGTGGCCCAGAAAATGTGAGAAGACGCCTTCAATGGTATGTCCCTGGAAGAATGTTGAGCTACTTGGTAGGAAAACAAGTGATCATTCCCCAAGTGACAAAAAAGAGAATTCGGGTGGAGGCAATTTCATTGTCTGTGCGGCAAAAGCTTGGAACAACCTACCAGTGCATCTCAGGAATTCTACTAAACTCCTTTCCTTCAGGAAGGGGTTGAAAACGTGGCTGTTCTCTGAATAAGCCTCTGCATCCATGGAAACAGGTTAGACATTGCTCAGCACCAGGACACCCTTGGGTAAAGGTGCGCTTTAGAAACTTTAATAACATAACTCAGCACCCCACTTGCTCACAAAAACCAGTCTCCCGCTCACGTTCTCACCGACCTACCACCACCCATGACACATAACACACTTGCATGCATTCTCCTCAACACCTGCTTACTCATCAACCATACATGATCACTCTCTAGACCTGCTCTTACTCACAGAAACATAACTAAATACTTCCTCAGTACCGTACATTGTAACAGCCATCTCCCACTGGTTGCAGGATAGCCTGGTAAACCAATCAGCACAAGTCTGGAGGTGGAGTCACCATCTTATTCAAAGACTCCATCAGCAGGAACATTCAAACGGACACCCGCAACAGACACATGTAACACCGCACTGTACGAAATTGGGTTACTGTTTGAGGGAAATAAAACCCTTCTGAGTAATGACCACAATAATTGTTTTGGTACACCAGAAAAGTCACTAAATTAACTTGTACTTAACCCCATGCTAGCTTGGCACATTAGCCGTCAGACTTAACTTGGAGGCACTGTGTTAAGTATTTTTGCGGCACACAAATTTTAATAAACTGAAAACACCATACAAGAAAAATCGCAAATCAATTTAGAACACTAGAGTACATTTTAATAAATAAAAAGATATTAGAGTGACAAAATTTAGTCAGTAGAGCTAGAGATATTTATATTTAAAGGCATGAATGAAAATAGTAGCAAGATAAAGAAAGCGCTAACTGTGGGTATCTAGTCATGCTGGACTCGGGCAAATTCACAACTTAAGCCAATCGCAATGCAGAACAAGCTTGGAACAGGACCAAGATTGACCCACCAAACATTGTAACATGTCCTTGGTGTAAAGTCTGCTCCAAGTAGTTTAGGGTAGTAAAAGGATATGCTAGATGCAGCCCTTTGAAACATATGTAGGGCAGGGAACAGCTACATTCCTCTGATCCTGACAACACCTTGTCCCCCTTTTTTCTTACTGTTTGGGAGAAATAGACAAAGGCCTGCTGCACAATTATTTACAGTCATGTGACCCAGGACACAAGCTGCAGGCAGCAATATGTTAGACAAGAAAAATGCAATCTTTCTAAAAGTTATCATCAGAAGAATGTTCTGCCTGTCTCTTCAAAATATCCTATGTTTTTACGAAACGAATCACTCAATTTCCTTGGTCCTTGTATTTATTAATTACAATTGTTTTCTCTATTATTTGGAATCAAAATACTTTTTGTTGAAATTTCAAAAACTGACCAAAATTGAGCCCCCAAAACACTGTGTTACTCATTGTACTCCAGCAGTGCTGTTTGCGTTAAACTTGAGAATTAAATAGGCTTCTCTTTTTGTCAGGGCAGCCTCCAGGTCACCCCTCTTGGGTTAGATTTAATTACACTCAATTCATTCCATTTTAAGTCTCTTTCAGTGTGATTTTTTTTCTATAAAATGACTATCCATTGGTGCAGTTGCAATTTTTCTTTTTATGCGAATCGATGGTGTACAACACATTGTTTCACCTCTTGTTTGGTTTTACAAATATACAATTTTTGGCTAGGGCAATCAATGGCATAGACCACATTTTTAGTTTTACGGTTTGAAAATTCATTTTGTTTCCATTTAATATTGCTATTTCTGAATTCGAAACCTTCAATCGTGAAGCTGCAAACAGAGCACTTTCCACACTTATGGTGGCCTTCTAGGGGTTTGCGATCCCATTGTGACCTTAGGTTGTTAGGTTTGTTCCCTTGAAAGACATTTGCCCTTATAATCTGTTGTCCAATATTTGCATTTTTCTTCATTGTGAATAATGGGGTCCAAGGGACATTCTGAATTTTTTATAAGGGGCCAGGTACTGCAAATGATTTGGCTAACTTTATTGGTATTGGAACCATAGGTGGAAATGCAAACCAGTTTCTCCATTGGTTGTTTTTCCTTTTTAGCTAGGAAATGTTCCCTGGGTGTGAACCAGGCTCTTTTTATAGAGTGTTTCAGTAGCTGTTTAGGATAGCCTCTTTCTTTTAGATTTTCTTTCAATGTTTTTGAACGTAACTCGTAGCCCTATTTCCGAGAGCAATTTGCCTTAATCTCAAAAATTGACCTTAGGGCAAATTATCCTTCTGGTTACGAAGGTGAAAGCTCTTATAATCTGATGTAAACATTATTCTTGTCTGTGGACTTTCTGTACAATGTAGTAACCAATTCATTTTAGAGGGTCTAACTTCAACGTCTAGAAATGTAAGGTCCGTTTTGCTTTTTATCATGGTAGATTTGATGTCAGGATATCTATTACTCAACCAATCATTAAATGTCACAAATTCTTCTTCAGTACCATTCAATAGGCACCATATATCATCGGAATACTGGTTCCACTGTATTAGACGCTCTGCTAATGTATTGTAGTTGTGGATACATTTATCTTCAAATCTGGCCATGAAGAGTACAGCAATTTCTGGCGCAAAGGACATCCCATAGCAGTCCATTTTATTTGAAAGAAGAATTTCTCTTCAAATGTAAAGTGATTCATTCCTAGTTTTGCTGATCTCATTTATGTTGGCCTTGGGACTCTGCGCATCCTACCAAGTATTTAATTTTTAGAAAAAAATAAGTGCCAGGGATCTTGTCAGGAGGCCACTACAGCTTGCATCATACATTGCCCCTGCCACACTGCCAGTGATAGTAACAACACAACTACAAACTGTCACACTCCAAGTGTGACAATTTGGACTATCAAGGCCCCAAAAGCTTTAAGAATGGCTTGTGCTGCAGGTCATACTCGTTTAAAGTATATTTAATCAAGAATTAACTGTTGTTGTGGCTACCTCCAAATTATCCAGACAGCACCATCTTGTGGCAGACCGTCGCAAGCCCTGGTGTTGACAATTAAGTGTGGGTGTGAGCACCACTGACTTGAATGAGGCACTGACTGTACTACCACTGCCCAGTGCTAAAGTGCGTGTGCTCTCTCCTTTAAACATGGTAGAATTTGCTTAGCTCAATTAGCACATTTAATTTACTTATAAGCACCTAGTCAAGAGGTATTACATATACCCATGGCTTGTTATTTAAATGCTAATAGTGGGAGTGCAGCACTTATCATGAAACAAACTTAAGTTGCTCTTTAAACATGTCCCCAACCTGCCATGCAACTTGGCTGAGCAGTTTAGGTGATGATGGTGAAGATTTCCTTTCAGCTGTCATTGGAGTACGCTTGAAGGGAGCCAGGATATTGATGTTAAAGTTCTTGATGGCTTTCAGAAAGTTGCTGGTGGGCTTGGGCTAGTGCTTGGAGGGGCAAAATATGAGCTCTCTTTTGTGAGGCCTTGCCAGCTGGGGTAGATAGGCTCAGTTGTGATAGGTCTGTGTTGGTAAGTGTTAGACCTGGCACCATTGGTATGGGTCTCCCTTCCATTTTTGCTGTTGCCTCATGTGTTTTTGCTGGTGTTAGATGCTTTGAGCACTGTTCCACTGCTGTCCAGCGCCACAGTGCAAGTGCTCCCTACTGTAGATTAATGTATTAATCAGTGGTTCCATGATTGGTTGGTTTGGTTTACCTGTCAGACCCTAGTATAGTGCACCAGGAGTGCCCATTGCTTGGTAACCAAATGCTGCTGGTGGGCTTGAAGCACTGGTTGTGCCATCCACAGAAGCAGCCTGTAAAAGTGTGTCTAAGGTCTGCAATTGCAGAGCCTGCGTGCAGTCTGGTACTGTCATGTTGACTGGGCAAGTACACCCACTTGCCAGTACCTAAACCTTCCCTTTTCTTCATATCAGACACCCCTATGTAGGCCCATTGGCAGGGTGCATTGCAAGTATAAGGTAAGGCAATCCCTGGTGTGTAGCATGTCCTTATAGTGAATTTCAGCCATTTTCATTTTTCAATATTGCAAGGCTACCTGTTCTCCATAGGCCAGAATGCACAGTTAGATTATTACATTTTATAAAATCCTAACTGACTCAGGGAACATGGTAGAAATTCTAGTTTAGTATGCCTGAACTCAGAATGATAAAACACATCTTTGTGTGAAGTTGGTTTTAACATTCTGTGTTTGAAACAACCTCTTTTAGAAAGCAGGTATTCTCTTGTCTAATCTTCCAGGCCTGCCTCTGCTAGGTTATGTATTCCTTGTCTGGAGTATGTGAGTGACAGGGCTGGGGATTCCAGGAGACAGAATGAGTCAGCCCAGTGGTGTATAGAGAGATCTGCATCTAGATGGGAGGGTGGAGTTGCACCTGGGCCCTGAATAAGGCGCTGCCTGCTTTCCACAATGTTGGCTCCACCACCTGCGGTGCGGCTGATGTCTCTGCCCTACACAGTGAAAGAAGAGAAGTAGTCATGTCAACAAAGTGCTCCAGGGCTGTGTTTTCCCTCCACAAGGCTGGCTCCATCTCCTGTGGGGCGTCTGGTGTTTCTGCTACGCACTGTGAAAGGAAAGAATGAGTCATGTAAACAGAGTGCTCCAGAACTGGTTGGGACTGGGCAAAGGCTCCTCAGCTCTCAGAGGACAAAGGATTTTGGGGTATAAATATTGGGACCCTGATCCCAAGAAATTCGATCACTTTTGGACCACAAAAATAAACCTTTGCTGAGGAGAGGAACCTGAAGAAAATGAGGAGAGACTATTCCTAAGCTGCTTGGGGGATTGGCCTGCAATGGTTGCCTGACTGCCAAAGAAAGGAGAAAGAACTTTGTCTGCTTTATTTTCAACTTGTGAAGATTCTACAAGGGCTTGGAACAGAGCTTGCCTCCTGCTGAAGTCTCAGGAACAAGAGACGTCAAACTCCAGCTCCCTAAAGTTCTTTGGAAGTGCCTGCTGCTGTTTTGGGGTCTTCTGAGGGACTGCGTGTTGCAAGGAGCTGGAAGCGCGACTCAAGAGGAAGAATCCTGTCGCTGTCTCAGCCATTGCTGTCGCAACTCCGAAGGAGGGTGTCGCCGCTTTAGCTGATGCATTGCACCACATCGAGAGAAGTGTCTCGCAACAAAGAGGAAGCGTGTCACCGTCGCTGCTCCTGCCGTCGCATCTTGGATGTCGCCGCTGTAGCTGTCGCATTGCACTGCATCGAGAGAAGTGTCTTGCAACTAGGAAGAAGCGTGTCGCTGTCGCTGATGCTGCCGTTGCGTTGTGGATGTCACCACTGTAGCTGTCACACTGCACTGCATTGAGAAAGCGCATCGCATCCACGGAGAAGCGTACCGCCATCGGAGCTGCTGCCGTGGCATCTTGGATGTTGCCGCTGTAGTTGTCGCATTGCGTGGAAGCGTTTCTCAAATGTCGGAGAAGAGTGCCGCAGCCGAGGTTGTTGCCTTTGTATCGCTGACGCATCGAGCCGAGACTTCTCGCAAGATCAGAGAAGCGTGCCACATCTGGAGGATCTGCACGTCTTTATTTCTTTGCATCAGAACTTTGCAGCATTTCCATTGCTGCAAGACTTTTGTTGTGGAAGGGTCAAGCATCGTAAGTTACATTGACTTAAAGTGTCGCATTTTAAGGACTGAACAGAACTTCGCTAAAACTACCATTTTACCAGTACAGTATTGTGGATTTTTGTCATTTGGGGTCTTGTGTTAAGTCTATATAGAGAATACTTATTTTTGATAACAAACCTGTGTGCTGTCCATCTGTAATGTTGTCACTTGATTGCTGTATGTGGTCACAAATGATTTACACACTGCCTCTGGGATAAGACTGTCTGCTCGTGCCAAGTTACCAAGGGGGTGAGCAGGGGTTATTTTAGGAGTGTACCCCCTTACTCTGACTAGAGGCAATGGTCCCTATTTGTTACAAGTACCTACCTGTGCCAACTAGAGACCCCCAAATCTAACCGTAGGAGATGGGTATGATGAAACCAATAGGGGCCTGGACAGTTCAGGTCATACTTGTAGGCTTGTCGACTGTGATGTTGTTGATTGTAGGGGAAATCGGGTCCAATAGGTGTCTGGAGGTATAGATGGGTTTGATAATATGCCAGATGAGTCCAAGGTTTAAGTGGTTTTCTAAAAGGAATGTAGCGGTTGGGTCATTGGGTCTTTTAGATTAAAGTTAAGGTTTCTGATGATATTGAAGGTCCAGGAGTTGACAATAAGTGGTGCTGTAAAGTCTGTGATGTATCTGGTGAAGTTAATGAGGTGTCCTGTTGGTTCATATGCAAGGGGTTTCCTCAGGGAAAGGCTGGCTGTGATGTGTTCCTTGAATATGAGTGTTAGGCCTGTCATCCTTGATTTGGTCTTCAACCAGATGTTTTGCCTTCACCCCTCCTATTTGCTGAAATATTTCTTTTTTGCTGTGCATTTTAAAATTGCTAACCAGTGTTAAAGTGCTTTTGCTCTCTCCATAAATCATGGTACAATTGGCCTACACCTGATTGGCACATTTCATTTATTTATAGACCCCTAGTAATGTAGTACTACATATGCCCAGGTGCTATAAATTAAATGCTACTAGTGGGCCTGCAGCGCCTATTGTGTCACCCACTTAAATAGCTATTTAAACATGTCTCAGACCTGCGATTGCAACCTGGGTTTGCCGTTTTCAACTGCCATTTGTCCCTGGCAAAATAAAGCTTTTGCCAGTCCCAAATCTCCCTTTTTAGTACATATGCCACCCCTAGATTAGGACTTAAACAGCCAAGAGGGCAGGGTGCAATGTATGTAAAAAGTTGGACATGTACTTTTAAGTTTCACATGTCTTGGTAAGGAAAAATCTCCTACATTTGTTTTTCACTAGTGTAAGGCATACCTCTCTCATTGGATAACATTAGCTTATCGTATTACATGTATTCAATGATAACTGTCAACTGAGAAGAGGTGGACAGTTCAAGTTTTGTGTCTAAAGATTTGTAATTAAATAGCTTCTGTAATGGTAAAGTCACATTCTAAGTCACAATTATGAAAATACCACTTTTAGACAGTTGCCATTTTCTTATCCCAAACATTTGGTGCCTTCAGCCTGTTCCTGGGTCACATGACTAGGTGTCACTGGCAGTTGGTCTTTGTGTATTGTCGTGGGACAAAGGGAAGCTAGGTGTTGGCAGGATGAGTCGTTCTGACTTAACGAGGAGAGGAGTTTTTGCCTATCACACTTGCATATTACAAATGATCTGCTTGAGCACTCTCACAAAGGTCTTGTCACTAGTTTTTTGTGTCCCAAGACAAGCTGCACCGGGGGAAGGGAGCAAGGGGATGCCTAAGACCTCAGGGGATGGAAGCTTCTAGCAACTTTTAAATCAAAGTGGGCACCATGAATAAATATTGCATCCCAGGCCCTAGCTCGTCAGTACACATCTGGACATGTTGAAGAATCAGAAGAAGGACTGCTGTGCTTCTTTGCTGTAAGAAGCACTGCCACGCTGCTATCCTGCTGTGTGGCCCTGCTGTACTCCTGTCTGAGTGAGACGGTCTGAACATCCATCTTAAACCCAGGACCACCAGAGGGCTAGTTAGTGAGCCTCCTGATCAGGAGTCTCAGGGACAGAACAGTCTTCCTAGATCTTGAACCTAGCGCCTGAACCTTGCCAGCTGTGAGTTCTTACCTCCCAGGGATACCAGCCCAATCTTGGAACCTTTGGTAGTAGGCTTAAATGTTCTCTGCCAGCCCAAAGTGTGTAGCCAGCTGAACCAATGAATAGTGAAGAATCGCAATGCATCATCTCCCAAAAACTCACAAGCCTCACAGTTTCTAGGAACTGCCGAAGCACAACACATCCTTGTTGCAGGACTCTGCATGACTCCACAACCAAAAATTTAGGTTCTTGTTCAGCTGGACTAACTGGATCCCTTTAGCCGGCCTATGCTCCATCATAGCTAGACTGATATTGTGACTTTGTCCCGGTCTGGATTGAATAGCTATCCACAGTTGGCACTTAGTGCTTTTTGGTGCTATGTTCACTTAAATCTCTGGTTTTATTGATTCGGTTTTTGTTGTTTTGGTCTTCAATCATTCATTAAATTCTGCTCTATTTTCTAAATTTGGACCGGATCTTTCATGTGTTGTGTTTCACTTTATTACTATTTGAATTGCTGCCTATATACTTTACACATTACCTCTATGTTGAGCCTGACTGCTTTGTTGCTAAGGTTCCACAGGGTTGAGCACAGCTTAATTTGGGGTTTGCTTGTGACTTCACCCTGACACGATTGTGGTTGTTGTTTAAGTAGGATTTCACCCTCTTCAACCAGGAATCGAATTTCTTTAAATCACCCAAAGTCTTTTGCATGTCAGCCTCGCTACATTTTTCCCCACACCAGCAAATCCTGTTCAGTGGTCCTTTGTCAAAGGGGTATAAAACCTTGTGGAATTCTCATCTTCTACAGCCACCAGCAATGTCCTGCTGTAGATTTTCCAAAAAGAGTATGCAGTAGAAGTCTACAGCGAGACTTCATTCTGTGGCTTCCTGATGATGACGCTTCCTCCTCTGGCACCACCTGCAGCCTTGCCCCGCTGAACTTCTACCTTCTCAAAAACAAATTGCGAGAATTTCGTCCAAGTCTGAAGGTAAACGCCTACTTGGCCCAATTCACTTTTTGCACTCCATCGCGGTCAATCATTGTGTTCAACTTTGACCCAGTTTCATGCGATTAGATGTTTGTGGTTAGCGCTTTGATCTTTTAGGTGCTAGTTTTTACCATAAAATTAAAAAATTCTTAACTCCAGTTCTACTGATTGGATTTTGATTGTTTTGTTGTTAAACGATTTTTTAAAACACACTCTATGTTTCTAATTTGCTGTGGGATTTTTCTTGTGTTGTGTTTTTACTTTATTACTGTTTGGGTGCTGCATAAATGATTTACACATTGCCCCTAAAGAAAGCCAGACTGCTCTGGGCCAGGTAACCAGAGGGTTATGCACAAGATAATTTTGTCACTTTAGTGGTTCACCCTGACAAGGATAATGGCTGTTGCTTGAGCAGAGTTCACACCCCATTCAACCAACAACCCAATTTCTCAGAGTTCCCAATCAAAGGTTATCTCTTAATAAATGTAATAGGTAACCCAATGTTCTCCATTATGTGAGATAGGCCTTGCAATAGTGAAAAATGAATTTAGGTGTTTCTGCTACCAGAGCATGTAAAACCTAAACACACATGCCCCGTGTTTTGCATACAATGCACCCTGCCCTATTGGCTGTGCTCTAGCTTAGGGGTGACATATATGTTTTAAAAGGGAAGGTTTAGGACTGGGAAAAGGTTTATTTTGCCAGATTTAGTTGGTAGTTTAAAATGCACGGCAGGCTGCAATAACAGGTCTGAGACATGTTTTAACATGCTACCATGGAGGATGTCACAATGAGTGCTACAGGGCCACTAGTAGCATTTAATTCATGTTTGTGATGCCACTTTACTAGTGGCTTACAAGGAAATGCAATGTATCAATCAGGTGTAGGCCAATTTTAACATTTGTAGGGAGAGAGCACAAGCACTTTAGCCATAATTAACAGTAGTAAAGTACACAGAGTCCTACAGCAAACAAGAACAAATGCAGGAAACATGAGGGGTGAAGTCAAAATGTTTAGGGGAAGACAGCACAAGGGCGGCAGGTTTAACACACACATTCAAGGTGCACATCACAGCCAACTTCTCCCTGAGCAAAGCAAAGCCCATGCACATTGACTACCCGATCCCCATGTCAACTTTACCAGACACATCACAGATATTGTAGCACCCCTCATCATTGACTCCAGGGCTTTCATTACCCTCAGAGACCGTAACTTTAATCTAGAAGACTGCACAACCCACACTCTATATCTTTTTAGAAAACCTCTAAAAAAATTAGCCTCACCAAGCATGTTATAAACCCCACCTACAGCTCTGGATACCTATTGAACCCTATTTCCCCCTCAATCAACATTACAGCTGACAATGCTAGAACTTTGACCTAGACAGACCAGGCCCTTATCAGTTTCATGATACCCATTCTGCAATACCACATACCTACCACCACCGGCCCATCCATCGCTGCTGGTAAGGCATCATACAAGAGATTGTGACCCCTCCGTATACCAGCCTAAGCACACCAGCACCTTGCTAAAGCCATCACGAACCTCAACAGCAAGATCACTGCATACACCAACACACTGGCTCCCTTCAAACATACCCCAATGACAATAGCCCAATTGCATGATACCTGATACATAGACATACTTATGCTGATGAAACGCGACTGAACGCAACTTGCAGTACACTGGAGTAGACGTCAAGGAACCATGGGCAAAGGTATCTTCAAAACCACCCTAAAATGTTACCACCAGCAGATACGGAACACCAAGCACACAGCTCTTGCAGACCGCATCAATGCTGGCACAAAAAACAGCTAGGAAATCTTTGCCTTCATCCAAGATTTCACTGTGCCTCCTGCTGCCTCCAGCAACATCATCTCCAACCGAAACCTTTGCAACACTCTCTTGGAATTCTCATGTAACAAAATAAAGCCCACATACAGCAACATTGACTCCCAACTGAGCCCCGTCACTGTCTCTACTCAACTTCCCATGAAGAACAAACTCTGTTCTTATTGTCCACCATCTCAACCGTCAAAACCAATGTTACCATGAAGACCATCTACTCTGGCCCCATCTGAGTCTTGCCCCCACAACACCTTCACCAACGGATTCATACAAGTCAGCGAAGCACTAACACCCATCCACAGTGCCTCCATCAACTGAGTCACATTACTGGGAACCTGGAACATGCTACCATCAAGCTTCTGCTCAAGAAACCATCATCTGGCCCAGTCACACCTGCCAACTACAGACCCATTTCCCTCCTGCCTTACCCGGGCAAGGTCTTAGAGAAGCTAAGCAACCTCAGCAAATACCAGCTCCTCAACACCATGTAGTTCACGCCTAAGCCAAAGTACAGAAAGAGCAGTCATTGCTGCCACAGATGATATCCGCATGATACTTAACAGAGACATGGCACCCCAATTTCGTGGACTTCTCCAGCATTTAATATGGTCTCACTGTAGGAAGGTGGATATTTGACTAAGGTTACCCCCAAACTTTTTGCCTGGTGTTTAGCTGGTTTTTGACATAGTTGGCCTGGGATCCTGCTATTCAGGCTAATTGCTCTCTCCTTAAAATGGACTCCATGTACCTTAGGTGCATACACAATTGGAACTGGTTCACCTTATTGGCCCCTGTAACAGTGTACCCTATGTACCCAGGGCATAGGTGTTTCCAAGGCCTACCAGGGGCTGCAGCATGTATTGTGCCACATCTGGCCTGGTCTCCATATTTGACACAACTGGCTGATCACTCAGCTGGGGCAAGTTGGTGTAATCACCTCTTGCTTAGGTGTAGTACCCCTATACCTAACATAAACTGGACACATATGTTCCTGTCAGCCACTCCTATGGAAGGCCTCATCAATCCTGGAGGCAGAGTGCTTGGAAATATGTGAGATGGTGCTCTAGCATGAGCTGAGCCTGTCTGAAGCTGTCGGGAACAACTCCCTTAGCTGTTCCGGGATATTGCCATACCATATACTCTTAAGTGCATTATAATCTTTGCGGTTATATGCTAACTTTGGTTTGGCTTTATCAAAACATGTCGAGTAAGGTGTCATACGATTTGGAATACTATCCCCTCAACAGTTCTGTCAACGGGGATAGCATTCCACCCTTCTAGAGGGACACGACATGTACATAGCCTTAACCCCGGTTAAAGTTAACCAGAGCCTCTGCATCACAAAATGGATGCTGCCACCACAGACACAAGTCTGACCTCCTGCTGCTGGGAGTCCTTCCAGCGAGGGAAGCTTGGACAAAGGGTTTCCTGCCTTGGGAGGTGCGAGCACCACCCCAGACAGGATTTTGTGTATTGGGTAGGACAGGGCTGAATGGAATCAGACATGCCCGGGGCACACAAGGTGTCCCCGTGCATAAGCCAGTCCAAACCGGTCCTGGGACTTTCCAGACCCAGGCCTGGCGAGGAGCTGGACAAAGGAAAGGGGGTGTAACCGCCCCCCTTCCTGTTCCCACCCAGAGGAGGGACCTAGCAGGTGATCCACCCCTCAGATTGGGAATAAGAGTGGGAGCAGTGCCATAGCACCTCAGATCATCCTGAAATCAACTTTAGACTAAGAAGATGACTGGATTTTGACATTCTGCTGCACAGAAGACAGAAGAGTATCTCCCTTGTGGCCTAGGAGTGGCCACCCTGTGAACACAGGCACCATCCAGCAACTCGACGTCTGCTTTGCCGCCGCCTCCAGCCGGAGCCCGAGCACAAAGCCTGACAAGACCCAGACTCCCAAACTTCTCATAGCCCGACCCACAGTCCCTGCAAAGAAGGGACCCGTGGAGGCACCGAGAGACGTGGGACCGGACCTCTTGAAAGACCCCTGAGAAGCTGACTGCGCAGCATCCGAGGCACCCTCGACGTTGTGCTTTGGGGACTGAGAAGCCTCACCACCGAGCAGCTTTTGCACCAAAGATCAGCCCCCCCACCATCTCCAGGATCTGCGTGGGGCCCTTTTGCATCGTGCCACTCAACGCGCCATCCCAGCCACTTGCCACGTGGTCAGCGGCCATCTTGGCAATGAAACCTACAAACTACACTGCGGGACTGGTTGCTCCAGACTTGCCCTCACTTCTATAAAAAGGAGCACCCACTCTGACCTTGCTGGTCCGAGTGATGAGCCTTTTTTGATTCCTGCGTGGCTTGCATTAGCCAAGGCCTGTTTGCTCCAATCAAGTTGCCGACACCGCCATCAGCGAGAAGACTCCGTCGGACAGCTCATGATTGACCCCTGGACGTTCTCGACCTCTTCGTATCCACATGGCTGCAGAGAGAAGCTACACCTCATTGCTTGTTTGCACCCAACATCGCCTGGTTCCAATCTGGTTCCACGGTAGTCACTGGCTAGTGACTTTCAACATTGTCCCCTCTGCTTTCAGGTCTTCACAAATTCAGATCCACCCTTGGATCCACCGGAACTCTTCACATTGAGCCGCCTGCAGCATCTTCAGCTCCAAGCACCATCGACCAGCGTGACGAAACCCGACACTACTTCGACCCTATACACCCGCGTCCTGTGGGTGAGGTAACTCAGCAACGCCGGTGTTCCCACACTGGTACACACCTCTAGTGTCTGTGTCTTAAGTTTGACTCCTCTCGGTCACTCGGAAGGTTCCTAACTAACTAACTTTATAACTTTTACGCACCATAGACATTGCATTGGTGAGTGCGTGCACTTTAAACACTGCACCCAAGTCCCGCGGGCCTTTCCCGACTTAGTCACTGCTAGTCCCGATCAGCTCCAGCAATTTGCAAGGCCCTAGGCCTGTTTCCTTTTCGATTGGTATCTCTTAAACCACTTTCTTAGTATATGGTTTAGGTGGCCCCTAGGGCTCATCCATATTGTGCAACTTTTGTGTATTTTAACTGTGTTTTGTTTTAACGCTTGTGCTTCTGTGCTCATAAAGAGTATAGGGAATATTTGTAGTTAATAAATATATATATATTTTCAATATATATCTGTGTGGTGTCCTTTCATTTGGTATTCAAGGGGGTTGTGTATGGTAAAACAGCTTGCTTCACATGCCTTTCAGAGTTTAGCCTAAGACTGCTTTGTCCACGCTACCACTAGGATAGCTGGTCTATAAGGTTGACTTACAACCAATCATCAAAAGGGTTGCTTGCATGGTACAAGGTGATCACTAGAACTAGTGAGCATCATATACCAGGCCAACTTCTCACATTGGTGAGCAGCGGATTGGGATCTGAGCTTGCTGTTTGTTTTACCATTGCAATCTTTGAGATTATCATTTGAAAGATCAAACAGGTCCCTGCTAGGTACATATAAAACAAGACTAGTATACTTAAGTTCTATTGAACTTAGTTGTTTTAGAGGATAGGGAGTAGCACACCCTGACTACAACTACTAGATAGGGTTAGTAGGTAAACACCAGTGTAGGTAGATTGCAACATATCCACCCACACTAGAGCAATGTCTGGAGCAGAGGGTTCCACTGGGAATGTCTCTGTTGAGAGTGACCCTCCAAAGGCACCATCCAAATTTGCTATATTCTCCTTTAAGGAACTAAGGCAGCTTTGTGCCTTAAGAGGTCTGAAGACAGGGCCACCCCCTACTACAGACCACCTTAGAGAGCTCTTAGACCAGTCTGAGGCTCTAAAGACCTCTAAAGCAGACCCCGCAGGGAATGCTGATGGAGGCTCTCCCACTGAAGATGACAATACTGATACCCCTGTCCCCATAGTCCAGGTAGATGAGGATGACCAAGTCACTGGAGTTCCTCAGGTAGATGAGGAGGAGGAAGAAGAAGAGGAGACAGAAGGGGGGGAGCAGTGATTCTGATGATGGCAGAAATAGTCAGGTGCTAGTCAACAGGCTTAACCAGGCTAACTTAAGTGTATTTGGGACTGAAGCAAGGATGACCTTGCCCAGACACCCAGGTGGACTTAACCAGGAGCGTAGGAGGAGGAGGAATCACTCAGGTGAATCCAATACCTCCCAGGCTTCTAGAGGTTCTCATGGTCACTCCAGAAGGGAGATGACTCGCCCTCAGAGAAGGGAGCATGAGGCGAAAATGAGAGAGGCTGAGCTTAGGATCCAGAGACAAGAATTAGAAGTTGCCCTGGCCCAAGAGAAACTTGCTAGAGCAAGACAGCCTAGAGAGAGTGGATTAGGGTCCATTGGTGGCCGCACTATCCCTAAGGATAAAGACAGGTCTTTTGATACCAGAAAACTGAGTAAGATTGTGCCCCCCTACAAAGCTGTGGATGATAGCCACAAATGGATGACTGCAATTGAGAGAGCCTGCAAGGTACAGCAGATCCCTCAGGAGCAGTGGGCAGCAATCTTGTGGCTCTCCTTTAAAGGTAGGGGCCGAGACAGACTCCTCACAGTTAGTGATGGGTATTCTAGAAACTACCTGGTCCTGAAGAGTGCTCTGATTGATGGGTTAGGCTTAACCACTGAACAGTACAGGTTAATGTTCAGAGATACCCAGAAGACACAGACTCAGGACTGGTCTGAATTTGTTGAATGTGCCACTAAGGCTCTGGAGGGCTGGTTGCTGGGAAGTAAGGTTACTGACTATACAGGATTGTATAATTTAATTATGAGAGAGCAAATCTTAAGTAATTGTCAAAATCAGCTTCTACATCAGTACCTGGTTGACTCTGATCTGACCTCTCCACAAGAATTGGGTAAGAGGGCAGACAAATGGGTCAGAACCAGGATCAGGCCTAAGAACCAAGGTAGAGACCAAAAGAAAGAGACTACCAAGCCTCAAGAGAAAGGTGGGGATAAATCCAAAGAGAAGACTTCCCCAGGGCCCCAAAACTCCAATGGAAAGGGTGGGCCCCCCAACACTTCCTCTACAGAAGAGAAACCTTACTGCCATGCCTGTAAACAGGTTGGGCATTGGAAAACAGACAGCTGTTGTACCAAGAATGGCAATAAGGAGAATATTACTCCAGGTAAGGCTCCAACACCTCCTGTCACTGTTAGCAGTGGTCCCCCAGGTGGTGGGAGCACCCCCAAGAATTTGGGTGGGTTTACTTTTGGAGGACAGGTGGACTCTGGCCTATCCAGGTCCCCTAACTCAGATACTCTTGTCTATGAGACTGGCACAGGGTTTGCCAATTTCACTGCTTGCCCTAACACTTTGAGCAAGTACAGACAGGAGCCCCTCATGAATGGCTTGAAAGTTGAGGCCTTCAGAGACACAGGGGCTAGCATCATCATGGTGGCTGAATGTCTAGTCCCCTCAAGGCAACTTTTACCTGATGCCACATATCAGGTGACAAACATTGATGGCATAGAAACCAATCATCCCATGGCAGTAGTCAATCTTAGCTGGGGAGTTGTCACTGGCCCAAAGAGAGTGGCAGTCTCAGCAAACTTGCCTGTAGATTGCCTACTTGGTAAGGATTTGGAAATCTCAGCCTGGGCTGAGGTATAACAGCAAACCCATTCTAGAATGGTACATCTCCATGGAAAGGTTAGTGGGGCTGTGATGGCCACAGCCCAAATCCAAGATGTACTTCCTAAAAAGGTTGGTAGGGCTGAGCAAACCTCAGCCCCATCTTTCGCTAACTTCCCTCCTGAAAAGATTAGCAGGGCTGTGATGATAACAGCCCATACCCAAACTGAGTCTCCTCCTGAAAAGGTTGGTGGGGCTGTGATGGCCACAGCCTAAACTCAAACTGATACATGGGTAGTGAAGCCTGAAATGATGGATCACTCCACCCAAACTGAGAGCATGGAGGAGGAAGATAAATCTCCCCCTCACCAGACATTAGGAAAGGATCAGCCTCCTCAGGGAACTGATCTTACCCCCAATGAAGGAACTGTCCCAGAGGTTGTTAGGCCTGGCCTGACAGAGCCTCTAATGGCAGTGGACTCTTCTCAGGTGGGACCCAGTCTGGAGCAGGTAACCCGCCCCTCTCTACCTTGCCTTACTCAGCCCAGGGCTGCAGAGGACAAGAAGGACAGTGAGACCCAAAGGGCCCCCTGTAAAATAAAGCACCCCCATCAACAGATTAGGGGCACCAAAACTAGTAGCCCTAGTGAGGTAAAAACTTTAAAACCTCCTGAGGGAGCCCCCTTAAAAGTAGTAAGGGGCCTCCCACAGATGGATTCTGTTGGGCACAGCCAAACCTGGGACCCTAAGGGCCCAAACCTGAACTGTCCCTTCAGTAAACCAAACAGAGGGACTCAGCCTCCAGCTTTAGGTAGCCAGAGGTTGACCCTGAGAGCACTGTGCAACTCACTCAAAGAAAGGAAGGCACACATGGTGGAGAGTGATTGGAGAAAGCTGAGTCCTACAGAGGAATCTCACTTCAGTACTCCATCTCAACACCAGCCTTTGACTTTGCAAAGACACACCACAGGTAGAGATTCACTAAGGTGGAGACCCTCAGACACCCTTAGGGTGAGGGATTGCTTAGTGGACCATGAGACAGGGGGTAACCAAGCCAGTGCTGGTACTTCCTTATATGGCCACTTAGGCAATATAGGCTTACCTGGACAAGGATAGCCTTATCTCCTTTCGTTTTGGGGGGGGGGGGGGTATGTAGGAAGGTGGATATCTGACTATGGTTACCCCCAAACTTTTTGCCTGGTGTTTAGCTGGTTTTTGACATAGTTGGCCTGGGATCCTGCTATTCAGGGCCCCAGGCTAATTGCTCTCTCCTTAAAATGGACTACATGTACCTTAGGTGCATACACAATTGGAACTGGTTCACCTTATTGGCCCCTGTAACAGTGTACCCTAGGTACCCAGGGCATAGGTGTTTCCAAGGCCTACCAGGGGCTGCAGCATGTATTGTGCCACCCCTGACCTGGCTTCCATATTTGACACAACTGGCTGATCACTCAGCTGGGGCAAGTTGGTGTAATCACCTCTTGCTTGGGTGTAGTACCCCTATACCTAACCTAAACTGGACAAATATGTTCCTATCAGCCACTCCTATGGAAGGCCTCATCAATCCTGGAGGCAGAGTGCTTGGAAATATGTGAGATGGTGCTCTAGCATGAGCTGAGCCTGTCTGCAGCTGTCGGGAACAACTCCCTTAGCTGTTCGGGGATATTACCATACCATATACTCTTAAGTGCATTATAATCCTCGTGGTTATATGCTAACTTTGGTTTGGCTTTATCAAAACATGTCGAGTAAGGTGTCATACGATTTGGAATACTATCCCCTCGATAGTTCTGTAGACGGGGATAGCATTCCACCCTTCTAGAGGGACACAACATGTACATAGCCTTAACCCCGGTTAAAGTTAACCAGAGCCTCAGCATCACAAAATGGATGCTGCCACGACAGATACAAGTCTGACCTCCTGCTGCTGGGAGTCCTTCCAGCGGGGAAGGCTTGGACAAAGGGTTTCCTGCCTTGGGAGGTGCGAGCACCACTCCAGACAGGATTTTGTGTATTGGGTAGGACAGGGCTGAATAGAATCAGACATGCCCGGGGCACACAAGGTGTCCCCGTGCATAAGCCAGTCCAAACCGGTCCTGGGACTTTCCAGACCCAGGCCTGGCGAGGAGCTGGACAAAGGAAAGGGGGTGTAACCGCCCCCCTTCCTGGTCCCACCCAGAGGAGGGACCTAGCAGGTGATCCACTCCTCAGATTGGGAATAAGAGTGGGAGCAGTGCCATAGCACCTCAGATCATCCTGAAATCAACTTTAGACTAAGAAGACAACTGGACTTCGACATTCTGCTGCACAGAAGACTGAATAGTATCTCCCTTGTGGCATAGGAGTGGCCACCCTGTGAACACAGGCACCATCCAGCAACTCGACATCTGCTTTGCCGCCGCCTCCTGCCGGAGCCCGAGCCCAGAGCCTGACAAGACCCAGACTCCCAGACTTCTCACAGCCCGATCCACAGTTCCTGCAAAGAAGGGACCCGTGGAGGCACCGAGAGACGTGGGACCAGACCTCTTGAAAGACCCCTGAGAAGCTGACTGCGCAGCATCCGAGGCACCCTCGACGTTGTGCTTTGGTGACTGAGAAACCCCATCACCAAGCAGCCCTTGCACCGAAGATCAGCACCCCCAGCATCTCCACGATCTTCGTGGGGCCCTTTTGCATTGTGCCACTTGACACGCCATCCCGGCCACTTGCCACGTGGTCAGTGGCCATCTTGGCAACAAAACCTACAAACTGCACCGCGGGTCTGGTTGCCTCAGACTTGCCCTTGCTCCTGTAAAAAGGAGCACCCGCTCTGACCTTGCTGGTCCGAGTGATAAGCCTTTTTTGATTCCTGTGTGGCTTGCATTAGCCAAGGCCTGTTTGCTCCAATCAAGTTGCAGACACCGCCAACAGCAAGAAGCCTGCGTTGGACAGCTTGTGATTGACCCCTGGACATCCTCTACCACTTCGTGTCCACGTGGCTGCAGAGAGAAGCTACACCTCATCGCCTGTTTGCACCCGACATCGCCTGGTTCCAATCTGGTTCCACGGTAATCACTGGCTAGTGACTTTGAACATTGTCCCCTCTGCTTTCAGGTCTTCACAACTTCAGATCCACCCTTGGATCCACCGGAACTCTTCACATCGAGCCCCCTGCAGCATCTTCAGCTCCAAGCACCATCGACCAGTGTGACGAAACCCGACACTACTTCGACCCTATGCACCCGCGTCCTGTGGGTGAGGAAACTCAGCAACGCCAGTGTTCCCACACTGGTACACACCTCTAGTGTCTGTGTCTTAAGTTTCACTCTTCTAGGTCACTCGGAAGGTTCCTAACTAACTAACTTTATAAATTTTACGCACCATAGACATTGCATTGGTGAGTGTGTGCACTTTAAACACTGCACCCGAGTCCCGCGGGCCTTTCCCGACTTAGTCACTGCTAGTCCCGATCAGCTCCAGTGATTCCCAAGGCCCTAGGCCTGTTTCCTTTTCGATTGGTATCTCTTATACCACTTTCTTAGTATAGGGTTTAGGTGGCCCATAGGGCTCATCCATATTTGCAACTTTTGTGTATTTTAACTGTGTTTTGTTTTAACGCTTGTGCTTCTGTGCTCATAAAGAGTATAGGGGATATTTGTAGTTAATAAATATATATATATTTTCAATATATATCTGTGTGGTGTCCTTTCATTTGGTATTCAAGGGGGTTGTGTATGGTAAAACAGCTTGCTTCACATGCCTTTCAGAGTTTAGCCTAAGACTGCTTTGTCCACGCTACCACTAGGATAGCTGGTCTATAAGGTTGACTTACAACCAATCATCATAAGGGTTGCTTGGCATGGTACGAGGTGATCACTAGAACTAGTGAGCATCATATACCAGGCCAACTTCTCACACTCACATCCTAACCTCATTAGACGCAAGCATGAGATTGACATCCAAGAATCCACTCTCCACCGGATCTGCTTCTTCTTAATGGATAGAAAGCAAGCTGTTAGCCTGGTACATTATTAGAAATGGGTTTTTTTAGCTGGAAGGTTTGTACTCTGTCTAATAGGGACACTTCTTTCTAGTCAAGTTAAGGGCTTTACACTTCTAAAATAACCCCTGCTCACCCCTATGGTAGCTTGTCATGAGCAATCCAGCTTATATCAGAGGCAATGTGTAAGCGTTTGCACATAGCACACAGTAATACAGTGAAAACACTACAAAAGGACACCACACCAATTTTAGAAAAATAGCTAATATTTATCTGTTTAAAATGACAAAAATCCAACATAAAGTAATAAAGAAATTAATATTGCAAGAATCAACTTAAAAGACAGTTTCTTGGAGTCAATAGCTTCTTCTGGAGCTATCGACGTCATGACCAATAAATCTAACAGTTCAGTCCAGCCTTGAGGCCAGGGCCATCTACGTTGTAAGAAAGACCCACAAACAGTACTTTTAGAACTGCAGGGTGTTGGGGACCCTGTGATGAGCTCCGAAAAAGTGGCATCACCGGCATCGGTAGGCACCAATTTTGGAGGTTTGTGCAGGAGTCGTTAGGCCCTCGAAGTCACATGTTTTGCCGATTGAACTCTGTGAGGTTGAAGTCAGGAGGGCTGGCCAGGATGGCTTGGGGGCTGCGATACAATGCAGGATGATGTGATGTGTGGTGCCCACAGGTCACTGGGCAGGCAACAGCTCGGTGATGGTGACCGGCGTCGACAGTGAGACCAGGGCTGAGGTGTGAAGCAGGGTGAAGAAACATGCAGTGTCCACAGGTCATGGTGCTGCGTCGTTGTTGCTGAAGTGCTGTTGTTGGTAGACTCAAGGTTGTGATGTGAAGCAGGGTAATGCTTTGTGCAATGCCCACCGGTCGTGGTGCAAGCAGTGGCATTGGCTGATGAGGTTGGAGTCAATGGCGCTGACTTTGGTGGGCCAGGGCTGTGGTGTGAGACAAGGCAATGCTTTGTGTACCTCAAGAGCAGTATCCACAGGCTAAGGTGCATGAAACTGCATCTATGTCAGCTGGGTGCAGTGTCATTGTCATGTTATGTTATGTTATATTTCATTTATACACCACCAGGACTGTGGTGTGAAGCGGGCGATGTCCACAGGTAATGGTGCAGTCAGTGGCGTCGGTGACGAGGTCTTGTCGTGGTCGGTAATACTAAAAAGGGGTTGTGAAGCGATGCAAGGTGAGGTTCCCACAGGTCAGGGTGCAAGCAGCAGCTCGATGATGCCGTCGGTGAGACCAGGGTTGCATTGTGAAGCAGGCGATGTTCTGGGCAGTGCCTTCAGGCCACGCAGCCAGCACCAGCATCGTTGGTGTCATTGTTGTTGTTTTTCTTCTGTTGCAACTCAAAGCACACAGATTCCAGTGCTGTTTGCAGATGATCTTGAATGCATTAATGTTCTAGAGACTTACAGCGGGTGGCAAGCTCTACTTCAAGCCGTTGGAGAAACTCAGGCAATAAGTTGCAGGAAGTTCAGTCCAGTCCTTTCACTGCTCAAGACAGAAGGAGCCACAGCAGGTCTAAACAGCAGAGCACACAGCAAGGTGGTAGTTCCTCCTGACAGCTTCTCCAGCTCTTCTTCTTGGCATGTTCCTAAGTCCAAAAGAGTTCCAAAATTCTGAGGGTCAGGTCCCCCATACTTATACTAGTTCTGGCCTCTAAAGGAGTCCTACATCAAATAAATTCTTTCCTGTTCACAAGATCCAGTTCTTTCCTGCTCTGCAGAATCATCTTCAACGGCAAACTGGACATGAGAGCATAAGTCAAAGTTATACCTGCACCCTCCTTCAACACCTTGGAGATGCTGAGGAAGATCTTTAAATGGATCCCAAGTAGCATCAGAAAAATCATCACTCACATACCCACCAGCAGCATTTTATACTTTGGGAACACCCTCTACTCAGAGATCACCAAAAAACTCAACAGAAGTATACACACCATCCAGAACAACCCCACCTAACTGAACAGTCACATCTCCTTCCACCAACCACTCAGATACCTTTGCTGCACAGTACTTGAACACATTCTGTGCATATACAGACCCAAATCAGTAGGACGGGCATTCCCTTCCATCTCCCCTAAACTGTAGAACAACCTCACACTCCACACCAGAAACTCATCCTTCCTTCTTGAATGCCACAGAAGTTAAAGTTCTGATTTTTCAGTTAACCAACCAACCTGCCCTAGGCAGGGCCAGACACACACACCAGCTCAGTGCCAGTATACCCTGTCAGGTGATAGGGCATTTTAAAAATACACATAATCATTTCTAGGTTTTAACCTTTAACAGGAGTATTGTACATGTAGTTAGTTTATAATTTTCTTAATGTTTCCACCTAAAACACATTCCATTTTGACCTCCAAAGCATGCAATTATTAGTCTTAATATTCATATTGCTAGTATGGTTATGGCTCAAATGCTGAAAGACACAGAAAATGACCAGCTATCATATAGAACACACATTACAGATGATATACCTCATGCAGCCACCATGTGTTACTGTTCGTAGTCAGTGTAGCTGCAGTAGTAGCAAGCTTTATTTGATTATAACCAATATAATCATAAAAGTCATACAAACAAAAATTACGACAATATATATATATATTTTTTAATTGATTGGTGATGACACATATTAGAGTTTTAAAACAGTTCCACAGCTCGAAATACATCAGGAATAGGTACCATCCAAAAGAAAAATGAGTGCAGGTCTCTTAAAATTGTACCTTCTAAGTAAAGGAATTAAAAAAACCTTTGTATATCGACAATTTTTTTTTTCATGTAATATGGACTGCACAGACGACTCATCATAGGAGCAAAGAACAGACTCACCAATATATTGTCGCAAAGGAGAACTTAAAAGTTGGAGTATGGTTTTAATTCTGAACCTGGCCAAAATGGCTCTCCCCCAAATACTAATAGTATTCACTAAATATTAGGGGTGAGTGATAAATTCTGCTCAATCAGAAGAGCTGGTTGAGTTATGCCCACTCTACATTACGCATGTAACACGGAGTTTCATCCCAATTCCACCAACTGCTGCTTGCAGAAGTTTTTCCTCATACGCAACTTGAAACGGTAAGTTGGCAAGTGAGATTTGGTATCCCCAAGCATGATTTCCAGCTGCTCAGAGAGCATCCGGAGAGATTTGTTCAATGTAGGCAGTTGAGAAGTAGCATCCTCTTGCATGCAGTGTGGTGCCATTGCCACTGATTTGTCAGCATGGAACAATCTCCCGGAGCTTAAAATCAGCTCGAGCAGCACAACATGCCTAATTTGACTTGTTCACTAAACTCCGAGGAATCTCGCAGAGTTGTCATGTAATTCCATGTAATTCCGTGGAGTGAAACTCCGTGAGTTCCACCCAACCCTGATTAATATGGCTCGATTTCATCATATCTTTGGAGGATAGTATATTGCCTTAAACAACCTCTGGTTAGCACAACATCTTCCTTTTGGTACATCTACATTCTATGAAAGAATATTTCATCACACTTCTATGTTTCGAGTATTAAAAGGCTCAACAAAAAGAAGTGGCCTACCCAAATCCCCAGCTGTGATTCAAAATAGAAGAGCCAGGGAATTCACCACGTATTATCATATTCCAAGCAGTGTAAAATAGCACTATGATTGAAAACTGTCATGAGGGCATTCCAAATTGATAGGCATTACAGGAGGGGGGCAAGCTTTATAAACTCCATGATATAAATAATGTCTAACTCTTTGTGGCAGAAAAAAATGGACTGCTTATATGGAGAGAAAGCAAATGTCTGCAATAACTATTTTTAACTGCCTGCAAAGATTTTGATTGTGCATACCTCCACACCTCAACTCTATACATAGCAACTGGAACATACCGTAATTAGTACATTTCAAGAATAAGCTTGATGGGTTTATTTGCCAATATTAGATGCAAAAGTTAAAAACTGCATCAATTGTTTGGTGAAATTTTTAATATATTACATTGAGACAAGAGAGGCATGTGGCATGGAAATTCAGGCATTCTCACAAGCGCTCAATTTTTAATGGAAATGATGAACATTCTTTAACTATTGCGACCAAACAACATTACATAACATTTAGTTAAATTGGTCAGCTGGTTGAAGTCATCCCTTAAGGTGACAAAGCATCAACCAGGTTTTTAAGGCTGTCTGGTGTACAGGCCGTTAAAACAGCATAAATTAGGTATAAAAGTGCTGGAATGGTCTTATCCTCGATCCTAGAGACATCCTGCCCACACTTACCCAAAAAGGAATTAAGATTAATAATATAAAGAATAAATAACAAAGGGGCTAGATTGCGCTGTACACACCACCCGTTCAAGGTGGAAGGAGTGTGTCTAGATGCCGTTATTGCCACATCTGACATTGGAAGAAAGATTAGAATGTAATGCAGATAGAACATCTGGGGGTCAAGTCCAATTTGGAGTAGGTAAGACCACAACTTAGATCTATTAACTCTATTAAAGGCACTTGAGAGATCCATTAGGGGAAGGTATAGTGGCCTGTATTTCAAAAGGGTATATTTGCTTATAATTAATTGGAAATTGATGACAATGCTCCATTGTGCCTAGTTCTTCTCTGAATCTGAACTGGGTGTCGTACAAAATATTATTTTCCTTCACCCAGTCAAAAATTCTATTTTGCAGTACTCAACCCAACACCTTCACCACAGAGTTTATCAGGGAGATGGGTATGTAACAAGAAGGATTCAATCAATTTCTCTTCTTATAGACAGGTACAACTATACAATGTGTCCAAGAACTGTGTAAACCAACTTCAAGCACTGTTGAGAATGTCTTCTAAGCAAATGAGCCCAAAGATTGATATTTGCCTTATAAAGGTTCTTTGGGACATCACTGGGCTTCGCCAGATTGACTTAATTCGAGGACAAGATATGTTTATTGGTGATCAAGCAACAGACTAAAAAGCCATATTTAAAACCATGACATATGCTAATAGCAGTGTTGCTACCTTTATGTTCTAAACTATATATGGTTTTGAAATTAGTTAACCAGATGTCTGCAGAATATGTGACCAAAGGTTATTACTGCATTATTTGTCAGATATTGCTGGCTACACTACCTGCCAAAAATATCTAGGTTATTTTTGAGTGCAGCCAGTTAGAAGTGCCATCCAGCTTTCCCTTCAATAATATTGCCCTTACAAAACCTTTGGTCCTGTTCGGTGTGGGATTGGGAGCAGGGTGCAGTTGGACCCTTTGTCCAACCTCCCTCAGAAGGCCATCCCCACCCCCGGGAATATCCGCTCCTCATTTCTTTCATATTATTTTTTCTTAGTCCCTAGAGCGTCCCTCAGCATCTCTCAAAACTGCTGAGGCAGTCCTGTTGGAGTCCTGTGGGATTGTGGTAACACCCCCAAACAGTTTTTTTACAGTTTAAGCCTACAAAAGGGCCATGGCGTCAGAGTACCCCTATTCTGTCCCCTTACATGGCATTTTCTAAACTTTTTCAGGTCACAAGGAACAAGTTCCAGTGTCCCTTAATGGCAGCTGCAATATTTCTACTGATGTTGCGGCCCGCCGATCAGAAAGCTTGCTCCTGGGTGATCTCGGTTTCTATGGGTGTGAAATGGCCGACAGGAGAAAGAGCCTGCTCAGCCAATCACATTGCTATATTTTTTACATTCCTGATACCGAGGAACTTCCAAAACACTCCGAGTTAACCAACTGTCAACATATTCCTGTACTTGAACCCTAATTTCTCAAAAACTACTGAACAGATTTACACCAAATTGCAAATAGCCCACTTTCTTGGTAAAGATCTAGCTTTCTTTCAAATGTAGTGTAATTCTGTTCAGCCATTTTTTATGTATTATTGCCTAATGTTCCTTATAAAGCTTGCATGGGGAAAAAGCATTTTTAGGACCATCCCTTTGTTCTCAGCCATATGCAACTCACTCTTGAACCTGCTCCTCATGGGAACAGTCCAGCCCGACCTGCCAAGCCAGGTCCTCCCTTAACCGGAAAAAAACAGGATGGCTAATTAGGGGTGATACCCCAAAACCATTACTAGAAAGTTTGTTTCCAGTCCAGGGAGGACTTAGCCTGGCAGTTCGGGCAGGAATGTTCCCATTAGGAGCAGGGTCAAGACTGATTTGCATATGGATGAGTCCAAACTGGGGTGGCATAGTAAGCAAAATAATGAGGGATTAAACCCAGATCTCTTGACTGGGGGTGAGTGGTTGAAAGGTTTCAGCACTCAATCAATCAATCATCTTGTGTTCTCAAAAAATATATGGCCTACACAAAAAGTGGAGCTGGCATTGGTGAAATGCTATGGGGGGTGCCAATTAATCCCCCGGAGGAGTGATAACATGAATAACTGGATTCTGAACCCTCTCCCCTGTAGATGTTGGAACACGGATTGAAAAGATAAGGCTTGATGGTCTCTTTATGGGAATAGTCTTAAACTACTCTGGGAAGGTTTACCATGGTTGTTTTTAGTTTGGAGATTATCTAATCTTTGAGGTGGGACTTTAGTTTCTCTTTACAGGTTGCCTAACATGTTGGCCACATCAGCCAACAAAATGTCTTGTGACTCCATCGTGCCAAGGCTGGACTTTAAACTTGGACTTGCTGTACTGTCAGATCCCCCACTCCATTAAGCAAAGGAACAACAGCCATGCAACTGAGCATCTTGCACCTGAGACCAACCTTCAAACCGCTCACTCTCTCGCTTCATCCTAGGGTGCCCACGTCCTGAACATGTGTTGATGATTGGAATGCTTTGGTTTGGGGGGAAGTTAAGAATCAGCATCTCAGAGCTTCACCATGTCAATGTGGAGCCAAACATGTTAGTACTTGGCAGATTCTACTTGAAGGATCACCTCACAGCTTTCCAGGAAAAAGCTGTACGGATGAAATTATTTTTGAAAAGTTTCATTAAGATTTGTCAAATGGCGCCAAGGTTATTACCAAAAAAAAGTTATTTTCCTATGGAAACATGAATCTATCCATGACTACACAATGGTGATACCCCCTAGGGCTGCCAATCACACACCGTAAACACAGTCTTTGGCAATGCATGGCACGGAGTTGTCCATGGGGCCTGCGACCAAGAGCTGAATATAAAGGATTATAATTTTAAATAAGGCAGACCTACTGACTTTGTCAAAGGGTTAGAACACCAATATATATATAAAGTGGGCCTATTGGCTTTTTGAAGAGGTCAGGACATTAGCATATATAAAGCACATGTATTGTCTTTGTAAAAAAATTATCAATAATTCGAATAAAATATATATTTAATTATTTCACACATTGCAATATTTAATAAATGAGATTGGTATATAAAAAGGTTTTATCAAAAAAGCATCTGCATGTCTGTGAGACTTTTTCTTAACATCTTTCAAGCTATAAAGAGCAACCATAGTACAAACCACAAGTGGGCTCTGCATTCCAGCTCAAGAGTATTGAGCTCCAGCTAAGAGTGATTTATAAAAATATGGTACGCTCTCCTGGACTCATGTATTTAATGACTCAGAAGACTTACCGTGTTTTTTTAATGTTGCTGCATTTCCTTCAGCCCCCAACAGCATACAAAATAAAGATGGTGGTGACCCTGTGCCTTCCTGGGACACCACCAAAATCCAGATATTTTAAACAAAAGCCCTTTGAGGTCGTTATAGGCTACTTCTTGTCTAGAGAACTGAATAATAAATGCAAAAAGAACAAATGATGTACAGAATGCTGAACAAATCAAACATTTACTCCCATTCACTGATCTGGCATTTACCAATTTTTTTTGCAGTCCCTCCATCATTTGTTCTTTATGCTTTTGTGACGCTAAGAGGGAAGGGTGTGCCAAGACTTGGTTACCATGCTCACTGTACCACTGGATCCAGGCTGTATTACCCCAAAACCGGTCCAGGGATGCTTGTTTCAGTTCCAGGGAGGACCTGGCCAGGCAGTTCAGGGTATCTTTGCCATTCTCTTTTTTTACTTTGCATGAAATGTACAATTTGTTTAGCTTTATTTTATCCAAAACTGCCCAACAGATTTACACCAAATCATAAAAAGCAATCTTTCTGGTCCAAGGTCCAGCTTTCTGCCAATTTTGGTGTATTTCCATTCTGGCATTTTAACTGTCACGGTATCAAAATTGTCCTATGGAAAAATGAAAGGGGAAAACAAGTTTTGAGGTACACGATGCTTCCGCAGGACATGTTTTGGCATTTCTGCCTCAAACACACTTGTAGAAAGAAAGAAAAACGCTACCCTAATTCAGCATACCAATAGAGTAAAAAAACAGTCCACAATGCATTATATACAAATACATAATATGAAGTTGTAAATATCTCCCCATATTGTATGCAATCAATTTCCCTCATGTAATTTGAATACATCACATTCCTGTATTTTATCATGGTACATGAATTGCAACTTTTTAAAGATAATTAAGAATCCTAATATTGAAATAACCAACATGCTCTTTAGAAAGTTAGGAATATAACAGATAATTACCCATGCATCTAACTAAAATCAATCAGACCCAAAAGGTATGTCTGTTATTTTTGCATAGTTGTACCATTGGCAATGGTGCATAAATAAAAATTGTCTGATTTTTTGATTGGGAACATTGTGCGATGGTTAAACATTATGCCGTTAATATGACTATTTAATATGTTATTTCCATAAATTGACAAAATAATAATTACATTAAAAACATTTGACATATCACAATTAGCCCATACTAATCCTACTGGATAAAAGAGCACTTGAAAATCTGTTCCATCGTGTTTAAAATATGCCCCTAGTTCCAAGCATTATACAGGTATTATGCCCTTGTGGGCTGCATCTTTTATCCCTATTTCCAATTTTAAAACACTGTGGTGACATAATCATGGACATTCTAATGGATCTGATACCATCGCACTTAAGTTTGCTCATGCCCTACCTCAAAGTTATACGTTTGACCAATTTTCTAATGAGACATAAAAAAGGGGAAGGGAGGAAGGGGAAGGTATATTTGTAATAATCAACTCCACGCAGATATGTTGTAATCCAAGTAGGTTTATTCAGGTAAGTAAACAGGTAGCATAAATCCTTATTAGCAGGCGTATATGTCCTGTATGGCAGCCCCACCAGGAGCAGCCTGCTAGCTGCTCAGCCCCATCCTCCAACTGTCATCCTCATCCAGTCACCCTAACATTCCACTCAAGCTCCATTCAACAACATTCCATACAGAGTTCACACACACACAGGCTTAGCAGCTAGGAACAGGATAACATAGGGAATAAAACATAATGCAAGAATACTCCATATCTCTTCCCTAATGAACAGAAGAATAACAAAAGCAAAACAAAAAAATAAACATGAAAGTGTACGTAAACAGTCCACAACCCAAAGATGAGGGAAAAACCACCCGCATCACAAAAAGGAAAGAAACTAATACAAAGAGATTCAAAAGCCCAACCCAGGGATGACGGGACACCGCATCATGAGAGGGAAAGGAACCAAAGACAAGGAGGAAAGATGGATACAGAATACCCATCCCCCTCCTCTAATAAGGAAAGATAAACGTCAAGATGTAAGTTCTCCACGTAAGGAGAATAGTCATGTGGACCAAAGGGACTAAAACCCAATATCCTGCCCCCGACTCAAACAAGGTACAACAATGTCACATATATGTTCTCCATGTAAGGAGACATGTAGTGTAGACCAAAGGGACTTAAAACTCAATGTCCTGCCCCCACTTTTACAAGGGACACAACGTTAAGTAATGCTCTCTTCATACAATGATGAAAAGAAGGACAAAATCCTGCACAGCAAAAACAAACATGCGGCACATGGTGTCTCATTGATACAGGGTCCAAACCCCACAACCAATATAATACGTGCAGCACAAGGTGTCTTACGCACACAGGGAAAAAAACCCTGTAACAAAAAATACATGCTGCACAAGGTGTCTTACGCACACAGGGAAAAAAACCCTGTAACAAAAAAACACATGCCGCAAAAGATGTCTTACGCACATAAGGAAAATCCCTTGCAACAGCAAAACCCTGTAAGATAACCCTCATGTAAGGGCAAGGTGTAATATAGTGTTGAATTGGAACTATAAACCCATATGTCAACCATAATGTAAGGTACAGTGTGAAGGACAGTGTGAAAACAATCAGAATAAAACTGCAAAAGGACATGGACACCAGGATCCCCACTCCCCTCACTAACAAAACACGTTGGCATGTAGCAATAACAAGTGACATGTAAATCATAAATTTCTTTTTCCTGTAAAAAAGAAAAATAGGCAACAATTTCAGTTTTCCACATGAATGAGCAAGAGTCAATTACTAGGGTAGTCAACATGTGTGAGTGATGTAGGACACAAATTAGCATCAGTCATTTATATGAGAGTGCTGCAATGTCCAACAGCTGTTTTAAATGGAGCACATATGGCCAATAATAGTCTCAACAGCCAACCACATCAGACTCCATTTCGTGACAAGAACGTTGTTGGCCCTCTGACTCTGTTCAAATATTCAGACAAACCCAAAGGAAGAAAAATACCTGGGAATGCTTGAGCTCCCATAAACACACTGCAGGCAGACAAGAAGAGTTGAAGAGTAGCAAATGTTCTCCCAAAAGCGTTTCTGTCAAAATTCAACGTTTGAATAACTTTAATTGAAACACCGCACCTAACAAAGACGTGACTGGCAAATCAAGGGCAGAGCTCAAACAACCATTATGAGCCATCACCAAATAAAAGATGGCTGCATGCTGTTAACGGTACAAAAGGGGGTGGTAATGGATAGAGCATCTGAACGAATCAAACACTCACACCCAGTCAAAAGATCTGGGTTTAGTCCATCACCGTTCTTTAGCCCACTCTGCCACCCCAGTTCAGACATGGCTATATGCAAATCAGTCTGACCCTGTGCCTCATGGGAACAGTCCAGCCCGAACTGCCAAGCCATGCCTCCCCTGGACCGGAAACAAGCTTCCGAGGACCGGTTTCTGGCATTCCAGCCATCTTCAGCCGGGCTTGCTTGAATCCAGTGGCAAAGTGAGCAAGGGACTCACGTATGAGCATACGCTGCCACACCTATGGCAGCCAAAAGCGGTACAAATAGGGGTGGTAATGGACGGAGCATCTGAAACAATCAAACACTCCCACCTAGTCAAAAGATCTGGGTTTAATCCATCACCGTTCTTTAGCCCACTCTGCCACCCCAGTTCAGACATGGCTATATGCAAATCAGTCTGACTCTGTGCCTCATGGGAACAGTCCAGCTCGAACTGCCAAGCCATGCCTTCCCTGGACCGGACACAAGCTTCCGAGGACCGGTTTCTGGCATTCCAGCCATCTTCTGCCCGGCTTGCTTTAATCCAGTGGCAAAGTGAGCAAGGGACTCACGTCTGAGCATACCCTGCCACACTTATGGCGGCCAAAAGCAGTACAAAAGGGGGTGGTAATGGACGGAGCATCTGAACCAATCAAACACTCACACCCAGTCAAAAGATCTGGGTTTAATCCATCACCGTTCTTTAGCCCACTCTGCCACCCCAGTTCGGGCATGGCTATATGCAAATCAGTCCGACCCTGTGCATTCATGGGAACAGTCCAGCCCGAAATCAAGCATCCAAGGACCGGTTTCTGGCTATCAGCCTTCTTCAGCCTGGATAGCTTGACTCCAGTGCTGTGGAGAGCCTGGGACTCAAGTCTGAGCATACCCAGCCCACTCGGGGTGCAAATTGCAAAAAACACAGTTGATGGACAGAATGCAGAACAATGTCTTACATTCACCCCAGTACAAAGATCTGGGCCTAAATATATTGATTTTTTTTGCACTCCACACCACCTTAGGTCAGACAATGGCTATATGCAAATCAGCCTTGACCCTGTGCCTCATGGGAACAGTCCAGCCGAACTACCAAGCCATGTCTTTCCTACACCGAAATCAAGCATCTAAGGACCGGTTTCTGGCTATCAGCCTTCTTCAGCCTGGATAGCTTGACTCCAGTGATGTGGAGAGCCTGGGACTCATGTCTGAGCATACCCAGCCCACTCGGGGTGAAAATTGCAAAATACACAGTTGATGGACAGAATGCAAAAGAATGTCTTACATTCACCCCAGTACAAAGATCTGGGCCTAAATCCATCGTTTTTTTGCACTCCACTCCACCCTAGGTCAGACAATGGCTATATGCAATTCAGCCTTGACCATGTGCCTCATGGGAACAGTCCAGCCCGAACTACCAAGCCATGTCTTTCCTAGACCGGAATCAAGCATCCAAGGACCAGTTTCTGGCTATCAGCCTTCTTCAGCCTGTATAGCTTGACTCCAAGCCCGGCTGAAGATGGCTGGAATGCCAGAAACCGGTCCTCGGAAGCTTGTTTCCGGTCCAGGGAAGGCATGGCTTGGCAGTTCGGGCTGGACTGTTCCCATGAGGCACACGGTCAGACTGATTTGCATATGGCCATGTCTGAACTGGGGTGGTGTGGAGTGCAAAAAAACGATGGATTTAGGCCCAGATCTCTGTACTGGGGTGAATGTATGACATTGTTCTGCATTCTGTCCATCAATTGTGGTTTTTGCATTTGTCACCCCGAGTGGGATGGGTATGCTCAGAAGTGAGTCCCATGCTCGCCACACCACTGGATTCAAGCAAGCCGGACTGAAGACGGCTGGAATGCCAGAAACCTGTCCTCGGAAGCTTGTTTCCGGTCCAGGGAAGGCATGGCTTGGCAGTTCGGGCTGGACTGTTCCCATGAGGCACAGGGTCAGACTGATTTGCATATTGCCATGTCTGAACTGGGGATTTGTGGAGTGCAAAAAAACGATGGATTTAGGCCCAGATCTCTGTACTGGGGTGAATGTATGACATTGTTCTGCATTCTGACCATCAATTGTGGTTTTTGCATAAACATTTTCTTGCCTGTTGGCTGAACAGTTGAATTTGCACATCTAACTATGGAATATTCACACTTATCTTTTTTGTATATTTATTTTAACCACGCCCTTTTAGGGGTAAGGAAGGTGTAGTTTGGAAAATTATGCCTATTTTAACAGTGACCCCGGGCGTGACTCTTGCTAGGCACTAGTGACTTTCATAAGGATAGCCATTGAGTGAAATATTGAGTGGACTTCCTATTTTGATTTAAACGTGGCTCATATTTACCGGGGCAAGTACAGACGCCCTCACCCCCTAAATATAGCTTATCGGGCAACCAGGACATCGCAAAAAGCTGAAGCAACCCAGTATTTGGAAGTTTGATCTCGAGCTTGTAAAGATGTGAAGAAACTATGTGCAAAAGTATGCGTCGCTAGTCTCTCTGGTTGTCTTTTCACATGCTTTGAAGACTTGTGTGCATCTAGTTTTCTAAATACCGGGCTAACAAGAGCATCCTTCTTTAAAATCACCAAACAAACCTCTGGAATTTCTTGTCTCGCTGTGATACGCATCGTTTTATGTCTGTCTCAGAAAGAATGCAGGTTATCAATTGCGCGGTAAAACAGATGCTTAGTGAAAATACGGTTTGCAATATGTGATACAACAAAGTCAAAAATTCCACTAATTAGAAAAGGATATCCGCAAAATAAAAATAACTATAGACTGCAAGACTTCTTGAGAAGTGTCAGGCCGGTCAGCAAACATTTTGTTTGGGGTGGTTTGGAGCACCCCAATATTGATGTCCCTCCTGTACACAACATGATATTTAAACTTACAAATCGCAACAGACTGCGTCTGAAAACATTACAGTGCCGCGCTGATATCCCGCTGTATGTGTATATATGATTATATTTCCAAGATAGCATTGCAGAGCTAATAGCTCGCAGGCTGCCGTCGGTGATTTTGCAGTTGCATTTGAGTTGTTTTAATGAGCATAAGGGTAAACTGACTCATAAAAGTAAATATGCTACATATGTCCCTCTAGCCCGGGGCTACAAAAACACGAGCCAAACTTCGAAACGTCTTCATATTTTTCATTAATGTATGTTCTCCAGCCCACCGCTGCTGCCGTTCCTTTGATATGATCGTATTTTTTTTTTTCAGATCTCTCTACCCTCAGGGTACATACATTAGACGCCATCTTCCTTGTAGAGGTGAATTTGCAGGGCAATAAATATCGTGCATTATGTACATGAATGAACAGCTACATTAAAACGTGGTTCAATATGTTTAAAATTCCAAAGTGTGTGGATTCTATTTAATTTGCCCTCTCACTAGCAGGCAGAAGAAACTCGAAATGAATCCACTTGGCCCCCTTCATTTCCCCACCACGGAAGTACCATCAGTGTGGCTCCTGGTTATTCCGGGGGCGACACATAGGTGGATCACATGTTTTGGGCGTGGATAGCATGCATGAATACGAGTTTCAACACCTATGTCTGGGTGTTTTTTCCTGGGAGTTATGGACTGATTTCTTGATGTGAAAAACAAAAACATATCATGCTGATGGCACGATGACTGCTATTATCGAACCCGTTCGGATTTATGGTCTGCTCGAAATCAAGGGCTATTAAGAAGACTCATGGTAGCGAGGAACAGCGTAACAGAGGCTGGTCACTGACTACTTTGGAAGTCTTTCTCAGCCCATACGATCTATTCGTACCGCGTTTCACTCACCTCGGTTGATCTCATAGAGCTTATATTAGGAACTGTTATGAGGTTAGGTTACACAACTGTGGGGCATATTATCAAGGGGGTTTATCTCCGCTTTTTTGGCTTTAAAAGCCAAGAAAGCGGAGATAAAATCATCTCCCTATTACCTAGCTGTCGCTAACACCAGTTAGCGACAGCTAGTAGGAGATAGCGACCATCTTGGGCCCCGCTTTGCATGTCAGTGAAATTTATCACTAATGACATTTAAAGTGGGCGTGCCAAGATGTTAGCGACTGGAAACAGTCGCTAACATCGCTATCTCCTATTACTAACTTTTGGAGATATTCACGCTAACCGCGAATATCTCCAAAAGCTAACACCTGCCCCTGAGCAGTTCTTAGCCATGTTATCCAATGGTAGGTGGATAACATGGCTAAGAGCATTAGCTCGGTAATGCATGAATATCGCTGACTTTTCAGCGATATTCATGCATTTCGGCCGATTTTTATCGCTTAGGAGATAAACCTTGATAATAGCAAGTTTCCTAAGCGATGAAAATCACAGCAGCTTGTCGATAAAAATATTGCCGCTAAGCCAATATAGCGATAATTATCGCTAGTTGTTGGTAATATGCCCCTTTGTTCTTTGCTTATTACGTACTGTTAATAACAGGCGGTACTTAGAGGTGGACGTAACAGGCAATTTGTACGTATGCCGGAGTGTGTGTGTGTGGGGGGGGGAGACTGTGGTCTGGCTTGACTCCAAGAGCCTAAACACGAGCCGAGTCCATAACATGGTTCCCACAATGTGTGCCATCAATCGCTAAAAATGCCCTAGGATTGCCATCTTTCTGTCTTTTGCTCACACATGTACTTGTTTACGCCTAGTTCCTCTCTGAAATACACTTTCTCATTTTTGCTCTACCTCTTTTCCCATTCCTCCACACTCGTTCTCTGGCTCAGACGCACCCTATCTCTTTTTTGCTTTCCCTTTCTTTTTATCTTGTGCTCGCTTTCTCCTTCTCCCCTCCAAGAGTCATTCAATACTATCTACTTCCTTTACTCTACAGTCTTCAACATTCCTTCCTTCTTCTGTGCTTCTGGTTGTGTTACTTGTTATTGTACACTTCTTTCCCTTTTCTTTTACTACTTTAATCCTCCAGTTTCCTCTTTCTTTCATGCCTTTCCTTCCATCCCTGGAAATTAAAATCAAGTGGCACGAGGCACTGAACTGTTGGCCTTTTGAGCTACAGTCACGGAGCTTGCAGAGTAGACACAAGAAGAACTTGAGAGGTGGGTTGGAGTTGAAAGCATGAGAGGCTCGCCAAAACTCGGCTAGTTTATGCCCCAAGAGTCTAATGAAGCTGGATTCTTATCTAGATGTTTACCTCTATCTTACAAATCTTTAAGTGTAAAGGGATGAAAACCCTAAATCATTTATAACTTTGTAGGTTGCCAATTCAATCCAATTTAAAGGACCACTGACTACGAAACAAAAGATTTAAAGGTTTATTACAAAGCCAAAAAACAATTGAACATACAGGCACCTCAGCAAGAGGTTAAGAAAGGTAAAGAAAGTAAACAGGCACTAATGCAAACATAATCCTACGCAGGAGTCTCATCCGACTCAAAATAATAACCAGAGTTATTTCTAAAAGCATCAGGCAAACAACCACAGTTCCTACTTGAAGCTTGGACTACATTTACCTGAAAGAAAGAAAGAATATTAGTTTATGCCTACACTAACTGTAAAGTGGCATCCCTAATTAGCATCCTTCTCAGGCAAGAGAAAAGGTGTCAGCAGTGAAGACCTCCTCAGAAGTACACTTACTTTGCATAGGTAAGTAGCCAAAGCTACAGAGTTCGTTATAAGATGCTCCTTCTTGCTTCCCCTCTAGTCCTCATCTGCTCCACCCTCGGGGGTACTGTCCCTAATACAAAATCCCCAAAACAGTAAACACGCTCTGGGCACATCCCTTCAGGCAGGTCTTCTTTCTGTAATTTTCCATCGAAGCTCCAACTTCATCCACAAACTGTTGGTGTGTCCTTGGGTCTCAGGGACCTTTTCCCACTAAAAGTATCACTCTACATTCCTGTACGCTACCACGACGCCTGCCTCTACCATCCCAAATCCTAAAACAAAGAGTTATTCTGACTAACGAGACATGTGTCCTTGCACCTGCAACAGAAAGTATGTGAACAAATCGATCTTGCACGCACAAAAATCCTATTATCTACATTCGACTGAAAAAAAGAGCCTTCCCAAGGAAAATACATTTCGGGCCTACAATATTCAGCTAACGTAAGAAATCACAAATAGGCCTCTTCTTGCACTCATACGCAATCAGACCTTTACACATATAAACATACGTTTCTAAAACCACATTAGAAGCATTACATTCACAGTCACTTGATGCATTGCATTTTATTACAGGAATAAGCAAACCTACATGCACATACTTTATTATGGTGCACGTTTAACCCTAATGCATCACCTTATACGTAAACGAATACATTTGCATTACCTAAGGCATATTCTCAGTTAAACACTACGTTAGTCTTCAAATGATGTAAATACATTCCTAAAAACATAATTGATTTAATACTACATTTCTAATGATCACACGTTAATACAATCCTCTAAATGTGCTAACTACCCATGATTATGATGCAACCCTACAAATTTCAGAATAACATGGCGCTCTATCAGTTCCCTCCTTGGATGACCTGTGTCATCACCAAAATCACACAATCCTTGGAGAAAGAGCCGACTTAAACAGAACTTGTCGCCATTCTCCCTCGTCTGAGCAACTGCATGTTTTTAAGATTCTGATATTGACTGTCCTGCAGTCTTTTCATTCTCCTCTCTTGCTCTCTTAGTGGTCTCTCAATCCTGTTGGACTTATACAACTTGTGAGCCCTAACTAAACCCCACAACCTGATCACACAAGCCACAACTATGATGAGAGGTTTTAGAACATAGCCAAGGAACCTCTTTCCCAGGTTCGCAAACCAACCTCCCACCTGCCTAAGGGCCAGATGTAGGTGGTAGATTTTGGCCATTTACCGGCCGGTAACGGCCGAATTCGGCCGTTACCGACCGGTAAATGGCCATGGAGATGTAGGGGAATAAAAAACATGCATTTTCGGTAATTTTACCGAATCAGCAATTTTACCCATTCGGTAAAATTACAGAATCGGTAAAATTACCGATTCTGTATATTTTACCGAATCGGTAAATATGCCGGTCGGTAAAATTACCGAAAATGCATGTTTGGTATGTAGGAGCCAATTTTAACATTGACACAGGGCTTTGGAAATCGGTATTTTACCATGCAATACAATTGCATGGTAAAATACCGTTTCAGGTGTACATGCACATCTGTGCATGTACACCTGTGCCCTTAGGGCATGTATGTGTGCCACATGGCACACAAGCCTAAAACAGGGGTGCCAGAGGGTGTCAAAGTGACACACCCTGCACCCTTGCAAAATTCGGTATTTACCGATTCGGTAAATACCGAATCGGTATTTGATATTGAATACTATGGGCTTCAAGGCCCATAGGATTCAATAGCAAATACCAAATCGGTATTTGCCGAATCGGTAAATACCGATTTTTACCGATTCGGTAAAATTTACCAAATTGGTACCTACATTAGAAATACCTACTCTTAATTACCGAATCGGTAAAATTCGGTAATCAAGAGTCGGTATTTCTGATTTTGCTACATCTGGCCCTAAATCCCTTGCCAACTTTCTCCCAAACGCCTTCAATCTCATGATGAATCGTAGTGATGTTACTTATATATTTCTCCAGATCTTTGGTGTTATCTAGAATATAAGTACAGGAATACTCGACCATCAAAAGTTTACAGACTTCACCCTCTTTTACCAAAAGGACATCTAAAGCTTGACGATTTAGCAAAACCATAGCCCTTATCGACAACATCTCTCCTTCCACCAGCACCAGCGACTTAGCTGTATTTATTGACAACTGATCAACAACAGTCATCAGCCTTCTGATCTTCACATCATTTAAAATCACTCCCAAACCTGGTATCACTGCTCCAAAAAGATCTCCAACTATTGCTCCTGCACGTTCGCCCCTTTTTACCCTCAACTGCTGTCCTCCTTCTAAGAGCTACGAATCTTCTGCATGATAAAGTTCGGGGAAAATGATCGCCAAGTAACACGTGCCATACCATTTCGCAGGCAATCTCACATAAGCATTCTTTCCACATACATAATACACAGTTGGCATCATTTGCTCAGAACCTTGTAAAAAGTCCTTTGCTGAATCTTCTAAAGTGAAGACATGATCACATGTGGTTTGTTCCACCGCAACATTCTCATAATATGTCTGCTGACTTCTTATGCACAGCTTCCCTCTCTGCTCTTCGTCTAGCGCTATCGGACCATAGCTCCCTTTTGATTTGTGTAACTTCTCTTCATCTGTCCAATCTACTCTACCCTCTCCTGAATCTCGTAACTGTGTTTGTTTTCTGTATCTTTCTTCTACCTGATCTATGACAATAAGCATGTCAAATTATGGCGATAAGCATAAGCTGTATCTTACTCTAAAGAAGGTATGAAATACTTTCTAAGTCTATCTTCCGTTTTATAATAATCATACATATTCAAATGCTTGTAAGCTGGTACTTCAGGAAGCACTGTATCATAATTGGAAAAGAAATACTCAAACTGGCCTCTTCAATAGAAAATGCTAAGCAACAAACTAAACGAAATATCACACGTCAGTGGAAGATGATGATATCGAATACCCTCATCCACTGAGGCAGGTACCTGTATACACACAGAGCAATCTTTTGCGTACATTGCATCAATATACTCATGCAACAACTCAGCATACAAATTTAGCTTAAAGTCACTTTTAGAAAGATCTATATGAAACGTATGACTCTCTTCCTGCAGCAAAGCTCTTTCATCTCCTATTTTGACCTCTTTCTTGCTAGGAGTGGTAGGTGTAGGTGTTCCCTGTACCTCCACTGCCTGTTCATGTGGGGCTAAATATGAAACCACAACTACTAGGATTATAAAAATTATCACTCCACCTACGAGTGTACCTACTATACTCTTTGATCAACGATTTGGATTTCAAGCCTCCATGGTCTCAGAAAATCCTCAAAGTTCTTGGTACAGCAACAAATGCTCAAAAGCCTCTTTTTCTCCTCCTTCAGTTGCTTGTGAACCAGTTCGAACAACTCTTCGGCAAACTGGAAGTCCCCTTTTTGATTTCAGTTCCTTATTTACACCATGCAAAAGGTCTCCTTAACCCTTCTCCGTCATCTGCGGAAGTCCCTAAATTTCTTCTTCTTCTACTCAGATTTAGGTTATCTACTTTAACTTATTTACAACAGAGTCTCTTCAATCCAAAATAAGATTTGCTCCGATCGCCTCTAGAACATGCTGCAAAATTTCACGACGAAGAACAATAATTTAGTGAGACGGAAATTCAAAGCCAAACGTAGGAAATATCAGTCTGTTCAAAATCAGATCACAAATTCTGCTCAATACCAGGGGATTTTGAACTGTGAGAGTCAGTACTCCAACAGTTTTAAGTCCTGGCACCAACAACACCACTTCCAATTTCAAGTTAGGACTATTACTGACCACTGTCACTACTCTCAGCCTCCTGGGTCTCAGCACTCCTGGCATCAGTCACAACGTACGACCACTATGACAAGGCACTCTTGTTCGTCTTGATCTCCTCAGACCTCCACAAGCTTGCCCTTCTTCGCCTTCTTCTAATTCAGAGTCTTTGGTCACTGGAACAAGATCCCTCTTGGAGACCAGTCACAGATTCAACTGCCTCTGTCTTTCAGGCCACGTTTCTTCTGCGCTGCTTGCTCTCCTATTCTCTCCTTGCTTACCCTGCTCAAAACTTCCCACTGCTTAGTCTGATTCCCGGACCTTCACAGCAACTTCCTCTCAGTGTTGCTACCACAGCTTGATCTGGTTAGCAACCAGCTTCTTCAGCCATCCTCACAGCTTGACTTGTCCCCTCCTGTGGCCTTGCCACCACAGCTGGATTTACAATAGGGAGAGGAGCTGTTTCTTCCAAGGGTGCCCGAAATCAGCGGGTGTGAGAAGAATGTACCCAGTTTGGCAATCCTCCGCACTTCACTGAAGTGTTCGTCACCAGTATTATCTGGCAAGGGCCTCTCCAGCGCTCATCCAAGCAGCTCTTTCTCACCTGCTTTCGAACCAGCACCCAGTCCCCCAGACTCAGGTCGTGACAGAGATCACTTGAAGCCGGAACAGCAACAGCCTGCACCTGATGAGACACATAACGGACCACATCAGTGAGTCCCTTGCAATAATCAAGGATCAGATCATCTGAGATGCTTATCAAGGCTGTCGATGGTACTGCTGGGAATCTCATAGCCCTCCTCATCAACACTTCATGAGGTGAAAGACCTATTCTCCTGCTGGGGTACTGCAGATATTCATCAGCACCAGAGACAGAGCATCAGGCCACTTCAGAGACATGGACAAACACACCTTTGCCATCCGAGCTTTCAAAGTCCCATTAACCTGCTCCACTATCCCTAAAGCCTCTGGACCGTAGCTACAATGGAGTCTCTGGTCAACATTCAATGCTGTGCAAGGCATCTTCATGATCTCACTGTGGAAATTTGTCCCTCTGTCTGATTTCAAAGAGGTTGGAAATCCAAACCTAGGTATGAGTTCACTCAACAGCAACTTAGCTACAGTGAGTGTGTCACATCTCCGTGTTGGATAAGCCTCCACCCACCTTGAGAACACAAAAACCACAACCAAAATGTACCTTAACCTGCTGCACCTAGGCATCTCAATGAAATTCACTGCGTTCTATTGAAAGGTCACCCCGACCTCCCAATGTGACTCTGTGTAACCACAGTCTTCTTTCCAGCATTCTTCTGTTGGCAAGTGACACACATCTGACATACTGCATTAGCCACAGCACAAAATCGTGGATCATACCACGTCTGTCTGAACACTTGCACCATCGCATCTCTCCCCAAATGTACCGCACCATGAATCTGTCTTGCCATCGGGTTCAACAAATCATCTGGAAACACTGCTCTTCCATCTCTAGAAACCCAAATATCCACATCTCCTTTCATATATCCTTACTTGATCCACACACTTTTTTCCTGTTCTGAAACCTATTCCTGCAGGCACTTGAGCTCATCCCATGTATCTGCCATGGCCAAAATCAAGTCTTCACTCTCCGCTGTGAAATTCCCAGTAAAGATGCAACCTCATCAGCATATTTATTTCCAAGAGAAACACAATCTCTCCCCTTCCAGTGAGCTGTACACTTTACCACTGCAATCTCCCTTGGATACTGTAAGGCTTCCAATAGCAACCTCACAAACTCCCCATTCCTAATAGGTGATCCAGACGATGTGATCATAGCTGTCTGAAGCGTGAACCACACCAAATCCGTACTGGCTGTCGGTGTAAATGGTAATTTGAATTTGATCAGAGGCCAAACAGGCACGGGTCAAGGCAATGATTTCTGCTACCTGGTTGCAGTATACTCCTTCTAGCCAAGCAGCTTCAACCACTCCTGTAATGGTACATAAAGCAAACGCTGCTCTTAACTGACTGACACTGTCTCTTAAGCATGAACGATCAACAAAGAAGATCTCATCAGTGTCAGATAATGGTTCATCAACAATGTCAGGTCTCGGTTTGGTGCAAAGTTCAGTCAAATCGAGACAGTCATGAACCACACAATCATAAACAAGGGTGTTTACCAACGGCATCAAAGTAGCAGGATTCAAAACAGAACACCTCCTAAGAGTCACGTTATCCGCAGCAAGAACGACTTGCTCGTAGCATGTGAGTCTATTATTGGTCAGGTGCTGTGTCTTGGTCCTTGTCATCAACAGTTCAACAGAATGTGGAACATACACAATCAAAGAATGACCCATGACAATAGTTTCACATCTCTCAATGCTGACACCTGTTGCAGCAACAGATTTGAGACATCCGGGCAACGCTGAGGCTACCGGATTTAAAGTAGCTGAGAAATAGGCAACTGGTCTACGGACACCTCCATGATCCTGAGTCAGAACTGATAATGCGCAACCTTTTCTTGCACAACAGAATAATGAAAAAGGATTGTTGTAGTCAGGCATCTCCAGTACCGGACCACGACGGAGGTCTTCTCGGAACTCAGGAACGCCTGCATACAGTCATTGCCCCATGGTACCGGATCACTCACATCCTTGTGTGTCAGTCTTTGCAAAGGCTTTACCTTCAAAGACAAGTTGGGAATCCACTGGCAACAGTAGCCAACCATCCCTAGGAACATCCTGACTTCCTTCTGTGTGATAGGCACAGTCATACTCATGATTGGCTCAATTCTGTCAGGTGACATCTTCCTCTTGCCTTTTTCTATTCGGTGACCCAAATATTGCACCTCATTCAAGCAGTACTGTAACTTATTTGAGGACTCCTTGTTACCATTCTCTGCCAAATGATTCAGTAAGGCGATGGTGCCAATCCTGCACGGATCCTCAGTTTTATATGCAACAAGGAGGTCGTCTATGTACTGCATGAGAACAGAGTCCTGTGGCAGCACAAGGCTCTCAAGATTTTTTTTCAAAATCTGATTAAAGATCGATGGACTCGCTGTATACCCTTGAGAGATACAGCATTATGTTAACACATGGTTTTACAATTTAAATGCAAAAAGAAACTGTCTGTCTTCATGTAGTGGTATCGAAAAGAATGCAGTGAACCACTCTGCTTTGCATGGAATCTGAAACAATATCACTGATGGATTCGGTACCACTGTACAACATGGAACAACTATGTTGTTAATAATAATATTAATCCACATTTGTATATCACTTGTAAGGGTCTCTAGGCGCTAGGGGCCGACAGGAAGATTAAGCAAACTATTGCCCAGAGTCCCATGGTGCTGGGCTAATCTGCCGCCGGCGCTTGGGATCGAACCGTGATCCCCAGAGTCCAGCATTAGTCGTCCTAGCAGCGTCACCACACCTCTCCCCTCGGGCAGGTCCTGCACGATCCTAAATTATCCACTCGGTTTCTGCAATCCCATAATAGGTGAGTTGCATGGGCTGCCTATTGTTTCCTTTAATATCCCCTGTTTAATCATGGAGTCAAACACAGGTTTTCTCCCTGCAATCATTTCTGGTGTCATATTATACTGGGGTGTTCTTAGAAATTCAACATTCTGCTTAACCTGAATCTTAACTGGCTCAAACCCTTTCATTAATCCAATGTCTTCCCCTGTGAAGTCCCACACTTCCTGTGAGATCGAATCTCTCAAATCAAGTGGAAGCTCTTCCACTGTCACCACAGGGTTCATTTCCACGCATAAATGCTGATTTGCAACCTTAGAGGTGGCATCATCGTCATTAGTCTGCAATTATACTCTCTTGGGGTTGCAATAAATAGTGCAGTTGAGCTTGCACCAAAGGGCTCTTCCTAACAGACAGGCAGGGTTTGAATCACATACCACAAATTGATGTCAACACCTACAACTTGGATTGATTGTCCCGAGAGGGGTAGGTTGGGAACCACTGCAGATCTCACAGTAGAACGGGTAGCATCAGTATCAACCAGAAACATGGTAGGGTGAGAATCATCATCAACTTCTACAAATGATCCCCTCTGGTCTACCTCCAAGACTGCCGCAAGAGTGCAGTCTTCCTCCCCCCTCGGGTCTGAGTAGAACTTATCAGTTCTATCGAAAAGAGGCATCTGCTGGTAAGTCTGAGTCCCTTGCAGGATCCTAGGTGGCTGGGGAACCTGTGCTTGTGAAGCCAGAGTCCCCCCCTTTCATCGACCTTGCCAATTCAGGCACCTGTACTGCCTCTCCTTCCTGCTGCAACTGATTCACTGGGTTCAAGGGAAACTCATGTCTCCAATGTCCAACCTGACGACAAAGGTAACATGCAGTGGTCTTTTTCAGCGTCGCTACATCCACTCTTGCTTTGGAGTCCCCTGAGTTTCCCTTTCCTTAGTTTTGACCATTCTGATTTCTCCCTAGTGTTCCTCCATTTGACTGCATCTAAACTCCCATGTCAACCGCTTGCATCTGAGATAACATCAGCTTGTCTTAAGCTTTCTATGTTTCAAATCCACCTAAGCGCTGCAATATCAGGCATATCGCGGTATCTCATCTGCCGGCTTGTTCTGCTAGCAGATCAAATGCTGTTGGATCATGAGACAAATCTCAGGCTTCAGACCCAAGACGAACTTGGAAACAAACTGTCCCATGTCTTTGGGATCCAAGGTATCTAACCCACTATACTCCTTAAAGACTTGCAGAAGCCTCTCGGAGTATTCAGGCACCGTCTCCTTGGGTTCCTCAACCGTCCGATCTATCTTAACCCAATCAATATCCTGTGGCAATATCTTGGATTCCAACCATGTGATCACTTGCTCATGTTTTTTCATGACAATAGGTGAAGGACCATTCGTGACAGCATCCCTATCTGTTTCAGAGGTAGGCCCCTCAATTGCAACCTTACAAGCTGCCCACAAATCACTTAGGACCACAATATCAAACAGTGTGTTCAAATCAATCCACAACACCTACGAAATCTTAACAAACCGATCAACCTGTTTGTACCATTCGACTGGCCTCTCCCTCAACTTAGGGAAATCATTTGTGAATGCTGCTAGATCACCTCTACTCCAGGGTACATGCACGTACCCTCCACTGAATACCTCTCGTAAAGGGTAATTCCGTACCCCTAATGTTCCCCCTCCGGGAGGTGGTGTCTCAGCTACACTACTTTTAGTACTCTTCTTTTTGGACCATCTTTCTTCCCACTTGTCAAGCCTGTTCCATGCTCGTATTTCTATAATCAATTCCAGAATTTGTGTCTTTAGCCCAATGACCCTCTTCTCTTCCAGGTCCTGATCACTGTACTGTAATCTGTGATTCCCTTGTAACATTTTGTTTTAGACAAATCTACCTTGTATCTGTTTGCCAATTCAGTTAGTTTTTCATGTGCCTACCTTGCCTTGCGAGTCACATCTTTCGCTACAATCAGCAATTCATCTGGTTCATAAAGCTTCCCTCTCTCCAAAGGCCAGTTTCCTTCAACTATCTCATCCACTTCTGCTTTTAGCCTCATCACATCTAACATATTTGCCCTATGGCCACTTTTAGAGTACCTCAGCTGATAGGTTATCACTCGATTCCCTGCATTTGCTGGCCCCCTCAGAACCATTGATCCCCTTGACGAGCCTGCTGTAGCTGGCACCGGCGTACTCAACTCCATGGGTCTAGTCTGCTTACTACACCATTCCCACAAAGAGATAGTTCTCCCTTCTGCTCCTGACTGTGATGAATTTCCACTCCTCACCTGATCAGGATCGTGCATTGACACTATGGGACCAATGGTAACCGGTACCATAAGGGCATCTGGCAACCTCCTAGCATCTGCGTTCTCTGGGATCTGCATTCCCATCCCTTCTGTCGAGAGTTTCCCAACTACTCCTGCGCTAGGTGGAACTTGCGATTCTCTAGTTCCCTCCGTCGGGCCTGATTTTTCCCCTCCGACTCTGGGTTGTATGGAGGTGGTCTCTCAGATTGCAGCCTTTCTATCAAGGTAACATCTGTATCGCTGTCATCTTCCTAATCATTCTTTTTCTGGGCATTCCCTTCCTTGACCATTAGTGGGAACAACATAGCCCCCTCAATTGTCTGTACTCTCCATCTTTTCTCAAATGCATCCCGTTTTGCATCTTTGAATGCCCTAACTGATCTTTTCACTCTTTCCTGACACTTGTCCCGCTTCCTTTCGTCTGCCGCCCTAATCCATGCATGTAACGCTTCAAACTTTGTTGGTCTAGGCAAGGGTCGCAAAGAAGCCATGATTGTTTTCAACTGATATAACACTTCCAATCTAAAGGTCCCTTAACTGGGAAATGTCAATTCCTCATTTCCATCTTTCATTTTGCACTATTTCTCAAGCCAAAGTATAGTATGCAAACCCACATTCGTGGCCATGAAATGAGCTGGGGTATTCTCTGGCGGAGACTCTTCTCCTCCTCAAGTAGGCACCTTTCTTTCTCCTCTACACAAATCGCGTAAAACTTTAAATCATTTCATGATGAAACCAACTTTACTCTATTTGCAGCGCTCTTTTACTTCCTGATGACAACCCACCAATACCAGCGCGGCTTCACACCAACTGACCTAACGCAGCGCAGCACTTTCTAATGTCACATTCCTCCACTCATAGCAGTTCCTCTCCTTTACAATCTGTCTCCCACCCATCTGATCTTGCAATGACACAACTCTCATTCCAACTCCGCAAGACATCCCAACATTAGACAACACAGCAATCTAACAATACATAATCCTATTCATACTCACTCTCCCATGAACTGCTGCTTTCACCGCACCGTCACTCTTCGTTAGTTTCCATGAAACGTCGTCTTCCGCTGGACAACCATCACCTGATTCTATGGGGCTCAGGAAAATCTTATCCTAATCTAGATCTCCCCTTACTCTAGAGACAACCAATCCTCAGTTGCTTCCAACTGATGAAGCTGGATTCTTATCTAGAATTTACCTCTATCTTGCAAATCTTTAGAATCCTCAGTCAACTGAATGTTAAATGTCGTATACTTGTAAAGCGCACAGCTGCCCCAGCGCTGTATACCGCTGGGGGACCCATCCTGGCTTTCCCTGTGAGATGGTCCCTCCTGGGCATCTCCAAGGTGAAGACAAGCATCCCCGGCGCTGATGGGGCCGTTAGTAGAGATTAAGCAAGCTATTGCCCAGAGTTGCTGAGTGGGACCCATGGTTGGAGTAGGCACCGAGGCGAAAATTATCGAGTCCGCTGACCATGGCCCAAGACCCTGCCGCATAGGGAATCGAACCCTGGTCCCGGGCCAACCTCTGCTTCCGGGTCTGCCGCCTCTAACCAGTGAAAATTGCAAAAAACACAGGTGATGGACAGAATGTAGAACAATGTCATACATTCACCCCAGTACAAGGATCTGGGCCTAAATCCATCGTTTTTTTGCACTCCACACCATCCTGGGTTAGACACTGGCTATATGCAAATCAGCTCTGACCCTGTGCCCCATGGGAACACTCCAGTCCGAACTACCAAGCCATGTCTTTCCCAGACCGGAATCAAGCATCCAAGGACCGGTTTCTGGCTATCAGCCTTCATTCAGACTGGATAGCTTGACTCCAGTGGTGTGGAGAGCCTGGGACTCACGTCTGAGTATACCCAGCACACTCCGGGTGAAAATTGCAAAAAACAAAGGCGATCAGCCTGGATAGAGTTGCTGAGTGGGACCCATGGTTGGAGTAGGCACCGAGGCGAGAATTATCGAGTCCGCTGACCATGGCCCAAGACCCTGCCGTATAGGGAATCGAACCCTGATCCCGGGCCAACCTCTGCTTCCGGGTATGCCACCTCTAACCAGTGAGCCACACCACTGTCCGCTAAGAAGTGTTAAGGGAAAGAAACCCAAATTCATTTATAACTTTGTAGGTATCCAATTTAATCCAATTTAAAGGACCACTGACTAAGAAAGTTTTAAAGGTTTATTACAAAGACAAAAATAATTGAACATACAGTCTCCTTAGCAAGAGTTTAAGAAAGTAAACCGGCACTCATACAAACATAATCCTAGCAGGAGTCTCATCTCATCAGACTTAAAGACTTAAAATAATAATCAGAGTTATTTCTAAAAGCATCAGGCAAACAACCACAGTCCCTACTTGAAGCTTGAACTGCATTTACCTAAAAGAAAGAAATAATATAAGTCTGTCCCTACACTAACTCTAAAGTGGCATCCCTACTTAGCATCCTTCCCAGGCAAGAGAAAAGGTGTCAGCAGTGAAGACTTCCTCAGAAGTACACTCGCTTTGCATAGGTAAGTAGCCAAAGCTACAGAGCTCGTTCTAAGATGCACCTTCTTGCTCCCCCTCTAGTCTTCCTCTGCTCCACCCTCTGGGGTACTGTCCATAATACAAAATCCCCAAAACAGTAAACACACCCTGGGCATGCCCCTTAAGGCAGGTGTTCTTTTTATAATTATCCATCAAAACTCCAACTTCATCCAAAAACCGTTGTTGTGTCCTTGGGTCTCAGGCACCTTCTCCACTAAAAGTATCATCTCTAAATTCCTGTATGCTCTCACAACGTCTGCCTCTACCATCCTAACTCCTAAAACAAAGATTAATTCTGACTAACAAGACGTGTGTTCTTGCACCTGTAACAGAAAGTATGTGAACAAATCTACCTTGCACGCACACAAATCCTACTGTCTACATTTGTTAGACCTGACATCATTGTCCTGAGTCTCTCCTCCATTTTTTTCTGTTTGCCTCCTCTGTTTACGATGTTTTTGCTGGTATATTGCTTTGGGCACTGTGCCACTGCTGATCAGTGCCACAGTGCAGGTGCTCCCTATGTAAAATTACTATATTGATTGAAATCCATGTTTGGCCTATTTGGTTTACTGTCAGTCCCTAGTCTAGTGCACCAGGAGTACCAGGGCTTGTAAATATAAATGCTGCTCGTGGGCTTGCATCACATGTTGTGCCAGCCACAAGAGCGGCCTAGTAAAAGTATGTCTGAAGGTCTGCCATTGCTAGACCTACGTGCAGTCTGGTACTGTCACACAGACTGCGCAAGTGCACCAACTTGCCAGTTCCTAAACCTTCCCTTAACTTCATGTTAGTCACCCCTATGGTAGGCCCACGGGCAGGGTGCATTGTAAGCATAAGGTAGGACAAGCCTCACCAGGCTGGCATGTCCTAATAGTGAATTTAAGCCATATTCTTTTTTCACTATTGTAAGGTTACCTGCTCAATAAGTTAGAATGGGCTGCCGGGGTTATTAATGCTATAATCCTACTGGCTCGGGGAGCATGGTGCAATGTCGAGTTTGGTATCCCTGAACTCAGGGTTTAATAACGCATCCGTTTGTTTGGATGGTTTTTGGACTCTGGGTTTGAAAATAGCACTTTTAGAAAGTGGCTATTTTCTTGTCTAACTATGTGTGGTTTCTGCTAGTTTGGTGTGTGTGTGACAGGGGCTGGGTGGCTCCAGAGTTCTGAATGAGTCAGTGTGGGATGAGTGGTGAATTTGCATTGAGACTAGGGGGAGAGTAGTTCCTGATAGCCTGCCCTGCCTGATACAATGCTGGCTCCACCTCCGGACGGGCGACTGATAGCTCTGCTCCTGCCAGTGGCAATACTGGCTCCACTTCCTGCTGGGCGTCTGAGGACCCAGCCCTGCACAGTGAATAGGCCAGGTGCCTCTGCCTGGCTACACCCACAACAAACCCAGGACGAGGGGAATTCCCCTGCATGGACAAAGGGATCAAAGCCAAAAAGGGGTATAAGAGAAGGACCCCTGAACCAAGACTTTAGATCAATTCTAACAAGGAACCCTGAACCAAGGACAAGAAGCCTGCTGATCCAAGGACTTGCCTACCCCTTGTGCCAGAGTGCCGTTTGCTGGGGGGAATCCTGCAGTTGCTTCTTTATTTTTGCCAAGGAACCAGGAGAGAGGAACTGAGTGTGTACACTCAAACTTTGCCAAGGAAATCTCCAAGGGCTGGAAGAGTGCCAGCCTCCTGTTGAAGTCACAGGGCTAAAGGACTTCATTTATTTCCTAAAAGTGCTTGTTGCTGGAACCTGAAAATCCAGCCCCTCTAAAGAATCCAGCAATCTCGACGCCGACGTACGCCGCCGGATCCAGCTCGACATCGTGAGTAACGGCTCCAGTGTCCCGCTTCCTCGACGCCGGCCGCCGGGCCCGATTGATGCCAGTAGCGACGCCAGTGAGTAGCAAGTTCGGCTCCAGCTCCAAGTGACCCCGTGTCGGCGCCGCCACTGATCGCATCGACCCCAAGCCCTCTCGACGCCGTGAGCGCTGCTCACTCCTGCATCATCCTCGACATCGACAACGACGCCGTATCCTGCTTCGCCTCGGGAGCGCTGCTCCTGCCTGACATCTGTCGATGCCGCTGCAGATCGCCCCGACATCGAGGCCCGATCGTTGCCGAAGACGCGAAGCGGGACATCTAGACGCCGCTGATCATCGTGTGCTTTGCTTTTCAAAAGGTACTGTGTTGTGGGGGGTCCGTGTGACTCCGGGCTCGACATAGCGCTCCTCGCGGTCGACGCCGAACTTTTGGATTAACTTTGCCTCGACATCGTGTGACTCCCGTGTGGGTTACATTGTTGCCAAGAACTGTGATTTAAAGAAGAAGAGTTGCTTTTGTTACTAAAGACTTTGTGCTAAGAAGAAACTACACTTGAACTATTATTTTTCCTTCCAAGAGTATTTATTAAGATTGTGGTATATTTTTGTCGTTATTTGGTCTTGTGCTAAGCCTTATATAAAAATCCTTATTTTTATAATACTACTGTGTTGTGTCCATTTGTAGTGTATACACTTTATTACTGTATGTGGTCATAAATGCTTAACGCACTGCCTCTGAGATAAGCCTGTCTGCTTTGCCAAGCTACCAAGAGGGTGAGCAGGGGTTATCTAAGTGTGTGATCCCCTTGCCCTGACTAGAGGAGGTGTGTCCCTATTTGTCAGAAGTGTATACCTCTGCCAACTAGAGACATCCAAGTCTAACAACATTCAACTAAGAAAAAGAGCATTTCCAAGGGAAATACATTTCGGGCCTACAATATTCAGCTAACATAAGAAATCAAAAATAGGCCTCTTCTTGTACTTATATGCAATCAGGCCTTTACACATTTAAACACACGTTTCTAAAACCACATTAGAAGCATTACATTCACAATCACTTAATGCATTACATTTTATTACTTGAATAAGCAAACTTACTTGTGCATACATTAATATGGTGCATGTTTAATCCTAATGCATCACCTTATAGGTAAACTAATACATTTGCATTACCTAAGGCATATTCTCGGTTACACACTAATGATGTAAATACCTTCCTTAACACACGAATATAATTGATTTAATACTACATTTCTAATGACCACACATTAATACGATCCTCTAAATATGCGGGTGCTAACTACCAGTGTTTATGATGCACCCCTACAAATATCAGAATAACATGGTTCTCTATCACTTCCTAGAGGACTTCGTGCTGACCCAGAAACAGAAATATGCTCAGACCAAGCTCAAGCCATTAGTGGATTGCCCTCCTCTAGTTGGACTATTTTCCATGTTTGTTACTCTCTTTGAGCGCTATCATCATTACTGAACCTCTACTGCGTAGGGTTGTCTAACCGACTTCATTTTCTCTGCACTCTGGCATTTGTTTCAGGCTAGACCCCGAGGTTATACATTTTGGAGGGCAATGAAGAAGCATGGCCAGGCAAAAAGGAACAAAGTATTTCCAAAGGTCACCGGTTTTAAACACTTACAGATCTGTCCATGTTTGACATGTCTAAGAAGTGAACACTACATATCGTTAGTAATGATTAGTCTAACTGTAAGATCACTGTCTGTGCTCAGTATGCAATTGGTAATGTGAGCTGGTTATTAGGCTTAGGACATGTCATCATGTAGTAAGTCTAGTAACCTTAATTTCTAGTCCTTAAATGGTGTATTGGAGTTTGGGTCAGTAGTGCATATAAAGGATTGTTAATTATTTAATGCTGTATATTTCTAATGCTTGCCATTTTTTAAATATACTTTATAATTTTACAATTATTTTCTTTTCTTTTTGTGAGGTAATCTTTATTGGTTGATTGGCTAAGTAGACTTACAAAAATATCAAATTAATAATCGATTTACCTATAAAGTATGGTAATTTTTAAATAACATTTTTCTATTTTACAGTTTTTTAACTTTTCTTTTTACAACTCTTTTTATTATTCTTATTAACATATATGAACATTCACGCATACATAAGAATCATGATGTGTTTGACTATCCCGGCTTCACTCCCACATCACATTACAAGGTGTAAGGTTTATGTTGATCTCAGACAATCAAATTGTAGAGTTCGTGGATCGTGCAGTCCAGCTAACCCAGATTTTGTGTATGGTTTTTGGGGCAGCCCCTAGATTCATACACATATTTTTCAGCATTGACACATTGGAGCTTTTCATACGACTACTTCTCGTCGCAGAGGGCGCCCTGTCTGCTCTAGCGATGTCCCATATTGCAGGAGGAAGGCCCATCGCAACCAGAAACCTAGTAGTAGTAGTATTCTTTATTCAGTATAACAGGAAAGAAAAACCATAAAAGCAAGCAAATTCACATATAAAAAACAAATAATTCATATTTAAAAGTTTAAAATTCAGTGCAATAAAGATTACCAGAAAACATTACCAAAAAACAATAATTAAAAAACAGAATTTTTACAGATTCAGTCTGTGTCTGAAAATGCATTTCGGAAATTTAACTACATACTTTGAAGTCCATTCCAGCTCTAGAAACTGCAGATGTAACAGCGCTAAGCGGCATCTTCTAATACCCATCAGTTTTAACAAAGGAATCACCCAGATCTTTCTGTGCCCATCATAAAATTTGTAGAACAAGAAAGTATGAATGGTTGCCTGCACGGAAATCTCATCACACGGACATGATGGTAACACTGAGTCCCATTTATTTCTCGTTGGGAATGCAGCCAAACGATGGAATAGATTTAGCCTGAACCTGGTCAGGAGAAATCTCTCAAAAATTGAAAAATCATGTGTCAAGTTCGACTGAATTAAAAAAGTTGTTTGGACCGCCATAGAATGTTGGTCAGAGGTTTTAATAGCCTCTTTGGTGATTCATAGTTCTTCTAAATGCGAGAGGGACATCACTTTGAATGTCTTCCTTGATAGTTCCCGAACTGAACAAGGTACAAAATAATGTTTTCTTAATACTAAGTCATTCAAAAAACTTTTTATGTAGGACAGCCATACGATTTTGTGCGAGTAATCCAGGGACATACAGTCTGCAATTATTTGTTGAGTGAACACATTTGTTTCAGATGACAAAATTCGGTGCCAAAGTAGAAGAGGTTGAATTTTGGCCAAATCCAGCAGATAGGTAATCCCCAATTCCATGTGACATGAAAGAGTGGACACACTCTTTGGTACCGCTAATAGAAATCTTAGAAAGGAGTTCTCAGCCACTTGTAGAGCACAGGTATTTGCATACCCCCACACTCCGGCCCCATACAGGGCTATTGCCTGGCATTTGGCTCTATATATCTTTAGGAATTCCACGGGTGGCCTCTTACCCAACTTTTGTGAAAAATGTATGAGGGCTGCAATAGCTCTCATAAGGTGGAGTTTTCTGGCCTCAATCGCAGATTTCCAATTTAAATTTTGGTCAATGATAATTCCCAAGTATGGGTATTGCTCTGTGGTTGCAAGTTTATCCTTAAGATAAATATCCTTTACCACTTTTTTTCCTGGTCCGGCTATCATTACATAGGTTTTTTTATATTTATATGTAAATCTAACTTTCCCATGAAGTCAGAGTATCTATCCAAGGCCTTCTGGAGTTCACAGGGGGTGCAGGCCAGAATCACAGTGTCGTCCGCATAGAGCAGAGCGGGAATCGGACGTTTTTTTATTTGTGGAAGATCCTGGCCCCCCTTCAGCATGGACATCTCCAGGCCATTGGTGTAGAGTGTAAACAAAAAGGGGGCCAAGACGCAACCTTGCCGAACTCCTCGCTCTACTCTGAACGGCGCAGACAGTTCACCCTTTACCCCAAACCTCACCCTCGCGGAGGCGTTGGAGTATAGTTCTCGCAAAAAGTTAGCCAGTTTTGACTATACCCCCATTGTTATTAATACAGACCATAGTTTAGCGTGGGAAACGCAATTGAAAGCTGCGGATAGATCGACATATATCATGTACAATCTGCCCGGCTTCGCGTGTACAGATTTGCCCAATAACATGGTCAGATTCAGTACTTGTTCAGTTGTTCCGAGTCCCTCCCGGAACCCAAATTGGAGGTCCGAGAGGACCCTGCCATCGTCAGCCCACCGCTGGAGACGCTCAAGGAAAACTCTACCTGCCACTTTGCCCAAGGAATCCAGCAGTGAGATCGGACGATAGCAAGTAACTTCCTGGCAGTCTCCTTTCTTAAAAATAGGGACCATAGTTTATTTAGTCCAGGAGTCCAACAACCCCACCTCCATCACAGCCTTAAATACCCTAGTCAGCATTGGGGCCCACAAGTCCAGATTGTATTTGAATAGATCTATGGGAACCCCATCTGGGCCAGGGGCCTTGCCGTTTTTACTTGCTATCAGGGCTTGGAGTACCTCATTAGTAGTAAATTCTAATGTAATTGGGTAATGCACTTCTGGAAGGCTACTAGTAGAACCTAAGTCTACTCCCATGTCCGCTGTACCTTTCTGGAATATCTTTGTAAAGTGTGGCACCCAGACTGATTCATCGATCTCTACGTCTAGCATCGGGAGATTTTTAAGATAAACTAAAAAGGGAGATTTAATCACTGTCCAAAACGCTGCACTATTCTTGTCCATGCAACTTTTGTGTAACTGAGCCCATAAAGCCTGTTTTAATTCTGCTTTCCTCTCCTTTACTGTGATGTTGTAATCCCTCCTAAGGGTTGCTATTTCCTGTGCCACTCTGTTTGGTTTTTGTAATGCTGTTTTTAATTTAGAATGAGCTGCCGTGCATCTGTGGTTAAACCACCATACTGTCTTCAGTTGACTATTTTTTGTCTTAACCGTAAGTGATTCTTTAATTGTTTTTAAGATTACCTCAAAATTGCTTAAAACGTCCTCATTTAGAACTAAATGGTCTAAGCATTTGGCAATTGAGGGGTAGGCTATTTTTATAACTTTTTCCGTTATCTCTACAGGGTCTACCTTCTCCCATTTTATGGAAAATCCATTTATTCTATCCAAATGCAGAGCATTCTGAGTTAATGTACTAGCTATGCCTTGTGTAGTGTGGTAATAAAATGGGTTAAATTCTAAGCTAAGGGCGCAGTGATCGCTTAGTGTTTTAATTAGTGTAGCAAAAGTGATTACACGATTAGCTAGGACATTTGATATTAGAATGTAACCTATCGTAGTCTCACTCCCCCTCCCCAAAAATGTTGGGTCCAACTGCTGGTGTGTATCATTCATTTTATTAGCTATTACAAGGTCCAGGTTGGAGAGGATTTCATTTAAGTACTTTCCAGTATTCGAGTGATTAAAGTGGGCTACGGGTTCTTCATTTTCATCCACTAACCCACAGAGATTGCTTTTACTGAGTTGACATGGGTGTTGGTTAAAATCGCCTCCCCAGAAAATAGTTGACCCTGCCCTACCACCAGAACCCCTCGTCAGGGAGGATAATTTATCGCGCACTCTATACAGAACCTTCAGCAACTCTCCTGATAGGTTATCATAGAAATTTAGCAGAAGGACAGTGTCCTTGCTATTAAAGCAAAGACTAAGTAACTGGAAATTTACTTCTAGTTCTATTGGTGTTATTTTCACCTCCCCTGTTGTATTTGCTATGAATATACTTAAACCACCTTTCGCCCTGCCAGATACTACAGCCAGTGCAGGAGAAAAATAGGTCTTATAGCCTACCAGATGGATTTCATGCGTAGACCAAGTCTACTGGAGACAAATTATATTATGTTTCTGAAGAAAACACAAACCAGTCCCATCTATTACCTTGGGGCGAAGACCGGCTATGTTCCAGGTAAGAAACTTTAGCAAGGGGCTTTCAGTGTTGAGTATATAATCCACTGAAAAGATGGGGGAGACTTTCTGTACAACGTCAGACATGCCAAGTTCCACTGTGTTATCTCGGGATGTAGTGAAAGAAGCGGCACCCAAAGACGTTAACACTTTATTGCCAGTTAACACACTACCTCTCCCTGATTCTGAGTAGTTTAGTTCAGATGATAAAATGTTGTCCCCTACTAAATTAGATTGATTATTTGCCATACTAGTTGTTGGAAGTTCAGGTGTTGTGGAATGTGCACGATTTGAAATATCCCGAAAGGCCTGATTGCGAAGTCAATCGACTCCTTCCAGCCCAGAGAGCATCGAAAAATTATTAAAGGTGCGGACATACCAAAACGAAAAACCAAAACGTTCTATACTAGGCCCAAAAGGGGTCCGGAGTCTTGAAGGATGTGGTAACAGTGATTGAGGATAGAAATAGCTTAGAACGTGTGTGGAAATTTCTTCCCCACTACCCGCATTATACCAGTCACCAATATTTCTCACTGCTCTACGGTCCTTAAAATTAACAAAAACGATGTCCCCCCTTCTGTCCTTTGGACGACTCCCCACCGAGCCCAATCGCCTTACATTGAGGATTTCTCCATTTATGTGAGCAGGTAATGGTCTATTTTTACTTAACCAATATATTACTTTATTTTTCAATTGTCGGTGGTCCTCTGTTGTTTCCTCCCAAAGTTCCGGGACCCCTGCCAAGACCACAACATAAGGTGGGGCCTCAGGTGGGAAGTCTATTTTTACCTGGTTCACACTTTGCCGCTTATTGGGAAGAGGAGGTCCATTAACCGTTGATTGAGAGGTTCCTTGTTTTTTGGCCATCCCTTCTGTTCTATCTCCCTTTTTTGTGATAGGGGTTTTAGCCATAGCCTGGGGGGCGGGTGTGTTATGGGCTTGTGGAGGCGTTAAGTCTTTATTTAGTGATTTAAGTGATTTAAGAGCTGGTCTCTGCCCTGATTGAATGTTGTCACTGGAATCTGTACGTATAGCTGGGGTTACATCACGAATCAGCTCTGTATGCTTTAACATCTCCTTTTCTATAGCTGCCAATTGCACGCCCATTCTTTTAACTCTCTCTGTCAAGGGCAATATTAATGATGTTTGCCATCAGGTCCTTAACAGAAAAGGAGGGAGGGAGGTGGTGGTCTAACGCAATCTTAGGCGCAATTAATCGTGCATTCCCCACATACCTTGAAGATGTTTTAAACAATTTGGTGCTTTTACCGCCCTTGCTGTCCCTCCCATGTTTCCTCTTTTTTGAAGTGAAGGCTGGGTCTATTTTTTTGATACATGTACTAACTTTTGAAGGGTACCTATTAATGGTTGCAGTCGATTCTAGCTCAGACGAGATGTCCGGTGGTATTTCTAGAATTGAGTAATTTATATTTGACTCAGGGGAAAGTAATTGAGGGGCATATTATCAAGGGGGTTTATCTCCGCTTTTTTGGCTTTAAAAGCCAAGAAATCGGAGATAAAATTATCTCCCTATTACCAAGCTGTCGCTAACACCAGTTAGTGACAGCTAATAGGAGATAGCGACCATCTTGGGCCCCGCTTTGCATGTCAGTGATATTTATCACTAATGACATGCAAAGTGGGCGTGCCAAGATGTTAGCGACTGGAAACAGTCCCTAACATCGCTATCTCCTATTACCAACTTTTGGAGATATTCGCGCTAAGCGCGAATATCTCCAAAAGCTAACACCTGCCCTGAGCAGTTCTTAGCCATGTTATCCAATGGGAGGTGGATAACATGGCTAAGAGCATTTGCTCGATAATGCATGAATATCGCTGACTTTTCAGCGATATTCATGCATTTCGGCCGTTTTTTATCGCATTTGCGATAAACCTTGTTAATAGCAAGGTTTATCTGCGATAAAAATCGCCGATGTGCGGCGATAATTTTTGTCTCTAAACAAGTTAGAGACAAAAATTATCGCTAGTTGTTGGTAATATGCCCCTACGTTTGTTGCGACTGCAAAGGGTCCCCAGTACCTTCAGTAACCTGAAATTGACGTTGATGTTTTTCTGCTCCATGTCTTGGGGGAGTAACTTCTAGGTTAATGGTACCCAAAGATGATCGTTATTTATTCATGAGTTCCAAGGAAGGGCGTTTTTCCGTCAAGGCTATTTCCTTCTCTAGTACAGAAGCAGCCCTGGTAATGAAAGCGTCTAAAGTCCCCCTAACAGAACCCCCCACCAAGGAAGACCTGCCTATACTACTGCGTAAAGTCATGCTCCTTATAATGTTTACAGTGGTAAAGCAAAAGACAGAACCAATGAAAGGAAAAGCTAAAAAATGTGAGTTCCTAAGTGGACTCTACCACTTAATGCTGATACATATTACACTATAGACGAGTACTTATAAGATAAAACTTACTAGTAATATGAATCAACACCGGCTGGTTGCAAAGAAAACAATAGTTCTTACTTCAAAATGTCCTAAGGCAGGTTTTAGTCGGGTGGCCCAGCCCAGCCTCGGGCAGCCCCGGACTGCCGCAGACGGACCGCCCTTTGCCCAGGATTAGCCCGCGCGCGTGTCCCGCGAATTAGCTGCAATTGTATACTGGGAGGTGGGGGGGGGGCGGGAAAAGTCCCCAGCTGCGGCGGTGATTCGCGCGCCGTGAGAGCTGGTCCTCGCAGTCCCGCTTAAGATGTTCCTCTGCTTCCCCAAGTCGGCACGATATCCCCAGAGAACACAATGGCAATGTCAGTGAAAATCACAGAATCAGAAAGCAAGTTTGCCCACAAACTCGGCTGCGAGCAGCTCCCGTGGATCGGGGGCCATGAGCCGCTTTAAGATGCTGGGAGGTGGGGGGCGGGAAGAGTCCCCAGCTGCAGCGGTGATTAGCGCGCTGTGAGAGCTGGTCCTCGCAGTCCCACTCAAGATGTTCCTCTGCTGCCCCAAGTCGGCACAATATCCCCAGAGTACACAATGGCAATGTCAGTGAAAATCATAGAATCAGAAAGCAAGTTTGCCCACAAACTCAACTGCGAGCGGCTCCCGCAGAGCGGGGGCTGCGAGCCGCTTTAAGATGCTGGGATGTGGGGGACGGGAATAGTCCCCAGCTGCGGCGGTGATTAGCGCGCTGTGAGAGCTGGTCCTTGCAGTCCCACTCAAGATGTTCCTCTGCTGCCCCAAGTCGGCACAATATCCCCAGAGTACACAATGGCAATGTCAGTGAAAATCATAGAATCAGAAAGCCAGTGTGCCCACAAACTCAACTGCGAATGGCTCCCGCGGAGCGGGGGCTGCGAGTCGCTTTAAGATGCTGGGAGGTGGGGGGCGGGAATAGTCCCCAGCTGCGGCGGTGATTAGTGCGCTGTTAGAGCTGGTTCTCGCAGTCCCACTCAAGATGTTCCTCTGCTGCCCCAAGTCGGCACAATATCCCCAGAGTACACAATGGCAATGTCAGTGAAAATCACAGAATCAGAAAGCAAGTTTGCCCACAAACTCGGCTGCGAGCAGCTCCCGTGGAGCGGGGGCCATGAGCCGCTTTAAGATGCTGGGAGGTGGGGGGCGGGAAGAGTCCCCAGCTGTGGCGGTGATTAGCGCGCTGTGAGAGCTGGTCCTCGCAGTCCCACTCAAGATGTTCCTCTGCTGCCCCAAGTCGGCACAATATCCCCAGAGTACACAATGGCAATGTCAGTGAAAATCATAGAATCAGAAAGCAAGTTTGCCCACAAACTCAACTGCGAGCGGCTCCCGCGGAGCGGGGGCTGCGAGCCGCTTTAAGATGCTGGGAGGTGGGGGGCGGGAATAGTCCCCAGCTGCGGCGGTGATTAGCGTGCTGTGAGAGCTGGTCCTCGCAGTCCCACTCAAGATGTTCCTCTGCTGCCCCAAGTCCGCACAATATCCCCAGAGTACACAATGGCAATGTCAGTGAAAATCACAGAATCAGAAAGCAAGTTTGCCCACAAATTTGGCTGCGAGCGGTACCCTTGTACATCTACTGCCTCTCCATTCGTCTATTATTCCCAGTACCATCATTTTGGATTCAGGTATCACCGGATGCCACAAATATACCTTCGTATGATAGGTAATTCCCATATGGGTTAGAAGAATGTACCCATGTGCCTTTTAGGTCTCATGCATGGTGCGTCTAGGCCGTGTTTCATTTTGCTGAATCTTGTGGGGCTATATTACACCCCGGCCCGTGTAAGTATTTAGGCTAAATGAGCCTCAACCACAGAGAAACCACTAGTACCCAGGGAGGTATCTTTGCTTTCACCCTGTCTTCCTCCCCCAGTGCTCCCACATCCTGCCCCCAGCGCTCTCTCAGTGTTATTTGGATCAGAGGTGTTGTCAATAGGTTGCGGTATATCTTTGAGATACCCTTTCCCCCTGAGACATTGTAATGTGAGCCTCTAGGGGATTGGGTTCTGGGAGGGCCTGCAAGCATTCTCGGTGTGTGGCGTATTTGCAAGTATCAATAGAATTGTGTCTTATGCATTTTGTTCATGTCCTTGAGATATCGGAATGGGGCATGGAGCTGTCCTTCATATGTCCCCTAGTGTGGAGATTCTAGTATTGAAAGTCTTGTTAGGTTCCTGTGTGTCTGAGCCATTTCCAGTCCATAGTGGTGTTTCCTTATTCCACACTCATGTCACTTTATCACCTCAACGCTTGATGCCAGCAGGATAACAAATTCAGTGGAGCTGGAGGAAGAGGTCTTCATGTCAAAGGGACCCATAAAGTAAGTCATACACTCCATAGTGTTCATGGGCTAAGGAGCTCTGTGGCTATTGCTGGATCTGCATAATACGAGAACACCCAGTTGTTGATTGGCACAGCATGGCTAGCCCAAAAGTATAGTTTGATATCTGCAATCCTGAAGCCCCCACCCTATCGTCCTCGCAAACATTTGCTGAACGCAATGCACATTTGAGCCACTTCCACAGTAACTTCATGACTGCTGACTTAATAGAATGAAATAATGGGGTGGGGGCATGTCATAGGGGTCATTTTGTAGAGCACAGAGCAGTTGGGATAGTGATATAATTTTAAACATTGCTCTCGTGCCAGCTCTACCTAGAGGGATGTTTTCCCAAGTGTCCTTGTCCCATGTCCCATCACACTTGAGAGACTGGGGAGCAAAGTTCCTTTTCCAAGCCCTCTCTCTGATGTGTGTTATGTACATGCCAAGGTATTTAAAGTGGTGGTCAGCCCATTGCAAATTGGTAATTTGTAAAAATATCCTTGTGCATCACGGTTAAAGAAATGTATGCAGATTTGGTCCAATTTACTTTCAAACGCAAACCTTCTGCATATACGTGTAGCATTTACATCAGACGGGGCAAGGAGGACCAGGGGTCGCTGATGTAAAGTAGGATATCATCAGCATACTGTGAAATCCTGTCCTCTCTACCCCTTGGCCACCTGAAACTGCACAGCTGGGTGTGTCGTCTAATCTAGTCTGTCGAAGATTCCATCACTAGGGTAAACACGAGGGGTGATGGATGACATCCTTCCCATGCGCCCCATTCAATTGAGAATTTCAGGGGACGGTTCCCAATCGACTCTGACCCTTGCCTATGGCGGAGAGTTTAATACTGATACTTATCGTCGGAATCAGGAGCCGAAATTCATGCATTCTAGCAAGTGAAACATGAAGTGTCTTCTAACATAGTCAAAAGTTTTTTGGAAATCTATGAATACCAAGGCACTGTGTTGCTCCAAGCCTGCAGACAGTGCCATTGAGTTATGGAGACACTTTAGACAATATTAAGTGCTGCACTCTGGCATTAATCTGTTTTGATCTGGGTGTATAGCCAACCAAATCATTTTGAGTACTCTACTCACCAGTAGTTTCACAGGAAGCTTCGCCTCCAGGTTGATTAGTGAAATGGGTCTGTATGATACACAGTTGATCAAACGTTTCCCTTGCTTTAAAATCACCATGATAATGGCCCCCTGCAGATCATAGGGTAGCTGATTGGACTGTAGAGCTTCGGAGTAAGCTCCCATTAGTTGTGGGGCCAGCCAGGAAGTTCATTTCTTAAATATTTTAAGTGGATAGCCACTGGGGCCAGGTGTTTTTCCTTCAGGGATTGTTTGGATGGCTATCAGACTTCCTCTGCAGTCAATAGTTCATCCAGTCTCTGCCTATCTAGGTTAGAGAGTCTGGGCACACTTAGTTCATCTACATTCAAGTGTTTACATTCTGCTGCGGTTATTAATTGAGCAAGTTGAGCCTAGTAGGCCGCAGATTCATGAACAATCAGTTTGGGGTCTGTTAGCCCATCTGCTGTTGGCGATTTAATACTGGGGACGATTCTAATCTCCCTATCTCTATTTGCAAGCAAATTTAATAATTTTCCTGCTTTGTCCCCCATCTCGTACATCTTATACTGAGTAGTTGCTTGGGAATGGGATGCAGAGTCTAATAGTAGCTGCCTGAGCCTTTGATGCATAATTTCTAGCCTGTGATTTGAATGTTTGTCCATCTGTCCCTCTGCCTTCATCTCGGTTGTGTGGTTGTCCCTTTCAAGCTCTATAAAATCAATCTGTTTTCGTCTTTATGTCATTGTTTGGCAAGATATGACCGCTTTCAACATCTCCCAAAGAACAGTGCAGGATTTCACTGTGTCCTTATTGATTTCAACACAGTTATTGATCTGCTGTCTGAAAAATTTGGCAAAGGAGGTGTCCTGAAGCCACCAGGCACTCTACTGCCCTGAACAGGTTTGCCAGGTGCTGGGCAGTTTGACTAAGATCATTAATGGGACATGATCAGTTAGGGTGTTGGGAAGCATCTGGGCATAAACCATCTCATTGACCTCCATGGACTGAACAATAAGCATGGGTGGAAAATCCGTTACGCTCGCGGATTTTTTTGGATTTTCGGTAAATTCGCAATCCGCGAACGCTCGCGAATTTACCGAAAATCCGCAAATTGGCACGCAGCGGATTTCTTTTTCTTGGTGATACAATTTTGCGGCGCGCGGCATTTACTTACTGTCATTCAGCGTTTGCCGAGTTGTTTTTCTCGATATTTTGCGAGTGCTGCGCCATTTTGGATATTGCTGCGGGATCCCGCGGGAATTTGGCGAGCGCGATTACGTCATCGCGGCTTGCCAACTTGCACAGCGAGAGTTTGTCAACGCGAGTACGCCGTGATCACGTATCGCGGGACTTCGCAATTGCGAGCTTGTAGATGCGGCGAGCAGCAACAATCTCGCACTCGCGAAAATACAAAATTTGCAATTCTGCACAAGAAATCCACCAGCAAGCAGCATAAACCTTCTGGAAATGATGATTTTTATCTGAATAACTCCTCAGGTTGACATTTGCCTGCACTTTTTTTGCGAGGAGTCCATTTGGGGGGGGTGGGAGGAAGGAAGTGCCCCTGGAGTTCTGGACTTTTTGGTTCCGTCCAGAGGTGTCAGGGATAACACCCGAAGACCCCGGAGTTCTACCTGTCTCGGTGCACAAATAAACAGAAACACGGGCTTCTGGATGGTGGCGTCAAAGACCAAAGGTTTATTACTGCAGGGACACAGAAGTCACAGAAACTACACACGGGCAGTATCTAGGAGCCTGTTCAATTTGTACAAGAAGGGTTGCTCCTTATATACTAAAAATTGGGCTTGAGGCAAATTCTTTACATGTTAGTACATTCCCAAACCTTTGTGTCCTAAACAATAAATATTTGGCGTTGCACAGGAATCGTCGACAATATCTGATGTCAAAACATTACGAACGAGGGGTTCCCACTTTTCCATCATAATCTCATGTCAACTTTTCATTCAAGACCCGGACCGCCTCATCGTAAATTTCGTTACCTCCCCCTAATAAAGGCCCAGAAGGAAAGGAGCAGAGCCAGGTGCAGAAGATAGAAAAGCAGGATAAGAGATGTTTGTGGGTCGTAAATGGGCAAGGCTACCAGCTTCGGCCGCCTAATCATGATCAGGCCAACGAACACGAGAACCAGTATAGCAGGACTAGTCTCGGGCAGAGGAGGCAGCTTCTGTCGAGTCATGCAGCCATGGCGTGTTCTGTTCTAAGGTGCACGTGTCACTAGCAAGGTGAATCTCCGGCTAAAGCTTACGTGTCCTTTAGGTGAAAGGGGTCACTGCGTGTCCATTGTCTACGTGAGGGCAAGAAACACAAAATGGCTTCCGTGATCTAAGATGGATGCCATGAGTAGATCAGAAATGTGCTCGTAACAGGAGTGCTGTTGCTCGTAGCATAGCGAAAACACCAGGATATGCTAAATGGATCATTTGCGGTTCACTGATACCAAAATTATGTATTTACGACAATGTTGAAAACACGGGTTCAAATCGTCACGGAACCTCAGACCCTCCTTTTGCCCTTACGTAGGCAATTACTCAGTCTATGTCAGAGTCTAATTCTATGCTCATCAGGTCAGTGACATGCTGTTGTATCATCATCCTCTCTCGTGCCTTTTCTCCAAACGCAGGTGGTTTTCTGAAACAGGTTGCAGCACAGAGACTACACAAAGCTGGACCACACTGGATAATCAGGCAGCATGAGAATAGGAATACTAAGATGACACCAATGACCATCAGAACCTTCCATCCCCACGCTGATATCAGAGTCCAAAACCACTCCATGAAGGACCAGTTTCCCTTGTCTACGTGTATAGAGTCGGAAATCTTGTGTAGCTTAGAGATCGCCTCATAGACAGTTGGAGCGTTATTGGGAATAAAAACACAGCAGCTCGATTGGATCATTCTGCATACCCCACCTCGATCTGCAAGTATTACGTCTAGAACCATACGGTTCTGCAACGTCATGAGTCGATCCGCCTGAAGCTCAGCTGTCAAGTTGCTAAGGGCACCAGCAGTTTCGGTAATAGTAGATTCAACTACCTGTGTTAGCTGACGTAGATTCCTGCTATTGGCCATAGGCCCCCAGAACGGAAGGAAACCTTTGAAGAAGTCTCCAGCTTCCTGACCAGCGGTATCTTCCTTGCTGAAAACACCTCTTGCTACTCTGGTCTTGTGATAGTCTGAGGAAGCAGTGTACGTTGGAGGCAACAGTCGAGCAATATAACATGAACCTGAAAAGTCAGCAGGCAACCATGTATACGCTCTGTGTTGACAAATGAAGTAGGTACCCCTAGCAGTAAGAAAGGCAGGGGAAGAGTTAGACGGAAACACGTAAGTCTCAACGCACTCACTCCTCCCTAGCTGAGCTCTCGGATTTCTCCCATTTCCTTGCAAACAGACCTGACCTCGGTGAGGCACGACCCAGACTGGAGTGGAGCTTTTACGCTTGCTTTCTCCCAAACTAAGGCGATACTCTGTAAAATTCCAACTCAAATATACTCGTAATTCGTCTCTAGGGTAAGATGGAGTATTATTGACGTCCTTAATCATGTCAATAATTCCCTGAACTAAAGCTTTGTTTGCAGAGTTGTATTTAGTGGAACGTGGTGGACGCGGAGGATAGGTCTCAAGGGCATAGGCAAAAATGGTCTGAAAGGCCTGAAATGATCCATTATAGCTAAAAGGCAAAACCAGATAGGGAATGCCTTTATCCATAGTGTGGGGTATCAAGCCACACACCCAGCAGTCTGTAGTGTTAACTACCAGTTGGTGTTGGTGCAGAAGCTGTACAAATGTGTTGTTAATGAATTCTGAGCGTCGAGCTTGTTCGTGTTCAGGAAACGAGTGAAAAGAATGCATAGAAGAAACAGTAGAAGTAGCAGGATCAAGGGGAGGTACTGTAGTTACTGGCATAAAAATCAAATTCACACCAAAGACGATTCCACCCACCAACGTTATCAAAACAATTAAAAACGTAACTGTACATTGCATTAGAAAGCATTTGCTGTGAAGAATTCTGTACAGTCTATTTCTGCGAACATAAATTACATTTTCTCGTTGCAGCTCAGGAAGCTCCATCTTCTACAATCCGCTCGCGACCACTGATGATGTGAACGTAGATGAAAATGCCTCTATCAGCCCTGGGAGTTCCCAGAACTAACAGAAAGATCGACCTTGTGTCTGACCCCCGCAGATTCAACTAGGCACACAGCCATGACCCTACGGCTACCCAGACGGCAAGGCAATTTTAAAACAACAAAACAATAGCAAACTTCCTGGCTGGAGGCAATGTATCAAAATTTCAAATGTGTAAAATAGGCAGTTTCCTGCTTTATTTGTCCATTTTGCGAGACCGTAAATTATATCTCAGTTTTGCAGGAGTTGTTTGATCTGGAAACAGCGTATTTTCAGCAGGTGTTGCAATGTTTAAGTTCGCAGATGGCCAAGTTTCTTCTGATGCAGAGGACAAATGTTCAGAATTCAAAGGAGTAATTTCAGGAGGAGAGCCAGAGTTCGATGTGTCAGTTATTAGTTCGGCATCGCTGAAAGGGATAAACCTGGGAATCTGTTCAAATTCAGAGGCACCGATTCCCTTCTTCACCCAGTTATCGTAAGGAAGTGGCAGGGGCACACGTTTGACGTGCGTCGTGTGAATCCAGTTCTTTCGTCCGGCCACACGAATAGCAGTTCTCGTCGCTAGCAGCACCTGGAAGGGGCCAACGAATCTGGGTTGAAGATTTTTCGTTCTTGCAAAATTCCGTACAACAACGTGGTCCCCTGGTTTCAGCTGATGACCTGGACTCTCCGGTGGCTTTGGCAATGCATCGAAAACCTGTTGGTGAATAAGACTCAATTTAGCAGTCAAGTCGTAAAGGTAATCAATCAACATTGGATATTCCAGAGAACAGAATTCTTTTGGCCTTGGCACTCCCCAAACATTAGCGGGACGACCAAAAACTATTTCATAAGGACTAAGCCCTACTCTAGAATGTATAGTCGCTCTCGTAGATAACAAAGCCAAGGGTAGTGCATCTGGCCAGGACAAACCCGTGGATGCCTGTATTTTAGCAAGTTTTAGTTTGAGGGTGCCATTGTACCCCTCAACTAAACCAGCAGACTGGGGATGGTTCGCACTGTGAAATTTCTGCTTGATCCCTAAACCGGCACACACACTCTGCATAACTTTCCCTACAAACTCACTTCCGTTATCTGACCATACAATCCGTGGCATTCCATACCTAGGGAAGTATTCTTTGAGAAGAATTTTGGCAGTGGACAAGGCAGTATTGTCCTTCAGTGGATAAGCTTCGATCCATCTGGAGAAAGCACAAACTACCACTAGGACGTATTTTAGATTGTTGCAACGATCCATGTGAATGAAGTCTAACTGAATCACTTCGAAGGGGCAAAAAGGAGGAGCGAAGTGACCAGCAGGTGTGGGAATTCCCTTGCCAGGATTATGCATCAGGCATACCATACAATTTTTCACCACTCTCTCTGCACACTTACTAATCCCATCATTCTTCCAGACTGGAGCCAACATCTTACAAATCCCTTTAGAACTAATATGCGCTGCTCCATGTGCCATCGTCACTACTGCAAGCACATACGCATCAGGCAACATCCAACGCTGTTGTTCCGACAAATCAATCCAACACCCACTCGAGTCCAATTTACCCGTACTCTCTTTCCATGCAAGCTTTTCCTCCTCAGTCGCTTCCTTCTGGATTTCTTTCACGCTTTCTACTGTGTCCTCACACATTCCAGACTCCGAAATCCATCTTGCAGACGTTGCAACATACATCCTACTCATCATATTTCTAGCTGTCTGTTTAGCGGTCTCATCAGCAAAAGCATTCCCACGACCAACATCATCCGTGATTGCTTTATGAGCGCTGCATTTCACAATCGCAACTTCAGTCGCCAAGGTTAGAGATTCCAACAAGTCGTTAACTAGTTGACCATGTTGAATCTTAGTCCCATGGGACGTAATGAAACCTCTCTCTTTCCACAAACGGCCAAAACTATGGGCCACGCCGAACGCGTACTGACTATCTGTGAACACATTCACTCTCTTTCCCTTAGCTAAAACACACGCTCTTGTTAGCGCAATTAATTCCGCAGCTTGGGCAGAATTCTGACTCACTCTTGCGGTCTCCACAATCGTACTCAAAGTCGTTACTGCATAGGCAGCAGTCACATCACCATTCTCCAATTTAAAGCAAGACCCATCAACATACAACGTGCCATCTCGATCTGACAACGGAGTGTCTTTTAAATCAATTCGTCCTTTTGTCTCTTCCTCGGTTCTGAAACAACAATCATGGGGTTCAGAATCACTCGACTCCTGATTAGTCGGCAACAATGTTGCTGGATTCAATACATTGCATCTTTTGATCTGAATATGACTCGCTAGCAGTGTCAGCTCGTAGCCAGATAATCTAGCACTGGTAAGGTGTTGTGTCTTAGTTCGGTTCATGAGTGTATCCACAGCATGAGGAACCATGACCACTAGCATGTTGTTCATCACCAAACCAGCAGATTGTCGAATGGAAGCCGCAGCTGCCGCTGTAGCTCTCAAACAACTAGGCAATGCTCTAGCTACCGGATCTAATGTTGATGAAAAATACGCACAAGGGCGTTGTTTATCACCAAATCTCTGTGTCAGAACACTCAACGCGCAACCTTCTCTTTCGTGAACATAGAGCGTGAATGGCTTACTGTAGTCAGGTGTACCCAACACAGGAGCTGAACACAGTGCATTTCGTAACTCAGAAAAACTCTCCTGACATTCGGCAGACCATGGCACCGGACTCGGAACATTTTTCCCAGTCAAAGCTACCAACGGTTTTGCTAAAATAGAAAAATTTGGGATCCATTGCCTACAGTATGAGGTAATACCTAAAAAGGCACGTACTTCTCTCTGTGTGCTAGGAACATTCATCTGCGCAATTGCTTTTATTCTCTCTGGGGTCAACTTCCTTCTTTCCTTTGACAAGAGATGACCTAGGTAGGTCACTTCTTGGCAACAATATTGCATTTTCGAAGGTGACACCTTGTGATTCAAATTAGACAAATGATGCAATAAGGAAATTGTAGCTGCTTTGCAAGTTTCCTTGTCATCGGCAGCCACTAGAAGATCATCTACATACTGCACTAAAGCAGAACCAGGAGGAAGTACGAAGGAATCTAACTGACTTTTTAATGCCTGGCTGTAAATGGATGGACTCTCACAATAGCCTTGTGGAGCACGTTTAAATCTGAAGCTTCGACCTCCTAGAGAGAAGCCGAAAATATCTCTGCTTTCCTCGGCTATCGGAATGCTGAAAAAGGCATTCTTCAAGTCGATAACTGAAAACCATGTGGCTGTTGCAGGAATCAACGTTAACAATGCAGTGATGTCTGGAACCACAGGAAATTGTGGAATCACAATTTTATTAACCTCTCTGAGATCGATAACAAACCTATATACTGGAGGCTTTGAAGGATCAGTACGTTTCAAAATTGGCAATACAGGACTGTTACAGACATTTCCTCTAGTTTCTTCAACCACGCCTTTCTTAATCAAATCTTGCACAATCAATAAAAGTGCACGTTCACCTTCACTAGAGATTTTGTATTGAGGAATTCGTGGAAATTTTACATTTGCTTTCAAAGTGACTACATATGGTGGAATTTCTAAAAGACCTACATCGTTAGGACCAGTCGCCCAAAGAGTATCAGGGAGAGAACGCAGCTCTGGTGGGAGCGCATCCATCGACAAGTACATTGGAGAGGTGATTCTTCTACCCAATGTAAGTTGTAATCCTTCCGGAGAACAGTACAATGTCGCATATAGTCATTTTAACAAGTCTAAAACAAGCAGATTTTCATTACAACCTGTCGTCAAAATCAAAGGTGCTTTCAATTGACGGGGTCCAACAGAAATAGAAAAGGACCAGATACAGGGTTGTAAACAGGGGCGCCTGAAAAACCTACAGAAACATTTGTTAAGCCAGACAAAGGTGCGCCAGGGAGTTTCTCATGTATGATAGAACTTTTTGCTGCACCAGTATCCAACAGAAACGGTTCGACTACACCTGATGTTGCTACTGCGACATAAGGCCCACTCTGATCCACTGGAACTGATACTACTCCCTCTCTTTGTCTATGGCTGTCCTTTTACTCCGTTTGCTGAAATCCCTCATCAACTTCACAATAGTCTTCAACGTGATACTGTTGAGATCTATTTTGTTGGGCAGACTGTCCATTTCGCTGATCAAAATGATTAGAAGGGCGATCATTCGTCTGTGGAGGCATAGCACCTCGTCCTCGACCCCTAGAATTTTGCACAAAACCACCACGACCTCTCTGAGCTGCTGCAGCGTTATTCTGTGCTAAGACTGGACACTCATTCTTATAATGACCTTCTTTCTTACAATACGCACATTGATTCCATTGGTATTGCGGTCTCTGAGAACCATAATCTGTCCTTTGATATGACCCTTGCTGTGTATTGGTCTGATTCGTGCGAGGCGGATATGCTTGCTGCAAAAGAACTTTAGTTTTTAAATCTTTCGTCTTTTTCTCTGACTTTTCCTTCTCCTCTTTATCCCTGTTTTCATAGTACTGGGCAGTTGCAAGAATTTGCGCAGTCGTAGAGACAGCCCACGCACTTTCGGAATCTTTCAATTTATTACTAAGTTCTGGCAACAAATTGTGTACAAATTTATCAACGAATAGTCTCTGTCCTCCTTCTGTGCTCATATCCTGACCACTGTGATCTACGAAAGTCTCTTCGAACCTTGTGAAAAAGTCGGAAACACTTTCGTCTTTCTTTTGCCTGCATGCGGACAACTTGTCCCAGTTAACGCGTAATGCTGGCATCAGAGTCTTCATTAAGTCAATTATCCTACCTGGCAAATTAGCAATTAGGGGTTCGGGTTTGGAACCACCTGTTTGCTGACCATCTGCCGCAATTATAGCTGCCCAATCACCACCTAGAGCAACTGGATGATTCTCTTTACGAATTTTAGCCCAAATTGGTTGCGGAACTACATTCCCATATAACATGTCAATGTCCGTTCGATTTATCACACAAGCCTCAACTGTCTGTGCTAACTCCTTATAATATCCGGCTGGATTTTTACGCGGATCTGGCAAGGCCTGCTTTACTGCTAACACTTCAGCTCGCTTCCACGGAATGTGTATCCACACTCTCTGGAATTGCGCTGGAGCGGCTGCAATACCAAGGTTTGCATTAGCTTGCACAGCTTCACGCCAAATTGGAGGAACCTCCCTCATTGGATATTGGCGATTTTGCTTCGTACTACTCTTCTCTAACTCCCTTGGTGAACGAAGGGATGGATCATTCCTATAACTTAAAATTAGTTCCATCGCTTCTTTTATATTCTGACCAACTATCGTACCAGCAGCAAACTCTTTCTGAACACTAATTAATTCTTCTAAATTCGATTCAGAGTCATCTTCTTCTAATTCCTCACGTAAAAGGGAGCACATTTCGTCGAACACATATCTTTGTGTTGGTTCATTCCATTGCATGAATGTATCTAAAAACATCTCTAGTACTATATCTCCTACTCTTCGAAATCCATCTAAGAGCTGTGGAATCTAATATTCCCCGTTCTTCAGTACTGGGAAGCTGACTGCGTCTCTGTACAGAGTCAGAAGTAGGAGTCTTAATCAGAGTTTTATAGAAGGGAGATAGAATATTCGAGACAGAATCAGTGATTCTCCGACGAACAGAAAGTGGAGTCATAATACTAGCAGAAGCAGAAAACACAGTAGCAGTTGGAACGGATAGGACAGAAACAGTAGGAGTATCAGGCAAAGTAGCTTGTGAACTAGCAGGTGTAAGTGATACAGGTATAGGCAAAGAAGCCGGCAACCCTGGAAGAGGGGGTGCCGAAGGAACATTAACATTGACCACAGGAGGTACAGGAGCTTGATTCTGGGGAGCAGGAGCAGGAATACCAGGTTGTCCAGCAACCGGTAAAGGTGGAGCCGTAGCACCCTGTGCATACGGTGGAGGTGACCGTAACAAGTAAGACAACAGAGGATCATTTTCGGGGTCCTCTACTATCTTAGTTGCACTCGATGGCAAGGCAGGATAGCACTTGTCTATCGCTAGATTACGCTCTCTGTTGGCCATCTCTATTGCTTTCTCGGATTCGTTGACTTGCAGCTGCTTGACAGACTGCTCTAAAGTCAACTCTTGCTCCTTCTGTTCTTTCTTCAACTTTTTAATTTCTCTCTGTTTAGATTCTTTTCGCCAATAGCGAAGGGAATCAAACATTGCCGGCCGGGCTTTCTTTTTGAACAATTTCGTTTCTAAATTGTCAATAACTTGTGGTTCAAAACTACCATGCAGTGGCCAACTAAGGACACCGTCTTTCTTTGTATAACAGACCCATACCTCATTATACGATATAGGACCCACACCAAACTTACAATATAGATCATAAAGAGGAGTTCCGATCGGAGGAACCAGACATGAGTCTTCCAACCGGGAATCACTGTTGCAACCAAAACACGACAACATACAATTTTTCCGACTTACCATTTTATAACCCGGAACACAGAACAAACAAAAACACGAACAGAAATGTGCACTCGAACCAAGAACTTAGGCCTACCAAAGCGAACAAATGTATCGATACCCAAAACTAAACCAAATGATTATCGTAACTAGAACAACCAGTGATAATCTTACGAAACCAAACCAAACCAAGAACTAAAAGGATTTTATCCAAACAGGAACAACCCTTACGAAGTAACCAACTAGCAACCACTTAATACTTAACTGAGGCACTGAAGACGTCACCAAGGAGAAACCCGTCACGTCTCGCCGTACTAAGGACTGCACCTCGGGTCCAAGACAGGGCGACGGTCAAGGCAACGGACCACTGCAGCCGTCCTGAACGGGAACCCTCTTGGAAGAGAACGTCGGGCCACTTTTGCGATATGCCGGGATCGATGAAGTGGGGCGCCTCCTTCAGGAATCTTCACACGAAGCTTCTCGAACTCTTCAGGCTTTTGGACCGGTACCGAATGACGTCGCCCCACGTTGGGCGCCAATTGGAGTACTGGACTTTTTGGTTCCGTTCAGAGGTGTCAGGGATAACACCCGAAGACCCCGGAGTTCTACCTGTCTCGGTGCACAAATAAACAGAAACACGGGCTTCTCGATGGTGGCGTCAAAGACCAAAGGTTTATTACTGCAGGGACACAGAAGTCACAGAAACTACACACGGGCAGTATCTAGGAGCCTGTTCAATATGTACAAGAAGGGTTGCTCCTTATATACTAAAAATTGGGCTTGAGGCAAATTCTTTACATGTTAGTACATTCCCAAACCTTTGTGTCCTAAACAATAAATATTTGGCGTTGCACAGGAATCGTCGACAATATCTGATGTCAAAACATTACGAACAAGGGGTTCCCACTTTTCCATCATAATCTCATGTCAACTTTTCATTCAAGACCCGGACCGCCTCATCGTAAATTTCGTTACCTCCCCCTAATAAAGGCCCAGAAGGAAAGGAGCAGAGCCAGGTGCAGAAGATAGAAAAGCAGGATAAGAGATGTTTGTGGGTCGTAAATGGGCAAGGCTACCAGCTTCGGCCGCATAATCATGATCAGGCCAACGAACACGAGAACCAGTATAGCAGGACTAGCCTCGTGCAGAGGAGGCAACTTCTGTGGAGTCATGCAGCCATGGCGTGTTCTGTTCTAAGGTGCACGTGTCACTAGCAAGGTGAATCTCCGGCTAAAGCTTACGTGTCCTTTAGGTGAAAGGGGTCACTGCGTGTCCATTGTCTACGTGAGGGCAAGAAACACAAAATGGCTTCCGTGATCTAAGATGGATGCCATGAGTAGATCAGAAATGTGCTCGTAACAGGAGTGCTCTTGCTCGTAGCATAGCGAAAACACCAGGATATGCTAAATGGATCATTTGCGGTTCACTGATACCAAAATTATGTATTTACGACAATGTTGAAAACACGGGTTCAAATCGTCACGGAACCTCACCCCACAGTCTTCAACTTCCTGTTCCTGTCCAGCAGGCTCCTCCCAGTGCTTTGTCCATCTCCTGGTCACTTTTCATTTGGATCTGGAGCTGGAAGGATTACTTTTTGTGGATGCTGCTGGATATTTGGATTTGAGGCCTTTTTGACTTTCTTTGGATCACTTTTGGATTAGAAATTTCACAAGTAAGTTTGTTTAGGGCATTACAGTTGCTGCAACTACAATTTTGGAATTTTCGATTTTTGGGCTGTTTTGGGGCCTTTTGACCAGGGGTACTCAGTGGTGGGTGCACTGAGTCTTTCTGTGGGGTGTTTTGAATTTAAACATCACAGAGGGCCTGGATGTCTTGGGATTGTGCTGATTTTTCTGTGATTTTCGTTTTTTTGGCCTGTTGTTGTGGCCTTTTCACCAGGGGTAGTGAGTGTTGCATGGGCTTAGTCTTTATGTAGGGTGTCTTGAATTTAAACATCATGGAGGGCTGGATGGTTTGGGATTGTGCTGATTTTTCTGAGATTTTCGTTTTTTTGGCCTGTTGTTGTGGCCTTTTCACCAGGGTTAGTGAGTGTTGCATGGGCCTAGTCTTTCTGTGGGGTTTCTTGAATTTAAACATCATGGAGGGCCTGGATGGTTTGGGATTGTGCTGATTTTTCTGTGTTTTTCGATTTTTTGGGGTGTTCATGGGGACAGGCCATGTGGGTGGGGGCCATTTTGAGTGCTGCTACAGGCCCTGGCCATGTGCTGGGAGGGAGGGGGGCATTTTGAATGCAGGCAGTGTTGATAGGCCTGCAACCATTTTGCCTAGTTTTCAACCTTTATGCCCGGGGGTAGTAAGTGTTGCATGGGCCTAGTCTTTCAGTGGGTTGTCTTGAATTTAAACATCATGGAGGGGCTGGATGGCTTGGGATTGTAAGGATTTTTCTGCGATTTTCGTTTTTTTGGCCTGTTGTTGTGGCCTTTTCACCAGGGGTAGTGAGTGTTGCATGGGCCTTGTCTTTCTGTGGGGTGTCTTGAATTTAAACATCATGGAGGGCCTGGATGGTTTGGGATTGTGCTGATTTTTCTGTGTTTTTCGATTTTTTGGGGTGTTCATGGGGACAGGCCATGTGGCTGGGGGCCATTTTGAGTGCTGCTACAGGCCCTGGCCATGTGCTGGGAGGGAGGGGGCCATTTTGAATGCAGGCAGTGTTGTTAGGCCTGCAACCATTTTGCCTAGTTTTCAACCTTTAAGCCCAGGGGTGGTGAGTGTTGCATGGGCCTAGTCTTTCTGTGGGGTGTCTTGAATTTAAACATCACGGAGGGCCTGGATGGTTTGTGATTGTGCTGATTTTTCTGTGATTTTCGTTTTTTTGGCCTGTTGTTGTGGCCTTTTCACCAGGGGTAGTGAGTGTTGCATGGGCCTAGTCTTTCTGTGGGTTGTCTTGAATTTAAACATCATGGAGGGGCTGGATGGCTTGGGATTGTGCTGATTTTTCTGTGATTTTCGTTTTTTTGGCCTGTTGTTGTGGCCTTTTCACCAGGGGTTGTGAGTGTTGCATGGGCCTAGTCTTTCTGTGGGGTGTCTTGAATTTAAACATCATGGTGGGCATTGGATTGTGCTGATTTTTCTGTGTTTTTCGATTTTTTTGGGGTGTATAACTGAACTGATGTTCCTCTGTCTTCCATTGCTTTTAGGTGCACAAGACTCAAGAGAACCACCAGTGCCAGGAAGAAGTCCTGCAGCGGTGTGTGTGTGCAGCATAACGTCACGCGACGTCACGTCTGGCCACAGACAACTCTGCAACTCGTGCAACTGCGGCCTGCTGTTCTGACCTGCTCTGAAGAAGATGGCCCCAAAAAAAGGTCCCTGTAGCTCCTCTAGCAAGAAAGTTGCCAGTAAGGAGCAGAAGAAGCAAGTTACCAAGAAGGCTGGTGTGCCGGCCGTCATGTTTTTTGGGCGTAAAAAAACAAGTACGCCTGCAGCAGCAGCGGGATCTGCTGGGGACCAAGCTGGGAGCAGCACCCCCGCTCCATTGGGCTCAGTGCCGCCACCACCACGTTAACTTAAGTCCAAGCCCTTGAGTGCTGCAGAGGCAGTCAGTGTACTTCTTCAATCACCATCGACCAGTAATGTTGGCTCATCGCAGGAAAGTAGCAGCAATGTCCCTGAATCAACACAGGTTGTTGTAACTCATCTGACAAGTGTTGAACAACCACAGCCGCAACAACAACCACATGTGCAAGTACAAGCCCAAGTACACGTGGAAGGAGAGGCAGCGCAAGGAGATGCGCAAGCAGAGGTGCATGGAGGGTCCCAAGTGCCCACAATAGTTGTTCCTCCCGAAGTAGGGGCACATCAGGAAATCGACAATCAAGCCGAGGTATCATTTGAGGAAGCCACTCCTCCTGATGATCATTCATTGTCTTCTACATCCCTAGCAAGGAAAAGATCAAGGGGGTTGTCTACATCTTCTTCAAGCCCACCTCTTTCTGATGATCTGGATGAAAATTGGGAGCCACCACGGCCATCTGAGAGTGAGGCACACCATGATCTGACAAAGGTACTTAAGCGTAAAAGGAAGGTCGTCGAAAATCTCATAGTTATGGAGTGTGAAGAGGCTCAACAAGAAGTGGCGGATACTGCTGCTGATAAAGCCTCTCACGACGACGAGCCAGTTATCATAAAGGTCACTGCAGCCCCAGCGGGCATGCAGCAAAGAGACATTTTGACCCTAGCCCTAGAAGCTGCTGAGCGTGATGATGATGTCGACGAGGAGGCAATGGAAACACAACAGTCATTGGAGTTAACTAGTACACCAACACGTACCGCTTCCATATTTCTTCCTCGCCAGAAGGGACCTCCATCCACCTCGACCTCAATTAGTGGTGGTGAAAGTGCACAACGTACTAAAGTTCGGCAATCCACATCCTCAACTTCATCGGGCATTAGCAGCAACACCACCGCCACCAGTATCGCCGCCTCCTCCGGCCCCCACAGACAATTCAAGTCCCCAGCTTGGGACTTCTTTAGTGTTTGCCCAAAAAGGGAAAACTTCGCCATTTGTAGCATTTGTAAGGTTGCAGTTAGTCGTGGTAAGTTTGGTACCAACTATGGTACCGGAGGCCAGAGAGGTCATCTTAAGAGACAGCACGCTGTCCAATGGTTTGCGCACCTACAGGCGATCAAGGAAGCCCTAATTGCACGTAATGAAAACGTAGATTTTTCATCTGATGATGACGAGGAGGAAGAAGACGTGTCAAACACTTCACTTACACCCAGTACCCCTGTCAGCAGCACACCCCATGTGAGCCACACTAAGAGTGTGGGAGAGAGTGAGACACCAATGCGAAAAAGTTCATCAGCGAGCGTAACTGGGTCATAGATATCATCATCATCATTATCCCGTAAATGCTTGGTCCAGGGCAACATTAAAAAGATGTTGTTTACAGAAGCGCAATATGAACGCAACCACCCACTGACGCGTCTGTATAACACTAAGCTGGCTAAAATGCTAGCTCTGGACCTTCTCCCTTTTTCTTTTGTAGAAGGGGTTGGTTTTCTAGAATTAGTGGCAGCGCTCTGCCCTAAATGGAAGGTTCCTAGCCGGTTCTATTTTGCCAGAGTTGCGGTTCCAGCACTACATGAAGATGTTCTGGAGGTGATTGGGGCAGCTTTGCAGAAGAGTGTTGTTCACACTATACATCTGACAACAGACATGTGGACCAGTGGCGCAGGCGCTGATTACATGTCCATCACTGCACACTGGGTCTCTTTTTCAGGGGTTAAAGCAAAGCTAAACGCAGGTGTTGACCCGGACCAAGTTTTTAAAGCTGCTCTGAAACATGCAACACTAGCCATGTTTTGTTTGGAGAAACGTCACACAGCAGAAAACATTTTAGATGAGTTTAACACAAAGGTCCTTGACTGGCTGTCCCCAAAAAAACGCCAGATTGGTTATGTTTCCACGGATAATGGCGCCAATGTAGTTAAGGCCATGGAGCTGGGTGACTATTTCAGAGTGCCATGTTTGGCGCACTTTATAAACCTGGTTGTCAAAAAATTCTTGAGTGATAAAGACAGTGCAGCGTATGGGGTAGTGGACACCTGCCGAAAAATGTGCAACCATTTCAGCCATTCTTTTAAGGCCCGGAAGCATCTGAGGAGCCTGCTACATGAACGTCGAAAGCCAGTGAAAGCACTCATCCAGGAGGTGGCAACACGTTGGAACTCAACTTTCTACATGCTTGAGCGTCTGCATGAGCAGTATACGGTACTCGATCACTATTTCTTAACACAGGGTACAGCTCAGAAGGACCTGAGGATGGGTGCGGCGCAATGGGACATAGTTAAAAGCCTGACACGCATGCTTCGTCCTTTTGAGGTCTTCACACGTGCAGTCAGCAAGGAGGACTTTAATTTGGGAAAAGCTATCCCATTGTTGTACATGCTGGAGCACCAACTGAAGGAGGTTTGTTCTGTGTTTCAAAAAGATGAAAAATACCAAGACCCTTTTGTTTTGGCGGAGAAATTATTAGAGCGCCTACAAGGTGATGAACGTCTTAAAATGATCCACTCAAACCAGCATTACATTTGTGTTACTATTCTGGATCCACGCTGCAAAAAGGCGCTGGCAGGCCGAGCATTCTTTCCTTTTGCTGATGAAGATGTTACAAAGTACAAACAGTGGCTAGCCTTCTCAGCCAAGAGGTTTGAAAGAGAACGGCAGAAAATTGAAGGAAAAGGCAGTACATCAGCATCAGCAGGCCATCCCCAGTCAAAACAATCCACTTCTGCACCTGTGGCTCTGGCACAAGTGACCTCTCAGCTGTTAAAGACACCGGCAACCGGATCATCTGCACGAGACACAACAGTAACATTGGAGGCTGAAGAGGATTGGCTAGCTCGGCTTGGGTTTGGTTCTCAAAAGGTCACAGCAACAGCTAAGCAAAGTGGAGGAACCTTGGAGGAGGACCTTGAGTCGATGGTGAAGGACTATCTGAATGACTCAACAGAGGTCTATGTTAATGCTGACCCATTGGCGTATTGGCATGGGAAAAAAGAATTGTTGCCAAAGCTCTCCAACCTGGCTTTAAACTACTTGTCTTGCCCACTCGTAAGCGTGTCTTCTGAACATGTTTTCAGTGCTGCTGGTGGCATTGTAACTTCCAAACGGAGCCGCCTCTCACCCAAAAATGTGGAGAGGTTAACAATGATCAAGATGAATCAGCACCTCATACCACCAGATTACAGAGTACGAGAAAGCAAGCCGGATGAAGACGAGGTGGACAGCAACGTAGATGAGGGAATTTCTTCTCTGTCAGGTGACACTGAGCTCACCCTGCCTGAATTCGCAGAGTATGTTGACAAAGCCTTATTCTTATTCATGGACCCTTACACAGAGCCCTGAAAATGAGACAATGAATCAATAACTTTTTCGTCCTTATTCACTTTTATTCCTGTGTGTCTGTCTTTCTTTGTTGTGCACAGTTAATATAATTCAAACTTTAATCACCTAATCACAAAAACAAGCCCATCAGCAGAACTGTCTTCACTTGTTTGCTTATTGATTTGAAGGTGCCGCAGTCTGCATTCCTCAGGTTCACAAGTTCAGAAGAACATGCTCCTCTATCCTCCTCCTCCAGACTCCTATTTCCATCAAAGCATAGGGCTGGTTTACGCCCAATGAAGCAAGACTCAGCACTTGTGGGGGTGTTCTACTTCTTTGCGGGTGAGTTGACGGCTCTGGGGCCATTGCTGGGAAGCTCTAATACCGGATAAAAGTGGTTTGGACCAAATCGGAGGTGGACATTTTTTTGTGTTTTTGCTGACTTGCTTGCCTTTGAGGTGCTCTTTGGGGGGGTTCCGGGTGTTTGTGGGTGTGTTTTGAGGTCTGGGAGCACTGCTGGGACACTCTAATCTTGATTGCATTTGCTTTTCAGGAAATCCGTGGTGGAAAACTGGAGTTATGGCCTAGCTGCACAGCGCGTTTGGACCGAAGGCCGAGAAATATTGTAAGTATGAGATTTTGCTTTTGGGCTGTTTGGGGGTGTTGTGCTTTTTGGCGGGTGGGTTGGCGGGTCTTGGGGCATTCCTGGGAAGGTCTAATACCGGATAGAAGTGGTTGGGACAAAATCCACGCTGATTTTTTTTGTTGCTTTTTTTGACATTTTGCTCAATGTAGCGTTTTCGGGGGCCTGTTTGGGGGGCTTCCTGGTGTTTGTGGGTGGGTTTCGGGGTCTGGGAGCACTGCTGGCTATGGATACTTTAGTTTGCAAGAGGTTTGAAGCAAATCCATGGTGGCAGAGGGGAGTTAGGGCCTAGCTGTAGAACGCGCGCTGAGTAATTTGGGAAATTGGCAAAAAAATGACTAAGTCCCCATTTTTGTACTTTTGCTTTTTGGCTGTTTGGGGGTCTTCTACTCGTTTTCTCCTGGGTTTACGGCTCTGGGGCCATTGCTGGGAAGCTCTAATACCGGATAAAAGTGGTTTGGACCAAATCAGAGGCGGAATTTTTTTTGTGTTTTTGCTGACTTGCTCGCCTTTGAGGTGCTCTTTGGGGGGGTTCCGGGTGTTTGTGGGTGAGTTTTGGGGTCTGGGAGCACTGCTGGGACACTTTAATCTTGATTGCATTTGCTTTTCAGGAAATCCGTGGTGGAAAACTGGAGTTATGGCCTAGCTGCAAAGCGCGGTTGGACCGAAGGCCGAGAAATATTGTAAGTATGAGATTTTTGCTTTTGGGCTGTTTTGGGGTGTTGTGCTTTTTGGCGGGTGTGTTGGCGTGTCTTGGGGCATTCCTGGGAAGGTCTAATACCGGATAGAAGTGGTTGGGACAAAATCCACGCTGATTTTATTTTTGCTATTTCCGACATTTTGCTCAATGTAGCGTTTTCGGGGGCCTGTTTGGGAGGCTTCCTGGTGTTTGTGGGTGGGTTTCGGGGTCTGGGAGCACTGCTGGCTATGCATACTTTAGTTTGCAAGAGGTTTCAAGCAAATCCATGGTGACAGAGGGGAGTTAGGGCCTAGCTGCAGAGCGCGCGCGGATTGATTTGGGAAATTGGCAAAAAAATGACTAAGTCCCCATTTTTGTACTTTTGCTCTTTGGCTGTTTGGGGGTCTTCTACTCGTTTTCTCCTGGGTTGACGGCTCTGGGGCCATTGCTGGGAAGCTCTAATACCGGATAAAAGTGGTTTGGACCAAATCGGAGGTGGAAATGTTTTTGTGTTTTTGCTGACTTGCTTGCCTTTGAGGTGCTCTTTGGGGGGGTTCCGGGTGTTTGTGGGTGAGTTTTGGGGTCTGGGAGCACTGCTGGGACACTCTAATCTTGATTGCATTTGCTTTTCAGGAAATCCGTGGTGGAAAACTGGAGTTATGGCCTAGCTGCACAGCGCGTTTGGACCGAAGGCCGATAAATATTGTAAGTATGAGATTTTGCTTTTGGGCTGTTTGGGGGGGTTGTGCTTTTTGGCGGGTCGGTGGGCGGGTCTTGGGGCATTCCTGGGAAGGTCTAATACCGGATAGAAGTGGTTGGGACAAAATCCACTCTGATTTGTTTTTTGCTATTTCTGACATTTTGCTCAATGTAGCGGTTTGGGGGCCTGTTTGGGGGGCTTCCTGGTGTTTGTGGGTGGGTTTCGGGGTCTGGGAGCACTGCTGGCTATGGATACTTTAGTTTGCAAGAGGTTTGAAGCAAATCCTTGGTGGCAGAGGGGAGTTAGGGCCTAGCTGCAGAGCGCGCGTGGAGTGATTTGGGAAATTGGCAAAAAAATGACTAAGTCCCCATTTTTGTACTTTTGCTCTTTGGCTGTTTGGGGTCTTCTACTCGTTTTCTCCTGGGTTGATGGCTCTGGGGCCATTGCTGGGAAGCTCTAATACCGGATAAAAGTGGTTTGGACCAAATCGGAGGCGGAATTTATTTTGTGTTTTTTCTGACTTGCTTGCCTTTGAGGTGCTCTTTGGGGGGTTTCCGGGTGTTTGTGGGTGAGTTTTGGGGTCTGGGAGCACTGCTGGGACACTCTAAACTTGATTGCATTTGCTTTTCAGGAAATCCGTGGTGGAAAACTGGAGTTATGGCCTAGCTGCAAAGCGCGGTTGGACCGAAGGCCGAGAAATATTGTAAGTATGAGATTTTTGCTTTTGGGCTGTTTTGGGGTGTTGTGCTTTTTGGCGGGTGTGTTGGCGGGTCTTGGGGCATTCCTGGGAAGGTCTAATACCGGATAGAAGTGGTTGGGACAAAATCCACGCTGATTTTATTTTTGCTATTTCCGACATTTTGCTCAATGTAGCGTTTTCGGGGGCCTGTTTGGGAGGCTTCCTGGTGTTTGTGGGTGGGTTTCGGGGTCTGGGAGCACTGCTGGCTATGCATACTTTAGTTTGCAAGAGGTTTCAAGCAAATCCATGGTGACAGAGGGGAGTTAGGGCCTAGCTGCAGAGCGCGCGCGGATTGATTTGGGAAATTGGCAAAAAAATGACTAAGTCCCCATTTTTGTACTTTTGCTCTTTGGCTGTTTGGGGGTCTTCTACTCGTTTTCTCCTGGGTTGACGGCTCTGGGGCCATTGCTGGGAAGCTCTAATACCGGATAAAAGTGGTTTGGACCAAATCGGAGGTGGAAATGTTTTTGTGTTTTTGCTGACTTGCTTGCCTTTGAGGTGCTCTTTGGGGGGGTTCCGGGTGTTTGTGGGTGAGTTTTGGGGTCTGGGAGCACTGCTGGGACACTCTAATCTTGATTGCATTTGCTTTTCAGGAAATCCGTGGTGGAAAACTGGAGTTATGGCCTAGCTGCACAGCGCGTTTGGACCGAAGGCCGATAAATATTGTAAGTATGAGATTTTGCTTTTGGGCTGTTTGGGGGGGTTGTGCTTTTTGGCGGGTCGGTGGGCGGGTCTTGGGGCATTCCTGGGAAGGTCTAATACCGGATAGAATTGGTTGGGACAAAATCCACTCTGATTTGTTTTTTGCTATTTCTGACATTTTGCTCAATGTAGCGGTTTGGGGGCCTGTTTGGGGGGCTTCCTGGTGTTTGTGGGTGGGTTTCGGGGTCTGGGAGCACTGCTGGCTATGGATACTTTAGTTTGCAAGAGGTTTGAAGCAAATCCATGGTGGCAGAGGGGAGTTAGGGCCTAGCTGCAGAGCGCGCGTGGAGTGATTTGGGAAATTGGCAAAAAAATGACTAAGTCCCCATTTTTGTACTTTTGCTCTTTGGCTGTTTGGGGTCTTCTACTCGTTTTCTCCTGGGTTGATGGCTCTGGGGCCATTGCTGGGAAGCTCTAATACCGGATAAAAGTGGTTTGGACCAAATCGGAGGCGGAATTTATTTTGTGTTTTTTCTGACTTGCTTGCCTTTGAGGTGCCCTTTGGGGGGTTTCCGGGTGTTTGTGGGTGAGTTTTGGGGTCTGGGAGCACTGCTGGGACACTCTAAACTTGATTGCATTTGCTTTTCAGGAAATCCGTGGTGGAAAACTGGAGTTATGGCCTAGCTGCACAGCGCGTTTGGACCGAAGGCCGAGAAATATTGTAAGTATGAGATTTTGCTTTTGGGCTGTTTGGGGGTGTTGTGCTGTTTGACGGGTGGGTTGGCGGGTCTTGGGGCATTCCTGGGAAGGTCTAATACCGGATAGAAGTGGTTGGGACAAAATCCATAAGGAAAAGCCTTTTGGCACTTTTTGTAACTTAGGGTTCGTTAGGGTTAGCCCTAGCAGCAGGAATGCAATTGTTTCGGGGTGTTCTAGATTTTTGCAACTGAGTTCTGGGGTCTTAGAGCACTCGTGAGAATGTGTAATTTTGGTTGCAAGTCATTTGAAGAAAATCCATGGTGGGAAAGGGGGGATTTGGCTTAGTTAAAGAAAGCCTCTGCCACTATTCTTAACTTAGGGTTAGGGTTAGCAGTATTTCTATTGCATGTGTTTGGGTGGGGGGGTTTTTGAGTCTTGGAGCGATGCTGGCTATGGATACTTTTGCTTGCTTGCAAGTGGTTTGAATACAATCCACGGTGGGGGTATTTGGGACTACTTTTACTTTCGAAGTACGTTTTGTCACCAGTTTTCTGCTAGGCCTCGTTTTTTGAGATCTGATTGGGGTCTTCTACATTTTTGCGACTGGCTTTAGTAAGGATCTAGGTGGGAGCACTGCTGGGAAGGTCTAATTTTGTTCTAAAACACAGTTTACAGTACACCTAACTTGAGGGGAAAGATCCGCTAAATTAATTTGCCCATACTTATTTATCCTTCAAAAGGTGACTCAGACAGAGTACGCACTTTCAAAAATGTTGTACTGTCTATTAGGAAAATAAAAGTGTGACTTTTTGCACTACACAGCGTACATACCTTATATTTATTTATCAGTGCTGTTTTTCGTTCAATAATTACAGGCCGGGTTTCAGTCTGTGCAATGGGGAAAAAAGGATTGAGTCAGGCTTCACATTAGCGAGCCGCAATTCAGCATCCGCCAGGCAGGCAGTGGACAGGGTGTCTTCTGGTCACCAACATTGATGGACGAAGCGTCAGCTGGAATGGAGGAGTGCCGCTAATAAGAGGAATTGTTTTCTGCATGCAATTTACTTACCAAATTCAACAGGACAACTACAACAATACAGATACAGTCTCCATTCTTTTCTTCTATGAGTGTGTGTGACTGCATTTCTTGGATCTCTCTCTGCTTCAAAATTGATCCCTACAGCCATTCTATAGGTTTTACTTCGGCTATTTTTTAAACCTAATTTAATGTAGCCCTGTACTGTCTCATTCTGTCATTCACGGTTGTCGAAAGTACTACTTACTTTTCAGTAACAATGCATTCAGTAGTGCATGCACTTCCATTATGTCACGTAAAAGATTTATGGTTAGCTTTGTACCCAAAAATTTCTTTATGTTCAATTATTGTTTGTCCATGCTGTGCTTTTTTTTTTCTCTCTCAACAAAACCTACTCAAAAAGAAACCCCCATTCCCATCCATTTTACAAACCCTAACCCTCTTCCCCCGGGCTGTGTGGTTTTGCTTGATGTGTGACTAAATGACATCAATAATTCCACACACTTGCTGGGGAGGATAAGGTCATAGCAACAGGCTGGTGAAGGAATCCGAGGATATATTCTAGACTTACTCAGCTTCAGTACTATTTCTTGTAGTAGTAGCCAGTGTCAAAGAAATCCTACACAAGTACAAGTTATACTATCAATACTTTACCATTTGTTAGGCTACATTGTGGCACTGTTGTAGTATAGTGTACTGTCACCTGCTATATTCTCTATCGTACCATTGTAATGCTACAGTAAGGACAAACCAGGTTTCATTTTCTTTTTTTCCAAAGCCATGCAACTGCCACTGTGTCACACCACTAGTACCACCGCAATGAGGAGGAAATTTCATCCGCCCTGGATTGCACCCTTAATCGCCATTTCCCGTGGAACCAGCCCTGGGCCTAGCCCTACTTTCAAACAGAAATTACAGGTAAGATAAGCGTTTGGTTGGAGCCGAGGTAGTATAATGGAGTATTAGGAGAGACGAGAGATTGACGGTAGTACTACTAAAGTCCTAGGACTATTCAGGAAAACAAACTTACTGTTAAACCCCCACCCACCAGACTCAAAAGCAGTAAAAAACAGGTATGGTCAGATAAAGTTTCAAAAAGTATATTTTTATAGCCCTAACAAAATATTCTCCCGCAAGACCCTCCCTAACCCCAACGATTGTCCTTCAAAAGTCCCCAAAAAACCCAACTCTCAATTCCCACCCCCCAAAAGTCTCTAAAAAAGGGGCAAGGGACACTACGGCAGGGTGCTGTTGACTTTAGCAGCCAGGGCATCATGCTCCTTGCGGAGGGTGGCATGTTCGAAGCGGAGGCCCGCCACCAAGTTCTTATAGCTTAGGACCTTCTGCTCCAGGTAGGACAGTCTGAGGGATAAGCAGCGCCGGCGTGCCTTGCAAATCCTGTGGGGGGCAGCTGCTGTCTTTGCTGCTCGGCAGTGGCGTTTGGCTTTGGTATCCCGGCTCCGTACCTCTGGAGCACTGCACTGGCTGGCAGCCCGCACGGAGGAGGATGCAGCTGTCCCAGTGGATGTTGTTGTAGTACCAGACTGCCTCTCCTCCTCCTCCAGGGCCACCAGCCACCGATATTCAGCGACAGTGGCATCCAGCCTCCGTTGCCGGGCCATTCGAGCCAGCTCCCTCCTCCTTGATGGTCTCTTGGATTTGGAAGGAGCAACTATATGAAGAAAGAAAGACATAGTCTGTAACCAATGCTCCTTAAGATTAACACAAAATGATTGAGCAGAAAGGTGTGTCACAGTACAAGTAGCAAATTGAAAGCACAGTACATAACTATTGAGGACAGTATCTATGTAACCTCCGACTTCTTCATCCTTGCTCTAACATTAGTGGGAGTTTAAGGAACAAACTCTATGAGCACTATGGACTTCCATTACAGTCGACTATGACAGTACACCAGTCTTATTCTTCTTCTTCTCTCTTGTTTAGGAAAATTGGTACGTTATCTTATGCAAGCCGGCATAATGCCAGCGCAGTGAACTTGCACCCGAGAAAAACAGACGCACACCATGGTGAGTGAGACAGACTTGCGTTACTGTACCGGTCCAGTACATGCAGGTGGTGAAGCTCTTACTTTTCTATTACGGGTGGCACTAAGAATACTCTGTTAAAAGGGCTACTGCTTAATTAATTTAGCTTTCACCCTATAGTGCAAATGAGTATTAGAAAAGGAAAATGAAGAAGCTAAATAATCTGATTATCTATCACTTCACATGGGATGTATTTGATGACATATGGGATGACTTTAGGTGCCTTGCTTATTATTGAGTGAACAGTGATACACCCACACATGAATGACGTACTACTACTAAACTAAAGTTATTAAGAGAGGTAGGGAGTGTCCACCGTAATAACCGGATATATGCTGTGCTTGCAGTTGCAATACAAACTACTGCTACTATTCATGGTAGTATTTGGACAAAATTACAACTTCTTTTCCTTGCCTTTCCTACACTGGAACGGACGTGCAGGTGCGGTGTTACATGCTCTTCAAAGTAACACTTAGTTCATCCAGTGACCGTCTACTCTCTCTAGATACACATATGCTATCTAAGAGTCAGATAGTACCATGAATGATCCAGGCATCCATCCATTCAAAGTATATGCGCACATACAGTTTCTGTTTCACCCACCCAGGCTGTTCTCCTTCCACCCATCCTTGCTTCATCATTCACCCAGCCATGCACCATACCATATTCTTTCCTTCCCAGCCACCTCGGGGACCAAGCAAACACATATCATTCTTCTTTGCCAGTCATCATTACATTTCTCGTCCTTTCACACTTACTTATACCCTTCTTTCGCTTTTCGTTCATCCCATCCATCAAGTTCATCTCAGATCTGATTGGGATTCTTCTCGCCAAAAACTTCACAGCTACTTCGAAGTACATTTAGAGGAGGCTACTACCTGGTTTATTTATAATACACCCGTGCAGAAAGCACGCTCTGCAGTCTTCAATCTCAATAAGTAAGGAATATATAGCTTACCTCTGCCCGCCACCACCGTGTTATCCCCCACAGAATTGTCCGGCACTTCCACAGCCTCATCCCCAGAGTTGTCCTCGTCCAATGCCGCCACCACCTCCACGCTGGCCCCGCCTCCAGATGTTCCACCTACAAAGTACATTTAATAATGTTAGAATACACCACTCACTACTATATAATATTTGGTCTAGGAGGAAGAAAGAAATGTGAAAAAAACAGTATACAATTTAATAATTTGTGACTGTCTACTCTAAAGTAAAAATGTCCCTTTTTCCAGGGAAGGCTGTTGTCTTGCTGCACTTTTTGGCACAACTGATGAATGCTTGCTTTTTATTTTTAACACACACCACTTTTTCTCCTAACAGACAGAAGCTTGACTTCTAAGAACACGAGCAGGATCAAGTTCAAACCAGGTGAGAGCTCGGCTCGACCACAAGAAATGTGTCCAATTAATCGTCAGCAGTAAGCACTTTTCCATTTTCTGTTAAACGTTTACTTTTATGACAAACTTGATTTTAATAAATGTGTTTACTTTTAATAAAGCTTTTAAACTTAAATAGACTCTGTGGTTTTTGGTCCTCCAGACTAGAGTGGATGAGCTAAAGGTTTTGCAATTTTTGCAAGCATGAGTCTGTGCCTCTGACATCATTAAGGATCAATCATCGGTGACTTTGGGAGCTAAATGACTCTGCCACACTATCTAGTCAGTAAGGAGATTGGGGGTTCAACTACAAAGTCTGTTATCACTGAGGTATGTGGAAAGTCTAACAGCACCTATTATAATTGATAAGCTAAGCAATGCATTATTTAGTGTCCATAGTTCTGTTTGTGCAGATTTGTCCCTGCAACAGTAGTAGAATGGATTGTCCTCCTATACAAACGAAAAGTAAAGTAGTATCTTATTCTTTCTTGGTGGTCATTCACCTTTTTATTGTTGGCAATTGTCAAAGCATAAACACTTAGAAGACTTGAAAAGACATTATGGACAATCCCAGAGGACTGCACTCAGTGCCTAGAGCTATTGCTGACTAGAATGGGAGTCCAAAGGAATTGCCAAATGTGCAATCTTAGTTAGCTACACAGACAGACTAATAAGAATAATCTAGTAATACCACACGGAGTCATAGTCGAGGCAGGATAAGAATTTAGATCCAGTCTACAAGAAGATCAAAGACGATTTAGAAAAAATCGAATGAGGAACGCTAGGAAAAAATAAGTACTCTATGTTAAAATTAAAACTTACTGGGGCCAGCAAAGGAGCCCTCGCCTGCCCGATCCTGGCCTGCATCCTCAACAGCACCCTCCTCCTCCTCCTCCTCCTCCTCCTGTGTCCTCCTCTTGCCCCTGGGGGAAGCTGATGTACAACATGAAAGAAAGAAAAACAGAAAACATGGATGATATTTGTCAACCAAATCAAACATTTCAAAAGAACTAACAAAATATTTTGGCGAAATAGCAAATAGACAAATATTCCACGGGCTATATTATTGACCAATCTCATGTGGTCTACTACGTTATTAGTATTGCTTGATTTGCGGACCGTCGAATTGGAAACTTCTTATGTAACTCACTAAACAAAGTACTAAAAAGGTTTGCCTAGGATTGGCAGGCAGCAGTCTGCAGCACGCGAAGTGACAGCCAAAGTCCATCGTGATTGCAGATCAGCAACAACACTAAAGTTTCCTACTACATTAACCAGTCATTAAAATACTCAAACTATCAATCCACCACCACTATTTCTTGTTATCGCCATGTGTACAAAGGAAAGACTGGACTTGAGTCTGTAGGAGCTGATTTAGAAGCCCCTTGCGCCTCTTTTGCTCCATTGTTGCGTGACTTTTGTGACGCAGCGACAGCACAAAAGAGGCGCAATGGTGCAGCGTATATTAACAACGTGACGCATATGGGAGATGCATCACATTGTAAAGCCCTGCGCCATCAGGGGGCGTTCCGGCGCAAGGGAGGGCGTTCCTGCGCAGGAACGCATCCTAAAAGTGGCTTAGGGAAATCTACAAGATTTTAATCAGTCACTTTAAGGACAATGATACGTGACTCAAACCCTGCGCCTGCTTGAAGCAGACGTACAGCTTGACACAGCAATAGGGAGATAGGGCACCCCAGAGCATTGATGGAGCTGCGCCATCGTTGCGACGCAACTCCAGCAATGAGCCGCCTTTACGGCACAGATGCGTAACGCTTTGATGACCTTTTGGGCCCATGGTGCGCCGCATTGTAAATACGGCGCACCATGGGTGATGGTGGCGTGGCGCACAATTACTGGCGCATCCCTGCTACTTTGCAGGGTTGTGCCGGTAATTAAAAATCTGAACCTTAGTGTCTAGCATTACGCAGTTCTTTAAACTACACTCATACATAATTTCACAGGCCAATGAAATGAACATAAAATCGAAAACAAATAAGCATAGTAGCAACACTACTGAGAAAGAGAGCAGTGCACCTGAAATGCACAGAAGATTTTGAAATATAATTTAGCTACAATGTAATGAGCAGCATTATTGCTCTTGGTAAAAAACAAAAATTTGCAATATAATAACACAGCAGGAGAAAACAGAGTAGTAAAGAAATAGCTACTACTACTCACCAAGCCCGGGGATCTCGAGGCCAAGCAGGTCGAGCAGATCTCGTTCACGGGTCAGGACATCTGTCCAGCGGTGGGTGGCCTGGTTGTAGGTGCGCCGGACCCGAGAGTGATGGTACATGGCCCGGCACACCTCATCCCACCGCTTCCGGCGCTCCCGGATCCCGTACCCGACACCGATCCTGCCACCTGCCATTATGGTCCTGGGGAGGCGGCGCTGAACATAAAAAATGAGTGCGGCCACCTCCTCTGGGCTAAAGATCTCCCTGGGAACAACCTGCTCCCCCCTAAAACGCCCGCACGGGAGCCGGGCACGGGGTGCGGGACCATTCCCCTTCTCGGGATGCTTCCCGGCTCCCTTCACCATGGTCTGGACGGAAAGGAATAAAGAAAGTAGAATAGGGAAGAGAAGAAAAGAAAAGAGTTTTAAAAGGTAGTTTAAAATTAACCAAAAGTAGCAGTAAACACAAAAATATAGGGCTAGAAAAATAGAGGGATAGATAATAAGTAAAATAGATTTAAAAAAACTTCAAACAAGCAAAGGATGGCAGAGATTTAGAGAGGATACAAAAAGCATGCCCAGAACCATAGCAATGAATGAGAAACAAGATGGCCGCGCCCGTTCACGACCGCGCGGGTAAGTTCGCGCAAGATTTTCCTCGCGAACACTGGCGAAATTGTACTGGCGAGCCGCACACTTTGCGAGATTACACTTCGCGCCCGGAAACAGAAATACGTCATGCAAACAAGATGGCCGCGCCCTTGAACGACCGCGAGGGTAACTAAACCTTGCGAACTAACACGCCGCAAAAAAAGAAATCGTATATTCGCACGAATTCGCGGCTTCCGATTACGATCTCGCGCGTGTTCGCGTTCCGCGAAATTTCAGAAAAACGAGTTTTGCAAAACTGAAAGCACTCGGCAGGTGCAAGAGTTCAAACTCATTATTAGTAACCATTCCCTGTAGTGCTTCCTGACTGGGGCCCCTCCAGAGTTCAGTTGCTACTTGCAACAATTGTATGACCCTGCTCTGACCCTGACAGCAGGCTCATAGAATAGCTACAAGTAGGCCACAAAGGTCCTGGAAAAAAAATTGCACTGCAACAGAAAGCAAATTACTGATAAGGAAGCAGGTGCCAGATCTGGAATTTTAAAACAGTGACACATTAATAAACTAACCCCAAATTAATTCATGTCAGTTGAAGCAGGACAGGTGTGCTTGCTTTTCCCCCCCATAATCTACAGTGATGATGAACCAGAGGGTGGCATTGATGTAACAGAGGGTGGCATGGGTGAAACAGAGGGTGGCAGTGGTGAAACAGAGGGTGCTGGGAACCTGTGATGATGAACCAGACGTAGAAACAACATAGTCGCGACCGTTGCGAGCCGACAAGTAAGTTTGCAATTGCGAACTAGTACCAAACCCTCGCAAACTGGCAGAAACCCTTGCGAACACAAAAAAAAAGAAAAAAAATCCGCAAATTCGCGAGAATTCGCGGATTTTGCGGATTGCGAGTTCGCAAATTTGCAAAATTCGCGAACGCCAGATTCGCAAAATTCGCCCATGCTTAATGACAACTGAGTCCAGACTTCGTACTCATAAGGTGACGTCGACCCTTTCTTATTAGCGTGCACACACATTCTAATTCTTTCCTTTGCTTTTCAGGCTATATGTTATAATGCAGTATTATATTGTTGTTATAATTTGTTACTGCGTAATAAAGGGACCCCAGTTCTTAGTGAACCATTGTGTAATTGTTATTTACATGCCACAGTTAACCTTTCTTCTAGTCAGATGCTGTTATGTGGACGGATGCGTTTCCCGTCCGGGTAAGTGGTAACTGAGCAAGGGAGCAGGGAGCACTTGAATCAGAGAATAACCTTTGCATATCGTAATTCGGCCATTCTTGTGTGAAAGGATCAAACTGTATATGAGATATTCCCAGTAGTACATAATGAAACTTCCCAACAGAGAGAGAGAGAGTTAAAAGTATCAATAGGACAGTGATCGTCGTTGTGTAGCGGCGTTAGTGAGAGCACTGGGAGAACCCGGTGTGTATACCCACAGGATTGTGACTTGTGTGAGAGATTGAGAGCACCGGGAAAACACGGTGTGTATACCCACAGGATTGTGACTTGTGTGAGAGAGTGAGAGCACTGGGAAAACACGGTGTGTATACCCACAGGATTGTGGCTTGTGTGAGCACTGATTGTGGTCAGTGTGTAATGGTAAGTAATCAGAACTGCCCCCCTTCACTATGAGTAGGAGGGTAGCATAGTCTGAGCCTATGTTGCCGCGAGACTATAAGATATGAGTGTGGTGTAGAATATGGAATTCCGTAGCGATTAGTGATTGTTTTTAGTAATCCCTATGGATTTAGTGGTGTTTTAGAGGATCTAAGCTTGTATATTGCTAATTCCCCATCCCCAGGTAGGTACCCAGGTACCATGGTAAGTAGGTCCTGAGGAGGGAGGTGGTTACGTTTCTGCTGGGTTGGTGGTGTCTTGGTGAGCTGATTCTATCAGGTCCGAAAATCCGGTTGTTACATCTGGTGTCACAAACCGTTTACGTAAGCCTGTTAGCGCGGTGTTCTTTCTATCTTGTTCGTTTGCGCTTGGCGCGTACGGACTACATTTTGTATATTATTTGTTTATAGTTTTATATATCTTTTTCTTTTGGCACGATGTTTTTGAGAAGGTCAAAATCTACTTTTAAATTGCCCGTTCAAATTCCCGGATGGGAATCAACGCCTTATGAGGCATTGGCCCATGAGTGGGCTGATACTACTGGATTGAGTGAAAATTGGAGTTCTTGTTTGGAACTGGCGGATCCGACTAATGTGAGTGCTTGTTTGCAGAAAGCGCCAGTTGTGAAGGGTGATGAGCTTCCTATTTTGGGACGCAGAGGTTGGATTGTTTTATGTGCGTGCAGGCTTGTACATGAGAAATTTTTGAAATACAGAAACAATATGCAGAGATTGAAGAGAAGTTTGTTGAAGTGCAAAATGCTCATACTCTTTTGTGATGTCAAAATAAACTGCTTGCCGAAAAAATTGAGACTTATCAGACAATTGCTGAACGAGCTGCTGTTCGTATTGCTAAATATAAATATAAGAATCGTTGTTGTCGAGTTTGTAAACAGAAAGTGCGTCTAGTCGTGGCAAAAGCTGGACTGGACTGGAATCCTGATGAATGGGACGGTAATATCTGGGACTCGAATGATTCTGGCTCCTCGGCTGAGGAGTCTGACAGACGCGAGTATTCTCGCACCGGACATGACTGTAAGTCTAATACTTTTGACAAACTTGATAATTCCGACGACCATGGTCGGTGTTTTAAATCTGATGACATTTCTCGATCTGAATGTCCCTCCAAATCTGCTGATCGAGCTCCTTCTGCTGCTCGTACTGAGATTTCTGCGCATCCGTTTTTTCGACGAAAATAACAGCAGGCTCCTAGTAATCCAAATGGTATTCCTTTGGGTAGTTTAGAAGACTTTACACAACAGGAAGCTAGTGACATTTTGCAACGATTTCGACAGCGGCCCGGTGAGGCCTTGCTTACATGGATGGTGCGTCTCTATGAACTGGGTGCTGCTGGCATCATGATGGATGCGGGAGATGCTTTGAAATTTTGTTCTTTGAGTTCCGATTCTACTGTACAAGATAATTTCCGAAACTATAATGGTGTTGGTCAAATTAGTCTGCTTCAATTAGCGACTGATGGTTGTAATCACAAATACCCTACTGAATCTGATTGGCCCCTGAATGACAAGCCGTGGTATACTTTACGTGATGCGGCACAAAGACTGAAGGAGGAGGTAATGAAAACTGCGATTTTTCTGAGTACTTCTGACAGATTGTTGGATGGTTTGTTGACATCCTCTGTGCGGAAATCGCATTACCCGTTCTTCCCCTGTTGCATATAAACAAGTTATGATGACATTGTTGATCAATCAGACTGGTAACGCGTTGTCCTTAGTGCTTGAATCTGTACGTCAGCTTGGTGAATTGGGCGAATGGCTTAAACCTGAAAGACAATCCAGACCTGAAGGTCGTACTGCTGGAAATTATCAGTTTTCTAGACGTGATATGTTTCTTGCTTTGCTGGCTGACGGTGTGAAGAGAGAAGAGATTGATGGTGAACCTAATAATCGCTTATGGGATATAATTCGTAAGCGTGGTTTGGATTGGAAGGAGGGTGCTCGACGAGTACGGAAGAATGAATGTGATCGTGAATATTCTGATGACAGTGGGGATGATAGACGTTGTGATGATTCGGATCGGTGTGATAGACGACGGAATGAGCGAGATGTGTCCCCTCGGCGTGAAAGAGAGAGGGTGAGAGAGAGAGGGGGAGAGATAACCGTGTTGAAAGCAGATACAGAGATGAAAGGGATCAGTCCCCTGAGATGAGAAGAGAAGAACGATACAGATTTTCTGAACGAAATTCACAATACCATGTAGATGACAAAAATCAGTTTCGTAATGGGGATGGATATGAACAGGAAATTACATCGTCCAAAAAATTTGAGAGTATGTACCCTGATTTGTCTTGGTTGTCAGAACGCAATAAAAATGACTAGGAAATAGGTCAAGCTCCAGTACGCAGTTGGACTCACAAAGATAATAGACCCTATGTAGATATTGAAATTTTTTGGAGACATCGTAACATACAAAGGGCCTGAGAATTGGTAGATACAGGAGCGGAGGCCACTCTAATTCATGGAAAATCAAAGAAATTCAAAGGACAATTTTTTACAATTACTGGTTTAGGTGGAAAGGAGACCCCTGTAGTACAAACAAATGTTGAGATGAAAATAGGTAGAATTCCCCGAAAAGAATATTCTGTTTTAGTTGTGCCACTTTTGGAATACATAATTGGAATCGATATCCTAAAAGGTATGACTTTGCATTTAGATGATGGTTGTTATCAATTTGGAAGTAGAGGCTATATATCATCCAGACCTGTACGATTTGGCCATTTGAGAATGCCCCCTATAAAAATTCTCCAGGCTACAAAAGTCATTTCCCAAAAACAGTACCGTATTCCAGGTGGTCACGAAGAAATTAGTGCTACTATTCAGGATTTGGTAAATGCAGGAGTTATAACTCCGGTTACTTCTGCTTGGAATAATCCCGTTTGGCCTGTGCGTAAAAGTGATCATTCTTGGCGTATGACTGTTGATTACCGCAAATTGAATAAACATACACCCCCTTTGACTGTTGCAGTACCAGATATGATTACTTTAATTGAAAGAATTCAGAAACATCCAGGAGTGTGGTATGCGTCTATTGACATTGCTAATGCTTTCTTTTCGATCCCAATTGCCCCTGAGTGTCAGGAACAGTTCAGTTTTACATGGAATGGACGTCAAATGACGTTTAGAAGTCTTCCCCAAGGCTATGTACACAGTCCTACGATCTGTCACCGGCTGGTGGCGGAACATTTATCTGAAATACCCATAAACCCACAAATATAGATTTGTCATTATATTGACGACATTTTGATTCAAGGTTAGACACAGGATCAGGTTCAGACTCAGTTAGATCAGGTTATCAATCATTTACGAGAAAAAGGTTGGGAAATCAATCCCGACAAGCTACAAGGTCCATCACAAAGTGTAAAATTTTTAGGCATCAATTGGCATAAAGGTAACAGAGAAGTGATTCCACAGGTGAAGCAGAAAATTCTTGATTTTGCAGTTCCTCGGAACCAAAAAGAAGCCCAGAGATTTATTGGTTTATTTGGTTTTTGCCATCAGCACATCCCACATTTGAGTCAGATATTAGCCCCTTTGTACAGAGTCACTTGTAAAAAGAATGCGTTTGAATGGAGTAAACCGCAGCAAGATGCGTTTGATTTGGCGAAAGAAGCGATCCAGTATGCTTTGGATCTGTGGCCTGTATGTGATGGTGATGTGGATCTGAATGTGTCTGTGCAAGGTCCTTATGCAAATTGGAGTTTGTGGCAAAAACAAGGCAGAAATAAAGTACTGCTAGGTTTTTGGACTAAAAAGTTACCCGATGCTGGTGAGCGTTATACACCTTTTGAGAAACAGTTACTTGCATGTTATTGGGCTCTGGTGGATACCGAGCAATTGACTTTGGGACATGATGTAATGTTGAGACCTGAAATTCCTATTATGCAATGGGTTTTGAGTTCGCCGAAAACTCATCGAATTGGACATGCTCAAGAGGCGAGTGTGATTAAGTGGAAATGGTACATACAAGACAGGGCACGCGTGGGACCGAAAGGTGTTGCGACCTTACATGAGCAAGTGGCGCTGACGCCATCGAATGAGACTGGGAGTGATTGCTCCGTACCTATAGTACATGAATCCCCTGCTAAATGGGGTAAGCCATTTGATGATCTGTCCGCGGAGGACAGAAACCATGTGTGGTTTACGGATGGTTCAGCGAGGTTCATAGGAGAGAAGAGGCATTGGAAGGCAGTGTCCTATAATCCTATCACACAAAAATTGCTAAGTAGAACTGGTGAAGGAAAACGTAGTCAATTTGCTGAATTGTATGCTGTTTACCAAGTATTAAAACAGGAACTACCTGGTACGTGTCACATTTTTACTGTCTCCTGGTCCACTGCTAATGGACTGGCGGTCTGGTTACCAACATGGCATGCTCGCAATTGGGAATTGCATTCTAAAGAACTTTGGGGTAAAGAACTATGGCAAGAAATTTGGGAATTGCTTCCGCAAAGTACTGTTACAATCTTTCATGTGGATGCTCATACACCAATAGACTCCCTTGACAAATTCTTTCACAACATTGCAGATGAGAAATCAAAAATTTCTGAGGCAGTGGTGGACATGCAGGATTCTGATTTGGCGGTATTGGCGAAATGGGCCCCCCGGAAAGCAGGACATTTTGGAGAAAGAGCCACTAGCAGGTGGGCTGCTGACCGAGGAATTTATATTCCTCTAAATTTGATCAAAGATACTGTAATGCATTGTCCTATCTGTCAACATTCTAGACAACGAAAAGTACCCCAAATTGTTAGAGGACAGTTACACCGAGGTAAATTACCTGCTCAGAAATGGCAGATTGATTATATTGGTCCACTCCCTATGAGTAAAAATTGTCAATATATATGCACCATTGTCGACACGTACAGTGGTCTTTTAGTGGCCTTTCCTTGTAAACGAGCTACCCAAGTAAATACCATTAAAACATTGGAATTGATTATGCTGTATTATGGTGTCCCATTTCAAATTCAATCTGATAATGCATCCCACTTCAAAGGAAGATTGGTACAGGAATTTTGTGTGGAGGATAACATTGAATGGGTGTTTCACATACCGTACTACCCACAGGCAGCAGGCCTTGTGGAGAGAATGAATGGTTTGCTAAAAGATCAATTGCGTAAATTAACAGATAATAAATATAAAAATTGGAGAGAGTATTTGTTTCAAGCACAGTTAATCTTGAATAATCGTCCCTTTTTAATGCTGATTCCCCATTAAGGCGTTTATTTCCTCCAGCTTTTGATGCTGAACCGAATACAGTCAAAAATACTGTAATGTATTGGGAAATTACCCCTGGAGCCCTGGCTCCATGCAGAGCAACCCCAGGTTCCGCAGGCTTGGACCTGCATGCCATGGATGACATTACTGTAAAAGGAAGAGACCGAGTTATCATTGAAACTGGCATTGGTGTCTGTATACCAACTGGAAATTTTGGCCTAATTGCCCCAAGATCGGGCCTGGCCTTAAAAGGCATTCAAGTGCTTGGAGGTGTAATAGACAGTGATTATCAGGGAGAGATTAAGGTACTCCTGCTGAATAGCAGTGAGGTTGATTTACCAATCATAAAACTGACCGAGTTGCTCAATTGCTAATAATGCCTGTTTTCAGTGGTGAGATTCAAAAAGGCACCGCCCCGACCTTGTTAACTGTTCGAGGACAAAAAGGTTTTGGCTCAACTGATAATCCAGGAGCGAGAGTGTGGGTGCAATCGCCTAAAAATCCCCCTGAACAGGCTGAAATTATTGCAACCAGTCATGATAATACAGTACTTGTCATGAGACCAGGGAAAGATAGCTGGGAAGCTGTCCCAGCTGACAAATGTTACTTACGAGAATGAATAATGCCTGTATTTGATTTTCTTTCAGATCATTCTCTGGACTGCTGTTGCAGGATGTGCCGGCGTTGGACTCCTTTTGGCCTGCTACGTCGGGAGAGGAAGGAACCCCCAGACTCTGGTTGACTGGAGAATCAGAGTGCCACGTTCCTTCGCTGCGTGGGATTCATCATCTAACTTTTGGACAACCCTAGCACGGAGATTAACAAACTCCCCACATTTCGGTTTGACACCGATGCGTTCGGTGACTGACATATTAGCAACCTGTTTGGTTGCCGTCCCGGCTTCTTTGGAGACCCTTGCCCATATTTTCAATATATCAAATGCCCGTCCTAATATTATTCTTGGTGATTTTGCGACTCACGAATATTGTCCTTTATGTACTGTGCTATTAGATCCAGTACCACCGATTCATTCTCAAATAACTACATATAATATCACACAGGGTGATTTATGTTTCTTCCTCACATGTGATCCAAGTGCCATAACTGAATGTGTTCGTTTGAAGTTAAAAGGTACTACTTCATTTACAGATCATGAAAAACTTTATGTTCCCGGAGATCATCGAAGTCGTGTGTTTCAGTTAAAAATAATATGACCTGCAAAAGCCTTGTAGTTACCCCTAGCCACTATTGTACAATGATATTACCTTCTGGATGGCTTTTCTCTTGTGGCAATACATCTTGGCCTTACATCCCTGCAAATATTACCGGAGGACCCTGTGCTAATACTAGATTAAGCTTGCTAATGTTTTCTTCACATCCTAATGTGAATTCCCGTGTTGTCCGTGATGCAGTAATTTTGAAGGACAATTGTGACTCTACACTACATTTATTTTCTGAATCTGAATATCTTAGTGTGGCTTTCTCTATTTTGGGTGTCCCTGCCCTGGCAGTATACAATGCTAAATCTATTGGAAAAGTGGCCTGTTGGATGGTTAAATCCATCAATCACACTTCTACAATTCTATCTGACATGCTATTGGACGCCCAGGGTGAATGCAGAGCAATTCTACAGAATAGAGCTGCTATAGATTACCTTTTACTTAAACATGGACATGACTGTTCTGACTTTGAGGGTCTTTGTTGTTTCAATTTATCAGACCACACTAGGTCCATTCAGGCTCATATTGACAAACTACACGACTTAACCAAAGAAGTTAGAAAACACATTGACCAGGGCTGGTTTGACTGGCTCTTTAATTGGTTACCAGATTTACATTCCTTACGTCAGATATTAGGGGGTATCCTGCTTACTATTTGCATTTTAGTTGCTATTTGCTGTTTTATTCAGTGTATTCCTTCTTTACTTCAAACTTGCAGATGCAATACTAGAAATAAATCTGTCAGTTTTGTTTTATATTATTCTTCGACAGATGTTACTTCCATTTAGCGAATGATTAGTAGTCTAAAGTCAAGGGTGAAATGTTCTGACTGGGTTTTTGTTCCCGTTTTTGAGTGAAGGTGACTTTAGCCTGCTATCCTTCTAATAGAAGGATTAGAGCCTCAGACCTGGCCTATTTACAAGGTGTTTGATATAATTCCCTATTCTTTTCTTTATTCTAGGGCCTATAAGTTTATGTTAGGGGATAGATTCCTTAGTATTAGTATTATTCCGTCCTTTTGTAAAGCTATTAGTATATTTCTGATAGAGTTATGCTTATTTCGGGCCTTGTAGGCCTCGAACGAGAGAGACTCCATCTTTCTTTCTGCCTTGGCTGCTTGAGATGCTTTTAGGTCAAATGTAATGTTTTAGTTATAAGGTGTTGTTCGCTTGGAGAGAACCGGCTCGGGCTGGCCCTTATCGAAAGACTGTATTTTTCTTCGTGTCGAAGACATAACATCAGGCCGGCCAGCTGAGAACGTGTCCTTGACACGGGGTGGTACAAGAATTCGGTGGGCGGCAGGTTACTGGCTGGAAATATCCATGCATGAACAAGGTTCTATATTAGCGAAAGTACGGAGAGTTCAGAGAGTCAGTTAGTACACGGCAGCTAGTCGTTAGCATTATTGCAGTTAATCAACTTAAAGCAGACAGTCGCCATTTTGAAGTCCGAAAAAGACCGAAGGCTGATAATCTCTCAGAAAGATTGAAGTTACTTTACTTGGAGCAGCTGGTGAGCTTTGATACTAAGATCAGAGCATGCAGAGTGAAGAAGTTAACGGAGCGAACGAATACTAGAACGGAAGAAACTGATTTATAGGATCAAAGTTGGAAGGTGAAGATAGTCCGTGATCGAGAGGAGAGAGGAGTAGTGCAGAACAGCGAGAGTGAAACAGACGAAACAGAGAACAAGAGGGAGGTTCCAGTGACTTGGAGGGGAGCAGAGGAGACAGAGGATAGCGGTGCAGACGTGTATCCGTGACTGCAGGGGTGATCCTAAGATGAGCCAAGGCACAGACGAGAAGGGAACCCAGATGACAACCGAGTCCAGACTTCGTACTCATAAGGTGACGTCGACCCTTTCTTATTAGCGTGCACACACATTCTAATTCTTTCCTTTGCTTTTCAGGCTATATGTTATATTGCAGTATTATATTGTTGTTATAATTTGTTATTGCGTAATAAAGGGACCCCAGTTCTTAGTGAACCATTGTGTAATTGTTATTTACATGCCACAGTTAACCTTTCTTCTAGTCAGATGCTGTTATGTGGACGGATGCGTTTCCCGTCCGGGTAAGTGGTAACTGAGCAAGGGAGCAGGGAGCACTTGAATCAGAGAATAACCTTTGCATATCGTAATTCGGCCATTCTTGTGTGGAAGGATCAAACTGTATATGAGATATTCCCAGTAGTACATAATGAAACTTCCCAACAGAGAGAAAGAGAGTTAAATTTATCAATATGACAGTGATTGTCGTTGTGTAGCGGCGTTAGTGAGAGCACTGGGAGAACCCGGTGTGTATACCCACAGGATTGTGGCTTGTGTGAGAGAGTGAGAGCACCGGGAAAACACGGTGCGTATACCCACAGGATTGGGGCTTGTGTGAGAGAGTGAGAGCATCGGGAGGATACGATGCCTATACCCACAGGATTGTGGCTTGTGTGAGCACTGATTGTGGTCAGTGTGTAATGGTAAGTAATCAGAACTGCCCCCCTTCACTACGAGTAGGAGGGTAGCATAGTCTGGGCCTACGTTGCCCCGAGACTATAAGATATGTGTGTGGTGTAGAATATGGAATTCCGTAGCGATTAGTGATTATTTTTAGTAATCCCTATGGATTTGGTGGTGTTTTAGAGGATATAAGCTTGTATATTGCTAATTCCCCATCCCCAGGTAGGTACCCACGTACCGTGGTAAGTAGGTCCTGAGGAGGGAGGTGGTTACGTTTCGGCTTGGTTGGTGGTGTCTTGGTGAGCTGATTCTATCTGGACTGAAAATCCAGTCGTTACAGTTGCTTAAGGCAAATGCTGGCATATTTATACATGGAAGGTGCCGAGTTTGTCGTAAGATTGGACATAAGACGTCACTAAGAGCTGTCACTAAGAACTGGGAGTTCTTTCAGGACTCTCAAGAGTTCTAGAACAAATCAAAACAGAAGCAGGGGGAATTCCCGGGCTGCTGGAGGCTTGGTTTGTTTAAAGAACGCGTTGCACTTTCTAGGAGTCTAGGGAAGTAGCCTTGCCGTATTTGGACTGCATTGGCTATGACTAAATATGGATATGATTCTTATGCCTTTATAAGGATATCATTTGTTATAACCACATAAGAGCATAAATCGGGAATAATTAACTAGGGTTCTAGATACGTTCACAACAGTATGCCTGGGATGGTGTGGGAGTGTAAAGGCCATTCCATGCAAGATAACTTCGAGCAAAGACTTCTGTCTGTGGGGTGTGTATATGTTGTTCCTTTGTCGGGCTGTGCATAGTGTGGAGGTCATCATCAGCTGCTATGGAGTCTGTCAGGGGGTGCCGGGCACATGAAATTACGAGGTCGGAGGTGCAGGTGTGCTCCCTCCTTATGGTTCAAACAAAGGAACTCTCATCCCTAATGTTATTTTTTCATCTACATGCATTCAGGAAGTGTAGCTTGTTGGGGGTGGGGTTTGGGATGTGTGCAACTTTCGGATTCATGGTTGACATGTCTTGCATGTGGCATATGAGCGGCATCACTGTGTATTACATTGCCTCACAGCTGCTCCTCCAAACCCATTTACTTATGTGCGCTGAACGATTGCATCACCTGCACTCCTATGGCACAGTATTGTCATGTCTGTCTGCGCATGTCCACAAGCCTGACAAAGACACTGTGATGTTGGCTGTTGAAGGTGATGGGCCACATGATGGTAGACCTATGGAAAGGTTAGGACGGACACAGATGTAGAGCACATGCCTGGCTGAACTGGCGCTGCTAATGTGGCTAGGCATTTCGCTCATGCTGCAGCAATACAGATACACACAATACTTGCCATGTATGATCCTGGACCCCGAGCGGTCTTGCGCTCCTTCATTAGTCCATTTGTGTGAGCCCACCCTCCGGGTGCATGCTACATTGCAACGTTGTCGCTTAAAGGGGGGTGTGGGACTCAGCTACATGTCCAAGCACCAACCCATTGCCTGAGGTGACATGGTTGCGTCCGCTCGCTGTCCACAGCACAATGCAATGTGGTAGGGCCAGGGGCCATCATTCATACATAATGACCACACGGTCACATTTCGATAGGTATTGGAACTGGCTACAGGCACGTGCGCCCAGCCCATTTTATTACCAGAATCACATATCCAGTGAGCCAGCCCTCAGGGAGTGGTTGGTGCTGGCAACAACTTGAACAGTGATCACTATTAAAGCGGAAACAGAAAACACCAACATAACACAAACAACTGCGTACCTTCATGGAGGTAGCCGGAGCAAGTACAGAGGTCACCCAATATTCAATCAGAAGGGGCCATGACTTGTGATGCACTGAGGTAGGGGCACCAGAGCTGTGAAGAAATTGTCAATGATTGTGTCCCTTCTGGATATTCCTGCTGCAGCTGCAGTGGGGTGGGTTACACCTGCCTTAAGTTCATCATCATCGTCTCAGGTCTTCCACACTGCCTGAGGTGACATTGTTGCATCCGCAGTACGTAACAAAATCATAAAGGGTCCATGAGTATGGTGCACAGAGTAAGTGGCATCTGTGGAGCTCAGCGGGTGCACAACCTGCGATGATCCGTCGCCTGTGAAGGTCAAGAATGGTTTGGATGTGTGTGAGCCCTGCAGACCGCAGTGTAGGCCGGATGCAGAGGTCAGCAGGGACCCACAGCCACATGGTGTTGACTTGTGGTGCACAGAGTTAGGGACACCTGAAGCGCTCAGGGGGTCCACAGCCAGCGACGATGCGTCATCCGGGCGGGCGGCACTGGGAGCAATCGGCCACATGCATCATTGCACCCGTTTGCGATTCCTAAATTGCGAAAATTAAGGAATCGCAATTTAGAAATTGCAAACTGCAATGCATGAACAATTTGCATTTATTTTGCGATTCTGTATTTTTCCTTAATTGCGATTCACAATTTGCGAATCGCATTTAAGGAAAACCTTTCCCTTTGATTCCTATGGGCCAAAAGGCCCATAGGAAGGAATGGAAAGGCATTCACATTTTGCGAATTTCAAATTGCGATTCGCAAAATGTGAATGCAATTTCAAGGGTGCAGGGGGGGTCCAAAGAACCCCTCCCTGCACCCCGAAATGTAACTTTAAATGCAATTTACACACACACATGCCCCAAGGGCATGTGTGTGTGTAAATTAAAACTTTCAAAAATGCAATTTGTGCATATTTGAAAGTTTTCGGTAAATTAGCATGAAGTTCAACTTCATGCTAATTTACCACTTCCAAATTGCGAACTTGCAATTAAAAAATGATCATGCATTGCATTTAAGAAATCTGAAATTGCGATTTCTTAAATGCAATCGCAATTTTAGAAATCGAAACATGGTTGCGATTCCTAAAATTGCGAAATACATGATGCATTCCGAATTAGTCAATTGCATTCGCAAACGGCTGAAAATTGCGATTCGCACCGTTTGCGAATGCAATTGACTTTGATGCATGTGGGCAAATGTCTTTTGTCTACTGGACTGCGTCATCTGCAATTGCGACTCAATCTGATTTGTGAGCCCTGCTGACCGCAGTGTTGGCCGGAGGCAGAGGTCAGCAGGGGCCCACAGCCATGTGTCCTTGACTTGGTGTGCACAGAGTTAGTATCACCTGCAGCGCTCAGGGGCTTCCAAATGATACTAGATTTTTGGAGAAGTATACCCTGGTATCCATAATATGGATTGTTGCCTCATAGCAATAATGGATAATCGGTCTCATAATTTCCATCTTCTTTAACGCTTATTTTTAGCAACCCATGTTTTTACTCCTTTTCAAATCCTGATCTTTAGAATTTGAGTAGGCATATGGGTATTACCTACTGTTGTAATGGACAACAGTGACAACGTATTGGATTTTAAACAATGTAAAATTACATCTGCACAAGAAACGCAGAAACTGAAAATGGGAACTGACTTGTGTAGGGAAACCTTAGTTCGCTGTATGTATTTATCATACTTTAGCACTGGATCACAAAGGGCTGAAGCTAGATTTATAAAATATTCACGAGATACATTTTCAGACACTGGGGCAAATTTCTAAATATGACGCTGAGATTAAGCGAAATGTACTGTTTTAGCGCTTCAGGCTTACTTTGGAATTCAGAACCAAGAGAGGAGGGTCATCAAAATAATCACAGCAAAATCTTCGTGAACTGGATCAACAACGAACATAAAATGCTGTCTCTGTTGTACTTTTGACTATTTAGCGCACCTTTTGTCTTAATAGTTAGTAATATTTGTTGTTAATCTAGGGGATGGCTGTGTGCATGGAAAATGAGATGTGTGCTTGAACTGGTAAACCAGGCACAGGAGATGAAGAATTTATTTTGCATTTACTTGAAAGTTGTAGCTTAGTCATTCGTGTTGTCAATATAAATGTTTAATATGCACATAATACTCTTCTAACATTTCCCAGGATAGTGTTTCTATATGTAGTGATTCATTATATAACCGTTAGGTGAAAGAATGTGGCCTACCGGCTAGGGCGGTCGACTTGGGAGCCGGGGAACCAGGTTTGAATCTCGGCAGAGACGCTCAACATTCTGTGATTTGGGGCAAATCACTTAATCCGGGAGCCCTACAAAAATGAATGTGTCCGTCTGTAAGGTATCTGGAGCTTATGTAAAGCGCATTAACACTTTCGGGTCTAGTTTGCCCTATATAAAACTCCACAAATAGAAAACAAATACATAAATGTTACTTCCAGCTTGCAAACCTAGCTATAAAGCAACATAGTACCTATAGATGGTGGGTATCTACCTTTTCAGAGGAGGAGGGGGGTTAGATAGCGTAGGGGTGCTAGGCGATGTCACTTGGAGGTTCATGGGAGAGTGAAAACAAATAAATATATTTTAGTGATATAAACACCATTTAAATATAAAAAAGTAGGAAGATCATTCATGGACCTGCTTATAAATGGACATTTGGGTAAAGAAGAAACCGAGCCCATGAATGTACTGGAACCCTGGACTTGAATGTCTTGCACATCGGAAGACAGACAGTCAAGGACTAGGTTACAGGCCCCTTCAATGTATTTCTCCAGACAAACACACCTAAACGGCACTAGTTCTATACGGGCGAGTTCTTCCGTGAGCTTTACCGATATTTTATAATCGTCAGTATTCCAATTCAACAATGTGTATCACTTAATAAAGCTCATTGAACTAAATGAGGATAAATTAGAGTATTTCGTTTTGTGTAATATTCAGCTAGTGCTACGGAGCTGGTTAATTTGTTTGAATTAGTTCGACGGGTCAAATGATTCAAAGATGCCGACTACAGAACTTCTAGTAGATTGCATTACACCATTTAAATAAATCGCAGCAATTTGTCAGTGTCATGTTAGCTTCAACCATTTCCTATCAAACATTAGGAAATAGTAATTCTCATTAAAGTGACCCCTTGTAGATTAAGATGAACTGCATATTGTTCTTGTCAGGAGATACTGCTACCAACAAGTTTGGTAAGCAAAGTGGAAATAAATGGCATACCTTTTATGCATTATTGATGCAATTAAGGGGCGTTTAATATAACATTTTCGAGGAAAGCTTTCTATGATTTTAGTCAAGTTATTCTACAAATAATGAGATGGGACATTCCCCTATTTTAACAATAAAAAGTATTAGCACATAGCCACATTTTAAATACAGCATGACAAATGCTCTTGAGAGGTGCTTCTGTGCTCTCAAGTTTCCCAGTTTCTTATGCGAGAAGCTCATCCAGTCCAGGTTTTACTTTTAACTTTGAATTCTCTGACTTGATTTCCTGTTTAGCCCATTACGAATCCGGGGCTACAAATCCCAGAAAATCCTGTTTAGCCCATTACGAAACCAGGGCTGCAATCCCAGAATCCAAAGTTAAAACCTGGTTTGGTGATCTATCCATGCATGTACCTAGGAAGCATCACAGTTCTGGCAATTATTTCTGAGCGTTCTAACAAACGTTCAATATGTATCACTAATTACATTTTGATTTTGTAAATATTATGTATGTGGTTCATTCCTTACTAAATGTTTCATTAAAAACTCTAGTCACCTTTGTCTTTCTTAAGGTAGGCGTCTATTAAGTAATTTCACTACAAAATTGGATTTCAGACAGAAAACACAGTGAACAATTAGTAGGCAAGCAACTATGGATACAAGTAGGGCCTAATTAGGATGTCGGTCAGAGTTTACTCTGACCGACATCCCTGTGGTTTTGAAACTGTCCAACCTTGGGTCGGCGGTCTGAAACCGCTGCTACAATGCGACTGCATATGGTGCGGTCGCAGACTCCCATTTCCATATTGGGCCATGTGAGGTGGTCAGAAACTTGCCGCAACACAGCTTCCATACAGAAATGGGAGTCACTGTAAATCCCTGCACAGTGTGGTAGGCACCTCAAGGTGCCTGCCACACCATTAAGGATTTTCATGGAGGCACCTCGACTCCCAGCCAGAGGCCACTGAATAAGGGAGACCCTGTTTGGGTCTCTCAAAGTCACTTTCAGACAGGCTTTCCATGTCCAAAAGCCCGACATGGAAAGCTTTTCTAAAACTGACATCATAATCCTGACGGAAGAAATGCCGTCCACTTGGGATTATGGTGGTGGTTCTGACTGGCGGACAGCCTCCTTGAGCCTGTCGGAAGTCAGCCGGAATGACCAGCCAGTTTGAGTTCCGACCGCTGTAATCGTAATACAGCGGTCGGAATTCAAACCAAGGATGTCTGTGGGAAAGCCTACAACCTGAGGTCAGGGGCTTCCCATCGACACCCTAATTAGGGCCTTAGTTGTTTTGTAGGATTATCATTGTCATGTGGTTGAAAACGAATCAATGATAAAATATCGATGGACAAAATATTGTGTTCCCAAAATATTGAGACATAAATATCGATGTAAAAATATCGACATCCTATCTACATAATGGTAAGTACTAAATATAGAGAAAAAAATGTATAGTTGTTAAAAGTATCGAAGTAAAAAATATCGTTTTATTTAAATGTATAAAAAATAATGCAAAATAAATTAAATAATACCTATAACTTAATAAAAAATATTTACAATTCTTAGAAAATGTTAATAATTATATATAATATAGGTAAACATACATTAAACATACATATATAACATGTAATATATATATATATATTTACTTAATAATTAATAAATAATTATTTTATAAAATTATACAATGTTACAAATATATTAAAAATAACAGGTGTAGAATATATATACATACACCTGTTACACAAATAAACGAAATATATATATATATATATAATATAAAATAAAATATTAAAATATCCAGCAAGTGCGAAAATAGGGAAATTGTCGGATAGTGAAGGGAACTATTTTAGTATTCCACTCCAGCAAGTGCAACAGTAGGGAAAGTGTTGGATAGCGGAGGGGAATCATTTACTATTCCAACTCAAATAAGTGCAACAGGTGGGAAAGTGTTGGATAGCGGAGGGGAATCATTTACTATTCCCACTCCTATGAGCTCAACAGTAGGGAAAATGTTGGATAGGGAAGCAGCAAAAATTGCTATTCCCACTCCAGCAAGTGCCAGTAGGGAAAGTGTTGGATAGTGGAGGGGAACAATTTTCTATTCCCACTCCAGAGAGTGCAACCATAGGGAAAGTGTTGGATAGCAGAGGAAAATAATGTAATATTCCCACTCCAACAAGTGCAACATTAGGGAAAGTGTTGGATAGCAGAGGGGAATAAACTACTATTCCCACTCCAGGGAGTGCAACAGTAGGGAAAAAGATGGATAGCAAAGGAGAAAAAATTACTATGCTCACTCCAATGAGTGCAACAGTAGTAAAAATGTTGGATAGAGTTGTGGTAAAAAGTACTATTCCCACTCCAGCAAGTACATAATTTACTATTTCACTCCAGCAAGTGCAACAGTAGGGAAAATGTTGGATAGCGGAGTGGAATAATTTACTATTCCCACTCCAATAAGTGCAACAGTAGGGAAAGTTTTGGATAGTTCAGGGGAATAAATTACTATTCCCATTCTAATGAATGCAACAGTAGGGAAAGTGTTGGGTAGCATAGGGAAAGAATTTACTATTCCCACTTCAACATGTGCAACAATAGACAAAGTGTTGGATTGCAGAGGGGTAAAAATTACTATTCCCACTTTAGCGAGTGCAACAGTAGGGAAACTGTTGGATAGCAGAGGGGAATCCTTTACTATTCCCACTCCAATGAGTGCAACAGTAGGGAAAGTGTTGGATAGCGAAGCACCAAAAATTACTATTCCCACTCCAGCAAGTGCAACAGTAGGGAAAGTGTTGGATAGCGGAGAGGAATAATTTAATATTCCCACTCCAACTAGTTTAACAGTAGGGAAAGTGTTGGATAGAAGAGGGGAATAAATTACTATTCCCACTCCAATAAGTCAACAGTAGTGAAAGTGTTGGATTGAATTGGGGTACAAATTACTATTCCCACTCCAGCAAGTGCAACAGTAGGGAAACTGTTGGATAGTGAAGAAAAATAATTTACTATTCCCACTCCAGCAAGTGCAATAGTAGGGAAAGTGTTGGATAGCGGAGGGGAATAATTTATTATTCCCACTCCAATAAGTGCAACTGTAGGGAAAGTGTTGGACAGCATGGGGGAATACATTACTATTCCCACTCAAATGAATGCAATAGTAGGGAAGTGTTGGTTAGCAGAGGGGAATAATTTACTATTCCCACTCCAGAAAGTGCAACAGTAAAGAAAGTGTTGGATTGTGGAGGGGTAAAAATTACTATTCCCACTCCAGCGAGTGCAACAGTAGGGAGAGTGTTGGATAGTGGAGGGGAATCATTTACTATTTCCACTCCAATGAGTGCAACAGTAGGGAAAGTGTTGGATAGCGAAGCAGCAAAAAATACTAACCTCACTCTAGCAAGTGCAACCATAGGGGGAAAGTGTTTGATAGCGAAGGGAAATCATTTACTATTCCCACTCCAGCATGTGCAACAGTAGGGAAAGTGTTGGATAGCAGAGGGGAATAATTTACTATTTCCCCTCCAATAAGTGCAACAGTAGAGAACGTGTTGGATAGGGTAGGGGAATAAATTACTATTTCCACTCCAATGAATGCAACAGTAGGGAAAGTGTTGGGTAGCGTAGGAGATAAAGCCAAAGATTACATCTATTCAACCTAAAACCACAGACAAAAAAAAAAAACAATTACCCAAAATATGAATGAATTAATAATACAATATTAATCAACTATTGATTAATTTATTTAAACTAAATTACTTTCCACCCAATAAACACCAAAACATACACCTAAAAATATTTACAAAAAATCCATAACTAATTTTACATCAATAAATTAATAACGACAACTCTTTTTTTATTTAAAATACATTTATTCCCAACATTTACGACTATAAACCCCACAACTCACACATCAAAAGTATTCCTCAATTACCATATTTACATTTAATTAATTAGTTAGCATTAATTAACAAATAAATAATTAATTATAATAAATTAACCTACCACCATATTCCCACATGAATGACAGCACCAATGTTATAAAACATAACACAATTAACATAATTAATTGACAATTAAATAATTAATTAATAACAATTAACACGCAAAATAAAAACAATAAATAATTCACACAATAAACAGTATAAAATGGCAATAAATAAATATTATATAAAAAATTAAAAAACGTATTAAAATTAAATGACTTCCCATCCTACTCCCCTATCAACCCACAACCCGCTCCTAAACAAATTACACAATTAACACAATAACCAGTTAATTAATAATAATTAACAACCAATTAATAAACAATTACAAATAAATAAATTATCACAACTAACAATAAAAATATTAAATACATAAATATTAATTCATGAAAAGTATCAATCAATTAATTAAACTTAAATTACTTTCCACCCGAATCCCCTATCAACCCAAAACTCGCTCCTAAAAAATGATGCAATTAACATAATTATCAATTTATTACTAATATTCAACAACCAATTACTAAATAATTAATAATACATTAACTACAACAATTAACAATATAAAATATTAAATACATACATATTAATTATTAAATATTAATATTTAATAAATAATAATAATTAAAATACTTCCCACCATATTCCCCTATAAACCAACAACCCGCTACGGAAGTAAAACCCAAAATGTAATGAAAATAAAATTGATAACTTCTAAAAATTATTAATACATGTATTACAATTAAATTACTTCCCACCCTATTTCCCTATGAACCCACAACCCGCTACTTAAATAAAATGTATAACTTCTAAAAATGTAATACATATATTAAAAAACAAATGCAATACTTAGACAAAAAATAGAACACATACATTTAAAATACATACTGAAATACATAACACTAAATAAAAAAACAATATTTTAACAACTATATTTTTGCTAATGATATTAATGACTTTGATATTGTTAAAAATCGATACTACTTACATTAGACTCAATATTCTGTACCACGATATTCTGACAGTCAATATATTTGTATCCGAATATTGTGCACTTGATATTAGTGCAAGTCAACAATAACAACTCAATATTAGGTCTGTTTACTGGTTGAAACACTTTACTAAACCATGCCTCAGTAACTTCGTTCAGGTTTTGTTTCTATGACATAAGTGCCTGTCGACTATCGATTGGACATCCACCCATACCTCATGGAGGCAACACTACCAATTATTCGACACACAAACAATTATAAAGTCAACAGTTTACCACTGATTAGTGCCTAACTACCTCACAGCACATGCTAGCAGTCGATAAATGGGTTCTTCTGTGCTTGGGCCCATTTAGATTATCAACCACAAAACGGTGGACGCTAGATCTAGTCAAATGGCCATGTCCAGTGATTGAAAGAATGCCTGATTAGAATATATATCTTGTTAAATGCTGGAGTAAGCTTTCTCAAACAAAAGGAATTGTTGATTTTGGTGTTTAACTTTGGTACTTATTACGAGTTTGGTGGTCTGTGAACTGCTGTATCTGAGGTCCAGATGCCACAAGCTCAGCGGTCTGACTGCCGTATTATGAGATGAAAACATTGTCTTTTCAGCGACCGTGACTGTACCACTGACACTGCCAGCACACCACTGACTTCTGTGGTTGGGGAAAATCAGCTACCATAGGGTGGTACAAAGGCCTACACCACCATCCATATTACAAGTTATCTTTTTAACGAGCTGAATGTGGCGGTGGGACCACTGTCAGAAGGTCAGCACAAATGAAGGATTTGGGGTGCATACTCACCCTTTTCCTGTTCTTTCCAGCAGCAGTTGATGTGGATCCATTTCCCCTGTGCCCGTTTCATAGCAGTATCTTCACCGCAAGGAATCGGACCCTGTCTGCGACGATTTGCAGGTAAGTCCTTTTTGTATTATACACCCATTGACAGGACTTGTCACATATGGGTCAGACTCCAGCAGTGAGGCGAGGATTGTACATGAACTTTGTCCAATTTTTTTCTCTCTCAAGAACACTGGGAAAAACACTTCCACATCCACAGCCAATCCACATCCAGTTCTCCTTGAAGATGGCTTCCCACTGCCTACATTTCCTCTTTCTTCACACAACAGCTGCCTTGAGCCCCATAATATTTTTATTCCGTCTTATGATTGTTTCTTTCCACAACCAAAAGCAAAAACAAAAAAAATATAACTACCTCTTAATTTCCTTCATAATCAGAAGCCACAGTAACATCATTAAATGCATCCATAACCACAATTTGTGTGATAAATCTAACCTTCATAATCCTATTTCTTACATTGAAATGAAGGATACCTATATCTGTTTAATAACACACTTGTTAATTCTGTAATGTTTTGGAGATTTCCATAGCTTTAATGAACGAATGTCTAGATTTCATTAAAGACACAGCAGTGAATATTATGCTATCTTTTCTTGCTTTAACTTCGATTGCAGCCAAGATAAACAAAACACGACTTCTCCCATGGTGTTTGGGCCAAATATTGAAATGTTACTATTTTGTGACATAAATATCATGAGAAAAATATTGTTACTGTGAAAATACCATAGGACTGAATATTGTTGGCAAGAATATTACTTTATTTGGTATATTATATCCCTTCAAGAATATTGTTTTTTTAATATAGTTTTTTTATTTATACTTGTTCAAAATATATTTTTAACTATTGTAATATATTTTTGCTAATACGTTAGTTTTAGGTGTGAGTATTGTTAGTATAAATGTTTTACATTTTTTAAAATATAGAATGCATTCATAAGGTGCTTTATTAATGTATTTCTTACATCTAATTAATAATTGATAGAGAGGGCTGTTATGTTTGCAGGAAAATAGGGTGGGACGTTCATAAAGTTATACGTAATTTTAATGTGAAGGAAATTAGGTTTTATGTTGAATAAATAATTAATTACACATTAATTACTAAATTGCTTAGATTGAAGTGTTTCTATCAACGTGTATTTACTTTTTTATATGTTTATTATGCTTGTATTTTTAATACTATGGCATTTTATTTGTAGGGAGATAGGAAGGAAACACATTGCAGTTATATAATGTTAATATTATTTGATTATTTACATGCCATTGATTAAATGATAATGATGTCTAATTACTGATGTTCTTATTATATTGAATATTTATTTTAGTTGAATTCCTACTTAAGCAAATTGCTGTCTCCATGGCTTAGCAGTCACCAAGGTTTCTGGGACCAACAGTAGAGAATTCATTGTGTATTCGATTGCAAGCTATTTGCTTTCAATATGGTTCTTTAGGATGAAGGCAATTAGGTTCAAGGAAAGATTGAGTTGGTGGCACTTATACCAAGAGACAATATTGCACTAACAAGAAATTGGCTGTTAGCAATTTTCCGAAATGGATATATATATATATTTTAAATAAAATGTATACATACCATAAGTTTAAAAAACGTGTGTAATGTGGTTTTATTCCAGGGTAACTCGTGCAAATATCCAGATTCTATGAAACTGCACTGTACATTATTGTTTTTATTCTGGACCTTTTTTTATAATGGCTTTCACACATATCGTACTGTGATGACTTATTGTTGTTTTTTATATGAATACATGTTCTTTTTTCTACACAAGATATGACTTTCCTTAGTGCCTTTTATGGCTTTTTGAGGCAAAATAAAGGAATCAAAAAAACCTAATAGTCAACATTTTTGGGTCATTTTTGTTTTTATTTTTTTTAAGTATTAGTTTGAATGACATAATTTTGTAGTTATTACAATTTATTTTTACATAGTTAGTCAAGTGAAAATTAATGTACATAATTGTATTTCTTCCTTTATAATTGTAATGTTATGTATTTTATTCCTATTTTTCTTAAATAATGTAGTATTTCTGTATTTCTATGTGCTGCAATGTAATATGCTTTATTAGATATTAAAATATTTCAAGTACATGATTAGAACTTTTATTTCTATATGAAATCTCTTCCAAACCTTTACCTAATGTTGCTTACACTGGAGTGGGAATAGGAAAACTAACCTCTCCGAAGCCCAACACTTTTCTTACTGTCCCTTAGATGGGATGGGATTAGTTAATGTACCTTCAGCAAATCCCCGAAATCCAACATTTTCCCTACAGTCTACTGCTGCTTAGACTGGAGTAGGAATAGTAAATCTAATCCCTCCAAAGTCTACAACATTCCCTACTGTTGATTAGACTCGAGTAGGAACAGTAAATCCAACGCCTCCAAAGGCCATCACTTTACCTACTGCTGCTCAGACTGGAGTTGGACGGGTAAATCTAACCTCTCCAAAGTCCATACTTCCCCTAGTGTTGCTAAGAGTGGAGTGTGAGTAGTAAATGTAAATCTTCTATAGTCCAACACATATGTTGCGTAGAGCGGGTGGGAATAGTAAATTCAACGCATCTGAAGTCCTTCACTTTCCCTACTGTTTTCAAAACTGGCTATATATTACGATTTATTTATTTGCTTATTTTTTATATTGTTTGGTTTTATTTGGCATACATTTTTTGAAATGCTTATATTATTTTCAGCAAAAGGTTTTTTGGTCGTTTAATGTTTTACTATTTAAGAAATTAATCAAGCTAAATACTACATTTTCTAAAATATTTGCATGCAAATAATGTTTTACTGTTTATATCATTTATATAGATTTTTATATTTATCTATATTGCATTTATATTACATTATATATATATATAATTGGTATATTTGTTACATGTTGAATAATGTCACTTTTCATATGTTTTTTAAAATATTTACATAATGCAATATTTTTGTTGGCTGTAAATATGTTTTTTTTTTATTAACTCACAATATTTTCAATTATATTTATTTGAAAAGTTGCATAAGTATGGGGCTTCATTTATTAGGCCCCTTCAGCACTTTTACGCTGCCGGAATGTCATTTTTTTGGCATTCCGGTGGTACAATGTGCCACAGCATATTTACAAGGCCACATAAAGCCACTTTATGTGGATTTTCATGGCCTTGTAAATATGTGCCTCTTTCCAGCAGAACACTGCGTGAAAGGGGTGTTCCATGGGTGTTTGAAGGCAAAACACCAACAGAATATGAAGCATTCCCAGATTTATGCTGGGAATGCTTCAGCATCTAACCCCACCCCATGGGTGGTGTACGGGAGGTGCAATTAGGAGAAAAGTTCTAATTTCTCCTAATTTTTGAAATTTTTCTAAGTGTGCTGCAAGAGAAAATTAGTGAATTGATTGATTTTGTGCAGGAAGATGTCCCTTCCTGCGTAAAAACCTGGGTGCAAGGGTGCCTGCATTGGCGCATTCCAGCCCATTGTGTGCCAGAGGGGAAAAGGGCAAGAATGAACGGTATCTTATAGATAAGACACATTCCTGCCCTTCTCTTTTAATGTAGGGCAGCGCAGCAAGATTCCTTGTGGTGCTGCCCTGCACCAAATCCTCATAAATGAGGCCCATTGTTCTTTTATTTTTAAAATTGTATTGGGGATTGGAATGGACGTCTTGCATATATATATATCAAGATTTGATTTGGTTTGGAGATTGGTATAGCGCAAGGCTGCCCTTAGGCTTCCCAGTGCTGATGATGAGTGATAAGGTCTGTATGAGGCTGATTAATGGTCTAAGGGAAACAGCCAAGTTTTACGTTTTTTGGAACGCGAGTGAATATCAGATTTCAAAGTTTTTCCGGGCCATTATAATTTACTGCCCCGTGCGCAATGTATAGTGATTTAAATTTAACTCTTGCTGCAATTGGCAGCCAATGGAGCTCTTTCAGGGATTCCTTTACCAAAACGTGTCTAGGGAGTCTGAGTAGGAGCCTAGCTGCCTCGTTCTGCACCGTCTTGAGTCTCTTGATCATGTACTTTGGTGAGCCTAGGAACAGCAAATGACCGTAGTCCAATCATGAGACTATGAGGGTCTGCAGAACGGTTGTCCTTAGCTGCTCTGGGATAAGCTCCAGTAACTTTCTGTGCATTCTTAAAAGCCCGAAGCAGATACCCGACAGTTTGTTTGCCTTTTGATTCATTGCAAGGTGTTATCCAGCCAGATACTATATTTTTTACAAATCAGGTTTAGGGTCAGGTGGGTTTCCCATGCCTGGGAACGGCCATGTTACCTAACATCAAGACTTCAGTCTTTTCTCCATTCTATTTTAGGCTTCAGTCTGACAGCCAGTGAGACAGAGCACACTTCAAAGCATTTCTATGCAAATCAATTTTTTGAGATAATCCAAATTCCATGACAAATAGCATCAGTAACCTGATGAAGTTTGGCAAAAGAGTGCCTTGTTTAATAAGAGGGTAGGAGAGGTGAATGCACCCAAACAGTTTTTGTACCATCGGGTGATCGTTCACCCGTGTGCCATCTCTTGGGGTGTGACCTGCTGGTATGGGAGAGCAGAAAGTGTTAATTGACCAGTAAGCATACTCCAGGAAATGTAGCATGCGTACAGCTCTTACCTCACGGGATCCAAGTGTCTTCACAGACACCAGCAAAGAAATCTTTTCCAAGCTGATCTGTAATGCTTGACTTTGCTATTCGCCCCTACCTATTCGATGAAATCCTCAGCTTCTCTCAGTAAACCAGAGATTTTCCAGCATCCCCTGTTATCATTCAAGCCATGAGTCACAGACTACCTTTCATCACAAGACGGTGAGGACGGCCCTCTAGATTTGTCAGATTGTGATGATTAAGGGGGAGACAGATTAGAGAATTTCAAGCAAGTTTCCAGAACAGGGTCCCATACTTGAGATTCGAAAACCGGAGTGACCACCACCACCTCCAACGTCTGTCTTCTGACGTGCACAGTTACTCTCAGGATGAGCGGAAATGTATTCCCTTTGATTTACATTCAGCTACGGAGAAATGCATTCATTGCTGTTGTGGTCACATCTGACCTTAAACTGTAGTATCTGTTTCATTGATAATCCAGCCTTGTTGCTAAGAGGTCAAGCGAGAAAGGTCCCCATTCCTGAAGCAAAATGATGAAAACATCGAATCCAGCATATGCTTCAATCCTCAGTAAACCTGAGATTTTCGAGCATCCTCTGTTATCATCCAAACCATGAGTCACAGACTACCCTTCATCATATGATGGTGAGGAAGACACTTTGGATTTGTCAGATTGTGATGATTGAGGGGGGAGACAGATTAGAGAATTTCAAGACAGTTTACGGAACAGCATCCCAGACATGAAATTTCAAAACCGGAGTGATCACCACCACCTTCAACTTCTGTCTTCTGAAGTGCACCGTCACTCTCATGATCAGCGGAAATGCATTCCCTTTGTCTTACATTCAGCTATAGAGCAATGCATTCATTGCTGTTGTGGCCAGATCTGACATCAAACTGTAGTACCTGTTTTATTAATGATCCAGCCTTGTTGCTAAGAGGTCAAGCGAGAAAGGTCCCCATGCCTGATGCAAAATGATGAAAACATCGGATCCAGTATGTGCTTGAATTCTGCAGGTGTCTGGACGGATAGCCTACTACCCTGTCCCTCCACCCTGGTAGGTATTCTGCTTTTACATTGATCTGGTTATCTAGACAGAAGTGCCAAAAATTATTGCTGATGTTAGCCAGCATCCTTGATCTGGTGCCACTGAGGTAGTTTATATAGCAAACTGCTGACATGTTATTTATCTAGAGTAGAATGCAGCACTGAACCTTCTCCTTGATTCAATATTTGACCTTGAAGGCTCCCTCTAGGATTAACAGGCAGTTAATATGAAAAATCAGCTCTTGTTCAGGGCATCCTCTTCCTGTAGACAGCTCACTATATCTTGCTCTAAAGCTGGTTCTGCTGGCATCTGTTTCTATTACCGGGGCAAGTTCAGAACCAAACATGGCTCTTCTGTTCCACACCTCTGTGTGGGCTATCCACCATTGAATATCCTCCTTGGCTTCTTCAGGGAACGGTATTACTTCTGCGGAGGAGAGGCCTTCACTCGCTAGAGAGCCCTGTAGTGAAGAGGACCTTGGAAAACTGCTTGAAAAGATGATGGGGCTCACCACCCTTACACTCTGGCAAAGGGAAGTTCTGGGCTTGGCCAGCGTTCTTCTCAGTTCCTTGCAAATTTGGGCAATCTTATTTGATAGTAGGCTGAAGGAGGATTTTACTGATCTGATGATCGACACTATGAAGGTTTCTTGTTAAGAGGGCACCATCATTGTCTTCTCTTTATTGATGACTAAAATCAAGCTTTCCAGAAGTGAGGTTTTCTTGAAAAGTTGTTTGGCTTGCCTCCTCAGGTATTGCTCCATCAGAAGGACACGGTCCAAATACACTATGAGTTGAATGCCCCAAGTCCAGAGTGTCTGCAAAACCAGCTTCAAGACAGTGGTGAAGCTCCAAGGGTCAAAACCAGAATGAAACATAGTGACTTGAATTATTATGCTTTCCCTTTCCAGATGAATTGAAGCAATCTGCTATGTGGTTTGGCTACGGAAATGTTGATGTATGTATTCAAAACATCATCCAATCCCCTGGATGGTTCACGTCTCTGAGGAGCTAAATGCCCTCTATTATGAAATGATAATAGACCAGACACTGATTGAATTTTCTAAACTTTATCATGGACCTCACTCCCTTTATTTTGTTTCCACCATAAAATGTTTTCTGATGCAATCTTTCTATAAAGCGTTAACTTGGCAATGGCCCCTTACTTTTAACTACAGTAACCATTGAACCATCAGGCATGCATCTGGTACATAGAATGACAATAAAGAAGGATGGTGAAGTTGTGTAGGGGTACCGTAAAACTATGTGGAACCCAGTCACGCTCTGCAGGACTTATACATTATTGTTATATTATATTAATAAAAACTTCTAGAGTGCACGGTAACCCGAAGGTTTCATGGTGCTAATCATGGGGAGTGTCGCCGTGGAATGAACTATGTGTAGGCTTGCTCGAACAACCAGGTTTTCAGAGCTTTTCTGAAGCCCAGGAGGTTGTCGCAGCTCCTGAGTGCCAGGGGTAGGAAGTTCCAGAATTTAGGGGCAAAGGAAGAGAAATGGCACCCTCCTTGACATTTGTGTTTGATGGTCGGGGTGGTTAACAGGTGAAGGTGAGCTGATCGTAGACTTTGATGTGGTACGTGCTTTATGATCATACTACTGATGAATTTGGGGCTTTTACAGTGCAGGGCCTTAAAGGCTAAGCATTGAGTCTTAAAGGCTACCAGTTGGGTCATTGGTAGCCAGTGGAGTTTAAGCAGCCCGGGTCTGGCAGACAACCATTTAGGCTGTTTGTGGATACATTTTGCTGCCTGGTTCTGAACAATTTGTAGGCGTTTGAGTAGACACAATGGCAGGCCGAGGTAGATCAAATTCGAAAAGTCCTGATGCGAAAGAAACAAAGCTATCACCACCTGTATGAGGGCTGAATGGGTCAGCAAGTGGGCGATTTTCTTAATTTTACGCAGTTGGAAAAAGCTGGAGGAAACCACTGCTCCCACTTGTCCTCTGAGCAAGAGATCTGCGTTGGTGTTGACCCCTAGGCTTTTCACAGAGGGGGAGGGAGTAGGGGGTGGTACAAGTTCGGGCGGCCAGTAGTGCAGGCCCCTGCAGATCTCGCTCTTCCCAGGCAACATTAATTCCGTCTTGCCTGGGTTGAGTTTCAAGTGGCTCAGATCCATCCAGCGTTGGATATGAAGCATGATAGCTTGAAATTCAGCAGCAGAACCAGGGGAATCTAGTGGAAATATGAGCTGAAGGTCATCTGCATAGTTAAAAATGGTGATCTTTCTGTTTTTTAATGAGTGGATCAGGGGCCTGATGTAAAGATTAAACAATAATGGGGACAGAGATGAGCTCTGTGGGACCCCGCATGTGGAGGTGAGCTTGGGGGCGGAGAAAGTTCCAAGTCTTGCTGCTTGGGTTCGGTCAGTGAGAAAGGATGTAATCCAATTGAGTGCAGGCCCCCATGGACCTGCCTGTTCGACACGGTTCAACAAGATATTGTGGTTGACTAAGTAGTCTGATTGTTCAAAAAAGTTGGAAAGGGACCTGGCCACGTGGGCCTCCAAGATTTTGGCAAGAAAGGGGAGGAGAGATATAGGGCGATAGTTTGAGGTATTTGAGGGGTCAGCCCCTGGTTTTTTAATGAGAGGAACTACCGTAGCATTCTTGAATGCGCTGGGAACCTTGCCCTGAGCAAGTGACTCATCAAGGAAAGGGAGTACACTATGAGGCATGATGGAGAAAATGGCCCTCAAGACATGAGGTGGATAACTGTCATTAGGAGACCCAGATTCAAAGTCATTTGATCTGATAATGTTTTAGGACAGATAGGTGGGAGGAGGTCTTGTATGGATTGGTTACTGTATACATCTTCCAGTTGTTCCGTGCTGTCAGTGTTGGGGATGCTGGCTTTGATGGTGGAAATTTTAAGTAGGTGCTTGAGTGGGCAATATTCTCTCGTCATTGCATAGGTCATTCACAATCATAAAGATTTCTTTAGATTTGTTGTGGGCATTTAGTATTCTGGTAGAGAAGTAAGCCGCTTTCGTATCCATGATGGCTTTTTTACACTCTCTTCGAGCTCGCGAAAATTGCTCCTTGTCTTCTGTTGAGTATCTTAGTCTCCATTTTTTCTCTTTTTGACGAAGCTCGAATTTGTGTTTTTTGAGTTCAAGGTGAACCATTTATGGGCGTCTGAGTGGCGGCCATGGGGAAAATTTAGCAAGTGGAACGTGTGCATAACTTGCAAATAGTAGCCAATCCGAGATGTTCTCTTCCATGGAGTTGACATAAGGGCTAAAGGTGGGTAATGAGCTAGACAAGGTGTTAATGAATTCCAATTTATCGAGGGTTCTCCACTTTCTTATCATGCCTCCCGCCAGTGTGGGGGGCTTGATCTTACCATTGATAGTAGCTGTAAATTGCATCAAGTGGTGATCTGACCATATATATGGGGAGATTATGGGCACCGACACTGAGAGATTATGGGCCCATATTGGGTTCAAGGTATGTCCCTTTTCATGAGTGGGGGAGGATAGATGCTGGGCCAGGTTCAAGTTAGAGAGTAGCTCAGAGAGTTCTGCTGCATGTGGCCCACCCAAGGCGTCATTGAACCAGTAGGTCAAATCTCCAATAAGTAGGACCTTAGCATGATTGACAAAGAGGGTTGCCATTTGTTCACTATGGGAGAGAGGGAAAGTGGGCATTGCCTGGGGGGGGGTCGGTAAATAAGCACTAGCACCAGTGACCCCTTGTCAGTGTCGAGTTTAATAACAATGTTCTCTACCTCCGGAAGGTCAAGGGAGGTCATGGTGATAAATTTGTGATCTTCATGTTTATTGGCGGGAATACCGCCACTCATCTTCCCTAGGGGACGATTGGCCAACAGGATGTAGTAATCTGAGGAGAGTGCTGCTAAGATGTCTGAAATGGAATCCTGGGTTAACCAGGTTTTGGTGATCAAGAGAACACCCGTTTTCTGGGAGGTGAGCAGCAGAAAGATATCAAGTTGGTGCTTTACCAGAGAGCGTGTGTTGAGGTAAAGAATGCGAAGGGCGATTTGATTTGTTATTGTGGGAGCAATAATTGAGGGAAAGGAGGGAATGGGAGAGGGCAGGGGAATGTGGCCCGGCTGAGTTTGAAGGATGCTGTTAGCCAAGATGCGACTATACGCAATGGGGTCAAAGGTGGGGCAATATTGCGCTAGTGACCTTAGCTTTTTGGAGGAATAGCTGGTGATTTCCCCATAGTCCGTGGTCCCTGGGGCCGGACGGGCACGGACAGGCGCAGAGGGGCTTGCCTTTGGCACGCTGCCGGTGTGCCCGCTGCACGCGTCCGCTGCGCTCCCGCATGATGGCGAGCATTTTATGCCTTTCTCTGCCTCTAGCTCCTCCTCCTCCTTACGGCCGATTGGCTAAGGCCTAAGGGTTGGAGAATGGGCAAGTATCATCAGGAATTAGCTGTGAGTTATTTTAAAAATAGGCTTCCAATTCAATGTACAGTTTTTAAAAAATAGCGATTTGCAAGCAATAGGACCGCATTTTACATCAGGCGCTCTCATGCAGAGGTTCGCGCGGCAACATTCAACACAATTGCCCATTTCCCGCGCTGTAGCCGCTTTCATGCCTGGCTCCTCCTCCTTACGACCGATTGGCTAAGGCCTAAGGATTGGAGAATGGGCAAGGAATGTCAGGAATTAGCGGTGAGTTATTTTAAAAATAAGCTTTCAATTCAATGTACAGTTTTTAAAAAATAGCGATTTGCAAGCAATAGGACTAAAGTTTACATCAAGCGCTGTCATACAATGGTTTGCGCGGCAACATTCAAACAATTACTCGCTTCCCGCGCTGCAGCCGCTTTTATGCCTGGCCCCACCCTAGCTCCTCCTCCTTACAGATGAATGGCTAAGGCCTAGGGTTTGGAGAATGGGCAAAGATCGTCAGGAATTAGTGGTGAGTTATTTTAAAACTAAGCTCCCAATTCAATATACAGTTTTTAAATTTGGTTAGAGCCTGCCAGTTCTGTAGTGAGGGAGCCAAATTGCCACCTACTTTTACATGGGAAAAACCTATACCAATTACCAGAGTCATTTTTGGGGTTGAAATTGATTTAAGATGAGCCTCTGGCATCTCTAACACTTACTGTCCCACAGGTGAAGGGAGGAATCCATCAAATCTCATTTGATCTTGCTACTGGCTCTTTTAGTTGTATGGTCCCAGTTGGGGACCTTGATGAAAGAAGAAGCTTGTCGAGGAAACCTTCCATGACTGGCCCTTGTCAATACCTTAGGAGAGAAGACTTTTTTGATGGATGCATGGACTTTGTCCAGGGAGATGAAAATGGACACAAACTTCCCAAGTCTTTTATGAACAAGTTACCATAGATACCCATAAAGGCTATCACATCTGCTTTAAAGGAGGATACCTCACCTACTTTAGGGTCAACTTTGATGAGGTGGGCGCCATACCATTTAGTGGATAGGAATAGCTTGTGTTAACCAAGAAGTGAATACCTTGTTGAGCCCAACCTGACAAAATATCTGGGGATACTAGGGATCCTGACTGCCTTGCCTCCTCCACCGTACCTAGGATTTTAGTAAATGGCCCTAGCAAATACAATATATTGTTCTAGCAGAACTGCCAGGAGCACTCAATACCCTTCTTAGGATCCTTGACGTACTTCGTAGGAAGGTAGCCATCTTGATGGTTTATTTGCACGAGTAGGCTGATTTTCATTCCATAGTTGGCCTTGGAAATTCCATCTTGCATCTGCTTCAAACTTCTTTGTCTTGGGGTTTGCAGAGGCAGCACACCACACAGAAAGCTAATTTATCAACTGGAATCCAGGTGATAAATCTCCTTACAAAAGAGAGGGGGGACAGTAAGGAATTCAGCTCTGCACTAGGACTTTCAACAGGGTATTGATCCCCCAGGGCCACAAGTCCTTGATATACCATGACCACCATCCAAATTCCCAGGGAATAATCAACTTCATTGCCCACTAGGACATCATCCACTTTGATAGGAGAGGAGAAACAATTTACAGAGCCATCCTGGTCCCCTGGGTGCTCATGTAACTTTCTGGACAAGAATGGAAAACTATAATATAATGATTAATGGATCCATCTGGTAAGATAGAGAAAGAGAAAAGAGATGATATTAAAAAAGAGAAGAGAAGGAAAAAGGGGAAAGAATAGTGGCAACATATATTAATACGATTTTTATCTTTACTGATGAAGGCTATTATCCAGAAACACATATGCCTAGAGATTCACAGCACTAACCTGCACCAACTTTGGTGAAGCAATGTAGCAAAAACTCAAGTAAGCATTTCAAGTGAACTGCATTTACTATAATGCTAAGGGGTGAACTGTGCTGGGAGGTTAAGCAGTGTACTCCCATCCCCTTTGTGTTTGGAGTTATTATGGTCCCATTATGGATTGTATTGCCCATTGGATAAGCTTGTGCTAACCTTACCTTTATTTACGGCTCCATTTGTAGTGAGAATGTGCATTTGAAACTCATTGATAGGATTGCAATCTCACAAACAACCAAATGTCCAAAAAGGTATTGTACATGTAAGGCAATAACGGTACTTCATTTTATCTTGGCCAAGGCTGATGAATAGTGAAAGAGAAACACACTGTTTGAGATGTACACACTATGGGCACAATATCTAAACCAGAGACAATATCCATTATGATATCACATCATGCTCCAGCAAATGTGGAATGATATATGTTAGACCTGGCATCTTTGACGTGGTTTCCCCAGGCTTTTTGGCCTCTACCACCTGTATTTTTGATGCTGTGCTGGATTACGTTTTTGCTGGTTTAGATACTTTGGACACTCTGCTACTGCTGACAGTGCCAGAGTGTAAGTGCTCCCTGTGTAAATTGTTATGATGATTGCATATACATGATTGGCATATTTGTATCACCAAGAAGTCCCTAGTAAAGTGCACTGGGTGTGCCATGGCTGGCGATGACAAATGCTACTAGTGGGCCTGCAGCACTGATTGTGCCACCCACATGAGTAGCCCCAAAATGGTGTCTCAGGCCTGCCACCACAGTGCCTGTGTGCAGACTGTGAAGTGCCATGTCTTCCTGGTCAGTGTCCCCACTGACCAGGCCTAACCCATCCCTTTTTGTGCACATTGGTCACCCCTATGGAAGGCCCAAGGTACCCCTCTGGGTAGGGTGCAGTGTATGTGTAAGGTAGAGCATGTACTGGTGCAGGTGTCATGCTCTGGTAGTGAATTACAGCCATTTTCGTTATTCACTATTGTAAGGCTATCTTGTTCAATAGGTTAACATGTGGGATGCTGGCTGCAATGGCTACCAGCATATCTTCTCATAGGAACAAAATAGGACATAAAAGTCTAGTATCCCTGAACTCAGAATTTAATAACACATCTTTTAGGAAAGGTTGTTTTTAAATCCTGTGTTTGAGAATAGCACTTTTAGAAAGTTGCTGTTCTCTTGTCTGACCCTTCTGTGTGCCGTGGCCTCTTTGTTTATTGACTGTCTGGTTTGAGAGTGACAGGGGCTGGGGATTCCCTATGAGGCTGGCTGAGTCAGCCCTAGGCTGAATGACTGCATTTGCAACTTGAGTGGTGGGAGGAGATAGGACCTGGGCCTGAATAGGTCTGTGCCTGCCTTCCACAATGCTGACTTCACCTCCTGCTGGGTAGCTGACGACCCTGCCCCTCACCCTGGAAGGAAAGGAGAAGCCAGGAAAACAAAGTGCTCAAGAAACACCCAGAACTGGCTCAGACCGGGCTCAGGGCCCACTTGAACAAAGAGAACAATGACTTTTAGGGTTCTAAGTACAGGACCCCTGACAACAGAAAATTAGATCATCCAGGAATCAAGAAGGAACCTCTGCCAAGGAGAAAGCTGAAACTGAAGAAGGAAGATTGTCCATCTGTTGCTCTGCTGGATTGCCCTGCTGTTGCTTTGCTGCCAAGGAGAGGGGAAGTACTTTGCTTTGTGCTGTGTCCCCTTGCTTGAAGGAATCTCCAAGGGCCTGAGAAGAGCTGGCTCCCTGCTTTGAAGTCCCAGGAACAAAAGGACTTCACCCCCAGCTTCCCCTGAGCTCTACTGAGAGAGTTATGTTCTTCCTGGAGTGCGTGGCCCATGTGTGGTGCATCTGGCAGTTGTACCTGTGCTGGGAAGCTGGAAAAAAAGATTTAAAGACTTTGCTACAGAAAAGGTATCGCATCGCTCACTGTGGAGCGCATCCCCGACAATGCGAGGAAATTCCCGCTGCTACGAAGGCCGAGATCGTCGCAGCGCCTGTTGCCGCTGCCAGAGCCGTTGCATCCTTCATTTGCGGGACGCACCAGACCGGTGCAGGAAAATTACCATTGCTGCAAGTGTCGTTGTAGAGCCTGTCGTCGCTGGGTGAGATCGCCGCACCGCTTGCTTGTGGACTGCATCACGTCGCTGCGAACATCGTCGCAGAGCCATCGCATCGAGGAGCTGCGAGAGAGAGATCGCTGCTGAATTGCGCATCGTGGCCCCAGAGACCGTCACAGCCCCTACGAGATCGACGCATCGTGTCTTTGCGAGAACAAACTTCCTATGGAACATACGCACCGGAATCCATACAAGTGGCCCTCCTCCTCATACAGACCGGATTTGTCGCAACACGCCCGCTGCTGCAGCGGGGCTGTCGCATCGCCTCCCCAAGGTCTCAGAAGCAATGCATCGCTTGTTTTTCACCGCACCAGCTTCTGCTTTTGGAACTTTGTCGCAACTAAAGGTACTGTGTCTGAACCGTGATGCAACTGTGAACTTTTCACGCATCTGTGGATAATTTTATCGCAACCTAAAGAACTTTATTGCAACCTTAATAACTCTTTTGAAACCATATTCTTGAACTGTGTATGTTGGATTTTCGTTTTTTTGGTCTTGTGTAGTTTAGATTAAATACCTTTATTTTTCTAAACTGTTGTGGAGTCAGTTTGTGGTGTTTTCACTGTGTTACTGTGAGTGTTGGTAAAAATACTTTACACAAGGCCTTCTGAATAGCCTTGACTGCTCGTGCCAAGCTACCTAGAGGGTGAGCAGGGGTTATCTCAGAGGGTTTCCTCCTTACCCTGACTAGAAGCAAGGGTCCCTATTTGGACAGTGGTACCTACCTCTGCCTACTAGAGACCCCCAGGTCTAACAATATACATGTGGGCAATTGAACCCAAATAAGTCTGACTTATGAAGTGAGCGTTCATTAGTCTTCAAGACTGATTTTGCCAACAGTTGAATAGAGAGAAATGTATACAATAATCTGAACTCTGCTAAGATCAATATGTTATCAACAAACAAAACTACATTACAGGATTTAGGAACATAAATTAAAAATATTAAGATGCAAAAGGAAATAGTCAATCTGCAATTGACATCCTGCTGGGTGTACAAAGAAGATAATAAAGCATAAAAAATGTTACCTTGGGAAACTAAAGCTCAACTGGCAGCAATTCATATTAACTTGTTTTAGGACAGGTGAAACTGATGTCTAGGAGGAAGACCCAAAAAGAGTGGTAGAGTTATTTTTTACATTTCTATAGCAATCTATATCAAGAGTCTCTTTCAACTAAAGTTAAGGGAATATAGGCATATTTGCAAGGCACAATACAAATCTCTACAACAATATATCTACAACAGATTCTTAGCTAGCCTACTGAAAAAGAAGAATTTGAGAATGCTCTAGCATCATTTGCAGTAGCAAAGGAGCCTGGTCCAGACTGAATACTGTCTGGAGTGTACAAGCTGTTTTGAAAGAGGTGGCCCTGCAACTGTTAGCATTCATCAATGATGTTTAAAAGGGGGAAGATATTCTGTGATCCTTTAGGCGTGGGGATTTAATTACTATTTTAATACCTGGGTAGAAGCCTAAGAGTTGTGATACATATCACTCTACAGCATTATTGATCACTAACCATAAAATGATCTTTTACCTGGCGAATTAGAAATATTGAATGGTAGGACAGTAAGGAAATTCTCCTTCTGAATTCATCAGGTTGATGCACTTCCTGAACAAAAGCTCAAGAGCAGAATTTTATGAAAATGGTGTGACAGTTGGTTGTATCACATCGGAGATGGACAACCAAGATGGTTTACCACTATCCCTCTCTGTTATTTACTCTTTTTATCTATTAACTATTGCACCACATTGGTTACTGTTTGTCTGCCTGCAAAACATTCCAAACGCCCTTGTTCAAGATGGCCTCAACAATATAGGGTAACTGTGTATTCCCTAGGAAGCTGGGTCAGCCAATATATATACAACAATTGCTTCAAGAAAAAACATTTAGGGCCTGATTTTGACTTTCACAGTGTGGCAGCGGGCCGGCATGCCAGCGCCTCACTGCCACACCGCCAAAGCCATCCACGGACTGCCTGCAGGATTAGGAGTTTTCTCCTGGTCTGGAGGACAGTGCTTTGGTGGTCCCAGACGGTGAGCCTTTTAAAGGCACTGCAATGGGAACACCAACGCATGTTCCTGTACGGACTGAAATGCACAATATTGTGCATTTCATTCCGTGTAGGTGCATGGGTGTGCATACAGACAAGGGGCACACCATGTGTCCCCCTGCATGCTCCCCCGTGCACAGCGGCACCAGGAGGCTCTGTTGTTCCCCTTAGTTTCCTCACTGCCACCCTTTTCATGGCAGGCTCACCACCATGAAAAGGAGGGCAGTGAAGAAATTCATAATATGCATGGTGGTGCAGCAGCTGCACTGTCAAGCATATTATGTATGGCCTCTGACTGCTGTGCCACTGCCACAGGATCAAGAATCCTGGCTTTAGCAGTGGTTCTGTGGCGGTCCCACAGTCTGTAGTCATAATACAGTGGTGGGTGGCTCAGCAGTCTTGTTCTCCAGGGACAGACACCATAGGTTCAGCGGTCCCATGGACAGTCAAACTCATAATAATTTGGCACTTAGTATAATCACTTAATTAATACATTTAATAATAATATATTTACATGAAGTTATAGTCCAACATGTCTTTCAGTAAAATAATGCTTGTAACTCCAAATCACAAACAATATATTTTAAAGTTATGTTCATTACATCTGAGGCTAAAAAGTGCATCTACACAACAATTACAAAGGAGACAGAAACAAACACATATATTTGAGACCAAAAAACTGTATTACAAATTAAAGTACATGAAAAACATTGTACAAGAAATCTGATATCCAGAACCAGTTTACTACTCCTTCCCAAAAAGTGATGGATGCCCTCAGGATGGGGGCCAAAAAGTAGTCAAAAGTAGTAGAAATACTGAACAACAACTGCACAGTTTTCCCTGCATAGAGTGTGTCTTTGAGGGATTGTGTTAGAAATTGGGTTACTGGTTGACTGGGGTGTGAGCCCCCGTCAAGAAGCAACCAGTCTTTACAAAGTAAGATGCAATCGAACCCCAAATTGACCTGTGCATAACCCCCTGGCCACTTGGCATTGAGCAGTCAGGCTTAACTTGGAGGCAATGTGTAAAGTGTATGTGAAACACTTCAAGTAGTAAAACAATGAAAACACCACAAAATAAAGCTTAATTTATTAAATAAAACAAGGGGACACTGTTGTGTGAGATTTACTTCACGGAATCCCTTGTCAGCACTATTGAAAGGACTGCCCCGGCGCCACTTCTTGCCGCACCCGCTTCACGGGTGCCGCTGCGCCATCAGGAGACACTGAGCACTGGTTGTGTGTGCGTTGCAAGGCGGGTGGAGCAGCGGAGCAGGGACTCAAACTCCCAGGAGTCCCTGCTGGAATCACCTCACCTGCTCCAGCATCACCACCGAGACCCGCCCAACGCCGCCGAACAGGTTAAAAGCGCCACACCATCTTGCGGACTTTGGGACACTGTTGTGTGAGATTTGCTTCACGGAATCCCTTGTCAGCACTATTGAAAGGACTGCCCCGGCGCCACTTCTTGCCGCACCCGCTACGCGGGTGACGCTGCACCGTCAGGAGACACTGAGCACTGGTTGTGTGTGCGTTGCAAGGCGGGTGGAGCAGCGGAGCAGGGACTCAAACTCCCAGGAGTCCCTGCTGGAATCACCTCACCTGCTCCAGCATCACCACAGAGACCCGCCCACTACCGCCTGATCATCTTATAAATATACTGTAGTCCACCGCTGCGCAGGAGCGCGCGGGAGCGCCGGGCTAAGCCCGGGCAAAGGGCGGGCCCTCTTAGGCCCTCAGAGGCCAAAGGAGGCTGGGCTGGGCCCACTTATTTTCATTTGCCGACTGGCAAACTGACGCTTAGGACGCACAGAGACCTCTACCATACTCCTTGAAGTAAGATGACTCTAGCATAACTATCACTCGGTATCCTTGTCATAAATGCCCGGCTTGACATTGGTCTTGTTCAATCATTGCTATTGCTAGATTTGTATTGGTAGTCTAGTTGGTCCTCCTACCCATTAACTTTGTGTTAGTGTAATGTCAGCTACTCAAAAAGAAACAACGCTTCCCTCAGGAGGAACTAATCGAGGCTCGCTCGATAACTATATTTTCCGGATTGGTAATGATGCCGATAGGGAGACAATGCTCGCTGAGCGCCGGGCCGAAAGATGCCGCTCAGTGGAGCTTATTAAGAACAAACGTTCATCTATGGGCGCGTTGATGCAGGCTGTCTCCCCTGTTCCCAATCCCATCTGCGAAAAGGAGGGTTTTGTTGTATCCCCCGTAGATAGTATTCCACTAATTTTTCAAGATAGGTCTCCTACTCTGCCAGTAATCAGTTCCTCAACAATAAATGTTTCAACACTCTCTGTTAATTCAACCCCTGAGGTGGAAATATTGTTAGACACTACACCACCAAGAAATAAACCTAACCAAAAGGTAAAAAAGACTAATAAATCAACCCCTATATTGGGCCCACCCCCGAAAAAAAGACGAAAAAGAGGTAGTGCCCAGAACAAAAATAAAAACAAAACCACTAACACTAGCTCTGGGAATACTAAAGGCACAGTGGATGACCCATTACTAGCTTCTGTAGTAGTCACACCACCGCATATACCACCAAAAGATGCGTCTTCCACTGAGCTAATGAGTAACATGGAACATCTAATCAAATCTCTCATACTGCCAATAGCGGAGAGGCTGAAAAGAATAGGCTTACAATTAGGAATTTTGGATCAAGTCATTGGGGAAATTAAAGATGCCACAAAAGATCTAAAAAAGCCTATACCTGCTCTTTTGAAATCTGTCCCAGTCCCAAATAACACAGATAATGATGCAACTAAAATTGTGAATCTACCCAAAACAAAAGTTGTAAAATCAGTTCCCCCCAAACCAGTAGTAACTAACATAACTACAAAGCAGAAAGACAAGGAGGGCTTGACAACTGTGAAATCGAATCCTCCCCGGGGCGCTCCAAAAGTAAAAGAGCTTACGAGGGAGATTCCATTGAAAAAGCTCACTGTGGAGTTGCCGCCGGAAGCGGTCCCATTCGTGGTGGTATTAACTGGAGTACCACCTTTGGAGGAGGGGACCAATGAAGCCGAATACCAATTAAGAAACAAAGTAATATACTGGCTAAAACAGCCTTCCGTGGATAGGACATAGGAAAAAAGATTTAAAGGGAGACATAATAATAATAAATTTCAAAGATAAAAGGGCAGTTAGCCACATTATTAATTGGATCCCGCAAAATGCTAGCAATACAATAAACCCATGTGACCTTACATATTTCTAGCCCAGAATTCCAACGGCCCCAGTATCCAATGTCCAATCATTGTTTCAGTCCACTGTAAATTACGCAGAACCTCCATTTCAAAACCAGAATGATTGGTTAGGACATCCACCTCTAGATCTGGAAGCTTACCCTAGGCCTTTAGCACATAAAGCTCGACCATTGCTCCAGCCTATTGGAAATTACAGAGACCTGCCGATCCAAAGACAGACTGATCGGTTAAGGCAACCGCCCCTGAATCTGGAAGAATATCCTAGGTATCCGTTCTATCAACATCCCAAGTACCCAATCCCACTTTACAATCGTTTCGCTGCATTGTCAGGCATGGAGGGAATCGATTGACTTGATCAAGGGATGTGAGTTGAAAATAGTTCTGAAAATAGTTCTGTTAGCCCACAAAAAGTTCCCCCCATGATCACTGATCAACAATTTCCAAATGACATTCTGTCTACTCAGTGCCTTAAGCAAGCCTGTCTGAAAGACATAGCGATTGTCCCTACCACTATGATCGCAGGTCAAAATTGCCCCTTCCTAGCTTCCAAATCCAAACAGAATTGCCACTCCGGAACTGACAATATATTAAAACCAGTTATTGGGGGACATAAAGGGTTAGAGACTAAACATCGTATTTCTGTCTTGTTTTGGAATGTGGCAGGGCAGCGGGCAAAAGTGACCGACGATAAGTGTATAGATTTTATCCCAAATTTTGACATTCTAGCACTTCAGGAGACATGGGCAGGTGAAGTGATACATATGGAGGGATATAAGACCTATTTCTCGCCTGCCAAACCTTCCAACTCGGGCAGAGCGAAAGGGGGCCTAACAACCTACGCCTCAAACCTCCTTAATACGACTAAAGTTGTATCCATTAAATTAGACCCAAATTTCCAGATCCTCTGGATATGCCTTAACAACAAGGAAAACTTTCTTGTGGTTAATTTTTTCCAACAATCTCACAGTTCTTGATGCAGTAAATGTGGAAACATTGATTCGATCCACTCTATTAACTTGTATAAGAAAGACCGAGAAGAATGTGGTAATCATTTGGGGGGGGGGGATTTCAACCTGGGTCCATGTATTTCTGAGAGTAAAGGTATTTGTGGTATAACAGATGAAGCTAGTAATTCAATTACACACTTTAGGCATTGTACCTTAGGCAACCTCCTTAATGAAATGTTGTTTGATCTAGATTTAGTAATAGCAAACAATGCCAACAAGGAGGATTCGCTACTTGCTCCAACATTTCATGAGAGGGGACATCATTCAGTTATAGACTATATTCTGGTCTCTAATGGTGCTATGTCGGCAGAAGCAGTGTTCACTCTCCATAAAATCCCATTGAGTGATCACACTCCAATTAGCATCTCCATGCCATTGTCCCAAAACTCAAGGAGCGGATATAGCTCCATTTTAACGCAAAACAACTTGGCCAACTTGGCCTTAAGTAGAATAAATGGCTATGCTTTGAAGTGGGGAAAAATAGACCCTGCAGAAATAACAAAGCAAGTGGTAGTAAGGGCTCTCCCACATTTTAAAAAATGTCTTAGTATGGATGTATCTGACCAAGAAATTATTATTAATTTCGAGGCAATTCTTAAAATAATAAAAGAGGCACTCTGGATTGAAATTAAACAAAAACCTAGGCAGAAAAAAGGGTGGTTCAAACACGCATGTACGGTGGCTTACTCCAATCTAAAAAGTGCCCTTAGAAAGTCGGCTAGGATTCCCCAAGAGGTAAAAACACTGCAGAAGATATACAATCTAGCACTCAAATCGAGGAAGAGGGAATTAAAAAACCAACTCTGGGACCAACTGCATGAAAGCTGCAGTCTTAGGAACTCAGCTGCTTTCTGGCAAGTGGTCAAATCCCCTTTTCTAAATGACAACACTAAGCTTCTGAACATTGAGATAGCAATAGAATAGAAAGACTGGGTTCAACACTTTACTAAGATCTTTTCATACAGCTCGGACTCCCAAAATTTAGGGGATCCCAGACTCAATGATCTACCCAGCTCTTACCCCATCAACCTGCAGTTTACAACGCTAGAAGTTGCACAGGCTTTGAAAGCTAGTAAAAATGGGAAGGCGCCTGGTCCTGATGGCGTCAAAATCGATCTGTTCAAAGCCCAAATGGATTTATGGACGCCCCTTCTCACAAGAGTCCTGAATGCAACTTGTAATGTTGGTTTATTGGAATCCTGGTCACGTTCCGTACTAGTTCCCATATTTAAAAAAGGGGACAGGGGGTCTGTTTCCTGCTACCGCCCAATCTCGCTTTTAGACTCCCTTGGCAAAGTGGCAGGTCGAGTCATTTTAGAACTGCTACAAGATTGGGCGGAGGAAGGAAGAATCATCTCAGACCTACAATATGGGTTTTGTCAAGGTCTAGGGACTATTGAGCAGGCCCTAAATCTCTCCCTCCTAATTGATAAATATGTTTCCATTAAAGGCGGAGATCTGTACATGGTCAATGTGGATTTATCATCTGCGTTTGATTGTGTCTCCCATTCTAAACTCTGATCCCTGTTGACCGATATGGGGGCACCATCAAACGAAGTGAAGTTCCTGAGAGAACTCTATTCCAATGCCACAGCCAAAGTCCGCTATGGAATGGGAGGTGAGCTGACGGAGGACTTTCCTATAGAAAGAGGGGTGAGGCAGGGATGTGTCCTGGCTCCCTTCCTTTTCACTTTGTATACCAATGGGCTGGAAAGTGAGATGTTGAAGGATTCCCAAGACCTCCCAATGGTGGAAAATCACCCAATTCCCGCATTACTCTATGCGGACGATACAGTAATACTAGCCCGCACCCCCATTGAACTGCAAAAGAATCTGGACAGGTACTCAAGGTTTATGGCAGGTCTGGATTTGAAAATAAATATCAGTAAAACCTTCATTATGAGGGTGGGTTCGAGTCGCAAAAGCAAAAAATAGCGACCACTGATAAATATTCATATCTAGGCATAACAATAGACCATAAACTTTCATGGAGAGCCGCTGTGGACACACGCAAATTGATTTTCTTAAGAACCACAGCAGCCCTAACTAATTTTGCCAGAAAGCTGGGAAAGAGAGCGCCCTTGGAAATGATAAAGATTTATAAAGCCAAATGTCTTTCTGTGGCTCTGTATGGGGCGGGTCTTTGGTGTTTCGTCGCACTTGATAGCATTCATCGGGTAGAAAACTCCTTTCTAAGATGTCTATTAGGAGTACCTGGCAGCTCGGGTACTCTTGCCTGTCACATTGAGCTAGGCCTCTCATATATTACGGACCTAGCAAAAATCGAACCACTGTTACTGTGGCATAGGATTTGGACCTCAGGAAAGGCAATCTTTACCCAGCTCATTCTCTCTGATTGCTTGAAAATGGATGACGCAACTAACTCAAGGTGGCTGCGATATGTAGCGAGATTTTTTCATGATTTGGGTTGGGACCAATATTACTCTAATCCCTCCCTAATTCGTGAGGTACCGAGAAAGGTTTTAAAAAAGAAATGTTTGGCTCATTTAGAGGCTTTGAGATTAACGAGTGAGATTATGAAACCCTCTGTCACTCATGCCTTGCTTATACAAACGGAACCTTTAATACAACCATACCTCACTTATAACACCACGAGTTAAGAATGATATCTGTTGGTAAGGTTCAGAATGAACTCCTTCTATAGATTGATCACATTTCCTACTAGAAACAACTGGGCAAAAGCACTTCCTCCTTGTCCCTGTGATGGTCTTTCGTTACAATCCACTCCCCATATCTTATTTTTTTGTACGTTTTATCACACCCTTAGAAAAAATGGCTTATACCCATACTAAGGAGTACTGGTCTTAAACAACATCTTCCAGCATTGCTTTTTTTACAATTGTTACAGGGTGAGCGGTTGGTTTTCCTAGTGGCGAACTTCCTTAAATCTGTTGTTCGCCATCGTTTGACCCTTGAGTGCTCACTACAAAATATTGAAACCTGAATTTTAATGATATAATAAGTAATGCTTAGACATTTGTAAAAATTCAACTTGCAGGTTGCCAATCGAATAACATTTTAGCTTGTAAATATTGTACTTTTTAATTGTATTATAAACAGTTATATGATTGTATCTATTTATGAATATATGTATGTTTTTGTAATGTATGCTTTTATGATTTGCAACCAAAATCGAAATAAAGCAATATTGAATTGAATTGAAATAAAACAAGACCAAAATGACAAGAATCCAATCAGTTAAACTGGAATTATGAATTTTAAAGTTTAAACTAGAAAATAGTGCAGAAAAGCAGAAAGCCCCAAACGTGGCTAACTAGTCGCACTGGACTGGGTCAAAGTCAAAGGTTCATGCCAACCATGATGGAGTGTTGGTCGGATACAGTCTCAGATTAGTCTAGCTGAAGTTTTACATTCTCAAGTTTTGTGACAAGGGTCACAGTCATGTTTTAGATGGTGGCAGGAAGAAAGGAGAGCACCAAAGGTGGTGATTGGTGTGGTGCAAAGAGCAGGCCAGGTATTGCGTTCTGGTGGTTTGAAGTTTCACAGTGGCAGTCTTCCATGTATGATCGATGCTTGCTGTGTGAAGAAATGGGTTGGCAGCGGCACATGCTGAATTTTGGTGCGAACAGATCGGTTCTGGTGTGAATTTACCTGTTCACATTTGCAAAGAGCCCACAAGTGGATTTCAAGAGCTCGACAGCCACACCAAGAATTCAGGACCATAGCGGTACCACTTGGGGTCAGACATATGCTGAAGAATTGTCCCGGAGCTGTTCCGGAGCGTTTTTGTCCCTGAGGTTCAGCTCAGGACTCCAGCAAACTAGCCTGTTTAGTCGTCCTGGGGTCCTGGGTTCAAGATGAAGTTGCAGGTTAAGTTATTTTCCCTCAGGCAAGAGGGCAACAGGCAACCTGTCCGCACAGCAGGGCAGCAGTTCCCTTAGAGCAGTAGTTCAGCAGAGTGGCAGTCTTTGTAGCAGCACAGCATTCCGTCCTCCTGGCGGAGTATCTACAGGTTCAGAAGTGTACTGAAGAGTGGTGTCTGATATCCCCTTTTAATACCCTAATGCCCTGGTTCCGAAAATTGGTAGAAGCTTCCAGACAGTGTCTGTGAAGTGAATGGAATTCCCTACCTCCCCATATCCTGGCTCCAACATAGCTATAGTAACAATGTGAGGTTGCTAGGCCCTTAGTGTGAAGGCAGAGCACATGCTATTAAGTTGCATATGGGACTGTGCTAAGCTCTGCCCCTATCCTGCCAGCAGATGGCCCATTCAAGCAGACCTAATACCACTATGGTAAGACTAGGAGGAATTCACAAAATCTAACTGTCACTTACACCCAGTCATTTGACCAGAGACAGGCTGCAGGCACTAAATGGCTAAATGTCAACTTCCTAAAAGTGAAATTTTCAGAATTGCAATTTCAAATGTGACTTCACCATCAATTACGATTTTAAATTGTGATTATAGAGACGCCAAAAATGAACTAGTTATCTTTTCCCATTAGGGAATTACATTTATAAAATGAAATAAGGCTACTCCAATGTTATCCTATGGGAGAGATAAGCCTTGCAGTAGTGAAAAGCAAATTTACGACTTTTTGACCACCTGAACATGTAAAACTTAAAGGTCAATCAGCCAGATGTACGACCCTTTCACTTAGTACCTCGCAATTTGCGACTCATTTCGAGTCGCAAATTGCGATGCGCTGAATGAAATGTACAACAATGTTATTACACTGATTTCTGATACCCAATAGGGTCGCAAATTGCGAGGCTCATTAATAATAATGAGTCTCTCGCAATTTGAAAGCCCATTGTGACTGCCAGCCCTCCCAGGGATGGTGGTCTGCTGGGCTCAGCAGACCACAGACCACCTTGCCTTAGATTGCATTTTAATAAAGCAGCTTTTTTTTAAAATGCAGCCCGTTTTCATTAACGGAAAACAGGCTGCATTTAAATTTCTTTTTTTTTTTTGAAGGAATAGTTTTTGTTTCATTTTTTAAGGGCAGGCAGTGGCCCGTGGGACCACTGCCTGCCCTTAAAAAATATTTTTTGAGACAGTCATGCGGTGTAAGGGGTCTCCTGGGGACCCCTTCGGAATTGCCACTGCATTACCACCCTCTTCCAGAGGGTGGTAATTGGCGAGTGTTTTGCAACGACATTTGCGGTCACAAAACATTCACATATAGCATTGCTAATGCACTTAGGATGGGAACGCGCCTTCCTAATTGCGACTCGCAATTCCTAAATAGCTAGTCCCAAATAAATTGTGACTCGCTATTTAGGAATTGTACATGGCCAACAGTGATTTTACATGCACAAAAGGGTTGCACATGGAAACTCACGTGGTACATCTGGCCTCATGTCCTGCTTTTTAAATACAGTGCACCCTACCCTCTGCAATGTCCAGGACCTACCCTAGGGATGAATTTTCCAGATCGAAATGGCAGTTTAAAATTGCACACACAGGCTCTGCAATGGCAGGCATAAGACATGTTTAAAGTGCTACCTAAGTGGCCGGCACAATCAGAGCTGCAAGCCCACTAGTAGCAATTCATTTACAGGCTCTGGGCAGAAGTAGTGGCATTTCACTAAGCACTTGTAAGTAAATAAATATGCCAATTGGGTATAAGCGAGAGTTAACATGTTTTGAGCAGAGAGCTGTTGTAATAATAAAATGCTGGAGCGAACTAATAAAGATAGATATCTAGCGTTTTATTATTACAAAAAGAGCACAAGCACTTTATCACTGATCAGCAGTGGTAATGTGCACAGGGTCCTAAGGCCAACACCCAAATTTAGCAAAAAAGTGAAGGGTAAAGGCAAACAGGCACATGCATCAGCCCCCACATGCATCAAAGTATTTTGGAATCGCAAACGGTGCGATTCCTTAAAATCGGCCGTTTGCGACTCCAAAATAGCTTTTTGGAATGCATCATTCAATTTTAGAATTTGCATCATTTTTGCGATTTCTAAAATTGCATTTGCTTTTAAGAAATCGCAAATATGCGATTTCTTAAAAGCAATGCATGAATATTTTTCAAATTGCGAATTCGCAATTAGGGGGTTAAATTTACCGAGTGGTTGAACCACTCGGTAAATTTGGAAAAAGGTGTAAAAATGCTTAAAAATGCTTTTTTTAAGCAGTCATGTTACGGACACACATGTCCTTAGGACATGTGTGTGTGTAACATGATGCGAAAAATACATTTCAGGGGTGCAGGGGGGGGTCCTTTGGACCCCCCCCTGCACCCATGAAATGCATTAACAAATTGCGATTTTCAAAATGAAAATCGCAATTTGTTAAAGCCTTCCCATTGATCCCTATGGGCCTTTTGGCCCATAGGAAACAATGGGAAGTGCGAATTCGCACTTTGGAATTCGGATAATATTTGAGAATCGGTAAAAATTGCGATTTTTACCGATTCTCAAATATTTTGCACAAATGTACATGCATCCCATTTTGCATTTCCTAATTTGCGATTCCCTAAAAATCGCAAATTAGGAAGTGCAAAATGAAACAATGATGCATGTGGGGGCAAATGTTTTTGCAAGAGCAAACGATGCGATTCTCAAAAATCGGCTGTTTGCGCTGACAATTTGACCTTTAGCGATGCATGAAAGTGTCTGGTAAGCGCAATTTAAGAATTCGCAATTTTTTGCGAGTTCCTAAATTGCGTTTGTATTTATGGAATCGCAATTTGTGATACCTTAACTACAATTTAAGAAGTACTTTGAAATAACGATTTCCCTATTTGGGACTGCAATCTACAGTGAAATCAAACTGGTCAGTAATTTGCAGAAACTTTGAAAAATACAATAAAATGCATTCTTCAAAGTTTCAGGTTACACACGCACATGCCCTAGGGTCATGTGTGTGCGCAACATGGGTGCACATCACATTTTCAGGGGTGCAACAGGGTGTCTTTTGACGCCTTTGCAGCCTTGAAATTGCATGCGCAATTTGCGAGTACATATTGGTACACGCAAATTGCTCATGCAAATTCCCATTCATTCCTATCAGCCTGTAGGCCCATAGGAATGAATGGGAAGCCATTCCTTAATTGCGACTCGCAATTTGCGAGTCGCAAATAAGGAATGTTTAGAAATCGCTATTTTAAGAGCGATTTGTACATGCATAGGCTTTTGAGAGTCCCTAATTGCGATTCCTTAATAAATGCAATTGAGGACTCGCAAAAGCATTTCTTGATTCATGTACCCAAAAAAGCCTTGGGTTGACCTTTTAGAAAAGGCTGAGGTCCAACACATAGGGGCACATGCATCAATCTAGGATTTTGCATTTCCTAAATAGCGAAAATTAAGGAATCGCTATTTAGGAATTGCAAAATCCTATGCATCAAGAAATCCTAAAATTTTGTAGGATTTCTTAAATTTCGGAATTTGCGATTCCTTAATTGCAAATCGCAATTAAGGAATGGCATTACATTGATTCCTATGGGCCTAGAGGCCCATAGGAATCAATGCCGTTTTGCATTTCTTTTTTTAGGAAATCGCAATTTGTTGATGCATTGCAAGGGTGCAGAGGGGGGTCCAAAGGACCCCCTCTGCACCCCTGAAATGTATTTTAAAGTGCATGTTTCACACACACATGTCCTAAGGACATGTGTGTCTGTAACATGACACTTTTCAACATGCATTTTTGTGCTGTTTGAAACAATTTCGCAAATTAACACGAGGGTCAACCTCGTGTTAATTTGCACTTCCTATTTCAAAATTCATATTTTTTTTTAAATGATGCATTGCATTTAAGGAATCACACAAATGCGATTCCTTAAATGCATTCTCATTTTTAGGAAATGCAAAAAAAAACGATTTTTGAAAAAATGTTTCATGCATCCCAAAAACGTATTTAGGAAGCGCAAACGGCCGAATTTTACCGATTCGCACTGTTTGCACTTCCTAAATAGGTTGATGCATGTGCCCCATTGCTTCTTTCAAAACCAAGAATGCCACTCACTCACCCATTCCCTACTGTTCCACAGCCCAAAAATTACTCGTTTGCCACATACCAATCATTACAAAGTCCTCTACTCATCTTCCCCTTTGCCACACTAGCCCTGAGTTGTCTTGGCATCCAGAGATTGTGGTGTAAGAATTCTCCGAGTGGAAGGATGACCAGTGAAGTGTGGCAAGGTAAGATAGAAACCGTAAATGTATGATTTCTTCCTGAAACATATTTCATGTTACCCAATCCCTCCATGTATTTTTGTTACTTAAAAAAAAAATGATATGTAACAATAAATTGTTTTCAATTTCAACTGTGTGATTTCAGAACAGTTGTTTGGAGGAAGGTTTATTGCACATATGCATAAGTAATGTGAGTTTATGTCAATTATGTTCAACTTGTATTCGCCTGTTATCTGGTAATATGTCACATTGTGGTATTTGTAGTGCAGTGTCATGACATTGCTGGGACTAGCACTGAGAGAACTTCTGAATGACACATGTTCTTATGCACAGCAGCGATTTGCTCTTTACATTAACGTGATCTGATGACCTCTTCTCTCCATATGTATTAAGTGTCAGTTTTCAGGGAAGCTATGGTTTAAATTACATGAGTAGATCTGTGTTACAATAAAAACGAATTATACTATGGAGTATATATATTTTATAATCTGCCTATAATGTTGTTTTTTAATTACAGTTTGGGAATATAGACTTTCGAGGGGCAATGTAGCTATTCATAACCTAATGATAAAATCAGGCGGGTGGGGTTCTATGGTAGAGGGCGGCTAAAATGCAATTTTTAGACGGTTCGTCGCATCCACCAAGCTGTAAATAAGGTCCTATATTGTTCTCTGCTGAGCTCTCTAATCTATCCTACAGCAGGAAGACCTTGTCATTCGTCATCAGGGTGGTAATTATAGCTACTTGAAGGGAAGAGAAACCACTAAAACGGCGTTGCTACTGTCAGGCTTTCTGGCAGCAAAAATCCTGGTTTACAAACTTGCATCAAATAACCTTTTCCCAAAGGTCTACCTTTGTCATTGAACTAGAGTTTCGATAGAAATTACAAGTAATTGTTAAATGACATTTCTAGTATTGTTCCTAGCTTGAATTATGCAAAATTAACTTTTAATCACAAACAATCTTCTCAATAGGAAAAAAGTTATAACGGCATATACAGTGACAATAGCACTTTTCAGCTGTAGACATAGTATTCTTAACAATTAGCTTGCCCCTCATTTGGTCATAAAGCGCACCGCTTTGTAGACTATAGGGCACATCTCAAAACTCATGTGGGTATGACTTAACTAATGTGTATTGGGAGAGTTTTTCACACACCAAAACCATTTATTTTAGTTATGTAATACTGCAATTGTATGCAATATGAAGTAATGTTTATCCCAATGATAGATTTCCTGCGCCTCTTTTATGTAGCCTGGATTAAAATTTAAATGCGCTTGCTGGATCTACATGTTACATCATATTTACAGTCAGAAAATGCACTGTGTGAGTTTGAATGACAGACAAATTAGTGAATACATTTGTGAAACATCCACTGACAGAAGGGTGTATTTCTAAATGTCAGTGTAAACTCTCTCGCCGGGTGGAGTCGGTCATATCGTTATAATCTAATAGCATTCATCTGTAGGGACAGGACCTAAGTGAGGGTTTAATGACTGCATTTGACACCACATATTCTGGACTTTCTGTAAATGGGGCTAACCTAAAGATGCTCCCATTGGGTACTGTAAATAGTGCCACATCTTCCTTTGAAATGGTCTCAATTCTCAAAAAGCTATTGGATATTCAGCTTTTTCGATGTGGGTAACAAATACTACAATTTAATGTGCATTACTACCTATCTATTCAAACGAAAAGTGGCAGGTGGATAAAGCTACCCATTGCTATGGTCGTAAAATTAATTTGTGTGTTTTGCAATGTGCACTATATTTTGGGCAAGGGGTTCTGTGGCGAATATAGCCGTGATGGCCATTAAAAAGGTTTAGTTTGATTACCAGCCAAATAGCATTAGATGACATGACACGATCAATACAACATCGAGGTCTAGCATGCCAGACTTATTTACTGTTTCCCATTTTGCTGTGGCCTGGGACGATAACACTGACAAAGTTTCTTTCTTTTCTTGAATGAGTGACTGTAGAACCACCCTTATGTGATCTGGTGGTGTGGTGCTGGGCCCTTATAGTAGTTGAGACCTCCTGGCAAAACCTAGATCTTCAGAGGTCAGAGCTATCATCTGGAATACTAACTCAGTAAGCCTGCACAGGACTGATTAATGCAGGAATTACCGGACTAGGGGACCACCTACCTAACTGTACACATATCAGTAGAGAAGCTGTAATGAGCAAAGTAATTTACATAGTTGTGACCATGGTTCAGCCTGTGCAGCTTATAACAATATATGCTTTCTTTCTGATGGGACGAATTCTCTAAGGTCCCTCAACCAATATTATTCTTAAATATTTGTCTGAGGGTGTCGTGTCTTGTTGGTTTGAGATGACAGAACACTTTAATTTCAGTCAGCCCAGGTGTGGGTAATAGAATTCACGATGTAGAATGTTAAGTTAATGGTTGCACATTGAGGAATAAAGACGTGTAACACCAAGCTCCATGTGTAAAGTGACCATCCTGGATTGGGTAGGACACTGCAGAGGCCGACTGTAGGTGTCAGGTGTTTCCACTTTATTGTTTGTTTCAAAATGGGTAGTTAAATATGGACAGTAAATTTTTATGGTAGATAAATAATGGAGTGCAAGGCAAGTGGTTTTAACTGTGCACTGTATCACTGTATTTTTTAGGACGTTCAGAGGGGGCTGCGATACCCAATTCTGTAGTATGAAGTCTGTTGGGGTAAATCATCAGGGTGTTCAGTGGGCTAGATGGTAGTGCTACCTTTCTTAAGCTAATATGGGAATTCCTTTGGTTTTATGTTTTTCTGCGAGGTTATTTGCCAAAATGAGCTGCATTTATGGACCTATCATCTGCCTTTGATTTAGTTAACAGGTCTAAACTCTGGTCTATTCTATTGGACTATGGACTGGATAAATCCTTGGTACATTTTTTGGCATTTTTACATAGGGATCTTAAGGCACAAGTCAGGATTGGCATGGGTGGGGAGGTCTTGGGTGCAATTAGGGTAGGAAGGGGAGTTAGACAGGGGTGCGTTTTAGCACCCCTGCTTTTTATTATTTAGATTATTGGACTTAATAATTCCCTGAAACTCCAGATGTCCCGATAATTAATGGTAAATCACTACCGGTGCTATTATACGCAGACGATGCGGCCCTTATCGGCCGCACGCCTAATGCTTTGCGTACTCTGGTTAAAACCTTAATTGAGCACATGGATGGTCTGGACTTACGTGTGAACTTTAAAAAATCGTTTATTATGTCATGCGGGCCAGGGAAATGCCAGCTCAATTCTATACTGGTAGGGAGCGACAGACTAATTTCCACCTGTACCTTTCCATATCTGGGGATGGTCTTTGCTACGAACGGCTTGTGGACTGGGCATTTGGCCCACTTCGCGAGCAAGTTCTCAAAGGCCATCAATTCAATTCTCCCCCGTCCAAAGAAAACAGGTGCTATCCAACCTATTTAAAAAACAAATTAAATTGCTATGTGCTCCAGTAGCCACGTATGGGGCTGTGGTATGGGGTTTGGCAAAGAATCATTGCATCCAGCAGGAAGAAAATCGGTTTTGCAGAAAGCTGCTGGGTGTTCCAATCTCTACCTCTCAGTACATTTGCCATAGGGAACCTAATTTAAATTTTATATGCAATTTTATTAGCGCCCGACCTGCGTTATTTTGGCTCTCGGTCTGGAAGAACAAATCTGCATCCTTAACGCAAGAAATTTTAACAGATTGCCTTGAATGCGAGAGTGGAATGGATATTCTATGGCTATCGGGGGTCTATCGGAGTCTATCTAGTATTGACAAAGGCAGCCTCATTATAGACCCAAGTAGGGCTGATTCATTTCACAAGAATGAATTGAGAAAAGCATTCTATGCACTTTATAATTCGAAAAGAATCAGTGAGGAAACCAAGAAATCCTCTGTTTTTAGCTACATGGACAATGAATTGTATGGGGATCCCTTATCAAAATATCTTACCCTGCCGATGACAAACTGGGAAAGAAACCTCTTATTTCGATTGAGGGCGGGAACTGTAAGATTTCTGTTATGTTTCCCCCTAGGCCATTGGGTAAATTCGGTAAATATTCCAACACCTTATGATGGAGTGAGCGCACAAACTGATTTGCATTTTTTCTTCTTTTGTAAATTTTATTCAAAATATGCAAAATGGTTTTTAATTCCCTTTTTTTTAAAGCATAGACCTCTGTCTTTGGGGGAATCTTATCAAATGCTGTTTTCTCTGGATAATGAAGAAATAGTTTTCCGCAATAGCACTTTTTTGAGAACCGCCACCCGAGCCCGTAAAATGATGGGTAATCTTTGACTTCCTTTTTCATAGAACTTTGCTAAAACTGTCTGATGTTTATTTTAAAGAAGCTTTTATATAAGGATTTTATAATATTATTGTAAATCTGTGAATGTGCTTTTATGAATTCTTGGAATTCGAATAAAGATTTATGAAATGAATGAATGAGCTGCATAGTCAAGAAATAATGCACTAGAGACAGCATAATGATTATGCTGATCTTGGGAATTATGTTTTTCACAAAAAATTGACATTTATCAATCTTGTTCTCACAGTGGCAAAATATTGTATCACCACAAGACCCATGTGTGTCAGTAAGACTTAGAAATGGAGATGTGCTAATGAGCATTGGCCCACCTAAAAAATGCTTTCAACAAAGTTAGGGAGCATTGTTATCATATTTGTCTAGGTTGAAGGATGGGACAGATATGATTTAAGCAGCAAGGAACAAAATAGAACAGAGTAGGCAGTAAAAGGAAAGGGCAGTGGGCAACTGGGAGGGTTTTGATATTTGTGAAGAAATGACTGGCACCGTTGCTAGGCTGAAATTACGCTGTTTATATCCATATACGTCCACTAAAATCAAATTGACAACTTACTCAAAAATTGGATTGGTTCAACTCACAATTGAACCTGTGTTCCTGTTAATTCCTAAGATCCCAAACACATGCATTAATCGATAGCCCTGCGTATATATGTTTATATGCTTCGGTTAATTTCAGTGTGCATGCTTTTTTCATGCTTTGAGGGAATGGCAGATAAGGCCTTTAAACAGACTAAATTCTGGTGAACAAACTGCTTCTAGAAAAAGACACCGGGTTTGATTCACAATTGTAAACTTCAGTGTAAAAGTAGGATTGTTTGCTTTTCCAAAGGGATTTACGAGTAGTATCTTTAGGAGTACGGAGTCACTGCACATACAAAGATAGGTCTTTAGAAGGCAACATTTTCTGTAATACTACCAGTAACAGTTGTTTCCACATGTTCATATTGAATGCAATTATTATTTAATTTTAAATGTTGAAATTCAGCTGCGAAGAAATTTTATTTCATCTACCTTTTTTTGTATGCTGATGTTTTGTACTTAATTTACAATTGTGAGTCCTTTTCAAGGTATTGTTTAATAAAATATGCGTGCCTGTAAATCCTTAACTGGTTCCATTTCTGTTGGAGATGCAGTTAAATCGTGAAATGTTTCTGTGGAATTTGTAGATTGTGCTTTTGAACCAGGAAGCAGAGAGGACGCGAAATAAAGACACGTTTGAAAACGGTGTTTGTTCAGAACTCTTTACACAAGATTTGTCTAAGAATACAGGTGGCCGCGCATACACAGTTCCTGACAATTTCTAGAGTTACAGCTTTATCCACTAAACAAGCATCCTGATCCGGGTTAGCATACAGGGCACTCAACGGGAGTCACAGAGCACATATATTAAATATCACTTATTTCACATCTTAGGCCTTCCTGCTTGGAGGTGCTTGCACCAATCCTGTGTCAACCCTTTCCGGTACTAACCAGCGGCTGGTAATGGCCCTTCCCTGGAGACCTTGCTCAGACATAATCCGACCAATGAATGCACACGCCTCTGTTTTTAAAAAAAACACATGTTCAGCACATTTTGCTTTTGTGAAATGGAATATGGTTCAAGTTTGGTTCGGTAAAAAAAGAGTGTTCAACTGGGAGGACTTATGTCAAAGAGCAAAAGGTTTCATGTGTAGCACAAGGGTATTTTTTCGCTTTCGATAACAAGTATTGAGAAAATAGAAGGGCTTTTTTCCTAAATGTTATCTTTGGTTTTCCCGAACAAAGAACATATTTTGCTCATTTTTTATAAAGAAATCCATAGTTTCATTTATGTTATAAACAGCTTTGTCATTAAGCAAGGAGAAATTACAAAAACACTTACGGGGGATATTGTTATGTGCATTTATGATAATATTGAAGTCTCTGAAAAGAAAGTTTTGAGAATGTTTGCTGTCTAGGATTCTGAATGTATTTGCAAGTTAAAAAAATGGCTCGAGTATTAAGATTAATCCATACTGTTCTTCAAATCAGGGTATAATATTCCACAGGATATAACCACTAACTGAGAACACTGTGTCCTATTTATGATTTTGACAAATCATATATGCAAGGTCGCAAACAATAACACCAATGTGCCAGTCCTCACTAGCGCCACAGAAAAAGTCAACGAAATACCCAGGACGGTCTGATTTAAAAACAGGCACACATTTGCAGATGAATCAAACACAATTTCTTCAAAATGTTTCTTGAAAACTGAAGTTGGGCACTTGTTAAAACATGAAGAGCTCGATTCTGATTGCTCCTGTGCAACTCCTAATGCTATACATTTTTAAACTAGGTCAGATATGAAAAGCCCTGCAGAGTTCACAGTACCTGTTACAGTTTCAGACAGTCCTGGTTTTTAGGACAGCATTCCTTTGCAGTTTATGTAGCTTTGCTGAGTCATTTTACAAAAAATCAGCCTATTTAGTCCTACAAGTTCTGTAAAAGAAATGAACAGAAGAGAAACACGTGGTATTGGTCCACTTTGAAGCTATGACCTCCTTAAACTAGGTTTAAAACAATGTAAGTGTAAACACACTTAGGGGGTTATTTAATAGCCCCTGTAGTCACTTTTCTCGACTTTGTGTTGGTGATAGGGGCTTCGCCTTGTTCACAAGGTGGTATTAAGACACATAACACGTTTTCAATCTATACTTAGCATGAAAAGGGGCGGGCAAAGGGTGTTGTGGTGGGCGTTCCACAACACGATATTATCGCAGATCTAACATGCTATTAGCAACATTTATCTCTAATGCGTTAAAATATTCAGCGATAGCGCCTCAATGTGCGATATTCAGGCATTAACGCTAATGGGGACTTAACCTGAATAACCTGAATATCCACCTGCCATTGGATATAGAGGTTAAGTCATGGTCTGAGCAGGCGTTAGGTTCTGGCGATAATCGTGCTTAGCGCAACTTTTTTATTTGCACAGCCTGTCTTGCTAATAGGCGATAGCTGTGCTAGCGACTGCTTTCAGTCGCTAACAGGTTGGGTATGCCCACTTTGCATGTCATTAGCGATAAATATCGCTGACATGCAAAGTGGGCCCCAAACCTGTCGCTATCACCTAAAAGCTGTCGCTAACTGCTGTTAGCGACAGCTTGCTAATAGGGCGATAACATTTTTGCCGCTTTAGCAGGAAAAAGTCCCGCTAAAGCAGCGATAGTTCCCTTGCTAATATGCCCCAATATTTTTGCAAACTATATTAAACACTTCGATATTTTTTAAACCACGAGAATTTGTCTGTTGATTTTCCTGACCCAAGATATTTTTACTACGAGATTTGTGCAATTTGATATTATTTACTCAATATTCTGTCTATGAACCATGTCTGGGCATACCCGGCGCTCTTTGGGCGAAAAAGCAAAACCCACACAGATGATAGATGGAATGCAGAGCAAATCAAACATTCACCCCCAGCCAAAAGATCTGGTTTAAATCAGCGTTATTTTGCTCACCATGCCACCCTAGTTTAGATCCAGCCATATGCAAATCACTCTTGACCCTGTGCCTCATGGGAACAGTCCAGCCTGAGCTGTCAAGTGAAGTCCTCCCTGGACCTGAAACAAGCATCCTGGGACCGGTTTGGGGAATCACCCTCATCAACCAGGCTAGCTTAAATCCAGTGCATAGTGAGCCCATGACCCACGATTGGGCATACCCGGTGCGCTTTGGGGGAGAGAGCAAAATACACACAGATGATGGATGGAATGCAAAGCAAATCAAAAATTCACCCCCAGTCAAAAGAACTGGTTTAATTCCATTGTTCTTTTGCTTACCATGCCACACCAGGTTAGACCCAGCCATAAGAAAATCAGTCTTGATCCTGTTCCTCATGGGAACTGCTAAGCCAGGTCCTCCCTGGACCGGAAACAAGAACCCCGGGACTGGCTTTTGGGGCATCACCCCTCATCATCAGGGCTACCTTGAATTCCATTCGGAATCCAGCAGGCGGTTTAAATATGGCTTTCACGGAGCAGGAGCGGGGAACTGGCATGGTGGCTCTCTCCCACACAGCTAAAGTCATAATAAGGCCCTAAGACAGCCGCAATACCATGGATAAACTACTAATGCAAATGTGTTAGAAACAGAGGGGGTGATTATGATGGCCATTGTAGCGGGATTGGGACCACCCGCCTGTAAGGCTGCGGTCCTGCACCCTTAATTGCGATGAGACCGCCACTGTGACAGTCGCATCCAGCAATTTAACATTGAGGCAGGTGCTGCTGGCTGCAGCACCCGCTGCAATATTAAATGGCCATGTCGTGCATTTCCCTGCACAATGTGGCAGGCACCAAGCGGTGCCTGCCACCTTGTGCATGGAAACAAGGTACCATGGGAATCCGCGATGCACAACTGGCTCGCCTAACACAAAAGGGGCCCACAACAGGCCCCCAAATCAAACCTCTGCCAGCCTTTCCATGGCGGTTCCACTGCCAAGGAAAGGCTGCTGACGCCGGCATTGTAATCGGGCGGGCAGTGCCAGCTAGGCACTCCCACCATATCCCCGGTCTTATCCTTATCTGCCAGGCAACCATAACGATTGCCTGGGGCGGTAGCGTGGCGGACGGTCTTTGAGCTCGCCACGCTTGCGGAACGATTCCCCCCGCCATCGTAATGTGCCGGGGGAACTAGGCATTCAGATGGTGGTCCTTCTGTCATCATAATCACCCCCAGAGTCTCTAGTTGACAGAGGTGTGAGCTTGTTAAAATAGGAACCACCACTGTATATGGACAAAATATTGAATGAAACCTATTGTGTTAAATAAATACCATGTCAAGAAGATTGTAGGAAATGAATATCGTGGATGTTGATATTGTTGTCAAAAATATAATTTTAGATGTTGTCTAAAATATTGATGTATTTTATATTGATTTTGTATATATCTTTGTTCATAATATCATCTTTTAGTTGTAAATATATTGTCTTTTTTTATGTTATATATGGTTATTTATATTCATTTAAAAAAATGTAATATGAAATATTTATAAAAATGTTTACTTTGTCATTTGAATTGTTTTTATATCTGTTTTGATATGTACACATTGGAGCTGGATGAAATATAGGGGATAAGGTAAATGATGTTTTAATGTTTACTTTACGATGTAACATTTTAAAATATATTATATAAATATTTTCCTTTATGATAATTTGTTCTGTGTTATTATAAATGTTTTAAATAATTCTAAACAACAGTTTTACATTTTAAGATAAAATGAATAATAGGAAATATATTGTTAAAAATATAAGATTTTATATAACCAAGTAATATTATTATTAAAAGCATTTTAATTGTAAATGTTTTTCATACATAATAATAGTTCTATATTTATATATGAAATATATGTTTTTTAAATTAAACAATGTAAAAATGTAACACTAAAAAAATTATAATTTTCAAATTTGCAAATAATGAAAAATATATATTTAAAATTATTTCAATTAAAAAAAGAATGCTATTGGTAAAAAAAATAGAATTCATTTTTACTGAATATAGTACTCTTTTAAAAATATTTTTAATAGTTGTAGAAAATAATTTTTAAAAATGTTGTAAACATTTTGCCATTTTTAAACCAAATCATAATATTTGTAATTTAATAGGATATTTAATACTCTTTTAAATAGTGTGTCATATGGAATGTAGTAAAAATGGACAAAAAATATACATTGATAAAGCGTAGTATTAAATATTTTCAATTAATTGATACAAAATATTATTATACTTAAGGACTTTAACTTTCATTTGGAATTATTGAATTCATTTTTGATATATTTCTTAACTTTTTTAGCATTGCAGTGGGACTAGTAAATACCACCCCTTTATTGTCCAACATCTTTCCTGAGTTTGTTTGTGTTTGAGTAGGGATAGTAAATGTCACCCCTTCAATGTCCAGCACCTTCTCTGGCACTCATGAATTGTGTTTCTTGTAGCAGCAGTATATCTGAGCCCAAATGTTTTGCCTGTTAAAGCACCACCCCCTCTTTACCTTATCCAACATTCCCCTAACATTCCAGCTGGTTTTACACAGCCTACCTGAGGAGACCTCAGTGATGCTATCTGTCATCCTGGAATAGGAGTGTCGCAATGTCATCGGTCAGTACATAGGGTCACCGCCGTTGGAGAGAACAAACTACACTTGGCTTGAGAACTAAGAACAATTATAGAACCTACCACCACCCCAATACCTCAGAAACTCTTGAAGCTTCTGTCACAGAGGGAATTCCACCCCTGTCCCAACAGAAGGCAGGCATAGTGCCCATCCAATAGATCCCCACTCTCTCCATCATCAACATTCTGGTCTGGGATGGTCTAGGTATACCTCACCAGCCATATAGCCCTTGTAGAAGAAGATGGGAACAAAGAAGTCCCATAATATTGCCAAGTTCAAGGTTAACAAGGGACCCCAAGCTTCATGTAGCCAATAGCATAATTTTCATCTTCCGAGCACAGGTGCTGCAACCACTGGGGCCCTCTCTACCCCCTCCCTGTTGAAGGGCTTTGAGTGTCATGACAGGTTTCTCCTGAGGAAGAGTGCATGTTGAGGTTCCGTGACAATTGTAAGTGGTGTTTTTGACTCGCCCGAATATGGTCGAGTCTGGTATCTATGAACCGCAAATGACGAGTTTAGTGGGTGTACGCGTTTTCGCTGTGCTAGCCTAAACCGTTCGTCTGTTTCGTGGGTTTCTTCATCTGAACCCATGGGTTCTATTTTAGATACGGCATCCATTTTGTTTCTTGCCCTCAAGTAGCCAGCGAACGGACACTGTCCGCTTCATGACCCTGGGATTCCCAAACTCTTGCGGAAGACACGTGTTCCTTTGAGGATGTCTTTATGACGAGGAGGATGACACTGTAAGGCAGATGGCCCTGCTCGAGGCTCATCTTGCCGTGCCGGTCTATTGTCTCAGTTGTGCATTCATTAGGCACGCCTCCTTTGATCCCTGCAATCGTGTTTCCTGATAGCACCCCCCTTACACTCTTTTCAATCTGTTCGCTATCCTCGTCTTCCTTTGCACCTGTTTCTGACTCTTCCTTGATTCGTTTACAGCCGAACGGAATGCACTAATGGTGGGAAGATGTACTTTTACAGTTGGGAACTGGCAAATGCTATTGTAATTATGTTCCGGGCCCTGAATACATGAAAGCGACCCCCTATGAAATTTACTGTGGGAACTGGGTTGTAACCTTTTGTTTGCCATGTTATCTTATGACGAAAAACTGTATAAAAGGAGCGATCCACAGATACAATTTGAAGCAGTCTCCTTGAACATACATGCTATGTACTTCTCGTGACTTCTGTGTTCCCTGCAGTAAACAAACCTTGAATCTTTGACGCCGAAGGAAGTGTCCCGTGTCTCTGTCATTTGTACTCCGGAACAGGTAACCCACGAAGGTTTCAGGTGTTGTCCCTGGCACCGCTGGGTCTTAGAAAAACCCAGTCCTTCAGTTTGCGCCCAACGTGGGGCGGCATCAGCGGTACCGGTCCAAAGCCCGACGATCGTGAGGAACTTCGTGTGAAATCTCCGAGGGAAGGTGCACCCGCTTCATCGATTCTGTTGTCGAAATAAGTGGCCCGAAGACTTTTCCCGCGAAGATCCCCGCCTCCTGACGGCTGCGACGGACTGCTGCCCTGACTGTCGACCTGTTTTGGCGCCCGGCGTAGACCTTGGGACAGCGAGACGATTGACGGGCCTTCCTAGTGACGCCATTGTTCTTTGAGTTAAGTATTTGTGGGTCGCTCCCTAAATCCTTAGTTGTTGTGGGTGCTTAGTTGTTGCATGGTTCCATTGCATTTGTGGTTCTTCGTATTTTATTCTTAGTTGTTCTATTTGACGTCTGCAGTCGCCAAAAACCGAGGGTTTTTGCACTTTTGCGGGGACATTGTAATCCAATAACCCTTGACGTTTGTGAAACTCGGTTAGTGTGCACGATGCCTGGCCGTAGTACTTTGTTCAGTTGTTTTAGAGGTTGTGGTGCGGATTCCCGATTGGAGGACTCATGTCCGATACCTCCAGTTGGAACTCCAATATACGAATTATATAATCGCCATGGTGTGGGTCCTATCACATTCAATGATTGCTGGGTTCGTTACACTAAAGATGACGGTGTCCTTAGTTGGCCACCTCATGGTAGTTTTGAGACCCCGGTTTTAGATAATCTTGAAGCTAAATTGTTTCAAAAGAAAGCAAGGCCGGCCATGTTTGATTCCTTTCGGTTATGGCGTAAAGAAGCCAAGCAGAAAGAAATCAAACAGCTTAAACGTAATAAGAGAGAAGGTATTGTAACAACGATGAGAAATGCAGAGCAGTTTCAGCGAGACAAAGAAGAGAAGGAAAAGGAAGTTTTTGATAGATTACAACGCATGACAGTGGATAAATGCTATCCCGTTTTACCGACTGGTACGGATAAGAAGGGTGAGGAAGCAGTAGAGGACCCTTTGTTGTCCGATCTATTGAAGTCGCCACCTCCATATGCACAGGATACCACAGTTCCGGTGGTTCCTCCTGTTCCTCAACCTGCTGTTCCGGCAGCTGTTAACCAGCATGTCCCTGGTCCTGTCTTTGCAAATCCTCTTGTTTCTATTCCTCTACCCGCTACTGTTACTGTCCCCACTGCTCCATCGTCTATATCTTCTCAAGCTACTGTTCCCGCTACTTCCACTCTTGTGGCTACTCCTACTACTCCTGCTCCTCCTGTTTTTGGTCCTCCTGTTGTTACCCCTTTACTTCTCTCCTCTTCCCCGTCTGTTCGGCGACGTATTCCTAATATTGTTGCTAACTTTTACTCTCCTCTTGGACCAATTCTTGGGGCTGCTGATTCTGATGCTCCCCAAAGACGAAGTCAGCTTCCTGGTGGTAGGGAACGTGATACGCTATTTAAAATGGCAAAAAATTGGATTAGGTATCCCCTTATGAATCCTCCACGCATAGTTGTTGATACTTTCTCCCAATTTAATGAGCCAACACAAAGGTTCGTGTTTGAAGAAATGTGCAAATTCTTACGCGACGAGATATCAGTTGATGTGGCAGATGATGTGCTGACCGCTGTAACTGAACTTCAGCTTCAGTTTTCGAGTGGTATGATTGTGGGTAGCAATGTTTGACGTGCTGTCGAGCATCTACTATCTTTTCGTCCCACTGTGATGCCTCGTGCACTATTTAAAGACGAACATGAGGAATGGATGTCGACGCCTGGTCAGTATCCCATGCGTGAAGTTCCACCCGTGTGGATGCCAGGTAATCCTGCTGCTAATCCTGCTATTTTGCCACATTTCCAGAGAGTGTGGATACACCTTCCATGGAAACGATCGGAAGTTTTGCAGGTTAAGCAGACTTTGCCTGACCCTCGCAAAAATCCTGCAGGGTATTATAAAGAATTGTCCCAATTAGTGGATGCTACGATCATGAATCTTGCCGACATCGACATGTTGTTTGGTAATGTTGTACCGCAACCGGTATGGGCGAAAATTCGTCAAGAAAATCATGCAGCCGAGTTAGGCGGTGATTGGGCTGCTCTTGCGGCGGCTGACGTGCGACAAGTTGGTAGGGCTAAGCCTGAACAGCTCATTACTGATCTTCCGCAGAGAATAATTACCCTTATGAAAACGCTTATGCCAGCTATGAAAGTTAATTGTGATAAACTGTCTGCCTGTAAGCAAAAGAAGGATGAGAGTGTCTCCGATTTCTTTACGAGATTTGAGGAGGCATTCATCGATCATAGTGGTCAAGATATGGGCACTGAGGGAGGCCAGAGATTGTTTGTGGATAAATTTGTGTCGAATTTGTTGCCCGAACTTAGCAACAAATTAAGAAATTCAGAAAGTGCATGGGCTGTTTCTACTTCTGCTCAGATATTGGCCACAGCTCAATATTATGAAAATCGAGAAAAGGAGGAAAATGATCGTGCAGATAAAAAGACGAAAGAACTCAAAACGAAAGTTTTGTTGCAACAAGTGTATCCTCCGCGCTCGAATCAAAATGATTCTCAACAACGGAATAGATCGCAATCGCAGTCAGCTAGACCACAGACGCGAAATGACTCTTCTTCGCAAAGATCTATGCTTGGGTATGATCAGTGTGCCTATTGTAGAGGTGAGGGTCATTTGAAATTTGATTGTCCGGTTTTGCGCGATCGAGATAATGGCAATTCATCTAGAAGAGGTCGTAGTGGTCCTCAACAAGCTTCGCGAGGTAGAGGTCGGGGTGTTACTCAGAATCAAAATGAGCGTTCTAATAATTCCTCTGATTCCAATAATTGTTTTGATCAGCGTGGTTCATCATCGGGTAGATCTGCACAGTACAATGTGGACGATTATTACGTCGATCAGGGTACTGATGACGGTAAATACTAGGACAGCCATAGACAAGGAGAGGGAGTGGTATCAGTTCCGGTTGATCAGAGAGGGCCTTACGTCGTAGTTGCCACATCGGGTGTAGTTGAGCCTTTTCTGTTGGACACTGGTGCAGCGAAAAGTTCCATCATGCATTGGAAACTCCCTGGCGCACCTTTGTCTGGCTTAACAAATGTTTCCATTGGATTCTCTGGTGCCCCTGTTAGCAATCCAGTTTCTCGCCCTTTGCCCCTCACAATTGGGCCTCGTGAGCTGAAAGCTCCTTTGATTTTGACTACTGGTTGTGGTGAAAATCTTTCGGGCCTGGATTTGCTGAAACGTTTGTATGCGACTTTGTATTGTTCTCCTGCGGGAGTAAAGCTTACATTGGGTGAGAGAGTAATTTCTCCTATGTACTTATCAATTGATAAGCTCCCCCCGGAATTGAGTTCTCTTCCTGCATCTTTGTGGGCAACAGGTCCCAATGACGTGGGCCTGCTTGATATCTCCCCTTATGTTGTCCAATTGAAATCGAACGTGCGATTACCACGTATTCCCCAGTATCGTATCTCCCTTGACGGTGAGCGTGCGTTGTTAGCGATCATCTATGACTTGATCGGCAAAGATGTTATCGAGGAGACTCGGGGAAACGTATGTAATAGTCCTGTGTTACCCATTCTGAAACGCACTGATCCATCTAAGCCTCCTGTTTATCGTTTTATCATTGATTTACGGGAGGTGAACACAATTGTGGTTCCTCAGTTCCCTGTGGTGCCTGACATTACGGCTTTACTGACTCTGATTCCAGCATCTGTGTCCTGGTTCTCAGTGATCGATCTGAAGAATGCTTTCTTTAGCATTCCGATTGCTGAGGAGAGCAGGGACTTATTCGGTTTCTCTTTAGGTGGCCGCAGCTTTAGGTTTAAACGCGCTCCTCAGGGCTATTGCGAGAGTCCATCGATATACAGCCAAGCCCTGAAGAGTCAACTTGATGCGTTTGTGTTACCGGCTGGTGCGGCCTTGATCCAATATGTCGATGACTTATTGGTGGCTGCGGACACACGAGACATTTGCAAAATTGCTACGGTGTCTTTGTTGCAACATCTCTGTGACTTACATCACAAGGTGTCACCTTCTAAACTGCAATATTGTTTCCAAGAAGTAACCTATCTAGGTCACTTATTGTCAAAGGAGGGAAGAAGGTTGACCCCAGAGAGAATTGCAGCGATCGCTTGAATGACTGTGCCAACAACTCAGAGAGATGTGCGTGCCTTTCTAGGTATCACGTCATACTGCAGGCAATGGATTCCAAATGTTTCATTGCTAGCGAAACCATTGGTAGCCCTCACGTGCAAGGATGTTCCAATTCCTTTGCCATGGACAGAAGAGTGTCAGAAAAGTTTTTCTGAATTACGTGATGCGTTGTGTTCGGCCCCTGTGTTAGGTACTCCTGACTACAGTAAGCCGTTTACACTATACGTTCACGAGAGGGAAGGTTGTGCGTTGAGTGTTTTGACGCAACAATTTGGCGGTAAGCAGCGTCCATGTGCATATTTTTCCTCGACCTTGGACCCAGTAGCTAGAGCATTGCCGAGTTGTTTAAGAGCGACAGCGGCAGCTGCGGTGTCCATTCGACAATCTGCAGGATTGGTCATGGATAATATGCTTACTGTGATGGTTCCGCATGCAGTTGACACTCTCTTGAATCGTACGAAAACCCAACACTTGACGAGTGCAAGGTTGTCTGGTTATGAGTTGACGCTTTTGGCAAGTCACATTCAAATAAAGCACTGCAATGTCCTAAATCCGGCGACTTTGTTGCCAACCAATATGGAATCAGATGAGGTACCACCACATGATTGTTATTTGCGAACTGAGGAAGAAACGAAGGGTCGTGTTGACCTAAAAAACACTCCATTGGAAGAACCCGATGGTACTTTGTAAGTGGATGGTTCGTGTTTTAAGTTGCCGAATGGTGATGTGATGACTGCGTATGCTGTGGTTACATTGTGTACGGTTGTGGAAACTGCGAGACTGAATCAGAATTCTGCACAGGCAGCAAAATTGATTGCCTTAACAAGAGCGTGTGTTTTGTCGAAAGGAAAGAGGGTGAATGTGTTTACCGACAGCCAGTATGCTTTTGGCGTCGCCCATAGCTTTGGATGATTGTGGCGAGAGAGAGGTTTTATGACATCGCATGGTACGAAAATCCAGCACGGACAGCTTGTGAACGATCTTTTGGACGCACTTACATTGCCCAAGCAGGTGGCGATTATTAAATGTAGTGCACACCGTAAGGTGATGGATGATGTTGGTCGTGGCAATGCGTTTGCTGATGAGATCGCTAAGGAGACTGCGAGAAATCTTGCAACTAGAATGTATGTGACGAGTTCGGTAAGGTGGCCTACAGAAACTGGTATGTGTGAGGACACTATTGAAAGTGTGAAAGCGATTCAGAATGAGGCCACCGAGACTGAAAAGATTAAGTGGAAGGAGAGCACAGGAAAGTTGGATGCGAATGGCTGTTGGATTGATTTGTCGGAGAATAAAAGATGGATGTTGCCGGATGCATATGTGCTAGCTGTTGTGACCATGGCACACGGTTTGTCGCATATTAGCGCGAAAGGTATCTGCAAGTTGTTGTCCCCTGTATGGAAGAATGATGGTATTGCTAAGTGTGCTGAGAGATTGGTCAAGAATTGTATGATATGTATGATGTACAATCCTGGCAGGGGCACTCCTACACCCCCTGGCCATTTCGCCCCTCCTACATGTCCCTTTGAAGTAATTCAGTTGGACTTCATCCATATGGAGCGATGTAATAACCTGAAATACGTTTTAGTTGTGGTTTGTGCATTCTCCCGATGGATTGAAGCTTACCCTCTCAAAGACAATACTGCCTTGTCCACAGCGAAAGTCCTACTGAAGGAATACTTTCCTCGGTATGGAATGCCACGGATTGTATGGTCTGATAACGGAAGTGAGTTTGTAGGGAGTGTGATGAAGAGTGTGTGTAAGGGCCTTGGAATTACACAAAACTTCCACAGCGCCAACCATCCCCAGTCAGCAGGTTTGGTTGAGGGGTACAACGGTACTCTAAAACTAAAACTCGCAAAGATTCAGGCTACGACTGGTCTGTCGTGGCCCGATGCTTTGCCTCTGGCTCTCCTGTCAACTAGGGCGACTGTACATTCTCGAGTAGGGCTCAGCCCATATGAGATTGTGTTCGGCCGTCCTGCAAATATTTGGGGGGTTCCTAGACCCAGTGTATTCACAAATCTTGAATATCCAATGCTAATTGATTACCTTCATGATCTGACCGCTAAACTGAGGTTAATTCATCAACAGGTCTTTGAAGCACTGCCGGCGCAGACGGAGGGTCCAGGCCACCAGCTCCAACCCGGAGACTGGGTGGTTACTAGGAATTTTGGCCGAAAGCGAAACCTCGAGCCGAGGTTTATTGGACCCTTCCAAGTGCTCCTCGCCACGAGAACCGCTGTTCGTTTGGAGGGCCGCAAGCATTGGGTGCATGCCACCCACACCAAAAAGGTACCGATACCTTTACCAGCGGACTCATGGGTGAGGACAGGCATTGCTGCATCTGAAACCGAAGCTTTGCCGAACTTTGTGCCGTTCAGTGACACTCAGCCTGTGGGAGATACTTCAGTGCAGCCAGACAACACTGTTGAACCTTTGTCATTGGAGAATTCAAGATCTGAACTATTGTCTGACCGACAGGACTCTGTTCCACCATCCGACCAATTGTTTGAAGAACAGACTCGTCCTGGAAGAAGCAGATATTTTCTTCGTTCCAATACTGGAGACTAATAAAATTATTTTTGCTTTTTCCCTTTTGAAATTCACGTTACCCCATTATCACCCTGAACATTTTGAATAATCGTGGTTTCTGTTTGTATGCTGAGTTCTTTTTCCACATATGTGTTTTTTTCCACAGCTAGGAAATTTTGTATATATTGTTTGATTAAAATAACCTTACATCTGGGTTGACCATAGGGCCGTGCGGGTACTTCCTTCTGTTTAGTAGGTCCTGACACTAGGTCGGAGGCCGTCGATTCCTAGGTACTCCTGGGGATTGACCATTGCTACACAGAACGAAGTGCGTCAAGAACGTTGCGGACGGTTTTAGAGGATGGCTTTCTCAAAGTTGTCGGAAGTGGAGAAGACTCAAAAGCAAAGATCTGAACTGCATAGGATTGTACGTACCAAATGCTTTATGTTTCAGGTGTTCCTGGTGGGTGGAGTGTACTATGCGATACAATCATTATTGCCTTCTGCTTCACCTACTCCTTCCTCTGAACCAAAACCTACTTCTACTGTTTCTCCTCATTCTTTTCACATCTTACCCCAACACGAGCAGGTTAGATGTGCGGAATTCATGAACAATTCCTTCGTTCAGCTCCTTCATCAGCATCAGTTGGTGATGAACACTACCAATTGTTGGATGTGTGGGTTAATGCCACATACCACCGATAGGGGAATTCCGTACTTGGTCCTTCCTTACAGTTCCCAGGGTTCAGCTCGAGCATTCCAAACAATGTTTCGTAGCGCACTAGATTCCTACCCCCATCGAGAGCCACGCACTGCAGATCATGGTCCTGGCCCGTACCACAAGCCTTTGGCAAGAGCGATTGCCGATTTAGATAGGGATATCTTTGACGCATCGCTTATTCCAGAGGAAGAGGTGCGAGCATACAGAGATCTGAGTGAGGCTGAGTATAGCATTTCAGTGGGTGATCGGCAGCTTAAAAGCTCGTCTCCGATCTGGATCGTACCCCATCTCGGTAACTTCTGTCTGAAAGCTCTTGGCCGAAGCCCCAAGCTCAGCTTGGGAGGAGTGCCTGTACCGAAACGTATGTTTTGCCGACTGCCTCTTCCCCTGTTCTTCTGACTGCCTAGGGTACATACTTTGTTTGTTATGATCGCGCATATACATGGTTGCCTCGTGACTTCTCAGGCACATGTTATATTGCGAATCTGTTGCCGCCGACCTTTACTGTTGGGTCGGATTATCACAAGACCAGAGTTGTGAGAGGCGTGATTAGCGAAGAGGACACTGCCGGTCAAGAAGCAGGAGACTTCTTTAAGGGTTTCTTGCCGTTTTGGGGACCTATGATTAATAGTAGGAACCTGAGACAGTTGACCCGAGTGGTAGAATCGACCGCTAATATCACTGCAAGTGCCCTTGGCAACATTACAGCAGAGCTTCAGGCTGACAGGCTTATGACGTTACAAAATCGTATGGTTTTAGACGTTGTCCTTGCAGATAGAGGTGGAGTATGTAAGGTGATCCATTCGAGTTGCTGCATTTTCATTCCTGACAACGCTCCAACTGTCTATCAAGCCATCTCGAAGTTGCATAAGATCTCCGAGTCCATACACGTGGACGTAGCTGATTGGACGCTACTCGGGTGGTTTTGGGGCTTGATGTCGACGTGGGGTTGGAAAATTCTGATGATCATCGGGGTTGTTGTAGCATTTCTATTCACGTGTTGTCTTTGTGTGCAGTGTGGTCCTGCCTTATGTGGCCTTTGTGCCACGACATGTATAAGACGGCCACCTGTTACCAAGGAAGCATTGTTGGATAGAATAATGTTGCAGCAACATCTGGATGGTCTGATGAATATCAAGATCGATTCCGATTACGACTAGTGCTTGCCTACATGAGGGCAAAAGGAGCGTCCGAGGTTCCGTGACAATTGTAAGTGGTGTTTTCGACTCGCCCGAATATGGTCGAGTCTGGTATCTATGAACCGCAAATGACGAGTTTAGTGGGTGTACACGTTTTCGCTGTGCTAGCCTAAACCGTTCGTCTGTTTCGTGGGTTTCTTCATCTGAACCCACGGGTTCCATTTTAGATACGGCATCCATTTTGTTTCTTGCCCTCAAGTAGCCAGCGAACGGACACTGTCCGCTTCATGACCCTGGGATTCCCAAACTCTTGCAGAAGACATGTGTTCCTTTGAGGATGTCTTTATGACGAGGAGGATGACACTGTAAGGCAGATGGCCCTGCTCGAGGCTCATCTTGCCGTGCCGGTCTATTGTCTCAGTTGTGCATTCATTAGGCACGCCTCCTTTGATCCCTGCAATCGTGTTTCCTGATAGCACCCCCCTTACACTCTTTTCAATCTGTTCGCTATCCTCGTCTTCCTTTGCACCTGTTTCTGACTCTTCCTTGATTCGTTTACAGCCGAACGGAATGCACTAATGGTGGGAAGATGTACTTTTACAGTTGGGAACTGGCAAATGCTATTGTAATTATGTTCCGGGCCCTGAATACATGAAAGCGACCCCCTATGAAATTTACTGTGGGAACTGGGTTGTAAACTTTTGTTTGCCATGTTATCTTATGACGAAAAACTGTATAAAAGGAGCGATCCACAGATACAATTTGAAGCAGTCTCCTTTAACATACATGCTATGTACTTCTCGTGACTTCTGTGTTCCCTGCAGTAAACAAACCTCGAATCTTTGACGCCGAAGGAAGTGTTCCGTGTCTCTGTCATTTGTACGCCGGAACAGGTAACCCACAAAGGTTTCAGGTGTTGTCCCTGGCACCGCTGGGTCTTAGAAAAACCCAGTCCTTCAACGTCTTGGGTGGTGGCGTATGTGACTTCAAGTGGTGCATCTCATCAGTCCAGGTGAAGACCTCCTCCGGCTTGTGGAAAAACATGATGCTTGACTTATAGACTACACACAGGCAAGCTGGGTACAATAAAATATATGGGATCTTGCGATCCCAGAGTCGGACTTTGGCTGCTGTAAAAAACTGGCACTGTTGCTGCAATAATTTAGTGTAATCTGGGAAGATCATAAACTGATAGGAACTATACATGAGCTTCTCCTGGGATCTCGCCAGTTTAAGGACAGTTTCCCGCTCATGATAGTTCAGGATACTGGTGATAACTGCCCGTGGCTTAGCACCCGGCTGCGGCTTCTGAAGCAAGGCCCTTTGGGCAAGATCTATTATGAAGCAGAGGGAGAGAGCATCCAATCAAATACACATTGCCAGTAAACGAGCCAGGAATCTGTCCATGTCTTGGCAGTTTTCTAGAATAGCCCACAACGCGGAGGTTTTTCTGCAGACTAACCCCTCTGCATCCTCTATCCACAAGGCCAGGCCTCTAGTCAACTTTTCTAGGGTATTCAGTTTCGCCTGGAGTATGGACACTGCTTCTTCAACTCTAGAAACCCTGGTCTCAGCTTTAGTGATTTGTTCCACTGCATTGCCGAGGTCCTGCTGTAATAATGTCACGTCCGATCCCAGAGCACCATTTTTTGCCTCAAACACATCTCTGGATTACGTTATTGTGGCCAGTATAGAAGCATTATCCAGAAGCACCCCCAAACTGTTCTATTGTCTTTGACCCCGGCCCTGTGAAGCAACCCATTTTGCTCTGTTTTGACATAGAACCTGGGGGCTTGTCCTTTGTGAGAGTCTAGCTCAGTATATGATGTACACTTATGTAAGTGGACACCTTGCACTGATCCAGACAACCATTATGGTGATTTTATTGGTCTTAAGCAACCTTAGAAAGCTCTCTAAGTAGTAGCTGTAGAGAGCAGCCTTTAGGCTTAGTCCAGAAGGAGTGTAAAGCAGTTTCTTTTACCCAAACATAATCTTATAGGCATACATCAAATGGAATAAAAACACACGTTATTTATTAAATAAAATTATTTATTATAAGACACTCACTAACACAAACAGATATCTCCTACCCGCAGATATACACAATGCACACAATACTATGCAATAGAAACATGTAAGTAGCACAGAATGCAAAGTGGTCTCCAGGGGAAGACCAAACCATATACTAAAACAGTAGTATGCGAACCACGACTCGAGTCAAGGATATACCCAAAGGACGTAGAAGTGTCGGGGACCCAAGGAACCACCCACGGTGACCATCTAGGAACCCTACGGATGTTGTGTATAGTATTGGGACATGACCATGTTCTCCTTAAACAACAATGTGTAAGTTGCAGTTGCAATTTTAAAGAAAGATGACCCTTCCCAGTGGACCCTGAAGAAATCCAGCGGAAGACAGGAGGTTGGATAGCCACCCCACCCATGGATACCTTAGAAACCAGGATACCTGCACCAAGAAAGCCGGGTGCATAGTTGGGAACTGTCATCGGAAACCGCAGTCGAACCCAATGAAGGACTTCAGAAAGATGCCGCTGCTGGAGAAGGTGAAAGTGTCTGGTGGAACCTGAAGGTGGATTCAAGATGTGAAGAACCTGTAAGCAGAGGGGACAGAGTCTATGTCACCCTGGAGTAACCAGGAGGCACGGAAGACAAATGCCCACCGATGTAGGGTGCTGCAGGAGAGCTGACATTTACCTTGAAACTGCAGCTGTGCGGACCTGGCATTGCTGTGGAAGTCCAGGAGCTGTACAAGAGCTGTCTCACATTGGAGGTCAAGAGTTGAGGGGGTCGGTGTCCAACGGGAGCACCAACAAGCCTTGGCAACTGCAACCAATGTGGAAGTTGGAGAAGGTGCAATGTCGGAACCAGAAAGGCTTAGAAGTTCGTTACAGCCAGTTTCTAGATGGTCATTGCATAATGACGCAGTGCCCCTCTATATGTTAAATGGCTGTGTCACTTACAACCAGTGAGAATGGACTCCGAAGGCAGTAGGGGTGTCATGCTCATGCAGGGGCACACCCTCACACTGCCTTCAGGATTGGAAGAGCCTGAAGGGGTGACTTATTGGTTTTAAGGGCAGTGCCTAGCAGTGATTAGCAGGATCCCAGTAAGACTAGTCCGAAACAGCATAGCACCATGCAAAAGTGAGGGTATCCATAAAAGCAGATCCTAATTTCCAACATCCTTTGTCAGGATGCTGCGGTGGGTACAAACACAGGCTCACTCCAACTCTCACCCCACTAGCTCCCTCTCCTTCTCTGGACATTTATACCAAGGCTCCTCTATATGCGTAGTAGCCCTAGTCACCATTTATCCTCCTGGCTATGTCTCACAGTGGCCAGTCACCTTCGTCGATGGGAACGGGCCACCCCCTAAGGGGTGGCTCACCTTGTGGATGTGGGTCTCTAGATAAGACCTCTCTCACAGATGTGTGGAGGAAGGTGGACAGACCATGTGTAGCCTTCCACAGTATGCCTGCAGTTGCAGAAGTCCGGGGTCTCTCGTGTGGGCCTGGTCAGCCTCCTGGTGTCAGACCACACAGGGGCTGCGCTCTTCACTGCTCATGTAGGCTACATTGTACAGTCCAGGGCACTGAAGCCAGCCTCCGCTGCTCCCACACTGGCCGCCGTCTGGTAGCTCGCCATGCAGGAATGGACACTCCAGCCAGCCCCAGTCTCCACAGCAATTGCCACTCTACGCTTCACACTATGCTGCGTGGTCTCAGGCTCCTTAGCACTGCTGCACGGTTGGGCATTGCCCACACCACATCTACAGCAGATTCCGACAGAGGTGAATCAGCGATCCTCGGTATTGACCACAAAGTCATCCTCTCAGGATGTGCGAATGCCTACTTTACTTTCTGCCGTAGCCATTCTACGGTGTCTGTTCCACACTTTGCCACTGCGTGGCTGCCATCAAATGTGCCCGCAGTCAGAGAGTCAGGCACTTTGGATAATCCCAAATGCCTCCTCTCGGCTCCCAGAGTTGGCGTGGCATCCAAAGTAGGATACCAGGGCAGAATTTGGGCAGGATGTTGAGATGGCCTATCAGAGCTCACCTACAGCGCATCCTCCAAGTTGGACCACTAGGCCATGCCCCATGGTAACACATTTTCTATGTATTCTGCACATCATCGTTTTTTAAATCTGTCAAACAATATGATATTAAACAAATTATAGATACCAACTTGGTAATGTTTTTCCCAGGTTTAAATAAGATGGAAAAAGAAATAGTGAAAACTGAATGCATTGGTGTCATACATAGCTAGGTAACAAGTTTGTGACACAATAAAAAAATGCATTCCTCAAACCATTCAGTAGGTAAATAGTCTGCCACTTACAAGGTGACAATTCAGAACTTTGACAGCATGGAAGAAGCAGAATATTACATGGAATCAGGTTAAATAGGCCATATATTACTGATACATGACCTTAGTTGGAGCCAGATAGCCTGCCCTCACAATAGGAATCCAACACCAATAACACCAATAGTCCACATCATAGTAGTAAAATGATTTAAAGCCACATTACCTTTTCATGACACTGTGGCAGTACCTGGTGCCATGACACAACCACCATTCAGCGACGTGCCGAAAAAAATCATTATTTCAACTATGAGGACACATATTTCACTCCTACACTAAACACCAATTGAAGATTTAGCCAATGTGAAGGGAGACAAATATGTTATGGCCTGACAATCACATGTGCTTAGAGCAGGTTAAGCAGCATATATTGCCTTGGTGGCAACCTCTCACAGAAGAGGGGTCTTATACAATCTCATGATGTTCCATCCAATCCCTTTGTACTTTCCGACAGCAACATCTCACTGCAAATATCCCAGCTTTGAAATGTCCAATTGAAGATAACAAGGTGAAGGACCCTGAAACAGAATAACGAAGGAAAATTAATGATTTCACATCTACAATTGACTCAAATTACAAGTTAGGTGGACACATATACTTAGCACAAGCAAAGTTTACCAATGGACACAGTAGTCAATGGAGGAAAACTTTGATCTACAAAAATCCTTGCTTTGAACTTTACTGAACTGACGTTTTCTACCAAATTCCTGTTGCAAACTGATATGTTTCCTATGTCACAAGTTTTTCTGATATTGGATGTCACAATATGTAACGGTACACTTACACTCAGGTGAAGAAGTGGTCAATGACATATTGACAAATGTCAATTGCTTCTTCCTCACCATTGTCATCTTCATTGGGCATTTCAACATCCTCATCCGGTGGCTCTTCGCAGATTGAAACGCCGGATTTTGTTGGCGAGATGATCGACGTGGGATTGCGCGGCAGGCAATATTAATTCTACCCCAACCAGAACGGGAAGACCGAGATACGTGACCTAAAATATTGACTGAGAGGATATCTATAATTGGCAATAAGAGAATAAGAAAACGTGAACATTAGCATCCAACTAACCGTGCTTCCCCCAAAGGGGTGATTTCATTCCCGCCTGAGACGACCTTTGAAATAGGAACTACTTTATTAATGTCCTGGATTTCAAAATAATTCAAATCAGATTTGATGGCAACCTATTAAAAGAAATTATACGAAAGTTGCCTCATTCCCTTAAATACAAGGTGATTTTGCAAATCGCTTTATCAGATATAGAGAGTATTATCTGTTGTCTTGACAAAGATGGGATTATAATTTTGACCATTGAAACACGTCGACGTCTTTTTACCTGTATGCAATCCGTCAGCATAAAGCATGGAGTGGAGTATCAATTGTACAATTACTGAACTCCGTGCCCTGGATATTGCCACATGATGGATGTGTAACACTTGAAGACACATTATATTGGTCTATTTTCTATACTCTCTTTTAATGATGTGTTTTTGATTGATTTGTTTTTGTATTTGACTAAAATACTTTTTAACCTATATGTGATGTACTGTATGGGGATTGTGTTTTTCTCTAGAACCCAAAACTCTTTATAACATGAATAAATGAATGTAACATTTTTTTTTAATAGTTCATAGGTATTTGTTTTTCCTTGTTTTATATGGTTCAATCTGTTCTAAGTAGGACAAGTGAGTTGAGTGAGGGGTATGTTTGGCTGGCATGTGATAACTTGATTGTGGTCTACAAGTGGAACACGCTACCTAAAGGGAAACTAGCTTTGATACTGAGGCTCTTCGCAGTCTCCATCCTCTATGATTATTGGGATGTACCGCTGCAGGGCAATATTATGCAGCATGCAGCGGGCAACTGAGATTTGGCACATCTTATCGGGTGAGTAGAGGAGGGCTCCACCAGTCTTGTCCAGACACCTAAATCTGACATGCAGTTGCCCAAAAGCCAAAGAAGGCCTCTATAATCTTCCATGGGCCTCCTTGAAGCAGACTTCCCATGGCTTTGTTGGATTCCTCAGCAGTGCCAACAACCATGTTCGGTTAGGATACGCTGAGCCTAGTACATGGAAAGCGATACATTGATAGATTCATATCCTATCACACCATTGTACATTCGTAAACTCGGATTAAAGGAACTAATCCTCAAGTCATATTGTACTTACTAACAAGCCAGGCCCTCTCAGATCCAAGTTGTGACATTTGCGGTGGTTTGGTGCTGTTTCAAAGTACAAAGGAATCATGTGTTGACCTTGGAAAGTGGGCACACACACTTGAAATGTATAAATACGGTAAGCAGAAAACGTGCACATTGAAGGAATGGAAGTTCTGATTGTGGTAGACTCTGGCATGTGTTGGCTTCAAGACAATATGTGTGCCAGAAATTGCTCTAACCACATGTGGCAGGCATGCCAAATCATAGAAATCTCCCGTCACATTGGAAAAATCCTGAGCTCTTGGAAACTGGATTAAGCTGTTGATGTGTCTCATCATTGAAGCGAGGACTTCTTGTGGCACACCACTGAAAGTTGTTGGTGACATGCCTCCAGATACTGCCACAGTGTATTGATAAAAGACAGTAGCCACAAAATGAAGTACTGTCATGAGTTTCACTGTTGGTGTTATTGCTGTTGTGTACCTATTGCAAGCCAGAGATCAGGTTTCAGCGGCTGACAAAATTCCTTTTATTTTGCCTATTTAATCAGAACATTTTGATAATGTGCATTTCCTTCATGGAGGGAAGGTCTGGAAATAGTCTCAATACTAGAGGATGCCTTCTTCAGTCCATACCTGGGTTCACATGAAAGGAAAACAAACTATCACTAAAAAACTTGTCACACAAGGCTTTCACAATCAACACACATCTCATGTCTAGGTTAAATAAGCAATCTTATTGTGTTATATATGCTACCATATTTTTCAAACATCTTTTCTACTGCAAATCAATCGTTTTTTACATGTCTGACATATTTGTACAAATAATGTGCGAATAATACATTTGAAATTTGTAATTTGCAAATGTAAAGTTTTTTTTAGATTTTTGCCATCATTGGAAGAATTACATACACAGCAGCACTATCAATGTCAAACCGGGAATGGTTCAATGTTTTATGTGTCGTATTTTGCCGTCTGAGAAATGTATACAAAGTAGCCACCATTTTGAGTGCTAGTGAGGAACAAAGTATTTAAAAATACACAGCTACACATCCTAAAAAGGAGGGTGACCTTGTCATCAGTACACTGGCTATCCAACAGCTGTCTCTGGACATTGACCACGTAGTAGGTCAAACACTTCATGGCCCTGCCATAGGCTAACGTGTGTGACGGCTATGCCCAAAAGCCAATAGCTGCGTCTATCAAGGATCGCATATGCCATGTACTATACTTGCACACGGAGTATTGATAAAAGTTCCCTAGCCTCCTAATACTGCCTCGAGCAACACCTCCTAGTAGTTTCTGCGGCTGTTACCGACCTTGTTGGGCCACAATGCTGGGCAAAGCACATGAGTGGGCCCGTGCCTTCTCCCTTGAGGAGTTGGAGGTCCTCACCAGGGACGTCATGTCCCAGTAAAGACAGCTGTATGGGAGATGTTTGTCAAAGTAGCTTGTTTCCTCTTTGTCCACAGCTTATTTGTACCCTTTTTGTTCATAAGTGAAGTGTTGTGATTTGAGTGTAGTGAACTGAATGATTTATCTGGGTGCGGGGTGGTGTTTGAAGATGCCAGAAGTGTCTGTACATTGAAATGAAAATTCACTTAAAACTATTAGCTGCGTTTTCAGTGTATGTTAACTGGCAATTACAGGTTCAATTAGAGAAACTGCAGGTACCTTACTTTCAGTTGCTAGAAGGCACTGTACCACTAGTTCAAGTGGAAACATATAGCCTAGATTGAATTGAGAGAAATGTAAAAGTCCAAGTACAATATCTAAAGTTATAAAGTTGTTTGATGCTGTTCTGTCAAGTGTATGTACAGCTCATTTTTGGGAATATGAGTATCTTCCTAAGTTAAACATATTAAGAGAAAATATATTTCCTGGGCTACCAGTCTAAATTACCCAGACTCTCAATCAGCCAGACAAGTATGTTCCATTAAAACACACACGTGTTCATACATCATCCAAAACCATATTCTTATAGGCACATGGCAGCACTCCTATACTTCCCTTTGTCACTGTATATGGTGCACACTATAGCATCTGACACTTAGATAGTTAGGCATGAGGAAAATTTAGCTGTGCATGTGATTATGCTCAAATAATGTACAGGTTGTTTAGCCTTAAGTAGCTCACAATGAGCTGGATTCATCTGGAATGGATCTCACTACATGGAAAGTATCTTATCCTTGGCTCAGATGATGTTTGTATCTTGGATTGGTAACATGAGGGGAAAGAAAGTGTTGAGGCGACTACACAGATCACTGCAAATTAGTTTGTAAGGAACTTTGAAATTTTGAAAAAAATCTGTACTGACTGTCCTGGAAATGCACTACAGACAAACAAAATCACTCAAAACATCTTTTGTTGTATTTAGACCTGGGCAGTGAACTCTGCTCCATTCGCAGAGTTTTCCTCACTCCACGCTCTGTGGAACATACAGAGTTCTGAAAAACTCCGCTCCGTGAAGCAGTGTTATTTTTTTTCACTTGTGCTTACCAACGTTATGTTGGCGAGTGAGGAAAATCCAACTGTAGACCACTTCCTAAAAGGATTTCTCAAGGCTGGTGGTCGTGGATGGTCACGACCACTCGCATTACGAAACCTTCTACTCTACATGAGAGGCAGAAAGAAGCAGCGCCCTCTTGCGCTACACATGGTGCCATTTGTGCTGATTTTCCAGCGTGGTACAAACACCTGGTGCTAAAAATCAGCGTGAACGGTGTGATCCAACACACTCCACCGCTTGCTGGACTCTGCGTAGCGTGGTGGAGTTTTTTCGTTACCTGAAACTCGACGAACTCCACCCAAGCCTAGTTGAATTTTGTTCTCATCCATGTAGGTTAATGCCCATCAAAAGCGGGACTTCTGGAATGTCAGCACAAAGAAGGTGTGGACCCTCAAGATCTTTAAGAGGCACAGTCTGCATTGCAGGAAGAGGTGGGAGGACCACCAATTCTGGACCAAGATGTCAGCAGAAGTCCAGCTCAGCTAGGCCTCCCAAAGAGACAAGCGTGTGCACGGCACTTTGACTCCCCTAATGGCTTGCAAACTTGCGGTGGCCTACCCAGAGCCTACCCAGAATCTTGTTGTCTAAGCTTTTAGTTTACAGCAATGTTGCTTGGCATCAACATGACGGTTGTCATACATTCAACACAGACAAGGTTTTCTGGAGTTTAAAGTTTTCAGACGTGTCTGATGCTGTTTGGTGTACTGTGTTGTTCTAAAGGTTGTCACTAGATTCCTCATGACAAGCCAAGCACTATTTTGAACAGTCACATGGCTGCATACAAAAAAGGGGTACTTGCATTTTCTCCATGATATCAGTCACAATTGTACCAAACATGCCATCATTGGAGGATTGGGTCAGGTGTGATGCTCAATCACATAAGTGAGTAGGTATTGTAGGCCCTATTCCTGCTGACTTGGCATAGTAAGCACTGATGAGCCAGGTCATGTTTCAGACTTTACATTGGTAAGTTGGTACAATGAAAATATGATCATGAGCATCTGAACCAAAAGGACTGGAAAGATGTGGTGTACAATGGCATCATTCCTTACCTGACATGTGTTTCAATAGCAAAATGCAATTCATTTCATGTAGACAGAAGCAAATTGTCATGAAGCCTCAGTCCTTCCCTAAAGTGTATGCAAGCCAGTCTGTGTGAACCAACTTGAATTTCCATGGCAGACTGCATTGATTGAAATAGGCAGGAATGTGTCCACATTGGTGACAGAGTTACACAAACCCCTAATGGCATTTAGATGTCCTTAGTTATTTCCAGATATGAAAACAATGATGTTGAGAAAAGTGATACTTAAAAGGACAACTACAGATGGAAGGTTCCATCACATAGATGTTGGGGTATCCCATCTTGATAAGTCTATATCAGGCCCAAAACATGTATCTTTTGGATAGGTGGAAATGTTTGTGGTCTAAACTGAAGTTGTTTAGGAATGTATCCATGCCTATGTATTTACTAATACTTTCAAAGTCATTTGTCATGCAGAGAAATACAAGTGGAAAAGAGACAAAAGGCACACATGATATGGGACCAAGCATGGGGATTTTCTAGGCTGTGAGCAAATAATTCGTGGAAATCTTCCCAACAGGCTTAAGATTATGATGATTAAGAAGCTAAGTTGGCTTTGTATGCAGATCTCCCATGGCGCTCTGCCGGGAGCAAGGCTACCCTGCAATTTTTAACTGTGCTACTGGACATTGTGCACATTTCTTGCTGGTGCCTTTTAACTTCCCTACCTGCACGCACGCACTCCGGAGCGCCGGCTCGCTGATCGCTCCCCTCCTCTACCTATCTGGTTGTTGGAGTGGGGACGGGCGAGGTCGGGCCGCCATCTTGGGTGCTCTGGGGTTGCCGGTGCAGTCTTCTGGCCACTCCCCCCCTGGCAAAGTATTTCCGGCGCAAGAAGGCTTCCGGGCCCGTTTGACTTTGTATGCAGATCTCCCGTGGCGCTCTGCCGGGAGCATCGTTACCCTGCAATTTTTAACTGTGCTACTGGACATTGTGCACATTTCTTGTTGGTGCCTTTTAACTTCCCTACCTGCACGCACGCACTCCGGAGCGCCGGCTCGCTGATCGCTCCCCTCCTCTGCCTATCTGGTTGTTGGAGCGGGGACGGGCGAGGTCGGGCCGCCATCTTGGGTGCTCTGGGGTTGCCGGTGCAGTCTTCTGGACACTCCCCCCTGGCAAAGTTTTTCCGGCGCAAGAAGGCTTCCGCGCCCGTTTGACTTTGTATGCAGATCTCCCGTGGCGCTCTGCCGGAAGCAACGTTACCCTGCAATTTTTAACTGTGCTACTGGACATTGTGCACATTTCTAGCTGGTGCCTTTTAACTTCCCTACCTGCACGCACGCACTCCGGAGCGCCGGCTCTCTGATCGCTCCCCTCCTCTGCCTATCTAGTTGTTGGAGCGGGGACGGGCGAGTGCGGGCCGCCATCTTGGGTGCTCAGGGGTTGCCAGTGCAGTCTTCTGGCCACTCCCTCCCCTGCCACGCCCTTTCTGACCCTCATATAATGACCCCACTATCCCGGCCGTGCAGCGGACGCGCGCAGTGGGCGCGACGGAGGCACGCCGAAGTTGCGCCTAAGTTAAGCCCGTCTGCGCCCGTCTGCGACCGGTCAGGACCTGGGGCCACTGACTCTGCCCCTTTTTTTTCTTACTCCACCGCCCAATTGCTTTCACATTTTGGGAATTGGCCACTCTCTCCTCCTTTGCTCCAGCACATTGATGCCTTAGGTATTTTTGTTACCTCTCTTCCCCTGCTTGCCCCCTCCTTGCCCATTCCTATGCCTGCGGCTCCCTTGGCCCCTTCTGCCCCCCTTATTTCCCCTTTGCCCCCTATAGCTACTTCCTACCTCCTCAACACTCGTTCGGCTGGCAGACACCAGCTGGAACTTTTTAACCACCTGGATACGGCTTCCCTGACTTCGTGTTTCTTACTGAAACTCAGTTTTCTGTTGACTCTATGCCCGATGTCCTATCCACTCTCCCCAACTCTTATTATGCCCTTCAGGCAGATCGCCCTGATGGGAAAGTCGGTGGGGGTGTAGCTATGATTATTCAATCCAATCTCCAGTTTCAGCTCCTTCCTCATTCACCCATTCCTAGTGTAGACTTCTTAGTTGCCCATTCCGTTAACCTTTTAACCCCCCTCACTATCGTTTTAATGTACCGTCCCCCACAAAATATGCCCTCTTTTGTGCCCATTCTGCAGGAACTCAGGAACTTCTGGCGACGCTTGTGGTCAATAACTCGTCGGTTCCTCTCCTGGGTGACTTCAATAATTGGCCCCGGAACCCCAGGGAAGATCAGACTTCTATAGACTTTTTAGCCACTCTTCATTGTCTAAATTTTTCTCCCCATATTCATGCCCCTACCCATGTTCACGGCCATACCCTCAATCAAATTTGGTCGGCCAGTCATGCCATTCTCTTTCCCACTATTCTCTCTTGCACCTGGTCGGATCATTCGCTGATCTCCTTTTCCATCGACTTGGCGCATTAGATAAACCTCCCTTACCCAAGAATATTTCAGCCCGAAATTGGAATCAGGTGGATCTTAATTCTTTGGGTGCTTCTCTTGCCATCTCTCCCCCTGACCTATCTGAGCTCTCACTGGACCTCCAAGTAGACGCCGTAAACGCCTGGCTGTCTTCTTCCTGTGACTTGGTTGCCCCTTTCAGGAAAGTTAAGGTCTGCCGTCCCCACAAAGCCCAAAAATGGTTCACCAGCGAGCTGAAAACCCTCAAATTGGAGCTTAGACGGTCAGAACGCCATTGGAGACGTAATTATTGCCCCACTTTGCGGGCTAAATATAAATCTCTCCTTAGCAACTATAAGAGAGCTGTTCTTTCAGCCAAAACCAAATACTTTTCTGAGAAGATCATAATGTCAGTCAACAAGTCCAAAGAGATCTTTTTTATAGTTCATAATCTGGTTGCCGCTGATAGAGTCAACCCCAACCTCGTTCCTTCCCAAGCTTTTTGTTCTTCTCTTAACAACTTCTTTATAGAGAAGATCGCCAAGATCAAAAGCGATATCCCACGGGTGCCCTCTCCCCCCTCCCCTTCTCTTTTTTCCCTTCCCTCTTCCTCTCTTGATTGTTTTCCTCCTATCTCTGAGGACTCTTTCTTTACATTATTAAGGAAAGTTAAGTCCGGCTTCCCGGCCGATTGTGGGCCAGCTCGTATCCTCAGAGAACTTTTCCTTGGTTGTCCCGATCCCCCCCTTTCCCTTCTTAATGCCTCCATTTCTCAAGGTACTGTCCCGCTGTCTTTTAAATCGGCTATAGTCATTCCCATTCAACAAAAACCTGGTTCAGATCTTTCTCTTCCATCCAACTTTAGGCCCATCTCTCTCCTCCCCTACTTAGGGAAGATCTTGGAGAGCCACATTATCTCCTGCCTTTCTGCTTATATTGATGACAATCATCTTTTGGCCTCCCACCAAGCGGGATTCCGTCCGGTCCATTCGACCGAATCGGTGGTCCTGGCAGTCCTAGACAAGCTCAAGAGTAAGGTTGATTCCAACCAGCCTCAAGCTTTGGTGCTCCTTGACTTGTCCGCTGTGTTTGACACGGTCGACCATTTCATCCTTCTCGACCGTGTCAGGGCAGTGGGCATTCAGGGCATCGCTCTCTCTTGGCTCGCCTCCTTTCTTAAAGGGCGGTCGTAGGCAGTCCATCTCTCGGGTTTTTCTGCCCCTACCCGCCTGTTACCCTGAAGTGTCCCTCAAGGTTCTTCCCTGTCCCCTCTTCTTTTCAACCTTTATATCCATCCCCTTATTGTTTCTCTTCTCGATATGGGGGTCTCCCTATATAACAATGCAGATGACCTCCAGCTCGTATTTGATCTCTCCTCCTCCTCTGACTCCCTTCTGAAATTTCTTTCTACTCTTGTTTTCATTTCCGACTGGATGAACTATAACCACCTCAAGCTTAATCCGGATAAGACGGAGTTGGTCCTGACTTGCGGTTCCACCAGCCCTTGGTCTGCTGCCTTTTGGCCTTCCATCTTTGGCCCTCCCCGGTACCGGCAGTGTTTGTTAGGACCCTGGGCATTAAAGTCAGTCAGAACCTCTCCATGCACTCCCAGATAAGCTCAGTAGTTTCATCCTGTTCCTTATCCCTTCGTATTATTCGTAAAATCTCCCGGCTTTTTTCTCCTGATGCCCTTCAACTTATTGTTGTGGCTATGATTCTGTCCCGTCTCGATTACGGGAATAGCCTGTACGTGGGCATTCCGGCCTACGAACTTCGCCGACTACAGGCTATCCAGAACCAAGCCGCTCGTCTTATCCATCACCTCCCCAAGTCTCATCATATCACTCCCCTACTTAGGTCTCTTTACTGGCTCCCCATTCACCAGAGATCCCTTTTCAAGATGGGCTGTTTGGTCTTCATGGCCCGCGCCCGCACGGCCCCGATTTTCTTAAACTCCCTGATCAGTCTCTATGTCCCTAGCCGCTCCCTTTGTTCCTCCAGCCAGGGTCTTCTTAATGTCCCTCGGTTCCGCAAGACCCATATCGGTGGGACTAGGTTTTCTGTTGTTGCCCCCCACTTCTGGAACAGTCTTCCCTTGTCCCTCAGGTCTATTACAGTTTACACTAAGTTTCGTAAAGCGCTTAAGACCCTTCTGTTCTCCCGAGCATATTCCTGCTAACCTCCCCTAGGCTTCATCTGTCTTACTTTGTGAATACTCCAGTACCAGGAAGCCGCTTGGTCGCAGTGCGCTTTACTAAGAACCTTCAACTTCAACTTCAACTTCAACTTCTAAGTTTGAGTGACTTGAAGCTGGTGTAGAATGTAGACTTGGCAAAAGCTCTGTGAGCAAAGATTATGTTTAAAGCTCCTTACTCATCCGGGCAAGGCGAAGGTGACAGCGACCAAGCCGAGGAGGGGGAAGGAGCTGGACACTGTGATCCTGGTGCAGACACCACTGACACGGAGAGAGCCAGTGCCACTGATGATGAGGGGACTGGCATGGAGGACACAAATAACTCAACATCATCTTCGGAGGACTCCATAGACAATCAGTCCTTTGTGGTGGTTGACCCGACTGCTACAGTTCCACTGGCACCGTGGTCCACCACCCCATGTACCCATATCCCATATTCGCCCCCCAGTTGGCCGTAGTCGCTCCCCTAAAGAGGGTGGCATCACATTTGGTGTGCAGGAATTTCCTCCTTGCCCCTGTCTCCCAGACTGCACTCAAAGAGGAGGCTCATGATCCATTGCGGACTATTGCTGTAGGCCAGACTGTCTTACTGAATGCCATCCAGGGAATTAGTGGTAAGATGGCCTAGATGCTGGCTTACCCAGATACAAAATGAAGAAGAAAGAACAATTGATGGACAGAATGCAGAACAATGTCCTACATTCACCCCAGTAGAGAGATCTGGGCCTAAATCCATCTTTTTTTGCTCACCATTCCAGTTTGAATCCAGCTATATGCAAACCAGCCTTGACCCTGCACCCAATGGAAACAGTCCAGCCCGAACTGCCAGATCAGGTCCCCCTGAACTGAAAACAAGCATCCTAGGACCGGTTTCGGGATTTCAGCTGTCATCAGCCAGGATAGCTTGACTCCAGTGGCATGGAGAGCATGGGACCCATGTCTGGGCATACTCGTCCCACTCAGGGAGACAAATGCAAAAAGAACAATTGATGGACAGAATGCAGAAAAATGTCATACATTCACCCCAGTACAGAGATCTGGGCCTAAATCCTTAATTTTTTTGCTCACCATACCTTTCCAGTTTGGATATAGCAATATGCAAATCAATCTTGACCTGCGCCCAATGGGAACAGTCCAGCCCGAACTGTCTGGCCAGGTCCTCCCTGGACTGGAAACAAGCATACTAGGACCGGTTTCGGGCTTTCAGTCATAATCAGCCAGGATAGCTCGACTCCTTTGGCATGGGGAGCACGGGACCCAAGTCTGGGCATACCCGTCCCACTCGGGTGACAAATGCAAAAAGACATATTGATGGCATTCACACTGCCATGGCTGGCCTACAGCTGTCATTCCAGGGTCTGGCCTTCTTATTGACTGCAGCCTCTAGCCCACCCCAACCTTGTCCCTCTTTTCAGCCCTTTCCTGAGTCTGTTTGTATTGGTTTGGGATTTTTTTTGGTACTAATATTATTGATATATTATTAATTAATATAAAAAATCATACATATATGTTTTTCATTTTATTTTTAAACAAATAACATTACTGAAATATTTTCTTAGTTGTTAAATACATTTATTAAATACAGTAGTTATTCTTTTCACAAATACATAACATAATTTTTCATCATAAAAGAAATGCAGAAAAAATAATATTTAGCACTTTTTTTAGAATATACATTTTCCTATTTTTAGAAATGTAAAAATATTATCTGCAGTTATAATACTATTTAATATATGCGTTAGCATTTTTGTGATATTTTTTCAACTTTGTTTTACGTGTATTTTTGGGAAAATGGTACAAATATTTATAACCATATTACTATTTTCCCATTCATTCCTGTGGGAGGATAGCCTTTTTTTAACCTTTATTAGGCAGCCCTTTTGTTCTACCACAATCTATATTTTCAACTTTATTGGTGGTATTGTGAGTCTTTTTTGGAAGGAAGAAGTCGGAGTTGCGAGCTGCTGTTCATCAGAACAGGTAAATTAATTTTTTGTGTTTTTTAAAGTGATTTAAGCTAATGTGGATGTAGTATATTTGTCTAAAAGATGTGTGTGCATTTTATAGCATTTTTAATCCGATTTTGTATTCAGTTGTTTGATCATGTTTTTTTCTGTAAAGTTAATGAATGTTTAACGTATGTTTAACATATGTGTTGCTAACTGTGGGGCATATTTGCAACTAAATGGCGCAGCACAGCGCTGCAAGCAATTTAGCAGCGTTGTGCTAAGTCATTCCAAAAATGCTGGAATGTGTCCTATTGCCAAGAATACAGTGCACCCATGTGTTTTCCCTTGCACCTGTGCCTAAAAAGCTGTCGGGGACAATGCAGGCACCTTTGCATCATGGTGCAAGGGTGCCTGAATTGCAGGGAAGATTGTGTTTGTGCTCCTTCTATGTGTGCTGCAGAATGCAACGCAAATAGAAAGAGCAAATAAAAAGGAGAAATAAATATTTCTCCTTGTTATGCCACTCTAATGCCTCCTTTTCAAAGTTGTTAGGTTTGGTGCTGCAAATCTTTGTAAATCTGGAGCACTCTCAAAAACAAGTGTTGGGTCAGTACACCCTCAACAACACCCATTGCACAGCTCTTTACCGCAGAAAACTGCGGCAACGAGACCTAAATTTATAAGGTAGCGTTAAGCCACATGAAGTGGCTTTGCCCTGCCTTGTAAATATGTAGCAGGGCATTGGGCCACTAGGTCATCAGAAATAGTGGATCTCTGGTGGCACACAGCCCTTGCAAATATGCCCCCATGATTGTATATGATAGGAAGTCATCCTTTTGCCCTGTTCACCCCCATTTAGTTGCTGAATGATACTGATGTTAACTGACTCTGACTGTACCATGAGCTCTGCTAACCAGATACAAGGCCAGTGCTATGTGTAAAAAGGTACATTTAATAGGGTACACTTACAAGTGGCAGTGGCAGACCCTATAAGTCCCTAGTTGATAATACAACTGGGGAATCAAACTACCTTTAAGTCCCTAACATGTAATAGGCATGGAAGTTAAGAGACCCAACAGATTTCCTGCGCTTGCATGTGTTCAGTGCCTAGTTTAATCTTTGTTTCACATTGGTTTTGTTTTTATGTGGTTGTATTGTAAAAAGTATTGTAAACAATTTATTCATTGGTCATCATTTGTTTTCTTGTATGTATACATTTAAATTGTGTAATATATAAATGTTTGTTGTACATGTTTGTAAACTGGTTGTGTAGCTGTGTGAAGGCCAGATTTCTTCCAAAAAACCGATGAAATTTCGAAAAAACAGGGTGATTAAATAACCCAATCACGAAAGGAATATAGGGTGGTTTGTTGTAAGTAAAACAAGTGTAAATGACAAGTATACCAGGTAAATTATTGTTTACACTTTTAGAACGGTGGCATTTTCTGTCAGCAATCTCTTTCCTATGAGATAAGAACTTCGCATAATCCAGGTGAAACAACAATAATGGTTCTACCTCTTGACATCCCCAACTCTGAATATAAGCACAGAGTGTTAGTGCGATCAAGTGAGGGAAGGGTAGGAAAGGAACAGAGGGGAAAAAGAACCTGTAAAACAAAGAACAACACCATGAATACATAAACACATGAAGACTACTCTCATATGGTCTAGCTAGGTAATTCGCTCTACCTTGATCATGTGACGGAAATCCCTCTCATTCTCCATTCATAAACATAACTCTACAAAGTATAAAGCAACAGATTAAACCAACATCGAAGGCCACACCCCACCAAACATTAATACTTCATGCAAGCCCCTTACATACCGGTTCTTCATAACACGTGAATAACACGTCCAACAAATAGGAAAAAATTATGTTAGATAAGCAGAGTCTTAATTCACAAAAGGGTAGATTCAAATCCACCAATACTCTATTCCAAGGAATACTGAAACTAGCAACCTTAAAGAAAGTTGCTTTCTTCTTATCATCCACAACTGGAAAAGAGGAACTCCAGCAGCTCGCTATTCCCTTATAGCGATGGAGCTACTAATCCCTGGATCATAGATCTGAACATAATTGATGAAAAGAAAAGGAGAAAACAACAGAAGAGCACAGCTCCGTGTAGCATAGAATGGTAATGCATGGTTAGGGAATCACCACCGCATTCACCTCTGGAATCCAACAGCACCTCCGCCGCCTAACTAGCATCAAAGTCAATGCCCAAGCAGGGTTGCGTAACAGCGGGAATCCTTTGCCGCTGTGTCCCCGGAATAAAGTCAAAGGCAGAACAAAGAGTTCTTCTAAGAACCAGAGACTGGTTCTAGCTCACCAGAGACTAGGACATCAGGCAGCAAAACAAAGCAAACCCTAAACTCCCTTCAAGCAGCGGCAGGACTCTCTCAGCCGAGAGAGCGAAAACCAGAACAAGAACTACGCAGGCCGACTAGCGTGTGTCTAACTGCATATATGGCCACACCTCCAGCCCAATGCCTCCTGGTATTTGTAGTCTGTACCACTAGCGACAAGAAAGGTGCTACCCAACCTGTTTCCTGACATTTTCTTTCCTCAGCAATTTGGTGCCTGCAGGCTGTCTCTGTGGCACATGACTGAGTGTAGTTGACAGTTGGGCTTTGTATATTCCTCCTAGGCAGCCACACACAATGGGGAGGTTAGGTGTGACTGGAATGGCCATCACTGGTAGGATGGGAGGGATGAGCTGAGCCCAGCCTTACTTACAGGCTGTGTCCTGCCTCGACACAAAGAGCTACATACCCCCTGTAGTAGTTCTGGTGCCTAGGCCAGGAATGCAGGACACTTCAAAAGTATGCCTCCGGAGCTTCTGCCCAGTTCAAAGGCACAACTGATTATAAATACTGCACATTAGATGGCAACTCTTCAGTACACTTCTGGACCTGTGGGACTCTGCCAAGAAGATGGACTGCTGTGCTGCTGAAAGGACTGCCACTCAGCTGGACTGCTGTTCTGAAGGACTGCTGCCATGCTGTGCTGAACTGCTGCCTTCTGCCCTCTTGCCTGGGTGAGATGGCATCTCTTCAACCCAGAACCTATAGTGACTCCAAGTACTAATTGGCTGGCCTCCTGATCTGAAGCCTCAGGTACATTACTGGCTTCCAACAACCTTGCACCTGTACCAGGACTCTGCCATCGGTGAGTCTAACCTGTCAAGTGGTACCACACCAGTCCTGGGCCCTTGGAAGATGGCTTAAGGCACTCTGCCAGCCTCTGTGGATCCAGCAGAACCAAGCCAACTCATCTGCTGTGTGGTGCAGACCCGAGCAAAACCAGCCCATCATTGCTACAATGTTGTTTGGACCTGTCACAAAGACCAGCACCGCCTTCGCAGCCTCCTCGGAACCGCAGCTGTGTGACATATCCTTGGTGCAGGCCCATACATCCCTTAATAGATATGCCAGACTCCGAATCACTAACACAGTAACAAATTGTCCCTGTAGGAATTATTTACATAGCATTTTTCAATCAATATTAGTCACCGTGGTGATCTTGTACTCAGAAAAGTAGCAAGGAGATTACAGTGTGATACTGTTATTTTATTTTGTTTTTATCAAAAGTTTTCTTATGGCAACCAAAATACTACACCATGTATACACTTTGTTTTCTTGTAGTATTAGACACCTTATGTTTTTTTACATGGGGAATCACATTACCATGTGCAAAAGAATTAAATTACAGCATAATCCATACATTGTGACAAACTTCAAATGATGATACAAGTGAAATGGTGTCGTGCGTCGACGTTTCGGTCCCTCGTTGGTTAAGGCAAATCCATAGGACCATCATCAGGACCAGTTGCACATATACATCTAAAAATAGATATAAACATTAAGCCAATCATCCTTGCCTACTAGGTATCGTCTAATCACCCGAGGGGAAGAGCAAAACCAACATGCAGCCAAAGTGCCAGTTTATGAACCACTATCACCACTAATCAAAGTGCAGGGTAACCTTATAAAACCTATTTACAATTAAAACGGGTCTTACCAACAACCTCCAGCCGGAGGTGAAGAGGACCACAAAGGACAAAATTGTTCAAATAATCTAGAAACCCAGTATTATAATTGTCAATACACATGTATGAGTGTCAGAATTGATCAAAGAGAGATGGCTACCATACCAAGACTATACTCACAAAAGACAGCTTCCCAATAGGTTTTACGTCAACTAAGCAATACGAGTCATTATAGAAAGCTAAGAAGTGACCCTACTGCGAAAATACGTAAGGAAATTCTATCATTGACAACAAAAGGTCTAGAAGGACAGTGGCTCAGTAAGAAGGAATTTGACTATATGAACAAAGGTGACTACACTATTCCGGCGTTTTATACGCTACCCAAAATTCACAAGAATAGTCAATGTCCCCTGGGTAGACCCATTGTGGCGGGCTGTCAATCTATCCTACAACCGTTGGCTGAGTATGTCGACTTCTTTTTAAAACCTTTTGTGCCCCTTACTAAATCCTACACTGAGGACAGTAGAGATGTTATCATGAAACTCGAAGGTTTACCATTCGATCCTCATTCTAACATTTTGGTTACTATGGATATTGCCAATTTATATACAAGCATCCCGCAAAATGAGGCCCTACTAATAATTAACAATGTCCTAGAGACCAGAACACGTCCTCATCAAGTTCCCACAGATTTCATTGTACAATGTTTAAAGATTGCCCTCAATGAAAACTACTTCATTTTTGGAACTGGATTTTATATCCAATTGCGAGGCGTGGCAATGGGCGCAATTTTTGCTCCTAACATCGCCAACTTGTATGTAGCCACCTTTGAGGACAGAACAATTTACTCTAACAATCCATTCAGTGATAATTTACAACATTATCTCAGATACATCGATGATGTATGTCTAGTTTGGAAAGGAACAGAAGTAGAACTAGAGATTTTTTTTGCGTGGCTGAATCAACAGGATATTAACTTGGACTTCACCCTGGAAAGTAACAGGACTAGGATTAGCTTTTTGGACTTATCGATATTCAATTATAACAATATTCTATCTATGCGACTCTATACCAAACCCACAGCAAGCAACACCCTTTTTAAAATATGACAGTCAGCATCCTCGGAGCTTACGGGATAACCTCCCTTTTGGGCAGTTTCTACGTCTCCGACGCAACTGCACCAAAAGGGAGGATTATTTCCGGGAGGCTAAAGTGCTACAGTCGAAACTAGTGATGCGTGCATACCCTCACAGATTAGTGAAAAAAGCGATGAAACGCGCATGGTACTATGATCGGGATGCTCTACTTACCAAAAAGGGCAATTCAGAAACTGATGTTAAGGCGTCTAATCCTGTAACCTGTGTGATGACATTTGGCTCAGAATCAAACCAGATTAGGGCTATCATTAAAAATAACTGGCATTTGATCAAAAAAGTGGAACCCCAGTTAGCTCAACCCAGGTTTGCATTCAAGAGAGGAAGAAAACCTAAGAGATCACTTAGTGAAAACATTCAAGGATCCGCCAGAAACCACAATCCAATCACAGTGGGGCTTGGCCCCTATCACTGGACATTATCCTTGAGGAAATTGTACAGCTTGTGAAACAACGAAAGTAATGAAGAGTTGCACACTCAATGGCAAAGACATTACATTTTTCCATCACTCAAATTGTAACACGAAAAATTTTATTTATTATATAGAATGTCTGTGTTCACGGCCCCTCTTGTTGAACATTATCACCAAAAAGCGCATGCACCCAATGAAATGTGTTGGTTTGTCATTGATGTGATTAAATGTACAAAAAGACATCACAATGTGGATCTTCTCCTCACCCTTAGGGAGAACAAATGGATTTGGACATGCAACACTGTGGAAAGGGGGTTAAACTCCTTAATTGAATGGCACGCTGTTTCTCTTTTATAAAGTTCTCTTTTATAAAGTTGTTCCAGTCACTTTATTCTTATGTCTGATTTGACTCACACTTGCATTACATTTTGCACATGGCCACTAGAACTCTCTAGAGTTAGTGCATTGCACTCCTCGTCATTATTTTGTCTTTCAACCTGTGGTGTCTTTTGAATCAATATATTGGGAATGAATATATTTGGCCAACTAGGCAGTGGGAGCCTGCTTTCCCTATATTGTGATCGGTAAGCTCGCCCCGTTCCAAGATGGCCGCCACGGTACCTAAACTAACTTGCCCTGGCAGCATCGTTTTTGTTATCATTCTTGTTGAGATAACTTGGGAAGAGATCAGTAATCTAAGTGGCATATGTCAATGTTATGCTACGCACGATTGAGGGTACCACATACATACAGTAAAAGTAAGATTTCGACTGAAATCATTTTGACGGCACGCTCGACATCATCACGTCAGCGAGTGCAAGGGTTATGTGGGCGTGGAGCCGGGACCAGCACTCGCATCACGACCGATCGAGAGAAGCTTACGGACGCGACTTTCCCGCTACCAGTAAGTCAATTTGATTTCTGTCAGCTAGACGATTTTATAGAGTTAGCTTTGTAAGTTGATGCACTCCATTCGGATAGGCTCACTAAAAATATACTCACTTATTCATAGGTGATTTAGTCGCTGTTTTTGGATTGATTAATACATCTGAGACGCCAACTGTAGACGTATTGGGAAGCTGTCTTTTGTGAGTATTGTCTTGGTATGGTAGCCATCTCTCTTTGATCAATTCTGACACTCATACATGTGTATTGACAATTATAATTCTAGATTATTTGAACAATTTTGTCCTTCATGGTCCTCTTCACCTCCGGTGACAAGACCTGTTTTAATTGTAAATAGGTTTTATAAGGTTACCCTGCACTTTGATTAGTGGTGATAGTGGTTCATACACTGGCACTTTGGTTGCATGTTAGTTTTGCTCTTCCCCTCGGGTGATTAGACGATACCTAGTAGGCAAGGATGATTGGCTTAATGTTTATATCTATTTTTAGATGTATATGTGCAACTGATCCTGATGATGGTCCTATGGATTTGCCTTAACCAACGAGGGACCAAAACGTCGACACACGACACCATTTCACTTGTATCATCATTTAAAGTTTGTCACAATGAATGGATTATGCTGTAATTTCATTCTTTTTCACATCTCAGCATAATCTCCTACGCCGACGACACCCAGCTGATCCTCTCCCTGACCAACGACCCCGCCGCCGCCAGAGCCAACCTGCACGAAGGGATGAAAGAGGTAGCCGAGTGGATGACGACCAGCCGCCTGAAACTGTACTCGGACAAGACGGAGGTCCTCATCCTGGGCTCCTCTCCCTCCGCCTGGGACGACTCCTGGTGGCCTCCCGCCCTGGGCACCGCACCCAAACCGACAGACCATGCACGCAACCTGGGCTTCATCCTGGACTCCTCCCTCTCCATGACCAGGCAAGTCAACAACGTCTCCTCGGCATGCTTCAACATCCTACGCATGCTACGGAAGATCTTCTGGTGGATCCCCACCGAGACCAGGAAGACCGTCACCCAGGCCCTCGTCACCAGCCGACTGGACTACGGCAACGCCCTCTACGCCGGTACCACCGCCAAGCTCCAGAAGAGACTCCAGCGGATCCAGAACGCCTCAGCCAGACTCATCCTCGACATCCCACGAACCAGCCACATCTCCGGACATCTGAGAGACCTTCACTGGCTCCCCGTCAACAAAAGAATCACCTTCCGCCTCCTCACCCACGCACACAAAGCCCTACACGACCAAGGCCCGAGCTACCTCAACAGCCGAGTCAACTTCTACGCTCCCAAACGCCACCTCCGATCAGCCAACCACGCCCTCGCCGCCGTCCCCCGCATCCGAAGAGCGACTACAGGAGGAAGGTCCTTCTCCTACCTGGCCGCCAAGACCTGGAACTCCCTCCCGACCGACCTGCGCCTGACCCAAGACCACCTCTCCTTCAGGAAGAAGCTGAAGACCTGGCTGTTCGAGCAGTAGCGCCCCCCCCCCCCCCCAGCGCCTTGAGACCCTACGGGTATGTAGCGCGCTTTATAAGTGTCACTGATTGATTGATTGATGGTAGTGTGATTCCCCATGTACAAAAACATAAGGTGTCTAATACTACAAGAAAACAAAGTGTATACATGGTGTAGTATTTTGGTTGCCATAAGAAAACTTTTGATAAAAACAAAATAAAATAACAGTATCACACTGTAATCTCCTTGCTACTTTTCTGAGTACAAGATCCCCACAGTGACTAATCTTGATTGAAGAATGCTATGTAAATAATACTTACAGGGACAATTTGTTACTGTGTTATTGATCATACCCAGTCCTTGTGGGATTACTGGGTGGCTCTGTCTTGTTAGATAGACTCCGAATCACAGCCTCGCAACCCCTCTGAACTGATGCATTACCTTGACTGCTCGCTGCATCCTTGATGCCAGACTTCGCATCACAAGCTCCCTCAACTGGATCGTCAACGATGATGCAGGCCCACGCATCATTTTGGCTGTGCAACGCATCTTCGGCGTGGAAACCAGGATTTAAGGTACTTTGTTTAGTGGGTCTAACTGGGTCCATATAACTGGCCTGACCTAAACCACAATTGGCCTGAACATTTGACTTTGTCCTGGTCCAGCACGACCAGATATCCACAGTTTGTGCTTTGTGCTTGTTATTGTTATTTTCACTAAAAACGTACACATTGCATACCTCCGGTTCTACTCATTGGATTTTTTGTTGTTTTGGTCTTCTTTTATTTATTGAAAGGAGTTCTAACATTCTACAATAGTGTGGGAACTTTTTTTGTATTATTTTCTCACTTTATTACTACTTGAGCCTTGCACAAATACTTTCTACATTGCCTCTAAGTTAAGCCTACCTGTTCTGTGTCAAGCTACCAGAGGGACGAGCACAGGTTAATCTAGGGTTGGCTTGTGCATCAGACTGAAAATTATTTTGGCCTCTGCTTGACCGGGGCTCACACCCCAGTCAACAAACAAACCAATGTCTTACATTAATCAATTGAAAATGTTTGATCTCAACTTCTCTTTTAGATATGGAATATGAGTTTGGAATTTAATATTGTAAACCCCCTTATAATTTTATTAAATTTAACCTATGTGGTGGATCAGAATGTATGTTGTTTCCTAATAAACCTAATAAAGTGATACTCAAAACAAGAAAAGCAGGATAACTTAGGGAAAAACTATACAAATATTCATACCACAATGAAATTATTAATTTCCACAGGGATTTTAGATTCAATCAATTATGTATTTTTTAAATTAATTAACTTCTTGCTTTCTTTACACTAGGGAAAATGTACTTAACCCTTTTCTTAACTGTATTATTTTGTATTATTTATACAGCACTTACTCCCCCGTGTGTGGAACTAAAGTACTTGCCCACAGGGATAGTATGATACGCCATGCTAAGTGTGGTTGGAATTATGCTGTCCTTGTTTTGATCCTATACGGAAATTGTTCCATGTTGTGCATGATGACCACTAATGTGAGGAGGTTTACTAATGTGTTGGATGAGAAGGTGTGAGAGATAATCCCACAGCTTGTAATTAGTAGTATTCTGGCCACCCTAATTGGTCCTGCAAGTCCCATTATGGAGTTCTTGCATATTAGAATCCACCTTGATGGTTACTGTTGATGGTCTTCCATTCCGAGGTCCTTGGGATCTGAGCAGGCAAGGATGAGAAAGAAGAGGGTCAGAGATCTGCCACGATAGAGGGTATAACAATATTCCTTTCTGTGAATATTATTATATTATGTCAAAGGGCTGCAATAGTATGTGGCTAAATAGGATCTGCTGAAGTAGATAATATTAGACTTTTCTAATTGCAAGCAGTGGGCATCAAATCTCTTCAGAAAGTCATTTCATGATGTTTGTCCAGATGGTGAGTAGAGTGGTTATATTGTGTGGGCTTACTCTATTATAGGGAAGGCCTGAAGCAGATATGCCTTGCAAAAGGGATTCTAGTGAAACACAATATACAAAGAATCCGATTAATTAGAAGAACAAAGTATTATGAGATTTCAGAGATGCAAGTTAACATTCAATGTAACAGATGTTCTTGCTAGATGTTTGGGATTCAAAACCTAAATAACCTTCGCTGTATTTTCTGATTTAGTAGAAATGATAAGAGGTCCTCAGATCAAAGGAATTTCAAAGACCTGGGCTCAGAAGACACTGAAATAGAATGGACATATCTTGCTCATAAAATGATCAGGGGAAAGGCTCTTCAATACAACTCTTTCATTGATCGCAAGCCAGTGCATTCCTCTGAGGTCACTGGTAATATGGTTGTTCATGTGCAGCCAATTAGCATCAGAATGGAAGCCCTAATACAAACTGATTCATTATTCAATCCTACTGAATTTCCAACTGAGACTACATAGGCATAATACTCTTTTGGAGCCTGAGAATTGTTTTGGGCAGAAGGTGCAGCAGATCAAAATTAAAGCTTGCAAGCAAGATGATTTGCATTCCGCAGAATATGATAATACAGGAAGACTTAGAATGTTTTGTCCTACCTTGTTGTGTTTCTCCCCATATTATAATCTTGTTTCATTATAACTAAAGTTGTGTATGTTCAGCCTCATCTCCTGTCCGGTGGTCTATTTAAAAACAACAAGGTGATGGATGGAATGTTTAGATTAATTTCAGCCACTGGCAATCACTCGGGCGCATCACAATGCCATGTCTTTTGCTCACCATACCACCTCACTTTGGACCCAGCTGTATGGAAAGCAGTCTCAACCCTACTCCTCATGGGGACATTCCAGCCCTAACTGCTGGGCCATGTCCTCCATGCACTGGAACACAAGCTACCTTGGACCAGTTTTGACCGAGTTAGAGCTCTTCTGCCAGGTCTAGTTTGGTTCCAGTGGAACATGAGTCCGGAACCCACGTCTGGGCATATCCGGTGCACTTAGGGCAGAAATGCAAAAACAACATGGGGATGGATGGAATGATTGAATTAATCTTAGCCACTGGAAATTACTCGGGCTACATCCCAATTCAAAGTATTTTGCCCACCATGCAACCTCAGTTTGGACCCACCCATATACAAATCAGTATTTACTCTGCACCACATGGGAATGGTCCAGCCCAAACTTACAGGTCAAGTCCTCCCTGAATGGATTACTAGCAACCTAGGACCAATATCACATTTAGGAGTCTTGGTTACAGTGAATCTGGGACCCACATCTGGGCATATTCGGTGCACTTAGAATGGCAAATCTGAAAACAACAAGGTGATGGATGGAAGGCTTATAGGGTGGCCTTTACATATTACCTAAAACAGGTGATAGAACAATATGTCTTGTGTCATCAGGGTAGGATGATGCAAAATGGAAAATACAATAATTTAATGTAGTAATTTAAGTATTGTTTTAAGGAAACAATGCAAATACCCCCAAAAAATAAATTATGCAAACTGTGCTGTTCGTGCCTCATATCAAACAATGGATGGTAGGACACAAATTGTGCAAAACATCTCTTGGTATCAGCCCATTTCACGACCTGTGCGAGTCAGTCATTTTTGGCACTTAAATTCAACACAACTACTCGTACCTGCTTGCTCAGTCTCACCAAGACCAACTCCAGATTTGTGTCTCATACTAGCCCTTGGTTTCCCCCCACTTTTTCATGGCCTGTCTGCTCCCTGTTTTTTTTGTGCTTACTTTTAGTTTATTTTTACCGTTGCCCCCTCCTCAGTCATCATCATGGAGGAAGTGAAGGATGTGGTTAAAATCTTGCAAAAGTGTAAGTGTTACGTCATGCAACATTTTTACATAAGGGAAGGTTGTCGCACTAACATTGCGTGTGCTGAAATGCCCAAAAAACCTTACAGCCACTCACAAGAAAAAACACATTGATGACATGTATTGTCTTGCATGGGCTTCAGAACTGGGACAATACAATCACAGGGGTCAGCACTGCTGGAAAACATGGTAAACCAGTCTGAAGAAGACTACATACCCAGCCCCATGACCAGAGGCAGGTCATAGACAGACAAGAAATGAGAGGGGGGAAATGGGAGGCCAAGGTTACTGTGGGTTTTTTGCACTATAGTATTTTTTTAGTAAGACTATTTCCCAACAAACGAAAGATTTATGATGAGGCATGGCCTCAGAATAATTGAGGAGTATAATTCAGAAAGCCATCACTTAATTAAATAATTTAAAATCTGGGGAAAATGTATTTTTATTTTAATGGCATGCCGAGCAGAGCTTTCTAGATGATAAGAATGTATTTCCTTTTAGCTGTTATGAGGTTGTATTTGTTTATGCCAGGAAAAACTGAAAGGCTCTACGTATAACTTAGCGGAAATGTAGCTCCCCATGAGGAATTATTAGTGGTAGAAAAAGGAATAAAAAGAGATATTAAAGAAACTCCTTATAGAGTTTTATTTATTTTAACACTTACCTGTGTGCTCTCGAGAAATGACAAGACTCTTCGTGAGTTAGCAAGTACACCCAGAGAAAAAGATGAGATGCAATACTGAAGTCTGAATTAAGATAATGACGTTTTGAAACCTGAAATAAGTATGATTTCTTAGAACATTGTAGCTCCTAGTTGACTAAGTTAACACCTGCCTACCCACATACCTAACAACAACCATCTAAAGATTAAAAAAAATTAAAAAAATATCAACCTTTGCTGAGCCCCTAGCAAGTGTCACATTAATCATTTAACATTCAATACATATTCCTAATCACCCGTGTACAAACTAGAGAGGTACTCTGTTTCCATGAAAGGAACACACACAATCTGAGCAGTACTCAATTTTAAGCCAAGCATAGGAACAAAAGGGACTCTGGTACTTACTGCATCCATTTCAGAGGTTGTTGTTCATTGCATAGAATGTAATGTCAGGAGGCTGAATTAGTTGTCTTTCTTTGTCATCAGGCCAAAATAGCTGTGGGCCAGATGTACAAAGTGTTTCCGAATCGATAAGCAGATGCAAACTGCTTACTAACCGCATTCACATTTATTTTCCTAAGTACGAAAGGCATTTGCAGCATTTTTTTTTGCACGGCAATTACCTTATGATTTGATATTTTTAGTGACTAGTAATAATCAATCAATCAATCATTCAGAGCATTTGTAAAGCGCACTATTCACCTGTGGGGTCTCAAGGCACTGAGGGGGAGGGAGTTATGCTGCTAATGCTCAAATAGCCAGACCTTGAGAAGTCTCCTGAAGGCTAGCAGGTCCTGGGTCTACCGTAGGAGGATAGGGAGGGTGTTCCAGGTCATGGCGGCGAGGTGAGAGAATGATCTGCCACCGGAGGTCCCTCTTTGGATGCAGGGTGTAGTGGCGAGGACGAGGTCGACGGAGCGGGGATGGGGGTGTAGAAGGTGAGTCGTCTGTTGAGGTAAGCTGGTCCAGTGTTGTGTAGGTCCTTGTGTGCATGGGTAAGGAGCTTAAAGGTGATCCTCTTGTTGATGGGGAGCCAGTGCAGGTCTCTCAGGGGAGGTGTGATGTGGCTGCGGCATGGGATTTCGAGGATCAGGCATGCAGAGGCGTTGAAGTCATTTCAGGAGTTTGGCCGAGGCTCCTGCGTAGCGGGCGTTTCCGAAGTCATAAATAGGTAATCGGTATTAGGAAATTGCAAGTCACATGTTACAGGCAGTCGTCAATTGCGAATAGTATGTGCCTTTTACCACAAACTTTGATCAGGTGGCAACCATGTGCAAACATTAAAAGCCCCTCCATAATGTATCAGCTGCTTCAATAATGGTAGCGTTATATGTGATGACAAGAAGAATGATATAGTGGCTGGATTGCTGTGAAGGAGGAGGAGAGGATTTTTAGACTCAGAATAACTCTTTTCCGACAAACTGAGGGAGAACTGTATGAAAAGTACAGGCTAAGTAGCGCTGTCATTCTGGAGCTCGTAGCTGATTTAAAGCAACAGTTTGAAGTAATAATCTGCATAGTAATTCTATCACCACCAATGCGCAGGATTTATGTCTTTGCACCTCTTAGCCTCATGTAGTTACTAAGGTGTAATAGCTGAAGCTACTGGGGTGTCACAGAGTGCTCTATCTCCATCTTCTCATGTATTCCTGGGTTCTATAGTAATAAGCATAAATGCTCTCATTTACTTTCCTTGCAATGCAAAAGGAGTATTAAATATAAAACTGCACTTTTATTGGATTGCTAACTTTCCACACTTGTGTGTCTGTATAAAAGGTACTCTTGTGCCTATCTGCCCACCATCTGCCTTCGAGCATTGAATATTTATTATGCACATACAAGTGGTGTTTGATGCTAAAAATCAGGTTAAATTGTCCTTTAGTATTTCACTATTTTTAACCACATACATCTGGAGTATGATGTCCTTATATATACATTTATATTTTAGGTGATAGTGCTTATACTGTATGCCCATGGATGACTCGTTATCCGAACCCTTCTACACGGAATGAGTGTCATAACAATGTGGCTAAGGCAAGAAAATCCCAACTATCTCAAAGTGGCATTTTCAAATGGTAATTTATAATCCGACTTTACCATCAATTAAACAACATTTGTAAAGTGGCACAAATTTCTGCCTGAAATTTATGTTGGGCAGCATACTAGGTGGCAGCTGAAATAGCGAGAGTTCTTCCTGTGGCAGGGTCACGATCAAGACTCCATCCTTATGCATTCCTAGCACCCAGCCAGGTATGTCTCTTTGTTCTCAATGTGATAATCATACACTTGAGAAGTGGACATATTACACTGTTGTAGTACAGCACTGTCAAAATGTATCTTGTCTGCAGATGCCAAACCAATGTACTTATCACATAGTTATATTGCAAATCAATGGGGTACAAATATGATCATCCACCTTCTGCCACTTTTCTCCTTGACAGCTTCCACCACCTCCTCTGCTGCTGCACTGCCTGGCCCATCATATGTACTGTTTTTAGGTACCAGGTGGATTGCAGAACCTGATGAGTCAACATCAATGTCAACTGCATAAGTGTGTTGATGGTGAAAATATGGTGATAAAACATAATAATAAAGACCCAATATCATGAGTAATGCATCCTTCATTTTGAAACCTCCATTGTTAAGTGCACATCGGTGTCTCCTAACACCAACATATTTAGTCCATGTCCCTGTTGCAGCCATAGAGTGATATGCCATTTATCAACGTAGCTAATGTTATTTTAAAGCCTGCTTCATACTGACACCCTTCTTCTAGTAGCTGTCACTCAGGAATAAACTCTTGGGTATGTAATCACATCATAGTTCTAAGATGCACTGATGCCCATGAAATGTATGTGTCTTTCTCCACAGCTGCCATGATAATATATCAGAAGGCATCCTTCAAGTGGGAATTCATCCCTCTACCATGTGTCACTCAAGTGTGTCTGGAACCCCATTGTCTATATACTACTGTTTATATAGATGCCCGTCTGATTCACTCCATTTCTCACCTCTAAAAGTTGTTTCTCAATGTATTATTCTGTACATGTGAAATGAGAATACATTATCCCAATTTTACTTTTATCAAACACACTGTGAAAATGCTAACAGTCTTCATTATTTTTCTCTGCTTCTGCTAGATCAAAACGCACATCTACAAAGCCACCTTCATTGACTGTGGTTGAGCAGCTGACATCAAGAGGCCTATCCACACAGCAAGCATCCATGACATTGCCAGATAAGATGATGTCATTTGCCATGTCTATAAGAACTTACTAATCAACAGATACCCAAAGAAGTCAAAGCTATCTTCCATATGTCTCTGTTGAAGTGTCATCTGATTTAAAGTTTATGGAGAACATGGGTTATTATTAATTGAGAGAGTATATCGCTACCCTCTTTCAAATGGCAGACTTTTAATCACCATATCCCTTTCCTTGCAGCACTTAGGAATGATCAACCTGACTATGAATACATTCGATCAATGAACAGAGGATCACTTGTAGTACAGGAGAAAACCGAATACTCATGCACCTGCCTTATCTATGATACTTCAAACACCACTGTAACTGCCTGGCAGTCAGCTGAAACACCACCAATGCTAGTCCTAGCTATGCAGGACAAATCTACAACTGCTCTTCTGGTGACCAGTGCCTCAGATACCACCCTTGTTCTACCCTCCCATCAAGATGCAACTCCAGTCTTCTCTCCATCTTCTCCCAGAGAGAAAACCACAGGTGAACCCACCCTCCCATCGAGGTACAACTTCAGTCTTCTCTCCGTCTTTTCACAGTGGTTGACTTTTCTCCTATTGAACAATATTCATCCTGTAACCTGCCAGGCATTACCACTCAATTGCAGGAAATGTTGGCCAACTCAGTCAGACAGCCATACATACAGGAGGCATTGTCACAGGCAAGTGATGTCTTGTGGGCTGATTTATTCTTTGAACAACAATCCTCTATGAAGTAAGATTTATGACATGAGTTGGAGCATAGACAATATGTCCACCCACCTAGATGACATCCCAAGTTTTATGGAGAGACAAAACCAGTTCCTAGAAAACACTGAGAAAATCTCAAGGACATCATGGTATTTTACAAAAGAAATCTTTAGTGGTAGTTGGAGGAGGATGTAGGACATCATACCATTGCCATGTGGCTAATACAGGGCACCTTTCAAATAGGCCCATTCACACTGCAAAGTCAATCAAGTCCCTAATGCAACTGGGGTTCAATGACCACATGCAGAGAGAATCAGCTCACCAATTGATATGCACTGAAAGCATTTACTCCAATGTGAGCACAATATTGGATAGCTGGGTACGGAGATTGCCACTTGCATGTGGACAGCAACAACCACTCACTTGGAGCCTTCATCTATCAGCCACTGCCATATCCTCCACAACACCTCCATGCATTTGCGTTCATGGCTTCCACCACCGAAGATATATAGAATATTGCTTTTGTTATCAATTTTGAATCAAAGATCAATTGCACCTACCTTCAACATCTGTGTCATCTTTTGTGTGCCTTGACCAGAAGACGAGTGCATCAAGCAGTGTCATGCAAGGTGTTAGCTAGCTTTGATCATGCACCATTCACCCCTACATCAACACATACACGTTCATCGACAGGCATACATACAGAGTCTTAATAGACTCACAGCACATCAAAGTAAGTTGAAAATATTAAGATTTATACATAGTTCGTTAAAACAATAAATAAATAGAAGATTTAATATTAGGTGTGCAACAGGATGAGAACATCATGGAAATTGTCCAGATGCACTGTGTAACAGGGAAAGTGAAGAACAACCGAGTTAATATCCAAAGCAAAAGTCACAAACATGTAGGTCCCAGAATACTATGCTAAACCCAATGAAAAGTGTAAATAGCCCTTTAGAAGAGAGCTGCCTAATGGCCCTGTGAAAATCAACCATGTTGACTGTTGCATGGCTGCATCCTGTTGCACTCACCTGGTGATGAATCTCAGTGCCTGGTGTAAGTCCATGATTGGCTTGCCTGTGTGTTCCTGGTAACCCACAGAACCATAATGCGGCCAGGAGATAGAGTGCAGCCAGTATTCTCACTTGTGAAGGGTTAGCCTAGGAGTGGGCGTTAGGTAAAATGATCTGCTTCTAGTCTGCAACAATGTCTAGGATAACATCAGAAGAGAAGCAGTAGTTAGCCATTACTGCCTCCCTGGATATACCAAGGATAGTGTTCCTTTATCTGGAGATACTCTTTCTCTCTCCTCAAGTAATTGTTCTGTAAGATGACTGTATTTTACCTTCATGTGTGGTTTGGCTATGTTATTGGTTGATGGGTATGGTGGAATTATGACTCTTAATTCCCCCACCCCTTTGAACTGTAGACGTCATAGGTAGCCTGTGGCTCTATGTCTTCTCTACTCAGCATAAAGTGAATATGTCTCCCTATGTTTAATGTTGTGTGCTTGTGATTTGATTTTTAAATATATTTCTTCTGTTAGTATGTAGATGTAATAGATGTGATGTGTGTGGTTTCTGCTTCAGATAGTTAGTTATAGTATTAATTTGTTTACTTAGTAATAACCTAGTGCAGAGACAGAATACTGAGTACAAAATATTGAGTTGAACAAATATCAAGTCATTATTATCGTGGTTCAGAAATATCGACAGCAAGATTATTGCAGTCAAGAATATTGAAGTGTTTAATATCGTTTGCAAAAATATAGTTGTTAAAAATATTGTTTTTAAAAATTAATGTTATGTATTTTTGTATATAAGTTATATGTATGTGATGTATGTTCTTTGTCTAAGAATTGTTTGCATTTAATCAATTAATATAAAGTGGCTTATTATGTTAATTATTTGATATTTAGTTTGGGTAATTGTTTATTTTTCTGTGCGTTGTTTTTACTTTTAAAGGGGTAAAGGGTGGGTATTAAATACATTTTAATTACTTTATTATTAGTTGTTAATAGTCATAGTTTTTAATTTAAAAATAAGTTTTAATTCTGTTTTATTATTATATATTTTAATTTAGTTATGTATGTGATGTATGTTCTTTGTCTAAGAATTGTTTGCATTTAATCAATTAATATAAAGTTGCTTATTATGTTAATTATTTGATATTTAGTTTGGGTAATTGTTTATTTTTGTGTGCGTTGTTTTTACTTTTAAAGGGGTAAAGGGTGGGTATTAAATACATTTTAATTACTTTATTATTAGTTGTTAATAGTCATAGTTTTTAATTTAAAAATAAGTTTTAATTCTGTTTTATTATTATATATTTTAATTTAGATGTGTATTGTGGATATTATAGTGTTAAAGTGTGTGTAGTCAAGTAATGTTTATTAGTTTTTTATTAATAATATTTTGTTTAATTCATTATTAATCCTGTTAAATATGGAAGAACATGTATTAAAAATGTTGAAGTGTTTTGTTATTGGTGTGTTTTATAGGGTAGGAAATAAACAAATACATTTATATATTAATACATTTTTTTGTCTATAAATATTTTCTAGTTTAAAAGAATTATTTTTTATAAATATATTTATTATTTAATTTTATATAATATGTGTAGGTTTTTTCTATATGTAAGTAATATTATAATAGGTTTTCTTTTTGTATATTTAATTTTTCACTTTTTAGTTATTGTTTATTTATTTATTTATTTATTTAAATATATTTATTTTTGTTTTAACTGTTTGAGTACGAACAGTAATTTTTGTCTCCCCTCTATCCAAGATTTTCCCTAATGTTGCACTGACTGGAGTAGGAATAGTAATTTTTAAATCCCCTATCCAGCACTCTCCCTAATGTTACACTCACTGAAGTTTTAATAGTAAATTTTACCCATCCTCTTTCTAACACTTTCCCTACTGTTGCACTCCCTGGAGTTGGAATAGTAATTTTTACCCAACCACTATCAATCAATCAATACATTACTAGAGCGCACAACTCACCTGTGAGGAGCTGGGGGGTGCAGGGTTTCGCTACTGCTGAAACAGCCAGGTCTTGAGGAGTCTCCTGAAGGCCAGTAGGTCCTGGGTCTGTCGTAGGCAGGTATGGATTATTGATTTTTTTTTTTTTTAATCATTAATATATATTGTAAGTTTGTATATAATTTTAAAGTTTTAACATGACTTAAAAATTATAGTTTATAATTGTTTAAAATTAAATATATATGTATAAATTATGTTTGTGTGTTGTTTTGTTATTGAGTTTATTTTTTATATTTTATGAAGATGTTAATTAAATATATTTGATTTTGTTAAAATTATATTTGATATTTAATATATATTATTTTATTTGATATTCATATAAAAGTCGATCTTTTATACATCTATATTTTTTACATCAATATTTTTTACATTGATGTTGAGTCAGTGAATCTTATTTCTCTTACTACTGGTAGTGTTAATGTTATTCCCTGACTCTATTGTTTTAATTTGTATTCCATTGCTGCCCCCTCCAAGCTTGTCTGAAGATGATTTGAGCATGTTTGGGCTGCAATGCTGCAGGAGTGGATGAGGATGTAACCTTGGTGACAAATATTTGGTTTAGCCTTTTGTAGATATTTTTTAAGATTTCAATGTACCTCCTTGTGCCTATCCTTACTTTTTCTTTTGCTCTTCCCACTTTGCACTAGTGTTCCGCATTGCCATGTACTAGCACGTGTATCTACAAGTGAGCGCTTCTCCATACTGGTGCCAGAAAACTCCACACAAAGGAGAAATTAATGACATAGGCAGATATCTCCATCTCCATCTTAGTTAATTTAATTAGTGAATACAATAAGTAGTACTACCAGAGTCCTCGCTTACATAATCAAAACTGTATAGAACTTGCCCCCATTATGTCTAGTTTGCCATCATTTAAATAGGACTTGATAAGGTTTCAGTAGTGCAGTATTGCCTTGCTGAACTCAACCTTGGTGTTCTTTAATTGTTTACAGTTCAACCTGAAGTGACCTACCTGGAGGAAGGCTTTTAGGATGCTTTTGCACACTGAGTAGAAGGTAAGACACAGGCTGCAGCACTGCGCAGGTATTTCGAACATGATTTGCAAGTATGAGCAATACAGGCTGGTTCTTTGTTGCCATTTGGGATTGGTTGGGAAATGATTAACAATTTTTTTGATTTAAAATAATGTTATTTGGTTGAAGCAAAGTACAGATAAAACAATACAATCACATTGATAAAGATGTTAAAAATATAGGATGGGAGAGGGAGGAAAAAAAGAATAAAGTTCAATGTCATGATAATAATATACAGAATTCAATCTTAGAAAAATACAACAATAGTAGAATACACGTGTGAAAAGGTTAAGTGCATCCTCCTATTTGATGTGAGTTGGTTTCTTGTTCCAATGATCGAGTGTAGTACACTATAATAGGTTTGAGAACTGCTTCTTTTGTAGTATGTCTTAATATATTATACATCAGATGTGTCCATCATGTTCATAACATATTTCACTGGTTGATGGTTGTTGGAGCAGCCACCATGTGTTAATCCCATGATGGCCCATTGGCTTGGAGCATTCTCAAGGCTCTTATATTTACTTTTACATTAAAGTTGTCAAACGTTTCAATATGTGTCACCTGAAAGGTGTTAACAGCAATGACGGTGACCCGGAAGTATGGTTCTTGAAGTTATGCTTGTCTTTTAGTTTCATGTCCTAAGAAGTTGGAATGAAAATGTTTTTGCTGCCTTTGTTAATGCATTGTTCTATGTAAGTTAGCATTCACAAATCACTAGTAACAATATGCACCAGTGGTTTACAGCGTAATATATGGATGCCACATTTATACATTCAGCCTTATCACATTAGTTCATAAAAGAGGCATATTAGGTCCAAACCTCGAGGTAGCATCCTACCTCTAAAAATAAAAGGCATTATTTTCCAGGGATGGAGTATTTGGACCTTACAACTGTAAAGCTGCAATAGCAGAATACATGCTCATAAATAACTAAAACAAAGGGCGATAATGAAAATTAATGAATTTACTATGAGAAAAGAAGTGTGCATCAAGGGGGTTTAGAAAGCTTGTCTCTGATGAGCTGATGAATAAGCGGGGATGTAGCGTGACAAAAATGTAATACTGGAATCAATAAACTAGAACGTTTAAAAGCAAGTGAACTAGGGTGAATTTATGCTGTGTTGAGTAGTGGTTGTAACAAAGCTCATACCACCAGACTTGGAAAGACAGTTTTTAAAAAATCCCTCAAATATTTGGTGAGTTGTTGATATGCTACTGCTATTAGAAGGTTAATGATTTTTATATAAGGTAAAGCATTTTCCAAGAAGTATATATACTACCTTGGAAAAGGTTAGTGAATGAGAACAGTACAGATGTGGTAAAAATGGTGATGATTTGATTCCTAACTTATGTCCAGAAGGAATGTACATGTGGGCAAGTGAAATGCATGTGATGTAAATCAGCTTGTTGTGAGTGACATGACCAACAACTATCAGATTGATCTGGATAGATATGATGCACAGAAACTGGAGAAAAAAGAAACCTATTGTAAACATGAAATAACGACAAATTGAGTTGGAAGCCCCAAGTCGATATATTAGCGCTGAAACATGCTCAGCTAGCCGTGTAAAGGAACACAGGTGGTCTTTAACCAAGCCTATTGCCCCCATTGTTAAAATTTATACGACTAAAATCTGCCCAGCTATCTTATGTGGTGCCGAAATTTGGGGGTTTTGTAACTTATCCTCACTTTCCACAGCCCAGAACAAATTTATGAGATCAATAGTGGGTTTGCCCCAATCATCCCCTCGAATACCATTGCTTCTCGTTTTTGGTTGCCAGGCATTTGAAGATGTTGCACGTTATAGACCGCTGGCATTCTGGAGGCGCCTCTGGACTACTCCGGAACTCTACCTGTATGCCAAGGCGCTGCTGGAAGTGAGGGGGATAAGCCGCTCATATAAGATCCGATGGTTGTCTGTTATTAAATCTATGTAGACTGATATGGGGATGAGGAATCTTTGGGATCACCCAGAGACTACGGAATTTCCATCAAAAAGGTCCTCTAGAGCAGCGTACTGGGAGTTGATCAAAGTCAAGAGATTTTCCTCCCATATCAGCCAATCTCTGTCAAGGGATTACCTTGATATCAAGGACGAACCCCTTTAGAAAGGCTATTGGGATCTTACAATGAAGCAACATGATTGTAGACTTTACCACCAGTTCAGGGTAGGAACATCACCCCTACGTTGGCTTACTAGAAAATGGAACCCTGCTATTGGTAACAAGTGCACATTTTGCAAAGACCATATAGAAAATATTGATCATTTCTTATTTGTATGCCCTGTTTAGCACAAACTGAGGAGTATCTGGTTGAAACAAGTATGCCTGCCCATGGGAACCAGATCAGCGATCGTTGCAAAGAGAATATTGAAATCTGATACTTCCAACCTCGCTGTAATTGGAGTAGCAAAGTTTTTGAGTTGGGCATGGGTACTACGTGATAAAAATGGGGGGGCAAAATAGCTATGTAAAGATTTAAGCTGGGCCTTTAAAATTAGGGGTCGGAGTTGGTAATACCTAAAAGAATACATAACCATTGATATTAATAGATGTTCAAAGTCTTTATGCTGGTATAAATATTTAATTCCTTTTTAGAACTGGTTTTACACCAGTTGTTGGTGTTACAGCTGTAAGTTTTACTCTTCTGATAACTTTGGGGTTTTATAAACAAATGAAATATGTAATAATTTGCTAATCACTGTCTTTTATGATGAAGAATCGCAATAAAGACTTAATAAAATGAAGTGAAATAATGTCTTTGTAGTACTGGTGGCACAGGAAGAGAACTAGATTGAGATCCCTTAGTGAACAGATGGCATAAGACAAAATATATGGTACAAATATTAGGATTATTGTGAACAAGATTGCCTTCAACAGAAGAGGTTTGAAAGATTGTACCGAAATGGAGGTCAAATTGGTGAGAGTTTCCTATATAAGGAATTGCAAAAGGTGACAGTTATGCTGAGAAGATTCCTGTAAGAATAAAAAGAGATTGAGCCTGGGAAAAAGTAAGAAAAGAGTTATTAATAGGAAGTTGATGTACCCAGATTAGTCCAGATATCCTCCCAGGTTTACAATAAATGGGGTGATTATTGTGCGATATGGAGGGGTTACACCAAATGTGAGTGTTAAGAAAGGAGGATATGTAGATAGAATGAAACATTTTCAAAAGCCTTAGTAGAGAGCAAAGATGTTTAAAAATGCTGTAATATAAGTTTTCAGATTTGTTTTCACAAAACGAATTATACATAGACAGAAAAGATAGAGATACAAGATTTTTCCAATTGTAGTCATAAAGGAGAGTATCTGTTAGACTATTGGATCCCGTAAACGCATTGTCTCCATGTATGAAAGCTAAATCATATTTCTGTAAATCCGGGAAATTAACACCACCATCTCATTTAAGACCACCATAATACTTGGCACAGAGGGGAATGCAACAACGTGAAGTTTGGCAATACTGGGATCTTGAAGGCAATCTTTGGATTTTGAGGTATAATATGATTGTTTTAATTGTTTGATATCATGAAGTAGTTCAGTATTTTTTTAACAGAATGTTTTTCCTTTTTGAAAACATATCTGATAAAATCAAGGGCAGCAGCTTTTAAAGCATCTCAAATTTAGTGAAAAACAAGTTTGTCTGTGTGATTCATTTCAAAGAATCCAGGAGATAAGTGGAGAAATCAGAAGTGAAAGAAGTGCCTTGGAGTAGTTGATTATTAAATCTCCATCTGTTACATTTGATAGAGTTGGGCAAACTGTCCATGTGAATAGAACAGGGGCATGGTCTGAAATTAGAATGGAGCCTATATCATCAGAATGTGCATTTTGTGATAGAAATTGTGAACAAATATATAATCGATTTGTGATTGAGATTAGTGCATGGAAGAATTGTAATTGTATTCATGCAAGGTGGGTTGGGGAGTCTCCAATCACTTGAGTGAATAGTTTCTGAGATTTATTTGGTACAACGGCAGAGGAAGAGACTCTGTCAATAAAAGGATGACCAATCTGATTACAAACTCCTGCAAATATAAAATGTTCATCAGATCATTGTAAAAGTTTGAAACAAAAAGCATTTGTTGGTCTGATTTTAAACATTTTGTATTATGAATATGAATTCAGTATGATTTTTAGATTTCATGAAAACAAGCTGTTTCTAAGCTCTCTCACTATGAACAATTGATGAATAGTCTGTGGTTTCAGACTTTTGTCTATTGGCTATTAGAGTTATAAAGCAGAAATAAAAAAGGCTCAGGCCTCTTATTATAAGGGTAAGATTCTCTCAGTCGCCAACTCTCTGAGAGAAGCTTTCATCATTATTAAAAAACTACTTAAAGCTCCCCTCCAACAAGCAGCACCAGATACCTCAGGCCTACGCTGCAATAATTAGGCATAATATATATCCACCAATATTCTTGAATCTCTTCCATGAAAGGATGACTACGGTGACACTTCCAATAAGCATGTGGAGTCGGCCCACATTTATCTGAACACCAACTGGAGGTCCCCCCCCCCCTTATCCCAGGAATCACTTCTCACTTTGTTGTTCTCGGTTAAATGTGGTTCGCCCAGAGACCAGTCGCCCAGGAACCCCGCACCGCTACATATCCTGAAGCCGGTAGCTCAGATTATTGCCCCTACATCACAGACCTGATTGAAGCCTCACCATCCACAGGTATAGTTCCTACTAACTGGAAAGAGGCTACGGTGAAAACCTTACTAAAAAAATCAAATCTATCCGGCGGACTTGGGTAATTATCGCCCTATCTCTCTTCTGCCAGGAATAGGCAAGATTACAGAGAAATATGTTAATCAAAACCTCTCCTGCTTTCTTGAATTGTCATGGGGCTGAGCCTTGCATTTACACTGTGTTAAGTTGACATGAGCTTATTAAAAGTTTAAACAGCATTTTTCCTTTCTGCTGCCTTTTGCACACAGCGGTACAAAAGGGGGAGGTGATGGACGGAGCATCTGAACCAATCAAACACTCACACCCAGTCGACAGATCTAGGTTTAATCCATCACCGTTCTTTAGCCCACTCTGCCATCCCAGTTCAGACATGGCCATATGCAAATCAGTCTGACCCTGTGCCTCATGGGAGCAGTACATCCCGAACTGCCAAGCCATGCCTTCCCTGGACCGGATTCAAGCTTCCTAGGACCGGTTTCTGGCATTTCACCTGTTGTTTTTGCATTTGTCCCCCCGGGTGTGACGGGTATGCTCAGACGTGAGTCCCGTGCTCTCTATGCCACTGGAATCAAGCTATCCAGGCTGATGAGGGCTGAAAGCCCGAAACCGGTCCTTGGATCCTTGTTTCCAGTCCAGGGAGGACCTGGCGTGGCAGTTCGGGCTGGACTGTACCCATGGGGCATAGGGTCAAGACTGATTTGCATATGGCTGGGTTCAAACTGGAATGGCATGGTGAGCAAAAAAACGATGGATTTAGGCCCAGATCTCTGTACTGGGGTGAATGTATGACATTGTTCTGCATTCTGTCCATCACCTGTTAATTTTGCATTTGTCACCCCGAGTTGGACAGGTATGCTCAGACGTGAGTCCCGTGCTCACAACGCCACTGCAATCAAGCTATACAGGCTGACGAGGGCTGAAAGCCCAAAACCGGTCCTTGGATGCTTGTTTCCAGTCCACGGAGGACCTGGCTAGGCAGTTCGGGCTGGACTGTACCCAAGGGGCATAGGGTCAAGACTGATTTGCATATGGCTGGGTTCAAACTTGAATGGCATTGTGAGCAAAAAAAACGATGGATTTAGGCCCAGATCTCTGTACTGTGGTGAATGTATGACATTGTTCTACATTCTGTCCATCACCTGTTGTTTTTGCATTTGTCACTCCGAGTGGGACGGGTATGCTCAGACTTAAGCCCCGTGCTCTCCATGCCACTAGAATCAAGCAATCCAGGCTGATGAGGGCTGAAATCCTGAAACCGGTCCTTGGATGCATGTTTACAGTCCAGGGAGGACCTGGCTTGGCAGTTCGGGCTGGACTATACCCCTGGGGCACAGGGTCAAGACTGATTTGCATATGGCTGGGTTCAAACTGGTTTGGCATGGTGAGCAAAAAAACAATGGATTTAGGCCCAGATCTCTGTACTTGGGTGAATGTATGACATTGTTCTGCATTCTGTCCATCACCTGTTGTTTTTGCATTTGTCACCCCGAGTGGGACGGGTATTCTCAGACGTGAGTCCTGAGCTCTCCATGCCACTGGAATCAAGCTATCCAGGCTGATGAGGGCTGAAAGCCCCGAACCGGTCCTTGGATGCTTGTTTCCAGTCCAGGGAGGACCTGGCTTGGCAGTTCGGGCTGGACTGTACCCATAGAGCACAGGGTCAAGACTGATTTGCATATGGCTGAGTTCAAACTGGAATGGCATGGTGAGCAAAAAAACGATGGATTGCGGCCCCGATCTCTGTACTGGGGTGAATGTATGACATTGTTCTGCATTCTGTCCATCACCTGTTGTTTTTGCATTTGTGACCCCCGAGTGGGACGGGTATGCTCAGACGTGAGTCCCGTGCTCGCCATGCCACTGGAATCAAGCTATCCAGGCTGATGAAGGCTGAAAGCCCAAAACTGTTCCTTGGATGCTTGTTTCCAGTCCAGGGAGGACCTGGCTTGGCAGTGCGGGATGGACCGTACCCATGGGGCACAGGGTCAAGACTGATTTACATATGGCTGGGTTCAAACTGGAATGGCATGTTGAGCAAAAAAACGATGGATTTAGGCCCAGATCTCTATACTGGGGTAAATGTGTGTCATTGTTCTGCATTCTGTCCATCACCTGTTGTTTTTGCCTTTTGCACACGGCTTACACTATAATAAATGTTCAGAGTTTAGCAGAGTGTTTTGCTTCACAGGAGAATAATATGTTTTTCTATATTAGCAGCCTTGCTTGGTAAGTTTTGTCTGAACAGTTAGTGCTGAGGCCTTCAAGGTTATTTCAACACAGTGATTGTTGTTCGGACTGATCAGCGCACCTACTAGACATAACATATATGCAGCCGTGGCCACCTCTGATTTTGGCGCGTTTAATAATGCACAGCGTAGGCATGATCACGCACACTTGGAGAACATTTGCATGCTGAGAGCTGGTGCAAAATCTGATGTGATCCATTTCTGCAAAGTACCAGAGGTATGGGGTCGCCTTTGTAATCCCCCGAGACCTTCTGTAGATATAATAAAACCTACTAGCAAGGGAGGGTGAAATATAGGTATATTTTAAACCTTTTTCCATTTAGCATTAAAACATGCTTTCTCCCTTTGTATTTTATGGAATAGTAACTATGCTGATAATCTTGTTGCTTATAATATGTGTGTTTGTATTAGCTAAGATACTGCGCATGAGAACATGGCATTAGAAATACATTTTTCAAACTTGCACGTGTCTTCTTTTACTCCCTGTTTTGGACTGGAATGAGAGTATAACAAAAGAGTGTTCATGTGTTCCACATTGCCTGAGGTAATCTAAGTTCCATGTTCTGGGTTGTCCAATCATTGGTGTTATGGAAACGCCAATGAGATACTGATGCTAGTCTGGTAGGCGATATTGGATACTAAGGTGAGCGTTGGCTCACACTAATTCACTGAGGTTCCAAGTCTCTATGCACAGTTCTGTGTAGCAGCAGAATCCCTGCTACATGGCGCCCAACTATGGTGGTCTTATTACATGACGCTTAGTAGTACTTCTGTCAGTCCTTAGTTTTTTGGTGGTGAGTGCTGAGGTTGCTTACCCGTTTGAGATTCTCTACTCATGGGTGATGTTTCCTGTAGCAGATGCGGCTACTCAGGTGTTTAACACTTACACTCACATGCCGTGCCCGATGAATATGTCCCTAATAGGACACAGGAGATTCAGATTTCTGCATGGCAGCACCACTTTTAGTTTGATGGCTCCCTTCCCCACAGTGTAACGGGAATTAGATTGGGTCCTTTGTCCATTCCAGGTGCTTCTTAACCGGTTTTGGCTGGATTCACCCCGCATCCTCGTGTGGGGCAAGTCGCCATTGCTGAATTACGGACCCTTTATAACTCTGCGATCAATGTTATTCGGCCCTAGTTCAATATATTACCCACAATTTCCAGGGCGGGTCCCTGGTGTTGCGGCCCTTCCAGCTGGACCGAGCGGAATGAAGCTTAGTCCCGTGAAGGTAAATGCGGTAATGGGCAAGCATCCCCGAATTAAGGATGATATGCCTTTTTGGCTTGCTGAGAAGTTTGACCAGCTGGGGGCGTTTTTTCCTCATTCGACTACCGTAGAAAAACATTTAGTTTACCCAAGGACTTGGTACCAGAAGCCAGTGACTGCGAGTAATGGGGTAGGATTTCTGCGGCAGTGTACACGATGTGCTGCGGTACTCCGTCAATGGATGTCCTTCCGACGGTCATTAAGCGTGTTCAGGATGAACACGAACCGGAGGCTGCGGTTGAGTTGGGATAGAGACTCGTGGGCTCCTTTGATGTCGTTTCCTATTTGGTCCTTTCTAATATAAAGGGAGATTCTGTAAACTTTCAAGTGGCTAATGCCTTACGCGAGGTCCCCAATGCCGACAAACCCCAGCAGTTACAGAGAATTATAACGGCAGCTTATAAAACCCTTGGCCGCAATAGTTTAGGTGTCAAGCCCTTTTCTGCTGAACATAAAAAACAAACTCAGGGTGCGAAGTCTGAAACGGACGTTCAACCCACAGCTCCAAAGAAAAATTGGAACAGAAATAAAAAAAACAGGGGAAACAGCAACAGAAACAGGAGTCCCGTCCCCCATCACCAGTGCATGCGTCTATTGAGCACGTTTATGATTTTCTCTACATTGGGCAGCTAGGCCTACCACAGTGACATTTTAGGGCTTTGTTACGGTAAGGACAAGGAAACATAAATTTTCTTCTTGTCCCACTTTTAAATACTATGCACCCTATTTTGTGGGCTACAACTCCTACATAGGAGTGATTTACAAATATTTAAAAGGGATGTTTCTACCTGTCAAAAAGAGTTGTTTTTTTTCAGTTTGCACTCAGGTTTTCCAAGGTTCAGTGATCAGGCTACAATGAATGGCTTTATCCCCGAAGCCATGTTTTCCTTTGTCACACAGTGGATGGCACAATAAGTACTGCAGTCACAGGTGACATTTAGCTTTTCATGCCATGGGTGTATTTCTGCACCCTACAATATGATCTAATTTAAAAGTTAAATATGCCCAAGAGGGATTAGCCAATTTCTGCATGTTTTATGGGTCAGAACAAATACACTGGGAACTGGGCAGCAGTGCCCCAGTTTGCAGAGTCTAAAAACCAGCAATACAATTCAGCAAAAATGGGTGTGCCAACTTAAAAAGGGACATTTTCGCAGAGATTGCTCTACCTAATGCACTTTTAATTGTGATATTTGAGTGATAATTTAATGCTTACTATCTTTTATGCTATAACACATAATAACTAAATATGATTAACAAGTGTTAATTACCCTAGCTGTCTGAGACCCTGGTTTGTAAGATCAGGGTATCCTGTTGGCTGGCTGAATCCGTACGACTGCAATAGAATATATTAGTAAATAGGTCTAGATCATTTGATCACTGCCTGCTACTGCAAGATTTGTTCATTTTTAGAACTTGCCTGCAACAGCGCAGCTCTGCATGCTCTCTCGCTTGTGAGTGATATTGTACACAAAAAGAGGCTTGGTGCCTCCCAATTGCTTTACATTAACTTGCTTCATTGTCACTCTTATTTACTGCCTTATAATGGATCAGCACTTGCTGGCTCCAGTTCCTCTTTTTTGGCTGGAGTGTGGACCAAGTACTGATTGCTTCAGCTTGATTGTTTTCCTTCCACTGATCGCGATGTGGTTGAGGTGCTAATACTATTTTTCCTTCTTCCCTTGTTGAACCCCTTGCAATTTGTAACTTTGCTTTACTATGCCATAAGCACTTCAAAGAAGCCTTTTTCGCCTTTGGAATTGATTTTTAATGTGACATCATATGTTATCTGGTCTTATTGCGACAACAGACTGTTATCTGCTTCGAAGTATATATTTCACTATATATGGACGTGGGTGCAGTTGCTTTCTTTTTGTGGTAGGATTTTTTTAACAAATGCCTTCTTTTTTCTATATCATGCATGGGGAGATTAAATTTTTTGATCATAATCACAGTGGTTTTGTTCTGAGACCTAACAAACAATGGCAAATTCAATATGCCTCGCCTTTGAGACTATTGGCTATGCCACTGCCTTTTTTTCATGCTGTACAGCAGGGGCATTGACAACTTTAGGAATGATTTGTAGTCATGCTGTATAGCAGCATATCTGCTGTGTAGCTTGGGTAAAAATAATAATAATAGAAAAGGGACTATGACGCAACCAGCACTAATGCACTTAAAAAAAGAGCATATTAAGCCTGGGCGCCTCAAAGTGCTTTCATACATTAGTTTTGGCCATGCTGCAAAGCATTCGTGTTGCTGTACCGCATGGCTACAAAACATTGCAATGCCAATACCTCTCATATGTGAGACCTGTTGACTTTGTCAAGGCTTGTTGTGCCTGTTAAGAAGATTATCAGTCATAATATGTGATGGGAGAATCTTTTTTAAGTGCTAAGGATATGAAGTTGTGAAATTGCATTTTCTAATTTCATGTACAATCAGTGACTTCATCTACGTTTTTGCTTCAATGTTCTTGACATTTTCTTGTGGTGGGTAAGGTGCAGGCTTGCATGGCATATCACGAAAGTATTAGAATATTTGACGAGTGTCATTGCAGAATCTATGGCATTTTAATAAATCCATGTAACAATGCTTGATTTGGTCAATGTGTCTCAATTCTTGAGGAAGTTTGGCTTACTCATATCTTCCTTGCTCTCGCTGCCATTCTATGTCGCAAACTACTCCCTATCTCTGGCAAAGATCACGAGCAGCTGTCACTGTTGGCATCGCCTAAAAGTTTAAAATAATATGTGCTTCTTCGAGTGTTATTTTTAAGTTGAGGTGACAAAGCCGTCTTCTAAACAAAACTAAACGTGTAAAGCATCTTTAGTTAGAAAAAAGTGGAATTCTAAATCTGACAGTGTTATGGGCTAATAAATGAAATAACTTTTCAATTAATTATTTTAAGTGTACCATTAAGATCACAGAAGGTCAGTAAGAAGACAAACTACTTATACATGCACAATGAACAGCAAACAGGATTTCATTGTGTATTTGTATTCTGCACAATCTGCAGTAGTGATCTCTGTGCTTGACAGAATTGCCTTCATTGCCCCAAATGCCTCACCTCTTACTAAAGCCTGACCTTGAATATGATTATATTCCACTGTCTGTGATGCAACAAATCATTCGCCTGCATCAGCAATCTCCTCCATCAATTCCTTTTCAGCGCATGACAGAGTAAGCCAGTTTGATGCTTCTAAAATTGCGTTCTGTATCTGCTTTCCTTCTTGACTCTAATAAAGGGAAACTGCAGCTCGTCTATCACTACTAGCATTCCTACTTGTTTCAACTGCATAATAAAGTTTTCCTCCAGAACTATATTACACCTCATAATTTGCCGTACTTCCTGGAGAGGATTGCATATTGCCCATCAAAAGCGTAGTCCGTTAAAAAAGTACTATGTATTTGCTTACAAGTTCTTTGCAAATGGCCACCCAGGCCTCATGGATCTATATAACTAACTGGTGCAGTGGTAATAAAAGTAAAGTGTATATGAAACAGATCACAAAATACGTGGTGTCGCAAAGGAGCAAGAGTACAGCTCTATAGGTGCAATTCAGGTACTATACTCAGGGGGGGCAATTTGTCACTAAAGTAGTACATCTGCTCCCGAAAAAGAGCACCTTCTTCAAGGTGTAGATTTACACATGACTTTAGTACACCTGGAAAGTTGCTCTAGTTGCAAGTTTTTATTGTACTACTGTGATATGTCTCAGGGCTCCTATTCTCACTGAGGATAATTTCAAATAACTTAGAATTACGCATAGGGAAAAAGAGCCTAATGTGCAACCACGCCTCATTTCTTCTCTTTTTTTCCCCGTTTCTGATTATTTTTTTTCCATTGAGAAAACTCTTTTCCTACACCACCACCCAATATGGTGTTGTTGGGAAACGGTCTATACACCGTGGGCTGAGCAATGCTTGCCTTATCCACGCATATGCCTTAACCACACATATGCGCACGGATGGGCAGACACAGGAAGAGGAAGGATCAGACTTGGATATGGTCTGCTAAGTGGGGCTGGGTCCCTGTTTTTGGGGGGTGATGGGATAGTTTTTAAGGGCTGAGTTTAGTTGTTAGGGCTCGGGGTTTGGGGAAGATTTTTAAGGCTCGGTGTCTGGGTTGTTTTCAGGGCTCTGGGGGGGTTGGAGTTGTTTTTAAGGATCAGGGAGGTCGGGTGTTTTTAGATGTCAGGGTTGGGCTGCTTTTATGGCTGGGGGTCAGGATTGTTTTTAGGACTCAGGGGAGGTCGGAGTTATTTTTAGGGCTCACAGAGGGTCAGGTTGTTTTTAGGGCTATAGGGGGGTTGGTGTTGTTTTTAGGGCTCAGGGCATGGGGACTAGGGTTTAATCTTTACCACACATATCCCTTTACCAGTCATACCATCACCACTAAATTCGGTGGCAAAGGGATACGTGGTAAAGGTATGTGTGGTAAAGGAATGCGCTGTTCAGATGCATTAGTTGTTCGGGCAGTGTTGTAGTGGCCCGAGTGGGATTAGCCATGCGTGCCTCTGTAAAGCAAGTGGTGGGATTCCATTCTTCTTGCAATCGAGGTAGGGAAGTTACTCCAGACCCTGACTGAAGGAAATCTACGACTGTATAAATAATGAAAAAGTGTCAGATCAGAGTTGTGACAGTGGCCACAAATGAACAAGTGGGTGTTCAAAAACTTACAAGGTAACCAACCCTTGATCGCCTAGTTGATTTAGAATAGGATTTACTACTGCAGAATTCTTAACACTTGTGAAGGAAAAATCCATAATAGTAAATCCTTTTATTCCTGTTGTAAATATTTGTGTGAATTCCTAGGAGAGGTGTTTTCAGAGCTAGGTAACAATAAACATTTGCTATTCGGCGCCAAGATACCCTTGGGTGAACATGCTCTATACAAATACACGTCATGTTCAACTGAAAATGTATGTTTGTGGTAGAAAATACCTTTGTGAATTGGTAGGTAACACAGCAAGACTAGTACATTAATTGAGCACAATACAATAGAGGAAAACTAGTCAAAAGATTGGTTGGCATGCATTGCAATCAATACAAGGTAATTTTTTACGGTATTCATGAGGGGCCTTGAGTGACCCTTATGCATGGGCTGAAAAGTGTAGGCAGTAAGGTGAGAGCCTCAAGGGACCCCTGGGTGTGAAATACCCAGACAATTTACCCTTCTCTTGTTAGGCACTCTTTAGTAAGTAGGTTTTATGTTCTGCCTTCATGATGATGATCCTAGATGCTTTTATAATAGAGAGGGGCAGAGAGTTCCCGGGGTATGCGGCATCTCCATACAAAGTGCCTGATTACGAGTTTGGCAGATGGGATACTCCGTCACAAACATGACCGATATCCCGTCCGCCATATTACAAGTTCCATAGGATATAATGGAATTGCAATACAGCGGACAGGATATCCGTCACATTTCTAATGAAGTATCCCATCTGCCAAACTCGTAAGCAGGCCCAAAGTCTGCTTCAGGATTCTGTGCTTAATAAACTTTGGAAATTCTGTTGTTGACTGGCTACAGCTACACTCTTAAACATGCATCTATTGCTGATTGTATGATCTTCGTCCATTGCATTTATGAATTTGGATCTGGAAGGAAATATCACAACAGTAGATAGTCTCTCCAGTAAAGTAGAATCAAAAGAATAAAACCCTCTGTTGGGCTTGATTACTGTCAGACTGCACGACAAGGAAGTCTGTATGATAATCACAGCAATGATTATATTTTCACCCAAATGCCAGCCCTATAATAACATTTTCAACCAATCGTTCGGGGGAAATATGTTCTAAAATGGGTGTCAGATTATCTACATCCTTTGCAAAATTGCCCTGCCCCAGTTCAACATCTGGAATGTTGTTCTTACAAGATTATATGCATTCACCTTCCACTGAGAGAAAGTTCCAGATTATTGATGCAGGGTCCAGATGTACGAATAGCTGTCCTCAAAATACTCCTCTCAAATTGTGACCAGAAAAGATTTTTAAGAAGTGGCCTACATATTAATAGGTCGGCTCTTAAAAACAGGCGGGCTTATTTACAAGACCCTTGTGCCACTTTTGCTTCAGTTTCCCATGGTCAAAGTGACGCAAGTGGTGCAAGGGGCTTGTAAATCTGCCCCTGGAATTGTAGTGGATTGGAATCTGACCTTCTTCATTAACAATAATGAGGTTGGATGCTACTTACTGTAAGTTGATCGCATAACAAGGGTGGTGGTTCTACATAATCGCTTGTAAAAGGATTGCAGATAGGCCTCCTAGAACGGCTTAGTGAGAATAATTTCATTTTAGCAGAAGCATGCTGAGCATAAAGTGCTCTACCTAAGTGGAATTTATATCTGGCCTCCAGTTGGGGCACGATTACAGAGCAATGATTTTTTGAGGAGGCGAGAGCCCAAAATTGTGATGGATCTAAGAACGTTTCAATTTGAAGAAAAATGGAGATAAAGTGAATTCAACCACTCATCATGATTTTTCTTATTCACCTGCGAGCCAGGGTTAGAACTGAGGTGTTGAAGTTACAAAATCAACAAATTGACAAAGATGTAATTTAAAGAGGTAGGGACTCATTATGAGCACCACATGAAAAGTAGTGCAGGATGAGCATACAGAGGGGTTAGTTAGTGTTTAGCGGTTGTAGGATAGCTACCAAAAAATTGATAGATGTCACACCTTCCGTATTATGAGTGTATATAGGGATGTGCCTTCTAAGAAGGACGAGGAGGACAGCCACTATTTTTTGGTGGACTGATTTGGTAAGCTCTGAATAGCCTCTAGAAATACCAGTAATGTGGATTAGAGTATGGTAAATGCAGGGTGTAGTTTTACCGCACAGTTGCGAGTTTTAATTCTCGGACTGTGGGTTGATTGTGGAAATTGGTGTAAGTGCACATGTTCCTTAGATTTTGCATTCGTTCAAGGCACTTTTCTCTGGATTGACACCACCTTTTTTTAAAAAGCAAAATATGAAGGAGGGAAAACTCAATACCACAAAGATCATCTTTTTGAGTTAGATATTCCTGTTTCTAGCCCAAATCAGGATTATTGGATAACACAAAATGGGTGCATTTGAGGCAGGGGATCAGTGTTATTTCATTCATTCCCGAGCAGTATGTGTATAGTGCATAGTCCAATAAAAAACTAAAATGATGTTAAGTGCCATATCTGGGATTGCTCAGCGTGTTTTGAAGAATGTACTGCTGGAAAGCACTGGCTTGTACACTTAAATGCCTGGTTCCTGGAACCAGGTTAGCTTATTTTGTCCAGATGCATTTTTAACCATGTATCATTTACACTTATTGCTTCCAGCTTAATCATGTTGGCACAAGTGCTCTGCGTTTAATGAACAATGCAATTGCAATTACTAAACTGAGAGCTGATATTCTTAGATGTAGGTCTTAATTAAAATGTGTATACAGTACTGGGATTTGGATTTGGAATTTGAAATAATGTCTGGGAATTTATCTTTAATATTTAGTTATCGCCAGATCTTACTGAAGTGAAAGAAACTACACTGAAAACTAATCGTTTTCATCTATTTCCAAGTGGATATGAAATGTATTATCACCTTTGCCATTAATTTGCACATCAACATATCAATTTAAACATAGAGGTCAGAGATTGGATGTGCACAGAATCTACATTAAGAATCTCACGGACACAATCTGAGGATCACATCCAACCGTGACCCCATTTCAGAACTGGTCCAGATGTGCTCAGTATGAAAACAATGTTCATATACAGAAGCTATGTAAACAGGGGGGAGAAAAGAGCAAAATATTATGCACCTGGCATATTTCTAAACCCCTCCAGTCTATAATGTTGTTATGTATATCTCCCAATGAGAACCTCTATCATTTATTTCAGTTTCTGAATCTCATATTCCACTGCAATGACATAGCAACAGTTGATAATCTAACTGGTTACCTACTGTTTTGATGTCATAAAAGCCTTCCAGGCCAGGCTGACAGGGCTCTCAGAGTGTCTACCAGCAGACTTCTACATGTCTGCTTTGACTGAACGCAGAAAGCACAACTGCTGAAGGTAAGAGGAAGGCAGGAAAGGTTGTGGGTGTTGGTCAAGGATGGCAGGTACATTTTGTTTTAACCTTTGGTAAAGGGATGCATAGCAGTGCTCATGCTAAGCATGCCACCCCCATTACTCATCTGACACCTATGGGCAGATGATTTTGGGTGCCATAAATAACATACAATTATAGATTGGTAAAACGGTTGTTAACAAAACTCTTTACCCACTGTTGCTAGATCATAGAGGCCTCCCAGGCCAGACTAACATAGCTTTTTGAGAGCCTGTCTGTGTAGTGCTGCGTGTCTGTTTTGACTTAAAGCAGAAATCACAATTGCAGGAGAGGGAGGAAGGCACTGAAAGTGATGGAGGGTGCTTAAGGATGGCAGGTGAGAAGTTTTATTTGTTTTTTTGCTTATTTTTAGAATTTGAGACAGGGTGTAGAGGCCATGTTATATATTGCTGCCCCCTGATTTCTCTCCCCTTGCATAGCAGTTAAAAACACGGGCCAGATGATTTTGGGGACCATAAATAACATCAACGTGTAGATGAGTAAAAAGTGTTTTATGCTCCTGGCTCTTAAGGGTGGCGGACGTGGTTGGCAGGGCTCTGTCAGCACGGCCGTGCACTTCTGAAGCTGCTGCTGAATTTTAACTGCCGCGTTTTAAAAAAACTTTGGTCCATGTTTTAATTCATTACTTGTAGCTAAAATTGTAATTTTGCACTGCCCTTACCTCGTGGTGGACCGGAGTGGTCTCCTTGGGCTCCGGTGTGTCTCCCCTGGTCGGGTCCGTCCGTGCGAGCGGACCCGCCATCTTGGGGGTAGTTGGGCCACGTTCTACTGGTCGGGGCAGCACGCTCTGGGCTCCATAAAATCAACACTGGAGCAAATGCGCAGCGGGCGAGCGCAGCAGGCGCGCCAAAGGCAAGCCCGTCTGTGCCGGTCCGCGCCAAGGAAGCACCCTGTGCCAGTCTCGCTGCCCGTTTTGGTCACTCTGAGGAATGTTGACTACTATCCGTCCCTCTGTACCCTAGAGAGACTCTCTTACATATCGGTAAGCACCACGCTGACAGGGGGACACTTAGGCTGCTGCACTCAGCCTACCCACGGGCAGATATTCTTGCTGACGATCTCTTGATGTGTGGGCTTCTGAATGTAAGGTCCCTGCCTAGGCATAGCGTGGAGATCCAGCTGATGATAGAGAGACACATGAGCTTGATGTCTTGTTTATGATGGAAACATGGACTCGCCCTGATTGTATGGTTGATCCCGGCTGGGCCTGTCCATCTGGTTTCAAATGTTTACATCTCCCTAGGCCAAACGGGAGGGGTTGGGGGTAGGAGTCATTTATAAAGCAACTTGGAAGATTGGAACCATTAACATGGACCCGGCTGATGGTACGGAACTGTTGGGCCTATCTATTCAGAGCTGCTCCGGGACTATTTTTACTGGTGTTTTATGCTATAGACCTCCAGGGGCTTTTTGTGCTCAGCAGCAAAAATCGCTACTAGCTACCCTCACTAACATGGCAGCTACCCACCACAAGCTGATAATTCTAGTGGACTTTAACCTTTGGCTAAATGGTTCCTTAGACTTAGGCTTAGTAAATCTGCTTCACTCTTGCGAAAGCTTTGGTCTTTTTCAGCAAGTCAAAGAAGCTACTCACAAGGCGGGGCACCTCTTTGATTTGGTGTTCACTGATCCAGACCTGTTGGTTATGGGGGAAATCTTTCCTATGGACTGGACAGATCATTCCCTCGTCAAATTTTATGTCAAAATCAAGGGTCCCCAGACTAGAGCTCCACAGGTAATTAAGGAGTTTTTGTGCCGAGACTGGAAGGCTCTTGCTCGAGTGAAGTCCTCTGACTTGGTGTTTTAAGTTGGAGAGTGTTTTGCTTTGGATAAGCAAGTGGAGGAGAACTATGCCTCACTCTGCGCAAAAATTATGGTGTCTCATGCCCCCCTTAAAGTACGTAGTTGGAAGGGGAAAACCTCTGCCCCTTGGTTTAATGACACGCTGAAAAACTTGAAGCGGGATTGTAAACAAGCGGAGAGAAGTTGGAGGCGTGAATATGAGGAATCTAACAGGACGCAGTGGAATAATTAAATCTTGGAATATAAGAGTCTGATCAGGAAATCTAAGGCTGACTACTTTTTGTCCTTGATTTGTAATGCTACCAACAGCTCTAGGAGTATTTTTAACATACTAAATAGTCTTACCAGCCCTGAGTGTGCTAAGAACTCCATTGTCCTATCTCAGGAACTTTGTGAGATCTTGCCAAATTCTTCAAGGAGAAAATTGAGTTAATTATTGAGGATTTGGAGGACTCTCCTGAGATCGGCAGCCCCTCGGCCACCGGACACGGGTCTCCAGTAGATAAGACTAATGATCCAGTTTGGCCGCTGGGTGAACCTTTACTAGAGCTCCCACTTCTGACAAAAGAAGCCTTTAGTGGGCTGGCACGGGGGATTTCCTCTGGATCTCCTTTGGGCCCCGTGCCACACAAGATTTGGAAGGAGTATGAGGAGGAACTATTTCCGACTCTCCGCCTAATTTGTAATCAATCTCTTGCCACTGGTATTGTTCCATCCCAGTGGAAGCAGGCTGTGATATCTCCCCTTTTGAAGAAGCCTTCTTTAGACCCTGAATGTTCCAAAAATTACAGACCAATCTCCTTGCTGCCTTTCCCAGCCAAAATTGTCGAGCGTATGGTCAGTTTAACTCTCTCAAAACATCTGGAACAGCATCACTTATTAGAGGGCGATCAATTTGGCTTCCGGCCGGCTCATGGGACCGAAACAGCTTTGGTCACCGCCGTGGATGAGCTTCAAAGGCGTGCAGACAGGGGACAGGCAGTGGTTTTTATTCTGACATGTCTGCCGCCTTTGATACGGTCAACCATGAGATCTTACTGGGCCGTTTAAGTGATGCTGGGGTGAGAGGTAGTGCTCTGCTGTGGTTTTAGTCATTCTTGCAGGACAGACAGCAGGCGGTGTCCTTGCCCCCCTTTCAATCTGTGTTTCCTTATGTTCCACACGGGGTGCCACAGGGATCAGCAATTAGCCCCATCCTTTTCAACCTATATCTAAGACCTCTGATCTCGTTATTAAAGCCTATAAAATCAAGATAATAAATTACGCGGATGACACGCAGATGATCCTCTCCTTTGAGGGAGAGGAATCGACTCCTGTGGAGGTAGTCCACAACTCTTTGCGGGATACGTCACGCTGGCTGAAGAACAATTCTCTTCAATTCAACGCTGGGAAGACGGAGGTGCTTTTTAGCGCTGGAAATAAGATCTCCCTTCCTTTACAAGAGAATTTTTGGCCCCCTGAGACAACGACTAAAGTGCGGCCAGTGGAATCAGTCCGCAATTTAGGGGTTATGCTTGATCAGAAGCTTAGCATGGAGACTCATGTTAAAAAAACGACCTCCTGCTGCTTTGCTATCCTGCGGTCTTTGTGGAAGATCCTGCCATTACTTCCACTTCAGGTGCGCGTCCAAGTGGCAAGGTGTGATATCCTTAGCAGGTTAGATTATTGTAATGCCCTACTATTGGAGTCCCCTGGCTTCTTGTTGGATAGGCTTCAAAGAATGCAATCAGCGACCGCTAGGTTGGTCCTGGTGCTTCCTAGGAGAGCACATGCGCCGGCAGCCCTGACAAAACTTCATTGGCTCCCGGTGAGACAGAGGGTACAATTTAAGGCCCTCTGCCTCGTTTTCAAGGCTCTCCATGGAATAGGTCCTCTACCCCTGCAATCTAATTTTGCCTGGTATACCCCAGCCAGGCGGCTTCGCTCTTCAGCGGCTAGGCTGGTGAGAGTGCCTAGGTTTAGGAAGGTTAGATCAGGGGGTAGATCTTTTGAGGTGGCTGCTGCCAAATTGTGGAATCTGCTCCCGTGCGAGATTAGGCCAATTGGGGAGCTTCTCCCCTTTAGGAAAAAGGTTAAAACCTGACTTTTTCCCAAGTAATGTAATCTGACTGTCCTGTTCCTGTCCCGTCCGACTCTCGTCCGTCCTTTTTTGAGCCACCAGCGCCAGGATCCCTGCAAGGTGATAGTCGCTTTATAAGACTAATACATTTTTTTTAAAAAGTGGCTATATAGATAACTCGAGCTTGACTCCTATTGTACATATGATGTCAAACAGAACCCCTCAGTAAAAAAAAAGCCTGTAATTTATTGTTACCCATCCCTAATACTATACATGTATAATTCAAATGGAAATTCAATTTGAATAGACAATGTAAGTTTTCAGGAAAGGCAATATAAGTGTAATATTGCATTCTAACTTTACTGTATGCAGCAAAATGTCCACTATCTTACTTCATGAGATCTTTGTAAGATGCTGGTTTCCCTTTGAACAATCTCACCCTTGACGTCATCAATGACACTGGGTTTCAGGTAATTAAGAAGGACATGTGGCTACTCATATAATGTAGCAGAACAAAGGCATATTTTTCACAATAGGAGTCTCAGTTACAAGACAATATATGCTTGAAAAATAGGGTTAGTTTCACATGTATTATTAGGAAACTACACCCTCCACAAAGGTGGGTGAAAATAGCTCAGAATGCAGCTACCTTGCATCAAAATGTGTCTGTCTGCAGTGGCCATTGGCAGTGACAATGTCCCACCAATGGATGCCCCACTCACAAAGGTTAGGAGATCCTGCAGCTGGAAATTCACACCAAGACCAACTATCAACATCAGATAAATGCCAAGGCTGGAGGGAACAGCAGATAATGGGGGCTCTGAGAAGGAAACAGCTGCCATTGGCAACTGGAATGGCCTCCCACAATCATGAAGCTGGACCCTTTTTTAATGATACCAGCTTGAAACTTTGCAAAGCTTGTAAAATTAAAAATATATATATGTGCTAATTTGTGAGTTAGTGTAATGATGTTTCCTCTTCACATACAACGGCAAATTCAGGTAAATCTCTTTAATTAAGTGTAGTAAAGAAACAGGTGAGGAGATAGGGTAAGCTCCCACTACCGTCAGCCTCCACACAGGGAATGCTGTGCAGTGGAACCTCACCTAGAGAAATCCCTCCACATTCTACGTCTCCTGTCACAAAATGATGCCAACACAACAGTCAGCCTTCTTTGCAACTTTAAGATTTATTTTGCAAGGTGAAAATGGCAGTGTTAACTCTGCACACAGAGGCTGCAATGGCGTGCATGAGACACGTATTATAGTGCTACTTTGTGGGTGGCACAAAAAGTGATGCAGCCCAATTGTAGCAATTCATTTATGGCCCTGGGTACAGCTACTTCCATTTACTAGGGACTTATAAGTAAATAAATGTACTAATGGCCCTGGGTACAGCTACTTCCATTTACTAGGGACTTATAAGTAAATTAAATGTACCAATAGTAAAATGTTTGGAAGGGAGAGCACAAGCACTTTTCCACTCCTTGGTGGGAGCGAAGCATGCAGATTTCTATTGCAAACAAAACGGGGTTCAGCAGAAATAGAGTTGGGAAAGGCAAACACCTGGGACAATACCAAACAAAAGAAGGTAATTTCCAACATTTCACAATGGGTGACCTATCCAAACTCTGTTGATTTCAATTACAGGGTATCTTGCATCCATATGATTGAAGTACTGGGGTTACTTACACAACCAGATAAACATATATGAATTTAGAAGCTCAGCACTTCCTCTTCGCTCTTACTTCCGTGTGCTCATCAACATGTCTTAAAAATAAACAGTAATTTCAGGAGCAAAGACTGGTTTGACTCAGAAACTTTGGGGCACTAAAATATGTCCCATAAATCTCTAGAGGCACCATACTCACCCTTAGCTCCTATGCCTTAGCATGATTCACACATGACTAGAACATATAAAGTAACTAATCCCCAAAAGGGGAGGAAGAATGAGGTTTTCTTGTAAGTTCGAGCAGCTTCCTGTTTCTTAATACCTGTTAATAAAAGAGAGAACTCACTATTTTTGATTAAAAAGGTTATACATATGGTCCAGTAGGGACATCCCTCTTTTTTTAAAAGGACCCTCGCCCACAAGGGTTATTGGTGACATGCTTTATCATCAGTCCTCACACAGGTTATCATGTTAAACGTGATGGGCTCGACGTTAATAGCCAACAGACCACTTGATTATTCTAGGGTGGGCTCTCATTTTAAAATTGCTATAGTTATCCAAGTTAATATTATGTTCATTTTTAGATCCCATGGCAAGATAAAAACAAGCATTTTGATGCACACGAAGTTCAAATGGGCTTCAACATCAAAACATTCTACATGTTTCAGCCATATATCATCGCCTCTGCAGTCAGATGGCTTTCTTCAGGACTAACAGGTATTACAGACCCCAATGTGGACTGTAAACTTTATCATTAGGTCTCTAGATACCGTGCTATTTCTACCATCAGTCGCTACTGTGAATTTTAACTCATTCATACTTCATTCATTCTCCCATGCCTTGCATACAAGCAGTACATTGAAATTATGTCAGTGGATAAACTCTAAATCAGAAAGGGAGACTATACTTCATTGTATATCTTTATTGTGAACACTAACGGTGGGGTCTGCACACTACTGTATTGTGAAGACACTGGTGCACATGCATTTTTCTTTGGCTAAGACCATACTCCACTATCTCTAAAAAGGCCTTCTTCATCAGTGACAAACATGCTGATCCGTGGCCCAACACATGGAGTCATATTATGCCAAGCACAGACATTCTTAGTGCCTTTGTCTGGATCACTTGCAGCTATGACCATAGGGAATGGTTTACCGAGCACAAAACACAATCAACCTATAGATGTTGACAGTGAAGAACAAAAAAATATAGATAGTATAACACCGTATATTGTGTTTATTCAACATAATAGGTGGAGCTACAGGAATCAGTGGGGCAATTCAAGCAAGGGGAAATTATGCTAGGCCCCCCACTTGCAAATTATGCTAGGCCCCCCACTCATGGTGTTGTCTAGCAGTACCTGTGTGCTAGAGTTGGTGTAGGGGTAATATATGCTCATAGTCAGGGCCCATGTGGCGAGCATGTATTGAGGTGGGTCTAGCAGGCAACCAGAATATAAATTAGTTCACAAGTAGTGTATAGATGAATCTTTATGTATTTATTTAACTGTTTTTCTTATCTCACAACAGTATTATTGGGCTTCATATAAGTAGAACAAAGATACGAGCGGCGTATAATACAAACTTTGTTTGCACTGGTCAGAGTAGATCAAAATGGACAACTGGGTTGAAAGTGAGCAAGTTGAGGGGTCAGGTGGGATTGGTGTGAGCAGAATCGGCTATGGGAACTTATGGGTCAGTTCATCCATATTTTAAAGAGGTGAATCTGTAAGCCCTTTCTGAAGGATAAGATGGTAGGTCGGTTCCTCAATTCTGTAGTGAGGGAGTTCCAGATGTTTCTTGCTGCACCAGTAAAGCATTGCTTCATGGCCTGTAATAATATAAATTTGTGGATGTCCAGTTGTAAAGTGGCTTTTGTTCTTTAACCTATTTCTCCCCAGATATGATAAGGAGATTCACATGGTAACTAAGAGGGTGATTTCACGTGCCTTAAAGTTACAGATATCTCGCCGCGCTAAGGATATACTCTAAATAGGGCAGGCAGATGTCATGCATCCGCCAAGCTCCAAACCACTACGTAGGTTTTTTAAAGGGAATTTATACATTTGAACAGGCTGTTTTTTAAAATGCTCTTCACTTCCAGGAGCACCCATATATGGTTCTGCAGTAGTGACTTGATGTGGTGTTTTTTTTACATCACTGAAATTAGTTTTATTGCTGTAGTGCAAGAACAGTTTTGTGGGAAGCAGGAAGGGAATCGGGGACGGGGCAGGGGGGCATTTGGAATGTCAGGTATGCAGTCATTCTTATAGGTGGGTAAAGGCAAAGGCAGCTGTTTGTAATCGATTTGGTGATAGGAGGTGTTTATTTTCTTTAGAGAGTCAAGTTTGAAGTTTGGTGATTATCTATTTGTGGAAGGTGTGATAGAGTTTTGCCTACGGAGAAGCCCAGTTATTTTACCACATTGGATACAGATGGACAGAAACAATGCGATGTGAGGCTTTGGATACATTCTGGGTCAAGTTTTTATTTGTCTGAGAGTAATTCTAGGAGAAATGTGTCTTGTGTGCGTTAAGCACTAAGGATTTTTTGTGCCATCCAAGCTGGAGTTTTGGAGTATGTGGATGTACTTTGTGAATAACAGCTTGAAATAAAGTTGGGATTCTTCTCAGTTTGGCATGGTTTTTGGATTAGAGACATGTTTCCCTATATTCTCATATTCACTATTATGATTTACCCAAAAATAAGAGATCCAGTTAATAGTAGAAGGATTTGAAACCACATTCAATGTCTCAGTGACTTACGCAACTTCCATCTGGCCAATGGCAAGGTGTCCCAGTAAAGTAATTTGGAATACCTCGCTTGGTTCGTAACTGGCAAGCCAGATACTGCCATACCATAAAATGCTGGAGCCGCCAACAGTAGTTTCATAAATTAATAGATTTCATGCTAGGGCGCGCTATACATTTTAGAAAGTTCCAGATAGAGTGAGTAATTTAGTTACAAAAGTCACTAAATTATCATGTGCTTTACCCTTGGTAGCGTAGCACAAAAAGCAGTCAGGCTTAGAGGCAATGTGTAAAGTATTTATGCAGCACACAACAAGTAGCAAAGTAAAAAGGCCAACTCAAGAAAAATACCACACCAATTTAGAAAATCAAAGTAGATTTTAATAAATGATTTGACCCCTAAAACTAAAAAATCCAAACTGTATAACCAAAGTTATACATTTTTTAGGTTTTAGTGAAAATGAGCAAAGAAAATAGCAAAGCGCCATTAACAGATATCTAGTCAGAAAATATGGCCGACTGCAAAGTAGCGTGGTTCGGAGACAAGAGGTGGTTTGGACCGGTAAGGCTTTACCTTCATTTTTGAAAAGATAAAGTTTACTGAGGCAAGGTTAAAGATGCTGTATGAGGAGGGAGAGTTGCAATGGGGAGCCTTGGGACAAAGCTGAGGTGAATATTTTTGTGTTCGAAGTTAGGGCCTGATTATGACCACTGCAGTCTAATGTGTCACCGTGGCCACAGTGGCTATGTGGGCACTGCTGCACTAGCAGTCCAATCACCCTATTACAAGTTGGGGATTCGGACCACTGTGGGACCGTTGCTACTGCAAGGCCTCTGCGATCCATGGCCGACTTACAGCAGCCAGAGGGCAGCAATATACTGGTGGTGACACTGGGGCAACGCCAAGCATATTATGAGTTTCCTCACTGCAATAACCCAGGGCAAAGCTACATATATATTTTTTTTAACGAAGGGGGCTGCATGGCCCCCCTCCTGAGGCCTCTATTGACCATGGGAACACCATCCCCCAGGGCCGTTCATTAGTTTTTTTAAATGTATTTTATTTTTTGGGGGAGGGGGCCCGTGTCCCCCCTCCTGGGCCACTTCTGGCCCCAGGGACCCCATCACCTGGGTCCTGGCCAGCCTTTTTAATTTATTTTTCAGAGGGGGACAGCGCGGCCCCCTCCGCATTTCAATTAAGGCCCTGGAGGCCGGCCTTACTTTTTTTTATAGGGGAGGGGGGCCGCCCCTCCTTGGCCACTTCTGGCACCGGGGACCCCATCCCCTGGGGTCGGACCAATATGTTGGGGACCGTGGGGGGACCCCATTTCCCCCATGGTCCCGCTGGCTCCCCGCCTCCTGCGGGATCCTGCACTGCTTTTCCACACAGGGAGCTGCTGACATGCAACTCCCTGTGTGGAAAAACAATCTGTTTTGGATTTTGGAAGCTAGAGCAGGTTTGCCTTCTCTCGCTTCCAAAATCCAAAGCAAGTTTGCTATGACAGGGCGGGAGCCACATGGCTCCCACCCTACCATAGAAAACTACAGTGTCCTGGGGGTGGGCACCCCGGGACACTGCAGGAGCAGGCGCCGGGGGAGGCGGTACCCAGGGCCATTGAGGGCTCCTGGAGGATGGCCAGACACCCCCCTCCCTTCATGAAAATAGCTACGGGGAGGTAGTAGTCCCTGGGGCTCAGGATGTCCATAACAGAACCCCATGTTACTTTTTTAGTGCCCCGGGGAGGTGGCGGTCCCCGGGCAGGTGGGGGGGGGGCTTGAGCACCACCACACAGGATTAAAAATTAATACGAAATTTAATCCCGGGGGCCTGCGGGGGAGCTGTGTGCCCCGGTGAATATTTCAAAAAAGCCCCTGGGGATTGGGGGGCCTTAGAGGCCCGCACACAAAGTAAAAAAGCCCCGGGGGTGGCAATCCCCAGGGCTGCATTAGGGCTGCATGCCCTCCTGTATATTAAAAGGATAGCCCAGGGGAAGAGGCGGTCCCAGGGGCTGTGGGGGCCTGCTAACATTTCATAATAATGCCCCCAGGACCTGGCCCACCCAGGAGCCGCAATTAAATGAAACAGGGGAGACAGCGCTTCATTTTTAAAAAAAAATCATTGGGATTTGCGACCCCAGTGAGAAAGAAGTTTTTTTAAATAAATGCTTTTTTTTGCCCCTGGGGGTCCTTGTGGAACCCTCTGAGCAGGTTTAGGGGGTCAGAGTGTTTCTATTCTGCCCCTTTTTCTTGTTCTTAAACATTTTTTTCATTGTTTCCTTGTGACTCAGTTCTACCTAGTCACAAGATGGCTGGTTTGGAGTGTTGGCAGCCAATCACAGTTAAGCTCGTGCTCGGGAGGGGTCTTGACTCCACCGCGTCCCTAGATATCCAAACCTTTTCTTTTTCAAATTTCTCAGGAGCTACTGAACGGATTCACACCAGTTTCAAAAAAGGTCTCTTTCTGAACCAAGGGCTACCGTTTTGTCAAATTTGGTGAGGAAAACACGTTTTGTGCCCCCCTTTTTTCTCAGCCCCCTCTTGTTGAATCACCCCAAAACTTTCAAGACGTGAGCTGACTGGAGCGGGCCACTAGTTCTAAATGTTTCTCGAAGATTCGTCAACCGGCGCCATAGATATTGAGAAAACAAAAACGCTTTTCCTATAGAAACTAGGTCCTAACTATAACTACCTACTGGCGACCGCCAGTAGGTAATATGTATATATATAAACATGCAGTGAAAACAAACTGAGCAGCAGGTGAAGGAAACCAGCGCAGCGAGCGAAGAGGAGTGACCATAGAGGCGGCACAATATTGCACAAAGGGAAATGGCAAGGAATATTACACACCAATGTGGGACATGATTGAACAAATATAATGAATTCTGGGATATTGATGCCTTTCCAGGTTGCTAAATAGATTTTCCACATGTGGGATTGCCGCCCTATGATTGGTTTACACTCCACCAATAGAAAATGCAATGTGAATTGAAAAGAAAGATGCAAGCTGTGCTGAAAGGAAATGATTTTACGCACTGAAGAAGACCCATGCCGAAATCCATTTGCGCAATAAAATCACTTTTACAATGCAACATCCTTTACAATGCATGCCATTACATCCCAGATGCTATTACAACGCATGTCATTACAACGTAAGTATGGGAAAGTATTTTAATTAATTAATATTAATTTCATGTAATTTAAAGTAAATATATATATATATATATATATATATATATATATATATATATATATATATATATATATATATATATATATATATATATATATATATATATATATATATATATATATATATATATATATATATATATATATTACCTACTGGCTATCGCCAGTAGGTATAGTTAGAACCTAGTTTTTATAGGAAAACCACAACATTCTATTTGGAATAACTTTGGCACTGGTGGACAAATCTTCACGTTCTCGGTTCTGCTCCTTCCCTGAAAGTTTGGGGGTGAGTCGTCAAGTGGGGGCTGAGAAAAAAGGGGGTCCCAAAATGTGTTTCCCCATGCAATTTTCCATAGGGACCTTTAGCAAGGGCTACAGCCCGAATGGCTGAACGGAATTACACCAAATTTGGCAGATTGTGCTTTTTGTTAAATGGTGTAAATCCGTTCAGTAGTCTCTGAGAAAATCAAAAGTAAAATCATAGCAATATCTAGAGACGGAGTTCTGTACGCGTACGGAAATTCGTACAATTACGGGCACCAGCTGCATGCTGATTGGCTGTCAACTGTCTGTCAACACTCCAAACCAGGAAGTGTTGGCATTCATCTTGTTCGTCGCTAGAACCGAGCCACAAGAAAACAGTAAAACAAAGTTGAGGAATAGGGAAAGGGGGAAGGGTGGAAACATTCTGACCCTGTAGGCTTGCTCAGGGGGTCGTACATGGATTTTTAGTCAAATTTGTTTTTAAAAAAGTGTAAAATCGCGGCGTACGGGTATGGTACTCGTATGCGGTGGAACAGAGAAAAAAAAAAAGTTGAAGTCTGTTTTATTCATTAGGTGTCGGGGGCAATTTTTAGAGCTATATTTCTATGATAGTATGTAAAACTTTCAGTTTTTTGTGTTTGCACCAGTTGTACTCTGTACGTATGTGCAGCCTTGTTTAGAAGTGCACTTTTTTTTTCTTTTTCTCAAAGTTCGCCAAGAAAACCTCTCCTCATTGCAGGTATTTTTATTATACCTGTTACTTTCATTTTGCCCTTCGCATATTTTCTGTGTGATCGATGAAATTTCCTGCCAAGGACACCACGGTGTTTGTTCTTGGCCTCGGATCTTATCAGACTTTGTAACACGTATAGCTAAAAACTAATTTAAAGGACGTACTCTCTACACATGTGCAGTCTTGTTCGCCAAGCAAACCTCTCCTCATTTCAGGTATTACATTTGCCGCTTTTTTTTCACGGGTCGTGTTTGTCATCCGCTGGTATACTTTTGTAATATATTAATAAACATATTGTATCTATGGTTATGTGAAATGTAGTGTTGAGGCGCCAAACGTTGATTACATAGTCCGTCCAACCGCCATTTTAGTAGTTTTCCTCCGTTATTTTTATTATACCTGTGACTTTCATTTTACCCTCCGCATATGTTGTCTGTGATCGATGAGATTTCCTGCCACAGACACTGCGGTGTTTGTCCTTGGCCTCCGATCTTATCAGGCTTGGTCACACGTATACCTAGAAACCAATTTGAAGGACGTAAGCCACAGCCATTACAACGCGTGTTCGTCAACACAAAAAGATTATTAAGATTATGATTTTACCATGCGTGGTAAATGCATAGTGGTGACGATCAGGCATTGTAATGACTGTTTCCCCCAGGACACTGCAGAAACCGGGTCTGGGTGTGGTGGACTCCAGGGCACCAGGCAGAGGGCCATGCAGCCCCTCTCATACAATACAGAAGTCTTTGTGGGGTTATTGTTTCTGTGGTTTGAGGGGCGTCATTGAGGCCCACACACTTAATTTTGTAGGGGGGTAGGCATTCCATGGGGAAATGTTGCAAGAGGTTTGTAAATGTGGTATACATTGTTTGGTATTAGTTTGATTTTGTTACCATGTTGTAATGTAACCAGAGAAAATAGTTTTTAATGCTAGTCTTTAACATCTTACTATAGTACTTCAAGATTATAAATATTTTTATTCTGGATCGCCACTCCCCACACAAAGAAAAAGTAGTATGTAGTTTTTTTATTAAGTTTTGTTAAAAGAATAACTGTAAATGAAACTTAATGATAACTATATAATAAACAACTAGAAAAATAACTTTAAAAAACAATAGCATAAACAAATTGGGAAGTTAACTCCAAAAGACGTATGATTGGTATTCTGCAAAAGAAAAAAGAAAATTAGAGTTTAGAATTATGTAGATGTGACTAATTGAGCTGAACCATTACACATCAAGGTAACATAACGATTTTACGGGTGCAGTGTGCCTGGTATATTTCAGTTCACTTATAGTGCCACGTTCAAGTGGTGTCTATATAGAAGTGCCTACTGCGTTAGTGACACAGAAGTTGTAGAATGGGATTGTAAATATGGCATCTTATTTCTAATGCATTGCAACAAAGGCGTTGTATATCTAGGCCTCTGTGCTTACCGTTTTATAAACACTGTGGACAAAGACTTCGGCCAGTGGAATTCACAACTTCAGTTCGGCTGATCTTCTACACGTCCAAGCAGACAGCAGTGTCTTATAAGTTTAAAAGAGGAAGAGAAATGATGTCACAGACTGAGAGAGAAAGAGAGAGAAAACAACATTAAAACTGTCTCGCAGAGTCTGGAGTTGAGATTTTTTCTTGAAAAGTCAGAGGTAGATTTACAAGCTCCTTTCGTCACTTTCCGCATGTTAAAAGTGACAGAAAAGTGGCGTAATAAGCTTGTAGATCTGTTTGTCAGACTGTTGTAACCTATCTGTTGTCACTGCTGGGAGGTAATTATATATTTTACACAGTGACGATGGTGCACACTACCCACTCACTCCTTTTATAGATAATTTGTTGTTTCGGAAGCAATGTTCTTTGTAACCTAGTGCCATTGAAAGATGGTGCTCTCACTTGCTTTCACTGTAATCAAGAGAGTTAATCATTTCAATTCAGATATGGTTGTATACAGCAGAGTGGAGATAGCAGCGTTTAAATCTTTAAAAAAGAAAGAGAAATGATGTGAAAGAGTAAGAAGAGAAAGGGAAAAAAGGACATTAAAATGTGGGAGAGACACACACGATAGGGGAGGGGTGCGTGAAGCCAGAGGCGCAACCACAGTGAAAAATATCGGGCTGAGGGGGCTAGAAAGAAATTTGGGGTCGGTGTTTAGTTCAAGCAAAAAGAAGAGTGGAGCTGCAGGGGCTGTAAGCGGGTGGGGATTATCAAAGCCTTTTTAACAAGCAAAATGTCTTTAAAATATCTGTGATGTACTGGGGTGCGACTGTGTATTGGCTCAGGAAGCTATCGCATCCTAGGTGAAGCCCCGTTAGCCCAATGTTTTTTTTTGCGCCTGCTGCATACTACATATTCTCTCCTTTGACAGATAACTTGTCGTTGTTTCAGAAACAAGCTTCTTTGCTCACCTTGTTCTATTGCCGTTGTCTGTGTTACATAATCCATCCTGAAGCTGTACATTTAAAAGATATTAAAAGAAAGATGTTATGATTGGTAATTCTTGCTATAATAATTTGGAGTTAGATAATATCGCGCTTTTATAGACGTTGATAGTCAGATTTCTACGAACTGTTTGTATTGTGAATATATTCCGGACATTTCAGCGATTATAAAAACGTTATTGCTATTGGGAAAAAAAATAAACATGTAAATGAGTACATTATGTAGGAGTGCGTTGGTCTAAAATACTAAGTCGCATTTTTTTAATGTAGTCAACTACAACCCTTTGACTCCTTCCGATGCATACTCAAGCCTCACTGCTCACCTTTTCGTGGAATAGACACCTTCTGCATGATGTAGTCCCGATCTCCAAAAGAGAAGTCTCATATATGGTGCTGAGTCTTGATATTTCTATGGCTAATGACATACTCGTGCTCCCATTATCATAATCAGAAGTTCTTCACCCGCTCAGTGCTTCGGGCACCACTAACTCTGACCAAAGAGGCCATGCATGTAGTAGTGGGCCCCTTGTTCGGTGCTTTGGGAACAACTCTAAAATGGCGTACAACACATGCGCTCCGTCTTTTTTATACGTAGGGTCACGTGTGTAGTGACGGATATGCTGAATGGGTGTGGTGTGGGTGTATACCAGTCATGAGGGAGTGTGTGTGTTGATCCGACAACTAGACCTGCAACTAAGAAATCACTACAATGGAAATGTGGGCTTTATAGTGTTGTTGTGTTTTCCTGGTAGCATAAGAGTGGCTTTTTCTTTTGTATGTGATGTTACAATACAGTCACCATGTATGTAGCCTATTTTGTGACGTATTTTATTGTATAATGCGTTTCAAAAACTAGTTTTGGTAGCGTGCTTTTAAATTAAAGTGTGACGTCTGCTTCCGAGTTTGTTGAGTGTGGAAGTATTTTTTTTCTATTTTCTATTCTATTATAATTGTGTTGACTTTTATCATTTAGCGTGCAGTACTATATTATTTTATAAAATGTATAAGTGTTGAAATCATCTTTGAAACTAGAATGTAAGCATGTAAGCTGCTGTTTGTGATGAAAAGCAATGACGATTCTCGCAGGAAGTGGGGAGCAGGCTGGGACCGAGGAGGCCTTGGGGTCTTCCCACAGTCCGCAACGTTACATTTGAGCCCCGGGGGATGGGGTCATCGGGGACTATGAAAAATTAGTGATAAAGGCAATTTTTTTATGGTTGATTTACGGTACGCGTTCCAAGCACGTATGTACGACGTACAGTGCGAAGATTGGAAGACGTCCCATAAGCGTACTGAAGGAAGAAAAAGAAGAATATTTTTCAGATATTTATGAAGTGTATGTGTTTAGATGTTGGGTGGCTCTAAAAAGAGCCCTTGTGTTTATTGGGAGATTTTAGTACCTACAAGTAAGTACCAATGCAGAGTCTAAAGTTCAAGAGGAATACTCTGTTTCCCTCATTTGTAAAATGTATACCGTCACTCCTATAGATGCCATCCATATTGAAACGTAGATTGTTGTGGCAGATGGACCCCATTCTATAGTCTTGGAGAAAGGCATAAACAGATTTATTCCCATGTTTCCTAGCTTTTTCAATCTGTGGACAATAGTGGTTGGACCATTTCCATTTCTGCCTTTGGCATATATTAGAATATACAAAGGCAGTTTGGGGGAACAGTGTCATCAATTGTTGAAAGGTGTCCTTCATAAGCATTTCCAGACCTACCACAGTCAAAGTGCCTAGGTCACTGCCACCACAGTGCACAATTATGAGGTCAGGGTGTTGGAGATGTAAAAAGGATTTCACCAATGTCATCTATTGATGCCACTTTAATCCTCTCTGTCCAATCCATTTAATGTCTACATTTGGTAAACGTAGGTCGTTGTGAATTCTTTTCTGTTGTGCGTACCTTTGGCTCCAGAAAATATAGCTGTGTCCCACAATCCACACTGTAAACATTTTGAAGAGAGATCTGGATGCACTCTGAAGGTCTCTGTAAAATGAAATGGCAGTTTGAAAAGTAAGGTTTTTCTAAAATGGTGGACAACATGCAGTTTTGAAAAAAAAAAGAAATGATTGGTTGTTCGACAATATTGTACACTAAGCTAGGTTGCATGTTCTGTGTTTTAAAAGGCTGATTTTTATTGGTTAAGAAAAAGTGATAGAAAAGAACGTTACATAAGATAAGCTGGTATATTCTGGAGTCAAGCACACTTGCTGTTTTAATTTTCAACAATGTATGAAGTACTTTTTACCTGTGTGCTGAGTTAGGTGTTCCATGAAGTGTTTCTATGGTAACTGGAAGATTGTGGAATGGGGGAAGGGTTGAAAGTTTTGTCAGTTGGAAAGGGTGCAAAAGTTCAAGCAATATAAAAGTGTGTTACGTTTTGATGTAATTTGGGAATAAATGTAATTTTTTATTTATTTGTATATGTGTGTAGATTGAGTGTGTAGATTGACAGGAAAAGTTTGCTATTTGCTATTGAACTTCCTGTTGTCCTAGGATTGCATAGGGGGGTTGACAAGGATCCGAAGGTCAAAATGTTTGATGGCGTTTGTTGAGCATTTGATGGCCCTGGGGACCACCACCTCCCAGGGTCGGCTCCTGTAGTGTTAAAGGTTGCTATCCTTGGGACATTGCTGATTGCTATGGTAGGGCGAGAGTTCTATTAGAACTAGGAAAGCAGATTTCTTTTGGCCTGAGAGATCAGCATGTAAGCTGGTCTCTCTGACAAAAAGCAATGCCGGCTCTCGAAGGAGGCAGGGAGCCGGCTGGGATCGTGGGGGTTTTCGGGCTTCCCCCACGGTCCGGAACGTTATATTTGAGCCCCAGGGAATGGGGTCCCCGGGGATTGAAAAGAATTAGCGATAGAGGCTATTTTATTTTTTGGGTATATTTAGTGTACGCGTACGTGCGCATTTTGAAAGTTGCTACATAAGCGTACGTAAGCAAGAAAAAATCAATAAAAAATATATATTTTACAGATATGTATCAAGTTTATGTGTTTATATGTTGGTTGCTTGTAATGAGACCTTTTCTTTTTATTGGTACTTATAAGTAAGTGATTATGCATAGTCTAAAATTGTTGAGGAGCAATGTTTCATACAGTGGTGAACTTTTGACCTCTGTTGACAGGTGACTTTTGCATGATCTGTTGCGGGTAGGGTGGAAAGTTATGTCAGTTGGAAAGGTTTGAAATTTTAAAGCAATGGAAATGTGTGTTTCGTTTCAACTTAATGTGTAAAGGATTTTAATTGGTTGTTTATATGTATGTATGTGTGAAGTGAGAGGGAAAATTTTACTTTTCGTAGTTCTGGTGGAAACAGTGAACTAGAGACATTCTGTATATGAATATCTACTGCATGAGTGGCATTCCTCTTAATGTAGAAATCAATTTGAAAGGTGAGTTGATAAAATGTATGGGAATGTATGTGGTGCATGTTTGTACATTAAGGAATTATGGGGCATATTATCAAGACAGGCAATATAATTATTGACGCTTAATCGGCAGAAAACTGCCGATAAAGCAGAGATAATGGGCTTGATAATATGCTGTATGGAATTCCAATCGAAGTCTATGTTAGATGTGAGGGACATCTAACATGGGTTTCGATTGGAATTGCATAGAGCATATTATCAAGCCCATTATCGCTGATTTATCTGCAGTTTTCTGCCAATTAGGCGGCAATAATTGTATCGCATGTCTTGATACTATGCCCCGATATTCGTGCCTTGTTAAACATTTTATAGTAGTAAATGTGTTTTGCTATAATGCATGCTGTTATGTTTTATTGCTTAATATCGCATGGTGCGTCTGTGTATTTGGGAATTATGTGGCATATTATCAAGAAAGGGCTATAGATTATCGCTGTTTTTACTGGCAGGAAATTTCCGGTAAAGCCGCAATAATGGGCTTGATAATATGTCCTTGTGAATTGCCATAGAAGCCCAGGTTGTGGTGTTTCACAAGGCCATATTATCAAGCCCATTATCGCCGCTTTATCAACAGTTTCCTGACAATAAAAGCAGCGACAACGTGTCGCCCTTTGTTCATAATATGGGCCTATATTTGTCACTTTTTCCATAATGTCTAGCCTCTTTTTTTATACTTCCCTATGTCTCCTCTTACTCCTTTCTCTGTCTTGGCAGTCCGGTCCTTTTCTTATATTCTGTGGTGATATTGCCCTTTTTTGTCTTTATATTTTCCTATTTCTTCTCTTATTCCTTCTGTCTCCTCGTTTTGGGGCATCTTATCAACAAAAGGCGATACATTATCACCGCTTTTATCGGCAGAAAACTGGTGATAATGCGGCCATAATGGGCTTGATAATGTGCCCTTGAGAATTCCCATAGAAGCCCATGTTCTGTTTTATCGGATGTTTTCAGCCGATAAAAGCGGCGATAATGTATCGCCTTTGGTTGATAATATGCTGCACATTTTTTTCTTTATACTTCTTGTTATGTCCTCTTTTTTGTTTGTTTCCCTCTGTATATAGTCTGGGTCGATTTACAAGCCCCCTGTGCGTCTTTGTTGTTTTATTCTGTTAGTTTTGTTTGATGTAATAGTGGCGGAAATAATGTAGTAAATTGCTTATGTATTTGGAAAATGAGTCATTGTTGTTCACTAAAATTACTAATTATATACAAGGAATATGTATAGTCACTTAAACGTTTTTCAGTAGTAAATGGTAAAATGCATGGTCTCATATTTTTTTGTCTAATATTGCACTGTGCATGTGTGTACATTAAGTCAGTCAGTCAGTCAAATTGGCTTTATTTCGATATAAAAATATCTTAAAAAGCAATACATATACATTACAGTAGGGATAAAAAGATAAAAAGCCTAGCCATAAAATACAATCATACTAAATACAATACAAATGGCGGCAATAAATTACATAAAAAGGTCTAACAAGATGACCTAGATTAAACAATATACATTAGCCTTTTCGATCTAATCATCGACGCCCATGCTAAGAGCTTCGCTATACTACAGACAAATAGGGGCCGTGTATCAGACTTCGAAATTCGCACAGCCACACTATAATGTCTGGTGCCCAACTCTTTGCACAAGGGTTTTAACCATCTACTGCGAAGAGCTTTATAGGCGGAGCATTCAAACAAAAGGTGGGGCACCGACTCAATCCTAGAAGGGCAAAAAGGGCAGGAAGATACAGTTTGTGCCGGGATCTTCAAGCGTGCAGTCAGTTCTCCCACGGGGAGGATGCCTATTCTGAATTTAAAATATAAAGCCCTATCTCTAGGTATTAAGATAATGTCAAGATAGGGTTCCCGGAGGGCTACATCCTTCACTATTAAAAATTCTCTGGCGGATTTGCATAATTTGGGATCAATGTTTCTCCTACTCGATACCCAATTCCAATACACTCTTTTTAGAGCTGACTCGGGAGGGGCGCACCTGGACTGCCAAGCCTCTCCAAGGCCCAACTCACCTAGCAAATGCTTTACATCCATTATCCACCTTATTTTTGACCAGCCAGACATAGATAGTATTTCCTTCAACCCCTCTGCATAGCAGTCAAGTTCGGGGACCCTCCAAATGCGGGCCCAAGGAAGAAGGGGGTCTCAGTCTGGCCTGGTCTTTAATGGAATGACAGCCCATGTCCAGGAGCAGTGGGAGAGTGGGGGTACTATTGGGGAGACACATCAAGTCCTTCAAAAATGTATTTTCTGAACAGGATAGCTGGTCTACATTCTGTGCTCCCCAAAGCTCTGCCCCGTATAGCGCCGCACTAACGCCTCTTGCCATATAAATATCTGACAACGGGGCAATAGGTTTAAAGGTGGATAATCTCTGTTCCTTAAGGAGAGCCCCCACCACCCTTTTGTGACTTAATAACATTTTTTGGAGATGACTGTTCCATCTCATGGTGTCAGAGAGGCAGATACCTAAGTAGTCAAACTCCTTAACTCTTTCTAGGGTTACCATATTCAGTACTGGCGGCCGCCCAAGTTTTTTAGGAGGGTTCAGGACCAAATATTTTGTATTTTTAGTATTGGTCTTTAGGCCCCTGGTCTCACACAAAGATTGAAAGCTATCGAGGAGGCTCTGCAGACCAGCCGGGATTTAAAAATCAAAAGGGTGTCATCTGCAAATAATAAAGTGTGTATTCTCCTCCCCGCTAGGGAAGGTGCGTCAGCAGGATTTTTTAAAAGATGCTCCACCACGCCGTTCACATACAATGAGAACAGAGAGGGGGCAAGGATGCACCCCTGGACACACCTCTATTTACTGTTATTCGAGCGGTCTTTTGGCCTTGATTGCCCCACCAGACCTGTGCAAAATTTTCAGTGTGGAGCTTCATTATTAGTGACAGTAAATATGGAGGCATTTCCAAATCAAAGAATCCCCCCCATAGACACCCCCGGGGCACTAGATCAAAGGCAGTCCGTAAATCGATGAACGCGAGATACAGACTGCCTTTGCCCAGTACAACTACCTTCCAATATAACATCAGCAGTCGAAACGACTGCTCAATGGTCCCGGTGCCCGACCTAAAGCCTGCTTGGAAGTCATCCAGGCTCCTATTTTCTTCTGCCCACTGGAGCAACCTCCCAAGGACTACCTTCCCTGTGACTTTTTGTGATGAATCAATTAAACTTATGGGCTGGTAATTTGCTGGGTCGTCCCGTCCCCCTTTTTTAAAGATTGGGACGACCTCATTACCCATTCAGGATTCTGGGAGTGTGGCACCATAATATGTTGCATTAAACAATGATGCAATAAGAATCCCCCAATCTGGCACGTTAAGGCGAAGCAGATCCCCCGGTATACCATCCGGCCCTGCAGCTTTATTGGGTATAAGAGATTTGATGGCATTCTCCACTTCTTTAACAGTAAATGCTAAACCCTCCCTCAGCCCTGGGGTGCCTAATGGTGGTAGTGAAAAGGGGCCCAGCCCATCTTCCACAGTGGTAGTGTAAAGGCGGGAGAAATGCTCAAACCATGATACCTCGGGAATATTACATGTAATAAGTAAGTCAGTGAGCCTATTCCTTGATCTCACTAAGTCCCAAAAGCCCCTAGAATCCCTCCCTAGACTAGCCGCTTTCAGATCACACCAAAACTGATTCTCCCACCCCTTCTTAGCCTCACTATTAGCAGCCCTATACCTCTTCCTGGCAACGCTACCTTTTTCCATAAGGGAGACAGGGACAGAATGAGTGGATTGTGGTCGCTGGCCATAGATGGTAAAACTACCATGTCCAACAGGTAGGCCCAAACTTTAAAGTCCAGCAAGATATAATCAATTCTGGATGAATGGCCAACCCTGTTGAACGTGTGAGCACCGCAGGGGTCAGAAACTGTTCTCCCATTTGCTGCCCTTAGCCCATACTCCAATGTGAGGGCATTTAATTGTACCACTCGTTGGGACCACCGCTTAATGGGTGCTACAGTTAAAGGTGGAATACCTCTCCTGGTATCCTCGTCTATGGTACCGAAAATATCATCTGCTGCCAGAGGCTCATAAGAGCAATTAAAGTCACGAGCAAGCAAAAGGTAGGCATTGGGACTACATGTCCTAAGTTCATCCTCAAGGGCCCCTAGAGTCGGTGAAGACAGGCCCCCATTGGGGCCTATAACATAAATATTAAAGATCTCCAGGGACTGCCCTCTGAGGGGCCTTCTCACTGAAAGCCTCTGTAAGTCAAGAGACTTGGTTACTATGTGTGTGATCTGACAGCCCAGTGAGATACTAACCCAAGCAAGCAGGCCGCTAGATGGACGACTCCTCCCTGAGGGTGAGGCAATAGCAGGAACAAAGTAGGTCGTATAACTGACCTTATATCGTGGTTCCAAACACCATGTCTCCTGGAAGATGCATATCCCAAAAGACTCGATGAAGGTGTTCCACTCAGGTACTTCTAAGTTTCGGGAAATGCCCGCTATATTTCAGCTGACAATTTTCAGATTGTGATCGATTGTCACTTGCTCGGCTAGGGGTCGCTGCGTGCCTGGACTTGGCTCGAAGCCAGATTCCTTTGCTATGCCCTCCACCCCTACCAGTGCGCTAGAGGCAATCTGACTTAGAACTCCAGGTACAATCATGTGCAGTAAACCAGAGGAGAGAGCAGTAGATTATTCATGAGGACAGAGAGACCCCTTGTCCTCATGACTTCTCGTACCACAGTTCATAGGTACTACAGAGACAGCAGGCAGTTTTCTAATAGGTTTATGACTATCGCGTCAACAGCCCCACCATGGCGGATAAGAACTAGGGCCTATGTTCTGACACATCAGATTAAAGGGTGGTTTTAGAATGGGATGGGTAAAGTGATCATCAGAAAACCTTCCCCAGGAGTGATATCCATGATTCTGCCATTGGGTCTGGGGCACTTGTTGTGGATAAAAATGCCCTAAACCAAGTGCTCTTATTCCACTATTGTCGGGCTCATGATAATGATTGCAAATGATGTTTACGGAGCGTGTATCCCGAAAGTTAACTAGGATGCAATCGCCTGGGACATCTTTAGCTCTTGTCACCACCCAGCCAACTCTTCTAGCGAACAGAACCTTTCCATCTATTTGTCTCGGCAGAGGCCTGTTGTTGTTTAGCCAATATGTAGTCTTGTTTTTGAGTTCAGAGTATGATTCTGTTTTACCAGGCAGTAGCCGAGGAACTCCTGCTAAAACAACTACATAGGGCATACTTGCAGGAGGCAAGTCAATATGGTGAATACTAGGCCGTTCGCTGTCTGTTTCACCCGATATATGAGCCGAGTTTATTCTCTCATTTGCTGCTTTACTGGGAATATTTTTGTCTTTATGAGTCTGCGTGGATGCAATGATACTACCAACCTCACCTTCTATGGCTGCTACATTACTGGGGACATTTTTGTCTGCATGGGGTTGGGAGGGTTCCCTATCTCTGGGTCCCTTATCCCTTTTTGTTGTCAGGTGTTTATTTATTTTGCTCCCCTTTTTTGTATTTGATACGGGGGGATTTTTGTTACCCGTTATCCCAAGGGGACCTTTTTGTTTTGGAGAAACAACATACATGCCTGCGGCGGATCTTACAACTTCTAATCAGCAAGGCTATTTTTTTAATGCAGCTTAATTAGAGCCATTACGGAAAAAAAGTTATTAAGGGTCCTTTGTTCAAAGCTATCGAGCCTTTTTGAAAGAACCTTTACCCTCTCAAGGACCGGCAATATAAAGGACTTCATGATCTGCTCAATATGGGCAATGAGAGGATTTTCTGTAGGGGGATTTGGTGAGCTTTCTAGGTTAAAACTTTCACCAGGCAGCGGAACAATGTTAGTATTAGAAGTTCCGCTGTTGGTTTGGGCAGAAGGTTTCTCCAGTAGGGCCTCCAGTCTTTGCAGGAAGAGTTCACCAGGTATTGGGCCTCCGGTTTCGGCTAAAGTGGTTACAGGATCAGATACATAGCTGCTATTATTCGTATCCTGTTGTACTTTATTCCTTTCAACCCATTTCTGTTTCTTTTTCCTGTTGTCACCTGGACTCCCCTTGGTCTTGTGGGCAAGAAGGTTTTCTCTAGAAGCGAGTTCAGACCTAAGCCTAGCTAGCTGGCCTCCTGTAGTTACATGCGGGCGGTATATAACGTTTACCACGCATTTTTTACCACGCACTACACTTACAACGCAGGCATTACCACGCATACCATTACAACGCATTGTGCTGGGGGGCGCTCTAGGATAGGGAATAAGTTTAATTTTATATCTAACACCTTCCCTAGTGTCCACGGGGACTGGAGTTGGAATATAAAATTATACTTACCACTATCCAGCACCTCAAAGCGCTATGCGTTGTAACGGTATGCGTTGTAAATACCGCATTGTAATGGTATGCGTGGTAATGGTATGCGTGGTAACGTCATACATCCCATGCGGGCTATTTACGCTTTGGTCTCCCTCAGAAATAGAGATCAAAATTATTGACCTTTCACTGGTCTCGCTATTTTTAGAGTCTTCTAGCTGGGATAAGGGGGTGATCGGAGTCTGTGACAGCCTATCATGTGGGGATAGAGGTGGTGTCGTGCAGGGTACATTACTAGTCGCAGGAGATAAAGCTTGCGCCAGCGTAACCTGTCGGATACCTGGAGGAGAAGCAAAGGAGGGTGCCAAGATTGAATCTCGGGAGTTAGTGGTAAACATTGATATATTAGAGGGGGGCAAGGGAGGAAGAAAACCCACAGGCAGTGACAAACGACGTTCTGTACTTTCTATTGCATTAGCCACTACACCAATTGTCTTTTGCAGCATGCGATCTATCGCAGTTAAGCTAGGAAGCTGAGGATTAGCGGCTGCTTTTTGCTTAGGTGCAGGGACAGATCTCGAGGTGTTACGCCTTCCCATTCTTAAGCAATCTTGGTAAAGATTAAAAGCTAAGTACTAAATGTGGGTGTAGAACTTGCCAAGGCCCTAATTAAAACAATGTGAAAAAACCCTATAGAAATATTGTTCTTCCAAAAAATATTCCTGTGCGCCTTCAGCCCTTAATCAGTTGTAGCTCACAGTCATGTAGGTAGCAGATAACAAGAACATAAGGCTACCTACATAGAAATTTAGACATAGGACAATAGGACAATAGGACCAAGAGGGGTGGCCCAGCCCGGCCTATCCCGGCCACTAACGGCCACAAATGGTCCCGCCCTTGTCCCGGGCTTTTCCCGGCGTAGCCCGCGCATGTCCCGTCACGTGGAGGGGGTGCCGGTAATTTATGCGCCTCGGGCGCGGTGGTGAGCGTCAGTGGGTGGGACTGCCCCGCAAGGACTCCTGGGGCGTGTAGTCCCCTCACTCTGCGGCCGCTCGTAGATGGAGTAATCAGCGGCGGGGGGACTATCTGGTGGCAAAACCAAGGCGTCCCGGGTTGAATGCAGGTCAGCAAAGAGGTCGCGGGACAAGCACACGATGCCAACGTAGGTTTGCAGCATCTCCCGCTCCAATCCGGGAGCGCCCATAATTTATGCGCCTCAGGCACGGTGGTGAGCGTCAGTAGGCGGGACTGCCCCGCAAGGACTCCTGGGGCGTGTAGTCCCCCCGCTCTGCGGCCGCTCGTAGATGGAGTAAGCGGCGGTGGGGGGGACTATCTGGTGGCAAAACAAAGGCGTCCCGGTCAAATGCAGGTCAGCAAAGAGGTTGCAGGACAAGCAGAGGTTGCCAACGTAGGTTTGCAGCGTCTCCCACTCCACTCCGGGAGCGCCGGTAATTTATGCACCTCGGGCGCGGTGGTGAGCGTCAGTGGGTGGGACTGCCCCGCAAGGACTCCTGAGGTGTATAGTCCCCCCACTCTGCGGCCGCTCGTAGTTGGAGTAAGCGGCGGCAGGGGGGACTATCTGGTGGCAAAACAAAGGTGTCCCGGGTCGAATGCAGGTCAGCAAAGAGGTCACAGGACAAGCACAGGATGCCAACGTAGGAATGCATCATCTCCTGCTCCACTCGGGGAGCGCCGGTAATTTATGCGCCTCGGGCGTGGTGGTGAGCGTCAGTGGGCTGGATTGCCTCGCAAGGACTCCTGGGGAGTGTAGTCCCCCCGCTCAGCGGCCGCTCGTAGATGGAGTAAGCGGCGGCGGGGGGGACTATCTAGTGGCAAACCAAAGGTGTCCCTGGTCAAATGCAGGTCAGCAAAGAGGTCGCAGGACAAGCACAGGATGCCAACATAGGTTTGCAGCGTCTCCATTGTGTACATTAAGGAATTAGGGGTATATTATGAATGAGTGGTGTTAAAATTATCGCCGTTTTATTGGCCAGAAAGTGCCGATAAAAATACGATAATGAGCTTGATAATACACCTTTGTTATTTCGTATAGAAACCCATGTTAACACCAGAACATGGGTTTCTATGGGAATTAACAAGGGTGTATTATCAAGCCCATTGTCGTCTGTTTTATATGTAGTTTCTGGCCGATGAAATGGGGATAATTTTAACAGCGGTCCTTGATAATATGCCCCTATATTCGCACTTTTTTGTATATTTTCTACTCTCTCTTGTCATAGTCCCTCCTGTCTTGTCTTACTCCTTCCTCTATGATTATAGTATCTTCTTTTTCTTATACTCTGCTTTGTTTTTTATAGTTTTTTTATACTTGCTCCTCTTTTTGCATATTTTCCTATTCTTTATATTCTCTTTTGTCTTTATATTCACCACTGTTGTCATAGTTCTTACTGTGTTCTCATAGTACTCCCTCTGCCCTTATACGGTCAGTCTTCCTTTATAATTGTGTTTACTCCACATTTTTGTCTCTGTGTCTTTTTACATTCTTTCCTCTTTCTTCATTTATACTCTTCTGTTCTTATATTCTGTGTTTCTTCTTAGTCTTTGCAGATACTCCCTATTCTTTTCTCATACTTTTGTTTTTATTCTAATACTCCTCTCTGTAGACACATTTCTCCTCTCTTTTCTTATACTTTGCAGTATTTACTAATATTGCCGTCTTTTATTATTGCCATATTCTTCTCATTATTTTCTCCCCTGTTCTTATATTCCCCCCTGTTTTCATATTCAGATCTCTGTTCTCTTACTTCTGCATGTCTCCTCATACTACTGAGTTTTTCTTATATTTTCTTTTGTCCTATACTCCTTCTCTCTGTGTTCATATTTTCCTCTTTTTCGTCATATTTCTTTTCTGTTTTCATTTTCTGTTGTTACTGTTTATACTTCTTAAATCTGTTCATATTGTTTGCTCTATTCTCTTATTCCTCCTTGACTCCCTGCATACACTCTGCAACAGTGTCTTCATATTCTCTGTCTTTTCATAGTGATCTGTCTCTTTATATTTGTTTCTCTTGTCATACTTCTGCATGTTTTGTCATATATTTTTTACTGTTTATAATCCTCCATCTGCTTATAGTCCTTCTTTTCTCCTCAATCTGTATCTTTTGTTCTTGTATACCCCTTTTTTCTTTATGTTCCACTTTTCCTCACATTCCTCGTACTCTCTTCTGGTACTGTTCTCTGTGTCCTTAAAAACACTCTCCTTTGCTAGTATTCGTTTTTTGTTCTTATAGTTGCATGTCTTTTCACATATTCCTTCTTTTTTCTATAGAGTCTTTTTCTTTTTACAGTGCCCCGTCTGTCCTGTTACTCTCTTTCTTCTCTCCTCATATTACCATGTTTCTTTTTTTGATACTTTTCAGGTTATTCATTCTTCTTTCATCCGTTTATATTACAGTGTCTGTTTATTCTCCCCTTTTGGTTATATTTTCCCTTGTTTCATACGTTTTCCTCTCTTGTTGTAAGTACTATTATTTTCATTGTCTCACGTTTCTCGTCATAATTCTGCCTCTGATCTTATAAGTAATACTTTTTAAATAGATTCTATCTATCAATACTGAAGAAACGGTGTAATGCCTACCCGAACTCAGAAGAAGAAACAACGAAAGAAAGGTGTTTATTTGAAGAGAAGTCATCCACAAAATTTACTTGAAGAACTGTGTGTTAAGAAAAAGAATAAAAGTCCTGGTAGGAGAAGGAACACTTTTCTGAGGAAAATATTAAAGACTAAGAGTAGTGTGGACAAAGGAAAAAATGATATTAGCGTGTCTACAACGAAAAAGAAAAACAGAAGAATAAAGAGAAGAATCATGGAAAGTCAATTACAGACAAAAATAGTGTATAGTAAAAGGAGGAAAAATCAATTTATGGAAATTAGGAAATAAATGTTTTATAATAGAGCTGTTTCAAATTTACTTAAAGAAAATAAGCGGTGTAAAAAAAACACCATTTTATAAGAAGAAGAAAGGTATAGAAAATGTAGCTAAGAAAGCTTTGGAATTGAAAACAAAATTGTTTATTTTAGTAATCAATAGAATTCGATCACTAGATAAGCCAATCCATTTAATGAAGGCCAAAAGTAAGTGGAGAAGAGTAATTAACAGAAGTAATTTTTGTGATTTTTTTAGGTGAGTGGAAACATAGTTCAAGTAATGATTTGTTGAATGCAGTTGACACTAGTGGTTGTGCTTATGCGGTTAGACATGGTTGTCCTATTGAGAAAGAGAATATTGTTCCTAGAAATGCAGCAGAGGTGTTAGCTGATGAAGTTTTAGGGAGACGTCCTAAAGCTCCAGTGTACACTTGGAATTGCAGTAGTATTTGCAGTGTACAGCAAGAATCTATTGATTTTTTACGCAATTTCGTACAAAACTATACTAAGAAAAGTGTTAAACAAAAGATTAAGATGTTGCAAGGACTAGACCCTTGCAGAGTGAGAGAAAATATTGGTTTGCAAGGTCATTCTCTGGCTTGTCTTCCTAAAAATGTATGTCAAAGTGTTTTTCCCCATTTCAGGATGTTAGAAGTACATCATTCTGGAATGAGGAAATTAGTCAGAAGATCGTATTATGCAAAAAGTCCAGCTCTAATGTTAAAGAAGTTAAACAGTGCTATTTTGCATGGATCTGTATCAAGTGTAAAGAAGGTTTGTGATGAAATTTACTTTAGTTATTTTGGTCCTGAGGAAGACAGTGCAGAAATTGAGATATTAATAGAAGGAAATGTAGAAGAGAATGTACAACATTGTAGTACAAAAAATTTGAGCAAGAAATTACAAAGTTTATTGTGATTTCAGGTGAAAGGCCAAAATATTGTTATGTGTGTTGTCGACGAACTCATTATGTAAATCAGACCAGGACCGTTGATCTGTATTTAGAAAGTGTAAAGGAAAATAATAATGAGTGGAAGGATTTTGCAACTTATTTGTTGGTAGAGAATTGTTTTAATTTGGGTTCTGATCAGCGTATTTGTAAATATTGTTATAACAAATTAGACAAGAACAAAATGCCTGCTAGAGCTGTGCATAATAATTTTGAGTTGGTAAATGTTCCTTCTGAACTGATGGATTTAAATACCTATGAGTTTATTCTTATTCAATGAGTGCATCCATTTCAGGCTATTGTTCATATGGAGCCTAAGACAGGAAAATTGCTTTTTTCTGATTCACAGAGAGGATTAAAGGGAAGAGTTGTATATTTGCCTCTAGATTTAAAGAAAAATATTGAAACAATTGGTGTAGAAAATGTAGAGGATGAACCTTTAGTTATTCTTGTTAATGGTGTTCCTACTAAGCCTAAGAATGTCTGGCAAGAATTAGTGGATGTTAGGAAAGTGAAAAAGGCAACGTTGTATCTGGTAAAAAATAATCAATATTACAGAAATGTGTATGTGAGAGAAGAAGAAATAACTGTAGAAGAAGATAGTGACTTGCCATCTGGACAAATTGAAAAAGTGGATGTGTCCAGAACTGAAGAAATCTACGAACATTACAGTGTTTATCCACTGCATTCTAAAGAAGTGATGGAGAATACTATAGAGTTATTCCAAATGAAAGAAGCAAAAGGAAGTCCCATTAGTGGATGGGAAAAAAGCTTGGAAGCTCGTTGTTTCCCTCAATTGTTTCCCACAGGAAAAGGAGGGCGATATGATGACAGACCTGTGCAGATTCCTGCATCTGAATACGGACGTCAAGATTATATGCAGAAGATCCAAGATTTCGACAATGTACTCCGTATTTGTTTCATCTTTTGTTCGAGAGTGATTTGTCTGGACTTTCTTATGCAGTAAACCTTATATTGAAAACAGGTGTACATCTGCAAAATGTTTCAGCAAAGGAATTTATGGATAAAGTACTGCAGAAAGATAATGTTTTGAAATCTCAGCTAATTAATCTCATGGCGTGTCAGCGTGGTACGAATGAGTACTGGTACCGTCGTCATGGAGAACTGAAATGTATGCAAAGGAACTTAGGAACTCCTACATGGTTTCTTACTCTAAGCTGTGCTGAATATGCTTGGGATGGTTTACTTCAATTTCTTCCAGAGGCAAATCCAAATATACTAAATATTGAATACAAGACACCTGGAGAATTGTGCTCTTTGGATCCAGTTAATGTATGCAGGTATTTCAATCATAGATTTGAAGCTATGATGTCTTTTATCACCAATAATAAAAAATACTCCTCTTGGAGCGGTTCTTGACTTCTTTTGGAGAAGGGATTATCAAGCAAGAGGTGTTCCTCACATACACATGCTAATATGGATCAAATATGCTCCCAAATTTGGAACAGACTCAGATGATACTGTGTTGTCTTTTATTGAAAAATATGCTACATGTGATATACCCAAAAGTACACAAGATAAGGACTTAAGACAACAAGTCTTACTATTCCAAAGCCATCGTTGTGGGAAATACTGTCGTCAAAAGTACAAATCTAAGGACAAATTCTACACCAAATGCCGTTTTGCATTTCCACGTCCTGTAATATCAAAAGGAAGAGTGAACAGTTTTATGACATCTTTGGGACATACTAACACAAGAAAGTCTCCAAAAAATACCTACAACTTAGGAAAAAAATGAAGAGTCAAAATATATAAATGACTATAACCCAGTCATTTTGTCTATGTGGAATGCTAATATGGATATTCAATATTTTGCGGACAATTCCATTGCTGTTGCTCGATATGTAACATCCTACATAACAAAATCAGAAAAGATGGAATTGAAGGAAATGTGGGAAGAGATTTCCCACGAGAAGAGTCTAAGTAAGAAGTTATATACTTACAGTTTGAAGAAATTGGAGTGTATGAATGCTCGGATCGGTTATCATCTGCAAGTCTTTATTCCAAATCTAGAAGAATCATTTTGTTGAGTCTAGGTCTTGCTGCAACACGAAAATGAGTTCTTAAATCTGTACAAGAAATTGAATATTTAGATGAAAAAGAGCCAAAAAGTACAGATATTGTGAAAACAAATAAATTGGATGCATATTATCCAAATAGAAGTCATCATCTTGAGAACATTTGTCTCTATGAAGTGCTGCAAAACTATATTTTCAAATGGAATATTACCGAAAACATTAATAATGGTATATATGCAGTTATTGGTTCTGAAGGATGTCTGGTGAAACAAAGAAAAGGACATTTGATTAATCACCGTAAACTGAGTTGCGAAACACCTGACAAAAGGGAATTTTACTATTTAGCTTGTTTGCAACTTTTCAAGCCATGGCGTTCAGAATGGAATTACTTGGACATTTTGAGAGCTATGAAGATTCCTTCAATGCAAGTAAAGATACTATTGAATGTCCTGTGTTTGCTAATTATGTGAAAATTTTGAATGACAAAATTGAGCAAGAAGATAGAATTCCAGCTGCGACTGCTAGAGACAGTTTACTAGACAGTCAAAGTTCTGCTCCATTGAGTCAGGACCCATTGGGAGAACCAATTGTTAAAAATAAGGCAGCAACTGCTATGGAAGAGGTGGAAACAGCAATGTAAAGACATTTTTGGGAATCAGCATCCATCAAGGAAAATTATCATATAAGTCTTTTGCTAATATGGCGATCCAAGAAGATAGTGATGTAATGAACAGGTCCGGACTTGACTGGTGATCGGAATATATTCTTTAATATTTCATCCACACTATAAAATCCAGAAATACAAGTGACTTTTTTCTTAGCCAACGCGTTTCGTCTCATAAATGAGACTTCTTCAGGGTTAAAGATAAGCACAAAATTAATTAATAAAATCAATATATACATATATAAAATAAAATCAAGCATCTTTGTCATTTGTCATTTCAAGACATTCGTAACAATTCATAATTAATTAACATGGACCATATACCCAATGATTATATCGAGATTGACAAGAGAGCATGGAGATTGGGAAAAAAGGCATATTTTATGATACATCTAAGTTCATAACATCACTGTAACGATAAAAATCATAACGATACCCCAGCAATTGCATAATGAGAAAGCGTAACATTAGATAAATAATTTCACACATCCTATACTAAATTGAAATATTCATAATATGGTAATATCTCAAAACATACCTCCAAAAGGTGAATGTATAGGTGAAATTTGAAAATTCACGAAAAAGAGCATCATATTGTATTTTCAATTCTAAAAAGATAATGACATATAAATTCAAAATTCAGTTTTGCAAGGTGTTGGAAACATGCATATCAAAAAACAGTATAAGTTAACATTTAATAAATAGAAAGAAATTTTATAATTTTCATATGTATTACTCCTATGGGGCATTTCATACATAGGAGAAATAAACCACTTTCATAGCGACCTCAAAAATTTGAAGTGATGATAAAATTTCAAATGCATTAACATAGTTCATATAATTGCTGTTATATGACTACATCAGGATCCTGATGGACAAAGGAGAAACAGCCACCCTCATCCTCCTGGACCTATCAGCAGCCTTTGACACATTCAAGAGAAGGCCCTGGCCTGGACCACATCCTTCCTCTCCGGCAGAACCCAGAGCGTCCGCCTCCCACCCTTCCGCTCGAAATCCACCAAGATCATCTGCGGCGTCCCACAGGGATCCTCCCTCAGCCCGACGCTGTTCAATATCTACATGGCACCGCTCGCCCACGTCGCACGACAACATAACCTCAACATCATCTCCTACGCCGACGACACCCAGCTGATCAATTCCCTCACCGGAGACCCCCACACCACCAAAGCCAACCTCCACAGACGAATGAAGGCCGTAGCCGACTGGATGAAGGACAGCATACTGAAGCTGAACTCAGACAAGACGGAGGTCCTCATTCTAGGACCCACCCCATCAGCCTGGGACCACTCTTGGTGGCCCACATCACTAGGCACAGCCCCTTAACCCACAGACCACGCACGCAACCTGGGGGTCATCCTCGACTCCACCCTCTCCATGACCAGGTAAGTCAATGCCGTCTCCGCGTACTGCCTCAACACCCTCCGCATGCTCCGCAGGATCTTCAAATGCATCCCTCCCGACCCAAGAAAAACCGTCACCCAGGCCCTCATCACCAGCAGACTCGACTACGGGAACACCCTCTACTCAGGAACAACAACCAAGCTCCTGAGACGACTTCAACTAATTCAGAACGCCTCGGCACGACTGATCCTCGACGTCCCCCGACGCAGCCACATCACACCCCACCTGAGAGGCCTGCTCTGGCTCCCAGTCAACAAGATGATCACCTTCAAGCAAGTCACTGCAAAAAGACATGACTCCCAGAGAAACCCAAAGGGTTCTTCATATGTGGAGGCTGCTGTATATGTAAACTTATTTAGAAAAGGGGGGGTGGTGATGAACAGAGTGTCTGAGTTAAACAGACCACTCTTACCCAGTCCAAAGATCAGGGCTTGATCCATCACCGTTATTTATCTCACTGCCCCATCCCAGCTCAGAACCTGGCTATATGCAAATCAGTCTGTCCCTGGCCCAGTGCATCATGGGAACAGGGCAGACTAAACTACCAAGCCAATTCTTCACCAGAAAGGAGACAAGCTACCGGGGACCGGTTTCTGGCATTTCAGCCTTCTTCGGCCCGGCTTGCTTGAATCCTGATGGAGCAGTGAGAAAGGGACTCATGTCTGAGTATACCCTGCCACACCTATAGTGGCCAAAAACGATTTAGAAAAGGGGGGGTGGTGATGAACAGAGTGTCTGAGTTAAACAGACCACTCTTACCCAGTCCAAAGATCAGGGCTTGATCCATCACCGTTATTTATCTCACTGCCCCATCCCAGCTCAGAACCTGGCTATATGCAAATCAGTCTGTCCCTGGCCCAGTGCATCATGGGAACAGGGCAGACTAAACTACCAAGCCAATTCTTCACCAGAAAGGAGACAAGCTACCGGGGACCGGTTTCTGGCATTTCAGCCTTCTTCGGCCCGGCTTGCTTGAATCCTGATGGAGCAGTGAGAAAGGGACTCATGTCTGAGTATACCCTGCCACACCTATAGTGGCCAAAAACGATTTAGAAAAGGGGGGGTGGTGATGAACAGAGTGTCTGAGTTAAACAGACCACTCTTACCCAGTCCAAAGATCAGGGCTTGATCCATCACCGTTATTTATCTCACTGCCCCATCCCAGCTCAGAACCTGGCTATATGCAAATCAGTCTGTCCCTGGCCCAGTGCATCATGGGAACAGCGCAGACTAAACTACCAAGCCAATTCTTCACCAGAAAGGAGACAAGCTACCGGGGACCGGTTTCTGGCATTTCAGCCTTCTTCGGCCCGGCTTGCTTGAATCCTGATGGAGCAGTGAGAAAGGGACTCATGTCTGAGTATACCCTGCCACACCTATAGTGGCCAAAAACGATTTAGAAAAGGGGGGTGGTGATGAACAGAGTGTCTGAGTTAAACAGACCACTCTTACCCAGTCCAAAGATCAGGGCTTGATCCATCACCGTTATTTATCTCACTGCCCCATCCCAGCTCAGAACCTGGCTATATGCAAATCAGTCTGTCCTTCCTTGTTTCCTTCCCAGTGTAAGAATTGGCTTTTGTAGTTTGGTTTGCCCTGTTCCCATCATGCACTGGGACAGGAACAGACTAATTTGCATACAGCCAGGTTCTGAAACTGGGATGGTGCAGTGAGCTAAAAAACGGTGTTGGATCTAGCCCTGATCTCTTGACTGGGTGAGAGCTTTCTGCTTAATTCAGAGACTCTGTCCCTCACCACCCCTTGTTGTAAATATTTTTGTCCACCCTAAGCGTGGAAGGGTATTCTCAGATGTGAGACCCTTGCTCATTGCACCATCAGGATTCAAGCAAACCGGGCCGAAGACGGCTGTAATGCCAGAAACCGGTCCCCGGTAGCTTGTTTCCTTCCCAGTGTAAGAATTGGCTTTTGTAGTTTGGTTTGCCCTGTTCCCATCATGCACTGGGACAGGAACAGACTAATTTGCATACAGCCAGGTTCTGAAACTGGGATGGTGCAGTGAGCTAAAAAACGGTGTTGGATCTAGCCCTGATCTCTTGACTGGGTGAGAGCTTTCTGCTTAATTCAGAGACTCTGTCCCTCACCACCCCTTGTTGTAAATATTTTTGTCCACCCTAAGCGTGGAAGGGTATTCTCAGATGTGAGACCCTTGCTCATTGCACCATCAGGATTCAAGCAAACCGGGCCGAAGACGGCTGTAATGCCAGAAACCGGTCCCCGGGAGCTTGTTTCCTTCCCAGTGTAAGAATTGGCTTTTGTAGTTTGGTTTGCCCTGTTCCCATCATGCACTGGGACAGGAACAGACTAATTTGCATACAGCCAGGTTCTGAAACCGGGATGGTGCAGTGAGCTAAAAAACGGTGTTGGATCTAGCCCTGATCTCTTGACTGGGTGAGAGCTTTCTGCTTAATTCAGAGACTCTGTCCCTCACCACCCCTTGTTGTAAATATTTTTGTCCACCCTAAGCGTGGAAGGGTATTCTCAGATGTGAGACCCTTGCTCATTGCACCATCAGGATTCAAGCAAACCGGGCCGAAGACGGCTGTAATGCCAGAAACCGGTCCCCGGGAGCTTGTTTCCTTCCCAGTGTAAGAATTGGCTTTTGTAGTTTGGTTTGCCCTGTTCCCATCATGCACTGGGACAGGAACAGACTAATTTGCATACAGCCAGGTTCTGAAACTGGGATGGTGCAGTGAGCTAAAAAACGGTGTTGGATCTAGCCCTGATCTCTTGACTGGGTGAGAGCTTTCTGCTTAATTCAGAGACTCTGTCCCTCACCACCCCTTGTTGTAAATATTTTTGTCCACCCTAAGCGTGGAAGGGTATTCTCAGATGTGAGACCCTTGCTCATTGCACCATCAGGATTCAAGCAAACCGGGCCGAAGTCGGCTGTAATGCCAGAAACCGGTCCCCGGGAGCTTGTTTCCTTCCCAGTGTAAGAATTGGCTTTTGTAGTTTGGTTTGCCCTGTTCCCATCATGCACTGGGACAGGAACAGACTAATTTGCATACAGCCAGGTTCTGAAACTGGGATGGTGCAGTGAGCTAAAAAACGGTGTTGGATCTAGCCCTGATCTCTTGACTGGGTGAGAGCTTTCTGCTTAATTCAGAGACTCTGTCCCTCACCACCCCTTGTTGTAAATATTTTTGTCCACCCTAAGCGTGGAAGGGTATTCTCAGATGTGAGACCCTTGCTCATTGCACCATCAGGATTCAAGCAAACCGGGCCGAAGACGGCTGTAATGCCAGAAACCGGTCCCCGGGAGCTTGTTTCCTTCCCAGTGTAAGAATTGGCTTTTGTAGTTTGGTTTGCCCTGTTCCCATCATGCACTGGGACAGGAACAGACTAATTTGCATACAGCCAGGTTCTGAAACTGGGATGGTGCAGTGAGCTAAAAAACGGTGTTGGATCTAGCCCTGATCTCTTGACTGGGTGAGAGCTTTCTGCTTAATTCAGAGACTCTGTCCCTCACCACCCCTTGTTGTAAATATTTTTGTCCACCCTAAGCGTGGAAGGGTATTCTCAGATGTGAGACCCTTGCTCATTGCACCCTCAGGATTCAAGCAAACCGGGCCGAAGACGGCTGTAATGCCAGAAACCGGTCCCCGGGAGCTTGTTTCCTTCCCAGTGTAAGAATTGGCTTTTGTAGTTTGGTTTGCCCTGTTCCCATCATGCACTGGGACAGGAACAGACTAATTTGCATACAGCCAGGTTCTGAAACTGGGATGGTGCAGTGAGCTAAAAAACGGTGTTGGATCTAGCCCTGATCTCTTGACTGGGTGAGAGCTTTCTGCTTAATTCAGAGACTCTGTCCCTCACCACCCCTTGTTGTAAATGTATATGTAAACTTGGCAAAAATAAAACCACTAGCTTTGCATATAATCGATCAAAACAATTTACTATAAATGAATTCATTAACTGTAATACTACTTTCGCCATCTATGTCCTGATATGTTCTTGTGACAAAACATACGTTGGCAGCAGTATTCGTAGCTTAAAAATACGTATACAGGATGTTGATTTGAAATATCCCATGACCAACCACATTTTGACAGAACATCCAAATGACAAGAACATTGAGTTCCATGCGATTGCCCATTTAAAAGCCAATGAGAGAGGTGGGAATAGAGAGTTGGCTCTCTGACAATTAGAATCTGAGTGGAATTGTCGTTTAAGAAGTGTTTAATATGGGTTAAATCAGAATAATGTGTTTCATTAATTTTTTATAACAATGGCTGGTAAGATTTGTAAATGATTAAGAACTTACTGTATTATGCATATCGAATAGCCTGATCAAATATAAAATATGATCTGTATCTTAAATCTGCCATGTATGAAGGATCAGACTAAGGGTTTAACAAAATGGATTTTTGTGGTTTGACATTGAGACTTATTTCTTTTAAGGCTTATATTTTAAATGTATTATGGTATTATATTGGGCGATGCTTTTCAAGAAATCGCATTGTATTTTTGACAGTATGTATTACAAAGCTTATTTTGAACATCATTGAAACTATTTCTTATAGCCACTAGTGTTGTGATATTGCTAAAATAAGTGTGAAATGGAAATAAGCAAGAAAAGACCAAATACAAAATGTACTTCTTTCACTCTGAAGACATGATATGCGTGTAATGGCTAGAAGCATTCTTTCAAATAGCCCTTATTCTCTCATGTATTGTTTTCAGATTTTCCTATAAAATCCAAAAGCCTTTGTTGTCATTATGTATACATGCATCATGCTCGAATTCCATCTCAAATGGCTGCTATGTTTCTCAAGTATGTCAATTTGCATAATTTTGGGACAATAATATTTTATTCTGGTATGAGAAATGGAAATACTCGTATTTCCTTTACTCTGAATATATGATAAGTGTGTAATGATTAAAAGCATTCCTTATTCAGATAGTACTCATTATCTCGTGTATTTTTTTCAACTTTTCATATAAAAATCAGTGGCTTTTTGATGTCGGTATGTATACATTTCATGCAACATGCTCAATTTTATTTTAAATGGCTGCTACGTTTCTTGAATATAGCAATATGTATATTTTGTGTGCCATATAATTTTATTTGTATATGTGAATTGAAACCGTGATACATCTGTACCGCGACGGTATTCTTTTCCAAGATGGCCGCCACATTTAGTTGTAACTATGGCAATCTATATACTTTCGATCTCAGAAGCTATGTTACGTCGGGATATATCTCAAGTAAAAGTTACCGGTTCTGGTTGCAAGTATGGTTACTTGCTGATAAGTCGATAACTAGGGCTCCCGGTTTTATGGTATTTATTTTTTTAACATATCCGTCTGTATTTATCCATATTTATTTTTGGGCCATGTTATCTGTATTTATCCATATTTATTTTGTGTTTTGCATATAAATGTAGTTGTAAAACTGTCTGTATTTATCTGTAAAAATCCATAAAAACGGAAAACAGGGAGCCTTATCGATAACTTGGACATATTAGTATTGTAACAGCATCCCACTCAAAAATGATCGCCATGCTTTTTTAGATCACAACTTTGGCATTCTATATACTTCTGACAATGTTTTCTTAACATGGCAATCTGTATCCCTTGGGGGCTATTTTATTCCATTTTGCTATAAGATTTGAAATTACAGGTACGAACATACCACTTACCGAGCCGACACTCCACTCTAAAATGGCCGCCGCCTTTCTGTTTATGTACTTCTGATGTCACAAGATATAATGTGCTGGGACGTATCTTTGCAGTAGTCAGCGTTTGTGGCGGTTGCTATGGCTACATGTATACTTCCTGTGTGAGAACAATTGTAAGGACTCACAGGTGTTTTAGCTTTGACAATAAGTTTTCACTATAAAATGGCCAAACTTGCAGTGTCAAGTTTGTTACTACTCGAACGCGGAGGCTGCTCTTTGTAGCTGGCCACCATGCCATATAACGGTGAGTGTAAGCTCTGGTTTAGATAGTTGCAGGGTTTCCCTTGTTTTTTTTCTTTTTTTCTAAATTAGAGCTGCTACAGGTTGGAGCAATATCTGGCTACTTCTTTGTAATCTTTATCCCTTGGGGGCCATAATATTCCATTCTGTTATGAGATTTGAAATTATAGGTACAACACCCCACTTGCTGAGAAGTCAACAGCTTAAATTTATTGTTACCGTGCCGACACTCCACTCTAATATGGCCGCCACGTTTCTGTCAGACCGTAATCATGGCGATCTATGTACTTCTGATGCCAAAAGATACGTTGCGCCGGGACATATTCCCGTACAAGTCAGCATTTGTGACGGTTACTATGGCTACATATGTACTTCCTATGTGAGAATATTTAGGACTCACAGGGGTTTCAGCTTTGATATTTAGTTTTACTATAAAATGGCCAAACTCCCAGTGATAAGCTTGTTACCGCTCGACCGCGGACGCTGCGCTTTGTCGCTGGCCACCATGCCATATAACGGTGAGTGTAAGCTCTAGTTTAGATAGTTATAGGATTTCTTTTTCTTTTCTCAACCGCTGCAGGTTGGGAAAATATTTGGCCACTTCTTCCTAATATGGACCTAGCCGCTTGTTCTATATAGAGGCAATGTGGGTGCCATGATAGTGCTAGGTTATCCTGATATTTTGTTTTCATTTCTTTTTTTGCAGTGTAAACAGTCTCATTGGACCACCACAGGTACACTTAAACACTATTGGATGTTGTGATTCTATGTTTCATTCTTTGCACCAATTTCATTTTGTACATATTAGACATATTAATGTGTGTATCCTCTTACTAGACTTCTAAAAAATTAGGGTGTTTTTCAGTTTTATTACCATAGATATATTATATTTCAACTATCCATTTTATTCGTATGACACATGTTGTTTTATGCATTTATATAATGCATTATATAAATTGTTTTCTGGGTTTTAAAATGTTAGGAAACAAGTATAACATCTATCATGTGAATTGTGTCTATGCATTAGATTTTATGCTATATTCTTGCACAATTGTTAATTCACACAGCTTACATATTTAAACATGTTTTTCTTTGTATTCAATTTCGCTAAATAGGGTACTTTTTGTATCGTTGGCAAAAATTCCATACGTCAATTATATATTCTAAACGTATGACAATTACCTACTCTAATATAAAGGTTTCTTGTGTTATGATATGCTAGGAAATTAATGTAACATCAATTATATGAACTGTGCTAATGCATCTAGGATTTTTGCTGATACAACACATTTTTGAGGTCTATATGAAAGGAGTTTATTTTTCTTGTATATAACAGCAATTATATGAAGTATGTTAATGCATTTGAAATTTTATTGTCACGTCAAATTTTTGAGGTCGCTATGAAAGTGGTTTATTTCTCCTATGTATGAAATTCCCCCATAGGAGTAATACATATAAAAATTATAAAATTTCTTTCTATTTATTAAATGTTAACTTATACTGTTTTTTGATATGCATGTTTCCAACACCTTGCAAAACTGAATTTTGAATTTGTATGTCATTATCTTTTTAGAATTGAAAATACAATATGATGCTCTTTTTCGTGAATTTTCAAATTTGACCTATACATTGACCTTTCGGAGGTATGTTTTGAGACATTACCATATTATGAATATTTCAATTTAGTATAGGATGTGTGAAATTATTTGTCTAATGTTACGCTTTCTCAATATGCAATTGCTGGGGTATAGTTATAATTTTTATCGTTATAGTGATGTTATGAACTTAGATGTATCATAAAATATGCCTTTTTTAACAATCTCCGTGCTCTCTTGTCAATCTCGATATATTCATTGGGTATATAGTCCGCGTTATTGAATTATGAATCAGATTAACAGCTATCTCGGAATTGTTACGAATGTCTTTAGATGACAAATGACAAAGATGCTTGATTTTATTGTATATATGTATATATTGATTTTATTAATTAGTTTTTTGCTTATCTTTAGCCCTGAAGAAGTCTCATTTATGAGATGAAACGCGTTGGCTAAGAAAAAAGTCACTTGTATTTCTGGATTTTATTGTGTGGATGAAATAATAAAGAATATATTCCAATCACCAGTCAAGTCCGGACCTTTTCATTACATCATTATCTTCTTGAACCGCCTTAATTGCAAAAGACTTATATGATAATTTTCCTTGATGGGTGTTGATTCCCCAAAAATTATTTTTATTGTTTTTTGGGCGTTTGCTCAATAGGGAGCAGATTTGGTTGTGCTCCCTGGTTTCTTAAGCACCATCACCACACTAGACAGCCACTAATATTAATAGGTGCAGGTCCTTTGCCTCAACCCTTTTCTTGTTATTCCTTGGAAACAGCAATGTATCATGGTCAAGAAGATGTAACAAACTAAGGAACTTGGAAGAACAGCTAAATCTGGAGCAGAAAGAAATATATGAGCAAGTGAGAGAACAGATTGAACATGGATTACTTCATGAGAAGAAAGAGTGCTCTTGCTCATCATTTGAACCTATCCGAATGTACCTGAGCGGACAAGCTGGAACAGGCAAAAGTTTTTTAATTAAAGTAATCACAAATTTTCCACAGAAAACAACTGATTCACATTTGTCTTGTGTTGTTACTGCTCCAACTGGATTAGCAGCCCACAATATTAAAGGAATGACTTTACATTGTTTATTAATGTAAAAGGAAAGCCAGTGTTTAAAACACTGTCGCATGAAGATACCAGAAAGTCTTTGGGAAGAATTGGAAATATTTGGTCATATTTTGAGTATAAGGAACTTATTACAAATATGGGACAGGCAAATGATGCTGATTATGGAACTATTCTTCAAGATATAAGAATTGGAAAAATGACTGAACATGGCAAACAAGCTTTACAGAGACGATTACTTTCGAATTTGTTTCCAAATGTAAATATTGTCCCAGAGAAAATATACATGAGAATTGCAGAAAAGCAATCTGTAATCTGCTTAATGCCAACACTATTTGAATGTTCTATATTCAATAAAGAAATGTTAAAGTTGGAAAATGAAGAAATTATAAAATTGGAAGCTAATGATAAAATAGAACACAAAGGAATAAACAAGATGAAATTGCACCTGCAAGCAAAAAGAAAAAGGACAGTGTTGAAGAGAATGCTGGTTATCGGTTTGAAAATAGTTGTGGTGTCAACTGCTATGCTAATGGAGTTGCTAACGTTGTTTTTGTTCTTGAAAGTTTGCAACAGCAAATTGTTGAAAATCGGGACGAAAGATTCTTTTAATTGTTGTATTCTGTTTATGAGAAATGTAGTAGTGATAAAAGTAAAGTACAAAGTGCTTCTGATATTCAAAATGTTTTGGACATATGTTCTGGTTCAAGTCAATTTACGCAGAATATTCAGCAAGATTGTCAGGAATTTTTAATGTTTATGCTTGGTGTACTGGAAGATGAAGGTATAGATATTGAAAACCTTGTTGGCCTTTCTTATAAATGGCAACCTGATTGCCAAAATTGTTTGTTTACATGTAGCACTAACATAGACACTGAAAGATTCATATATTTGACTTTACCTAACTGTGAATCAGTGTCTTTTAACAATCTAATTAGAGGAGCAACTCAAAACAGAAAGTGTAGCCAATGTAAATCAGAAATGTCATCAACATTGTTTATACAAAGATATGGGCAGTATGTAATTTTAATGCTGCAATGTTGTAGAGCTGATGGAAGAAAATTGGAAACTTTAATAACATTTTTTGTAGCTGGGCAAGTTTCAATATCAGGAAGAACTTTTGTAACTGTTGCAAATATTTTTCATGATGGACCTTCTACAACATCTGGACATTACATTGTTTATTTAAAATGTCTGAAAGGTTGGATACATTGTAACGATAGTCAATTAGTTTTTAAGCAACGTTTGCCTAAAGAGTTACCACATTTTTACCTAATATTTTTAAAGCCAAAATTTTAAGTTCAAAATGTTGCCTTTTTAGGATTACTGCTGTTAAGGTACATTAGTCTGGTGTTGTAGAGTATTTTGTAAGTGAGGGTGGGAAGGTTGAGGTGACCCTTTTGTTGATATTGAGGCAGTGTACGTGTATTAGGTGGTGACTGATATGGCTGCAGCAGGGAACATTGATAATCAGTCAGGTGGTGGTCTTTTGGATTTGTTGTAGTTGTTGTAGTTGTTTGGCTGGAATTCATGTGTAGAGTGTTTCTCCACAGTGTAGTCTGCTGCTGATGAGTGACTGTGTTACTGTTCTTCTTCCTTTGGTAAGGATCCACTTGTAAATGTTGCGGAGCATGTGGAGGGTGTTATGGCAGTACGAGGGGACGGTGTACACTTGCCTACACATGGAGAGGGAGTAGTTTAGGATGAATCCTAGGTTGTGGATATGGTTGGTAGGTGTTGGTAGTGTCCACAGTGTAGTGATCTAGCAGGAGTCTTCCGAGGCTGAGGATGAGTACTTTCGTTTTGTGCGTTTTCATGTTTAGAGAGCTGCTTTTTATGTAGTTGGTGATGTCCTTCATTGTGTCGTGGAAGTTGCTTTTGGTGGTATGTGGATTCTTTGTGAGGAAGAGGATGAGCTTTGTGTCGTCGATGTAGGAGATGATGTTGAGGTTGTGATGGCGGGTCACTTGTGTGAGGGTGGTCATGTAGATGTTGAATAGCGTCGGACTGAAGGATGAGCACTGGGAGATGGAGCAAATGGTGTCAGTGGTTTTGACTTAGAAGGCTGGGAAGCAGATGCTCAGGATTACTATTGAACAATTAGCAAACTAAGAATTTGACGCATACTATTTGGCAGTGTGGAATAGTATGTGAAACCACAAAGGACTTGTTGTTATATATTTTGTCAGCATATATTTGTAAGTAATATTATTTACAGTGTATGAAAATTAATCATAATGTTTTGTTATGTTATGATTGTTTGAGATGTGTCATATTTACGTAAGAAATTGCTCTTAGATAAAAACATTTAAGATATGTTTTTTTCTATTTTTTAGATTGTTATTGAGAATTTTGAATGTTTTTTTTTAAGATAATCTTATTGATTGTCTTTTTTTTTGCCCACTGGTATATGATGAGTACTATTGAACTCACTGTTTCTAGTGAAATTCAATATTTTCTGAGAACAGCAAAAAAGGCAAATGTAATACTTTACAAATTATTTTGTGTTGTAAAAGATATATTGTAACTGTATTTTTTGTGTCTTTCACAGATGGTAATTTTTCAATCTATAATTTTTTTATTATTTAATATGCTTAAGGTAAGTACAAGTAACTGCTAAAAATGGTTGATGGAATGTGCTTCAAACGAGCTCAAGTAACAAAACATGGACGAGAAGGTAAGTGTGTAAAGATGGTTTGTATCTTTTAAGGATATTTCCAAAAATGATATACTGGATGTACCTGTCAGAACCCCTCATCAATCAGTGGATATGATAATAACTTATCTAAACCCTACCTGCTGCAGGAGAGATGAAGAATCCGCAAAAAAACATACTTGGAGTGCTATAGTTGAACAGAGGAATTCTAAGATGGCCGCCTCGAGGAAAGACACAATGGTGGTCTAGTCATTTAGCACACACCTGTGGGGAATCCTTGGTGAGGCGCGTAATCCCTAACGAGTGCGCACTTCACCTATGATGTTCCTGAGTTCAGATCCGTTTTCAATTGCTCAATAGATAACGCGCAATAGGAATAATCCACACCTTAATATACTTAGCAAAAAAGGTCACTTTTATTAAGACAGGCAAAACAAATAATCCTTTACTTGAACTTGTTACGAGAGAAAGAGACACATTGACAAATTTTTTCCCCAAACATTTTTCATCATAAATATATATCCAAAATATTCCCAACAGTACTTACCAATAAAAACCCCAATACTGTACAAACCCAAAATTTTCTTTCTCTCCTCATTATATTTTCATAACCATCTTTCCGTCTACCCTCCCCCCACCCCCAGACGGAAAGGAGAAGCCCACTCTAGACTATCCAGACGCCCCCACAAAGCGCCTAAAACCTATAAAACAACGAAAGGATAAAAACTGTAACCTGTCTTAACGTGACGAGAATTTTAGAAAGTTAGGCAACGGCGGTGTAAAAGAGGCACAAGGGTGTTGTAAATCTGCCCCTAACAAACACTTACAAATTCACCCAGGCAGTTTCACTAGCAGTGCATTCTTTTTGAATTGACTTTTGTTGTTATTTTTCATTACAAATATGAAACGTAACTTTAAAAATAAAATAAATATAAGTATTTATTATAAAAATGTAGGTAATTACTATAAAAGAAATATAATAATTAATACATTTTAAAATTATCATTTACAAAACCTTTGAAATTCATTGAAAAAACCATAGGTTTCAGGCACGTTATAGTTAGGAATTAGCATTTAAAAAACCTTAGAAATTCACTGAAAAAAACATAGGTTTCAGCCACATTATAGTTAGGAATTAGCATTTAAAAAACCTTAGAAATTTACTGAAAAAACCATAGGTTTCACCCATGTTATAGTTAGCTGGACATTTCACTCAAACAAAACCTTTGAAATTCCCCTGTTATAGTTAGTTCAGCTAACTATAACTTGCGCACCCTCAATGGACTGCTGATGACATCACATATTACATCAATCGTGACATGGTCAGTTACATCACTATCACTGATGACATCATCAAGCGAATGTTTGTCTTGCTAAAAAATAAATATTTTTTATATATGCATATCTAAAGGTGAATGGAAGAATAAATGGATAAATAAGTGTCTAAATGGATGTTTTTTTTGTAAAATCGATTGTATAACTGACTTATCAAGTGTATCTTAGCGAATGCATGTATTAGCGAGTAATGTTTAAATATGTAAATATCTGTATCAGTGTCTCACTTTGTGTATAAGTTGCTGCATGGGTTGGTGAGTAGCTACATGAGTGTCTATATGGGTTATTAGTTGGATTTTTGAGTATCAGAATAAGTGTCTGTATGGTTTGGTGAATATATATATATACAAATGTAGCTCCTCCTCGACTCTCTTAGCATCTCAAGCCACAGCTGCGCACGCCAGCAAACGAGGGAGACAGACAACCAAGAATCAGCATAAGTTGTTTCATTTCAACCTTACACAGACCAGCTACGCGTTTCAGGCAAGTTTGCCCTTGATCACGCTGCAACAGTGAAATAGACAAATGCTTTTTTATGTACATGTGCAGTGTTAAGTGTACACCCCTTCACAGTGACATCATCAACCATGTGACTAATAAAAAGTGAAAAGATACTGTCGCTGAACTTTTTGCAGCCCAAAAAGGCACACATAACAATATCGCTGGATAAATCCAAACATTCAATAGATATCAGAAAAAGGTGTCGTAAGAAACAAATTTATATATATATATATATATATATATATATATATATATATATATATATATATATATATATATATATATATATATATATATATATATATATATATATTCACTGAAAAAAACATAGGTTATAGACCATATATAGTTAGGGATTAGCATTTACAAAACCTTATTTTACTCACACAAAACCATTGAAATTTCATATATAGTTAGTTGCACTAACTATATATCGCGCACCCGCAATCCACTGCTGATCATGTCACATATTACATCATTCATGACATGGTCAGTGACATCACTGATGTCATCACTGATGACATCACTGATGACATCTCAAATGACATCACTGATGACATCACTGATGACATCTCATTTGATAATTACTGATCACATCACTGATGACATCATTCATGTGATAATATGGTGAACCTCTTCAGACTTTTATATAATCTTACATACACTCAGTGTAAACAGACACTCACAGACTGTCACTCATCCATGGAGTTACTCACACACCTAGTCAGTCATGCAAAGAATCAATCACACCTCCATTTAATTTCCTCAACTATACAGTTATACACACCTTACTTATTCAAACATATACTAACACATATTTACTCTCTTATACAATCCCTGATACAAGTTCACAATGATCCATACAGCCACTCACACATTCACTGGCTCTTATGCACAGATTTTTATATATGTCAACTCTCACATGTACTCTGTTTTACATATGTACTTACTTTGACATGTAGCACTGAGATATCCATTCACTCACCAATACACTCATGCACAGAGTCAACTGGCCATACAGCTGTTTCCACATGCACTTTTGAACCCATACATCTAGTGAATCAACTGCTCACACATCTATGCACAGAGTCATACACCTCCCAGCCACCTACACACACACTCAGTCTCCCATACAAATACTTGGGCAACCAATCAATAACCCATATAGTTACTCATATAGCTACTGATCAACACATGCAGCAGTTTACAGAACAACAGACATAATGATGCACAAATTAAGACAGTTTAGTCACTAACCCATGCACTCAGTGAGACACATTTAATCACTCACTCATACAGTCAGTCATGCACCTACTAAATCCTTCATCCAGACACTTATACATACACTCATTCTTCAATATGTAAGACATATTTTAACTTTACAGAAACATACAGTCACTGGGTGTTGTCATCAGTGATGTCATCAGTGATGTCATTTGAGATGTCATCAGTGATGTCATCAGTGATGACATCAGTGAGGTCACTGACCATGTCATGAATGATGTAATATGTGACATGATCAGCAGTGGATTGCGGGTGCGCGATATATAGTTAGTGCAACTAACTATATATGAAATTTCAATGGTTTTGTGTGAGTAAAATAAGGTTTTGTAAATGCTAATCCCTAACTATATATGGTCTATAACCTATGGTTTTTTCAGTGAATTTCTTTGGTTTTTTAAAAGCTAATATCTGTAGCTGTAAAATGTATTCTTCTTTAAATCTTAAAATATATTTTACATGTTTTTGATACAATTTTTTTTTAATTATTTTTTTTGTTTCGCTCCCGGTCCGCGAACCGGTTAGCTTCCCGTTAGCTCAATTTGGAGCCGCGACTCGGTCCGCGAACCGGTAAACGTTCCGTTTGCGTAACTGTTGCGTTAGCATGACGTTTTGCGTTGTCGCGTAATACGTCATGTGACGCGCCAAGTTAGCGTACCCGGAAGCGAACCGGAACGCGGCGCAAAGCGCAAAACGTAAACACAGCAGGTCATGTGACTCGGTAATAACACTTTTCATTGGTTCATTTCACTTTTGGTTTCCTAATGATGTAATACTAGGTCATGTGATCTAAAATTAACACTTTTCATTGGTTTAGAACTTTTGCTTTTCCCAAATGATGAAAACCCCTCCTTCTTTCCTCACTCTGACTTTCATCTTGGTGAGAGAAAAACCCTTTATTAACATTGAGATATGGCTTCATTAGTAGCTTCAGCTGGTTCTTCCCCACCACCTCCACCACATCCAAGGAAGAGAGGACCACCTGCTGAAGTTATTATTGAACAAGAAGAGGAAGAACTAGAAGAGGAGATAGAGCAGGAAGAGACACTGTTTTGCCAGAGGAGCCCAGGAGGTATAATCGGAAGGAGAACTATATTTGGCAATTTTTTTAATTTCCCGAGGGCCAAAAGAAAGTAAATGCATGCTACGTGTTTTGCCGTATATGTAAAGAAAGACTGTCCAGGGGGACTGATAAAAAATACAGTTTCGGCAACTACACTATGCATCGGCATATGAGTAGGTGGCATCCTAACAACTATAGTGCTGCCCAGCTACGTGACGAGCAAGAAAATCCCCCTTCGATGGCCAGAAGATCGGTTGTACAGGAAGTGACGGGACCAGAGGCGAGGGAGATGGTCCGAAATATACAAATGAAGTTTGGGGAAGTGAAACAAGTGTGCGTGCGCTGCAATCAGTTCATTTGCTACCGAGAAAGTAGCATCACTCTAATTATCAAAGCTATTGATAATCATGTTTGCCCGAAACGCCCCAAACAATAAATTCTTTTTTTTTTGTTGCTCCAGTTGAGCCCTTTACAATGAATCGTTTTCGTTTCCCCCCTCCCCCCAAAAAACCAAAAAAATATGAAAATGTTCAGAAAATACAAAAAAATTAAAAAAATGTTCAGAAAAATAATAAAAAAAATATAAAACAACAAAAACAAAAAAAAAAGTTCTTTTCAGAACTACCTCCCCGTTATAAAAAAATTGGTAGAATATTTGAAACTCTGCCAACCTCTATTTCTTTTAGTTCGCTTCCCGGTTCGCTCTTCGGTACGCGAACCGGGAGCGAATCAAATTTTTTTTTTTTTTTAAAAAGAACAGTAAGTTTAAGGGAAGGAAACAGACAGTTATGTTAAAAGATAGACAGCTATAGGGAGTAAACAAAAGATACTGTTACCCGCAATCCACTGCTGATGATGTCACATATTACATCATTCATGACATGGTCAATGACATCATCAGCAGTGGATTGCGAGTAACAGTATCTTTTGTTTACTCCCTATAGCTGTCTTTCTTGTAACATAACTGTCTGTTTCCTTCCCTTATACTTACTGTTCTTTTTGTAAAAAAATGTTTGTGATCACTCAGAAACAGTGACATTAATAGAGACAGAGTGAGTGAACAAGAGTGAAGAAGTATGAGAAGAGAGGGACTGAGAAAAATAGTGGAAGGAGTAGAATAATTAAGTAATAGAGAAAGGAATGAGGGAAGTAGCAAAGGCAGGAAAGTAAGAATTAAACAAATGAAGCAGAAGAAGTGATAGAAGTTAAATGTGATAGATTAAATGATTGTTTCAGGATGACGATAAGGTGTGATCTCTCCAAAATTTTGTTTAAGGTGAGGCCTACTCAGGGTTGCATATCAAATTTATGCTTGTTGAAGAATACAGAGGAGATAATACATGTGAAGGCCTTCCAATGAAGTAAAACATGTCCACTTCACTCTTGAACAACGGCCAGACCTCTTCTGTGTCCATAGACAGACATAAAGTTCATCTGCACAATGTAATTCGTAAACTTAGGAAACACAGGTAATGTAATTGAAAAACGTGGAGTTTCTTTTGCTCATTTCACAATCACATCACCTGTGTTGCCTTTGCTCAGGTATCTCATAGTGCAGATGTAGTCCAGCATATGAAACAGTACCCAGAAGTGCAGCAGTGTATGCATTAACTTTGACATTTACAGAAGCCTCAGTTTCTCCATGTCTACCTCACATTTCTAAATGTATATCATAAGTACAAAAAGTAGAGAATTAATTATACATGTTAAATGGTTTATTTTTGCTGTTCTCAGAATGTATCAAATTTCACTAAAATCAGTGACTTGAAGGTATTCATCATGTAACAGCGGGGAAAAAAACCACAATCAAAATGATTGTGTTTAAAAAACCCATACAACATAAGAAATCTGAATTCAAAACTCCTTAAAATTAACTTACTTTCCATAACGTCGAAGGATGTCCTATGAACAGCGTACACTCTGTTGTGCTATTAATATTTTCAGCCCGCCACTTTCTGAAAGAAAACCTCCATCGTTTTGAAAAATATGTTACATATGATAAAAGACTTCTCACATTCTACCACATGTTTCCACATGGCCAAATCATGTTAGAGCGATTTACAACTCTTGGAATTCTTGTAAGCAAATCCCGTCATTTTCTATTTTCGCAACTTTCAGAAAGAAAACATTTAAGATTACTTTCACAATCCTGGACTACTAATATCTTACCCTTCTTGCTCACTCATGTTCTACTTTTCCTATGACACTGATACTGCTTACTATGAAGCAGACTTACTTGCATCAGGTTTATATAGTTGGATTTTTAAAATGACATTATAATTAAAAGTTTTCACCATTAATCTAGACAGCATTGCAGACTTACATTCCCTCTACTCCATGAACCTCTTGCAATTCCTTAGAGCAAATCCCGAGATTCTTTCCTTAAAATTTTGGTTTTAAAAACACCAGGTAAGAATTTTTAAGGTCATACGGCAATTTATTTTTGAAAGTTACAACAGAATCGTTGCAGAATGACCAGCCGTTTCTAGACTTTAAATAAGCTGTGTAATGTCCTGATGTTGTTGAAGGACCGTCATGATAGATAATTGCTGCAGTTACAAAAGTCCTTCCTGATATTGACAACTGCGAAGCAACAACATTTTTTATTAAAGTTGTCAATTTTGATCCATCAGGCCTACATCGTTGGATCATTAAAATGACATACTGGCCATATCTTCGTATAAATAATGTTGACATCATTTCAGATTTACATTGGCTACACTCCATGTTGTGATCAGCTGCTTTTACTAGCTTATTAAAGGACACTGATTTACTGTCTGACAAAGTTAAATATATAAATCTTTCTGAGTCTACACTAGTAGTTCTTGATACCCTACAGTTCTTGCAGTCATGCTGCCATTGATAAGAAAGCCCAAACAGGTGATCTACATCTACACCCTCATCTTGCAATACATCAAGCATATACATTAAAAACTCCTGACAATCCTGCTGAATATTTTCAGAGAAGTCTGTTTGACCTGAACATTCGTCTAACAGATAACGAACTTCAGACACACTTTCTACTTTTGTTCTATCAGTGCTACATTTCTCTAACACAGAATTCAACAAACAGCATAAACTTTGTTCAGAATTGATCACAATCTGTTCTTTTAAAGTATCTAGTGAAAAGACAACATTAACAACTACATTAGCATAGCAGTTGACACCCGAACTGTTTTCAAATTGAAAACCGACAACATCTTCAACAGAATCCATTTTCTTTCTGCTTACAATTTTCGGTTCATCGACTTTTGGGCTTTTTGCTACAACCTCCCTACTATTACTGATATTTCTTCGTTTCTGGCCTACCACACGTTTCTCAAACAAAGGATATTGAGGCAAATGTGGCGCATACTCTCTTCTTAACCTATTGTATTCCTTAACACAATCTAGATCTGCACAAATGTTTGTGACATCACAGTCAATCAAGTACAATCCCGATAAAGTTCTAACTCGTGACAAAGCCACATATGCCATACCTTCCTTGAACACAGAACTTCCAATATTCACCAATGCACTATCTACACTTAAACCTTGCGAATTATGGATTGTCACCGCATATGCCAAGCAAACAGGAAACTGTTTACGGCAAACATATAAGTCTTTAACAAGCAAAAACCTAGCAGAACAACGACCAATTACCTGTACTTCCTCAATGCCATCAAATTTAATTTTTAAAAATTCAATTCCATCTCTACTTCTGTATTTCTCAAAATCAACAACATTACCCATTGATCCATTTACCAGACCTCTTTCAACATGTAAATTCCTTCTCAAAATGATTCGGCAATTTAAACACACATTCAAAGTCTTTTCAAAACCCGCTGTTTTAGATATAGTCTTCTCTAATGAATCCAATTTTGATTTCAAATTCTCAGACAAAATAATTGTTGATCCCATATGCTCTATTCTGTCAATAGCTTCAAGTTTCACAATCTCTTGCTTTTCTAAATTCAACATTTTGTTGTTGAAGATGGCACATTCTGCAAGAGTTGGCATCAAACATATTCCGGATTTCTTCTCAGTAATTTTCTGAAAAATATTCTCAGGGACAACATCTTGTTCTGGATATAAATTTGATAGTAATCGTGCATGTAATGCTTTTTTTCCATGCTCTGTCACTTTTCCAATTCTAATATCTTGTAGAATATTCTTGTAATCTTCATCCTTTGCCTGACGCATATTTTCATGCAGTTCAGCATAATTGAAGTTTAACCATATATTGACGTTGCCAATGCTCCCTAGGCACTTCCTGGTATCTTCATGCGTGAGTATTTTGAACACAGGTTGTCCTTTTACTGGTGTCAGCTGTAGAAGATCTCCGAAAACAATGATGTGTTTGCCACCAAATAACACATCATACTCAGTTTTAAGAACTTCTTGCATTCTCAAATGCACAAAGGCAAGCATGACATTGGAAACCATGCTTACTTCGTCAATGATAAGAAGTTTCATTTTCCTCAAGACTCTTGAAACTTCACAACAAGCATCCCCAGATAACTTGTGGTATTGTAATTTGTTGTCATGCTCCACTGGCAGCATCAGTAGACGATGCAAAGTAATACCTTTAATGTTATGTGCTGCCAGTCCAGTAGGAGCGGTAACAACACAAGACAGCGATGACTCAGTCCTTTCCTGCAAATAACAAGAAATTGCTTTAATAAGGAAACTTTTTCCAGTTCCCGCTTCTCCACTCACGTACAGTCGGACAGGCTTCAACGACGTACATGAACACACTTTCTTCTCATGACTTAATCCATGATCAATTTGCTTGGTAACTTCGTCATATATTTTCCTCTGCTCAACGTTGAGTTGTTTTTCCAAGTCTTCTAAGTTAACCGCATCCTCCTGAGCATGTGCCATGGCTCTTTCCACTTCATTCATAGCAGTGGCAGCTTCATTTTCGATAATAGGTCCTCCTAGTGGATCTTGACTCAATGAAACAGAACTCTGACTGTCCTGAGAACTGTCTCCGGCAATCTCGGCTGCAATCGTTGCTTCCTGCTCAATTTCCAAAGTCAACATTTCTTGATATTTGGGAAAAGTAGGACATTCTATGGTCTCCTTGGTGGCAGTGAAAGAGTCTTCGTAACAGAGGAAATCTCCAAGCAGTTCCTCTTCTGCACGCCAAGGCTTGAACAGTTGCAAAAGTGCTAAATAGAAAAACTCCTTTTTTTCTGGAGATTCGCCACTCAATTTTCGATGATTTACCAAGTGGCATTTTCTTTGCTTCACCAGACATCCCTCACTTCCAATTACAGCATACACTCCTTTCTCAATATCTTCTTTGATGTTCCTTTTGAATATGTAATTTTGGAGAACCTCATACAAACAAACATTCTCGAGGTGACTGCTTCGATTTGGATAATATGTATCCAACATGTTGGTCTTCAAAATGTCGGTACTGTTTGGCTCCTTTTCCGCCAAATACTCAATTTCCCGCACAGGTTTCAGAACTCGATTACGCGTTGCAGCAAGACCAAGACTCGCCCAAACGATACTCCTGGATTTAGAATAAAGACTTGCTGAAGACAACCGGTCAGAACATTCGTAAGCTCCAATTTCTCGATGCGACAACATCTTCAGACTGAAACTGTACAACTTCTTACTGAGGCTCTTTTCATGGGAAATGTCCTCCCACATATCCTTCAATTCTGTCTTTTCTTTTTTGGTGATGTAAGATGTCACATACCGAGCCACAGCCATACAGTTGTCAGCCACAAACTGTATATCCATATTAGCATTCCACATGGACAAAATCACTGGGTTGTAGTCGTTGATGTACTTGGACTCTTCGTTCCTTTTCAAATTGTATCTATTATTGGGTGATTTCCTCGTCACATTATGTCGCAGAGAAGACATCAAACGGTTCACTCTTCCTTTAGAAATCACCGGTCGTGGAAAGTTGAAACGACATTTGGTGTAGAACTTGTCCTTGTTTCTGAATTTACGACGACAGTACTTTCCACAACGATGGCTTTAGAAACGTAGAACTTGTTCTCTTAGGCTTTTCTTCTCCGTTGCGTTTGGAACAGCACACGTAGAATACTGTTCTATGAAATTCATCACTAAGTCATCCGGATCTGTTCCAAATTTAGGTGCATCCTTGATCCACAGCAACATATGTATATGAGGAGCACCTCTTGCTTGGTACTCCTTTCTCCAGAAGAAATCCAACACCTCTCCAAGAGGTGGATTCTTCTTATTTGTGATAAAAGACATCATAGCTTCAAATCTATGATTGAAGTACCTGCATACATTCACTGGATCCAAAGAACACAGTTCTCCGGGTGTCTTGAATTCAATGTTTTCAATGTTTCCATTTGCCTCTCGTAGAAATTCAAGTAAGTCTTCCCAGCCATACTCGGCACAGCTCAGAGTGAGGAACCATGTTGGAGTTCCTAAGTTCCTCAGCATACATTTTAAATCACCATGACGACGGTACCAGTATTCATTAGTACCACGCTGACACGCCATGAGATTAATTAGGTGAGAATCCAAAATACTGTCTTGGACATTGACTTTATGCATAAAGTCACTTGCCGAGATGTTTCGCATCTGTATACCACTTTTTAAGATGTGGTTCACTGCATATGACAGTCCAGACAGATCGCTTTCAAACAGGAGATGAAACAAATAGGGAATGCATTGACGAAACCTAGGATCTTCTGCATACAATCGTAAAGTCCGGTATTCAGACGCGGGAATTTGATGAGGTCGCTCATCATATCTTCCTCCTTGACCTGTTGGAAATAGCTGTGGGAAACACCGAGCTTCCAAACTTTCCTCCCAAACACTAATGGGACTCCCTTTGGCTTGTTTCATTTGAAACAACTCAATAGCATTCCCCATGACTTCCTTGGAATGCAAAGGATGAACACTATAATGTTCATATATTTCTTCACTTTTAGAGGCCTCTACTTTCTCAATTTGGCCAGCACACAAATCGCTATCCTCTTCATCACTTACTTCCTCTTCTGCAACATATACATTCTTATAGTACTTATTATTTTTCTTCAAATACAATGTTGCTTTTTTGACTTTCCTAACATCCACTAAATCTTGCCATATTTTCTTATTCTTTGTCGGAACCCCATTAACTAAGATAACCAGAGGTTCCTCTTCCACTTTTTCTACTCCAATTGTGTTTATGTTTTTGTTCAAATCTAGAGGCAAATAAACAACTCTTCCCTTTAATCCTCTCTGTAAATCTGATGGAGGCAACTTCCCTGTCTTTGGCTCCATTCTTACAATAGCCTGAAAGGGATGGATACTTTGAATCAAAATAGATTCATAAGTATTTAAATCCTTCAATTCAGAAGGAATCTCAACCAATTCCAGATTATTATAAACCGCCCTAGCAGGCATCTGGTTTTGGTTTAATTTGTTACAACAATAAGTACACACACGTTGATCCGATCCCAAATCAAAACAATTTTCTACCATCAAGTATGTGGCAAAATCCTTCCATTCACTATTATTTTCCCTTTCACTTTTTGCATATAAATCCACTAACTTAATCTGATTCTTGTAATAAGTGCGTCGACAACACACACAAGTGAAATTAGGCCTCTCACTTGATTTCATCTGAAACGTGGCACTTTCCTTCTGAAAATTATCTATACTGGAAACCTGTACATTATCTTCAACATTACCCTCTACTTCTGGGTCAATTTGAACATTCTCATCTTTACTTCCAAAGTAACAAAACTCAATTTCTTCACAAATATTCTTGACATCTATTTCAGAACCATGCAAAAGAGCAGCACATAATTGTTTAAGCATAATTGCTGGACTCTTAGCATGATACAACATTCTGACTAATTTCCTCACTTTATTATGATGCACTGCTAGCATCCTGAAATGATGAAAAACACTCTGGCATACTCTCCTGGAAAGACAAGCCAGTGAATGACCACGCAAACCTGTCACTTGTCTCACTCTGCAAGGATCTAATTCTTGCAACAACTTCATTTTCTGCTTCAAAGTTTTCTTATTAAATGTCCGTACAAAATCACAAAGCAAATTGATGGAATCCTGTCGCACACTGCAAATAGAACTACACTTCCAAATGTACACAGGACCTTTAGGACGTCTTTCTAAAACCTCATTACCTAACACCTCTTCTATCTCTGTTGTCACAAGTTTTTCTTTTTCAACTGGACAACCATCCTTCACTTCATAAGCTCGACCACTGGTGTCAACTGCAAGCACCAAATCATTATCCTGAAAATAACTCTCCTCATTAAAAAATGCCTCACAACTTGAACTATGCATCCATTCTCCGGAAAAAACTTCACAAAAGTTACTACGATTAACTACTCTCTTCCATCTACTATTTGATTTGAAATCAGAAATTACCTTGTTTAGTGTCCTAATTCTATTGATTACCAAAATAAACAACTTTCGCTTAATTTCGAAAGCATGATCAATCATTTTCTCTACATTTTTCTTTTTCTTATAAAATGCCACTTTCTGTTGGCCTTTCTTAATATTTTTTAATAAATTAACTATTATCCTGTTGCGGAACATTAGTTTTCAAATGTCCCTAAACTGTTGTTTCCTTCTACTATCATGCACAGAGTTATCTCTTGCTCTAGCAGTAATATTTTTGATTGGTCTTTCCTTTCCATTTAAATTGCTTCTCTTTTTCTGGACTGAAACATTTTCTGTAGAAATACTTTTTTTACTACAAATATTTCTTATGAATGATTTCGTGGTCTTACCCGGAGCTTTCTTGGTGATTTCACAAGTTTTTTTGGGAGAGGACTGCTGCAATAATAGATGATCCTGCTTTCTTTGACGTTTTCTAGCCTTTCTAATTCGATTCTTAGTTGGCATTTTCAAATTTTGAAATGATCTGCAGTTGAATCTGTGGAAAAATATAATAAAAAATGTTATTAACCACTATTACCAAACAGTAAATGAATAACAGTCATCAAAAACTTAACACCCTACTTATTATTTAACATAGCAAATCTTTTGCACCACCACTGCGTCACAAAAGTGACGCACAGTGGTACAAAACAGGCATACACCTATCATAAATCTCTCCGTAACATTTTAAATGATTGATTCAGGATGACGATAAGGTGTGGCCTTTCCAGAGGTTTGTTTAAGGTGAGGCCTACTCACGGTTGCAGAAGAGTTTTTCGCTTGTTGAAGAATACAAAGGAGATAATACATGTGAAGGCCTACCAATGAAGTAAGTCATGTCCACTTCACTCTTGAACAAAGGGCAGACCTCTTTTGAATCTGTGGTCAGACCTAAACTTCATCTGCACAATGTCATTCATAAACTTAGGAAACACTACTAATGTAATTGAAAAAAGTGGAGTTTTTTTCCTTTTTTCAGAATTACATCACCTGTGTTTCCTCATTGACTTAAAATGTCCTTAAGACACATGAAAGCGTTTTTTGATTGCCCTTGCACCATTTTTGGGTCATTTTTAAAATGGCTATGTAACTCCCATATTTCAAAATCAAAATTTGCCAAGCACAGGTGGGAGCGTATTTACAAGAAAGTTGCCCCATGGAGAAAGCTCTTCAATTAAAATGGGAAAAATAACATCATAGACACTCAAATGCCTTATAAATATGCTCCAAACAACCTATGAAGCTCTAGCAGTACATATCCAGAAATGTAAATGATTTCAAAAAACGTTTTTAAACACAACATATAAATCAATTGTATACCTACATTCAAGAGGAAATGACTGAAAATGTCCTTAAGACACATAAAAGCGTTTTTGTATTGCCCTTGCACCATTTTTGGGTCATTTTTAACATGGCTATGTAACTCCCATAATCAAAAACTAAATTTGCCAAGCACAGGTGGGAGCGTATTTACAAGAAACTTGCCCCATGTAGAAAGCTCTTCAATTAAAATGGGAAAAATTACATCATAGACACTCAAATGCCTTATAAATATGCTCCAAACAACCTATGAAGCTCTAGCAGTACATACCCAGAAATGTAATTGATTTCAAAAAACGTTTTTGAACACAACATATAAATCAATTGTATACCTACATTCAAGAGGAAATGACTGAAAATGTCCTTAAGACACATGAAAGCGTTTTTTTGATTGCCCTTGCACCATTTTTGGGTCATTTTAAACATGGCTATGTAACTCCCATACTCAAAATCTAAATTTGCCAAGCACAGGTGGGAGCATATTTACAAGAAACTTGCCCCATGAAGAACGCTTTCCAATTAAAATGGGAAAAATAACATCATAGACACTCAAATGCCTTATAAATATGGCCCAAAGAACCTATGAAGCTCTAGCAGTACATATCCAGAAATGTAATTGATTTCTAAAAATCGTTTTTAAACACAACATATAAATCAATTGTATACCTACATTCAAGAGGAAATGACAAAAAATGTCCTTAAGACACATGAAAGCGTTTTTTTGAATGCCCTTGCACCATTTTTGGGACATTTTTTACATGGCTATGTAACTCCCATAATCAAAATCTAAATTTGCCAAGCACAGGTGGGAGCGTATTTACAAGAAACTTGCCCCATGAAGAAAGCTTTCCAATTAAAATGGGAAAAATAACATCATAGACACTCAAATGCCTTATAAATATGCCCCAAACAACCTATGAAGCTCTAGCAGAACATATCCAGAAATGTAATTGTTTTCAAAAATCGTTTTTAAACACAACATATCTGTTTCAGCTTACATGAGAGACCATGGAATGGGCTCCATGTACAACAATAACTTGCGTTACTGCATGCCAGATTTCTACACAGAATATGCAATTACAATTTCTCAAAGAAACAAAATCTATTTGTATATCACTTGAGACAAAGCAACATTTTAAAAACACAGCTTTCTTCATCATTTTCTCCTTAAATCATACTATTCTCTATCTAAATTAAATAAATCTTTTCTCACCTTAGCAAATACTTTTTGAGTTTCAAAACAGTCTCAGAAATACACCAAATTGTCTTCAGCAGAACAAAGAGGATGCACTCCAGAGGCTGCAGCTATAGAAAGCACAGAAATGCTGATATTCATTACACATATCTCTCTTATTAGCCAATCAAAACTCTTCCCTCACTTTTTTCAAATCAAAACCCTTCCCCTCTCTGCCGTTTTTGCTTAGCAACCACCTCCTGAAAGACCTGTCATGTTTGCAAGTTCACACAACAATGTTTCAATTGAACTCTGAACTCTCAGTGCACCAGCGTATCCAGTGCAATCTTTCATTAAATGATTTTTCCTTGACCATTCAAATTACATCTTTCAAAGATTACATCCATGCACCCTAACTTTCTGTTTTCAGAAATGGAAATGCACCGATCACTGCTAATGAATCATTAGCACTGGAAATCCACAGTTTTTTTTCTTTACAAACTCCTACTGTTTCAACTGCCCTTTCATTACCACACTTCATCTGACTGCAGCACAACCTTCTCTTACCATGTTTACTGTCTGGATTGTTGGACATAGTTACATCTACTGGGCTCAAAGGTATGCTGAGAACAGAAATTTACCTAACCTCAATTTACAAGATGTGGAAATTAAGTGGTTGGGCCAAAGAGGATTAAAATGTCACCAATTGATACCATTGGTGAAAACCTTTATGCATTTGCCAAAACCTGACCTGTTAATTGTGCACTGTGGAGGTAATGATTTGGGCACTTTGACTGGGGTAGGTCTGGAAATGCTTTTAAAGGACACCTTTGAGCAATTAATGGCACTTTTTCCTCAAACTGCCTTGGTATATTCAAATATATGCCAAAGACAGAAATGGAGGTGGTCCAACCAATTTTGTCCACAAATTGAGAAGTCGAGGAAGCATGTAAACAAATCTGTTTCAGCTTATATGAGAGACCATGGAATGGGCTCCATGTACAACAATAACTTGCGTTACTGCATGCAAGATATCTACAGAGGAGATGGAGTTCACTTCTCAGATGAGGGCAACAGAATTTTCATTTTGAATTTAAGACTGTGCATTGGTACCTACTTATAAGTACCTAAATGTACCATAAACCCAAAAGCTCTTCTCAGAGCTACCCTACATCTGATCACTCACAATTATTATTTTTCTCTAACTTTTTTCTCTAATTTTCAACAAACTACGCTCCCCGGAGCGCTACCCGGTACGCGAACCGGAAGCTAACCGCGCAAAATTTCTAAAAAAATGTTTTTTTCCCGCACATATGGTCCTCCTCAGCCACCCTCAGAAAACCTAGGGGGTCAAGATACGTCTACCGTGCCCCCTTCTACCCATTCTGAACATTATTTGCCCTCCATCTTGTATCTTGATTCGACCGAAACACAAAATGGTGGACTCCCGTAACGCTGCTGGTTCGCGAACCGGGCCGCTTCCAGGGAAGCGGTCCAAAAAAAAAGGTGGGAAAGTAATTTACAGAAAAATGACTAGAGACACTCTCACCAAATATAGATTAGCTCATACTACATAACAATCCCTTTCATTTTCACAAATTTGATTGAAATTCCATTTAGCCATTAAGCCTGTAGACCTCTCTAAATACCGTGAGGTAAATTACTTCACAAAACACATCTGAAGTATTGGAATTGACAACCAATGAAAATGTTACTTTCATTTTCTACTTTTATTACCTGACATTTGATTGGTTATATACCTGAATATTTATAAAGGAAGAGAAGGAAATACAGCCATTTTGACTGCTACTTCTTGTTGTACATTACAATTGAATTATCACTAAACACTTCAACTTGTTTGTAAAGGTAAGTTGTTATTTTTAAAACTGAAGTATATTGTACACTATAAATTAATATGGTAAACTTGTTCTGATAGTTATATACTATCCCTCTGAAGTAGTTATAGATTTAGATAGACTTCTCTGTTATAGTTATGGATGGAGTTAGGCTTCTCTTGTATAATTATGAATTTACTTACGTTAAATCACAGACACTTTTTTATATTCCTACTTCCACTCTGATACTATACACTGCCAAAAGATAAATTCACTGATAAAAACTGCCTATCTAAAATTAATCCCAACAGTGCCCTATCTCTACTAATATATATATATTTTTTTCCAAATTTCAGGCAAAATGGAAGGCGAACAGAAAGTTGAATTTAAAATTGTCCTGCAAGAGAGCAGCCAAGAAATCATTTATCAAAATGAAAATGAATTTATGGATGAAACTAGGGACCAAGAACTACTGCAATGTGTGCAAGCAGTAGATGAGCTCCTTAAAAATGAGGACATTTTACACCCTCAGAGACTACAAAGTATATTCAATGAGAATTATGAAATTTCTGACAGTGAAATGTTAGAAAGTTAAAAAAATTATGAAACACAATCACAATAAAAAAAAATGCTTAAAAAATAAAGAAATTAAAAAATAATCAACAAAAACAACAAACAATTAACATACAGTATTTGAAAAGTCTATCATTCTTTTTTCCTTATAGTACGCTGCCCAGAACGCTTTCCGGTTCGCGAACCGGGCGCTCCCCGCGCAAAAAAATTTTTTTTTTAATTTTTTTTTGCCCTGCTGGGCCCTTTCAAAACCTCCACATAAAACCTAGGGGGTCAACGAGGATCTACTATGCTCCCTTATGGTAATTTCCCCCTTTGTTTTGGCCTCCTCTTGTCTCTCGATCCTACCGAGAGACAAGATGGCGGCCGCTCCGGACTGTTTAGAATGTTGACAGACACCGGAGAGCCAATCAGCTTCGCATCGCAAAGTTCCGTTACGCGAAAAGTACGCGAACCGGAGCGCTACCCGGAGCGCTGTTACAGATATATATCTTTTTTTGAACGATAATTTCTCAAAATCCACTGGAGCACATATATTGAGACCTAGCAAAGGCACATCGGGCTAACAGTCCCTACAATTTTGCCAAGTTTCGTGCAAATCCATTCAGCCGTTCGAGCTAAAAGTGAGGCCAACCGCCCAATGGAAATTAACATGGGAAAAACGCGTTTTGGGACCCCCCTTTTTTCTCGGCCCCCCCTTGATGAAACCCCCCCAAATTGTCAGGGGCTGCTCAGAAACAAAATGTGCCATTTTCCTGAAAATTTCAGCCAATTCCGTCCACAAACGCCAAAGTTATTAGACATAGAATTTTCAAAAATCCCATAGGGAAAAAATCCTAACTATATATACCTACTGGCGACCGCCTGTAGGTAATATATATATATATATATATATATATATATATATATATATATATATATATATATATATATATATATGTTCAAAAGAGTGTCCTGTGCTTAAAGGACGCCACTCCACAAAGATTAGTTCATCGAACCTTTATTTTCAGACAGGCAGCTTCCTGCAGAGAAATCTTCTATGACGCCCTGACGCGTTTCGAGGCAGCAGCCTCTTCCTCATAGGGCAAAGCAGTAAGTGTCCAGCTGCACGTTCCAACCCTTTATTCCCTTCTCTGCATGCCGCTCCCACAGGGTACTTTCACAGCATGCTGGGCGTTGTAGTGCTTTATTTGCTGAGCACTCACCTTCGTGTTGCTTTTGCAGTCTTTTGTAACCCCTCCAATGGGGCTCCGTTGGGATAGCTGTCTGTTTGTTTAAAACAATCTTTGCGCCGCCATACCAGCATAGTTCAGGCATGAAGACCCGCTTTGAATTTAATCGGGCGGTGCATCCTTCCACGGCCGGACTGCCGCGTGAAATATGTTCAAAAGAGTGTCCTGTGCTTAAGGACGCCACTCCACAAAGGGCGTCAGGGCGTCATTGAAGATTTCTCTGCAGGAAGCTGCCTGTCTGAAAATAAAGGTTCGATGAACTAATCTTTGTGGAGTGGCGTCCTTTAAGCACAGGACACTCTTTTGAACATATTTCACGCGGCAGTCCGGCCGTGGAAGGATGCACCGCCCGATTAAATTCAAAGCGGGTCTTCATGCCTGAATTATGCTGGTATGGCGGCGCAAAGATTGTTTTAAACAAACAGACAGCTATCCCAACGGAGCCCCATTGGAGGGGTTACAAAGGACTGCAAAAGCAACACGAAGGTGAGTGTTCAGCAAATAAAGCACTACAACGCCCAGCATGCTGTGAAAGTACCCTGTGGGAGTGGCATGCAGAGAAGGGAATAAAGGGTTGGAACGTGCAGCTGGACACTTACTGCTTTGCCCTATGAGGAAGAGGCTGCTGCCTCGAAACGCGTCAGGGCGTCATTGAAGATTTCTCTGCAGGAAGCTGCCTGTCTGAAAATAAAGGTTCGATGAACTAATCTTTGTGGAGTGGCGTCCTTTAAGCACAGGACACTCTTTTGAACATATATATATATATATATATATATATATATATATATATATATATATATATATATATATATATATATATATATATATTACCTAATGGTGGTCGCCAGTAGGTGGTTATAGTTAGGACCTACTTTCCATAGGAAAACCACAACATTCTATTTGGAGTAACTTTGGCGCTGGTAGACAAATCTTTGCGAGTTCCTCCAAGAAAATGGGATGCTCCGCTCCTCTCCTTCCCTGAAAATTTGGGGGTGATTCGTCAAGTGGGGGCTGAGAAAAAAGGGGGGTCCCAGAATGTTTTTTCCCCATGCAATTTTCCATAGGGACCTTTAGCCAGGGCTACAGCCTGAACGGCTGAACAGAATTACACCACCTTTGCCAGAGAGGTAGAGTTTGGTTCGCAGATTGGGCTTTTTGTTAAATGGTGTAAATCCGTTCAGTAGTTCCTGAGAAAATCAAAAGTAAATTCATAGTGATAGAGACGAAGTACTGTATGCATATGGAAATCCGTACAATTACGGCACGAGCTGCATGTTGATTGGATGTCAACTGTCTGTCAACACTCCAAACCAGGAAGTGTTGGCAGCCATCTTGTGCCTCGTTGGAACGAAGTCACAAGAAAACAGTAAGACGAAAATTTTGGGCTTTAACTATATGTATGTGGGCGGCTCATGGCCCCCCAGGATCCCCGGGGATTCACCAGTCTCTGGGGCCTCTTTTTATTTAAAAAAACGGTGTGGTGGGCGTTTCAAGCCCCCCACACACGCCCCGGGGTTCGCCACCTCCCCAGGGCTCTAATATAGAAATTAGAGGGGACGGACCACCCAGACACGGGGACTTCCACTCCTCGGGGCTTTTGAATGTTGGGAGAGGGGCCACGGCGATCCCCTTCCTGCAGTCTTTGTTGGCCCTGGGCACCACCACCTCTCAGAGCTGGCTTCTGCAGTGTCCCAGGATGCTGACAGAGCTCCTTATGCAGTTCCCGGGGTGACGAAAGCAATGCCGGCTCCCGAAGAACGCGGGAAGACGGCTGGGACCATGGGGGCTTTGGGGCTCATAAAAAAGAGTTCTTTTCAGAACTAACTTTAATGGTCAAAAAAAGAGCTATATTTCTATGATAGTATGTAAAACTTTCCGGTTTGTTTTCTGCACCAGTTGTACTCTACACATGCGCAGCTGTAGTACTGAAGATTCTGGACCAGTGTTATAAACATCGTTGTATCATGCGTATCAGCAGACTGGTAATGATTGAGATACTATGCACAAGCATTTCCATCATATTTGAGTGACAAAATCACCTTGAAATCGGAGTTTCCATCTTGAACCCTCGGGTTCCATTTTTTGAACGGCAGCCATTTTGTGATCGCCCTCACCTAGGCTAAATGACTAAAGCCGAGATCGAGTCAGAAGGACACGTATACTTTCGCTGACTCCTCTGTGACCTGGGCGAGCTGAGTCCACTGCCTGAAGCCAAACCTGTTCGGCCAGTTCCTTTCCCAGTAGCCGAATGAGATTAGCATCGAAGCACAACATGTCATAAACCTTTCATCGCACACCAACTATGTCTAATCTCACACACACCTGTCTCTTTCTCTTTCTTTATGACTTGCTTTACGATGAGGAGGTGCCCATTTTTATTAGGGGTCCGTCGATATCTGATGGAAATACTGGGCCTTGCCGGATAGTTGATTGTGGGCTGAACAAATAGAAATATGGGCTTGTCATCATGACTCTGCTTTTTCTTTGAAGTGGAAATATGTGAATGGTCAACTGTAAAATAAGGAATGTTTGCCTAAAGCATAATATTTTTTTATAAAAAGAGAAGGCTGGCTTTGTAAGATTGAGCAGTCTCCTGAGAACATACACCGTGTTGTACTTCTAGGATACCTCTTACTGGCTGCAGCCAATCAATATGATCTTTGACTTCACCTAGAAGACTCTGTGTTTCTGTAGTCTGAAACAGGAAGGACTCGAAGACTTCGGGTGTGTACCCTGGCACCGCCCGGTTCTTAAAACCCCGTACTTCACAGCCTTGATTCCAAGCCCATGCTTCTTTGTTTTTTTTCAAGTTCGCCAAGCAAACCTTTCCTCATTTTAGGTATTACATTTTCCGCTTTCTTCTGCTGGGTCGTGTGCCTAATCCGTCACTATACTTTTGCAATATAATAATAATCATATTCTATCTATATTTATTTGAAACGTATTGCCGAGGAGCCAAACGTTAATTACATACTCCGTCCTCTGCCATTTTAGTAGTTTTTCTCCGTTATTTTTATTATACTTGCTACTTTCAATTTACCCCCCACCTATCTTCTCTGTGATCCATGAGATTTTCTGCCACAGACAATATGGTGTTTGTCCTTGGCCTCCGATCTTATCAGACTTAACAAGGCAAAGAAATGGGAATCAAAGCATAATTGCCTGCACTAGTCTTAAAGTCCCCATCAGTATTAATGGAGCAAAGGAGCAAGACACGGGCTGGAAGCACAATTCCCTATACCTCCTAAATTTAGAAGCTGATTCATATAACCTAGCATTCCTCAATATACAAACACATGATAGCCCGGCACACTTTGTACACAACTTGTAGCAAGTTCAAAAAGCAGTTCAAAGGGATTTATTCCATAGACGAGTCGATGTTCGATTTCAGTTCATTCTTTATTTTTCCTTCTTTAAAAACTTTTGAAAGCACCACTTTTGAAACCGCCAACGCATTTCGTCCCATCCAGGGACTTCTTCAGGGCTTGAAAAGTAAATACAGAATGTTCAATTTGATAATCTTTCCTATATTCATAACCGAACAGAACAGAACAGGAAGGTGCACATGCACCTTCCTGATCCATATGAGGCGGACATTATCGAGGACCTTTACTGCGTAACCGGAATTACTTCATCCGGGATACTGCTTCTTATCAAAGACTCAATACCTGCCAAATACTACGCTCAATATACGAGGAAGTGCACTAACTTAAAATCTAAAAATTACCTTTTATGAATATATGAAAGATTATTAAATTGAACATTCTGTATTTACTTTTCAAGCCCTGAAGAAATCCCTGGATGGGACGAAACGCGTTGGCGGTTTCAAAAGTGGTGCTTTCAAAAGTTTTTAAAGAATGAAAAATAAAGAATGAACTGAAATCGAACATCGACTCGTCTATGGAATAAATCCCTTTGAACTGCTTTTTGAACTTGCTACAAGTTGTGTACAAAGTGTGCCGGGCTATCATGTAATCTTATCAGACTTGGTCACACGCATAGCTAAACACTAATAGGAAGCAGGTAAGGCACAGCCATTACAACACGTGATAGTCACCACAAAGCCATTACCGTGCTTATTCCTTTACCATGGTAAATGTATAATAGTTGTAAAAGCATGCGTGGTAAAGCCATATGCGTGCTAATGAATTTGTGGTGACAGTCAAGCGTGGTTATGACCGCGTTGTAATGGCTTTTTCCCCCCAGGACACTGCAGGAACCAGGTCTGGGCGTGGCGGATTTCTGGGCATCAGGCAGCCTCCCTCACACAATATAGAAATCTCGGGGGTGGTCGTTTTCGTGGTTTAAGGGGCGTCATTGAGGCCTACACAGTTCATTTTGTAGGAGGGTAGGTTTATTTATTTATTTATTTGCTTGTATAGCGCAGGAATTTGACCCCCGAAGGAGTATCTCTGCGCTTGTGTTCTTACCATAAGCCAGAAGCCAGAGACCAAAAAACAAATAAGAGGGATGCGGGGTTTACATAGTCAGGAACAGATGTGTTTTTAAGAGTTTCCTGAAAGCTCCTAAATTGGGGTTTTGTCTCGAAGTGAGGGGTAAGGTGTTCCAAGAGTGGGACCCCTGTAGGAAAGTGCTCGACCACCCTGCCTTTCCCTCTTAATCTGCGGGATTTGAAGCAGGAGTTGGTTCCTAGAGCGAAGAGAGCGACCTGGCTCGTAGAGTTGAAATATTTCAGTCAGATATTTTGGACGAGTGCCATATAGACATTTATGGATTACACAGCATATTTTGAACTTAACCCGCTGGCGGATGGGCAGCCAGTGGAGTTTGTTCAAAAGAGGGTGCGAGGGGGATCTGGCTGGAACATTAAGGACCAGTCTAGCTGCCGTGTTCTGGGCTACCTGTAATCTGCCAAGTTGTTCCTCATTGGCAGAGAGAAGAAGCCCGTTGCAGTAATCTAGCCTGCTGATCACAAGCGTTTGAATCAGTGTTTTCCTGTAACTATCTGCTAGGTACGGGAATACACGCCTCAGAAGCCCAATGAACCTAAAACAAGATCCGGTTACCTGAGTAAAGTGATCTTTTAAAAGCAGTGACTGATCAAGGCGTACCCCAAGATTTTTTACTACCTGTTTAAGGCAAGGAGCAGTTCCCAATTCCAGGGGCCACCAGTCAGGTGACCAGAGGAGGGGGGCCTCTCCGAAAAGTATGACCTCCGTCTTGCCCACATTACATTGTAGGCAATTGGAGGTCATCCAGTCGGCTACAGCTCTCATACCTGCAGCAAAAGTATGTTTAACTGCTGGCATCAGGGTTTGGAAAGGAAATAAGAGCTGGGTGTCGTCAGCATACGATATAGGCGTGAACCCATATTCTCTCACAATGTCGGCCAAAGGGGCCACATACACATTAAAAAGTGTGGGGCTTAGGCAAGAGCCCTGAGGAACCCCCTTGGTGAGCTCCCTAGAGATTGAAGAATGGGAGCCCAATCGGACAGTTTGTGAGTGGCCAGAGAGAAAACTCTCCAGCCATGACAGGGCAAAACTGCCTATCCCTACCCTCATCAGACCGCCGATAAGAATTTCTTGTGACACCGTGTTGAAGGCAGCGGACAAATCCAACAGCACCAGAATCATAGAGCCTCCTCTATCCTGTGCCATCCTCATGTTATTGGTCATGGAGAGGAGAGCTGATTCGGTGCTGTGATTGGGTCTGAACCCAGATTGCGAGTGGTCCAGACCGCCCGCTGCCTCAATGAAAGTAGACACATGTGTGTTCACGTGCTTCTCGGCCATCTTACTAAGGTAGGGTAGGAGAGAGATAGGGTGGAGATTGGAAAGGTCCGACCATGGCAGCGCCGCGTTCTTCCGAATAGGGTTCACTATCGCCTTTTTCCAATCACTGGGCACTTGCCCTTCTTTAAGGGAGAAGTTAATCATCATTTGAATGCTGGCGGAAAGCGAGTTACCTAAAGGTAGGGAAAATATCTGTTGGAGACCCTGTCTTAATTTGGCTATATAGGGAGACAACATCAATTAAGCTGACTTCCAGAAATGCAGACAGCAAAATGCATTCACATTAGGTGGCCGGAGAATGGAATAATCAGCATTACTCCTGGGATTGCGGCCTTTGTGATTTTCTCATATATTAACTCAATTTTATTTTCAAAAAATGCTGAGATGTCATCACAGAGAGTTTGAGAGAAATCATCAGGACTTACACAGGTTTTACAAAAGATTGAAGAATTTTGTAAACTTCTCTGGTAGAATTACCAGCTTCAGCCAATTGTGAAGCAAGACTGTTCTTCCTTGCCAGTTATAAGATAGATTTCCAGAGCCTCTGAGTACAACTTCCTACTTAGGGGTGTGTGTAACTTCCTCCAGATTTTTTCCAGCTTTCTACACCCCTGCTTCTCCGCTCTCAGCTCTTCCAAGTACCAAACTTCCTGTTTAGATCTTGGGTACTGTTTATGAAGTTTCAGAGGCACCAGAGAATCCACCGCCTCTAAGAGGGCCCTGTTGAACTTAATAAGACCACTCTCGACATCATCATTCACAAGAATAATAGGTTCATTCCATACCCTCTGTAGCCCATGTAGAGTTACCTTATGCCACTGTCGTCGCCAGACTGCTGGGAGAGACTTGTGGCATGGCAGGTGAAGGCCTAAGAGTGTAAATTCGACCATATAATGGTCAGACCAGCTTACCGGGATAGGTGAATCACATTTTATCTTAGGGCAGTTACAGAAGATTAAGTCCAGGGTGTGTCCACCTATATGTGTTGGACCACTATTCCGAATTACTAGTCCTAGTGTGGAAAGATCGGAGAGCAGGGATACTGTGTTTGGGTGATTGGGGAGATCTATGTGATTATTAAAATCTCCAAGTAAAATAAAATCTTCCTTGGCTTTAAAATATGGGGCTCGTAATTCCATTAGAGTGAGCGAGAAGCTCGTGCACGGCCCCGGGGGACGATAGACTAATGCTCCCCTCCAATGGATTTTAGATGTAGAGCTGATCTTAAAAATCATAACCTTCATCAGAGGGCAGCATCTCTGATCAAGTAGAGAGACCTTCAAGCCTTCTCTATATATAACAGCAATACCACCGCCTATTTTGATGGGGCGGTCCAATTTGAGAACCTTGTATCCGGTTGGAACCCTTAACATGATGGCCGGCACTGTGTGGGGCTTCAGCCAAGTCTCCGTAAGAAAACAAATATCTGGTGTAATAGTGTTAACAAGGTCCCAGAGTTCCTGATAGTGTTTGGGTATGGAACGAATACTTATGAGGAAACTTTTTAGCCCAGAATGTATTGGGTTTACTACGATGTTGCTACAGGCGGGGTGCTTGGTAGAGGGTTTTTGAGGTTAAGACCCTTCAGATATCATAGTGCAGATACCAATGGGGGGGGCAGTTGAGAGAAGCCTGATAGCAACAGCTAATACAGGAAAAAGGACCTTCGAGACACGGCCATGTGTCATGCGTACAGCTTGCTAATAATGGTCGTAACTCTTGCAATACCTGAGCTGAATAGCAGATGGTATGGCGGCCAGCAGGGTCCAGGATCCTGGGTGTATAGCCCATGGCCCCTGGCCACGTCCGGTCACGGACGGGCACAGACGGGCTTCTCTTCGGCTTGTCTTAGGCGAGCTCTTAGGCGCGCCCCTGCGCACGAGCGCTGCGCACTCAGACTGCAAGTGAAAATGTCGCAAGAGGTTTGTAAATGTGGTACACATTGTTTTGTTTTACTTTGATTTCCTTTCTATGTTGTAGTCCATCCAGAGAAAATATAACTTATTGTACAGCCATTACTTTTCAACCCTACTGTCAAGCATCCTACTATAGTACTTCAAATTATAAATATTGTTTTTGTTGTGGAACGTTCCCCACCAAAAAATGTATATAGTTTTTTTATTAACTTTTATTAAAACAACAATAAATGTAAACGTAACTTAAAGATAACATAATAAACAACTAGAAAATAACTTTAATAAAACAGTATTTTAAACAAATTGTGATGTGGACTCCAAAAGACGTTGGGTAGATAATCTGCAAAACAAAGAAGAAAAAAAGAGTTTAAAGTTATGTAGATGTGACTAAATAAGGTGAAGCATTACAAGTGAAGGTAACACCACGATTTTACGTGTTTAGTGTGCCTAGTACATTTCACTTCTGTTATAATCCCGCGTTCAAGTGGTGTCTATATGGAAGTGCCTACTGCGTTACTGACAAAGAAGTGGCACAATGGGATTGTAAATACGCCAATTTATTTCAAATGCATTGCAATAGAGGCATTGTATATCTAGGCCGCTGTGCTTACCTTGTATAAACACTGCGGCCACCAGAGTTCACAACTTCAATTCAACTCTGCTTCTACATGTCAAAGTAGACAGCAGTGTCTATAAGTTTAAAAGAGAAAGAGAAATTATATCACAGAGAGTGAGAAAGAGAGAGAAAACAACATTAAAACTGTCTTGCAGAGTCTGGAGTTGAGATTTTTTCTTGATAAGTCAGACGCAGATTTACAAGCTCCTTGCGCCACTTTTCCCATGTTAAAAGAGACCCAAAAGGGGCGCAATAAGCTTGTAGATCTGTTTCTCAGACTGTTGTAACCTATGTGTTGTCACTGCTCAGAGGTAATTACACAGTTTCACAGTTTCAAGTTTATTGTATGATTAATTAAAATCGTTACAAATATCTAAAACAGTTGAATATCATTACGTCCACAGTTAAAACCATGCTACATTAATGCTATGTCCTATCAATTACAATGAGAGGATTCTACCAATACATTAAAATAAAAAATAAAAATAAAAATAAACTAAAAGGTTTAATAGATGAAATTTAGTCCAGCATTTCTGAATAGGTCCAATTTACAGTTAAAATTTAGTCCTAAGGAGGTCTAATTTTTAGTCCTTTTGTTGCGCAACTTATTCCAAATAAGACAATGTCCAGTTGCTCAGACCTCTCTGACCCCCTCCTGATCTGCTTTGAGTAATAGTTTTATAATTTCTGCCAGGTATTTCACTCCTCGGCAGGCCAGGATAATGGAAGAGCCGTCCATCCAGCGTATAACGGCTTGCCTGCAAGTGCGAATTTGAAGTTCATTAAAGATAGGTCTTAGGTAATATCTCCTCCAAGCCGTAACTGCTGGACAAACGCAAAAAAGGTGAGTTAGGGATTCATTTTGGTAGCCGCACAGGCGACACTGAGGTATTTGTTTGGGTTGTTTCCAAGACGGCCGTAGATCTTTCGAAACGTGCAGACCCATCCTGTAGTTTATGTAAGACTTCTTTAGGTGCCAGCTAAAGTGAGATGTTAGGTAAGCTTGAGGTTTCAATACTTTGTAAGAAGAAATAATTGTCCACCCGTGCCTACGTTTAGATGTTATAATTTTATCCTCCAGAAAGGATTTCTTTTTTGCTGCGTCGTTTATCATCTTACTAAAAGTTGTTTTTTCTTGGCTTTTTTCCCAGTCTGCTTGTATTTCAAGGACTGCCAGGCAGGTTCTCAGGTAACTTCCCCATAGGTTTGATGGTTCTTGACCCGTCTGGGGCTTAATTTCCTCCCAACATAGTCTGTCCATTGAATCTGGTTCTGCTGATCGGAATTTGTGGCAGAGCTTTAGGAACCCGCTCATGCTCCGAAATTTTTGATTTAGAAGGCCGAATTCTAGCCGGATTTGAGATGGAGAGGCTGACTTTGGCAAATTAAAAACGGCTTTATAGATCCTTGTCTGGAGGTCATTGAGAAGCTCCACCTCTTTACCACACCAAGTGACTAAGCCATATGACAAGGTAGGCATACTTTGTGCTGACATTACTTTTAGAAGGTGATTATTATTTGGGCAGTCCAATTTAGTTTTTAGTTGCTGGTAAGCAAAAATTAGTGAGTGTGCTTTTGCTTTAGTAACAAGTTTATGCTCCTTATAGGTTGTACCCTGCCCTATTGTGATACCAAGGTATTTATATGAACCTTGCTCTTCGACCTTCGTCCCTTTTACTGTCCATTTGAACTTAATTTTATGTGAATCCACCAAACGGACAACCTTTGTTTTTTCTTTGTTAAGTTCCAGATTTTCTTGGTCCAGGTAGGATACTAAGTTGTTAATAGCTCTTTGAAGGCCAATGGGAGTTTTACTTAATAAAACAATATCGTCCGCATACTGTAATACGGAAATCTGCTTATTGGCCATTATCGGTGGGTGGCAGTCAGCTACTTCCATGTTTTTACCAAGGTCTGAGAGGAACAAGTTAAATAGGATTGGGGCTAACACGCAGCCTTGTTTTAATCCTTGCTGCGTGTCAATGCTCGCTGTCGTACTGTGTCCTTCGCCCAATTTTACTCTCGCCCAGGTGTCGGTGTGTAGGGCAGTAATCGCATTTAGTAACTGATTCGGTAGACCCCATGTCTTTAGCTTTTTCCAGAGTCTCCCTCTGTTTACTCTATCGAAGGCAGATTTTATGTCGATAAAACATGCGTACAATCGCATTCTCCTTTTTTGTGCCTTTTCAGTTAGAATTGCAAGGATTGCCAGGTTTGTTATAGTGCCCATCCCTTGTCTAAAACCTGTTTGAAAGTGTGGAATTATATTGTTGTCGACCGTCCACTCCTGCAGCTGGGCGAGGAGGCAGGAGGCATAGAGCTTGGCCTCAACATCGATTAGGGATATGAGCCTGTAATTACCTGGATTTCGACGGTCACCTTGTTTAAATATGGGATGTATTATGGTCCCTTTCCATGAGTCGGGGACTTCGCTGTGTATAAAGATGTGGTTGAAGAGTGGAGTTAGGTTCGTCGACCAATAATCTGGGTCGTCCTTAAAGAATGCATTGGGGAGACCATTTGGACCTGCCGCTCCTTCGGTTTTGAGCCTTAGTATAATATCGCGTAATTGTTTTATGGTCGTCAGGGTGTTTTGATCACTGCCATCTCCTGCCTGTAATGGATTTTGCAGAACCTGGTTTTCCCGCTTAGATTTTACATTCCTTTCTTCCATTACCAATGTTGATCCTTGCGACCCTTCAATGGGCCCTATTGCCTTACTGGTATACATAACCCCCACATGCTCAATCCACGCTTCGGCTCCAATTCCGGGTTCTTGTCGGAGTCTTGCTCCCTTATTCAGGTTATTTATGATACCCCAAAAGTCCCTGCTATTTGGCAGTTTACTTGCATACAGTAGGTTTGTCCAAATCGATTCCTTATAAGCCATTTTAGCGTGCCTCAATGTTTTCTTATAATGACTTCTTAGTTCTTTCAATTTACTTTTAATTGGTTTGTTGCCTAGTCTTGTCACTTGGGTTTGAATCCGTACCTCTCTTGAGATCCTACTCTTTTGATCTCTCAGGTCGTTACTGAACCAGGGATCCCTCCTGGAATTAGATCTTCCTTGACTGCCAGATGGTGCTGGAAATTTTCTGGTGATTGCGTGGACCAAGTGTTCCCAGTTTTTTACACGTTCTTCGTCTAATTGTGACCCCAGTTTGCTCACAAGCTCCCTTACCGTCTCTTGTATAATTGACACTGCTCAGAGGTAATTACACATTTCTACACAGTCAAGCTGCTGCACACTACCCACTCTCTACTTTCACAAATTTTTTGTTGTTGTTTCGGAAACAAAATTACTTGCTCACCTTGTGCCATTGGCGTGATTGAAAGAGGGTGTTCTACGTGTCAAAGAAGACTTCAGTGTAACCAAAAGAAGTCACCACTTCATCTCAGTTAAGGTTTTATACAGCAGACTGGAGATAGCAGTGTCCAAAACTTAAAAAAAGAAAGAGAAACGATGTGAGAGAGTAAGAAAGAGAAAGAGAGAAAAAAGGACATTAAAACGTGGAAGAGACACATACGAAAGGGCGGGTGCCTGAAGTCAGAGGCGCAACCACGGTCAAAAATATGGGGGGGTGCTAGAAAAAAGTTTTGGGGGTCTTAACTTCAAGCAAAAAGAAGAGTGGAGTTGCAGGGGCTGTAAGCGGGGGGGATATCAAAGCCTCATTAACAAGCAAAATGTCCTTAAAAGACCTGTGAAGTACTCGGTGTGACTGTGTGTGCGCTCAGGAAGCTATCTCATCCTAGCTGAAGTCCTGTTAGCCCAATGTGTGTTTTGCGCGCCTGCTGGATACTACACATTTACTCCTTTCACAGATAAATAGTCGTTCTTTCGGAAACAAGCTTCTTTGCTCACCTTGTGCCATTGCCGTCGTCCTTGTTACATAATCCATCATGAAGGTCTACATCTAAAAAATATTAAAAGAAAGATGTTATGATTGGTAATTGTTACTATATTAATTTGGAGTTAGATAACATTGCGCTTTTATACACAATCCTTCTCACATTGCTATGAACTGTTTGTATTGGTAATATTCCGGACATTTCAGCGATTATAAAAACGTTCCTGCTATTGGGAAAAAATGTATACATGTAAATTGATACAGTATATAGAAGTGCGTTTTCCTAAAACACTATGTCGCATTTTTGTATCTAGTCTGCTACAACCCTTTGACTCCTTCCGATGCGAATTCAAGCCTCACTGCTCACCATTTCGTGGAAAAGACACCTTCTTCATGATGTAGTTCCGAGTCTTGATATCTCTATGGCTAACGACATACTCCTGCTTCCATCATCATCATCACAGGTTCTTCACCCGCTCAGTGCTTCGGGCACCACTAACTCAGTGACCAATGAGGCCACGCATGTAGTAGTAGGCCCCTTGTTCGGTACTTTGGGAACAACTCTAAAATGGCGTACAACACATGGGCTCCGTCTTTTTTATACATAGGGTCACGTGTGTAGTGACGAATGCGCTGGATGGGTGTGGTGTGGTTGTATACCAGCCACGAAGGAGTGTGTGTGTCGATCTGACAACTAGACCTGCAACTAAGAAATCACTACAATGGAAATCTGGGCCTTGTACTGTTGTTGTGTTTTCCTGGTAGCGTAAGCACAGTAGGCTGTACTAACGTATTCAGTCTCGATGTATTTACCACCTCCTCCAGGGACTTTTAAATGTTGGGAGAGGGATCAATAATTGTGCTGATTTTTCTCCTTTAGCGTGCAGTACTATATTGTTTTATAAAATGTATTACTCTACAAAACCATCTTTGCTCTTACGACGTACAGCCGTGATTTCTGTAATTGCTTTTAAAAGTAATATACGCTTATTTAAAGTTTTAAAAAACTATTTGCATGATTAACCCAGATAATGTCTTCCCTTTATATGTACATTAAATACATAAATATATGGTTTTGAACAATTAGAAACTTTCACGCTGTACACGTATGGGGCGCCGTACATGACGTCACGCAAAATGTTTATATTTTTTTTATTAAAAAAACGCGGGTTACCCATTTTGGGCGAAAAAGGGTCCCCCCTGCGTGGGTATGGCTATTCCCGGATTTTTAACTATATGTATTGGGGGGGGGCTCATGGCCCCCCGGAGTTCCGGGGACCGCCTCCACGGGGCCTCTTTTTATTAAGAAAAAATGTGCAAGGGTGTTGTAAATGTGGTATTTTGCTTTCCTTTCTCTCTTGTAGAGGATATAGGGTAAATATAACGTGCCTCATTTATGAAAGCCTTGCGCTACCGGTGCGTCACTTTTTCCCATGTTAAAAGTGACGCACCGGCGGCGCAAGGCCTTCATAAATAAGGCCCAATGTTTTTTTGTACAGCCAGTACCTTTCTGCCTGTTACTATAGTAACAGTTCATGGATCACTTGCATGAGTACAGAGGTTAGAAGTTCACCACAATATGTTGCTAATTAAAATAGGTACTGTGCTGGGGATTTATATTTATTTTTTTCATAGGAACCGTTAGTCGTAGAAGTTTTGTAAGGGATTCCTTCCTGTTCGGGGAGTATTAGGGTAACATGCTCTAAGCAGGACTTTACGAAGCTTAATGTTCATTGGTTGTGAAGTATTTAAAGTAGAAGTTTTGGCAGTCATTCCTTGCTCATCTGTGGAACAACATGAACATGGCTAAAGTGTTCCGAGCACAAATTTGCTCCTTATTGGGTGGGAACGGTTCACTGTTTTCAGTGATATTGTGATGCATTTTTCAAAGGAGTATGGGGAAAGAAAGTAGTAGAGGGCAGGTTAGGAACAGTATTAACTCTGTACAGTGCCCATAAGGTGGTGGAGAGGGATTATGAGGGAAACCTTTTTTTAATATGTTTCAAGGGCCATTCATATAATTGCCGTGTGGTTTATAAATCACAGCGGAAAAATTACATTGTCTTGCGCATTTTTTTTATCAAGTTTGTAGGTGACAAACTTCTTAGGAGTGCTATTTACTTATAATGTGGTGTTTACTGATGGGGAGGTGTGGTTGCGCAGCAAAAAAATCAGTGTAGGTTTTTATTAAGCAAATACAAATAAACTTTGTTCAGAAACTGTCACTGTATAGATGAAAGCGGTGACAATAAAAAATTGAATTTCATAAAATATTAGTTAAGCGTGGCTATATACTTCTTTTTTGTGCTACAGTTTGTAAAATTGTTGCCCCACATTCTTGATGATGTAAGAGGGCATCAGTTACTTTTAGATAAAGTAGAATAGAAGTGCTACAACAAACACTCCTGCACTACATTATCTCAGATCAAGAGAACAAGTAAAAAACTGTTAAATACGAATGATTTCATATTAATTAGAAATGCATGCATTATTATATTTCACATTTGTATTCTGTACTATTCAGGAACGTGCTGTCGTAGTGCTTAGAGGTGGCAGACTGTTCCGCTAATAAATCACATACTCACTAAAGAATATATAGGATGGTACTGTTATAATATAAAGTACAGGTCCTATATAATCTTTAGGGATGAGGTGAATAGGAACCGTAAATAAGAATAGAAATTAGAAAATAACATTCAGAAATGTAGGGTATATTAAATATTTAAAGTAACAAAGTATGCATGATAGCTATATTTTTAAGAAAAGCTGTTTCATAAAATATGTTTCTTGAAAAAAATATCTGATCAAATATTTTTTAATATTTCAAAGTTATATTATATATGCACTGAAAAATCTCCCATTCCTCTTCTGTAGCAATAGGACAATCTATTAAAATATAACGAGTGATACCATTGTTAAAGTAAAAAGAAAAGGAAAATAAAGTTTTGTATTTAACTGAACATCCATAATTAAATACTTTCGAGTGGTAATTATTTACTGAATTTCTTTTCACCGGGAGGTGAAAAAGTTTGATCTTCGTGGTGATGGGTCATTAACTCCTCTGAGATCATGACGGTGAGAATATTAATATGTATATATTCTTACAGCACATGATCACAAGGGGAAAATAGACTGAAAACCGCAGGCCGGTATCGTTGCTTACTGATCGTTACTCTTTGTGACGACGGATCGTGAAGCCCACTAAGATCACCAAGACTGTTAATGTTATAATATACATATTAACAGTATGTGATCTCTAGGGGAAAACACAATACCAAGTGGAAGATGGTGACATTGATTGTAATTGTTTAGGGTTTGCGCCAATGGGTCACCAATACCTCTCAAGCTAAGGACAGTGTCAATATGATAATATAAAAACTCACTATATATAAGGTGAAAGGAGCCGGAAAAGGAGCAAAGTTTGTTATAATCTATCTTTTTCTAAAAACAAGCTGCTGGTGTTACAGAGAAAAAGCGAAAAAAATGCAATAACATATAAATGTTTAAATATTAATAAATAGCCACAAATTATATCTAAGTTCTATGCCTATGCCATATTGAAACAACTTACAACTCTGGAATATGTTTGTTGAAGCAAAAAGAGAATCCAATGTTGAAAAACGGAACCTGCAACACAGATTGGCTAATCAGGAATAACTCGCGAAAACGAAACTAATTGCACAGTAGGTGTGGTTTATATAGTTTTTGGTTATGTAGTAGTCTACAGAAGCAAACTGTGGGTCCGCCTATTTAGATGGCACGTTTTGCAGTTTACACGTGCTCACATTTTAACAGTTTTTCTTCTGCACGTGTTTGGAAAAGGTACAAACTGTGAAGCTGTAAAGGTTTTGATGTCGATCATAACATGTATAAGGTATTATTATCTACATACGTTGGAGTTTAAAAAGTGTTACTCTGTAACATGTGTTCTTTGCATTTTCATGATTAAAATCATGTAAATAGAAGACATAAAAAATATCGTTATCATTAGAAGAAAAAAAAAGGATTAATATTTGTTATTATTCTGCTTCTTAAAATTGTAAATTGTAAACCTACCCTCAGAAAGATGTGCTGGCGTTTCGGGCGTTGGGAAGATTAATAAATAATAAATTACTTTTTCTATGCACCTGCAAACTTGGCTTTTAAACTTTCAATTGCCCAGTCTGTATCTTTACATTTCCTCCAAACATTCTGCTACTGCTATTTTAGTATTGTAGTGAGCCATAAAGCAGTATGTGTTTATCTATACACTGTTTTAAAAGTGAAGCAGTTATACATTCAGCTCGACACTCTCCTTGGACAACTGTAATCATCCAATCAGTATCTAAGTAGTCATGGGGCAAAGTAGGCCTTAGGCCATGGACTGTTTTAAACTCTTTTTTTTAAACTGTTTTAAACTCTTATAGACTATGCTTGCAGTCTTCTATGCATCTGCAAACTTGCCTTTTATATGTTCAATTCCCCAGTCTCAATCCTTACACTTCCAGCAAACACTCTGTCACTCCTGTTATAGTTTTGCAGTGAATCATTGATCAGTGTGTACTAATCCATTCACTATATTAAAACACTAATGGGAGGATGTACAATAACTGCTATATCCCCAGGGGTATGCCAGTTATTGTGCACCGTGACATCATCAGTATGGATGTCCCGTATTTAGAATGTGGTGACTATGGGGCAAATACAGTACAGATATGTGATGTATCTGTGCCTTGAATGCTGCGCATTTCTTAAGTTACATTGCAAGTGCAACGCATTTCTAGCAATGCTCGGGGGCTCTATGCTCACAATGCTGAGTCAATCCTTGCAGGGTTTTGACGCAGCATGAGTTCAAAAGTGACAAAGTGAAATCTTGTATATTTTACTGAGCCATTATTAGGAGATGTTCCTGCACTGGAAACGCCCCTCCATCCCCCCGCTTCAAATCATTATAGACTATGCATTCACTGTTGTTTACAGCAGCGAATTTGCCTTTTATATCTTTAGTTACCCAGTGTGTATAGTTACACTTTCACTAAACACTCTTACACTACTGTTTCAGGATTTAAATGAACCATACAGCAGTATATGCTTATCTATACACTGTTGTAAAAGTAAAGCTGCTATACATTCAGCCACACACTCTCCTTGCAGAATTGTAATCATTCAGCCAGTAACCAAATACTCATGGTGGAAAGTGTGCCTTAGGGCATGGACTGCTTCAAACACCTATAGACTATGCATGCAGTGTTCTATGCACCAGCAAACTTGCCTTTTATACCTTCAATTTCCCAGTCTGTATCTTTACACTATCACCAAACACTTTCAAACTACTGTTTCAATATTGTAGTGTGCCATTCAGCAGTATGAGTTTATCTATATAATGTGGTAAAACTGAGGCTGTTACAAATCGAATCAGGCTCTTTCCTTGCAGAACTGTAATCATCCACTCATTACCTAAGTACTCATGCATTAAAATAGGCCTTAGGCCATAGACTGCTTCAAACCCCTATAGACTGTGCATGTACTTGCAGATTTGTCTTTTATACCTTCAATTCCCCAGTTTGTATCCTTACACTTCCATCAAACACTCTGTCACTGCTGTTTTAGTTTTGTAGTGACTCATTCATCGGTATGCAGTAATCCATTCACTACATTAAAGCACTAACGGGCATATATACAATAAGTGGCATATCCCCGGAAATGTGCCAGTTATTGTGTACCGTGACACTACCACCATGGATGTGCAGTATTTACAATGCGGTGCACCATGGGACAAAAACGGCACCGATATGTGATGTATCTGTGCTGTAAAGGTGGTGCATTGTTTGAGTTATGTTGCAAGTGCAACGCATCTCCAGCAATGCTCTGGGAGCCCTATGCTCAGAATGCTGTGTCAATCCTTACTCCTGCTTCAAGCTAGTGCAGGGTTTTGACACAGCATGAGCCCAAAAGTGACGAAGTGAAATCTTGTAGATTTCACTCAGCCACTTTTAGGAGGTGTTCTGCGCCGGAACGCCACCCCCCATGTAGGAATGTCTCCTTCTGGTACAGGGATTTACGTTGTGACGCACCTCCCAGATACGTCACATTCTAAATACCACACACCATGGCGCATCTTTTGCACCATCGCTGCATCAGAAAAGTGATGCAACAGCGCTGTAAAAGAGGCACAAGGGGGTTGTAAATCTGCCCCTAACAAACACTTACGAATTCACCTAGGCAGTTTCACTAGCAGTGCATTCATTTTGAATTTACTTTTGTTATTATTTTACATTGAAAATATGAAATGCAACTTCAAAAATAAAATAAATATAAGTATTTATAATAGAATTTTAGGAAATTACTATAAAGAGAAAGAAATATATTAATTAATACATTTTAAAATTATCATTTACAAAACCTTTGAAATTCACTGAAAAAAACATAGGTTTCAGCCACGTTATAGTTAGGAATTAGCATTTAAAAAACCCTAGAAATTCACTAAAAAAAACATAGGTTTCACACATGTTATAGTTAGCTGGACATTTCACTCATACAAAACCATTGAAATTTCCCTGTTATAGTTAGTTCAGCTAACTATAACTCATGCGCCCGCAATGCACTGCTGATGACGTCACATATTACATTACTCATGACATGGTCAGTGACATCACTCATCTAAAATGGAGTCATGTGTCCTTCCCCCACATTTAGTTCTGTAACAGTGCAATAACGGAATAAATGGAGTTCAAATCGAAACACTCTCCATTCCCCACATTAGTTATTGATATATTATTTACCTCACATACAGCCAATCTGTCTAGATGATTTCCCTTCTGAACTGATAATCCATACAAATTAGCTATAAACTTTACCCAACTGGGTTCTGGTATATTTACAGTAAAAGCCCTACAGCTTCCCCTTTTGAGCTTATTAATAACCAGCCAAAATGTTTTTGCAATATTTTGCTTAGAGGCGGATAATAAACTATTCCATAGCCCAGTTTGATATTTAAGTTTGGCTTTCCATATTTCTTGTTTGTAGGACTTCTTAAGTTCCTTCAGATTTTCTTTATACATTAAAAAGGTCTGACAAAATCTACGGGCATATGCCTCACGAACAGCTCTGTTAAGTATTTTCTTTATTTTTAATAGTTTAGAGGAAAACCATATTTTTGGAATATTCAGATTGGAATTAATTTTCCTAGTCATTTTTCATTTTTTCATTTCATAAAGCTTTATTCGGTATATATCAAAATGACCATAAAAGCACACAATAACTTGGGAACATAAACATGCTAAAGATACAGGGGTAATTGATTCAGTTAACACACAACATTTTAAAATGTCATACTTTTTCTAGCATGAATTGATTTGATTAAAAAGGTAGCAGTAAAAAAGCATACATCCGGATTATGCATTTTAAAAAGCAAATTCATAGCCTCGTTGACAGTATGGACTCCATATTTTATAAAGATCGGTTTTAGATAAACAATGCAGAAGTTCCTATAAAGGTTACATAGCAAAAGAAAGTGCAGAGTGCATTGTTTAAATTGGCCGTCACAGCGACATGGGCCAACCGGATGTTTTTTCGGAGACGGGAAGGCCACCAAATGATGTACTAACCCAAGCCTCAACCTCGTAAGGACAAATCTATGCGAGGGTCTAGCCACCTGACTTAAATATGATTGAAATCCCTCATTACCCGTAAATGTATTATAGAACATACAGTTGGACAGTGAACCATTGCCGTTCACCTTCCTCTCTGCCTTGTAGTTTATAAATATGCTCTTCATCTCATGTTTTGACATTGCTACGGCAGCATATGGGTCGACCAAAATATTTATATCAAAAATTTCCTGGAAACTGTCTATTATGTATTTTAACCAAGGGATCTTGGAATGGTTATCCAGATAGAGGCAGTCGTTAATTACAAATCTATTCAGTGCTGTCTCCTCCTTTTGCCAGATCGAGCGCCATAGCATTAACGGTCTCAGGGTTATCAAGACTGACAGATAATTGATCCCTAATTCTCTATAGGTTAAATCATTTGGGGCTGAATTTGGTAAACACAAAAGTTTCTTGAGGAAAGCATTTTCCTCAATTTGCAGGCAACCATTAGAACAGTGTCCCCAGAAACCAGCCCCATATAAGGAAATTGATACACATTGTGATTGATAAATCTGCAACATATCCCTAATGCGTCTGTCGCCTATCCTAGCCGCAAATCTAAAAACCCCATGGGCACTTTTGGCGATTTTGGCCAGCACATTAGTAAATTCATGTGCCCAAGTTTGATCTCTAGCAAAGGTGATTCCCAAGTAACAAAATTTGTCAACTTGGAGCATTCTCTGTCCATTAATAAAAAAGCAATGGGATCTCCAGCGGCCACCCCCACAGATCATAGTATAAGTTTTAGTTTTGTTTATGAGCAGTCTCTTATGAGCAGTTTATGAGCAGCGGTCCTAGACAATAACACAGCATCGTCCGCAAATAACAATACTGGCACGTCAAGACCATTAACATGTGGAGCATCGGCACTAATTGTGTTTAAAACTAATTCTACCTCATTAATAAAAAGTGTAAAAAGCAAGGGTGCAAGGACACAACCTTGTCTTATACCGCTCCTAACCTTAAATTTCCCCATTTACACCGTAACGGACACTAGTTTGAAGGTTATCATATAGCCGAGCTAAAAAGAAAATAATACCTTCCGGGGCCCCAAGTTCAAGCAGCTTCGCCCAAAGAAGGGAATGATCCACCAAGCCGAAGGCGCTACTTAAATCTGCGAAGCAAAGGTAGAGAGAACCCTTTTTAGCCTGGGTATACTTCCCAATAGGCAAATCTAAGTTTAAACACTGGTCTAGTGTTCCTTGTCTTTTCCTAAAGCCATACTGAGTGCTGGCCATGATACCTTTTTCCTTGGCCCATTCTTCCAACCATACCAGCAGTATCCTGCTCATAATTTTGACGGAGGAATCCAACAAAAAAATAGGGGGTAATTTTTGGCATCCCCCTATCCCCCTTCTTATAAGTCGGGATTATAATGGATTCCCCCCAAGTTGGTGGAACTCCGTTGCTCACGGCAGCATTAAATACAATAGTTAACACGGGGCTCCACAACATCGGGGCAGTTTTATACACGTCAATGGGAGCCCCATCCGGCCCCTGGGCCTTCCCCCCTTTACTAGCACTGATGCCTTGTTCGACCTCAGCAATAGTGAAATCCAGAGGGACTATAGGCCAACACAGTGGTGGTTGTCAGACATAAATATAGTAGAAAAATGAGCTACCCATGCATCACTGGTAACATTGGATGTAAGTTCAGGGGTCAAATCGTCTTTAAGAAAAGGGGAATAATTGTTGCCCAAATAACGCACAATTCGAAGTTTCCGCTGCCTCAGTGTTTCCCAAGCCTCTTCTTGTAACTCTACCTTCTTGCGCTTGAGGGCTACTTTATAATCAGACCTCAGTTGGATTACCACTTTCTTGTCTCTCGGCCTGGCTGCTAAGGCCTGCTTTAATGTGATAAGCATTACTATACAGATGTGGTCAAACCACCCCTTTTTATGGCTAGTTTTCCCCGAGCCAATTTTAGTAAGTATAGAGGTCGATTCCAATTCGGGAAAACCGCTCCGAATAGCTGTTCGGAGCGTTTTTCCCGTACGAATCGTACCCTGCAACGGTCCCCCGTACGTACGACGAAGAACGATTCGTACCAGGAGCAGGACTCCGTACAAATTGTACAAAGACCGTACGACTCGAATCTCCGCCGAATCTCCCTCGGAACCCGCTGTACACGACAACTCTATAATTCGCGGCTGCTTTTTCCGACCCGGCAAGTACGATTCGTGTCGGGTATGCACCGTGCGACCCTTTTTCTACGGGAGCTGAAAACAGCCGTAAAAGGAGAGTTCACTCCATAAGAGGTACGGAACGGCCCCCCCTGGGCGCGGTGAGTACACCCCATGATCGCAGGGGTACGATGCGCACCCCTGCGATCACGGCGTGTACGCACCCCCGTGATCACGGCGTGTACGCACCATACCCCATGTTCCCTGGGTGTACGGTGTGTACACCCTGCAGTCGCGGGGTACGGTGCGTACACCCCAAGATCGCAGGGGTACACACCGTACCCCTGCAATCATGGGGTGTACGCACCGTACGGTGTGTAAGCGATTGTGTGCTTTTCCGTATGAATCGCCCTTACCTGACGTGGACTGTACGAATCGCGTCCTCATACCCCGGTCCGGATCGTACTCATCGGGTCGTACGGCATGTGTACGAGTTGTACGATTCACTGTTTCAGCCTTGCAATACATACGGATTGCGACGATTCGGATGGATTGACAGAATGCGGATAGTACTAAGCGAGTCAGACGGACGGGTACAAATCGTACGGCGATGGCTCCGGATGGAAATCGTACGGACATTATTTTCCAGGATCGGAATCGGCCCCATAGTGTCAATAACTTTGTTGATAAACATAAAATTCCTCAGGATGCATACTGAATCATAGTCGGTATTTAGGATAGCATTAATTTCCCCAATGCACCCTTTAAAAATATATTTTAACACCACCTCAGATTTTTCTCCCTTCCATCTTAGTCTCACACCGTTGGGTCTGTGGGGTTCGATGTTCGTCACAATACGCGAAATGGGAGATGGCCTGCCTTCCCAGATAGTAATTTCTAAAATAATTCAGTTATGGTTGCTCAACAAGGTTCCTGCGATCTTTGGAACCTTACAAAGCGAAGTGATATTAGATGATACACATACATGATCAATCACCGTATTTGCATTGCGGCCCGTATATGTGGAGATAGTATCACCAAGTTCGTTTTTGGCATAAGACAAAAGATCTAAATCATAATCCGCCATTAATTTATTTAGTGAATCGCCATACGAATTATGAGGGAATGGCAAGTCATCCTCCTCTAGATTGCTTTTTACCCCACATACCCCTAGGGTGGACAGTGGACAAGTAGGAATATTAAAATCACCCACCCAAATTAAATCAAAAGTAACATTTCCCCCTGCAGTCAATTCACCTAAAGCGGCCCCTAAATCATTCACTACTTGGTGCCGCGTGTTATCAAAAACATTATTATAATAATTAATTAGAAGAACATTGCAGGCTTGTTTATCAAACAGCCATAAAATCTGTGAGTAGGCCCCAACTTTCAAGTACCTCCTCACAATAATGGGGAGATTAACGGATACCAATGTCAAAAGGGCTCCCTTGGCTCTACCAGAGACCGAGACCAGTGCTGGTAGATTATAGGAGACATGACCATCATAGCTGACCAAATCCTGACACCAGGTTTCCTGGAAACAAATGATGTCATAAGAATGAATAAAATCTGACCAACCCAATGTGTCCCCCTTTGAGGCTAGTCCAGCGATGTTCCAGCTGACTATAGAGCAATGGGAGAGATGTTTCTCTTTATTCTGCGGGATGACAATCTGCTCCGGGTCAGGGGCTCCCGACCAGTCATCCCCCTCCATTTGCATATTGATCAAGCTAACCCTATGCTGGGTATCATTACTGGATTCAGCCACATATATAGCCCCTGTCTCCCTTGTGATACCCCTTCCGTTTCAGCACTTCTGGGGCAAACCACCTCAACCGTAACAGTATGATCCTGATTAAGTCAATCATTTACATCTAAAGTGCTCAGGGATTGATATCGATTAGATACAAGCACCTGAAACATACTAAGTATATCAGGGGGTGGGCGTGAGTCTCTATTGGGTCCAACACTATTTTGATACATTAAGTGGCTATAAAAATAACCGAGGGGAAATAATGTGATTCCTTGTTCGTTATATGGTAATGATGTTGCTCTAATCAGGGACGTTGTAGCAAAGTGAGGATTTTTAAAATTTATAATAACACAATCTCCCTTGATATTTTTTGTCGACTTCCCAATCCAGTTGACCCTTCTTGTGGATAAGATCTGGTCGGATAAAGCCAACGGGAATCCACATTGATGGTTAAGCCACGAGACAGTTTTGTTTTTGAGAGATTCATGGGTCTCTATCTGGTTTGGGGACAGACTTTCATTCAATGATGGAACATTAGTTAAGATGGCCACATATGGAGCACAATCACGGGGTAAATTTATACTCTTACTACGCTTGGCATTATAGGTTATCCCCCCCCCTAGTTTCTGGGACTGTATTACTCTTTTCAATACCGGGAATTTGCCTATTCAAATCTTCTATAGAAGCATGAGCCCTCCCATTACTATTTGGAAATTCAGGATTAACCATTTCTCCAGTTGCCATGCTAACCCGACAATTCTCCAGGGCTTTCACTTGGGTTTTTAGTAATTCATTTTTAAGAGAAATCTCGGCCCCAATCCTCTTGAACTCGCTAGTTAGGTTGTCCAGTCTGATAGGGGTTTAATAGATCCATCAATTTTAGCGACAAAGATGTTCATAAGTCGCTCAACCTGTGTATCATTTAATACCACTGTATTAGTATTACCCAAATGGTCATCTGCAGAGGATGAATTCTCTACTGTCTTTTTTACACCCTTGCCCAAATTAATTGGACCTCGCTTGGTTTGGGCTTTCCTACAACCCCTTCTGGCTCTTGGAGCAGGTGATCCATGTATGGATGGATTAGGGGTAGCAGCAGACACAGTGGGTATCTCAGCTAAAGTAATTTGTGATGAAGCGTCTATGCTGATATTCCCCCTACTTTTTTCAGGTGATACCAGAAGGGCAGGAGGTGATACTGTTGGACTTCCCAAATCAAGCGAGAGTCACCACTCTGCTCTAACCATTTGATCATTGATAACACTCACAGCTCTCACGTGATAGTTATCAAGGGTAGAGCTAGCATGCTCGACTGCGGTTTTACATCCCTTACGCCGCGACATTTTAAAAGTAGGGTATAAAACCTTACAAAAGAAAAAGCCTATGAAATGAACTGTATACACAATGCTGTAGTTATTAAATAAAATAAAAATGGGTGCTATACATGGACCCTTAACCAGTCCGGCCAAACAAGTAGAGTTCAGGTAGTCCTTACCCGCCAGGCGGTCTTGAGAGTTCCTTCTTTTGCAACAATGGCTAGATCTTGGAAAAAGTTGAAGTAAATATGAACCAAGAGTTCTAGCCCAGCCCAGCCTCTACAGTCTCGGACGGGCTCAGACGGGCCCGCCCTTGGCCCAGGCTTCGCCCGGCACGCGTCCTGCGCTGCGGAGGAAGCAGGGCAAAGATATACTAGGAAGAGGAGGGGCTAACAGTCCTCAGGTGTTGCCGGTGCTGTGGCGAGTGCTGGGTTAGCTGGGACTCGTAGTCTCAGAGTCCCTCCCAACAGGTAGGTGAGCACGGGGCAGGCTGGTGTTCGCTTTCTTCCTTCCGGGCCCCGGCAGGTACACAGCAAGGCTCCCCACGCTGATGTGAGCAAAATGCCACAGCAAGATGCAGCAGCAGTGATAGGCCACAAGAACACTCCTCAGCGAAGCGGGATCCTAGTCTTTCCAGTTGAAAATTTCCCAGTGATGGACTTAGCAATGCAACTCCATTTATTATTCATATTCGGGTCACCCTGAACACCCTGAACCCTGATCACATTCCTTAATCAATGCCTCAGCTGTTTGCATAATATCCTCCTTTTTGGCTAAATGCCATACCAGCCTCTTCAGGTTATATGCAGAAAATGCTGTGTTGGGAAGGTCATAGGATTTTAAATGACATTCTACTGAAAAATACAATTTTACAACCTGGGAGTGTTGATCACTTTCTGGCCAGCCGATTACCTTATATTCAAACAAACTTGATCTCAAATTGTCTGAAATAAATTTATAATCGATCATTGAACCTTGTTTAGAAAGCTTAAATGTGGGAGTAAATCTTGATTTTTCTTTTAACTGGCTGGCTTTAGCCTCAGACATAATGTCACAGCAGTCCTTTGCCAGACCTCCCGATTTATAGGTAGATTCGGAAAACCGAAATAGTTGCAAATTAAAATCACCTGATACTAATAAGCCACATCTGGATATTGGATTAATAATGCACTAAGTACATCCCGAAGGATATACAACTGTGCAGACTTATTTTTATTAGCACTCAGGTACACATTAAGAATAACTGACCTTAAATCAGAGGTGTTTACCACAAGGCATTGTAGCCAAGCCAAAATAAAATCTACCACTTCGACAACTAGGTTTGAATCAGCCGCAATATAACACGCCAGTCCACATTTTACATGGCCACATTTATTTGGATTTACTTCCGGAATACTATATTTATTAAATCCAGACAAAGGAGTTATTTGTTCGCACCATGTTTTTTGAAATAATAAAAATGCAAATGAATTGAAAAATAATATTGTATCTGGATCCAACAATAAATGATTCAGGCCATGGACATTCCAGGAGCATAGACCTATTTCATTTATGTTATCTTCAATAGCTCCGGTTATTCAATTACAATCTCCACGTGGCACATTTGCCAATGATGCTGGCAGTCAAGACCAGTCCTCCATTGGCACATAGTTTTTAGGTAACAACTCGCAAAACCGACCCCCTGACAGGGGATTAGTAATCAACATACCAAAACTGCAAGATTGGTTATTTGATGGACCCACTGCTCCTTTAAGTACTGGATTTGATTTGTTACTTTCAAGAATGTTACTACCTTTATCCACCTTAGGGGCCAGTACCTTCAAGATCGGGGGATATTGTACACTGGCCCAGATCTCAACCTTAATTCCACAGTCCATAAAATTCAAACTTAATCCTAAAATCCTAGTAACAATATCACTCGAGGAACAAGTTGTAATAGTGGACTCTCGGGGAGTGTTGGACTGCACCTGTCAAAATTGTACTGACACCAAATCAGTGAATTTAATAAACACTAAGTCAATAGTTGAAATGATTTTTAATAGTAAACCCCGGTTGAGGCAATCATGGGATCCCTGGGATTCATACAAGGGGTGCATTACTAGTTTGGTGTCGCCATTTTTACAACTATAATCCTGTCTGTCACACATGGGGCTTAATAAACCTGAATTACTTCTTTAGGTAAAGTAAATTAAGGAAATATTTTTAATGGTGATAGACTCTGGGCAATAGTAGATTCTATAATTTCTACCTAACTTAACCATTTCCGTGTATCAACAGCTTGATCTTTGGGCAAAAGTTCTGGCCCCTGGGGTTCATTAGCCAATTTAATCACACATTCCTTACTGATAACTACCAAATCCAATTTTATTATGCCATTAGGTTTGAAAGCATCAATATTACTACCATTTGCAGGTCCCCGATTATTATCCCTCATTAGTAACGGCAATACTAAAGATGGAATCCCGGCCTACTACAACGTCGACCTGAGGTAGGCATTTCTTAACAGCTGGCTCAAATATAGGACAATAGTCACTGCACATCTGGCCTTATTCCGCTCTTTCTGCAGCCTTTTCCTGAAACATTTAGATAATGGGGGACAATCACTTAAACATTCCTCTGAGCGTATGCACAGGGGTTTGGCAGTTGTTAGTTACTTGCCTTTCTTGAATCCATGGGAGACATGCCCATCCTCTACATGTACATCTAGACACAGACTATCCTCGGCCTCCCCGTCTTCCTCCTTTAGCAAACCAGAGTTATCAAAGGACACTTTCCCACAGCTTCTTGCAGCTTCTTATTTTCACAAAATACACCATCACCCCCTTCCTTTGTTCAGTCCAATGGGCATATTATCAAGACAGGCGATACAATTATCGCCGTTTTAGCGGCAGAACACTGCTGCTAAAAGGACAATAACGGTCTCGATAATATGCTCTATGGAATTCCAATTGAAGCTCATGTTAAATGTGAAGGACATCTAACATGGGCTTCAATTGGAATTCCATAGAGCATATTATCAAGCCCATTATCGCCATTTTAGCGGCAGTTTTCTACAGCTAAAACTGCGATAATTGTATCGCCTGTCTTGATAATATGCTACTACGTTTCTATCCAAAACCGGTATCCCTGCTGTTTTTCTAACATTCTTTCACAAGAGAACCTAACATTTCCGGGAGCTCAGACAGTTTATCCAACATATGAGAACATGTACATCTTATCAATTGGTCATTAACCTCAGCCTGGGCCTTAACCACCAATCCTGTCAGGTTTTGTAAATTTGAGTCAATACCGGCTACATAGGCTGCTAAAGTATTTAACAGATCCACCTGAATTTCAAGTTTATTTGAATGGAAGTCAAGTGCACTTGTTATTACATTCATAGTATTTGGCAAACTTTTCCATACTCCGATATCTCTTCATTTTCATATTTTGTGATTTGACCATCAACATTGGGTAAAAAGTCATATTTGTGCAAGAATAAAAGATCCACAGGGCTCAATGAGTTGTCAGGCTGACCTAAAATAGGATCAGCAGCATTTGATGAGATATCAACTTGCCCTGGAATCTGAGCACCCTGAAGATTATTTATATTATTAATTTTTACCGGAATTAAGATTGCCCGATCATCCAGTAAGCTGTTCCAGTACCTGATCATCACCACATTTTCCTGAAGCAAATATACTTTACATATTTTTATCATTTGTTATCTATAAAATCGCCATTCCTGATTCCTACTTTTTTTGTCAGCTCCAAACACGGGCATCCAAGGTATCAAAAGGCCTTGGGACACTTTGTTTACCTTCACATCCCCCATACAGATGCATCACTAACATTCAAGAGCATAGTGCAGCTTGATAAGTCCAAAGAAATAACCGCTGACTGATCAACCTTTGCACCAAGTTGCGTCTTCATTTTAGACCCCACCTTTATGTGCTCATTAGTTGGGGCACCATGAACTTGGGCATTAACTAACATTTTATACAGTGATTTTTTTGCAACAGATACATTTTGATTTGTATTGATTGTATAAGACTGAGCACTTGATTTCCACTTTCTCTCAACTCCACCGGAAGTAGAGATCCCTCAAATTCTGCTAGGTCTTTATTTACCATTTCCGATACGAGGGGTGTATTGACATCACCGAAACACTAATTTTTAACGACACCCTTCTGTACAAGGAAATCCTTAATACTAAGCTGGGAAGAGTTGGTCCATCCTCCTATAGAAAATGGGTTGCTTATTTGCCCCATACCCTTCAAAGGAGACCCTAGGCTTGAGTTTGAGCTCGGCCCAGTTCTTTCCGGTACATTCTCGTTGCCTGTCTCATTCACCTCTTGGGTATTCTTTTTAGAGTGAGTTAGCTTTAATACAGCCTGTCTGCCTTGCAGAAGAGGACGTTCGTACACACGGCTTATCAGAGCCCATCACTCACGTTTTTACGATTGAGAATATCCCTAACATTTAAGGAATATACAAGTCCACAACTGAAAAACGATTTCGAGGTTGTCATCCCTTGTATTAAAGAAAAGAGAAACCAAATTGTATTAATATGAGAGTCTGTTAAGGGATAAACGAACGCAGAGGGACACACTTTACTTGCCAAATCAGACGAAAGTCATACACCGTACAGGGGTCCCTTTTACGCACTTTGATAACTAATTACCAACATAACAGGGTGCATCACTCTGGATCTGTGCCCCTGAGAATATTAATACGCAGAGCATGGGCCGGAAATACGAACTACAATAAATAGGAGCATGTTAAACTCTTAGACAAAGTCATTCATTATCAAGTAAAATCTTGGAACTCATCGGGATGACCAAAGACTTAGATATCCAACTTCGTCTTACAAACTTTCAGAAGCCTTGAGGAAGTCACATGTCGGCTGTTGTCTTTTGTGGATCAGGATAAGGAGGACATACAAAACATCAACTGTCCTGTTTACTCTGTTTTTGATCCTCTCCTGATCAGTTCTTGTATTATCTCTTGTCTGAGGTACATATCTTTTTGACTATGCTCACCAATGTGTGTTAATAAAACCTTATTATTGATAAGAACCAAAATTGTCACTTGTGGATGAAATACGTAGGATCTATGCATGGAACAAGCCTCAATTCGTGATTCATAAGGAACTAAAATTGTTACAACTGAGTGCCGGGATATTGGATTATATAGTACATGACAGTGGCTGGGTGACAGGAGGAGTGCACAGGGAGTGACAGTGTGATTGCGGGACTGCATGGGTACTACCTGAGGAATTAAAGGAGCAAATGAGAAGTGTGTAAGTGGGTACACAACTGTATGGGTAGGGCATATGGGATTGTAACAGTGATCAGTTAGTGCCTGGATCATTGCATGAGTACATAGCTACGGACTAAAAGATTAGAATACTGCCAGGAGAGGGCCTGAGTGAACTTATAAGTGCTTGGGTATTGACGGAATGTTTGGATTAGTTCATGGTAGTGGCTCGGGGACTGAAGCACTGTTCGGGGAGAGACAGGTTGATTGCTGGACTCATGGGTACTACCAGGGGAATTGAAGGAGTGAATGAGAAGTGTGTCGATAGTAAGAGGACTGAATGGGTACCTCACAGGGATTGTAGCAGTGCATGTGTTAGTGCCTGGATCATTGCATGACTATATGGGTAGTGACTGGACGATTAGAGTACTGCGAGGAGAGTGCATGGTGTATAAGTGCTTTGGTTTTGGCGCAGTGATTAGATAAGTACATAGGACTGGCTGGGTGATTGGAGGAGTGCATAGGTGGTGACAGAGGGATTTCTGGAGTGCATGGGCACTACCTGGGTAGTTGGAGGAGTGAATCATTAGTGTGTAGGTGGTCACTGGTTAGAGGTCTGCATGGGAAATGCTTAGGGGATTGTAGCAGTGCATGTGTTAGTTCCTGGGCCATTCCATGAGTACATTGGTACTGACTGGAAGATTAGAGTACTGCAAGGAGAGTGCATGGTGAATTTATAAGTGCTTGGGTTTTGGTGAAGTGATTGGATAAGTACATGGTGCTGGCTGGGTGATTGAAGGAGTTCCTGGGTACTGACAGGGCAATGGCTTGACTGCATGGGTAGTGTTAAGGGTATTGAGCAGTGCATGAGTTAGTGCATGGGTCATTGCATGAGTGCATGGGTACTGACTGGATGATTAGAGTACTGCAAGGAGAGTGCATGGTGAATTTATATGTGCTTGGGTTTTGACAGAGTGATTGGATAAGTACACATATGTCACATCAGTCCCACCCCCTCCCTTCACCACTGTGCAAACACACCCCCTGGCAGGTTTTAAGTTGGGGGATTAATCCCCCTTGATTCCTGGGGATCCCTGGGGGCCACTAGCCCACCAGGTACCTCCAGTAAGTGCCATTGAGCTGTGTTGCAGAGAGGTGATCCAAGGCCATGCCCCTTTTTCACCTCTCTGCAATGTAGTTTTGTGGCGCTTACTGAGGTACTTGGTGGGCTAGTTGGACCCAAGGGACCCTCAGGATTCAAGGGGACTTAATCCCCCAATTTACAACGTGACAAAGGGCCGTTTCCACAGTGGTGAAGGGAGGGGGTGGGACCTGATGTGACAAGTGTGCAAACGTGCCGCGTAGCATGTTTTAGGTTGGGGAATTAAGGCCCCTTGAATCCTGAGGGTCCCTGGGGCCCAACTCGCCCACCAGGTACCTACAGTAAGCACCACAGAGCTGTATGGCAGAGAGGTGGTCTGAGGGCACACTCCTTTTTCACCTCTTTGCAATGCTACTCTGTTGTGCTTACTGAAGGTGCCTGTTGGGCTAGTTGGCTCCCAGGGACCCTCAGGATTCAAGGGGATTTAATCCCCCAACTTAAAACACCTCACAGGATGTGTTTGCTCACATGTCACATCAGGCTCCGCCCCCTCCCTTCACCACTGTGCAAAGGCACCCCGTGGTGCGTTATAAGTGGGGGGATTAAGTCCCCATGAATCCTAAGGGTCCCTGGGGTCCAACTAGCACGCCAGGTACCTCCTGTAAGTGCCACAGACCTGCGTTGCAGAGAGGTGTAAAAAGGGGCGTGGCTTTGGACCACCTCTCTGCAAGGCAGTCCTGTGGCACATATTGGACGTGCCTGGTGGGCTAGTTGGCCCCCAGGGACAACCAGTATTGAAGGGGAATTAATTCCCCAACTTAAAACGCCCCACAGGGTGCGTTAGCAGAGTGTTGCTGGGTGGGGGCCGGGCCTCCAGCAATATGCTGGTTTTTTTTTCTTTAGAAGGGGGCCACGTGGCCCCCCTTTTTTTCCTTGTTTTGGGCCCTGGGGACCCCATCGCCCAGGGCCTGACCTCTTTTAGAAAAAAAAAATCTGAACAGAAATGGGGCCACGTGGGCCCCCCTCCCATGGCCAAATTTGGCTTCAGGACCCCATACCCTGGGGCATAGCTACACATATATTTTTTTAATGAGGGGGGCTGCATGCCCCCCGTCCTGAGGCCTCTATGACCACGGGAACACCATCCCCCAGGGCCAGTCATTAGTTTTTTAAATTTTATTTTTATTTTTTGGGGGTAGGGAGGCCACGTGGCCCCGCTCCCGGGCCACTTATGGCCCCAGGGACCTCATCACCTGGGGCCTGGCCAGCCTTTTTTATTTATTTTTCAGAGGGTGCAGTATGGCCCCCCTCGTCAGGCCAATTGTGGCCCCCGTAGGTCACCCCTACATTTTTTTTTATAGGGGGGCCGCCCCTCCTGGGCCACTTCTGGCCCCGGGGACCTCATCCCCCAGGGCCGGCCCTATCTGTTTGGGACCATGGGGGGAACCCAGTTCCCCCATGGTCCCGCCAGCTCCCCGCCTCCTGGGGAGCCGGTATTGCTTTTCCACACGTGTGGAAAAGCAATCTGCTTTAGATTTTAGAAGCAAGAGCAGGTTTGCCTGCTCTCGCATCCAAAATTCAAAGCAACTTTGCTCTAAGACAGGGCGGGAGCCACATGGCTTCCACCTTGCCATAGCAAACAGCAGTAGGAGCAGGAGCAGGCCCTTAGGGTGGCGGTACCCAGGGCCATCGAGGGTTCCTGAAGCTATGGGGAGTTAGTGGTCCCTGGAGCTCAGGGGTCTGTAACGGAACCCCATGTCAATTTTTTAGTGCCCCGGGAAGGTGGCAGTCCCCGGGCAGGTGAGGGGACTTGATCACTACCTCCGCACAGGTTTAAAAATGTATAAAAATTGAAGCCCTGGGGGTGGTGGTCCCGGGGGCTGCGAAGGGGCTGTGTGCCCCCTGTGAACATAAAAAAAAAAACAGGTTGGTGGTCCCTGGGGCTTGGGGGGCCTTAGAGGCCCCCACACAAATTAAAAAAGCCCTGGGGGTGGCAGTCCCCGGGGCTGCAGGGGCCTGCTAATATTTCATAATAATGCCGCCGGGACCTGGCCCACCCAGGGGCCGCAATTAAATGAAACAGGGGAGCCCGCGCCTCATTTTATAAAACAAATTAATCGGGATTTGTGACCTCACCTAGAATTTCGCTGAATTTTTTATAAAAAAAATGCTTTTTTTGCCCCTGGGGGTCCTTGTGGGACCCCTGAGCAGGCCTAGGGAGTCAGGGTGTGAACCGAGTCACAAGAAAACTGTCAAAAAAAATTTTAAGAACAAGAAAAAGGGGCAGAGTAGAAACTGGTGTGAAACCTATGGTTTTTTCAGTGAATTTCATAGGTTTTTTAAATGCTAATTCCTAACTGTAACTGGTGTGAAACCTATGGTTTTTTCAGTGAATTTCAAAGGTTTTTTAATAGCAAATTTCTATACCTATGTAATGTAATATTTTTTAAAATGAGTCCTATATTATATATTTATGTAATACTATTTTTTTAATGTATATTCATATATTTTTTTTTTTGCCCTGGAGCGCTCCCGGTGTAGCGCACCAGAGAGCGCAGTATTCCGGTGCACCCCGGTGCGAGTACCGGGGCGCGTCCCGTTAGCGCACCAAAAAAGAATAAAAAAAATAATGAAGGAGTGAGCATAAAGAAAGGGGTCAGAAAGAGTGGTGTAACGAGGAAGAGAGCTAGAGGGAGGAACACAAAGGGACTGTGTAATAGATAGTAAGACAGAGAAAAGGTGTTAGAGGAAGTAACTGAGAAAAGGAAAGACATGGGGAGTGACAGAGAGAAAGGACAGAGAGAGAAAAGGAAGGAGTGACAGAAAGGGACTGAGTGAACCAGAAAAGAAAGGTAATGCAGGGAGTGTGGGTGAGCAGGGGGACTGAAAGAAGTTGAATGTTTTAGGAAAGTAAGGAAAAGAGAAGTAATCATGGAGGATAGGAATAAGTGAGGGATGCAGAGTAAGGAAATAGGGGTGAGGTAGGGTGAGAGAAAAGAAGTGAGGTTAAAGCCAAGGATGATGACAAACTACATTTTTTTAGTCATACTTACCATATAAATAATGTAAACTTAATTACATATTTTTTCTACACTTTGTATCTGTGAAAAAGAGAAGAAAAAAAAAGTTATAATTAGTAAAATATATATATTAAAATAAAAGAGACAGGTGAAGAGGTTAAAAATCATAAAAGTGTACTAAGAAATAAAGCAAGAGTGAAGGATACAGAAAGGGAAATAAAGTAATTTAGAAGGTCAAAAAGAAGGAAAAAGAAAAAGAAGAAGAGCAAATTACTAAGAGTAAGTCAGATAAATTCAGTGACAGAGGGGAAGACAAGATGAGAGAAATGAAGTGAAGGTAAGTAAGAGACTAAAAGAATGTGAGTTAGCAAAACTAAATCAAGAAAGAAGAGTAAGTAAAAGGGGAATGAGTGAGAGGGAAAGGAGTCTGATTGAGGATTCATTTACAAGAAAGAGGAATGGAAGATGATTGAGAGTGAGTGAAGGGGAGTCACAGAATGAAGGGATGAAGGGAGTGACAATAATATTGAAGGATTGAGAGAAAAGTAAGTACACAGAGGGACTAAGGGAAGGAGTCAGTGAAGTGGAATACAATGAGTAAGGAAAGGAAAATGAGTTAGGGAGCAAAACAAGGAAAGAGAGGGGAAGAGGACTAAAGCAATGGTACTGAGAGAATGTGATTCGGTGATGAAACTAAAGAGAAGGATACTGAAAGATAGGAAATGCGGGGTAGTAACGGAACTGGAGTAAAAGAACTGGGGTGAAGAATGATGAGAGAGGAACAGTGAAGTTGTTGTAGGAGAAAAGATAGAAGGTAGATAAACACAAATGAGCATAACACAAGGAGAGTGAGAGACTGAGGACATAGAGGTAGTAAACGAAAAAAGAGGATAAAAGTAAGAAGCAAAGAAAGATAAGTGAGAGAGAATGGGTAAGTTATAGTGACAGAGTACGAAAAAAGAGATGAGTGAGTAAAGAGGAATTAGTAAAAGAGCAAAGGAGAAAAGACGGAAAAGGGAAGTAAAGCAGAGAGACTGAAAGCTGAAAAGTGGTGCAAAGGATAGAGGGGATGCAGACAGTTGAAATGGGATTGAGGGGTTGTGAAAGAAGTGGAGTAAAGGAACGGGGATGAAACGGAGTGAGAGAAAGGCAGTGTGAGTCAGTAAAGAGAGCTGAAAAAGGGTGGAAACAGGAAAGTGAGTGTGAGACAATGGGAATACAATATAAATTACACAAAACAAACTATAGAATAACTTCTACAACATGTTACATAGTTTATTTTTGCTGTTCTCAGAATATATTGGATTTCACTAAAAACAGTGAGTTCAAACTATTCATCATATGACAGCAGGGAAAAAAACTAAATCTAAAAGATTGTGTTTAAATAAACCCATATAAACTTACAAATCACATATTTACACTAATCTTTGATTCACTTACTTTTCCTTGAGGCCAAATAGTAGCTCGTGAAGGTCCTTTTTATAGGAAAATACTCTGCTGTTCTCTAAAAGTTCAATTTCATCGACTTTCTATAAAGTTTTTTCATTTCCTCCTTGTGTTAAGTTATGACTCTTTGCTCATTCCAACACTATTCCTTACGGCCAAATAGTGTCAGATTTATCACTCTATTTTCAAACTCTGAAATTACCGTTTACCCGATGTTTTGAAAGAAAAGCTCATACAACATTTTCACAATGTTTAACTATTCATATTCCCATCTCTGGATCACTCCTGTTCAACATTTCCTATAATACTGATATCACTTACTATGAGATCCACTAACAGTACCAATATGAGAACTGGATTTTTTATATTATGTTCATCACTTTAACTCACAATATAATTTTAAATAGCAGAGTAACTTTTATTAACTGCTCCCGTCTTCATAGGCCAATTACCTTTAGTTAAATTTCAGTTCTGAAAAGACTAGGTGAGAATTTTTTAAGTGAAAAGGCAAACGTTGTTTGAAAGTCAAATGAGTATCAATACAGAAAGACCAACCTTTTCGACATTTTAAATAAGCTGTATAATGTCCTGATGTTGTTGAAGGACCATGAAACAATTGGAGAGAGAGAGGGTAGGAGGCACTTCTAGTCCCCCGGGTTAAGTATGCAAAACAAAGAAAGAGTGTCATATGCAAAGGTGTCTGTGTAGAGACACAGAGGCAAAGACTGTGAAAAAACCTATAGAGAAATACCCTCTTATTGACACATTGGAAACCTTCAAGGGATTTATGGGAAGCCCTCACTCCCCAACCTGGTTGATGACATGCTTCATCATCGGGCCCACCAGGAGAAGCCGAATGCCTCCCTGGTGTGCTACAACACCAGATTACTGCGGAGCTGGATTTTGTGACAGTGATGTGAAAAGTGATGTTAAAAATGTCTAACACTGTACCAACCAAAAATATTTTATTCACTGGTCAGTTTAGACATAGTTAAAAAGGTATGTGTGGGAGAATTACCACAGATTATGATGGGAGTTTCCACTTAAAGTAGGGTCAACATGTTTCTGCCCTTTATAAGTGTGAGATTTATGTGGGCATTCATCAGGACCGTGTAGTGTGTACCTTGGCGGTATGGGCGCTCTAAGGCCCACCCTAACCAAAGGACGTAAAAGTAAAAAATTGCTCTATGTGTGAAAAAAGTGCAAAAAAGAACACGAACCACAAGTTGTGGGAATTACCTCCACTCAGAGGAACCTGTAGAGTTTGTGTTCTAAACGATCCACGCCCCATGGGTCTCGGGAGGGGGGTGGAGGCGACTATGGCACACCGCCCGCAACGCCTAGCACCCGCTTGGCACCTAGCTTCTCCTGCTCCGGACCGTCATGATAAATAATAGCTACAGTTACAAAGGTTCTTCCTGAAATTGATAACTGAGAAGCCACAACATTTTTAACAGAAGTTGTCAATTTAGTTCCATCAGGTCTACATCGTTGAAACATTAAAATGACATACTGTCCATAAGTTTGTATAAATAATGTGGACAGCATTGGACACTTACATTGGGAACAAACCATATTATGATCAGCTGCTTTAACTAGATTATTAAAAGACACTGATTTGCAGTCTGGTAAAGTCAAATATATAAATCTTTCAGTGTCTATTCTAGTACTACTTGATAAACTACAATTGTCGCAGTCATGCTGCCATTGATAAGAAAGCCTAAAAAGATTTTCTACATCTACACCTTCATCTTCCAATACACCAAACATATACATTAAAAATTCCTGACAATCCTGATGAATATTTTGTGAAATTCTTTTGTGACCTGAACATATGTCTAAAAGATTTCGAATTTCTGAAACACTTTCTATTTTTGCTCTATCACTGCTACATCAGTCAGTTCTATTTAATTAATAAGGCAAACACTAATAATTCCTTCTCAAAAATATAAAAGGCATTCATTTACCCCAAAATCAATTTTACATAATGCAACTCTCCTATGCTGCAAAACCTATTTACCAAGCATTATCCAAAAACATGACACAAACCAAACAGAAAGAAGCTCAATCTGCATCCTAATCTGAGGTAATGCAGGTGACATCACTGTAAAAGGTTCAAATATATTTATTTAATGAGGCAAACACTAATAATTCCTTCTCAAAAATATAAAAGGCATTCATTTACCCCAAAATCGTTTTTTAAATAACATTTTAGAAACACAGCACAGGTCCTATGTACAAGCATTCCATGTCACTAGAGAAACTTCTCAATATTACATAATGCAATTCCTCTATGCTGCAAAACATATTTACCAAGCATTATCCAAAAACATGACACAAACCAACCAGAAAGAAACTCAATCTGCATCCTAATCTGAGGTAATGCAGGTGACATCATTTTAAAAGGTTCAAATATATTTATTTAATGAGGCAAACACTAATATGTCCTTCTCAAAAATATAAAACCATTAATTTACCCCAAAATCGTTTTTTAAATAACACTTTAGAAACACAAAACAGGTCCTATGTACAAGCATTCAATTTAACTACTGAAACTTCACTATTTCACAAAATACAATTCCTCTATGCAGTAAAATGTTTTAACCAAGCATTATCTAAAACATGACACAAAACAACATTAAAAAAAACAATCTGCTTCCAAATCTTCTCCAAAGAGCATACAGGTCTCTATCTAAATTAAATGAATCATTTCTTACCTTTACATATGCTTTGGGAGATAGAGAACAATGTCAGACACACACACCAATTTTTCTTTAGCAGAGCAAAAGGTATGCACTCCAGACACTGCAACCATGACTGGCACAGAAAACCTCTAATTCTACACAGATATGCCTCATTTCAACCATTCAATACTCTTTCCTCACTATTTGCAAACCAACACCCTTCCCCCACAGCCCTTTCTATCTGTTACCATAGCAACTCCCTCCTTACTTAACTCTCAGGTTCAAAAGTTTATTCTACAATGTTGCAAATGAACTAAGCAAGGATGTTTGACCTCTCAATACACCAGCTTATCCGATGAAATGTTTCTTTAATTGACTTTTTTCTGAACCATTCAAATTGCTTCTTTCACAAAACACAACCATGCACCCTAACATTTAGTTTTCAACTATCTGAATCCACCAATCATTGCTTGTGATTCAAGAGCAGTGAAACTCCACAATTATTTTTTTCTAAACTCCTACTGTTCCAACTGCCATTTCATTCCCCCATTTCATCTCACTGCACCAGAACCTTCTCTCACAATGAATTCTGTCTGGATTATTGGACATAGCCACATCCACTGGGCTCAAAGGTATGCAGCTAGCAGAAATTTTCACAACCTTGATTTACCAAATGTGGACATCAAATGGATTGGCCAGAGAGGATTGAGATGTCACCAATTGATACCATTGGTGAAAACCTTTTTGCATCTGCCAAACCCTGACCTCTTAATAGTGCACTGTGGAGGAAATGACTTGGGCACTTTGACTGGGGTAGGTCAGGAAATGCTTTTAAAGGACACCTTTGATCAATTGATGGCACTTTTTCCACAAACTGCCTTGGTATATTCCAATATATGTCAAAGACAGAAATGGAACTGGTCCAACCAATTTTGTCCACAATTTGAGAAAGCACGGAAACATGTGAATAAATCTGTTTCTGCTTACATGAGAGACTTTGGAATGGGTTCAATATACAGCAATAACTTGCGTTTCAACATGCAAGATATCTACAGAGGAGATGGTGTGCACTTCTCAGATGAGGGAAATAGAATATTCCTCCTGAATTTAAGACTGTGCATTGGAACCTACTTGTAGGTACCTAAACCAGCCACAGAACCCAAAAGCTCTTTTCAGAGCTACCCTACCTCTGATCACTCAAAATTATTATCTTTCTTTAACTTTTTTCACTATTTTTCACCAAAGTACGCTCCCCGGTGCGTGTACCGGGCGCTCCCCCCGCGAAACAAAAACCAAAAAAATATTTGGGCCTATATGGGCCTCCTAAACTCCCCTCAGAAAACCTAGAGGGTCAGGGGCTGTCTACTGTGCCCCCTTCTACCCATTCTCAACGTTGTTTGTCCTCTATCTTGTGTTTCAATTGTACCGAAACACAAGATGGCAGACTCCCGTAGCGCTTCTGGTGCGTGCTCCGGTACGCGCACCGGTAAGCGCTCCCAAAAAATGTGGGAAGTTAATTTACATAAAAACCACTGCAGACACTTACATCAAATATAGAATAGGCCCTACTACATATCAGTACCTACCAATTTGGTGGAATTCCATTGAGCCATTTGGGCTGTAGCCCTGTCTAAATATCCTGAGGTAAATTACATGACAAAAACACATATGAAGTGTTACAATTTACAACCAATTAAAATGTTACTTTCATTTTCAACTTTTTTTTCTTGACATTTGATTGGCTATGTACATGAATATAAATGAAAAATAAGAGGGAACACGGCCATTTTGACTACAACTACCTGAGAATCATTTTTAAAGGATTTTCTCATTTATCTTCATCACCTTTCTATAAGGTAAGTTATAAATTTGTAAGGAACTCTTTAAGTTAATTTGTAAAAATGTTTTCTGACAGTTATTTACTGTACCTCTGTTATAGTTACAGATTGAGATAGGCTTCTCTGTTATAATTATGGAATGACTAGGGCTTCTCTGGTATAATTATGAATTTTCTTAGGCTTCTTCACATACACTTTTTTATATTTCTTCTTCCTGCCTCATACCATACACTGCCCAAAGATAACTTCACTGTTAAAAACTCACAAGTTAAAAACTCACAAGTACCTATCTGAACTTGAACCCAACAGTGCCCTATCTCTACTGATATATTTATTTTTTATGCAATTTACAGCAAGAAAATGGAAGGAGAACAAAAGAAATTTAATATTTCATTCGAAATTGATCTGGAGAACAATCCTAAGGAAGAGATTGATGATTTAGACTTTTTGGATCAGTCTCTGGACCAAGAGTTACTTAATTGTGTGGAAGAAATGGAATCATCGAATCCAAATGAGGACATACCTGACGATATATTGTTGGAAATTCTTTTAAATTTTGAAAAATCACAGTAACACATTTTTATTTATTAATTAAAAATTGTTCGAGACATTGTTCTTTTTTATATGTAAATCATGAAAAAGTACCAAAATGAATATAATATAAAGTGAGACTTATATTATACTGTGCAACTTTTTTGTGTTACATAGTAATTTTGCTCATAGTTACTTCCTTTCTCCCACTATATTATCTCCAATGTGTATTTTACATCTCTTTTTCATCTCCTGCCTCCATGTTGTTTCTGCTTTCCTGACAGACTGTAGTATAGATTCCATATACCACAATAACTTCTGTAACAACATGCAAATTATCTACAGAGGAGACAGTCTACATTGAATTCAAGACTCTGCATTGGTACCTACATGCTGGTACATATATCACCCACACAACACAACAACTCTATTCAGAGCTACTCTACCTCTAAGCACTTTAAATTAATATTTTACTATTTCACTGGGTTTTCCCCTAGTATGATCCCCGGTACGCTTCCCGGTGCGCGTACCGGGCGCTCCCCCCGCGCAAATCGAAAAAAAAAATATTTTTTTTGCCCCGCGGGGCCCTTTTATGGCCCTCACATCAAACCTAGGGGATCAGGGGGGGTCTACTCTGCCCCTTGTGGTCATTTCCCCCTTTGTTTTTGCCTCCTCTTGTGTCTCGATCTTACCGAGACACAAGATGGTGGCCACTCCGGACTGTTTTGAATGTTTACAGACAACCGAGAGCCAATCAGCTTTCCGCGCGCAAGTCGCGTAGCGCGCCCGGTGCGCGTCCCTGTGCGCGTACCGGAGCGGGGCCATAGATATATATATTTTTTTACTTAAATTACTTGAAATCCACTGGAGCACATATCTTGAGACATAGCAAAGGCACATCGGGCTACCAGTCCCTACAATTTTGCCAAGTTTGGTGGAAATCCATTCAGCCGTTCGGGTTAAAAGTGAGGTCGACCGCCCTATGGAAATTAACATGGGGAAAACACGTTTTGGGACCCCCCTTTTATCTTGGCCCCCGCTTGACGAATCCCCCCCAAACTTTCAGGGAAGGACCGAAGCGCCGTGAGGCAAATTTGAGGAAATTTTCAGGCAGATTCCTGAACCGGCATCAAAGTTATTCCCAATAGAATGTTGAGATTTTGCATTGAAGAAAATACTAACTATAACTACCTAATATATATATATATATATATATATATATATATATATATATATATATATATATTCCTTAGATTCCTCTCGCCTCCTCTCCTTCTTCGGCGGAAGCCACTGCATCACAGCAGGTAATTTTATAAATTATTTTTTTATTTAATACACCATCGTGCAAAAAGTGCAATAAGAGGACGGCCTACGTGTTTCTGCTACAATTAGCCTTCAACTGGACCATAGAGTCCTATACGTCTAGATAGTTTATAAAGTGCTCAGTGCTAGTACCCTTGTTTGTGTTTACAAAACACTAGACTGCTAACCTCATTCTCAAATTATGGCTACAATTGATCGCCATTTTTCCTTTATATCACTGTAAAGTACTTTTACAGTGCAATATATATATCTATATATATAAATATACATATAAATATATATATTGCAACAAGGGAAATCCGGAGAACCAGAAATTAGGTGAGCCCACAGATCGATTTTGGCAGTAAAGGTCTTTATTTTCGGCAGCTAGGGACGACGCATTTCGACTACAGCCGTAGTCTTGGTCGCATGACCCATGCCTCCATGACAACATCTTTTAAAGATACAGTGTATTCACATTGTGATAGACAAAAAGAAAACGTTTTAAGGTTTGTGTTTAGAGCATCACATTTTTTTGTTTTTTTTGTTTTTTTCAAACCAAAAGTGCAAAGTATTTTAGAATACTGTGCATGTTGGTACATATTTGCTGTTAATTAGAAGTGTGTAATGATGGTGATAATGGACATGGTTTGGACATGTAGTATGGTAGGTGAGTATGTGTCATTATCAGGTTAACCTTGCTGGCATTGTGTGTAACAGGTTAATAAATCCTGCGTGATGAGTTTGCATTTGTGCTGTTTTATGGGTCAAGTGCCCAGAGATGCCATGTTGTGAGTGTTACGTGCCTGTGTTCTTACTCGGATCAGTCAGTAGTGAAGGTCTAGTGCCTATTGTTTTACATGTGACTAGAGTCTGCGCAGGTAGCCGTCCTGGACTCGGGTGCTCATAATTGTAACTCAGACGTGATTTGTCGGTGAGTTATGTGTTTCCAAGGTCCTACAATAAGAAACACATAAGTTAGTGTAATACAAGGCGGAGACATGGCAACATATTACATTTGCAAACATCAACTTTGTACAGATTTAGCCAAAAATATCTGGTGCATTAAAAGTAAAACCACATAGTTTAAGCAGCGGGAACGTTTTTGAAACACAAGTGAGGATGTGGGAGGTGGAGGGTGGGAAAAGGAGTAGGGGAGGGGGAGAAGAGAAGATATCTGCTCAGCAAACAGTAAAAGGATCAACATTTATTATAAGTGATAAATGCAACTTATTTACAAGTGACTGTACATTTCTTCGTCCTGGTTCAGGCCATTGGGGAACATAGTACCAGCTAAGAGGATAAAGCGTGATTCCTGTTTACGGAGGGTGGCAATGCAGTTGCCTCCTCTCGTGTTAGGATTCACTGTGTCAAGGCCGAAAAAGTTTGCCTTTGTCCAGTCGCCTCCATGTTCTTTGGCGAAGTGCCTAGCTGTGCTGTAACTCAGATCACTATTAGTTATAGTGCACCAGTGTTCAAGGATGCGTTTTTTAACTGCAAAAGTGGTAGACCCAATATACCAGAGTCCACAGGGGCAGACTATCGGGTAAACTAAATATTCAGTATTGCAAGTAATTATTTGGGGTATCTTCCATTTGATCTTAGTTCTTTCTAAAGTAGTTTCTGTTATGTTTGTACTATGTCTGCATGCTTTGCAATTTCTGCATTTGCGGAAACCCTTATTTTGTTTGAGCCAATTATGTTCTTTGGGGCGAAGGTGATGTTTCTCAGTGATGTATTTCTTTTGAAAGTTAAGGAGGGTCTCAGTCCTACCTCATTGCGTAGTATGGGGTCCTGTCTAAGAATATCCCGCCTATTTTTCAGGACTTTACGAATCTGATTGGATTGGCCGCAGAATTTGGTAATAAATCTGGGGACAGGTTTGACCTTTTCTTTCCTGTGAATTTCTGTGTTTGGTCTCAGGATTCCCTCTCTGCATTGGGACTCATCTCTTGTTTCAGCTTGGTGTAAGGCTTCCTTCGAGTATCCCCTAACTAAGAATCTTGCTTTCATTTCTTGTTTTGCCCTTGTGTGTGTTTCCTTAGAGCTGCAGTTGTGTTTTGCTCTGAGGAATTCACTGTAGGGTATGCCCCATCTGAAGCTAGGTGGGTGGGAACTGGCAGCATGGAGGATGGAGTTTCCGGCTGTACTTTTTCTGAATAAGTTGGTACTCATTTTACCTTTTTCCACAGTGAGTTTGAGATCCAGGAATTTGACCGGGGTTTGGCTGTAGTGTCTCGTGAACCTAAGGTTTACATTGTTACAGTATAAACAATCTACAACTTGATTAAGGTCATTCTCTGTTCCCCTCCGTTCAAAAAAGATATCATCTATGTATCTTAGGCACTGTGACACATTGTGAGCCCACTTTTCCGTTTGGTCATTTCAGAGCACTTGCTTCTCCCACCAGCCTACCATGAGATTGTGAAGTTGGGGCGAAGCAAGTGCCCATGGAAGTCCCCTGGAGTTGTTTGTAATAGATGTTCTGAAACAGAAATGCATTTTCCTTAAGGCACCATGAGATCATTGCTAGTACCATGTTGGTGTGCTGTAAATACATAGTTTGATGTTTTTTTAAGAAAAAACGGCAGGCTTTAAGCCCGTCTTCATGTTGAATACTTGTGTAGAGTGCCTCCACATCTAAGCACACCAACCAATCCATGTTGTTCATTTTGATGTTCTCTATTTTAAGTAAGAAGTCAGTAGTATCCCGTAAATAGGATTTAAGATCTTGGACAAACGGGACCAGGAAGTTATCCACGTATGTGCTATTGTTCTCTAAAAGACTGTTTTTGGAAGAAACTATAGGCCTCCCTGGTGGGTCTCTTTCATTTTTGTGCACCTTCGGTAGGAGATACAGAATGGGTGTTGTCGGTGTGTCGTTTTTGAGGAATTGTCTTTCGTCCCAAGATAACAAATCTCGTTCATGCAATTCATTCAGTTTATCATGGTATGCGGTTTTTAATGAGGTTAAGTACTTTTTGTCTACACTCCGATAGCATGTGATGTCCTGTAATTGGCGATGTGCCTCTCTGAGGTACATTTCAGGTGTCATAATCACCATGTTGCCCCCTTTGTCTGAGGGCTTTATGACTAAGTTCGGGTCCTTCTGTAACATGGTGAGTACATGCCACTGCTCTTTCTTGAGATTGCTTCTGCCTGTGTCTTTCTCTAATAGTGTCAGTAAATCTTGGGCAACTAAGTCACTGAATGTGTCAATGTTGTCTCTAGGTACCATAGGACAAATTTAGATTTGACCCTGAAGTTAGTTAGTGGGGTTGCATTGGTATTTGTGCCTAGTAGTGTTGTGATTTCAGATGTGTGAGAGGAGTCAAATGGATCAAGGATTTGGTCAGTGTTTTCTGCTGGTGTTTGTTGTGCCAGATGTGTCATGGTCTGTAGTGCAGGGACATCCCCAATCACTATGCTTGCACTGCCTGCATGGTTTGGTTGGTGCGCATAGACTTCTCTTTTTTCTTACATGCATGCATTTTACATAAATTTACTTGAGTTTACGTTCAAACTTATAGAAATCTATTCCGGCTTCGGCATAGTCAAGATTTTTCTCAGGACAGAACGACAGATCCAATTCTAGAAAACTTTTTTCAACATCAGAAAGAGTTTTGTCACTAAGGTCCATTACCGTGAGTTTGGGTGTGGTCTCTCCCATTATTGGTTCTTCACTTTCTGCTGGCCTCTTGTTCCCATGGCAGTGGATCTTATGTTGTCGGCGCCTGACGTTCCTTTTCCTATTCCTTCTGCGTTTTCGTGTCTTTTCACTTTGGGTCTCCCCTTGTTCAATTGTTCTTTTGATTTTTGGATTACAAGGTGCTCCCGGGAAAAAAAATGTTGTTCTAGGCTGGTAGAGGCATTACTGTCCACTGACTCTTGATCTGAGCTCAGATCTGTTGTGGTGTCATCCTTACTCTGTTCGAGGTAATCCATCGCTTTTCTTTCCTCAGATCAGTTCTAGCTTTATCATATTTCTTTGCGAAGGTTAGTAATCGGCCCGCTGCACAATCCCTTTCGTCTCTGACGAATTTACGTTGTTTTCTGGCCACCACATCCTTCTCGAAAATGTTCATCCTTTCCTCCACGTTTTTACTACTTTCTCCATTTCTGTTTTGATCCTTTTCTTGTTGCATGTCATTCAAGATTTCCTGTATCTGTGTTAACAGCTCTTTTTGTTCGTCCCATGCATTTGTAATTGGGATCTCCATCATGTGCCTGGAACATCTCATAACACCCGAAAGTGTATACATGTGCCTGGAACATGCTGTTGTATTTTCTACTCAATCTTGAAGCACCTTGGGTTTTGGTATTGCCAGTGTTGGTGTGATGAAGATACGTAGCCCCCTAGGTATTCTATTGTTCTCAAGATAAATTTGTAGGGAGGTTGCTTCCCCCCATCTGCTGATCTCTTTGTGGCGCAGTCGTTCCAATGTATTCCCCTTTTGGCGAAGACTTGTTGTTATAGGCATCAATGATTGCGAGTTGCCCCCTGCTGGTTGGCCATCTCGCTGGGTATTAATGAATATTGCTTTTGCAGATTCCTCACGCCCTCTCAAGTACTCGTCTGCCATATTTCCTAATGTTTCTCCTCAGTGCCGGGTGAGCACTTCTGCCTGTGTAATCGATCTCACGCTTCCAGCAAAGTTACTTGCGTGAACTCTGGACGGTCGCGCTGCAGTGGTGTGCTCGCTCGGGACAGGTCAAGCGGAAGTTTCCTGGTTCCCGCTGGGTGATGCACAACCTGGTTCTGGCTGCAGGGAGCTGCCGAGACACGTCGCGCTCACCCGCTGGCTTACCTCCGGGTTGCACTTGGGTCTCAGACCGGTATTCTGTGATCCACGGAAGTTTCTGTGCATGCGCTGAAGTCCATCCCGTGGGTCAGGCACGGTTGGGCTTTGTGAGCAAGTGTTTTCACAGCAGCCCACTTGGAATTTTATTTTGTGAAGAAAAAGACACTGACGTTAAACTGCACTCCATGGGAAAACTGTTCGCAGAAATAGAACGACGGGTCCCAGCATGCCTGAAAGATGACTCACCTGAGAGGCCCACATGGGTATTAATTATGCATGCAGCTAAATGGTGCCCTGGCGAGTTTGGCAGTTCACACAGCATCACCCTCTGATGAAGGAGCCACTGAGTTCTGAAACGCGTAAGGGGCTTTGTGTTTGGAGTAGAAATGCATGTTTTGAAAATAAATGCATCTTGTGAAAGCACCCAACTGCGAAGGGCATCCTTGCTTCAAGGCGATTTTTTGGATGTATTTAACTTGGCAGCCTGGCCGAGAAGGATGCCCCACCATGAACTTTAATATGTACCAAAGGTTTGAATGTTCGGACCATCAGGCACAGTTGGACTTTGTCAAAGGGAACTGGCGTTTTTACTGCAGCCCACTTGGGATTTTATTTTGTGAAGAAAAAGACACTGAAGTTGAACTGCATCCACATGGGAAAACTGTTCGCAGAAATAGAACTACGAAAGAAAGATGACTCACCTGAGAGGCCCACGTGGGTATTAATTATCCAAGCAGCTAAATGGCGCCCAGGCGAGTTTGACAGTTCACACAGCATCACCCTCTGATGAAGGAGCCACCGAGCTCTGAAACCCGTTAGGGGCTTTGTGTTTGGAGTAGAAATGCCGGATTTGAAAATAAATGCTTCTTGTGAAAGCACCCACTGCGACGGGCATCCTTGCTTCAGGGCGATTTTTGTGATGTATTTAACTTGGCAGCCTGGCCGTGAAGGATGCCGCACCATGAACTTTAATATGAGGCCAAAGGTTTGAATGTTCGGAACGTCAGGCGCAGTTGGGCTTTGTGAAAGGGAACTGGTGTTTTCACTACAGCCCACTTGGTATTTTATTTTGTGAAGAAAAGGACACTGAAGTTGAACTGCACCCACATGGGACAACTCTTTGCAGAAATAGAACTACGGGTACCAGCATGCCTGAAAGATGACTCACCTGAGAGGCCCACGTGGGTATTAATTATGCATTCATATCTATATATAAAACTACAGCCCGAGCTGAACAGAATTACTCAAAATTTGGCAGAAAGGGATATTTATAGATATATATAGATTCACTGACAAAACAGATTTCCCTCATACAAAACCAGTGCAGATCAGCGGTTATAATTAACTGAGCTAACAATAACGTATATAAGTAGTGTAATATTAAATTGGAAGATTATAAAATGAACAACACATAGATATTAGATATCATTTTGTAAGATAATCAAATGTATGCTTATGTAGAAAAACAATGAAGGAGACAAATCTTGAAGTTGAGTTTGTACTTTTGAATGGACTCTTTGCTTAGGTATTATTGTGCTGCAATTGAAGCTGAGGGGCCTTCAGCTTTGTGTTATCTTCTTGCTGCTCACTATGGACTCCTCTTATGAAATTTGCAAAAAATATAAAATGGGGAAAAATACCATGCATGATGTTTAGCAGATTTGTGAATAGCTGTAACACACTGCTCACCAGCTGTTATAACAACACTACAGTCCGTGCAATATGTGGCCATTCCTGAAAACTGTGGAGCCATATCTGTTGTAGCAGTCTGTACCTTTACAGGGAATTTCTGGCCGGGTATTGATTCTATTGCCACTGATGTAGATGGTCCTCCAGCTTCCCTCTTGCAGATTGCCATTAGAGACGTGTACTTGATAGGCTTTAAGATAATATGAGATGGACATCATCCCACATGCATATTTTTTGTTCATCCCTCTAGCGAGGGTCTTGTAACACATTGTGCATTCACTAGTTTTACTGCAGTTTTTGATCCCCCAAGAGTTTGGGTAACAATGGATAATTAGATTTTTGTTTGGAAGTTATGTTGTGTTTGTGAGTTCAAATGTTAAAAGTTATTTTTTGAAACTGTTGTTTATTTAGAAATATATTGTTAAAATAAAGTTAAACTAATATATTACTAAACAGCTAGACTCAAACTTTGTGTAAAATATGTCTATATATCTGTTTTACCCTTTTTCTTTTGTATTCATGACTACTGATGTCATTGCCAGCTCCAGTGTTGCTGTGAAGAAGGAAACTGATTTGTTTATGTAATTATTTTGACACTTGAATACAAAGGGGAAAGTTACATTAGTATCTTACAAAATCACTACATTGAAACTTTAAGCAAAATATGTCTATATATGTGTTTTACACTTTGTCAAAAAAACTCGGTATTCGCAGGGTGTCCTTGGCAATTGCAGTCATAGAATCACACAGACACTGCCTGTGCAATCATCTTGTCTCCACCACTCCGCAAATGTGCCTCCTTGCACGCTCCTAGTTGGGGAATGAAGTCCCATTGGCTAGTGAAGGTCGCTGGAGGCCAACTACCCCTCCTGTTACTGCCAGCATGTCCCATTCAGTGAGTTTGCTAAGAGGTCTTCGGAGGCCATGCCCCCTTTCTCCACCCCTCTGCAAATGTGTCTCCTGGCTCACTACTGGTTGAGTATTTAAGTTCTCTTGGATACTAAGGGACCTTGTGGACCAATAAACCCTCCTGATACTTTCTGTAAGTCCTACACAGTGAGATTGCTGAGAGCTGGTCTGCTGCCTCCATTTTCCCCACCACTTTGCAAAAACCAAAGGTTACAGAGCAGTTAAAGTTAGGAAATATAATTTAAACAACTTTAAAAATTCACTGAAAAAAAAGGTTACAGGGAAGTAATAGTAAATCTGACATTTCACTCAAACAAAACCAGAGGAATTCAGCAGTTAGCTGAGTTAACTATACCTGTATATACATATTACAAATGTAATTGTTGAAACAGTTCACATCTTTGCAGCCGGCAGGCGTCCATTCACAAAGTATTTTCATTGAACTTGACGCCAAATGACTCTCTGCCTCTCAGGTCGGAGATTGTGCAGTGGGGGTCATGGATATGAACATTCCAAATGTAATTACGAGCTCTAACAAAGCCACGCGAAACAAGCCTACCTTACAAGCCTCATTTCATTTTGTCTTGAAAAGGTCATTTGTAGCTCCACTCAAACTGTCCACTGTACTACAATTACGTTTCATGCTGAGGCATTCCGCATAAGGGATGCTCTCCTTAAGTTTTGTCGGGTGTAAGCTGCTGGAATGTAAAATAGAATTGCCCGATGTAGGCTTTCTATATGTACTAGAATGCAACTGTTTGATTTGTACGAATACTTCCAAATCAAGAAAATGTGCAGATTGTGTGCTCACTGTGCAGGTAAACAAAATTTTCAGGCTGTTCTCATTGAACTCTGAAGCTAAATTGGACGCTGACTCTTGGGACCCTTGCCAGAGAATAAATAAATCATCAATATTTCTGACATATACAATAACATTTTCAGACATTTACCTACTGAATACAGCCTGGAGTATCTGTTCCTCCTACCAGCCCATGTGCAGATTCACATAGCTGGGGGCGAAGCAGGTACTCATGGCTGTACTTTGTGTCTGTTTGTATGTAAGTTGGTGAAAGATAAAGATGTTATTATCAAGACACCATTCAGCCATTTGAACTAACATGCTTGTATGCTGTAATAAATGCATGGGTCTCTTGCCTAGCTATTATACCAATGCTTTTAGACCATCTGTATGTTTGATGCTTGTATAGAGTGTGTTGAAATTTGGAGTCATAAGTACATATTGGTCTTTCCATGCAATGTTATAAATCTTCTTCAGGAAATATCCAGTGTCTCTGATGTAGGAAGGGAGTTCACAAACATATTCCTGAAGGAAGAATTTGATGTATCTGGAAGTGTTCTCGGTAGGGTGGTTGCTGGCATGTTAATGGATTTTAGGTATGAGATAAAGTTGTGGTATGATGGGACAATCTGTTTTTTAAAAATCCAGTTCTTGTTCGGAAATCAGACCCAACCCTCTCCATTCATAGAGTGCGTTATGGAATTTTTCTATTATTCCCTGAATGCTGGTGGGACTTATTCTACAGTAACAGTCCTTGATTTGGAGTTGTTTACGTGCCTCCTAGTTATACATGTCGAATGGCCAGAGGACGACGTTCCCACCTTTATCTGGCCATCAGACCACAATGTCTGGTTGTTCTTTGGTTTTGTTGATCAGGTTCGAGTACTGAACTCTACGGATGTGGTCAGGTCTCATAAACTCTTTGCTCGATTGAAGCGCCAGTAGTTAGAGGTCTTTAATAACATTTTCAGCAAAATTGTCTAAGTCATCCCTTGGCATTATGGGTAAAAATATAGATTTATGCTTGTATGGGGCACGTAAGCTGCCGTAGAAGTCTAACCCCATTGTGAGTGCAATTTCTTCAGGTGAGGTTCTATTCTGTTTTTCTCCATGTTCTAATTCCTGCATATCTGGGAGAAGAGTCATATCTTCAATCAATAGATTCTCCTTTATATGACCCATCCCTGCATTGTCACTAGTGTTTTTCTTGATATTGTAAAAATATTTTTGCAGCTTAAGTTTCCTGACAATTGAAAAACGCCTATGCGCATCTGCACATAGTCAAAGTTAGTGTTGGTGCAGTACAAGAGACCCAAAAATGTGTGTTCTTCTTTGTTTAAATCCATATTTGTAAGATTGATAACTGTGTTGTCCATATCTGTGTTCATTTCCTCCTATTTTGTTTGGCTGTTTGTTTTGCCTTTGCGTTTGTATTGTCCGCACCAGCATCTATTTTTTCTCTTTCTGCCTTGTCTTCCAAGTCAGTGTCAATTTCCGAGCTCATTTCTGAACTGCTTGGCTCAGTTCTTATTTTGGAGGTTTCTGCCTTAATAGACAGCTGTTGACGTTGAATGTTTTTGAATTTCTTTGAGAAGGTATATATTTGTTTATTTATTGAGTTTTATTAAACATATGCAAATACAAATCCATCAGCAATAGACATGTCAAATTGCATTACCAATGTAGCAACTTGTGGCATGAGCATAGATGTCAATCAGGTGCAGTATAATAATGTTCTACATAATATGATATGGTATCACACTCAACTGCGCAGTAAGTACACACTCAGTCTGCCGTATTATTTGGGGACTTAGCTTGCTCAACTGATCTCAAATACTTTAGCAGCGGTTCCCAGATATCGTGAGGTTTGGAGGAGGTGGGTAGTCCCTTTGCATAGAGTTCCAAATTGTCTCGGCAGGCCGCCAGATCTCGATGCCACCGTGCCGTAAATGGTCCAGCTGTGTTTCCCCACACCATCGCTACACATCTCTTAGCTACAAGTAGAGCAACTCTCACCAGTTTACCCATAGCACCCTTCACTGAGGGCACAAGGTCCAGCAGAAACCCATGAGGTGAACACTGCAATTTGAGCCCAACCATTTTGAATATCGTGCAGATCACACCCTCCCAGAACAGCGCCACTTTTCAGCATTCCTAAGATAGATGCCAGAAGTCAGCATCTGCCGCACCACAACTCTTACATGTGTCAGTGCCTCAAAATCCATATTTGAACAGCTTGTGTGGGGGTATAGTACGCTTGGTGTATGTATTTGAAATTAATTATCCAGAGATTACCGTTGGATGTGAGCGCTTCCATGAGCTCGCAGCAATATTCACAAACCCGAGGTGTAAGTGGCGGAGTCAAGTGAGCATTCCACTTCTCTAAGCTATTGTTATGTGGCATCCGTTTCTCCTCTCTAGTGGAGCGATATAGTTTGGTGAGAAGTTTATGAAGTGTAGGGCTGATCAGCAGGGTGTGGAGAGTTTGTAATGTCAAAGGTTCCGCAGGGAAAGTGTGGTAGTGGGCTTGTATCGCCTTTTTGAAGCCTGTAGAATTGCTATATGAATAGAGGTGTTTTATTCTTTATATAGCTTAAGTCACTGTCGGTCTGGAAGACCCCATCTGGAAACAAATCTTGCATCTTGACGAATCCTACCTGCTTCAGAACATGCATAGCACCTGTTTCATGTGTCACTGATAAGTTTGAGTGATACTCTACAGGCAAAATGGGGCAGTACAACAGTAATTTTCCCGCCATGCCCCTATTGTGGCATCCACAGTGTCGATTTCTGAGTGGGGAGTCTGTCCCATAGAGTGTGTCAAAGTGGAGCTAGGCGGGATAGGATGGGCGTCTCCATCCTCCACCGTCATGTGTGAGATAAATTCATGTGCGCCAAGCCAGTAGTGTGCATATTGTGCAATCTGGCACACTAAACCCACCGTGTTTGTAGTCAAGGGCAAGCGTTTCCCAATTCACACAGGCTTGCTTGCTCCCCAAACAAGCTTAAGGAGCAGAGATTTCACCATTTAAAGAAATTGTTTTGTGAGAGGGATCGGTATGTTGCTTAATAGATATAAAAATTGGGGAAGCACAACCATTTTAAATGGAGTAATCCGGTCAGCCTGCGAGAGCGGTAGTTTCACCCATTTGTTGACTTGCCTCTCCAGCTTCGCATACGTAGGGCCATAATTTTCGTGTATGACTGTGTCAGGGTCTCTGTGCACCCACACCCCTAGATACTTCACAGGGTCCATGGCCCACTCCAGAGGGTAGTCAAATGTGCGTGTTAGGGTGCACTCCATCAGTGGGACCACCACCGATTTGGACCAGTTAATGTGTAGGCCAGAGAACAGCCCGAAGCCAATATATTCTCGAAGTATTGGTGCCATGTAGGTATGAGCAGCATGTCATCCGCGTATAGTGAAATGCTGATGGGGCGATGGACAAAACCGAGGGCCGAGGCACGGTGTCACTGCCTACCAATGCAGGGAAGGGGCTCCAGTGTCAGCGCAAAAAAAGGGGTGAGAGGGGACAGCCCTGCTGTGTCCCTTTAGTAATGCATAGGGGGTAAGAGGTGCTACCCTCCACCCTGACACAGGCCACAATTTTAGTGTATAGCAGCTGTATCCAGTGAGCAAACATGGGGGGAGCACATATGACGCAGGATATTAAAAAGATAACACCATTCTATAGAGTCAAAGGCCTTGGTGGCATCCAACATCACAGCCGGTGCTGTGCAAATCTGGATCAAGGAGATGAAACATGGCAAAAAGAGTTTGCAGGTTGTGCGAGGTGGATCTGGTCGGAATAAAGCCAGACTGATCTGGTAGGACCAGACCCTGCATAAGTGGATGTAAACGGATGGCCAAATAATATCTTGGCATCTCTGTTAATTAGCGACAGCGGCCTATATGAATCGCATTATGGGGCGGTTTGTCCTTTTTGAGTAGTGCAATGATCAGGGCTTCCTGAAGGGTGGGCGGCAGCTTGCCAGAGTCATATGCCTCGGTGTACATTTCTAGTGGATGAGGGGCAAGCTCCTCTTCATATTCTTTATAAAATTCACTAGAGAAGCCGTCAGGACCGGGGGCCTTTTTGTTTGGGAGGGACTTAATCGCTGTGTGAACCTCTTCTACTGTGACCGGTTGGCTAAGAAACTCCCTTTATCCATCCAATAGCCAGGCGATGGCAATGTCTGCAAGGAATGCATCCAATTCATCATCGTAGGCCACCCCTCGTGAAGTGTATAATTCTGCATATGTGGTGCGGAATTGTGCTAAAATCTGTGTAGTGAGCACATCCAGTATTGTCAGTAAGCATGGGCGAATTTTGCGAATTGGCAATTCGCGAATTTGCGGATTTGCGAATTGGCAATCTGCAAAATTCGCAAATTCGCTCGAATTTGCGGATTTTTTTATTTTTGCGTGTTCGTGGGTGTTCGCAAGGCACTTTGCGTGTTCACAGGTGTTCGCGGGGCGCTTTGCAATTTTGCTGGTTTTTTTTTTGCCTGCTTAATCACTGCCACCCTCTTGTTTTTTATGCCCTCTGTACCACTTGTTTCTGTGCCCTTCTGCCCTCAGCCCCACTTAGAATGGCGCTGGCAAGCTGCCAGTGCCATTCTAAAATAGCTAGAAATAGCTTCAACAGGAAGCACTAATAGATAAAGTAAAGCAGGTGCTCCAGTTGAAGGTCAAATTAAGTTACACAATTGTTAATCACCCCGAGTTTGGGGTGATTAATGATTGTGTAACTGAATTTGAGCAGCACCTGCTTTACTTTATCTATTAGAGTTTCCTGTTGAAGCTGACTTTTGTAACTATTTTAGAATGGCTCTGGCAGCTTGCTGGCGCCATTCTAAAAGAGTTACAAAAGTCAGCTTGAACTTTTGACCCAATCCGTTCCGTTCGCGGATTTTCATTCGTGGATTTTGCGGGAAATTCGCGAATCTTGCCGATTGCGGATTTACCGAAAATCCGCGAGTTGAACAGATTTTCCGCTCATGCTTAATCGTCAGTTGCCTTAGTGATAACGTGGTGGTGCAGGCGATCCCTAATCCTATGTGACAGGTGACATTCTGGTCATCTCCCCTCCCGTATGCACGGCAACATGTCATCTAGCAATGTATTTAACCTCCCGCTCAGCTAGCTCAGTGTATTCCAATGTGGCTTCCCTGATCGACGCCAATGTCCGAGTACATGGCGAGGAATCATAGGCGCGTTCAAGGTCATGTAATGTGGATTCAAGTTTAGTGAGCTGTACTCGCTGATCTTTCAGGATACCAGCAGCTGTGCTGATGTAAGTGCCCCATGTAGAGGCCTTGAAGGCCTCCCAAAGAGTCATTGCGCTGTCCACCGAATCCTTGTTGTGGGAAAAATATTGCGTGATGGCGTTGTGAATAGTCGTGACAAAGAGAGGATCAAGCAGGGCCTCTGAGCAGAGTCGCCAGGTGGACGGACGGTGTGGGTAGTGTAGTGCAATACAGACTGGATTATGATCAGACAGTGTGAGGCAATCCCTCCACCCGAGACACCGAGCCTCCCGACGATTCACTCAGCATCCAATAATCTAACCGGGACCAGTTACCATGCACTGTGGAAACCTGTGTGCCCTCACGCTTGTCCCAATTTCACTGATGCCAGATGTCTGTCAACCCCAGTTCAGCCGTACCCTCGTTAATGACCTGGGCATTCCTAGGGGATTGTCCTCCTCTGCCACAGGCAGGATTGTCCTCCTCAAAGTATCACAGCTTCAGTCCAGTCATGCAGTGTAGAGATGATGCACTCTAAAGTGCCAGGGTTGTCTATGTTTGTTCCATATGTGTTTACGATTGTGACTAGGCTGCCTGCTAGTTTCCCATGTACCATGGGGTAACACCCAGCATCATTGGTACAAGCTTTGAGCATGCTAAACAGGACATTGTTCTTGATCATCATGAGTACACCCCGTGACTAAGAGGAGTAGGAGGAGGCTAGTCTATAGCCAGACCACTGTAATCCAGCACGCCCATCGAACTGCGGGTCAGGTGTGTTTTCTGCAACAGGGCAATTGCCGGATTGTGGCAATCTAAATATGCTAAAACCTGACAAATCTTCTTTGGTGAGTTGAGCCCCCATACATTCCATGTGAGACAGGTAATTACAGAGTGAGCAGTGTTCAAGCCAAAAACATATTATACATTGAGCATGATACCTCCACACTACATGAAAGCACATCTACAGTGATCTTGAGAATAACAATAAAGACAGCCACATAACCAAACCCTTCAAAATCACTCACCACCCTCACTTCAGCAACCCCAACATGCCAAAGCTTTCCCGAACCCCCTCATATAGCCCCCAAATGTAGCACCAAGTGAGTGAACAGTAATGGGAATCACCCATGTGGGAGGGCTGGAGCACAGAACCCCTCCCGTTTAAGTGAGAGGTGACCGAGCCAGAGTGTCACCTAGCCATTGAAGTGTGATAGCACAGAATAATAATAGATCTACCTACACCGAGTGGTATTAGTCAAGGAGTAAAGGGCATTGCAAACAACAGAATGTAAGCCACTGAGCTTCATTCCCATGCCACAGTGCCAAGTCTCAATGCAGTTAGTAGATAGGGAGTCCCAGACCAGAGCAAAACAGAGGGAGGCAGAACATCCACGCAACTCATGTGCCCCATGAGTGTCATTGTTCATCAGGAATCTCATGAAATATACTGCCATCCACCTTAGAGGAGGGGGCCTGGCTGCGTCAAGTTAGAGTCTTAACCTAGTCCAACGCTGACTTTGGGGTGGTGAAAATCCAAAGTCTCCCATTATCATCAATGTGCAGCCGTGCTGGGTAGAGCATGGCATAGGGGATCTGTGCCGCAATGAGAAGGTTGTTCACTGGCTGGTATTCGCATGGAGCTTCCTGTACTGCGGTGGTGAAATCAGGGTAGAATGCAAGGGTGCTGCCCTAGTGTGTTATAGTACCTTTCTCCTGGGCCATATGGGGGATGGTATCGCAATCCTGGTAATTGAGCCGGGGGACAATGATGGGGCATGTTGCCGCACCAGGTGGGGGATGAGAAGCAAGAGATCTGTGGGCACGCTCCACAATTAGTACCTGTGACAGGTGTTCCGCCTCACAAATGTCTTAGAGAAGTTTCTCTACATAGGCCTCAAGGCGGCCAGTATTTGTGGACTCCCATAGGCCAGTGATGTGCACATTGTTGCAATGCGACCTGGCTTCCAAATCTTCATTGCGGGCTGTTATAACAGCCAACACCCTCTCCATAGATGGGGCTTTCGCAGTCACATGCTGTGGGCCATCCTCAGCCTCCGATATACGTGTTTCGGCCTCTCCCAACCGCATTGAATGCTTGTCTAGTTTCTGCAACTAAGGATCCATACGTAAGTTCAGATTGTCGATGTTCCAGTCGATAGATTGGAGGCTGGCTTGAACTGCAAGGAGAGTCTTGTTAATATTGGACAGCTGATCACCAGGTGCATCAAATTCAGAGTCCAAAACGGCCTGCTGAGAGGTTTTTGTGGACCTTCAGGGATCAAAGGTGTGGCGTGGTTGGCTGCGCTCAGAGTTCCCCATGGGAATGATACTGAGGCGTGATGCAGCTGAGCAGGAAGATGGTGTCCACACGAATGGCACCCAGGATGCTATGATCAGGAGTCTAGCAGCCAGAAACAGGGGTGCAGAAGATAGGGCGCTGTGTGACAATGTGCCAGAGTGCACACAGCAGTATCTGCGCTGTCAAGACAGTGGTGGCACAATCCCCAGCGGGGGGGCACAACAGCGAAGGGGAAATACCCAGTTAGGCAGCACCACGTGAACTGTGTGTCATCAGGCAGCACTCAATGCACTGCTAGCCTCACCGCAATCCGCCACAGAAGGCAGCAGCAGCCACTGGAAACGTGGATTGTGTAAACTGTTCTCACACTCTGGGCCAAAAACGAGCCAGGCCTAGGAGCTGGAGTAGCAAAAAGGGCCCCCCGGCAGTCCACATGGAGAGATGCCACTGAACAGTAGGGCCGGCGGTCAGAAGTGTAGAGGATAGGGCACTTGCCAGGCGGGTCTCAGTAATTGGTAGCGGCTTAAGGCACTGGAGTAACCGATGTTGCCCCTGTCTCGGCGTAGCGGGCAAGCGGAGGAGTGGAGTGTCGGCATTCGCCAGCAATTATGGGCATCTCAAACTTTCAGCAGTTTACACCAGAGAGGGGTCTCGCTACAAGTGATGGCTCAGGAGGTACGCTGAAGCGGCTCTGTGCAAGACAGGTTCAAGCGGCCTCCAGCTGCACCATTCCATACCAGATCACCGACACAGAGTTCCGGCAGCAACGACTCTGGCCGCAGTTAGGAGTCTTCACCTCCGGTCGCCGGGTGGTAGGCCGCAGGGTATATCGCTGTGTACAGGTAATCAATGCAGGCCGGAGGGAGCCCCGCAAAGCGGAGTCGCAGGTCGGCCAGGGAGGGGCACAGTCCCCAGCATGGGCCCGGGTCACTGGCACAGTCCTCACGAAAGCCCGTAGTCACGCAGTCCGGGCCAGCCCGGTAGCACCATATGGCGGCGGGAGCAGCGCCAACAATCTGCGGCCCACTGCAAGCATGCTACACATATCGGAACCGGAAGAGGGCGCGCACTCCAGCGAGCCAAAAAGATACCGCACCAGAGCACCCGCCACCCTCAATCCAGCCCGCACAGCTAACCAGCAACAAGCCGAGTTGCGGGATCCCCTCGTGCCACCCCAGGCCCAAGCAGCATGACGCAGCACTCACTGCAGCTCCAGAGTTTGAGCTCGCCCTGGGCCATCATGTGGAGGCGTTTCAGGCCCAAAAAACTGTCAGACCCATCTCGCAGCCATCGGAGGACGAAGAAGACAGCTCTGCTCAAGAAAGGTTGCCCACTGATCTACTCTGCACTTCTGCTGCAGGCAGGGCGCAAATTGCTGGCAGGAACTCCAGGATAATGTTTGGATGGATGGCTTGGCCGGTAGTGCTGCTCTATCGAGCGGCCATCTTGCCTGACGCCCTCTAGATCCCCTTTGAGAAGGTATATATTCTTCCACTTAGATAATCATTTGTATCTCTTTGGAATGTTGTTGCCTTTCTTTCTTTGATAGATTGCTCGTACTTTTGTAACCTGCCTGTCATTTCTGATTGCATTTTAGTTACGTCACCTTGATTTTCGAATTGTTCAAGTTCCTTGAATATTGTATCTAGTTTTGCAAGGAAGCTGTCCCTGTCACTTGTGGCATATTTGATCAAAATTTGTGGCATGCGCTGAGAGGACTCAGTGTTGTTGTCTGTATATATAAATCCACAAAGTCAGCCAGTTCATATCATCCAGCCAAGAACGAGTGCACTCAGCTGAAATTTATTGTGAAATACTTTAATGGGGCAAGAGAAGATGAGGACTCTCTAGTTAACAAATGCAGTTATTTGATAATGTCAATCCACAACTGTTATTCCTTGATTCGCTCCGATATTTTTTATGCAAAAAGAATCTCGGGGCAGACTTTTGATTACATTGAGTTAAGAGTAAGGCATACCCGCATGGTAGATGGCCTTGTGGGCCTAGAATTGGATAACACCCCAATCCCCTGCCAGGCTACCTCATTCCTTTTAAGTAAAGCCCTCTATCTTTTCCAACCTACTACTGTTCGATCTGTCTCCCCAAGGCTAAGGGCAGAGTCAGGGACCTCCTTGGTTGACAGACTCAGTGCAGGTCTTCAAGTCACCATAGCTAAAGGCAGGGAGTCACTCTCAACAGAGAATAAGCAATGTAAAGCCAATTTTGGTAGGACAGATCTCCTTTCCGGGTTACTATCTAGGGAATTTCCTGGTCCTGTGTTAGAAGTACCATTTAGGAATTTTAGCTGGTATTAACATCTTACTCTGGAATGTGGCCTGCTTGAAAACTAAGTTAAATGAGCCGACTTGGGGTGTGTTTACAGATAAGTTTGATATTTGCATGTTGCTGGAAACTTGGTGTTTTGGCAATCTACATAGAAATGGCTATGGGATTTAAACAAACCGTCAATACCTACACCTGATAGTAACGACACTACATAGGGGTTGGTCGATGTAAAAACTATTTTACTTAAAAACAGAACAAATCCTGATTGGAAAAAATGGTTAATCTGGCCCACAGACACAAACAGCTGTCAAGATAGATTCCTGAATAAGACACAAGGGTTCACAATCACCAGGTCAGATCCAAGATATGTCCAGAGACAACATCCAGGGATAATAACATCATACAGTGTAGGCAAACTATGCCTTGAGTGGCTATAAAAATCTACACTCAAAGAGATAAAACAACACTTATCTTTACTTAAAGATGGTGTTGATTTAAGGGACTTCTTACATTATACTAATATGACAAGGGATCAAGTAGCTCCAGCGATTTTGATTAATCCTGATGCAATACCTACAATTGACAGAACTGCCTCTGGCTATTTCATTAACTTTGATACGTTTTCCGAGGATCCCAGTGAACCGGAAACGACACCCGTAAAGAACAAGCTACAGAACTTTTTTAACAACTGGAAAAGACTTATCTGGTTTCATCATGGGTTGAACTTTGGATTGTGTTGGGTGTACTTTTTCTTCTACTTTGGTTGACTCTTGTATTAACTTTGGGAATGCTGATAAATAGAAGATATATTAAAAAGGACACAGCAAGTAAGAACATCAACTTACTCCTCAAACCACACAAATCTTCCCTTTGTGAACAACAAGACTTGTCATCAGTGTATATCACAGCCGTTCCTATACCAGGTGATATAGCTTGGGACAGAACTGATTATGACATATTTGGTCCGGCGGAGCTGTTAAAAATTCTACACCAATTCAATGTTTCCTTGAGTGACTTTGTTTCATCTAGTACCTTTTCTGATGATTGGGACTTTGAGACTGTTAATAATATGATGTCAGACTTAGAAATGTTTGCAAAATTTAGAAATCATGAATACTTAGAAGGTTAACCAGATTATGAACAAATGTACTGTTATAATCACTATGGTCATCATTTTTTGCACACATCTGTAAATCCTAGAAATGTTTTTACTTATACCCAAAGGGAACATTGTCCTACGCCACCAAAAGGTAGCTCAAAAACATTTTATGACACATTTCCCTACTTTTCAGGTTTTAATGTCTCAAATCCAAAAGCATTTTACTTTAAAAATGTTAATAGGACAGGAATGAAAAGTATGTTGATGAATACAATGCAAATGTATTCTACGGCCTTTTATGCTCAGCTGTCTACATTAGGTTTTGACTTCTGGAAAGACAACATTGAGTCAAAAACTGTCTGGGGCACAAAAGACTGGCAGGTGCCGGGATTAGAAGCTTTAGTTAGAGCAGGCATTATTCCAGAGCAAATAATGATTTTAAATGACACTGTTCAACATACATCTTGCTTTTTTCTGTTCCTGCCCAGCAAAATGGGAAAGGCCGCCTCTGTGGTGGTCTAATAATTTGGATTCAGACATTACTAAATTGTAAGTCAAGCTCCCTTGACATGGTTTCACCTGACACCCAGGAGTGAGCTATTTCAACACAAGAAGGCCACCCTCTTTATGCCTTTTAACATCTATAATAGCGGGGTTAGAGGTGGTGGTGAAACTCCAAATTTAAAACACTTTATGGCCCACAGTGGGCAATTTAATTCTCATGCTTCTCTAATCTGTGCGGATGATTTAAAGTAAACTTTTGAACCCCTTGACAAATATGGTCACTACCTCACAGAGGCGGAGGATGATGAATGGGACATCCTAGCAATTGAAATAACACCAGTGAAGCAGTGGACTGAGGAAGCACACCAATTGCTAGCTGTATCAATAACCTACAGCCTAAGAGCTTGCAGTGGTTGAATCTGTTCTACAAGCTCATCACACTTATAATCCCCCTAGGGCATAGGCATTCTAATGGAATAGATTATGTATTGATTGCCATGCCTTTATGGACATTTATATCAGACATGAAGGTGGTGCCAAGGAGTAACAGCAACCACCACGCCATTCATTGAACCATTTTGGATATATTAAACCACCTTGATAAAGTCTTGTTGTCACTATCTAGGGTCGTAGGCCAGCCAACGTTAGGCAAACATTAAAATGATCACAAATATCATCCCACCCAGAAACCAAGGCTGTAATAACTGACTTTCTCTTTGTTGCCCTAATGAAGCTGGATAGTAAACAGCCCACTGGGCTTAATACCTACACTGCCTCAACAATCCATGAGAAACATTTTACTGCAGTGGGAGAAAGTTTTCACCAGAATCACTCAGAGGGCATTTTAGTTAGAAAATATGAGAGGACTTGGGTCAATTAAGAAAGCAGGAGTGCAAAATAATATTCATATCAGGCTCTGAAAAGTGCTGACACAAATGCTATTTAAATATAAATGAAGCAGTATAAACTACTCAGGGTAAAACACAGAGTTGGGAACCCCAGTTATGATTTGAATTGTATTAAGCCAGTAAAACTAAAGATTTTAAGAAATTCTAGCACATAATAGCCATTCAAAGACAATGTGATAAAAACTTGATGGCAAATTCTAGCCAAACACATGTCTGGCATAAACGCTTTTCTCACGTATATGGTCGAGGCCCAGTAGCCGAAATGTACCCTATGGAGTTAACAGATACCAGTGAAATTCATTCAGAAATTCTTTAGCCCTTGAACTCAAGTAACATTGTGTGCCATCAAAAGCATTCTTACCAGTAAAGCAGCAGACCCGGATTAAATTTGGGGGAACTTCGGTGCTTCAGAACTTGAGTAGTGGGCAAAATATGTAAACAAATTGACTAATGCCAATGTAGCGGGAGCAGAAATGCCAAATAGCAGGAAATTGTTCTGATTTATAAAAAAAGGTTCCAGGGATCTTCCAGTGAACTATAGACCAATTAGTTTAATTGATGCTAGTCAGAAGGTGTTTTGTAGACATATATTGAACAGATTAGATGCGTGGATAGAGGAACATAATATTAGCCTCTCATCTCTTCAAGCCAGTTTTAGAAAACAAATAAGTACAGTTGACCAGGTGCTGAGGTTTATAACTATTTAGGGACTGATTATGATCTCGTCAGGAAAGGCTCCAAATGGCTTTCGGTTCATTTGAATCCGCTTCGGAAGCCTTGTGTCTGACCGAATCGGTCACCTTTCCCATGACCGAGTACGATGCAAGGAAGCCGTCCGGGCTGTCTCAATCAATTTCAAAAAGGATTCAGGCAGTCTGAGTCATTCGGATCCGAATCGTACAGCCCAATGGAGATGGTTTCTAAATGAGCGAGTACGATGACTGATTCGGCAGCTGTTCTGAATCAGTTTGGCCGAGACAAACCAGCTTTAGGAATCAGACTTCGGAGGCCTGTAGCAGTGCCACCTTCTCCTGGGGCCCTCCGAATCATGCCGTAGAGTTGCCCATGGGTCTCCCATACCCATGCAAGCACAGTATGGCAGGCACCATAGGGTGCCCGCCACGGGGTGCTCAACTTTCCCCAATTACCCCTTTTTTCAATGGAGGCTGTGTTTACGTTCAGAACACAGGATCCTATTGGAGTCAATGGGAGTTCGAACTAATCATATCCAAAGCATCCAAATTGCCCGGTCGGACTCCCCCGGTCTGACTTGTTCGGAAAGCATACTGGAACTCATTTGGTGGGAATGCTTTTCTAGCGACATTGTAATCGAGCCCTTAGTTGAAGACTGTAGTCGTACAGAAGCTGCATCTTTATGTCATTTTTGCGGACACTTGAATTGGTCACTCACCAAAGACTCTGGGAAGTGCTGGTACACAATGGAGTCCCCTTAGAATGATTTACATAATTACCCTGCTCTGTGTACACCAGGGCAAGTATCCACAAGTTCGTGTGGGGGTTTCTGGGTGAACAGATAGCATAGGGATACATAGGGGGGTATGCCAGGGGTGTCTTCCAGTCCCCATTTTATTTTATTTTTAAACGATGTTGCTGTCTATCTGGAGAATTCTAATAATTCCACCCTGGAAGACACTGTTTTTGGAGGTTGGCGGTGGTGAGCAAATTGTGCCTGTTGACTACCACCATCCCCCCGAGGACAAGTCATCTGTTGGCCGCCAATTCACCCCGCCCCAGAAAAAGTTATCTGTGGCCCGCCAACCCCTCACCTCCGAACAAGTCGTCCATCACCCACCAACCCCCCATCTCTTACCTGCACTGGGCAGCAAACTTTACGTCTGCCCCGGGTGGCAGTAGGTCTATCTACGATACTGAGTTTTAACATCACAGGCTGATTTCAACATTTCAGATCTGCAGAAGTTTATCAGGGCAACCATTCCTGGTAATCACTGAGCCATTTTCAAGCACCACTTCGGAGTTAAAACGCATTTATCAGACACGGATGCTTCACCCAGCTGTAAAACTATTTGCTGGGTCCTGTGAATACCCGAACAGCCTCCGGACATGGTAATCTGGCCTTCAGAGTACAAATCTGCCATGTAGATTATTTATCATCTTTTACAGGTAAATGGTGGATTACTCTTGAAACACTTCGACAAACAAAAATGATATCAAATGACATCACCCTTCACAATGTACCCTCATTTAAAATACATTGGGGCATACTTACAATAACTGGCGCAACCCTGCAAATCAGCAGGGATGCACCAGTTATTGTGCACCACAGCTCCGCCATCATGGATGCGCCGCATTTACAATGCGGTGCACCATGGTGCAAAAACGGCACAGATGCGTGACGCCTCTGTGCCGTAAAAGTGACGCATTGCTGGAGTTGCGTCGCAAACGCGACGCAGCTCCAGCAATGCTCTGGGGGCCCTATCTAGTTAATGCTGCGTCAATCCTTATGCCTGCTTCAGGCAGGCGCAGGGTTTTACCGCAGCATGGGCCTAAAAGTGATTGAGTGAAATCTTGTAGGTTTCACTCAGACACTTTTAGGAGGCGTTCATGTGCCGGAATGCCCCCCCCCTGCACAGGAACACCTACATGTGGCGCAGGGCATTACAACGTGACGCATCTCCCAGATGCGTCACGTTGTAAGTACCCCCGCTCCATGGAGCAGAATTTGCACCGCCACTGCGTCACAAAAGTGACGCAACAGCAGCGTAAATGAGGCGCAAGGGGCTTGTAAATCTGCCCCATTATTTTTTAATCAACGAATACACCCCAGAGAACGCATGACAAAGCAAAGTTGGAAATCAAAAGAAGCATTTCAAAAGTATTTTATAGATTTACCTATTAATTTAAGATATATTAGGGGCTTTGTGAGTTGAAATATTCTGAAGCAAAACTGCCGTTCGTCCTTTTCAGCTTTCTGTTAGTATTGGAGATGGTGAACAATTAGCATGACAAAAAAAAGAGAATAAGACCTAGCAAAATGTGTGTTTGGTTTTGCCTAAGGCACTCACAAATTACTTTTAAATCAACTTACAAGAAAGTCCTTCATGCATTTCCTCTTTTACTTTCTTCAGCGACCTCACGCTGGGATCTGACCTTGCAAAGTCAACAAGTTCCTTTCAAGCCTAAAAAAAAAGGAATGGTGTCAAAATGCGGCACTAGATACAAAAAGACCAATGTCCGTGGTAGTGCTGCCCCCAGGCAATGAAGTAGTTCACTTGGAAACTCAAATCTAAAGAAGAGAAATCAATTGGTAAAAATCGCACTGCACTTCCACAAACTAACTAGATTTATATTTTCTAAACCTGACTCCTAGGTACAAAGTGAGTATTAATTCACTTGAGGGCAACATTCAACATGACTTATCTTTTTGACACTGAAGTAGCCACTTTTTCGTTTATTTTATATTAATTTTGCACATGAACATCTTGGCGGTTCTGTTACAGGGTGAAGTAGCCACTTTTTAACCCGGAATTCAGCAACCTAAAGGATCACTCAGTGCTTATATTTTCTATACTCGAGTCCAACATGAGTAAAAATAAAACGTACATTGGGGAGCGTGCTGTATTTACGATATGTGTAAACGTTTTTGCAAGGCTGGATCATTCTAATCAAACAATACTGCGTTCAGTTCTCTTAATTTTGATTTACATAAAATTCTCATCAAAATCAAAAAATATGCACACAATTTTGGTGCCGATTTGCAAAGTGAGCTATAAGTGAGGACTTTGCCTGTTCAGTGGGCGAAAGTTGGGAGGAAACCCCCCCTCGTTATGGATGATTCAGCATCAGTTAGTACTGAAGGCAAACCACTGACTCTTCGCATTAACGTTTAATTACAGAATGCTCCTTCACAAGAACCACAACATAGTACATTTCTGAAACGCATATTTTGTAATGTGGCTAGACATGATGGCTTGTTGATGTGTATTCAGGTTAGTTTGTGCTGGGTATAGGGTCTTGGGGAGATGGATCAGTGCATGTATCGACATACTGAGCAATGGAGGGATTTATAGGGTTTAATGCATTGTTATATATTTTACACAGTAAACATTCATTTTCTTTTTTATGATTTTCAACGAGGTTCATTCAATTTCATCGTCAAAGAATTTACCAACCCATCAGCCAACTCAAACGACATCACCCCCTCTCAAGCCCTCTGCGACTCCCTAGCTTCGTTCTTCCACAACAAAATCGCAGACATCCACAACAGCTTCGACAACCAACCCGGAGACCAACCCACCCAACCTTCTGCCGCACCTTCACCCCCCTTGAACATCCTTAACGACTGGAACCCAATCTCCACTGAGGACACCATCCGCCTGATGAACTCCATCCACTCAGGATCCCCCACAGACCCATGCCCTCACCACATCTTCAACAAAACAGATTCCATCATAGCACCACACCTCAGAGACGTCATCAACTGCTCCCTCAACTCCGCCACCTTCCCGGAAAGCTGGAAACACGCCGAACTTAGCGCCCTTCTGAAAAAACCCACAGCTGACCCCACCGAACTCAAAAACTACCGCCCCATCTCGCTCCTTCCATTCCCAGCCAAAGTCATTGAGAAAGCTGTCAACAACCAGCTCGCCGCCTTCCTCGAAACCAACAAATCCCTTGACCCCTCACAGTCCGGCTTCCGAGCCAAACACAGCACAGAGACAGCCCTCATCGCAGCAACAGACGACATTCGAACTCTACTGGACAATGGAGACACAGTCGCCCTCATCCTCCTTGACCTCTCTGCAGCCTTCGACACAGTCTGCCATAGCAGCCTTCTACAGCGCCTCAGAAACATCGGAATCCAAGGAAAAGCACTGGAATGGATCACCGGAAGAACCCAGAGAGTCCGCCTCCCACCATTCAAGTCAGAGGCCACGGAAGCTATCTGCGGCGTACCACAAGGATCCTCACTCAGCCCCACCCTCTTCAACGTATACATGAGCCCCCTCGTGACCATCGCACGCCAACACACCCTCAACATCATCTCCTACACTGACGACACTCAACTGATCCTCTCACTCACCAAAGACCCTATCACCGCCAAAACCAACCTACATGAAGGAATGAAAGAAGTAGCCGAGTGGATGAAGCATAGCCGTCTGAAACTGAACTCAGACAAAACAGAAGTCCTTATCTTAGGTACCTCCCCCTCCGCCTGGGATGACTCTTGGTGGCCAGAAGCCCTTGGAAAAGCACCCACCCCGACGGACCACGCACGGAACCTGGGCGTCATCCTGGACTCCTCACTCTCGATGACCAGACAGGTCAGCGCCGTCTCATCATCTTGCTTCAACATTCTTCGCATGCTCAAAAAAACTTTTCGCTGGATTCCCACCGAAACCAGAAAAACGGTCACCCATGCACTGGTTACAAGCCGCCTGGACTATGGAAACACCTTATACGCTGGTACCACCGCAAAACTCCAGAAAAAACTCCAACGCATCCAGAACGCATCAGCCAGACTCATACTAGACATCCCGCGTAAAGACCACATCTCCAGTCACCTGAAAAACCTCCACTGGCTCCCTGTCAATAAGAGGATTACTTTCTGCCTCCTAACCCACGCACACAAAGCACTTTACGAACTCGGACCCGATTGCCTCAACACACGACTTTCCTTCTACACCCCCCCCCCGCCAGCTACGATCCTCCAACCAAGCCCTTGCCACCGTACCTCGCATCAACAAAACCACCATGGGAGGTAGATCCTTCTCCTACCTGGCAGCTAAAACCTGGAACTCACTCCCCACTCACCTTCGCCTCACTCAGAACCACCTAGCATTCAGAAAGCAACTTAAAACTTGGATATTCGACAAGTAATTCCCCACCCTCCTTCAAGCACCTTGAGACCCTCTGGGTATGTAGCGCGCTATATAAATCTTTTGACTTGACTTGACTTGACACAGAAATGTGCAAGTGTATATGAGACATTATATAGTTGCAGCAGCATCTTAATCTCATTAATCAATGACGCTATAAATGAGATTGAGATGGCGCATGTGACAATAAATTCCATAAGTATAAATTCATGCCCGTGTGAAACAAGTATAACAAACAACAATGTCTCACACAGGTAATATTTGCAGGCAAGTAAATGAAAAGCAAAAACCAATTGCCACACAAGGAGAACAGGAAGACAAAAATAATTGTTTTCAAGAAGAGTGTTGGAAAGTGGATTATTGGTAGTGGTAAATATATATCTGCCACTGGCAATAAGTCCAGGAGCACTGTCTAGGGCTCAGAATAGGTCTCAGTAAATTATTGCCATGCTCAACCCATTGTAACTTGGCTGCGAACAGGCAGGCTTAACTTCGGAGACAGTTATGCAAAGCATTTGAAACCCCAGTTTAGTAATTAATTAGGACACAACACACAATAGACATTTCTGGAGCTTTTTCTACCGGGTCTCATGAAGCTCTCTGCAAGTCCGCATTTTATGAGGGTTTATCGGCCTGCCTTTCGTAGAGCTCCCAGTCAAACTTTGGAAGTCAGACCTCCGGAGCTTTAAAACAGGATGATCCAGGGATCCAGGCCAGCTTGTGGTTGAAGGTGGGCGTCTTGACTCCCGTGGTTGGAGCTGGTCAAGTCTGGTACCTTCAGAGTTAGAAACTTTTCACCAGGTCGGGTTCAGTGAGGGTTTGCCGGTTTGGCTTAGCTCTTGGTCAAACTCTGGAAGTTGAACCTCCAGAGCTTTTCAGCAGGACAAACCTGGAGGGCAGGCTGGCTTGCGGTTGAGGGTCATTGGCTTTGCTGGCCAGGTCGAATCGGTCCACTTATGAAGCTGCTTTTCAAACTTCTCTAAACTTCTGGAACTTCTTCCTGAAGTTCTTCAGAGGGTCCTAACGTGTCCAAAACTTACTGCAAGGGTATGAAAGCTCCAAGATGCCCCATAAAAAAGTTTGGGGACCAAAGTTCACTTGGACAAAACACTTACAAATCCACTGTTAGCACTCCAGGCTGGGGATTCCTGGTGGTGATGGACAAGGTGAGCTCTGTTGAACTGTAGCTTGCAGGGGGTCCACTCTTTAGTCTTTTGAAGCAAGTTAGGTCCACTGGGCTGTAGTTCCAGATTGTGCAGCAAGCACAGTCAGTCAAAATGCTGGGCATGGTGCAAATTGGTGCAAATCAAACTCCCAGCATGGCCCCTTCTTCTTCTTGTTTCAAGCAACAGACCTGAGAGGCTCTGCCACTTATTATGTGTTCTCTGGGTCAAGCAGGAGGGCACTCCAGTCCAATGAGTTGCAGGGCAACACCCCAAAGCATGATCATTTCTCCCAAAGTGTGCCACAATGGTCTCCTTGAAAGCACTATTCTTCCAAAATTCAATATGGCTGAATTCTCACCAGAGAGGCAAGGGATGGCTAAACCAACCTCCCGGATCGCTCATCTCCATAGTCTCCCCCCTCCAGCATCTGCACATTCCTTCATTAAGCCTGCCATCTGGCTGAGTTTAGAGGGGATGGATGTAGGTGGACCTGGATTCTCCTGCCTGTCCCCTTCTTCCTTTGAAGCTCATGGTTTACTACTCCTTCCTCTTGCCCTGGCATTCCTGTGCAGAAAAATCCTCTCCTCCTAGATGGCTCTTCACCCCAGGTGCCACTTATCACTTCATCGAAGCAGCCTGGCTAATCCTGTTAACTCTGATTAATCAGGGCAGACCACTGGAAGGCTGAATTTTGGCTTACAGACAAAAAAAAATCATGACTTCTGTTCTGTACATTTTAGGATAAATCCAACAACAGCATATTGTTGGATTTATCAATACAATTCTCCTAAGTCCTTGAAAGATATTTTTTGGTTGTCCCTTGTGTAGTTATTAATTGATCAACTATTGCAATGGTAGCCTTTATTGCTGGGGATCTGCAATAGAGAAAATTACATTTCCAACGTTTCAAGCACCAGGGCCTAAAAAGCTACTTTTATGAGGATCCTGCTTATAACTACATGACCCCCCCCCCCCTGCCCCTGGAACACCTAGGGGTGGCTTTCGGGGTCCTGAATACATAGAAATAATGCAGTTCCTCAGCCCCCAGTGCTCCTAACACAAAGGTTGATTTTATGAAGCACTTTATAACAATGAGGAAAGTAAAATGTGCAATTTATCTATCCCCAAGGCATATAAAACCTCCTTTATAAGGGTTCTCCATATAAGTACCTGACCACCACCCCTGAGACACCTTGGGTAGACCCTGGGAGTATCTAATCTGCCAAGATATTGTAGTTTATCAATTTTTAAGTGCCCTTAACATCAAAGTCGAGCTTGGGCACAATTTACATTTAAAAGCGGTCCGAAACACAGGGCTGCTTTTAAAATGAGATCATGCTCTCAGCAGTGCACACATGCAAGCGCAGAAAGGGCAGCTAGCCTCTAAACTGCCATGCCCAATTATATACTAGGGACTTACAGGTAGTTTTAATCCCCTTGTCCTTTTAAGTACTAGGGCCTTATAGGGTAGGTCATGCCAATCATAGGGGTACCCTAACTCATAGTTTATCCAAATGTATGTAGGTGTGTTCACTGTATTCTAAGTGTATTTTCAGCATAGCACTGGCCCTGGACATGGTTAGGCAGAGCCCAGGGACAATCAGCATCAGTTACCACCAGTACCAGTCAGCAAAAAGTACTGGGGTTATCCAGGGCACAAGATAACTTTTCAACAAAGAGAAAGCGGTCTGTATGAAGATCTTACTAATAAATGAAATCCCAAAAAATAGTGTGCACAAAGTGCTTGTACAAAAAATTAACGACACAGGTGAATACGTGACAAAATAAAAAGAGACAGTGAAAACGGCGCAACAATTAATAACTTAGAAAATGGCTCAAACCATGGAAATAAAAGATGCAAATAAATGAGAAATATGGTAAGAATCAAAAAATGCTACAAAGAATTGCACTGTGTGGCCAATGCTTTTAAACCTGTTTACATTTCAGGTCATCATTAGGACTGGATTTGAATTGGCTCTTGTAGGTGTTGTATAAACGAAAAATTTAATTAAAAGTAAGAGGAGTGCAAAGAATGGAAGAAGACAGAAAAAGGAAAAAGGAGAACTTACTACCTAGAATGTGGTTTGATCATTTCCCACGTAAAGAAAAAAATATTGCACCAAGGGGTACACCCAGATAATGGTATGCACACTTGGAAATTTGGAAGGGGAAGGAAGGAAATTGATAACGGGCATATCCTCATGGTGTGAAAAGAACAAAGCATCATGACAATGCAAGCAATTCGCCTATTTAATCAATTCTATAAATAAATATTAGAGTTGTCATAGGTTACAGAAAACACGCTGAAATCAATATTATTTGAAATGTTAAATTAAAATATATAATAAAAAGTCAGCAAGTCTTGGAGCACCTGGACTAAATTAGCCAAGTTGCGTACAAACTAATGAGCCCAAGCCCAATAGCAAGTAACAGCGTTAACCAGCGTACTCTGATTGTTTAAGCATATTTAGGCAATTTAAATCAATAAAACAAGCATGTACAACCAAGAGTGGTCCACAAAGAAAGAACTATAAAAAATTGAAGGAGTGTTTACCAATTGTGAACTACAGCATAATGCAAACACAAGGAGATGATGGACGGAGTGCTGAAACTTTTCAGACACTCACACCGAGTCACAGATCTGGGTTGAATCCATCATCATTCTTTAGCTCACTTCGCCACCTCAGTTCAGACCCCGCTATATGCAAATCAGTCTTTACCCTGGGCCTCATGGTAACAGTCCAGCCCTAACTGCCAAGCCAGGCCTTCCCTGAACCGGAAACAAGCATCCTGGGACCGTTTTCTGCGTAAACTACATCAGCCAAACTAGCTTGAATCCAGTGGCAAACTGAGCAAGTGACCCACGTCTAGGCATACCCTGCCAACTTTGGGCAAACAAATCAAGCACAAGGAGATGATGGACGGAGTGCTGAAACTTTTCAGACACGCACCCCCAGTCACAGATCTGGGTTGAATCCATCATCATTCTTTAGCTCACTTCGCCACCTCAGTTCAGACCCAGCTATATGCAAATCAGTTTCGACCCTGTGCCTCATGGGAACAGTCCAGCCCAAACTGCCAAGCCAGGTCTTCCCTGAAGCGGAAACAAGCATGCTGAGACTAGTTTCTGGCTAACACCCTTCATTAGCCAGACTAGCTTGAATCCAGTGGCCAAGTGAACATGGGACCCACGTCTGGGCATACCCTGCCAACTTAGGGAGAACAAACCAAACACAAAGAGATAATGGACAGAGCTCAGAAATTTTTCAGACACTCACCCCTAGTCACAGATCCGGGTTAAATTCATCATCATTCTTTAGCTCACTTCGCCACCTCCGTTCAGACCCATCTAAATGCAAATCAGTATTTACCCTGTGCCTCATGGGAACAGTCCAGCCCGAACTGCCAAGCCATGTCTTCCTTGAACCAGAAACACTCATCCTGGGACTGGTTTCTGGGTAACACCCTTCATCAGCCAGACTAGCTTGAATCCAGTGGCAAAGTGAGCAAGCGACCCACGTCTGGGTATATCCTGCCAACTTGGGGTGAACAAATAATGACAATAACAATGGAATTACTTGAAGCACCAATGCTCTCAGTTGGGTAAATGTATTCTAGGTAGCATATAGACAAGAAGTTGGCTCGAGTTATTCGGGCAATGTTTAAAACCAATTCTATAAAGTATTTTGGGATTCCTTGAGAGAAGAAATGGTGAAGGTGATGCAAGGTGCACAATTGGGCATAACATCGCCTAAATCATGGGCGGGCGCAGAGGTGGCCGTAATATTAAAAAAGGGTAAAAAGCCGGAGGAACCAGGCTCGTACAGGCCTATAACCCTACTTAATGCAGATGCAAAAGTCTTCTCTAAAACCCTAGCATCAAGGCTGGCAAGAATTATAGATAAAATTGTTAGCAGCTGTCAACACGGTTTTATACCAGGGAGAGGAACCACCCACCATATACGGAAGGCAATAACTCTATTTGACGTTTCGGCAGTCACAGGGGACCCGATAGCAGTGATGCTGCTAGATGCAGAAAAGGCATTCGATCGGGTCTCCTGGACCTACCTTTGGTATGCACTAGCTAGAACAGGAATCAAACAAGGTTTTATTAAAGCCATACAAACCCTTTACTTAGAACCAGTAGCGACACTAAGAGTGAACAGTGGAAACACAGGAAAATTTCATATAAAAAGAGGTACCAGACAAGGGTGCCCCTGCTCACCCTTATTGTTTGCTATATACTTGGATCCGCTTATACGTAAAATAGAGGCATCAGCGATGATAACACCAGTTATAACGCTTATGGGGCAATGTAAAATCTTAGCCTACGCAGATGACATCGCTGTTATCTCTCCAAACCCATCTGAAGCTATACAACACATTGAGCTTGAGGCGATGAAATTTGGCAGAATCTCGGGATACAAATTAAATACAACAAAAACACAGATAATTATGAACTCGTATACTACATGCTCAGACAACCGAGTAATCCAAGAAGGTACATATCTGGGGGTTACCATAATGGCAGACCTGGATAACTTGGTGGAAAGGAACATTTCCCCCTTAATTAAGAAGGTGGAGAAAGACCTGGATAGATGGGATAATTTACACCTCTCAATAGTGGGAAGATCTAATATAGTAAAAATGATTATCCTTCCAAAATTTCTATATCTATTTAGGGCAATACCGCTTTTCTTCGATAATAAAATATTAAAAAAATTAGAGAGTATGTTAAATAGATTCCTGTGGGCGAAAGGGAAAACGAGAAGGGCTCTCAGATACATGACACTGCCAAGAGAAAGGGGAGGCTGGGGAGTCCCAGATTTAAAATCCTATTACTGGGCGGCGGCTTTACAGAATATGGTTGGTTTAATGGGAGGCGAACAGGGTAGTGTAGGAGAGGAGTGGAGTAAACACGGATCATTAGCAATATATGGCCTAACTTTGGGAACGGAGGCAAAGGATGTTCTCCTGAAATTCACAGAGGCTAGTTATTACAAGAGGACGAAGTTCAAGATAATAATAGCTGCATCCAAAATTTGGAAAAGTTTTGCTAAAAAAATTGGCTTGGGAAAATATAATTCTTATACGAGTTTATTACATAATCCAACTCTCCCACAAGATATCTTTTCGGGACCTATAATGGCAGAGTGGGAAAGAAGGGGAATTAGAAACATTGGAGATATTAGGGAGGAACATTGTTTTCTACAATTTAAAGATCTGCAAGATAGATACAAACTAGAAGCAAGGCAATTTTTTAAATTTCTGCAGATTAGGAGTTTTCTCATGCCAAAGAAAGGTGGTGTACTGGGTTTCAGGCGTAATGCTATAATGGAAATTATTCAGAAAGGAGTGAATTGCACAATTAAAAGATTGTATGCTGAATTGATGAAAGTAAAGCAAGATGACCATCAAAAGTGGAGTGAAAAATGGAGGGATAATCTTACAATTAGTTCTGAAAGCTTTGGTATCTCTCTAGAAATGGGGAAATCATTACTATGTGCTGCACCATTACAGGCTCAACACTATAAAACACTTTACCACCTGTATTATACACCAGCTAAAATAGCTCAATGGGGAGGGTTAGTGGGTATTACATGCTATAGGTGTGGAAGCTCGGATGCCGACTTGGAACATGTATTTGCTTTATGCCCCCGTCTAGATTTATTCAAAAAGGAAATCGAATGTTTTATAAGTAAAATTATAGAAAGCGAAATTGTTCTAACCCCAGGAACTATCCTACTAGGAGTAAATGCTGAGGATACACGTTCTTTTCGTGGGAGGGAATTTTTGTTTGTAGCTATGTCTATCATGAGATTATGTATAGCCTCTGCATGGATAGATCCTGTACCACCTACCTTCCATAAATGGATGGCTAAATTACTAATAATATATAAAATGGAGAAAGCGATATACGCAAGGAAGGGAAAAAAGGGCAGGAAGTTGGGGGATATAATATGGGATCCTATAACTCGATGGAAGGAGGAAGAATAATGAGAAATGCTGGACTGCCTACAGACAAGAAATATTAACTTGGTGCAAATACAATATTGATGTTGTTCAATATGAAAATATATGTTGCATTTGTTAATGGTATCTTTTTTTATGATCTAATTTGTGTTCCAATTTATCTTTGGAAACTTCACTCTCACCTGCTGAGGATCTACTCATTGTTTCTTATTATGATATATGAACTATTGGTATATACTTTTCCTCCTCTAATTTTTGGTTTGTAACAATGATGCCGTGCTTTGTATATTAATGTAAAAGACTTCAATAAAAATATTTAAAAAAAAAAAAAAAAAACAATTGTCTGTGAATGACCATTAAATGGTCCACCTGCGAAAACTGCAAAACGGGTGAAATGAACAATTTTTCACATTGTGCAAAAAAAAAAGAATGTAGCGATATCATTGTAACCTTGTTTATGCGACAATGCGCTTACCTGTGTTATCAGGCTCCTGGATAAGTGTGGCCATTCAGTGTAGAAATGTGCTTGGCGAAGTATTCCCAAGTAACGTATGCATATAGGAAGTCGCACAGCAGCGCTAAGATAGATGGGAGTAGTTAAATCGATAGTGAGAAACACTAAACCAGGTTAGAAGCAAGGAGGCCAGACACCGTTTTGTGCCTCTGGGGAATGAGATAAAGAATGAAGTAAAAAGAATGAATGTCAGAAGAAAAAGAAAATCGGTCAGAATAGAGACCCATTATTAACATACATTTGAAAAAACATTTATAGATGGTCATCACAAAAAATGTAATATTTGTAACTAAAGACATTAAACACTGGCTCATAATATGTAATCCCTGAGAGCCTTACAGACTTCAATTAGGTGAAAAGAGATGTAGTCAGAATTACATTATTTGTATTCAGATCATACAGCAAAAATGCAATGAAATGTAAGACATTGGTGAAATTGAGATATACTTAAGAAAATAATATTTAACATCGATTACTTCTCCTCAAAAATATATATACAGTTACACAGAAACCCCAACTAGTTGGTTTAAAAGGTAGTTCATTTTTAAAACGAAAGTCCTCAGAGTAGCAAAATTCCCTCAATGGATCTTAAATCATTGTAAAAATAGTTCACGGAAACCTGTTATAATTCTACTCAAAATAGAAGCTCAGAACCTCGAAGAGTTACAAGTGTAAATCAGTACCAGACTGTACAGAAGTAAACATTAGATATAGATGGTATTATTCCATTCCTCAATGGTATTTAAGCCCTGATTTACAGAATTAAAGTGTGCTATCCACCTACATTTGCATCTATTTAAAAGTAATTGCAGATTGCCACAACGCTGGGGAAGGGTCAATTACTTGCCACGCTATGTCTGTTCCGGAGTGGTTCTCTTCAATGAGATGTGAAACAAAGGGAGCATTCTCCACCCTACACCTAATGCGGCTTTTATGCTGTATAATACACTGTTGTATTATCTGGGTAGTCTGGCCTATGTACAACAAATTAGATGGTCAACATATGGCATAAATCACATTCATTGTTTGGCGATTGCTGAACTGCTTCAATTGATATAGTTGATAGCCCACTCTGAAATCCTTATTATTTGAGGTCATTGGGGATACCACGCAATTCTGACATTCAAAATGTCCAACAACAGGAGGAAGGTCCCAAGCTGCAGTGATAGAATCAGTATTGTCAGTTTTTTTGTGCCATGTGACTGCATTAACAACGTGGTCTGCCAGATTACTGCCCCTCTTGTATACAAAAAGAGTATACTTAAATATTCCAATTTCTTCTAATGATCTTACTTACTTGTTTGTTTGAAGGACTGAAGGTGGAAATGCTAGAGCGCGCAGGCCACCCGGGTCACCAAGGTTACCTATTCTTTACACGCACTGGGCCCTGTCGTGCAATTTTTTTAATACCACACTAACAATTTGGGGCGAACCGGGTGATGATTGTTTTTATTTTCCTCCTGCACGCTTCTAGGAGCATTAAGGATTGGTTTCACCTCTGCTTACCATGCACCTGACTTACCACAGGCACAATTATTATGACAGATCTGGAGCTATCAGGGAAATAGTAGACAGGACCTAGGAACAATTACTCTTTATAATCCGTACATACTTATCCACAATTTTTGTAAAATGACCACAGACACCTGAGGATGTTCAAAACTTTATATAGAAGTTCAAAGAGAGTAGGACAAGGCAATAAGTGATATGCAAAGTAATGCGTCAAACATCAAAATCAGAACCATTAGGTAACTATGAATTAATACTAGGACCATTTAGTATATGGGAAAACTAGAGGTAGGAATTTTTAGAACAGAGCTAGTCACTGCAACTTTATACTAGGACACAGGACATGAATGGGACCTAGAACATGTACTTAACCTAAGTGCCTTAATCTATTCTTACTAGGTTCACCGCAACCAAACTAAAGGAAAGGGAAAAATCGGAACATACTAATAAAATATAACAGTTTGATAATTCTCTAAAGGTGGGGAGAGAAATGGAACAATTCTAATAAACAATTTTCATATAACTTGCTTTTCAAGGCGATAGAGCAATATCACAGGCGAGAGTGGTTTATTAAGAAAATGGAGAGAGAGAGATAGAGAGAGAAAGAGAGACGCAAACCCACGGGCTGATATTTACCTAGTTCTGAGAGAAGACTAACCCTGGCCACGGGTCAGTTGGAAGAACGGGGACAAGGACCCTCAGGAAGGAATGCCAGAATGCGAGCAGGTACAGCTCACGGACAGTAAGGACAGGATACCCCTCAGGATTTGGGATCAGGACTGGGCTCACCAAGGTACGACCAACACCCACATCTCCGGAAGCAACGCCTGCGTTACCCCTTTCTGCAAGTAATCCGCCAGTAACCCCGATTGGGTTTTTCGAATTCCCCAGGCAAAGTGCTCCGCCAGCACTTAGGATTATTTCCACCCCTTAGGAGATTGTGGAAAGTATGGACAGAGTGCTCCGCAGCACTTCAGTTCGAGCACCTATAGAGTTCGTAGGGTCAGTGACAGGTCTGCTACTCGGACAAGTCGGACAATTTTCCTAAGCCAAACTAGGGTAATTATACTATTTTGGGGACCCTTAGACCACCCACCAATGTTGCAAGTGACAGTTTCTCACATTATGATTGGTCAGGAGAGGTGGTGCGGTCATTACCACCTCCTAGAATTCAACGTTCCCATCATGAATTTAAATTTTTCTTGTCCGCCCCTTAGGTTCACGTTCCCATCCATAGAATACAATAGAAAATATGAGTGCACAAGGCATTGCAACAAAGTCTCTGGTTTTTCAAGGTGAGTTTCATCATCTTGTGCTGGTTTCTCAGGCGCATTGGGCTTCAGGAGCCAGCTGGCTTGTTTCAGCTTCTGCGCAATGGAGTTTTTCTCCAGTCATGTGACGGTGCCCAGCAGAGCCTCAAGTATGGCTCCGCTCCCGATATCCCAGCCCCAGAGACGCGGTACATGAAAAGTAAGAGAGAACAAATTAAGATCACATACAAAATGATCACACTGTATACCATGATAAAATTTTAACCAACCCTTACTTTATAATGGCTATAGCATTATTGTTTAGTGTGAAAAAGACAGATAGGCTAAAGCAGCAGTAGCAAGCAGAAAACGTGATGAGAGACAAGCGGCCATGTTTGCAACAGTGCGCATGAGCACAGATTCCCTCCAGAATGCGAGTGCGTCACATCACATGAGTATGACCGACGCATGCGCAGACTGAATTTCAGCGAAGCAGCCGTGTCTTTAGTGCAAGCTTCGTCAGTATGAGAAAGACATACAAGCAAGCATCCCGGGGACACCCGCGTGTTTGGGAAAACGCTTAATAAATGACGAACAATTGTGTTAATATGATTATACAGTTAGGCAAGGGTTTTGTATGCGAGCAGGGCGCTTTACATGCGAATCCCTGCTCCATCAGAAACACTAGGGATGCGTTTTCAAGTTTTGGTCTGGGCAACAGGAGAATATCTCTGTGGAAGTATCAAGCCCGTTTACGCCCCTAACAATCAAGCGGCGTGGATAGCCACATTGGATACGCTTGTTGGATAGAATTGCTGCTTTCTGAAAACAATCTTTTCTCCACTAACAATTTCTCCAAAGGCTGAGAAACTGACCATATGGGAGAAGATAACTGAAACCCCATGAATGATAACTGGAGTATAATAGAAGTGTGACATAAGTGAGCATGCAGTGTTAATTACTTTAAGAATTTTAGCTTTTTTTTCACTATCATAAAAAATGGTAAATTACTGTCACTGAAACTTAAAAAGAATGTGCTGCTATTTACCGGAAATGTAAAAAATACAGTATAGTACGCAGTGGGGGATAGATTAAATATTAGGGGCATATTTACAAGCACCTTGCGCCAATTTAGCATCACTTTTTGTGATGCTGTGGCCGGGAATACCTCCAAACCATATTTATGAGGCCACGCAAAGCCACTTTCCATGGCTTTGAATGTCGTCATTGATAAGGTGTAAGGCCAGGCAGCTCAAATCTCTGTGTTGCCTTACTCGGCGCTAGGGAGGCGTTCTATGGGCATTACGGTGGGTGTTCCCACGTAACACCCATGGATTTTTACACTTCCCCAGATTTCAAGACCATGTAATCCTGGGGGATGTACCAAGATATTATGCCTCCCCAGTGGAGATGCAACGAGGAGAAATGACTTTCTTTCTCCTCCTTTTTCCTCTTTCTATGTGTACTGCATTTTGCCCCTTCCTGCACAAAAAACAAAATCATGCAAATCCATGCAACGAGGGTACCCTTGCACCATGGTGCAAGGATGCCTGTGTTGGCTCTAGGCTCCTGAAATGGCACCAGTGCTGGTTGGAAGGACAGGAATGTGCCATAAGTAACCCATAGACACGGCTCATTCCTGCCCTTTCACTTTGACGCAGGGCAGCACAGCAAGGTGACATGCAGTGCAGCCCTGCGCCAAATCCCCATAAAATATGCACCTTAGTGTCGAGATCTAAAAGGAGAAGAAAGAATGATTGGCCCTTTCCGTCACTAATGCACTTATTTCAGCCATTTACCATACTCCTTAAATCATGTCTTTCGATTTCTTTATGTACTATATCCTCGCACACAGGTAGTATGCAACTTTTTTTGGTGAGACAGATATCTAGGCAAGTAGCCATGCAAATTCATGAACTATTTACAAGGACCAACTACGATTATATACACCTCTTACTGCCTCATTATTCATACGACTTGCCTTGTATTTAGGAGTTAACTAGCAGCCCATCCCGACGTTGTCCGGGTATGAATTGCTGCCAGCCAGTAGTATATTGTTTTGTAGGATTTCGTTTTGATAGCATTTCTTATCTGTGACAGGCCTGTGAAACACTCCGATTCACAGTGCACTGCTGATGCCCCATAAGAGTGCGGGTTCAGTAGTGTGTGAACTCGAGTTTCCCAACTTTATTTTTCCTTGCAATATTATATAGCACAAACTCGACAACATGGCATGAGCACAATTTACATTACAGAAGAACACATTCATTTGTGGTAGGCACGGGGAGACAAAGCGATTTGCCTGGCATCACAGGATGTTGAGCTGATGCCGAGATTCGAACGTAGCTACCCAGCTCTAAAGTCTAGAACTTTTGGCGGGAGGTGTGTCTAAAAGTGTATGTCGTGCTGGCCATCAATGAGAGAGACCTGTGCATTTTTCAAATGGGTGGTGAAAAAATATGAGTATGTTGCTGAAGATGTGGGCACCGTACCACCAATGTACTTACCGGGGGAGGGTAAACACCCATTATTCCGCAACTTTCTTTCCGCATACCATCACTCTGCATATTTTCATTACGAAAGTAACCTTACTCCGCAATGCCATTATAACGCATGGCATTACATTTTATATGCTTTTACCACGCATACATTTACAATGAAATTCGTTGTAAATGCATGAATGGCAAAAGCATGTTTTTTTTAATGTTTGGCTAAGGTAAGTATGGGTATAGGGGTATATATTTTGGGGTACTGAGGTATATGTTTTGGGGTGTTTGGGCATGTTCAGATATATTTTTGGGTTATGGGGTAGTTTTAGGGTTTAGGGAAAGGTATGGGTTTTGGGGTACAGGGGTATTTTTAGGGTTCAGGGCTAGGTATGGGTTTTGGGGTATAGGGGTATTTTTAAGATTCATGGCTAGGTTTGGGTTTTGGGGTACAGGGGTATTTTAAGGGTTCAGGGCTAGGTTTGGGTTTTGGGGTACAGGGGTATTATAGGGTTCAGGGGTAGGTTTGGGTTTGAGGTACAGGGGTATTTATAGGGTTCAGGGCTAGGTTTGGGTTTTGGGGTACACAGGTAATTTTAGGGTTTAGGGATAGATTTGGGTTTTGGGGTACAGGGTATATTTATAGGGTTAAGATGGGTTAGTGTTTAATGGTGTTGGGGTATTTTAAGGAGTAAGGGTGGGTTATGATTATGGGGTGCAGGGGTATTTAAAGGGAGCAGGGTGGGATTAGCACACAATATGAGACATGGCATGAAGGGCGGAACGTACCACACGCCCCCAGCGTTTGTCACGCCCACAGCAAAATGCAGACACGCCCACAAGGGACTACTTTGCTGGCACGGTTCTTTTACCTTTTAAATGTATATGGTGGGCGTCTGCATAGCCTATGTCCTTCTGCTGCAACTGCCCTTTCCAACGCTGCATTGGGTGTTGTGATTGGTGCTGTGGTTCCTGAGATTACTGGCTTCAAAGGTTTGGGCTCTCTCTTTATTATATTAGTACTAGCAGCCCATCCCGACCTTGTCCGGGAGCAATCAGGCTTCCCCGACCCCCGCCTGCGCCAACATTGGCCATCAGCCCGGGCCCCCGTCCGCCCCGTCCCCGGCTGCCCCGACCCCCGCCTGCCCTGACATTGTCCTCCGGAGGCTTACCTCACACAATTATGCCAGAGGCCCAGTGTTGCAGTGGTGGCCAGCAGCAGCGCCTGAGGCACTGGGGAGCCTTCTGGGTAAGTGGGGCTCTGGTGCTCTGTTTGCAGGGAGGCGAGGATGAGCAGAGGTTGCAGGGATAAGAGTAGGAGTTCACAGAGTATGGAGCGGCCCGCGGGAGTCGGGAGCTTGAGCACAATTATGCCAGAGGGTCCCCCGCCTGTCCCGAACCCCGCCTGCCCCGACATTGTCCCCCGGAGCCTTACCTCAGCCGCTGCTCCTCAGTTCAGTGCTCCTCGCCGGTCCGCCGGTCCACTGCTGCTCACCGCCTGTGTGCCGCTCGTCAGTGCTCCTCCCCTGCGCCATGTCCGCCACTCAGCCGCCGCTCCTCAGTTCAGTGCTCCTCGTCAGTCCGCCGGTTTGCAGCCGCTCACCGCCTGTGTGCCGCTCATCAGTGCTCCTCCCCCGCGCCATGTCCGCCGCTCCTCCTCACGTTCCTCGCGCTCCTGGACGACGTTAGCACGCAGGTTGCGGCTGGCGCTACTTCGAGGGTACTACTTTTTTTTAAATGTACATTTTTTTAAATATAACGTATTTTTTAAATTTATATACCCTATGTCCATCTGCACACCCTGAGGATTCCAACGATGTATCAGGTGTGTGGATTGGCACTGTGGTTCCCGAGTTTACCCGCCTCAAAGCCTCAAAGTTCTTCCTTTATAATAGTAGTATAGATAGATGTAGACCAGTCTCTATATTTATTCACGGTGCAAAATATGGAAGCCAATGAGAGCTTTTATTAGACCCATAGCCTAAACGTCCTTTTTGCCTTCACCCAGTAGCGAGAGACCTCTGTTCTGTGGAAGCACATACATTAGGTTTTGCCTTTACACCATTAGGGAATAGGAATTAAAGTTGCATCTAATGGGAAACCCATCCCTGCATCAGTAGAAATTAAGTTTATTAGTGACTTCAGTCTGTGTGGAAATCTCCCCGGCAACGGTGCATGATATGTGCTCTCTTCCAGTAGACTGTGATCATCCATGTGACTCTCCTTCCTGTGTTAGAATACATGTATGAAAAGTATTTTATATTGCTGAGAATCAGCCAATTGTCAACTATTTTGCCTTGATTCTGCATTGTGTGCAAGAGGCTGCTGGATTTACTACCTACTGCTTTCTGTTGTACCTGTGAGCACATTAGTTTGTGTTATTCACGAGTGTGAAATACTATTGGCGTATTGTTACTGACAACTGCAAGCCTTTAGCATTGTGTAATATGCACAATGGCGATTAAGCTGTTTTCGATTTAATAAAATATGGGTTTATATTCTATTCATTTTTGCAGTAAAAGAAAAACACTGCACTTGACAGAACTGTATTTTCTTGTGCTTGGCTAAACTATGCCCATACTAGGCCTAACTTCCACTTGGATGCTAACAAAGTCATGATGTGTGTTTTCATTTCTCGTTTTGACACCACTCATAACCAAAATGTGCACTGATGCTCTGTATTGACATGCTGTTCTCAAAGAACTAAGGAGGTAGCCTTTGGGAGCATTCAAGGCGCTTCCCGCATTTATTGTTGCCTATAAGACTGCCATTGTTTGTGTAATTAGATTTGTAAAGCCACCTCCGATGACATTAGGTTAGAATAGGACACATTAATATTCAGTTATGGGCTAATGCTAGAATGGTGGCTTTAGGTGACTTTGTATAATTCTAAATATTTTTATTTCCATTGACTTCTATCAGTCTGTTAAAATGATACATTTTGATAGTTAGCCTTTTGGCTACCCAACTTTGGAGACTGTGCCCTTGTTAGCTTGTGTAGGATTGTTAATAGGTGGGAGTATTCACCTTCAGTTAGTAATAATACCACAATCGCTAATAGTTCCAAACTAGTCTTGAAACATTAAATGCTTGCCCAAACCTTGGCCACTTGGCAAACAAGCATTCAGGCTTAACTTAGGAGACAGGGATGTGTAAAGCATTTTATATCACCAGAACAGTAGATAAGTAAAAGACACAGCACAATAAAAATGCAACACCAATTTAAAAATAAATGGAGAGTATTTCTATCTTTAAAACAACACCAAAATGACACAAATTCAAGGTAGGGAATCAAAGATATTCATTTTAAGACTAAATAAAAAATTGTAGATTCCAGGGCCATAAAGCTTCGAGTGCCAATCGCGGCTATTTGGTCCCACTGGAATGGGACAAAATTAAGGTTTGAGGCCAAGAGTGACAGTTGGTTAGAATAAGTGGTAGGTCCTGATCAAAAGTTTACCTTCGGACTTAGACCCTGATTATAATTACGACATTCTTGTGACCGATGTAACGTTGGTGGCAGTCTGAAGGCCACCACTTTATCAGTCCGACCACCTATTTATGAGAAGGGAGGTTAGACTGCCAGTATACCGCCGTAACTACAAGGATCTTGGATCCTGGGTCAGCGGTGGTCGGGAAATCAGCAGGTTATGGAGGGGATGCTGATGCAGGTACTACCGCGGCGATTACGTCTTGCCTTTCCGCCAACCTTTTCATAGCAGGGACCCTGCCATGAAAAGGTCAGCGGAAAGGCAGTGAAGGGGCTTATCGGGGTGTGCATGGGGGAACTTGATGCACCCCCCTCTTCTTGCACTGTCGTGCGTGCCCTGCATAAAATGGTGCATAGTACATAGTGCAATGACGTGCAAGAGGTGGTGCCATGGTGGCTGCATGTGCAGCAGGCTTTCTAGGAGCCAAAGCAGTCCACTTCAGTGGCACCACCGTACAACACTGCCAGACTGAAGGTCAACTTGTAATGCAGCAATTGGGATGGCGCCAGCTAGTCTGTGTACTCCTGGTTGCCGCAATTGAGGTCTAATGGTGAGATTTCCTAATTTGTAATAAGTGCCATAGTCTTTTTCTTGGATCCTTTCCCTTGACATTGAGATGGTCTACTCCTGTAGCTTTTCTGCAAAACTTTTCAGAAAGATTGGTTGCTTTTTAGTTTTTTTGGGGGAAAATAAGGGCCCAGTGACTCCAGACAAGGGTTCAGAAACGCTGGATTGCCTCTTGGTGGCGAAGACTCAATTTCCCACAATGTACCTGCAAAATCCAGGAAAAAAACAATTGAAACCAGTCAGCTGGGATGATCCTCTCTTTGGCTTTGCAGGTGATATCTTCCAGCTCTATTGTTTCTGTTGCATATCAGGGTGCCCACTCATTTTCCTTTAAGACAGGCACAGTCCTTTCTTCGTGGAGCCTTGTGAGTTCAGCAGGTGCAGTCTTTCTGAGTGCAAGCCTTCTGTGGTGCAGTATAGGGGTACAGCAGGACAGTCACCTTTCTTTGGATGTTCAGGCAGTGTTCTGAGGAGCTCTTGCACCTCTCTCAGATGTATCCTACATTTCGGGCAGGCAATAGGGGGGACACTCTAACAAATAGGGGTAAAGTTAGCTCCTTCCCTAGAATACTTCTTGACATACTTTTGACCCAGAATCACAAAAATAAAAATGGAGAAAACCATCTCCTCAGTGTGTGTGTGTCTGTGTAACCCAACCCAAAGGTGTGGCTAAGAACTCACAATACTCCCCCTCAAGTCCCTCTCTTAACACCTTGCATGCTGATGACGAGCTGAGCTCGTCAGGCAGCACGGTGGCCGTGTGCTGGTGACGAGCTGAGCTCCTCGTGGCCTCCGCGGAATACCCACGTGGGGATAATTACCCCGCTGTGCTGGGCATTCCATTTAGCAGGCGTGGCCATGACGAGCTCAGCTCGTCATCAGCAAACAGCCACCGTGCTGCATGACGAGTCGAGCTCGTCATCAGCAATGTGGCCCCGCGCGCGGACCCCCTCCCCTGCCCCCAGGGGGAATTAGCCCCGCGGCAATGGGGTTAATTACGCGGGGCTACCATCTTGGCTGGGGATCAAGGAAAGAGGGGCTGGCGTTGGTCCTATGACATCTGTTCTTCTGCCTCTGAAGTCAAGATTATCTCCCAAGCCCCCTTCCTCTCCCTGGCTTCTCCAGGAAGCAAATCCCACCAAAGGGCTGTATTGCTTCACCCCCAGGTCTTTTCACACCTACTCAGGGAGCAGCTTGTCACAGGCTGTCAAAGGCTGACCAATCAGAAGTGGCTGCCACAGGGCTTATTTAGTAGTTCTAAAACTACTTACCTGTAATAGTTATAATATACTCAACATTGGCAAATGTTGGATTTATTGGCATAAGCTATCTTACCTGTAAGTCCCCAGTATATGATTCCTAGGGTACCCAGGGCCATTGAGTTAGAGAGTTCTGCCAAGGGATTGCAGCAGTAATTGTGCCACCATGGTTGTGACAAGAGTAAAAGAGTCTCCCAGATAATGTTATGTTAATCCTAGGCCCCTAGGACCAGTAGCCATTAGAGACATTAAACAAAATTCTCTGTCCAAAAAACAGGGGCTTACGAAGGGTAAGGAGCTAGCTACGCCCACCGAGAGAAGGTTTGTTACACTGATCTGAGACCACAGGTACAGCAGTACTTGTTCCTTGTCACTAAAGCATACCATCACTTTGTGTTAACAAGATACCGATTGAATCTAGTACCCTGGTTACTAGCATTCCCCAAAGGCTATATGAAACCTGGTGCACTAAAGCTCTGCCCTTGTGCCAATTTTTCTGAGCAGGATACTCTATATTTTATTATTTTATCTTTTCTGTGATTTTTATGACCCCTTCACAAAACGTTTATATTTCCGCTGCTCAAAAATTGAGAATTTGCTTAACTACGGCCCATATTACTATAGCTTCAAATGCTTTCTTCTCCGATGTTTTTTTTTTTTGGTCATGAGCTTTTTAACCGGGGCCCCAAGATATAGGAAGAGGCTGTCTTTGCAGTAGCCAGGTTGTATTAATTAAATGTGTTCTGGGAACTATATGTGCCACCCTGCGCCCATTGTGTCAACCCCCTTGTCCATCTACTGAGTTAACGCTTTACTACTCTTGCTCTTTACCTGTTTTATTTTATGTTTACTATAGCGTCTAGTGCTGGCTTTTAATAATGAGTTTTTAATTTTACTTGTCTGTACTGTTGGATTTGGCCTATTTACCTGTGTGATTTGGATTTTCAATTGTACATGTGGGATCTTTTAATAACTGTATCTCGTATCAAATGTCTTTTTTTTAAATGTTTGCTTTTATGGCTTTTGGTGGCCGAACAAAGTTTCTTTTGACTTGACTTAAGTCTCCCAGTCTGCCATTGGAGACTGGAAGGGCAGTTTCAAAATTCTAGCTTGACTTGCCGCTTAACCCGTTTACCGCGGCCGTTATTTCCCCGCAGTGCGGGCGTTCCACAGAGTGGGCAGGGCCGCGTTGGCCGTTGGCCATTCGCAGCACCAGCGAGGTAGTGCTCACGACAGCCAATGGCCGACGGGAGAACGGGAGGGGTTAAAAGCCATTGCACAATCAACTGTCCCCCTGAAGCATGTGTATGTCACCACTATAGCAGGTCTACCGAGCCCTAAGACAAAGTGCAGCATTCATTGCCAGAAAATGGATTTTACATGTTTTGACAGTAAAAGCACAAATCTGTTGTTTTTACTGTGGAGAGGTTTGGTCATGTATTTGCAAGGCCAGTATTCCAAACTGACCCCTTAGCTGTGCTAACTTCTGAACGGCGTGACCAAAGTTGATAATTCAAGGTATCAAACAACTTGTTATATTATGCCAGACTTGGTTCTCCACTCAAAATCAATGTAACAAATTACAGTGTGCAACTTTAACAAAATTGCAGCTTTATTGTGTTCAATCTCCTCTACCCTTAATGGTTGAACATGGAGTTTTGACTCAAGACAGCATTCTGCCTTCCTGGTGAGACGTGCTCATGGCTCCCAGGAAGGGAGACAATAGAGGCCTACATTGAAGAGAGGGGTTACCTCACTTCTGCTGGAAGCCACATGGGTGTTGGCCCAAAAGTGAGCTTTAAAGCAGAAGCCGTATTTGAAGGGCAAATGGGTAACACTTCGTAGAGGGGCAGCCCCATTGTTTAGGCAGACTAGCTGGAACCCTGGAAGTAGAGCGGAAACCTGTTGTCAAACCGGTGTTCCAGGTCTTTAAGCCCCATTGCCATTCATGCATATCTGGGTTGGGATAGGGAGCTCTGGAGGCTGAGAGTGGGGGCAGAATGGTGCCTCCTGTGAAAGCCAGATGCTGCACTTCCCAGGAAGGAGGTAGTAGTCCATTGACTACGAACCGCATCCTACCCTGAGGATATGTTCTGTCTATATATAGGGCAGCCATGGCTCCCAGAACTCAGATCTCACCTGGACTGGAAAATGCACCAAAGAAGAACTGCCCTGCCCGACCAAATCCATAGTGAAGATAGGCTGCACCGACGTGGATTGCCCCTGCTGCACCTGGTGGCTAGCAAAGATGAGGGACTGTGTCTGCTGTGTCCTGCTCAAGGTGAAGTCATCTCCAGAGCCCAGCCAAAGCAGAGACTCCAAGGGTACTGAAGCTGACTAAACTCCTGTTCTCAGCACAGGGAACCATCAGCTGAAGAAGCATCTAAGGGCTAGTGGTAGTGATGTGTAGTTCCAACAAATCTTATAGGATCTGCATGTTTTAGACAACATAAACTAAGGGATTGATGCCCAGACTGATTCCAGACACTCCCAAAGGATATGTTAGTCTATAGACCAGTTAGCTTACAGTGCCACTATAAGCCCCACAACCATACCAAGGAGCGAATAATTTTTGGCAACTATCAAACATAACAACCTTGACCCCTCAGGGATCATGGAAACTGTACACTACGTTTCGCTCAGTCACTCATGCTCACTCAGTCTCAGACAGATATACAGCATAAACGGTGGAGATGTTTTCAATAAACCTTTATTGAACCAGCATCATTCTAGGATAAAATATGTGTGCTGCAACAACCATTAGACAGAAACAGATGTATACGATTATGAGCACCAACAGAGTAAATAAAATGTAGAATTCTACCATGGTGCTAAAACAATAAATATATGCAGGCATATAGATACATGGCACTAATAGTAATCACGAGTACTCCTAAGATGCAAACCCTAACTAGATGTACCTAAGTGTACCTAGCATGCTTATAGGTGTAAAGCAAAGAATCCCCCTAGGAAAGTGCCAACCTCATTACCTGATGGGACAGAACGAAGATCATCAAGATTCGAGATCTTCTGCGGCGTACCCTAAGGCTCATCATTCAGCCCAACGCTGTTCAACATCTACATGGCACCGCTCGCCCATGTCGCCCGACGGCATGACCTAAACATCATCCCCTAGGCCGACGACACCCAGCTGATCCTCTCGATCACCAAGGACCCCCACACCGCGAAAACTAACCTCCATGAAGGAATGAAGGTTGTTGCTGACTGGATGAGGAACAGTAGACTGAAGCTGAACTCGGACAAGATGGAGGTCCTCCTCCTCCATCCCACCCCCTCGGCCTGGGACGACTCCTGGTGGTGGACAGTACTAAGAGCACCCCCCACACCCCGACCGCCCACACACCAAACCTAGGGGTCATCCTTGACTCCACACTCTCCATGACGAAGCAGGTCAATGCTGTCTCCTCCTCCTGCTTAAACACCCTCTGCATGCTTCACAGGATCTTCAAGTGGATCCCCACTGAAACTAGAAGGACAGTCACCCAGGCCCTCATCAGCAGTAGACTGGACTATGGCAATGCACTCTACGCAGGAGCTCCGGCCAAACTCCTGAAACGGCTACAACGCATCCAGAAGGCCTCCGCACGCCTGATTCTCGAAATCCCCCACCGCAGCAACATCACACCCTAACTGAGAGACTTGCACTGGCTCCCCATCAACAAGAGGATAACCTTCAACCTCCTCACCCACGCACACAAGGCACTCCACGACACCGGTCCAGCGTACCTCAACAGCCGACTCAGCCTCTACACCCCCACCTGCCAGCTCTGCACCGTAGACCGCACCCTTGCCAACGTCCCCCCATCAGAAGAGTGACCACCGGCGGCAGATCATTCTCCCACCTCGCTGCCAAGACGTGGAACCCCCTCCCCATCTGCCTTTGGCAGACTGAAGACCTCCTAACCTTCAGGAGACTCCTCAAGACCTGGCTCTTTGAACAGTAGCAGCATCCCCCCTAGCTCCTTGACACCCTCATGGGTATGTAGTGTGCTTTACAAATGCTATGAAAGATTGATTGATTGATTGATTGAAAGACCCCTGTGAGCGGGGACTTCAGTGTCTTGCGTCAGCGTGTCAGCATGGAAGGTTTTCTCCTCTAGTTTGCCCAGCAAAGTTGTGCGACATATATACCCGAAAGGTACCCTCAGGGGTTCTACCTAGATGTGTCATGGTACTGTGGGTCTGTCGGCCAAGGTTGACAACATTGGTGACTTGTGTACAGAGTTAGTATGTAGAAGATGATAATTCCACTGTGATACTAAGAATCCTCATGCATAAATATTGAGGCTAGTTTTCGTAGAAAACCATACAACCTTTATTCGGCACCTAACTAGGTAAAAGGTCAGCATCAAAACCACTATGTAGAGCAAGGTAGGACAAATGTATGTAAAAGATCGAGCAACTACCTAGGCCTATATTTGGGGACATAGGGGGTCATACCAGTAGGCTAGCTGCCCTTATCACCACTACCTGCCATCATGCAGCATCATGGACCAGGGCCCAAATCTCAGAAGTTGCACAAATGTCTGCTGGACCCAGGAGACTCATCAGAGTGCAGCTTGGTCATCCAAAATGCAAGCTACAGCCCAGGGGAAGATGTGGCTCTTGCCGTGACACCAGACAACTCGTAGTTCAGTGGAGACCCGACTTCTGCCAAACTGCAGAGTACCTTGTTGTATGTCAAATCCTGCATCTAATACCCCATCATCAACAACATGGACTAAGAAGTCCTTTCAGGAAGACCACTGTAGACTTTGTTGCATCAACAGCATCCTTGGGTATCTTCAAGAATCCGGTATCCTCAGCATCAGGACCACTTCCTTAGGAATCAATTGACTGAGGATAAAGTGAATGGAACTGCTGTAAGACCGGCTGTTCAAAGGAGGTAACTGTTTCTGAGGAAGCTGGTCACCGCAAGTAACTCTAATTTCCCACATCACAACTTGCCTAACATTTTGCTCAAAAAGTTTTCAAGTGTCAAATTCTTTGAATTGGCCAGTGCTTGTTCGCAGTGGAATAAAATGCTTTGATTTACAAGACCTCATAAAGTCTATATCTCCAGAACACTCCAGTGGATCTTTTTTATTGTGATGTCTAAAATCACAAACAAATTCAGTCTATATTTATAAATTGGTGTTGGATTTATTGGTGTCTTGTCAATTTCTTCTTCAATTGGTTTGGTGCTGTTTAAATGCTTTACACTTGTTCCTTTGTGTAAGCCTTGCTGCTCAGAAACACACCTACCCAGAGTTGAGCTAATGGTTTGACAAATGAAAGCTACAGGTCCTAAAAGGGTTGGTAAATATATTATATGGTGAGTGTTAGACCTGTCAGCTTAGGGTGGTGTTCCCCCAATTTTTTTGCTTTCGACTGCCACTCTTTTGCTGTATCATTTTGATGGCCTTAGGACTCTAGCACTTTACTACTGCTAACCAATGCTAATGTGCATGTGCTTCTTCCCTAAACATGTTTATGTTTGGTGTATGCCTGATTTACCCACTTAACTTACATGTAAGTCCCTTGTAATATGGTACCCCATGTACCCAGCGCCTGTAAATTAAATGCTACTAGTGGGCTTGCATCTCTGATTGTGCCCACAGAAGTAGCCTTTCAATCTGTCTTAGGCTTGCCATTGCAGGACCCATGTGCACAGTTTACTGCCACTCTGACTTGGCATTTAAAACCTACTTGCCAAGACTTAAACTCCCTTTTTATTACATATAATTAACCCTTAAGTTGGGCCCGAGGCAGCCCTAAGGATAGGGTGGTATGTACGTAAAAGGTAGGACATACACCTTTATGTTTTCCATGTTCTGGTAGTGAAAAACAACCTATTTCAGTTTTCACTACTGTGAGGACTACCCCTCTCTTAGGTTAGCATTGGAAATTCCTTAATAATCTTTTGAGCTGTAATTCCTGATCAGAGAGGAATAGCTTTTCGATGTTTCATATGAATTGAATGGTACAGATAAATCCTAGTTACTGGTGAGGTTGGATTTAACTTTGGTATTTTTGAAATACCACTTTTAGAAAGTGGAAATTTCTCTGTGCTTAATGCTCTGTGTGCTAGACAGCCTGTCTCCATGACATGTCTGGGCTGGGTGACAGCTACATTTGTGCTTTGCCTCTAGACAGCCACAACACAGGACACTCAACTGCATCTGCAATCATCTCAATACTGATGGGTGACGTTGGGCAGGAGGGAAGTGAGGAGGGAACACTTTACTTCAATAGGTAGTGTGATGTCTCCCCACAAAGGGATGATGTATACTCCCCGTAGCTAGGCTGGCTGACAGGACTGGGCAAAAAGGTGACCTGTGCACTTCAAAGAGTTCTTTTGAAGTCACCCTCATGTCTAAGGCACTTTTGGGTATAAGGACTGGGTCTCTGACCCCATATTGTGAGAAGCTGGCCTGGTATATGATGTCCACTAATGTAAGTGGGTACCTTGCACCAGTCCAGACCACCCTTATAGTGATTTAAGAGGTCTCAGACAACATTAGAAAGCTATACAAGTGGTAGCTGTGGAGAGCAAACTTCCGGCTTAGTCTTGAAAGAGTGTAAAGCAGCTTGTTTTATCAGAATGCAATCTAATAGTATAGATTAAATGAAAAAGAACCACACAAAGTATTTATAAAAACATTTATTTAATATATAACACTATCTAGTACATTACAGTATCTCCCACATGGAGACATACACAAAGCACACAATACTTTAGCAAAGAAATCACAGTAAATAGCACTAATACACAGTGGGCCCCAGGGGGGACCCAACCATATACTAAGAAAGTGGTATAGGAGCCACGACTCAAGTCAGGACAATGTTGAGAGGACGTAGAATTGCCGGGGACCCACAGAATCACCTAAGGTAAGTAGATAGGCAACCCATTTAGAGCGTGTGCAGAGTGGGAACACAACAGTGTGCTCCGTATAAGTCTATGTGCAAGTCACAGTTGGATTTTTAAAGATTAGGGACCCTTCCCAGTGGACCCTGAATAAACCCCATGGAAGACAGAAGGATGGAGAGCCACCCCAACCGTGGATATCATTGTACAGAAAGTTACCTATCTTAGGGAAACCATGGCAAAGGTGTGTTGTGGCATCAGAAACCGCCATCGTACCCAATGGAGGACTTCAGGCAAGGGCCGCCTTGTGGAACGAGGAGAAGATGTCTGGAGGAATCCAAATGTGGATTCTTAAAGAGGAGTACTTGAAAGTAAAGGGGACAGAGATTATGTCACTTAGGGGTGACCAGGCAACTTGGAAGACAAATGCCCTCCGATGTCAGGTACTTCAGAAAAGATTACGGTGACCTTGAATCTGCAGCTGTGAATACCAGACAATGCTGAGGATGACCGGGTCCCCGATATGAGCTGTCTCATGAAGAGTGTTGAGTGCTGAGGGGTCGTGTCCAGCAGGAGCACCAACAAGCTTACGCAAATGCAACCCACACAGGTGCATCAAGGTCCTGGAGACTCACCACAAGCAGGGGTGTCAGGGCACGCCCCGAGCAATCAGGGGAGCCCAAAAGAAACAAACGTGACCCTCAAATGAACGCACAGGCCAGAGGCACAGGAGTCGTGAGAGGACCTCAAGCAGCTTACCAAAAGATGCAGGCCATGATGCACAGAATACTGTGTGGCTAAAGATTCTGGTGACTTTAACTGCTTGAGGTTGGTGCTACTTGGAGTCTGAAGATCTTCTTGGAAAGACAACAATAAGCTTTTGCAACTGCAAAGGGGAAGCAATTATTCCAGCTCCCACAAGGACAACACACCTCAAACTTGGTGAGAGGGTGAACAGGCCTCAGGAGCTGGGGAACAACCCACACCTGTGTTGCAGAGCTCACAGCATCCGGAGAAGCTCAGGATCGGCAGACTGGTTGACTTAGTTGCAGTACCTGCAAATGCAGGGTAATGACTCCTTCACTCCAAGGGAGATTACTTTGGTAGTCCTTGTCGCTTCACAGGCCTTGGAAGGTTCCTGCATGATGCACAGGTACAGATAATTCAGCAGACTGGAAGGGAGGTGAAGTCAGGCCTAATCAATTTAAGCAAAGTCCAGGGTGCCCAGATGGTAGAAGAGCTGTGGTTTCAGTTCTGAATCTTATCCCATGACAAATCTACGGACCCACACCCAGGTAAGCCCTTATGTACACTAAAGAGAGGGTTGGGAAGATTCTAGGGAGCCTCCTAGGGGAGGTTCTGGACAGGGGGAGGTTACTCCCACGTCCTTTGTCTAGTTTTGCGCCAGAGTGGGAGCCAACAGCTCCCAGGACTGGTTTTGACTGCACTATGCACAGAGACACCAAATGTGCACCTCATGCAGACTTTCAGGTGTTGGCAAGTGCACCCACCCAGCCCTAATATACTAAATCCTGTCGGGGAGCTGGTCACACCTCTCTGTCACAGTATGCCTACTGTTCTACCTTCCCCTGCTCGAGCTTTGCTCATCAGCAAGAGGGCAGAAATGTGTCTCTGGTCAGCAGCAACCATTTTGTGCTGTCCGTGACTAGAAGGCTGGTACCAGGTACGCTGAGAGCCTAACGGAGGGCTCTTCCAGTGCTTGGAATCATACCCCCACACCGGTTACGGTGTAGGGGTATGATTCCAACGTGTTTGATACCAAACATTATAGGATTCATTGCAGCCGTTTTTTAAATGGTCATCACGCGATTATGAGGGGCCCCTCTATATAGTATGTGGCTGCTTCACTGACAACCCGGGAGAATGGACTCCGTAGGCTGCAGGGGTGTCTTGCTCATGCTGGGGCGCCCTCTCACTTAGAACCAAGCAACCTGCCTTCATGAATGTAAAGTCCTGCTATAGCAGTGATATATAGGTTTTAAGTGCAGAGACCCTTAGATGTAGTAAAAATATAACTTTAGTAAATGGTGCATGCATCAACTTACACAGGCTTCAATGGTAGGCCTGTAGTTCCATTTTGCTTGTCTCCCATGGTGGCATAATGCATGTTTCAGCCTATGGGAGACCTCTGGGGTACCTTTGTCCTGGGGTACCTTAGTACCATATACTAGGGACTGATAAGGAAACCCCAGTATCCAATCTGGAGTGTACCTAAGTACTCAACACAACAATTTAGGGAGAAAGCAGATAGACTGGGGTCCTGATTAGCAGGGGCCCAGTCAGACTAGTCAAAACCAGCATTGCATCAAGCAAAAAGTGGGGGTAAGCATAAGAAGCAGATCCTACTTTCCTACACATCTAATGAGCCATTTTTTGGACATTTAACCAGAGATTACTGGCTCTACATCTACCCATTGTCAGTAGGAATTGTTGTCCTGCCAGGATGGAAAGCCACTCTGATAACTTCTCTTCTGTGTTGGCTTGCTGCTTGTTGAGCTGTAGGAAGGACTGCCATGTTGTGCCCTGCCTTGCTGTGCTGTCCTGTTGCCTGTTACTTTTGCACTGCATGTAACTGAGTGCAGCCGCAGCCCGTGGAAGTAGTTCGGAAGGGCAGGGAGGTGGTGCGGGGGAGGGGCAGGGTGGGGGGTGGTAAACAACAGAATATGGATAACATGAGGTAAGTAGACAATTTAATCAATAAAATTAATTTCGTAGCACACCTTGCATCTCAAAATGCCATGCAGCGCGCGCTACAAAATTTGTTTTATTTATTAAATTGTTTACTTACCTGCAATTATCCATATTCCGTTGTTTACCACCCTGCACCTCCCCCGCACCATATAAGTGTGTTCTTCAAGGGCTTGATGGCTTGGACCCTGTTCCTAGAAGTGTCAGCACCATAAAAGACTTCCATTGCACCGGTTGGGCTGCATTGTCTTTCCTTTCAAAGGAAATTGCTGTGTTTACTGCTGTATTTTACATTCACACGTGTCTGCACTGTACACCGACTGAAATCACTGTATCTCAGAGAGGATTGCCGTGGTTGACTCTGTTCTCTACCACCATACATGTCTGCACTGTGTGTCGACGGAGATCGCCGTGCCTCATAGGGGATTGCTGTAAGTGCTACTGTATTTTGCATCCGCAAACTTCTGCCCAGCATGCCAACTGAGCCCGTTGATTCTTTCTTGTCTGAAGAAGATCACTGTGGCCACTGACTTCCCCTCTGGGTGCAGGCAGCCCAGTGTGGCTCATCCTCCTTCTTTTACAATACCGAAAGTAGGAGCAGACAGCGGCACACCCTTGGTTGCGCAACAAGTCCTATGAATTAGGAACTGCTGGGCTTATTGGAAATCCCGGTCTAAAGTGGTTGGCTGCAAGCTTGTCCGTCACTAAATGTTAAGGCACTACTTGATCATAGATCCACTGCTTGGATCAATACTATCACCCACATGCATCAAGCAGAATTGCATTTGCAAACGGTGCGATTCGCAAAAATTGGCCGTTTGCGAATGCAGTTTCCTTTTTTGAGATGCATCATGTTAAAATGTATTTTTCGCAATTTTAGAAATCGCAATTTGAATTGCGATTCCTTTAAAAATCGCTAATTCAAGGAATCGCAAAAGATTACCAAAAAAGTGTATGCATCAAAATTCGCAAATAGCGATTTTCTAAGGAATCGTATTTAAGAATTCTTAAATGTAGAAGTACTGAGAGCAGGTGGTATTTTTTTTTTTTCTGGGAAAACATGTGAAACCAATTTGTAGGGTACTTAAGGGGTTCCACAGCTGAGCCAGACCTCTTTGAGGATGGCAGCAGTCATTGTCCTGGCACGTAGGTGGAGGTTGAGAGCAGCAGGAAGGAGAAGGAGGATGCTTAGTGAAAGGATATTTAGATTGCGCATCACTTTGTTTGGCCAGACACAGGCTGAAATATATGACAAGTATAGGCTTAATGCTGACTCCATTTTAGATCTCATTGCTTAATTAGACCCTATTTTGGGTAGAGAAACTCGTAGGACCCTAGCCATACCCACCCATGTACAGGTGTTATGTTCTCTACACCTTCTAGCCTCTGGGTCCTTCCAGGGAGTCATAGCTGTTACTGGGGGGGTCTCACAGAGTGCACTTTCTAGATTTTTTAATGATTTCCTAAATGCAATGTTGCAAAGGATACGTCATCACATTTATTTCCCAAAAACTCAGCAGGAATTGATGGAAACAAAGTTAGACTTCTATAACATGGCTAATTTTCCTCATGTCATAGGCTGCGTAGATGGCACACATGTTCCCATTTGTCCCCCATCTGTGAATGAGTATATTTTTCGCAACAGAAAGAATTACCACTCTTTAAACATCCAAGTCATTTGTAATTCAAAATCACTCATCACAGACTTAGTTTCAAGTTACCCTGGGAGTGCCCATGACTCCTACATTTTTAAACATAGTGCCATCCATGGTCGACTGTTGTCAGGCTAATTTGGAGATGGATATTTTCTTGGTAAATACTGTTCTTTTTCCTAATCTTCATTTATTTCACATGCAGTCACATAATATGTTAACTGCATTTCTACCATTTTACACCCCCATAGGTGATAGTGCATATGGTGTGAGATCATATATACTTATACCATACCTTACTCCAGCAACCCGTAAAGAACAGCACTACAACCATGCCCATATATCCACCTGAAATGTTGTAGAGAGGACCTTTGGGGTCATGAAGTCTAAGTTTTGGATACTGCACAAAACTGGTGGAGCACTGCAATATCGTCCTGAGGTGTGCTGCAAAATAGTCGCAGCATATGCCATGCTGCACAACATAGCCACAAGGAGAGGCTTGGAACTGGATTTAGATGACATGCTACCATACATTGACAACCAGCCACAACAACCACATGCAAGACTTCATGGAGCAGATGCAGAAGAAGGAAGGCGAAGGAGAGCAGAAATCACTGAACATTATTTTTAAAAGAGGTAAGAAGCATGTGAATCTTCAGTTAATCTGAGTCAAATTTATTTTAAATCATAAAGGAAGTCATGAGAAACGAAGGTCACATTAATGCATGACAAGTGTAAATGATATGAACTTGTAGCTATGACTTTCATCAGTCTCTGGCCAGTATTTTCATGATGTCAATCCTTCAGAAGGCAGTCCATTCATGACTTTATTTTCTTCCTCTCACATCTAAAGCTTTGCTTTATGCATTTCTCTGAGCTGAGGATGAGTAACTTTTTGGTTCAAGATGTCTTGAACTGCGGCGTTCAACAACTGTATCAGATTTAGATTCACAACTGGGTTTAGCACTCTCATCATTTTTGCCCCCTTGTACTGATTGAAGCACACTCGTGTCTTCCTGCATGACATCCTTTGTACTTTTGTTGGACATCATCCCTTCTGAAAGCTTACTACAACATTTCATTAATTCCTTTTGCATGCACAGTGTATTTGTTATCATTTTAGCATTGGTATTGCACAAGCGATGTATTGCTCTAGTATAAGTGTGCATGCTAGACATTAATCTCAAGTGCCTATTGCAATTGGCAATGTTCTGTGCTTGTATTGCTTCACACATGGTTTCCATGGCTGCTGCCATGCGGTCCAGTTTATTACTTGATGCCATATGTGCACTTTCAATCACATTTGTCAATTTAATAAGACTTTTACTCATGCTACTGATGTCTTGACTGATATGATTGAGTTTGCCCTTCATTACCCTTATATCTTTGCCTTGCAGCCTTTGGACTTTCAGGAGCTTCTTTTCAACTACACTGGCCTGGCACTCATCTTGTGAGGATGATCTCTGGTTTGCTGAACGTGCCCTTCTGCTGTAAAATTGTTGCAGTCTACTACGACGACTTATCTTTGACTTTTGAATGGCATTCATTTCAACTGCTTGCTGCGTATGTGCATGTGCATTGGGCTCTTCTTCAGTGTCTGAGTCTTGCATTTGCTGCACTCTTTTCCTTGTTTTTTCCTTGAAACTGTGGGTGAGGATGTCATTTCATTTTGTGCTGGTGTGTTCTCCCAATCAGTATTGATAGTGTTACCCAGATCAATTGTTTCACCCTCATTTTCTTTATCTATGAAAGAAAAATGTATGTAATATTTACTTTTAAAATATCTTTAAATTTTAGTTTATTGTGAAAGTATGCATTTTTGTCTCAAAATTAAACATCTACTTTGCTTATAAAAGTTTACTGACAGATGTGATGATTAACCTTGCTTTGGGAAATCATATTCATCAGAATGTTTCTTTACATATGGTGAAAAAAACGACATCTACCATGATGCATTGCTTCAATGCTATATTATGACTATTTCTCCAAACCTCTTTGTATGCTCTTAAGGTTACATGATGGGGATTACTTAAATCATTTGCAGAACAATTAAAAGGCAGCTACACTCTGAAACATATTAAAAAAAAAAAACAATTACACACTTATCCTGATCCCGACCCGAAGAGAACGAACCACACTAGTGAGAGTGAGACGATACGACTGCCAAGGGCGGTGCCGGCGACTTTTGCCCATCGTGGCTTCGCAGATTATTATTGCTCACCTAATAGCCACTGACCACAGTATCACCTTGGCAGTCATTGACACCAATTGCACAACTTGCTCTGCACGAACCAATAGAAAAGTGTATTTGACTTTCAACTGGCGCGCCTGACCGGAAGATCCTTTGTACCCGGACTGGGTTGGAATTATCACCAGTCGTGGGGGATTATTCTTCCTTTGCCATTTTGGATTTGGCCCTGAAGATTTGGAGTGTATTTCACTCCAATGAAACACGTGTCAGCTGGCGCAATAAAACATTATTGCTACACTTACCAACTGTCCTTTGTTGTTGCTACAAAATCAAGACCAAAGAATTTATTATAATTCTGTATCAATTTGTGGTTGCGCAGGTTTTTTTGCTTCCCTCAACCATGTCCTCCAGTGGGGTATTTGGTTTATCCTTTGGGGGACCACCATCAGTTTTATTTGCACTTTTAATCCTGCAGGCAATTTTCTCCTTTGCAAGGCTGCGTAAATCATACAAGCGTTTTTGGAGATTGGTAATGTCTCTGTGGGCAACCCCTACAGCATTAACTTTTGATTGAATAGCCAGCCACAGTCTTCTCTTCACTCCTTTAGGGACCTTAAGGGATTCTTTGCTAAAAAGCAGATCATGCCTCAAAGTGACATCTTCTATTAAAATCTCAAGCTCCTTTTCACTAAACTTTATTTTCCTTTTTCTGGCATGCAGGTCTTCAACAGCACTTTCAGTAGCCATTTCTCCTTCAAGAGCATCTAGCTGCAAGCAGAGCTCCAACTGCCAAAAGCCGCTCCTGCAGTTTGAACTAGGCTTCAGGTGTGTGTAATCAGTCTACTGGCTTCCTGGGTGTGTCCTCATTGATATGCATCAAATTGCTAATTCGCAAATTGCGAAATCGCAAAATGCGAATTTGCACTTCAAAAATCGCATTTTCCTTGCGATTCGGTAAAAATAGCGATTTTTACCGAATCGCAATGAAATTGCGAAAAAATTGATGCAAAGCATTTTGCGATTCTTTATTTGCGATTCGGTAATTTTTGCAAATAAAGGATCGCAAAATCAATGAATGATGCATGTTGGTGAATGTCCCTATCAGGACCATAACCATCAGAAGAGGAGCGGAATATCTCTTCCAACTGTGTGATTATCTGCTATTTCCAAATGAGCATATCTTCAAAAGCATACATGTGATTTTTGTCGTTTTGGTCTTAATTGGTTCAGATTATATTCATCTATTTTTCTATAACTTCTGTGGAGTCTTTTTGTGGAATATCCATTGTATTACTGTGTGTGTGTTGCACAAATACTTGACACTTTGCCTCTCTTGATAAGTCTGCCTGATCTGCGTCAAACTACCAGAGGGTGAGCATAGGCAATCTCAGTGGTGTATCTAGCTTACCCTGACTAGAGTGATGTGTTCTGTCTGGCTTTGGTGTATACCTTAGCCAACCAGACACCCCCCATTTCAATGAGTGAAGTCGCAGAAACACACCATATAATACGCCCCATTTCCTCACAGTAGTCTGCTTAATAACCTAAATGTCTGGCATAGAAAGGAATTAGAGAACACTGTGATGTACACAAAGTGCATATCATATCAAACTCATCCTGTTCATAGGCTGCGCACTTACATGTAAAGCCTATTTAATATACCCAACCTGTAATCCAAGAGCAAATAAATCTGCTCCTTTTAGTTCAGTAGCTTAAAATACAGTTGTTGTGTGGGTGCAACATTTCCTGTGTTGTTTATCTTTAAGGTTGTGGCTTTCGAGGATCACACCTGACCAGTCAAACTATGGGATTGGTTTCACCACTACCTGAGACTGAAAGATTAATGTATCTGAGACCAAGGTGTTACAGATCCCAATCTTATCTAATTCATCTTAGCACCGAGAGAGTTCAAAATAGAGAACCGACTGAATGATGTGCCGCATGTGCCTTCAAGTCCCCGTGCACACTGTGTGATGTATTTGGCACCTTCTCTTGCTTCCAGCTAAGAGCTGGTTTGTTAAGATTGCACTCGCTGTGCCGTGGCTGCGCATAAATATTCTCCCTTAACTCTGAGGTTTGCCTCGTCTCCTGCTGCAGTGCTAGGGGTCAGGCTCACAAAGGTGCTGTCCCCTGATTGCAGCAAACACCGCCATGTGTTGTATGTTTGATGAATTAAAAGGATGCTGCCAACTTAATTACACTGTAACCCTTCAATAAAAGAAGGGCAGAGCTGATTAACTAGTGAATAATTGGGGACTGATTGATGGCTTTCTCCCTCACTGCTAAAGGCTGTATATATAATTATTTTGCCTTGGGGCCTAATTTTGCCACTGTTAGCTTCTACTTTTGTCATCAGTTGTAATTTATGGATGAAGCCTGAAGCTTGGAAAAAGGACTGGAAAATAAAATAGTCTGAAATCCCAAGACACATCACCTGCAAAGGGCCATCAGGCAGGCTCCAACATCAACATTTGAGGCCTTTTAGCAGTGTTAGCACTTCACTCTTAGGTCCAAAATAATCCTCTCATTTGTCAACAGTTAACACGAGACTTGCATTCCAGGCCTGTCGTGAAGTAATAAAGTTAGACAGCCTGTACGAGCAGTCATGAGAACAAAGGGGCTACATTTTATTCATCGTTAGAGCTGGAAATAATTCTGCCAGGTATGTGTCTGTGTTTATGTACCTAAAATGCTGTGAAAAATTACGGTGATGTAGCATCAGGTACTAAATTACGACATATTAAATGGAAGTTAAAACTAAAATATTAGAGCATACTTTATACCGTTTACAAAGGGTAACACAAAAACACATTTCTGGAAACGTCATGGGAGAAGTCAGTTTATTATTATTTTTTTTTAAACCCTGCATATTTTGCATTCTGGACTACATGTTAAAAGGAACCTTCTAGAAGAATTCACTAATTCGAAATTAGGTAGTTTTGCAGCAATTGCTAAACGGAGCATGGCTCAACATTCTGAGAAGTGATGCTGTGCAAGAGGAATTGCTGCATGCATCTCACAGCCCTTGCAACCAGATTTTATGAAAAATAATATTTTCTCCTTGTAATTCAAAGCAGGCTTATTCGGCGCATTAAATTGATAACTTTGAGCCAGATATTTGGAGTCCCTGTTTAAACAAGTCAGAGGAAAGGCTTCCATTTTATAAGCCAAGATATACAAATCCTATCTCTCAAATTTCCTTTGTTGTTTTGTCCTCCCCGAGCCTCCCCGGTCTATGAATCACAGGGAGATTTGAAGAACCTTTCAGTCAAAGCTCAGTAGTGTGCCAATGGGCGCTGCGTCGAAAAAATGGAATGATGTTTGCCCTCTCTTCTTATCTGCACTTGATTTATAAGTCAGTATGAGTATGCAAGAGAAAAAAGGCAAAGACCTTGATGCCTCCCCGTGGAGAATCTGTACCATTTGGATTGAAGGCATGAAGGAGGAGAAATTAATGGTAAGCTGTTCATCTGTCACTGCTGCCAGCCTGATGGTTTTGCAGAGAGGGAGAGAACTAAATGACATGCCCTCCAGTCAAGGGCACGACTGCCCGCTGTTCTCATATTATAAACACGGTGCTTTTGGTTTCCAGGGGATTTAAATTTAAATTATACTGTACTTTGGGTAGATGAATATTTACACTCGTTCACTTTCTTTCCTTACAAGATTAACATGCAGATTTATACTTCATATTTTGAGGGAAGTAACGTAAAGGCTTCAGAAGACTGAACATGAGCAGTGTTCCATGATTCAGTGCCAATGATTACAGCATATATTAACAATTAAATAAAATAGTACATGTGCGCATCTAATTCTCCACAATGCAACATTTTCGTTTTCTGTAAAAAAAAGTAGAAACACTGAACGTTCCAAATGATTTTCAGAAATGATTTTTAAGAAAATTCATCATTTTATTTTGAAAATGTAAAAGAACGAATACAAACTCACCGAAGGTCAACTTATTAATATTTGATATCACAATAAAAATATCAAAGTGATGAAAATGCATGATTTTGCAAATTAATGATTTCATGCTTGCTACAGATTCAAATAACAAATACTCATGCAAATGCATTTTCAGATGTTTTTTACATCTCATTTAACAGGGAGGGGCACTCTGCTTTTTAGCTTTCCAAACTTGGGTAAATAAGTCATATGAGACAAAGCATGTTTTGGCAGATATCATTTGATCATACCTTGCACATATTCAATTATGCAGAGGAAAATCATTGAAGGATCTATGTATTTTCATTATTTGAAATTGTGTCACAAAAGCCATTTATGCATTGACCTTGCATTATTGTCTTAAAATTGCGTAATCTGAATGCTGATGCATAAAAAAAATCATGTTGCATGCATCTCTCTCATTCAGCTTTTTTTGTTTAGGATTGTTGATTGCTGTCCCAAAAATGGTTTAGATTCTAACCTCTCCTCAAATAATTGACTTTCAAATCTGCTAATTTCATTTGCCACTGCCCTGTTTCAATAAATTGGTACCAGACTGCAGTGTAAAAGTCATTCAGTTCAGATGTCCTACTTTGGGTGACTGACATGATTAATTAGGGCCAATAATTGACCAGACTCTTACATGAGACTCGTATGCAATGTAAAACAAAATACACAGCAAAACCTAGAGGCATTTCAACTGAAAACCACAATAAAGCAAATACAAACACATAATAAAAATAACAATGAAGAACATGCACACATATTTGAAGAAGAATTCCAATGCCCAGGTCATCATCTTATTTGACAAAGCAACAAAGCTTTGCTATAGGTGGGATGAATTAAGATTCGTAATGTGTATTCAAACTGAAGGATAACATTTGGGGATATAGAATGCTCGTAACATAAGCAGCTCCATGAACTTTTAATGTCCTCTCTAAATGTTATGAAATTGTTTCATATTTTTACAAATGTACACTTTTTGAACAGCTTTCACAACTAGCACCCACATGAAAATATGTATTAACGATTTTACTTACTGATAAGGCATGTATTGTAATCTTGAAGATTTCGTTACATCTTTACCATGCCAAGGAAGCCATCATGAATGACTTGTCAGGATTGGGAGAGAATGATACAGCTGGAAAATAGACAGATGAGAGAATGTAGCCGACTTTTTCTAGAATGGGATAACTTGATTGAGGAATGGCACAATTGCTGAAGGTAGTTTCATGCAATGTGAACAGGCTCTTAAACGTACAAAAAAGAGGAGCAATGCTAAAATGGCTAGAATCTTTCCCCTTATTTTACTCTCCTCAAGAAATATGCACAAGTATATTTTGCTTAAGCCAATGCAGCAGTGCCTGGAGTGGGTGTTTTTTCTTTCACAGAGTTAAATTGGGAGGTAAGTAAGGTGATTCGAGATGAGGTAGCTAGATGGATCTGGCTGGAAGTTTTACTTAATGGAATAGCTCTTGTCCTGCTTAATTATTATGGATCAATTGGGGATGACTGTGTGGCCTTGGAACAGGTACACAGTTTGCTGGTGAATGCACATGGGTCTATAATTATGAGAGGAGATTTTAATTTAATACAAGGTCTGGGCCTTGATACCTCTAATAAGGGAAAAAGCAATTAAAAGCAAACACAGACAGACTTCTAAAAATTAATAAAGAGGACTTTGACTTACTAGACCCATGGAGGGTAGATCATCCAGATGGTCCTGAGTTTACTTGCTACTCTGCAAGATTTAAATCAGCATCTCGTTTGGATTATTTTTTGATAAGTAGCCATTTTGCAAGAGGAGATTCCTCGATTCTGTCTAATCCATTCTCAGATCACTCTCTGGTCTCCTTGAAATTATATTTGCCCCCCCCCCCTCAAAAGAAGAAATAACAGATGATATTTCGCTAAATCACTGTTATCAGACCAAAACCCGTGATTTTATAATGCTTTTTTTTAAAGAGAATATGAAGACGCCACCAAGTTTTATGGTCTAGGAAGGTTTTAAGGCCATGTTTAGTAGATGGGTGGTGGTATGTAGGGCCAATCTTTAAAGATTAAGAAAACATAAGACTTCGGGACTTCAGGAGGTTCTAGAGCAGGCTAGGAGTGGTCTTTCGGGCAGGACATCAAGGGGACCCGAGGAAGAGACATTCCAGCAGGAATTCCTAAGGGCAAAAGAGGAGTTAAAGAGGTTTTTTTATACTTGAGGAAATTGCAGGAAGTAAGAAGTCTCAACAAAAAATATACAAAGAAAGAGAGCATATTGAGCATATTGGTAAATTCTTAGCCTGGTCTACAAAGATGCGACGGAGCAGGCAGTCTATTTCACAAATCAGAGACCCTAATGTCTAGGTGCCTGTTAAATGAAAGAGAGGGAATTGCTGACATTTTTTGTACCACTTCCGCAAGATCTTCACGGAAGTCCAGTCAGTTAACCCTCAGGCTCTTGTGGATTACTTTATGACAATCCAGCTACCTACGATTGGTGAGGAGGAATGCAGGCTGTTGAGTGAACCAATCATAATTGTAGAGCTAGGTGAAATTATAAATAAAATGCCAAATGAGAAAGCAAGTGGTAATGACGGAATTCCTATTGAAGTATATAAAGTGTTTTTTGTCGAACTCGCCCCGTTTTTGATATCATTACATAATGAAATTATGGCAGGAATGGCGTCTCAGATAGGTTTAAAGAGTCAGTTGTGGTCTCAATTTTAAAGAAGGATAAGAACCCTGAAGACCCAAGTTCATATCGCCCAATAAGTCCACTAAATGTAGACTATAAGATCTTCATGAATATGTGGGCAAATAGAATGAACGGCTGTGCACAACATCTGGTATATGCAGACCAATCAGGGTTCCTGCCTGGGAGATCTATGGCTGCAAATTCGTTTTATCTGATTCAGGCCTGTGATATTCTATTCTGTACTTTGTTTATTTCCATGGAGCTATTCTGCCTCTCAGAATATTCCATTTAGAATGTATATAGTTGAATCATCAGGGCTAACTGCAAGAGGATTCTGGAGCTTGGATGTGGCTGTAATAAACACCATCTTAATTCTGATTCTCTTTGTCTGGGTTTATTCCCACACTTCAACTTCACACTGGCGATGATTGGGCAAAGGAAACTTCAACACCCAGGTGCTGTTTATTTTATGTCTGGCTATCTTGTCTGCTTTTAACTATTGTGATCTCCTCATCATGAAATGTATTTATTGGCTCCTTGAACTTTGACTTTGACTTTTATTGTACTTGACATTTCCTAAACGAAATTATCTTTCAGCGCTATTATTTTCCCATCTTGAATTGAGCCAACTGATTTAGTCATTGCAAGTCCTTAAGTGTTAAACTGTTTTAACAGACCCATTTACTTTGGAAGACTTGGGGAGTCTTCTGATCGCATTATCAGTTATTTTTTAACTATTTTCCAATGCTTCATTGTTACCGTGCAGAGCGCCTGTTACTGTTTCGTGCCTGCTTCGCTGCCTCGTGTCTTTCAGTGTTCTGCATGAGCCCTGCTTATGACAAGCCTTCCTCAAGCATTGAACCAACAATCTAGCTCTGTTCATTACTCATGTCACAGTCACAGAGCTTTTATGTTTGCCACCTTCTCCATTCACATCAGCACTCTGCTTGTAAGTGCCATGAACTTCTCTACTCATACCAGCACCACAACTCTTCATCTGTGATACGCACACTTCTTCTTCTGCCTCAAGTTTTAGCACATCATTGCAACTTCCTACGATTCATTAAAAACAAACAAAGGACTAATTTACCGTTCTTACTGTCATTTAGATAAAAAGAATGCACTCCATGTGAATTGAACACAGTGTGACATGATCTGTTATCTAATTTTCTACGATGAAATAAGTTACATACATTCACAATCAATTTTAGTCATTTAAATCCTGTGCTGGTGGCCTCAGTAAAACTTACAGGGGTCCTTCTTGATAATTGTATCTGGTGAGTTTCAAGTATCAACGATATTAAAGTCCCTTTTAGATCCCAAGTAAACTAGTTTGCTCTTATCCATACAATCAATGTCTCCTATATTCAAATTATTATGAGATAACCACTCATATGTGAGGAAAGACAGTAAAAGATAATCAGTATAAAACTTTTTGTATGGGCATCAAAGTAGCAGCTATTTTATTGTGTTAAGTTATTTCTTTTTCTATGTTTAAGCCATTTGTTTTGTGGTGTCTAATTAAGTAATGTTTCTAAATTCCAATAATCTTAAACAGTTTACTCTTTCATCCCCTCTGGTCAACTCTGAAACACAATCAATAACTGAAAATTTCATTTGTTCAGTATTCCCCTCATAGTATTTATAAAAAATTGGGGTAACTAGATAGTGTTTTCCAAGATTTTAATAGCGCAGATATGCTGCAAAATTATTTTGTGTACCTTCAAGATTGTGCTACAAATACATTTCTTATTGCAGGGCAATGTTAGCATATCCACTTCATACTTAGTATTCCATGTAAAGTTTGCCTGATCACCCTTTGTTGTTTTTTGTCAAGTGTTTTTGTATTCCTAGCTGTACTTAAGGGCTAAACAGTGTTTATATCCATTGGAACGGCTGTTAGCTCAAAGGCGGATACCCCTGCAGGAAAGAATACCGGCGCGATCAGAAAAGTATTTCCCCCCCGTCGGAGAAAGTAAAGAAGGGAGAATTGCGGGAGCAGAGCATGACTTCTAAACCCAGCAATACAGGGGAAAACCGCTGTGTGAACAAAAGCAACTCATCGAAAGGAGACGAACAAAGGTCTCGTGAAATGGGAATGCGGCAACCTACTATGACGGAGATCCTGACAGCAAAACTCCCCGAAGCAGCAGTAGCAGAGATGCCGGATTCCCTCCGCGTAACAGACGCTGTCACTCTGGTTGCAGGAAACGTCCTCGAGGACGTAGCTGACGGAGAAGATTCTGTGAGGGCGGTTGCTAGGCAACGGGCTGAGCCGGCGCCGAAAGTAAGCCAGAGCATTGCAGCAGCGCAGGCTGGCGGAGCTCACGCTGGAGCGGAGCAGTCACAGACGCTGGTCAGAGATGAAGGTAAAGGGGAGAGCGGAGGGGAGCTGGATAATGGCGTGGGGAACACAGGCACAACTGGAGGCACTACAGCCGATATGCTCGGAGCCCTAATGCTAGTGGAAAAGGAGATAAATGCCTAAAAAAAATGACTGGCTCATGGGGCAGCCGAGAAAGCTTAGAAAGACAAAACCTCCTAGGAGAAGTAAATAGCAGCAAACATCCCCAGGGGGGGGAGACTGTACTTCCCTAGAAGGGGAAGGCGAGTTCTATTCAGTAAATGAAGATTCAGTGTCAATATCATCGTCAGAATCTAACACAGAGGAGGATGAGGGCACCGAATCAGGTATAAGCACGTCGGAGAAAGAGTCCACAATGAAGAAGAAACATGCCAAAGTAGAGAAACGGCTTCTATGGGACTACTCAGCGACCTCACAAGTATACCAGGAGGGGGAAGCACACGAAAGCATGGCGGAGGGAGCAACAGCTGGCAATATCCCCTCCCAACGAGACCCTTTCCACACCCTGTTTGTGACTCTTAAGCAGATGCAAAGTGAAGCAAGGACAGAGAGCCGCAGAGCGAGGCAGGCATCAAAGAAAATTCAGAACAGCCTAAGGAAGGTCAATAAACTATATGATGAACTGGTGGACCGGGTAACAGAGGTTGAGGAGCGCACAGGCAAGCTGGAAGATGATGTTGGGAGATGGCAGTCATTCAAGACAGAGCAGGAAAAAATGGCAGAGGATATGCGTTGGAAGATGGAGGACTTTGAAAATAGACAGAGGAGGAATAATGTCCGCTTGCTGGGTGTGGCGGAAGGGTCAGAAGGGCAGGATGTCAGGCAATTCGTGATAAATCTCTTGAAGGGTGCATTTCCAGAATCCCAGTGGCAGTGGGAAACAGAGATACAGAGGACGCATAGGTTCCCATTTACAGTAAGAAAAGCGGGGGGTACAGGAGGAGTAGGGAGGGATGGACAGAAAAACCACCCTAGGGCAATACTAGTGTATATTGGAAACTTCCTGCTCAGAGAGGAGATTTTGAGCAAAGCAAGGCCAGAGAGTAGGAGGTCTTTTGAGGACAACACCTTTTTTGCCAGGCCTGACTTCTGCCACTTCACTGTAGAGAGGAGGTGGAAGTTAAGGCAGATGATTGCACCCTTTCAAGCTCTTGGTATGGAAGCATATTTACTCTACCCTGCCAGACTTAAAGTAATTGTGAGAGGGAAAACCTGGATGTTTACCTCTGAGATCAAAGCTGAGCTCTTTTTAGAAGAAATGAGGATGGATTGAATTTGACCAGAAGGAATTTATGTTTATAGCTACTGCAGTTCTGAGATTGACAATAGCAAGAGTATGGTTAGACAAGATACCCCCAGGAATGCAAGTTTGGTTGGCAAACCTACTAGCTAGTTATAACCTTGAGAAAGCTATATATGCACGTAAGGAGTAAAGGGGGAGGAGTCTTGGGCTGAAAATTTGGGAACCAATAACCAAATGGAAAGAAAGAATGGCACTATAAGATAACGTAAAAGAATAGGGAAATTTAGAATCTTAAATTGTGTTTTATGATACCTTTATATTGTTTATATTGTTTTAAAACTTCATACCAGAGATATGTAAAAATTTGGATGAGGGGAAAAATTGGAAAGGAAATGTTAAATTATAGAATGTAAATTGTAAAATGTACAAATGTATGATGTGTAATACAATGTGCATATTAAGAAAAAGATGGGGGGGGAAAAAATAAAATATATATTAAAAAAAAAAAAGAAACATTTATTGGTGATCAACCATTCTGTTTTCGAGGTGTTAAATTGACTCCTTAAAAGTTGATCTCTCAGCCAACGCACTAGATTTAAAATTATGATCTCAGCATATAAGGGATGGAAAATGATACGTAACATTTTGGACATTGGTCGGATTAATTTCTATACACCACTAGCATCTACAGAAATATTCCCGGGGATATTTTGGGACGCGAAGATGAAAGTTTGGAGTGATAACCGGATATGCTGCTTGGGCGATCTGTCTAAGCATGGTGTACAGATGGTCTTTCCGGATTTAATGGCAACATATAATGTAACCAAGAACACTTTTTTTTAATATTTACAGTTACGTGACTTTTTACAAAAATGTGCTGGGCTACAAGATATTCTGTGTAATGAATTTATTGAAGCTATTCAGAAAGGAGCAAAGATATGGGTGCTAAATGAAATACTAATTTCTAAGCAACGAGACGATCTAGCTCTTCAAGATTCCAAACGGCAGGCCCAAATAGAAAACTCTGGTTTTATACTACAAACTTCGATTGATATGGCTAATGAATTAATTCTGTCTGCAAATTTGTGTACACAACATTATAAAACCCTGTTTAATTTATACCATACACTAGTTAAAATGATGAAGTGGGGCGACAGGTATGATGGTAAATGTGTTAGATGTCAATTGGAGGAAGCCGACATAGTTCATATATTTTTTGATTGCATGTACTTACACAGTTTTTTTTAATGTATTGAACGATTTTTGCTAGAAACAACTAAAGTGCCTTGTGTAATAAATCATGAAATGATGCTTTTTGGGGTCTGTAGCAGGGCAGAATTTATACAGAATAATTACTCCAATCGTTATTTTTTCTTTATGGCCATGGCGGTGGCTAGACTGTGTATAGCTACAATGTGGTTGAAACCAGAGGCACCTGTGTATGAAATGTGGCGAGCCAAATTTTATAATGTATTTTATTTTGAGTATAATTTGTATCGTCTTAAGTCATTGAGAAAGAAGCAATTAGGATTGAAAGTATGGCAGCCTATGTTGCAACATCTTGATGTCTCGTTGCAATAATTATATTGTTATGAAGTAATGATATATATTTTTTTAGTTTTAACCTTGCGAGTATGTAATTTATATTTATGTTTATTACTTTTTGCCTTTTTGCAGGTCCATGTTTTTGTCCAATCTTGAAATCTTCTTTGCCCTTTGCTTTGGTTTGTTCCTGTATGTTATGAACTGAACAATAAAAAAAAAAAAGTTGATCTCTCACAGATTGGGATTTTCTACAGGTAAAGATTCATCATTTTAGTACTAACTCCCCTAAAATAGGATCTCTGGTTATGAGACTCCAAGGGCCAAATTACGATGGCGGGCGGAAAACCACCCCGACCACCATGGACCCAGAAAACAACCGTCCTCCGGGATCATGGATAAACCGGCGGTCGAATTAGGATCAACAACCAAAAAAGACCAACCGCGGCGGTAGCGGGTGAATAAAAAACGCCCGGGCAGTTGCAAACTCAAGCGGTGACGATCAAAAACCAACCACGGCATTTGCAAATGCTGCAGAAAAGCTACAAACCGGCACAAGCACAGCGGAGACACCGCACGGGAAATTAGGAAATATTTCCTAATTTCGGTATGATCCGCTGTTTCCCACCGCTGCGGTTGCACACTGGAGTGAATGGGAGGGGCTATGGAAGAGCTGCAGCATAGCCACCACAGAGGATGATCCATACAAAACATGGCGGATGGTGCAAAAACACCACAAGCAAAGGCAAACATTGCACAAATCAAACTAGCAATGCCTCCTCATTACACAAAACACATCCCAATGTAACAAATAAATGCCAAACAGAAACATACAATTTCCAGGACAACTCCCACAACACACCTGACAGCAAAACTCCATTGGGACACACCCACATAGCTGAGTGTAAAACCAGCCCCATCACTGACCACAATCCTTTGCAACACTCCAGAAGAGAAGGGCATACACCAGAACTGACAGGAGAGGCAAGAGCACATAACACACCTCACACACAAACACCACACCCACCACCCACACCCTTGCACCCACAAACCCTTTGCACACTACACACCGTAGCATCACAGAAAATCCCAAATTCACAGAGAGTGAGTAGACAGTCATGGTAAATGAGATAGTCAGAGTGGAACCACAACTGTTTGGTAGCCTGGTCCAACAGACACCATTAGCCACAAGGACCCAAATGTGGCAACGTATAGTCCAAAAGTTTAATGCAGTAGGGTACAGCCCGCGATCCAAGAAGGAGATCATGAAGTGGTGGCATAATCTCAGTAGGGTTGTCAAAGAGAGGAGGAGCAAGAACTGGGACCTGGCTAATCTGACTGGCAGTAGCCCTCCCATCACTCAGAAAATATTTACACCATGGGAGGAGAAGGTACTTGCCATACTGCATCCTGAGAGTCTCACAGGAGTATCCAGGGGAGTGGAGGCTTGTAAGTACAAACAAATGTTAGCCAACACACTAATATGTACTTTCCTGCACAACCAAAACCCCATTGTATTGTACACCCTCACCTAACAGGTAGGTAGCCATCTTGCCTGGGAGGTCTGTTTGGGGGATGAAGGCCTGTACCACTATTCCCACCATGCCCCCTGTCCCACCCCTAAGCAGGATGTAGCACACCACACCAACCCAGAAGCAGCGGGCAGCCATTGGTTTGATCACCCTCACCTAACAGGTAGGTAGCCATCTTGCCTGGGATGTCTGTTTGGGGGAGGCAGGCCTGTACCACTACTCCAACCATGCCCCCTGTCCCACACCCCAGCAGGATGGATCACTCCCTCACCCAGAAGCACTTGGAGGCCATTGCAGTACACCAAACAAACTAACAGGTAGGTAGCCATCTTGCCTGGGAGGTCTGTTTGGGGGTGGGAGACCTGTACCACTATTCCCACCATGCCCCCTGTCCCACCGCTGAGCAGGTTGTAGCACACCACACCAACCCAGAAGCAGTTTTAAGCCATTGTATTGTTCACCCTCACCTAACAGGTAGGTAGTCATCTTGCCTGGGAGGCCTTTTTTGGGGAGGGAGGCCTGTACAACTTTTCCTACTATGACCCCTGTCCCACCCCAGCAGGATGTAGCACACCACACCAACCCAGAAGCAGCTTGCAGCCATTGGTTTGATCACCCTCACCTAACAGGTAGGTAGCCATCTTGCCTGGGATTTCTGTTTGGGGGAGGCAGGCCTGTACCACTACTCCAACCATGCCCCCTGTCCCACACCCCAGCAGGATCGATCACTCCATCACCCAGAAGCACGTGGGAGCCATTGCAGTGCACCAAACAAGAAATAGCAGGTAGGTAGCCATCTTGCCTGGGACGTCTGTCTGGGGGAGAGAGGACTGTATCACTACTCCCACCATGCACCCTGTCCCACACCACAGCAGAATGGATTACTCCCTCACCCAGAAGCACTTGGAAGCCATTGCAGTACACCAAACAAACTAACAGGTAGGCAGCCATCTTCCCTGGGAGGCCTGTTTGGGGGAGGGAGGCCTGTACCACTATTCCCACCATGCCCCCTTTCCCACCCCTAAGCAGGATATAGCACATCAATCCAACCCAGGAGAAGTTTGCAGCCATTGTATTGTTCACCCTCACCTAGCAGGCAGGTAGCCATCTTGCCTGGGAGGCCTGTTTGGGGGATGGAGGCCTGTACCACTATTCCCACTATGCCCCCTGTCCCACCGCTAAGCAGGTTGTAGCACACCACACCAACCCAGAAGCAGTTTTCAGCCATTGTATTGTTCACCCTCACCTAACCGGCAGGTAGTCATCTTGCCTGAGATGTCTGTTTGGGGAGGGAGGCCTGTACCACTACTCCCACCATGCCCCCTGTCCCACACCCCAGCAGGATGGATCTCACCCTCACTCAAAAGCACTTGGGAGCCATTGCAGTACAGCAAACAAACTAACAGGTAGGTAGCCATTTTGCCAGGGAGGTCGGTTTGGCAGAGGGAGGCCTGTACCACTACCCCCAACATGCACCCTGTCCCACACCCCAGCAGGAGTGATCACTCCCTCACCCAGCAGACTATGGAAGCCATTGCAGTACACCAAACAAACTAACAGGTAGGTAGCCATCTTCTTGTTTTGAAGGCCTGTTTGGGGGAGGGAGGCCTGTACCACTATTACTACCATGCTCCCTGTCCCACCCCTAAGCAGGATGTAGCACACCACACCAACCCAGAAGCAGTTTGCAGCCATTGTATTATTCACCCTCCCTTAAAAGGTAGGTAGCCATCTTGCCTGGGAGGCCTAATTGGTGGAGGGAGGCCTTTACCACTATACCAACCATGCCCCCTGTCCCACATCCCCAGCAAGATGGATCACTCCCTCACCCAGAAGCACGTGGGAGACATTGCAGTACATAAACAAAATAACAGGTAGGAAGCCATCTTGCCTGGGAGGTCTGTTTGGGGGTGGGAGGCCTGTACCACAACTCCCACCATGCCCCCTGTCCCACCCCTAAGCAGGATGTAGCACACCACACCAACCCAGAAGCAGTTTGCAGCCATTGTATTGTTCACCCTCGCTTAACAGGTAGGTAGCCATCTTGCCTGGGAGGCCTTTCTTGGGGAGGGAGGCCTGTCAACCTTTCCTACGATGCCCCCTGTCCCACCCCAGCAGGATGTAGCACACCACACCAACCCAGAAGCAGCTTGCAGCCATTGGTTTGATCATCCTCACCTAACAGGTAGGTAGCCATCTTGCCTGGGATTTCTGTTTGGGGGAGGCAGGCCTGTACCACTACTCCAACCATGCCCCCTGTCCCACACCCCAGCAGGATAGATCACTCCATCACCCAGAAGCACGTGGGAGCCATTGCAGTGCACCAAAAAAGAAATAGCAGGTAGGTAGCCATCTTGCCTGGGACATCTGTCTGGGGGAGAGAGGACTGTATCACTACTCCCACCATGCACCCTGTCTCACACCACAGCAGAATGGATTACTCCCTCACCCAGAAGCACTTGGAAGCCATTGCAGTACACCAAACAAACTAACAGGTAGGCAGCCATCTTCCCTGGGAGGCCTGTTTGGGGGAGGGAGGCCTGTACCACTATTCCCACCATGCCCCCTTTCCCACCCCTAAGCCGGATATAGCACATCATTCCAACCCAGGAGAAGTTTGCAGCCATTGTATTGTTCACCCTCACCTAGCAGGCAGGTAGCCATCTTGCCTGGGAGGCCTGTTTGGGGGATGGAGGCCTGTACCACTATTCCCACCAGGCCCCCTGTCTCACCCCTAAGCAGGATGTAGCACACCACACCAACCCGGAAGCTGTTTGCAGCCATTGTATGGTTCACTCTCACCTAACAGGTAGGTAGGTAGCCATCGGGCCTGGGAAGTCTGTTTGGGGGAGGGAGGCCTGTACCCCTACTCCCACCATGCACCCTGTCCTACAGCATCATCAAGATTGATCCCTCCCCCCCACCCCACCCAGAAGCACCTGGAAGCCATTGCATCACCCTCATCAAACTTACAGGTAAGTTGCCATCTTCACTGGCAAGGTGTTTGTGGGTGGGAGGCCTTTACTACTACTCCCACCATGCCCCCTGTCCCACCCATAAGCAGGGTTTTGTACTCTACACCAACCCGGAAGCAGTTTGTAGCCATTATATTGTTCACCCTCACCTAACAGATAGGTAGCCATCTTGCCTGGGAGGCCTTTTTTGGGGAGGGAGGCCTGTACAACTTTTCCTACCATGCCCCCTGTCCCACCCCAGCAGGATGTAGCACACACACCAACCCAGAGGCATTTTGCAGCCATTGTATTGTTCACCTGCACCTAACAGTTAGATAACCATCTTGCCTGGGAGGTCTGTTTGGGGGAGGGAGGCCTGTACCACTATTCCCAAAATGTCCCCTGTCCCACACCCCAGCAGGATGGATCACTGCCTCACCCAGAAGCACTTGGAAGCCATTGCAATACACCAACCAAACTAACAGGTAGGTAGCCATCCTGCCTGGGAGGCCTGTTTGGTTGAAGGAGGCCTGTACCACTTCTCCCACCATGCACCCTGTCCTACAGCATCATCAAGATGGATCCCTCAAAAACCCCACCCAGAAGCACCTGGGAGCCATTGCATCACCCTCATCAAACTTACAGGTAGGTAGCCATCTTCACTGGCAGGGTGTTTGTGGGTGGGAGGCCTGCACTACTACTCCCACCACGACCCCTGTCCCACCCCTAAGCAGGATGTAGCACTCCACACCAACCCAGAAGCAGTTTGCAGAAATTGCATTGTTCACTCTCACCTAACAGGTAGGTAGCCATCTTCACTGGCAGGGTGTTTGTGGGTGGGAGGCCTGCACTGCTACTCCCACCATGCCCCCTGTCCCACCCCTAAGCAGGATGTAGCACTCCACACCAACCCGAAAGCAGTTCGCAGCCATTGTATTGTTAACCCTCACCTAACAGGTAGGTAGCCATCTTCACTGGCAGGGTGTTTATGGGTGGGAAGCCTGTACCACTATTCCCACCATGCCCCTGTCCCACCCCTAAGCAGGATGTAGCATGCCACACCAACCCAGAAGCAGTCCGCAGCCATTGTATTGTTCACCCTCACCTAACAGGTAGGTACCCATCTTGCCTGGGAGAGGGAGGCCAGTACCACTATTTCCAACATGCCCCCTGTTCCACACCACAGCCGGATGGATCACTCCCTCACCCAGAAGCACTTGGAAGCCATTGCAGTACACCAAACAAACAGGTTGGTGGCTATCTTGCCTTGGAGGTCTGTTTGGGGGAGGGAGGCCTGTACCACTACTCCCACCATTCACCCTGTGCCACAGCATCATCAAGATGGATCCCTCCCCAACCCCACCCAAAAGCACCTGGAGCCATTGCATCACCCTGATCAAACTTACAGGTAGGTAGCTGTTAGAACTAGTGGTCTCTAGTTGGCAGAGGTAGGTACCACTGTCCAAATAGGAACCCTTGCTTCTAGTCAGGGTATGGAGGAAACCCTCTGAGATAACCCCTGCTCACCCTCCAGGTAGCTGGGCACGAGCAGTCAAGGCTAATCCGAAGTCAATGTGTAATGTATTTGTACCAACACTCACAGTAACACAGTGAAAACACCACAAACTGACTACACAACAGTTTAGAAAAATAAAGGTATTTAATCTAAATTACACAAGACCAAAACGACAAAAATCCAACATACACAGTTCAAGAATATGGTTGCGATAAAGTTCTTTAGGTTGCGATAAAATAATCCACAGTTGCGTGAAAAGTTCACTGTTGCGTAACATTTAGCTCATAGTATCTTTAGTTGCGACAACGTTCCAAAGACAGAAGCTGGTGCGGTGGAAAACAAGCGATGCATTGCTCCTGAGACCTTGGGGGGGGGGGGGCGATGCGACAACCCCGCTGCAGCAGCGGGCGCATTGCGCCGAATCCGGTCTGTATGGGGAGGAAGGCCACTTGTATGGATTCCGGTGCGTAGGTTCCGTAGGAAGTTTGTTCTTGCAAAGGCACGATGTGACAATCTCGTAGGGGCTGCGATGATCTCTGGGGCGACAATGTGCGATCCAGCGGTGATCTCTCTCTCGCAGCTCCTCGATGCGATGGTTCTGCGACGATGTTCGCACTGACGTGATGCGGTCCACAAGGAAGCGGTGCGGCGATCTCACCCAGCGACGACAGGCTCTGCGACGACACTCGCAGCTATGGTAGTCTTCCCGCACCGGTCTGGTGCGTCGCGCAAACAAAGGATGCGACGGCTCTGGCAGCAGCAACAGGCGCTGCGACGATCTCGACCTTCGTAGCGGCAGGAATTTCCTCGCACTGTCGGGATGCAGAGGTTCTTTCTTGATTCCAGGATGATCTCATTTTCTGTTGTCAGGGATCCTGTACTTATACCCCTAAAAGTCTTTGTTCTCTTTGTGCAAGTGGGCCCTGAGCCCGGTCTGAACCAGTTCTGGGTGTTTCTTGAGCACTTTTTTTTCCTGGCTTCTCCTTTCCTTTCAGAGGGAGGGGCAGGGTCGTCAGTCACCCAGTAGGAGGTGGAACCAGCATTGTGGAAGGCAGGCACAGCCCTATTCAGGCCCAGGTGCTATCTTTTCCCACCACTCAAGGTGCAAATACAGTCATTCAGCCTAGGACTGACTCAGCCAGCATCCTGGGGAATCCCCAGCCCCTGTCACTAAGCATGAGCGAATTTTGCGGATCTCGCGTTCGCGAATTTTGCGGATTTGCGGATTCGCAATCCGCAAAATCCGCGAATTCCCGCGAATTTGCGGATTTTTTTTTTTTTTGTGTTCGCCCGTGTTTCTGCCAGTTTGCGAGGGTTTTGTACACTTTCGCAAATTGCGAACTTACCTGTCGGGTCGCAAGTTTCGCGAACTTGTTGTTTCTACGTGTCCAGCCTGTTTGGGACACTCTTCTTCATCACTGCCACTCTCTGTCACCACTGCCACTCTCTGACTACTCATGCCACCCTCTGGCCCACCCATGCCACCCTCTGTTTCATCACCACACCCTCTGGTTGTCCAGTGTACATTATTTTCGGCAAAGCAAAGCACACCTTCCCTGCCTCAAGTGACCTGAATTAATTTGGGGCTGATTCATGTGTCACAGAATATTTTTTTAGCTGGCACCTGCTTCCTTAGTGCGCCCTGATTAGTGATCTTTTGCACTTGCTAAGTGCTTTCATTGTTGCAAAATTAGTTACAACACCTGCCCTGCCCCAACTGACAATAATGAATTAGGGGCTGATTAATGGATTTTAACTTCCAGCCTGGCTCCTGCTTGTCTCCCTTAGCTGTAATTCAGGACCTTTGTGGCATATGTGTAACTATTCTGAGGTTCAGAGCAGGGTCACATAATAGTTTCAACTGGCAACTGAACTCTGGAGGGGCCCCTCAGGAAGCACTCCAGGAAATGGCTACTAATGATGAGCCTGAACTTTTGAACCTGGTAAGTAGTTACTTTCAGTTTTGCTAAGATCGTATTTCTGCAATTTTGCACTTATTCGCGGGGCGCGAACTCACGCGAACAGTGCGAGCAGTGCGAGCAAAATCCGCTGCTCGCGGATTTGCGGATTTTGCGGGAAATTCGCAAATCTCGCGGATTGCGGATTTCCCGAAAATCCGCAAAATCCGCGAGCGGAACGGATTTTCCGCCCACGCCTACCTGTCACTCTCAAACCAGACAGTCAATACACAAACAGGCCAAGGCACACAGGAAGGTCAGACAAGAGAACAGCAACTTTCTAAAAGGGCTGTTCTCAAACACAGGACTTAAAAAACAACCTTTCCTAAAAGATGTGTCATTAAATTCTGAGCTCAGGGATTCCAGACATTTATGTCCCATCTTCTTCCTATGGGAAGATATGCTGGTAGCCACTGTAGCCAGCATCCCCCATGTTAGCCTATGGAGCAAGATAGCCTTACAATTGTGAAGAACACAAATGGCTGTAATTCACTGCCAGAGCATGTCACCTGCACCAGTACATGCTCTACCTTTCACATACACTGCACCCTGCCCAGGGGGGTACCTTGGGCCTTCCATAGGGGTGACCAATGCGCACAAAAAGGGAAGGGTTAGGCCTGGTCAGTGGGGACACTGACCAGGAGGACATGGCAGTTCACATACTGCACCCAGGCACTGTGGTGGCAGGCCTGAGACACCATTTTGGGGCTACTCATGTGGGTGGCACAATCAGTGCTGCAGGCCCACTAGTAGCATTTGTTATTACCAGTCCTGGCACACCCAGTGCACTTTTCTAGGGACTTCTTGGTGATACAAATATGCCAATCATGTATATCCAATCATCATAACAATTTACACAGGGAGCACTTACACTCTGGCACTGATCAGCAGTGGCAGAGTGTCCAAAGCATCTAAACCATCAAAAACGAAATCCAACACAGGATCAAAAATACAAGAGGGAGAGGCCAAAAAGACAGGGGAACCCACACCAAAGATGCCAGGTCTAACAGTAGCCATCTTCACTGGCAGAGTGTTTTTGGGTGGGAGGCCTGCAATTATACTCCCACCATGCTCCCTGTCCTAACCCTAAGCAGTATGTAGCACTCCAACCCACCCCAGATGCAGTTTGCAGCCATTTTATTGTTCACCCTCACCTAACAGGTAGGTAGCATGTGCGTGTAGCCACACATCTGTCACCAATAAAATGATGCCATATGCCAACACCAGCTTTCTCCATTCACAAATATGCACACCGACCCCACTTGACATGCACAGTGTGCACACAGGTAAGCAAAGGGAACGGTCACAGATAAGAGTCACACACCAATGGACATGCACAAGGAAGACCGAGCACAACCATGCACAGCACACACAGAGGAGTGCATTGACAAGTGGCCCAATCAGCAAGGAGCATGTAAAATTACAGAAAGCTTGTGTGGGCTCATAAATCCAAATATGCACATTACAGGTCAAAGTCATCCAGGACAATACAATGGCCACTCCATGGCCAGATGTGACGTCAGCCAGGGCATACGAATCAACATTGAGAGAACCATTAACCCCATTTGTGCTGGTCCCTACATGGCAACTGGTCCCTGTGAACATGATCACAGCACGATTTGCATGCAATGCATCGACATCTGACAACATGTACGAGTAATGTATGTACCTCTGCTTCATGTCATGAGGCACAGTATTGCACATAGCAAAAGATGTGAAGATCAGTCAATTGTGTACTGTACAGACACTGGATGACACGCAGCTAACATAAATCTTGCTGAGTGCACAATACTGGCCATTCCCCATCTAATCCACTGGTGACCAAGATCTCACTGCTGAGGACAACATCAATGACCATCAGAGCCAGTCTCCACCCCTGGTACATGGACTCTCGGATGTAGACTCCCAGGATTTTCAGGATGATGAGCTTTAGGCCGGCCCATCTGGTGTGCCAGGGAGCACCAGGTCCCAGAACCCCATGTTCCTCACCATCACGTCTGCTGCAACAACAACAGCACGGCAGAGCTCTGCTATTATGGCCTGTGCGTACACCACCACCACCACCGTCACCACCACCACCAGTGCCACCTGCAACACCCTCCCTGTCCCAGGGGATGACCAGCCCACGCTCAACAACTGTGGACAGCAGGGAGAGTTTGTGTGGACCCACAGTGGCAAGGCAACAGGTCTGTGGCAGCAGAGCAACTGGGAGGACCAGGGTCACCCCCAGACATCAGGAGGTTGGGACACCATCCCTGGACCACTTCACCAGAGTCATCAGGGCCTACAAACAGGTCCAGGTACAAAGTGGCTGGTCTTACGAATTCTTACACTAGCTCATCCTGCTGATGAGGTCAATCGACACCCACATGGGACACATGATGGGCCTTATGGGCCAGCAAGTGGCATTACTGAGGGACAGGCCTGCGTCCCAACCAACACCTGCACCCCCCTCTGGTGTGCTGCAGGATGAAAGTTCACCATCCTCCCCTGTGGCCACTGAGAGAGGTGAGTCCTCAGACGCCACTGGCACCACAGCAGGGCCCACCCCAGCAAAATGACCAATGGGCTGTCAAAAGAAGAGCCTGGGAGTCTCTGGAGGCAAAGCACCAGCCAAATGTCAGTCACAGAGCCAGCCCTGATGGCAACCCTCTTCCCCACTGCATTGACTGTTTGGACTGTCCTTCCCCACATAGCTTTGGGAATGGCACCTGTCTGTTGAACTGGGTCACCACATCGATGTGGTGTCCACTCATTCATCTCATTTACCATGACTGTCACCTCACTGTTCCATCCCCACCTTCATGTTTATCTGCCCACCCCCTCACATGTCAACTTTGTAAATAAAATACCCTACACACTTTCATCATGTCAGCTTTGGCTTTAGTGCAAGATTTACAGTCTTCAAGATGTCCATAATGTATCAGAAAGATGTACTGTATGTAGGAATGGATACATTTGAGGCACCTAGGGAAACACAACAGAACAACATTCACTGGTGTGAGTGTGGCATCACAGACATTACACTACACAAACCATCTACATAACCCAACATGCAGACAACACAGGGGGCAACAAGTGCCAACAAACATGTCCCGTATACGTTCACAGATTACATGTCACTGTCACACATCCACAAACAGGCGACTTTACCTCTAGCTGTCTCTACCATTTGCACATAGCCCTTCACAACACCAGAAATCACACCAGACAATGTACATGTTGTACTTTGTCACCCACCTTCAAGTAAAGTAGCGGGTGATGAGCTGTTGACGCATGTCATATTCTTTCTCTTCTCCACGGTCCTCTCATCACTGGACTCAGGTTCTTGTGCAGCCGGGGGACTTGGGTCCCCATCATCATCCAGGAGCTGGGGAACCTGCTTGTGAACGGGCAGGTTGTGGAACATGCAGCATGCAGCATGCCACTACGATCTTACACACCATTCCAGGCGAGTATGACATTGCATCTCCAGTTCTGTCAAGGCAGCAGAAACATGACTTGAGCAGGCCAAAAGTACGCTCTACCACACGACGTGTCCTGCCATGGGCCTAATTGTATCTGATATCAGCCGGGGTCCTGGGATTACGGAGTGGGCTCAGCAGCCATGGATGGCTGGGATATTCAGAGTCACCTGGGAATGACAAACACACATTGCAATGTTGCACAGGCAGAGGTCACACACCCAGCACGCCATACGACTAGGCACACTCACCCTCAATCAAAGCACGCTGAGGAAGCAGATTAGCCATCAGCTGGGGCACAATGCTATTCCTCAGGATGTAGGAGTCATGGGCAGAGCCGGGGAATCTGGCACACACATGCGAGATGGTCATATCTGCCAGGCACACCACCTGCACATTGATCGAGTGATAATGTTTTCTATTGCAAAAAATGTGCTCACTTGCCTGCGGTGGCACAATCCCAACATGTGTGCAATCTATGGCACCAACAACATGGGGGGTATGCCAAAGGGGATAGAAGTCTCTCTTCACAGCTGCCAAATCTGCACCCCTGGGTAAATGTATATAACTATCCTTGTGAATCATCATGGCGGACAGAACATCCCGCAGCACCCTGCTGAACATGGGTTGAGACATCACTGCAGCTCCGGCCACGGTCTCTAGAACAATCCAGTGGCAAAAAATGGAGAGCTGCCATCACTTTATAAGTTGGAGTGAAAGCTGTTGGGTATGTGCAGCAAGGCTGCAGGTGGGGCTCCAACAGATCACAAAGGGTCTTCACGGTGGCTCTATCAAGACGTAATTTGCGAATGATCGTCACATCTTCCATGTCCTCCAGCAGTGTCAAGTGACGTATCAGATTAGGCCTCCTCCTAGTTGTGATGAAAGTTGACACATGTCAATGACATCCATGATGAGATGGCCACAGCATATTCCGTTCAGGATGATACAGAATAAACAAACACTGACTATGTGACACACCATGTTACATGGGTGGACGTTTGAGCCACACAGAGGGCACACCTCTTCATTTACAATACACCAGTGCGTAAAACACCACATAGGTCAATGTGATTGCACATATTTCATGCCAACATTCTACATGAGCATGCCTGGGAGCCTGACATCCAGCCATTGGGCAACAAATGAACACAACTGTCTCATACTTATCTGCTGTACCTGTCACACCTCAATGCATCATTCAACCTTGGCACACATCCACAACACAAACATCACAGTTGGCGGTGAATTAACAATTGCGTGTATGAGCACACAGATAAGCACAAGTAAGTAACAACATCATACAGTGAGACAATCCTTGCAGAGGTCATCACTGCCCCACAACGCATTCATATGTGTGCACATTGTAGAGTCCACTATAACACTGTCCTACCTCATCAACCATCTAATGCATTTCTGACATTTGTGTTAGGGACTACAAATCAATGTCCGTCACGTATACACAACCATGACCCATGTAGGCACCTGTGGAGTCAATGAAACTTTTGCATTGTGGTAACAATGATGTGCCCTTCACTATGTGGCTACTGTGCACTGTTGAAGTGTTCCCGATGAACATTCCCATTGTATGTGCCCCAAATCATGGTCGCTACGCCTGGCCCCGGCGGTGTGTTACCAGCACCACCATTCACACAAGTGCGGTAGTACAAGCCATAGAGACATGCCAAAATGGTGGTGGGCATGCTCCGCCACCCAATTCTCTGTAGATACCGCCTGGCCCTGGCGGTGTGTCACCAGCACCCCTCATTCACACAAGTGCAGTAGTCATTGGCATGGAGATATGCCCAAATGGCGGTGGACATGCTCCACCACCCAACTTGCGGTAGCTACCGCCTGGCCCAGGCAGTGTGTCACCAGCACACCCCATTCACACGATTGCAGTAGTCATTGGCATGGAGACATGCCCAAATGGCTGTGGGCATGCCCCACCACCCAATTTGCAGTAACTACCACCTGGCCCCGGCAGTGTGTTACCAGCACCCCTCATTCACACAAGTGCAGTAGTCATTGGCATGGAGATATGCCCAAATGGCGGTGGACATGCTCCACCACCCAACTTGCGGTAGCTACCGCCTGGCCCAGGCAGTGTGTCACCAGCACACCCGATTCACACAATTGCAGTAGTCATTGGCATGGAGACATGCCCAAATGGCTGTGGGCATGCCCCACCACCCAACTTGCAGTAACTACCACCTAGCCCCTGCGATGTGCCACCAGAACCCCCCATTCACACAAGGGTGGTAGTACTAGCCAAAGAGATATGCCCAAATGGCGGTAGGCATGTTCTGCCACCCTACTTGCGGTAACTACCTCCTGGCCCCGGCGGTGTGTCACCAGAACCCCCCCATTCACACAAGTGCGGTAGTCATTGGCATAGAGACATGCCCAAATGGTGGTGGGCATGCTCCGCCAGCCACTTTGCGGTAGCTACCGCCTGGCCCCAGCGGTGTGTCACCCCCATGGAGCATTGCCTACAGCCAATGGGAGCGATGATTGCGGTGGCATGATGCATTTTTGAAAATCACAATAGGCATGCTCTGCCACCGCTGAGACGGACATTGGATGCTATTGAAAGATGCACCATGGCGGTAGCGCACCCCGGACCCCTGCGGTGCATCACCGCCATGGAGCATTGCCTACAGCCAATGGAAGCGATGATTGCAGTGGCATGAGGCAATTTTAAAAATCGGGTAGGTGTGCTCTGCCACCGCGGAGGCGGACATTGGATGCTTTTGAAAGATGCACCATCGCGGTAGCGCAACCCGGGCCCCTGCGGTGCATCACCGCCATGGAGCATTGCCTACAGCCAAAGGAAGCGATGATTGCGGTGGCATGATGCAATTTTGAAACTCACGGTAGGCGGAGACGGTCCTTTGATGCTTTTGAAAGAGGCAGACCTGGACAACCAATTGTTGCAGCTTGGCACATTAGAAACGACACCAGGGGGATATATATGTGTGGGAGTGAGCCTCACATTTCCGCTGCTCACAGAGCCTTCTGCCTGGGACCCTCATCTGCTGCTGCCTCCAGAGCCTGCTGCCTGAGACCCTCATCTGCTGCTGCCTCCAGAGCCTGCTGCCTGATACCCTCATATGCTGCTGCCTCCAGAGCCTGCTGCCTAAGACCCTCATAGCTGCTGCCTCTAGAGCCTGCTGCCTAATACCCTAATCTGCTGCTGCCTCCTGAGCCCGCTACCTCAGACCTTCATCTGCTGCTGCCTCCAGAGCCTGCTGCCTGAGACCCTCATCTGCTGCTGTCTTCAGAGCCTGCTCCTGAGACCCATCACCACCCAATTCCAACACAGGTGTTCAATGTCCACAGGGATGGCAAGGACAGAGAAGATCTGTGCCAGTCCATTCACAAGCGAGGAGCTGGAGGTCCTGGTGGACAAGGTGCTCGCACAGTACCCAAGGCTGTATGGTGCCCCAGATGTCGTGGTAAGTCATCGGAAAAGGGGGTGTAGGGCAGGGGGGCAGACATGTAGTTGGACTTCTGCAGGCTATTGGGTTGTGACATGCACTGACAAACATGCTATCTCCAGGGGGAAGGAGTGTGTGTCCCAATGTGATTGGTTTCCCTGCCTACAGTTGTATGTCTGAGTGTAGTGTGTTACATTGTGAGCCATACAGAGACACAGTATGTTGGACATGCAGGTGCCAGGACAGTAATTGCTTGGCTGAATGTCTCTGTGTTCCCCTATTGTCCGACTCAGTGTGAACCCAGATGCTCTGCACAGTGCCCGCCTACCATCAGCTTAGCCCCTGCAGAGTGACATGTGATGTGTACCACCCGGTGGGATGGACAGAGATTACATTTGGTAATGAGTCTGTGTCTTGCTACTGTCCTGATAGATGTTGGTACATGACACCGTGTCACTGATCATTCCCCCCTGCCTGCATCTCAAGATACACCAGCGTGAAGCCGTGTGGAGGGCCATTGCAGCAAAGGTGAGAGCCCTGGGGGTATCTAACCGATGACGCACCCATTGCCGGAAGAGGCGGGACGACATCAGCCGGCTGGCAAAGAACATGGCAGAGATGACATTGGGGCTGCTTCCACGCACTGGGCCTTTCGCATGGCGCAGCATGACACCACTGATGGGCCGCATCTTGGCAGTGGGTCATCCTGAGCTGGATGCATGTCTGAAGGAGCAATGGCAGCAAGGCAGGGGTGAGTATTTGGGGAGGGTGACTTTGGTGGGGAGTGAATGCATGAGAACAGGGCCTGTGGCAGTGGTGGCCTATGTGATGTTTGAGGGGTAGTGCTGTGCTGTATCATATGAGAGGCTGCTGGGATGGGTGCCAGTGGCATGCATTAGCTAAAACGTGCCATACAAAGGTGATCCTACCTGCTATGCATTCCCATACCCATATGTGTTAGAATCTTAATGGTCATTCAGCATTGGGATAGTGTGGGAAATCAATTTTGGGAGTGAACAGCAGTGTTCACAATCTGAGTGTGACTTCATGTATGCGACCATTGCATGCATTATGATTGTTGAGGCCTACACATCTGACAACAATGTGCCCCAGAGTACAACATGGTGTTTGGCATGGCCTACTTGCCATTGTGGACTGTCATGTTCTAATAGGTGTCTGTGTTGTCCCCTCCTGTTCCCTCAAGGTCTGTCAGTGGCAATAAGTGGTGTGCCCATATAATTTCCCTAGGTGTAGGCAGAGCAAGTTGTGTGTCTGGCGGACTATCAGCCTGATTCATCATACTCCCGTTTTGCGAGTCTGAAATAGCGATTCATAGCGAATCGCTATTAAGGACTCGCAAAACGGGATTCATGTAGGAATATGCAAATAAAATGCGATTCCTACTAATTCCTTATTTGCGATTAGCAAATTGCTAATCGCAAATAAGGAATACTCCCCATTCATTCCTATGGGCCAAAAGGCCCATAGGAAAGAATGGGGAGTATTCCTTATTTGCGATTAGCAATTAGCTAATCGCAAATAAGATAGCGATTGAAAGGGTGCCAGGGGCGTCCAAAGGACACCCTGTAGCACCCCTTAAATGCTAATATGAACAGGGGTTGCGCACACACATGTCCAAAGGACATGTGTGTGTGCAACATGCAACTCAGAAAAATGCTTTTAAAAGCATTTTTCTGAGTTATCGCTATTTACCACGAGGTTTGACCTCGCGGTAAATAGCGGCCCGAAATTGCGATTTCGCAATTTTTAAATGGATGATGAATTGCATTTAAGGAATCTCAAATAGAGATTCCTTAAATGTAAACCATCGCAAATTTGCGAAAACGCAATTGTCGATTTTTGCATTTGGGATGATGAATCCCAAATGCAAAAATCTCACTCGCAAAGGGCCAGATTCTCAGAATCTGGCCCTTTGCGAGCCGAATTCAGCCTCATGAATCAGGCTGATAGTCACTTCGACCATCCAACAGAGCCCAATACTGCAGAGGCGATGCTGATCCCTATCCCATACCCTCGCCCTAGCAGAGTGCACCGATATATTGTACAGGGCACTAACTACTAGAACACTGGAAGAGGGAGGGGGGAAGAAAGAACAAGGGAGCCTTTGGACTCTCGGAGAGGCTGGTCCCGTCAGACTGATAAGCACACCTGTAGCAGGAGACAGAAGGAGAACAGGTCAATAGAGACACAACAAGGGGAATATAACCCAACAAGTAATCTTTCTATGGCCAAGTACAGTAACAGATACCCCTAGGCAAAAGGCCCCTCTTACCGAAGAACCGTCTCCGGATGCTGTATAGTAGTAGGTGTGGTTGGCTTCCCCACACTCCACAAGATTAAATCCAAGTGAACAATGTAGGACTTGAACAAAGAGGAAAAAGTCAAAGGACATAAAAAAAAACGTTGTAGAGTTCTGCAAGTGTTCATAAAACAGGCACGAAGTCCAGAGAAGAAGGCCCCCCACCTAGACTAAATAAGGAAAAAACGCTTCTTCAGTGACCAGAATCCCAAAGTGTTCGTAAAAAGAACCAAAAAGGACAAAATGAAGGGAACAGGCTGCAAAAAATCCCGGAAGACTCAGCACAGTAGTCTGCAAGCAGCCGCGTGCGTACAGATCCGAAATCCAGGCAGAACTGCTGAAAAAGTCCCAGGGGCTAGCGGAACCACTGAAGTCGGAGGAAAGATACAGGTAACTTTCGCTAGAGGAGCAAAAAATAGAACGCGGGTTCCAGAAAGGGGCGGGGAATAAAAACATGGACCGGCAGCCGCCGGTCAGCAAGGCAAAGCTTCTTAATATCCCCAGGAATGGCAGAGCTTGATCCGAAGAGCCGAACAAATCCAAGCAGAACTGGTCCAAAACGACAGGAACACAAAACCAAGCAATGAGACACAAGTAGGAAGTCCCTCTATACAGAAGCCCCTCCCGCTCAGTGTCAGGTGATCTATCTGTACATGGCCAAAGAAAGAGGACTGGATCCTAACAGTACCCCCCCCCAGGGTCTTCCTACGGGACGGGGCTTTGTAGGGTGTCGCACATGGAATTGGCGCACTAATCGAGGGGCATGAACGTTACTTGCCGATACCCAAGTCCTGTACTCAGCTGTATACCCCTTCCAGTCTACTAGATAATATAGCCTACCCCTTCTGCGACATGCATCCAGAATAGACTGTACCTCAAACTCCTCATGGCCATCGATAACCACAGGTGGCGGAGGTGGTAGGGTTTGTGTAGTAGGCACATAGGGCTTAATAAGGGATGTGTGGAAAACAGGATGAACCCCATACTCGTCTGGTAGTTCTAGCTTTATAGTCACTGGATTGATCACTTTACATATGGTAAAAGGGCCCACATAACGGGGCAACAGCTTCCGTGATCCCCTAATGCACAGATTTTTTGTAGCTAACCACACCTTATCTCCTACTGCATACAAGGGGGCTGGATTCCTATGTTTGTCTGCCTGCTTTTTCATTGTCTCCTTAGCTTTATTTAAGTGGATTTGTGCCTCCTCCCATATACGCCGCAAAGTTCGGCCCAGTTCAGTTACAGCAGGCACAGAACCTGAAGGCTGCATCGGCAATGTTCTGGGATGATATCCCATGGAACAATAAAAAGGGGACATACCTGAAGCAGAATGCACACTGTTGTTATAAGTGAATTCAAAAGGGATGGCCTCCACCCAATCACAGGACAAAGAAGACATCAAACAATGAAGATATTGTTCCATAGTTTGATTGGTGCGTTCTGTCTGTCCATCCGTCTGCGGTTGATATGCAGAGGACAGACGTATCTCCATGCGCAAAGGAGAACACACCTCTGTCCAGAAATGTGAAACAAACTGAGCCCCTCTATCTGAGACTATGGCCGTTGGCAACCCATGAAGTCTAACTACAGTAGTCTTAAAGGATTTAGCCATTTCCCTTGCTGTTGGTATTTTGGGCAAGGGGACAAAGTGTGCCATTTTAGTGAATAGGTCCACTACCACCATAATGGCAGTACAACCCGAAATTAAAGGGAGGTCAGTCACAAAGTCCATGCTGATGGTATGCCAGGGTGTAGGGGGTACTGGCAAAGGCAATAACTTTCCTGAGGGACATGAATGCGAAGACTTGCTAATGGCACATACAGGACAAGAAGCCACAAACACCTGCACGTCATGAGCCAATGTATCCCACTAAAACCACCGTTAACACATCTCCGTGGTCTTGGGAACACCTGGATGGGCAAACAAGGCAGTGGAATGACACCAATGTAACACGAAGTCCCTCAACTCAGGAGGGATGAACAAACGGTTCTCATGATTAAGCATGGGCGAATTTTGCGAATCTGGCGTTCGCGAATTTTGAGAATTTGCGAACTCGCAATCCGCAAAATCCGCGAAGTCTCGCGAATTTGCAGATTTTTTTTTGTGTTCGCAAGGGTTTCTGCCAGTTCGCGAGGATTTTGTACCAGTTCGCGATTGCGAACTTACTTGTCGGCACGCAACGGTTGCGGCTATGTTGTTTCTACGTCTGGCTCATCATCACAAGTTCACAGAACCTCTGTTTCAACACTGCCACCCTCTGTTTCACCCATGCCACCCTCTGGTACATCAATGCCACCCTCTGGGCCATCATCATCACTGTAGATTATGAGGGGAAAAATCAAGCACTCCTGCCCTGCTTCAACTGACATGAATTAATTAGGGGTTGATTTATTAATGTGTCACTGTTTTAAAATTCCAGTCTGGCACCTGCTTCCTTATCTGTACTTTGCTTTCTGTTGCAGTGCAATTTTTTTTTCCAGGACCTTTGTGGCCTACTTGTAGCTATTCTATGATCCAGCTGTGAGGGTCAGAGCAGGGTCATACACTTGTTGCAACTAGAAACTGAACTCTGGAGGGGCCCCAGTCAGGAATCACTACAGGGAATGGTTACTAATGATGAATTTGAACTTTTGCACCTGCTGATGAGTGCTTTCAGTTTAGCAAAACTCGTTTTTCTGCAGAACAGCAAATGTAATGCCCCAAACAAACTTACTTGTGAAAGTTTATTTCTAATCCAAAAGTGATCCAAAGAAAGTCAAAAGGCCTCAAATCCAAAAAAGGGCAGGCAAATGTCAACCTGAGGAGTTATTCTGATAAAAATCATCATTTTCAGAAGGTCTATGCTGCTTGCTAGTGGATTTCTTGTGCAGAATTGCAAATTTTGTAATTTCGCGAGTGTGAGATTGTTGCTGCCCGCCGCACCTTCATGTTTAGAAAAGAAGGCAATTGGATGCATACCTCCTGTATCAGGATCTCTTTGCGATAGCACACCACCAACTGCACATAAAGAGGCATCAGTCTCTACATAAAAGGGCAAGGAGGGATCAGGATGCACAAGCACAGGAGCAGACGTAAACCTGACGATCAACTTGCTAAAAGCAGCCTGTGTCTCCGAGGACCATGCAAACAACACCCCTTTTTTCAATAAAGCAGTCAAGGGTGCTACCAAGTCAGAAAAATGCAATATAAAACGCCGATAGAAATTGGCGAACCCCAACAGTATTTGCACTTCCTTCACACAGGTCAGCCTAGGCCAGGTGACAATGGCATCGATCTTTCGCGGATCCATCTGAATACCATCCCCTGAGATTATAAATCCCAGAAATTCCACACTAGACCTATGAAACTGACACTTCTTCAGTTTCACGCACAACTGATGCTCCATCAACTTCTGTAACACCTTACTCACATGTACCTCGTGCTCAGTCATGGACGCAGAAAAAATCAAAATGTCATCGATATATACGATGACACTCAAATCCAAATACTCTCTCAACACTTCATTAATGAAAAACTGAAAGGCTGCCGGAGCATTACATAAACCAAAAGGCATAACTAAATACTCAAACGAACCAAACTTAGTCCTAAAAGCAGTTTTCCATTTGTCGCCCAGCCAGACGCGAATGAGGTGATAGGCTCCCCTTAAATCCAGTTTAGTGAACACAACAGCATGTTTCAATTGGTCCAATAATACCGGAATCAAGGGGAGAGGATATTTGTTCTTCACTGTAACTTTTTTTAAGGCTCTATAATCTACACAAGCGCGCAGACTGCCTTCCTTCTTCGGGATGAAAAAGATGGGCAATGACGCCGGAGATGAGGACGGCCGTATAAAACCCTTTGCCAACATGTCATCAATATATTCCTTAAGATGTCATTCCTCAGGTTCAAAAGAAAAGGACACTTGTAACAATTCTAAACCATTGGTTAGAAAGATGAAACACCCTCAAAAACTCAATGTTGTTTGAATAAGCGGTATATATGTTTCGTCCGCCCCACATTGAAGTTATGGCAGTTATCATTGGATGTTCCAATACGTGCTTGTGGAAACACAGTTTTAGTAATGGACGAAAGCTCCTCCATTTTGTGTTTCCCAGCCACCATTTTGTATTAGTCTCTTGTTGCTTGCCGCCTCAGCACATATGGTGTGGCCGCTTCATCTGCACAAAGAAGTGTTGATACATCGCCTGACCCCAGAGCATATGTTTGTACTTCACTTTATGACACACAAGTAGAGCAGGGTACGTTGCTTAAAGGTCAATGACTCACTTGTTTAACTTCTCTGATTGAACTAATTCCATATGTATTACAGCTATCAAAAGACTGCTGATGGTAATGGATTATTGTTGACACAAGAGATGTAACCTTTGCTCTGTATCCGGATGACTAATCAAGTGGGCGCCTGACTCTATAACCACAAGTCCACCCATGTTTATACTTGGCACAAGTTATGCATAGTTCTGCTTTATTTCTGTGTATCACAAGATCATTGATGACTGATGGGGTTTAGTGACTAACCTTTATATTTATGTTCAGCAAGCCAAGTATACATGTTTCCAGAGTCACTGGCCCTGGCCAGTACTTGATATTGTTTGGGGATCATTAATCATCCTTACAGCTGCTGATTTATCATATCCATTCCCGCCTACGCTTATGGTGCACAAAAGTATATAAGGCTGTCTATGACTTTGTAAGTTGTCCACTTCCCTCATAGCCACATGGAGCTGTGAGGTGGTGTACCCGCTCGAGCGCAATAAATCTTTTTATGTTTCAGTTACCTCCGACTGCTGGTCTTCCTTTGTAAAGTATACCTGGGCGAGGTAGAAGAAATCCATTTGTTCAGACTTGGCGACTCTGGTGGGACCTCTCCGTGGGACATCCAACGGCTAGCTGAGTCCGTGGTTGAGAGATGTGACTGAGACCGAATGATCGTGGGGGCCCCTGCACGAAGGAGACAGCGTTTCTCCGCAGCAGCTGCCATCTGAAGTCCCGACTGGCCTCTTGACACAGGATTCCCCGGCAGAGGTCTACGAGCTGATCCCCTCTGAAACAGAGTGTTGTCCGAAGACCAACAGTCGGACAATTTAAAGGACACGCCACAGATTGGTGAGATTGTTCTGTTGCATGTTTTGATAAAAAAGAAGTTTGGTTAACTAAGTTTTGAAAAAATTGTAGGTAAAAGGGTAAAAAGATAGTTAATAACTAAAAGTAATAAGAACAATGAAGAAATGCATTTCTAAAACGTTCTGTTGCATACGTTCAGGTTACGGGTTGGACAAAAGCGTCCCCAACCCTGTTGAAGACAGTCCTGGTAGGATATTGATGATAAAAAGAGGAGTAACAGTGAACCTATACAATAGAATATGGCATGAGTACACAAAAGAAGATAAGGAATTACAGTTTCCTATTGATGGTACCTTTGATTTAGCTAAATTACAGTATCTACAGCAATGTATGATGAAACGAAAAGTCCGACCTGCTATGTTTGAGACATTTCAAACATGGGAGAAATCTGCTAGAACTAGGACCATGAAACAAAAACAAGACAGGGGATGAGAAAAGAATAAAACAACTATGGCCAAGGTAGCAGAATATAATAATATAAAGATAAACGAAAATATTGAACAGCATGACAGAGAATTTAGGATGAAAACAAAAAAATGTTTTGTCGCAGTAGACAAAAGAAATTGCCCTCCTGTCAATGAGGTATTAGAGGACTTGTTAGACAAGCCTCCCCCATATAATATTGTTCAAAATCCTCCTCCCCCAGGCTTCGGTATTGGGGTCCAACAACTTAACATTGCCCCACCACAAACACAGCATGTGCCCCCTCCTGTTGTACCGGTCCAACAGGCATCCGCTCCTGTTGTACAGGCACAACAAACGGCCTCTCCTACAAGTAATTTGCAGGGCGCACATGGATCTGTAGGAAACACCCCAGCAACACCGTCCGCCCCAACACTTTCTAGCGTGACATTTCCAGTATCAATGACGCCACTTGCTTCACAAAGTGATTCCCCTGCAGTAAATACAAATACACAAAGAGCAAACATTTGGCCGAATTCCCCGTGGTTTAGATCACCAATGACAAATAGGCGAACACCAGACGTGCACGTTAGACACACTCGATTAGGCTTTAATGAAAAAGAAACAATAAAAAAGATGGCACAAAAATGGATGGACCTTTGGGAAATAACAAAAATCGGAGCCTGGGAAACGTTTGAAGGGATGAAGGAACTTAGAGCTAGAAATCTTGTTATTAATAGCATGCCGACTAGATTGCTTGAATACTGTGAACTCTTGCTAGAGAATACTACTGTTCCTTTCAGAGTCCCATTGTGGTTACACAAATTATGGAGGGAGAGCGAGTAATCCATATTAACAGACAGAGAATGTGAAGATGCGTTTAATGCTTGTTATCACTACCACAAAGAGCTAGATGTTATTATGCATAATGCTACCGGTCAACATATCTCCCAACATTTTGGTCCAGAATACGAGCATGATACCTCAGCTTTCCCTATGAGAGTACACCCAATTCCTGATCCAAGGGGTGGAGCTCGCCCCGCCATCCGACAATATGTGCACACTCCATGGACTAGGGCTGATTTATTGGCCTTGAAGAAAGAGTTGCCTGATCCTAGAAGTAATCCAAAAGTATTTTATGAACACCTTGAATCTGCTCTTAGTTTGACGCCTATGATATTGAAAGATGTCGATCTTCTGTTTGATTTTTTGGTACCGCAGGAACTATGGCGCCCAGTTAGGGATCATGATTCGGCAAATATTAACTGGGGAGCCATAGGAGCTGCGGATACTCTTAGAGCAGCAGGAGAGGAGGTGCCACAAGTTTTAAAAGATTTACCTGGACACATTATAGCATGAATGCAGCAAATTTTGCCTAGACAAAAAGTGGACTGGGATAAAATGACCGCTTGTAGACAGAAAGAGGGAGAGGAAGTGACCGATTTTTTCAGCAGAATAGAAGAGGTTTTTAAACGGTAGAGTGGACAGGATATTCAGACAGTACAAGGAAAGCGCATTTTTGCTAACCAGTTTGTTAATAACATTTTACCTGACTTATCGGACAGTATAAAGACCTACGAAAGTACCTGGACTGCTAAAGATCCAGCTGAGTTATTGACAATGGCTTGCTATTTTGAGAATAAGAGAAATTCAGAAAAGGGGAAGAAGGATAAGCAAATAAAGGAATTAAAAACAAAGGCATTAATGCAGCAAGCTTTTCCTGACAGAGGAAGGTCAAGAGGACGTACAAATTTTCAAAGGGCAGGTGGACGTAGTCGTGGGGTTGGTCGAGCTGTTTCAGCTCCGACGCAGCAAAGTGCAGGGTTAGGGTACAACCAGTGAGCCCATTGCTACGAGGAGGGACATTGGAAGAATGAGTGCCCTTTGTTACAGGGCCGGGGTCCAACTATGAGAAATAATGCAAACACTTACAGAGGAAACTCAGCTCCCCGTGTAGACAGAGGCAGAGGGAGAGGACAGCAAAGAAATTACAGTGACGCTGAGCAGACAAAATATTTTGACAATAGAAACAATGTGTATTTCACTCAAGATTATGCACAATATGATGACAACGAAGACTGGACACAATAGGGATGCCCAGGAGAGGACAGGGAGCGAGTGCAGATACCAGTGGATTCTTCAGGACCATATGTAAAAATGGTAGTTGAAGGTGAAGAGAGAACATTTCTTCTAGATACTGGTGCCACTAACACATCCATTTCCCACCGCTTGCTCCCCCATGTTTCTCTCTCGGGAAGATTAGATAAGTCATGGGATTTTCAAATGCTGTTATCACAAGCCCCATTTCGCGACCATTAGATTTCACAATTGGTCCTATAACAGGTAGTATGCCATTTGTACTAACAGAGAAATGTTCGCTAAATTTGCTTGGTTTAAAGGCTTTGAAAATGATGCATGCTACTATATACTGCACACCAGATGGTGTCTATCTGACTTGTAAGAAACAAGGAGTGTCCAGACAATACATGGCTTTAGACAAAAATTACATACCACCCGAACTGCAGGATATTGATCCAAAATTATGGGCACATGGACCAAATGATGTAGGTAAAATGGATATTGAGCCAGTGCATATTACAGTTAAGCCAAATGTCAGATTACCTCGCATTCCCCAGTACAAAATATCAAAAGAAGGTGAGGAGGGTCTGAAATTAGTTATATCAGACTTATTGCAACGAAAAATAGTACAAGAAGTGACAAGTAGTCCATGTAACAATCCCATTCTACCTGTGGTTAAACGTGATGATGGAACGGGACAGGTCAAATATAGGATGATTGTTGATCTGAGAGCCATAAATAAAATAGTGGAACCACAATACCCAGTTGTACCTGACATTACAGCACTGTTTTCATCTGTACCACCTTCAGCCCAGTGGTTTACTGTCATAGACCTGAAGAATGCTTTCTTCAGTATCCCCATACGCCCAGACAGCCAGTATTTGTTCAGTTTCAGTTTCCAAGGACGATCATATAAATTCTGTCGTGTACCCCAGGGGTATACAGAAAGCCCTAGCATCTATAGCCAGGCATTAAAGAAACAACTAGATGACTGTGCTTTGCCACCAGGTACAGTATTACTGCAATATGTGGACGACTTACTGATCACAGCTGAGACAGAGGACATTTGTAAGCAAGCTACGCATGATGTTCTAGCATTTCTTGCTTTGCATGGACACAAGGTTTCGCCAGCTAAGGTAAAGTATTGTCAACAGGAGGTAACCTACTTAGGTCATCTCCTGTCGAAAGGTGGGAGGAGATTATCATCTGAGAGAATACAAACAGTACAGAACATTCCCAGACCTAGAACCCAAAAAGATGTGCGTGCATTTCTTGGAATGGTCTCCTTCTGTAGGCAATGGGTACCAAATTTCTCTTACCTGGCCAAGCCATTACTGTCTTTAACTCACAAAGATGTGGAAGATCCTGTCCCTTGGGAAGAGGAACATCAGAATAGTTTTTTGGCTTTAAAAACTGCTTTATGCAATGCACCTGCTTTGGGCACACCAGATTACACTAAGAACTTTGCATTGTTCGTGCATGAGAGAGATGGATGCGCAATGGCTGTACTAACCCAGAAAAATGGAGAGAAGAATAGACCATGTGCCTATTTTTCCTCAACATTGGATCCGGTAGCAAGAGGTCTACCGAACTGTCTCAAAAATATTGCTGCGGCGGCTGCTGCAGTAAGACAGGCAGACTCTATTGTACTTGGACATCCAGTTATGGTTTACGTACCTCATTCAGTAGACATACTGCTAAATAAAACCAAAACTCAGCACTTAACTAATGCTAGGTTGACTCAGTATGAGCTAATAATAATGGCCACTAATGCGACCTTGCAGAGGTGTAATACCATAAACCCAGCTACTCTGATGCCTCTCCCTTCGGAGCAGGATGAAGTACAACATGATTGCGTGATTGTCACTGAAACTGAAACGAAAGGTTGAGTAGATTTGGCAGACATACCTATGCACAAAGTTGATGGAACACTATTTGTGGATGGCTCTTGTCTAAAGAGACCAAATGGAACTACCTCTGCAGCCTATGCAATCACAACCAATAAAACTGTTGTTGAAACATGTAAATACAACAGATGTTTGCTCAGGCAGCTGAATTAATTGCTCTAACTAGAGCATGTGAGCTCTCAGAAAAGTTAGCCGTAAACATTTAAAACGATAGCCAATATGCATGGGGGGTAGCGCATAACTTCGGCCGATTATGGGCCGAAAGAGGGTACATTACATCTGGAGGTGCAAAAATACAGCACGGCACCTTGATCACAAGACTACTAAATGCCCTTGCATTACCAACAAAGTTGGCCATCATGAAGTGTAGTGCACACAAGAAAATCACAGACCATGTAGGTCAGGGAAATGCCTTTGCCGATGAAACAGCAAAACACACTGCGTTGAATGAGTACACCTTAACATATGTAGTGTCAAAGACTGATGAGGAGTAGACAAACATTGATCCCTATAAGGAGATAAAGGACATTCAAGAGTTTGCAAGTGAAGATGAGAGGAAGCAGTGGGTTAAGGAAGGATATTATTTTGACACGCACTTTGGGGCTTGGATGCAAACACTAGGACATTTGAAAAAGTGGGTTCTGCCCAACAGTTTTCTCCTGCCCATGCTTCACATGGTTCATGGCCCTGCACACTTGGGGGCTGCTGGAATGACAAATACCATTGAAAAGATGTGGGTCAACAAAAACATTAGGAAGACAGCTGTAAAACTATCCAAGAACTGTATGACCTGTGCTCTCCATAATGTGGGAGAGGGAATACAAGTACCACCTGGTCATTTCGAATTGCCTGAATATCCCTTTGAATGCCTTCAGATGGATTACATAGAAATGCCCCCTGCTAATGGCAAAAGATATGCTTTGATTGTTATATGTAGTTTCAGTAACTGGGTGGAAGCATTCCCTTTAAAGGATAACACCGCATTAAGCACAGCCAAAATGTTGTTGAAAGAGTACTTCTCACGCTATGGTTTGGCCAGAAGTCTCTGGAGCAACAACGGGGTACATTTTTCGAATAAAATAATGGATCTAGTATGTCAAGGGTTAGGGATTAGACAGAAATTCCACTCAGTTTATCATCCAAAAGCAGCAGGGCTTGTGGAACGCTGTAACGCTACATTGAAAAATAAACTGCAAAAAATATGTGCATCAAGCACTCTCAGTTGGGTAGATGCGTTGCCCTTAGCCTTGTTCTCCATGAGGACAAATGTTACATCCAAAAACAGACTTTCTCCATATCAGCTTCTTATGAGAAAACCAGCAAATGTATATAGGTTTGCCTCTCCACCAAAGTTGCAAGAATTGAAGCATTCTGCTTTGTTGGATTAGTGTAAAGAGCTAACTGCCCTGTCTACAATTCGCCAACAGGTCAGAGACACTTGGTCCCCGTCTCTGGAAGGAGAAGTACACACATCAAACCCGGGGACTGAGTGCTGACCAAAAACTTTGTGAGGAAGAACAGTCTACAGCCCAGGTGGAAAGGGCCAGCACAAGTTTTGTTAGTCACACAGACTGTGGTTCGATGTGACGGACACAAAAACTGGATTCATCTATCAAATGTGAAGAGAGCACCACCGTTCTGCCCAAAACTGCCCCCGGAAGAGGACCGTTCTGACCGAAGGACTGGTGACTGCATTCCTGCACGCATTGATGATCAACAAACTGCATCAGGATACAATCTACGCCCAAGGAAAATGAAGAGTGATTAGGACGGAGCAAGCACCAACTGCCACGCACTGAACAGTGCCAACTTTAAAGGACTAACTTGTGCACTGAGGTTAGTAAAATAAGGACACTGCCGACTCTGATCTGAAAAGAGAATAAAGGAATACCTCCGAAGCCCAGAGACCCATAGGAGGAGAGGGTGTGAGGTTGAATCTGTGCTAATACTACCAATTGCAAGGTCTGTAACAGTGAGGCCTACAACGAACACTGTTGAACTGCCGCGCTTGTGAGATTGTATAATTCAAAATTCTGTATTATTTCGAATGGTATTTCTGTTTGGAAGAACAACTAGACACCTTCCTTTACTAGAAATGGAGGATACATATTCCACCCTTAACTTGAACAAAAAGGGGCGCTGGTACTCCAAACTATGCATATTTTGTATGTTATTTTGCATAATGTCTTTGGTCATCGGTTTATTATATCTCCTAGAGCTCTACCATCCTATTGCAAAAACAGCCCCGCTCCCATCAGAGCTTCCCTCCGACTTTGTCCCCTCAGTTACAGTAGCACCAGAGGATATGGATCACAGAGAGGAGATGCGTCATAATTCTTTCCTTACCTTACTTCATCAGACCCATCAAGTAATTGATAAAAATAATTGTTGGATCTGTATGCAATTCCCAGCCTATGTAGACGAAGGTGTACCCCTTCTCCAAGTACCCCTGCCATTTGAAGCGTCCTGTTATGCATTACACATTGCGATGCTGAAAGTTGAGCTAATAGGGGTCTTCAGCAGCTTAGTAGCTTCCCGTTCTACCACTAGAACATCAACTGTTTCCCTGTACACCCGTTATGATAAAGACATTCTCCAGTCAGGGAATTGCTCTGAAGTTATTTTGACCGATGCAACGTTCCCATTTTCTAACATATTCACCCCACTATTCTTGGTAAATAATGATAGCACACCTCCGCTCCACAGGGACACTAGGGAGATACCCTTTTTGAAAATGAGGCAGCGTAGTGTGCTTGGGAGTATATGTATTAGGAGCAATGGTACTGCCAACATGGGGAATAGCACCAATTGCAATATGACATTTGAGGTGTCTTCCCAGGAAATAACTGTCCCACTTTATATCTGTGACTCGGTCTATTTCATTTGTGGTTCCAGGGCTTATATTTGGCTACCAGTGAATTGGGGAGGCTGTTGTCACCTGGATCTTGTAACACCAGCAATATCTGTAAAAAGTACTGCAGAAGTGAATAAAGCATCCCGAACTCTAAGGGGTAGGAGGAGTGTTGATCAAGGAGATACAGTGGCTGAGATAGCTGGTGATGTACTAAAAGCCTTTGTTCCTTGGTATGGCCCATAACATACGCAGGTTATCCCGTCTATTAAAAGCAACTATAGAAGAGACAGCGGGCATAATTGAGAACATCACAGTTGAACTCAAGGCTCTCAGATTAGTTTCTCTTCAAAACAGGATTGTGCTGGACATGATGTTAGCAGAACGGGGTGGAGCCTGTAGGGTGATCGGGTCCTCCTGCTGCACGTATATTCCTGATTCGTCAACATCAGTTAGGGAAGCTGTCAAAAGGCTATATGATATAGGTGCCCAGGCCCATAGTGATGTTGACCCCTGGGAACCTGCAGGTTCCTTTTGGAATGCCTTGTCTGCTTGGGGCTGGAAGATAGGGATGTTTCTAGTGGCTATCTTCCTTGTGGTGATTGGGTGCTGTGTTCTCATTAATTGTCTGCCCATGTGCTGCCAGTGCTTGGGGAGATTACTAAAACCACCCCCACAAGAAACACAAGAAGGAGACACTTCTCTTGGAAGGAAATCAACGTTTAATCCGCCACCAGGTAGTGTTCCCCCAGAACTACAAACTTTTGAGCAGGCACTCTTAAAAGGTGTAGACAACATGGAAGTAAATAAGAAAAAAATCTTCCAAAATCTAAATAAGAAAGAACGGCTGGCATTAGAGGCTCTACAATCAAACGATGAAATAGTAATCAATCCAGCTGACAAGGGGGGAGGCATTGTAATTCTTAGTAAGGCAGGCTATAACCAACAATGTCTCCCCCTCTTGTCAGACTCAAAATTCTACAAAAAGATAACTGTAGACCCAACGGAGAGACTCCTGAACACCATAGCTATAACGGTCTATGAAGCTGAAAAAAAGATGTGGATTTCAAAAAAGGAAGCTGATTACTTACTAACAAAAGAACCAAAGACCCCACGTATTTTTACTCGCTTCCAAAAATCCACAAAAACAGATCCCCCCCACCTGGAAGACCAATAGTTTCAGGTATTGGGTCGATTTTAGAACCCCTGTCAAAGTTTTCAGATGAATACCTCAAGCCCTTGGTACAAAAAACACAAACATATCTGAAGGATACACGGGATCTATTAATCCAGATCTCAGGCAAAACTTTTGACCCTGACAAAATGCTCCTTGTCGGTCTAGATGTGGAATCGCTGTATACCAGCTTACCTCAAGACGAAACCATCCAGATGTTGGAAGATGTCCTATTCATGGAAGATTGGCAACATAATACCCCAAGGCATTTCATCCTTGAATGCTGCAAATTAGCGCTAAAAGAAAACTTTTTGGAAATTAATGGAGACCTGTACCTACAAATCCATGGTACTTCCATGGGTAGTGCATTTGCGCCGTCGGTGGCGGGTTTGTATGTAAGTCAATTCGAAAGTCAACATGTCCTAAATGAGTCAAACCCTTTCTATTGCAGTATTTTATACTGGAAAAGATATATTGAGGATATTTTTTTAATTTGGAACACAGAACAGGACCTAATACTTTTTACGGACTGGCTGAATAGACTTGATCCCTGGCTGAAATTCACCTATACAGCCAATAACTCACAACTAGATTTTTTGGATCTAACAATCTTCACAGAAAATATTATCCTGCAAACCAAAACTTACACTAAGCCAACAGCCAAAAATAGCTTATTATCCTATAAAAGCTATCACCCAAAGCCCCTGAGAGACAATCTCCCATACAGCCAATTTCTACGCCTGAAAAGAAACTGTAGTAAAGATGAAGATTATAAAATGCAGGCTCGTGAACTCAGTGAGAAACTAAAAAACAGAGACTACACCCAGAAAACCATCTCAAAATGTAGAAAAAGAGCTAACAAACAACCTAGAGAATGTCTCCTGCAAATCTATCCGAAAGAACAAGTACCAAACTTAACTACCTGTGTAACTACATTCTGCCCTTCCACCTACAATGTGCAAAAATTGGTAAATAAAAACTGGCATATATTGAACACCGGGAGATTTGATTGGCCTAAACCAAGGTTTGCCAATAGAAGAACAAAAAATCTAAAAGATGTATTGGTACATACACGACCTACAAAAAAGACACCACCAGCACTAACAAGAGACGTTTCAATGACACCGATAACAGGTCACTACCCCTGTGGCACATGTGTGGCATGTAAAACAACCAGAGCGTCAAAAACATTACAACTATCAGAGACCCTAGTATGGACACAAAGACAGCATACGAATTGCAATTCAACACATGTTATTTACATGGTTAGCTGTCCTTGCTCGAAGAAATACATAGGGATGACCTGCCGAAAAGTTAAAACAAGAATCGGGGAACATAGAAGCAACATAAGACTGAAAAAGAACACCACGAAATTATGTACACACTTCGTGGAAATGAACCATTCCTATGACGATCTACATTGGACTGTGATAGAAATGCTATCAGAAAAATCACAGAACTCAGAGAAAATACTCTATGAAAAGGAACAGAGGTGGGTAAATCGCCTCCAAACCTCTCAGCAAGGCCTTAATGATAAAGTACCGTGGCATCAATTCGCCAAATAACAATCTTTTTTGATAAACTTGTCTAAGAAAAGAATAATAATTTCTATTGATAAATTTGTCTAATAAAAGAATAATATCCGCACTAGCAGTTCAACACACAGCAGAATCAACGAACTACCGCCCTATGTCTAATCGGGTTGATAGTGTTTTCACCTTTCCCATATTGTAGAGAAAACTGTTCGCCAAAACCGTAACAGCTACACATAAAGTTATGTCTAAAAAAAACCTCATTCCCTACACAGTCTGTATCCTTTTAAATAGGAGCGTAATACGTAGAATGAACGTCCGGGGGCAGAGTCAGCACAAGTCGGAGAACTGAACACCACGCGAGTAATGGTGGCTCCGTTCCATTCTTCTGACATACCGGTAAGATCTAATAGCGGCATTTCTAATGTACCGCCTCCTTGTCTCCAGCTCTGCGCTCAAAGAAGCAGCACCCCACTGATGGAGAATACTACTTTCCCCAAACAGGTAGGACTAATTGTGCGAGTATGTTTACCCGCGAACTAGATAATTCAGGCGAGAGCGAAATGACCTAATATCATCTAGGCTCCGTAAAATTTTTCATATGTGTAAGAGGCTTTAAGATACTGAGACCTGAATAATTGAGGTACTCATAACATCGAGGCTCCGTAATGCTTTACCAATGTACGATCGGTTTAAAGATACTGAGACCAGAATAATTGAGGTAACCAAAACCTGTAGATAAAAAAAAAAAAATAGAACCATTTAGTGCGCAGACTGCCCCTCTATAGACAGTTGATTAAGATAACTTGTAGGTCAGACATCCAGAGCCACTAACTCTCTAGCAACAACATCGTTATAGAGAACCCAGAAAGGAACTACATAACAACCTAGACCCCTTGAATATAATGTTTGGGTGATACCTTCAGAGCCACCATTAACCTTACCTTATATGATAACATTGCTATACAGTACACCAGCAATTAGCCAGATACGAACTTCATAATAGCTGGTTGCAATATAATGATGTAACCCGCATGACCAGATGTAACTCTCAATCCATTGCCCAACAATTTTTCCTTCCCACCATTTTCTAATGAATACTGCAGCAAAATAAACGCTGATACTTGAAAGGATGATCTTAATGCACATCCTCCTTGTTCTCCCCCCCCCAATCCTTTTAACAGTCGATTGAATTCTTTGTACTGTTGTATATTTCTCTCTTTCTATTACAGATTGCGGAGAGTAAAAATTACAGAGTACCAAAAAGTGAAATCTCAAAAATACTACACTAATCGTGTGGGTAACTAATTTTTTTGTGTTAGTCCTGACGAAAGCTCCACAGACCCTGTAGGGCCAAAAGGAGCTGAAACATGTCGACAAGCCTTTGTATAAATACTAAAAGATCCAGTAACTCGACCTTTTTGTAGTATCAGTCTATTTTTACGTAAGTAGAATCTCACCTCACATTAAAGCACAAGGGTGACTTTCTCTTTTTTAATTTTTCAAGAATCGTAGTTCTTCTTTTGTTCACACTTTTTTGTGGGGGAAACCCTTAATCTCTGGACACTGCATTCTATAACCAGAGGTGCCTCTGGATGAGGCGGGCAATGAGCACGTATTGAAACATCCAATTATAACTGCCATAACTTCAATGTGGGGCGGACAAAACATATATACCGCTTATTCGAACAACATTGAGTTTTTGAGGGTGTTTCATCTTTCTAACCAATGGTTTAGAATTGTTACAAGTGTCCTTTTCTTTTGATTACTCTCATACTCACCAGGGGAAATAAAACGGACACAATTGTTTCCTCTTCCCTACCAGTTGATTAATTATTGTTCCTCAGGTTCAGACAGAGCATATATGCGGCTACAAAGTAACACAGCCCCAGGGACCAGATCGATACAACAGTCAAAAGACCGATGAGGAGGGAGACTGTCTGCCTGGCCCTTATCAAATAATTCCCGAAACTGATAGTAAGGTGGTGGTATAGAAACAGTCACCGCCACCTGACCCACAGTCGCACATACCAACGGTGATACCCTTTCAGTGGCCACTTGATACCAACTCCGCAAGCAGTGATCCGAATCCTTGGTTACCGTGCGCCTGACCCAATCAATCCGAGGGTTATGTAGCTGTAGCCATGGCACTCCAAGAACCAAACCAAATGAAGGAGCGTCTATCAGATCGAAACAAACATACTCGGAGTGACCATTGTCGCATATCAAACACAAAGGCTCGGTTTGTCGTGTGATAGATCCCGACGACAATGCAGTCCCGTCGATAGCCCTTACTGGCTCGGGTTGTTCTTTGTACACACATGGAACCTTTAACTTTTCTGCCAACCTCATATCCATAAAGTTGCCAGTTGCACCTGAATCGATTAATACTGAAACCACTGCACGGTTACCCTCTGTGACCACCAAACAAGCCGATATGGTCTAGTGCCTAGGTGCCCTCTGTACGGCTCCTGCTACCTCATATGACCTGCTATGCTTTTTATGCACTGCCACACATGCCACTGTCTTTTTAGGCGTTATAGTAGAGGGTTTGGTTGGGCATTCACATGCATAATGACCAGCACAGCCGCAGCATAGGCACAAATTCGAATCTCGCCTTCTCTTTTTCTCATCACTTTTCACCCATACCGCACGGGATGACAGAAAACCAAGCCCACGAATTGAAATACTGCCCGGGCGATGTTGCATGGGACCAGTCGGGAGATGGCTGAAGAGGGTAGTGTTACGTTGCAGGACCTTATGGGGGCTATTACTACCCTGCAGTCTCAGATGCATGATTTAAGGCAAGACAATCTGGGGTTCCGACAGGAACTCGGTGCAATAAGAAGCAGGGATCAAACCAGGGGCCAACATCCAGTACTACAACCTGCAACATTCCATTTTGACAGGGGTGCTGGACTAGGGGCAGGTGGAGGGTCCCCCTTGGCAGTTTCAGTTACTACTCCCGTACCAGTACCATTAGCAGCTCCCGAAAGTTTCTCAGGGGACTCTAGCAAATAGAGCACGTTTATGAACCAATGCCATCTGCATTTTATGTGTCGGCCTAATGCCTTTCCAGATGACTCTGCTAAGGTGGCATTTATCGTTTCGTACTTGGTTGGAACGGCAGCTCAGTGGGCTGTACCCTTGGTAGACAGCGATGATAAGGTGTTGTATGATTATCCGGCATTTAAAGAGCTAATGAGAAGCTTGTTCGCTAAACATGCTTTTATGCAGGCGAGTGATGTGGAATTGATAAAGTTACGCCAAGGCAAACAGGATTTAATGTCTTATATTGCCACATTCAATCAGTTGGTGTCTGAAACCCATTGGCCAGCTGAGAAGAGAATCTCTTTGTTTTATCAGGGACTGGCAGTAGATGTGAAAGACAGTGTGTCTCAAGTGGTAGATACTCCATTAGAATGTGCAGCCTTTATTGATTTAGTTGTGAAGCTGAATCATAAAATGCTGGAAAGATGTGGGGAGCGGTGTCGTTTTCAGTCATCCTGTGCTGTATGGGTGAAAAGTGAGAGTAAACCGCCACTTGACCCGAAAACGGTTGTTGAAACTATGGAAATAGGGGGTATCAGAGGCCCCCCACCTAGACTAACCAACTAAGGAAAAAACACTAATTCAGTGACCAGAATCCCAAAGTGTTCGTAAAAAGAACCAAAAAGGACAAAACGAAGGGAACTGGCTGCAAAAAATCCCGGAAGACTCAGCACAGTAGTCTGCACGCAGCCGCGTACAGATCCGAAATCCAGGCAGAACTGCTGAAAAAGTCCCAGGGGCTAGTGGAACCACTGAAGTCGGAGGAAAGATACAGGTAACTTTCGCTAGAGGAGCAAAAAATAGAACGCGGGTTCCAGAAAGGGGCGGGGGAAAAAAACACGGACCGGCAGCCGTCGGTCAGCAAGGCAAAGCTTCTTAATATCCCCAGGAAAGGCAGAGCTTGATCCGAAGAGCCGAACAAATCCAAGCAGAACTGGTCCAAAACGACAAGAACACAAAACCAAGCAACGAGACACAAGTAGGAAGTCCCTATATACAGAAGCCCCTCCCACTCAGTGTCAGGTGATCTATCTGTATATGGCAAAGAAAGAGGACTGGATCCTAACAGACTACATCTGTGGGGAGGGTGTTGTGCTGTGTTGCCTTAACATGGCTCAGTCATGGCAGATATTCAGGGTTACAGGCACTGTTGTGGTCTATGTAGTGAGTTGCTGCAATGTGATTGCAGAGTGTGGTGGTCAACAGGTAGATTAGGTCATCTTCTGTACTGCATTGATTGAATTGCTTTGTCCTGTTGATGACACTAACCCAACCCTGCATCACTTTCTCATACAGATTCACCAGTGGACATAGAGGGACAGCAGCCGGACACCAGTGGTGGCGAGACTAGCACTACAGCTGCACAGGAGCCCAGTGACACAGAGGTCACCAGCGCATCAGAGGGGGACCAGAGTATGCAGGAGGAATCCCTGCCTGAGACACAAAGTGCAACATCATCTGATGCCAGCGGGGATGCATCCATGTTGGCAGGTACAGGGAATGGGGACTCTGCATCGTCTTCTACCACATAGCGGCCACTTGCCAGCCTCCTATCCACTTCCTCTGGTGCTGCCCGTGTCTGTGTCAGTAAGAGGAGATGAGTTACATTCACACCTGGCACCACTGCCCCTGCCCCTGTCCCTCCTGCTGCTCCGAGAGCGGAGTCTGTTGAGCTCCTTCACCAGCTTTGTGTGGGCCAGACAGCCCTGCTCAATGCCTTCAGTGACCATGACAAAAAATTAGGCCAGGTATAGCTCACCCACTCTGACGTGGGGGGGCTACACTGAACTGTCGAGGCTTTGTTGTCCACAGTGACGTCTGCCCTTCAACAGGCACATAATCCCATTGCTGCTCCTGGGCCTTTGTCCACCCCCAGTCAGTGGCCACATCTGATGATAGTGACCACAGTTCCCATGCGTCACAGTCACAATACAGCACAAGAAGCACTCAGCAGAAACAACCCAAGTGGGCCCACCCGCAAACACCATCCCCACAGAAGAGCAAAGCCACCCCAGAATGCAAAGACAAGATCACGTCAGGGAAGAGCAAGGCCAAAAAGCAATGAAGCAGACATCAGGCTCACAAGCCTCAGAGGCATCACCAGCGAAGTACTCTCCTGTTCCTGAAACTTCACGAAAGCTAGGTGTGCAGTTTCTATGCCCACTGAGGAGGTGTTGTGTGGCAAGGGTCCACCTAGGAAGGGCTCAGTGCCACATTCACCCACCACATCGTCTCCCATTCCAAGCCCAGTAAAACAGAGGAAGGAGGGCACTGTAAGGGGTACACCTGGCAAACAGGGGAAGGAGGGCACTTTAGGGGCTACACCTGGCAAACAGGGGAAAGTGGTCCAGAGGCATAGAACAGAAAAAGCGTTCCGCAGGATCCAGCACATCACCAGAGGGAGTGCCAGTGTCTGCACCTGATGCGGGTCTGTTGGTGTGTGTGCCTGTTGTCTCATCACCAGTTCCCTTAACCCCAGTACAGGGAAAGCATTTTGTATTTCCAAGAAGTGAAAAAAGGCACCCCTCAAACCTCTCCCACCCACACTGTGTCACAGGTCTGCATGACTCCACTTCCACGTGCCACTACACCACCTGGACCAAACAGCCCTCCAGCTTGCAAAGCCACTGATAGCCCTACATCACCTGGGCCTCTTTCTCCCCAGTCAACTGGTCCTGCTGTCCTCGACACAAAGCCAGCTCCAAGTCCGCCTGACAGCCAAGAGTGAGTGGTAGTCCCCCTCACACACCTGTCTCTCATACAGGTGTGCTAGTCCTGCCCATTGTTTACCACCTGAGGGTGTTGCTGGCCATGGAAGGGTACAGTCAAACACACTCACTGTGCAGCTTCTCTTAACCTGAATCTGCAATTTGCCATGCCCACTGCCCTTGTCATTCACTGCCGTTCTGCCCTTGTCTGTGCAACTTCTCATGTCCTGACTCCGCATTTTGCCATGCCTACTGGCCTTGTCATTCACTACTGTTCTGCCCTTGCCTGTGCAGCTTCTCATGTCCTGACTCTGCACTTTGCCATGCCCACTGGCCTTCCTGTTCTGGCCTTGACTGTGCAGCTTCTCATGTCCTGACTCTGCACTTTGCCATGCCCACTGGCCTTGTCATTCACTGTTGTTTTGCCTTTGCCTGTGCAGCTTCTCATGTCCTGACTCTGCACTTTGCCATTCCCACTGGCCTTCCTGTTCTGCCCTTGCCTGTGCAGCTTCTCATGTACTCGCTCTGCAATTTTCTATGCCCACTGGCCTTCCTGTTCTGCCCTATGCCTGTTCCGACTCTCATGTACTCACTGTGCACCCTGTCATGGACACAGACCCTGTTGCTCTACTGTGTTGGACTCAACCCTGTGCAGCCTCTCATGTACTCGCTGTGCACCCTGTCATGGACACTGGCCCTGTTGCTCTGCTGTGTTGGGCTCTACCCTGTGCACCCTCTCATGTACTCGCTGTGCACCCTGCCATGGACACTGGCCCTGTTGCTCTGTTGTGTTCGACTCTACCCTGTGCAGCCTCTCATGTACTAGCTCTGCACCCTGCCATGAACACTGGCCCTGTTGCTCTGCTGTGTTGGACCTCCTCTGTGCAGCCTCTCATGTACTCACAGTGCACCCTGCCATGGACACTAGACCCATTGCTCTGCTGTGTTGGACTCTACCCTGTTCAGCCTCTCATGAACTCACTGTGCACCCTGCCATGAACACTGGCCCTGTTGCTCTGCTGTGTTGGACCTCCTCTGTACAGCCTCTCATGTACTCGCTGTGAACCCTGCCATAGACACTGACCCTGTTGCTCTGCTGTTTTGGACTCTCCCCGGTGCAGCTTCTCATGTACTCTCTGTGCACCCTGCCATGGACACTGGCCCTGTTGTGTTGCTCTGCTGTGTTGGACTCTACCCTGTGCAGCCTCTCATGTACTCGCTGTGCACCCTGCCATAGACACTGGCCCTGTTGCTCTGCTGGGTTGGACTCTACCCTGTGCAGCCTCTCATGTATTTGCCATGCACCCTGAACTGGCCACTGACCTTCCTGTTTAGAGTTTGTCTGTAGAAGTTAAAATTGAAGTTTAAAGTTCTTGATAGAGCGCACTTTGACCAAGCGGCTTCCTGGCGCTAGGGTTTAGACTGAGAAGCACAGAGGTCTGCCAGGGTGAAGATCAACAGGAGTACACTTGGGAGAACAGGAAAGTCTTGAGCGCCTTACGAAATTGTGAGTAGATTGGAATGGATCTAATGGGCAGCGGAAGACTGTTCCAGAAGCGAGGGGCTAGTACAGAGAACCTAGTGCCTCCAGTTTTGGACCTACGGAAACGAGGGACATTAAGAAGAGCCTGATTGGAGGAACGGAGGGTACGGCTGAGGGTATAAGGACTGATGAGGGAATTAATGAAAACCAGGGCAGTGCGGGCACGGGCCATGAAGGCCAGACATCCCATCTTGAAAAGGGATCTCTGGCAAATGGGGAGCCAGTGAAGGGATTTCAAAAAAGGAATGATGTGGTGAAACTTAGGAAGGTGGTGAATGAGGCGGGCGGACAGATTCTGGATAGCCTGAAGACGGCGAAGTTCGTAGGCCGGGATACCCACGTAGAAGCTATCCCCGTAATCAAGACGGGAGAGAATCATGGCCAAAATAATAAGTTTAAGAGCATCAGGAGAAAAGAACCAGGAAACTTTCCGGATGATCCGGAGGGATAGGAAGCAGGAAGAGATAACTGAACTAATCTGGGCATGCATGGAGAGGTCCTGACTGACTTTAATACCCAAGGTCTTTACTGAGGCCGCCGGTACTGTGGGGGGCTGAAGATGGAAGGCCAAAAGGCGGCAGACCAAGGGGTGGTGGTAGCGCCTGTCAGGACCAACTCCGTCTTGTCCGGATTAAGTTTAAGGTGGTTAAGGTGGTTATGGTTCATCCACTCGGAAATGAAAACTAGGGTAGAATGAAATTTCGGCAGGGTGTCAGAGGGAGAGGAAAGATCAAATACAAGCTGGAGGTCATCCGCATAATTGTACACGGAGACCCCCATATATAAAAGGGAAAGAATAAGGGGGAGGATATAGAGATTAAAAAGGAGGGGGGACAGGGAAGAACCTTGGGGGACCCCACAAGGAACCTGTCGGGTAGAGGTGGAAAAGCTAGAAAGATGGACCGCCTGAGTCTGCCCATTGGGAAAAGAGGCGAGCCATGAGAGGGAAGTGCCCCGGACGCCCGCTGCGCTGACACGGCCGAGAAGGATGGAATGATCGACCGTGTCAAACGCAGCGGACAAGTCAAGGAGCACCAAGGCCTGGGGTAAGTTGGAATCAGCCTTGCTCTTTAGCTCGTCCAGGATGGACAGGACCACTGACTCGGTCGAGTGGACCGGGCGGAATCCCGCTTGGTGGGAGGCCAGAAGATGGTTGTCCTCAATGAAAGTGGAGAGGCTAGTTGTAATGTGACTCTCCAAGATCTTCCCTAGATATGGGAGAAGGGAAATAGGTCTAAAGGTAGACGGAAGGGAAGGATCTAAACCAGGCTTTTTTAAAATGGGAAGAACTATGGCCGATTTAAAGGATTTAGGAACTAGGCCTTCAGAAATAGAGGCATTAGGAAGGGAGAGGGGAGGGTCAGGGCAATTGATGAAGAGCTCTCTCAGGATGCGAGCCGGAGCACAATCAGCTGGGGAGCCTGACTTCACTTTCTGGAGTAAAACAAGAAAGGAGTCCATAGAGATAGGGGGAAAGTGATCAAGAAGAGAGGAGGGCAGAGAAAGAACAGGAGAAGGGAGTGGCGAAGATGCTGATGGAATATTAGATTTAATCTTCGCAATCTTCTCTATGAAAAAATCATTAAGGGATGAACAAAGAGCTTGCGAAGAGACGAGATTGGGGTGTAACCTATCGAAAGCAACTAAGGTGTGAACTATGGAGAAAATCTCTTTGGACTTGTAGGCTGACAATGTGATTTTCTCAGAAAAATATGAGGTTTTGGCTGAGAGGACGGCCCTCTTATAGTTAGTTAAGAGTGACTTATATTTGGTCCGCAAAAGGGGACAATAATTGCGCCTCCAATGGCGTTCAGAGCGCCTGAGGTCCAATTTAAGGTTTTTCAGCTCACCAGTGAACCACTTATGGGCATCATGAGGGCGGCAAGCCTTAACTTTACTGAGAGGGGCAACCAAATCACATGATGAAGACAGCCAGGAATTCACGGCGTCTACTTGGAGGTCAAGGGAAAGCTCAGAAAGATCAGGAGAAGAAGAGGTGAGGGAAGCACAGAGAGAGTTAAAATCGACCCGATTCCAATTTCGAGCAGAGATGTTCTTGGGTAGAGGGGGTTTCTCTGATGCACGGAGGTCGAGGGAAAAGGGGATCAATGAGGGATCAGACCAGGTGCATGGGAGAATACTAGGAGAAAAAATGGTGCGACGGGCTGACCATATTTGGCCTAAAATATGGCCATGGACATGGGTAGGGGTGTGAATGTGGGGGAGAAAGTTTTGGCAATGGAGAGTGGCCGAGAAATCTTTAGAAGACTGGTCTTCCCTGGGGTCACCCGACCAGTAATTGAAGTCTCCCAAAAGGAGAACGGATGAATTATTGACCACAAGCGTGGCCAAGAGTTCCTGCAGGGTGGACACAAAGAAGGGCATGTTTTTTGGAGGGCGATACATAAGAACTATGGTGAGGGGGGCCAAAAGATTAACTGAACGGGCAACTAGGAAGTCAACACTAGGTATTGGTGGGTGTGGAAGAAGTTGGAACTGAAGGTGAGAACGGGTAATCATAGCCACACCCCCGCCAATTTTCCCATCAGGGCGGTCCGCCCTAAGGGCATAGTAAGAGTCGGGCAGGGAGGACAATACATCAGGCATGGAATCGGCCAAGAACCAAGTCTCTGTGAGAAACGGAAAGTCAGGAGCATCGGTATCCAGTAGGGTGAAGAGCTCTAGCTGATGCCTGCCTGCCGATCGAGTATTAAGAAGGTAGGCAGTGGCCATGGTAGGTAAAGGGAGAGGGAGAGTGGTGGGAGAGGGCGGAGAAGTATAACACAGAGGAGTGAGCAGGGTAGGAGCAGACAAGGGGGGGGAAGGGACAGAAATACCAAGGTCAGAAATATGCTGGAGCAAGGAAGAGGCAACAGGCTGATTGCCATTAAGGGAAAGCAATTGTGCTGAGGAATAAACAAGAGCAGGAGCAGGGTACATGGCCCCTGGTCCCGACCGGTCGCGGACGGCCGCAGACGGGCTTAACTTAGCCACAACTTCGGTGCGCCTTCGTCGCGCCCGCTGAGCTCGCCCGCTGCGCTGCCGGGAGAGTAATGTCATTGTATAGGGGTGGGGGGGGCGTGGCAGGGGGGAAATGGCCAAAAGACTGCAGCATCAACCCCAGAGCACCCAAAGATGGCGGCCAGACCTCGCCCGTCCCCGCTCCAACAACCGGCTCAGCAGAGGAGGGGAGCGATCAGCGAGGAGACGCCCTGGAGTGCGTGCAGGTAGGGAGGTTTAAAACACAGCAGCAGCAGAAGTGCACAATGTCCAGACACACAAGTTAAAAAGAGGCAGGGTAACGTTGCTCCCGGCAGAGCGCCTCTGGAGATCTGAAGTTCAGAATCTGTGCAGATTCTCTTGCATATGCTCAGTATTTTGTGCCTTGCTCTTCTCTACTGTTGTTCTACTGTCACATCTGTGCTATATGTGAATAAAAACAGTTACTCCTGTTGTCTGTTTTGTCAGTGTCCTTGCTTATTAAAGTTCTTTTGGTGTGTGCATTCGGTTAACTGTGCCCATGCTCTATGTGTCACTTCAATATTGCCAAGCTCTTTACCCACATTACATTTTTTAACAGGGGTGACAGGGACTGCAGTTCATTCAGACACTGATACTTGTGTTATCTGTGGTGTCAATTTTACCTGTCATGCAGTTCTCTTTTTCGTGGTTTGCTATTGTTGGCTACATTGTTCACATGTCAGGTTGGGGGACACTGCCAGCACAGCGTGTGATACTGTGCACAGGTTTGCATTCAATGTCATCATGTATGTGCGTTATTCCTTAATGTGTGCCCAGCTGTGTATGGTCATCTTGTGATGGCCCTTAGTCCTGGTCCCATGGCCTACATGAGATGTGCGCTCTTGGGTAGTCAAGTGGTGTGCAGTGAGAAGGGTGAGACTTTGTACGGGGTGTGGATGTGTGTGTGTGCCCCTGGATTGTGACTGGAGTCAAGCTATCCGGGCTGAAGAATGCTGATAGCCAGAAACCGGTCCTTGGATGCTTGATTCCGGTCTAGGAAAGACATGGCTTGGTAGTTCGGGCTGGACTGTTCCCAAGAGGCACCAGGTCAAGGCTGATTTGCATATAGCCATTGTCTGACCTAGGGTGGTGTGGAGTGCAAAAAAACGATGGATTTAGGTACAGATCTTTGTACTGGGGCGAATGTAAGACATTGTTCTGCATTCTGTCCATCTACTGTGTTTTTTGCAATTTTCACCCCGAGTGTGCTGGGTATACTCAGACGTGAGTCCCAGGCTCTCCACACCACTAGAGTCAAGCTATCCAGGCTGAAGAAGGCTGATAGCCAGAAACCGGTCCTTGGATGCTTGATTCTGGTCTAGGAAAGATATGGCTTGGAAGTTCGGGCTGGACTGTTCCCATGAGGCACAGAGTCAAGGCTGATTTGCATATAGCCATTGTCTGACCTAGGGTGGTGTGGAGTGCAAAAAAACTATGGATTTAGGCCCAGATCTTTGTACTGGGGCGAATGTAAGACTTGTTTTGCTTTCTGTCTATCAACTGTGTTTTTTGTGTTTTTCGCAATTTTCATCCTGGATTGTGAAAGACACCCATGTGTCACCCAGGAGTTGTGTGCCTGTTGTTTGATTGCTGGACCCAGTGGAAGTGGTTGTATGCACATGGTTGAGTTGTCTGTTGTGCACTGTGCAGTGTGTTGGTGTGTCCGTGCAGTTCTGACTGACTCCTATTTGTTGTTTTAGTCACTTGTGAGTGTGCAGAGTGTGTGACTTGCACATCAGTGTTGTGTTTGTTTGATCATCCATATGTCTTCAGTGTGTGTAGACTGTGCAGCCTTGCTGCTCCACACTGCCATTGTGGTTGTGTTTCTCATGCATTGCAGGCGCATGGTGCCTGTTATCCTCCTGTATGGCATGGTGTGTGTGGTGTAATACCATCCCCTATGTGTGCCACTTGTGCCTACCCATTGTGAGTCTGCACTCCCTCTATTTGTGTATGGTACACCCCTTACATGTCAACTACTGACATGCAAGACAATTCACTTTGAAGTCAGTTGTACTCTTGGTTTACATGTGTGTGTGCCTCCCCATCACTTCATTTGTGACACTGTGTTTCTGATGGGGTTCTGTATGTGTTTCTGTTGTGTTTTGTGTTTGTGTGTTGTTTTGGCCAGACATCTGTTCTGGCATCCCTGTGTGTGTGTTATGTTTGTGACTACACCCAGGGTGTGTGTTTGTTTGTGTGTGAATGTACTGGCAAGTATTGGCAGCCTTCAGTGTGTGTGCCACTGGTGTTGTGTGCTGCTGTTGTGAAGGGGTATTTGTGTAAATTCCTCCGGGTGTTTGTCAGTAATGGAGTATGTATATGGGCCCTGTGTGTTGTGCTGCAGGTGTACTCCTGTGGGGTTGTTGTATGCTCGTGTGGCTATTCCCATTTACACTTCCAGGCCTTCCTTATCCCTTTACTTGGTATGCCTTGCTGTCTACCTAATTTGTTGCACTGTGTGTGAGTGTGTGGTATGTATGTGTAAGTATGCAGGCTGTGTGTCCATTTGCATGTTTGATCCTTAATTTTGTATGTGTCACTTTGGTGCTTGTATTCACGTTTGTTTCCATGTGTGTGGTAGTGTTGTGGTGTGTCTTTCGTGGCACTGTGCTGTGTGTTTTGTGTTCCTATGCAGCTACTCCTGTCTGTTGTGGATTTGGACCCTGTGTCAGCCCGTGTATTGTGTGTTGTATTTGTGTAGTTGAGTACCTGCTGCGGCGTCCGCGGTGGCCCATGAGATGATAGTGCTGTAGCAGGTAAAGCACCAGGAACACATGTAGAGCTGGTTCCATGGCAGTCGTGACCGGGTGGTGTGGACCGGGACTCTGGTATCGGGCTCTGCTGTCGAGTTTCGACCGTCTCTGGTTGGGCGGTGTCTCCGCTGCGGTGTGTCTGCTTGTTTGGGCCATCCTAATTTGTGGAGCAGGATGGACGTCATTCCGCACGGCGGTGAGTCTTCATTGGCTCACACTTTGATGGCAGTGCGTGTCGCTCCGCTGTGGACCGAAATTGACCTATTTTTGCAATACTAATATGGCAGACGTGTTTCCTGCTGCTCGTGGGTGGAAAAATGCATTTTCCCACCCGCCAGCACTGCGGGGATGCCACCGTCCAACATCCTAATGGGCCCCCAAGTTTTTTCTGAACATTGCGCACACCTTATCGTGTTGTGTATTTAAGGTAGTTATCAATCTTGGCTCACATTGTACTTTCCTTTGCCTCTTTTAACCAAAGATTAATTTCTCCTTTAAGACATAGGAGTCAATGACAATTTTGGTTGGAAAGCCTCCGACTCGTAATCAGAAGCTTTCTGACTACAGTCAGAGGCTTTCCAACCGACGTTGTTGGTGTGCGGTCCAACCGCCTGATTACGATGTAGACAGATGTAATGTAAACCTGCCGGTCTTTCAGACATGGTTCCAACTGGATCTCAGACTCTTGCTGTCATTCGGAACCGCACTGTAATCCCCTATGAACGATATTACAACCAACGGGATTACAATGTAATTTCCGACAGCCTTTTCGTGCCTTTCTTGCCTTTATCAGAGAGACGTGGCTCAACGATAATAGCTCTCCCAACGTAGCCATTGCCCTACCTACAGGCTATAAACTACTAAAACGGGATGGACTGGGATGGAAGGGAGGAGGAAAAGCTATTCTTTTTAAAGACTGCTTCACCTGCCTCCCTGAATCAGTGGCGCAGACAGGGGCGCATTCAAGTATCCAGTGATGACCATAAAACACTTGGGGGAGAAGTTATTTATAACCCCCCAGTATACAAACCTGATTTCAGTGCGCAATTGCTTTCTCAACTATTCTCCCATGTCTAAAACACAAACACTTTGTTGTAATAGGGGACTTAAAGAACCTTTCTGATAATACCAATAACCCCGTACCCAAGCACTTGGAAGATGAAATGCAGATTCTGCAGCTAAAACAGGGGATTACCGGACCCATGCACACTGCCGGACACACTCTAGCCTTTTATTTTACAGCATAGAATCTCCAAGTATCTCAGAGTTTAGGCCCCTTTGCTGGACAGACCACTCCTTAATTTCCTTTTTCCTTAGCCTTCCGGGCTAACTAACCAGCCCACTTACTTCATCAGTAGTGGCAAAGAGAGCCTGGAGGCTTGTCAGTCCCAACACATTTCAGCACCACTTCTTTTTGAAGAATCTAAAGGTCTTAAGGACACTCCCTGTGCAAATGGGAGCGGAAAGCCTACAAACTAAAATATCCAACACACTGGACCTATGTGCCCCCAGATTAGGAAATAAACCTTCTAGGAGAATGGCATCTGAAAAATGATACTCGCCCGAACACAGGACACTAAAAAGAAAGTTTAAAGTACTTGAAGATAGGTGGAGACTGTCCAAGTGGGATGAGGATAGACTGTCATACCAAGTAGAGTTGAGAACTTACAACAATGCCATTAAAAGCGCTAAGAAGAACTACTTCACAAAGCGAATAAATGATAACAGCAACTCACCGAAAGAGCTCTACAAAATAATAAAAGAGCTATGTAAATCATCAAGCATGTCCCACATCCTGCCCCCCTGACTAGAATGCTGTGAGAAAATCAGGAAATTCTTTGCTGAGATAATCTCGGAGATTTACACCTCATACAAAAAACAATCCCCCTCAAGTGATATCGACTGGGAAACATTGAATACCAACCCAGAGGCTCATTCCCACCTCAGCAATTTTGTTCCTTTCACAGGTCACCAAAACAATGGCTGCAGTTAAATCAGGGTCCCCGCTTGATCCATGCACTCACTTTATTTTCTCTTGGATCATGTCCTGATGTAACTCGCATACCCAACAATTCCCTGGACACTGCTGTATTTCCTGAGATCTGGAAAAAAGCAACTGCATGGACGTCCATAATCTGTCAAACTACTGACCTATCTCTCAGCTCCCATATCTATCCAAAGTGATGGAGAAGCTGGTCAACAATCAACTGTCTAATTATCTTGACACCACCGAGCTCCTGGACCCATCCCAAACTGGCTTCAGACCCACCAACAGCATGGAGGCCACTCTAGTAGCAGTCTTAGATAATATCAGATCCTTAATTGATCAGGGAAAGGTGGCTGCCCTGATTCTATTGGACATATCAGCGCCATTTGACCCGGTCTCGCATGGCCTATTACTGAGCACCCTACATGAAAAGGGCATACACTCTAAAGCCCTTCAGTGGTTCTGTTCCTTCCTAAGCAACAGAACACGAACATTACAAATAGGACCTTTCCCCTTCACCCCAAAAACCATCAACTATGGCGTCCCACAGGGAGACTCCCTGAGCCCCACCCTTATTGATGCCTATGGATCGTCTTTTGCTAAAATCAGCAACAAATGGGGATTCAGTGTCTGCTTTTATGCGGATGACACACAACTGCTGATAGCCCTTGAAGAAATACACGAGGACACTAGAATTAAACTAACTAACTGTCTCTCAGAAATGGAGGCTTGGATGTCAGATCACTGTCTGACATTAAACACCGATAAGTCAGAGATCCTACTCTTCGGAGGAGCCCATCTATTTTGGGATGCAACCTGGTGACCCAAATCACTTGGACCTGCACCCGTGCCCTAACAGGTCACAAAAAAATTGGGCATTCTTATCGACAATGCACTAACCATGCAGAACCAGGTCCGTGCATTATGTGTAAGCATGGGCGAATTTTGCGAATCTCGCGTTCGCAAATTTTGCGGATTTGCGAACTCGCAATTCGCAAAATCCGCCAATTCTCGCGAATTTGCAGATTTTTTTTTGTGTGTTCGCGTGGGTTTCTGCCAGTTCGCGAGGGTTTTGTACAATTTCGCAAACGCGAACTTACCTGTCGGGTCGCAAGTTTCGCGAACTTGTTGTTTATACGTGTCCAGCCTGTTTGGGACACTCTTCTTCATCACTGCCACTCTCTGTCACCACTGCCACTCTCTGACTACTCATGCCACCCTCTGGCCCACCCATGCCACCCTCTGTTTCATCACAGCACCCTCTGGTTGTCCAGTCAGTGTACATTATTGTGGCAAAGCAAGCACACCTTCCCTGACTCAAGTGACCTGAATTAATTTGGGGCTGATTAATGTGTCACAGAATATTTTTTTAGCTGGCACCTGCTTCCTTAGTGCTTCCTGATTAGTGATCTTTTGCACTTGCTAAGTGCTTTCATTGTTGCAAAATTAGTTACAACACCAGCCCTGCCCCAACTGACAATAATGAATTAGGGGCTGATTAATGAATTTGAACTTCCAGCCTGGCTCCTGCTTGTCTCCCTTAGCTGTAATTCAGGACCTTTGTGGCATATGTGTAACTATTCTGAGGTTCAGAGCAGGGTCACATAATAGTTGCAACTTGCAACTGAACTCTGGAGGGGCCCCTCAGGAAGCACTACAGGAAATGGCTACTAATGATGAGCCTGAACTTTTGAACCTGGTAAGTAGTTTCTATTTTGCTCAGATCGTATTTCTGCAATTTTGCGCTTATTCGCGGGGCGCGAAGTTGTACTGGGAAGCCGCAAACTCACGCGAACAGTGCGAGCAAGCCATAAAATCTGCTGCTCGCGGATTTGCGGATTTTGCGGGAGATTCGCGAATCTCGCGGATTGCGAATTTACCCAAAATCCGCGAGCGAAACGGATTTTCCGCCCATGCTTAATTATGTGGGAGAAGCTTTGCTACGTTAAAACTCCTATAGATCCCCCTGGAAAGTAGGAAAACCATAATTCTGGCCTTGCTCATAAGCAGTCAAATCTCAATGGGAGCTCAGAGGGAAAAAGGAAAGGGTCGCCGCCACTCAAACTTAGTAATACAACAAAAGTCCCAGTCCACGGGCGTCAAAGCATGTCAGTGGCTAAATCAAGAGCAGTCAATATGTACTGCTACCTATTACTGTCCTCTACAATTTCTAAGGGGACACTGCACTGTACTCCGCCCCAATTGGCATTAAAAGGAAAAGCCTATTCTCCTTGACAGCGACACAGAACAGCAAGTACTATGACCTATATAGGTCAATGACAGGTGTCCACACCACCAGTGTTGGACTGAATTCTGCTTAGAAAAAATGTGTGAGAAACAAATGACACCTCACGGAAACACCACCAACGGGGTAACTGGTATGTAATTTCCAGACAAGCCCCTGTCTCATCATCGGTAGTCACTTGATTCTCAAAGAAAGTAAGAAGAAAGAAAAGAAGTGTCCAAAACAAACAACCAAAGATATGTGACAGACAGTGGAAAGCAGAAACATCTGCTAGTGACAAACATTTAACATAAACAAGTGCATAAAACACAGCATAAAATTCCCTTAACCAACTTTATTTATAGGGAGGTGATTATATGCTGCAGTACTAAAAAGGCTGGTAGCTATTCATGCATACCATTACCTATTACCAGTGCCGACACGCTTCACTGCCATATCAATTTAAGCAGTTTCATCAGGGCTGCACTTTTATGCCGCCACTCCACTTTTGGACACTCGTTCTGTGTAAACTGCCAAGGAAGAACAGGCATAAAGAACCAATTAAAAACATGTAAACCTACTGTTTATTAGCCGCATATGAGAAATTGTGTATAACTCTTGTTTACCCAGAGTCAGCCTAGTTAATCATACCAGCCGCCCCGGGGTTGAGAAGGATACAGGGGTACTCCAAATGTGAGTTCTCGCCTTCACTTAAACATTAAGCTTTCTGCTGATAGAGAAAAAAAAGTATTCACCAGTTTGCAGGAAACATAAGACCAGATCGACAGTCTTGTTAATGTGTGGATCACAACTCAACATCAATTATTCACACTGTTTGGTGGTATACATTCAGCATCATTCAACTCTTAAAAAACAGTTTAATGAGGAGAACTCCTCATAGCCTTTAGCTGTCGAATTGCTGCGCAGAATGGGTAGCATACAAATGTCTACTTCACTGGTCATAGCGCGACTCCCTTTCTACTTAGACAAGTGCACAAATGTTGCCCTGCCCAATATGCCAGAAATCACAATGTCCGATCGTATTTCAAAGTGACAGCTACCAGTGCGCTGCCCTGCCCACAATACCGGTATTGGCCAGGAACCAGACACCCATGATACTCCTCACCGTGCTATCGCCAAATAGACGCTTTTACTCCTCCACACCATTTCTGGACACGGACGCGCTGAAGTAGCGGCTTCAAGTGGTCTCCGCCCTCAAGTCCACGTCATGTGACAAATTTGCCTGAAAATTTTAAAGTCCCCATTTTTGTAGTTTTGCTTTTTGGCTGTTTGGGGGTCTTCTACTTGTTTCCGCCTGGGTTGAAGGGTCTGAGGCCATTGCTGGGAAGGTGTAATACCGGATTAAAGTGGTTTGGACCAAATCGGAGGTGACATTTTGTTTGCGTTTTTGCTGACTTGCTTGTCTTTGGGGTGCTGTTTGGCGGGCTTTTAGGTTGTTGTGGGTGGGTTTTGGGGTCTAGGAGCACTGCTGGCACAGTCTAATGTGGATTGCATTTGTTTTTCAGGAAATCCATGGTGGAAAAGGGGAGCTAGGCCTAGCTGCACAGCGCGTTTGGACAGAATTGAAAGAAGGCCGAAAATATTCTAAGTATGAGATTTTCCATTTTTGCTTTTGCCTGTATGGGGGTGTTCTGCTTTTTTGTGGGTGGGTTGGCAGGTCTTGGGGCATTGCTGGGAAGGTCTAATACCGGATAAAAGTGGTGAAAAATCCATGGAGAAAATCCATGCTGAAAAGCGTTTTGGCACACTAACTTAGGGCTCGTTAGGGTTAGCACTAGCAGCAGGATTGCATGTGTTTCGGGGTGTTCTAGATTTTTGCAACTGAGTTCTGGGGTCTTAGAGCACTGGTGGGAATGTGTAATTTTGGTTGCAAGTGGTTTGAAGAAAATCCATGGTGGGAAAGGGGGGATTTGGCCTAGTTAAAGAAAGCGTTGGCCACTATTCTTAACTTAGGGCTCGTTAGGGTTAGCAGTATTGTATTGCATGTGTTTGGGCGGGGGGCTGTTTGTGAGGGGGTTTGCGAGTCTTGGAGCAATGCTGGGTATGGATGCTTTTGCTTGCTTGCAAGTGGTTTGAATACAATCCACGGTGGGTAAGGGGGGATTTGGGCCTACTTTACTTTCAAAGTAGGTTTTGTCACCATTTTCTACTAGGCCTCGTTTTTTGAGATCTGATTGGGGGTCTTCTACATTTTTGCGACTGGGTTTAGTAAGGGTCTGGGAGCACTGCTGGGAAGGTCTAATTTTGTTCTAAAACACAGTTTACAGTACACCAAGCTTGAGGGGAAAGATCCGCTAAATTAATTCGCCCACACTTATTTATCCTTCAAAAGGAGACTCAGACAGAGTACGCACTTTCAAAAATATTGTACTGTCTATTAGGAAAATCAAAGTGTGACTTTTTGCACTACACAGCGTACATACCTTATATTTATTTGTCAGTGGTGTTCTAATATCACTTCCTGTTTTTCCATCAATAATTACAGGCCGGGTTTTAGCCTGTGCATTGGGAAAAGAATGAAGTCAGGCTTCACATTAGCGAGCCGCAATTCAGCATCCACCAGGCAGGCAGTGGACAGGGTGTCTTCTGGTCACCAACATTGATGGACGGAGCGTCAGATGGAATGGAGGAGTCCCGCTAATAAGAGGAATGGTTGGATGCATCTTACAACTTCCCAAATTCAACAGGACAACTACAACAACATACAGATACAGTATCCGTTCTTTTCTAATTATCTTTAAGTAATTTTATTGCTGTGAAATTCTATGAGTGTGACTCTGTATTTCTTTGATCTCTGCTTCTAACTTCATCCATACAGCAATTGTATAAGTTTTACTTCAGCTATTTTTCAAACCTAATTTAATGTACAAAGTGTTTCTCTGAGTGCAGAGATAGGCAAGTGAAAACGCATAATTATTACTGCAGCCCTGTACTGTCGCATTCTTTCATTCACGGTTGTCGAAAGTACTACTTACTTTTTTATTATTATTATTATTATTGGGACATTTGTTGCGCGCTGCGATTACGCACACCGGCGTGTCCACGCGCTGAAAGTGGGAATAGGCAGATGACAGGGAACACAGAAACTACGCGGGCCATTATTTACTGTAAAGATAAGTTTTTAGTTTTGCCCGGAATCTAGCCTCATCTGGTTCCAAACGCAGGTCCGTTGGCAGTTTGTTCCAGTTGGTTGCCGCCAAGTATCTGAAAGACCTGCCTCCCATGCGGGCCTTCTTAATTCTTGGAGTCCTCAGTAGGCCACCCCCTGTTGATCTAAGCGCCCGTGTTGGTATGTACGCTTTGATCAAATTCGTCAGAGGGGCGGGTGCCCTGCCATTCAAAATGCGATGACAGGTGCAGAGGGCTTTATACTCCACTCTTCTCCTCACCGGGAGCCAGTGTAGCTGCTGGAGGGCCGCCTTAGAAAGCGCCCTTTTAGGCAGTCTGAGAATCAGACGCGCTGCCGCATTCTGCAGCACTTGCAGCCGGGCCATGCTTTTTTCTGGAGCCCCCAGGTACAGCAGGTTCCCATAGTCCGCCCTAGCTGTCACCAGGGCATGAACCAGGGTTTGACGTGCTTCAAGCGGGAGTAAGTCCAGGACCTTTCTCAGCTTCTTCAGAATCCCGAAGCAGACTCCCACCACCCGATTAATCTGGGGGCCAAATGTGAGCCCTACGTCAAACCACACCCCCAAATTGCGCGCCTCTAGGCACGGGGTTGGGGTAGGTCCAAGGCAGGAGGGCCACCATGCCGGCGACCAGGCAGACTGGGCTCTCCCTACCACCAGCACCTCTGTCTTGCTGCCGTTCAGCTTCAAACAATTGTTGGCAATCCATTCGGCTAGATCTTTCATGCACGAACGGAAGCCATCGGCAGCAAGACAGGGCGCCTGCGACATGGAGATCACCAGCTGCGTGTCGTCGGCGTAGGAGACCAGTTGGAGGCCATGGCTCTCCACGATCGATGCAACAGGCGCGACATACATATTAAAGAGGGTTGGGCTCAATGACGAGCCCTGCGGCACGCCTTGGCCCAGAGGCACCCCCCTTGAATAGCAGTCTCCCTGCCTGACTTGAAAGCTTCTCTCATTGAGGAAGTCTTGGATCCATCTCAGCGCGGTGCCAGAGATGCCACCTCTGTTCAGACACTGTAGCAAGATGTTATGTGCTACAGTGTCGAACGCCGCGCTGAGGTCCAACAAGATCAAAGCCATAGTTTGGCCTGCATCCACGCCCTCTCTCAGATGTTCCGTCGCCATGAGGAGGGCGGACTCGGTGGAATGTCGTGGCCTGAAGCCAAACTGCGTCGCATGGAGCAGTCCCCTTTCCTCCACGTGCTTCATAATTTGGGTATTAACCACCTTTTCCGCCACTTTTGACAGAAAAGGCAGGAGGGAGATGGGCCTCAGATTTTCTAATACCTCAAAGCCTAAGTGGGGTTTCTTCCGGAGCGGGAGCACCACCGCCTGTTTCCATCCGTCCGGCAGCTTCCCTGATCCGAAAGATACGTCGAGGATGTGCCTAATATAAGGCTCCAAGACTTCCAGACTGTCTGCCAAGCGTTTTGGCGACACCGGATCCCACGGGGACCCTGATTTTACAGAGCGGCACACCACTAACATTTCCTCAGGAGGAGGGGTGCAATAGTGTGTAATATGCCCTGCCGTCTCTGTGTCCCCCATTGCTTCCTCTAGGTCCAGCCCTGTAGGCCGAATAGGGAAGGTCGAGTAAATCTTCTCTACTTTGGCGGAGAAGTAGTCTGCAATCCGGTCACAAGACTCCGTAGAGCAACTCTCCGGCTCTGTAGGTGCATTTACCGAAGTCAGGGATTTATAGATGCCAAAAAGTTCCTTGGCGGAGTTTTCCGCCCCCTGAATTTGTTCAGCAAAGTAGGCTGCCTTAGACTTTTTTATCAGCCTATGGTGAATGCGCCTTTTATCCAGGAATAAGTCCCTGGCCTTGTTGTCATAGGACACCCTCCAGACTTTTTCTGCCCGCCTACAGTCTGCCTTTGTCAGTCTCAGCTCAGCACTGAACCAAGGAGCTGAGCGATCTTTCCGAGCACCTGTGGTAGTGCGGCAGAGTGGGGCTGTCTGGTCAAGCGCTGCCGTGATGCGCTGATTCAGGTTGAGGACAGCTGTTTCTATGTCCTCGCCCCCAGGCAAACCATCCCTAGTTAAGGCTTGGTTAAAATCTTCCACCGAGAATTTAGCCCACTTCCTCCTAAGATAGTTAGAGGGTACCTGGCTAGTTTTGTTGGTATTTCTACTCTGTATGGAGAATGCCACCAGGAAGTGGTCGGTCCAGGGAAAGGGTTCAACACCTGACACCTCCACACCTTCCCAATTAGCATAGACCGGGTCCAGGAGGTGTCCCAGTCGATGCGTAGGGGCCTCAAGTTTCAGGTCCAGTTGCAGGGCAAGCATGTCCCGACCAAAATCCTCAACCCCTGTGGCCTCAGGGCAGTTAAGGTGCAGGTTAAGATCTCCTAATAGGAGAAATTTGTCCCTGCGCAGGGTCGCCTCCATGAGGCTTTCTAACAGGCTCTCCCTAAACTTAGTACAAGCCCCTGGGGGCCGATATACCAGACATCCATTGAGCGTCATGGCCCCATTAATTTTAATCGAGAAGCGGCCCGCCTCACTCTCCACGATCGGCGTGCGTTCTAAGCAGCAGCCCAGAGTGTCCCTAAAAATAATCGCAATCCCCCCTCCCACCCCCTCTGGCCTATCCTGCCTGACCCAGGAGTAATTCTCCGGTGTGGCTTCAATGATGTCAGAGTCGGAGAACTGATCTAGCCACGTTTCTGTTAGAAACAGTAGGTCAAGTTTTTCAGTAGCCATGCATGCAGTAGTGCATGCACTTCCTTTATGTCACTCAAAAGATTTATGGTTAGCTTTGTACCCAAAGATTTGTTTATCTTCAATTATTGTTTGTCCATGCTGTCCTTTTTTTTTCTTCTCTCAACAAAACTTTCCCAAAAACCCCCATTCCCATCCATTTTCCAAACCCTAACCCTCTTCCCCAGGGCTGTGTGGTTTTGATTGATGTGTGACAAAATGACAGCAATAATTCCACACACTTGCTGGGGAAGATAAGGTCATAGCAATAGGCTGGTGAAGAAATCCGAGGATATATTCTTACTCAGCTTGACACTGAGTCACTAATGGCAACTGAAAGCAGATTTTCATGTGCGCCATCAACTTGATTGATCATGAATAAGCATGGGCGGAAAATCCGTTCCGCTCGCGGATTTTGCGGATTTTCGGTAAATTCGCAATCCACGAACGCTCGCGAATTTCCCGAGAATCCGCAAATTCGCACGCAGCGGATTTTTTTTTCTTGGTGATACAATTTTGCGGCGTAAGTTCGCAATTGCGAACATGTAGGTGCGGCGGGCAGCAGCAATCTCGCACTCGCCAAATTACAAAATTTGAAATTCTGCACAAGAAATCCACTAGCAAGCAGCATAGACCATCTGAAAATGATGATTTTTATCAGAATAACTCCTCAGGTTGACATTTGCCTGCACTTTTTTGGATTTGAGGCCTTTTGACTTTCTTTGGATCACTTTTGGATTAGAAATTAACTTTCACAAGTAAGTTTGTTTGGGGCATTACAGTTGGTGTTCTGCAGAAAAACGAGTTTTGCTAAACTGAAAGCACTCAGCAGGTGCAAAAGTTCAAATTCATCATTAGTAACCATTCCATGTAGTGCTTCCTGACTGGGGCCCCTCCAGAGTTCAGTTGCTAGTTGCAATAATTGTATGACCCTGCTCTGACCCTCACAGCCGGATCATAGGGTAAGTAACACTTACAACGCAACTTTTACGTCGCATTCCGTTACAACGCAGATTTTACAACGCGGGATCCATTACATCGGATGTCATTACAATGCATGGCATTACATCGCAGATGCTATTACAACGCATACTATTACATCGTAAGTATTGGTAAGTATTTAATTTTTTTTATTTTATTTAATATTATTTAATTGATTTAATTATTATTAATTATAAAAAAAATATTTATTTATGTTTTTAAATATTATAAATTAAATATATTAATTTAAGTGATTTTTTAAATAAGTATGAGTATAGGAGTATATGTTTTGGGGTACTGAGGTATATGTTTTGGGGTGTTTGGGTATTTATAGGTTTTAGGGCAGGGTTTGGGTTTTGGGGTACAGGGGTGTTTTTAGGTTTTAGGGTAGGGTTTGGGTTTTGGGGTACAGGGGTGTTTTTAGGTTTTAGGGTAGGGTTTGGGTTTTGGGGTACAGGGGTGTTTTTAGGTTTTAGGGCAGGGTTTGGGTTTTGGGGTACAGGGGTGTTTTTAGGTTTTAGGGTAGGGTTTGGGTTTTGGGGTACAGGGGTGTTTTTAGGTTTTAGGGCAGGGTTTGGGTTTTGGGGTACAGGGGTGTTTTTAGGTTTTAGGGTAGGGTTTGGGTTTTGGGGTACAGGGGTGTTTTTAGGTTTTAGGGTAGGGTTTGGGTTTTGGGGTACAGGGGTGTTTTTAGGTTTTAGGGCAGGGTTTGGGTTTTGGGGTACAGGGGTGTTTTTAGGTTTTTGGGTAGGGTTTGGGTTTTGGGGTACAGGGGTGTTTTTAGGTTTCAGGGTAGGGTTTGGGTTTTGGGGTACAGGGGTGTTTTTAGGTTTTAGGGCAGGGTTTGGGTTTTGGGGTACAGGGGTGTTTTTAGGTTTTAGGGCAGGGTTTGGGTTTTGGGGTACAGGGGTGTTTTTAGGTTTTAGGGCAGGGTTTGGGTTTTGGGGTACAGGGGTGTTTTTAGGTTTTAGGACAGGGTTTTGGGTTTTGGGGTACAGGGGTGTTTTTAAGTTTTAGGGCAGGGTTTGGGTTTTGGGGTACAGGGGTGTTTTTAGGTTTTAGGGCAGGTTTTGGGTTTTGGGGTACAGGGGTGTTTTTAGGTTTTAGGGCAGGGTTTGTGTTTAGGGATAATTAAATTATATTTACCATTTTAAAATTAATTAAAATATATTTAATAAATTAAATTAATTATTTTACATTAATTACATTATTTAATGAAATTAATTAAATTAAATAAATTATTATTATTAATTTAATTTAATTTCATTATAAAAATATGTACATTAAACTAATTACTTTTTTTAATTAAATTAAATTAATTACAATTTTTAATAAAATTACATTTATTAAATAGATATTATTTTATTAAATTAAATTAATGACAATTTTAAAATGTCTTTTAATTAAATTATTTAAAAAAAATTAATTACAATAAACTAAATAACATTTTTAAAAATAGGTATACTTACCTATACTTACGATGTAATGCCATGCGTTGTAATAGCATCTGCGATGTAATGCCATGCATTGTAATGACATCCGTTGTAATGGATCCCGCGTTGTAAAATCTGCGTTGTAACGGAATGCGTTGTAACACAACGCGTTGTACTGACACCAATCCGATCATAGAATAGCTACAAGTAGGACACAAAGGTCCTGGGAAAAAAAATTGCACTGTAACAGAAATCAAATTACAGATAAGGAAGCAGGTGCCAGACTGGAATTTTAAAACAGTGACACATTAAAAAATCAACCCCAAATTAATTCATGTCAGTTGAAGCAGGGCAGGTGTGCTTGCTTTTTCCCCCCATAATCTACAGTGATGATGATGAACCAGAGGGTGGCATTGACGTACCAGAGGGTGGCATGGGTGAAACAGAGGGTGGCAGTTTTGAAACAGAGGGTGCTGTGAACCGGTGATGATGAACCAGACGTACAAACAACATAGTCGCGACCGTTGAGTGCCGACAAGTAAGTTCGCAATTGCGAACTGGTACAAAATCCTCACGAACTGGCAGAAGCCCTTGCGAACACTATAAAAACAAAAAAATCCGCAAATTCGCGAGAATTTGCGGATTTTGCGGATTGCGAGTTCGCAAATACGCAAATTCGCGAACGCCAGATTCGCAAAATTCGCCCATGCTTAATCCTCAAGAACATCCTCCTCCTAGACGTGGCAAATGATTACGCTGCTGTGTCCTTCACCTTCAGTACTATTTCTTGTAGTAGTAGCCAATGTCAAAGAAATTCAACGCAAGTACTAGTTATACTTTCAATACTTTACCATTTGTTAAGGTACATTGTGGCACTGTTCTAGTGTACTATCACCTGCTATATTCGCTATTGTACCGTTCTAATGCTACGGTAAGGACAAACAAGGTTTCATTTTCTTTTTTTCCAGATGCTGCAACTGCCACTGTGTAACACCACAAGTACCACCGCAATGATGACATTTCATCCGCCCAGGATTGCCAACCTTAATCGCCATTTCCCATGCAGCCAGCCCTGTGCCTAGCCCTATTTCCAAACACAAATTACAGGTAAGATAAGCATTTGGGGGGGTAGTATAATGAAGTATTAGGAGAGATGAGAGACTGACGGTCCTAGGACTATTGAATTCACTTACTCTGTGACAGGCACTTAGTTTAGAAAACATTTGGGCAATTACTAAGATGCCACTTAAGTTTCAGGAAAACAAACTTACTGTTAAACCCCCACCCACCAGCCTCAAAAGCAGTAAAAAACATGTATGCTAAGATAAAGTTTTTTTGTTTTTTTTAAATGTTTTTATTAATTTTTACATATTTATCCCCCCCTGGACAGGCAGACTTTCTGTTCATTAACATCATGAACTTTTCGTCGTGTTTGACATAAATAAATATACATTATAGAGAATTTACAAAATAAAATATATTCCCAGCATCTCGAGAAAACCAATTAAAACAGTAGCATGAATACATTACAGTATCGATAATAAATCAGTTTTGTAGAGCTCGCCAGTGTGTGAGAGGAGTCCAGATTTTCATACCCCTTTCACGTCGCCGTTTGCCTTTACGCTTATAAATAGCTGTCTCGATATTATGCACAGCTAAGAGCCTAGCTAGCCACTGTTGGAAAGTAGGTGGTAGCGGGTCTAGCCAAGCCGAGGCTAGGCATAGCCGCCAAACAGCCATAGCAACAAATATAAAATCGTGGCCGCTCTCAAGATTATCTGGATCCTCCACCCCAAGTACCATTACCTCTGGTGACAAGGCAACCTTTCTGTGAAGAACTGAAGTTAGAAACCTCTCTATACTTTGTATCAAAGGTATTAACACCGGGCAAGAGGCAAAGATATGGATGGAATCTGCCTTAAATAGATTGCATCTCGGGCAGCAAGTCCCATTACTGGTTCCCCATTTTGCAATTTTATCGGGTGTATAGTAAAGAAAAAAACAGGTTTTATAAAATTGTGCCTGGAGTCTAGTCGAAATAAGAATAGTTTGAGCTAGCTGATAGGAGTACAAAAATCCTTCTTTAGAAAATCTCGAGTTTACCTTGCCACCTCATTGCCGTTTTATCTAGATCATCCGGGAACCTGTCCAGCAATGACACATACACTCCACCTATTGACTGTTTCCTTGAATGTATAATTGTCTCCACTACAGTAGATTGTTCCCAGAGTGTCCTTGCTCCAGATTTGTGAGTTAGGAAGTCCCTAATTTGGAGATATTTAAAAAAATCCCGCCAGTCTAAACCAAATTCTCCCTTCAGAACTTCAAACGATTTAATCCCCTGATTGGTATAAAAATCCCCAAGTTGTGTAATTCCTAAATTATACCATTTATTAACGCAATTATCTTTAAAGATTATTGGTGGAAGAGTTGGGTTGTTTAGTACCGGAGTGTAATATGAGAATCGCCCTATGCCTAGTACTTTTTTTACCGCCTTCCATACCTTAAAACAGCTATAGAGAGTCTTGAATTTGACCTTTTTGTGGTAACTGTCATGTATGTGTCTCCAAAGGTAGCCATAGCAGGAATTCCCCACCAATAGCTGAAAGATTGAAGCGGTATGTAGCTCCGTGTTGTTCCCCCCTTGCAATAATTCCTTACTGTAAAGTAATACACATGACCAGTAATATCTCCTTAAATTGGGAAGTGCTAACCCACCTCTGTCCTTAGGAAGGGTAAGATATTTATATGCTCGACGGGGTTGAGCGTATGACCATATAAATCTAGAAAAGGTACGTTCCATTGTTGTAAACCACTGATTAGAGAACTCTAGGCAAATTGCCCTGAATAAATATAATATTTTAGGAAAGTACACCATTTTAATTGCATTTACTCTTCCGATGATGGACAGGTGAAGATTGTCTAACCGCCGTAGATCCTTTTGTATCGTGTTCAGCATTGGCTTAAGATTTATGTCCACTACTTCCTCTAGCTTTGAAGAGATTGTGACACCCAGGTATGTCCCTCCCTTCACCACCCTAGGGTCATCCATCCCAATTTTTTGATTTAAAACAATTTGTGTCTTTCCTTGATTTAGCGCGTAGCCAGAGACAAGACCAAATTTCCTAGCCTCGGCTTCAATGATCAACATTGCTACTATAGGGTCTGCGGTAACTATAGCAATATCATCGGCGTATGCTAATGTTTTTGTTGTATACCCCTGTGATATAATTGGGGTTATATGATTATTTTTCTCCAAATAACGAATAAAGGAATCTATATATATTGCAAAGAGCAATGGCGAGCAAGGGCACCCCTGACGTGTTCCCCTGGAGATGGCGATTTCCTTAGTAAGACTTACATTGATAGATACGACAGCCCTAGGATTATTATAAATTTTTTGTATCGCCTGAATAAACTTGTTTCGAAATCCCATCATCGCCATTGCTTTCCAGAGAAACTGCCAGGAGACCCTATCAAAGGCCTTCTCTGCATCCAAAAGGATCAGGGCCATAGGGTCTCCTGTAGTTTCTGTTCCATCAAAAAGTGTTATTACCCTCTGGATATGATTGATCGTTGACCTTCCAGGGACATAACCGTGCTGGCTTTTGACGATTACATTGTGTATTATAGGGGCAATTCGATTTGCCAAGATTTTGGAATATATTTTAGAATCAGCATTTATAAGGGTTATGGGGAGATATGATCCTAAATGTTCTGGGGGTTTCCCCTTTTTAGCGAAAATCACAATTTTGGCGTTGGACCAGGAGCTGGGAGGTTCCCCCCCGGAGAAAATATGGATAATCAAGTCTCTAAATATGTGTTTGATTTCGTCTATAAATGTGCTATAGAACTCCGAGGGGATACTGTCCAGACCTGTTGCCTTTCCTTTAGGGAGGCTATTAACTGCGGTCAATACCTCTTCCATATTCGGAGTTTCCTCTAGAGCCAGCTGAGTATTTACCTCAAGCTTTACGATATCACAATTCTCTAAGTACCTTTCTATTTCTGTAATATCTTCATTGCCCTTATCCGTATATAGTTCTTTATAAAACCTCAAAAATGCTTGCTTAATCAGCTCTGAGTCTTTTAACTGGCCTTCCACTGGGTCTATAATTTCCCTTATTAGATTAGCATTGACCTGTTGTCGCAATCGCACCGCCAATTGATGACCCACTTGCTCATTGACTTCATATATTAATTCTTTTCGTGCCGTGGCTTTCCGGATTGCCTTATCTGAAAAGATATTGGTAATTGCTGCCTTGGCAACTGCTACTTGGGCTAAGGTGCTACAGATGTCCCCAGTTGAGTCTCTATTGCTGGTGACACTGATGAGCCCTACTTCAGCTAGCATAAGCTCATCCTGCAGCCTCTGCATCTCCTCTTTCTCTCGCCTGTTTGCTCTGAGGGAATATGACATAGTCTCACCCCGGACCCCTGCTTTCAATGTGTCCCAAACAACCTCTATTGACGTACTATTAATGTTTTCTGCTAGGAACTTGGGTATCCAGTCTTTCATGTGAATACAATACTGAAGGTCGTTCAGTAGTGCTTTTTCAAATGACCACAGAGTAGGCTCTGATTTAGCTAGCCTAATAGTCAGTGTACAGAGAAGGGGGTTATGGTCAGATAGTACCCGGGGCAATTTAACAATTTGGGAATTCCTGAGTAGTGAATTTGAGAGTAAAATATAGTCAATTCTGGTGTGCGTGTGGTGTGGATTTGAATAAAAGGTATATCCAAGGTCCCCGGTGTTAGTATTTGACGTCTGCCAGCTATCTACAAGTCCATGCACAAGACACAAATCCTTAAGAGAGCGAAATACTTTAGGTTTGTGTCCTTTATAGACCCATTCATCGTTTAAAGACCAGTTAGCCGGGAGGTTTATATTAAAATCCCCACAGACCAACACTGGAAGAGGCCAGTGTGAAAGTTCATTAGAGACCTCATCGAAAACCCTGGGGTCATCTGTATTGCTCCCATAAATAGCACAAATTGTGATTTTTTGCCCTGTTTGATAGCTGCATTCGGTAATAGCCCAGCGGCCAAACTTATCAGCTTTAGATTTGTTAAACACCAATCCACTCCCTTTAGCCAGAATGGCAACCCCCCGAATGTTAGCACCTTGTGAGGTAGCACACACCAGTTTATACCCTAGTGTATTTAACAACTGGCTCTGGGACCCTTCAATATGCGTCTCCTGCATACATACAACATTGGCTCCCCAATTTTGTAGACCAATTGCAACCATTTGCCTTTTCTTAAGATCGTTCAGACCACAAATATTCAGAGATAATATTTTTATCCCAGCCATGTTCCTAATAAAAGAGTGCCATATTTTATATCACAGACAATCTGGTTTCCTGTGATCCCTATAGGTATTTCCATAGTTCTTATTGACATAGATTTACTTCCCTGTATGTCTAACCTGTCCGGCCTCCCCCCCTCTCTTTTCCCCCCCCCCACCCACCACCACCTTTGAAGGTTACCTGGGCCTGTCTGGACCAGGGGTGCGACATCCGCGCAAGCAGGCTCTGCGAACTAGGCTAGTTTGTTAGTATAAGTTTTATGCTTATTTTTTAAAGTTGACCCTAAGCCTAAATTTTTAAATAATTTTTCAGACTTAATTTCCCCAAATCGTTCAGCCATTCCACTAAAAGTCTATGCTTTCCCAATATATACCTTCTACTTGATATACATTGCAATAGTTCCTTCATCTTATATATTCCTTTTACAACAAGTCTTTAAGTCTACAAGTCTATAAATCTGATTTAGATTATTTCCCTGGATTTCAAGAGGTTATCTCTGAAATTTCTCGAAGATAGTCCTCCGCCTGTATTTCGCTGTTGAAGCTTCCTGTTGTACCTTTAAATATAATTTTCAGGCGTGCCGGATTTTGCAAGAATACTTTTGCTCCAACTTTTTCAAAGGGTCCAAATAGCTGACGCATTTTCCATCTTCGCTCCACGGTGGCGTGAGCGAAGTCCGGTCTAACAAAAATTTTTAACCCCTTATGCTCTCTTTGGGTGGTAGGTCTTGCAAGGTCGTAGATTTTTTCACGGAGGAGAAAATTCCCAAAGCAGACCAGCATTGCCCTGGGATATTGATTTTGCTTGTTAGAGTTTTTTGATAGCATTAGAGGAAAACGATGGGCCCGCTGGACTTCCCTTTCCATATCCCAGGCTTCCAATTCCGGAAACAATGTTTTGAGTATGTTAACCATTGCCCCTCTAGCATCGCTTCCCTCAAAATTCTCCGGAATTCCGAGAAACCTTAGATTATTCCTTCTGGATCTGTTTTCATGATATTCCACTTTGGCCATAAGATCCCTTATTGTTCCATCTTGTTCTGTTTCCCTTTTTTGAAGCGTTGCAACATCGGTTTCAAGATTCTCAGTACGGGTTTCCATCATGACCATTCTTTCAGAGATCTCGGAGCAAATACTGCCCACTTTCCTCACTGCTCCTTGTAATTTTTCAATGGCCATGCGGTTCTTTTGACTGTCTTTTTTCACATCCTCATGGAAGTTTTTTATTGAGCTGAGCACCTGGCTCAACGAGGGCTCCGTAGTTTTTTGGTGTCTATCTTTTTTTTCATGTACCCTCAGGGTTTGGCATGGTGTTTCCCCTGTTGATTTAGTTTCTGGGCTTCTTCGGGGGGGATTAGGTCTACTTTTGACATAGTCTGTGTTATTACCAGGGTCTGTGGTTTCCTCATTCAACACGTTTCGTTCTCTTTTGTGTTTTGGCCTTTTTTTCCCCCACTCCTTTTTTTCCTGGTGTTGATTTCGATAGATAATCTTGAATAATTGGAGCCAGAGAGCTCCAGAGATACGGCGCCCCTTCGAGCGCTTGGACTTGATTCTCTTGAATTGCTCAGTTGGCTTGAGTCACTAGAGATAGACAATCCTGTTTCGTATACCTCGGATTCTGAATCTTCATCCGAGAGAGAGTAGTTAGCTGAATGTACTTCCTTCCCCACTGGAAGATCTTGCAAATTGGGAGCGTTGACAAAAGGGTTCAGATCCTTCGTTTCCTTGTTCCCTTTTTTTTTATCAAGTTGCTCCATTTGTTCTCTCTGATTTGATGTTACTACGTCTAACTCTATAGGTGCCCTTATCTCTTGCTGAGTCACTTTTGAATCTACATTCCAAGTTCCTTCGCCAGTGCCTATAGCTCCACTTCCCTCCAAATTGGTTGGAGGTATACATTGAACATCCTTGCAGCTTTCATTCCACTCCTCAGTGTTCTTATTCTGCATTTGGATCTGTATTTTTTCCCCATTATTTGGTACATCGCTCTGGTAATCCTTATGTAGAGGGCTGAATATATTGGATATTCTTGGCTGGGATGACTCAATTATACCGGTATTTTTTGCAGTTGCCTTTAAATTTTTTATAGTCTGTAATCTCTGTGCTTTTTTGGCCATTAACTCCAGTTTGGCATCTTCCTCCGTTTCAACCCTTTTCTCCTTCTTTTTGCCAGCCTCTTTCTCCTTTTCTTTCTCTTTCTCTTCCTTTCGTTTGGTTTTTTCTCTTTCTTTTTCCAGCTTTTTTTCCATATTTTTATCTTTAATTCTTCCTTTATCTTGAACCTCATCTCCTGTCAGGCCTTTCTCCTTTGCTCTAATTCCTCTGGTTTCAGGACCTTTATGTCTGTTAGTTGTGTGTTGGGCAGGTGTCAGTTCCATTTCTGCGTTTTTTTCACGCTCTTGTTGGGTCGATATCTCTCCCTGTAGAATCTCGGCTACCTCCTCCCCTTTTTCCTTGTTAAAAGCGGCGTTATATACTGCCCCTGTTTGTGTTTTCTGGCCTTTTTGCTCCTCTTGCAGGGTGAGCAGGGGTAGCCTCTCCCCTCTGTCCTCCTTGCCCTCCCTGTTCTCTCCGGTATTCCCTTCCATATCTGTAACTTTAGAAGGCTTTAAGGGCATCACAATCCATTTCAGACAGTTTACTGACGTCAGTACACCCTGCCGATTTCCCCCATGAAATTTCCTCTTGTGCCTGTAATAAAATTGTTTCACGGTAGTAGTGCGTTCCTTCTGAACTTTTGTGCCCTTAAGCTCCTTCAGACAAGTTCTCTGCTCTCTCTGTAAAGAACCAGTGTTAAGAGGGTAGCTCTTCCATATTTGAAGTTTTACTTGAGGTTTTGCTAGTTTTGCTGGTTTTGCTGGGTTTGCAGTTATGCCAGATAAAGAAATAGGCACAGATATAAATACAGAGCTAGTATTAACCACAGTCACAATTCCAGTCCCCAAAAAAAGCAATGAGGCAGATGAGACAGCACGAGTTCCAGCTCCAGTCTCACTTGCAGAGAGCGATTGGGGAATAAACTGCTTCTCCTGCATTTTAAATCTGCTCCTTCTCCTAAGCACCATTGATTTCCCAGCCCTCTTTTCACCTACAGTGACATCTGACAAGGAAGGAAAGATGGCGTCAGCGTGAGCAGTCTCAGCGGCGGTGCTCTGAGACACTGGGCTGTCTCTATTCAGTACATGCTTTCCCACAATCTAGCCGAGTGATCAAGACCCCCGCATCTTGCATTTATTTCCCGTATCCTTCATCCTGCATTTTCTGGTACTACCAGCGCCATGGACCGTCGGAGGGAAGGAAGAATCTGGAGGCGCTAAACCGGACCGAGCTGTGCATTGGGAATGCCATCACGAATCTTGCATATGGGGGAAGTCCCAAATTAACCTCGACTTCGATCTAGTTTCGACCCTAGCTGCAAGTAGTTTTTACATTTACATTACATTCTGATAATTGACGTTTTGGCACATGGCACATGGCGTTGACATCGTTTTGCATTGAATTACACAGCAGAGGGACATATTTGCAGAAGGGCATATTAGCGTGCACACGTGCTATCTGCCATTGTCAGCTGATTGATTCGCTGGATTGCTAAAGCGAGTGAGTGAGTGTTCATCCTGTTCAACCTCTGCTGTTCAATTTATCCCCCGCATGACATTTTGACCTGTGCCCTTCACAATTTAAAAAACCTCTTGTGCCTTTATGAGTCTAATTCCTGACCTTCGCCTGGCATCGCATCGCGTTTTTGTTAAAGCCCTGATCAAAGCCTGGGTCTTTCATTACCTTTAAAAACGTAACAGGCTGAGTAACTTTTCAGCCTTTCACCGCCCTTGAGACGCCGGAGCTTCTCTCCCCATCCGCCTCCCTTCGATTCTAGACTTCATCTGTAGACGGGAGAAAACCTGACTTTAACTCTCACGTGCACTGCGCTGCGTGTTTGAGCGCGCCCCACGTGTCCTGTGTCCTGTTGCCTGGCCTGTTGCCTGTTGCCAGGGAGACGCTCTGTAGGTGAAAAGAGGGCTGCTAAGATAAAGTTTAAAGTATATTTATATATCCCTAACATAAATAATCTCCCGCAAGCCCCAACCCACCCCCCCTCCCAAACCCCAACGAATGTCCGTGAAAACTAAGTCCAAAAAAGTAGAAAACCCAACTCCCAATTCCCACCCCCCAGAAGTCTTTAAAAAAGGGGCAAGGGACAGTCTCCTCCTACTGCTGGCTGCTGTTGACTTTTCGGGCCAGGTCGGCATGCTCCTTGCGGAGGGTCTCGAGCAGGGTTTTAGTGTAGAGGAGCTCCTGCTCGAGGTAGGACACACTGAGGGAAAGGCGGTGCATCCTTTTTTTGCAACTGTTGTGGGGGGCAGCTGATTTCTTTGCTGCTCGGCAGTGGCGGGTTGGTGCGGTACCCCTGCTCCGTACCACTGGAGACCTGATGCGCTGACTGAATGACCCAGGGAGCGCGGAGGAGGATGCAGGTATCTCCATGGATGTTGTCGACGTACTCTGCGTGTCCTCCTCCTCCTGGGCCACCAGCCGCCGATATTCAGCAACAGTGGCCTCCAGCCTCCGTTGCCGGGCCCTTTTAGCCAGCTCCTTCCATGTTGGTTTGGAAGGTGCATCTATATGAAGAAAGAAAGACATAGTCTGTAACCAATGCTCTTTAAGATTAGCACAAAATGATTCAGCAGAAAGTTGTGTCGCAGTAGAACTAGCAACTTGCAAGCGCAGTACATAACTATTGTGGCCAGTATCAATCTAACTTCTCACTTCTTCATCCTTGCTCTAACATTAGTGGGAGTTTAAGGAATCAATTCTACGAGCACTATGGACTCACTCCATTAGAGTCAACTATGACAGTACACAAGTCTTATTCTTCTTCTTCTTTCTTGTTTACCAAAATTGGTACGTTAACTTCTGCAAGCCGGCATAATGCCAGCGCAGTGAACTTGCACCCGAGAAAAACAGACGCCCGCCATGATGAGTGAGACAGACTTGCGTTACTGAACCAGTACAGCACATGCAGGTGGTGATGCTCTTACTTTCCTATTACGGGTGGCACTGAGAATACTCTGTTATAAGGGCTACTGCTTAATTAATTTAACTTTCACCCTAAAGTGCCAATGAATACTAGAAAAGGAAAATGAAGAAGATAAATAATCTGATTATCTATCACTGCACATGGTATGTATTTGCTTACGTATGGGATGACTTTAGGTGCTTTGCTTTTTATTGAGTGAACAGTGATACATCCACACATGAATGACCGAGTTCTACTAAACTTATTAACAGAGGTAGTGAGTGGCCATCGTACAATACAAACTACTGCTACTTTTCATGGTAGAATTCAGGCCAAAATTAAAACTTCTTTACCTTGCCTTTCCTACACTGGAACGGACATGCGGGTGCGGTGTTACATGCTCTTCAAATTAACACTTATTTCATCCAGTGACCGACGATACACATATGCTATCTAAAAGTCAGATACTACCATGATCCAGGCATCCATCCATTCCAACTATATGTCAATTATTCTTTTTCATGTCTCTCATCTGGACAAACCTTACGTTTTCTCACGGGAAAACAACCTTTTCATTTTATTTTGGAAACCGCAAGCCATACATCCGTGCTTGACTTGCATTTGAATTTCAACCAAAGCATATTTTGCGCACACATACAGTTTTTGTTTCACCCACCCAGGCTGTTCTCCTTCCACCCTTCCCAGCCACCTCGGGCACCAATCAAACACGTATCATTCTTCTTTGTCAGTCATCATTACTTTTAACTTGCTCGTCCTTCCACACTTACTTACACCCTTCTTTCGCTTTTCGTTCATCTCATCCATCAAGTTCATCTCAGATCTGATTTGGATTCTCGAAAAAAAAATCACCACTGAGTTGAAGTAAATTTAGAGGAGGCTACTACCTGGTTGATAAAGACTTTGTTCTAAATTTGAAAGTCTGCTTAACAGTATAGTAACTTACCTGTAGAACATATATACTACACCGGTGCAGAGAGCACACTCTGCAGTCTGCAATCTCAATAAGTAAGGAATATAAGAGTTTACCACTGCCCGCCACTACCGTGACAACCCGCACAGCAGTTACATCTGGCACTTGTACCTCCTCCTCCCCAGAACTGCACTCCTCCAGCTTCGCGCTGGGCCCGGCACCAGATGTTCCACCTACAAAGTACATTTAGAAATGTTAGATGTCATAGACATACACCACTCACTAGTATTTTGTCTAGGAATGAAGAAATGTGAATACAGAAACAAATCTAATAATTTGTGACTGTACTCGAAAGTAAAAATGTCCCTTTCTCCAGGGAAGGGTGTTGTCTTGCTGCTCTTTTTGGCACAACTGATGAATGCTTGCTTTTTAACACGCAACATTTTTCTCATAACAGACAGAAGCTTCACTTCTAAGAACAAATCATCATCACTAGGACGGCGTGACCAACGATTCAGCACCAAAAAGAAAAATTAAAGTTCAAACCAGGTGAGGGCTCGGCTCGCCCACAATAAATGTGTGAAATAATAAATCACTAAGCACTTTTCCATTTTTAATCAACCGTTTATGTTTTATGACAAGCTTGATTTTAATAAATGTTTTTACTTTTAATAAAGCTTTAAAACGTAAATAGACTCTGTGGTTTTTGGTCAAGAGTTATTGAGCAAAAGGTTTTGCAATTTGCAAGCATGGGTCCGTGCCTCTGACACTTCTGGACTCTGACTTCGTACTCTTTTCCTGCGTTGGATAATCATCATTGGGGATCAATAATCAATGAATTTGGGAGCTAAATGACTCTGCCACACTATCTAGTCAGTAAGGAGATTGGGGGTTCTTCAAAGTCTGATATCACTGAGGTATGTGGAAAGTCTACCTGCGCCTATTATAATTGATAAACAATGCACTATTTACTGTCCATAGTTCTGTTTGTGCAGATTTGTCCCTGCAACAGTAGTAGTATGGATTGTCCTCCTATCCAAACCAAAAGTAAAGTAGTATCTTATTCTTTCTTGGTGGACATTCAGATTTTATTGTTAGGAATTGTCAAAGCATAAACATTTAGAAGACTTGAAAAGACATTATGTAAAATCCGAAAGGACTGCACTCAGTGCATAGAGCTATTGCTGACTAGAATGGGAGTTTCGTTTAACACCTTTTGCCAAATGTGCAATCTTAGTTAGCTACACAGACAGACTAATAAGAATAATCTAGTAATACCACAGGGAGTCATAGTAGAGGCAGGATAACAATTTTAGATACAGTCTACAAGAAGATCAAAGACGATTTAGAAAAAATTGAATGAGGAACACTAGGAAAAAATAGGTACTCTATATTAAAAATAAAACTTACCGGGGCCAGCAAAGGAGCCCTTGCCTGCCCGATCCTGGCCTTGTACAGCAGGAGCAGCCTCCTCCTCTGTCCTCTTGCCCCTGGGGGGAGCTGATGTATACCATGAAAGAAAGAAAGACCCGAAAACATGGATGATTGTTGTCAACTAAATAAACATTTCAAAAGAACAATAACAAAAAATGTTGGCGAAATAGCAAATAGACAAGTATTCCACTGGAAATATTATTGACCTATCTCATGTGGTCTACTACGATATTAGTATTGCTTGATTAGCGGACCGTCGACTTGGGAAGTTATGTAACTCACTATACAAGCTACTAAAAAGGTTCGCCTAGGACTGGCAGGCAGCAGTCCGCAGCACGCGAAGTGACAGACAAACTCCATCGTGATTGCACATCAGTGGCAACACTAAAAAGTTTCATACTACATTAACCTGTCATTAAAATACTCAAACTATCAACACACCACCACTATTTCTTCTTACTGCCAGGTGTAGAAAGGATGAACTGGACTTGAGTCTGTAGGGGCAGATTTAAAAGCCCCTTGCTGCTCTTTTGCTCCGTTGTTGCGTGACTTTTGTGACGCAGCGGCAGAACAAAAGAGGTGCCATGGTGCGGCATATATTAACAACGTGACCCATATGGGAGATGCATCACGATGTAAAGCCCTGCGCCATCAGGGGGCGTTCCAGCGTAAGGGAGGGCGTTCCTGCGCAGGAACGCATCCTAAAAATGGCTGAGGGAAATCTGCAAGATTTCAATCAGTGACTTTTAGGACAATGATGCGTCACTCAAACCCTGCGCCTGCTTGAAGCAGACGTACGGCTTGACGCAGCATTGGGGAGATAGGGCACCCCAGAGCATTGCTGGAGCTGCGCCATCGTTGCGACGCAACTCCAGCAATGCGCCGCCTTTACGGCACAGATGCGTAACGCTTCAATGACGTTTTGGGCCCATGGTGTGCCGCATTGTAAATACGGCGCACCATGGGTGGTGGTGGCGTGGCGCACAATTACTGGCTCATCCCTGCTACTTTGCAGGGATGCGCCGGTAATTGCAAATCTGCCCCTTAGTGTCTAGCATTACGCAGTTCTGTAAACTACACTCATACATAATTTCTCAGGCCATTGAAATGAACACAAAATCGAAAACAAATAAGCATGGTAGCAACGCTAATGAGAAGGAGAGCAGTGCACCTGAAATGCACAGAAGATTTTCAAATATAATTTACTTACAATGTAATCGGCAGCAATATTGTTCTTGGTAAAAAACAAAAATTTGCAATATAATAATAACTCACACAGCAGGAGAAAACAGAGTAGTGATGAAATAGCTACTACTACTCACCAAGCCTGGGGATCTCGATGCCGAGCAGGTCGAGCAAGTCTCATTTCCTGTCCAGGAGATCCGTCCAATGGTGGGTGGCCTGGTTGTAGGTGCGCCGGACCCGAGAGTGTTGATACAGGTGCCGGCACACCTTCTCCAACCGCTTCCGGCGCTCACAGAGCCCGTAGCCGCTAGCGATCTTGCCGCCTGCCATGATGGTCCTGGGGAGGCGGCGCTGGACATAAAACACTAGTGCGGCCACCTCCTCCGCACTAAAGATCTCCCGAGCTGTGATTTGCTTCCCCCTCAAACGCCCGCACAGGAGCCGGGCACGGGGTGCGGGACCCTTCCCTTTCTCAGGCTGCTTCCCAGCTCCCTTTAGCATGGTATGGGCAGAAAGGAAGGTAAATAATAAAGAAGAAATAGAATAGGGAAGAAGAAAAGAAAAGAGTTTAACCACATGGCTGCTAAGGCTTTACCCCCCGGTGCTGGACTATGAGTTTTACCATTGTTCATGACGAGCTCAGCTCGTCATCAGCACAGCTCCAGTGTGCCTCATGACGAGCTGAGCTTGTCATGAGCATGGAAGGGGTTAAAAAAGTAATTTAAAATTAACCAAAAGTAGCAGAAAACAGAAAAATATAGAGCTAGAAAAATAGAGGGATAGATAATAAGTAAAATAGATTAAAAAAAACTTCAAACAAGCAAAGGATGGCAGAGATTGACAGAGTATACAGAAAGCATGGCCAGAACCATAGCAATGAATGAAAAACAAGATGGCCACGCCCGTTCACGACCGTGTGGGTAAGTTCGCGTGAGATTTCCCTTGCGATCACACGCAAACTTGTACTAGCGAGCCACATACTTTGCGAGATTACACATAGCGCCCGGAAACGGAAATACATCACGCAAACAAGATGGCTGCGCCCATGTACGACCGCGAGGGTAACTTCGCCTTGTTGCGCTACCAGCAGCTCGCTAAAATGCACAAAACCACACGAAATAACACGCCGCAAAAAACAAATCGCATATTCGCACGAATTCACGGCTCCCAAATTCGATCTCGCGCAAATTCGCGCCCCGCGAATCCTGCGAAATTGCAGAGAAACGATTTTTGCAAAACTGAAAGCACTCAGCAGGTGAAAAAGTTCAAGCTCATCATTAGTAACCATTCCCTGTAGTGCTTCCTGTGGGCCCCCTCCAGAGTTCAGTTGCCTACTTGCAACTATTCTATGACCCTGCTCTGACCTTCACAGCAGGCTCAAAGAATAGCTACAAGTAGGCCACAAAGGTCCTGTGAAAAAAAAATGCACTGCAACAGAAAGCAATTACAGCTAAGGAAGCAGGTGCCAGCTCAAATTCAGTGGCACATTAATCAGCCCCAAATTAATTAATGTCAGTTGAGGCAGGGCAGGTGTGCTTTTCCCCCCATAATCTACAGTGATGAACCAGAGGGTGGCAGTGATGAACCAGAGGGTGGCAGTGATGAACCAGAGGGTGGCATGGGTGAACCAGAGGGTGGCAGTGGTGAAACAGAGGGTGCTGTGATGAACCAGACGTAGAAACAACATAGTTGCGAACGTTGCGACCCGACAAGTAAGTTCGCGTTTGCGAACTGGTACAAAACCCTTCCGAACTGGCAGAAACCGTTGCGAACACAAAAAAAAAGAAAAAATCTGCAAATTCGCGAGAGTTCGCGGATTTTGCGAATTGCGAATTCTTGAATACGCAAATTCGCGAACCGCAAATTCGCAAAATTCGCCCCTGCTTACATGCCTTTTCCCCATAGGAGCCTGTGTTGTCAGTCGGACAGTTGAGGTCAATGAGAGTCCTTCAGAACGGTGTTCAGAACTATCGTAATCGGTCGGGAGGAACCACCGCCTGCGAGTCGGTCGAATCCCGAATCTGAGACAGCGTCAGGCGGAATCATAATGAGCCCCATGGTGCGGTTGCAAACTCCCATTTGTCTATGGGAGCTTTTGCTGTGTTCGGAAACTGGCTGCAGCACAAGCTCCCATAGAGAAATGAGAATTTTCTTTTAATCCCTGCACCATGTGGCAGGGATGAACTGGAGGTGCCATTGGTGCTCCATAGGCTCCCAAGGCTGAGGCAAGGGGACACTGCTAGGGGCACCCAAAATTGCTTTCCAACAGGCTTTTTATGTTGGAAAGCCCTACATGCAAAGCCTGTCAGAAACTGACATCATAATCCCGACGGCGGAAATGACGTCCATAGGGAATTATGCGCGGCCTCCGAATGCCCGACAGGCTCCTTGAGCCTGTTGGAAGCAACCTTAGATGTCAGTCGGAAAGCCTCAGACCTGGAGTCAGGCTTTACGACTGACATCATAATAGGGCCCCAAATGTTAATGATATTGCATATATATATATTTGTTTTTATATTATTTTTAAATTATAATCTAAATTAAAATTATTAGTTTAAAATATTTTTTGTAAGTAGAAATATGTAAGTACATATACATTCATTATTATATATGTATGTAACTTTTTTCAAATTTAGGGCCCTATTACGATATCAGGTGGAGTTTCCTCCGCCCAACATCATTTCGGTCGGGATGTGACCAAAATTAGGATGTGACAAAACAGTGTTTGGTCGCATGACTATACTTTACAATGGGATCTTGCAGTCTGGCTGGAATATATGCTCCAATTGTAAAATAGAAGGTACAGTTCATCCCTGCACACCGTGGAGAGCACTGAAAGGTGCCTGCCACGGGTTGCAGGGATCAACAATGGGGAGCCATGGTGCCCCAGCAGCCTACAACGGCGTCTGTGCACACATGGGATCCCTAATGGGGCCCCCAAAGTCAAGCTCTGGCAGCATTTCTATGTCGGAAAGGCCAGCACAGAAAGCCTGTCGAAATCCGACATCGTAATCCCTTGGGGGTAAGCACGCCCTTGGGATTACTGACAGCATTCCAACTGGTAGACAGGCTCTCTGAGTCCCTGAATCCATCGGAAGCCAGTCGGATGACAGGTTAGATTTCTTTCTGACCGCCTCTATAGTAATGAGGCGGGCGGAAAGGAATCCGACCGGCAGATTACGATGCAGTCGGAACGGTTCCGACTGACAGTTGGAGCCATTGACCGCATTGTAATCAACCCCTTAAGTTTATTTGTTAGATTTGTTAAGATGTATATTAAATAGTTGTTTATTTTTTATTAATTGTACTATTTTATATATTTATTATTTATTACTGTATTTGATCTACACACACATATACCAGCGAGCAAGGCGTCAGGGAACGCCGAAACGCGTTTGGTTATTCGAGCACTGCAAAGCACTTTAATGGTTGATTAAATAAAAGACTTGCGGCTGCAAAACGTATTCAGCGTCCGTTTTTCTCTCATTTCGAAAACGCTGTGGAAAGAGCGGCGAGGAGAGTGGCTTTTTGATATATATATATGTATAGCTATATGTGGAGCTATTTGTAGAGAATGGAAAAATACAAACACGCACGTACCGTAAGCCCACTGCGGGCAATACAATCCTCCACGCAAACAGCTTCCACCCAACACCACTAAAACAGTCGATCCCATATGCAGAATGCCTTAGGATGACTCGCAATTGCAGCACAAGGGAGGGGTTAACCAATGCCAAAACAGATCTCTTTTCAAGATTGAAAAAAAGAGGGTACACAGATGAGACATGCAAGACTGCAGAAACAAAGTGCGAATCTAAAACCCGCCTAGATTTACTATTCACAAAAGAAGTGGAGTCTGCGACAACCACCTCCGACAGACAACCACCCAGGCTAATCACAGGCTTTAATCGTCACCAAGCCAATCTTCGCAAGATACTCCGAAGACATTGGCCATTGGTTAAAAATGATTCAACCATAGGCAAAACAGTGGGTGAAAGACCACTAGTGTCCTTCAGGAAGGCAAAATCCATGCGACAACAACTGGTTTGCAATGCCCCAGAAATACCCAAACAAAAAGCCTGGTTTCAATCTCAAAAAGGTTTTAAGAAATGCATGAAATGCAAGGCCTGTGTACATGGCAAAAATACTGTCAGCATCACAGTACCCTTCCGCAAACAACCCTACACTCTGAGGGATCACTATACATGCAAAACAGACCATGCTGTATATCTTCTAACATGCATATGTGGCAAAATGTACGTAGGATCAACTATTCACCCAGTACATGTCAGAGTGTTGCAACATCTCAGGGCAATAACCAATAAGGACCCAGCATACCCTGTAGCGAGACATATCCACGAAGTACATGGTGGAGATGCAAAAGGCTTAACTTACTGCGTACTGGATAATGTCCCAAAAAATCTGAGGGGAGGCAATCGCAAACTTGCATTGCGTCGTTTGGAATCACGATACATAATCTTACTTAATTCCAAAATCCCTGTAGGGCTCAATGCAGATGAAGCCTTAAATGTACATATCTAAAGCAGCGTCCGATTCCTCTTTCCTAAGTACCCTTTAACATTGGCAAACAGCACACGCGATAATGTGAAAATAATCACTTATCTTATCACATAGTCACAGTAATACCCTTGACTAGTTGGCACCAAATCACTCCCGTATGGCACATATGGCACGCAGGCAACTCCATTCCAAAGAGGAATTACCATTGAGTGGGAGAAATAACGCGCACTAGCGCAAAACGGCAAATTTTCCAAAAGCGGGAAAACTGTAATGCTGGCTTGAAAGACACTCGGGACGCTGTGATCTCTAATCGAGAGAAACAGCGGTCCCATACACTTAGAACAAAGGCTCAATAGCGCAATTAGAGGTTTTTTCAGTAGCGGTAAAAAACCCCGAGCAGACTGACACACAACGAAAAGTTCATTACTCACTCGATTCACGAGCGCCTTCTGTCACCTGCGAACTTGTTCTGCCCCTGCCAACCAGACAAACAAACCGATGTCTGAAACGGCAGAGCCCATTTGAGACTTGACATGGTCCGGGTTACCAATCAGGGGCCTCAGGGGAACACACCTCCTCAATGATAGGCCAGTGTTGCTATGACACCGCTAAACATGCATGTAAGCACTTAAAACGGAGGCTTTCTCCCGCCAGTATTATTAAATACCAATCAATGTGATATATAAAAGACAGAATGTTGAAACTATACCATTCAGGAATATGAATATATATATAAGGTGTGCCTATGCAAACAAAATAAAAAACAAAGAAATGTATTTTAAAATGCCATAATAACGAATGAACATGTACAAATTGATGGGGTGTAACATGTGATTACTATGGAAACTAATGAATGCCAATTAAGAATGACCATTATGACACATGTGAGAGTTTAAACATGTATAAAAGCGTCATTTTGTTTAGTCAGATGTTAGTGAGCAAGGCGGAGGTTGCCGCCGAAACGCGTCTGAGCAGAAGTTGATATGAAATAAAACCCTTGAAAAATGAGCAGAAGTTGATATGAAATAAAACCCTTGAACTAAGATACACGGAGTCAGCGCCTTCTTGGATGGTGAAGTTTGGTGTGGTATTAATATGTATATATATATGTATATATAAAGCCACTGACCATGTCATGAATGATGTAATATGTGACATCATCAGCAGTGGATTGCGGGTGCGCGATATATAGTTAGTGCAACTAACTATATATGCGAATTTCAATGGCTTTGTGCGAGTAAAATAAGGTTTTGTAAATTCTAATTCCTAACTATATATGGTCTATAACCTATGGTTTTTTCAGTGAATTTCAATGGCTTTTTAATAGCAAATATCAAAAGATGTAAAATGTATTCTTTTTTTTTTCTTCACTAAAGTGCGCTCCCCGGTTAGCTTACCGGTGCGTGTACCGAGCGCTCCCCCGCGAAATTTTTAAATTTTTTCTTTCTTAATTTTTGCATGTATCAGCATCCTAATCCTCCCTCCGAAAACCTAGAGGGTCACAAAGTGTCTACCGTGCCCCCTTCTACCCATTCCGTACATTGTTTGTCCTCCATCTTATGTCTTAATTCTACCAATACACAAAATGGAGGACTCCCGTAACGCTGCCGGTTCGCGTACCGGGGAGCGCACCGGTAAGCGCTTGATAAAAAAAGGTGGGAAAGTAATTCACAGAAAAACCACTACAGACACTTTCATCAAATATAGAATAGCCCCTACTACATAGCAGTCCCTACCATTTCCCCAAATTTGATAGAATTTCATTGTGAAAATTATGCTGTAAGCCTGATTAAATATCCTGAGGTAAATTACCTAACCAAAACACTTATGAAGTGTTAGAATTGACAACCAATCAAAATTCTACTTTCAATATCTTCTATTATTTCATGACATTTGATTGGTTATGTACCTGAATATATATAAAGAAAGAGAGAGAAACACAGCCATTTTGACTACTACTTCTTGAAGTACATATCAAGTACATTTCAACTGATAACTTGAAGTTCTATTTGAAAGGTAAGATGTTATTTTAAAAACTGAAGTATGTTCTGTACTGTAAGCTAATTAGGAAAACATTTTCTGATAGTTAAATGCTATCCCTCTGTAATACTTATAGAATAAAATAGACTTCTCTGTTTTAGTTATGGATGGAGTTAGACTTGTCTTGTATAATTAAGAATTGACTTAGAGTTTATTTCATTAATTTTTTCATATTTCTACTTCCAGTTTGATACCATACACTGCCCAACGAAAAAATCACTGTTTAAAAAACCAAACTACCTGTCTGTACTTAAACACAACAGTGCCCTATCTGTACTGATATATTTTTTTAAAATTCATTTTACAGCATAGAAATGGAAGGAGAGCAGAAAAATAACGTGGAAATTGCAGAATGCAACCAAGACAAAGATAATGATTCAGAATTCTTTGATCAATCAATGGACATAGAACTTCTGCATTGTGTTGAAGCTGTGGATTTGTTAATTGAAAATGAGTCAAAATCTGACCAAGAATTATTAGAACCTTTTAATTTTGAAAATAAATCAGAATAATAAATTTATATATAATAATTCAAAAATTGTTTGAGACATTGTTTATTTTTATATGTATTTTTTAAACTAGTAGCAAATTGAGTTTAATGTAAAATCAGACTTTAAATATACTGTGCAACTTTAAGTTTGCTCATAGTTACTTCCTTTCTTCCACTATATCATCCCCAATGTGTATTTAACATCTCTTTATCATCTCCTGCCTCCATGGTGTTCCTGCTTTCCTGACAGACTACGCTATGAATTCCATATACCTCAATAACTTCTGAAACACCTGCAAGATATCTACAAAGGAAACAATGTATTTTTATTTTTAGACTCTGCATTGGTACCTACATGTTGGTACTTAAATGAAATAAATAAAAATTAAAAAAAATAACAATCAATAAACATACAATATTTGAACATTCTTTCATCCTATTTTCCCAATATTATGCTTCCCGGACCGCTTCCCGGTGCGCGTACCGAGCGCTCCCCCCGCAAAAAAAATGATATAAAAATTATTATTTTTTAACCCCGCGATGCCCTTTTAAAGCCCCCTCATCAAACCTAGGGGGTCAGGGAGGATCTACTATGCCCCCTTATGGTCATTTCCCCCTTCGTTTTGGCCTCCTCTTGTCTCTCGATCCTACCGAGAGACAAGATGGCGGCCGCTCCGGACTGTTTAGAATGTTGACAGACACCGGAGAGCCAATCAGCTTCGCTTCGCAAAGTTCTGTTACGCGAAAAGTACGCGAACCGGAGCGCTACCCGGGACGCTGTCACAGATATATCTGTTTTTTAAAACGTTAATTTCTCAAAATCCACTGGAGCACATATATTGAGACCTAGCAAAGGCACATCGGGCTAACAGTCCCTACAATTTTGCCAAGTTTCGTGCAAATCCATTCAGCCGTTCGAGCTAAAAGTGAAAACTCAATGTTCAAAACGCGTTTTGGGACCCCATTTTTTCTCGGCCCCCCCTTGACGAAACCCTCCCAAATTTTAGGGGGCTGCTCAGAAACAAAATGTGCCATTTTCCTGAAAATGTCAGCCAATTCCGTCCACAAACGCCAAAGTTATTTGACATAGAATTTTCAAAAATCCCATAGGAAAAAAATCCTAACTATATATACCTACTGGCGACCGCCAGTAGGTAATATATATATATATATATATATATATATATATATATATATATATATATATATATATATATATATATATATATATATATATATATATATATATATATATATATATATATATATATATATATATATATATATATATTTAAAAAGCAATAATTATTAAAACTATACTAATGACATGAATATTTTTCTCAATATTTTTGCACTTACTTTTAGAAGTATAGGATGCCATATTTTGGTCACAGTGTTTTGGTCTCGATATTTTAGTAGGGGGTTTTTTGAGGGTCATTATTTTGTCGGTGAACCTAAAATGTGTTCTGCAAGTTGTCAAGTTTGGAAAATGGTGAGGTTAAATAATATGAAGCACCCTTACATAATGTCTGTAGGATTAGATATGATTGATTGTGCTAACACAACCTTCCTACATATATACACCACAAATGACACTAGATTCATTCAACATTTTTACGGAGTTGATACTAAATTACTTTACAATCTATAAAAAAAAATACGTTAAACTGAACAAACTGAGCACACAGTATTTTCTTGTGGTCAGTAGGTAAAAAATTCTGAATCAGGTACAGTGGTAAAACCCCAGATAAGGTTAGAAAAAGTGTGTGGCCAGAAGAATTCTATATGCAAGAGGCACAAAGGCAACTAGTTGATGTGACAACAAGTGATTAATAATGAGACACACATTGTTATTAAACAAAAGGTGTAACAGGACATTAATTCCAAAAAAATGAACATCCTATCATTCTGATATTATATTTGTTAGTGAAGATTCATAAGAACAGTGAACCCACCAGGCAGACCATTCATTTCAGCGAGAGGAAGCCTTCTAGAAAATGTGTGTAGATATATTGATCTTTTTTTTAGAACTGTTGTTCAACCATCACCATCTAGTTTGAAAGACAACACTGAATGTTAGGGTTGTGTTTATCATATCCCATAAAAGGTGTCTCTGACCTTTGGTCTGTGGCAGAGACACGGCGAACGGCACCCTGTCAGGACTGGACCTGAACAACGTTTCAAACCAAGTTGCGGCACATGTTTCTTTCTGTGGTACTGCAAACACTAAAAAAGAACATAGAAAACGATATAAAGAATACTGCCTCCTCTGATACATGAGCCTTATATGACAACTCCTTAAAATCCCTTCGGGAACAAATAATTAAATCCTCCCAAAGTGTTAAAAGACTCCAGCCATACATGGATGTGCCCTCTTAAGAATTGTAATCAACCGCCAAAACTAAGCGCCTCACTAAAGCCACAGCAGATTCATTTTTACTCTACGACCTTATACACTAAGATTAGCAGAACCCCATGTTTTATGACTATTTGCATACATTTGTTTAGTCGAAGTTGGCCCTGAAGAAGGTGAATCCAAATTAAATATCACCGAAACGTACGTAGGCTGTACGTATACAAAGACCCTCGAATATGATAAATTGAAAGACCACAAAAACTAAACGGGAAAAGAAATCCAAACAGAGATTACAACGATTATATATGTACTGTTTCATGATTTAAGACAGATTGAAACCACATTACGAGGAGTCTTGTATTGGACATTGATAATATATCACCACAAAGTCTGCAATTATTTATGTATTTTGTCACTGTTGTTTGCATGTGAGAAAGTGTGAGTATGTATGCTGGGATGAATGTTTATACCTGTACATAAAAGAAAAACAAGGGGTTCTATTTAGAACATCAACTTTAGCAAATATGATGTACCTCAACAAACGCATCTCAATTGTTATTTAATTGTATTTATTATGTCTGTCATGTGAAAGAAAACTGCAGAAAACTCAAAAAAGTATATATTTTTGTATAATGAAGAATAAATGAAAAAAACAATAAATATGTGAGAAGTTTATTGTGTCATGAGATGCACCCTATGTATAAATAACTGACTTAACTGCCAAAATTGTTGAATATATTTAGGTCACAAAAAGAGGTTTTTCACTGTGTTCATGTGCCAATAAAGATTGTAAGTCCTTCGCCACTCCTCCATATAGGGCTTTGTGTACTAAGCAGAGAGCCTTAAACTCCACCTGCCATCTCACTGGAAGCCTGGCTTTACGAAGTCACACATACTACAATTGTTTTTGTGACATAATAATATTTTAGTAAGCAATACATGTTATTTTTTATTCAGTGATCCTTCTTGGGATTTAGTCTGAACATTGTGTACAAGGTTAAACAACATGGTGCACATATTTTTTTTGTGCCCGGTCAGCAACATATTTTAACATTTTTAGACATAACACAGTAGCAAAGCTGCAGGTGTTCAAACACAACAGTTTATATAATATAAACTGTGGCTGGACCCCTTAGAGAGTAGAGGGGAGAATTTCATAAGAGGGACCAGTCTTGCAATGGAGGCAGCAGGCTTGCATAAACTGAGTTTACAACTATATATAAATTTATAAGCGCTACATTCATCTGAGTGGATATCATTATGCTCGGAGAGTGGAAACCAGAGTGAGGGTGAGGTGACGTTCGTGGCCTTTATGTGGGTAATTAAACCCTGGGGAACAGATGGGTTTTCAGCTTTTTTCTAAATGATATTTAGTCATCGGTAAGACGATGTTCCAGAGGAAGTTCAATCCAGTGAGTTGCTGCCCAATGGAAAAAAGAGGGCCCCCCTGCTCTGGCCCTCCTAATGCATTTTTTTTTTGCCCGTGCCTGATTGCACAACCTTGATTTCTGAGTTGGAACATAGAATTCGATTTTATCTTGTTAAATTCTGGGTTGGTGAGGGTGTAGGGCTTCGTATGCATGACCCAGGAGCTTGAATCTAGACCTTTGGTGTACAGGCAACCGATGGAGCGCCCTCATGCATTCTGAAGCCAAGCTGTATCTGCTTTTGTTGCACACCCACTTGGAACTGCATTCTGGATCACCTGCAAACGAGAAAAAAGGTAGTATGCCCGTAATCCAGTTTGCTTATGAGCAAGGCCAGTAAGACGAAAGAGAAGAAGTGTCCAAAACAAACAACCAAAGATATGTGACAGAAAGTGGAAAGCAGAAACATCTGCTAGTGACAAACATTTAACATAAACAAGTGCATAAAATACAGCATAAAATTCCCTTAACCAACTTTATTTATAGGGAAGTGATTATATGCTGCAGTACTAAAATGGCTGGTAGCTATTCATGCACACCATTACCTCTTACCAGTGCCGACATGCATACCATTACCTCTTACCAGTGCCGACATGTTTCACTGCCATATCAATTTAAGCAGTTTCATCAGGGCTGCACTTTTATGCCGCCACTCCACTTTTAGACACTCGTTCTGTGTAAACTGCCAAGGAAGAACAGGCATAAAGAACCAATTAAAAACATGTAAACCTACTGTTTATTAGCCGTATGTGAGAAATGGTGTATAACTCTTGTTTACCCAGAGTCAGCCTAGTTAATCATACCAGCCGCCCCGCGGTAGAGAAGGATACAGGGGTACTCCAAATGTGGGTTCTCGCCTTCACTTAAACATGAAGCTTTCTGCTGATAGAGAAAAAAAAGTAACCAGTTTGCAGGAAACATAAGACCAGATCGACAGTCTTGTTAATGTGTGGATCACAACTCAACATCAATTATTCACACTGTTTGGTGGTATACATTCAGCATCATTCAACTCTTAATAAACAGTTTAATGAGAACTCCTCATAGCCTCTAGCTGTCAAATTGCTGCGCAGAATGGGTAGCATACAAATGTCTAACTTGCTACGTGGGACCATACTTCACTGGTCATAGCGTGACTCCCTTTCTACTTAGACAAGTGCACGAATGTTGCCCTGCCCACCATGCCGGAAATCACAATGTCCGATCGAATTTCAAAGTGACAGCTACCAGCGCGCTGCCCTGCCCACAATACCTGTATTGGCCGGGAACCAGATGCCCATGATGCTCCTCACCGTGCTATCGCCAAATAGACTCTTTTACTCCTCCACACCGTTTCTGGACACGGATGCGCTGAAGTAGCGGCTTCAAGCGGTCTCCGCCCTCAAGTCCACGTCATGTGACACGGGTGCCGTAGGTGGTGGCCATATCTGACTAGTCAAAACGAATGCCGGAAAGTGGCTATAGGTGATCAGGCACGAGGATCTTGTTGTATACACAAAGGGGCAGATTTATGTTAACTGGCGCATCCCCAGGGATGCGCCAGTTAACGTGTGCTACAATGCGCCACAGCTCCCCCACCCATGGTGCGCCGCATTGATAATGCGGCGCACCATGGTGCAAAAATGGCACAGATGCGTGACGCATCTGTGCCGGAAATGTGGCGCATTGCTGGAGTTGCGTCGCAAGCGTGATGCAGCTCCATCAAGGCTCCGGGGTACACCATGTGCACAATGCTGCGTCAAGACTTACGCCTGCTTCAAGCAGGCGCAGGGTTTTGACGCAGCATTGCCCTGAAAGTGACTCAGTGAAATCTCATAGATTTCACTCAGCCACTTTCAGGAGGCGTTCCTGCGCAGGAACGCCCCCCCCCCTGCGCAGGAACGCCTCCTTATGGCGCAGTGCTTTACAACGTGACGCATCTCCTACATGCGTCACGTTGTAAATAGGGTGCATTGTTTGCGCCGCAGTTGCGTCAAATAAAGTGACGCAATTGCGGCGCAAAGAGGCGCAACGTCCTCATAAATCTGACCCCTAATACCTAGTGTGCGCCCATACATAATAGCGATTTAATGTATTTACAAGGAATATTTTAAGGGGACAACACATATCTACCCCGGAAGATAATTACCATGATGTGAATGGCGGCCATCTTAGAATAGTATCATGGACATGTCTTACTTAGTACAAGCTATTTAATGATTACAACGCAGTGCTCGATATGGCGGCCAACTTCGAATGTTTCATGGCTGGGATCTAGAATATAATAAAGTGTGTGTAGTTTTCGGAGCAAATCCCAAACATAGTGATGTATGTATATAAGGTATGCCTATGGCTATAAAGGCAGATTTCCATATATACAGGGATCAGCAACCCTTTATGCCATGTAGACACTTAATTCTGCATCTGTACAAAAGGAGAACTTAGTATGTCCCACACCAATGAGGACTTCCTACTCTTTACATACTATAGTCCCTCCATGTTAAATGTTAAAAGTTCAAAAAGCAGATAAACTGAAGAAAAACTAGTCTACACCAGCCATCTCGAAGGTCCTCTTATGCTAGCATTAAGGCATAAATCATTCATGAGACCTAAACTGCAGGGCAGGGAACAAGGACTGGACTGAGGGGGCTCACAGTTTAACCCTATTCCATTCAATAATTTCATTTAGCCCAAATTGGTCAGTTTTTTTCGCTATATATCCACCGTGCTTCCTTTGAGAGTAAAATATTTTCCATGTTGTGGGGGGTCCCTTTCACCTTTTCTAACACTGTCCAATTGAAGGTGTGTTTCTCTGTGAAGCAGTGTTGTACCAGCTTTGTTGTTAATTTGCCAGCCCTTATGGTACTCAGATGTTCTTGTATTCTAACTTTGATGTTGCTGGATGTAAGTCCTATATATTGTAACCCACATTGGCAAGTCAATCTGTACACTACTTGTGTCGAGTTACAATTGCTGAACTGGTTAAGAAACCATTCCTTTCCAGATGTAAGTATCACACTCGTGCTCTTCTTGGTGAGTGGACAAACGGAGCACGTCCCACAAGGATAATGGCCATTAGGAACCGTAGAGATTGAATTAGTTCTTTCAGTGGGGGCCCGGGAGTGCACAAGTTTGTCTTTCAAATTGTATGCCCTCTTAAAGGCAAATCTTGGCGGTGGCATTTGGAATTCGTTATCAGATAATAAGGACCAGTGTTTCCGGATGGATTGCCTTATTTTGGTTGCCATAGGATCGTATGTCATAACGACCGGTACACATTCTTCTCTAGGTTTAACTATTTTCTCCAAAAGGGCACTCCTAGGTGTACTTAAAGCTCTTTTTTTAGCTTGTTTCACAGTCTTTGTGGGGTAGTTCCTGTTGGTGAGTTTGGATGTCAATTCTTCCGATTGTTCAAGAAAGGTGTTAGTGGAGGATCAGTTACGTCTGTATCTCAGAAACTGCCCCACGGGCAGGTTGTCTCTCAACGCCCTAGGGTGGAAAGAATTGTAGGACAGGAGAGAATTCCTGTGAGTGGGCTTCTGGTTTACACAGGTGTTTATCTTGTTGTTACTGTACTCAATATCTAGATCCAGATAAACCGCCTTGTGTCTGTCATAGGTCCAGGTGAACTTGAGATTTGCATCTTGCACATTGAGCCAGTTAAGGAATTCAAGCAGATATTCTTCCGTGCCTGACCAGATGCAGAGCACGTCATCTATATATCTCTTCCAGAGACGGAGATTGCTCTGGAAGGGGTTGTTACTGTGATAGATGACGTGCTCCTCAAACTGCCCAAGGTAAATACAGGCTAGACTGGGGGCCATTGTGGCCCCCATAGAAGTCCCCGAAACCTGGAGATAGAGCTGATTTTTATAGCTGAAGTAGTTTCTTGTGAGGGCCAACTCAATACATTGGAGTGCAAATGCCTGGGTGGTATCATAAAACCATTCCTGGTCACCCAGGGCGCGGGATGCTGCCACCAGCGCCGCGTCCTGGGGTATGCAAGTGTATAAAGATTCAATGTCAATAGTGACAAAGAATTCTTCTATTGGATCATATTGGGTGTCCTCCAGAGTACTCAAAATGTCAGTGGTGTCTTTTACAAAAGATCTCTGGTTGACCACGGATTCTCTCAAAAAGAAATCAGCGTACTGGGAAAGCGGCTCTAGCACCGATTGAATCCCAGCAACAATGGGACGTCCCGGAGGCGGGCATGTTGGTTTGTGGATTTTTGGGAGTATGTAAAAGGACGGAGTCCTGGAGTTGGTATTTACCAGGAACTCCGCCTCTTTTACAGAAATCCACGTTTTCTCCTTTGCTGTTCCTACCATCTCACGGATGGTTTTCAATAAGTCTTCCAAAGGATCCTTATTGAGAGGTTGGTAGTTGGTCATTACACTCAAAAGACGCATCACTTCTGCATCATAGTCAGCAGTGTTGAGCAGGACAATTGCCCCACCCTTGTCTGCTGACTTTATGATCAGGTTATGATTGTTTTGGAGACTCTTGACTGCTTCCCAGTCTTCCTTTGACATGTTTTTGTGTACAAACTGTTTTTGAGTTTTTTCTATTCTGTCTATATCCTGTAGGACTCGTGACTCAAACACAACTACCTCAGGGCCAATAGTTGAGGCCGGAGGACAGAAGCTGGAAGGTTTTCTCAGATTGGTCCCATAGAGGGTATTCTCAGACGATTTCTTATCCTTGAAAACATTTTTTAGTTTTATTTTTCTCATCGTTTCGTGAAATTCAATCCTGCATTTAAAGGCATCATGGGTAGGGGTAGGAATGAACCCAAGGCCTTTATTGAGTACTCGCTCCTCGTTCCCTGTGAGGACATGATCAGAGAGATTGACTACGATGTTACTCCTACCTTATAATTTCAGTCATGCACTCTCTTGGCAGAACTGTAATCATGCAGTCAGTACCCAAGTAATTATGGAGCAGTCTTCTATGCACCTATACATCAGTGATGTCTTGAGTGATGTCACTGACCATGTCATGAGTGATGTAATATGTGACGTCATCAGCAGTGGATTGCGGGCCCGCGAGTTATAGTTAGCTGAACTAACTATAATGGGGGAATTTGAATGGTTTTGTATGAGTGAAATGTCCAGCTACCTATAACATGTGTCAAACCTATGTTTTTTTTAGTGAATAAATATATATATATATATATATATATATATATATATATATATATATATATATATATATATATATATATATATATATATATATATATATATATATATATATATATATATCAAAACAAAACCCTTCCAGGCATGGAGTGACACATAAATTATGCAAAAAAAAGGAGAGAACTCTGGGTAGTTCTCAAGTTTAGGTGGAAAGCAGCTCCTGTATGGAGCACTGTCAACACCAGCGACACTCTAGATCTGCTCATCTCAAATGTATGCTTTTCTATCAAAGTTTTTAAGCATAGGATTAGCACAGTGCTATCCACGCCGAGATAGCAATGGACAAAGTCTTTTGCTATTTCTACAGCAAAGTTTTTAAGCATAGGACTAGCACAGTGCTGTCCTTGTTGAGCTGTAAAATGACAAAAGCCATTTATCACTTCCGGCACAATATTACAGCTTTGAATTGGTAAAATACCAACCAAGCCAACCTGAAATGAATAAAAGCAACCCCTGACACAGTGTTTCGCTCTAATTAGAGCTCTTCAGAGAGGTATAGCTTTGTCCAGACACAAGGGAGCACCCAGCATACGTAAAAAAAATACCCTTTCAGGCATACAGTGACGAATAAATGATGCAAAAAAGAAGCAGAGAACTCTGGGTAGTTCTCAAGTTTAGGTGGAAAGCAGCTCCTGTATGGAGCACTGTCAACACCAGCGACACTCTAGATCTGCTCATCTCAAATGTCCGCTTTTCTATCCAAGTTTTTAGGCATAGGATTAGCACAGTGCTATCCACGCCGAGATAGAAATGACAAAGTCTTTTGCTATTTCTACAGCAAAGTTTTTAAGCATAGGACTAGCACAGTGCTGTCCTTGTTGAGCTGTAAAATGACAAAAGCCATTTATCACTTCCGGCACAATATTAAAGCTTTGAATTGGTAAAATACCAACTAAGCCAACCTAAAATTAATAAACGCTTTCAGCTCTCCGCGAAGGTTGCAGTCTCAAAGGAGATGTTGATGGTTTTCTGGACATGGGGTGTGATGGTGCTGCTGGCTTTGTTGACGATGGTGTTCATGATCTTGACAGTGTAGTCATCGTTGATGTTGGTCCAGGAGAGCAGTCTGTTGGTGCGGATGGTGGTCGTGGGAGCGGGGATCTCAGTGGTTGCCGTGGCGGATATGGTGTTGAAGCAGTCATGGAGGTCTGCAATCTTGCATTGCAAGAAGGTGGCTAGCGAGTCGCTCAGGTCTTGTGAAGGTGGGATGTCGTTGGTGTTGGAGCTTGGGTTGGACAGTTCCTTCACGAAGTTGAAGAGCTCTTTGCAGTTGTGTGCGTTGTTGTCTAGGTGGTCTTTGAAGGAGGTTCTTTTTGAGGATCAGATGAGGTGGTGGTGTCTTTGGGTGGCGTTCTTGTGGCCTGTGTAGCTTTCCGGTGTTCGTTCACGGATCCACTTCTTTTCGAGTTTTCTGCAGGTTCATTTGGAGGCCAAGAGGTCTTTATTGAACCAACTGGCTTTCTTGCTAGTGCGGGTGTTGGGGGTTTCTTGAGCGGGACGAGGGTGTTGGCGCAGTCGTTGATCCATTGTCTGAGGTTGTGAGCAGTGGCATAGGGCCGGTCGGGTCTGCGGGTGGCTCCAGGCGAGGGTGGTGGAGAATTGGTCTTTGGTGACTTTGCTCCAGCAGCGGCATGGCATCTGTTGGGGGTGGTGCTGCATGGTGGGTTACTGGACGGTGAATAGGATGCAGTGGTCATCGGTCCAGTGGAGCTTGGTGGTATGGTTGAAGGAGACGTGGGATCTTGCTGAGAAGATGGGGTCAAGTGGGTGGCCGGGGGAGTGGGTGGGTGTAGTTACCAGTTGTCTGAGTCCGATGTTGGCAAGGTTGCCAATCAGGGTGGTGGAGTTTCGTGTTGTTGTTGTTCTCGAGGTGATAGTTCAGGTCTCTGAGGAGGATGTAGTTCGTGGAGGCAAGGGCGTGCGTGCTGACGAAGTCGGTGATGGAGTCGCTGAACTGTGGTCGGGGTTTCGGGAGGTCTATAGATGAGAGTTCCTCCTAGGGTGGTGTGGGGTTGGTTTGAATCTGGAAGTGCAGGTGTTTAGCGGTGCTGAGGGTGTCGTCTGTGTTGGTTGAGACTTTGAGAGTGTTCCTGTGGACAATGGCAATTCCTCCTCCTACTCCATTGGTGCGGTCCTTGCGGGCGATCTTGTAGCCTTCCAGGATGGCTATGGCGATGTCGGCAGCCGAGGAGGGGTTCAGCCAGGTCTCCGTCAGGAAGGTGACGTCTGGGGTGTTGGAGTCTTGTAGGTCCTAGAGTTCCACCGCTTGTTTGCGTCTGGAGTAGGTGTTGAGGAGGATGCATCTGAGGTAGTTGGGTTTGTTGCTAAGAAGTTTGGTGGGCTGGATGCTGGTAAAGATGCAGTTCCAGCAAGTGAAGGGTCCTTGGGTGCGCTTCGGGGTGGCCCGTTAGTAGGTGTGATCTCGCCTGGGGTTGAGTGCATGGAGGGTGCTGACCTCAAAGCGGATATGGGTGTTGTGGCATTTGTGGGGCCAGGAGTTCTGGCGCTGGGTGTGGTCCAGGCGCATACAGGCACAGACGGGCTTGCCTTAGGCGTGGCCGCCATATAAGGGAGGTGGGAGGGAGGAGAACCTGGGAGGTGGGTGCGGGGAGGCGAATTGGTGTCGAGGGGGGCAGGGCCTTAGGTGACGCAGCGGCAGGAAGTGGCAGGGAGTGGAACGATGGAGGGAACAGAAGACAAGAGGGGAACAGAAGCGGGAGTAACAAAAACCAGGCGCAGTACAGATAATAGAAGGCAAACAAATTAGAGTTATCAATTTAAGCAATTACCCAAGAGTGAAATAACGAGCAGAGCCTATGGAGGGCTAGAACACCGTCACAGCGGCACCAGCAGGGCTGGGGGCACTGGCGCAGTCAGTTGGAGCTGCGTGGCGTGGGGAGCGACCTGCCAGGAGGTAGGGTCAAGGGTATACATCTCGTTCCTCATTGGGCAATCCTTCAGAGCCCTCGTTGAGTCTTTGGCTACATTTGATACAATATTGGCTACTAATATCTCGCTAATGCCAAAACTAATAAAAACTATCCTTCCCCATTGGGTATATTATTATTCAGTTGCAGTTCAGTTATGCCCCTATTTCAATTATGAACATAATATGCCAGATGTATTGTAGCCCTGAATTAAACTGTACACATTATATTCAACTCAATGCCATGACTACATCAGGAAAGGAAAAATGTAATCACATAGAAATTCATAAACAAATATAAAAAAGAAAATAAATCTCAGCTCTTTTGCATCACATTAATTGAACTGGAAATCCACATTCAAATGAGATATTGATTTCTAAGCAGGGCCTAGAAGATAGAAAATGCCAAAATATATGTAAGTCCAAACAAATATTAGCTCATATTTCCCTATGTATATTTTTGTTCACTCCCCTCTTGTAACTGCTAAAGTTTTAAAGAACACATTAAAATAGCGATAGAAGCAGGTTTGGTTAATGTTATCCTTAGGTAGGTATACATTTCTACATCAACATTAAGACCAACAGGTTCCCTTGTATTTAGTCTGCGAATATATCTGCACTCCAACTTCCTTAGTGCTCTCTCTCTCAATCACCACCTCTTTCTGACTTCTCTAGCAGATCAATCATTATGTATCTCAAAAGGTTCGTAGTGCAATCATGATGTTGTTTGAAATGTCTTGCCACAGGATAAGAGTCACCTACATTCTTAATTGTCCGAAGGTGTTGCAATATTCTCTTGCAGTATGGTGCTGCCTACATATTTTTTGTCACAGGGGCAAATTAATGTGTTTACTACAAATTCAGATGTACAGTTCAAAGATTTGTTTATAGTTTTTCTTTCCCCTATATCTGTATTCACTGTTGTGGCATTCATACCCTGTGTGCACGTCTTGCTCATGCTGCATTTTTGTTAATCCTTTTACAGGTTTGAGCCAAGAGGTTCGTTCTGGAATCTTGTTTTTAACTATACTGTCTTTGACAGACCTTGTCTTCCTATATGTTATAGCAGGTCTATATATATAAAAAACTGTTTTATTGATTTTGAGTTGTACAGCAATGTTGAGGCATTTGCAATAGACTTGTTCTAAAGGAGCCAAATGGACACTGAACCATAACAGAAAAATATAAAGGAGACCCCATGCAAAAGCACACCCACCACAGTAATCACAGCATGGCCATAATTGCAGCAATTTCATAGTATAAGAGGAATTCCAAATGTGGGTACAACAATATTCTCAAATTCTACCCTCAAATACAATCAAACCAAGGAAGGTTCAACCTCAAGTGAAAGGGGAATATTATAGTATTGCAACCATCCCCCCTATATCTTGTAGAAGTCATGAGGGCAATCCCTGAGTGTGTACACAACCTTCTCTGCCGCCATATGAAAATGTAACCCCAATTTCCGTTCCAACAATGTCAGAGTCTCAGGTGCCACCCAGCGCCTTGCCACATCCCTCTTTACCACCAATAGCCCCAGGTTGCAAAACTGAAGTCAAACCCTTGTAACATGTATGTCTGCTAGTATACCCAGCAGAACATGCTTCAGGTCAAACAAGAGGGTCACGCCCACCACTCTTTTCAGTTCCTGCACTATCTGCTCCCAGTAAACCTGAATGGAATGGTAGGGCACTCCCGAGGTGCCTATATGTGCGGCAAAGCACCTGAAGGGAGCACAATACATTAGGGTCAGTGTGGGCACCGAGGGTGCTCTTGAGGGCAGGATCTGCTGTTCCAGGCTCACAACCTCTGCTACCTCTCTCTTCTTTTTCCAGGCCAAGATGATTTGTGCACTACCCCTCAGCAAAGCTTTCTAGGCTTCCCACAGGAACACCACAGTATATACCCACCCCTGATTTTCCTAAAAATAGAGTTCCATGTCTATTCTAATATTGCAGGCAACTTCTGCAACCCTCAGGTTGCACGCATTCAGGGAGTGATAAGATAGGCCCCTGGCCAGGTACTCTGCTTGAAGCACATTGGGCACCTATACCACTGGGACAAAGTGACAGTCAAGCCAGGAGAACACCTTGTGCATTTCAGAAAAATAAGAGTAGTCCCTGAGTAAGTGGTGGTGGCACCTCCAAAGATCACAGAGGTCCAAATGGATTGGACCGGACGTGGCCATCACCAATCTCGAACAATCTATAGCCAATGACATGACATTGTTAATGTCTCCCCCATCATGTGGGTAGTGAATGTGCATTTCAACAGGATCGCAAGTCGTAAACAGATTGTTGCAGGCGGGGGGCGTAAACATTGACCATCATGATGGAAGACCTGCCCCAGATCCCCCTGACCCCTGCTTATCTACCCAGATCCAGGAATGTGTAAACAGGGGGTGATTCCTGACTAGTATCACTGCAATTCTTGAACCCAAGGTGTATCCTGTGTGTCCCAGCACTGTGTATGCACCTCTGCCCAGGAAGCGGCACTGAGACCCCTTCAGTTGCATCTCTTACAGTAGTATGACATCAGGATGCTGGCATTGTATGTAGCATGTGACCAGGCCCAGCTTCACCTTGCTACCCATGCCACTGACATTCCAAGACATTAAATGAAGGTGTCTGGTGTCCTATCCTGTATTGTACAGTATTAGGATAGGGGTTGGAGTGATAGAATTCACTTTTCGATACCCTATTTGCCCATTGATGATGTGTGAGTTAGCATCATATGGCTAACTGATGAAGTTCGTATATGCACCTATGCTGAATTATTTTACTTGCTCCTTACTTATATTCAAATGTACGTGTGACCATATTACTTTCTTAGCTTAGCCTGTGTGCCACCATTTTGTGTATCCCTCTGTGCCTGCGGGCCCTGCTCGCTCATATGCCCCTCCCGCAGGAATACAGAAATTCACTAAGACAGCAGTTTCGTTTCTCGGCTTACTGTGGCCGAAACTAACAAGTCTCTTTATCAGTAATGTTCTCATACCCAGAGACGCCGAAGCCTAGCTCCATGGCCTTGAGTAGAGATAATGATGTATCCCTTGCAGGTGCAGATGCCTGCTGTATGAGAGCATTGTCCACTGGTCCGAGGCTCAGTAACTTTCCACAAGGGGCGTACCCCTTTTTACTGTATTGCATTATAATGTATTGCTGTGATGCAGAGAGTCAGTCCTCTCGTTCGCACTCCTAGGAGTGAGGTCGGACAGGGCCCTCTCATATGAGTGTTGTTTGGCCTAATAAAGACTTCTGTTTATTCTTCTCCACTGTCCGGCTGACTTCCTATATAGTGACTATAGGTGAGTGCGGTAAGTCACTCGGGTGGATTTGAGCCACGCTTATCAGATGGCGCCCGAATAGGGACCCCGCGATAAGGATCTTTCTCACCCGTAGGTGGGTAGCAGAAGACCGGGGACCCGCTGGTCGGCACGGTGGGCCCGGGTACCCATCTGATGCCGAGCTTGGTTCTCGCAGCGCTGCCCCACCCTGCTGATCGGGAGAGGTCCCGGTTCGGATCTTACGCCGGGGTCCAGAAGGCGGAACTTGAAGCTGACCGTGTTGGTCCTGGCAGCCGGAGGTGGAGAACGGTAGAGGTCGGTGCCGCCTACGGAAGGTGAGTGGTCCACCTGTGATTGTTTCAGGAACAGGAGTGTTCCGGGAGACTAGGGTGTCTCCAGTGGTTTGAGGAGCCGGTGTGCTCCTGGGGCTAGTGTGCTCCGGGGAACTCAGAGTACGAGAAGGTGCTCTGACAGACTTGACGAGGTTGGGGAAATATCTAGATGTATTGTTTGTAGCGATCCGACCGGGTGGTACTGTGGTGAAGGCATGGCTCATTGCGGGCAGACTCCGGTGCTTACCCTGAACTCCTAGAGTGGTGGTTCAGTGGAGGTGAGATCTGGGTTTCCCGTGGTAAAGTGCGCAGTGATCCATAGTGGCGCACGGGTGGCGAATCTGTTCCCCATCCTCAGAACAGTTAGTGTACTGTTCGGTCTGCGGTAGAGTCCAGGTTCCCCAGGACTTGGTCGACGGGCCTTGTCCCATTTGGTAACACGTGTTTGGAGGTATTGTATATGTGCGTGTGTGGTTTCCTAATGTATGTCTATATGTGTGTATGAACGAGCTCGAGCTAGCGACTCAAGGTAACGTAGCCTGTGGTGAAGTGTTTCTTTCATACTGAAATAGAGATGCCTTGTTTTTGTAAGTTACGATGCTTTGGATGTTGTTGTCGACCCTCAGATACTAGACTGGCCGAGAGCCAACCTGCACCCCCTGAAGGCACTCCAAGCTTTGATATGTATGTCAAGCATGGACTGGTCCCGCTTTTGTTTGGTACTTTGTGGCACCGGTACACTGCTGATAATGTGGATTTACAATGGCCTTTGACGGGTTCTTTCGATGAAGCTAAGTTGGATTATTTGCAAGACAAACTGTTTGCTAGGCGTAGCTGTCAGAGTATGTTTGATTCTTTGCGAGTGTGGCAGAAAGAGGCCAGGAAACGCAAGCTGAGAGACGAGAAAGAGGCTTATAAAAAGTCCACCCAGACTATGGCGCAGAAGGCGAGAGAACAGGTTGGAAATGAGAATGCGCTACGTATGGAGCGCTCAGATAGACTTTGTAGGTTGAAAGAAAATAAAAGTTATGTAGTGCGAGAGGACGACCCAGATGAGATGGAAGACATTTTGAATACCCGACCCCCTCCCCCCTACGCCCCACATCCCTTGTACCCCTCCTTGCCACTTCCGACCCCCAGTAGTCCGGGTCTTTCAGCAAGTGCCCCCCAACACTCCTCGCCCTCGACGCCCCTCGTCTCCTTACTCCAGACCACTTCACCTGCACCCTCACAATTTTCTTTAGCACTTCCTACTGTTTCAGCTAGTACTACCCCCAGTCAGGAGATGCTAACGCCGAGTCGAGGCGCAGGTAGCGGATTACTCTCGCAGGTACGGAAGTTGCTTACGCGTTCTACAGTTGGTTTAGATGAAAAGGGTATGGTGGCTAATCAGGCATGTCAGTGGGCCAGGAATAATATTTATTCGTTTGAAGATATTTGGTTCACTATGAAAGATTTTGACCCTTTGATGCAACAGCATGCTTTGTGGCACATGTCAAATGTATTGATACCGCTATGGGAGCAGGGGTATGGAGGTGTGGCTCCAGCGGTTTTACGAGATATACAGGCTGGAGCCTATAGAACGAATACCGGGGTGAAAGAAGTGATGAGTAGTTTACGTGCACTATTACAATACAGGAACGAATTACCCTCTGCCGGCACACCCCATTTCCCAGGTCTCCACCCAATGCGCAAGGTGCACCCTATTTTTCATCCCGAGGTCCCCGAGTTGCTAGATCCAGTAACGAAGGCTGTTACCAGGAACAGGATAGATGCGCATTTCCAGGAGCAATGGGTGTATACGCCATGGAAGAGAAGTGAGGTATTATCATTGAAAGCTCAGCTGCCGGATTCTAGAAAGAACCCGACTGCCTACTACAAAGAGCTGACAGAAGCCGCGTCTTCCACTGTGATGACTTTGGCTGATGTTGAATTGTTTTTCGGGCTTTTGGTCCCGGTTGATGTGTGGCGGCAAGTGAAAGGTACTGACCATGCGGAAGAGTTAGGAGGTACGTGGCAGGAGTTGCAGGATTGGGACAAGGAGCGTAAGCCAGGGGAGAAGCCGAAGGCTGAGATTTTAGCTTTACCAGGGCGCATAATAAAATATATGCATTCTCTCATTCCCCCGAAAAAGGTAGATTGGGACAAGTTGACGGCCTGTAAGCAGAAAAAGGATGAGGCAGTCTCGGACTTCTTTACGAGGTTTGAGGAAACGTTCATAGATTTTAGTGGGCAAGATGTGTCACAAGATGGCGGGTTACGGCTTTTTGTTAATAGGTTTGTCACAAACTTATTGCTGAAATTTCAGCAAGACTGCAAGCGTCGGAGAGCACGTGGACAACGTCCTTTCCTTCGGGTATTCTCAGTATGGCACAGTATTATGAGCACAGAGAAAATGAAAGTAAGGACAAGCAGGAAAAGAAGGCTAAGGATCTCAAGACAAGAGTTTTGTTGCAGCAAGTGGCTAGAGGCAGAGACAGGGGTGCAGCGCCGAGTCGTGGGGGCGGCTTTGGGAGAGGGGAGAGTAGGGAAAGGCTGGGGCAGAATCAGTGCGCAAAGTGTAAGCAGGAGGGGCATTGGTGGCGGGATTGCCCACTGCTTCAGTCGAGCGCCGGTCCAGGACGAGGACGAGGTAGTGGTGATTTTGGGAGACAGGCTACACGGGCTGAACTAGGCGGGAGACCGGGAGGAAATTACTTTGACAATAGTGCAGACAGACAACAGTTGCAGAGGGGCGGTGGTCAGTACTATAATGATGATTACTCAGTGGACGATTTGACAGGGTTTTTCCACAACTAGGACAGCGTAGGACAGAGCATGGGACCAGTACTTGTGGAAGTTGATCAGAGGGGACCCTATGTTGAGGCAGATTTATTGGGGTCTCCACAAAAATTTCTAGTGGATACTGGTGCAACAAAAAGTTCAGTGGCTCGTTCTCGAGTCCCAGGGGCGGCTCTGTCTGGCAAAAATAATATTTCTGTGGGTTTCGCAGGTACCCCGGTGATTAGCCCCATTTCTAAACCTCTCACGTTGACGATTGGCCCTTTCACTGTTGATTAACCGTTTCTATTGACATCAAATTGTGGGGAAAATTTGTTGGGCCTAGATTTACTAAAAAGGTTGCACGCCACCATCTATTGTTCTCCAGCTGGTGTGTACCTTACTTTGGGCCCGAATGTCGCCCGCCCATTACAGTGTTTCTCAAAAGATGATCCATTACCACCTGAATTTCAAGGCATACCCGACAGCTTGTGGGCGGTCAATGACACGGATGTAGGTAAAATGGATATTGCCCCAGTGACCATAAGAGTGAAAGTGGGGGCAAAATTACCCAGGGTTCCACAGTATAGGATTCCTAGGGAGGGAGAGAAGGCCCTGTTACAAATAATACAAGATCTAATACAATCTGGTTTAGTGGAGGAGACTGATTCGAACATATGTAACAGCCCTATTTTACCTATCCTTAAAAGGCGGTCACCTGACGCTCCTGATAATACCCCTGATGTCTATAGGTTTGTGATTGATTTGCGGCACGTAAATAGAGTAGTGGAGCCACAGTACCCGGTGGTCTCGGACATTACTACAATATTGACAATGATTCCCCCTTCTGCTAAATATTTCTCTGTCCTAGACTTGAAAAATGCTTTCTTCAGTATTCCAGTACATGAAGACAGCCGTTATCTCTTCGGATTCTCATTGGCTGGCCGAAGCTTCCGCTTTAAGAGACTTCCTCAGGGGTACACTGAGAGTCCGAGCATATATAGTCAAGCATTGAAGGCACAATTGGATGAACTGGAACTTCCACCTGGCAACGTCATGTTGCAGTATGTGGTGAGGTTCCGTGACGATTTGAACCCGTGTTTTCAACATTGTCGTAAATACATAATTTTGGTATCAGCGAACCGCAAATGATCCATTTAGCATATCCTGGTGTTTTCGCTATGCTACGAGCAAAAGTACTCCTGTTACAAACACATTTCCAATCTACCCATGGCATCCATTTTAGATCATGGCAGCCATTTTGTGTTTCTTGCCCTCACATACGCAATGACCTCTGATTACTTCATTTCGATTAAGGACACGTAGGCTTAGCCGGCGATTCACCTCCCTAGTGACACGTGCACCTTAGAACAGAACATGCTGTAGCTGCATGACTCGACAAAGGCTGCCTCCTCTGCCCGAGGCCAGTCCTGCTATACTGGTTCTCGTGTTCGTTGGCCTGATCATGATTAGGCGGCCGAAGCTGGTAGCCTTGCCCATTTACGACCCACAAACATCTCTTATCCTGCTTTTCTATCTTCTGCACCTGGCTCTGCCCCCTTCCTTCTGGGCCTTTATTAGGGGGAGGTAACGAAATTTACGATGAGGCGGTCCGACTCTTGAATGAAATGTTGACGTGGGATTGTGATGGAATGGTGAGAACCCCTCTTCATAATGTTTGACATCAAATATTATCGACGATTCCTGTGCAATGCCAAATATTTATTGTTTAGGACACAAAGGTTTGGGAATGTACTAGCATTGTGAAGAATTCGCCTGAAGGTTAATATTTTGTATATAAGGAGAAACCCCTCTTGTAGAAATCCAACAAGCTCCAAGACACTGCCCGTGTGTAGTTTCTGTGACTTCTGTGTCCCTGCAGTAATAAACCTTTGGTCTTTGACGCCACCATCGAGAAGCCCGTGTTTCTGTTTATTTGTGCACCGAGACAGGTAGAACTCCGGGGTCTTCGGGTGTTATCCCTGACACCTCTGGACGGAACCAAAAAGTCCAGAACTCCAATTGGCACCCAACGTGGGGCGACGTCATTCGGTACCGGTCCAAAAGCCTGAAGAGTTCGAGAAGCTTCGTGTGAAGATTCCTGAGGGAGGCGCCCCACTTCATCGATCCCGGCATATCGCAAAAGTGGCCCGACGTTCTCTTCCACGAGGGTTCCCGTTCAGGACGGCTGCAGTGGTCCGTTGCCTTGACCGTCGCCCTGTCTTGGACCCAAGGTGCAGTCCTTAGTACGGCGAGACGTGACGGGTTTCTCCTTGGTGACGTCTTCAGTGCCTCAGTTAAGTATTTAGTGGTTGCTAATTGGTTACTTCGTAAGGGTTGTTAAAAATCCTTTTAGTTCTTGGTTTGGTTTGGTTTCGTAAGATTATCACTGGTTGTTCTGGTTACGATAATCTATTGGTTTAGTTTGGGTATCGATACATTTGTTCGTTTTTGGTAGGCCTAAGTTCTTGGTTCGAGTGCACATTCCTGTTTGTGTTTGTTTGTTCTGTGTTCCGGATTGCAAAATGGTAAGTCGGAAAAATTGTATGTTGTCGTGTTTTGGTTGCAACAGTGATTCCCGGTTGGAGGACTCATGTTTGGTTCCTCCAATTGGAACTCCTCTTTATGATCTGTATTGTAAGCATGGTGTGGGTCCTATATCTTATAATGAGGTGTGGGTCCGATACACTGAAAAAGACGGTGTCCTTAGTTGGCCACTGCATGGTAGTTTTGAACCTGAAATCCTTGACAATTTAGAAGTGAAGTTGTTTAAGAAGAAAGCCCGGCCGGCAATGTTTGATTCTTTCCGTTATTGGCGAAAAGAATCTAAACAGAGAGAAATTAAAAGGTTGAAGAAAGAACAGAAAGAGCAAGAGTTGACTTTAGAACAGGCGGCTAAGCAGCTGCAAGTCAACGAGTCTGAGAAGGCAATGGAGGTAGCTACTAGAGAGCGTAATTTAGCGATAGACAAGTGCTACCCTGCCTTGCCATCAAGTACAACTAAGATAGTAGAGGACCCCGAAAACGATCCTCTGTTGTCTTACTTGTTACGGTCACCCCCACCGTATGCACAGGGTGCTACGGCTCCACCTGTACCGAATGTTCAATTGCCGGTTGTTGGACAACCTGGTATTCCTGCTCCTGCCCCTCAGAATCAAGCTCCTGTACTTCCTGTGGTTAATGTGAATGTTCCTTCGGCACCCCCTCTTCCTGGGTTGCCGACTTCTTTGCCTATACCTGTATCGCTTACACCTACTGTTTCACAAGCTACCTTACCTGATACTCCTACTGTTCCTGTGCTATTTGTTCCAACTGCTACTGTGTTTTCTACATCTGCTAGTATTATGACTCCGCTTTCAGTTCGTCGAAGAATCACTGATTCTGTCTCTAACATTCTGTCTCCCTTCTATAAAACTTTAATTAAGACTCCTACTTCTGACTCTGTACAAAGACGTAGTCAACTCCCAAGTACTGAGGAACGGGGAATATTAGATTTCACGGCTCTCAGATGGATTTCAAAGAGTAGAAGATACAGTACTAGGGATGTATTGGATACATTTATGCAGTGGAATGAACCAACACAACGATATGTGTTCGACGAAATGTGCTCTCTTTTACGAGAGGAGTTAGAAGAAGATGACTCTGATTCGAATTTAGAAGAATAGAATAAGGTCCAGAAAGAGTTTGCTGCAGGTATGATAGTAGGTCAAAATATAAAAGAAGCGATGGAACTAATTTTAAGTTATAGGAATGATCCATCACTCCGTTCACCAAGGGATTTAGAAGAAAGTAGTACTAAGCAGAATCGCCAATATCCTATGAGGGAGGTTCCTCCAATTTGGCGCGAAGCTGTGCAAGCTGATGTGAATCTTGGTATTGCAGCCGCTCCGGCGCAATTCCATAGAGTGTGGATACACATTCCGTGGAAGCGAGCTGAAGTATTAGCAGTGAAACAAGCCTTGCCAGATCCACGTAAGAATCCTGCCGGATACTACAAGGAATTAGCACAGACAGTTGAGGCTTGTGTAATGAATCTGGCGGACATTGACATGTTATTTGGGAATGTAGTTCCGCAACCAATTGGGCTAAAATTCGTAAAGAGAATCATCCAGTTGCTCTAGGTGGTGATTGGGCAGCTATCATTGCAGCAGATGGTCAGCAAATAGGTGGTTCCAAACCCGAACCTCTAATTGCTAATCTTCCAGGTAGGATAATTGACTTAATGAAGACTCTGATGCCAGCATTGCGCGTTAACTGGGACAAGTTGTCCGCATGCAGGCAGAAGAAAGACGAAAGTGTCTCCGACTTTTTCACGAGATTCGAAGAGACTTTTGTAGATCATAGTGGTCAGGATATGAGCACAGAAGGAGGACAGAGGTTGTTTGTCGATAAGTTTGTACACAATTTGCTACCAGAGCTCTGCAATAAATTGAAAGATTCCGAGAGTGCGTGGGCTGTCTCTACAACTGCGCAAATACTTGCAACTGCACAGTATTACGAAAATAGGGATAAAGAGGAGAAAGAGAAATCAGATAAGAAAACGAAAGATTTAAAGACTAAAGTTCTTCTGCAACAGGCATATCCGCCTCGCATGAATCAGACCAATACACAGCAAGGGTCGTATCAAAGGACAGATTATGGTTCTCAGAGACCGCAATACCAGTGGAATCAATGTGCGTATTGTAAGAAAGAGGGTCATTATAAGAATGAGTGTCCAGTCTTAGCACAGAATACCGCTGCAGCAGCTCAGAGAGGTCGTGGTGGTTTTGTACAAAATTCTAGAGGTCGAGGACGAGGTGCTATGCCTCCACAGACGAATGATCGGCCTTCTAATCACTTTGATCAGCGAAATGGACAGTCTGCTCAACAGAATAGGTCGCAACAGTATCATGTCGAAGACTATTGTGAAAATGATGAGGGATTTCAGCAAAGTGAGTACTAGGACAGCCATGGACAGAGAGAGGGAGTAGTATCAGTTCCAGTGGATCAGAGTGGGCCTTATGTCGCAGTAGCAGCATCAGGTGTAGTCGAACCGTTTCTGTTGGATACTGGTGCCGCAAAAAGTTCTATTATTCATGCGAAACTCCCTGGCGCACCTTTGTCCGGCTCAACAAATGTTTCTGTAGGTTTTTCAGGCGCCCCTGTTTACAACCCTGTATCTAGTCCTTTGTCCATTTCTGTTGGACCGTGTCAATTGAAAGCACCCCTGATTTTGACGACAGGTTGTAATGAAAATCTGCTTGGTTTAGACTTGTTAAAACGCCTATATGTGACATTGTACTGTTCTCCGGAAGGAGTACAGCTTACGTTGGGTAAACGAACCACCTCTCCGATGTACTTGTCAATGGATGCACTCCCGCCGGAGCTGCGTTCTCTCCCTGATACACTTTGGGCGACTGGTCCTAACGATGTAGGCCTTTTAGAAATACCACCATATGTTGTCACTTTAAAAGCAAATGTCAAATTTCCACGGATACCTCAATATAGAATATCTAGTGAAGGTGAACGTGCACTCTTATTGATTGTACAAGATTTGATTAAGAAAGGGGTGGTTGAAGAAACTAGAGGAAATGTCTGTAATAGTCCTGTATTGCCAATTTTGAAACATACTGATCCGTTCAAAGCCTCCAGTATATAGATTTGTTATCGATCTCAGAGAGGTTAATAAAATTGTGGTTCCGCAGTTTCCTGTGGTTCCAGACATTACTGCATTGTTAACATTGATTCCTGCAACAGCCACATGGTTTTCAGTCATCGACTTGAAGAATGCCTTTTTCAGCATTCCGATAGCCGAGGAAAGCAGAGATATTTTCGGCTTCTGTCTAGGAGGTCGAAGCTTCAGGTTTAAACGCGCTCCACAAGGCTATTGTGAGAGCCCATCCATTTACAGCCAAGCATTAAAAAGTCAGTTAGATTCCTTTGTACTTCCTCCAGGTTCTACTCTAGTGCAGTATGTAGATGACCTTCTGGTGGCTGCCGATGACAAGGAAACTTGCAAAGCAGCTACAATTTCGTTATTGCATCATTTGTCCAATTTGAATCACAAGGTGTCACCTTCGAAAATGCAATACTGCTGTCAAGAAGTGACCTACCTAGGTCATCTCTTGTCAAAGGAGGGAAGGAAGTTGACCCCAGAGAGAATAAAAGCAATTACGCAGATGAGTGTTCCTCGCACACAGAGAGAAGTACGTGCTTTTTTAGGTATTACCTCGTATTGTAGGCAGTGGATCCCAAATTTTTCTCTTTTGGCAAAACCATTGGTAGCTTTGACTGGGAAAAATGTTCCGAGTCCGGTGCCATGGTCTGCTGAATGTCAGGAGAGTTTTTCTGAGTTACGAAATGCACTATGTTCAGCTCCTGTATTGGGTACACCCGATTACAGCAAGCCATTCACGCTCTATGTTCACGAGAGAGAAGGTTGCGCGTTGAGTGTTCTGACACAGAGATTTGGTGATAAACAACGCCCTTGTGCGTATTTTTCATCAACATTAGATCCGGTAGCTAGAGCGTTGCCTAGTTGTTTGAGAGCTACAGCGGCAGCTGCGGCGTCCATTCGACAATCCGCTGGTTTGGTGATGAATAACATGCTAGTGGTCATGGTTCCTCATGCTGTGGATACACTCATGAACCGAACCAAGACGCAACACCTTACCAGTGCTAGATTATCAGGCTATGAGTTGACACTGTTAGCGAGTCATATACAGATCAAAAGATGCAATGTATTGAATCCAGCAACATTGTTGCCGGCTAATCAAGAGTCGAGTGATTCCGAACCCCATGATTGCTGTTTCAGAACCGTGGAGGAGACAAAAGGACGAATTGATTTAAAAGACACTCCATTGTCAGATCCAGATGGCACGTTGTATGTTGATGGGTCATGCTTTAAATTGGAGAATGGTGATGTGACTGCCGCTTACGCAGTAACGACTTTGAGTACGATTGTGGAGACTGCAAGAGTGAGTCAGAATTCTGCCCAAGCTGCAGAGTTAATCGCTCTAACGAGAGCGTGTGTTTTAGCAAAGGGAAAGAGAGTGAATGTGTTTACAGATAGTCAGTACGCATTTGGTGTGGCCCATAATTTTGGCCGTTTGTGGAAAGAAAGAGGTTTCATTACGTCCCATGGGACTAAGATTCAACATGGTCAGCTAGTTAACGACTTGTTGGAATCTCTAACCTTGCCGACTGAAGTTGCGATTGTGAAATGCAGCGCTCATAAAGCAATCACGGATGATGTTGGTCGTGGGAATGCTTTTGCTGACGAGACTGCTAAACAGACAGCTAGAAATATGATGAGTAGAATGTATGTGGCTACGTCTGCAAGATGGATTTCTGAGTCTGGAATGTGTGAAGACACAGTGGAAAGTGTGAAAGAGATTCAGAAAGAGGCGACTGAGGAGGAGAAACGTGCATGGAAAGAGAGTATGGGTAAATTGGACTCGAGTGGGTGTTGGATTGATTTGTCGGAACAGCAGCGTTGGATGTTGCCTGACGCGTATGTGCTTGCAGTAGTGACGATGGCGCATGGAGTAGCGCATATTAGTTCTAAAGGAATCTGTAAGATGTTGGCTCCAGTCTGGAAGAATGATGGGATTAGCAAATGTGCAGAGAGAGTGGTGAAAAATTGTATGGTATGCCTGATGCATAATCCTGGCAAGGGAATCCCCACGCCTGCTGGTCACTTCGCTCCTCCCTCTTGTCCCTTTGAAGTGATTCAGTTAGACTTCATTCACATGGATCATTGCAACAACTTAAAATACGTCCTGGTGGTAGTTTGTGCTTTCTCCAGATGGATCGAAGCATATCCACTGAAGGACAACACTGCCCTATCAACTGCCAAAATACTTCTCAAGGAATATTTCCCTAGGTTCGGAATGCCACGGATTGTATGGTCAGATAACGGAAGTGAGTTTGTAGGGAAAGTTATGCAGAGTGTGTGTGCCGGTTTAGGGATCAAGCAAAAATTTCACAGTGCAAACCATCCCCAGTCTGCTGGTTTAGTTGAGGGTTACAATGGTACCCTCAAACTGAAACTTGCTAAAATACAGGCATCCACAGGTTTATCCTGGCCAGACGCACTACCCTTGGCTTTGTTATCCACGAGAGCGACTGTACATTCTAGAGTAGGGCTTAGCCCTTATGAAATTGTCTTTGGTCGTCCCGCTAATATTTGGGGAGTGCCAAGGCCAAAGGAATTCTGTTCTCTGGAATATCCAATGTTGATTGATTACCTTTACGACTTGACTGCTAAATTGAGTCTTATTCACCAACAGGTTTTCGATGCATTGCCAAAGCCACCGGAGAGTCCAGGTCATCAGCTGAAACCAGGAGACCACGTGGTGGTGCGCAACTTTGCGAGGACGAAGAACCTTCAACCCAGATTTGTCGGCCCCTACCAAGTGCTGCTAGCAACGAGAACTGCTATTCGTGTGGCCGGTCGCAAACATTGGATACATACGACGCATGTCAAACGTGTGCCCCTGCCACTTCCTTATGACAACTAGGTTAAGAAGGGAATTGGTGCCTCTGAGTCCGAGCGAACACCCAAGTTTGTCCCTTTCAGCGATGCCGAACTAATAACTGACTCATCGAACTCTGACTCTCCTCCCGAAACTACTTCTTTGACTCTTGAACACTTGCCCTCTGCATCAGAAGAAACTTTGCCCTCCGCGAACTTGAACATTGCAACATCTGCTGATAACACACTGTTTCCAGATCAAACAGTTCCTGCAAAATTGAGATATAATTTACGGTCTCGCAATATGGACAAATAAAGCAGGAAACTGCCTATTTTTACACGTTTGCAATATTGACACTTTGCCTTCAGCCAGGAAGTTTGCTATTGTTTTATTGTTTTTAAAATTGCCTTGCCGTCTGGGTAGCCGTAGGGTCGTGGCTGTGTGCCTAGTTGAATCTGCGGGGGTCAGACACAAGGTCGATCTTTCTGTTAGTTCTGGGAACTCCCAGGGCTGATAGAGGCATTTTCATCTACGTACACATCATCCGTGGTCGCGAGCGGATTGTAGAAGATGGAGCTTCCTGCGCTGCAACGAGATAATGTGATTTATGTTCGCAGAAACAGACTTTACAAAATTCTTCATAACAAATGTTTTCTGATGCAATGTGCTATTACATTTCTAATTGTTTTGATAACGTTGGTGGGTGGAATCGTCTTTGGTGTGAACCTAATTTTTATGCCAGTAACTACAGTACCTCCCCTTGATCCTGCTACTTCTACTGTTTCTTCTATGCACTCTTTTCACTCATTTCCTGAACATGAGCAAGCTCGACGCTCAGAATTCATCAATAACACTTTCGTACAGCTCTTGCACCAACACCAACTGGTAGTTAACACTACAGACTGCTGGGTGTGTGGCTTGATACCCCACACTATGGATAAAGGCATTCCCTACCTGGTTTTGCCTTTTAGCTATAATGGATCATTTCAGGCCTTTCAGACCATCTTTGCCTATGCCCTTGAAACCTATCCTCCGCGTCCACCACGTTCCACTAAATATAACTCTGCCAACAAAGCTTTAGTCCAGGGAATTATTGACATGCTCAAGGACGTCAATAATACTCCATCTTACCCTAGAGATGAATTACGAGTATATTTGAGTTGGAACTCTACCGAGTATCGCCTTAGTTTGGGAGAAAGCAAGCGAAAACGCTCCACTCCAATCTGGGTCGTGCCTCACCGAGGTCAGGTCTGTTTGCAAGGAAATGGGAGAAATCCGAGAGCTCAGCTAGGGAGGAGTGAGTGCGTTGAGACTTACGTGTTTCCGTCTAACTCTTCCCCTGCCTTCCTTACTGCTAGGGGTACCTACTTCATCTGTCAAGACAGAGCGTATACATGGTTGCCTGCTGACTTTTCAGGTTCATGTTATATTGCTCGATTGTTGCCTCCAACATACACTGCTTCTTCTGACTATCACAAGACCAGAGTAGCAAGAGGTGTTTTCAGCAAGGAAGACACCGCTGGTCAGGAAGCTGGAGACTTCTTCAAAGGTTTCCTTCCGTTCTGGGGGCCTATGGCCAATAGTAGAAACATACGTCAGCTAACACGGGTAGTTGAATCTACTATTACCGAAACTGCTGGTGCCCTTAGCAATTTGACAGCTGAGCTTCAGGCGGATAGACTCATGACGTTGCAGAACCGTATGGTTCTAGACGTAATACTTGCAGATCGAGGTGGGGTATGCAGAATGATCCAATCGAGCTGCTGTGTCTTTATTCCCAATAACGCTCCAACAGTCTATGAGGCGATCTCCAAGCTACACAAGATTTCCGACTCTATACATGTAGACAAGAGAAACTGGTCCTTCATGGAGTGGTTTTGGACTCTGATATCAGCGTGGGGATGGAAGGTTCTGATGGTCATTGGTGTCATCTTAGTATTCCTATTCTCATGCTGCCTGATTATCCAGTGTAGTCGGCTTTGTGTAGTCTCTGTGCTGCAACCTGTTTCAGAAAACCACCTGCGGTTGGAGAAAAGGCGCGAGAAAGGATGATGATACAACAGCATGTCACTGACCTGATGAGCATAGAATTAGACTCGGACATAGACTGAATAATTGCCTATGTAAGGGCAAAAGGAGGGTCTGAGGTTCCGTGACGATTTGAACCCGTGTTTTCAACATTGTCGTAAATACATAATTTTGGTATCAGCGAACCGCAAATGATCTATTTAGCATATCCTGGTGTTTTCGCTATGCTACGAGCAAAAGTACTCCTGTTACAAACACATTTCCAATCTACCCATGGCATCCATTTTAGATCATGGCAGCCATTTTGTGTTTCTTGCCCTCACATACGCAATGACCTCTGATTACTTCATTTCGATTAAGGACACGTAGGCTTAGCCGGCGATTCACCTCCCTAGTGACACGTGCACCTTAGAACAGATCATGCTGTAGCTGCATGACTCGACAAAGGCTGCCTCCTCTGCCCGAGGCCAGTCCTGCTATACTGGTTCTCGTGTTCGTTGGCCTGATCATGATTAGGCGGCCGAAGCTGGTAGCCTTGCCCATTTACGACCCACAAACATCTCTTATCCTGCTTTTCTATCTTCTGCACCTGGCTCTGCCCCCTTCCTTCTGGGCCTTTATTAGGGGGAGGTAACGAAATTTACGATGAGGCGGTCCGACTCTTGAATGAAATGTTGACGTGGGATTGTGATGGAATGGTGGGAACCCCTCTTCGTAATGTTTGACATCAAATATTATCGACGATTCCTGTGCAATGCCAAATATTTATTGTTTAGGACACAAAGGTTTGGGAATGTACTAGCATTGTGAAGAATTCGCCTGAAGGTTAATATTTTGTATATAAGGAGAAACCCCTCTTGTACAAATCGAACAGGCTCCTAGACACTGCCCGTGTGTAGTTTCTGTGACTTCTGTGTCCCTGCAGTAATAAACCTTTGGTCTTTGACGCCACCATCGAGAAGCCCGTGTTTCTGTTTATTTGTGCACCGAGACAGGTAGAACTCCGGGGTCTTCGGGTGTTATCCCTGACACCTCTGGACGGAACCAAATAGTCCAGAACTCCAGTGGATGATATCCTGATAGCATCGGACGATGATAAGGGTTGTCGGGATGCTACCGTGAAATTGCTCCACCATTTGGCTAAAAGAGGACATAAAGTGTCCCTTCCAAAATTTCAATACTGTCGAACGGAGGTCACCTACCTCGGTCACCTCCTTTCGAAAGTGGGGAGGAGGTTGACGCCAGAGCGCATAAAAGCTATTAATAATATGAGTGTACCTAACACGCAGCGAGAGGTGCGCGCGTTCTTGGGCATAACATCGTATTGTCGCCAGTGGATACCTAACTATGCGTTACTAACAAAACCCCTATTGTATCTGACTACCAAGGAAGTGCGCGAACCCCTACCCTGGACCCCCGCATGTCAAGAAGCGTTTGAGTCACTAAAAACGGCTTTATGTTCTGCGCCTGTTCTTGGAACACCTGATTACCAGAAGCCTTTTGTTCTTTACGTACATGAGGCGGAAGGTTGCGCGTTGTCTGTTTTAACTCAGTGTTTTGGGGGGAAGCAGAGACCCTGCGCGTATTTTTCTGCAATGCTTGACAACATGGCAAGAGCACTGCCGAGCTGTCTGAGAGCCACGGCGGCTGCTGCGGTCTCCATAAGACAATCGGCAGGGCTCGTACTGGGATCAGACCTCACAGTCATGGTACCGCATGCTGTGGACATTTTGTTGAACAGAACACAGACGCAGCACTTAACTAGTGCTCGTCTTACGGGTTATGAGATGATTCTTTTTGCACCCCATGTGACAGTCAAAAGGTGTGCTACACTGAATCCGGCCACATTGTTACCTATCCCCACAGATACAAAGGACGATGACATACATGACTGTTTGTTTAGGACCGAAGAGGAGACAAAGGGGAGGGTGGATCTGACAGACAGGCCCTTGGACGAACCAGACGGGGAGTTGTATGTGGATGGGTCCTGTTTTAAATTGCCAGACGGTACATCGACAGCAGCGTATGCAATAACAACATTACAGACAGTAGTGGAGACTTCTAGGATACCTTACAATTCTGCCCAAGCTGCTGAGATTATAGCCCTACTGAGAGCATGTGAATTGAGTGAGGGACTAGACGTGAATATTTATACTGACAGCCAATACGCCTTTGGCGTGGCTCATAACTATGGGCGACTTTGGGCAGAACGGGGATTTCTGACTTCTCATGGACAACGCATACAACATGGTCCACTGATATCACGACTGCTAGCGGCATTGACACTACCCAAAAGATTGGCTGTGATAAAGTGTAGCGCACACAAGACAATAGTGTATGATGTAGGACGAGGCAATGCCTTCGCCGATGAAACAGCAAAAGAGACTGCTAGAGAAAAATTACCACGAATGTTTGTGGCAGGACCAGCTAGATGGGTCCCAGATGTTCATATGTTCTCAGACACTGTACAGAGTGTCAAGAACATACAGGGAAAAGCGACAGAAGATGAATTGAGGGCATGGAAGGATGGGCAGGGACGATTGGATGCGGATGAATGTTGGACAGATGTGACCGATAAGAGACGATAGTTACTCCCGAATGCATATGTCCTTCCGGTAGTGACGATGGCGCATGGGCCTGCCCATGTAAGTGCCAAGGGAATTTGTAAATTGTTAGACCCAGTGTGGAGCAATAAGAATATCTCTAAAGTGGCCACTCACTTGGTTCGACAGTGCATGGTGTGTTTGAGACATAATCCTGGAAAGGGTACCCCTGTCCCAACTGGAAATTTTGCACCCCCTTCTTTCCCTTTTGAGGTGATTCAGATGGATTACATCGAAATGGAAAGGGTCAATAACTTGAAGTATGTCCTTGTAGTCGTATGTGCCTTTAGTAGGTGGATGGAGGCGTATCCAACGAAAGACTGCACGGCCATTTCTACTGCAAAAATGTTGATAAAGGAGTATTTTTCTCGCTTTGGATTACCTAGGGTGATCTGGAGTGATAATGGTACGTCCTTTAATGCAGAACTAGTGAAGCAAATATGTAAAGGCTTACAGATTTCCCAAAAATTTCATTCAGCCTTACACCCTCAGGCAGCAGGACTCGTGGAGCGGTTTAACGGCACACTCAAATTAAATATGGCCAAAATATGTGAGAGTACAGGTCTCCGTTGGCCAGACGCCCTTCCCTTAGCCTTGCTTTCAACGAGAGTTACTGTGAATGCGAAAATGGGCGTCTCCCCCCACGAGGTGGTATTCGGCCGTCCGACCAATATCTGGGGATTGCCCAGGCCTAAATGTTTCACAGAAGTACCATATCCTTTGTTGACAGATTATCTGTATGCTTTGACTAAAGATCTTTGTTCTATTCATCAGCAGGTAGCAGACACTCTGAAGCCGTTGCCGGAGGGGCCTGGACACTCCATCAACCCAGGGGACTGGGTTGTGATCAGAAGATATCAGCGGAAGTCCTGTCTGGAGCCAAGGTGGTCGGAGCCGCGCCAGGTGCTTCTCACCACGCGTACTGCACTTCGGGTGGACGGAAGGAAGGCGTGGACCCACGCCTCACATGTGAAGAGGGTCCCGCTCCTGTTGCCCTATGACAAATGGGTACAGGATGGGATTGCTGACGAAGAGCATGAGAATATCCCAAGGTATGCTCCTTTCTCGGATGCTTCACTGATTGGAGAAGAGCGAAGCGGAATAGAGAATTCAGTGAGCTCTACTACTCCTGTTGCTACTAGTGAAGAGACACCAGAGAGTCCAGCATCTGCCACAGATACACCTGCCTTGTTCACTGACTCCGAAGTGCCAGGGAGCACTCGATACAATTTGCGGCCCCGAAGAAAATAAGTAACAGTGCTGAAATATGAGGGACTAAACACTGGAAGAAGGGCATAGTGAACTTTCTGAATACGAAGATTTAGTGGTAGGGATGGACTTGTAAGAGCCCTGGTGTTTAGCCGAAGATTGTGTGTTATGAGACTATAGAGTGGTGCGGGCCCGAATTAAGTGCTCCCTTGTTTTCAATTGCTGAACAGCGACGTTGGAATAAGGTATGGACGGTAAAAGCCTGCCTGTGAGGCTTTGAAGGACACAGGGAGAAGATCCCTTTTTAAGGGTTGAAGAACCCCTCTGGCCGGTTGAGGATTGTCTGGGACTATTTTTTTAGTAGAAGTGTTTTTCATTTTTTTTTATTTTGGGTATATTTTGAACGTTCTTGAGAATGTATCCTTTTGGACGCCCCATTCCTGATGAGGAGCAGCCCTTTGCGGCTCCTCCGAGACCTGTGCCTGATTCCCCCTGGTTGGCCCTTCCCCGAAAAGAAAAGATCGTGGTCATCATTATTGTTCTGATTGCTTTTATAGTGACTCTTGGAATATTGTTTTTCCTGGATAAAGCTTACCCCGTTCATGTGTTTGCACCCACACCCACTGCCGTTCCTGAACATAATATGATTACTGTTGATTATGGTGAAAGAATGTTGAGAAAAGGTTATAAGGAAAATGTTTTTATTAAGACTTTGCACCATACAGAAATTCACTAAGACAGCAGTTTTCGTTTCTCGGCTTACTGTGGCCGAAACTAACAAGTCTCTTTATCAGTAATGTTCTCATACCCAGAGACGCCGAAGCCTAGCTCCATGGCCTTGAGTAGAGATAATGATGTATCCCTTGCAGGTGCAGATGCCTGCTGTATGAAAGCCTTGTCCACTGGTCCGAGGCTCGGTAACTTTCCACAAGGGGCGTACCCCTTTTTACTGTATTGCATTATAATGTATTGCTGTGATGCAGAGAGTCAGTCCTCTCGTTCGCACTCCTAGGAGTGAGGTCGGACAGGGCCCTCTCATATGAGCGTTGTTTGGCCTAATAAAGACTTTTGTTTATTCTTCTCCACTGTCCGGCTGACTTCCTATATAGTGACTATAGGTGAGTGCGGTAAGTCATTCAGGTGGATTTGAGCCACGCTTATCAGGAGTCTTCCCCTCTGGCATTGCAGTGGGTAGGATGAGTTGATGCACACTCCTCCCTGTACCGAAAAACTTTCCCCAAATAAAACAGCAATGTAGCCCCCTCTGCTCCCCACCCCATCTCCCACTGCCCATCACGATTATCAGGAACCATGTCAACTAGAAAACCATTCATGGATAAGTCAAGAGAGGTCTATAGCCAACCGTCAAACCCCTGATTGCTAATAATGTGTAGAACTACCACAGAAGAGATGAGTGAGAGTTTAAGTAAAAAGAACAGAACAAGTGGAAGCTCTGTCTTAGAATGAAACAAGAATAAAAAAGAAAGAAGAATTGAGGGAGGGAAAGAGACTGAAAAGCTGCCACCAAACCCATTTTCCGGCTTGCAGTAGCTTGTCTCTAGCCTGAGAGTCCCATAGACAACATGTACCACTAGGCAATGTCCCCATAAATGGAGTAATCACAGTTACCATTGTCAAATTGCTAGCAATTCCAATGGTGATCGGTGGGACCAGCCTCCTCTGCCCATACAATGACTGCTAATTTCGGCCATCCCGGTCATCCCTCTGCCAGGGACAAGGGAACAAACAGAGCAGCAGCAGCGTGCCACCAGCAGTCAATGTCAAGTGAAAGAAAAGGGGGATTCCAGCTAAGCCCTGGGGTCAGGTGTGTCTTCCATGACCTGTGAACTGCAGTTGACAGATGCTGCTGAGGTAATTGCCTCCACCAGGGACCATGCAGCCTCCCTCTCCTGTCTCAGGGTCTCTATGTCCAGTGTCCATCCTGATGCACCACCACTGAGGTCGGTTACCTGTGCCGCCAGGAGCATGTCCGGTATGACATCTCCCACTGGCGGCTGCTCTGTGGCCCAGAACTCTTCATATCATAACCACATCCGAAAGGGCAGCTTCCACAATGGAACTCCTGTCAGTCCCACACCTCAACCAGGGAGACAAAGAAATGGGACCAATCCTTGTGAAGGGCCTTTGGCTTTACAGGCTACAATAGCAAGTATGTTAAGGCCATAGATCTCAGTTTTTGCTTGGCCTCAGCGAATGACTGTCTCTGCTTCTGAACCAACTGGTTGTGGTCTGGGTGTATACGGATCACATGTGTGTCATGTTCCAGGTCTCCATGCAGCTCAACCTCCCAAAGATTGGTGTCTCAGTCCCTGTAGTTAAGGAGTTTCGCTATTAGTGTCCAGTGCGGGCCCCCACAAGTGAGAGCGGCGCCAGAGAGAGATGTGCCCTCTCTACAACAAACAGTGGAGATAGGGTAGTACCCGGGATCTTGTCCCTAATCCATTTCTTCAGGAAACATTCAGATACGGAACCTTCCGCCCCCTAAGGGAACCCCACAAAATGCAGTTTGCACCTCCTAGAGTGACTCGCTGTGTCTTCTGCACATGCTTCCAGTCTCTCTGTCTGTGCCATCAGGGTCTTCACAGTGGTCATAAGGGAGGCAAGTTCAGCTTGCATCTGTGCCACCTGTTGCTTCATAGTAAGCATGGGCGAATTTTGCGAATCTGGCGTTCGCGAATTTTGCGAATTTGCGAACTCGCAATCCGCAAAATCCGCGAATTTGCAGATTTTTTTTTTGTGTGTTCGCAAGGGTTTCTGCCAGTTCGCGAGGATTTTGTACCAGTTCGCGATTGCGAACTTACTTGTCGGCATGCAATGGTCGCGACTATGTTGTTTCTACATCTGGTTCCTCATCACAAGTTCACAGCACCCTCTGTTTCAACACTGCCACCTCTGTTTCACCCATGCCACCCTCTGGTACATCAATGCCACCGTCTGGTTCATCATCATCACTGTAGATTATGGGGGGAAAAAGCAAGCACACCTGCCCTGCTTCAACTGACATGAATTAATTTGGGGTTGATTTATTAATGTGTCACTGTTTTAAAATTCCAGTCTGGCACCTGCTTCCTTATCTGTAATTTGCTTTCTGTTGCAGTGCAATTTTTTTTCCCAGGACCTTTGTGGCCTACTTGTAGCTATTCTATGATCCGGCTTTGAGGGTCAGAGCAGGGTCATACAATTGTTGCAACTAGCAACTGAACTCTGGAGGTGCCCCAGTCAGGAAGCACTACAGGGAATGGTTACTAATGATGAATTTGAACTTTTGCACCTGCTGCTGAGCGCTTTCAGTTTAGCAAAACTCGTTTTTCTGCAGAACAGCAAATGTAATGCCCCAAACAAACTTACTTGTGAAAGTTTATTTCTAAACCAAAAGTCATCCAAAGAAAGTCAAATGGCCTCAAATCCAAAAAAGGACAGGCAAATGTCAACCTGAGGAGTTATTCTGATAAAAATCATCATTTTCAGAAGGTCTATGCTGCTTGCTAGTGGATTTCTTGTGCAGAATTGCAAATTTTGTAATTTTGCGAGTGCGATATTGTTGCTGCCCGCCGCACCTACATGTTCGCAATTGCGAACTTACACCGCACGCCGCAAAATTGTATCACCAAGAAAAAAAATCCGCTGCTTGCGAATTTGCAGTAAATCGCGAATTTACCGAAAATCGCAAAATCCGCGAGCGTAACGAATTTTCCGCCCATGCTTACTCCATAGCCTTGGATCTATCTGCCACTTTGTAGAGGTCTGTCCTCAGAAGGTTCATATCCAGTGCAAGGGATTCGTCTTGGCGTGGACATTAGCACTGTATGTCTTGATGGGCACCAGTATTTTGGGTGCATGTGGGGCCCTGGGTCATTTGGACATCGTCCCTCAGTTCATCAGTCTGTCTCCCTGTTGGGCCAATGGATTTATATTGGTCCATCTTTGTCTGCCTGGGAACCGTCTCTCACTGGCCGAGCTGCGTGCTTGAGTGTGCCCAGGGCTTGTAAACCAAATGCTGCTAGTGGGCTTGCAGTACTGGTTGTGCCACCCACAGAAGCAGCCTGTAAAAGTGTGTCTCAGGTCTGCCATTGCAGAGCCTGTGTGCAGTCTGGTACTGCCATGGTGACTGGGCAAGTGCACCCACTTGCCAGTCCCTGAACCTTCCCTTTTCTTCATATCAGACGCCCCTGTGGTAGTCCCAAGGGCAGGGTGCATTGGAAGTATAAGGTAGGACACGCCCTAAGTGTGTGTCATGTCCTAATAGTGAATTACAGCCATTGCAAGGCTACCTATTCCCCATAGGCCAGAATGGGCAGTTAGATTATTACATTGTTTAATCCTAACGGACTCAGGGAACTAAGTGGAAATTCAAGTTCAGTATGCCTGAACTCAGAATGATAAAATACATCTTTTGAGGAAGTTGGTTTTAACATTCTGTGTTTGAAAATACCACTTTTAGAAAGTAGGTATTTTCATGTCTAACTATCCAAGCCTGCCTCTGCTAGGTTGTGTATTCCTTGTCTGGAGTTGGAGGGATAGGGGCTGGGGGATTCCAGAAGACAGGGTGAGTTAGCCCAGTGCTGAATAGAGTGATATGCATCTAGATGGGAGGGAGAAGTTGCACCTGGGATCTGAATAGGGCTGTGCCTTCCTTTCACAATGCTAGCTCCACCTCCTGTGGTGCGTCTGAAGTCTCTGCCCCGCACTGTAAAAGGAAGGAAGTATTCATGTAAACAGAGAGCTTCAGCCCTGTCCAGAACTAGTTTGGACTAGGCAAAGGCCTCTCTGCCTTCAGAGAACAAAGAGAAACTATGTATAAAAGAGAGGACCAAGGCCCCAGAGAATTAGATCACTTTTGGACAAGAAGAAGAAACCGTTGCTGAGGAGTAGAACCAGAGAGAATGAGGAGAGACTATCCCTAAGCTGAAGTGCTGCTCGGGGGATTGACCTGCAGTGGTTGCCTGACTGCCAAAGAAAGGAGAAAGGAGCTTTGTGTGCTTTATTCAACTTGTGAAGGATCTCCAAGGGCTTGAGAGAAGAGCTTGCCTCCTGCCGAAGTCTCAGGGACAACAGACTTCCACTTCCAGCTCCCCAAGAGTTCTTTGTAAGTGCCTGCAGCTGTTTTGGGCCTTCTGATGGAGTGCGTGTTAAAAGAAGCTGAAAGCGCGACTCATGAAGAAGAAGCATGTTGCAGCCGCTGCCATTGCATCACTAAAATGTCGCCTCTGTAGCTGTCACAACATCGAAGAAGCATGTCACTTTCACAGCCGCTGCCGTCGCATCACTGAGCAAGGGTGTCACCACTGTAGCTGTCGCATTGCACAGCAGAAGCGCCTCGCATCCACAGAGAAGCGTGCCGCCGTCGCAGCCACTTTTATCGCATCACTGAACAAGGGTGTCGCCGCTGCAGCTATCGCATCAAGCTGAAGCACCTCGCATCGTCGGAGAAGAGTGTCGCCACTAAAGCCACTGTCGTCGCATCACTGAACAAGGGTGTGCCGCTGCAACTGTCGCATCGAGTAAAGACATCTCGCAACATCGGAGGAGCGTATCCCATCAAAAAGAAGATGCCATCTTTGTTTCTTTGCACCGGATCCTCAATGCATCACCATCTTTGCGTGTAAGGAACTATTGCATCTTAATCCCTGCAACACTTTCGTTGTGGAAGCGTTACGCATCTTGAGGTACATCGACTCAAAGTGTCGCATTTTTAGATCTAAAGAGACCTAAGCTAATCTTACCAATTTAAGTACAGTTTTGTGGATTTTTGTCGTTTGTGGTCTTGTATAAAATCTATATAAAGAATACTTATTTTTAATATAAAACTTGTGTGGTGTCCATCTGTAGTGTTGTCACTTGATTGCTGTATGTGTTCAAAGATGCTTTACACACTGCTTCTGAGATAAGCCTGTCTGCTCATGCCAAGGTACCAAGGGGGTTAGCAGGGGTTATTTTAGGAGTTTACCCCCTTACCCTGACTAGATGCAAGGGTCCCAATTTGTCACAAGTACCTACCTGTGCCAACTAGAGACCCCCAAATCTAGCAAGAACCATGCCAAAAATAATAAGGAATGCAAAAACAACAGTTGATGGACAGGATGCAGAACAATGTCATACATCCACCCCAGTACAGAGATCTGGGCCTAAATCCATCGTTTTTTTGCACTCCACACCACCCCAGTTCAGACATGGCATATGCAAATCAGCCTTGACCCTGTGCCTCATGGGAACAGTCCAGACCAGAAATGCCAAGCCATGTCTTCCCTGGACCGGAATCAAGCATCCTAGGACCGGTTTCTGGCTATCAGCCTTCATCAGCCAGGATAGCTTGACTACAGTGGTGTGGAGAGCACAGGACTCACGTCTGAGCATACCCTTCCCACTCGGGGTGACAAATGCAAAAACAACAGCTGATGGACAGAATGCAGAACAATGTCATACATCCATTCCAGTACAGAGATCTGGGCCTAAATCCATCGTTTTTTTGCACTCCACACCACCCCATTTCAGACATGGCCATATGCAAATCAGCCTTGACCCTGTGCCTTATGGGAACTTAAGGAAAAATAAGGAAGTGCATAAAAAAGAGCTTAGGCAAGGAACCTTTAGACCACTGCCAGGTAACCTTGGGTTCAGAAGTGGATAGAGCATGAAGGGAGGGGATTGAACCAAAAAGAATGACGTACTTCCATCTAAGTGGCATGAGAGGGGCTGTATAAGGAAGATGTAGATAGTCTATAAAACATAAAAAATACCCAGGATGAGAAAGTTGGATAATTAATCTATATCTTGATCAATTAAATTAATAAAGAGCTGAAATGAGTAGTAGGACAATGGAGGCAGTGGATTACGTTTCCTAAAGCGGGCCAAAACAGTGATACAAGAAATCGGAACAGAGGTATTTCTGCGAGGATAGCGTGAGCAAGAGGAATGAGAGAGACCCGAAAGAAGTCTTGGAAGGTAACTTCAGCTCGTCCACTTATATAGGAAATGGCCTCAATTTACAGAATGTTATTGTTTGTACGCAGTGCAGTTGCATTACCTGCGGCAGAGGTGTCATGTAACCAAATTAACACGAGAAAGTGAATGCTGCAATCATTTTATTGTTTGTGTGCAGTTCAGAGGTGTCGCATAAGTTACCGTGAGCAATAGAATGTTGCAGTTAATATTTAGTAGCGATTTTAATTATCTCACTGAATTGTTACATGCGGAAAGGGTGTTGAGAAGCAAACAGCGTATGGGTGAGTGATTATGTGACCCACAGTGGGGTGGCCAGACATGAGCATGGCGGAGTGTCACGCAGAAAAGGGCAGCTAGGAGATTACAAGGGTTTAGCTATACTAGAGGCAAGCAGAGAGGATTTAGGACAAGTAATATCATTAGAATTGTGAGTGATTCGGGATGCATGTGAAAACACAGGTCGTGACACTGGCCCTGACGAAGATGGTCGTTCCTTAGTTGTCCTCATGGTACCATTACCCTTAGGAGGCCTCCTTCAAAGCGAAATGGTGGCGCAGTAGCACCTAGATGCTCTTGAAACCAGTTCCTGCTGCAGAAACGCAAATTGCTCCCGAATACGAACTTGAAATGAAGCCCTCGGTCTGCTATGCTGGCTGGGCGACCCAACTGCAAGGAAATCAAAGAAATTCTTCAAAACAACTAAATAAACAGAGAATAATTACAATAATGACCAAGGGTTATTGCACAGTAAATTAAACAAGTTAAAATTAGTGGCACGAGGGGCAGGGAACCGCAACTAAAAGGAAATAAAAGAGGCTGTGGAAAGTACAATTCTTAAATGAAGGAAGCGCAGGGGCAATCACTGAGGCATAGTTGGACGGTCAAAGACAAGCTCTGATCAATACCCACATGGACAGGAGACAAAATAACCCCTCCTAATGGACGAACAAAATGGGGTGTTCAACAACCTCGTTGGCCTGCAGTTAAAAATTACTCAGCCACATTTTAAGGTCCTTACCGTAACAAGTGCTGGAGTTTATAAGTGTTTCAATTCCCCATCCAACGGTATTCGTGGTGATGGAGAATGGGTGGTGTATGCTGGAGTGATCTGCACATAACTGACCACTGAGCAGGATGGTTATTAACAAAGGCACGCTTGCTTCAGTAACAGTCCTCTTTTATTGCCTGGAGACAATTACTGAACAGCATACTATTACATAAAGGTACATATACAAGTGTTTCATTACAACGAAGTAATAGAATATGAGTCAAAGGTAACTCTAGCAGAACAGTCTTTGGATGTGCTGTGCGTGTTCATGCAATCAAATTATGTTGTATATCTCAAAGAAAAAACTTGCAGATGCTTTATTTTAATTTGAACACGTAATAGACCATATCTCCAGGGACAAACATCTATCATCGTGCATCTATTAAATTTGAACATTCAAAGCGCTAACCTCTCTTTTTTACTCTCCTATTAAGGTATATTGACTCTGCACTGGAGTGTGTGAAGCCTATGTTGCTGATACATTTCCATTTTTGTACTATGCAGCACAAATGTGTTTCTTTGATCTTCTAAATAATAATGTTATGCACCATGTCGCAGGGGAAAATACAGGGGTCCCTCAAGTATGGTTTGAGGATTTCCCCTCTAGCTTGCAATAAATTGACCTAATAATTGACTGCTTTCCACAGTTAAATCAAGGATGCACACAACCTGACTCAAACTGAACCCCAACAAGAGTGAGTTTTTCTCACAGGAAAAGAAGGCATATAGCTAGTCCAAGAATCATTCTCATAGGGTTCCACTTTGACAAATACAGCCTCAGGAGCCACATTGCATGACAAAAACATCTAACACCACTTGACCTTGCTCTTCAATGTGATTATTTTGCTTCGATAGGTGCAGTTCTAATGTAATTAACACCTTACTGGCCGGCATCCATTAGGGTCCTCTTCACTCCACACAAGAGTGTCATGCACGCAGATATTCATCTCATTAAAGGCATTCACAGGCATTGCAATATTCTCCAAAATTCAGAAAATGCGAACAGCTTCCATTGTTCGCACAAAAAACATTCATGATCTACCTTAAGTTGAACCTTCAAAACATGGAGAAGTTGCAATGTTGGGCTGAAAGCGAGGAAAAGGAAGAAGGCAATGACAAGATAACTAACTTGCACGGTTTATTTACAGCAGACCACCTCCTTCTCAAGTTCTGGACAAGCAGAATTCTTGTACCAGTACAACTGATTCATCTCCATAATCTGAGATGGTTTATGCTTTTATCCCACCACTCTTTTTCCTTCCCTATATGTACCCGTCTTCACCACACATCCACTCATTTCTGTAGCGCCTTCAGGTTCTTAGTCAAACCTATAGGAGTCAGATCCATAATTATGATATTGTCCGCATTCATTCGACACGGATATGGGCGGCACCCTATCTTTGGTATGATGCCCTCTTGGGAAGAAACGCAATCATCTAGATCAGCTACATGCATCGGTGCTAATAGGCTGCCTTGTTTCAGGCCATTTTTGTAGGACTTATGGCCAAAAGGCCTTGATTTCCTCCTAAAAGAACAGGAGACCACATATTAGAATGCAGAGCTATAATCAGAGATAAGAGTGCAGGGGGCATTCCTAGTTTTTGAAGTTTTTCCAGAGTGTTGGGTGATCTATCTAATCAAAAGCTGTTGTAAAATCTATAAAAGCCACACATATGTGTGACTTGTGAGTTTGATTCATTTCAACATACAAATATTATCTATCGTACAATCTTTCCTAAATCCGTTTGTTCTAAAGGGAGAATGTTCTTTCAAGCACCCAATCATTAGGATGAGCCAGAATGCTGCGTGCGAAAACTTTCCCAACCTGGGGCCCGATGTAGGTAAACTCCAATTTACCACTTCTTAAATACCGAATCATACCGATTCGGTATTTGAGAAGTGGTAAATTGGAGGGGGGGAGATGTGGGTATTTCAGAATCGGTAAATACCGAATCTGCAAGATTCGGTATGTACCGTTTCTGTAAATACCGAATCGGTATCCCCCATTGATTCCTATGGGCCTTGAAGCCCATAGGAATCAAAGGGCATTACCAAATCGGTATTTACCGATTCGGTAATTACCGATTTCTGCAAGGGTGCAGGGGGTGTCACTTTGACACCCCCTAGAACCCCTAATACAGGCTTAGGTGCCATGTGGCAGGCATACATGCCCTAGGGGCAGGTCTGCCTGCCACATGGCATAGGTGTGCATGCACACATGTGCATGCACACCGGAATCGGTATTTTACCATGAAGTTGTATTTCATGGTAAAATACCGATTCGGTAACACCTGTGGGACTCAGAAGAGTCCCACCTACATTAGGAATTTACCGAATCGGTAGAATTACCGAATCGGTATTTTACCGATTAGGTAATTTTACCGATTCGGTAAATGTGCAGTTACCTACATATGCCCTTGGAAACGGGCACCTACATACCAAATGGCCATTTACCGGTCGGAAACGGCCGAAATCGGCCGTTTCCGACCGGTATTAAGGCTCCTACATCGGGCCCTAAGTCTTATAGGGCTATTTGCCTGTAGTTGACTGGGTGGTGCCTAAGCCCCTTTTTAAAGACTGGAATTAAAACACTGCCAGACTAGCAGGGTGGAATCTCATAGCTGGTAGCAATATTTAAAGAGAGAAGCAAGAGGTGTGGCCCCCAGTAGAGGCTCTTTCTGTATCAAAGATATTGGAATTTGGTCTGGGCACATAGCTCCTGAGGATCTCATTCTTTTAATGAGAGCTACAACCTCACACCTTGATAAGCAAGGCTAGAAGCCAACCGAGTAGATGGATCACTTGAATGGATAGAGCTTTCTATAGAATTTGGGTTAGCTGAGTACAAATCTATTAGATAAAGTTTCTGGCCTTCCTCCCCAGTACTTTTAGACTTTTAGGCATTGTTCTTTGATGCCCCCTCCTTCAGGCGGATCCAATTAGAGTCTTCCTTTTTTTCCTAGGAGAACGTTTTTTACTGAATCTTTTCTTTAGTTGGAAGATTAGTTTGCAGTGATCAAGGGAATAGTTCAAGAACTAGGCCCTCACTAAGCAATTTATTTCCCCTTTTAAGTGAAGTAAAGACTTAAGCAGTGGCCTTCGCCGAGGAGTTACCAAATTGACCTTACAAGTTGCAACCAGGGAAGTCATATGGCACCCGAAGAAAGCTGGCTGATCGAACTGAGAAGACTGTTGGTTTCCTGTCATTGTGATTTGATGGTCATATATTAACATTATTAGAGTCTCTTTTAATTTAGAGGCTGCCTTAATATTCCAGTGTATTCTGCCATCTGTTTTATTGAATCCTACAGAAGTATTGTTTTAATTCCAAGAGCTTACTTCTGTTAAAATCACCTCAAGCTGACAGGAGATCAGCATATGGTCACTAAAGGAATTGTCCAGAACAGAAGGGACAGCTTATGTGTCTGTAGATACGATTAAATAGTCAAGAGTAGAACCCCCATAGGGAAATTTGTGGGTGGTTTTAACAGGGATATCATTTTCTAGTCTCCCATTACCAATTATTAAATCTTTATTTCTTAGGCCTTTTAGAATCATTGCCCCTCTTTTATCTTAACGTTATTGTTAGGAAACAAAGTGGGAGGAATTTTTAAAGCATCCTCTTTTTGGGTATTAGCAAACAACCTTATGCCGTGGCTTGCGGCTTTAGCATTCAGGTCTCCTACCAAAATTAGATGCAAATTTCTCTTGCAATGGCAGAAGAGATGAAAATGAAAAGCTCTTCTATTAAATAGGAATAAGAAGAACTGGGGGGAATATAAGCATTTTTAATTAGCAAAGCAACCATATTTTGGAATTTCTCCATAGGATCAATTCTGATCACATGGATTAGATTAAAATCATGACAAATATCTTCATACACACACTTAGTGTTGGTCACATAAAGGGCCTAATGGCCTTGATTTGTCACGGCAGCCAGCTTGGAGCCAAGGCAGGGGAGTCAGGACATTCCAAGCACTTTAATGAATCTTTCCGGAAGTTTCTCCCACCTTCCAAGAAGAAGGTCCACAGGGTATACAATAGGACATTCACACCCACTCTTCAGTTTACTACAGGACTCTCAGAGGACTGTCAGCTGCTATGACCTGCCTGTGCATTCTGCCAGACTGCTGCTGTACATGGAAAGACAAAAAAGCACCACTGGGTATGGGCTCCCCACAGTAAGGCCAAGCCACTGACCTAATAATAAACAAAACAACTGCCAATACTGCTCTCTTTCTGACCTATTATTTTTCACAGCACAATGGAATCAAATCAAAGTGGGTTCCCAGACTAATTGTTCAGTACATGGAAAGACAGCTGTGCTGCCTGGAGCCTGCTTTGAACCCTCAGAGGCCAGCTCTGTGTCTTCACCTGTAGCCAGGACTCCCAGAAGTGACTCCAAGGGCTAGTTTCCTTGCCTCCTGTTCAGAATCACAGGGACATAAAAAGCTCCTACCATATTGAACCCCCAACTGGACCCAGACTGAGGGAGTCCTGAACCCCAAAAGGTTGTCCCGCCATTACGGACCCCTTGGTTGTGGTGCTAAATGTGCCCAGATTACACATTTACACAGTTAAGGACTTGAACGAATTTGGACAAAATGTGCTCTGGCAACCAGGAGGATACCAGAAACAACCTGCTCACCTATCTGCCCAAGGTGCATCCCTGGTCAGATTGACTTTGCGGCTTCTCCAGCAACGGTCTTATCAGCAGCAACAAATCCATTTCAGGTATCTTTCACCAAAGGGATATCCAACATTGTGTAACTTTCTTTGGCTATAGCTCTCTGCCTTGTCCCGCTAGAGATGTTCAACTTCCTTTTCAGTGCTAAGTCCAGAAATAGAAATCTTCACCCCAGCTTTGACCCTGGGCCATACAACCACGATGCCTCCACATCAGACACCTCTGAACTTTACCTTCTCAGACATTTTTTTTCAAGACTTTTAATATGTTTGAAGGTAGACACTGACCGGTTTCACTCCACTTCTTTTATCCAAACCCTGCTCCATCACAGTCGGCCATATTTTTTTACCTGGTCTTGTGTGACTAGATGTCCGCGGTTGGCACTTGATCGCTTAGGTGTTATTTTGAAAATTAAGCTTTAAAAATTCATAATTCCAGTTCTACTGATTAGATTTTTGTTGTGTTGATGTCAAATAATGTATTAACCTGTACTTTATTTTCCTAAATGTGTTTGGGATTTTCTTGTGTTATTACTGTTTGTGTGCTGCATGAATACTTGGGGAGATACTTGCAGACTTCTGAGCGTGAGCTCTCATCGTGTGAGGTCCTTCCTGCTGGGGTTGCTCTTTCCACCGCCAGACCTCGCGGAACCCGCTTCGCGGGTCCCCCTTCGCCCGTGTGCTTGGGCCCATCGTTGTTGCTCACTGTGACTGGGAATAGCTGGAACTGCGGAGAGCAGGGCTGCGAGCGCCAGGTGAGGATCAGGGACTCCATTGCCCAGGAGTCCCTGCGCTGACATCATCACCTGCACCTGGACGCTCTCCCTGCTTGCCCCGCCCGCTGAGCACTGCTGAAAGTGCCTGCCTGCTCCCTGTCCTGTGGGAGATACTTGCAGACTTCTGAGCATGAGCTCTCATCGTGTGAGGTCCTTCCTGCTGGGGTTGCTCTTTCCACCGCCAGACCTCGCGGAACCCGCTTTGCGGGTCCCGCTTCGCCCGTGTGCTTGGGCGCATCGTTGTTGCTCACTGTGACTGGGAATAGCTGGAACTGCGGAGAGCAGGGCTGCGAGCGCCAGGTGAGGATCAGGGACTCCATTGCCCAGGAGTCCCTGCGCTGACATCATCACCTGCACCTGGACGCTCTCCCTGCTTGCCCCGCCCCCTGAACACCTTCCTCCTTCATTAGGAGCAGCTTTTCCCGCTGCACTGGAGCGCGCGGGAGGGCGCCGGGAGAAGCCCGGGACAAGGGCGGGACCGTCTGTGGCCGTCAGGGGCTGCAGGAGGCTGGGCTGGGCCCACTCTCTGTCATCGGCTCCTTTTTGATAGTAGCCGAGCTAAGGAATAGACCACTACCATGCCCTCACCTGCACTATGTGAAACTCCATCAAGGGTGGGGGGAGCAACACCGGGACTCTGGACAATTATTTTAAATCCGCTAAGGGAGAAGGGGGTAAAGAAAGCTCCTTGGAGAAGCGTAGGGCTGAACGCCGCCGCTCAATTGAAATCATGAAAACCAGACCACTTAGCGAGATACTGCCCTATCCTATCTACCAAGAGGAAGGCATCCCCAATGACAGTCAGGATCCATCAACTCAAGACGGCGTCCCCCTACTGCTAAGGGATAGTATCACCACGCAGGGTACATTGCCTGAAGAGATTACGGAGGCTATACCACCTTCACCCTCTACTAACATGGCTGTTGATCTGATCACCCAAACCCCCCCTTTAAATAAAACCAAGAAAAATAAACCCAAACACACTGTTGTGGTGGAATTGCACGGCCCCCCCACCCAGCAAGCGTAGAAGACAGACGATGAAGGGACAGGGGAAAACCAAAATTTCCCACTTAGATTTTGGTAAAAAACACAAGCCTGCACCTACCCCTGTTAGGGTTAGAGATAATGTGAACACTATTTCTACCAAGGATACAAGTGCTATCACTGCTGTTATGAGTAGTGACTCAGGGGCTAATCCATCCAATGAAGTTCCCCCTCTTATATCCACAGGGAGCATAGAATTTCTACTCCGTTCACTCCTGCAGCCCATTAGTGAAAGTTTGAAAAAAGTAGAGATCAGGCTTACCATCCTAGAGGCAACTCTAACTACCCTGAACACTTCGGTCAGCAAGCAGACCAGAACCATGGGGCCCAATCCACCCATAGGAGCTCTCCCTAACAAACAAAATCCCCCTTCCAACATAGGAGACTCACAGCGCGCTAATGTGGGAGCTCCACTGGGCGCTACCACTGCCCCCCCTTGCAGCCACTTACGGCTATTCCAGTCCCGACCCCACGAAGCATCTCAAATTCCATGCCTCCTCAGTTAATAGACCCGGCCCTCCTTAATCTAGAGCCCGGCATAAATCATGGGTTTCCCCCCTTTGCTAGTATTCCCCCTCCCCCTCCTGGTCAGCCCGCCCAAAGACCGCGGAGACCAGATCTGCCACCGGAAGCCAATACTCTTATGGTGGTTTTAGCGGGTGCCCTCCCTCTACAAAGGGGTGAAAACGAAGATTTCCAATCCCTCAAGACGAAAGTCATTAAATGGCTTAATTGGAACAGACCCCTACCACCACACTTTAATAATGAGATCATTATGGTTAGAAGGGTGCCATGGTTGGGGAAGACGAGGAAAACAATTATGGGGGACTGTATAATGGTGACTTTCAGGGACCCTGGCACTGTTTTACATATTTGCGCTGGCTCAAACAGATCATTGGATTCCACCATACAGACCTTGCCAGTCTCCTTCTTCTTTCCACCCATCCGTATGTACGATGATCGGCCACAAGGAAACTGGACAAGGGTGGAACGGAGACCAAGATACAAAGAATATGTCCGACGCCCAAATTACCAGCCACCTGAAACACCCTATTTCCATTTCAACCGCTTTAACTGTCTGAGCGGGCTTGATGGGGTTGATTGACTGTCCACCAATAATTCTGAGACCTGGGACAATGGTTCTTGTAATCCCCTTGAGCCATCTGAATCCGCCGTGGTCAATGTTCTTGATGCAATAACTGATGCAACACCTGGAACTGTCACCCCTCATTCTCCCATCCCGGCAACTCCAACCATTGAACATTTGAGATTAATTTGGTGGAATGTGGCCGGATTAGCTAACAAGCTGGCTGCTCAAGATTGGGAAACTTATGTTGAGACTGGGGATGTTTGTATGTTCCAGGAGACCTGGGCAAGGGAAGACTATGGGCATAAAGGTTATCACTCATTTTTATCCCGGCTAGGTGGGAGGGCAAAGGACGCCCTTCAGGCGGGCTCACAACCTGGGTGGCATCCCACCTAGGCTGTGAGGCTACACGGTTACTGGTCCCTTCCGATGACATCCTTGTGGTTCTATTGTCCTGGCCAAATCAAGCGAAACTTGCCCTAATAAACATCTATTCTAGGCCAGTTGGAATTGCCAGGGAATCGCCCACCATAGATGAACTTTCGGATTATCTATCCGAAATACCAAGTGATCTACCCTATGTAGTGGGAGGGGACTTAAACTCCCACTTCGAGCCATTACCAGGCCTGTTAGAGGGCTTTCCAATGGAAGAAGAGGCCAGGTGGTCAGTGCCCACGGTAGAAGCTCCCCCCCCCGAAGGCATGGACTCCTGTAGCATTGCAGATCACAGCCCTTACCCTAAAGTTTGGTATTAGAGCCTGTAATGGGCGTATTAGATCTGACATACCTAGCAGAACCACCTATAATAGAGTGGGAAGAGAATCTCGCTTGGATTATGTCCTGGTACAGATAGCGAACTGGCCAGCTATTCGGGACTTTAGGGTTATGGAAAGGCTAGATAGTGATCACAATGCCCTTGAACTCGACCTCACCCACCCCGGCCGCCCAATCCGTGCGGCATCTGGGGAGGGGATTAAACCTGAACTTCTACTGGAAAACAACAGGAGAAGGATCAGGTGGGAACAACTGGCCTCAAGTGAAGAAAAACTCCTGAGGCTTTATGCAGGGATAATCCCCATTTTGGAAACTGTGGGAGATTTGGCTACCAAGGTGGGAAATAAAGACTCACAGGCCAAACTACACCAGGCCCACGAGGATCTTATAAAGGCTGCGGCTCCCGTCCTCTTCAGTAAAGTGCAGAATCCAAGGAGGGGCCAGCCATATAAAACCTCATGGTACAACGTAGCCTGTAGAAGAGCAAAGGGGGAACTCCTTAGAGCGATCAAGGAGGGTCTAGGCGGGGAACAGCTAAGAGAATGTAGACGGGCATACAAAAAACTCACTGCCCACGCCAAAACCGAATGGGAAGAGAATCAATGGGAAGAGCTCACTAAGTCCCTAGCGACAAAAGATCACCGAATGTTTTGGAGAATAGTAAGCGGGGGGTCGGGGAATCTCCACTCGGCAATTGAGCCAAACATTGCACCAGAGATGTGGCAGGCACACTTTCAATCCCTTTATAGCTCTGAACCGGGAGAACCCACCATTGACACCGGTGCTGGTTGGCCTGACTATGAGGGAGATCCAATAACACTGGGCGAGGTTAGGGTTGCAATAGCAGGACTCACCTCGGGAAAGGCGCCAGGATTGGACGGCCTACCCGGGGACCTGTTTAAGCAGGAGCCCAATGTTTGGGCGCCCTACCTTGCCGTGTTGTTCAATGGAGTTCTCAGTGGTATGGAAATCCCCAGTACTTGGCTGGGGGCGGAGGTGGTCCCTATTTTCAAAAAGGGCTCGCCTCTTCTCCCAGCCAACTACAGACCAATCAGTTTAATCGATGCAGCACAGAAGCTGTTTGGTAGGGTATTGTTGAACCGGCTCCAAGATTGGGCAGAAGAGTCGGTGTACTTAGCCCGTATCAGGCGGGATTTAGAAAGGGTGTTTCCACAGTAGACCAGGTTTTCCGATTGAATATCATTTACTGGAGGGCAGCGGTATTCGAGGGCGGCAGCCTAATAATAATAATAATAAATGAGTTTGTAAAGCGCCTGGTGACGCCTTCCCGGCGTGTCCCCGCGCTGTGGAGAGAGTAGCTGGATGAAGGAGGCCAAAATCATAGGGTGTACAGGTGGGTTTTTAAGCTTTTCCTAAAACTGGTTTCTGTTTCAGCTAGTCTAATATGCGTGGGAAGGGTATTCCAGTGTTTGGCCGCCAGAGCGCGGAAAGAGCGACCACCCATCCTGGCCTTCTTTACGCGAGGCATTTTGAGGAGACCCTTCCCCATTGAGCGGAGAGCTCTAATTGGCTCATAGGGTATAGCTAAGTCTGAGAGATAGTCAGGAGCTGTCCCTGAGATGATCCTGTGGCTAATGAGCAGTGCCTTAAAGAGAATTCTTTTTCTGATGGGAAGCCAATGAAGGGCATCCAAGGCGGATTTAGAAGGAGCTCTCTTGGGTAATTTAAGGACTAGCCGTGCTGCCGTATTTTGTAAGACTTGAAGCTTTTTCTTGTTCTTTTCAGTTGTCCCTAAGAGGAGCACATTGCCGTAGTCAAAACGGGAGGTGACAAGTGATTGGGTCAAGGTACGTCTAGCCTCTAGTGGAAGGAGGTCAAGAGTACGATTTAGGGTTTTTAACACCCCGAAACATTTCCCTACCACTTTGTGGACATGACTGTCAAAAGAGAGTCTAGGGTCAACCCAAACCCCTAAGTTCTTGGCTTCTACGGCAGGAGTGGGTAAAGGTCCCAGACATGAAGGCCACCAATCCTGAGTCCAGCTGGAGTCGCTACCGCCTATTACAAGAACCTCTGTTTATACACAATCTTTGTGGATCTGCGGGCCGCTTTCGACCTGGTGCCCAGAGGGAAACTGTGGAGCGTCTTGGCTGAGATGGGCGTTCCCCCGGACATCCTGATAATCTTGCAGAGATTGCATGACAATAACTATGCTCGAGTGAGGTGCGGGAGGTCCGGGGCTCTGACTGATAGATTCCCCGTTGACCGAGGGGTTAGACAGGGTTGTGTGCTGGCACCGACCCTGTTCTGCCTCTTTGTCAACGGGGTGATCGCCCACCTAAATGCCACTGAATACACTGACGCCCCCAAGTTGAACGGCAGTAGGGTGCCTGCAATCATGCTTGCAGACGACACCCTGCTGCTGTCCAAAACCCCAATGGGGATACAGAGGATCCTCGACTCATTTGTGGCCTTTTGCACTGATAGAGGCTTAGAAATTAATGCGGCCAAAACTAAGTTTATGGTTCTGAACCCAAGTCATAAATTGTGGCCAAATCCGATATTGGGAGCCTCGATGCTCGAGAGAGTTTCCACCTTTGACTACCTTGGCGTAACTCTCAATGAAACTATGTCTTGGGGATCACACCAGAGCAGGGCCAATCTAAAATTGTTACAGACCACAGGGGGTATCACGCGGATGTTAAATGGTTCCACACACCGACCACTGGGGCCACTCATCCAGATCTATAAGGCGCAAGCTAGGGGTGCTACTATGTATGGGGCGGAATTGTGGGGACACACATCCTGTCGTAGTCTGTCCTTAACAGAGAATAAATTCATCAGACAGATAGTCGCACTTCCGCCCAGCACCCCGCTCCTCCCCCTGAGGCTAGATCTGGGTTTGCGTCCCATAGCTGACGAATTAGGCTTGAGACCCATAGCCTTCTGGCGAAGGCTGTGGAGTAGCAACGAACTTCTTGCCTATCGGGCGGAACTAATGGAGCTATTGACCCACCCAAAAGCGCTATTGATCCCCTGGATAAAATACATCCAAAACTCCTGTACGGCGCTGGGGCTCCCCGACCTTTGGTCTAACCCTGCTAATGCCTCATTAAATATCTCAAGGAGAGCTCTGGCTATCGCTTATCATGAACATAAATTAGCCACGGCCCTAGACAGTCAGTGTGAAGGGTCACTAACTTCTGTTTTTTTGCAAAGCAAGGACTCGTACAGGCAGGAGAGGGTTTTAGATGCCATCTCCCCCGCGCTGGCCAGGAAGCTGTTTCTCCAATGGAAATACGGCACACTGCCTCTACGATCTTTTACCAGCTCCTGGTCATCACCTCCCTCCACCAAGCAGTGCCCGGCTTGCACTGCGACGGAGGAAAGCGATTTACACGTGGTCCTGTTTTGCCCAGCTTACAAGGCAGCGAGGAAATACTGGCTCCTACCATTGATCAGAAATCTGGGTTGCAGGGAGTACCTCCCAATGTATAGAATCCTAAAATCTGATGCCTCTAGTTTAACCGTATTTGTATTAGCAAAATTCCTCACCAATGTCTGGCACACTCGCACCCGTATTCTGAAGATGCAGGCTCCCTCTTAATCTTAAGGTTTACAGTTTTAACGTAGTTTTATTAGTATGTATCTCAAGGTTTTATATTGTGATTCATTATGTATGTTGATTTTATAGTGATCACACATGTTTTACTGTATATCTTTGATGGCCAACGGCCGAAATAAAGATTGAATGATGAATACTTTACACATTGTCTCTAAGTTAAGCCTGCCTGCTTTTTGTACCAATCTATCCAGGGTTAATTTATGAAGTTTTGTAGTTCCTTCTGCAAGAGTTTGTGGCTGTTGCTTGACCTGAGCTAATACCCCAGTCAGCATGAGGTACATTGTGAACTGACTTTTAATTTAAAACGGGTTGTGGCCCATTCTAGAGGTAGTGAATGAGGCTTAAAGACAATATTAATCTATTGGCATCAATTCTGTGGGTAATCCCCTTACCACAGAGACATGCAGCCTCCTAGTCAGGTTCATTGGCTGGTTCAATAAATTGAAACTGTGAGTTATTGTTTGGATTAAAGACCAATGCATGATTTATAAAGGCTTGGCTGTCTGCATACAATTTTTCTTCTAACCTATCCTTTGCTCTGTAAGCATACTGGTTGTGCCCCAAACGTATGCTATGCTATTTATCAAGAGAGGTAGGCTTGGCTGAATGAGGGTGGACACTCCCTCCTAATTTCAAGCTACAATAGTCAATACATATGGGTATAAAATGCACTTTAAAATATTTGATCCAAACCATATTTGTATAAATCATTAAAATGGTTCATTAATTAATGTTGGCATTACTTTGCAACTCCAATTTTATTCAGTGCTAAATTTGCTAAACAATTAATGCTGATGCACAAGGCTCTGCTCAAAAGCCCTCGGCCGGAGCTAATAAGTGTTGGCATGCTGAATACCAAGGATGTGTAGTCTTGAATGTACTTCTTGCCTCCTTGATGCACTACCAGACAGGTCCAGCCTCTTTATCTCACTCTTGCCGGTTCCTGTGTTTTCCTTTTTGTGACAGGTTTTCAGTCTTTCTCTTCCTCTGTCTTTCCACTTTGTGTGCTTTCTCTCTCTTGCTCTCGGTAAATGTCTGATGCAGAAAAAAAAGTGTTGGTCTCCAAAAATGAATTCAAAGGGGCCCCGCCAGCTACCACTAGCTCAAAATGAAGGACAGATTATATTCCTTGTGGAAAATTGATTCTTCCCAGTAGCCATGGTGTCCCCTGCACTGTAAAGCATATTAGCATTTCAAATTGTATTAATTTGTTTATTTTCAATAGCACTCAAATGCCCTAAAGCATCCTGCCACTAACCAAATCACAACACCAATAGCAGAAACGTATAACTTCAATATCCATATGATTTGGCAGCACAAGCGGTGCTAGATGGGCATGATGTCCTAAGTGTAAGAAGTATACATACACAAACGATTTAATTCTGCCAAACAAGGCTTAATTTCGGCTTTATTGACTCAGCGACATCCTCTCCATGCTTGGTCGACTCTGCAGTGAGGTTTTGGGGATTTTTAGATGCCTGTTTTTGTGGAGACTCTTCCTTGCTTGTTTTCCTCAACAATGGTGGTCATCGTCTACCTTCCTGAGATGAATTGGTGAGGAGGAGGGCACTTCCTATATAACTACCCACCTTTCTCCAGTTTGTTTGCCACCATCTGAAAGGGATTCCTGGATAAATGTTGCTGCCTGATAGCTTCCTTCTATGACAAATAAAGGCGTTTTTCTATTTTTCAGCTCCCAAAAATAAGTGGAAGGAAACTGCTTCACCATCACACATAAAATTGAACTTTATTGACTCGCAAGAAACTCCACTCAATAAGATTTTGGAAGAAATGCAGGCAATTCCTGTGGACACAGACATCACCCACTCAGACATTACAAATAATAATCTTGATATTGCCTCCCTGTCAATGAAGCTATCAGACGATGAGATTAAAATCCATGATAATATTAAGGCCATTGCTATTATGAATCCATTAGTTCATCTGGTTGCTTCTCTCGAAACCGCCTTAATTGACTTAGAAAACAGAAAAAGACAATATAATCTACGCATCTTTAATATCCCAGAGAATATTGAGGGTCAAAGTTGTCATCTCTTGCTGAAAACTACTTTATCAAAGCTCCTAAATTTGAAATTTCCAGAATGATTCAAAATAGATAAGGTCAACAGCATCCGCTTCCATCGCAATCCTCACCAAACTAAATCTCGACAAATTACGTTTCAAGTTTTGAGACACCATCAACTTCTTCTCATTAGTAAGGCGGCACAAGAAATACCAAATCTTGTTACTGAAGGTAATAAAGTCTTTATTCTCCAAGAGTTAGCAAAAGATTTTCAACAACAATTCTCAGACCTGCACCCTAGATTACGAAATGCTGGATAAAAATATCACCTTTTCGGCCTATCTACAATGCGTATACAGAAGGATGATGTTTATAAGTGTTTCTCCTCACTCTCTGACCTGATACACTTTTTAGACCAACATGATCTTATTTCCATGGCGTCTCAACCATAGTTTACACATTGTGATGTTATTTATTTTTCATAGCAGGTGTATGTAGTGGGTCTAGTCTTGCTTCGTACCTCCTTCTCCAATGTTCCATTAGATATGAGATCTTGGTTGAGGATCTCCATATATGTTGTTTGTCATGCTTTGTCTTTTATATGTTGGCTTTTTTTAGTGTTGGCTACTTCCTCTTCACTGTTCTTTTTCTTTCTCAGGTTTTCTATTTTTCAATATCTTGAAATGGCTCAGCATAATATATGTATATATTGACAGATGTTTATAGTTTCTTTTTGAAATTTCTTTTGCACTGTTCATGTTTTTGTTCTCAAATTAATTTTGATAAACGGTTGGAATATGCTGTATCTTTGAATGGTAAGTGTTTAGGACATCATGTAAAAAGACACATTTTTGAGAATCTTCAAAAAACATTTAATACTGTTGTTTGTTTTTACAAGAAACTCATGGTAATGATCAAATTCAGCATTCAATATCTAATGGATGGGTAGCGGATATAGTGTCATCCCCTGTTGTAAGACGTAAAAATGGTTTTGCTATACTCTTCTTACACAGAGCTCATACACAATTACTAACTCATCATCATGATTCAGAAGGTACATATATTTATGCACAAGTTAAAGTGAGAGAACACATTTTAAACTGTGTTACCATCTATGTTCCCTCATTTAATGATCCCTCTTTTTGGAAAAAATATCACTAACTAATTAATAAAATTAGAAAATGCTCCTCTCTTATTTGGGATCCATTATTAGACATTGCTCAGCTTTCAAATTCAGACCTAATATAGCATGGCACCCTTTAAAGCCATTTTTTCTGCTACTAAATTGATTGATTTTTGGGGATTGGCATATCATACAGAAATTTTTTTTACCTTTTTTTCGAACATGCACTCCACTTTTTCAAGGATTTACTAACTCTTATCCTCACATAACTTATGCCACATGATTACTGACTCCACCATACAGCCTATTACAATTTCTGACCATGCTTTAATTTCCTTCTCTCTATCATTATCAAACAAATGCCGTACCATTAAAAGATGGAGAATGAACTGTGATATAGTTCTCAATCCAACTCATTCCAAACAGTTGACCTCCATCATAAATGATTGTTTTATTAACAATAACTCTACTGATTCTTTTAAAATTATTAATTTGATGCATTTAAAATAGTTTTTCGATCAGCCAGATTATCTATCGTGGCTTATGAAACTAAAGCGTTTTATGCTCATCTGTCCAAAATAGAGAAACACATAGCAGATCTTAAAAGGCTTTTTATTTCTTCTCGAGTTCCACAATAAAAATCTCAACTTCAGAAGTACGTAGATGAATATGATAATATGCTAGATATAAGAGCAGAATTACTTATTTCAGAAGAAAAATCATGCTTTCATTTCTATTCTAACAAATCTTGCCACATTTTAGCCAACTACCTACGCATTAGAAAGGAAAAAACTCAAATACCGCCATTAAGAGGAAGGATAGTACCTTACTTACTACCACCGAGGAGATATTGAAGGAATGTTTATCTTTTTATACCTCCCTGTATTATACACCTACAATCTTACAAGACAATGTCATTAATACATTCCTCAAATTTCTGATACAGATTGATTCACTTTAGAAAATATGATTGTTATTCAAGAAATTAACTCGACCATCAAATAATTACATTCCAATAAGTCCCCTGGCCCAGATGGTATCCCAGCTGAAATGTACAAATGCTTTCAAACCTAACTTGCTCCTATTCCACTAATCATTTACAAAATTTTAAAATACTTCCATGATGCGTGGCTCTTTTAATGAGGCCCCCATTATTGACCTTCCAAAACCCAAATAAAGTTTTTGCTTTGGTTCCCAATTATTAAATGATGTCTTTTATTAACCAAAATTGCAGACTTTAAGCCAAAACGTTAGCTATCAGGCTATCACCTATCCTCGCCTCAATTATCCAACCTGACCAAAAGGGATTTATGAATTATAAATTGGTAGCTCAAAACACTTGTTTACTGTGCCATGTTCTTTATTTTGCTAAGTATCTTAATTATCCGGTAGACTTATTAGCTGTACATGCAGAGAAAGCATTTGTTTGCATCAATTGGCAATTTCTATTTAAAACACTAGAAACATTTAATTTTGGCCCCCCATTTTTAAACATGGTTAACGCATTATACTCATCGCCATCTGCTTCCATTGTTTATAATGGTACTCTTTCTACTCCTTTCATTTTATATAGAGATACACGCCAAGGTTTCCTATTGCCATTGAATCTCTCTTATGCTTTTTTCGCATTAACAAACAACAAACTGGTGGTTTTTAAAAATACTGTGGTAAACCTATATGCCTATGCCGATGATGCTTTATTATCTGGAAATGATTCTGCTACTTCTTTACCTGTTATCCTTGATATTATTCAACAGTATGCAGATGTCTCTTGTTATTCTTTGAATATCAATAAAACTGAATTCTTTCCATCAAATATTTTATGTAACGCTAAAATTATAGCACATATTAACATCTTATGGGCATCATCAACATGAAATATCTGTGGATAACCTTTGCTGGCCCTTTTAAAAATACAATTGAATTGAATTGCTCTCAAATGCTAGCCACCATGAAAGAGAAATAAGATGAACGGCCAACTCTCATTTAAATTGATGTGGACATATTGAAGAAATTAAAATGACAATTACCCCTCAAATTCTTTGCAATTTATCTATGTTACCCTTAGGATTATCCTCTATTTTCTTGACCAGTCTATATAAATTAATTACTACATTTATTTAGAACAACAAACCTACGTGTCTTAGCCTTAAAACTTTGCAAATTCCCAAATGTGAAGGGGGGATTAGTTTACCTGATTTTAAGAAATATCATATATCTTTTCTTATTGCACAAAGCTCACTATGTTTTCAAAATACTGATCCTTCTAACTCCCCCAAAGAGATTACATTACAATAATGTTTGCTATAGGCTTTTCCTTTACCTACTTTTTTTAACAATGGCCAACAGCAAATTTGGTACAATTTCACCCATTATTGCTACCTCTAAAACTGTCCTTCTACCTTTTGATGAAAAATGTTCTATTGATATTAAATCCTCCAAAACGATTTCCCTATGCTTTAATCCCAAACTAAAATTGAACAAACATTTATTTCTGAATATCATGGATTAATGCTGGTATTTTTTATATTACTAAAATTTGTCAAGGAGATATGTTACATTTATTTGAATTGTTATGCACCAAGCACCATAATCATCAATATGAATTACCATAATTAATACTTATTTTGATTCATTACCGTCTGCTAAATTTTCTAATATGGAGTTCTATATCAGACTTTTTAACGGAACAGGACATATAGCTTCTAAAGTGTATAAAAACATTCTGCTTAACCTTCTCCTTTTATGGCTCTGAATCTAAAATGGTCTTCAGATATACATACATAATCAACAAATACACAATGGAAAGCTATCTGGCGAGCTAATATTGTTACTTCTCTCACAGCCATTCTTATACAAACTAATATTTCTCTTTTATATCAATGTTTTTCTTCCTCAGTTAAACTATTGGAATTTCAAATTTTAGATTCACCAAACTGTTGGCAGTGTAAAACTGCTACTAGAGATTAAAAAGATATAATGGGCAATTGTATTATTTTTTAATGTGGGTCTGATGTTTGGAATATTATTGCCCAATATTTACAATTCAATTACCTTTATTGTTTCCTATGTTAGCCTACAAATCATATTCTTTTAAAACTGTATTATCTCTTGATGATTGTCTACTTTTTGATTTTCTTATCTCTATTGCGATTAAATCAATTACTTCGAATAGCAAGGATGCAAAACTATTATCTGTTAATGCTTGGTGGGAATGGATTATTTTCCAGAGACATGGACAATGAACATTAATCCGTAATCATTAAGACTGGTCTTTTACTAGGCCCAAAATGTGGTGTATGTTGAACTCATATATTAATTCATGCAATTCATTATAAAAAGTATATTATCTTATTTTATTCTATACTTTTCAATGTAGCCCCTTTTTGTTTTTTATCTCTTTGTTTAGATTTAATGATTTATATGGTCCATTATATTGGCATAAGTTGATGTTCACTTGTTTCTCATAAAATTGCTTTCACATTTACTTTCTTACAATTACGGCAAAACAAAATTACTTCAATATTCAGGTTTGCAGTGCTTTCCAGAACTTTAGATAAGAATTAATTGCTTGTAAATCCGAAGGAAGATTATTGCAAAGTGTGGCTACTTTGAAGGAGAAGGTGCACCTGCCTTGTCGAGATTACTTAATCCTGCACACACAAATCACGGAGGTCTGAGCAGAACGTAAATTGGAGAAGGAAACACATTAAGGAAACAGCTGTAGCAAAAAGAAGGTACTAATCTGACACAGTGCTTTGAAACACAAACAGAGTCTTTTAAACACAGAACGCGTATGTAAGGGAAGTCAAAAAAGCTCATTTAGATGGTTTGAAATGGGAGCAGAATTAGGGAATTTCCACCCTATTCATCAAAGAAAATTGCACTCACAAAGGGCCAGATTCTGAGAATCTGGCCCTTTGTGAGTGCGATTTTTGCATTTGGGATTCGGCATCCCAAATGCAAAAATCGCTAATTGCGATCTCGCAATTGTGCGAGGAATTACATTTAAGGAATCTCTATTTGAGATTCCTTAAATGCAATTCATCATCCAATTTTATTTTGCGAATTCGCAATTTCTGGCCGTATGGCTGAGATACCCGCCACCCCCTCTCAACACAATCCCCAAAAGAAGGGAAACCGGAAACAGTTCTTGAAGTTTTTGGAAGTGGGATGGAGTGACCATCCCGGCCGTATTTATTAAAACAAAATTAAAACATTAAACGTTTCATGTTATGTACAATTTCATTATCACATTGCGAAGTTTGGCTAACCTTAACATATTCTCTAATACAGAGGTTCTCCTAGCCGAACTAGCATCCTACAAAAACATTCTCTAGAAATACTGAAATTGTACATCCTAACGTTTAAGGGCCAACGGCAAGGTCATAACCGGTGTCAAGATCCCTAACCAGACTTACCCCTCCCACTTGGGAGGGGCGACAGCACAGAGGCTTACCTCAAGTGCAACTACTAACAATTTCCCTTGACTTGACGGGGGCACTTAAGACTCGACGCCATTTAAAGGTCGTTCGAAGACTCGTGTGAGGTATCTAGAAGGTATCGTGGACCTCCCCCCCACCCCACACAACTTACAGCATCTGCCGTCGCAGATGACACTGGCCCCGGGAAATTCCCCAGGAGGGGGCTGTAACCCCTCCTACAAAGGAAGGGGCCTTGACCGCCTTTCCTTTACTTCCGGCGACCCATCCTTAGACGGGACCGCCTCCCCATTGAGGGGCCAATGGCCACCTCTCCCGAGCGCTCCCATCCGTGTTGGGTGACGCCCACTCATAGGGATCTTCTAATTAGTGCTCACCGATCATGACCTTACCGCCTACCAGAAATAAATACGACAATTCTACTCAAACCTATGAAAACATTGGTCGCTACGACCGAAAGAGCATGCATAAAAATGCAACACTATATTAAATCATTTTAATCGTAAAACATACACCATTCTTTATTATGATCAACATCAACTGATACCATCACAACCTGTAAACGAAACGGAAAACATACTTATAAAATCACTTTATTATAAAACAACTGGCTGTCTTCAGGGGCTGGTGGGTGGGTCAAAATTGGCTCTTTGTTCTGTCCCGAGCTCACGTGTAGCGAGGAGGTGCAGCTTCGGAGCACAAGAACAAGAGGACGTCTTCTGGTCTTGCGTCCCTTTTTATCCGTCTTCAGGGCGGGCGTAAACCCGCCTCTGCCTGCCCCGAGGGCGTGGCTGGCTACGTCGGTGTCTAGGCCAGCCCACTCTAGGGCGGGAAAAAGCGCGCCCCGGCTACGCCACTTCGGGCATACCAGCCGAGACGCGCCTCCCGCCCAAAAATGGCTTCCCGGGGGGATCGAGGCACTCCGCCATACGTTCGGGGGGACCGAGTGGTCGCCCCTTTCCATATGGCTGAGATACCCGCCACCCCCTCTCAACACAATCCCCAAAAGAAGGGAAACCGGAAACAGTTCTTGAAGTTTTTGGAAGTGGGATGGAGTGACCATCCCGGCCGTATTTATTAAAACAAAATTAAAACATTAAACGTTTCATGTTATGTACAATTTCATTATCACATTGCGAAGTTTGGCTAACCTTAACATATTCTCTAATACAGAGGTTCTCCTAGCCAAACTAGCATCCTACAAAAACATTCTCTAGAAATACTGAAATTGTACATCCTAACGTTTAAGGGCCAACGGCAAGGTCATAACCGGTGTCAAGATCCCTAACCAGACTTACCCCTCCCACTTGGGAGGGGTGACAGCACAGAGGCTTACCTCAAGTGCAACTACTAACAATTTCCCTTGACTTGACGGGGGCACTTAAGACTCGACGCCATTTAAAGGTCGTTCGAAGACTCGTGTGAGGTATCTAGAAGGTATCGTGGACCTCCCCCCCACCCCACACAACTTACAGCATCTGCCGTCGCAGATGACACTGGCCCCGGGAAATTCCCCAGGAGGGGGCTGTAACCCCTCCTACAAAGGAAGGGGCCTTGACCGCCTTTCCTTTACTTCCGGCGACCCATCCTTAGACGGGACCGCCTCCCCATTGAGGGGCCAATGGCCACCTCTCCCGAGCGCTCCCATCCGTGTTGGGTGACGCCCACTCATAGGGATCTTCTAATTAGTGCTCACCGATCATGACCTTACCGCCACAGGTCCGGATAGTTGACCGGCTATCCGGACCCCCCTACCTAAAGGTCATGTTTTAACGTTTTTAACCAAGCCAAGAAGTCTCCTATGAGTAACTCATTTCCCACCCTCGACAAATGCACACCATCCCCCAAATACATACTGTCATCGTTAATACAACTATGCGAGATCGAATGCAATGTCTTGGAACGGAACAACCTACTCACTTTGTTATTAAGTTTTCTAACAGAATGATTCAAAGCAGGGATCGAGATAGCCCCCCGCCACACTTTTCGTGGGATCATATGAGACCACGCAATTATGCACCCCGGAACTTTCCTCGCTAACCAACTTACCGTGGAAAGCATTGCCTCTAGGAGAAGTCGTCTACCGGTGGTGACCAAATCATTGCCCCCTAAATGTACTATGACTATAGACGGCGGTGACCTCGTCCGCCCTAACAAACCCTCAAAGAATGCTTGAAACTGGTCAATACAGAGACCGCCCCTTCCGTAGAAGGACACTCTGTACCCGTATTCCCCAGGTACGTGAATCATGTCACCTGCCTTGAATACGTCTGCGGCACGTCTCACGTATGAGTGGCCCACGACCCACACCTCCTGTCTCACAGCCGGTGATGTCTGACCGCTGGCCTGGTGTTGGGTCGACTGCATAGTCCGCCCTGCCTCGTAGGCTTGCGTAACTGAAAACAAACAAAAGACAAGAAGCGTGAGTACATCATTACAGCCTCACAACATGTGCAATCGCACATATCTCTTATAACAATTGGAGGACCATCGCCCCACTCGTTTCACTTGTTCTACATTAAGACCCCTGGCTGTAGCTTCAGTGGCAGCCCCTATTCGAAAGGAATGGGTCCCGAATTCGCCCGGGTCCAAGCCCGCTGCGGCAATGGCCATTGCAAGCACCCGCTGAAACTGAAACCTCGTCAGTGGGGTGGCGTCTGCATGCCTCAACAATGTCCCCCCCCATGATGCCACCCTTCGTGCTAGGTAATCTTCTAAACACTGTACCGGACACATGGAGGACCCGGGGATCCTGCGAATGATCGTGCAGTCCCCCCTCCCATCTTGGTCGGTCTTGGACCTGAGAAAGGAGACAATCATCGCATCGCCCCTGATCTGAACGTGTTCCCGGCACAACCCCCCTACCACATCCTGTTTGTTCCTTGCAACCAGCTCACTTATCCTCATAGCCCCGTGAAATGCCAGCGTAAATGCAGTCCGGAACAAACATGTCTCGAAAGGAGACGAGCATGTGGTAGGGAGTGTGGCCAGCAACTGGGACAACCTATCCAGACCTATCGGTCGTCTCACATCTACTCTGCGACCCTCAAGGCGTTGCCACCCACGCAGCGCCTTTTGTACTGCAAAAGACGCTGTCGGGTCCTGGATATTATGGGCCCTGGCAACAAAGGAAATGGCGGCACGATGCCTTTGGGCCGTAGCCACCGATTTCCCAGCCCTACGTAAGGACATCAGAAAATGTACTACCCACTCTTCCTGACCCCAAAGTCCCCCTCTCTCAGTCCCCAAAAAGGCTAAATAGGCCTGAAACGCCCCTTCATATGCCTTCCTTGTCCTGGGTGCTAGACTCTCTCCCACAAGGTGACGAAGTTCGGGGCACCGAGAGACCAGAGAGCTTCGGGGAAGGGTGCCGGCTCTGGGTCCGCTGAGGGAAGGAAACCCGAGAAAGCCTGCATGTGAAAACGAGACAGTGCATCAGCCGCCTGATTCATCACCCCCGGGACATGTTTTGCTCTGAATATCACGTTCAGTTGCATACACAGTAGGACAATTTCTTTGAGCAGCCTCAAAATCAGTTTACAACGGGCTGCCTGACTATTGATGCATTCTACAACGGTCATATTGTCAGACCAGAACACGACAGAATGATCTCTGAACCCTTCAGGCCAGGTTCTCAGGGCCACCAGAATGGGAAACAGTTCAAGGAAAGCAATATTACTCGTCAGCCCCCTCTCATGCCACCATAGGGGCCACCTTTGTGCCGACCATTTTGTGCCGAAGATGGCGCCAAAGCCTATGCTTCCCGCTGAATCTGTCCATAGCCCAAGCTCTTCGGAGGATACGGCTGGCTTGTTCCAGACGACTCGACCATTGAAGTCCGCCAAAAATGCTAACCAAATACGCATGTCCTGGCGGACCTCGGCCGATAACCTCGTGCGATGATGACCCTCCTTTAGGCCAACCATCGCTTGGGCGATTGAGCGGGAAAAGGGGCGGGCCATTGGGATCACCCTCAAGGCAAAGTTCAACTTCCCCACCAATTGTTGTAACTGATGCAGTGTAACCTTAGATGCAGTTAAACATACTTGGAGGGCTGCCCTGAATTTCAACACTTTGCTAGCTGGTAAACGGAAACACCCCTCCCTAGAGTCCAACTCGATCCCCAAAAACTCGAGGCAAGTCGTGGGACCCATAGTTTTACCTGGTGCCAATGGCACGCCAAAATGACCCATCAACACACAGAATTCAGCTAAGGCCTGGGCACATTCGGGATTTCCGGCGGGGCCAAGGAACAGAAAGTCGTCAAGGTAGTGCATTACATTTCGGAAACCCGTTTTCTTAGTGAACACCCATTGCAGGAAAGTACTGAATTTCTCAAAATAAGCACATGATATAGAGCATCCCATTGGCATACACCTATCCATGTAAAATGACCCCCGAAACCCGAATCCCAGAAGACGCTGGTCGTCTGGGTGTACCGGGAGCAACCGGAACGCTGACTCGATATCTGATTTCGCCATCAACGTCCCGGGCCCCAGGCGATTCAAGATGGCTACTGCCTCATCAAACGATGCGTATCGCACCGAACAAACCTCTGGATCAATTGCATCGTTCACCGAAAGACCATGTGGAGCAGACAGATTATGGATCAAACGAAACTCACCTGGGTCCTTCTTGGGGACCACCCCTAACGGAGAACAGACAAAATACGGTACCGGGGGTACACTAAACGGGCCGGCGACCCGTCCCCGGCTAACCTCTTTCTGAATCTTCTCTTGCACTACAGATGTACGTTGTAAAACGGAAAGTTGATTTTTGCACGTCCCTACACCCTGAAAGTCCCCCACCGGGATGCGGAAACCATGTGTAAAACCGTTCCGCAGCACCCCAGCAGAAGTACGATCCGGGTATTCGCTGAGCCAGGGAATCAGTGCCAAGGTATCAATCGGGGTTGGTAAAGGCGCCCCTCGGACTATCTTAGACCTGTTTGGCGCCTCCCTTACCCCCATTCTCACTCGTTCTGGCTCTGCACGATGACTCAGGATGGGACGACCCACAAGTACTACATTCATGTTTGAATTTACACGATCCCGGAGGCCTGGTACATTTCCCTTTGTTGAAATTAAAGCAGAAACCCTTTTTCCCTGTATTGCCTGCGGGTCTCGAATAATCGTCGGTGCTCGTACTTGGTCGAAAGGGCGTCCCCACATTTTGGCGGGAGTAATCAACAACATTGCTCCCAACCAATGGCATTTTTAACATTCCTGATTCTTTCATTTTATCCCATGTCACAGAATCGTAACAATCCCAAGTCAAACTCTTGTTATGCTCCTTTTCTTTCCTGAACAGATTGTCATAACAGAACCAATGGTTACCTTGATACGCTGTCGAGTAACCCATAATTCGTGATTGATAAATGGGAAACTCAGGAAGCAACTCGGGCCTACGTTCCCCCAAAATCGATGTAAAAATACCCCACGCATTGCCCCAGTTGCCAATATTCTCATTTACCTTAAAGGCGGCCATTTTTGCGCGCCAAACACTTGGATGCATTAGGTCCTTCTGACTCTTGACATGCTCTACCTCATAATGATCAACAAGCAAGGTGAATATATTCACGTATTCCCCCGCCCAAATCTTTTCTTTTATTGCTAGAGGAACATGCTGCCCCAATCTTTCTCTCCGAGAGGGTGCTGACTCGTCCCTTGCGATCGGCAATGGCCGCTTACCTGAACCGGATGCTGCTTCTGCCACTTGTGGCTTTTCTATCCCCGCCACCGGTGCGGTCACCTTGGCTGCTTCTTTTTCCTTACGCAGCTTTCTTATCAGCGCCTGTGCCTCGGCAGCCGTGGCGCCCTCAGTACTATCGCCCAACCACGCTGCTAGCTGTGCTGCCAGCTCGGGGGGCATATCCTCGTTGGATGTCGGGGTGATGACAACGGGGATTGGATTCCCCTCCATCGGTAGCGGGGTCGGCACCTCGAGCGGGGCAGAGGGAACCGGGACATCTCCCCCGGCTGGAACCCTTCTCGGCCTCTTAGGTCTCCCTCCAGCCGGTGGTTGGCCCGATCCCTCCTCCCCGTCTCGCTCCGCCAGCCGCTTCTTTATGTCGGACATATCCTTAAAAAGGGCCCGAACCATCTGCTCCGTCCTCATTCTCTTTGCGCCTTTCTTGGGCATCTCTCCGACGAAGTATCTAGAAGACAAAGAAAAAGATCAAAAACGCTCAAAATTGGCTCTTCGTTCTGTCCCGAGCTCACGTGTAGCGAGGAGGTGCAGCTTCGGAGCACAAGAACAAGAGGACGTCTTCTGGTCTTGCGTCCCTTTTTATCCGTCTTCAGGGCGGGCGTAAACCCGCCTCTGCCTGCCCCGAGGGCGTGGCTGGCTACGTCGGTGTCTAGGCCAGCCCACTCTAGGGCGGGAAAAAGCGCGCCCCGGCTACGCCACTTCGGGCATACCAGCCGAGACGCGCCTCCCGCCCAAAAATGGCTTCCCGGGGGGATCGAGGCACTCCGCCATACGTTCGGGGGGACCGAGTGGTCGCCCCTTTCCACAATTTACCGCGAGGTCAGACCTCGTGGTAAATTGCGAAAACTCAGAAAAATGCATTTAAATGCATTTTTCTGAGTTGCATGTTACACACACACATGTCCTTTGGACATGTGTGTGTGCAACACCTGTGTAGAATTTCATTTGAGGGGTGCTACAGGGTGTCCTTTGGACACCCCTGGCACCCTTCAAATCGCTATCTTATTTGCGATTAGCAAATTGCTAATCGCAAATAAGGAATACTCCCCATTCATTCCTAGGGGCCTTTTGGCCCCTAGGAATGAATGGCGCGTTATTCCTTACTTGCGATTAGCAATTTGCTAATCGCAAATAAGGAATATGTAGGAATCGCATTTCTTTATGCAATTCCTACATGAATTCCGTTTTGCGAGTCCTTAATAGCGATTCACTATGAATCGCTATTAGGGGCTCGCAAAACGGGAGAATGATGAATCAGGCTGTTTGAGTATCAGTTCTGTTACATCTCTCTTAGCCAGTTACATGGGATGGGTAGTAGCTGCAGGCAGGTCTACGTATAGAGCATTTGTAGAATCTAGATGAGAGCCTACAATAGATTAAACATTATTGAAGTGGGAGTATTCTGTAAAAACTGGTAACTCTTTCTTCAAAACATCGTAATGAACGACACAATTAGAAGCAACTTTCACAATTTGGGGTTTAAAGTGAGTTTTTACATCAAACTGAACTCCAAAAATGTTTAAAAATAAGCAGGGAGTAGGACATGGTCCTAAAGAGTCTGGCACCAAGCCAATGATGAGATCAAGAGTGGTCTTCCCATCACTACCACTTTTGTCATGTCTGCATTTAACAGTAGGTAGTTGGTATACATCCATGCTGCCACTTCTTTAAGACAGGTGCGAAAGGTGTATTAAGGGAAGTAATAGTATATAGTATATATGTCACAGGTGTCAAGTGTGTCCATAAACTGGTCCTAAAGAGGAGGAAACCCCCTCTGTGTCAGTCTTTTAGATTTATTTGCAGACAAAAAATAATGTAGAGATGAACAACAGGCCAATGGAGGTTCAAGGGGCAAGCAAGATGAATACAGAAGGCATACAGCAGATTTTACAGTTATAAAGAATAAACAATCAGGCACAATATCAATATTAGTGGCAAACAGACAATGAACACAATAAAAAAATAAAGGCCACTTGTAGATTCCTCTTTCTGGATGATTTAAACAACAACTGACATCACAGGAAAAACTCTACTTCCATCATGGATTGTGAATCCCAGATAGGGTTCCTTGATTGCACCACCATCTTGAGCCATCTTAGAAACTTGTGGCATCAGTTAGGCATAAGAAGAAGAAGCCAACGCTTGACATCCTTTGTCCCTGGTTGTGCTCCACTGCATCATACAATTTACAAAACACCCCACTGGGTGACCATAAGTGAGGAATGCTAATACGTTCTGTGTAACAGGAGTGCTCAAATACTCTGTTTGTAACTTCTGGTAAGCTCGTAATGCTCTTTACATTTTTGCTACAGAGGTAAAAGGCATCTAGACTAACGATCAGCTTTGACTTGGACACTGAGATGATTTCCCTAGCTGAGTACTGAGCCACTCCCTTGACTATATTCAGAGGTAGCCCTGTCGTTTAGGAGGATGTACATTTAGGAATTTTCACAGTTTTCTGTGGGTTTGTGTGTGTTTCAGTAGTGCTCCTCCTGCTCAACCTTCTAAAGTGATGACCCTCGAACAATGGTGGTGATTCTTCACAACTTGTGAACATTTCCCACCCCTCTGACTTTGCTAGCTCTTACATAATGGCCATTTTTCTTGGCAGGTTTTGAGCATTCATGGCAAAAAGATGGCTCTGGCATAATGGTTGCAATTTCTGGTGTAGTGTGATTATCCATGATAAGATGGTACCTATCTCTGTCATATGGTTGGTCCTGCCCTAAAGGTGGTCATTCTTGACATATTGTACACATTTATGGTTCATGTTGCAGACAGATGGTATATTGGAAGTATTGAAAGTATGGGGTAATTCTTGACACTTTCTGGGCATCAATTATGCAATGTTATTTCTGGGAGTATCTTGATAATTCTTGACACATTTCATTTTTGGCATTAATGGCACCCACACTGCATTATGGTGGTAATTCATGACACATTAAATGCATGCATTACATGACTTAAAGCTGGCACTGACCTGACGGTGGTAGTTAAGGCAAAGTTTGAGCAGCCATGGTAAGAAGGAGCCAAGGCTGTAATTTAAATAGTTTTGAGTACAATACATTTCAAGCAGGCTCATAGTAGATAGGAACAAGTGCAAATCGGCATATGCAATGCATATACCCCTGTAAATGTTGGGCCAATCTTCTTTCCAAAACCCAGGACAAATACATCAATGCCTAGGTTTTGAAGAGAGACTTTGGCATTGTGCGTGTTGAAATTGTTTATTAAGAAAATTTCAAATAAATCACAAATGCAGATACATATGCAGAGGAAGAAATAGAACACAGTATAAATGAGGAAACCATTCACAAAATATAACAAAGAAGGCATAAAACAACACATCCTCTAGTATTCATAAGGCAAAATTTGGGGTAAAAAAAAAGAAAAGAAAGAGAAGAGAAAGGAAGGAAAAAAGGAAAGAGAAGGAAAAAGAAACAGAAAAGAAGCCCCAGAGTAACAAACTAGTTGTGAATAGAGATGGAAGCAAGAAGAATGATGAGAAGCAGAAAAGAGAGAAGGAAGAGAAAGTAAGCATGTTACAAGGAAGATGAAATTAAGAAGGAAAAGTAGTTGTAGAAGAAGAAGAAGTAGAGACAGAGTCATTATCCACTGTGGCTTTCAGAAATGGGGACCAAACTTGAAGAAAAATGGAAGCTTGGTCCTGTAGACTGTAAATTATACGTTCATAAGAACCTGTTTGTATCATTGCCACCAACCATTCCTCCTGAGAAGGAGGTAAGGAAGACTTCCAGTGATGCAATATACAAATTTTTGCTGTGGCTAAACCAGTATGGAGGAGACGGGTCTGTTGTTTAGTAAACTTGGAAAGGCCACGAAAGTCATGTAAAATTATGTTTGCAGAGGTAAAGGGTAAGGGCAATGATATAGAATGAGCCAAAGTGTTCCGTACAGAAAGAAACAAAATGATCTGGTACGAGGGCGCTCACATATAATGTGTGTTATGTCACAGCCGGAAGCAGAACATCTCCAACACAAGGAATGCAAAAGTAACTTAGCATGATGTAATTTGACCGGAGACCAGTGCCATTCATGGAGAATTTTAAAAATACAAAATTTAAGGCGAGCTTCTCGAACACCCTTATGTAATCCTTCCAAAATGAGATCCCAGTGAGTATCTGAGCATGTCACCAGGAGGCGTGTTTGCCATTTCAATTGAAGAGCTTTCGAACGGGGTTGCGAAAATAGATGGTGCAGGAAAGTCTTATAAAGACCAGAAGTGACACCCTTAAAAGTTCCCCATAAATTCAGGTAAGATAAAATAGGAGAAGCGGACAACAATTCAGGTGGGGAACTTAGATGTTTTGCGATAGCTTGCTGAAGATGAGAATATTTACAGGATTGTGTGGGCGGTAGATGAAATTCCTTACTTAATTGGGAAAAGGATTTAAAATTGTCACCATGGAACAGTTGTTCCAGGGAATGAATACCAGCTTCCTGCCATAGAGGCCAGGATACAGTTCGACCTCGAACTCGAATAGCCGAATTAGACCATATAGGAGCATTAAAGTGAAGCCACAAATTAGATTTAAGGAGATAGTGACTTCTTTGCCAAGACTTAAACATGGCAGATAAGATAGGATTTTTGGGGTCAAGAGAACTTGAACCCTTACCATATAAAAGGGACAAACCAGGGCCAGAAGTCAATAAATGGCGTTCAAGTGGTACCCATTGAGGGATGTCTTTAGACTTAGGTAAAAAGAAAGAAAGATGGGAAAGATGAAGGGCAAGGGAATAGTGCTCGATAGAGGGAAGACCCAAACCTCCCTGCAATTGGTGGATTGGTGGGATTTTAATTTTGCAAAGGTGAGACGCGGATTAACTGTACCCCATATAAAAAGTTTGATTTTTGAATCAATGGACCTAAGAGTAGCCAGAAGAATAGTCAAAGGGAGCATACCCAGAACATAAAGAAAACGCGGTAAAGTGACCATCTTAATCACCTGAACCAGTCCCCAAAGGGATAGACCCAGGGCCTTCCATTTATCAAAGTCCCTTTGCATTTGCGCAATCAAGGGAGTTAAATTGTCCGTGACGTTATCCAATCCCCTATTGAGAAGTATTCCTAAGTATTTAAGCCGATAAGGTTGCCAGTGAAATGGAAAACCAGAGATTGCATCCTTTGTAGTACCAAGGGACATAGGTAAGGCTTCACTTTTGTCCCAGTTTATCTTATAGCCAGAAAAAGAAGAAAAATCATCAATGACACGGAGGAGAGCAGGGAGAGATCGCTGAAGATTAGTAAGTGTAAGAAAGACTTTGGCATTGTGAAACATACTTATTTTTTCATGCCTCATCCATACCTCCTTGATCTGCGCTGCTTCCCACATTCCTCAACCATCTACACACCATCCTGACACCTATCGGATTTTGGCCTGTTTGAGTATTTAGGATTGACTATGTGGTCTTATCTTTCTATGCTGTTTGCGGATGTAAAGAATCGACCTGACCTATCCCACGTTTCTGTATATTGACTACCGTTTGTATCTTATGCACTATTATTATTCTTGTAACACGTTCTGTCACCTGAAAGAATCTTGTTCTTGCTATAAACATTTCTAAAATAAATAAAGAGACACTGTATGTGTTAATGTTTTATGAGTCATGGTCTGTAGTGTCTAGATCTGACATGTCACTCTCTCTCATGACCTCTTAGGATGGCTGAGTTTAGCACTGGCCAGAACTACTAATGTTAAGGATAATTATCAATGTAACGATTGACAATTTTCTGCACCCGATTTTTCTTGTTCTTGAGCGGACATCACCATTCTCTGTGAGCAAGCAAATTCCTTCTACCAGCTTATCCTCATTTACTTCAAAGACAGTTGTAAGTACAAAAAAGTACGTTTTCAAGTTGTGTGTGTTTTTGCAGCATCGCAGCAGGGTTGATATCCGCAAGACGTGTTTGTGTACTATTTGTTGCATTGTATTGTAACATTTGTATAGCACATACCTCCCCATGTGGAGTGCTAAAGCACATACCCAGAGGGATAGCAAGCTACAATGTTTTGGGTTTATGGTTAGAAGGGTGTTGTTTTGAGGGTTATGTGAATTATTTTCATGTTAGGCATGCTGACCACTGAGGTATGGTCATTGTATTATGGGATGCAGCGCCTGGTAGTGTGAAGGGTGAGGATATGTGAAAGATAGTTGTACAAATTCTAAGAAGGACTAGGGAGCTTAGTCACAGTTACATCAGGGTGCTGTGTGCCCGTACCCCGAACTGGGAGGAATGATAATCGATACAGCTACATACATGACACAGTGATGCTATTAGATGAGTCAAAGGATACAAAAAGTTCAAGAGTGAGATTTGTTGACACAAGCAATGGCCATTCACTATTGTGTTTTGTTTATTAATTACTCCTAACAAGGCAGGGGCAGTGCCTGCTGCTGAACAATGCACACCAAGAAGGAGGAAGAATTTGTAAGAGCAGTCAAGGCTGGCAGCTAGAGCAGAAACTGCACAAACCTTAAAAGGCCCAGATTCCACCTACGCCGGCTACGCTGAAGGACGCCAAAATCATGAACAAGGGTTCATGCTCCAAGCCCCTCTCAGGGTCTCGAAGCTCTCTCATAGATGAACGGGGACCAGCCCTAGCAGTGTTCTAGCAACACAAGCACCCTGAGCATGTGAGGGTGAGAAGCAAAGCGCTGGGTAGGTTACTACCCTGATAGCACAAGAGCGGATCAAAACCAAAGGAGATCTGCACTCCTTCTGTTACCCTGCTGTCCTCACCCCTCCATACGTGCTGAATACTTTATGTGGATCCCAGAGACCCCTGTTACTTTTTAGCATTTACTTCCAGGAAAACTTCCACTTTCATTATTTATAGTGATTAACACATTAGGGTAACTAAGATACAATGTGGTGAAACAAGACTTATCCTGTTTTCAATATGCCCGCTTGGACAGCATCATTGCACCGATCTGGGGCCTTAAATTGTTCAACCTTAGCCATAAGGGTCTCTGACATGAGCATTGTGTGTAAAAAAAAATTGTAATAGTTATCTGTGGATTTTCATTTTCCAGCCTTCATGCTTTCTATCTTCAACGTTGCCATAGCGCTGACTTCATAAATTTGCAATTTCGTATCCAATCGATTAAACTGTCTTTAAGGGTTTCTTATTGCAGCGTTGCACTAGACTGTACTGTAATGTACTGTACTGTTGGGAACGGTGTGATTGCAGTATGTCAAACAATGATTTCAAAGCCGGCACGGTTCTCGAGTTTGTCTTTCGAATGGTGGTGCATTGATAAAGTGGCCCAAAACCCACATAAAGCACATGCTATCAACCCAAAATGTTTTGTGGACACTGATGTCCAAATTATGTTCTAATGTGTAACATCAAGTACCATTGGTCACTGTATATTCATGTATTTACAATAAATTATTATTATACTTCCTGGGCAAAATATTCGCTCAACATCTGCGCAAAAACTCTGTAAACATGTTATAATTTTGCATGGGATACACCTAATGGTGAGAATAGTCTTCATAGTATCAAATCAGGATTATTTATCATCCGGAGTAGAAAATAACAAACACTATTGTATACCATCTGTAATGATAGATGACTAATATTAAATGTTAAGACATTTATGAATACCCTTGACATAACTAACTAAATAAATCAATACTAAAATACATTCAGTATTTTTGCTTCAACTATCTCTAGATTTCAGTTGTATAAATTATGATGCGTCTCTTTTATCTCCCCTGTAGTATGGAATTCTGTCTAATCCGTTCCTTTTTATATGTAAAATGACAGTGTTATGCCTCTCCGTGTATTATCTCTAAAGTTTTATCCTTATTTGTTTGGAACATTTTACTCAGATACTCACCTAATTTCTAAAGAACAAACAAAATGAAAAGGGCAGTTCATTTTCATGCAAATCCAGCCAGCTGTTTAGTGGAAGCTGCCCTCCCGTTCTTCTGAGCATCTGCATGAGAATGAAAGGGAAGATATGATAAATATGAAAGACTGACAGTAACATGCAAATAGAAGGCAGTCTTTGGGAAGCTGTGAACTCATTGTCATCAAACGGCTTACGTGGAGGGATAAAACAAAGGCGGTGTACCGATAAAAGTAACAGTGGCTTGATGGGCTTCAAATATCTACAGATTGTTCATACCGTAAAGAAGCTTGGAATTAAACATCCCTCTGAAATATGGGCTTTGATTCCCTCCTTGATGTTCACTACATTTCGGATGCCTGTGTTAAAAAAATATATATATATTAACCCTTTTTCAAAACAATATCCGGTAATAGTGGGTAAAATGTCAATTGCAGAATTACTCACAAGGCAATAATTCAGAGAGGCATTATTCATCTAATAGATAGTAGATAAATAGGTGGTTTGTATTACATAATAATAACAACACTAATTTCTTTATTTGCATTTCCTCTTTGTAAAATGCTAATCAATTGTTAACTGTAGTTTTCGCATGGATTGCTCTCTTTTCATTGAGAAACTCAAATGTTTAGCTCAGCAGATTATATGACATCGATGTCAAAACATGATGGACAGAACTTGCTCCTCTGTTGACTTCTATTGCAAGGCTTTTGTGCAAAGTGTTCATCTGATTAGCATATATTTCAAACTGTCAATAATATGAACAAAATCCAATCCTCTATTACTCTAGCAACAAAAATAGTAAAAATAAACATTTGCGCCACCAGTACTAACGATCAGGGGTTTGTATAGCGCGGCTGCTCACCCGTGAGGGTCTCAAGGAGCTTTATTTAATAATGTTATAGTGTAATTATGAACTAAATTGTCTTTCTAAGTGCACAAGCACGTTGTGTAGGCTCGCTACAGTACACGTCTGTGATTGGAGAGTGACATGCTGAAGGTGAAGTAACACCAAGGATCACAACAGATGTTATGAAACCGATTTCACCAGCCCTAATTGAGCAGAAATGCATCGGTCAACGAGGGCAGCATTTTAACTCACCTTTAGCATCTCTGAAATGGCAATCTCTATGCAAATGATTACTAAGAAAAGCGTTTTTTTCTGCAGGAAACAATCAGCAATCCCAGACACGTTTCAGCTACATTGAACCTTGTCACTAAAGTGTAGCTGGAGGGCCTCATTACGGGATGTCCTCTATTCCGATGAGACGGATGGCAGCTCAGCGGACCCCCTGCTTTTCACCTGGATACAGCGGAATGTCTTTGGGGGAAATGATAGGTGGTATTTACAATTCTACAGGTTATCCCTCATTTAGTGTGCACCCTCAGGGTACACATCCAAATGGTATGGTATTTCATAACTTCTCCCTAGTTACCAGCAGATTGATATTAAAAAAATGGGTGGGGAGGTAGAGTTAGCAGTCGGTATAGTACCGAATTATGTGGCATATCCTGGTGTGCAACTGAATGCCAGTCTCACCAAGGTCCGAGGAAAACTATACACGATTCGTCTACTTAAGTACAAACATATTACTTTCCAGCCATAAAATCCCAGGATATATTCGATGAAAACAAAGTCATTACATTTGTTATCTGTCAGGAGATAACACATTTGAATTGAGTATCATTATTTGGGGGTCATTTAGGTAATGTGAGTGATGTGTCATTCACAGTAGATTCTTTTTTTCCAGCTCTGGAATTTCCTGGGCAGCTGATTCCAGACCTGGTAAACCTTGATCCTCAAATTCTGGACCAGGTCATTTCGAGGCCAGAGGCACCGGGCCTGGGTTCATTGGGTGCAATAGGGAAACCAATGCAGTGGGCACCACAGAGCGTCTGGGGGCAGGAGCGCAGCACGACCCTGTTTGACTCATGCAGTCACGTAGGGGAAGGAAGCAAACAATCCTCTCTAGTCAGGACCACGCCCACCCCTCAATTCACTCTCTCCCTTTGCCAGAGCATGACACCTGGATGCAGGGACACACTTGGCAATATGCAAAGCCCTAGGCTACAGAATGTGGTTCAGGCTGCAGGCATTGGCTCGGGGTTTCACCCACCTTCCCCTTCCTACTTCCAGTGCACAGCAGACGCAACATCAGGCCGACAGCTGTTCTCAGAGCTGTGTCTGCCAAGTACTCTTTCCACAACTTGCAGATCATTGACAGCGTTGGACTAATATTTGTGCATCCCAAAGACAGGACAGCCCCAGCCATTGTGATAGCCTTACACTGTATGCACCCTTCTTCTCTCCCTCAGCAAGAAGCATAATAAAGGAGGCAGACACTGTTCTCCCTGGACTCCTTCAGGCTGCCTGCCTCACCTTGAGACCCCTATCCCCTGTCCTCCTGAATCGATGAAAATTGTTGCCAGGTTTGTCCCCAGGATCGAGATTGGTGAAAAGCACAAGAGAAAGGATCCAGTATTCCTTTCTAGAGACAAAACTCAGAATAGTCAGAATTTGGTGCAGGTATACCTGCAGACATTTTAGCTTCCTTCAAACACCTACATTATCCCCAAACAAAATTCTCACTAAGTCATAATGAGGAAATATGTAGTGGCGCAAGAAAGAAAACAACTCTGATATAAACGTTGTGGCCAATCCTAAGAAAACATGCCCCACTGTCTCTGTGTATGTGATGGAATGGGTACATAAATGGAGAGGTGATTAAAATCTTACTTGAGGTTAGTGGCAATTCCAACTCTGGTGTAAGCAGTTGCAGCCAGTTATGAGGGTTCTTATTATCAGTTTGTCATGGCCAATATTAGAGAGCCATTGTATGCAGATATAATATGGTAGTACATCTGCCCTATTTTGCATAGCTCTAAATGAGCCCCATAGTGGCTAAACAAAGACAAGCCTACTTAGACACATGAGCTTGCATCCACGGGGTGCTCATTTTACCTCCGTTACAGGTATGTCAGCAAACTGCAATAGAAGTAAATTCGGCATCCGAGTCAAATTGCTTGCACTATTTTAGATTCTTAGTGTGGTATTGGGTTTCCTCAGATCTACATTCTCTGCAAAAACTCCATGACACCGTAACATAGAAGTTGGCACGGAAACTGTAAATGCAAAAGACAAGTTTATTAAGACCCCATGGGGTGGTGGTACAATCCTACAGCACCCTTCGGCAATGCAAGAAGTATCACACTGAACATCGGTGCGCGACCTCTTTTATACAATTTTACAGTAATAAAAAGAGTAGGCGGAATACATTTGCTCAGTTTAGGTAGATATAAGGACATTTCTGGAACACAGCCAACTTATGTGAGGAGTTTTAGCACCACCGGTCAGTTTGGGGAACATTCCTAAGCAATGACCATCCACTAATACAAAGGGTTTTACTACGCATGCGCAAGCTTGACCAGTACTAAAAATAGCCTGTTGCTGGGCAAGTTAGATGGTCATTGGTACAGAAGAAGGACAAAAGGTCATGCTGACCACGAGGCAGCATGTTCATGAAAATGGAAGCCAGCAATACAAAATGGCCTCCGCAAATGTGGTCAAGATAAGAAGGAATTCGTGTAGCTGAGCTAAACGCTAACCTGATTATTGTCAAATTACGACAGACGACCCTTTTAGCGTTTAGCTAAAGCTACCTCATAATGGAAGGAATCAGGATACTCATCATCAGTATTAATCAACATAATATTCGGTATTTCTCGATTAATCATTTGTTCATTCTTAGCAATGGCTCGTTTTGGTTGGTATACAAGCAGTAATACACATAGAACATAACATAGGGCCACATTGAATACATAGGCAAAGGAAGAAGAGTACCCCAATTATTATACATTGTTATAGTTAATAGTTTCCAACCCCAAGTGCTGAGCAAAGTCCAGAACCAGTTTGAGAATGTCCATGTACCGTTTTCAGGATGTATTTCAGCAGCTATTTTATGCAAGTTAGAAATAGCATAATACACAGAAGGCGAATTATAAGGGACATATACACAGCAACTACTACCGATAATGCGGCATGCACCCCCATGATCAGCTAACACTACATCTAGAACCATACGGTTCTGGAGCATTACAATTCTAGTAATTTGAAGTTCCTCAGTCAAATTCCCCAAGGCAAAAACTGTTTCATTAGCAACAGCTTCTACAACACGTGTTAGCTGTCTTATTTTCCTGCTATTTAGAGCAGCACCAACAAATGAAAAGAGGCCTAAATTAAATCGACATATTGCTGCAGGGAGGTGTCTGTTTGGTCAATCTCATCAATTGCTAATGTTCTCTTCACTCTGTTTAATAGAAAATCATGATATAATACAAAGACATTATGATACATGGGTGGGGCAATAAATACAGGGGGTAATACAAAGGATATGTAACATGTTCCTAACCATCCAATAGGAAGACGGTGATAACCTTTATTTCCACAGATGAAGTAAGTATTTCATGAAGCTACAAAGGCAATACCATTTGGACTGTCAAAGGTGAGAGTAGTATTACATTCACTTCTCCCTACCGGGATAGTACCTTTATTTTGGACACATAGATCAGCTTTGGTGTCAATAACTAATCACATGTAAACTAGACATATTTGTACGTCTTTGATTAGTGTAAACACGAGGCAACGACACATTATCTGGTCGATATTCTTCCCACTCGAATTTGGTTCCTTCTGCTTGCGGGTAACCATCTCTGTCATTATAGCAAACTTTACTAAGCCGGAAAAGCAGTCCACCTTTTGTCGGCCATCTCAAAGTAAACAGAAGAATGTACCAAGCATTACAAGAACTATTATGAGAGAACGGAAGAGGAATAAGCTGAGTGCCTCCTTTCTTTTGGTGTCCAGGCAACATTCCATATACCCAACAGTTCGAAGTGTTCGTCATATTATGGGTGTGATGCAGAATTTGAATGAAACTGTTATTTAAATAAGTCTGTCTGTGTCTTTCTTCATGATAAGGTAAAGTGAAAGGAAAATGTTCAGATGGGATTGGGGTAGTAGGCAATAAATATTCTCTTGCCGGGACCAATCGTTCTACAACCCAAGCTATTACTGCTATTACTACTATGGTCGTAACAAAAAGCACAGAACCAAGAATTCTCTTGTTTCTCATCATAGTAGGTGCCATAGTTCAAAGCACAAAAAGTCTCAAAACAAAACTAATGAAAAATGTGAGTGCTGAGCTCCGAGGTAGCTGCTGGTTTCTTCTCCGAGATTCAAGACAGGTGTCGCTACACTGGGCAGAACTGATCCCCCCCCCCCCCCCCTTGATATTCTCGGCTTCCGTTTTCACAAACCTCAGAGCGGTAACTCAACCAGTCTCGCACAAAACAACTGCTCTCCTTGGCCGTGGATTGTATCTTTCTCCACCAGAAACAGTGTGGTCCGGGAAGGCTCCCTCCGATTCAGTAGACGTAGTAGCTGGGCTCTTCTCTGCATTCAAGATGTCTCGATAATCAGACAGCACAGTGGGGTTCACCAGATCCGGAGAGACATGACGACAATGAGTAGAATGGACCCACCGCTTCTTGTTCGTGACTCGCACGGCCGTTCGAGTTGCCAACAACACTTGCTCAGGGCCACGCCACCTCGGCTCCAAGCTGCTGGTTCTCTCAAACGATCGGATCATGACATAGTCCCCAGGACGAAGATTGTGAGCCTCTCCAATGGATATGTCAGGGAGCGCTTCTCGAACCTGTTGATGAATAGAGGGTAAATCATTTGTTAATCGTGCCAAATAATCGTTCATCATTATACAAGGCACATCATGTAGTAAACGAGGCTTAGGAACTCCCCATATATTCATAGGTCTTCCAAACACCACTTCATAAGGTGTAAGGCCAGTTCGGGTATGTGGTACTGATCTAATAGATAACAATGCTAGAGGCAGGGCATCCGGCCATTTCAAAGACGTAGATGCCACGATCTTTGCTAGCTTCAACTTCAGAGTAGCATTATACCTTTCTACCAGACCTGCTGACTGCGGATGGAATACAGCATGAAACTTTTGCTGAATCCCCAATCCTTTAAGGACGTACTCCACTATTTTCCCGACAAAATGAGGACCATTATCACTCCACAAAAATTTACAAACACCATAGCGTGGGAAGTACTCTTTGAGCAGGACCTTAGCTGTTGTTAACGCTGTATTATCCTTCGTGGGGAAGGCCTCAATCCATTTACTGAAAGCACACACCACCACTAAGACATACTTAAGATTATTGCAACGCTCAAGCTGGATGTAATCCATTTGTAGTACTTCAAATGGTGCAGTAGGTGGAACAAACCCTCCATTCGGAGTATAAGTCCCTTTAGCAGAAACCTTCACTCCTGAGGCACAGCCGGGAGCGTCCTTTGTAACAATTTGTGTGATATTTTTAAAAATTTCTTGTATTTCACTTGCGAGTCACAATTTAGTCCTGTGTTGATTTTAAAACACTCACTTTGTTGTTTGACGGTCGTTGGCACACCGCGCTGTGGATTTTAACACAGCTGCGGCCCCTCGACAAACTCCCCTCAGCTGCCGCCATCACCGGCGTGCAACCGGTCATGCCCCCAGCGTGGCCACGCCCCCGAACTATAAATAGCGCTGACTTTCTAGCGCTCAGACAGAAACCTTCACTCCTGAGGCACAGCCGGGAGCGTCCTTTGTAACAATTTGTGTGATATTTTTAAAAATTTCTTGTATTTCACTTGCGAGTCACAATTTAGTCCTGTGTTGATTTTAAAACACTCACTTTGTTGTTTGACGGTCGTTGGCACACCGCGCTGTGGATTTTAACACAGCTGCGGCCCCTCGACAAACTCCCCTCAGCTGCCGCCATCACCGGCGTGCAACCGGTCACGCCCTCAGCGAGGCAAAGCCCCCGAACTATAAATAGCGCTGACTTTCTAGCGCTCAGACAGAAACCTTCACTCCTGAGGCACAGCCGGGAGCCTCCTTTGTAACAATTTGTGTGATATTTTTAAAAATTTCTTGTATTTCACTTGCGAGTCACAATTTAGTCCTGTGTTGATTTTAAAACACTCACTTTGTTGTTTGACGGTCGTTGGCACACCGCGCTGTGGATTTTAACACAGCTGCGGCCCCTCGACAAACTCCCCTCAGCTGCCGCCATCACCGGCGTGCAACCGATCACGCCCCCAGCGAGGCCACAGCCCCCCTCTTGCCCTTTCCCGCCTATAAATTATGTGTATGTGGAGGGAGCGCAGCGGACGAGCGCAGCGGGTGCGACGAATGCGCGCCGAAGGCGCGCATAAGGCAAGCTCGTCTGCGCTCGTCCGCGCCGAGTCCGGGCCTAGGGCCCCCCCCCTACACCCCTGACTACGAAACCCAAGCAGTACAGCTCCGAAAAACTCTTAGAGTTAAGACTCCTACAAAAGAACTGCAACCAGCACCCTTACCACGTTGAATGTCTCCCGTATACATGCAACTTCTGCAAATCCACCCTCAAGCCCCCACCACCCTCGGACCAGTGCCACGAGTACTGCATGTTCTTGCTTAACTGTAGGTCTCTGCCCAAGCATAAGAACGAATTTGCACTCCTGATGGAGGAGCACAAACCCGATATCGTTTTCCTAACGTAAACCTGGCTCACCGAAGACTCAGACCCAGCCTTGGTTACAGCCATTCCCCCTGGCTTTCAAATCTCCCGCCAAGACCGCCCAAAAGGCAGAGGAGGAGGATTAGCAATTGTTCACAAAGAGCAGTTCCTCTGCCGAATCATTGCAGAAAGCATTCCAGACTGTGAAAGCCTAGCGTTTAGTCTGGAGCTTTTGCCGAACAACTGCTTCTCAGGCACCCTCATATACAGACCCCCCGGCCCTCCAAAACAATTCCACATCCAACTAGCACGGATTGTGGCAGACCGCGTCAGCAGTACCGCCAATTTCACTTTGTTGGGTGACCTTAACTTTCATTTCGAGTCCAATGCAAATCATACGGAAGATCTTCTTACTGACGATCTGGCTGCGTTACAATTACACCAACTGGTCAGCTCCTCTACCCACGATCGAGGGCACTTGCTTGACCCGGTCTTCAGTAATTGTCCTAATTTGACAACTAGTCTACCTCTCCCCCTCCCCTGCACTGACCATCTACTGGTCCCGTTTTTATGGCACACCCCCAAACCCCCAGCCTCCAAACCCACTATAAGAATAGCCAGACCGTGGTCCCGCCTCCCTATCGAGACATGGGCCAAAAAACTGTCCAGCAACCTACCACCGCTTAACGATGACCCATGCATCGCAAACCTTTCTTATGAGGACTGGATTACCAAGTCACTCGATTTTTCTCTACCTAAACGGAAAACCACCACTAAACGCTGCCACAAATCAGCTCCGTGGTACTCTGAAACCCTCAGAACTACGAAACGTCAGTGCAGACAAGCGGAAAGGAAATGGCGCTTGGACTCTCTGCCAGACAACAAAATTCAATACCAAAAACTACTCAAAATGTACAAAGAACAAATCAAGGCCAGCAAAACAGCCTATTTCGCCAACGAAATTATCTTAGCGAAATCTAAACCCAGGGAAATTTTCCGTATTGTGAAAAGCCTCACCAAATTACCACCCAGTCTAGATGAGACCAAGACCGCAGAACACTGCAATAACATGGCAGATTTTTTCTTGCAAAAAATCACCACCATTTATGAATCATTCCCTGCCCCACCCAGCACCCCCTCCACTCCAAGCAATTCTGACCTGAACTCCTCCCCCACTCTCGACCACTTTGCCCTTCTTAATCTCTCGACTCTCGAGTCCTTGGCAAAAAAAGTCAAATCCAGGTCTCCGGGTGACCCAGCCCCGCCAGACATCATTATGTCAGCCTCGGCTATCACCCTGCCTGTCATAATGGACCTCCTCAACGCTTCCATCTCTACTGGCGTAGTCCCGCTACAATGGAAACAAGCCATGGTCCGTGCACTTTTAAAGAAGCCCAAACTGGATCCATCGAACCTCAGTAACTACCGCCCAATCTCTCTCCTTCCCTGGCTTAGTAAAATCCTAGAGAGACACATCAATAGCCAGCTGATCAAATATCTCGAAAACCACCAGCTTCTTGATCCTACTCAAACGGGCTTCAGACCAAGACATGGCACCGAAACCGCGCTCCTCATGGTCACCGAGGAATCCAGAACCATCCTGGATCAGGGAGGATCAGTGGCAGTGATCCTCCTTGACTTAAGCACGGCCTTCGACACGGTCAGCCATGACATACTGCTGGACCGCATGGCAAACATTGGTATAAAAGACAAAGCTTTGTCTTGGTTTGAATCCTTTTTACAGGACAGATCCTTTCGGGTATTTGGCGGAACATCCTCCTCTACCAGCACACCTTTAAAATGTGGAGTCCCGCAGGGCTCCTCATTGAGCCTGGCGCTCTTCAACATATATATGAGGCCACTGGCTGAAGTTGTTCGTCAGTATGGAATTAAGATCATTTCATATGCTGACGACACTCAGCTAGTGGTCTCTCTGGCACAGGAGGCTAACCAGACCTCGAAAGGAGGGCTTAAGAAATGCCTTGAGGAAGTCAAGGACTGGATGTCCTCCTCCTCATTAAAAATGAATGGGGACAAGACAGAGCTTATGCTCCTGGGCCCTGCCAACCCCAACTCCCTTGGCACTATATGGCCACCCTGCCTGGGTACCCCCCCGGCCCCAAAGGACAGTATCAAGAGCCTTGGGGTGTGGCTAGACAGATCTCTGTCCTTCGGCACCCAATCCACCAAACTAGCAGCCACCTGCTTTGGCCTGCTCAGAGTGCTAAGGAAGGTACTCCATCTTCTACCGATGGAGGCAAAACAAGTAGCCATCCAGGGCCTTATCCAGTCACGACTGGATTATAACAACGCCCTTTACCTCGCCGCCCCAGTGTACACAATACGGAGACTACAAACGGTGCAGAACTGCGCCGCTCGCACTTTGCTTCAGATCCCTCGACGTCAATCAGTCAAAAACGGACTGAAAAAACTGCACTGGCTACCCATTCCCCAAAGAATACAATTCAAAGCCTTATGCATTGCACACCAGGCGTTCTGGAAAACGGGTCCCCTCATCACCCGTAACCTTGTGTCACATTATCAACCCACTAGGAATCTGCGCTCCAACCAGACCTTCACGGCCACAATCCCCAAAATAAAAAAATCCAGAACTGGCGGTAGGACTTTCACCTACAATGCCTCCAAGCTATGGAACACCCTACCCCTCCACCTAAGGAAAAACCCCAATCTTACCTCATTTAGGAAACAGTTAAAAACATTCCTCTTCACTGCCATCTGTTAACGCCCTGGCTACCTCCTCCTGTTCTGTTGGCTTTTAGCGCTTGGACGCCCCCGGGCAGCAATCGCGCTCTACAAATCGACATACAAATACAAATACAAATACAAATTTAGCAGGATTGTACTGTAAGCATATCAGACAGGTCTGCACTACTCTTTTGGCCGTATTGGCAATCTCAGAATGCTCCCAAACACGTGTAAGAAATTTAGTAATTGCAAGAGCTCCAACATGTGCCAATCCATGTGTCATTTGAACCATTGCTTGCAAGTAAGCGGCAGGCAATTTCCATCTCTCCAAATCCTTGCTCCTCCAGCAACCCTCATCATCCAACACTCCCTCCATTGCCCAGGTTGCGAGTTCTGCTTCAGACGCTGATTTCTGAATGTCTAAGATCTCCTCTCTAGCATCATGCCATCGCTCAGCCTGTGATTTCACCACATACATTGGCGAGACATTTTGTAACATAGCAGTTTCCCTCGCTATGCGATCTGCGAAAGCGTTTCCTTGTCCTACCTTGTCTGTCACTTTCTTATATGCACTGCATTTGAGTATCGCTACTTTCTTTGGATATAATAGCGCATTCAGGAGGTCACGTACTAATTCTCCATGCATAATGTGCACTCCGTGTGAAGTCAAAAATCAGGGCCGGACTGGCCATAGCGGGCACCGGGCATTTCCCCGGTAGGCTGCTAAGGTGGGGGCCGGTTTTGGGCCCCTGGGGGGCCGTTTTTGTTACCGGGGGTCGGCAATGTCGGCCCCCTGTAACAAAATCGGCCGAAACCGGCCGTCGGAAACTGCTCAGCTGCACTCCCCCTGACCCCAGGGGGGGCCAGCTGAGCAGTTTGCCAGGGCCTGTTTCTGTTCTCAGTCCGGCCCTGTCAAAAATCCTCGTTCCCTCCAGAGTAGGCCAAAATCGTGCACTACTCCAAAGGCATACCGGCTATCAGTGTAGATATTCACACATAAACCAGCACTTAATTCACATGCTTTCATTAAGGCTATCAATTCAGCTGCTTGGGCTGATTTTTGCAGTATTCGTGCTGTTTCCACCACTGTCTTAAGTGTTGTGATCGCATAGGCTGCAGAAGTTGTACCATCTGGCAACCTTAAACATGATCCATCAACCCACAGTTCCCCATCTACATCTGGAAGTGGTGTATCCTGTAAGTCGATACGACCCTTTGTTTGTTCTTCAGTCAGGAAAACACAATCATGGTGTTCTTCCTCCTGGGTCTCACCAACTGGGTACGGCAATGAAGTAGCAGGGTTCAAAGTGGCACATCTCTTCAGTGTAATATGTGGCGCCAACAGTGTTAACTCATATCCTGTTAAACGTGCACTAGTTAGATACTGGGTTTTTGTTTGGTTTAGCAGAGCGTCTACCGCATGGGGAACTAACACCAACAATTTGTGTGACAAAACTATTCCCTCACTCTGTCGTGTAGCCACTGCTGTTGCTGCAACTGCTCAAAAACACCCAGGTAATCCTCGTGCTACAGGATCAAGTACTGCTGAGAAGTACACACAAGGTCTCTGTTTATCCCCATGTGTCTGCGCTAAGACTGACAATGCAAACCCATCTTTCTCGTCTACATATAATGTAAACATCTTTGTGTAATCTGGTGTACCTAGCACTGGTGCAGAACAAAGGGCTTGTCTCAATTGCTCAAAAGCATTCTGACATTCATCTGTCCATTCAAGGGGGATCGGTGTAGATTTGGACAAGAATGCTAACAAAGGTTTTATAATGTGTGAGAACCCCATTATCCACTGTCTACAAAAAGACGTTAAACCTATAAAAGCACGAACATCTTTCTGAGTGCAAGGGACTGGTGTATCTAAGATTGCTTGAATTCGATCAGATGTCAATGCACGTCCCTCCTTAGACAAAAGATGACCGAGGTAGGTCACCTTTGGTCTACAATATTGTAGCTTTTTCCTAGAGACTTTGTGATTATTCTGGGCAAGAAAAGAAAGCAGGGAAAGATGACTTTCTTCACATTTTTCCTGCGTGTCTGCTGCAAGTAAGATATCATCAACATATTGAATGAGAGCCACTCCAGACTGTAAATCAAAAGAATCAAGCTGTCAATTCAAAGCCTGGCTATAAATGCTAGGGCTTTCAGTGTAACCTTGAGGGACTCGACAAAATCTATATGATTTGTTATTTAATGTGAAGCCAAAAAAATATCTGCTATCAGGATGGATGGGGATCGAGAAGAAAGCATTCCTCAAATTGATAGCAGTAAAGGTAGTGGCTGTGGGCGGAATCAAAGTAAGTAAGGTGGTAATATCAGACACCACCGGGTACTGCGGCACCACTATCTTATTAATTTCCCTCAAATCGATAATGAAACGATAGATTTTAGTGTCTGTATCTTTCTTTAAAATCGGAAGAATAGGGCTGTTACAGACATTATAGGGGACTTCTTCCACCACACCTGCAATAATCAAGTCATGTACAATATGCATTAAAGCAATTTCACCTTCCATGTAAATTTTATACTGCGGTACACGAGGCAAAGACGCTCCCTCCTTTACAGTGATACGTATAGGAGGGATAATCATCTGTCCCACATCTGTGTCCGAAGTAGCCCATAACGTTTTTGGAAGAGAAGCTAACGCCTCGGCCTCTTGCATGAGGCACAATCTCACTACATCTGGGTAATTCTCATTCAAAATAACCCGCACCCCTTCAGGAGCACAACGTATAGTTGCCCGAAAATATTTAAGCATATCCAGCCCCATGATATTGTCTGGAGTGTTTGGTGACAACAAAAACGGACATGGGGCAGCAAATTTGTCAATGTGAAATGTAAGGGGTTGTGACAATGGGCTAAGAGAGGGTGTTCCGTCGAACCCTATTGATGTAATTATTTCGCCAGACAGGGGAGCCCTTGGAACCAAGTGTTTGGACAGAGCACTGCGAGTAGCTCCTGTATCGACCAGAAACTGATCAGTAGAACCCAAAACATGCGCTGATACATATGGACCCCTTTGATCTACTGGTACTTCAACCGATTCCACACCCCATCCTACGCAATCCTATGCATGTACAGAATCCTGGTGCTCAGTAAACTCACCCTCAGCTATCTGATACAGATTCCGTAGATCAAAAGTATTATGATCAGCCTGACCACGACCCCTCGCTTCAAACCTACCACGATCATTCGCTCCAACCCTTGACCCTGAATAACTATTCCGAGTCCTTCCACTTCCTCGACCACTCTGATTACGCTGTTCTCGAAGCACCGGATAGTCTGAAGCCCAATGTCCAAACTGTTTACAGTATGCACACTGGTCCTCAGAAATATCGGAACGAACGGAAGATGTACCATACGATCCACGTCTACCCCTATCATCTTGGCTGTATAGCGTAAACCTGAGCCAACATCACCTTCGTCTTTAACTCCTTCGCTTTCTTATCACTACTTTCCTTAGCCTCCAATTCCTGTTGTTCATAATACTGAGCCATAGTCAATAAAGAAGCAGGGGTTGCCGTGGTCCAGGAACTTTCACTAGTCTTCAAATGTTTTGCAATCTTCGGTAGGAGATTAGACACATACTTGCCAATGAACAAATGCCTGCCCGTGTCCTCTGTTAATAATTGCCCACTGTAGTCATGGAATGCTTCCTCAAAACGCGAAAAGAAGTCAGAAACCGATTCATCCGGTTTCTGTTTGCAAGAGGCTAACATAGTCCAATCAATCTTCTTAGGGGGAACAAGCGTTTTCAATTTATTCAAAATAGCCCCCGGAAGATCTAAAATTAATTGGCATGGCTTGCACGTAGGCTTCCTATCCAAATCAGCTTGAGCTAAGTCTTTCCAATCTGCACCCAGAATCGCTCGATCATCGAACTTACAAATCGCCCTCCACATATCAGGAGGCAATATTAACCCAAAGAAAAGATCAATATCAACTAATGTCATAACACACGAAGGAATAGCCCCTTCCACTCCTTCATAGAAAGTTGCTGGATTTTTACGGGGGTCAGTCAAAGCAGTCTTAATTGCCATAACATCTGTTCTATTCCACGGCGTGTAAACACAATTATATATAAAATAACCCTTTGCATTCACAGACGTTTTATCATCATCTGTACCTTGCCCTTTAGGAGGGACATATAAAGGCGCAGCTTCTCGCATAGGCATAATATGAACTGTAGAACTCTTATCTGCTCCAAAGATAGGACACTATTTGGATATCTCCGTCGATCCAGGCGCAGCCGAGTCTGATGCCTTTTTCGCCGCCCGCAATTGTAATGCCTCATCCCGCAGATGGACCAACCGTTGGAAAAACGAATCCGCATCTGTAAGAACAAAAATACCTTTACGCAAATTCTCACGACCAACTGATACATCCTTTAGTTCCAACTCAGATGAATATTTTCTAAACCGTTCTACAACTTCGTCTCCAAATGACTCAGAAAATACAACCGTTCTCTCTCGGACCACTTACGCATATGGTCATCAATCTCTGAAATAGTTATAGATTCAAGATTAAGTTTTCGAGCAAACCCACGCAATTCCGCAGCCCGATCAACACTTAGCCTGGTACGACTATCCCCTTCATCGTCTTCATCCAATTCCTCATTCGGAGCCGTAGGTGAAACATACGGAGGCGGGCAACGGTCTAGCAATGAAAAATCATCAAATTCTTTAGTAAGGACAGGATAAAGAGGACGTTGAATAGGAAATTGACAATTAACTTGCAAATTACGTTCCCGTATCTCCCTCTCTTTCCTGCAACTCTTTTTCCTGCAGCTGTAAAGCTTTATCACGAGCAGCCTTTCGCTGCTCTTTGTCCGCCAAGGCTTGTTCACGCTTCATTCGCTCACGCACCGCTTTCTCCCACATACATACACAATCAAACATATCCTGTCTAGACCTACGCTGAAACAAACATTGCTCCACATGTTGAACCTTTCGCAAATCAAACGACCCATGTAGTGGCCATTGCAATTCATGATCGGCCTTTGTGTATTTATGCCACAATGTACTATACATAATATTGGGAAAGCCAAATTTGATATACATTTCACGATTAGGTGTCCCCTCCGGGGGAGCCGGCTGAGACTCATTTAATCGATAAGTGGTACCCTTTCCAAGACAGCACATTCCTCGAAGTGTGCTTAAAACAGGCATGTCAAAATATCACGAAAACGCGATATTACATAAAATGGCACTTAATATGTTTTACACATGGTGTGCCGTTCAAACAAATACAAAGTCAGAGAAATATCTCCACACTGCCTGCCTATGTGAGGTGCACTTCACATATAACTCAAATCATAGATCCAAATGTTAGCTAACTCAAACAAATACAAAAAGCCACAGTAAGTGTCAGTAGACTATCTTACCAATCAAAAGCTTACCAAGTTCTCAAATCTCCAGGTTCCAGCTGCCAAGTTCTTTAATTGAATCAGCCAAACAGGCACTGTACGACAACCCAACCGATCAGGTTCTCAGCCGAGGACCGGCGCCACCTGGAAGGTCAGATCAGAAGGAAAGGAAAAAACACCGTGGGTGCCAAGACTCGGGTCACTCAGTGGCAGCGTACGCGTCCATGGCGAGTTTCCAATCCTTCATCACAACCTCTCCTTCAGGCATCCGAGTCGCCGATGAGTCCCTTCGTGGTCGCCAATTTGTGGTATTGGGTTTCCTCAGATCTACATACTCTGCAAAAACTCCATGACACCGTAACATAGAAGTTGGCACGGAAACTGGAAATGCAAAATACAAGTTTATTAAGACCCCATGGGGTGGTGGTACAATCCTACAGCACCCTTCGGCAATGCAAGAAGTATCACACCGAACATCGGTGCGCGACCTCTTTTATACAATTTTACAGTAATAAAAAGAGTGGGCGGAATACATTTGCTCAGTTTAGGTACATATAAGGACATTTCTGGAACACAGCCAACTTATGGGAGGAGTTTTAGCACCACCGGTCAGTTTGGGGAACATTCCTAAGCGATGACCGTCCACTAATACAAAGGGTTTGACTACGCATGCGCAAGCTTGACCAGTACTAAAAATAGCCTGTTGCTGGGCAAGTTAGATGGTCATTGGTACAGAAGAAGGACAAAAGGGCATGCTGACCACGAGGCAGCATGTTCATGAAAATGGAAGCCAGCAATACAAAATGGCCTCCGCAAATGTGGTCAAGATAAGAAGGAATTTGTGTAGCTGAGCTAAAGGCTAAACCGATTATTGTCAAATTACGACATTAGGACAGTTGATGATTAAGTTGAATTTCAGTGTTTGCTTTGATAGTAACATCGGTGTGGTATTTTGAGATGGACCGTTTTTGCTTGGCCAAGCGTTGTTCCTAATTTTTGTAAACTAGAGTGTTTTAAGAATGGTTTTATGAATGTAAATAATGTAGCTTTATGAATATATGAACTTTATGGGATGCTTTTTTAAATGTGCAATTTTCTACAACAGAGGTTGAGTGCATTCTAAGAATTCAACTGCGTTGACCTTCTTTTTGTACCTGAGTGTAGTACATACATGTTGAATTGTGTATTGTGAATGTAATCAATCAAACAAATACGTTTTACATACATGCAACCCTACTCACTTATAACCTAACTACAATTATTAATACTGAAGGGTACCTGCTGGTATGTCAATGGGTATATGCTTTTCAATAATTTATTGGTGCTGTTTTTAGACTGCGAAGGTAGCATCCTATAAAACTATTCATTTTCAAGATGGGTATAGAATTAGAGTGAATGCCACATACGGTTTTGTGTAACTTGTCAAGGCACTAGGTAAACGCAATTTTAAGAACACACTCTAATGAACGGACAAATATTACCAAATCTAACATTGTTTGCAGACTCAAAGTCGATATATTATTTTTACGCTCAATAAAAATATAAAAGGTGTTTCATACCTGTGAACCATCTTCCAGGGACAGTTCTATTTCTTGGTCTTAAGACGGTAAACACCATGATCAATACTGGAAGTGCATAATTACTGGTATGGAATGGTAGCATCATACTGATTTGTTGCATTGCTAAGAAGGCAGCAGTGTAGAATGTTACGTCTGCTTACGTCTTGCACCCACCCCTTTTCAGCTGAGTGATGATGAGTTGCATTAATTCACATATGTGATACGAGGAGCTATGGACAGCTAATGGAGTTGAGTCTAGAGGCACACTAGTGTAGACCTTCATCTTGTTTGCTTGCCCAGCACCTATCTAAATTACCAACTAGTCATCCTCAAGTCTACCTTGTAACTTGGTACTAAATAAAAGAACATTCCACATGGTCTTTGAGTCTGAATAAACAAAGATTGAAATAATGTGACTCGCTCAATATTGGAATTGAGATCTAAAAAATGACAAATTACAGGAAGGTTGGTGCTATATGATGTTACTGAAGAATTTATTAAATTTTTGCAGGTTTTGTGTAGAGGACAGGTCTCACTTCTGAACCACAGAAGGAATAAATGTTATCATGTTTCAACGAGGAATAAATGTGATGCTATTATTGTAAAACTGTTTGAACGCAAACCAGTCAGTATGCCTCTGAAGATAAAGAGTGTGACATCACAGATAAATCTGATTTGGAGTTGAATACAGAAAATTCTGAATCAATGTATGAAGATTGTGAACACAAATTAAAGGCCACACAGAAACTCTCACCCCCAAAGCATATCTTTTCATTGGGCAGCACACCCACTAATACACAGTTAGTGGAGACAAGCCTAAAAACCACAACATGATAAGATTTCCTGAAGGCTAGCTATGGATTAGTTATGGGGAATAAAATCAATGTTTAATATTTAATGTCTGTTTCTTACTCAAAATGCATGTTAGCTCTGGAATATAATGTATCGAATCTGGTAGAAATGGGTGAGATTGTAAACAAAATGCAATAGAAATTAGATGACTTCAAAAGTAGGTCTCAACATTTGAACCTTCCATTTATAGATCTTCCCGGGAACTTATAACAACACTTCCAAACATTTCAGATGCCAGGATCTGGGCACAACAAATATTAATTGCAAAAAACATACACCTTTGTAATTTTCTTGATTGCAAAAATGTATTTAAACACTTGCAAAAGTAGTGCTACATACTGTTTATGAAGTGTTTACTCAAGTATTGAAAGGCTTATTAGAGCAGGTGATCTTAAAATGTTAAATGGTGACATCATCCTTTTATCACTCTAATCATTTTAAAAATTGGGCTGTTGGATGCCGAGGGCTGACATTTTTTCAAGCAGCAGCCATAATCCCTGTCAGAGTTAACTACAAAATTCACTAAATTAATTTGTGCTTAACCCTCTGGTAGCTTGACACAAATGCAGTCAGGCTTAACTTAGAGGCAATGTGAAAATTAGTTTTGCAGCCCTCAAGCAGTAATAAAGTGAAAACATAAGGCAAGAACAATCCCACACTAATTTAGACAAAAAAGTTCATTTTAATAAACGTTTGACACTAAAATGTCGAAAACGGAATTAGTCGAACCGGAGTTATGAATTTTCAAAGTTTATGGTAAAAACTAGCACTTTAAAGACCACCTGCAGACATCTAGTCGCATCAGACTGGATCAAAGTAAAAAGATAAGTCCGACCACGATAGAGCGCAGGCTGGATGCAAAACATGAATTGGGACTGGTCAGTACTTCCCTAAGATCTTAAAAGAGTATAAGGATCTGAGCAGGTAAAGTTCATCAGGGCAAAGCTGCAGGTGGTATCCGAGGCAGAAGCGTTGTCATCGAGCAGTTTGTACTTAGTCACCTATGGGACAAGATAGGAGGCTATAGCCTATGAGAGTTCTGGGAGACAAGATACCCACAGACTAATCAGTTGCAAATGGGGCTGTGCAAAGCTTCGCCCCCATCCTGCCAGTTGATGGCCCATTCATGCACACCTAATACCTCTGTTTTTGCATATCTGGAGAAATAAACAGAGTTCAACTGTCAGCTACACCTAGTCATGTAACAGCTACAGGCATCAAATAGTTTAAGGCAGGAGAAGGGAAACTTTCTATTAGTGGCATTTTCAAAATTGTAACTTAAAATCTGACATTACCATTCAAGAGGATTTTTAATTACATTTTCTCAGGCACAACACATGAAATGCTTGCCTGTTTCCAATCAAAAGTTAGCATTTAATAAATTTAATAAGAAAACGCAAAGTTATCCTATTGACTAGGTCAGTCTCAAAGTAGAGAAAAAAGAATTTAGGAGATGTTTCTACCAGGACATGTCAAACATAAAAGTACATATCCACATTTTTTATTCCAATGCACCGTGCCCTACCTTGGGCCTAACATAGGACCATAGAAATAAAAAATAAAAGGAGAGTGTAAGGCTTGGCAAGGGCACTATCTATCGCCAACATGAATTGGCCATTGCGGGCCTGGGACATATTTAAATGTTAATGTTACAGAGACTTGTAGATTGCAACAGATACTCGAAGGTGTCAAGGCGCTAGCAGCTATGGGATTGCACATATCACCCTAAGGAATTAATTGTTGAAAAGCCAAGTTTCTGTGCTTTTCTGAACTGGAGAAGGTTGTTGATTTATCTAATATGAGGGGAAAGAAGGTTCCATTCAATGGATGTGTTATTAACAAAGCTCCTTCCACCCCAGTTGGTTCGTTTAAATATTCCAACCTTCAGTGTCCCCGCTCCTGAAGTTCTCTAGTCTCTCTTTGGTCAGTACCATCTGAAAGATTGTTTAAGAAACTCTGGACCAGATCCATGGAGAGCCTTATGGGCAAGGCAGAGAGCCTTAAACTTAATGCACTGCTTAACAGGCAGCCAATGAAGCAGTTAAATGGCTTGCGATACAGATTTGTGCTTAGAAATCCCAGTTAGCATTCCGGCCACTGTATTCTGTAGGACCTGAAGTCTATTCAGATACTGCTGTTGCATATTTGAGAATAATGCATTGCAATAATCTAATTTTGCTAACACATGTACTGTAATTACTGTTTTTGGGGCATTGATAGGGATGAAAGGGAAGATCTTTCTGAGCATCCTTAAAATCAGGAAAGCAGAAGACGTAATGACCTATGCCTGTAGTCCATATGTAAGATGATGGTCCATAACTACCCCAAGGTTCCTGACCTTCTTAACTGGGGTTGAGAGTGTGCCCACCTCCTCTGGCCACCAGGTTGGACCCATAAAGAAGGGTTATTTCCAAACAGGATGACCTCAGTTTTGCTTAAATTAAGTTTTAGGCAAATGCGATTTATCCAGTTGTCAGTAGCTGCCATCCAGTCTTGGAAATTGGCACCCATTTGGTTGGTGAAAGAAGACATAGCTACAACCAATAGGGAGTTGTCTGCGTATCAAGTAAGTTCAAGCCCAAAAGATCTAATAATGGATCCAGAGCTTTACCATACATGTTAAACAATGTGATACTTATTGAAGATTCATTCAGGATTCCACATGACAGACATAATGGCTCTGACACCACTTGTTTCCTGTCTGGTCAAAAAGATTCCGGTAATTTCAAGGCTGACCCCTCAAAACCAATAGCCGGGAGACCTAAATTCTGTGGTCAACTTTGTCAAAGGCTGCCGATACGTTTAGGAGTACAATCGCTGCACTGCCACCCCTGTCAACTATTGCCCTAACCTCTTCTGTGGTTCTAACTAAGCATGGGCGGAAAATCCGTTCCGCTCGCGGATTTCGCGGATTTTCGGTAAATTCGCAATCCGTGAGATTCGCGAATTTCCCGCAAAATCCGCGAACGGAAATCCACGAATGGGGATTGGGTCAAAAGTTCAAGCTGACTTTTGTAACTCTTTTAGAATGGCGCCAGCAAGCTGCCAGAGCCATTATAAAATAGTTACAAAAGTCAGCTTCAACAGGAAGCTCTAATAGATAAAGTAAAGCAGGTGCTGCTCAAATTCAGTTACACAATCCTTAATCACCCCCAAACTTGGAGTGATTAATGATTGTGTAACTTAATTTGACCTTCAACTGGAGCACCTGCTTTACTTTATCTATTAGTGCTTCCTGTTGAAGCTATTTCTAGCTATTTTAGAATGGCGCTGGCAGCTTGCCGGCGCCATTCTAAGTGGGGCTGAGGGCAGAAGGGCACAAAAGTGGGACAGAGGGCAGAAGGGGACAAAAAATGAGTTGGGCAGAGGGCAGAAGGCCACAGAAACAAGTGATACAGAGGGCAGATGGGCATAAAAAACAAGAGGGTGGCAGTGATTAAGCAGGCAAACCCCCCCCCCTTGAAATTGCAAAGCGCCTCGAGAACACCCGCGAACACGCAAAGCGCCTCGTGAACACGCAAAAATGAAAAAATCCGCGAATTCGCAAATTTTGAGGATTGCCAATTCGCAAATCCGCAAATTCGCGAATTGCCAATTCGCAAAATTAGGCCATGATTAGTTCTAACAAGAGTTGTTTTGGTGCTATGACCACTTCTTAACACGAATTGGGTGGAACCGAACTGTTGGTGGTCGAACAAAAATTGGCCCACTTGTAGATTCAAGGCTTTTTCCATTACCTTGGCTGGAAAGGGTAGTATGGAGATTGGTCGATAGTTGTTTGGGTTGTTAGTATCTAGGTTAGACCTTTCTAATAGTGGAAGTATAGACTTCTCCTTCCAATTGGTAGGGAACAATCCTGATTCCAGCATGGAGTTAAAAATGTTGGTCAAGCAGGTGCCAACTATTTCCTTGACCTGATTGATTATAGTGGGCAGATAGGGATCCATAGGAAAAGCCTGTTTTAACTGTTCTAATCAGATTCATCACCTGTGCTAACATTATTGGTGAGAAATCAGAACATTTTGGAACTTCCTAAAATACTGGCAAATGCAATGGGTCTTTCCTATGTGATTCCAAGTTTTGATCTAACTTATTAAAGATTTGAACCACTTTATTCCTAAAGATCTTTGCCAAGGTGTCAACAAAATCCTGACTATTGTTAGCCAGATTGTTCTTAGGGGCTGCCACCAAGGTGGACACAACCTAAAAGAATTCTTTAAGATGATTTTTAGCTGCAAATATTTTGTGTATGGAGGGCTACTTAGGTGGGTGGCACAATAAGTGCTGCAGACCCACTCGTAAAATTTCCTTTAAAGGCCCTGGGTACATGGTATACCATTGTTCAAGTGACTTATAAGTAAATTAACTATGCCGATAAGGTGGAGGCCAATTTTACCATGTTTGTGGGAGAGAACACAAGCGCTTTGACATGGTTAGCAGTGGTAAGGTTCATAGAGTCCTAAGGCAAACCAAAGCAGGAGGACAAAGGAAAAGGTTTTGGGAGAAGACTACCCTAAGTTTGACAGAACTAACACGTGCCCCCCCCCCCCCATCTGAAAGCAAAGAGAACTGTCCAACCTCCTGGGAGTCTTCATCACTAAGGTCAAAGAACCTGGACAGACCATCAGCATTGGAGTGGTTTGACCCAGGACAGTATTTCACCATGAAGTCTTATTTACTGTAGGGAGATGGACCCCCTCAACAGTTTTGGATTCTCACATCTCATCTACATGAGTCATCTGGGCAGCTTGTGGTCTGTCTGAACCTGGAAATGAGACCCAAACAAGTATGGTCTCAGCTTCTTCAATGCCCAGACCACAGCAAAGGCTTTTCTTTCACTAGCACTCCACCTCTGTTTCCTTGAAAGTAACCTTCTAGAGATGAAAGCCACAGGTTGGTCTAGGCCCTTCTTTTTTAACTATAATTTGACTGCCTCTATGTAATGCTTCAAGGCATCTATTTGAACAACTAATTCCTGGGGAAAGTCAGGGGCCTTGAGCACAGAGGTTGTGCACAAGGGTTGTTTAAGGGTGTCAAAGGCTTTCTGACAGACGTCTGTCTAGAACACCTTATTTGAAGTTGTCTTAATCAAGAGGGCAACAATGGTATCATATCCCTTGACAAACCTCTTGTAATAACCAGTGAGGCCCAGGAAGACCCTCACTTCTGTCTGTGTTGTGGGGGTTCCCAGGCATGGATAGTCTCTATTTTGGCCTTGGGGAGCTGAAAGTTTCACCCACTTACAAAGTGTCCCAAGTACATAAGAGAACCCTGCCCTATCAGGCACTTACTGGCCTTGTTAGTCAGGCCTGCCTGTTGCAAGTCCTAACACACTTTCTGTACGTGAAATAGATGGCCCTCCCAGCTGTTATTGAAGACAGCCATGTCATCCAGATAAGCAGCACTGAAGGCCTCCATCCCATCTATTCAAATGGCATCACCTTAAATTTAAAGTGTGCCTCTAAGGTAGAGCATGCTTGCATCTCTTCAGCCCCTTTAGTTAGGGTAATCTGCCAGTACCCAGAACTCAACTCAAAGGTATCCCAAAACGTACCAGCCACTCCCCAATCTATGAACTCATCAGCTCGGGGGATGGAGTGAGCATCAGCCTTGGTGACTAAGTTGAGTCCTCTGTTCACCTAAGCTCTAGGGAGGAGCCCGATTGGGCAGCCATGGGTACCAGCACCACTTGTCAGGACCAGGGACTACTGGAGTGATGAATCACTCCCAATTCCAGCATCCCAGAGACTTCCTCTTTGATGCATGGATGCACAATGTCTCAAAACCTGTAGATTTTGTTCTTGAAAGGCAGGCTGTCACCAGTGTCAATATCATGGGTAAGTGTTGATATCACCCAGTGATCCATTCTTCTCTTGGAATTACAAAAGATTAGGGAGAGGTTCATTCTCCTGCTCCTCTCCTTCATCTCTCCTCCTCTCATAGTGGCCTTTGAGGTGAGTGATGTGGAGTACCCTGAAGGGGTTTCTGAGATTTTGAGGACCACCAGGTGAGTGGCCTTCTAGTCCCTCTCAATTACCTCTTAGTGCCCAGTCCAATGGTTTTGGAGGGTCATGGGCTCCACTGGATCCATCAGCTACACCTTCTGGCAGGTGGCAACTCGACCAGAGTGGCTGTCTGGTCATAACAATGTTTTGTTACTTGCAAGTTCTCAGAAGCCTTTTTCCAGAACTTGCTCACCTGGTTCTTGAGGACCAACATGCAGGTAACCACAACCTTGGGGGTGGGAGCCTGCTTCTACTCATCCTTGAAGAGACTGAGAGGCCCACTAGCTTGGTGACCATACAGAAGTTCAAATGGGCTAAACTCATCTCCCTTCTATGGCACCTCCCTGTAGGCAAAAAGCAGACATAGCATGAGGATGCCCCACTTCTGGCTCATGGTCTCAGACAGGCCCATAACCATGACTACTAGGGTCTTGTTAAACCTTTCAACAAGCCAATTTATTTGTGGATGGTAGGGTGTGATGAGCTCGTAGGTTACCCTGAACTCCTTCCAAACGGCCTTCATGATGCAGACATGAAGTTGGTACCCTTTTATACACCTCTTCCTTGGGGAACCCCACTTGGGTGAAAATTCCCATCAGGGACCTTGGCCTAGAATACACAAAGCCCAACTGCCAACCACACCCAGTCATGTGATCAGAGACAAGCTGCATTCACCAAATTGCCAAGACAAGCATGTGTCTGCAAAGTGTCAGCACTCCATCCATCATCTCCTTGTGTTTGCTATGTTCACCCTAAGTTGGCAGGGTATGCCCAGACGTGGGTCCCTTGCTCCCTTTGCCACTGGATTCAAGCTAGCCTGGCTGATGATGGATCTTTCCCAGAAACCGGTCCCAGGAGGCTTGTTGCCAGTTCAGGGAAGATATGGCTTGTCAGTTCGGACTAGACTGTTTCCATGAGGCACAGGGTCAAGACTGATTTGCATGTAGCTGGGTCTAAACTGAGGTGGCGAAGTGAGCTAAAGAATGAGGATGGATTCAACCCAGATCCATGACTAGGGGTGAGTCTCTGAAAGGTTTCAACACTCCGTCCATCATCTCCTTATGTTTGCTTAATTCTGCTTTTAACCCAGTTTAATCTACTTTAATTTTGCTTTAATTCAGCCCCATTTTATTTAATTCTGCTTTAGTTGAGCTTTATTTGCCTTAATTCTGTTTTTCCCACTTCCTCACTCCTGCTGTTTTCCCTCCCAATTCCCCTCTCCCAGTGCCCCTTCCACCTCCCAGGGTCTACTTAACGGAGGCTGAAGGCTCATCAAAGATTGGCCTGTCTGCGTCAGTCGGTGCCTGGACCACACCCAGCATCTGGACCTTGGTTCTTTGACCCCGCAAAACTACACTGCTGCAGACCTCTGAGCCCTGTATCCCAGGCACATTGACAATAACTGTTGCCACACATCTCCACGAACCACCAGAGGACTATTCTTCTTCCAGCACTGCTGCTTCACCTGCAACACCGCAGCAACTAACAAATGAAACCGCCACAGCACACATACAGTGTATTATAATCAATATACAATTGCTTTACAAAGGTGCCACAGAGATCTAGGATGATCCCTCCCCGGACGCCATCTACCTCACAGAGACCTGGCTGAATCCCACTACCAGACCAGACATCACCATCACCACACCTGAAGGTTACAAGATAACATAACGGGACCACATCAACAAAATGGATGGTGGAATTGACATCATCTACAAGGACACCATCCACTGCACAACCGCCTCAGATGACCTAATAGTGGAATATCTAAGTTTTAAACTTCACACAGATGGAAAAGCACCATAAGAGACACTCTCACATACAGACCACACTGAAACCCAAACTTCTTCTACGCCAATCCTGACCTCATCGCATCTCTCAATATTGACGGCAAGCACTACATCTTCCTAGGACATCTTAACTTCCACCTCGATGACCCCTATGACACAAACACAACCTCCTGGAAAGCATGAGCAACAGCCTCAAACAACTGTCACCAACCCCACCCATTTTGCAGGACACACACTTGACCCCATTTTTAAATCCAGTAACAGAGTCAAGTACAACCACGTCTCACAGCTCACCTGGACCGACCTCTACAGTGTCCACTTCTTCAACATCTCAGGATCTACCAGCACTGGCAAAACACCCCCAGCTTCAGAATCAGAAATTGGATAAAGACATCTGAAAACCAGTGGAGCAATGTTCTCAACTCCCACCTCCCAGACACATCATTTGACCCGGTACAGGCAGTGAAGAACTTCTGCCAGTGGATCATCTTCAATGACCGTACTTCGCATTGCAAGCCCAGTTGATGGGATGCTTGACGATGAAGCAACAGGACCTTGCCCCGCAGCCTTGCCATGTCTCAGAACTGATACAGAATAGTTCCTTTCCTCAGGTCTGTGCAGATCGGCACAAAAATCTACAGCCAGGATCTAAGGTACTTTGTTCAGTAGGCATAACTGGGTCCCTGTAGCCAGCTCACTCTCCATTGTGTTCAGCCTCAAACATCTGGCTTTGTCCCATGCTGGACCGATCAGGTATCTCCTGTTGGCACTCTGTGCTTTTCAGTGCTATTTCACCATTAAGCTTTAATATTTAATATCTCTGGTTTCCCTCATTGGATTTGTTTTATTGTGTCTATTTGTATCTATTAAAATATACTCTACATAGGATTGTGGTTGCTGCTTGACCGGGGCTCACACCCCAGTCAAAACAGCAACCCAATTTCTAATAATGGTATTGTTCCATTGTTGTTGTGAGTTTGACCATAGATTCTGTCAGTTTGGCAAAGTTGTGATTCATCATAATTTGTCATTCCTCAACTATTTTTCCTAAATTCTATTGGCCTTCAAGCAATTGTGACATTGCATGATCCATACAAAATAAATGGAGATTGACACTACCTTTTTTGCAGGTGCTGTACAGAAAGCATTGAGGCCTCTAACTTCCCAAACAACTAGATGTCTCCGAATATTCATCCATAGCAAGAGCACCCATATTACTAGAATCAGTAGTATTATGACAGCACGGTAACATTCTGCAACACATCTGTTTGGCTCTCAAATATGTTGTGCTGGTTTTCCTGGCTGTGGTTGGTTCACCTGCTACATCTTCAAAATCTGGGAGTGGTAAAACTATAGCTCTTCTTCTACCTCTTACTTTAATCAATCAATCATATCATTTGTAGAGCGCACTACATACCCGTGTGGGTCTCAAGGCGCTAGGGGGGGGAGCTGCTACTGTTCAAAGAGCCAGGTCTTGAGACGTCTTCTGAAGGTCAGAAGGTCTTCAGTCTGCTATAGGTGGATTGGGAGGGTGTTCCATGTCTTGGCAGCGAGGTGGGAGAATGCTCTGCCACCGGCTGTCACTCTTTGGATGTGGGGTACTGTGGCGAGGGCTATGGAGCGGAGCTGGTGGGTGGGGGTGTCGAGGCTGAGTCGGCTGTTGGGGTACGCTGGTCCGGTGTTGTGGAGTGCCTTGTGTGCGTGGGTGAGGAGTTTGAATGTTATCCTATTGTTGACAGAGAGTCAGTGCAGGTCTCTCAGGAGGGGTGTGTTGTGGCTGCAGCAAGAGATCTCGAGGATCAGGTGTAAGGAGGCGTTCTGGATGCGTTGGAGCCGTTTCAGGAGTTTGCCCGGGGCTCCTGCATTGAGTGTGTTTCCGTAGACCAGTCTACTGCTGACGAGGGCCTGGGTGACTGTCCTTTTCATTTTGGTGGGGATCCACTTGAAGATCCTGTGAAGCATGCAGAGGGTGTTGAAGTAGGAGGAGGAGACAGCATTGACCTGCTTCGTCATGGGTAGGGTAAAGTTAAGGATGACCCCTAGGTTGCTTGCGTGGTCGGTGGGTATTGGGGGTGTTCCTAGTGTAGTCGGCCACCAGGAGTCGTCCCAGGCCGAGGGGGTGGTTCAGAGGATGAGGACCTCCGTCTTGTTCAGCTTCAGTCGGCTATTCCTCATCCAGTCAGCGACAGCTTTTATTCCTTCGTGGAGGGTGTTTTTTGTGATGTGGGGGTCCTTGGTGAGGGAGAGGATCAACTGGGTGTCATCGGTGTAGGAGATGATGTTGAGGTTGTGCCGTCGTGCGACGTGGGCGAGCGGTGCCATATAGACGTTGAACAACGTTGGGCTAGGGATGAGCCTTGGGGTACGCCGCAGATGATTCCGGTGGCTTCGGTGCGGAAGGAGGGGAGGCAGATGTTCTGTGTTCTGCCAGAGAGGAAGGAGGTGGTCCAGTCCAGGGCCTTCTCTTGGATCCCGGCCTCGTGGAGGCGTGTCCGTAGTGTGCGGTAGAAGACCATGTCGAAGGCGGCTGACAGGTCCAGGAAGATGAGGGCCATGGTTTCTCCATTGGTCAAGCAGGGTCCTGATGTCATCAGTTGGCAGTTTCGGTGCTGTGGTTGCTGCGGAACCTGGACTGGGATGGGTCCTGGATGCTGTTTTCCTCAAAGAAGCTGGTCAGATGTTTGTTGACGGCTTTTTCTATGACCTTCGCCTGGAACGGGTGTAGGGAGATGGATCGGAAGTTCTTTAGGTACTTGCGGTCTGCCTTGGGTGCCTTGAGTAAGGCCTTGATCTCTGCGTGCTTCCAGCTCTCCGGGAAGGTAGCTGTCTCGAAGGAGATGTTAATGGTTTTCCAGAGATGGGGAGCGATGGTGCTGCTGGCTTTGTTGAAAATGTAGTGTGGGCAGGGTTCTTCTGGGGATCCGGAAATTGATGGTGTTTATGATCTTGATGGTGTCCTCGTCGTTGATGTTGGTCCAAGCGAGCAGGCGGTTGGTGCGGTGGTGTTTGTGGGAGAGGGGGTCTCAGTGGATGCCGGGGTGGTGACGGCGATGAAGCTGTCGTGGATGTCAGCGATCTTGCGATGGAAGAAGGTGGCCAATGAGTCACACAGGTCTTGTGAAAGTGGGATGTTGTTGGTGTTGGAGATGGGGTTCGAGAGTTCCTTCACGATGTTGAAGAGCTCTTTGATGTTGTGTGCGTGTCTAGGTGGACTTTGAAGGAGGTCCTTTTGGTGGAACTGATGAGGTGGTGGTGTCTGCGGGTGGTGTACTTGTGGGCTGTGTGGCTTTCCGGAGTTCGTTCACGGATCAAATTATTTTTTAGTTTTCTGCAGGTTTGCTTGGAGGCTTGGAGGTCTTCGGTGAACCAGCTGGCTTTCTTGCTGGTGTGGGCAATGGAGGGCTTCTTGAGCGGGGCGAGGGTGTTGGTGCAGTCGTTGGTCCAATGTCTGAGGTTGCGAGCGGCGGTGTTGGGGTTGGTCGGGTCTGCGGGTGGGCTCTGGGGGAAGGTGGTGGAAAGCTGGTCTTCGTGATTTTGCTCCAGCAGCAGCGCGGCATCTTTTGGGTGCGGTGGTGCATGGTGGGTTTCCGGAAGGTGAAGTGGATGCAGCGGTGATCAGTCCAGTGGGGCTCGGTGGTGTGGGTGAAGAAGATGTGGGAGCTTGCAGAGAATTTCGGGTCAATCGTGTGGCTGGCAGAGTGGGTGGGTGTAGAGACGATTTGTCTGAGTCCGAGGTTGGCGAGATTGTTGATAAGGGTGGTGGAGTTGGTGTTGTTGTTCTCGAGGTGGAAGTTCAGGTCCCCAAGGAGGATGTAGTTCGTGAGTGTGATGGCGTGAGTGCTGATGAAGTTGGTGATGGAGTTGCTGAACTGTGCTCGGGATACGAAGGGTCTGTAGATGAGGGTTCCTCTGAGGGAGTTGTTGGGATCGGTGTGAATCTGGAAGTGCAGGTGTTCGGCGTTGCTGAGGTTGTCGTCGGTGTTGGTTGAGACTTTGAGAGTGTTCCTGTAGACGATGGCGATTCCTCCTCCTGCACCATTGGTGTGGTCCGTGTGGGTGATTTTTAGCCTTGCGGGATGGCTATGGCGATGTCAAGTGCCGAGGAGGGGTTCAGCCAGGTCTCCGTCAGGAAGGGGACGTCTTGGGCGTTGGAGTCTAGTAGGTCCCAGAGATCCACAGCGTGTTTGCATGAGAAGCTGGTATTAAGAAGGATGCATCTAAGGTAGTTGGGTTCTTTGGTAGGTGAGTTGGCGAGCCGGACGCTGGTGAAGCTGAAGTTCCGGCAGTAAAAGGGGCTTTGGGTGCACTTCGGTGCAGGCAGGCAGCAGATACGTGATCGTCTGGCGTTGAGTGCATAGAGGTTGCTGGTGTTGTAGCGGAGGTGGGCGTTTTGGCATTCGTGAGGGCCAGGGGTCCTGGCGCTGGGCATGGTCCAGGCGTGGACAGGCGCAGACGGGTTTGCTTTAGGCGCTCCTGTGGCGCCCCAGCGGAGCGCCAGCTGTGTGGCCTCCATAAGAGGGGATGTGGGAGGGTGGAGAAGCTGGGAGGCGGGAACAGGCAGCCAATGATAGGGTAGGGGGCGGAGCCGCAGGGGACACAGTGGCGGGAGGACAAAGGGGGAGCGGTTACAGAAGGCAAAAATTGCCTGGGTTTTGTTCATCATTCTCTTACTTTCTAACATGCTCCAGCTTTGCCTTTCTCTGAATATGGTTCATCATGCCTATCACAGAAATTTCATTAAACTTCATTTCATTATTGTTTATTTTGGGCACATCTTTTTTTCGCTCCTTTGTTTCACTCTTTCACTTTTTCTTTTGTCCTCATCCCGCTACTGTCATCACCATGACTATCTTTATGCTTGCAATTGTTTAAGGTTTATATTTCAAATACATTAACAGGTGTGCGCATATGCACTGTTTAACAGAAATTGTTTTGTAGGGTTCACACCATGGTACACATTGTGGTGTTTGCACTCTTTTCAGTCAGGTTTTAGATTTAGTGTCACATTTTGAATCGCATCCTCATCACAAGTTTTTTTTAGTTTGGTACAGTTCCAAGATGGCAACTGGCATCTTTTGGGATTATTGGCTTTAGTCCTTCTTTCAGTGATTCTACATTCGTTATATATGACGGGGATCCCGTCCCAGTTTAAACTTTCGCAGAACTTTGAAACATCAGACGTTTTCTAGCATGTGAGTACCCCATATTTTATCTTGCACACTGGTTTTATTATCACCATGTTTTCCATTGTAGCACACGTTTTTTATCACCTTAGACCTTTCACATTCCATGGGTATCTTTGGCTTGCAATTACGTGTTGCCGTGTTCACTTTTTTGTATAGCGTAGCATATTGTCAAAACACAAAAGATTGGACGTTTCCTCACTTTTGCATGATATCCCATTCACTCCGAGTCATCACTTGATCCCTTCTTTATTTTGATTTATACACACATTTCAATAGGTTTTCACACACAGACCTTCGGATTTTGTTACTCTATCCTGGTTGTTTTATTATACACGTCGATGTTGGCTTGTTTGCACTCCAAGGATTTGTTATCGCACAATGTTTCAATCATAGATTGGCTCCTTCTGACTCATCACTTTACATTTATCATAGAGTATGTCCCCTGCCGAAGGTCTTTAATGGACTGAAATGCATCGGGCGATATTCAGCTGAGGAATTAACCAATGCTGTGGATGTTTATTTTCAAAGCTATTGATATGAATACAACAATATCAAACATGCAATAAATACAGCATATGAGATCGTTTCATCAAGAATTCAAACATTGTGTACTCAGCATTTTTCAACGTGCGAATAAACACCAGAGTGGGTTCTACACTGTGCGCAGGGTGACGTCCCCTAATCAAGAGACGCTACTGCTTTTTAATATACTTACACTTTTGACCAGAGTCTGAAACTCCAGAGGCATGGAACAATTTTACAAAATACACACCTGGTAGTGTTTGTTCCTGTACATTTACAATTTACTGTCAAGAACATGATATTATCTTTTCACAAGAAACAGCTAGCCACATTGTAACATAATTTAACAAGGCTTTATGTTCGCTTCGATGTGTAAATCATGTGCTTTACTAATGACATGTGTGGCAACTCATTTTGGAGAGTTGGATACGTTTAGCGGCACTTGATACTATAGGAATTGTATAGTAGTGTTTCCTAGGGAAATGTCTGCACAATTCAACAACTACAATTGTCTTTTGCACTTTTTATAGAGCGTGACACAATTATTATGAAGCACAACATATATATAAAGTTCGGGTGCTAAATCTGCCTCAAGCACCTACTACCCTGAAGTGCTGTTAGAAACCTCAAGCTGTGAAAACCATATAACAGATAAAACACAATTGAGGCTACCCAAGCACACCTTATTGGTCTTTTTTAAGTTTAAACCAGGTAATAATTCATTCAGGGTCAATAAAACCTCGACTGGACATTAGGACAAAGTGTAGCAGACATAATCTTCAGAATCAAAGATCCAGACGATTCAAAGTAAGTTCTTTGTCAATCTTCTTGTGATTTCATCAATTCTTTATTGAAAAAAGTATTCATATAACATCTCCCAGCACGTGATTTACCAACACGCGTTTCATCTTGCACTAAGTCTTTTTCAAGGGATAAGTACTGGTGGAGTGAATCAAAAGAAGAATGGGCGCTCTCTCGGTCCACTTGTCCGGACCCAACTGGAGGAGTCCTCACCGGTTCCCAATAAGGAGTCTGGTTGTGTGTGGTGGAGGGTATATGTACAATACCCACAAAGGCCTGCTGGAAATCCCACAGACCGTCACAATAAGGTCATGTAAGAGAAGAGCCCGCCCCAACTGTATAGGTGAGCTGACCCAAAGTCAGGTTTTGAAAACTTTCAAAATCGGCAAAAATAGGGACGTAATTTCCAAGGTATGAACAAATTATGCGTTGCCAGGTTTGATATTTAAGAGAATAATGTATCTATCTCCCCATTTACAGATTTCCAGTAAGTCGAACCAGGGAAAACTGCAAATTAGTTGTTTTAAGTAGAAACAAAAAGGCTATCCGGTACCACAACCATATTAAGTTGCGATCAAGATTTGGTGTAACAATGGCACCCACCACCCTGGATCCTGCAATAACAGCGCTGTTATGCCAATTTTGAAAGTTTTCAAAACGCGACTTTGGGTCAGCTCACCTATACACACAACCAGACTCCTTATTGGATCTTTGATTCTGAAGATTATGTCTGCTACACTTTGTCCTAATGTCCAGTAGAGGGTTTATTGACCCTGAATGAATTATTACTTGGTTTAAACTTAAAAGAGACTAAGAAGGTGTGCTTGGGTAGCCTCCATTTTGTTTTTTTTAAGTTTAAAGGCACTTTTTGTGTTTATGTATACCTACACAATAATTATGCATTTCTTCTGCAACTATGCCTTCTTCGGTAAACATATATTACTGGATATAAACAATTTTCTCATTTGTCCTTGCAGGTACTAGGGCCATCATTTGAGTAGTGGAGCAGGTGCAGGGTCGCATGGTCTAAAAGCTCTTGGAAACCCAGTGAACACTGATTATTGCTATATGTTACTACTAAACAAGCAGTCACAAGTAAAGTTAATATGCGGGCACTTCGGACAAGATTTGAATGGTGCAGTAAGTGCAGTTGGCACAGGGGGTATAAGCTCTAGGAAACCCACTGAACAACCCACTAAACACCAAATATTGCTACATGTCACTTCTAAGCAAGCAGTCACACGTGCAGTTACCATGTGGGCACTAGGGGCATGATTTGAATGGTGCAGCAGGTGCAGTTGGCACAGGAGCCAAAAAGTCTAGGAAACTCCCCGAACACCAATTATTGCTACATGTCACTTCTAATCAAGCAGTCACAGGTGCAGTTATCATGTACGCACCAGGCCCATGATTTGAATGGTGCAGAAGGTGCAGTTGGCACAGGGACCAGAAGGTTTAGGAAACCCACTGAACATCGATTATTGCTATACCTTACTGCTAAGCAAGCAGTCACAAATGCAGCTACCTTGCAGGCACTAAAGCCATTATTTGAATGGTGCAGCAGATGCATTTGGCTTAGGGGCCAAACAGTCTAGGAAACTCACTGAGCACCAATTATTGCTATATGTTACTGCTAAGCAAGCAGTCACAAGTGCAGTTATCATGCAGGCACTAAGACCATGGTTTTAGTGGAGCAGCAGGTGCAGTGGCACAGGGGCTAAAAGGTCTCAGAAACCCACTAAGCACTGTTTATTGCTATACTACTAAACAAGCAGTCAGGAGTGCTTTTTGGTTCTTTTGTGAACATTGCACCCAAAGTAACACATAGAATAAAGCTTCACTTTAATATAAGCTGTAATCTATTGGACTTTTCTGTCTACCTACAAGTTATGTTACTTTTATATGGCACATGTTCACAGATATTTTATGGTTTTAAAATGCTTCAGAATCTGGACAACCAACACCTTGGCAATGGCATTCTCCATTCGATAAAATTAGTACTTCAGCCGTTGTGAACACTATATAAGTACTTATAACTGACCAGCATTGCCAAAGTTAACAGGTTCAACATATGCAAGATCTATTGGCTTTATCAATATTTTGTATCCGTATTATTCATCAGTGCTAGCTTTAGTGCAGCATGCCTAAAAATTAAAAAAAGCACTATAACGCGGATAACGCTGGCTGTGTCATGCAGCTTTTTTACATTACTTTCAGCCATTTCTAACATAGCTAAAAAACATTAGCAAAGCCAATAAATCTCACATAGGCAAGACTATTGGCTCTGCCATTGCTTCTTCTCCCTACGCTGACTCGACGTTCTCTTTACATTTCATGCGCCTTGCAGCTGCTGCTTTTTCTCCCTCTTTAGCAAGCTGGAAACAAGACTCTTTCTGTGCTGTTACGATAACTTTCTCTATTACTAAATCACAGTTTCTTTTTGTACCATTTAATGAATTGATTTTAGGCTGTCAAACTGTTTTCAAGGTGATACAGATACATTTATAAAAGTTCTTCCATTCCCACATGCATACTTAACAGATGAGAAGGAGAACAATTGGTCTTACTGAAATGTATTAATGCTGCTAACGCATGCACACTCATTGTGTACCAATGGTGGCACACTAAAGTCAGATCTATTGCCTTTGTCAGTTCTTGCTTACTTAGGGGAGCATACGCATGCGCCTTATTGTCTTTCGCTAACTAAATTTCGAAAACACTGTTCAAATACAAGGTGATAGAGCATAACCTATATAGAGAAAACGCAAGATTTTTCAAGGTTTGTAATATATAGAATAATAAATTATAGTTGTACAATAAACTTTTGATTGTGCTAGGTCAGATTTCTGCCACATCGTAAAACACACTGCCAGTAGCCTATTTCTCTGAGGTCACAGTACACGACTTTTTCGTAACAAATGATACAGTTACATATAATTTTCCCTTCCAATGGTTTCACCAAGATGTTAACTTAAATTGCCATCTATTGCATCAGTTGTGATTTCATTATGAGGCCAGAGAGAAGAGCCCGCCCCAACTGTATAGGTGAGCTAGCTAGACTGACATCGATACATGTTTGCACTGCAGTGAATGCCCCCGCTATTCATGTAACAAACTCCATAGGCAACATTGTAATCTTTCATTATCCTGAAACAATCGATAAAATAGTGCTGCAGGTATGCCATATATTCAGACTGAAAATCAGCTCTACTATGGTTACATAAATATGTAATGTCTCTAAAGAGTTTGTAGTAAAACGGCGTGTAAATGAGTACTGCATATATCTGGGAGTGTTGTCGGTTTTAATAAATTTTTGCAAAGATTATTTTGAGTACGCAATTAAAATAATAAAAGAGAGGGAAGAATTCTTTATTAAGCAACAAAGATTTCTGAAAAATGTAAATTTCTGTCAAATATGTGAATATATGCACAGATGCCTCCAGACAGAGGCTGTGATTTCTGAGTGTTCTGAATGCCAAGTAACTTGTTTACCCCCTTTATGTTTGCCAAGTTTACTGTCAATTTACAAATAATTTCCATTTTGCTGTTTACTCGGCTGCCTTTTGATGGATATGTCTTCCAGACTTTTATCTCTTTGCATGTAGACAAACTAATTAATATTTTCCCTCCAGGCAAATATTTTTTCTTAGATCTAAATGTGGGTTAGATTCATCTTTGTTTCCATATGCTTTGTTCTGTCAATCATTTTTGTTTTCTCTGTTGCTAAAAATGCTCTCCAGGAGCTGTAATCTCATGTTTTACAGATTTGATGCTCCAGCTTTTGCACGCATATATTTGAGAGATATGAGCTGGTTGCCACCCTTCCTGGCTCCAGCTCAGCACGAGGAAGGGTTGAAGACCCCCAGGCAGAGATCCATAAAGTCCTGGCAAATTTGAAACAACCGATATGGTGATGAGATGGTGAATGTGTCGCATGAGCATCATTCTGGCAGGCAAGGCTCATGATGCTTGAGATGCTGCAACTGCAGTCTGCGACTCTACAAGTTTAAATCCACGTTTCCTAAATAACAAAATTGCTTTTAATTATTGTTGATAACAAAGTCAGTGCTGTGGATTTCGTGGCCAGTGTGAAGAGAGACCCCAAAAAGGAGAAATCTGTGCCGCATAAAAAGTGTCACCTGGTTCACAATGTTGGTAGCATTCTGGGAGAGCCTGCACATGCTATGCATGGGAACTGCCCTAACTAAGGGGCATATTATCAAGACAGACGATAACATTATCGCCGTTTTAGCGGCAGAAAACTGACGCTAAAACGGCGATAATAGGCTTGATAATATGCTCTATGGAATTCCAATTGAAGCCCATGTTAGATGTCCTTCACATTTAACATGGGCTTCAATTGGAATTGCATAGAGCATATTATCAAGCCCATTCAGGCGACAAAATGTATCGCCATTTTAGCGGCAGAAAACTGCCGCTAAAACGGCGATACATTTAATGCCTGTCTTGATAATATGCCCCTAACCCTATAGCAAACTGTTTCCTGCTTCTATTACTGTTCCCATCACCTAAATTTCTATTTTCAATTTAGTTTTGATAAATGAGGATGTCCACCCTGAGAGTCTAAATGTAAATATATACTTGTTAATGAAAATAAAGAACGAAAAATCCAAAGTTGTTAAATGATTAGGAACCTAAGAGTTAAGGATGGTCGCAGTTTTGTTCATTAAGCAGTTACGAACACAAATTAAATGGATGTGTCTAAATGGGCCAGATTGCTGACTTTCCTCATTTCCCTAAGAAGCTGAAAAAAACATTTTTTTAAGCAGTACCTCATTAAAGATTAACTACCCAGATTGCCAAACACCACTTTCCACCCAGCTGACAGACCTGCAGCTCTTTTACTCTACCCTAATGCACATCTAAGCATGCCTCCTCTTCACTTTACATCCCTGTCCTTGATGCTGTAAACCAATTTATCCTTATGATTTGAATATTTAGGTATATAGATTTTGGCAGATGAGTTACTCCATCACAACGGTAACTGATATTCCATCCGCTAAAATATAAATTCCTTTACATCCTGTGGGATTCATATTTCGGCCGCTAGGATATCCGTTACCGTTGTGATGGAGTAACCCGTCCCCCGAGACCTAAATCAGGCTCATAGATTTAGAATTGTATTCAAGGCACAGCAATAGCTATTTAATATATTTACTGCCACCCATGAAGCAAGGAAGAGTGTAGCTGTAGGAAAATAAATGAAGGATATTCAATTCAATTATCATTGGTATGTGCACTTATTGCCTTTATGGGATCAGGGCTTTGCACTCATTTAATAAATTTACTGACATAACTTCAGAGGGAAGTAATCTGAAAAACAGCCATAAAGTTCCTAACCTAAATATGAGGTTACTAAGAATGTCAAATCAGACTTTTAAAAAGAGGAAGCATTTTTGCCTCTGCATATTAAAAAAGTAGAATAATGTGGTTAAATTATTTAGCACAACAGTCTTCATGTTACACTCAAGTCTATACTGTATCTTCTACTGGTGAGTATATTCTTTAACCGATGACCAGCACTGAATGCATCTTCCAATAAGTCTTCCTCTAGGTAGGTCTTATTGGATTTTGACCACAGACCAAACCCTCACAGAGCTCAGCAGTCTCCTAGTTAAAACTACTATGATGGAATCAAGACATTTTTTTTATGTACATTTTTGTTTTCAGGTTTGTGTCGATCTCTGAGTTCTGAGTTTCTCTTCTCACAAGGCTAAATAAGACATTAGAGATGGGAGAGAGCAATTTATCAAAATTAAACCCATTGTGAACTAAATTGATGGGGAGGTCCACTCCATGTGGCAACTGAGAGGAGACACCTATAACAAAAAAAGTTCCCTTGTCTGATTTAAGCTTCAGAAAACTGTCTGAGAGAGACAGCTGTGGAAGTGGATTAAGGCAACACCAACATTGACACACATTTTGAGGATAATCTGTAGGTCATCTGCAAAGGACTGAAACAAGAATTATTGAAAATGTATCAGCCCAGCAAAAGGGGCAGAGCAAATATTGAAGAGATTGGGGCATAGGTAGGTTATTGATGAGAACAATAGATTATAACACTAATGGTGGACTTGTAGTGGGAGTTGCATGGCATCAGGTAGGTCAATTTCAAAATTCCACAAGCGATTTCACAGCTTTTATGTGAATACGGATCTTCAGGAGATGTTTCACAATTACTCTCAGGTCTCCTTGTCCTCATTCCATTTGTCACAAGTGAGGTGAATCCACCATGCTAGACAGAAAAAGGACATAAGAATTCTCATAATAATTACCCCTCCCATATGGCTGAAGCCTATATAGGCAATACTTACCCAGCATTCCTTATGTTCTTTTTTCTGTTCTGCCAATTGAGAGGATGTGGAGAGGCTGGCTCCAGAAGGGCTTGAGCTGCCTAGTGGTTTCAAAATGACCTGACCTCCAGCTGGACGAGTGCAAGCATAATTTTAGTGTGTCTCCCTGCCTGCAGAGCTTGTAGGGAGATGTACATTTTGGAATATATCTACAGTGGTGACAGTTAGGGATTGGCAAAAGAATTTCTTCTGAGTTATTATTATTATTATTATTATTATTAAAAGGCTCTTCTATAGCGCATGGCTACTCGGGAGCATCCCAGCGCTGGAGAGCACAGGCATAGGAGGCTAGGATTCATGCATGCATTTCTAGTGCCTGTCTCCTGCCCAGGAAGGTGACTGGAGTTAAAGGGATGGCATGAATGAAGGAAGTAAGTCCATGTAGTGGTTGTTTCAAGATTGCTTTTGGTAGTAATGGTGTGAGTCGCCTGTTTGGAGTTCTGACTCTCTTTTTCCACCTGGTAATTGGCACTTTAGAGTCATTATGGAGAAACATTTGAGGAAGCGCATGCATGCAGTATCATCTTCTTCCTTGTCGGATTCTTATGATTACCCCCTCCTCTTAAGCGGTACCTGGAGAGCGAAGTGAGGAGATTAAAACATCTCAGTGAGAGAGACATTTTTTGAACTGATCACGGATAAGGATCCAGTATGGGAGAAGCAACAGTTACTTTCATCTGATTCCTCTGGTTTGGTGGTTGGATCACTGTGTCACAGGAGCATAAGGGAAAATATCTTGAAGGACTTGTTTCCAGAGTTATTTGCTCCTGTTGAAAGTTAAATGGGGTTTTCAGAAGAGGAAAGGCCAGAGTCAGCCTCTAATTCCTAGCTCAGGTAATGCCAGAGTTCTGCTCCTTTGAATTTTCTTGTGCATCCTTACGTTATGGAGGTTCTTAAGAGAGAACGGAAGGATCCTGATAAGATGTTATTGTCCCAGTGAATGGCTAAACCTAATCCTCTGAAAGAAATGGAACAGAATTTGCCAGACACTATTCCTATTGTCTCTTTTGTAGCCAGTCTGGTTGGTAGAACTCCCAGCCAGAGGGCTCTATTGTCAAGACAACGTTGCTAAAATGATTGATTCAGCTCCTAACATTTTTTATTCTGATTCTCACTTGGCTCTTCATGCTGGCATATATGGGACTTATGTTGCTCAGTGCTTGATATTCAACATTATGCAATTGTTTTGTTACCTCTATGTTTCCTCGGATTGCTCTATGTTATTTGAACGTATTGAGCAACAGGTAGAACATGTGTCAGGTATAGCCTTTGATGTGGTGAGAGCTACTGCCCTGTTAGGGGGAGTGTGCAGAACGGCTCCCTGTAATATAGGGGCATATTACCAAGATATAGCGATAATAATCGCCATTGCTTGGTTAGAGACAAAAATTTAATGCTGAGCTGCGGCGATTTTTATCACAGATAAACCTTGGTATTACCAAGCGATAAAAATCGGCCGCAATGCATGAACATCGCTGAAAAGTCAGCGATATTCATGCATTACCGAGCTAATGCTCTTAGCCATGTTATCCACCTCCCATTGGATAACATGGCTAAGAACTGCTCAGGGCAGGTGTTAGCTTTTGGAGATATTCGCGCTTAGCGCGAATATCTCCAAAAGTTGGTAATAGGAGATAGCGATGTTAGCGGCTGTTTCCAGTCGCTAACATCTTGGCACGCCCACTTTGCATGTCAATAATGATAAATATCACTGACATGCAAAGTGGGGCCCAAGATGGTCGCTATCTCCTACTAGCTGTCGCTAACTGGTGTTAGCGACATCTAGGTAAAAGGGAGATAGTTTTATCTCCGCTTTCTTGGCTTTTAAAGCCAAAAAAGCGGAGATAAACCCCCTTGATAATATGCCCCATGGTTCTTAACGACTGGTTGCATGGAGTTTGTGACACTCCCAAGATACCCAGGAGTGAGACCAACTCTGTGGCCTTCCAAAGAGCTGAAGAGGCAGGCTCTTTGTCTGGGGATTGAGGCAATTCTCCAGAAGAAGGCGATTTCAGAGGTTCCCCAGGCAGACCTTGGAAAGGGGTTCTATTCAATAGTATTTTTGATGTAGAAATCACCCAGTGGATTTCAAATGGGTCTGGACCAGAAAGCCCTCAACAAGTTTGTACAAATTCTGCCTTTCAAAATGGAGACCTTGCAGAGGGTTATTCTGCATGTGGTAAGGGGGCATTTTATGTGCATGCTAGACCCTCTGGATGCCTATCATGTTCCAATCTATCGGTCGTGAAACATCCCTGAGATTTTGCATTAACGAGAGTCACTTCCAGTTCTGAGTCTTGCTCTTTTTTGATTGAAGGCTGCTGCCTGGATGTTCAAAAAGGTGGTAGCACCATTTGTAGCATCTCTTCATCTGCAGGAGATAAGGAGTTTTACTTAACTAGATGACTGGCTTCTGTATTCACCCTCCAAGGACAGTTGCATCAGGGTCTGGCATGGGTGTGCTCTTGAGCTGAGGTGCATGGGTTCCTCCTCAATCTTAAGAAGTGCAAGTTGACTCTTACAATGGATTTGATTTTTTTAGGGGCCAGGTTTTGAACCACTCTCAACAGAGTGTTTCTTCCAGATTCCGGGGCAGCCACCTTGAGATCCTTGGCTCCGAAAGTCAAAGGCAGTCTGTCAATTTTGCTACATCAGTTGTTGGAGTTTCACCAAAATAGGGCGGTGGCAGTCTTCCGAGTCCCTCAGGACTCTCTTTTCAGGGTAGATGCTCCGCAGGACGATCCCCCAAAGATTCGAAAGCCAAATGTGAGCTCCTTTGGTTGGAGGGACCATGTTGGGCTCACTATCTTTTATGGCGCGATCGTCTCTGCAGGAAAGCAGATATTTTTCCGAATGGGGAGAACTCATGGCTGTTTACAGGATACTGGTGAAGTTCCAGTACAATCTGGTGGGATGCCATATGGTGGTCAGAAAGGAAAATGTGGTGGGGGCACAGGTCCAAATCTTTGAATCTGGTTGCTTTTCTTCTGCTCCGGTAGGCAGAGGTCCACTTACTGTCACTTGTGGCAGTCCATATCAAAGGGATGGACAAAATAGTGACAGACTCCCTCATTTGAATCATTCCTCCCTCTCAGGAGCTATATTCAAACAAGCAGGTCTTTTTTCAGCTATGCTTCCTGTCACAATGATCAAGTTTCCATGTTTTGCACCAGGAGTCCCCAAGAGGGAGATGAATGCCCTGAATCTTCCTTGGCCAGATTGCCTCCTGTATACCTTTCCTCCCAGTCCCCTAAGACTAAAATTGCTGTCCCAGTTGTAGTCGAAAGATAGGAAAATGGTGGGCCCATTCTGGCCCAGACACACAGGGTTTCTCATGCTCACATCTCTAGCAATCCAAAGTCCTTGGATGATCACATTCTATCCCTCCCATCTTAGGCATTTGTTGTTGCAGAGACTCGGACTCTTGGTGTAGAAGTTGAGAGGAGGGTGTTACTGAACAAGGGCCCTCTCCATCATTTAGCTATTGCATTTCAACTGCCTTGGAAGCCTTCTTCGTTAAAATCTTATGAAAGGCAGTACTGCAGTTTTCAGAGATGGTGTGGGCCTCTTAGTCTCTGGCATTTAGAGTGCATTCTGAATTATATCCTGTAATTGTTGTGGTAGGGTTTTGAAAAACATCTTTTAGTTTCTCCCTTGCTTGATCGGTTGGAAGATATCCAAGCTCCTTTGCAAAATTTGCCAGGTGCTGAGGATCAGGTAGCAAGGTTTTTGCTAACTCTTTGGCTTTCCTGGCCATTGGTAAAGCATCTATATCCATTGTTGTTGGTATTGAAGGCTTTGGTTACTCAGTCTTTCAAGCTGTTGGAGACAGAAGATATCAAGTTCTAGACCTCCAAGGTGGTTTTCTCTGTGGTGATTGCCTCTGCAAGGATAATTGGGGTTCTTTTGGTTAGTAAACTATAGGAGAGTAGGGTCTGCTTCCTATGGTTACCCCCACGGTTTGCTGTGTTTGACTGGGTTTTTTTTTACTTTAGTATGGCTGTGGCCCTGCTAATCAGGCCCACAGCCTAGCTGTTCTCTCTCTAAATGGATACCATGTACTTTAGGTTCATACCAGATTGGTTACTCGTCACCCTTATGAGCCCCTGTATATAGTACCTTAGGTACCCAGGGCATAGGTACCCCAGAGGCCTACCAGGGGCTGACGCATGTATTGTGCCACCCCTGGTTAGCCTTCCAAACTGACACCACAGGTCTGCACTTGCAGCCTGGGTATGGTGATGTAAACACCCCTTATAGTATACCTATATCTACCTTTATATATAAACACATAGTACCCTATGAGACACTCCTATGGCAGGCCTTGACAATCCTGAAGGCAGAGTGCCTGTTTTGTCTGAGAGGGTGCCCTAGCATGAGCTGAGCCCCTCTGCAGCTTTCGGAACCATCTCCTTCTAGCTGTTCTATGATATAGCCATACCATATACTTTTAAGTGCATTATAATTCTCACAGTTAATGCTAACTTTGGTTTGGCTTTATCAAAACATGTTGTATAAGGTGTAAAACACTTTGGAATACTACCTCTGCCGGTTCTGGCAGCGGAGGTAGCATTCCACCCTTCTAGAGGGAGAAGACATGTACACACTGGTATACCCAGTTAAAGTTAACAGAGCCCCAACATCACAAAATGGATGCTGCTGCCACATACACGAGTCTGTCCTCCTGCTGCTGCTGGATGAATCTCTGGCAGGGGAGGCCTGGAAAAAAGGGTTTCCTGTCCCGGGAGGTGCTAGCACCTCCCCAGATAGGCTTTAGTGTACTGGGGCAGGGTGGGTTGCATTCAGTGAATGCTTTTCAGACACTGCCTGGGGCACACAAGGTGCTCCATCCATTTTTCAGTTCAAACCGGTTGCTGAGGCACTCAGCCCCAGCTCAGGCGTGAAACTGGACAAAGGGGAAGGGGTGTAACCACCCCCTCCCCAGGTCCACCCATAGGAGGGACTTTAGAGTTAGTCCAACCCCTAAACTTGTTATAAGAATAGGATCCCAGTTCCTAGGAATTTATATTACCCTGGAAGAAACTCTGCAACATATATCTTGGACCTTCAAAATTCCATATCGACTAGAAGATGGAAGAAATCTCCCTTGTAGTCGTGGAGTGACCGTCCTGTTCAAACAGGCAACAAAAACATCTTTGCCGGTCTGCATGTTCGAAGCTTTCTCCAGATCCCCAAGAATCTGCGACACAGGACACAGACTTCCAGACATCTCTGAAGCTGACCCGAGATTCCAGAAAAGCTGAGACCCATAGCTGACACGAGAGACGTGGGACCGGAATTCCTAGACATCCTGCATTTTTGCACCTGCACCTACTTCCCGAGGTATCCTGAAGTTGTGCATTGGGGTATTTTAAGCCCTTGCCGAAACACCTTTTGCACCAAAAGTACAGGGGCCAGCACTCCACGAGTGACCCGTGAGTCCCCTTTCTTCACCACAGCTTGAGGCCCCTTTGCAGTTCCTAGTCCATTGGCTAGTGAGCCCCCATGAAGGCCAATCCTTGATTTCCTGAGCTTTCCTGTTTTCTCCAGACATGCTCTGACTCTTCAAAGGAGGAGTCCCCCAGACTTTGCTGGTCTGAACTAAAGCCAATCTTGTCATCTTGCATGGGCTGCTGTTGCAAAGGCTTGTTGGGTCCAATCCGGATTCCGACGCTGCAGCATTCGACATCCTTTATGGGACAGTTTGAAGCCAGCTTCTGGTTGTCGTTAACGCCTCCTAGTCTTCTTGGCTGAAGAGTCAAGCTTCACCTCTTTCACCTGAAATCACCCGACATCTTCCCATCGTCATCCTGGTCACTGGCTAGTGATGCAGACACTGTCCCCTCTGGTTTCAGGTTCTTCACAGCTCCGATCCACTCTTGGATCCACCCGGACACTTTTGCTCTGGTCGCCTGCAGCATTTCTTTGCAGCTCTCCATAGGAGTCGACGACAAAACCTGATACCAAAAGACACCAGTGCACCTGGCTTCCCTGGGTGAGGTAACACGGGTACTCTGGTGCTCCTGTGGGTCTTGACTCTCAAAGTGTCGTAGTCTAAAAGGGTTCCATCGTAGTTCACCTCTAAGTGCTCTTAATCTTTAAAATTGTAACTTGTCCGTTCTCCATAGAAAGTCAAAGGTGATCCGCGGTTGTGTTTAGAGATTGCACACATCCCAGTGGGCCTCCTGTGTCCCTACCTTGGGTGGTTCCTGGTATACCCAGTGGTTCTACAGGCCCTAGGCCTGCTTTCTAACCCTCACGTGGTTCTTATACCACTATTTTAGTATATGGTTTGTGAGGCCCCTAGGGCATAACATATACTGTGCAACTTATCGTATGCTAATTAAGTTCCTTGTATTGTACTTTTACCTCTGTCCTCATAAAGGGTCCAGAGGGGTTGTGTTTAGAATAAATACATATATATTTGATATATATCTTGTGTGGTGTGCTTTCATTTGATCATTCAAGAGATTATAATTGGTAAAACAACTAGTTTAACTCGCCTCTAGATCTTAGCCACATGGCTCCTCCTGGGTGTCTGCGACTGTGCCCCTCTGCTGACACTGCCGGGAGCTTGCGGCTGGTGTGCCCCGCAGGTCCGTTGACTGTTTTTCCAGTTCTCTACGTTAGTGTGCTGCTTATCCATTTTTCACCTTGGCATTTGTATTCTGTTGTCTTCTGTTTTAAATCTCACAGTTGTTCCTTTGCGCCCCCTGTCCTCTGTGCCCCCCACTCACCGATTCCCACCGCTGCTCCCCGTGGCCCCGCCCCCTTTTGCCTTCTGTGTCTCATGCCCTCGCCCTCACCCATTGGCCGCCCTGCTCACTCCTCCCAGCTGCTCCTTTCTCCCACTTCGCATCTTATGGCGGTCACAGCGCGGAAGTGCTGCGGACGCGCGCAGCGGGCGCGCTGCTGGCGTGCCGAAGGCACACCAAAGGCAAGCCCATCTGCGCCCGTCCACTCTTGGACCGTGCCCAGCACCAGAACCCCTGTCCCCCATGCCTCCCGGTACACCAGACTGCACTATGACTCAAGCACCCTCAATGCACTCAACACCGGACGAGACCACCCCTGCTACCAGGCCATCCCAAAGCACACCCAAGGGCCCTTCACCTGATGGAACTGCAGCTTCACCAGCATCCAACCCACCAAACCACCTACCAGAGAACCCAACCACCTCCGATGCATCCTCCTCAACACCCGCTCCTCTCGCAAGCACGCCATCGAACTTTGGGACCTCCTAGATTCTACCACCCCGACGTCGCCTTCCTGACGGAGACCTGGCTGAATGCCACCTCAGCACCAGACATCGCCATAGCCATCCCACAGGGCTACAAGATCTCCTGCAGAAACCGCGCCAACGGAGTTGGAGGGGGAATCGCCATCGTCCACAAAGACACCCTCAAAGTCTCGACCAATACCGACGACACCCTCACCACTGCCGAACACATGCACTTCCAGATCTACACCGACCCCAGCATGACCCTCAGAGGAACACGCGTCTACAGACCACCCGGACCACGACCACAGTTCAACGACACCATTGCCGACCTCATCAGAACCCACGCCCTCGCCTGCACGGACTACATCCTCCTCAGAGACCTTAACTTCCACCTCGAAAACAACAACAACGCCAACTCCACCGCCCTTATCGACAACCTCACCAACCTTGGACTCAAACAGCTTGTGATGACCCCCACCCACGCCTCCGGACACACGCTGGACCCCATCTTCTCCACAAGCCCCCACGTCTCCTTCAACCACACCACCTAACCCCACTGGACCGACCACAGATGCATCCATTTCACCTTCAAGAAACCCACCACACACCACCGCACCCAACAACTGCCAAGCCGCTGCTGGGGCAAGGTCACCAAGGACCAATTGACAACCGTCCTTGCCCTGAGACCACCTGCCGACCCCATCGACCCCGACACCGGCCTGACCAACCTCAAACAGTGGATCAGCGACTGTGCCAACACCCTCGCCCCTCTCAAGATCTCCACAACCAACCACACCAACAAGAAAGCTGCCTGGTTCAATGAAGACCTCCGGACATCCAAGTGCACCTGCCGGAAGCTGGAGAAGAAACCACACAGCCCACAAGAACGCCACCCGCAGACACCACCAACTCATCAGGACCACCAAGAGGACCGCCTTCAAGGACCGCCTAGGCAACAACGCACACAACACCAAAGAGCTCTTCAGTATCTTTAAAGAACTTTGCAACCCAAGCTCCAACACCAACGACATTCCACCATCACAGGACCTGCGCGACTCCCTGGCCATCTTCTTTTACTGCAAGATCACCTACAGCCATGACAGCTTCAACTCTGACACCCCCGCACCCACCACCGAGACCACCACCCCGCGACCTAACTCTCACCAGCTGCCTGACCGCCTGGTCCACCATCAGAGATGAAGACACCATCAAAACCATGAACTCCATTCACTCCGGATCTCCATCCGAACCCTGCCCTCACCACGTTTTCAACCAAGCCAGCACAACCATCGCGCCCCACCTCTGGAGAGCAAACAACATCTCCTTAGAAAACAGCAACCTTCCCGGAAAGCTGGAAGCACGCCTAGATCAAAGCCCTACTGAAGAAACCCAAGGCGGACCCCAAGGACCTCAAGAACGTCCGGCCCATCTCCCTGCTCCCTTTCCCAGCAAAAGTGACAGAGAAGATTGTCAACAGACAGCTAACCCGCTTACTCGAAGACAAAAACATCCTAGACCCTTCCCAATCCGGTTTTTGCAGCAACCACAGCACTGAGATCGCCCTTATCGCCGCCACCGACAACATCAGGATCCTGATGGACAAGTGGAAAAACAGCCGCCCTCATCCTCCTGGACCTTTCAGCAGCCTTCTACACGGTCTGCCACCGCACCTTATCAGCACGCCTCCACGACGCCGGAATCCAAGAGAAGGCCCTGGCCTGGACCACATCCTTCCTCTCCGGCAGAAACCAGAGCGTCTGCCTCCCACCATTCCGGTCAAAAACCACAAGAACATCTGTGGCGTCCCTCAGGGATCCTCCCTCAGCCCGACGCTGTTCAATATCTACATGGCACCACTCGCCTACGTCGCACAACAACATAGCCTCAACATCATCTCTTACGCCGACAACACCCAGCTGATCATCTCCCTCACCGAAGACCCCACACTGCCAAAGCCAATCTCCACAGAGGAATGAAGGCCGTCACCGACTGGATGAAGGACAGCAGACTGAAGTTGAATTCAGACAAAACGGAGGTCGTCATCCTCGGACCTACCCCATCAGCCTGGGAGGACTCCTGGTGGCCCACATCGCTAGGCACTGCCCCGGAACCCACCAACCACGCACACAACCTTGGGGGTCATCCTCGACCCCGCCCTCTCCATGACCAAGCAAGTCAACGCCGTCTCCACTTACTGCTTCAACACCCTCCGAATGCTCCGCAGGACCTTCAAATGGATCCCCCCGACACGAGAAAAACCATCACCCAGGCCCTCGTCACCAGCAGACTCGACTACGGTTGAACGCCCTCTACTCAGGAACAACAACCAAGCTCCTGAGACGACTACAACGAATCCAGAATGCCTCGGCACGACTGATCCTCGATGTCCCCCGATGCAGCCACATCACACCCCATCTGAGAAGCCTACACTGGCTCCCCGTCAACAAGAGAATCACCTTCAAACTCCTCATCCATGCACACAAAGCGCTACAGAACACCGGACCTACATAACTCAACGACCGACTCAGCTTCCACACCCCCACCAGCAGCCTCCGCTCTGCCAGCCTCGCCCTTGGCTCAGTTCCTCGGATCCGGTAAAAGCACCGCCGGTGGCAGATCCTTCTCCTACCTCGGCGCCAAAACCTGGAACGCTCTCCCTACCAGCCTACGACAGACCCAGGACCTGCTGGCCTTCAGAAGACTTCTCAAGACCTGGCTCTTCTCTATCAGTAGCAGCCCCCACTCCCCCCTAGCGCCTTGAGACCCTCACGGGTATGTAGCACGCTTTAGAAATGCAGTGATTGATTGATTGAAACCTTCCATCAATAAGGGTCGTTTGGACTGGTGCAAGGTGCCCACTGGAATAGTGGACATCATATGCCAGGCCAACTTCTCACATAAACCTTTCTTGACTTCCCTTGAGGATGGTGCAGTTCCCCGTTTGGCTCAGATCCTTCCTTCCTTCCTTCATAAGGTGTCTCCCCAGTTTCACAGGTGTCAGGAAGGGATCCTTCCTGCTTAGGCTGATGAGGGAGATTCAGAGGATGAGATGTGGCAGTGTTTCCTAGATGTTAACAGGGCTCTCTTGACGAATCTGGACAGGATAAAGGCTTTTTGGAAGACAGATTCCTTGTTTGTCTCCTTTGGAGGTTCCAATGAAGGGGAGAAAGACTCTTCTTTGTCATTTAGTAGGTGGGTCAAGCAGTTTATCTATTTAGCCAATTCTCTGTCAGGGTCTCGTACCCCAACTGGGATTCAGGTTTGGTGTATGAGAGGGGATTTGTCCACCTGGGCTGAATTGAAAGGTGTTTCCATTTCAGAGATTTGTTGAGCAATCATGTGGGCTACTCCGAATACATTTGCCAAGTATTATTGGTTGCAAAATGTTTTGCATGACGATACTAACTTGGGGGGTGTAATGTTGACTTCCATACTGTCTTAATGTATTGTTCTTCATTCTGTTTAATACATCACTAAAAGGCATTGCAGTATAATAGTGTGTTTTTCATTATGGGTTGCTCTTCTTTATCTCATGGAGGCTGACCTGTGTATGCTTTGGTATTCCTCACTTGTGATGAAGGGGACGATTACAAGGGTGATGTGGGGGTAATGTCTAATTACTTACCAGTTATCTTCATTACTCGTGGTCCTGTTGTCCTTGTCCTATTCATCATGTCCCTCCCTCCCATACTGCCAGCTTTCATGGGAAGGCTTGGTAGTTCAGGAGGAATGCTTGGTAACTATGGCCTATATAGGCATCAGCCTTTATGGGACAGCAATTACTATGATCATTCTTCTGTCCTTTTTCCAACTGGTGAGGTGGATCCACCATACTTGTGATGAATGAGACAAGGACAACTGGAACAAAAGTAATGAAGATTACCGGTAAGTGATTTGACTGTATCAGGTGAGAGATAGTGTGACAGGCAGATGAAAAGCAGTGAGAAGCTGCTGCCTAAAAGATGTCATAACCATTGCCATCAAGGGCCACCTGTGACTGAGCAAGATGCAGTCTATTGGAGCTAATCAAAAGAAAGCTGTAAGACAAACAGCTTTTCTTGAAAATAGGTGAGAATCTATAAAAGACTTTTCAGGGAACACAGACATGTGGCATTGAAAAAATCTGTGTGAATTTGTAACCTCATGCTTTGTTTGACATTGCATAAAGTTTGTGATTACTCTAAAAAAAAATTATATCTCAAAGTGTTTAAATTTATAAGAGTGAAATTCTCATCATGAGCTATGGTTCATAATCTGATGGAAAAGACAGCACTTACTTCAAAAAGGGACACGTAGATGATGTGTTAAATGTACTAGAAATTGGCCAATCAAAAATATATTTTGGGAGATCAGTTAAACAGCATTTGGTTTCAGCTCCAGATGACTTTAGCTGTCTGTATGCAAGGGAACATTGTCTCCAATACATTAGGAGTGGGTTTTGGGTCTAGGTTAAGTCATGATTGGATGACTATGTTGCCTTTTTCCCTTCCCATCTCCTTCACCAATGGCTTTCCTCCCTATTTTTGCATCTGCCTTACACAGGGGCATTGAGACCTCAGTGTTCTGATTGAAGGACTTGTAGTCCACCACTGCATACTTGAATGGAGGCATTTTCCTGATCTTTCCATCTTTTCTTCCTCCCTCAATCTCTCTCTTCACTGCCACCACCTTCCCCTGATACCTGTGTATTGATTTTTAATAAAAATGTAATTTCCATTTATTGCAAGGTATGGCAGCTCTAAAATGCTGCTTTGCTGCTCACTCTTTAAAATCACTCTGCCCGACTCCAAGGTGATGCCTTCCCTACTTCCAATCCCACATCGATTTTTTTTTACCAGGGCCTGGCAGCTGGGAAGTATTCACAGCAAGGTCAGTTGCTTGCTTTGCTCAACTTATTTTGTACGTTTATTAAGTTTTTATTTACCATTTTTATAATGCTGTCCATTATGTTGGATCAGTAAATTAACCCCTCCCCTGCTGGTGACGGAACCACTCCGTCATCAGCCGCGGTCGCGCTGTGCTGATGACGGAGTGGTTCCGTCCCGGCCCGCTCGGAACGCCTGCACAGCGCGGATTCCGCGCCTGCGCTGAACGTTCCATTGAGCGGGCGGGGCCGTGACGGAACCGCTCCGTCATGTGCACAGCACAAATGCGGCTGGTGATGGAGCGGTTCCGTCACCAGCATGCACCCGCCGCGCGGCCCCCCGCCCCCTTAGCACTGCGGCGGAATAGCCGCTGCAGTGAAGGGGTTAAAAATGGTTGCCTGTGTAACAGCACATGACGCACATATGCACATATATGGAGAAGTGTGGCTCAATGGTTAGAGCGGCAGACCCTGATGCAGAGGTTTTTGCCCGGGACCAGAGTTCAATTCCCGCCTCGGCGGCTCTTGGGCTCAATTTCCCCGTGCCTGATAATTCTCGCCTCGTTGCCTATTCTAATCATGGGTCCCACTCTGCAACTCTGGGCAATAGCTTGCTTAATCTCCACTATGGCCCCAACAACGCTAGGATTCCTAGCTACACCTTGGGGGTGCCCTGGAGGAAGGGTTCGTACAAGCGATGAGATGCCTCATGGTGATTCGTGCTTTATACATGTACCATTACATTACATTGCATTACACATGTGTGTGAGGCATCATAATGCATGCAGGAGCATCATCAGCCATCTTTGATTGCTTTTTCTTTAATAGAAAACCCACTCCAATATTTTATGACATGAGTATACACAAATGCTTCTTGAGGGATACACATTCATTCAATTGTTAAAAGAGCTTTGGCATTGCAAATAGCTCAGCATTTTAGAATCAAGACTGTTGGCATTGCAATAGCTTGTTTTTATGTGAAGTTAACCCCATCAGTGCTCATGACAGAATGGTTCCATCATGGGCACCATTGCTACTGTGCTCATAATGGACCATTCCTTCAAGTACACAGGATTATTTTTTTTTTGCCTTGGGAGGTGGGGAAGAGCTTCCCCAACTTCCGGAGGCTTTTTCTTTTGTTTCAAAGTAACGCCGATCGTGTGCATGGCCCGCTGACATCATTACATTGAAAATAAAGCTTACATTTATGTGTAGTTTAGTTGTTTTGGTGCTCGTGGGGCTATATCAACCCCCTGAGCACTAAATGACATGGTTGAGGTATCGGTGGAAAATGGAGAATCTCCCCTTTCCAATAACCCCCTTCCCTAGTGGATACCTGCTTGGTGATTGCCTCAGGAGGGCGATCCCCAAGCATGGATCCATCCACTAGGCACCAGGGAGGGGGGATGGCTCCTTGGGCAAGGGCCTTTGCGCTCCCTAGAAAAACTGAAATGATCACACTTTCTGCCCCCCCCGGGGGGGGGGATAAAAAGAATCCTAAATGCCTGGGATTTATTTTTTTAGGTCAGGGGTGTTGGCTGCCCAGAATGGGCATGTCATTGCCCATACCCTTATCCTTAATAAATACAAAAGTCTTTCTGCCCACCATCAGGAGGGTGATGGGGCAATAGCCCCCGATGTGCCCCCCGGGGGGCAGAAACCCCACTAGGCACCAGGGATTCATTTTTTTTATTTATACCTAGGGGTGGGCACTGCCCAGAAAGGGCCTGCCAAAGCCCCACCCCCAAAAAATAAACACAGTCTTTCTACCCCCTGAAAGGCAGATGGAGGAAACCGCCCCTTATCTCCCCACTCGGAGGGCAGAGAGCCCACTGGACACCAGGTATTCATTTATTTAAATGTATACCAAGTGGTGGGAACTGCCAAGAAAGGGCCAGCCAATGTCCCATCCCCCAAATATTGCCACAGTCTTTCGGCCCCCCGAGAGGCAGATGGGGGAAATAGCCCCTTATCTGCCCCCTTGGAGGGCAGAAATCCCACTTGGCACTAGTGATTTTTTCCCCGAAATTCAGGGATGTGGGCTGCCCAGAATGGGCATGCCAACATCCCTACCCCCAAACAGAATTGCCACAGCCTTTCTGCCCCCCAGGAGGCAGATGGGGGCATTAGCCCCTGATATGCCCCCGGGGGGCAGAGAGGCCAATAGACACCAGGGATTACACTTTTTTTTATACGTAGGGGTGAAGGCTGCCCAGAATGGGCATACCAATGCCCCCCCTAAAACAGCCTCAGTCTTTCTGCTCCCCTTGAGGGCATATCAGGGCAATAGCCCCTGGTAGGTCCCCCTCATGGCAGCAGAAACCCTACTATGTACTGACCATTTATCTGCAAAGTGCCTAGCTGTGGATTTTGGACCCTGTTGCTGGCAATCCCTAGGGAAACCAGGATGGGGTAGCTTCTGTGCCTCTCACCAGGTTCTGTTACCCAGATTCCCTTGCAGACCTAAAACTTAGTGAAACAAACCACATTAGTTCTGGAAACTAAGGTGGGCAAAAAAATTCCATCAACCCAGCAAGTCTCTAGATAAAAATGGTACCTCACTTGTGTGGGTAGGCCTAGTGCCAGCGTCTGGAAACGGCCTAAAACACATTAAGGACACATGACATTTTTCCAGGAAAAATTGAGACCCTTTTGGCAATGTGCCTTGCTGTGGAATATACGCTGGCACTGAGGGAATACTGGCAAACTTCTATATTTACATTTGTTTTAAACTAGAACTCTGTTGAATCCAGTATGGAGTGACCTGTGTAGGTCTCAGCAGGTTATCATACCAGGAATTCCTTGTAAACATTTATGTGATGGAAAGTTCATGAATTTGTACGGGTCCCTAAACTTCCACCTATCCATCATTCCCAAAAGTCTACCGATTAAATTGGTTCCTCACTTGTGTGGGTAGGCCTAGTGCCTAGTGCCAGTGACAGGAAGTGGCCAAAAATGCAACACATCACACATTTCCAGTAAAAACTGACCCTTTTTTGCAATGTGTTTTGTGGTGAATTTTGGAATTTGTATTCTCAGGTGCCAGAATTAGAGCTTTTAGTTCAGTCAACTGTGCAGTGTATTACCAAGTGACTGTTTGTAAGTTTTATGAGGCTGAAATTCTTCACCCCTCGTCTTACCCTTTACCACTGTGTAAGAGGACAAGCATTAGTGTTTTGTCCCTAATGCAGGCTGAATATAAACATCAGTGAAGATTATAAAATCATACTGATCTAGAGGTAATACTTAATTGGGCAGAGGATGTTTGTTATCGTATAGAAGGTATGATTGTGTTTGTAGTGTAGAGTCAAAGACTGTCACAGTGACAGTGTCCTAGGATCTGCTGGAGGCTCTTTAAAGGCCCACATCCAGGGAGATCCAACTCAGTATGTTTTATTAGCCCTCAGGATTATAGTAGCCAGTCAAGGGTAAAGGTGTGGGAAGGGTATAGTGGGGAAGAAGACCTGTAATATAATTAATTGGTGTTCAATGCTAAAACATAAAATGACATTAAGGTTTGCTTTGCTTTGCATCTCTAGCATGTGCTTTTTAGCTTTTTTACTTCCTATGTTGATACCATGGTGCACAATCTTAGACCACATATGATGGTGGCTCAGAATCTGGTGAACGTCACATGCCCAAACACTCTGGGACTTATAGGCTTTATAAGTGTCTTTCACACTGCCCTCTCAAAACAAGGTTGTGGTGTATTTGCAAGCACTTGCTCACACTATAAATTGCTCTTATTCTGATATTCTGATTTGTGACAGTTAAATGAGCCCCATGCTCAGCTGTACAGTAGTGATTACGCTGCGGAAATCAAGGAAATCAACTTACCATATGGGGATCTTGCACTCTGTTCCAAGAAGGCTAGAAACACCATATTTGTGGCTTATTAATAAAATATCTGTCTCACTATGCTTAAGGAAGAATACTAAGATGCGTTTTGCATAAGAGTTTGTTTTCCGGCTTACCACTCACGGCCCTGCTGCTCTGCACTTACGTGGAGCCTCGCCTGTCATGTAGATGAATGCAATGGGAGCAAACAAGGACTGCCAGGAAGGAATGTGCACGTCAGCACAATCCCCAAGATAATCATCAGGCCACTGGAGGACTGCTTGGTGCTGCGGGGAAGATCGGAGCTCCTGCACTGGCAAGAGAGCCTGAACTGAATAGGGAGCGGCTTCCACAGGGTGGGGCTGCTCTTTATGGAATATTGCTACGCCCAAAATGGCCACCTCCAGTGTAACTGGGACTAGTAGTCCCTTAAATGAGTATTGTAAATAAAGGAGAAAAAGAGAGTTTAAACACAATGCGAGCAGCACACCTTTGCCCAATTCAGCAAATATGAGCGAGGCACTGCAGCCACCAATGCAGGGAGTCCACAAGCTATATTTTACCATGCAGTGACTCCAGAATGACAGCAGCATGAAGCAAACTAAAAAGTATTGGGCAGACACCACTGCTTGGCTGGGGGGTGGGTGCAAAATGCACACCTCCATGGCACTGACAAATACATAGTCTACATCTGTGGCTATGAGTGAGTTGGCCCATTGTATCCCACTTGGATGTAAAACTTTCATTTTAGGAATGCTGGCCTTTGTAACAGCCTCTAATGCTGGAATGAGAGTCACAACAATTATTCATTTTACTTGAGCTATTGATCTTTCTTTCACTACAGCTGCCTGTACTGCTGTCAGGATCTTTTTTGATGGTGCCAAAGGCATTTCTGCATTTATAAATAAATGTGATTTAAATGCAATTGGTACAATGTCTCCTTCATTAAATGTACATAAGCATATCCTGATGTCCCTGCAATTTAGCAGATCACTGAGTGTCATACGGTTTGTACCTCTCCTGTAAACGGTGCATTTGTTTGACAGCATAAACATTAGGGTTGTGCCAGACTTATTCAATGCATACCCTCAGGATATGTGGGCCTTTATCCCTGCTAGAACACAGTGCACCATCTGGACCCGTAACCTTACAGTATAACAAATGTGTGTGCAACCTCAGAACATGACAACCCTGCTTTCCCAAGGACATCATGGTAACAGATCTAGAACCCTTTCATTTGGTCTCTCATGCATACCCAAATAAGTACACAAGAAGTTATCAGCAAGGAGTTTAAATATTTTTTGAAGCACTGTGATTCTTGTATAAAATATGTGTGACGCAATAATAAGTAGAATAAAACAAAATATGGGAATTAGCATTATGAGAACAGAGAAAACGATGAAAAAATCCACAATTGTGCTATAACAGTGAATTATGTGTACTCCTATCTAGCTCTCACAACCTGGCCTTGCCTAGGGTGGGTGATCTTCATCATCCCTGCTGGTAGGTCTAACTCCCCTTTACCTGTGGTTAATTGTCATCAGGCTTTCTGTCTGGGTGTAGAGCTGGGCTTCCCCGCATTGGTAAACAGGAATCAGGGGAGCTGGAATTCCAGCATGTCAGCCTTGTAGTGTCAGCTGAGTGCTCCTCACCCTTTAACAAGGAAGTGGTTCTGTATGTATAATAAACATCACCCATCCTGCCATGTTGCAAACCCTGTAGGCCGCAATTGTTTATTCTAGGTAGATAGCATCACCGCCCACTGGACGATAACAATGAGGACATTTGTGCAGGGAACTTTATCCCTTGTACTAAATGGTCAAGGTGTTGTGACAGTATGCCTACAAAGTAGAAGTGTAAGTAATGATGATCCAGAGAATGGTATCTGGCATTGTCACGCATGCAAATGTTTGTCAAAAGTAATTGTTTGTAAAATAGAAGGCTACACAAGAAATGCGAATATGTAAATGGCGATGTTTCTTACCAGGCCGATCCTGAACACATGACAACATTTTAGTTCATATGTATCAAGGAACGAAACCGTTAGCTGCATTTTAAATTTGTATAATACAAAGGATTCAAAAATGAAGATGATGTACTTAAACTTGTGAAATTGAACTTCTTTCCTGTTGCAACTTCCTTTTGAAGAATTTCCTGTTTCTGGTCTCCAGTAGCACTCAACGGTGGCAAGTGCTGGAAGCGTAATGCACAGGACATTAAATTCTGGAATACTGGATTGAGGTGCAACACCTATGGTCTGCCGCTGTTAGCTTTTGTGTGTATCCATTAGGAATATGTCACCGACATAGGAAAATGATTGGTCATCAAATTCCTATAAAAGTCCTGTTACATGGGCTGAAAACAGCCCAGGGCTATTTAAATACTCTTAGCTCAATTGACAGAATTGATTTTGAGAGCCTAAAGCACTAAATGCAGACAAATACCTCCTTTCAAGTGTTATGTTTTGGCAGAAAAACTCATTTGAAATGCCTAATGTGGTTTTATATTTTATGCACACTATATTGTTAATTAGTGCTATGCTATGTGTGTTTTGTACAGCAAATGTATGTGTAGCAGTTTTCAAGTGTCTGTAATTTAACACTAAGCAATATGAATGGTCTGGTTTCATTATTGGAAAAAAAGGATTATTCAATGGTGAGGTGCAACTTTTGATTTCACTATGAAAGTCAAGTTGTGCGAGTATCTCTCTAACTTGATTTTTGGCTTCATGTGTAATGGGGTATTGGCTTTGTAGTTGTGGGCTGGACCTCACAGGTACAATATGGTAAGGGAAACCTTCATTCCAACCCACATGGCTGCGGTATAATGCCGGAGCTTGTGCTAAGGCCCACTCCTTGGGTTGAAGTGTGTTTTACTGATTCTGAAAGGAGGACAGAAAAATCTTGTAAAATGACTGTTTCTCCTTGTGGGCAATGCCTAACAAACTCAGGTGACCAATATTTTTCAGTCAAGAGAATGTCATAGCCAAATGACAAGTTTTCCCAAAAGGGAACATTGATAATACGAGGTATATCCCCCTCCATCTGAAATTTCAATTCATTTAATTGACTTGGAACTCTTAGTCTCTGGTCCGGTGTTCCCACCTGGATGTAGTCACTCATTTCTACTGCCACCAGACATTTCACAAGATTCCGGTAAGTCATTGCGACTTCTGTCAACTTGTCCAGCACGGTCAGAGCCCACTCCCCATTCAGAAGCAGAGTCCTCGATATCTGTGGCATGTTTGACTGTGTAGGTTTAAAAATACTCGCAGTCACTGGATGATGTCATCAGTGCAGTCATCAGTTTTGTCTTTTGCAATATCATGAATGATGTCATGAGTGAAGTCACTGACCATGTCATGAGTGATGTAATATGTTAGGTCATAAGCAATGCTTTGCGGGGCGCAAGTTATAGTTAGCTAAGATAACTAAAACTGCTGAATTTCAATGGTTTTGCATGAGTGAAACCTGAGCCTAACTATAACATCCCTGTAATCTTTGGGTTTTTTTCAATTAATTTCTAAGGGTTTTTAAATTCTAATTCCTATCTATAACGGCACTGCAAATATTAGTTTTTTCAGTGAATGTCTGTGGTTTCTTTACTAGTAGTCACGTTTACAGCAAGGTGGAGAAAGTAGGTGGACCTCCTACCACCTCTCAGCAATCCCGCTGTCTGGAATTTCCTGGGGTAACAGAAAGGGTTCCTGTCCCACAAGGACCATTAGCTTTCAAGGGGACTTCCTCCCCCAACTAGCAGTGTGTTAGAAGCCACGTTTGCAGAGTGTTGGAGAAAGGGGGAATGGTTCCCAAAGACCTCTCAGGAATCCCACAGTGTTAAACTTAGTGGAGGTAAAAGGAGGGGAAGTTGGCCCCATGGGCCAAGAGAACCTCATTCCCCAACCAGCAGTGCACCAGGTGGCATGTTTGCAGAGTGGTGGGAAAAGGGGGCATGGCCACTGATTAGGACTTACTGGAGGTAAGAGGAGGACGTGTTGGCACCATAGGGCCCAGAGCATTAAAGGGAAATTCATCCCTCAACTAGTATTGTGCCAGAAGGTGCGTTTGCAGAGTGCTGGAAAAAGGTGTTGTGGCCTCCAACCACCTCTCAGCAATCCCACTGTGTGAGACTTACTGGAAAAATCAGGAGGGGTTCCTCCCCCCCAAGGACCCTCAGCATCCAAGGGGACTTCATGCCCCAGCCAGCAAAGTTTTCCCAGTAGTGGAGAAAGGGGGCTGGGCCTTCAGCGACTTGCTGGTCCTGCATGGATTATTATTTTACGGAAGGGGGCCACGTGTCCCCCCTCTCCTGGGCTGATTTCAGCCTCAGGGACCCCATTCCCAGGACACGGGCCCTGCACCCATCAAGGGCACCCATTCTTTACTGATGGGGACCGAGGAGGGGAACCTCAATGCAACCACGGTCCCTGCTGGCTCCCCACCTCCTGTGGAGCCTGCATTGATTTAACACAGAGGGAGCTGCTAACATTATTAATTTGTCAAATATTTGTTCTGAAAAAATATAGACCTGTTCACCATTATTTGCAGTGTTTATTGCTTTAGAACTCTCTCTTCTCAGATTAGCAATATGTGCAGTATGTTGAAAAACAACAATTTCAACATTTTAAAGTGGAATATTCACAGAATATTAACTTTTAATATAACCCCCTTATATCCTTTGAATGACTGATTCCAAAGACAGTTTGTTATTTCTCAAGTTTTCATATTTGTAATTACTAACATTTGAAAAAGAAAGCAGTGGATAATGGTACAATATTATTACTTGTAATATGGGAAAATATTTTCTTTTTAGCAAATGTTATTTAGATATGCATTATTTATCCAGTAAATTAAACATTTCTGGGGTTTTCCTTATCTTTTTCCAGTGGACTAAACTGTCTAAAACAAGTCTCAGCAGGATTGGTGGCAAGAAACAAGATCTTTGATTGAGAGGCAGGCACCAAGACTTTCTACCACCAGTGAGGAGGCGGAAGCTTCAGCAAGCAGGGGCCGTGTGCCAGCCACAGAGTAACACGATCTGTCACCATGAGACTCAATGTGGTAATGGAAAAGCCAGCTATGAGCGAAGATGTGGACACCACCAGCCAGTTAGAAGTAGATATTGTGTTTCCTCCTGGCCTTGAGCAAAGCCAATATGTGCTGTCCTGAGAGCAGGCCCCCCACACCATCTGGGCCTGCACACACCCCCTGTGTACCTCTAGGGCCTCCAGCTACACCCCCTGACCAGACATAATATCCTCCTCCCAGTCATCACCCAGAACAGCTAGAGTCAAGGGACACTTCATCATCTGATACCTACACCTATAATTTGTAGCCCAACCCTTTCCCCTGAATATGTGCCATTGGCTGCTCTCATGGAGGTTGTGAAGCCAATCGGATAGGTTGAGGGAGCAATCTTTTGGGATATCGGGATTCTTAATTGGCGATTTCCAGATACTCCAATAGATGGTCACTGGACAGTCCAAACAATATGTGCCCTTATGACATCATAGGTGTAATACACATCTGTCCTCCCTCCCCACCAACCTCCTGTTTTTCCATCTCTCAGATTGTCTGTAATCCTTCCTTACCCTTCTAATCTGTGTTTCATACCTACAGTGGGACATACGGTCTTGCAGCTACCAGCCATTTAATGTCCTCATCTGAGGGGGACGCCAATGTTGTTTTGGTCAAAGATGAGAGCAAGGATGGCCAAGAACATTATTCCCAAGCCATGAACATGATTCTTCACACCCCTTTAGCTTGGGATAATGATTTTGTTAAAATTTGTGACAGTGGACTCCAGATAGTTGATGTTTTTGGAATGTGGACTTTTTGAAATATTGACAATTCCAGATACGTTGCCCAACTCCATTCAAGATAACATTTTCGCTCTGATGTAAGACTCTATTTTATTTAATCTTGGCCCCTGACCAAGGGCAGGTTTTTGTTTATGTTTGAGAAAACCTTATTTTTAAGATATATGGAAGTTAAACCTAAGATATTTATCTCTTTTTTTGCTGATGTAAATTGAGAAGAATACTGCATTGCAAGTCACCTGAAGGAAATACTTAGTTAGAAAGAAGATTCTTTCTATACCAGGAGGTGCATTACTCTTTGAAGGTAAGCATGAAAAGGAGGTACCAAATACTTTCCTATGTCATTCATGCAACATAAGTTAACACATATGAAAGTTGGAGACAGGTTTTTCTATCCAAAAAGTGTGTTTATTATTTCAAAATGGTTACAGTGAATGTTTTAGTGATTAAATAGCAATTTATGATAAATGTAGATATTTTGGGGATGTTATCCAAACACTATTCCTCCGCAATGATGGTGGTGAGAATGTTTAAAACCATGCTTGCACTGTTAGTGGGTGAGTTGAAGGTAGTAGAGTTGGAGGTGTAAGTGGAGGTGGTGCTGATGGTGTAGGCTGTTGTGATTCAAGTGTTTGTGGTAGAGGTGTGAGGTTTGTAGGTGGTGTGTTCATTTTATGTTGAGGTGCCTCTGTAGAATCTCCTGCAAGCATTGGCCATGAAGAGTGGCATTAGCATTTGTTACTTATTGATTCTACCATCTTCAAGGCCAAGGTGTGTTGTCTTGCACACTCTTCCCTACTAAGTTCTAAGACTTACCTCCTGCATTTTTACCATTTATTTTGAACCTTTCACAATATTAAACAGGTTAGGGGTCTGCTTGTCAATCAGTTGAGGGAGACCTTCAAGGGAGGACTATCCTCTTACACATATCAACCCACCCACCTCTGTGTGTATGGCTATCTGACTTGGCCAGCAGATTGTCCAGCATGGAGTGGAGTGACATCTGAGAAGCTTTGGGTGGGGGGGAGAATAAGAAGTGGGGATACCAGTGGTGTTCTGTCTCTCAGATGAATGAAAGAAAACTGGAGATGCACCTTCATGGGAGGAGTATTTAGGAGATTGTTGAGGGGTAACTATTTAGTTGCGTGCCGTGTGTAGGTGAGTCCTGCAAAGGTGGAACAGGCATCTGTGGCTGCTTAGGTATTAGCCAAGGACTGGCAATCAAAATGATTGAAGATGAACACTGCTGCCCTACTGGTGACTGAGGAGGAACACTGCTGCCTGGAAGTGAAGTTTCCTTCTTGATGTTCTTTGTTGGGAAACACTTTCCTCCTCTTCATCCGGGATGAGCTTCTGCTCCTGCTCCTTCTCCTCTTCTGGTTGATCAGTGCTGACCGCAGACTTTGTTGCTTGGAGGGGGATTGGGTTTTCTCCTAGGATTGCCTGTCATCTTCCACTTGTAGACAGTTCAGCATCATCTCTAGGAGTAAAGCGCCTAGTACCTGTAAAAGGAAGAGTTCAACGTATAAGTACATCGAATCCAGCTGAGTCTATATTTCAACACATTACTTTAAAAACATTGTTCTGCAACTAATTGATAAAGTAACTTACATTTTAGCCTGCAGCACACAAAAAAATACAGGTTATATCGGGGGTAGAATTATAATAGCTCAATATTGTGAGCTCAGCAGCTCTAATCACATTGATTTGCCTTTTGAAGATCCGCCATGAAGTCAGCAGCTGAACCCGGGTCCCTGTAGTTTCCAAAGTATCTCCAGATCTCGCAGCTAGAGGGATATATACTTTGTTCAGATATATAATTGCAATGATTATTGGTAACTGTACTCTTGCAAAGTGTTCTGATGCTCCTGTATCATGTCTGTTCTAAAGAAAATTGCACACAAAAAAGTATAATAAAACAAATGAAAGCTTTCAGTCAATTTTACACAAATACAATGATTACACAAAGCATCCTTCACCTGCTCTAGTTTAAGTTATATGCACTCTCTCCCTATGCTAGAAACACCTTGTCACTCACGTAAATAAATATATAATCAATCAGCGACGTGATTTAAGAAATAAAGAGTTTGAAGAGCACAATCTGCACATGTGCCACAAATGCATGGGGACCAGTTTACGGTGATAGTTGTTAAAATTATTCCCCCGTTTGTGCTGAACAATTTATAAATATATGCTTCAGATTTCGATTTTGAATGTAACATGGCGACACATTTTTTTCATATCAACTGCTTCTTTTACTGCATACATTTCATAAACATGCTACATTTTGTCGGTGCGCATTAAACTGGAAACAATATATAAAAAAGCTTAATAGCATTGAACGTTTTTGTCTGAGTCATTTTATCATCATTTTATTCATAGACTGCCTCTCAAGTACCCCATTAATATTTCTGTTCATATCACTTTGTGGTATATTCTAATTATCACGTCAAAATGAACTGAAATCAAGTTAGCGCCTAACCAGCCATGCTTTCAGAATGGAGAAACTCAAATTATCAGGGACTGCTGTCTTAATTCGAAATATGATATATTAAACAAGTGTCACCATCTTTGTTAAGCTGCAGCTGAAGTTTACCTTTAAATACTGAACAGATATACTGTTGTCTTTTCATTCCTTTATGCACTTGCACAGCTGAGTATTTTATTTAACATGTATTCATTGGTTGCAATTGATATTCATTAGTCTGTTGGGTCTTGCCAGGGTCAGAAATACCTAACCCGAGGCAGAGACGATCCCACCAGCATTCTTCTCATCTTTGGTTTGGTCCCTAATAAGAGTGACGTCACAGTTGTTTATAAACGTGTCAAGAGGGCGATGCTTGTTCCATCTACGATCCGAACAAACAACGCATGCGTGTGTATCTTTCTTCATCAAGAGGGAAGATGAGCAACTGTGTCCCTTCATTGAGGACAGAATACTCAATGGCTGTTTCCACGTCACTGGTGTTCCCTGTGGACCTGCTTCTGTTACCTTGCCCATATGGGTGCTACATCATTGTGCCACTTCTGCACGCCCTCTTCCGGTGTCCTGCCCGCAGCGACATGCTGAGTACCACACGTCCTCCGCTCTATCTCTCGCCACTCCCCCCAACACTGCATCATCTGACCCATCACATTGTGCTCCTCTCATTTCTGTGATGTATGTAAGCCTAAGCTGAGCACGCCAGGTGAGCTAGCACGGTTGGCTGTCTGGGGTGGCTTCGTTCCCTTGCCTCTGGCTGCCCTGGCTCTGATCGAGTGGCGTCTGTGGAGGTGTGTGATTGAGGAACCTACATGGGAAATCTTTATTGCTAATAAAACGGGGGCATATTACCAACAACTAGCGATAATTATCGCTATGTTGGTTTAGCGGCGATATTTTTATCGCCGAGCTGCTGCGATTTTGATCGCTTAGGAACCTTGCTATTATCAAGGTTTATCTCCTAAGCGATAAAAATCGGCCGAAATGCATGAATATCGCTGAAAAGTCAGCGATATTCATGCATTACCGAGCTAATGCTCTTAGCCATGCTATCCACCTACCATTGGATAATGTGGCTAAGAACTGCTCAGGGGCAGGTGTTAGCTTTTGGAGATATTCGCGCTTAGCGCGAATATCTCCAAAAGTTTTTAATAGGAGATAGCGATGCTAATCACCTGATTTTTGAGGGACTGCTAGTGTACCGTCCCCCCGGCCCCAGAGTTCCCTTCACCAAAGCTCTACACACTTTTCTAGAAACCACGTTTGACGCAGTCACTTATACTATCCTAGGTGACTTCAACTATCACCTAGAGTTAAATAACGACCCTGACTCAGCCACTCTTCTTGACAACCTTCTCAGCTTCGATATGAAGCAGCTGGTCGACAAACCCACCCACTCAGCAGGGCATACCCTCGATGGGATCTTTTCCAATAGGTATTCTATTAAAATCATATCTATCACTCCTATACCTTGGTCGGATCATAATGCCATCTTCTTTAACTTACAAATAAAAAATTCTATAACTCAGCGCAGAAGCTATCTACCTCCTGAAATGTCCCGTCCCTGGAAAAAACTTGAATCCAACCTACTTGCTCAGACACTGGGTAGAAATCCCCCCGACTTTGAATGTGGCAACAGTGAAGATTGGGCTTCCAACTTCAACAAATGGATCACCGAGGCAGTCAATGAGCTGGCCCCAATCGAATCAAAGAAACCCAGAAAACGGCTCGTTACCGCTCAATGGTATACGGCCGAGGTGAAAACAGTCAAGATTAAGTGCCGGCGCGAAGAATGAAGCTGGCGCTCTGACTATAGCCACGAGAAAAAACTGGAATACTTAAAAACTCTGCAGGAGTATAAAACCACTATAGTCCAAGCAAAATCCAATTATTTCACAGAAATAATCCAAAACTCGGCAAACACCTCCAGGGAACTTTTTAAAACTGTTGCCCACTTAATAAAAACCCCTCGAGACAAAGTATTTAATCCTGATCAGTGTTTTGTCGATGGAATGACCACCTTTTTCCAAAAGAAAGTACAAACAGTATATGACGACCTTAGCACCATGGTATCCGTCATACCCTCTAACGAAGTTGGACATACCGATATAACCCCCCCCATGCTTCTCCAGCTTCTCTGCACTCGAAAAACAGCAAGTGCATGACTTAATCATCCAGATGAAATCTGGCTCTCCACTGGACCCATGCCCCCCCTATGTGCTGCATCAAATCCCTGAGACCATCGCAAATACCCTGACTCCTCTGCTTAATAAAATCATCTCTCAAGGAGAATTTCCAAAAAACTGGAAAATGGCCTGCATCAGACCTATTCTCAAAAAAGACTCCCTGGACCCTTCTGAGCCCAAACACTATCGTCCCATCTCCTGTCTGCCACTACCCGCAAAAATCGTAGAAAAAGCCATGAACCAGGAAATAATGCGACATGCGGAGGAAAAGAAGCTACTCAATCCTTCACAACATGGCTTCAGACCCCTACACTCCACGGAATCAGCCCTTATCATGGCCACTGAAAAAATTCGCAAAACCATGGATGAAGGTGGGCGGTCGGCCCTGATATTATTAGACCTCACAGTGGCTTTCGACACCGTAAATCACTCCGTCCTATTAAAAAGACTTACGTCCCTAGGCTTCACCAGCCCTGCCCTGGCCCTCATCGCCTCTTTTCTAACCACCCGCACTAACCAAGTGATCTGGAATGGACTACAATCTGTTGAATTCTCCCTTCCGGGTGGAGTCCCTCAAGGGTCGGCACTGTCACCAACTCTATTCAATCTATACGTCACTCCCCTAGCTGCCCTGATTAGATCCCATGGCCTACAATTGGTGTCTTACATCGACGACACACAAATTATTGTGTCCATCTCACAATCCATTGATGCCACGGCGGAGTGTTTTAGGAACTGCCTTTCTCAGGTTAAGAACTGGATGAGCAATAACTTTCTAATATTGAACACAGACAAAACTGAAGTCATCGAGTTCGGTCATAAACCTTCCATCTGGAACCACCCTCTCCCCGTATACAAGGTCAGAAACCTTGGCTTCTTATTAGATAAAGAACTCTCATGCAAAGCTAAGGTGAACCAGGTGACTTCCGCCTGTTTCCATAACATCAAACTGCTCAGGAAAGTCCTACCCTACATCCCAGACACACTAAGAAAAACGGTGATTGGAGCCCTTGTAATATCCCGGATAGACTACTATCTGGGAGCAGGAGAAAAACAGCTGTCTAAACTTCAGGCAATCCAAAATGCGACGGCCAGAGCCTTACTGAACATCCCCAGACGCCACCCCACGTCCAAAGCCATTCGGGAGCTACATTGCCTCCCGGTCAGACGTCGCATTCAATTTAAAGCTCTCTGCCTGGTTCACAGATCTCTACACGGCAAGGTACCCGACAACTTCAATAATCTACTGTCCCGATATGTACCCTCGCGCACACTGAGGTCAGCCACCCACGACCTAGTCTGCCAACCCAGATTAAACAGAGCCCGATGGGGGGGAAAGTCCTTTTCCTACCAGGCGGCAAAAATCTGGAACTCGCTACCCCCAGCACTTCGTGCCCAAAAATCTAAAACGAGCTTCAGAAAAGACCTAAAGACCTGGCTTTTTACCTAAACCGATCTGCCCCACTGCCTCTCCTCCTCTCTGTATCTTTTTAGCGCCAAGACGCCGCGGCATTCGTGCGCTCTACAAATATTTCAGTCAGTCAGTCAGCCACTGTTTCCAGACGCTAACATCTTGGCACGCCCACTTTGCATGTCATTAGTGATAAATATCACTGACATGCAAAGCGGGCCCAAGATGGTCTCTATCTCCTACTAGCTGTCGCTAACTGGTGTTAGCGACAGCTATATAATAGGGAGATAATTTCATCTCTGCTTTCTTGGCTTTTAAAGCCAAAAAAGCGGAGATAAACCCCCTTGATAATATGACCCACGATTCTTCCTTATGGGGAATAGAGAGAGCTGCTTCTCTGATTGGATCACTTATTCTCGTTAGTGTTGGCCATACTTTGTCGGTCGGATTTCTGTTTCGAAGCCAGGGCTCATATTACCAACAACTAGCGATAATTATCGCTCTGTTGGCTTAGCGGCAATATTTTTATTGCCGAGCTGCGGCGATTTTTATCGCTTAGGAACCTTGCTAATATCAAGGTTTATCTCCTAAGCAATAAAAATCTGCCGAAATGCATGAATATCGCTGAAAAGTCAGCGGTATTCATGCATTACCGAGCTAATGCTCTTAGCCATGTTATCCACCTACCATTGGATAACATGGCTAAGAACTGCTCTGGGGCAGGTGTTAGCTTTTGGAGATATTCGCGCTTAGCGCGAATATCTCCAAAAGTTGGTAATAGGAGATAGCGATGTTAGCGACTGTTTCCAGTCGCTAACATCTTGGCATGCCCACTTTGCATGTCATTAGTGATAAATTTCACTGACATGCAAAGCGGGGCCCAAGATGGTCGCTATCTCCTACTAGCTGTCGCTAACTGGTGTTAGCGACAGCTAGGTAATAGGGAGATCATTTTATCTCCGCTTTCTTGGCTTTTAAAGGGTATACACCTGTTACAACGCAACTTTTACAACTACCTACTGTTACAACGCAACTTTTACAACGCATACCATTACAACGCATTGCGCTGGGGGGCGCTCTAGGATAGGGAATAAGTATAACTTACTATCCAACACCTTCCCTAGTGTCCACGGGGACTGGAGTTGGAATAGTAAATTATACTTACCACTATCCAGCACCTCTAAGCGCTATGCGTTGTAATGGTATGCGTTGTAATGGTAGCGTTGTAATAGTAGGTAGTTGTAATGGTATGCGTTGTAACATGGTACATCCTTTTAAAGCCAAAAAAGCGGAGATAAACCCCCTTGATAATATGCCCCAGGTTTCTTGGCGCACCCACGCTCTGCTTCCCTTTGAAAATGGATGGTCTGTTAGGCCTATTTGAAATTGGTGGTGAATAAATCAAAAATTGCATTATGTGCTTCCTTAGTGATAGATTTTTTCTGTTAGTCATTGTCAGCTTTGAAAAGGATGGAAGGCCTTTCCAGGAGACATACCAGTGTAAGTAAGTAATTCTTTATTTGTTTCAATTAGTGAACATTGTTACCAAATGTTGCGACTTGTAAACTACTGATAAAACAACATTCATTACCCATTAAATACAGCAAGATAAATTCCTGCCGACGGCCAGCAGAAAGCATCACGTCTCTAAAGTGCAGAGTGCTGATGATAACAATTAGTCTGTGCTTTCGAGCTGTCAGGCGGTTGGCGGAGAGCACAGCGGGGCTAAAGTGCTGGTGTGTCAAGAATGTCGGGCGGGTCATGAATGCCAGTGTACATCACACTGCCACAGAGGGCCCACTACGACTGCGTAGGTTGGTTGGGTCTTCTGCATCTTTACTTCATTGCCTATGACAGACATCGCATTTGTTACTTTAATAGTGTCATATTCATATTTCGACTTCATTGGATACTGATTTTCAAGAGAAGAGGTGATTCCAGGTCAATCGAAAGTCCACAATGTCAAAATGACTGCCTTGCTCCACTCCATATCAAAGGCCTATCACTTACTGCAGACATTTCATGCAGAATATGAAAGACAGAGCTACTTGGGAATGGGAAGAAATCAAATGTGTGCCTTGACATTCAAGATCATAAACTAGGCGTCCTGGCTGACACAACCCTGGAAAGCCCAGTGAGCTGTCTGCGGCTGCCTGCCCAACAAGTGCTTTCCTTAACAGCATGAACATGAGGAATTGACACGTATCGCTGATGCAAACGTCCTCTATCATAGATAACGAGGCCACTGAATTTCTCTGAGGATGCTGACGTTTCCATGTGTACCTTTATAACTACCAATTTCAGGTCTGAATTAAAACATGTCTCTGTTCTTGCTGTTCCATGGTTCAGTTTCAAAAGTATCTCCAATTAAAAAAATTGCTCTTCAAACTGCAGAAAACGAATTCCCACTTCTGGTCAAACCTGGGCCGGATAACCCGTTCCACTACCGGGATTGACATACAACAGTGGCTACATCAGAAGAGACAGCTGAAGCGACCGAGGCTGAGAGATCCATGCAAATCATAGTGGGAGACTAAAGCCCTCATGTTACACATAAATGCAGCAGCACCAGCGGATGAATGCCTCAACTTTGCCAAACAGCATTAGAAAAGGACACATCGAAGAATATTCTCCATGGACAATAAAACCACACGGAAAAGGCAAGGAGAAATCTGTACTCACTGTATTAAGTGTGTCTTTAGTTGTCACTGACTGAAGTATAGCTGCTACTGAGAGGTTGTTGCATCATGCTAGGGCTCTGTAGTCTGATGTGAGCCCATGTGAGCCACAAAGAAATTGTTAAAACAAAGCTGCAGATGTATCGGTTGTATGGCATTACAACGCAGGCTTTTACCATGCGTGCCATTACAATGCTGTTTTTACAACGCTAGTCGTTACAACGACTTGCGCTGTGAGCGCTGGATAGTGGAATAGTTTAATTTTCTATTCCAACTCCAGCCCACTTTACAGTAGGGAAGGTATTGGAATAGAAAATTAAACTTTTCCCTATCCAATAGCGCCCTCCAGCGCAAGTCGTTGTAATGACTTGCGTTGTAATAGCAGCGTTGTAATAGTAGTGCATGGTAATATCTGCGTTGTAAAGGCTGTTCCCCTGCCAAGTTAAAGGGATGAAGGTATCAATCACCTGATACAATCATCTCAGAGGACATCCCCATGTCATCCTGGTAACCAGTGATTAGTAACTTTGCCTGTCATTACAATGTGCTTTATTGCATTATTCACATCGATAACTAGAGTAAATAACCTGAAGTACAAATTGTACAGTTCCTTTAGCTGATAAATCCATAAACAAATTTGAAAAATACTTTCCAATCAAGCATTACCTGCAGAAATCAAAGAAGTCAGTGGCCCAACTTTTCAATTAATTAAATTCAATTGTCTGAGAAAGTGGGTTGTAGGTTGTTGGGGAGAGTGAAGTGACCCCTGTTCAAACAACAGACATAATACCTGCCAGGGTGAACCACAAAATTCATTAACTTAACCTGTGCTTAACCCTCAGTAGCTTGACACAAAAGTAGTCAGGGTTAATTTAGAGGCAACGTGTAAAGTATTTACGCAGCGCACAAACAGTAATAAAGTGAACAGACAACACAAGACAAATGTCCCACGAATTTAGAAAAATGGAGCAAAATGAACTAAATTATTTGTCACTAACATGACAAAAATTCAATCAATTAGACCAAAGGTATGATTTGTCAAAGTTATTTGTAAAAACGAGTGCATAAAAAATCAACTCGCCAACCATGGATATATAGCCATCTAGTGAACATTCTACCGTCAGTAAGTAATCTTCAAATATCAGTATTGTCCTTCTGCCTCATGCTATAATAATTGTTAAAGGCCCTTTCCCTTGCCATTGCTCCTCACCTACGGCTCAGCATTGGGGCATTTAACAACTGTTACAACCTGTGACATTGGGCTATAATGCTTAATTATGATTGTAATAATAATAATAATAATAATATTAATAACAATAACAATAATATTACCAATTATAATGATAACACTAATAATCACCATGTTCATAATAATAATACAAATATTAGTTAAAAAATAAAAAGACTACATGCAATTTGCAGAAACAAATGCTATGCGAGCCTAAAGTGTCTTCAGGTCACTTTGAAACATGCAAACCCTCAAGTAGAGCATGGTCCTAAAGAAGACATTTGGCAGCAATTAACTTTAATATAACCTTAGTGAAATACTTTCCTGTACATTAGCAACAGGGCTGTTACAATATTTTGCATATTTTAAGTATTTCACACGTTTCCATTTTCGAACTAGAAGCAGTGAATATACATCTACTGTTCATACTTCTCAGAGATGAAAGCGTGTTATGACCTTGCTGGGATTGGAATCCATGATTATCAGATTTGGAGCGATTTCACTGGCGCAGCCCAAGAACGCTTAGCTTTCCTTCTGGCTTTTTCACGTTCCCATTTACAATATGAATTACAATTTGAAAGGACACTAAGGAAATTGAAAAAGTTTAGAGTACAGCAATAAAGTTAATAATGGTAGACGTTTCCCTCTTCTGCTGCTACTTGGCAATGATCTAGCAAAGGTGAACTTTCAAGAGAAACAGGATTAATATGCACACGTACCTAAAATGTCATACACTGTTCAGGTTGTGTTATTTGTTTTCGTTGTGCAATCTATTGTGGTGGCAAAGCAAAGATTTGTAACAGCAGAATATAAATGTACATTGGCTCATGTGGAGATCACGCACAGATCACACACAGCTAAATTCATCAGGGATCTGAACCACATGCCATTTGATGACAATATATGCACTTTGTACTCTTACTTCTACCGAATGCCCATCAATACATATGTCTTAACCTACATTTTATTATAGATAGGAAGCAGAAGTATTTAAGGCTAAATATGACGTGTGCACTACATTGAAAACAAAATAAATGTTATAGGCTCTATTCACGAAATGCATTTTGCAGTACCTAAAGTAGTAGTGCTAATGTACGTAGGCAGACACCTCCAAATATATAGGTTACAAATTAGTAATACATATGGGAGGGGAAGAGGGAGAAAGGAATACACTGACATAGCAAGCAATTCAGGTGGGGAATTAAAACAAGAACTCTAACAGCTAATGTTAAATAAATACATAAAAAAGCTTCAACATTTAACAGTATATATTACCTACAGGTGGTCGCCAGTAGGTAGTTATAGTTAGGACCTAGTTTCCATAGGAAAAACATTTTTTGATTTGCCAATATCTTTGGCGCTGTATAACGAATCTTCGCAAAATTTTCAAAACGAATGCCCTGCTCCAGTCTGCTCCTGTCCTGAAAGGTTTGGGGTGATACGCGAAATGGGGGCTGAGAATAAAGGGGGGGTTCCAAAATGCATTTTCTCCATGTTCATTTCCATAGGAAACTTTAGAAAAAGCTACAGCCAGAACTGCTGAACAAAATCACACCAAATTTGGCAAAAATGTA